>NC_059375.1:12017500-14578750 GCF_019703515.2 Myxocyprinus asiaticus
CAACTTAAATATTATTATCATTTGTAAACAAATGATAATAATAATATATTATAATAGTAATATATCTCAATCATGCACCTTTTGTCACGGATCCACAGGTCTCTCTCGCTCTCTTTTTCTTCCTCACTGCCATCACAGAGCTCACTCTCCCCTGAGATCTGATTACATGCACCTGCATATCATTAGTGGCTAATCAAGGACTGCATATATACCCCGCTTTCACACACACTCTTTGTCTGTTCTCATCGATAGTATCTCTGAGACTCCACACCTTTCTACTATGTCAAACATACCTGTGTCTTCATTATTGCCTGCAAGTATCATAAGACTGTTGTGAGTTATCGGTTCATCCTGTCTATACCCTGTCTGGATATTACTCACCTGCTGTTTGCCACTCTGCTCAACTGGATTTACTCACAATGTTTACATCACTGTTTCAGTCATCTGTTCAATAAACCCTGCTACTGAGGTCATATCTCTGCCTCAGTGACACCTTTAACTTTTAAACCCTCACGCTTTTATTTTGACATTCTGAACTCTCCAGGAAGTCCTGTATGTGTCTGTTTGTAGACAAGTTCACAGTAGTTTAATTCGCTTCTTATTCAAATTCTGGTAAAAACGCACCTCCAGTGCCATTCTAAATTCATATTATAAGTGAACCGAACTATTGAGCATCTACATCTGAGATGTTGTTCGTGAGCAGTGCTCAAATATTGCACACCGCGTGAAGGCTAATAATAGGCACACGTGTGTGTAAACAGAGCAGTGCCATTCAATAACGCGCTGGAGCTGCACGTGCATTTTATATATTTACTTATTAAACAGACTTTTGTGATTCACAGAGCTATTGCACATCTTCAAGTGGCTTTGAATACAATGCCCGAGTCATATGAACTACTTTAATTGTGTTTTAATGGTTCTTTTATGTCATTTTTTGAGCTTGACAGTAACAAACATGACTAACACACAGTATCGGATTTGGATTGGGCTCGTCGGACCGAAACCCGATCCGTTTAAATACGTCAGTATCAGAGACGATACCGATCCAGGTATCGGATCGGTGCATCCCTAATATTTTTACCTACCTACAGTTGAATTCAGAAGTTTACATAGACCTAAGCAAAATACATTTAAACTCAGTTTTTCACAATTCCTGACATTTAATCGTAGAAAGCATTCCCTGTCTTAGGTCAGTTAGGATCACTACTTCATTTTAAGAATGTGAAATGTCAGAATAATAGTAGAGAGAATTATTTATTTCAGCTTTTATTTTTTCATCACATTCCCAGTGGGTCAGAAGTGTATATACACTTTGTTAGTATTTGGCAGCATTGCCTTTAAATTGTTTAACTTGGGTCAAACTTTTTGGGTAGCCTTACACAAGCTTCTAACAATAAGTTGATGGAATTTTGGCTCATTCCTCCAGACAGAACTGGTGTAACTGAATCAGGTTTGTAGGCCTCCTTGTTCACACACACTTTTTCAGTTCTGCCCACAAACTTTCTATCGGATTGAGGTCAGGGCTTTGTGATGGCCACTCCAATAACTTGACTTTGTTGTCCTTAAGCCATTTTGCCACAACTCTGGAGGTATGCTTGGGGTCATTGTCCATTTGGAAGACCCATATGTGACCGAGTTTTAACTTCCTGGCTGATGTCTTGAGATTTTGCTTCAATATATCCACACCATTTTCCTTCCTCATGATACCATCTATTTTGTGAAGTGCACCAGTCCCTCCTGCAGCAAAGCACCCCCACAGCATGGTGCTGCCACCCCCATGCTTCACGGTTGGGATGGTGTTCTTCGGCTTGCAAGCCTCACCCTTTTTACTCCAAACATAACGATCACCATTATGGCCATACAATTAAATTTTTGTTTCATCAGACCAGAGGACATTTCTCCAAGATCTTTGTCCCCATGTGCACTTGCAAACTGTAGTCTGGCTTTTTTATGGTGGTTTTGGAGCAGTGGCTTCTTCCTTGCTGAGCAGCCTTTCAGGTTATGTCAATATAGGACTCGTTTAACTGTGGATATAGATACTTGTCTACCTGTTTCCTCCAGCATCTTCACAAGATCCTTTGCTGTTGTTCTGGGATTGATTTGCACTTTTCACACCAAACTACGTTCATCTCTAGGAGACAGAATGCATCTCCTTCCTGAGCGGTATGATAGCTGCGTGGTCCCATGGTGTTTATAATTGCATACTATTGTTTGTACAGATGAACGTGGTACCTTCAGGCGTTTGGAAATTGCTCCCAAGGATGATCCAGACTTTTTTTTCTGAGGTCTTGGCTGATTTCTTTTGATTTTCCCATGATGTCAAGCAAAGAGGCACTGGGTTTGAAGGTAGGCCTTAAAATACATACACAGTTGACTCCAATTAGCTTATTGAAAGCTAATTGGCTAATTGCGTAAAGGCTTGACATCATTTTCTGGAATTTTCCAAGCTGCTTTAAGGCACAGTTAACTTAGTGTATGTAAACTTCTGACCCACTGGAGTAGTGATATTGTCAATTAAAAGTGAAACAATATGTCTGTAAACAATTGTTGGAAAAATTATTCACATCATGCACAAAGAAGATGTCCTAAACGACTTGTCAAAACTATAGTTTGCTAATATGAAATCTGTGGAATGGTTAAAAAATTAGTTTTAATTACTTAAACCTAAGTGCATGTAAACTTCTGACTACAACTGTACCTACCTACCTACCTTTCAAATTTCACAGGAAATTAGAAACCCTGAGCTGATCTGTAGTAAGACTTCGGCTGATACTAAACTCCCTCCAATCAATGGGCCTACCACCATAAGCCTGTCAACTTTTTCCAGAAGGTTAAGATATCTCTTAACAGGATGAATTGCTAGCATCATTTGCAAAGGCTACCTTGAGGTCACAGCACGAAGTTAAGGCCCATAGATTTAATTTTAATGCCAATATGAGTATATCTGAAAGCTGTATAAGTATCAGTGAATGAGCTTAATTATAATTTATCATAATAATATAATTCGAGACTACCGTAGTTAGGTGACTTCAAGAAAAAAAGCCACCGGTAATTGTGTTTGATGAAATAGTGCCATCTAGTGTGTGAACCACACCATGCATTCATTTGCTTGGAAAAACACAGTTTCTGAATGGCAGGAAATGTCAAACACTTAAAAAATGCACTAATTTTTCATAGGCCCAGAAGTAAATTTGCTCATAAGGAAAGATGTTTTTCCTGTAGATGGTGTTGCAAGAGTGAACATACACATGAATGGCGAGAGGGTAAATAATATTAAAGGAATATTCCGGGTTCAATACAAGTTAAGCTCAATCGACAGCATAATACTGATTACCACAAAAAGTAATTTTGACTTGCCCCTCCTTTTCTTTAAAAAAAAAAGCAAAAATCTGGGTTACAGTGAGGCACTTACAATGGAAGTGTATGGGGCCAATTTGTAAATGTTACAATAAACACTGTTTCAAAAGTATAGCCACAAGACAAAAAATATGCATGTTAACATGATTTTAGTGTGATAAAATCGCTTAATAACCTTTTCTGTGTAAGTCATAGCCAATTTTACAACTTCGTAGCCATGACAATGTAGTCAACAAACCCTAAAACCCTTTTTTAAACTACTTAAAAGCTCAAATAATACATTAGTTTTATCACAAGAATTAATGTAAGCGCTTTAATAAAATTATTGCCTTCAAACCTTTCAAAAATTGTCCCCATTCACTTCCATTGTAAGTGTCTCACTGTAACCTCGATTTTTGATTTTTTAAAGACGAGGGATACGTCGAAATTACCACATGCTGTTGATTGAGCTTAACTTGTAATGAACCCGGAATATTCCTTTAAAGGAACAGCTCATCCAAAAAGAAATCTCTCATTTACTCATGTATTTTTGAAACCCGTGGAACACAAATGGGTTTGTGCAAGCTGCTCTTTTCAATACAATGAAAGTGAATGGTGACCATGGCTGTAAAGCAAGAGTTTCAATGAATAATGATTTAAATTTCAGTCTGTTCCATACACAAAGCTGTTTTATGGCTTCCTGGTCCCCATTCATTTTCATTGTATGGAAGAGAGTAGCTCAGACATTCTGCTAAACTTATTTTGTGTTCCACAGAAGAAAGCCTATCATGCAGGTTTAGAACAAAATTATTTTTTGATTATTATAAAATTATTAATTATTTTTTTTATTTTATTATCACTTCAATCAGAAACTTTCAATAACAAAATTCCTAAAAATACACTTCTGAAATTAATAAAAAAATGTTAAACGTTCTAATGTCATGTAAAAGGTCTGTACCTGCAAATCAGCCTTTTGTTTCTCGAGTCCATCACACCTCTCAGAAACGGCACAATACTTGTTTTTCAGGTCTTCCGTCTCCTTCGAGAGTGCCTGAAACTGTGTCTCTCTCTGCTCTGCCTCCTGTTGTTTCTGCTCCAGCTGGTTCTGCAGTGAGGACACCACTTCCCCGTGCACAGCTTGCAGCTGCTGTCTGAGGCTCGAGATCTCCTGGTCTTTCCCCAGCAGCTGCTGAGAGTTCTTCTCCCTCAGCGTTTCCAGAGCCAAAATCCTCTACGACACAGTTGAATTTTAAAAAGTGAATATCTAGTGTGAACTCTGTTTTGTTTTTAAAAAGCAGGCAAAACTGTAGAGTTATTATATTAGCAGTCATCATTTTTATTGGCCATAGAGAAAAAGGTATTGAAGGAAAAAATAGAAAACATCTGTTTTGATATGTCTATAGATCTCTCTCTATAGTACACACACACAGAGAGACAAAGACAGAGAGAGAGAAAGAGAGAGACAATGAAAATCTTACTTGTGAAGGACCCACTTCACCCTTAGTGTCCGATCACATTAACAAATGCCACAAACTATGAAATGAACACACATCCATCCTTAGTTTCTTGTCTAGTTTTGTTTTAGAGAGAAGAGGCATCTGTGTGAACAGTAACCTGGGGAAAGTTTTCTGCAGCATTTTACACACCAGACTTTTAAACATCCTTATGAAGCACAATGCCTTGAGTAAATGTCAAATTGGATTCATACCAAAATGTCACACATCTGACCACATTTTCACCCTACAGACACTAATTGATAAATATGTACATCAAAATAAAAGCCAAATTTCCGCTTGTTTTGTAGACTTCAAGAAAGCATTCGATTCATTCTGGCATGAAGGATTATACCTCAAACTTATTGACAGCGGTGTAGGGGGAAAATTCTATGATTTGATCAAATCAATGTACACAGCCAGTCAGTGTGCTGTTAAAATTGGAAACAACAGAACAGATTTTTTTCTCCAGAGGCGTGGAGTGAGACAGGGCTGCAGTTTAAGCCCCACCCTCTTCAACATTTACATCAACCAACTGGCTAATAAACTAGAACATTCTCCCATTCAAGGTCTCACTCTACATGACACAGAAATAAAGTGTCTCCTCTATGCAGATGACCTGGTTCTCCTGTCGCCCACTAAAGAGGGGCTGCAGGACAGCCTGAATCTGCTGGCGGGTTACTGTCAGTCCTGGGCCCTGACAGTCAACCACCAAAAAACTAAAGTTATGATTTTCCGGAAATGTTCCAGATCTCAGGGACTAACACACACATTCACACTATCACACAGAACCACTGAAACCACAAAAACATACACTTACCTCGGCCTGAAAATCACTCCAATGGGTAACTTTACTTTGGCTGTGAATGAACTCAAAAAGAAAGCTCAAAGGGCTTTCTATGCCATTAAAAGATCAATTAAAATTGACATTCCAATTCAAATCTGGCTCAAACTTTTCAAATCAATAATTGAACCAATTGCATTATATGGCAGTGAAGTGTGGGGTCCACCTATACAATCTGACTTTGTAAATTGGGAAAAACATCCCACTGAAGCTCTACATTCAGAATTTTGCAAAAGAATACTCAAAGTTCAAAGAAAAACACCAAACAACGGATGCAGGGCAGAATTAGGCAAATACCCTCTCTTAAACATCCAAAAAAGAGCCATCAAAATCCAGAAACACATACCATTAAAAAGCCCTAAAATTCCAAGAGCTGAGTGAAAAATATTTCCACAATTAAATAACTGCACCCCAACTGACAAAATGTAACCCCCCACTCACACCGCAAACCCCTCATTACACATGAATGTAGATAATATTTAATTCAGTTTATATAGTTAATTAGTTAAAGTTAACTTGATACATAATTGATCCTCTGTTTTCTAAGATGTTTTAAATGCTTTGGCAATACAAAAAAATGCCAATAAAGCAACTTCAATTGAACTGAATTGAGAAGAGAGAAGAGAGAGAGAGAGTAACACTGTAAACTTCCCAAGGTATAATTCTGATGCCCAAGTGAATAAAAATGGGAAGCTTCTGATTGAGCTCTGTCAAAGCCTCGGTCTGTACCTCGTCAACGGCAGGGTGAGAGGGGATTCTCTGGGAAGGTACACCTACAGTTCAATTCATGGTTCCTCAACAGTAGATTACATGATCACAGATTTAGATCTATTCTCTTTCAGAGCATTCACGGTCAAACCACTAACACCCCTGTCAGATCACAGCCAAATTACGATTTATCTAAAAAGGACAAAACATGTGAACATAAATTCACAGCCCAGTAAGCTATACAACATTAGAGAGAAATACAGATGGGCGCAAAACAGCACAGAAAAATACAGATGCATCTCAATAAATTAGAATGTCGTGGAAAAGTTCATTTATTTCAGTAATTCAACTCAAATTGTGAAACTCGTGTATTAAATAAATTCAATGCACACAGACTGAAGTAGTTTAAGTCTTTGGTTCTTTTAATTGTGATGATTTTGGCTCACATTTAACAAAAACCCACCAATTCACTATCTCAAAAAATTAGAATATGGTGACATGCCAATCAGCTAATCAACTCAAAACACCTGCAAAGGTTTTCTGAGCCTTCAAAATGGTCTCTCAGTTTGGTTCACTAGGCTACACAATCATGGGGAAGACTGCTGATCTGACAGTTGTCCAGAAGACAATCATTGACACCCTTCACAAGGAGGGTAAGCCACAAACATTCATTGCCAAAGAAGCTGGCTGTTCACAGAGTGCTGGATCCAAGCATGTTAACAGAAAGTTGAGTGGAAGGAAAAGGTGTGGAAGAAAAAGATGCACAACCAACCGAGAGAACCGCAGCCTTATGAGGATTGTCAAGCAAAATCGATTCAAGAATTTGGGTGAACTTCACAAGGAATGGACTGAGGCTGGGGTCAAGGCATCAAGAGTCACCACACACAGACGTGTCAAGGAATTTGGCTACAGTTGTCGTATTCCTCTTGTTAAGCCACTCCTGAACCACAGACAACGTCAGAGGCGTCTTACCTGGGCTAAGGAGAAGAAGAACTGGACTGTTGCCCAGTGGTCCAAAGTCCTCTTTTCAGATGAGAGCAAGTTTTGTATTTCATTTGGAAACCAAGGTCCTAGAGTCTGGAGGAAGGGTGGAGAAGCTCATAGCCCAAGTTGCTTGAAGTCCAGTGTTAAGTTTCCACAGTCTGTGATGATTTGGGGTGCAATGTCATCTGCTGGTGTTGGTCCATTGTGTTTTTTGAAAACCAAAGTCACTGCACCCGTTTACCAAGAAATTTTGGAGCACTTCATGCTTCCTTCTGCTGACCAGCTTTTTAAAGATGCTGATTTCATTTTCCAGCAGGATTTGGCACCTGCCCACACTGCCAAAAGCACCAAAAGTTGGTTAAATGACCATGGTATTGGTGTGCTTGACTGGCCAGCAAACTCACCAGACCTGAACCCCATAGAGAATCTATGGGGTATTGTCAAGAGGAAAATGAGAAACAAGAGACCAAAAAATGCAGATGAGCTGAAGGCCACTGTCAAAGAAACCTGGGCTTCCATACCACCTCAGCAGTGCCACAAACTGATCAACTCCATGCCACGCCGAATTGAGGCAGTAATTAAAGCAAAAGGAGCCCCTACCAAGTATTGAGTACATATACAGTAAATGAACATACTTTCCAGAAGGCCAACAATTCACTAAAAATGTTTTTTTTATTGGTCTTATGATGTATTCTAATTTTTTGAGATAGTGAATTGGTGGGTTTTTGTTAAATGTGAGCCAAACTCATCACAATTAAAAGAACCAAAGACTTAAACTACTTCAGTCTGTGTGCATTGAATTTATTTAATACACGAGTTTCACAATTTGAGTTGAATTACTGAAATAAATGAACTTTTCCACGACATTCTAATTTATTGAGATGCACCTGTATGTGACAGCAATGGACCATCCAAAAGTATGCTCACTTAGAGACAACTTCCTCGACAGAGTTTATCCTCATGATGGAGATGGTGTAAATCTGGCCGTGGAGAACATAAATTATATATTTGATTATTTGGCAACTTTATCTAACCTCAAATCCTCTAAGAAAAACCATAAAACCAAACAAGAGAATGAAAAATGGTTTGATCTAGACTGTAAAACAATGAGGAAAAAATTAAGACAATTATCAAATGAAAGACACAGACAACCAAACGATGCAGATTTGCGCCATCAATATTGTGAGGAACTTAAACAGTATAAAAATACACTCAGAAAAAAAAGAGAGAACAGTGCATGCAAAATCAGCTAAAAACAAATTCTGGGACAATTGGAATTCCCTGAATAAAAAACAACATGAACAAACAGCCATACAAAATGGAGACACCTGGAAAAATCACTTTGAACAACTTTATAGCGAAATAAAAATGAACCCAGAACAAACCCAAATATATGAAAAAATGATCAATATGGAACATACAATTGGTAAATACCAAAACCCATTAGACTACCCCATCACAGAAAATGAACTGATTGATAAAATCCAGGCCCTAAAAATCAAAAAAGCAAATGGACCAGATGGCATCCTCAATGAAATGCTGAAGAACACAGAGAACAAACTAAGATTGGCCTTACTAAAACTGTTCAACTTGGTTCTGAGTGTTGGTCATTTCCCTGACACCTGGAATAGAGGACTCATAATGCCCATTTTCAAAAGTGGAGACAAATTAAATCCAAACCATTACAGAGGCATCTGTGTGAGCAGGAATCTGGGGATGATGTTCTGCAGTATCATCAACACAAGACTCGTTCACTTCCTTACCGAACACAATGCCTTAAGCAAAAGTCAAATTGGATTCTTACCAAATTTTAGAACATCAGACCATATCTTCACCCTAAATAACCTGATTGATAAACACATCAACCAAAACAAAACCAAAATATTTGCCTGCTTTGTAGATTTCCAGAAGGCCTTTGATTCAATTTGGCACCAAGGTCTACTGTCTAAACTTTCAGAAATTGGTATAGGGGGCAAAACATACAACATCATAAAAACGATGTATTCAAACAATAACTGTGCAATCAAAATTGGCAATAAACAAATGGAGTTCTTCACTCAAGGGCGAGGTGTGAGACAGGGCTGCCCACTATCACCGACCCTCTTCAATATATACATTAATGAATTGGCGAAACTACTAGAACAATCAGCAGCTCCTGGCCTCACACTACATGACTCCACTATAAAGTTCCTCCTGTATGCAGATGATCTGGTCCTGCTGTCTCCAACAGAAGAAGGTCTACAGCAGAACCTGGACATCCTGTATCAGTTCTGTCAGACTTGGGCCCTGACGATTAACCCAACTAAAACTAAAGTTCGAACCTACCAGAAAAGACCCAGATGTCAGGGAAAGAAATACAGTTTCACCCTTGGTATGATCAAAATTGATCATGCCACAAACTACACATACCTTGTTTGAAATTCAGTGCAAACGGAAACCTCAACTTGGCCGTGAATGAACTGAAAGAGAAAGCAAGAAGGGCTTTCTACGCCATTAAAAAATCTATCCAATTTGAAATACCAATTAGAATCTGGCTCAAAATATTCCAATCAGTCATAGAACCTATTGCACTATATGACAGCGAAGTTTGGGGTCCTCTCCTAAATCACGAATTTGACAAATGGGACAAAAATCCGATTGAAGCCCTGCATACAGAGTTTTGTAAAAGCGAAACACACCTAATAATGCATGTAGGGCAGAATTAGGCCAATACCCTCTATTAATCCACATTGAGAAAAGAACCATTAAATTTTGGGAACATCTAAAATTGAGTGACCCCAACTGTTATCATTTTAAAGCCCTTAAAAACCATGAAGTGAACGCTGAGAAGAGTCCCCTCATTCAGCTGGTCCTGAGGCTCCACAAACAGACTAACATGACTAACATGACTAACACTAATCAGCCTCAGGACACTGACACCCTCATCCATAGAATCCAGCCCAACCAAATGATTAATGCACAAAAAGAAAACTATCTAACTTATTGGAATGAAACAACACAAAAACAAAGCAAACTACAATGTTATTTGGCCCTAAACAGAGATTACGCGACATCAGAATACCTGAGCACAGTCAGAGACCACAAACTGAGGAAAACATGAGGAGGTACAGACTGAGCGACCACAGCCTGACTATAAAGAAGGGCAGATACAGACAGAGCTGGATGCCCAGAGAGAGCAGGTTATGCCTGTACTGTAGCCAAGGAGAAATAGAAACAGAGCTGCACTTCTTAACCACCTGCCCTAATTACAATGAAATTCGAAAACACTTCTTTCCCAAATTTGAAATTATTCGTCCCAACTTCAAAAAGTTGAAGAATGATGCACAAGCTCAATATTTACTTGGTAAACAAAGAGACTGCATTTCACTAGCAGCAAAGTACATCAATTCCTGCCACAAAAAGAGGGAAGAGCGCCCATTTATTCACACAAAGACACGTGAATTCACACAAACTCACACACCACTGAAAGTATATAATCTTTTTTATTCTAAATGCTTTGGCAATACAATGTACAATTTGTTATGCCAATAAAGCTCATTTGAATTGAACTGAATTGAGAGAAGAGAGAGAGAAGAGAGGAGGGAGAGAAGAGAGAGAGAGGAGAGGAGAGAGAGAGAGGAGAGCGAGAGAGAGAGGAGAAGAGAGAGGAGAGAGAGAGAGAGAGAGGAGAGAGAAGAGAGGAGAGAGAGAGAGAGAGAGAGAGAGAGAGAGAGAGAGAGAGAGAGAGAGAGAGAGAGAGAGAGAGAGAGAGAGAGAGAGAGAGAGAGAGGAGAGAGAGAGAGAAGAGAGAGAGAGGAGAGAGAGAGAGAGAGAGAGAGAGAGAGAGAGAGAGAGAGAGAGAGAGAGAGAGAGAGAGAGAGAGAGAGAGAGAGAGAGAGAGAGAGAAGAGAGAGAGAGAAAGAGAAGAGAGAGAAGGGAGAGGAGAGAGAAGGGAGAGGAGAGAGAGAGAGAGAGAGGAGAGAGAGAGAGAGAGAGAGAGAGAGAGAGAGAGAGAGAGAGAGAGAGAGAGAGAGAGAGAGAGAGAGAGAGAGAGAGAGAGAGAGAGAGAAGAGAGAGAGAGAGAGAGAGAGAGAGAGAGAGAGAGAGAGAGAGAGAGAGAGAGAGAGAGAGAGAGAGGAGAGAGAAGAGAGAGAGAGAGAGAGAGAGAGAGAGAGAGAGAGAGAGAGAGAGAGAGAGAGAGAGGAGAGAGAGAGAGAGAAGAGAGAGAGAGAGAGAGAGAGAGAGAGAGAGAGAGAGAGAGAAGAGAGAAGAGAGAGGAGAGAGGAGAGAGAAGAGAGAGAGAGCTTCATGATTTGAAATCATATTTCTTGTCATTTTTTGAAAGAGGCTCCATCAGATTTCAGGTGTAAAATCAAGAACTCACCTCGAGAAGTTTGGCTCTATCAGAGTCTGAATGTGTGTGCTGATGTTTTCCATTTCTCTTCATTTCCTCCAGACTTTTCTTCAACAGGTGATTTTCTCTCTTCAGTTTCTCCATCTCCATTTCCACTGACTTTGAGCTGCTGTTGCTTTTAAAGCCCAGTCTATTCACAAGAGTCTCTTTGGCCCCCTTCGCTGCCATTGCTGGACTACTGTTTAACTCTAACCACGCTGAGAATACAAGAAAGGTCTGAAATTTGTTCACAACATGAACAAATGAACATGAGCCAAAGAGCCCCAAAGCTAATAAAGTCGTAGTAAGATACAGTAACGTTATGATTTAAGAGTGTTAAAATGCGAAGTGAACTAAACAAATAAATGTTTATTTACGATAAGGATTACTGCTGCACTTTTCAAGTAGAAACGCTCCTGTCACACTTCCGTGATAATGAAAACAAGTTTAAATGCGGCGCGTCTTGCGTCATATCCGGAACACGCCTAGTCGGGTACAGATAGCCAGTACTGCCAGTGTTCTCTCCAGATGACGCAGTGATTCTGTACTGTGTGCGAATCAAGCATTTGTATGAAAATATTTCAGCTTTGTATTGTTGGTGCCATATTTGGGCATAATAAAAATTAATCTGAACTCTAAATTATTCATGAGAAAAAAATATCTTATAAAATTTGTTGAATAATAGCATAATATAATATATTAGTAGTAGTAGTAGTAGTAGTATATTTTAAATAATTATAATTAAAATAATAATAATTATTGTTATTGTTGTTATTGTTGATATCTTTCATTATAACAAATCACATATTTCTGACACTAATTAAAATGTACATGGGCCATCAGCGCAACAATGTTTTTGTTCAGAAATAATTATTATGTAATTAAATAGAAAAAAAAACTGTAATATGATTCATTAGAAAAGATCTTTATCTTATGAAAACATGTTTGAATAATAATAATAATTACTAGTATTATCATAATATTATAAATACATAAAATTAAAATATAATAATTATAATAATTATTTTAATTATTATTATTATAATTATTATTATTTTGTTATGATTTTTTATTATAACTGTAATAAATACTAAAATGATGGGATTCCACAGGCAGAGTGTTCAGCACAAATGTAGCTGTGACCTTGGCATTGCAGAGAGAATGAAATGAATTGCATTTCAAATTGCAGTTCACTCTTGGACCTCATTCCTGTGGCCTTTCTTCAGTTAACAAAAGTAAAGATCATTTGACCCGCGTTAGATATTTTTAATTGGCGCACACAGCAGATTTAACCCTTTCGCATGTACGATCAAACCGGTGTGATTACGCTAGGCTGGACTCGGATGCGTACGGTCATACCGGTGTGATTTTTTTATTATAACATATATCATATTTTTGTGTACATGGGCCATTCATATGACACTGAAACAGAGATCCTCTGTGATTGTCAGTGCAACAATGTTTTTGTTCAGAAATAATTAACATATATTTGAATAAAAAAGACAATTAAAATAATTCATCTGTAATATAATTAATGAGAAAAGATCTTTTGAAATAATCTCATGATTTAAAAAAAATACTAGTATTTTGTCACTAATTTAAATGTACATGGGTCATTCATATGACACTGAAACAGAGATCCTCTGTGATTGTCAATGCAACAGTTATTATTTTATAAATAATTCAAAAATAATTGAGTAAAAAGACATTTTTGTGGGATTTTATGTCTGGTATCTTTTTGTTTATTTTCTATTATATAGAATACATTTTATAAGCATAATATTTTTTATAATGTTTTTGATGGCTCAAATTTAATGGCAATTTAACTGACTTGATTTTCTCTAGCAAGATTTTTCCACCATGGTTGTCAGGAGAACCCATGGGGGTCCTGCATGGGGTCTGTGATCGGATTTAAAATGATATAGATTTTCTTTACAAATATCAAAACATTCAGTATATACTTTTTTCAGTATAGAATTTATTTTAAACTGTTGTACATTAATGATACAGAAGGTAAAATATTTTTTAAGTTATAAATCTAGCTTTTTTATATTTGGGGGTCACTCGTTGGCTGATGGTCCTTGGATCTACAACACTTTGCAACTTTTCCATTTTTATCAGCATCTCTAATAGATGTCAGTCTATGTTTCAAAGAATCTGAGATGTATCAGTAAATGATATGATGTTGCCTAATGGGAGTACTGTGAAAGTTTGTTTCTTTAGTATTGGTTCTGGCAAGGTCAGTGGTGCTGTTGTGCGGGGGAGGGAGTTTGGGTTTTAGTGCTGGCACTGCACTCAACTGGACTAATCTGCACTAATGACACTGCTGGCTGATGCAGCTGTTTTTATTTCACTCACTCAAGCACACACACACACACACACACACACACACACACACACAAACACACGCAAACACACGTTTGGGGCATAACCACTTCTAGCTGTCCAACAGTACAACATATGGGCCACATATTGTTCTGTGTGTGTCATGGAGGGTTTGAGATTTAGGTGTTGACAGGCTGTCACCCTTCTTGGGTTTCATTATCAGAAATCCTTCTCTCTGATGCAGCATTATTCACTTGTGAATATACGTACAGTGTGTGCAGTGCTTAGAAATCCAGCTAATCCAGGATTCTCCAAAAAAGGAGGGGTAAAAGCTTGATGAAAATGTTTTTCCCTTGAGTCTGTCAGGATTTTCACTGTAATAAATACTAAATGATGGGATTCCATAGGCAGAGTGTTCAGCACAAATGTAGCTGTGACCTTGGCATTGCAGAGAGAATGAAATGAATTGCATTTCAAATTGCAGTTCACTCTTGGATCTCATTCCTGTGGCCTTTCTTCAGTTAACAAAATTAAAGATCATTTGACCTGCATTAGATATTTTTAATTGCCACACACAGCAGATTTAAAGGGTGGAACGTGGGTTCTCATTACATTTCTATCCTATTCTACCTCCCTAGAGACTCTCTCATTCCACCCCTTCTCCATTTGCTTCACTGTATAATGACAGTCATCCTTTCTTTCTCACTCTCTCCTTCCTCCCTTCATTAGGTGTTCATCTATTCAGCTATTTCAAATGAAAGAAGGAAAAAAAAACATTATCAGCTGTTGACGTTGGCCAAAATTTCGATATTCCAGTGTACACACAAGACAGTTCTGAGAAGTTTCCTTAAAAAACATCTGGGAATGTAGTGTAGTAGGACTGGTCAGCATGGGAAGGATGAAGCAAGGTTCAAGTAAGTTCATTCACACACAATAATGACTCATAGGTAACTTTCTTCAAATACACTAATGCGCCGCACTGCTGTGCATCACTCTCTCTCTCAGACAGGATATATAGACAGACAGACAGACAAACAGACAGATAGGATATATAGACCGACAGACAGACATACATAAAGACAGATGATAGATAGATAGATAGATAGATAGATAGATAGAGTAGATAGGTAGACAGACAGACAGACAGACAGATAGATAGAAGTCAGACAGACAGATAGTTAGATACAGTAGATAGATAGAGATAGACAGACAGACAGACATATAGATATAAGACAGACAGACAGACAGACAGACAAACAGTTAGATAGATAGATAGATAGATAGATAGATAGATAGACAGATAGATAGAAGACAGACAGACAGACAGTAAGATAGATAGATAGATAGATAGATAGATAGAAGACAGATAGATAGATACAGTAGATAGGTAGATAGACAGATAGATAGATAGATAGATAGATAGATAGATAGATAGATAGATAGATAGATAGATAGATACAGTAGATAGATAGACAGACAGACAGACAGATAGATAGATAGACAGACAGAAGACAGTTAGATAGATACAGTAGATAGACAGACAGACAGACAGATAGATAGATAGAAGACAGACAGACAGACAGTTAGATAGAGTAGATAGATAGATAGACAGACAGACAGTTAGTTTGTTAGATAGATAGATAGACAGACAGATAGAAGACAGACAGACAGATAGACAGATAGATAGATAGATAGACAGACAGACAGATAGATAGAAGACAGACAGACAGATAGATAGAAGACAGACAGACAGACAGTAAGATAGATAGATAGATAGATAGATATTTAGAAGACAGATAGATAGATACAGTAGACAGGTAGATAGACAGACAGATAGATAGAAGACAGACAGACAGTTAGATAGATACAGTAGATAGATAGACAGACAGACAAACAGACAGATAGATTGAATACAGTAAGATACAGTAGATAGACAGACAGACAGACAGATAGATAGATAGAAGACAGTTAGATAGATACAGTAGATAGACAGACAGATAGATAGATAGATAGAAGACAGACAGACAGACAGACAGTTAGATAGAGTAGATAGATAGATAGACAGACAGACAGTTAGTTTGTTAGATATATAGATAGACAGACAGATAGAAGACAGACAGACAGATAGACAGATAGATAG
Source organism: Myxocyprinus asiaticus (assembly GCF_019703515.2). Classification (NCBI taxonomy): domain Eukaryota; kingdom Metazoa; phylum Chordata; class Actinopteri; order Cypriniformes; family Catostomidae; genus Myxocyprinus; species Myxocyprinus asiaticus. Next base: position 12,033,703 of record NC_059375.1, read on the forward strand.
ATAGATAGATAGATAGATAGATAGATAGATAGATAGATAGAAGACAGACAGACAGACAGTTAGTAAGATAGATAGATAGAAGACAGACAGTAAGATAGATAGATAGATAGAAGACAGACAGTTAGTAAGATAGATAGATAGATAGACAGATAGATAGATAGAGAAAAACAGACAGATTTAAATGTAACACCATTGTTTACAGCACTTCTCCAGTCTAATTCTGGTATCTAACACACCTGAAGAGAGGCAGATGGTATCCTTGGCAACAAAAAAAATCAAGCACACTTAGTCTCACTAAAATATGAGGACAAAGAACAATCCAGCAGTCAGACAATGGAGACAATTCAATGGAGTTTCAGATCTTTTTATGCTTTATTTCATTTTCCCTTGAGAGGATACATAGAGGGAAATAGTGTCGCTTACAAGACTATCAAAATATTAGAGAAAAAAGGGTGCATGCAAAAATAAGTGCACAATGTTTATAATAGCAAAATATTTCAAACAAGAGTTACATTTTCAGCTTTTTCTCTTTCCTTTAGGTCTGACTAAAACCATGAGCCATAAAGGGTATTAACAAAACAAATAAAAATGAAAGATTGAAATAAAAAACATTAAAAAAAAAGATAGAAATACATGATTTTAACCTACAGAGCCTACCATAAATATAATTATTCACATATCACAAGTTTTGTCGGATAGCATAAGCAATACCATTGAATCTAAAAAATAAAAAAAAAGCACAAGGTACGTCAATTTGCAACCAAATAATGATGACATCTATCTACATCTTTTGGCCCTTGTTACAAATCCATGTCAAAATCTCATCAGTATACATTCCTCGTTATACATGACTTAGGTCACAGTTCAAACCCCAGTTTTGACTGCTGTACCAGTCTCAAGAGCTTTTAGACTCATCAACCAGCCAAATGTCCCATCTGGATCTACAAGACAGGTTCATTAACACAACGGCTAATTAATACAATATTGCAGGAATCGCGAGATTCGGTTGTGATTCGGCTACAATTAGCTACAGATATTTCAGATTACACAGTGTATATAAATAACCCAACAACACAGATCAGTACAAAGGTCTGCAGCATCTACAGTGTGTTTTTATAAAGAATATTTCCAGAAATAGTATTCAACACTTTAAACACATGATGCAAATCTATCTCGTCTGTGAGTACTTGCATATTGCTTTATCAAAAGGGGTGCACATTTTCATTTTCTTTTGCAAAAAAAAAAGTTTGCAAAAAAGAAAAATCCAAAGCATATACAGTGGGGTTCAAAGCATCTCGGACCACTCGTCAAAGTACATCTTTTCCTCATTATAAATAATATTATCAGCAAAACTGTTACTGAAAATAGTGCAGAATCTTAAATATTTCTTATTCGTTTTATGGCATTATGTTTTCTTTGTTTATTTCCAGGTTTAAATTAGATTTGGAATCCCTGATTTTCAATGTGGATTTTTGGACCCCACTGTATAATTTCAGGATTATCAGCTACATTTTGTGTGACGTAATACCAGAGTTCATGTTCAAGAACAGTCTAATTTTCCTTGTTAAAATCCTTGTTTGATTGTCATTTAATAAAACAGAAATTAAATACGTTTTAACAGAACAGAATATAAATAATAAAATCATGGTCATAAATAATGTCATGGTATAAAATTTCAGATAAAATAAATCACTTCTTTTTAAACAATCTCATGTACATGATGACGTTAAAATCATAAAAATAACTCTTGTTACTAAGATATCTCTCCACTTTGCTCACAGATCTTATAATAAATGGCTCACTTTGAGGTTTCGAAACAAAGCGAGCAAATGTTGTCAACATCCTAAATCCAGTTTGTCTCAGATATTGACGGTCATGATTCCAGTTGTATGAGTGTGTTTCCTCATGACTACGGAGATCCACTTTATCATGTATGAGCCACACTCAGCAGAACAAGTGCCCGAAGATTCTCATCGGATACTGGAATGGAGGAATAATCTGACAAACCCATATATTGGTTTGGATTGTTTTCTTTTTTATGGAGAAAAAATGACAGAGCGTGGGTACAGCTAGCCTTTACCAAATGTTAGCCATATTTGTTCATGTTTAGATGTGAGAGTTGCTACCCATGCAGTACTCTAACAACCTCTGAATAAGTGCCTAGGAATGATTGCAATAGACATCGGTGAAAATATCTAGCTCCATAGGGATGTCAGGTTGGTGCAAATTACCAAGGGTTCTCTTTTTTTTTTTTTTTTTTTTTTTTTTTTTTTTTTAGCTTTGAGGTGGAGGCATCTGATTATTGATTCCCCTCTAAGTTGTGATTGCCGTCACAGCAACCGTGAGGTGAAACAAATGGGCCGTGGTATTCCGGTCAGTGGTCTGATGCAAAGCTGAATTCCATGGCTCACTGCACTCAGGACTTCACATTAACTGCAAAACACAAATAACATGTTTTGCAAAAATGATGTTAATGTTAATGTAAATGGAAAATGCTGTTAAAAGGATAGTTTACCCTAAAATGAAATGTCGGTCATCAAAATTTTGCATTGCATTTTTCCATTCAATGAAAGTGAATGGTGACTGAGGCAAACATTCTGCCAAACATCTCTTTTTGTGTTCCACGAAAGAAAGTCATACAGGTTTGGAACAACATTTTTTGGGTGAATCTTCCCTTTAGTCAAATGTTTGGACACCTACTTATTCTTTATTAGTACTTTTTTACACATTTTAAAAGAATTGTTTTTGAATTATTTTGTGACTACAAATGTTAAATCAAATCTATTTTTGAGTTTAGTTTCTTCAAAACTTTTGTAAAAAGACTGGTAGTGTAAGTCATCTGCTAATTTGGCATATGACACCAATCTAGCCAATGGGCCATTTTTACTTTCTTTAAGGATTATTCTGGATTCACTACAAGTTAAGCTCATTTGACAGCATTTGTGGCACAATGTTAATTTTCACAAAAAATGATTTAGACTCATCCTCCTTTTCTTTAAAAAATAAATAAAAATAAAATAAATTCGAGGTTATAGTGATGCACTTACAATGGAAATGAATGGGGCCAATTTTTGGAGGGTTTAAAGGCAGAAATTTGAAGCTTATAATTTTATAAAAGGTAAATGAAGTGTTATATTTGAGCTGCAAAGTTATAAAAATTTTAGGGTTTACAGCATCACGTTGTCTTGGCAATGAAGTTGTAAATCTTTTTTACACAGAAAAGGTTAGTTAACGATTTTATCACACTAAATTGTTTCATCTTGTGGCTATACTTTTGAAACAGTGAGTATTTTAATTTTTACTGATTGACCCCATTCACTTCCATTGTGAGGGTCAAAATTTAGTCAATATTAATTTTTGTGGTAATCAATATTTTGCCACAAATGCTGCCAACTTAACTTGTTTTGAACCCGGAATAATTCTTTAATGTTATTGTCAGTGTTGGGTAAATTACTAAAAAAAAGTAATCCACTACATATTACTAATTACTTCTCTAAAAATTGTAATCAGATTACACTACTCCTAACTTAATGGTAAAGGTAATCACATTACTAAATACTTTACATATTTTACTTATTTTAGAAATACTGTATGTGTAACCTGTAATGTACTTAGAAGTAATTAACTTAATTGAAAGTCAGTAACTGTATTCTGATTATGGTTTAAAATGTAATGCGTTACACTTCTATAGACTAAAAACGTAATTAGACTACAGTAACTAATTACTTTGTAATCAGATTACACCCAACACTGGTTATTATGTACGATTCCTCACAGAATATTATGACAAAGGGAAAAAACATTTTTTTCTTTGTAATTTTTCATCAAAATGTAGTAACTTGCTCAGCTTCTAAAACAACTTTACTTTTCACTGACATCACCTAGACATTGGGAGCTATTGGATTATAGCCAAATAGCTATTAAAGGGATAGTTCACCCAAAAATGAAAATTGTCTCAACATTACCTCACCCTCTTGCTATCCCAGATTGGCATTATTTGTGCATATCGCTATCTACTGGGCTGTTGTGCAAATATTAATTATTTATTATTTTTCTTTCTTTTATCCCTCCCTTTTTTTCTTTCTCCTCCCTTCCCAGTAGGTGGTGATATGCATGAAAAATGCGAACCGGCAAAAAACAGAAGAAGAAAAACTCTTGTGAATGCATGGGGGACTGTTTGAAATAGATTTATAGTAAAAAAAGAACTTAAATATTGTTCTGTTTCACACCCACACCTATCATATTGCTTCTGAAGACAGATTTAACCACGGGAGTCGTATGGATTACTTTAATGCAGCCTTTATGTGCTTTTTTAAGCTTTAAAATGTTGGTACCCATTCACTTACATACAGAGCTACAGAGCTGATATATACTTCTAAAAAATGTTGTTTGTGTAAAGCAGAAGAAAGAAATTCATACGAGTTTAAGACGACATAAGGATGAGTAAATGATGAGATGATTATCATTTTTGGGTGAACTATTCCTTGAAGGCATTGCTTTAGTAAACTAGTAATCAGATTTGGTGTTGTGCTGAAATCTGACTCCCTGCCAGATTCTTACTCAGCACCACCTGATTGGTCCCTCTCCCTAAAGCCCACCCCTACACCCACACCTAACCCCAACCATAGTAGAGAGTCATTGGTCCCTATCAAATGTAACCATATTAGGGAGTCAGAAACCGGCATGACACCGGCTCAAGTCCGATATGGAGCAAAAACCGGTTGAATACCTGTTTCTGTTGGAAATATGTCACTTTATGGAAGTAAAATGGGTTACAAACGCTGTTTTATGTTGACTTTAAATCAGGGGAAAGATTGCATATGTTTATATGGGCAACCAACAGAAATTTGACAATGTTAAATGAGCTAAGTGTAGTGAGAGTTATCTAATATCCATCTAATATACAGTATGTCATTTTTTTTGTTAATTACATGTAATCAGAGTCAACTGTTTTCTAATCAACTTTAAAATCAAGATTTCAAAAGAACAGTGTTTGGAGTACACCCGGATTTTTTGATTCTTGACCTATTTAGATGTTCTACTGTATGTATGATTCAGGTAATCCTTATGTAGATAGAATGCATTTATATCCAGTATTGAGGGCCATTTTTCCTATTAAGTGAGTGTTTGTATGTATGAAGAGGAGAAAGTCCCCAGAGGCATGGACCAAGTGGTCAGGGGTCGCTTACTTGCCAGATTCACAGCACATGCTACGATAATGACAGTTCCTCCCACCAGTGAGACCACAGACAGCAGCTTCGCCACACGACCCAGACGTCTCGCTCCATCTATGTTCCCCTGCTCGAGACTGTTACGGGACTAGACACAAGAACATGACAGTGAGCTCCAAGGTTCCATTAAAGTCAAAATTAGTCAGACTACTAAAATACTCTGATAGTCTTTTCTGCACTATTCAGTGTCTGTTCAACCTAAGTTTGCTACAATGTATGGAATCGTACAAGTTTGTTCGTATGAATTCGTAAGAATTCATACCAGGATGTGTAATGCGTAAGCGAAAGTTCTGCATGTCAGACGTTGTGTACATGCTTATTAATTTTATGCCCAAACCCAAACCCCATATCTAAACCTAACCAGAGATTGTTGGTTTGTCAGTGCTGTGCTGCAACTGAATCGACAGTGCCACGGCAAAATAAATGAGTTGTGAACTTGTGGGCACCGCGAAATAATACAATGACTATAAATAGACAAAGTTAGAGTTAGGTTTGTTGGTTTCACGCAACAACAGACACACAGAGCAACCACCGTTGTCCAATAGTCTTTTTTACTTTTTAATGAACCAGAAAAAACTAACATGCATAAAAGCATTGTGCAATTCACAAGTTCGCTGGTACATACAGTCCTGGAGCACATTAAGGTAAAAGTGTTTGGCGTGCTGTCCATTGCGGAGGGGCTCAAGCACAAGCAGACGCTTATATATCTTTGGGATATGATTGACAGGCCTAGATAAAAAAAGCTCACCCTGAACTTACGTTTGGAACTTCATTTAAAGACACAACATAATCACACAAGAAATCAACATGTTGCTTTTCGAAAGTTCATATACTCAGAAATTGACCCCATTCTGCTGAATTACTGATAAGCGCCATCCCTCATCATTCATTTTTCATCATTTCAACTGTGGTCACCATTCACTCTAGTACTACTGACAGGGTGTTGTGCAAGCAATCTCATAGACGCGAGTTCAGATACTGTGGGAACCAGGAAGTAATCGTGTTCACAAACAATTATGAGCCCAATTCGCAGGTTGCATTTTCACTCTAAATTTAAATTTTTACTCCACTGGTGGTTATGTTTAGGTAGAGTTAATAAAATATGCATTCCTGTTGACTGCATATATCATTTAAATATACAACTCGCTTTTGGTGCCACTCTTGGGACTTTTCACGTGTCAATAGGAGCTCAAATGTGCCTATACGTTCACCATCACTTCCGACTTCAAACACAGACCGATTTGAGCAGCAGAACTTTTGAAGTACTGTCGCAAGATTCACAGTGTGATCAGTCTAAAATATAAACATTTAGTAAAATGTGATAGGGCCAATTAATGTAGGCAGTGCACTTCCTCAAAGTCCTAAAAGGATTGTTAATCCAACTGACCAATCGATCGTCAATCCAATTGTTAATCCAGACCTGGAATTGTCAAGTGAAATCGGAACTGGAACCAGAATCGTTAAATTCCTTGTGATTCACTTTTCTAATAATATTTCCTCTTTAACTTGACAAAATTACATAGACAAAAGGTTCAGTGCCTACATACCATAATGGAGTAAACGAAACCCACAATGTTGATTGGCCAGACAGGGCAGAAGCAAGCGATGACAGCCAGGATGAGGTAGTCTTTGGGTTTGGAACGGTCCAATGGAGGGTTGGTGGCGATACTAGAGTGGCGTGAAAGAGAGGGTCGCGGGGAGAATGCTGTGTAGGCGATGGAGCTGGACCGGCTGCTCATCCGGGTGCGGCTAACATGAGGATGGTGCGAATGAGGGAGAGAATGATGCCGGCGAGGAGGAGGGGAGATGATGGGTTTGGAGGCAAAAGCATCATTAGTGGAACAATAAATCCCATCACCTGTCAAAAGAGAAAAAGAGAGAGCAGAAAGGGTAGAGCAGCAAGTGAATAAAATAAAAAACAGTGTCATTCTGGTCATTCTGTTATTTAGTCCAGTGTTAAGTCAAAGTTACAGATTTTATTAGTGGCTTGGCAAGTTTGTCAATTCATCTTAGTCTTTACGGAATAGTTCACCCAAAAAATGAAAATTCTGTCATTATTTACTCACTATCAAACGCATATGACTTACTTTCTTATGTAAAACACAAAATGAGATGTTGGGCAGAATGTCTGAGCTCTTCTTTTACATCCAACAAAAGTGGATGCCACAAAGTTCCAAAAAGGACCAAATCACCATACAATTTCATACAAGAAAAATTCCATAAAACTCCTAGGCTATATATAAGTCTTCTACAGCAACATAATAGCTTTGTGTGAAAAACAGACAGATGATCTTTAGAAGTGTTGCACCTTTAGAAGCGTTGTGCCAGTTTTTACGTCATCCATGCCAAATCCCATTGGTTCTCGCATTTAGGGTTGGGAACCATGTTTTTTTTTTGTTTTTAAACAAACCGAACTGAATGATTTTCATGACCTTTTTGAAACATACAGCATGACCAGTGATGTGCGGTTCTTAAACAAATGATCTCTTATGAGTAGATTCTTTTGAATATACAGGTGCATCTCAATAAATTAGAATGTCATGGAAAAGTTCATTTATTTCAGTAATTCAACTCAAATTGTGAAACTCGTGTATTAAATAAATTCAGTGCACACAGACTGAAGTAGTTTAAGTCTTTGGTTCTTTTAATTGTGATGATTTTGGCTCACATTTAACAAAAACCCACCAATTCACTATCTCAAAAAATTAGAATATGGTGACATGCCAATCAGCTAATCAACTCAAAACACCTGCAAAGGTTTCCTGAGCCTTCAAAATGGTCTCTCAGTTTGGTTCACTAGGCTACACAATCATGGGGAAGACTGCTGATCTGACAGTTGTCCAGAAGACAATCATTGACACCCTTCACAAGGAGGGTAAGCCACAAACATTCATTACCAAAGAAGCTGGCTGTCCACAGAGTGCTGTATCCAAGCATGTTAACAGAAAGTTGAGTGGAAGGAAAAAGTGTGGAAGAAAAAGATGCACAACCAACCGAGAGAACCGCAGCCTTATGAGGATTGTCAAGCAAAATCGATTCAAGAATTTGGGTGAACTTCACAAGGAATGGACTGAGGCTGGGGTCAAGGCATCAAGAGCCACCACACACAGACGTGTCAAGGAATTTGGCTACAGTTGTCGTATTCCTCTTGTTAAGCCACTCCTGAACCACAGACAACGTCAGAGGCATCTTACCTGGGCTAAGGAGAAGAAGAACTGGACTGTTGCCCAGTGGTCCAAAGTCCTCTTTTCAGATGAGAGCAAGTTTTGTATTTCATTTGGAAACCAAGGTCCTAGAGTCTGGAGGAAGGGTGGAGAAGCTCATAGCCCAAGTTGCTTGAAGTCCAGTGTTAAGTTTCCACAGTCTGTGATGATTTGGGGTGCAATGTCATCTGCTGGTGTTGGTCCATTGTGTTTTTTGAAAACCAAAGTCACTGCACCCGTTTACCAAGAAATTTTGGAGCACTTCATGCTTCCATCTGCTTACCAGCTTTTTAAAGATGCTGATTTCATTTTCCAGCAGGATTTGGCACCTGCCCACACTGCCAAAAGCACCAAAAGTTGGTTAAATGACCATGGTGTTGGTGTGCTTGACTGGCCAGCAAACTCACCAGACCTGAACCCCACAGAGAATCTATGGGGTATTGTCAAGAGGAAAATGAGAAACAAGAGACCAAAAAATGCAGATGAGCTGAAGGCCACTGTCAAAGAAACCTGGGCTTCCATACCACCTCAGCAGTGCCACAAACTGATCACCTCCATGCCACGCCGAATTGAGGCAGTAATTAAAGCAAAAGGAGCCTCTACCAAGTATTGAGTACATGTACAGTAAATAAACATACTTTCCAGAAGGCCAACAATTCACTAGAAATGTTTTTTTTTATTGGTCTTATGATGTATTCTAATTTTTTGAGATAGTGAATTGGTGGGTTTTTGTTAAATGTGAGCCAAAATCATCACAATTAAAAGAACCAAAGACTTAAACTACTTCAGTCTGTGTGCACTGAATTTATTTAATACACGAGTTTCACAATTTGAGTTGAATTACTGAAATAAATGAACTTTTCCATGACATTCTAATTTATTGAGATGCACCTATACAGCGCTACCTTCCGACTCTTATCAGCCAGTTATTTTTTGTGAACTTACAGAACCGCAAGTTATTCATTTAGTCATGTCTAATTCAAAATGAACCAAAACTGCTACTGTGTTATGCTTCTGTGAGACTTAAATTAGACTAATTACTGAAAGGTTATTGATAGGACAGTTTGTAGTTAAAGATACACATTATGAGTTTTGTTGTAATTAGGGAAGTAAATCTAATAAGATTTGCATAATTTCTTCCAAATATTTCTTTATCAAAATTGCTGAAAGAGTCGTTAAGCTCCTTACGATTCCCATTTCTACTCGCATGTCACGTGTCCAGTCATTATGAGGCAAGTTTTAATACACAACCGCAAATGAGATTTGAGAGCTACGACATTTACACTGTACAACAACATTTTGACCTGTTTCTCATATACTTGTAATACAGCGGAAGTCTTTTAGACAACATGGAAGTCATTTGGACACTTTTTATGATTTAAAAAAAAATAAAAAATTTTTTATAACAAATCCCTCAACACCTGAAAGAGCAGCTTTAACATTCTGTTTAACTTCTCCTTTTGTCTACACTCTAGACATGCAATATGTCTTCTTTTGTGTTGGGAGAACATTATATGGGTTTGCACTGTCATAAGGGTGAGTAAATCGGGAAAATATTACTTTTTGGGTGACTATTCCTTTAATACAAAATAAATGGAACAATAATGTGCACATTAATTCAAGTAAACATTAGCGTAGACTAATCTACAGAAGTGTTTCCCAACCACTGTGCCATGGCACACTAGTGTGCTGTGAAAGGTTGTAAGATGTGCCGTAGAAAATTATCAGATCCAGAAAATAAATCAGGGCTCCGGACTGAGACAAATTTTTCAACCATTTTTCCTAACAGTTCGATTAAACTTTGCAAGAGGTCGCATTGGTGCGACTACAAAGTTGGCTGACTCTCTGATAGTGCTCTGTCTTTTTTTGTTGCATATGAGAAATATCAAACGGCAAATGTTCCAAACGCAAAAGGAAACAGCTTTACCCTGATCAGTCAGCGCTGCTCAATGGACAGATCAGTGTAGAGACGTGCATTTACATGTGGACAGGTCTCGAGCGCTCAGCCGTGCAGATCATCATAAACAGAGCTGCGAGAAGCATGGGCTGGGTCACGAATTCGGCATTGATTATTTGTTTTAAACCTCTATGAAAGCCCATAATATGTCGATGATTAAACCAGTTTAAAATTGTATTAAACGGCCCCAACATTCTAAACAATAAAGGAGAAATCTGCAAAATGAACAGACAGAAATTGTAAGGTTTCAATCCACACATCACAGATATTTAAAAAAAGATTTACCATGAACTTATATCAATAGAGTAGTGAGAGAAGACAATTTAATTTCAGAATGTGTTTTTCTTACGAAAAATGCCATAATTTGTTTTATGGTTACTGCTAATCATGGTTTTACTTATACTTTTGGTTACTATGATCTTATTGCAAATGCCACAGTTAAAACTATGGATACAATGGAACTTGCCTTCTGTGTAAAATCTTTTCTAATGCCCTCTGATTGAAGAAAAAGGCTTTGTTTGTCTTCAGATGACTGTATTTTAATCATCAAGATCCTGAGAAAAAGAAAGAAACCGTTAAAGAAAACAAATTTTCTATCAGTTGGACCGGTGCAACCAACTCAAGTGCTGGTGCGACCATTTGTAGAATTTAACACCGGTGCTACCTCACTTAAATGTCAGTCTGGAGCCATGTAAATAAATAGATAAATAAAAAATTATTTGCTGTGGCATTGCAAGAATTAATTTGCAAGAACAAATCTAAAAATAAAAAAAGATGCAAATTTGTTGCTTTATTCATTACCCAATTAGCACTCTTGCCACCTGTGATCTCATTACCGTACCTACATGACTTCCGTTTTTGCATAGCCGAATTTCAAACATTACGAGTAAACACGCAACTAAAATGGACAGAAAACATGTAAGTTCTTGAAAAGGAAAACTATCAACGATGGTTATGTAGGACAGTAGGATAGAGGTGTGCCATGGGATTTGTTTAATTGTAAAAAGTGTGCCGTGGCAGAAAAAAGGTTGGGAAAAACTGATCTACAGTATGGGTCTATGGATGACTAAAGTGCTTGATTTTCTTTTCTGTCTATATTGTACATAACACTGATTGTTTATGACATTGTTTACTCCTTCACCAAGCATTCCTCCACATCTGATGATGATGGAAACCCAGAATGGCGTGATCTTGAAACAAACTTTAATTAAATAGCCAATGCAATTAATCCACTGATCTCTTTCATGCTCTCAACCCCTCCTGCCAGATAACCCCTCTGGCCATTTTAATTAAGATGCACAACTTCAATTTCATTAAGAGTATTTACGACACACTCAGTGGTTGTAAAAATCTCGATCTTGCTCTTAACCTTAAATAAACTCTTCAGAGCCTCACCAACCCTCAATAAACAGCAAAACATACAACTGTGTGTCCACTGGCAGCAAGCGTTCTTGGCTTCAATCATACTGCGCGGTTAGCCACAAAGAAATGCCATTCAGAAGAGATTGTGCATTATTTACAATCATCGGATTTGCTGTGCAGCAAACCATTCCTCTAATGGTGCTGCTATAACGTGGTTTCTGAATTAAACATCAAAACCTGAAAATATGCATTATATCTTTTATCTTCTCATTTAGTGGTGTCCAAAAGTCTGAGACCAATCCTGAAAATGATTTTTTTTTAGCATTTTTCTCATTTAATCATTTTTTTTTCCCATCACACATTATTCTATCAGCATAAAAAGTTGAATTGAAAAATGTAAATGAAAATCTGATTTTCTTATTTGGCATGTTCTCCTTTTGCTTTGATGATAGCATTAAGTCGAGCTGGCATGGACTTCACAATTTTGTACAAAACCTGTAATCCTTGTTATCCCAGCTTGATATGAGAATTTCCTGTAACACTTTATATTAATGTTCCCTTTGTTAAGGGTTTATAAAGGGGTTCAGCAATGACTAATAATTATATGACAACATGATATATAACAACATGTAAACAAATGGCAACATGCAATACATGCCAAATAGTGAGCCTTTTACTTACTTTACATGTTTTAAATGCGTAATAAATACTCTTATTCATAATTGTATTAATCAAAAACATAAAACGCTTTTCTGGTCTTCATGCTCATTCATAGCATTTATCATATAATAAAGCCTGATGACCATTAAACCATACTGAACTGTACACTGATGAGCCAAAACATTATGACCACCTACATAATATGCTGTTGGTCCTCCCATGCCGCCAAAACAACGCTGACCCACCGAGGCATGGACTCTACAAGACCCCTGAAGGTGTCCTGTGGTTTCTGGCACCAAGACATTAGCAGCAGATCCTTCAAGTCCTGTAAGTTGCAAGGTGGAGCTGCCGTAGATCGGACTTGTTGGTCCAGGACATCCCACAGATGCTCAATCGGATTAAGATCTGGGGAATTTGGAGGCCAGGGCAACACCCTGAACTCTTTATTATGTTCCTCAAACCATTCCTGAACAATGTGTGCAGTGTGGCAGGGCGCATTATTCTGCTGAAAGAGGCCAATGCCAGCAGGGAATACCACTGCCATGAAGGGGTGTACCTGGTTTGCAACGATGTTTAGGTAGGTGGCATGTGTCAAATTGACATCTACATGAATGGCTGGACCCAGGGTTTCCCAGCAGAACATTGCCCAGAGCATCACACTCCCTCCACCGGCTTGTCGTCTTCCTACAGTGCATCCTGGTGCCACCACTTCCCCAGGTAAACGGCACACACGTACACATGATGTAAAAGAAAACAGGACTCATCAGACCAGGTGACCTTCTTCCACTGCTCCAAGGTCCAGTTCTGATGCTCACGTGCCCATAGTAGAGTGCTTTTGACAGTGGACAGGGGTCATCATGGGCAATCTGATTGGTCTGCGGCTACGCGCCCTATACGCAGCAGGGTGCGATGCACTGTGTGTTGTGACACATTCCTCCCGTAACCATCAATTATTTTATTTCTTTCTCCCCTTTTCTCCCCAATCTGGCATGCCCAGTTCCCACTACTTACTAGGTCCTTGTGGTGGCGCGGTTACTCACCTCAATCCGGGTGGCGGAGGACAAGTCTCAGTTGCCTCCGCTTCTGAGATAGTCAATCCGCACATCTTATCACGTGGCTCGCTGTGCATGACACCGCGGAGACTCACAGCATGTGGAGGCTCATGCTATTCTCCGCGATCCACACTTACCATGGACCCCATTGAGAGCCAGAACCACTAATTGCGACCACGAGGAGGTTACCCCATGTGACTCTACCCTCCCTAGCAACTGGGCCAATTTGGTTGCTTAGGAGACCTGGCTGGAATCACTCAGCACACGCTGGATTCGAACTCGCAACTCCTGGGGTGGTAGTCAGCATCAATACTTGCTGAGCTACCCAGGCCCCTCCCGTAACCATCATTAAAATTCTCTGTGACTTGTGCCACAGTAGATCTTCTGTCGATTCGCACCAGATGGGGTAGCCATCATTGCCCTTGCGCATCGATGAACCTTTGGCGCCCAACATCCTGTCGCCGGTTTGTGGTTTGTCCCTCCTCGGACCACTGTCAGTAGGTACTCACCACTGCTGACCGGGAGCACCCCACAAACCTTGCCGTTTCAGAGATGCTCTGACCCAGTCTTCTGGCCATAACAATTTGGCCCTTGTCGAAGTCGCTCGGGTCTTTACTCCTGCCCATTTCTCCAGCAATCAACATGCTGACTACAAGATCTTATTGTTTGCTTACCATCTAATCTACCCAGACCTTGACATGTGGCCTTGTTAGGAGATGATCAACGTTATTCGCTTCACCTGTGAGTGATCATAATGTTTTGGCTCATCAGTGTATGTACAGGTTTCTAATGATGGAAACTCCTTTATAAATGCTTTATATGTGTACTAAAACTATTACATATAGGTATATTTTCATAGGCTAATTCCATTGAAGTGATATTAAGCATTTATAACATGCAGGTATTATGTGAAGTCACCCTTTTTATGCATGCTGTTATAACCACATATCCATGATTTATAATGCATTTGTAAATGAACAGTGCTGGTTAGATTACTTCTGAATTGTAATCTGGTACTGTTTACAAATTTATGAATAAAATTGTAGTCAGTAATGTAATCTCTTGTTTATTTGATGTCATATGCATTTGAGTAGGATAAGACTGTACCCTTTTGACAATGTTGCATTAAAGAACTTGCTAAAGGATCAAAATATGAGTATTAATGTCTTTTTTTGTGTTTTACTTGCTATTTGTCTCTTTCCGAGTGAAATAAAAAAAGGGCACTTTAAATGTTCTTCCTACTACAATTTTGGCATTATAAATGGCATCTTTGTGTGGTAACAGATCAGATTAGTTCGATTTTTTAATCAACGAAAAAAAGCAAATAAAACGAACTTAATCGCACTTCTGCAATCGTTTCAGCATTTATGTGTGGATTACTGCTCCATCTTCAGTGTAAATATGGCTGGTGGCTAGTTTCAGGTCTGTGTGTGCAATTCTATCCACCCATTCAAAAACACTCGAAGACTTACCGAACGTACGTAAATCAGCTGTAGACTTTTCTAGAATTAAAATTTTTTAATATTTAAAAAGAAGAATTAGAGGAATCAATAAATTATGAACAATTTAGTGCCTTTGCCTGATTAAAATGTAATCCTGTAATCCATAGAAAAGTAACTGTAATCTGATTACATGTATTTTAAAATGTAATTTAATGTAATTACAAGAACTTGATTTTTGTAATTGATTACATAATCCAGATTATATGTAATCTGTTACTACCCAGCACTGAAAATGAATTATTAGTCATCTATGAATCCCCTTTATAAACCCTTAACAACTGGAACATTAATGTAAAGTGTTAACAAATATCCTAAAGAGCATCTTGTGTGCTCTAAAGGAAGCAAGGATATCTGACCTTTTGTACAAAGAGTTATCATGTTCAATGTCACAAATTTGCTTACATTTCATTAGTGACCTAGACTCTTTTATATTTGTATTCATTTTAGAGCACAATGTTTCTTTGTTTTGAATTTGTCAAAATACTAAAGCTTGCAGTGTATTTCTAGGTTTAAATAAAAATTTGAATCCCAGATTTTCAATGTGGTCTCAGGCTTTTTTATTTATTTATTTATTTTTATTCAAATGTTTCCTCTTTGTCAGTCTCTTCTGCATATGTTTGCCTGTTTAATTGCATGCTATTTTTAAAGTCATTATCCTGATTGCTGTATGCAAATCACTGTGGTGTGATTGGCATAGCAGGACCTGAAACTCCCAAATCTTTTCACCATATAGACAAGGCAGAACCTTCGTAGAATAAAAAACATGTAATATTGATGAATTGACCAATTACCATTCTCTGTTTTCTCCTTGACCATAACGATGACCTCCTCCGAGCATCGTGCCTCATCAGTGGAATGCTGGGGAAAAGAAAGGGGCCGCAGACATGGGAA
The DNA here is from genome assembly GCF_019703515.2 of Myxocyprinus asiaticus. Lineage (NCBI taxonomy): Eukaryota > Metazoa > Chordata > Actinopteri > Cypriniformes > Catostomidae > Myxocyprinus > Myxocyprinus asiaticus. The sequence goes on from NC_059375.1 coordinate 12,049,561, forward strand.
GGAGTCTGATTTGGCCCCTGGTTGAAATGTTACTGGGCCCGGGGTTTGGCTACTTATCGGTTCCCCATCTTGGGTACAAACCAGAGAGCCCAATGATCCTTGATGGTACTCTGTTTCCATAGAGACAACTGATTGTGCAAAGGTGGCCAATGTTACGTTGATAAGTCCTGTCTGCTTATGTGGCTAAAACAGGAGAAAAAATGGTGTGAAATAGGATTCATGTAGGGGAGACTGGGGCTAGTTGTCACAAGAGTTATACCTCAGTAACTATAAAGCCCAAAGTATGCTTCGGTCAGACGCGGACGCTCAGGACGCGTGACGCAAAACTCCTTCAACGCGTTCAGCCCGATTTTTATAAACGTACATCTTTGAACTCACAGAATGTGCATGCACCCAGAGTTATTCACACTAATTAGTGGGTCCAAAAGGTGGCAACACTTACATTTTGAGCCGTTGCTGTCATGAAGAAGCACTAGAAGATGATGTAATCGCCGGCAAACATCAGGAGATGAAGGTAAAAACAACAAAGTGCATATGAGAGTCAAGAGCGCATGTGTGAGGAGGTCTGGAGATACTTGCATTTGTATAACTTGAGTCTAAAGGTATATAAAGACATCTTTATGGGTCTAAACTACTGAAGAGAAAGTCCAGTGTCTCAAAGCAGTCGTAGCAGGCATGCGCCTATCACCTGTGTATGCGCGGCCAGTTATATGGAGTATACTGTAACAGGCTCGCGTTCGACTGTATGCAGATGCTGAGCATTCGCGTCAAAATGGAAGTATACCTAGGGTTAGGGGTTAGATTAGGGTTAAGCCCTAGCCCAGACCTCCTCACACACGCACTCTTGACTTTCACATCCACTGTTGTTGTTTTTACCTTCATCTCCTGATGTTTAGCAGCGATTACATCTTCTTCTAGCGCTTCTTCTTGACAGCAACAGCTCAAATGTGAGTGTTGCCACCTTGTGGACCCACTAATTAGTGGGAAAAACTCCAGGCACATTCTGCACGTTCAAAGTTGCGCGGTTAGAAAAATCAGGCTGCGCGCGTTTAGTGTGTACACGGACACTCAGCGTTGGTGTCTGACAGAAGCATATTTTGGGCTTTAGGGCAAGGGTTGGGGTAGGGTTAAATTTAGGAGAAAGGTTAACAGTGTAACTACATATGTAATTAAAAGCAGGTATTTAAATGTAGGTACAACGCAAAAAGACGTATGTACATAATAAATACATTGTATCAAACATAGCAGTTAAATCCAATTACACAAGTGTTTTCTGCTTGAACATTTGGGGGGGGGGGGTTGCAGCATGAAGCATTTACATGTTTTCTTTGCTCATGGTATAAATAAGTTATAATGGTAACAAAGAAGTTGATGTGTTTTCGTTGGTACAAAATAACACTTAGACAATGAATTCTCATGGATGTGATTTGCAGTCAGTCAGATGATATATTTATGACACCATGTGCTGGAGTGTGAGTTTGCATCTCATCATGTGTTTTTCTGCCTTCCCAGCCAATGTTAATGAGATTCATTGTCCGATTAGGAGCTAGTTGGCACTTTTTTTACACATTCACCCTGTTTTTAAAAGACAATTTCTGTATAGACACACAAAACTTGAAGTATTGGCTACAAAGAGCTGCTCAACATTTCCACCATTTATTGAATAGGAGGCAGGGGTGTTTGTTCTTGCTTGTTTTGATTATTGAGGGGGTTACCTCAACCACCCTACGCCCCTGCCCCATACAAAAAATGGTGGCAAAAATGGTGGAAATGTTGAGCAGCTCTTTGTAGCCAATACTTCAAGTTTTGTGTGTCTATACAGAAATTGTCTTTTAAAAACAGGGTGAATGTGTAAAAAAAGTGCCAACTAGCTCCTAATCGGACAATGAATCTCATTAACATTGGCTGGGAAGGCAGAAAAACACATGATGAGATGCAAACTCACACTCCGGCATATGGTGTCATAAATATATCATCTGACTGCAAATTACATCCATGAGAATTCATTGTCTGAGTGATATTTTGTACCACGAAAACAACACATCAACTTCTTTGTTAAAAGGTGATGCAGCATCATTTTCACCATCTTTTCAAACACATTTTTCATTGATTCGCTCTCATGTTGGCTCAGCTGATTTTCACCTCATAACCTAAATACGTAGGTCATGAAACTGACCTCAAGTACAGATGAGCAAACATTTTATAGGCTGAGAATTAATCCACATCCTGTCAATTGCTTCCATGTCCTCATATTTTTCTAACGGTCAGATATAATAGGGCAGAATGCTTCAATTTAACACAGTTTGGCTTGAATATCAAGTATTCGTTCTGAACATATGGTGATGGTCAAATAATCATTCTAATAGTGTACATAAGGGCAAAGAGACAAAGCCTTGGGGAAATAAGAGATATATGGAGGAAAGGAGGGAGAGAAAGGGTAAGGGAAAAAAAGGGTCAAAATTATAGGCTATATTATAAAATATAAGCTACACAAAAATAACAATTCACAATGTGTTTAACATAAGAAAGCTGTTCTTTGTGCCCCTGCAACTGATAATAGGTACACTTTACCTTTCCAGGTTGGAAAGTCCTTTGTTTTCTAACAAGACAAAGTAACGTGTCCCCTCTTGAAACTGAAAAGCGTTGAAACGGTCAATAGTGCATATATTACACATATATAGTATATATATATATAGCACACATACCTTACGCCGTGCGATTCACGTCAGTGTGCGATTGGACTCGCACGTACACTAGTAGTCCGTTTGCATTAGAGTCTCACGATAATTCTAACAAAATTCGCTATTCCGCTGTTGCATTTAAATATCGTGCTCTGCGATAAAAGATAAACTAATGCCGCCGTGTTATTGTCTACGGTTCGCGCATGTTTTCTCGGGATGCAGTGCACACAGCCACTGAACGGATGGAGGAAACGGTGAGGGGGGCACAAAAGCGTGAAATGCATCAACTATATTAACTGCGCAGGGAAGCCCTATTATTATCAGCCAGTGGCTGAGTGGCACACACAATATAAAGGCTGATTGTTGATAATGATTATAAGCAGTCTTTAAAGCAAAAAAGGAATACAGGTAACACTTGTATTAGAGTGCCCATGATAACACACTACTGTCATAATACCACAGCAGGATACATATGGGGCTCAAGGCCCCCCTAAAGGAAAATGTGCCTTTTTCTGCTCCTTAAAGGAATAGTCCACCCAATAATAAAAACTCTCTCATCATTTACCCATCCCATGCCATCCCAGATGTGTATGACTTTCTTTCTTCTGCTGAACACAAATGAAGTTTTTTCGAAGAATATCTCAGCTCTGTAGGCGCATATAATGCAAGTGAATGATTGCCAGAACTTTAAAGCTCCAAAAAGCACATAAAGGTGGCATAAAAGTAATCCATATAACTCCAGTGGTTAAAACCAAGTCTTCAGAAGTGATATGACAGGTGTGGGTGCCTTTATGTGCTTTTTGGTCCTTCAAATTTCTGGCCACCATTCACTTGCATTATACGCGCCTACAGAGCTGAGATATTCTACAAAAAAATCTTTGTTTTCTGCAAAAGAAAGAAAATCATACACATCTGGGATGGCATGAGGGAGAGTAAATAATGAGAGAATTTTCATTTTTGGGTGAACTAACCCTTTAAGTGTTATGACAATCAAAAACATATTTCTTTTTATTGAAAACTGATGGCGCAACCCAATTTTGTGTGAAAAGAAATATTTCAAAAGTTTACAGTGAAGCTACAATGAACAATAGGCTACATACACCGATGAGCCAAAACATTATGATCACTCACTGGTGAAGCAAATAACGTTGATCATCTCCTAACAAGGCCACATGTCAAGGTCTGGGTAGATTAGATGGTATGCAAAAAATCAGTTCTCATAGTTGCCGTGTTGAATGCAGGAGAAATGGGCAGGAGTAAAGACCTGAGCGACTTTGACGAGGGCCAAATGTTTGTGGGTCAGACGGCTGGATCAAAGCATCTCTGAAACGGCAAGGCTTGTGGGGTGTTCCCGGTCAGCAGTTGTGAGTACCTACTGACAGTGGTCTGAAGAGGGACAAACCACTAACCGGCGACAGGGTGTTGGGTGCCCAAGGCTCATTGATGCGCGAGGGCAATGAAGGCTATCCTGTCTGGCCCGAACCAACAAAAGGTCTACTGTGGCACAAGTCACAGAAAATTTTAATGATGGTTACGGGAGCTCTGTGTCACAGCACACAGTGCATCACACTCTGCTGCGTAGCCGCAGACCGGTCAGAGTATCCATGATGACCCCGTCCATCTTCAAAAGCACCTACAATGGAAACTGGACCTTGGAGCAGTGGGAGAAGGTCGCCTAGTCCGATGAGTCCCATGTTCTTTTACATCACGTGGACGGCCGTGTATGTGTGCACTGTTTATTTGGGGAAGAGATGGCACAAGGATGCACTGTGGGAAAATGACAAGCCGGCGGAGGCAGTGTGATGCTCTGATGGGAAACCCTGGCTCCGGCTATTCATGTGGATGTCAATTTGACACGTGCCACCTACCTAAACATCGTTGCAGACCAGGTACACCCTTTCATAGCAATGGCATTCCCTGATGGCAGTGGCCTCTTCCAGCAGGATAATGCGCCCTGACACACTGCACACATTGTTCAGGAATGGTTTGAGGAACATGATGAAGAGTTCAGGGTGTTGCCCTGGCCTCCAAATTCCCCAGATCTCAATCCGATTAAGCATCTATGGGATGTGCTGGACCAACAAGTCCGATCCACGGTGGCTCCACCTCGAAACTTACAGGACTTCAAGGATCTGCTGCTAATGTCTTGGTGCCAGATACCACAGGACATCTTTATGGGTCTTGTGGAGTCCATGCTTCGGCGAGTCGGTGCTGTTTTGGCGGCACGCGGCGGACCTACAGTATATTAGGCAGGTGGTCATAATGTTTTGGCTTATCAGTGTACACTAATACAGTACATAATATAAAATCAAAAGTTGTATGGGTCCTTTTGGTGGTCTGGATGTTTTGTCCAGATCTCATATGCTAAGTTATACAAAAATAAATTTTAAATGCAATAGACACAAAGCAATTCATTTGAATATGCTACGCAATATGATGAACATGTTTCAATTTCTGAGTACTAAGACATCTTGATATTTTTTCAGGGGGTTAAAGTATAAAATGTCTATGTGGTGTAACTATCCGGAGTCAGTTTAAATAAAATAAATAAAATAAATCCAGTCTCATTGAAAGCTGAAATTCATTAAAAAAAAAAATAAAATTGTTGGCATTAGTAGTTTGGAATACATTATGAAATGAACAGTTAAACATTATATATATATATATATATATATATATATATATTATCAGTATTGGAAAAAAATGGCCAACCGAATTGAAGTCACGTGACAAGAAAATTCTAAAACAGAGTTTTTGCAAAATATCAGATATTTTCACATTTTCATGAAAAGTCCAATTTTTTTTCAGGTCATATGGAGTAACCCTAAGAAAACGTCTTGATATGTGTGACTTAAAAATGCATGATATTTAAAAAAAAATATATGTTTTACCTTGAGAGATGTGTTTTTACACCACCTGCCATTTTTAAAGTCATTAAATCAGCTTTTTTTTTTTTTTTTTGAAAATAATTAAAAATGTATCAAACCAATATGAATACAAAGATTACGTTTCCACAAACTTGATGCATTTTCTAAAGTAGATAAAGAAAGATTTCTCATTTTTATCTTCACGGACAACCTTATTTCGTCCTGTACACATTAACAGTTCATGCAATATGAACTAACATGAACAACAATAAAAATTATATTTTTATGAATGAACATTTACCAAGATTAATAAATGCTTTTGAAAATAGTGTTAATAGTTCATGATACCTAATGCATGTCTTAATGTTGAAAAATAGAACCTTATTGTAAAGTGGTATCAAATAATAATTTTAAAGTAATAAAGAAAGGTAAAAGAGGCTTGTTTTGATAAATAATCATCATGTAAAAATAAAGGTGAGGGGGATCTTTTACCTCAAGTTATAGTGTGCTCATATACTGTCAATAGTAATGGGGCAAACGTGATTATGAATACTTATGTGAATACTTTCAAAATAGCACAATTTTATTTATTCTGTGACAAATACTTCAAAACAACCACTGCATCAAAGAGTGGACCTTTGCTCGTTGTCCAGTATTTTAATAACTTTTGTATTATTCTGCTTTTAGTAAACATTGTACATCTTGGAGCTACAATGTTAACATATTTCATAATCTCCATTGTGATTGGAGCAGTCAATGTGTGTCCACTTTACATCATTCAAAACAAATTCAACCTTATGGAAAACCATGGAGGCCCTTAGGGGACAGGGTGTGATTTTTTGTTTTTTTTCTGAAATAGTTTTGCATGCCCTCTCAATAGTTTTGCGTTCATGGTTTTACTATAGTAACCATATTTTAACCTTCATATTTGTAGTAAAGCAATAGTAATAATACAGGAAAATGAAAGCAATGGTAATAAAAATCATAATTTTGTAGTTATGGTTTTACTACAAATTGTAGTAAAACCATAGGTAAACTATGGTATTTGTTTAGTAAAAGCATAATAACCACAAAATTATGATTTTAATTATAATTTAATATATAATTATAATTAATATAATTTCCTGTATTATCACTATGGTTTCAATTCAAATATTATGGTTAAAATATGGTTACTGTAGTAAAACCATGGTACATTTATTGAGAACGCAAACTATTGCAAGGGCATGCAAAGCTATTTCAGAAAAAATTCCCGCCCTGTCATCTAAGGGGCTCAGTAGAAAACAATTGATTGCAGTTGACATTCTGCATTTTCCCCCTCTGCCTACCTACTGTGACTTCAGAAACAGTCGGTCAAAAGTTCTGCTGCTGAAATCAGTCTGTGCTTACTGAAATTAGAACCACTGCCCCCAGTGGCCAAAGCTGTAAGTGGAGATGAACGTATGGGCTCTAGTTTCTGGGTGAAAAGTCCAGAGTGGCACCAAAAGCCAGTTTTTAGTTATAAATGATGTAATACAGCCAACATTTATGCAGATTTTATTAAATCTACCATTATCCTAAACCTTGCCAACAGAGGCGTAAAAAATTTATTATAGAGCAAAAAAATGCAACTTCCGGATCATGCTCACTATTGTTTATGTGGATCACAATGGAATTGATGCAAAAATGTCTGATGTGGGATGGGGCTTGTCAGTAATTCAGCTGAATGGTGTTGATTTCAGGGTACGTGAACTTTAAGAAAGCGTCAAATTCCTGTGTGATTATGTTTGTTTTAAGTGGCCTTTTTCTGTGGGAAGTGTTGTGGAGGCGCTTGTTATTTAGTGTTTTTGGCAAGAAGGGGTCTTCACCCCATTGGCCTTACCACCGATGTACAATAGTATGCTAGGTGTGTAAAAAAAAAAATTTGATTTTATCAAAATCAACAGTTTATTGATTAGATTAATTACATATTTTACTTTCAGGGATGCAAACTCATGAGAGGTGAAAAAGGTGATAGCCACTGCAGGTGTTCTAGATATACAGTATATTTTAAGTTGATTTGTTTGTTGTATTTGAAGTTTTATTGTTGCATTTAAAGCTCTTAAAGTGTTTAAGCTTAAACCCTTTCAAATGATTTTAATAAGGAAAATTTTACTAAACAATTTGCGCAAATTTGCTTTAAAAAAAGGCGACTTTAGGTGAAAGTTGAGTAGTTTGCATTAAAGAATTATATATTCAAGTAGGTTTATGTAGTCTTAAATTAGTTATCTTCCTCTTTATAAAAAAAAAAAAAATTAGAAACATTACCAAGAAACAGCCTTACAATGAAAACATGAATGTCAATCTACGCATTGGTTTTAATTTATGTCACGCTGCTATGCGTTCAGGCGAACTAGCCTCCCACAGTGATGTCAAGTTAGTTAAAGGATTGTCTCTCAATGAGTAATAAGCAGTGTTGACTGCAGGCACTCGGCTGCTGTAGGCAGTGATGTGCAGACATATGCACCAAGAATTATGTGTTTGCTGTTCAAAATGCAAATGGGCGACTTTTTTCAAGGACATAGTTCATGTGGCCATTTGCAACTTGTCAAGTGCAGTAGCAGTGGGAGCCATGATCCATCAAAGTGGGTCATGTTTTTTGCCCAGTATATAATATAGTCTAGAATATACTGGACCATAATGATGAATAGGAAAAAAATAATCTGTGTGATAATTTTTATTTTCTGTAGTAATAACAATTTTAACAATGTGAAAGAGTTTGAAGAGTTCAGTGTACTTTAAAGACAGTCTTTCAGACCTCAAAACATCTTCCATAGTCCAAAAGACATTTGTCCTGATCATTTCAGTCTGACCTTAAAGGAGTAGTTCACCCAAAAATTAAAACATTAAATTTACCCTCATGCCATTCCTGACTTTCTTGTTTATGTGGAACACAAAGAGACATTTCCATGAGCATCTCAGTCTGTCTTTACAATACATTGGCAGTAGATAGTGGCTCACTTCAAAAAGCTTTTTGCACTACATGAGGGTGAGAAAATGGACAGTGTTCAATCTGGGTGAACTTCTATTGCTTGAACAGTTTGAGCGGCACTTTTTTGTGAGGATTTTATGAATCTCAATTTAATCTCTAATGTAAAAACAGACTTCACAGAGGCTGTTATTGAAGGATGTGACCTATAAAAACTACATTGGACATGACAGCATACCTGCATCTGTGGAAGCACTACAGTGGCCAAAAACTACCTGTGTAATTCTGAAGCATTGAAAGCGGTAAAAAAATAAAATACCCATTTTCTGCATAAATTAAAAACCCTTGACAAACATCATGGATACTACGCAATAAGGGGTTTGAATGTGGATGCTGAACCCGGGAGACAAACAGGGATTTTATGAACAAAAGTGATGCTGTTTAGCAAAGAAAAAAATTGACTTATAAAATTACATATTAAATATGCATGCATTGCACTCATAAGTCAGTTGAAATAAATGGAGCCTCATAATTATGTGATGGAATTTATTCGTTTAAAAAAAAAAAAAAAAAAAAAAAAAGTTTAAAATTAAATACTAAAAAGGAAAATTTTGCAAGTATGCAGGAAAAGATAAGAGAACAACAGCATAGTTTACACAGGAGCTTAGAGAGGGAAGAAAAAAAAAAACTGTACAACAATGTTACACACATTAAAAAGTAAATATAAAATATAAAATAAAAAGCATAAGTGTACAAGGCCTTCTCTTCTGATACAGCCCCTACACACCTCACTTTCCCATACTGCTGAGAATATTGGCCTGGGGAAAAAGAGAGATTGTGTGATTTAAAAAATAATAATAATAATAATTATAAAATCTAATATTCCTCAATTACATACTTTTGTGCCTCTTTCAACACATTATTAAAAGATCTATACCAGACAGCAACTTATACAGAGAGCAGTCAGCAAGAGTTAAATGAGGTAAAAGGTATAAGAACTCCCTTTCTCATCCTTACAGAGGTATATATATAGACTTTGGGTTAAAATAAATTAGTTATCGGTATCGGCATGTTTACAAAAATGTTTTCAAGCTTATAGATGGAAACAACGTACCTTAATGAAGGAAGAGAAACGTTTAGCTGTAATGCCTTCAATTTTCTTCAGGTCCTCCACCTATATATAGACAAGAACATGACTGTCAGGATTTAATTTAATTAACATCTATGAAGGTGCCTCTGGCCATGACGCATCTCAAAAAAGGATGAAACTCCCTGCGTTCTGTTCCGTTCCATTACTTGCTCCAAGTACATACACACTTTAGCAGCAAAACCATTATGCTACTCCTCTGTGATTTCTACTCCTCTTTAAACCCATTTCACTCCCCAACTCTAGTCAGCACCACTGCAGGTGGGGTGATCTCTGAGGACTATACCTCTGTGAAGTCTCCATTTATTTCTCTCCAGCCCATGATCAGCTTGGCCTTCTTGTCTCCTATAAGCTGCAGGCTCTTGAGCTCTTTCAGGGAGCCCGAGTTCAGTGTTTGCAGGATTTTCTTCCTGGACTGCTCCAGTAACTCTGTATCTAGACGGGACTCCCAGTTCACATCTGTAGTAGAGGGAGGGTCCACACCTCCGTTCTCCTTACCCTCACAAATCTAAATAAGAACAATGAGTAAAATCATCACAAGGTAGCTGTTTAAATCACATTAAACATGGTTTATCCTCTTGACATCAGAAATGTGTAATGTGTCACTAGGCTGATCTACGAGTAAGGGCTTAAATATCATGTTACCACTTATTTTCACATATCTTATGCAAAAACATTTGAAACTGTGTGTAAATACACACCGTATATACTAATATATATTACACACACACACACACACACACACACACACACACACACACACACACACACACACACACAGCACTTTATTAGGAACACTATAGTAATACTTAATAGGTCAGTGTTCACATGATTGGGGGGGCCTGGGAAGCTCAGCGAGTATTGATGCTGACTATCACACCTGGAGTCGTGAGTTAGAATCCAGGGTGTGCCCAGGTCTCCTGAGCAACCAAATTGGCCCAGTTGCTAGGGAGGGTAGAGTCACATGGGGTAACCTCCTCGTGGTTGCGATTAGTGGTTCTTGCGCTCAATGGGGTGCGTGGTAAGTTATGTGTGGATCGTGGAGAGTAGCATGAGCCTCCACATGCTGCGAGTCTCCGCGGTGTCATGCACAACGAGCCATGTGATAAGATGCGCGGATTGACTGACTCAGAGGCGGAGGCAACTGAGATTTGTCTTCCGCCACCCGGATTGAGGCGAGTAACCGCGCCACCACGAGGACCTACTAAGTAGTGGGAATTGGGCATTCCAAATTGGGAGAAAAGGGGATAAAAAAATTAAAAAAATGACATGATTGCATCATGCAATTTCTGCAGATTTGTGAGCTGCACATTCATGCTGCGAATATCTGTTCTACCACATCCCAAAGGTGTTCAATTGGATTCAGATCCAGTGACAGGGAAGGCCACTGAAGAACAGTGAACTCATTGTCATGTTCATGAAACCAGTTTGAGATGACTTTTGCTTCGTGACATGGTGCATTATCATGCTGGAAGTAGCCATTTGAAGATGGGTAAATTGTGGCCATGAAAGGATTGATTGTGTGCCAAGAAAATATTCCCCACACCATTACACCACCACCACAGCCTGGACTGTTGACACAAGGCAGGTTGGGCCCATGGATTTGTGCTGTTGGTGCCAAAATCTGACCCTACCATCTGTGTGCCTCAGCAGAAATCGAGATTCATCGGTCCAGGCTCCCCCCCCAAGAGATGGTTATGTAACGCAACAAACTATATCGATATAAATGGTATTGTCTCATCCTATATCTCGTTTGAAAATATATCGATATATCTTTAAAAGTCGATATACCACCCAGCCCTAACACACACACACACACACTTTTGCTGAAAGTTTCATCTGTATTTTCTATAAACATTTTTTAACAGTAAAAAAAAAAAAAAATGTAATATGGTTAATTCAATTCTAACAAAAACAATCATTAAAATACAGATTTTAAAAAGGAAAACTCACATTTGTTTAAGATTTAAATGGTAGTTAAAAATAAGCTACATACACATGGTATTTAAGAGTCCTCCACATGGGTTGCCAAACACTTACAATTAAGTCAATCGACTGATTGATAGTTTAAAGAAAATCGCCTAAAATTTTTTAAAATTGATTTCCCTAGTCTAACATCAGCATTTATCTATGAAAGTCCTGTATATTGCAACATGTGAGCATGAGAATGTACACTGACCTCAGCTTTGACACGTTTAGTCTTTTCCCGAGTTTGTGAGGGTTTACACACAACAACAGACTGTAGTAAGGGCTGCACCTGAGAGACTGACACACGTGTATAGATGACAAAGGGAGAGAAAAATCATCATGTTAAAACCCCATTTTAAACCATTTTGTTTTGAGTTCACACTAAAAACATTTTCCCACACAAAAAAAAAACAAAAAAAACCCTGCAGTGCACCAGTATCAGTTCCCAAGGCGTGTGCGAGCGAGCGAGCGAGAGAGAGAGCACGCTTTAGGGGGAGGAAAGGCATAGAAACATGACAGCAGCATCTCCTCAAATGCAGAAAAAAAGCCCTTAATAAGCCTCTGAAGGTTTGAGGAGGTTTCTTTTGCAATCACATATACTACATTTGGAAAGAACATAAAATACTAATGTGTTTTGTAAACAAACAAGGATAAAATGATCATGTCTTACTCTGTAGTGGTGTGACGACTGCCTGCTGTTTGCGTGGTTTGGCTGCTGTAGATTGTTTTCTCTGTAGTGGGAGAAGATCGGTCTTAAAAAGAAGACCATCTTTGGACTGTTTCTCGGTCACTCCATTCTGATTATTAAGCATGTTTGCCTTGTCCTCCAACTCCTTCTGTTTCTCTTTCAACATCTATGGAGAGAAAAGCACAAAACATTTTAGAAAATATCCACTGACATTGAATTACACCAGTGTCCACTTAAACTTGGTTACGGTTCATGTGGACTCCAGTACAGTTCGCAACTGGTTTAAGTAATCCAGCCTAATTTGACAGATTAACGGGCAAGCAGGAATGCTTGGATGCTTTCCACAGAAATTGCTTTCACTGGCCAGTGAATTTCCTTGACTTTGTGAATTTTCATGATTGCTGGAAAAGCTATTCCAGATAGACTGCAATTTCCAGTCAATTACATATTTTAAAGCTCAAATCAACAGCATTTGTGGCATAATGTTGATTACCAAAACAAAAAACAAAATAAAAACGTGTCAATATAAAAAATGTTATTGGATCAGATATGTACTGGGACTAAAATTAGCCCAAAAGAGGGCAAAGGTGAAACCAAATGGAAATATTAGCTAGTAATTCTGCTTTGCTAAAAATAGGGGATTATGTTAATACATATGGTGCTTACACACAGTCACCGATTATATCTAAAATATTTGAAATTTAAATATAATTTTTCTAAAATAATGTTGTCTCGGATTACATTTAAATATTCTTTTCAAACATACATATATTTATTGGAAGTGCATGCACTGCATACCGCAGATTCAGCCAAACTCATCATACAACACTGTGGCTGCTAGTGTGCAATCGTATGTTAGAGCTACTTGTGTGCAGTGAAGCAATTTCAGGCAGTTCATGTGCTTTGTTGCTGATAACGTTTATATTCTGTTGCTTTTAAATGAAAATATGATGAACAAGACACTCAATGTACCTGTTATATATAATTTCCCCCATAAGATGTGTCTTTCCATCCATTTTTAGTTTAATAAGAGACACGTTTTTTACATATTTCAGAAACACGATAATCCCATATCCCATAGGGAAATCGCACCGTGAGTGTTGGTAATATTCACACATAATTTATAAAACATGATCAAGTTAACAAATAAAAACATGACAGTTAAAAATCAAGCATTTTAAAAAAAGAACAAAGCATCACGGTTGATTAAGCCAATAAGCATTAAGCTGTCACCAATATCGTTTCCCATCTTGCCTGACTCAAAAGACTACAGCCACCTCGCGGGAGATTTTTTGACATACGTCATCATGACATCACAGCAGCTCGGACAGATTTCTAACCGGCACGCACCTGCCAGTGATCACAAGTGATCAGTTCTGCGCAGAACTTGCCAATATCAAACGAGCCAAATGTTTTAAACGTGATTTCGTCATCATGCAAGGGCATATCGCAATTTCAATCCCTAATGCTACATTAACAGATATCATACCAATGTCTCAGAGGCCAATGTTTGCAGGTTTTAAAGAGTTTTGGATGGTTTTCCCTCAACATGTACTTACTGCAAGTGCTGATTTTTCCACATTATGTGAAAATGACAATGAAAAAAAAAATTACACATTCTTAGGAGTGCCAACCCCTATTCATCATGTGGCTAGTTTTATTTCTGGATTATGCTTTTCAATTCACAAATTTTTTTTACAGAGAGCCGTCTCCCAAAAGCACATGTCCATATTTATTACATCCGTAACCCAAGTTAATTTCCTGATCTAAACAAAACTAGTCAAGTCTGAGAAATACATTCTACCATACATTCTATTGGGAGCCTGCAAAGACATGAATTATACATCAATAGCAGTTCACTTCCGCGTTTTGATAGGATTGCATTCACATCAGCAGCGAACCATACTGGAGTTCACATGAACTGTACCCCAGACCACCTTTTCAAGCGGACTCGGGTGAGGTTTGTGGGTGTGCACCAGAGTTTAGAAAACATCTTCCAAATGAACCTAACTTTGATGTCATTCAAAAATGTGTTTATAGTTATTCAGTCCAAACACAGTGAATTTTAAAAGGAATAGTTCACCACAAAAAAAATAAATAAATAAATAAAAAAAACCTCACCATCTCAGATGTTACTCAGATTACTTAATTTCTTCTGCAGAACACCAAGATTCCTCACAGTGCAAGTAAATGGATACCAACATTTTGAAGCTCCAAAAACAAAAAACACAATCACAGCATAAAGTAATCCATAAGATTCCAGTGGTTAAATCTATATCTTCAGAAGTGATATGATAGATGTGGATGAGAAACAGATCAATATTTAAGTCCTTTTTTTAATTTTAATTCTCATCCCCGCCCAGTAGGTGGCGATATGCATGAAAAATAGTCAAAAATAAAAGAATGTGAAAGTGGAGATTAAACTTAAATATTGATTTTTTTCCTTACCCACATTTATCATGTTCTGTATTTAAACACTAGAGTCATATGGATTACTTTTATACTGCTTTTATGCGCTTTTGGAGCTTCAAAAATTTGGTACAGTGTGAGGACCTACAGAGCTAAAAACAAATTCTAAAAATCTTTGTTTCTGCTCCGCAGAATAAAATTATAAACATCTGGGATGGCATGAGAGTGAGTAAATAATGAAAGAATTTTCATTTTTGGGTGAACTTTTTCTTTAAAATAATTTACATTTTTGGCCCATTGTGTTCAGAATATTCGGTTTCTGCCAAGAATCTTCATTTTAGTGCATCACTAAATAAAACAATACAATGTGAGAAGAGCCCCATGAGGGCAGGGGGTGGAATGGAACTTGTATTCAGACCAAGCAAATGTGAAAACCAAGTGTAACCATATTGAGTTATATTGCCAGTGCATACCTGAATCTCTTTGCGGGACTGGGCCACAGTTTTGAGCAGGTTGAGTCTCTCTCTCTCTGCTGAGCCCATCATCATCTTCTCCAGGGCAATCAGTCTGTCCAGAACTGATGAATCTGGTGAACTGAGACACATTTTAACTTTCACACAAATATTTGTCACGATCAGATTCAAGCACATGATTTTGATCACAGAGCACTCACGCTGTTTTCAGAATCCCTCCCTGTGTCATCACTTATGAATATGAGAGTGTTAAGATAGAGATGGTTAAATCGAATCTCATTTAATCACTGTTGGTAAGTTTGGTCAATTCCGATGAATCCGTTCAAACGGTTCATTTTAATAAATTGATTTAAAACTCGGATTAAACAATTCATTTGAGACATTACTCAATGTTCATGGAAGTCCCTGTGTGGCATCTTTATGTATTAAAATGTAAATATGCTAGTAAATACATAAAATATGAATAAAAATTTATATAAACGATATGCAAATATGTCCTCCCTATTAATGTCCCACAAGGCACACTTAGCCAGTGGTTTTTCATTACAGGGAGAAACTTCCTTTGAGCACCAGCTACCAATTCATGGTCTGCTGCACAAGATCAAGACCTGTTAAAGTGCTCATGATGGCATAATCTAGTTTACCTGCTGCAAGATGAGCTATCTTACCTGTGTGGTTGTGTGGGTGGTGATGGGGAGTGCTCAGCTTTCTTCCCCTCCTTTGACTTCTTGTTCTGGGGCTCACAAGTACCTCTGGCCTCCTGCTCCTCTCTGGCTCTCTTGCCAGGAGCTAAGAGAGGAAAGACTGCTATTATAAACTAGAAAATTAAATTTCATCAAGTGTGTATGGGACTTTTGATCGTTAGCTATGGAAAACCACTGGTCTGATTGGTTAGAAAAGATATACCAACCCAAGTCAGAAGGCTTGAATATCAAGTTTGGTGGATGCTTAGTGTAGAATAATATTATGTTGGCTTTGTCTAGCCAACATAATCATCCAAATAAAAATAAAGTCCCAAATGTTGCACAACTAGTCTTTTAGAATCATTATTCAAGCATTATTCCTCACCAATAACAGGGGCCACCACAGTTTCCCTGACAAATGGCCGATTCACAATCTGCTTTGACTTAGCAGCAAAGTTGAGGGCGGAGAATGTGTCAAAGTAGTATCTGTACTCCGGTGCTATGTTCGTGATCATGACCGAATGAGCTGAACCTCCCAGAGAGTCCTGCAGCAGACGGGTGAGTTTACTGTCTCTGTAGGGCACACGGCCCCCGGCCCCTGCGTTCAAAGCATCCACCACTTTACTGAGGGTGAAGAGGGACAGATTGATGGCTCCACTCTCTTTCAGACGAATGCCCTTGTTCCCCGTCCGCCGATTGTCCTCTGAACCAGCAAGGTCAACCAGATACAGCTTTCCTGTTTGTTGTCTGTGTGGTGGCCCGAGCTGAGATTTCACTACCTAAGGGCAAAAATGGCCATTTTATGGGTTTAAATTGAGATTGAAATATATAGTTCATATAAAAATAAACTGATTTACTCTCTCTCATGTCGTTCCAAACCTTTAGGACTTTTTCTGAGTATGAACAAGCTACTTTCATGTTTCTTACACAAAACTAGCACCGGACTTCAGAACACTTGGAATGACAAAAGTTGTGCACTACTTCTGCATCCTTTTTAAGCTTTAAAGCTCCAGTCACCATCATTCATTGCAACTGCATGGAAAAGAGTGACTAGTACATTCTAAATTTAGCAAAAGTCAGTAATATGGGTTTGGAACAACATGAAGTCATGAATCTTCATCTTTCTGGGTAAATTATTCCTTTAAATGGCTTTATAATTCTATTGTGGTTACATTGGCCATTTACAACTGGTAACAAGATGCGATTTTGGTCATCTGATCACAAAATGCACGTGGAAAAGGGGTTGTGATCGGATCACTGAAACCACATACGGAGGAAGTCAAAAACAAATGTGACATAGCATTTGAGGTGTAACCACTTATCCATCCCGAATGCATCCCCAGACAGCAGCAAAGCACCACCCCTCACCTGTCAATCAACCACTACACTATAAACAAGAGTTTAAACTAGGGATGCACAGATATGAATTTTTTGGCCGAGACCGATTTTTAATAAACTACTGACTTATATTTATATATAAATATATATCTTATATTTATAGTTTTGCTCAGAAATTATATTTAAAACATTTTCAAAGAGGTACAAAAGCATTTGTTCTTACAAACCATTCCGTTAAACATGGATTGGATCTGTTGAACACATGACAGGCCAAAATTGTAAAGAGAGCCACAATCTGCCTGCCAATTCAGAGTCTGGGGACAGAGCTTCAAATTCTCTCAAGATATAATGGGAGAAAGATTTAAACTTGGTATTGGAGGAGGGCGTGTGGGCTAGGATTCTAAAAAGCATCAAGTCTACATCTAGAGATGCAAGGGTCCGTCTGACGCAATTTAAGATTTTGCATCCATTCTACTGGACCTCCTCTAGATTGTATAGGTTGGGTCTTAAAGACACACCCACCTGCTGGCAGTGCCAATCAGAAGACGGGGACACAACATGTTTTTTGGGGATGTGTAAAGATCCAAGAATTTTGGTTGGGGGTTCAGAACTTTGTGTGAGGTATTGGACACTGAATTTTCATTTAGCCCCAGACTCTGTATCCTGGGTGATGGGATGACTCTTGAAATTGGGGACAGTTATTTAAAAAGTTGGGTCCTAGCCGGAGTCATGATTGTTAGAAAAACATCCTCAGGGGATGGAAGTCGGCTGGGGCACCCCCATTTAGGGAGTGGTGCGGCGAGATGGCGCCGTTTGAGGAGATGTTTTTTAGAAGGCTGGGGAAATGGGATTTGTTTGTCATGAAGTGTGTGTGTGTGTGTATGTGGGGGGGTGGGTTGTTATTTGGCTTTTTTGGAGGGTTCTCGGGGAGGGGCTGTGGAGAAGGATTTGTAGTTTAGTTGGGTATGTGTTTTATTGATATTGTTTGAATTGATATCTTTTTATTTTGATGCTCTAGTTGTTGGTGACCACAGTAGTACGTGCTTGTGTCGGGGGGAGGGGGATTAATCTGAATAATTGATTCTGTTTTTTATGTTGTGTTTCATTGCCACAATGAAAGATAAATAAATGATAAAAAAAAAAAACTAAATATTATAGCTTGATGATTGATGTGAAAAAGGTTATTTTGTACTTCTGTTTTTGCAGTTCAAAACAACAGAATGCACATTTTACATGTTTGTTCTGTATATAATAGAATATCAAAAATTCATATCATGCACATGTTGAGCAAATCCACAGAAATGTTAACCACAACATGGAAAAATAAAAGCTATCAAAAAGGAACAAAATGCCCCTTCAGGTTCTTTCGTGGTGTAATGGATAATGGAAAATGCCATCGAGACCGCTATAGGGTGCCTCTTGCTTACACAATGCTGACTCAAGAGCTGATTGTAGTCCATTTTTAAATGCAGCCTTTCAAGCTTTTGTAGTCGCACAAGACCATATTGCGATTTCAATCTTAATCAATCATGCAGCCTTAATTGATACCATACCAATGTCTCAGAAGTCAAAGATTGCTGGTTTCAAAGCGTTTTGGATGGTTTTACCTCATCATGAATAGGTAAGTGCTGCTTTCACAATGGTCACGTCTGTAACAAAGTTTTTTTCTCAATCTGAGAATGAGAAAGAATACAAATGAAATATTACATGTTCTTAGGAGTGTCAACCCTTCTAAGTTCTGTGGCTCTCATTATTTCTGGATTGTGCATTTGAATTCAAAGAGTTTTAACAAAGTGTGTTAATAATTAACTATAAATGAACCACTGGTTTTTCATGCTTAAAACCAATTTGCCGATGGTTTTAATTTGGTCAATAATTGGCCAATAAATATCGGTGGCCGATACATCGGTGCATCCAGGTTTAACCGTCTGATCGGAAAATTTGAAAAAGCGGATACATACACAAGCACTTCAAGGATCTTCTTCAGTGTGTCTGATATCAACATGGAGGGACACAGATGACAAGCACACAGATCCGAAACTCAGGTTAACAGAATTCTGCTTGAAATGTTGCGTTTGTGCTTAGATAAAATTTCAGCTGCATCTGGGAGAAAGTGCACCTTTTGCACCTTTGCGCTTTTAGTCTTATAGGAATAATTTCTTTTGGTCTATCATCATGCAGTAACACACTGACATGGTAATTGATGTAGGTCGCCATGAAATCAGAGACCCTTCCCTTGATATCTGAACACAAGTGCTCACAGGAGATGAATTTGTGACACATGTTAATGCCAGGTGGAAACAGGAATGTGTCTCGGCTGACCGTGTGATCGGATCACTGAAAATACATCTTAATACCAGGTGGAAACAGGGCCTTTGAGTGTTCTCTCTCAAATATAACCAGCAGACAAAATCAAGTCCGTGGTTTTGTTTTAGGAAGAGATTTCATTTCAGCACCAGCTACCATATCATGGTTCACCATACAGAGACCATGACCTGTTAAAGTGTTAATGAAGAACTTAAAGGAATAGATCACCAAAAATAATAATATACTCACCCTCATGTTGTTCTAAAACCATTTGACTTAATTTTCTTCTGTCGAACCCAGAGAGATTTTAGGCAGAATGTTAGACTCAATCACCATTCAAAACAATTAAAATGAATGGTGACTGAGACAAACAACTCGATTTTGTATTTGTGTTCCATGGAAAAAAAGTCATGGGTTTGGAATAACATGAGGATTAGTAAACAATGACTAAAGTGAGAATTATTTTTGGGCAAACTATTCATTTATGAACATGTATAAGGATGAAGAATAAACAACTGCAAGTTCAGACCTTCATGAGGAGGATAGCATGACTGCGGCTGGAACGCTGGTTTAGTTTAGTAGAGGCCGTGGTGCGGTTCAGACTCGCAGGGATGAAATGAGTGTCAAAGTCAGTGAAGGAGGAGAGGGCAGTGTGTGTTAGCCCAGGAATCAGGATGTTCCTGTCCTTGTCTTCACGAATAGGCAAGTCTTGGGAACCTGGGGACAGCAGGTCCAGCACCTACAAACACAAAGTGCATTAGTGTTCTGGAGTGATGGTCCACTGAAATGGGGGTTTTCACATCAATTACATATCAATTAAGATTAGTGACAGACTGCAATCGGCCAGTCTAATCAGTCTGCTAATATCCGATACCATTCCATTGTCAACACTTTTTTTTTTTTAATACAAGAGTAACAAGTCAAAATAATTTGAGGTAATCAACATTATGCCACAAATGCTATCAAATAAGCTCAACTTGTATTGAACCAGGAATATTCCTTTATTCCAAAGGTAAAGCCTTTAATTATGAAAGGAAAACATACTGATCAATCATAATTAATGACATGCCTTATGAATACCTTTTCATTGTAGATTTCCAAGTAGGACATCCCAACAGAGTATTCCCATCCATCCTGCTCCTTTTCCTGTGCTCCAACCAGACTAAAGACCTCTCTGACTGCTCTGGGAATAATCCCTGGCTGCTCTTGACTGCCGAGCATAGTGTGGGTCTTTCCTGTAGGGAGGCATAAATAATAATATTAATAATAATAATAAATAATAATAATATATATATATATATATACACACACACACACACACACACACATACACACACCGATCAGTCACAACATTAAAACCACCAGCCTGATATGGTGTCAGACGGCTGGTTTGAGTATTTCTGTAACTGCTGATCTCCTGGGATTTTCACACACAACAGTCTCTACAATTTACTCAGAATGGTGCCAAAAACAAAAAACATCCAGAGAGCGGCAGTTCTGTGGATGGAAAGGCCTTGTGAATGAGAGAGGTCAACAGAGAATGGCCAGACTGGTTCGAACTGACAAAGTCTACGGTAACTCAGATAACCACTCTGTGCAATTGTGGTGAAAAGAATATAATCTCTGAATGCTATTCTGAGATGCGGGTTGGTGCTGTTTTGGCGGCACAAGGGGGACCTACACAATATTAGGCAGGTGGTTTTAATGTTGTGGCTGATCAGTGTGTGTGTGTGTGTATATATATATATATATATATATATATATATATATATATACACACACACACACACACACACACACACACACACACACAGGGTTGGGGAGTAACGGAATAAATGTAACGGGATTACGTATTTAAAATACAAAATATAAGTAACTGTATTCCACTACAGTTACAATTTAAATCATTGGTAATTAAAATAGTTACATTCAAAAAGTACTTTGATTACTGAAGAAATTACTTCGCATTTATTGTCATTTGTTTCATTTAATATTTAGTCCTTTCAGATGGAAAAGTGTGTGTGTGTGTGTGTATATATAAATGCGATCCAAAGTGCATTTGAACAGTGGTGAAACACTTTCTTATGATGTGTTACATTCATACGAGCAGACAGAGAATACATTTGAAGTTTAGAGCAGAAGAAATAGAAATAAACCTTGTGTAAATTGTCAGCTTTATACTAAGCTAAAATGCTATTTCTAGCCATTTTACATGCACGTTACCAGACACTATCATATTTTATCAAGAAAATTCATGTTACATCATAATTTTTTCTAGTAAGAACTTTGATATTAGGGCAAAAATCATATTCTTGATAATTTTTGTATTGTTTTCCTGTAAAAATATCTAAAAATCCTTAAAACAAGATCAATTTGATTTATCTTGTTTTAGAAACAACACTGCATAAGATATTTAGGTTTTTCAGAGAATGTATTTTTAATAGACTATTCTGTTTAGTATCAGTCAAATGCTGACTACATTAATACTGCAGAGTCAAGATAAACAGATAAGCAGCGGTGTTACACCGTATTCTGCTGTACAAATTCAGGGGAAACTTTCAACGGTGGAAAACCCGACTTATATTACATTTTGTAAATTCAATGTTTGGAATTGTTCAGTTGAAAGGGGTACCAAACTGTGAATCCTGAACAAAACAGTTTGGTGAATACGTTTACTCATTAGCTTCCACTCAGCTGGCAACAATGAAAGTAGCTACGTGCTTAGCTAGTTAGCTATAAGCTCGTTTTCATGGAGAGTAAAAGACAGACGTTTTATTTTACTTTCCAGCATTGTCTCACCAACTAGATAACATAGCATGAAATCAACACTCAGACACATTCCACCACCGCACCGTTGTCTGCTGAGCTGCAAAAAGATGCTCTGATGTTTACCTTTCAATCTGCTACATTACTGACTGCACTGACAAACTATAGCTGGCTAACACAGCAAACAGACATGAGTGACATGGTTGTCAGGGACAAGGTTAATGTTATATTAGTTATATTGAAAATTGAAAACGATGGGGTCATTTTTTAAGTTTCCAGTATGTATTTCACAAACTAGTTAACTTAACGAGACACTGCTGTACTCCGCCCTGTCTGCAGGGCCACCGTCATCTCAGAGTCAGCTCTGTAAACAATGCAGTCGTAGCACGCTCTGCTGGATAAACTACGCTATGACACCAATTCTAAAGCATTGTTTTCTGCATTTTATGTTCTGGAAAAAAAAAAAAAAAATTTTATATCTGCGCATATCGGTAAAATATACGCCGATACCGATATATCGGTGAAAGGCTAATATCGGCCAACCGATATATCGGTCGGGCACTAATTTTTAACATTGTATTTTGTCTTACTGTACTGACAGTTTTTATAGTCAAAACAAGTGAAAAAATCTAAGTAATCCAAAGTATTTAGAACACATTACTGACCCAGGGTACCTGCAGGTTTGAAGGAATGAAATGTAAGACTTAAGGTCAAATAAAAGAAAAATGTAAGACCACTTTCGCAATAAAAAAAAAAAAAAAACACATTAATTCATTAGCTGGTAAATACAAAACCACTGAGGCTACTTGAATGTCTCTGGACACGTTTTTTTATTTTATTGTGCATTTGTGTGTTAATAAGTTAATACAACGCTAAAACTCTAAATGAAATCATTAAGAATGCATGTAGCCTAAAGTATATAGCCTATATTGTGACCCTTCTCTTTTGTCACTTGCTTTCCAGCAAGACATGACGCAATAGACCAATGCTTCAGCAACGTCACCGCTTATGTCAAACACTGAAGTGGTGGCAAAAACCATGTGCAAAAAATAAACTTTTGTTGGATAACATTGTTGAAAAATTATTCCGAGGGCTCTAGTTGGCTGCTGTGGCTTCAAGATCATCAACAGAGCCGACTGGACTGAGGAGATCATTTCAACTAACAACTTTGCAGCATAAATTTATAGCGAACATGATGACATGTTTGTTATTAACTCATTTCATTTTAGTACTTTTATCGCTAAGAATATGTTTGTATTTATGATGGTTTTGTGTCATCCTTTAGTTTAATCCTCTAATCTAACAAATCAGCGGGCTTTCTGCCACCACTTACTGTAAACAAGAGGATTGGTCTACAGACCTTATTCACAGTAGTGCCATGTTTGATTTTTTTTAATGGGAATGGAAATGAGGCTGTGAGGGATAGACTTACCATTTCTTCAATGGCATGCATGGTGTAAATCTGTAAAAAGCTCCAATATCTCATCTGATTTTCCACAACTCATGTTGTTTGGAGTTTTTTGTCTACTGAGTGTCCTTGAAGATATTTTTTCAATGTTTTGTACACGGAACGATCCAAAAACACTTTAAACTGCAGTACATCTATCCCGCACAGCCTTGTTGTCACTGTCATTAAAAATATCGCTTGCTGTGAATAAGGTCTAGCATGTGCTGAATAAAATTTTTTTATTTGTGATATTTCACTCAAAAATGAAAATTGTCATCCCTTACCTTCATGCTGTTGCAAACCTGTATGACTTTCTTATTTCAATGGATATCAAAAGGAGATATTAGGGAGTTTCAGTCACCATTCACTTTCATTGAATGAAAAACAAGATGCAGTGACCGTGAACGGTGACAGACTAAACGTTTTGCTTAACATCACCTTTTTTTGTTCCATGGCAGAGAAAAATTCATACAGACTCAAGGGTGAGCAGTGATGACAGAAATTTCATTTTTAAATGAACTGCCCTTTAACTGCCTGTTAAAGTATGTTAAATGTATCTGCCAAGAAAAAAAATCTCATCAGTTACCTTAAAAACACACCTGAGGTGTAAGGTTTATTAACATCTCAGGGTGTGCATTTTCTCTCATTATTACACTTCTCTTGAATACTCGATTTTGTTAATCGCAAAATAAACCCCTTCAGTGTAATACAAGACCCTTCCGCTTCACGTCGGGGTACTGATCACCCTGTCGGGGTTTAATCTGCTAAAATAAATGGCTGACTGTACATCATCCCTTACATAATTAAATAAATCTTAAATCAAAAGGTACTCAAACAACCATTAAAAGTAAAGCTAAATAAAATTAAAAAAAACATGAATCAAGCTCTCTCCAAAAGGCAAATTTCAAGTTACTCAAAATGGTAGATACCTAATTGATTGAAAATCTATAGGACAGAACAACTGAAAAAGTGTGTGTGCCATACCTGCTCCAGTGGGTCCATAAGCAAAGACACTGGCATTCTGTCCATTGAGGATGTGGGGGAGAATGGGTTTAACTGACATCAAAAATACTTCCTGCTGCGTGGTCTGTTCACCATGAAACACATCAAACCTACAATCCAAAATACAATTCTCACCCCAGCTGAACACACTGAATAAACCACTGTTACAGCCCAATGAGCAGAACTAAACCCAAAATAATAAAAATTTGTTGAGTTCCAAGTTTAGGTTAATTATCAGTAAGGATAGGATAATAAATATTTGGCCAATATCAATTTGCGTAAAAAAAAATAAATAAATTGTGTGTTCTGGATTGGTTAATAATTAGGGATGGGCATTTTCGGATAAATTTTGTAGTCGAGTTGATGCAAGTTAAAAATAACATGTATGACACGTACGTGAAATGTATATTTTATTCACAAACCTTACCAAGACCAGTTTCAAAATAAGAAACTTCAACAAACTATGTTTTTCGTTTGGGGGGAATGAATTAATAAATATGGAAAAAAAAAAAAAAAAGAAAAAAACATTTGCACTCACCTGGAGCTTACATAGAAACCAACACTGTCAGCATGAGGGTAACGGACATATATCAAATTTGAGTCTACATAAAGGCCATCACATTTTTATAATTTTACGTGCATTATTCTGAAAAACAAGAGGTGAAAGTTGGCTTTTTATAAAACACTCTGTCGGTGTTCAGAGACTTATCGCACATACACACATACTGGTCTGATAAGCTTCACGTATTGGTCCAGATTTTTTCCAACATAAAAGTAGATCCTCGTCCATCGGTTTGCATGACTTCAACAAGAACCGAATACCAACTAGAGTATAATTAAATAAGAATCAAAATATTACAAGTATTGCCACACTTGGCTTTGAAAGCACAGATGCCATCATACAGTGGATTCAGAAAGTATTCAGACCCCTTCATTTTTTTTTCACAATTTATGTTGCAGCCTTATGATAAAATGCTTTGAATTATTTGTTTTTTTCCACATCAATCTACATTCCATACCCCATAATGACAAAGCAAAAAGATTTTTGATAACTCTGCAAATGTATTAAAAAGAAAATACTGAAATATCACACTGACATAAGTATTCAGACCCTTAACTCAGTTGAAGCTTAACTTAGTTGAAGCACCTTTGGTAACGATTACAGCCTCAAGCCTTTTTGGGTATGATGTGACAAGCTTTTCACACCTGGATTTGGAGATTTTCTGCCATCTCTGCAGATCCTCTCAAGCTCTGTCAGGTTGAATGGAGACCATCGGTGGACAACCATTTTCAGGTCTCTCCAGAGA
Organism: Myxocyprinus asiaticus; assembly: GCF_019703515.2. NCBI lineage: Eukaryota > Metazoa > Chordata > Actinopteri > Cypriniformes > Catostomidae > Myxocyprinus > Myxocyprinus asiaticus. The sequence continues at coordinate 12,075,591 of NC_059375.1, forward strand.
TGTTCGATTGGGTTCAAGTCCGGGCTCTGGCTGGGCCAATCAAGGACATTCACAAAGCTGTCCCTAAGCCACTCTTGCATTGTCTTGGCTGTGTGCTTAGGGTCATTGTCCTGTTGGAAGGTGAACCTTCGGCCCAGTCTGAAGTCCTGAGTGCTGTGGACCAGTTTTTCATTAAGGATATCTCTGTATTTTTCTGCATTCAGTTTTCTTTCAACCCTGACCAGTCCCCCCAGTCCCTGCTGCTGAAAAACACCCCCACCGCATGACGTTACCACCACGCTTCACTGTTGGGATGGTATTGCGCAGGTGATGAGCGGTTCCTGGGTTCCTCCAGACATGACGTTTGGAATTGAGGCCAAACAGTTCAATCTTCGTTTCATCAGACCAAAAAATCTTGTTTCTCAAAGTCTGAGTGTCTTTTAGGTGCTTTTTAGAAGAGGCTTCCAACTTGCCACTCTGCCAAAAAGGAGTGTTGCAGTGATGGTTGTCCTTCTGCAAGTTTCTCCTCTCTCCACATATGATCTCTGGGGCTCAACCAGAGTGACCACCGGGTTCTTGGTCACCTCTCTTACCAAGGCCCTTCTCCCCCATTGCTCAGTTTGGCCGGGCGACCAGCTCTAAAGAAAAGTCCTGGTTGTTCCAAACTTCTTCCATTTAAGAAATATGGAGGCCACTGTGCTCTTGGGAACCTTCAATGCAGCTGAACATTTTTTGTAGCCTTCCCCAGATCTGTGCAATGACAAAATCCGGTCTCTGAGTTCTGCAGGCATATCCTTTGACCTTATGGCTTGGGTTTTGCTCTGATATGCATTTTCAGCTGTGAGACCTTATATAGACAGATGTGTGCCTTTCCAAATCATGTCAAATCCATTGAATTTGCCACAGGTAGACTCCAATCAAAGTGTAGAAACATCTCAAAGATGATCCAGAGAAATAGGATGCACCAGAGCTAAATTTCAAGTGTCAGGGTCTGAATACTTATGACAGTATGATATTTCAGTTTTTTTCTTAATATATTTGCAAAGTTATCAATTTTGGTTTTTGCTTTGTCATTATGTGGTATGGAGTGTAGACTGATGTGAACAAAAAAAAAATAATTTAAAGCATTTTAGCATAAGGCTGCAACATAACAAAATGTGAAAAATAATGAAGAGGTCTTTATACTTTCTGAATGCACGGTTTCTTCTCTCATCCAGCACCTCAACCAGCGACATCTCGCAACAAAGCGACACGATCCCACTCATTTTCAATGAGAGTAGAGCGACTTCTGGCGACATGAGCTTTGATTCATACGTTGATAGATTGTTCATCTCGTTCATGATATGATGCATTAAGCACTGCTGCAGGTTATATAAAAACACTCTCCCCAGGGAGCCTGGGTAGCTCAGCGATTATTGACGCTGACTACCACCCCTGGAGTCGCGAGATCTAATCCAGGGCATGCTGAGTGACTCCAGCCAGGTCTCCTAAGCAACCAAATTGGCCCGGTTGCTAGGGAGCGTAGAGTCACATGGGGTAACCTCATCGCGGTCGCGATTAGGGGTTCTCGCTCTCAATGGGGCTCATGGCAAGTTGTGCGTGGATCACGGAGAATAGCATGAGCCTCCACATGTGGAGTCTCCGCTGTGTCATGCACAGCGATCCATGTGATGAGATGCGCAGATTGACTGTCTCAGAAGCAGACGCAACTGAGACTTGTCCTCCGCCACCCGAATTGAGGTAACCGCGTCACCACGAGGACCTACTAAGTAGTGGGAATTGGGCATTCCAAATTGGGAGGAAAGGGGATATAAAAAATAAAATACACTCTCACCTGCAAAATGTTCATGTTTAAAAACAACAGAACTGATTCCTTGTCAAATTAGAATGATATTAGTTTTACCAGCATTATAATCTGTAAACAGAATTTCCATAGCTACTATGGCCAGACATGCAGTCCACCAATAACATTAAAGCGACAGCAGTAGGAACGCCCACCAGCGCAGAATTAGCGACACCAAGCGACAGTGTTGTTTGAGGTGTGAACAGGCCTTTATTCAGTGCTGCTCACAGCAGGAAAATGCGGAAATGAAAATGTGATATTCGAGTAGCATTTTTAATTTTACACTAGCTAGTGCAGAACGATTACTCGTGCACATCCTTATTAAGAACCTCAAGCGACACTGCGTACACATGCATGGACATTGTATTTTGGCTTCGCTATGAGCAACACAATTTTAACACACTGATCTCAGTTCAGAAGTGCTGTCAGTAAAGGGTTCAACTTTATATCTATAGCTTGGTAATATTAAAAAAATTTCACAATTTAGTCCCGCACATGGGTTGACATTTTTCCTCCCCATATTTACTCGACGCTACTAGAAAATGCACACAGCAGTCACGGTCAGGTCTCAGGAGGATAATATAAATCTAATATTTTATCCAAGAAGGATAAACAAAAAGTGCACAAACCTTGTACAAAAAAATTAAACTCTCAGATTATCATCTTTCAATACTGACCCAAGCAGATGAGGTGACAAAAGCGCCCCAGACATTTAAAACGTAGATAGACGTAAATGGAGTGTGTTTTTTTAATATATTTTATATGGTTTGGTGTGAAATTCAATTCCACAAGGAAAATATTGCCCTTTACTAAAAAGTTGGTCTCTCACAATGATGAAGAGAGAAAAATACAAATACATAAAAAAATTAATAAATAAAAACATTAATGGCAGATACGGGCACAGATATATCATGAATGCATTATAACAAAAAACTGACCTAAAATTGGAACTCAAATTAAATAACCGTTTCCTGTAATACAAAGTAAACAATAAACACCCCATAAGTACAAATGAGTATGAAATGTCCATGCATGTATCTCTCCCTGATAATCCAAACAGGCACAAGAAGAGCCAGTGGATTTCTTCAAGAGAAGTTTTATTTCAGCACCAGCTAACAAATCATGGCCTACTGCACTGAGACCAGGACCTGTTAAGATGCTTTAGGTCCTAAAGTTTAGGACTAATGGAGAGGAAAAGATGCAACAGAAGAATTATTAATGCATTATTATTACTGCATGTGTGCACATGCAGTAACTACTGACTGGTACTGAAGGGTCTCTGTGGCGTTCCTCCAGTTGATTATCTCCAGCTTCTGTGGCCCCAGGCCCCTGACACAGGACCCTTCTCCTTTCTCGTCCTGTTTGTCCATGTAGGGTCTCAGCCGAACCGCCACACGAACTCGAGAAGTCCGTTTGGATCCAGCAGCGGCATCATTCACAGCGACCCGCTGTGCCATATCTTACATAAGAGACATATGATCAAATAAATGTACACGAACACAAAGAAAGAAACCTTGTCTTGTCAAGTAGAACTTATTTTACGTGAATATGCAATATAAACCTGCTATAAACACTAATAAAATACTTATGTTCTTAGAATAAAAAGACTACTTCTCTGCGCGAGCTGCTCCTGAATTAAATGACTGAAGCATTTCCTTTTTTATCGAAAGCCAAAACACAGGCACTGTACATATAAACGACATCAAACTTGCCTATTGAGTAGCGAAACTGTTTATCCAAGTATTGATTTATGTCGTCTGTCCTTCGCTCCAGCAATTTAAAGTCTTTAGATATCGAAATGTTTAATAATCAGCTCATCCAAACGACGTTCTCAACAATGGCGCGTGTTGCCACAAGTACGGTTATTTTCAAACGATGATGTCTCCGCCCACTTTCATTGATTTTAACCAATCAGCGCGTCCAAACCCATGCGATCACCGTCTTCTTTGGGGATTTAACGGAGGAATGAAAGTGTGCTTAACTGCCATCATCCAGCAGCGGCAGTACGATGGCATCACACCATAGAAATACTACACCTTTATTATTATTATTATTATTATTATTATTATTATTATTATTATTATTATGAACATAGAAACAGTACAGGGGATGTACAGCATGAGGCCAGCCTTTTATAGTTAATAAATTATTAAGAATAAGGCACTTAAATGTACAATATAAAAATAGATACATTCAGTTTGTTAATACACAAATAAGAGAACATAAAAAAATAAAAATAAAATAAAGCCAGCTGAAGACAACACATTCAAGCAGTTAGCTTTCTAAAGAGTCCATCATTATTTTCAATAAGAGAGATGTCTTTATCACTTTCTTGTTAGATGGAGAGCATAGCGAGTCATAAAATAATTTAAAATCAGTATAACAGTTGGGTTTTGATGCAGCAACTTTGCATTAGTGTATATGAAATTGTCCACAAAGTGTTAACACTTTTAACATGTCATCCAATTTAAAAAAAACAATACTGTCATAACCTCAAAAATAAAAAGTTTGTTATAATTTGAAAAAACAAGCACTGACACCTCTTTCCAGAAATCCTATATATAACCACACTCAAAAACAAATGTAGGCCTAGTACAGTTTTTAGGTTAGAATTACAAAATGTACATTGAGAGACGTCCACTTTAAATTTAGTAAGAAAAGAGTTACATGGATAGTAATTATGTACAATTTTAAAATACATTTCTTTCACTTTGTTAGGCAACAAAAACTATTGATATCAGTCCAAATCTTATTAACAGAGAGAAGTGGATATTCCAATTTCCATTTGAAAAGTGCTTTAGGTTGACAGCTTTTATTTTGGGCAAGGTTCTTCCTAATCAACATTTGATATTAGAAAGCTCCATACCCCCAATATATAATTTAGGTATTTCACAATTTAAGAAGCTATAGCTGCATTGAGATCTGACCAAGTGCAACAACTCTGATGAAATGCATTTCACCACACTTGCATAAACTCTAGGTGAAGTATCCACTCCTGAAATGTCAACAAATTCTCTATAGGAATAAAAATCACCATTGTTTTTTTTTTTTTTTGTTTGTTTTTTTTCAAATCTAAGATGAAAATTGTATGTTGATCAAACCAATCCTTTTTAAACATGGTCTTATTTCTGAGCTAGGCATTCTGATTATTTCATATTATACTCCTGTGGGGGGGAAAGTTATGACTGAAGGTGATTTTACAGGCTGCCAAAGCTTGTGTATGGAAGTTAGCGAGTTTATTACATCAGAAATTTTAAACCACCATATTTTCCAAAAATCAAGTTTGGTATACAAAACCATAATAAGTGTCCATCTGCTGCCAGGCAATGTTTAATCCAATTAATCTTAAAAACTTGATAGAGTACGAAGTCCAAAGCTTTAACACCTCCCTGCAAATTGCTTCTGTATCAATATCTTTCTTTTAACATATTCAGTTTTATTTTTCTACAAAAACTTTGAGTTGGGCCTGGGTAACTCAGCGAGTAAAGACGCTGGCTACTACCCCTGGAGTTCAATAGATCAAATCCCAGGGCGTGCTGAGTGACTCCAGACAGGTCTCCTAAGCAACCAAATTGGCCCGGTAGAGTCACATGGGGTAACCTCCTCGTGATCGCTATGATAATGTGTGGTTCTCGCTCTCGGTGGTACGCATGGTGAGTTGAGCGTGGTTGATGGCGTGAAGCCTCAACACACGCTACGTCTCCGTGGCAACGTGCTCAACAAGCCACGTGATAAGATGCGCGGGTTGACGGTCTCAGACGCGGAGGCAACTGGGATTCGTCCTCCACCACCGGACTGAGGCGAATCACTACGCGACCATGAGGACTTAATGCACATTGGGAACTGGGCATTCCAAATTGGGAGAAAAAAAAACACACACAAAAAAAAACAATAAAGAGTCAATGGCTGAAAAGGTCTTAGAATCAACATATAGAGACAAAGCTGGGTAAATGATCCTGGAGATGTCTTCAGCTTTTGAAATCAAAACATGGCCATAGATGGTTAAATTTCTTTGCAGACAACAGTTAAACACATTCTTTTTTTTTTTTTAACTGTTGCGAGAAATTAACTAAAATTCTATCAGTGGAGGACTTACTTATTAAAATGCCCAGGTAACTAACACCTAACCTTAATACCTGCTATCTGTACTTTATCTAGACTGTGAATAGACATAATTTCACTTTTTTTGTGATTGACTGAGAGGCAGACACATTTAAAAATAACTTTAGAACATCCAAAATAATAGGAACCTGGTTCTCATCTTTTAAAAATAAGCAGGTATCATCCGCCTGCTGACTAGTTAGGAAAGTTTGTTCTGCCACTTGAATACCCTGAACATCTAAACAACGTGTAACATAAATATTAAGAAATTCAGCAACCAACAAAAACATAAAAGGTGTTATGAAACCCTTGTCTAATGCCCCTTCTAATCACAAACCGAGGAGAAACACCATTCAACAAAGACACATTACTGTTAATATTTTATTTGGGCCTAATCCAAACCTATGCAAAGACTCGTACATAAACTCATGCTCGACCGTATCAAACGCCTTGTAAAAATCTACAAATAAAATAATTGCTTCTTCATTACTAATTCTTGGGAAACAGAGATTATTTCTTCTAAGCATGGTTTCAGTCTATTTGCATAAAGGGAGGCTAACAATTTATAGTCTGAATTAATAAAAGTAACTGGACGCCAATTATCTAAATATAAAGTATCTTTGTTAGGTTTCGGAATCAAGGTAACCAAGCCCTCCAAAACAAACTCTTTAATGTCTTGCCAGAAAGTCCTGTCAAATTCAAATGGTTAGCCATCTGGACCAGGGCTTTTATTAAGAGGGGGTTTCTGAAAGGTTGCATCCAACTCCTTCATAGTCAAGTCTTTCTCACAAGAAGCCACATTTCCAAAACTTAGAGCAGGTGTGAATGCTTGAACCTAATTGAAAGAAAGTTCCAAAAAGTGTGGTTAAAATGAAGAGGTATAGAGCCACAAATAAAAATGAGACAAAATTGGAGACCATAGATTTGTATGTGACTAGTGTAACGTTTGAAGGAAGTCACGAGAGCAAGATCTAGATGCAGCTTAAATTCAATAGAAAATAAATCAAATTACACAAACAGAGTAAACACTGGAAATAAGGCAAGACTAGGAACTGGGACACAAAACAAACATCACATCCAAGATAGCAACCGGTACACGAACTGGAGAAAACAACAACTGACAAAGACTGAGCAGACATCAGGGCATAATATACACAAGGGCTAACGAGGGAATGGAACACAGGTGAGAACAATCAGGAACAGCTGACAGAGATGAGGGCAGTGCATGTTGGGAAGTGTAGTCCAGGGAAAACAGACTACAGAGGATAAACACAAGGCAACACAACAGTGGATCATGACAACTAGATTACCCTCAATATTTAAAGATTTTTTATTTATTTATTTTTTTCATTTCTAAATTAAAAAAATATGCTGAATTCTTCTCCCAAAATTCCAACCACTTGGCTCTCGATCTAATATAAGCACCCTTAGCCGTTTCTGCGTAAAAGTTATTTAGTTCTTCCTTCAGACTGCACAACCTCTCTTTATCTTCTTCGCTTGTAACTGTCATACCTAAAATTTTATCCATTTAATTTAAAATAGCAGTATACTTGAAAGATTTTGCCTTTGCCAGTTGTTTACTAAAGTGAATAAAACATTTCAAACATTCATATTTGAACATTTCCCAATTAGAGGCCAAGGAAACATCAGATTTTGCTTTAAATTCTTGAATGATATTCTTGATACCCAAACAGTAAGAAGTTGTAAAAGGGATCAATTCAGTTTGCAATATCGAAGGTATCTGTGACAATCAACATTTGTGTTGGACAAAATAAGATCAATGAAGGCATGATCTGTGAGAGGAGCAGGAGGAATACCACATGTCTTAATAAATGAAGATAGGGAGTCTGAAATAAGCCAGAAGTCTATGCGTGACATTCGAGAAAGATCCGCATTGAACCAAGTATAAGAGCAAGCATTATCTGCACATGTAAGCCTATAAGCATCCAGTAAGGATAGGTTATTACAAAAATCATTGATAATAATGTTACACCTACAGGAACCTCCTTTTGGAGGAAATCTGTCCAGAAATATGTCAGGAGATTCATAAAAATCTTCTCCAACAATTACTGCAGCAGAAGAATATTTACGTTTCAAATGTAGAAATTTTGGAAGATATATTCTGAAGAAAAATAACATTTTGAGTGTAAACCTCTTTTTTGTGAAGTGCAAAATAAAAATAAAGCCTTACGTTTAGATAAGTCACGAATCCCCCATACATTAAAAGAAAAACATGACAATTTAACTAACATAAGAACAATGCAAAACACGAACAAATTCTATAATACAGTAACAAAATAGAATTTGTGAGATGTGATAGAAAACACGAAAAAGTGTAAAACTTGAATCTTATCTATACCTGTCCTTAAAAACGTACCTCAATTTACCATCTATTACCCTTGCTTTATGACCATATTTTCCCTTTCTTCAATTTCTTTCCTTTTTTTTTTTTTTTTTACCAGCCTGATATTCTTAAATCAAAATTTTAATGAGCAACGATCATGTTAAAGGTCTAAGAGATTTAACATCAACCATCCACTAAAGTTCAAATATCGTCAACACAGATCCTCTTCCCATCAACAACGGCAAATGGTCCCTTGAAACCCACGCAACGACATTCTGGAAGCGTACATATATCCGAAGATTCGCCAACATGAGATGGTTTCACATAACTATGCATGCGTTTAACTCTCTTGGGCTTCGGGGCATCATTCACCTCCATTACGATATGAATTGATGATAATGATATCTCAGAAAGTGAAAACGTGTGCAGAAAAACAGACGATCAGGTAAATTATTAGCTAACTTGTCATCGACAACCGGGAGAAAAACAATCTCAAAGAGTAAAAGGATCTACTTAACATAGTCCATATATTGTTTGGAGAGCATGCAAAGGAATATACATCAAAACATCTAATACAAAATATCCACAATGGGGTAATTTTGAGTTTTACACAAATTTCAGAAACAGTCAGCTGTCAGATCAAGTTAACCTACACCGACGCCATCTTGGAAAATACAAATACAAAATACATCTCTCAGAAATACCTGCAGCATTTCAAACAAAAATTGTAAACATTTTAAACAGTCCCAATTAAAGGTGCACTCAGTAATTTTTCCTCATTAAAAAAGTTTAACTCCTAAAGACATGAATTGTAATTTATGTAGGAAATCATGACCACTCACATTAAAATGAAGACTTCAGTCATATCAGTAATCTTATAAAAGCTGTTTTATTCTACATGGAGAGGGTCTTTAGATGGGGGCTGCCATGTTACAATCACCAGCCGAATACTACTTGCTTAAAGGAATAGTTCACCCAAAAATTAAAATTCTCTAATTATTCACTTACCCTTATGCCATCCCAGATGTGTATGACTGTCTTTCTTCAGCAGAACACAAATGAAGATTTTAGAAGAAGACAGAGCTCTGTCAGGTCCTTATAATGGATTTACATGGGTGCCAGCACTTTGACGGTCCAAAAGTCACATTTAGGTGGCATAAAAGTAATCCATGCGACTCCAGTCGATCAGTGAATGTCTTCTGAAGCAAACTGATACATTTGTGTAAAAAATAAATTGATAATTAAAAGGTTATTAACTTTTAAAAAACCCTCCTTGCCTGCAGCTGACACAAAATGGGACGTAAGCGCATCAGTGAGTTTACGTGAGAATTGGGAAGCGGCGCTTATTTACAACAGAAGAACGAACGTCTTGCAAGAGTTCGGCCATTTCAAACAGTGTCAGAGCCCTCGATGGAAGTGCTAATTTAAAGTTAAAAACATTTTAATTATCAACTTACTTCCTACATAAACCTATCAATTCACTTCATAAGACATTCATTGATCGACTGGAGTCGCATGGATTATTTTTATGCCGCCTAAATGTGACTTTTGGACCGTCAAAGTGCTGGCACCTGTGTACTTCCATTATAAGGACCTGACAGAGCTCTATCTTCTTCTAAAAATCTTCATTTTGTTCTACTGGAGAAAGACAGTCATACATCTGAGATGGCATGAGGGCAAGTAAATAATGAGAGAATTTTCATTTTTGGGTGAACTATCCCTTTAATCTCAGTAACCGTCCTGTTTCAATGATTAAAGTAATCATGGCTGATTGTGAATACTACATTTCTACAACATCATCTGAAACTGAAAACGATTGATTTTAAATGATGCTGCATCCAAGCCTCTAGGTGTCAGTATAAGTCCAAGATGACACAAAGACAAAAGTTACTGAGTGCACCTTTAAGATTAATAAAAGTCACTTTAATCACATATGCTATACTTAATTTCATATAGGCCTACTGAACTACACTGTTAATATTCCCTGAAAACAACTAAACCTAAATTTAAACCTAAATTTGCAGGAAAAAGCATACAAATAGACCCAGTAGCAATTTAGCTTAAAGCAATTTTTCCTTCTTTTCAAATGTAATAATTTTATTTTATTTTTTTATTTACAGAAATTATTATTGAAAATTATTGAAAAATGTACATGAATTTATGTCTTAGTAGTTTGTGTCATTAAGAAATGTCTTAGTATTCGACATGTCCCCCATTGTGTTAAAGGTGCACTCAGTTTCCACATTTAAAAAAGTATTACTTCTAAAGAAATTAATAGTAATTTTGAAACATATGTATATAATCATTACCACTCATGTGATATGAAGAGTTCAGTCATATATCAGTAACCTTATAAAAGCTCTTTTATTCTACATGGAGCAGGGGCACCTCATGGGGGCAGCCATGTTAGCATCATATGACCAGCTGAATATTATTCGCTTAATCTCAGTAACTACCCTGTTATTAGACACTTTTATTCATGGATTCAATTAATCCTGGTTTAAGGGGCGATCACACTGGTTTTAGAGCTCACAATTTTTTTCGGACAACACAATGAACCAGGATACGATGTCATGGGGGAGGGCTTCTGGTGTAAGTAAATAATACATCACAATAACTAATATTATATTAAAAATGTTAACATATACTGTCTACTCACTTTCCTGCAACAATAAAACTTGCAGCTTTGATATATATTTCCTATGAATTGAGCCAAGGTGTCACAGTCTGGGCTGGACAGTCCCTCCTGTCTGTCTGTCTTGTCGTGTGTTGGTGTTTGTGTTTCACTCTCTATCCCTCTTGAGTTTTGCAGGTGCCACGTGGAGAACGTCAGCTCTGTTGCCAGAATGACTGATTGCTTCTCCACGCAGCTCGTCACCAGCGGCACCTGCCTCCATTTACCAGCTCCTATATATTCTCTCCTTTTGTTGTCCTGTCTTTGTTGGATTGTTTTGCTATGTTGCAACTCTGTTAGCGTGTTCTGGTCTGTTTCCTGTCTCCAGTTTCAGTCAGTCTAGTTTTTGTTTTGTTTTTAGTATTTTATTCCACGCCCTCGTGAGTTTTGATTTGTATTTTATTTAATAAAAGCCCTATTCTGCCTTCCTGCATTTGGGCCCTTCTCTCAGCACCACGTACCGTGACAAGGGGGCAGGGTGTGAAGTTTCGATCTCCTATTGGTCACGCGTCCTATCGTTCTACAAATTCACAGTTCAAAATTCACCAAGCTTGAACTTTGGTAAGCATCGTAGTAAAAAAATGTCTTTGCATGATCTTGCGTTTCTGTCTGCTGCATTCGGAGGGGAGTGTAGTGTGACTGCCCCTTTACTGTGCATAGCAAATCTGTACAATGGCATCCAGGCCACTAGGTGTCAGTGTAAGCCGATGTAAGCCACTTCAACATACTTCAAAAAATTACTGCGTGCACCTTTAAATGAAAGCATGCTTTAATTTCATCAATAATAAAATACATGAATAAACATGACAGTGAAGCATAACTTATAAAAGAGTTACTTTATTAAAAGCCTGTTTACTCCACGTAATTTACAGCATAAATACGCCTTTTCTATATACACACACCTTCAAACAGCTTATAATGATTATTATACGAGTGCGGCAGGTTGTAATAAAATATTAACGCTTAATCTATGTGCAAATTCCATTTCACAGATGCTATATTATGGGACCACATAATAGGCATTATGAAGGCATTCCCAATTTACAGTTACAAACCTGCAGTACTTTCTTTGTACATTTCTATGTTACAGAGTATTAGAAAAACATAAATGATTATAACATAGTTGACCTAAACACAGGAACATTGTAATTTAAAATATTACTCAACTACTCTCACATTGCAAATTGTAACCATTGTAAACCATTGTAGGAACTAAAGGAAACTTTTAAAACCTTCAGGGTTTTGCACTACTCTAGAAAGGCAAAAGGCCAAAGAAAAGCAAAGATAAATGGACATGTTCTGTTTGTGTGTTGCAAGAAAAAACAAAAGTAGCTAATAACTTTTTTTTATATAAAAGAAAGGTCACAAATACACTCAGACAAATATACCCCAACATTCTTGTGAAGGGAGCTTTCCTTATGTCTAAGAGACAACAGATCAAAATAGTTTAAACTACATATTTCTACTATACAATTTTCAAATGTGCTGCCCTTTCAATATTTAAACTGCTTACATAATCCTTCATTCTGTTTCAGTGATATTAAAATATTAATCTTAAAGGTTACTTTTCTATATTTGTGGCCTCTCCATTCATAATATGCTGTAAAATGTAGCTTTCCTTCACAGAGCTGTCACATCAGTTTCTATCATTTTTCTCCCATTAAATAAAGCATTTAAGTGGGGTTGTGGATTCAGCCTAAAAAGGCAACACATTATCATCTGATGCTTTTTATTTGCTCCTGAGTGTTTATGTTAATCACATGTGGAAGATAGACTCAAATTCATTAAGCAAGAACTCTACAATCTGGTTCTGGACGACCATGTACATGGTTAGGTTTGATGTCTCCAACTCAGGTTTGAGTAATGTTGGGCCGAAAATAATGGCCACGTTCTGTACAGTCATTCTGTTCTCATCTCCATGCTGAATGACCCTGAAAGAAAGAAACAAACAGAGACATGCTGTAGATAGAGAAAATTGACATATATATTTTCACTTTGTGAATACATGAATATAGCGTATGTAAATAAATGACATACTTGCGTAAATGGCTGAATAGTGCTTCCATTGTGTCATGGTTGGGTGCTGGTAAAGATCTTACAAGATTTTTCATGTGGGAAAGTTTATTGTAATATTCAGGGATTTCTGTATCAAAGCACAAGAAAAATATAATTATCAAAAAGCTGTGAATAAACATGGGTAGGAAGCACACATTCCTACTTAGTGATAATCTGGCCATTTTGTGATTAGTGGTATGTATGCATATACCCTATAGACCTACTGTATATTTATTACAAAGACAGCTCTGATTGGTCAACTGCAGCATTCAACTATTTCTGTATGGTGACCATTAAACTGTATAATTGACCGGCAATCGAGGCATGCAAGTTAAGTGTCTCCAGGTTGTCATCATCACATAATAAATCTACACTCACTAAGAACTTTATTAGGAACATCTGCACACCTACTTATTCATGCAATTGTCTAATCAGTCAATCGTGTGGCAACATTGCAGTGCATAAAATCATGCAGATATGGGTCAGGAGCTTCCGTTAATGTTCACATCAACCATCAGAATGGGGAAAAAAGTGATCTCAGTGATTTTGACCATGGCATTGTTGGTGCCAGATGGGCTGGTGTGAGTATTTCTGTAACTGCTGATCTCCTGGGATTTTCACATACAACAGTCCCTAGAATTTACTCAGAATGGTGCCAAAAACAAAAAACATCTAGTGAGCGGCAGTTCTGCGGACGGAAACGCCTTGTTGATGAGAGAGGTCAACGGAGAATGGCCAGACTGGTTCGAGCTGACAGAAAGGCTATGGTAACTCAGATAACCACTCTGTACAATTGTGGTGAGCAGAATAGCATCTCAGAATACACAACATGTCGAACTTTGAGGCGGATGGGCTACAACAGCAGAAGACCACTTCGGGCACTTTATTAGGACCATAGTAGGACCGACATTATATTGGCATCCCCATTGGATTGGTCATTGAAAAACACATATTGGTCAATCACTACAGTCCTACTCCCCCAGTATGTACAGTCTGTGCAATCGATTAAATGTATATCTTACTGATGCCACAGATGAACTCATTGAACAAATTGTAAGGGAAGAGAGGCTCCGGTAGTTCTCTGAAGAACAGCTTTAGTGCTCCTGTGATCACATGGATATCCCAGTTATCCTCTTCCAAGTCCAGATCCTCTGGAGAGACACATACAGACACATGATTCAGTTTGTGTTTCAGGGAATCATTTTTAAACTGGGCTAAAGTGCCAAGATAAACACTGTGAACTTCTTATTACAGTAATACAGTCATTAATTTATCACAAAATTATTATTGATTTTTAAAAAAAAAAATTTTTTTTAATAAAATTCAGCGAAAATGAAAGGCAGTGCCAAGGGAGTACTACAATGATGTATAATACTTTACAATTTAAATAATATATAGTCTTTTCACACTGCGGTAATGAGAATATCATAATGATCATCTTTTTTTGCATTCAGGAAATGAGAATTGAGGGGGAAAATGTGCGGAATATGAAAGGTGTTGACCAACGAGAATTTAAGAGAGTTACGCTTTCAGAATTCAATTTGGTGTATTTGTTGTTTTTGTTTATTTATGTTGCACCATGAGAACAAAAGAATAATCCAAGGAAATAGATTTTTGTAAAGAGACATTTACAGCATATTAGATCAGAGGTAAAGAAGTAAAAGAAAAGAACATTTAAATGTAAATAAAAAACAACATAAACAACAGAAAATTCACACTTGATATCCCACTTGATTGACACAGCTCTCTCCACACTCTTAAAGGAATATTCCGGGTTCACTACAAGTTAAGCTCAATCGACAGCATTTCTGGCATATTATTGATAACCACAAAAATGTATTTTGACTTGCCCTTCCTTTTCTTTAAAAAAAGCAAACATCAGGGTTACAGTGAGACACTTACAACAGAATACAATAGGGCCAATTTGTTTTAAGGGTTTAAAAGGCAGAAATGTGAAGCTTCTAATTTTATAAATGCACTTACATTATTTCTTCTTTTAAAACTCATGTATTATTTGAGCTGTAAAGTTGTAAATATTCCTTTAAAACACATTTTACACAAGACAAACTGTGCTGTGTTGAAGTGTAAAAACAATGCAAATAAGCTTTACCATGATCTGCTTTGAAACGCAGTTTCTGAATGACCGCCAGATTCCCACTAACCCTGTAGAGTCCATCGATTCCCAAACCTGAGGAATGATGACAACAGAAATCTGGTCAGGCTGCTTGATTTTTTGGATTAAATTACACCAAATATTTCAATGTGTATTCTAATATTGTAGATTTCAATAAACAGCGATCCCACACTCTCTGACCAATTAATTTCCATGACTTTTCCAGTTGTTCGGGATTACTGGATACGTTTTTTTCTTTTTCTTTTTTTCTCAGAGATTATTCTCTCAAAGAGCAATTTCTAGCCAATGAAGTACATTACATAACATTTTAAATGTTATAACTGAAAAATCTTTCATGACTTTTCCAGGCCTGGAAATCAAAATTTTAAAACCAGGTTTTCCATGAGAGTGAGAACCCTTTGAAAAGGTAACGGACCTCTTTTCTCTACAGTCCGGATGCATTTCTCTACAAAGCTGGGTACTGTGGTCCTCTCCTGAACACACAAATTGTGCAAGTGACATCCAAATACATTTTCTGGGGGGAAAGAGGCAAAGGGTCACATTAGAATAATTTCCCAAACAAATCCTGACTTCCTAAAACACCAACAGGAAATGGTTTAAGGAAAGTGGTGGTCCAACCTCTGATATAGCCTTTGTCTTTGACGGACTGCAGGGTGGGCCGTTTCAGGAGAAACTTCTTCAGTTTGGTGCGGACTTTCTTCTGATCTGCTTCAAATGTTGAACTTGTGGAAGGCTGTCGAGTTGCTGATGAACAGGAAGAGGATGTTGCATATTTAAACATATGTACTGTACATATTTAAGTTGTTACATTTTGCCATTTCTATATTCAACATGATAATGATCAAATGTCTAAAATTTAAAAAAAAAAGAGGTTTCAAATTATTTTGAAGTGTTTAGAATCCATGAGATGTGAAAGTGTATTTTTCTTTAAGCAGAAAGTGTTGTAATTTAATGTTTAATTTAGTTAAAGGAATACTAAAATTCACCCAAAAACAAAGATTCTGTCATAATGTCACTCCAAACTTTCTTTCTTCTGTGGAACACAAGAAAAAGTTTTTGAAGAATGATTAGGCTGCTCTCTTACAAACAATGCAAGCATACAGTGACCAGGGGCTATCAAGGTCCAAAAAGGGCAAAAAGAATCATCAATATAACCACAAGCGGCAATTATCTGGGTCCACGCAGTTAGGAAAAGTAGAGAAAATGACCAACATAGTCAAATTTGAAAGAACAAATCAGGGGACTCCACTACAAAGCACTCTAGTTACTTTTCAGGTATGGTTTTTGCAGATTTCTAATCTTGTGCAAAATTGGTAGTACATCTTTCATATGTCACTGACAATTCAATTAAGTTACTAATCCCTTTTGATTTGCTGTCAGCAGAAATTGATGACATTTGGCACATGGCCCCAGAGTGTCCTGTTGTCCATGTGTACCAAGTTTTGTGAAATGTGGATGTTGCAATCACAAGATACAGCCCAATTAGTCATTATAGACCATACCCAAAGAATGTATAGGCGAGCATATCTGCAAAATATTTAACTGAATACGAATTATTTTGATACAATTTAGTCTCTAAATGTGGTGGAAGTTTATTATGTCAAAAATTTAAATCCTTTTGACTGATTGATTCAGAAGCACTTAAGGGTTCAAATGAAAAATAGTATTTTTTATGCTAGCAATTTCAGTTCCAGAGTTATTAATAAAACATATACAGTATATTAGCTTATTATAGGGCCACCTTGTGGCCGATTCTCTCAGAATTTGGTATCCAGTTTAATTTTGGCAACCTGTAAATGAATGCCAAATGTTATAATGATCAGCCATTCACAACGCAAGTTATTAGCTGCTAAATTTTGAATGGCTGTTTGAGGCATTTTTGTTTGAGTTGTTCAAGCAATATTTTAAAGATTTGTTAGCACTTGACCCAAAGAAGATGTGTTCCAAATTCCAACTTCCTGGATCAAACTGTTGCAGAGTTATAATTGGTTTTTAGTTGTAGCGCCCCCATAGGTAGAATTGGACGAAATTTGGCATGCATTCTCAAAATTTCTTGGACCAAAGTTTCCCAAGTTTTGTTAAGTTCGGACTTTGCATTCAGAGGTTATAGTTCGATAAGTGAATTTGCGCCAAGGCCTAAAATTAAGACAATAGCGAAAACACAAAAACTCTTATTATAGCTCTACCTAGGGTTGGATGCTTGGTTTTAGGGGTCCTCCGCTGCTTGGACCCCTAAAAATTGTATCATAAAATTAATCGAAAAAGAGCTGCTAAACACTCTTCCGAATATCTCTTTTTGTGTTCCACAGAAGAAAGAAAATCATCTGGAACTGGACTGACATGAGGGTGAGAAAATTATGACAGATTTTACATTTTTGGGTGAACTATCCCTTTAAGAGTCTTCTTTGACACACTACCATTGCTCATAGTTCTTTTGTCTATGGATCTCTCCTCTCTGTCTGTGCTGGAGGACTTTTCACTGATTTCCTCCTCATCTTCAGAGTGGTGCTGATCCAAATCCTGAATGCATAGAGCCATGTAGAAAAACAGATACGATTATGAGATCTCGTTGAGAAAAACACTACCCAATTCTTTCTGCACGAGTGAAGATGAAAGTGAAAAATACTTGGTATTAAGGAACTATTCATGTTTGTATTGCAGCGTGAGACTCACCAGCTGGCGTATGGTATCTACGATGACTTTATGCCAGTCATTGATGATGCTTTCCGTGTCGTATTGGATCAAGTACTCCGTGCCAATTCGACTCTTGAGCTGAATACACAACACACATGGAGTGTATCAAGAAGCCACACTAGTCAAGTAGTAATGATTAAATCCAAACTTCCTCTGTTGGTTTTGTCGTGATAGAGTAGGGTTAAAAAATCTGAGACCACTAATGAAAGTTCTTCTATTTAGCATTTTTCTAATTAAAATACTGTATAACTCATTACAGATTAAATCATTATTACAATTTGAGTTAAAATGTTAATTTGAAAATGTAACATGAATATCAGAATTTTTTTAGTATTTGGTATGTCACCCTTGTGCTTTAATGGCAGCATGCAGTCACGCTGGCATGGACTCAAACTTTATGCAAAACCTGTTGATCCATGTTATTTCAGAATGATTTGAGAATGTTCCAAAGAGCATCTTATGTGCTTCAATGGAAGCAAAGCAATCTGACATTTTGTACAAAGGAGTTTACATAATCAAAATCACAAAAGTTATTTCATAACATTTCTTTTTTTCATATGTTTATCCTAAAATCCTACATCTTTCTGTGTATTCCAGATTTAAATTCGACTTTTGAACCCCATATGATAATCTGGCAAAATCTTTTTAAAAGTGGTAGTGTTGTAACCGGCATACCTCCAAAACATTTTTCTTGCTTGATTTGTCCTTGGTTGCCCAGCCAATTGCTGCTCCTTTTAAATCCACAGTAAATTCTGGGACTATCTGATTTGTCTTGCTCTGCATAGTTTAAAATACATTAAAATAAAGTATTATGGGGGGAAAAAACAAATGCTACTTGATAATGCAATTCCACATTCGGTGGTTTAGATTCTCACTGATGCTCCGGTTGGTGTGGACTTTGGGTCCTTATGGAAAGTCAGTAATCCTCCATGAAGAACCGTCCAGGAATGAGCCCAGTTCTTTCTGTGAGAAGATTCACAAAATTTGACACTTTTACATAAATGAAATATATATATATATATATATATATATATATATATATATATATATATATATATATATATATATTTATTTTTTTCACCCAATTTGGAATGCCCAATTCCCAGTGCGCTTTTAAGTCCTTGTGGTCGCGTAGTGATTCGCCTTAATCCGGGTGGCGGAGGATGAATCCCAGTTGCCTCCGCGTCTGAGATCATCAACCCGCGCATCTTATTACGTGGCTTGTTGAGCGCGTTGCCACGGAGACATAGCGTGCGTGGAGGCTTCAAGCCATCCACCGAGGCATCCGCGCTCAACTCACCACGCGCCCCACCGAGAACGAACCACATTATAGCGACCACAAGGAGGTTACCCCATGTGACTCTACCCTCCCTAGCAACCGGGCCAAATTGGTTGCTTAGGAGACCTGGCTGGAGTCACAAAAGTAATAAATGTTAAAAAAATATACAGCTATCAAAACACTAACACTATAAATCTCCACTTTCACTTCCAAATTCCTTTGTTTTTGGCGATTCACATTCTTCCTGCATATCGCCACCTACTTGACAGGGAGAATTAGTAGTAAAAAAGGACTTAAATATCGATCTGTTTCTCATCCACACATATCATATCACTTCTGAAGACATGGATTTAACCACTGGAGTCAAATGGATTACTTTTATGCTGCCTTTATGTGCTTTTGGAGCTTCAAAGTTCTGGCCACCATTTACATGCATTGTATGGACCAACAGAGCTGAGATATTCTTCTACAATTCTTTGCTTGTGTTCAGCAGAATAAAGAAAGTCATACACATCTGTGATGGCATGAGGGTGAGTAAATGATGAAAGAATTCATTCATTTAACCCTCAAAAAGTGCAAAAACATAAAGATATCTCTGAAAATTAAAAGGAAAGTTTTTCCAAAAATGAACATTATGTCATAATTTACTCAACCTCAAGTTAATTCAAACCCATATGACTTTCTTTCTTCCATGGAATACAAACGGAGATATATGGCAGTAGGTTAGTCTCACTAACAACACACTTTATTCCCCCGCATTTTTGAATGAAAGTGAATGGTAACTCGGGCTATAATTGTGCCTAAAATCTCCTTTTGTTCTCCACAGAAGAATGTAAAGTCATATGGGTTCGGATCAACTTAAGGTTGAGTAAATGAAGACAGAATTTTCATTATTGGGTGAACTATCCCTTTAATTTTCTAACACATTAGGGCCCAAGTAACATATTTTCATGATTTTCATCAAAATATTGCTTTTATTTATTAATGCACAATTTAATTTCATTTAAACCGATGATCTCAGTTCAGGAGACTCTGGGCTGTCAATAAAGGGTTAAACTTTCGACGTATGGAGTCATGTGACTAAACAACATGGCACCGATCACAGCGTAGTTTAGATTTGGGAGCCAACAAATCTACATCTGGTATAAAAACCTAATAATTTTTTTCATATTGAAACCTGTTTGAGTCAAAAGATTAGAGTATCTAGTTTCATCCGATATGCCAATTTTAAAATTTGAGTGATTTATCCCAAAACGCCACACTACTAAACACAGTGTACACTAAGGTGTACTGTAACACATCTTTTCCTTATAATAGTGCAGTTTTCCTTAGAAATCCTATATTTACTCTGCATTTTCACATTGAGAATAAACGGGTTCATCCAAAAGCTGAAAAACTTTGCTTTCAGTGGCTTTATATGGAGTTAGGATGAAAATAAGATGCATTTCAAACTGTTCTGAGACCAGTGCAGACAGACAGCACATTGGAGGTTAAGTCATTCAATAAATAGGGAGCAAGGGAGCATGCAACTAAGTGCATTCAATCCAAACTTCCAATCAAAAGTTCAGTTTCAGGCTGCAGGTTATGTTTGAACCACTTAATATGTTTGGCAGACACGGGACAGTGGTAATCAGTACATAAATTCAGAATTTATAATGTATACATTTTATTTTAACATGGTTGGCAGTGATTGGAGGATGCTGGCCATTACTTGAATCAGAATAAATTATGATAATTTCTGATGCAATGTCTGTAACGTCTCAAAAACATGAATAACCAACACATCTGGAAACATTATAAACAATTTGATTAAAAATATCTGACTCCTTTAGCTTGTTATTATTTAAAATTTCAAAACTTAGTCCCGCTGTCCACATATGCTGCCATCCATTTTTAGGAAAACTATTTGCTTTTTTTTTTTTTTTTCTTACATGTTTATTAGGTGCTAGTTGTTACAAATCAAAAAGAGAAATTGAAAATCCACACAGCAGTCACGCTCGGGTCTCAGGAGGTTCAAATAACATGTAAAAGATAGAAAATTTTGGCTTCTCACAAAATACCGCCATGTTACTTTTAGATAAAAATTGTGTTTTTATGCAAAGTCATATGAGCCCCCTTTTCAATAATTTTCTCAGAAATTTGGCCCACTTACTCATTGCTCCTCCCCCAGCCTCTCAAATGTTTGTATGCACCAGTAATACAAAAATCTTGGGATAAATTCACGATGGCCATCTTTACCTGACTTTTTTCCCATTTTCAGACACTTTTGTTTTGTTCAGGATTCCAGCCTTCTCCAAGATTGAAACCTGAAAAAAAGAAAGATCAGTAAGTAAATACAGCCTCAGGAAAACTATTAAAAATAAAGAGAAGAGATGTCTGACAACAGGAGAGTGAAAATAATAACCTTTGAGGTTCACCTCAAAATGCAGAACAGAAAATGTGGAGCTAATGGTTCTCATTTGAAATGGGTCATTGAACAATAAGGTTGTCTGAGGTGCTAAACATATTTTAAAAGTACATATGTTCACAGAAATTTCATATTTTTTCCATTTTGGTTTTAATTTTTTTTTTGGAAAAACTTTTATAGGTTTAATGACTTTAAAAATGTCAAATGGTGTAACCATCAAGTAAAGGTAATACAATTATTTTCTTGCACCTTTAATATACATGAATTCACAAAACGAAATCATAAATTTCAAAAAGGTTTTCAAACATATTTTCAAGACAAAAAACATTTTTACGAATGTCCTTTTATCCAAGTCACAAATATCAAGAAGGTTTCTTAGGGTTACTCCATTTGACCTTAAAGGATTAGTTCTGTCATGTATTCCCTGTTTTTGTGCTTAGACTTTTATTTTGAAATTCTTGTTTAGTTCCCTGTTCCTGTTTCCTGTTAGTTTTGTAGTCCTTTGTAGTTTCCTTTCATGATTGGTTTCCCCCTGATTGTTTTCCCCAGGTGTTCCTCGTTCCCTTGTTTACCCTTGTGTATTTAAGCCCTTGTTTCCTCTGGTTTCTTTGTCAGTCTTTGCTTGGTTCCCTGTGATTTGTTTCCTTATATTCTGAGTTTCTTTGTTTTATTAAAGCTGCGTTTAGATTCTCATTCCTCGCCTGCCTCGTCACAAGTTCACCCAAAAATAAAAAATTCTCTCATGATTTACTCACCTTTAATCCATCCCAGATGTGTATGTCTTTTCTCCTTCAGCAGAAACCAAATGAAAGTTTTTATAAGCACATTTCAGCTCTTTTTGTTCATATAATGCAAGTGAACGGGTGCCATGACACTGCTGTTTGACGGTCCAAAAGTCATATTTAGGCAGCATAAAAGTAATCCACACGACTCCAGTCGATCAATGAATGTCTTCTGAAGCAAATCAATAATTAAAGGCTTTTAACTTTAAATCGCTGCTTCCGCCCAGTGCTGTTTTTCAGTTTGAAAAGACGTTCATTCCTCTGTTGTATACAAAGCGTGTGCTCTTGACTGCTAAATTTTTTTTAAAAAATTTTTTTTAACACACAAATATTAGTTGTTTTCAGAAGACATTCATTGATCAACTGGAGTCATGTGGATTACTTTTATGCTGCCTAAATATGACTTTTGGACCGTCAAACAGCAGTGTCATGGCATCCATTCACTTTCATTGTATGGACAAACAGAGATAAAACGTGCTTATAAAAATCTTCATTTTGGTTCTGCTGAATAAAGAAAGACTTACACATCTGGGATGGATTAAAGATAAGAGAATTATCATTTTTGGGTGAACTAATCCTTCATCAAAATGTACCTTTTCATAATTTCAAAATGTATCATTTTTATTTCAAACACAGTCATGAGGGTCTAAAGGGGTCTTTGCTTTAGTTCTATCTTGTCACATGACAACAGAATGGCTACCTGCATGTTGGTTACACCACCTGACTTTTAATTGGATGGATTTTTCAAATATTAATAATATTTTAAAACGACACCGTTTCAGTGCACATTTTTAAATAAATAAATAAAAGATTATTCCAAACTACTTTTCTTATTTCAAGAATTTCAGTTTTCAATGACAGATTTATTTATTTATTTACTGTCTCTGGATGGTTTCCCCACTTAGAAATTTGTGACTTTAAGCCCCCCCCCCCCCCCCCCCCATTTATTTTGTGAATTTATTTTTTAATAAATTAATAAATCCAGGTCCAAAAAATGAGTGTAAAATTATTCATCAAAATAAAGGAATAAGCATTTAATATAAACCATTTTGTCATTACACTCCAGTGGTTACTGTGCTGGTTTAAAACTGGTTTTAATCCAATATCATAATATTCCTACTGAATGGCATGAATGAGGCTGAAGTCTGGCCGTTTGCTACAATGCACAACCACAAGGGGTCGGTTTAACATCATAATACTGCATGTCACTGCAACTAGTTAGGCCTGTGCCAGCGCATGCTACAATTGTTGTATCGACATGTCTTCACGAGTTTACAGTTAGTTTATACTGTTAATCTCTTCATAGTGTACATTCTCATGGGTGTTAATAACAGGAGAGTACTTAAATGTACTGATTATACATGACTAAAATTTCAGTCATCCAGGTGATTGTAAAATTTAGTTGAGAACAACTCGACAATTTTCTGTTTACGTTTTACAGGTATTAGTGTGTTTTGAAGTAAAAGTCCTTACATTATGAACCTCAGCAGAGCTGGAGATGTCGCTGTCTGATGTACACAGACGATAAGATGAGTGGATTTTCTGTTAGCGTAAAGACAAAGTCACATACATAACAAATATTATGGATTTACAACAATGCCTATGAACTGCAGAACATGAACTAGGGCCTAAATTTAAAAATGAAGTAGAAAAAAGACTGTGGAAAGAAAATGTAGTCAGGCTTCCGGTAAATTTGGGCAAACGAATATACTGTATACTAAATACTACTGTTGGTTTTGGGCTGATACACTGTATGTGCCTTGGGGATAAAAACCTTTTAACTGCTTACAAATATACAATTTTAAATTTATAACTGGATTTTTGCATTATCTCATTATCTTGTTCAAATTTAAAACCTAATTATGAACAGTAGTAATAGTAATACTAATAATCTAGGTATTAAAATGCAAAACATAATAGCTGTCACCGAATATTTGCATAGGGCTTGCAGACGAATTCATGTTGTAGGAGAGACATAACTTTTTTCCTAATTTATTTGATGCAGATTGCTGATAAAACTAAAACGAAACACTGACATGAGCGCAGGTGATGTGAATGACGTGTCTTACCTAGGACAAGCCATGAGGGGAAAAACACAGCGCGCCCATACACAGGTGCTGGGAAAATTCACTTGGAATCAAATAATAAAGCACATCTTTTAAATTCACTGCTCGGAATTAGCATAATCAAGGATGTGAAATCTGTTTTATTTGCATATAGTGCTAGAATTAAAGATCGGATTTATATCCATTTTGCGGAGACACACTGAGGTGGCCAAGTGTAAATGGAATGAGCTTTTTCTATTGGATAGCAATCTGACCAGTTAAAACGCATGAAGTGGCCAAGTGTAAATAGGCCCTAAATAGTACCTAAACAGCAATGGTGCTGATGTCGGAGTTGCTTTTGTGTTCAGTCGATAGCTGTATTACATTGTCATTGCTGTCTTGTTCTGTACACACCGATATCATATTAGCTGGATAGCTAGCTGCTAGCTAGTGGCTACCTAGCCTTGTTACTGGTTTATATGACTGCAGGGCTATGTAGATGCTAGCCAGCTAATACTTCCTAACCGGCTGATTTAATGACTCAGTTAGTTAGTTGTGTGTATAACTTTGCCAAACTGCTTGCGTTTTTAGCAACACACACCTGATCCGATCGTGTATGTAGAACATAGGCTATATATCGAAAATGACTGAAAAGTTTATCATCGATATAAAGGACTTTTTTTCTCCATAAATATCAATATTATTTTATCCCCCAGCCCTACACTATCATATAAATGGTGTCAAAACTAACAGACATGGACTTAATTTACAAGACTCCAATTATGTTTCATGGGGTTTTTGAGTGTATTTTGAAGTGTTGTTTCAAAGACAAATGTGAGTGCTTGTGTATGTCTGTGAGTACATACATCCTCCTGGTATCCCGTACTGTGTCTCCAGTTCTGCATTGATTTCATTCCGTCCTGCTCACCTGAAGCCCCATTTCCAACATCATAATGGCCTGGACTCCCAGAGTACTAAACAGAGAGAAAAAGAAAATCCAAATTTAGCTGGGTTTCCTGATAATGTTACAACTTAATGCTTTTGAGATCAGCTTAACTAACATTATATGCCATTTTACAATGGAGTAACGGCTGTTTCCCAAACCAGCAAGTAGATTGCTCGTTTTTAAGTAGAAATAGTCTGGAAATACTGCCAAATATAGACATTATGCAAGATCAGTAATTCTGATCTTGCTGGTTGGTTCTAAGCACAATAAAGCAGAGGATACATCAAACCACCGTGATCAGGCACTTTCTGCCGGGACTGTACAGCATCATGCCAGTACTGGGATACAGACACCTGAGTCATCTCTTCAACATGCTGAAAGTGTGCTTGACTACAAGGCACGTCTGGATAAATGCCAGGTCATCACTCATCAACACTCATCAACATCATTTGATCATTATTTGATGAATTACTGCTGATATGATTGATAGAAAATGTACACAAACATCTCTTTTTAATAACATTAAGTTTACCACCTGCTTTTCTCGGGCGGTAATAGCACAATGTTAATTGCGCCGGGCAAATAGCACATCATTTTGTTAAAAAAAGTGCAATCTATAATAGCCTATTTCACATAGAAAGGAGGCGTGTTTGCGTGAGAAAAGAATGACAATGTCTTAATTTAAACCTCAAGACACAGTGCTATTTCAGCACTGATTGCACCTGCTTAAACAAATTGGTGGGTGGTTAGTGAATAAGACGTAGCTTTTTGAAGACGCTGAAATACCACGCACAAAAGTGGTGCGATTGTTTAGGGAATTCGGCCCTGAAATGCAACACATGTATTGTAATTTCTCAGTTTATCCCACCTCTGGTAAGTTCCACTGGGACTTGGTGCCATCTCTTAGGTAGTAATATGATCGTCCCTCATCGTCTAGCGACTTGATCCACTGTTAACAAGACACTTCATTCAGTTAACCAAATTACAAAGCTAGCCCACAGCCATATTATCATTTACCTTGCAAATAATAGCAAGTTAATCAGCCTAAATAACAAGTAAACCAGCCTAAAACAAGGATACGCTGAGGTTCTATTGGTCAGTATGTACCTGTTCCTGTGTGTGATCACTTGTGAAGACCCAAGTTCCATCAGGATCTATGCTGAGGGTCCAGCCAGGAGGCGTGCT
This sequence comes from Myxocyprinus asiaticus, assembly GCF_019703515.2. Taxonomy (NCBI): domain Eukaryota; kingdom Metazoa; phylum Chordata; class Actinopteri; order Cypriniformes; family Catostomidae; genus Myxocyprinus; species Myxocyprinus asiaticus. The sequence goes on from NC_059375.1 coordinate 12,102,059, forward strand.
CCGATCCAGGCTTACCCTGGGGATAGAGGCCTTCTTCACATGAATCAAAGAATACTCTGCGCAAAAGGGCACAGAGAGTGGAGATGTTTCCTCCTGCTCTGGAGATGCTGGATAGTCTTCCTCAGGATACGGAGGCTATATTGTGGGAAGCAAAGAAGGGAATAATGTTAAATGTAATGTAAAACACACAGATTATTTACTTAAAGAAACTACATTGTAAAAAAGTGGTAGCCTGCAACTGTTGCGTTAAAGGGATAGTTCACCCAAAAATGAAAATTCTCTCATCATTTACTCACCCTAATGCCATCCCAGATGTGTATGATTTTCTGCCTTCTGCTGAACAAAAACATTTTTAGAAGAATATTTCAGCTCTGTAGTTCCTCACAATGCAAGTGAATGGGTACCAAAAATTTGAAGCTCCAAAAGCACATAAAGGCAGCATAAAAGTAACCCATAAGACTCCAGTGGTTAAATATTCGACTTCAGAAGTGATATAATAGGTGTAGGTGAGAACAGATTAATATTTATAAGTCTTTTTTTACAATCAATCTCCACTTTCACATTCTTCTTGTGTTTTGGTGATTTGCATTCTTCATGCATATCTCCACCTACTGGGCATGGAGGAGAATTTATGGTAAAAACTTAAATATTGATCTGTTTCTCACCCACACTTATCATATCACTTCTGAAGATATAGATTTAACCACTGGAGTCTTATGTATTACTTTTATGCTGCCTTTATGTACATTTTGGAGCTTCAAAAGTTTGGTTCACTTGCATTGTGAGGACCTACAGAGCTGAAATACTCCTCTAAAAATCTTTGTTTGTGTTCAGCAGAAGAAAGAAAGTCATACACATCTGGGATGGCATGAGGGTGACAAAATGATTAAAGATATTTCATTTTAGGGTGAACTATCCCTTTAAGAAGCTATTTCAAGATGATCTAACCCTTAAAATATGTTTTGTTGGTGTAGTCAGGTTAAATAAAAATAATGTTAATAATGTTAAATAACATTTCTAGCTTGAATCAAGCCAGTTAATTTAGATAGGTGTTACCACATGAAGCACGTTACTTTCCTTCAGTGAAGCTACTAGTAAAATTAAACAAAAAATGTGCACAAAACTGTTGAAAAAAGGATTTTCTCTTTAATTTTATTATTATTATTTTTTCCCCCCGTGGTGAATATATTTTAAAATGTGGAAAATAGTAATAAAATAAAATGACTATGTGTGTCCAAACTTTTGAATGTGTACCTTGGACTACCATGTAAATACCATGGTATATGAACACAGTCATCATTCAGTACCATGTTATATATTAAAGTTCATTTGATACCATCACAGAATCGCCTCATTACCATGTTTGAATCTGACAATGAATTCCATACCGGGATATCTTCTAGAAAATTCCTGGTCTCTGATGACCCAACATCCTCTGGAGGATCCCAAGAGCTCTGTCCCGACACAGAGTTGAAGAAGTAATGCCTGCCAGTATTTTCGTCCAGCACCTTCTCCCAATCAGAGCTCCACCTCTGAGGAGGAGGAGGGCTCACGGGCGAGCAGCCGAAACACTGGGGGAAAGAAGGTGGTGAACGGGACTCGTCTGCCCTCACTGGAGACTCCATGGAGTAGCTGAGTGGATACTCCCATGTGCTGCGGCCCGTAGAGGGGTGGTAGTAGTACTCTTGCCCGCTCTGATCGTCAGTATGGACCTCCCATCCTGAGTCTAGAAGGAGGGTGTCGGGAGGGGTCGGGAACTCCTGTGATGGAGAAGTAAAGGGACTGGATGTGTCAATGACACTTCTGCGCAACTGGGGGATGTTTTCATACACTGCTGTAAGGGCGCTGTCATCCTCTACCTGACGAAGAAAAATGATAAGAATGAGGACCATTGATATTAAAGTATACCTAGGATGAAGAAAATAGAAGTTGACCAATGGACATAAAATGTTTGTTACATCAATATTTTTGCTTAAAATGTATCTATTTGTATAAGGAAAAGTGTATGTTTTAGATGATGTGACTGGTCACCGTTTCTTTTAAGGTTTTCACCTTTTTTAATCAACTTTTTTATTTCAGTGGTCACACATACAACATGTTGTATAAGTTAACATTAGTTAAAGGTGCACTCAGTATCTTTTTATGTCATCTTGGACACCTAGGGGCACCGATGCAACAATCAAATGCAATAGTTTTCCATTACTAATAGATTCCTGCCATTGTAGAAGTTCACATTTCACAGTCAGTCATGATTAATTTAATCCATGAGTGAAAGTGTCCAGTAACAAGGCGATTACTGAGATTAAGCCAGTAGTATTCGGCTGGTCATGTGACTTTAACATGGCCGCCCCCATGTGTGGACCCTCTCCATGTAGAATAACACAGCTTTTATAAAGTTACTGATATGACTGGAGTCTTCATTTTAATGTGAGTGGTCATGGTTTTATACATATGAATTAAAATGACAATTCATTTCTTTAGAATTAAATCTTTTTTAATGAGGAAAAAATTAATGAGTGCACCTTTAAAGGTGCTGTAAGTGATTTTTTATGAAATGGTATGCAGAAAATGTTCCTACTTCTTGAAGGATATCTCTGATAATAAGTGTCCTGGGATATCTCACCGTTGGTCTCTGTTGCAGCACTAGACTGTTGTAAACAGCAAACAAAAATGTGTCTGAGGACACGTTCTTTGATCAGCCAATCAGAAGACTGTCAATCATTTTGCGCATTCTTGTAGAGTTGTAGTTGTAGCAGGAAATTCAAGTTTAATGTCATATTCAAATTAAAGGTCTGCATGGGCCTTAAAATGAAACCCGAACCCCACCCGTACCCAAGACCGTGTGGCCCAACCGATACCGTCAGATTTTAAACCCGAACCTGAAATTGCTTACTATCTCATTTCTTCTCCTAGCAAGTACTGTTGCAATAGGCTGTATTTTATGTAAGCATATAGGCAACATTCATAACAGTAATGAAACAGTAAACATACACTGTTTTAACAAGGCACGGCAGCCCATCAGTACACTAGAGCACAAGGGAAAAAAGCATTGATTTACTGTTTATTTGCTGAAACTACACCTGGTGCAGAACAATCTGGAATAATATGAAACTATGCAACAGTCCCCTCTATGCACCCTGAACTTGTTTAGAATATTGAATCTTTGTGACACCTGCGCTAAAAACAATCTAGATGCAGCACAGTGCGCAGGTGTCTCAACATGCGTTTTTGAAAATTTTACGTTCTTTTGAACTTGGCATGGTGTTTAAAATGTGCCAGTCCTGCGCGAGTCGCTGAAGAAAAAGCGAGATGCGGTGCAAATGTCAAAGACATTCATCCAGCATGTGTTTACATAGGAAAACAACTCGTCTGTTTGCACATGTCTGTGAGTGAGAGCGCGTGCACGAAACAAGTTTGGTAAGCCTGTTTGTTTTTGCATTCATTACAAACCCGAACCCGACCCGAAGTCCTACTTGAAAAACTGACCCGAACCCGGCCCGAAATCCGTCTGGTTCTCGGGTCCCATCGGGCCCGGGTCGGGTTGCAGACCTCTAATTCAGATTCATAACAGTTGTCAGCTGAGGGCACTATTTTGCTACTTGAGTGCTTGACAACCGTGAAAAGACGCACTGCTGCTCCTCTGCTCATTGACGGTCTCAATGGTATCTGTGGAGGGCAGGGTTTTAGAAAGAGTGGGTGTGTCTAATTCAACGGCTGTGGAAATTCCAGAATGACTAAAATTGTTTACAATACCTTTAAAATGAACAAAAAAATGAACACAGTATTTAAAATCTTGAATAAGGCTAATTCCTGCATATATCAATAGAATTTTTTAATAGAACGAATACTTTAACACATTATACATTAATGATTTATGTGACTAATAGAAATAATCTACAATAGTATTAACAAATTAATATTGTTCTTTACTGTTAGTTGTCATACCTAATGCATTTACTAATGTTAACTTATAGAAAGTGTTATAAATGTACACTGCTCAAAAAAATTAAGAGAACACGTAATCATCACAGTATAACACCAAGTCAATTAAACCTCAGGGATATCAATCTGTCCAGTTAGGAAACCTAAGCGATTGTGAATCAATGTCACCTGTTTTGGTGCAAATGAAAGTGACAACAGGTGCACTGGAGAGGCAAAAGCAAGACAACTCCCAAAAAGGGAATGGTTTTGCAAGTGGTGGCCACAGACAATTGCTCTCTCCTTATCCTTCCTGACTGATTCTTAACTAATTTTGCGTTTTGCTAGTGTCCTTGTCACTACTGGTAGCATGAGGCGGTACCTGCAGCCCATTCAGGTTGCGCAGGTAGTCCAGCTCCTCCAGGATAGCACATCCATACGTGCCATCACAAGAAGTTTTGTTGTGTCTCTCAGTACAGTCTCAAGAGCATGGAGGAGATACCAAGAGACGGGCCGTTACATGATGAGAGCTGGACGAGGCCGTAGAAGGGCATAAACCCAGCAGCAGGACTGGTATCTGCTCCTTTGTGCGAGGAGGAACAGGAGGAGCACTGCCAGAGCCCTACAAAATGACCTCCAGTGGGCTACTGGTGTGCATGTTTCTGACTAAACTGTCAGAAACAGACTCCATGAGGGTTGCATGAGGGCCCGATGTCCTCTAGTGGGACCTGTGCTCACAGCCCAGCACCGTGCAGCTCGATTGGCATTCGCCAGAGAACACCAGAATTGGCAGGTCCACACATGTGACAGATGTGAAAGAGTCTGGAGATGCCGTGGTGAACGTTATGCTGCCTGCAACATCATCAAGCATGACCGGTTTGGCGGTGGGTCAGTGATGGTCTGGGGAGGCATTTCCTTGGAGGGTCAAACAGACCTCCATGTGCTAGCCAATGGTACCCTGACTGCTGTTAGGAACCGCGATGAAATCCTCAGACTTTCAGACCTTATGCTGGTGCAGTGGGCCCTGGGTTCCTCCTGGTGCAGGACAATGCCCGGCTTCATGTGGCCAGAGTGTGTAGGCAGTTCCTGGATGACGAAGGCGTTCCCCAGACCTGAATCCAATAACCTTTGGGATGTTATGTATCGGTGCATCCGACGCCGCCAAGTAGCGCCACAGACTGTCCAGACTTTTAACAAAGCCAAAAAACCCAGAACTGATTTTTTACCACCTGCCAGCTGACAAAAATAGAAGCCAAAAGAAGAGCATTGTGGCTGCAATCGACATATGCTGGATGCATGGTTTAGAGTAGTTGTGAAACATCAGACCAGATTCAAGACTAAATCGACCTTCATATCATCACAACAGCAGTTCCAGCAGAAACATAAAGATGAGTTAAAGGTGCACTCTACTCCTCTTTAAAAAAGTTTAACTCCTAAAGACTTGAATTGTAATTTTGTAATATATGTAGGAAATCATGAGCACTCACATTAAAATGAAGACACCAGTCATATTAGTAACCTTATAAAAGCTGTTTTATTCTACATGAAGATGGTCCACACATGGGGGCTGCCATGTTAGAATCACATAAACAGCTGAATACTACTCACTTAATCTCAGTAACCATCCTGTTATTTGACACTTTCACTCATTTCACTAAAGTAATCATGGCTGAATGTGAATACTACTTTTCTACAATGGTGTCTGAAACTGGAAACTATTGATTTTCTAATGATGCTGCATCCAAGCCACTAGGTGTCAGTGTAAGTCCAAGATGACATAAAGACAAAAGTTACTGTGTGCACCTTTAACACTAGAGAGAAAGATGAGAAAAAAATGGACATTTTGCTGCTTATATTGGTTTTCATGCTTTAATGAATCAAACAACTTAGCTGGGGATAAATTTCTCTGTAAGTTCGGTTTGGAGTAGTGTTTAATAAAAAGGGTTTCTGGTAAAGTTGCTCTAAAATATTTAGTTACAAAGTACTTGGAATGTATACTCATTTCCATTAGTACTGTCTTTACTGAAAAACAAACTACTTATTAAGCAGAAACGATTAGGAAAACTGCTTATGACTGAAGACCTAATTGGTGTTATACTGCATTTTGCTGCATATTATTTTCGTGTTTAATAAAATATATTTCCTCCTCATCATAATTTAATCCCCATTCTTTTGTGTTTTTGGTTACAGTTTTATTGTAGGCCAACTATTTTAACCTTACCAATGTTTATAGGCTTTCAAAACTTATAAGACTATGTACCTGGTACTTGCATTGTCCGCTGAAGCTGTAAATTGTCATTTAAAAATAATTCAGGGTCTTCCATTGAAATTGTATAAGCAATATCCTACATTTCACTTCTTATATTTGAGCTATTTTATGTGTACAAACATTTCATTAATCATTATTCATATTAAAGGGTATAAATACAGTAAGTGTTGATGATGATAAACAAAACAATTAACAAAGTTAGACTTCTGTCTTGAGGTGGCCTGGAGCTGCTAAGAAACTGCTGGATGGCTCAACAGATTGCAGTCACAGAGCGCTCTTCCTTCGGCTTCTATTTTAGTCGGTTGGCGGCGATAAAAAATCAGTTCCGGGAATTTTTGCTTTGTTTGAAATGCAAAAAACAACAACTACACAACAGCTTTTCGTTGTTAAAATAGCCTAATCTATTGGATATTTGTCTCAGTTTTTCTCATAGGAATTAATGAGTAACTATTGTAACAGTGCTTTCCCTTTTTAACTACAATATACAGTACTTTAATAAAAAAATTAAGCATTTGTTATTTCAATTATTATGTGCATACGTGTTGTTCTGCAAAACTCACGAGATTCACATTTGCTGTTACTGAGTTTGGGAAACGGGTAGGTTTAAGGTTAGGATAAAGGTTAGGTTTAGCGGTATGGTTAACAGTTTAATAATAGATTAGATCAGTATTTTAAATGTTATGAGATGTATGTACACCATAAGTACACTGTATCAAATACTTAATTTTTTTAATGTATATACCGGTAGTTAAAGCTGAAATGAACTGATTCTGTGTTTAACTTAATATGCAGAGAAAACTATAAGTCATTCATAGGTTAATTTTCTTGAAAACTGTAAACACTGTGTCTCTGTGGCGCTATAAAAATTCCTCTGTTTGTTTTGAGCAACCTGTCTAGCCCTGCCCAACAACATTGATTCGAATAGTGTGGGTTGGGGGTGGGACTATCAATTTGCTCGATTAACAGCAGTCAGGAGCGTATGTGGAAAGCTGTTTTGAAAACTTTTATTTTTGCAATTCTGTTTGGTGGCACCTATATCTTACACTTCAGCTTCAAAAACACCAGTCTAATTTCAATAATAGTTGAACTCTACCTCTTCCTAACTTACAAGTTTGAAAATGTCTTATTTATTTCCTTTTGGTTTCCTAATCTTTTTTTGAGTGTCATCGTTAACAGCCTAAAAGCATGTGGGGAAGGAAACTACATGGTTCAGACATGATTTAAAGACCCCATGAAATTGTTTGACTGCAGTTTTTTTGTCTTGTACTTCCTTTGAAAACAGGAGGTCGGAGAGATTGTCCCTTAAAAAAAAAAAAGCCAATAGGCTTTAGTTTCATCACAGCGATGAACCATGATTTGCTACATGGTAGTCCGTTGCAGGGGGAGGGATATTCTCATTCTAGAGAGCATTTGATTGGACAAAAATCTGTGTAGTGTAGCATGAGTCATCAATATTTTTTAGCTGCTTTCCTGGAAGATAACGTCCTGGTTACTTTTGTAACCTCCGTTCCCTGATGGAGAGACCGAGACGTTGTGTCGATGTAGTGACACTAGGGGTCACACTTGGGAGCCCTAAACACCTCTGCTTTTTGAGAAAAGGCCAATGGGAATTGGCGAGTGGAATTTGCATGCCACTCCCCTGGACATACGGGTATAAAAGGAGCTGGACCGCCAACTGCAACCACTCATTCAGGTTTTGTGCTGAGGAGCTGAGACAAGGTCCTGGCCATTTCAGCGGGTAGTTCAGTGTTGTGGCAAGAGCGACACAATGTCTCGTTCCCTCCATCAGGGAACGGAGGTTACGAAAGTAACCATCTGTCACTCACTCGACGTTGTGTTGGTGTAGTGACACTAGGGGTCCCTATACAAAACGCCACAACTAGCTGAACAGTGTTACGCGGACTGGCGGTGCGAGACGGGCAAACCGCTGTGTGCCTCGTAGCCAGCGCACCAGGCCATCTTGTAACCTCCCCCAACGCTCTTATGAGCGTCGAACGGTCCTTTGGGAACAAGTCGACTTCCCAACAAATAGGGACAGGCTAACCCAGCCGTGGCCTCTTTTCCTCTTTTTTCTCCCCAAAAAGAGTGGAATTTTGTTTACCGGCTGGGGGCCATAAGTGTCTACGTCGGGGGGAGGGGGTGTCACTCCCAAGGGGAAGACACCGCGGAGACCACACCCCGCCCGGTAAAGCGCACGTCTTCACCTCATGCGCAAGCGGTACACCCGGCCAGCTGTCCCGGAACTTACCTGCTCGTACCTGACAACACACTGGACGAAACCAGCTCAACCCGGAGATTATAGAACCTCACAAAGGTGATGGGTGTTGCCCAGCCCGTTGCTCTGCAGATGTCTGCCAAAGAGGTGCCACTGGTCAGGGCCTAGGAGGCCACTACACTCCTAGTAGAGTGGGCTCATAACCCCATGGGGGGCGGCACGTCCTGAGCGTGATATGCCATCACGATGGCGTCAACGACCCAGTGGGTGATCCTCTGTTTGGAGACAGCGCTTCCTTTCCACTGTCCACCAAAGCAGACAAAGAGCTGCTCGGAGCATCTAAAGCTCTGCGTGCGATCCAAATAGATGCGTAAAGCACACACTGGACACAGCAATGCCAAAGCTGGGTCTGCCTCCTCCTGGGGCAGCACTTGCAGGTTCACCACCTGATCCCTAAAAGGGGTTGTGGGAACCTTGGGCACATAGCCCAGTCAGGGTCTCAGGATCACGTGAGAGTAACCCGGACCGAACTCCAGGCACGATTCACTGACAGAGAACACCTGCAGGTCCCCTACCCTCTTGATGGAAGTGAGCACAGTCAGGAGGGCAGTCTTCAAAGAGAGTTCCTTAAGCTCATCTGACTCCAGGGGCTCAAAGGGAGCTCCCCGTAGACCCCGAAGGACTACAGAGAGGTCCCACGAGGGGATGAGGCATGGTCTGGAGGGATTCCTAGCGCTTCTCAGAACCTGATGATCAAGTCGTGCTTCCCAAAATACTTACCATCCACTGCATCATGATGTGCCGAAATGGCGGCTACATACACCTTCAAGATAGAGGGGGACAGCCGCCCCTCCAGCCTCTACTGCAGGAAGGAAAGCACCGATCCGACTGCACATCTCTGGGGGTCTTAGCATCGGGAAGAACACCACATAGTGAACAGACGCCACTTCAAGGCATACAAGCACCTCATAGAGGGAGCCCTAGCCTGAGTGATCGTGTCTACCACTGCGGGTGGTCTTCCATGTCCCGTCCAAGGGCCAGACGTGGAGATTCCAGATGTCTGGTCATGGGTGCCAGATGGTGCCCTGTCCCTGAGAAAGAAGGTCCTTCTTCAGGGGAATTCACCGGGGGGGCTGTCGCGAGGAGCGTGAGGTCCGAGAACCACGTCTGGGTGGGCCAGTAGGGTGCTACTAGGATGACCTGCTCCTCGTCCTCCCTGACCTTGCACAGGGTCTTGTCACGAACCTGGGCGGGTGCCTGGCGAACTGAACCGCGTAGCCGAGTCGGACGGTCCGGGTCAGCCATCGCGACGGGTTGGAAAGCACGAGCCATGCGTCCAAACTCTGGGCGAGGGGGACCAAGGGGACAACAACGTCGGACGTACCGACGGGTGGGACCTCACGGCGGGGCGGAGCCTGAGGCGCCACGTCGAGAGGGCTCGAACCCCGTGGCCGTGCTAAGTCCAGAGACATAGAAGCACTTACCTGGCTCCTGATGCCCACCATAAGATTGGTCGAGGAGGGAGGAAGAGGAATATCATCCCCGTAGTCCATCGGAACCAACCCGGTGTGGGCATGTTTGTGCCACAGCTGGGCACACAGGGGCAGGGGGTCAGCCGCTGGATTGCTGATCCTGCCGAAATGGGACGGTGGATGGCGGTCATGACGACGGCCATGCACACCTGACATGTGACCCAGGGAACAAGAAAACCACTCTTTTGTTGAAGATTTGGGTACCGCAGCCACTTGGGCATGCGCTGAAAAATGAAACAAAATATTCTCCTCCCGGCCCTCCACCAGGGGATGGAGTGGTCTGTCTACCAGCTCCATAGAAGCGGGTCTCCTCGTCCCTGGGTCGCCTGTCTCAGGGGTGCTTCGAAGCCTTCCCTGAGTTCTTGGCGGCTGGCCATGAGACGGGTGGCGTCTGCTTCCTGCGTTGGGCTCCACGCCGGGGCCGGGCCACGGGGGCGGTCTGCGGTGGAGCCGGTGCTATTGTTGCAGGAGGACGCCCTTGGCGACGAGCAGATGGGGTGCGGGGTCTTGAGCCGCACCGGGGCAGGATGTGTTGAATAGCCTCCGTCTGCTGCTTCACCGCCGAGAACTGCTGGGCAAAGTCCTCGACGTTGTTGCCGAACAGGCCAACCTGCAAAATGGGAGCGTCAAGGAACCATGCCTTGTCAGCCTCTCTCATCTCGACCAGGTTGAGCCAAAGGTGGCGCTCCTGGACCACCAGGGTGGACATCGCCTGCCCGAGAGACCGCGCCGTGACCTTTGTCGCCCGGAGAGCGAGGTCGGTCGCCAAGTGCAGTTCCTGCATCAATCCTGGGTCAGAACTACCCTCGTGCAGCTCTTTTAGCACCTTGGCTTGGTGTACCTGCAGGAGAGCCATGGCGTGCAGGGCGGAGGCGGCTTGTCAAGCGGCACCATAGGCCTTAACCATCAGAGATGACATAAACCTACAGACCCTGGACAGGGGCTTCAGGCGCCCGCACCAGGTGGCGGAGCTCTGTGGGCACAAGTGCACCGCGAGCGCCTTATCCACCTGGGGAATCACTGAATACCCCTTGGCTGCCCCACCATCGAGGGTAGTGAGAGCGGGGGAGCTCAAAGATCGGGAAGTAAAAGGTGCCCCCCACAATCTTATCAGCTCCTCATACACTTCCGGGAAGAAAGGGACCGGGGCGGGGCACAGCCGTGAGCAGCGCTCTGTGCTCAGGAACCACTCATCGAGCCGCGAGGGTTCAGGGGAGAGTGGAGGGTTCCACTCTAACCTGACGCACGCGGCTGCCCAGGAAAGCATGTCCATCATCGCGTCGGCCTGAGACTGGGCGACCATACCCAAAGGAGGAAGGCCAGCCGAAGCCTCCGCATCAGAATGGACGAGCCCGCTCTCTGATGCTGTGCTCGATAACTCATCATCTTCCCGGGCCCCGATTAAGAGGTCGAACTCGCCCTGAGAAGAGCTGGCGGTCTCATCCGAGAGCCCGACCGGGGCAAGCGAGCGTGCTGAGGAATGGGAGGTCCGTGGGGGGTTACCCGGTGGAGGTACTCCCATTGAAGTCCCCAAATTGCACCCAGTGCTAGCCAGTGTGGCCTCATAACCGTAGGTAGAAGGACCGAGGCGGGGAGCCGCTGGGGTGGCTTGCTTTCTTACGAAGGCATGCCGCGGCCGCAACGTTGCCATGGTCATGTTCTTGCAATGAGGACAAGACCCATTCAAAAACTATGTCTCCGTGTGGGCAGCGCCCAGACACGTAAGGCAGCGATCGTGGCCATCAGAAGCGGAGAGATAATGACCGCAACCAGGAATAACACACAAACGGAAAGTCATCTTTAAAAAGATGTTCCGTGTGTGCCGCTCTTTTAGGATTGAAAATATACTCTTTTTAGAATATACTCTTTTGTTTTGCTCTGCCGAAGTGCCCAGGGGCATTCTCTGCACTCCACGGGTGCAGAGGGGGAGTACAGAGAACGCTAAAATCCAGCAGTTTGAGGTGAATTGAATTCAGTGCACTGAATGCAATCGCTCAGCTCTGAAGAGAAAATCTGAATGAGTGGTTTCATGCCAGCTCCTTTTATACCCGTATGTCCGGGGGAGTGGCATGCAAATTCCACTTGCCAATTCCCATTGGCCTTTTTTAAAAAAGCAGAGGTGATTAGGGCTCCCAAGAGTGACCCCTAGTGTCACTACATTGACACAATGTCGAGTGAGTGACAGATAGGGAAAGATGGTTACACTTTACAATAAGGTTCTATTCATTAACATTAGTTAATGTATAAGAACAATGAACAAACAATTATAATTCACATATTTGTTAAAACTTGTTTAATTTAAATTTATCAAAATACTATTATTCATTGTTTGTTCATGGTAGTTTATAATGCATTAACTAATGATAATGTATAACCTAACATTTAATGTAAAAGTTATTTATTAGTATACATTCAAATTAACCATGATTATTAAATGCTTTAGAAATTTTGTTCTTTGTTAGTTCATGTTAACTATTATCTTAACTGATGTAAACGAATACAACCTAATTGTAAAGTGTTAACGACTGTACATTTTAAATGCATATACCTGCTAAAAGGGAGTTTTGTCAACGTTTATAAGCAAACTAGTATATAGATGGCCTCAAAGCTAACACACATGGACTAAAAGAACTCTAATTTTGATTTCATGGGGTCTTTATGGCTGAAACGCACAAGTAGATGTGGTTCAGGCAACCTTTTACAGTGGTTGTGAATGTAAATGTAAAAGTGGATGTAAATATGTGATTGTGTGATGCCACAAATATATATATAAGAGCAAAACAAACACTGGACTGAACATCTGCCTTCACACACTTCCTCCAAAATCTTCCCCTATGCAAACTTCACCATGCGCCTATCTCAAGCTCGGGGGGTCGCTCCACATCACCGCAAAGAAAAACAAAACACTCCCTAACCTCAGGAACTTCCAATACCCACACTACTGTGGTCTGCTTTCTGTAAATGTATGTCTTCACACTGTTAAGGTAATTTTTTACAGTACTAGACCTTAAAAGGATATGACTTTTTCTTCGAAGGAACGCAGAAGGAGATGTTAGGCAGAATGACAACCTCAGTCACCATTTATTTTCATTGTATGTAAAAAAAAGATGCAATGAAAGGGAATGGTGACTGGGACTATCATACTGTCGAACATCTCCTCCTGTGTTCATTTTTGGATGAACTATCACTTTAAGCATACCCATTTCAGAAAGAGAGTACTTCCTGTGCACGCTTAATGCAGGAAACACAACAAGCGTTCACAGTCAAAAAGAAGAAAACCACAAGCAATTAGTGCAAGCGTTTTTATTTTTATTGTTCATCCTATTTACAGATGGCCACATTGCCACCAGATTAACCTCAGAGGGTCCAGATCAGAGAATAAATGGAGCATGTTTCATCTCACATGTATTGGCCTACCATATTAATTATGGGGCACTGTTATTATGATTATCAGTGTTTGTGATATATGTTGCTGTGATGGGCATCTTAAGGTTGTGCTTGCATAGTGGTTAGCGTGCCGATCCTGGAATGGGTTAAACTGTAAACTTGAGAGTTAGTGAAAGAACTTCCTCCACCATTGTGCATTTGAGTAGGGCTCTTTAACCCTGATTTCTACAACTTGAGTACTGTCCTGGCACTTAAGGTGATCATTTTCAACTAGATTTTTACTATTGAGTGGTGCTTGCCAGTCCAAAACTTGCTGCCACAATGCTTAAGCATTGTGGGTGGTTGCCAGGACATTGTTATGCATTTGCTAGGTGTTCTGGGTGGTTGTCAAGTCAAAAGATCCCACCCCATGTCTATATAACCTAATATTCTGGTCCCTCCTTAGGAGATTTTTACCTTTCGCCATGTAAAAATTATAAATCTGATCACTTTTAAAAGTAATAGCACCCCTCAACCAACACGATCACACAGGAAATAAACATGTTGCTTTCGAAAGTTCATGTATCCTGAAATAAACCCCATTCAGCTGATTTACTGACAAGCGCCATCACCCATCAGACATTTGCATCAATTCAAGTGTGAATACATTTCCCTCTAGTGCTACTGTTGCGTGCTGCATGAGCAACCTCCGAGACTGGTGTTCTAGTCCTGTGGGAACCAGGAAGTAATCACGTTAATATAAACAACAATGCATTTTTGCTTCAAAATATTTTTAAATAATTAAAAACAAAGATACTAACTGCTTTTGGCACCACTCTGTGGATATTTTACCCAGAAAATGCAGCTTACACATGCCCATGCATTCAATAACCCTTCCAGCTTTGACCACTGGGGGCAGTGACTCGAATTTGGGTAAACAAAGACTGATTTCAGCTGCAAAACTTTCGAACTACTGTTGCTGAATTCAATGTGTGATCAGTCTGCCTCCACAAGCCACACGATTTGAGGTATCAATTATGTCCATAGCACAAATGAGCAACGCTCCTGTTGAGCACTGTTTAATTAATACATTATGTTAAGGCTGTCAACTGGGCTGAAAAACTAAATTCAAATTTTTACTTTAAAGGTGCACTCAGTAACTTTTGTCTTTGTGTCATCTTGGACTTACATTGACACTTAGAGGCTTGGATGCAGCGTCATTTAAAATCACTAGTTTTCAGTTTGAGATGCCACTGTAGAAATGTAATATTCTCAGTCAGTCATGATTACTTTAATCAATGAGTGAAAGTGTCAAATAACAGGATGGTTACTGAGATTAAGCGAGTAGTATTCTGCTGTTTATGTGATTCTAACATGGCAGCCCCCATGTGTGGACCCTCTCCATGTAGAATAAAACAGCTTTTATAAGGCTACTGTTATGACTGGAGTCTTATGTGAGTGGTCATGATTTCTTACATATTTTGCAAAATTACAGTTCATGTCTTTAGGAGTTAAACTTTTTTAATGAAGAAAAAATTACTGAGTGCACCTTTAAATATTACTAAAACTGAAATTAAATTAGAATTTTAAAGTCAGCAGATTTTTAAATTGATGTTGTTTTTAGTTGGTTCATATTCTCAAATGGTAAAACTTTTAAAAATATGTAAAACTGGGGGAAAAAATGCTTCAGTAGATTGTTCTATATTTGCACTTGTGCCACAGAACTAGCCCACACTGAAGCTGAATAATAAAGGCGATACCAGTGTTTTTCACTCATTACAGTTTTATGTATGGTAGGAATATTCCCAGGTGCTATTTGGCTGAACTCGGTGGTGAAGACTGTGAGCCCAGGCAGGGGCTGTTCAAATAGATGGAGCACAGCAGAATGGAACAGAACGTGAGGATCTCGAAATGCACATTTCCAAATTGAACTCCTTTCCTGACAAAGCATTTTTTTAAAGCTCATTGCTTAATTGAAAAAACACTAATAAGAGAGCAATACGCAATGGCCTCCACCTAAGGGGCTGCAGCCACTCAGTTTACCATTAGTTTTTTTTTATGTAAACATGCACTAGACAAAAGTCTTGACTGTTTCACGCATTTTTTTTCAGCGTGGCGTGCAAGAGCAATGTGTTTTTTTAGATGCCGTGTCAAGTTAACAAGAACTTCTTCATCATTTAAAATGCATCTTGAACCACCTGCTTTCTTTTAAACAGAATTTGTTGTTCTGCATCTATCTTTTTTAATAGCAAGAATGTGATCCATATTAAGTCATAATCAGTGGTTGGCACACATCCAAAATTCAAACAAAAATTTTTGGCATTGAAGTTTGAGGGTTTTTTTCCCTTAAATTCTACGAATATTCAAATTTCAAATTTTTATTTGACAGCACTACATTATGTTAGGGGTTTATTCAAATGAACCCGATGAAGTATGAGCAATAGTAATAGTGATGCCTGCCTAGTGCTTACAATTTAGTATCAGCTACATAACAGGTAATCAACCTGGTAAGCAGGGTTCCCACACTTTTCCCAATGAGTTTTCCATCACCTTTTCATGAACTTTCAAGTTTGTTTAATGATTATTCTAGCAGATGAAATATTTTACAGCAGAGCATAACCGCTAATAAATGTATAGTCACTATAGAAATTTCCGTGACTTTTCAAGGCCTGGCAATCAAAATGTTATATTTCCAGGTTTTCATGACTGTGGGATTCCTGTAGAAGGCTGAGGTTTGTTTATATATATATATATATATATATATATATATATATATATATATATATATATATATATACAATTGTGCTCAAAAGTTTGCATACCCTGGCAGAAATTGTGAAATTTTGGCATTGATTTTTGAAAAAAACTGTCTTTTATTTAAGGATAGTGATCATATGAAGTCATTTATTATAACATAGTTGTTTGGCTCCTTTTTAAATCATAATGGTAACAGAAATCACCCAAATGGCCCTGATCAAAAGTTTACATACCCTTGAATGTTTGGCCTTGTTACAGACACACAAGGTGACACACACAGGTTTAAATGGCAATTAAAGGTTAATTTCCCACACCTGTGGCTTTTTAAATTGCAATTAGTGTCTGTGTATAAATAATCAATGAGTTTGTTAGCTCTCACATGGATGCACTGAGCAGGCTAGATACTGAGCCATGGGGAGCAGAAAAGAACTGTCAAAAGACTTTAGGATATAAAAAGATATCCAAAGCCTTGAAAATGCCAGTCAGTACTGTTCAATCACTTATTAAGAAGTGGAAAATTCGGGGATCTCTTGATACCAAGCCAAGGTCAGGTAGACCAAGAAAGATTTCAGTCACAACTGCCAGAAGAATTGTTCAGGATACAAAGAAAAACCCACAGGTAACCTCAGGAGAAATACAGGCTGCTCTGGAAAAAGACAGTGTGGTTGTTTCAAGGAGCATAATACGATGATACGACGAAATTAGCTGCATGGTCGAGTTGCCAGAAAGAAGCCTTTTCTGCGCCAATGCCATAAAAAAGCCTGGTTACAATATGCCCGACAACACCTTGACACGCCTCACAGCTTCTGGCACACTGTAATTTGGAGTGACAAGACCAAAATAGAACTTTATGGTCACAACCATAAGTGCTATGTTTGGAGAGGGGTCAACAAGGCCTATAGTGAAAAGAATACCATCCCCACTGTGAAGCATTGTGGTGGCTCACTGATGTTTTGGGGGTGTGCGAGCTCTAAAGGCATGGGGAATATTGTGAAAATTGATGGCAAGATGAATGCAGCATGTTATCAGAAATTACTGGCAGACAATTTGCATTCTTCTGCAAGAAAGCTGTGCATGGGACGCTCTTGGACTTTCCAGCACGACAATGACCCTAAGCACAAGGCCAAGTTGTCCCTCCAGTGGTTACAGCAGAAAAAGGTGAAGGTTCTGGAGTGGCCATCACAGTCTCCTGACCTTAATATCATTGAGCCACTCTGGGGAGATCTCAAACGTGTGGTTCATGCAAGACGACCAAAGACTTTGCATGGCCTGGAGGCATTTTGTCAAGACTAATGGGCAGCTATACCACCTGCAAGAATTTGGGGCCTCATAGACAACTATTACAAAAGACTGCATGCTGTCATTGATGCTAAAGGGGGCAATACACAGTATTAAGAACTAAGGGTATGCAGAATTTTGAACAGGGGTCATTTCATTTTTTTCTTTGTTGCCATGTTTTGTTTTATGATTGTGCCGTTCTGTTATAACCTACAGTTGAATATGAATCCCATAAGAAATAAAAGAAATGTGTTTTACCTGCTCACTCATGTTTTCTTTAAAAATGGTATATATATTACCAATTCTCCAAGGGTATGCAAACTTTTGAGCACAGCTGTATATACAGTGGCAAGAAGAAGTACGTGAACCCTTTGGAATTACCTGCATTTATGCATTTATGTATAAATTTTATGTATAAGTCTTAAAATCTGGTTTGATCTACAGTATGTCAATACTATAATGTGTCAATAGGAAATATAATTGTTAGACTTCCAAACATTAATTTGCAAATAGACAAAATTAGAATAGAAGAACAGGGAGCCCTGCAACAGATGTCATGGCCCCCACAAAGCCCCCCACTGAACATTGTGTCTGTCTGAGATTACATAAAGAGACAGAAGTAATTGAGACAGTCTAAATAGATAGAAGAACTGTGGCGAATTCTCCAAGAAGCTTGGAACATCCTATCTGCCAACAACCTAGAAAAACTGTGTCCAGGTGTACCTAGGAGAACTGGTGCTGTTTTAAAGGCAATGGTGGTCATACCGAATATTGATTTAGCTTTTTTATGTTTACTGGACTTTGTATGACATTAAGTGATAAATGAAAACTACGTATGTCATTATTTTTTGAAGACATCCTCACTATGCAACATTTTTCACAAGTGCCTAAAACTTTTGCACAGTACTGTACATCTAAGTTAAAATAATGAACAAACACAATTTGTTTTAACTAATAACACACAAATTATTGTATTTTTCTTGTACATATTGAATACACCATTCAAACATTCACATTGTAGGTTGGAAAAAGTATGTGAACCCCTAGGCTAATGATGTCAACAAAAGCTAATTAGATGACTACCACCCCTGGAGTCACAAGTTCGAATCCAGGGCGTGCTGAGTGACTCCAGCCAGGTCTCCTAGGCAACCAAATTGGTAACCTCCTCGTGGTCGCTTCAATGTGGTCCGTTCTCGGTGGGGCACGTGGTGAGATGTGCGTGGATGCCGCAGAGAATAGCATGAAGCCTCCACACGCGCTATGTCTCCACGGTAATGCGCTCAACAAGCCATGTGATAAGATGAGCGGATTGACATCTCAGATGCGGGGGCAACTGGGATTTGTCCTCCGCCACCCAGATTGAAGCGAGTCACTATGCCACCACGAGGACTTAGAGCGCATTGGGAATTGGACATCCCAAATTGGGTAGAAAAGGGGAGAAACAAAAAACTAATTAGAGTTGATAGAGAATGATTTAGTACTGTGGATACTCTCCCTAGAAGTGGCTGTCCAGCCAAGATTACTCAAAGAGCACACCACAGAATGCTCAATGAAGTAAAAAACCCTAGAGTGACAGCTGAAGAGTTGAAGGAATCATTTGAATTGGTTAACATCTCTGTTCATGAGCCTATTACACAGAAAAGATTAAAAAGGCACGGTGTCCATTGCAGGACACCACGAAGGAAGTTGCTGCTTTCCAACATAAACATTGCTGCGTGCCTGAAGTTAGCCAAAGACCACCTAGGCACTCCACAATGCTATTGGGAAAATGTTTTGTGGACGATGAAACTAAGGTTGAATTGTTTGAGAAGAACATGCAGCACTACGTATTGTGTAAAAAGGGCACTCCACACCAACTTGAAAACATCATCCCAGCAGTGAAGTACAATGGAGGGAGCATCATGATTTGGGGCTGCTCTGCTGCATCAGGGCCTGGATCGCTTGCCATCATCGAGGGAAAAATTAATTCCCAAGTTTATCAAAATATCCTACAGGATAATTTCAGGGTGGCTGTGCACCAGCTGAAGATCAGTAGAAGTTGGTTGTTGCAGCAGGACAATGACCCTAAACATCAAAGTAAATCCATTACAGAATGCTTAAAAAAAAAGAAAATTCACCTTTTGGTGTGGCCCAGTCAGAGCCCAGACCTTAAACCTATAGAGATGCTGTAGAATGACCTCAAGAGAGCTGTTCACACCAGACATCCAAAGAATAAAGCAGTTCTGTAAGGAAGAATGGTCCAAAAGTTCTTCTGAACATTGTGCAGTTCTAATCAGCTGCTACCGAAAACGCTTGGTTGAGGTTATTGCTGCCAAAGGAGGATCGACCAGTTATTAAATCCAAGGGTTCACTTACTTTTTACACAGCCCTGTGAAATGTTTAATGGGATGTGTTCAATATAAACATTAATGATTATAATACACTCTCTGGCCAAAAAAAAAAAAAAGGTGCATACTCTAATATTTTGTTGGACCGCCATTAGCTTTGATTACAGCGCTCATTCGTCGTGGCATTGTTTCGACAACCTTATGCAATGTCACAAAATCTTCTCCAGCACATCCCACAGAGTTTCAATGGGGTCAGGACACTGTGGTGGCCAATTAATGTGTGAAAATGATTCCTCATGCTCCCTGAACCACTCTTTCACAGTTTGAGCTCGATGTATCTTGGCATTGTCAACCTGGAATATGCCCGTGCCATCAGGGAAGAAAAAATCCACTGATGGGATAACCTGGTCATTCAATACATTTAGGTAGTCAGCTGCATAACATTGTTGAGCCTAGACCTGACCAACTGAAGCAACCCCAGATCATAACACTGCCTCCTGAGGCTTGTACAGTGGGCACTATGCATGACGGGTGCATCACTTCATGCGCTCTTCTTACCCTGATGCACCCATCGCTTTGGAATAGGGTAAATCTGGACTCATCAGACCACATGACATTTTTCCATTGCTCCTCAGTCCTCAGTTCAGTCAATCTTTATGCTCCCTAGCAAATTGAAGTTGTTTTTTCCGATTAGCCTCACTAACAAGTGGCTTTCTTGTGGCAACACAGCTGTTTAGTCCCAATCCTGTAAGTTCTCGTCCCACTGTGCGTGTGGAAATGCTCTTACTTTCACTATTAAACATAGCCGTGAGTTTTACTGTTGATTTTTTATGATGTGACTTCGCTAATTGCTTAGTAATTTAGAGCTGATGGTTCACCACTATCCTTCCAGGTTTTAATAATGCATTGGACAGTTCTTAACCCAATTCCAGTGATTTCAGCTATCTCCTTATTTCTTTTCTTTGCTTGATGCAAGGCAATAATTTGAACCTTCTGAAACACAGTAACTTCTTTTCCACAACCACAGGATACGTCTTCCAACATGGTTGTTTAAGAAGAAGCTACAAACTGCATCAGTTAGAGTTAAAAGAATTGTTGCCAGCTGAAACACATTAATCACTGTAATAATGATCCAATCATAGGCTCTTAAGTATCTGCTTATTTAAATCCAAACAGCAATTTTGTTTTTTGACCAGGCAGTGTAGTTTGTGTGTTGTTAGCTTAAGCACATGATGCTTTGTCTATACTTGTGACTTTGATGAAGATAAGATCACATTTTATGACCAGTTAATGCAGAAAACCAAAAGTTCCCACATGCTATGAACTAGAGTTGTGGTACTTGGGTTCGGGTTCATGAGTTCAATTTTAATGGACTTGGACTTGTCACGGTCTCGGATGCATTTTTACACGGACTTGATTCAGACTTGAGCCTTTCGGACTTGGGATTTTTTTCCGAGTCCATGGCATTTGTGATGCAATGAAAAACAAACAAACATACAAACATAAAATAACGTATCATAGGGTGAACATACGTCCTCTTTTCCCCAGACATATCCTCTTTTTCAGACTTGAAAAAAGCATTCGGCTGGGATTGCCTCAAAATGCCTCTAAATGTCCGGGATTTGGCTTTGTCTTCATATCGATGTGCTCTCTACAGTTACTACTATCATACATTCTGTGTATTTGATACTGCGCATCAGTTTTCACGCGTATATGTCCTTACGTGTGATTATTCTGTCCGAAAGCAGCACGCACTCTTTCAAAGTACTTTTTTAACTCTCTCACCCGCGCACCCGTGTTGTATGTGTGTGGGTGCTCTGCTGCTCTCATCCAGAAATATCAATAACTTAAGTACACTTTAAAAAGTACTGCACGTTCCCCAACTCTGCAATTTATTAAATAGAACATGTTTTATCAGACTCACGCATACTACACAGTCATTTCTAACTGAAAATGTTGACTATATCGAGACAAAATCAAATTTACCACGTAACAGGGACATTTAAACTAATATGACGGATGAAACAGACCATGATGGAAATTGTACAACTCAGTCCATCACATATTTGTAGTGCAACCTCTGTGAGCTGGCACTTGCATTTCAATGGCAAAAAAGTCCGAAAATACAATGAAGAACACAAGTGCGGGGAGAAGTCTCTATTCACCTATTATCCATACTAAATATAATGTGAAAAGAATGAAACGTCAGCCCATGGTGAGTTTGATCTTGACTTTAGGGAAGTAGGCTACACCTGGACACAGCAGGAGGACTGAAAAGTGTGAAGTGAAGTACTGTAATATATCAATATTTTTTTTAATGGTATCTTTTCTTTTCTGTTTTTATTTTTGTTTTGTTGTATTTAATTTTATGGGCATTATTAAATGTTTTAATATTTCCGTTTATTAAATGTGTTAAACACATTAAATGTATTTAATTAATTACATTAAATGTATTTCACTCATTTTTAGATAAAACTAAACTAAATTGAATGGACATATTGAAAATGAAGTAGAAATAAATACTAAATTAAATTTGAAATAATAATAACTGGTTGTAATGACTAATGTAGCTTTCACTTTCCTTAGTCTATGTTTGAGTGGAGGGGAAAAAGCAACAAATAATTGAAATGTCAACAGAACGCAATAAGAATCATGTTAAAGGACAGTTTTGTCTTCATACACCTAAAGCATATGCTTTCATTCTGAAACCACTTTGAAATTTGTTCAGCAGGATACTTATCATTTATTTTTTGCATTTATATTGACAAACTGTTTTTCTTAGTTGTCAAGGTTAAAATGAGCTTAAAATATTGATGTTGAGTTTACGGTTACAATTTTAATTCAGATTCTTGAACAGATTCTTTCAGACTCGGACTCGACTCGGACTCGTCCTGTTATGGACTCAGTCTTGAGTCAAACTCGACCCCTTTTCGACTCGGACTCGATTGTTTAAAGACTCGGACATCACAAAGGTGGACTCGAACCCAACACTACTATGAACACCACCAACTTTGCCAAGTTACTTTATCCACCAATGCTCAACATGAATTGCAAAATGTTTTTACGCAACCCATGTTGCAGTACTTGAACGTTTGTTTTCTAGTGCTGTGTATTTGTACAAGCTAAGATTTCTAAACAGCAAATATACCAAAGTTATAATAGCACACATCATACAGATGAACACATCCAGACCCCAGTGCATGCATGGTGGTATACTGTGGAGATCTCATGAAAAAAATGTGATGGTGGCAACATTTTTGCAAAATAATATGTGGTTATTTGACAAATTGCGGCAGTTCTGAGGAAAAATGTCCACTGTGTGGCGCTAAAAGCAAGTTAAATATTCTCCCAAAAAATTTCTTTTTTTTTAAGGTTAATGCTCTATCTAGTTTTAAATGAACAAAACCTACCTCCCTACTCTTAACTTTAAACCTAAACCTAACCGATAATGTGTACCGTCTCATGGGTCGACTCGCATGCTCTTTAGGACCTTTGCATCGTGAGTGCATCGTGAGTCTATCGGTTAAGCTATCGTGCAGTTTGATTGCAAATCAAACAAGCTTGTAAATGTAGTTGCTTGTGTAATGCAAATGTTAAAATGCAGTGGCGGATATAGGCATGGGCGACATGGGTAGTTGCCCATGGCGGCATCTTGCGGTGGGGGTGGGGGAGGGTGGCACGAGGCACCCACACAACTTTGGGGGCGTGTTGAAGTGGGTTTCGCCCAGGGCACCATACAAGCTAGAACCGCTACTGTTAAAATGTATCGCCTTACATGTTAAAATGTTTAGATGTCTTAGGATAGCACTGTGTGTGGAACAGGGTGAAAAGTTAGTGTTTTTAAACTGATAATCTGCAGTTTTACCCATGATTTGTGGGAATGTGAATAAAAGTTATTGTTGTTGTAGCACAACAACAATAATCTAGTGTTCATTTCCCCAGGAACTTCTGCAAAACCTACAACAAGCCAAGTAAAAATCATTTTGCAAAAATGTAGTTAGAGATCAGGTAGGGAGATCCGAATGTGGCATGGATGTGGGTTCTAAATGGATGGCTTTATGCTTCATTTTACTGCAGTGCTAAGCTCACCTGTAACCTCAAGAGAGGCCTGTAAAATGACACACCTCTCCTGAGATATGTCTGAAAGAAAGATACAGAAGAGAAAAAGTAATATTACAAGCACAATAACGGAAATAAAGCAAGACTCACTTGTTCACCGGTACATCATATCCTGTGTCTATATTTACCAGCTCGCTTTAGACCAGCTTAGCCTCAAATGCCAAAATGCTTCAACTGACAGGAAGCAGGTTTGTTATTATAATTGTCACAAATAGGTACACAAATGTCTGCCACTTACATCACCAACACTGTCTCCAGCTAATGAGGACTGAGTGATCATAACTGTGAGAAAGCTGGAGAACTCTTAAAAGATGAGTTTAAGTAGTTAAGCATACATTTAAGTCCCCAGCCTTAAATGTATGCCATCCTTTTATGAGATAAAATTAGATGATCTGAATGTGCTTGGCCAACAGAGACACACACACAACCTGTATAAGTCATTTTATTAGGCTAACCCAGAGATAGAAAGACAGACAGCAATGCCGATTTATTTTTTGAATGAATGAGGAACTAATGGAGTATTTGGACAAATAAGCATTGCTTAAAAATGCATGCTTGCCATTGCATTTACTAACAAAATATCAAACCAAGTGGCATTTATTTTAAAGAAAGATTGCTCACTTGTCAAGCAAACATATAAAAAAAGAAGTTTGTTAGGCTTCAAATGATAAAACAATAGTAAGTGTTCAAAATGAAGACACGGATATTGGACACTTTAAGGTTGTCAAACGTTAGTGGAATATGTTCATAGTTACTGTGATGAACTACACCTGTGGTTACTCTGCTAGGACACCTGTGTTAACTTGAGGGGAACTGGCTGAATATATCCACTAAAATTATATTGACACCAGTTGGTAAAAATAATATGTAAAAATGGCTCAATGGCACAAGTTAGTTCTGATAAAGGTCTAGAATCATTTGTTTGCAGATGCCACTTGGTTTGATATTTTGTTGTCTATTGCAATGACATTCTGACATTTTAAAGTGCCCAAATACTTTTGGGGGCATTTTAGTTGATCACATATAACTTCTTGAAGGTTGTAAATGATGCAGACCATCTCAAAATACATCTAAAAAGATCTTCTGGTCTTACAAACTGCGTATTATGGTAGCATTTCTGGTGGAGAAGGTCAGTTCCTTACATCTGTTTCACAGTTTCTGAGAGTTTTACAGAGTTGGATGCCTTTTTGTGACAAATACTTGATCATGATGAAATTCTTCACAAAGTTAACACATTTTACAGAGCATCTGAGGAATCTGCACTACGGAGTGTCTCAACAGGAAGAGACAACATCCTAGCTGAGAACAACACGAGCACACTTCAGCGATGTTTTACGCAAGATCCAAACTAACTTTGAAACACATTGAAACAACAGAAATCTGAATTCTTTTAAACTCGCTGCTTATAGCCTACTATAAACACCACACAATAAGTAACATATTGAAGAGTCAAGACAACTTCCAAGTGCTAAGACATGTCAAAATGACAACCAAGAGTCAGTAACAGTACGTCTGTGACCTGGAAGCCCAGTTTGAGGGTTCTGAGTTGTGGACATACCTCGGTGTTCAGAGAGAGGGGCATTGCACTTCTGGGTCGGTGGTTGCACTGGATCTCTGCGTAATAATCCCCCATGTCTTTGTTCTGATCAATCAGTACGGCCATACAACTGATCAGAATACAGTTAAACTCCAAGTTATCCAACAGCGAGCATAGCAACAAACAGATTGACCCATAGTTGCATACCCACCCACCCACGCACACACACTCACTTATTCACACAAACATCAGCACCCTCAGTGTCTGCAGCCAATGTTGCCACTAATAAATGCTTGTCTGGACAGCTGTTCTACTGGAGTAAAAGGGGGAGGAGGCAAATAAATAGAACAGATGGAAAGAGAGAGAAAGACAAAGGCAGGTATGAGATGCGGGGCTGTGGAAATATGAATACAAGTATGAAAGATTTACAAAGAGAGAACAGGTTTAATCAGATTGAAAGTAATTTATGTGAGTTAAAGGAATGTTTGAGTTCAATACAAGTTAAGCTCAGTTGACAGCATTTGTAGCATAATACTGATTACCACAACAATTAATTTAGACTCGTCACTCCTTTTCTTTAAAAAAGCAAAAATCTGGGTTCCAGTGAGGTACTTACAATGGAAGTGAATGGGGCCAATTATTTGTGTGTTAAAAGACTCACTGTTTCAAAAGTTTAGCCAGAGGATGTAAACAATATGCATATTAACATTATTTTAGTGTGATAAAATTGCATACTAACCTTCTCTGTGTAATTACAGACAATTTTACAACTTCGTTGCCATGATGATGTAATGTAAACAAAACCTAAAATCCTAAAAGGACTACAAAAATGACGATTTAAACAACTTTACAGCTATGTTTTAATAGAAGAATTAATTTATGTGCTTTTATAAAAGTAAAAGCTTCACATTTCTGTTTTTAAACCCTCCAAAAATTGGCCACATTCACTTTCATTGTGTCTCACTGCAAAACCTTACAGGAGTAAGAATATAATAGTGTAAAGAAGAAGTGAAAAACTTCCATTCATGTTGAAGTGACACAATATTAGGTATGTAAAACAGACTATGCACAGTGGTGTGAAATGAAATAAATATCAAATTGCGGAGCAGATGGCGGTGGTGACGGGCCAGTGGAGACATATTTTTAAGTGTGGTTTAAGGGACGGTAAGCTGTTAGACAGGTAAAGTAACATTTATTTTGAATGCCATAATGTTGTAGTACATTATTGGCAGGCGTTTGTACGATAAAGATCTTTGAATAAAATAGAGGAACAAGGTGAATAAAAGTGTGTTGGGTTGTGATTTCTGATCAAGGTTTTGAATGTTTAGCTATGTTTAAAGCAGGAAATATCTTTAGGAAAGGGGGAATTGCTCAACGATTGTTCTTCCACACAGTGTAGCGAGTAAAGCAGCTTCCTCCTTTACCATGTAATGTGGTTTTGCAAATTCTAAATAATGCTTCTTTCCCTATCTGTGTTTGAGTGAGCGTTAAAGATCCTAAAGTTTGTATATCACTCATATCATTGGCTTTACACCCTTTATCCTCTTTCTAATGCAGGACATCTGAAAGTGAGGCAGGACAGGCATTTAAAAGGTTCCTGGAACAAGCCTTATGAGACAAATGTACAAGTGTGTATTAGGCATTACTATTATAGGGATGTTTTGTTATTCAAATATTTACCATGATAGCCTACAGCTAGCCAGGGGCAGACTGGGAAGATAAATTGGCTCTGGATTTTAAATAAAAACTGTTCCAAAAGTTTTGAGTGGGGGGGGGGGGATTGGGTTGGGGGGTGATGTGTTTGGCCGTTCGAGGCTATTCGGCCCCGTTTCGTGGCCGGCGGCCCACCGGGAAAAGTCACGGTTCTCCCTATGGCCAGTCCGCCCCTGCAGCTGGCTATATGACCTTGCTCATACAGTACCTGACAGTCTGGGTGGATAACTGATCTGCACAATACTACCCTGCAAAACAACACAACTGGAAAAACAACAAAAACAATGCTAGTGTAAAATGTTTGTACATAACCGGCATCTGAAATGACAAAATTTACTTTCATGTCATTCCAAACCCATTTTTTGTTTACAATTTGATAGTCACTTTAAAGCTTAAAAAAGAACCCCCAAAATCACAAAAGTAGTTTATTGTTTAGCGCTAAAAACAATGTTCTCACTTTAAAATGTTTGGCACTATGCATGAGCCTCTCTCATGCACTCATAACAGACGTCAAGATTTCCACAGAAAAATTACTTCATTAAATTTCATGTTCTTTCTCACTGAAACCTATTACATGAAGAAACCTTCAGAAACCTTGGAATATGACACAAATATAGATGACTGAAAAGACTGCTCACGATATTCATATATTTTTCTTTTTTTTTGTTCCACATAAGGAAGAATGTTTGTTATGACAGGAGGGTAAGTAAACTATTTATTTTTAGGTGAACTATCCCTTTAAGGAATTATTTTTACCCTTCCGGAATTCATTTGCCATGGCATTGTTTACCTTTCAAAAGGGATATTTTACTAACATACAACATACAGCATGTTGCCCATATAAATCAAATGCTGCCTTACTGGCCCCGCCTGCCAGCAGGCTTTTCCCCACCTCTCTAGGGCTGGGGAGGGGGGGAGGGGAGGGAAAAACCCCCCCAAAAAAAAAAAAAGAGGAAAGGGAAAGGGCAAAGCGGAGCAGCAGCGAGAGAGAGAGAGAGGAGAGAGAGGAATTACCTGGTTCGTCGGCGCCCAGATACGCCGTCGCCCAGCCCTCAGCCACTCCCCAACCTCTGGTGGATGACAGCTCGCTCCTCCCCCGGTGGACGGTAGTGGGTCCTCCGGCCCCGGTCAGACGGTCACGCTCCTCCCCTTCTTTTCTCTTTTATTTTTTTTTCTCTATTCTTTTTTTCTATGGGGGGAAACAGCAGCGTGCCTCAGATCCTCGGCGGCCAGCAGTGACGTCTCCGTCCCCGGGCGGACGGCTGCGGTTGCTCCTTGGTTGGCTGGTAGTGGCGAGGACTCCACGACAGTGCATCCCTCCTCCTTCCTGGGTTTTCGGCACCAATGTAACAAGGTTCAAAATTGGAAAGGAGGCGGAGGGAACCGGCTGAACCATCAAAATAATGGTTTAATGAAAACTTAAACACAGAACACAAACACACACACTGCAGCTGCATGTTGCTCTCTCTCTCTCGAACTTTCCGCATTCCGCTGCACATATCCCTCTCTTTGGCTGATTAGCCCTACACACGCCCAGCCCCACCCTCCTCCTCGTCACAGTTAGATAACCAACAACAGAGGAATTCACTATGCGGGCATTATTTGCCCTGAGCAATGGTTGATTTTGAGCTGTGACTCGCCCAGATTAAACAGAAAAGCAGGAATTTCTGTGTTAATGTGTAACACAATGTCATGCACTTTGCTATTTATTTTAACCCTGAGGAATTCCATACATTTCATTGATAGCTGCTAGAAGTTCTTTAAACATCAGTGATATGAAATCTATCATGACTCAGGTTATACAGAAGAACACCAACCTCAAAGAGAAATAAATGATATTTTCCTGTTTTAACTCACAGTATACATGATTTATGATAAAAAAGAAACAGGATTTTTCAGTCTGTTTAAAAAAAAAAGTTTATATCACTATCATCTGTGAAAAACCAAATATAGAGGCCTTTGCTGCATACATTTTGCTGCATATGCATAAACATATTGAGAACGTGGCTTATGTGGCCATGTAAGCACATAAGCGCCGTTCTAACAGATTTCTGAAGAGTGTGCAGACTCTTAGTGAACAGACCAGACAACTAATGTCATAAGATGGAGCCCAACAACAAGTCAACACAGCAGAAAGAATTCAAAATTTCTCGGATTTATAAACTGTAACCTATAACCTATACCCATTTATAAACACCAGTGTAAAATATCGACTGTCCCTCACGTTTGCGTACGTATATGCGGGCGTACATTGTGGGAATCCCGGAGTTTTAAGTAAGAGGGAAGCCCCACTACTGCAGCGCAATTCCGCTGCAGGTCACGATAGAAAGTTAAGGAAACAAATACAGCAACAACTCTGGGATATTTTGAAATAAAGCGAAGCAACAGAGGATAAAATAGCGAAGTCTTCTTCTGATGCCATTTTTATTATTTACACAAACGTCACGGGAAATTACGTTTCTGTGGAGAAAGCTGCTTACTGACTGAGCTGCATGTATACAGGAGTAAAGAATACACCGTTTATACAATGCATGTAAACAGGAACGCCACTGTCTCGCAATAAGCTGCTTTCTCGAAATCGAGGTAATAGGCAAAAATCTATGTATATGTAGATGTATATAAAACCTTTACCTGCTTTCTTACTTGCTTAAACAATGTGCGTAAGTGTTGAGTGCATGTCTGTTTACGTTTTGACGTCAAAAGCAGAGAATAATTCAATTATTTCAAGACTAAAACACAGTTTTCTTGTGTTGTCGGATTTTTAAAATAAACAGATTTTTGGTCATTATCAGTGCATTTTAGTGCATGTTAACGCACTCATTGAGGCATTGGGCGCTGCATGTAACACTTTGTTAGATACAACACATAATTTCTGTCTAACATACTGATGGCCAAGGAATTTACATCTGTAATTAATTCAGAAAGAAGCAATTGTACGGTGCGCAGAGGGGACGACAGACTTCTGATTACTTAACTGAATTAGTTAGCAACCAATAAAATTGAGGCTGCAGAATCAGCAGCTTGAACTCACTAACTCTATCTTCACACACACACACACACACACACACACACACACACACACACACACACACACACACACACAAGCTATTCAGGGGACCCAGCAGCACCCCCATTTGTGTTACATCACCAGTCATGGCCTGGAATCTTGGTTTACCTCACTGAATACTAAAGGTCTGGGCTTGTGTGAGCTGCTAACACACTGCAGCCATTATTTGCCTATCATTCCCACTTAGGTACCTTTCCCTCTGCTTTGCTCTCAAACATATGTGAACACTCACATTAGGAAATCAAATCTGGAGAATAAAATCTTGCCATTCATGACTCCTCTACAGGGTTAAAACTCAACATGTTTCAGAAAGCATCAGTGCTTTCAAGAATTACAAACAATTATGGATGGTTGGCAGCAGTTGCTAAAGTTTCTGAGTGGTTTTAGCATCTTGCTATAGTGTTGCTATGGTGTTCTGGGTGGTAGTTTACTAGCCCAAGACACTAGGCACCCCCCCCAACAAGTCTCTATGATATTCTGGTCCCTAGATCTTCAATGTATGTATTTTTTCACCCATTTTAGCATCCACCAGGTGAATATCATCCAATCGCTAAAAAAGTAGCACCAAAAAAATAAAAATAAAAAATAAAAAAAAAATCAGTACACGTTTCCTCAATAAGCCTCATTATTTGAGGCATCTTTCATGTAGGCAGAACATATTGTGCAGGACAAGTTACATGACAAAGTTTAATACTTACTGCATGGTTAGAGGTTTGTTTCGAATTATGTGCAATAGTAACGGTGATGCTTACTTTAGCAAGCACCTCTAAAAATGTGCTTAGCCTTGATGAAATAGTTTCCTTGACATCACGTCCTGTGTAAAGGTGACTTAAAGTCCAACATTGAACCATACAGCACAACAGCTAACTAACAAACAGCATCATAACACAGGAAGTGAGCACCACAGTATTAAATGTACGATATTAGATTAGCATAATTAAGAGCACAAGCATTTATAATAATTTTAAACACCCACATAATTTGACTAAGCTCACAATAACTGATAAGAAACCATCAAAATCTTTGAGTTTAGGACATAGACTAGATGAGAAAATAAATACTAAAATACAAGGCAGCATTCAGTCCATATTATAGTGTCACACATACCAGGGGTGTTTGTAGCCTTTCATCATTATTGAGCACAGACAAAGGTCATTGTGTCTAAGGGCACAGACTAGACACAGACACAGACTAAGACTAAAACTGATGATGAAGACTCTTGCACTTTCTAGCTGTCAGGACATTTGAAGGAGTCACGAAATGCTCTTTATTTATATATATAGTTTTATTATCTTCCCTGAGGTAAACTGATAATGTTAGTAAAAGATTTTTTTGCATTATAACATTCATTATTTAGTAATATGATAATTTCCCACCATCTCTGGCCCTCTGTCTGAAATGCTCAGTTACCATTCATACCCTGTCTACACCGGACGCGAGAGTCGCGTTGCATCGCATCAAAAGCAATAGAACCCATTATAATCAATGATGCTGTCTACCATGGAAGCGTCCATTGCACCGACAGTAAACAGATTTCCCATTCAATTTTGCACTGCATGTGCTGTCGCTACTACTGCCAAAAACACAAATAAACGGTTTAAAAAGTTTGTGACGATGCACCCAGTGCAGACAGCCTCAAGCCATCGCGTCAACCACCAGGCATGCCTGGTGTAAACAGAATGTCAACACCATAAAACAGTCAAAGAGTCATGACATTTAAAATATTCCAGGTCCAAGTGTTTTTTACTGCCCCATCCTTCAATAACAGTTCCTTTGCAAAGCTTGAATCATATTATGACAAGCAATCTACATTGATATGACCCGAATAAACATGCAATCCACGTTGAAATACACTAAAGACACAACTACATCCAGTTTCCAGTATCATCCTGGACAGAAATGCACATTGCAGGAAACGCATCTAAACGGTCAAAGATGACCATCCAGTGCAGGTTTTCATACACCAACAATTAAAAATAGCACAAATGAGCGAAAGAATGCATCCATGATGTATATCACTAAATATTCAACATGATCACAGAGGAAATCAACATTTTGCTTCCAAAAGTTTATGTATCCTGAAATCAACCCCATAATGCTGACAAGCCCATAATTACTGACAAGCGCAATCCCTCATCAGACATTTCTGCATAATCTTGATTGTGACCATTTTTCCCAATAGCCCTACTAATAGCACATTGCGCAAGCAACTTCCAAGACATGGGTTCTGGTCCCATGGGAACCAGGAAGTAATTGGGTTCACATAAACAATGGTGAGTGCGATTCTAAGGTTGCATTTTCGCTCCAAAATTAATTTTTACTACACTGACGGTTAGATTTAGGGTTGGGTTTGGGGTTTGGGAGTAAATTGAATAAATTAGGCATTCCTGTTGAGTATTAAATCATTTACTTTTGGTGCCACCCTGTGCATTTCACCCGGAAACTGGAGCTCACACATACCAATACATTCAACAGCACCAGCTTCGGCCACTGGGGGCAGTGATTTGACAGACTGATTTCAGCTGCAGAACTTTTTACCTACTGTCGCCTAATTCACAGTGAGATCAGTCTGAGCTATTAGAGAGTTGTTTTATATTATGAAAGTTCTCAACTATTTTGCCTCACATTTATTTGGTGAAAAATGACCAAAGTCTGTAGAGTTCTATAATAATGGAGAGTTACTAGAGGTGGGGAGAAATGAATATTCGTTTTGAGAACAATTTATATAAAGGTTGATTTCCACACAGTAAATTGATCACGGTGATAGTCGGGGAGTTGAGAGAAAGGTTTGATCCGGGTAAGAGGCAGGGTCTGTCGATCGCCAGCATTCCCTTCCTTGTCTGGGGCGAGAAGGGTTGGGGCTTTCTCCTGTGGCTCAGCATCGGTCATGTGTAGACTGTATCGCTCCTTTTGTTAAAGTCTCAGGAGACTAACCCATACAAAAATGAACCATGGTTTTATTATAGTAATATTGTAAGCATGTTTTGATGTAATTAACAATGGTGTTACAACAATAAAATGTTGTTAATACAGGAACCACATTTAATTTTGTGGTTGCTATGATTTGACTACAAAATACCATGGTGATACTATGGTTACTGTAGTAAAACCATTGTTAATTTTTGTAATGGAAGTTTAGGGTTAGGTTTAGGGGTAGTGGTTGGTGTAGGTGATCTGTGGCACTCTAAATAAACACAATAAACATGCTGCAGTAACGCCCTATACAGTATGTTGGTATTTAATTAGGGGTGTAAATAGAATCTGCTACTATAGAGCACAATAGTCTGGTTCAGGAAGTACAAATTCCATTCATGTTTTCCATTAGATTTTATTCTCTGTATAGCAAGACCAGTACTTCCCCTATTAACACCTGCATTTCCACAGAAAGTACACACTTGCACGGCCCAAAAGAGAATGAAAAGAGAGCTCTTGGCTTTTGAGTGCTGCTCACTTAATGGCTTTCAGGGCAGTTGAAGGGGTCATGAAATGCTCTTTTTTTTAATAGTTTTATTAATTGATTTTCAACTTATAAACCTTTAAAGACAGACCTACCTTGAGCTCCGAGGTTGTTCATCGATGGTATATGCTTCCATTGAAGCCATCTGTCTGCGTTATTTCAACTTTATTGTTTAAAAATCATGTTTGATAGCGGAATTCATGGTAAACAACTACATTTCCCATGGTACAGCAGAGAAAGTTCCACCAATCAGAGAAACCACAGCCAGCCAAGCACGCGAAATGTACCTCAGAGTGACCGCGTGCTCCCACGATGCACTGTGAATGATGTAATCGAGCCAGTGTCTCCTCATCCTTAAACTTACTTATCTATTTGTACATTTCAGAAAATTTTGAAATAAAGGTTTTGCATTTTGCATTTTTCAGGAGAGGTCTTTAGGAAATTTGTCATGAGAGGTGAGATTTCACCTTAGTTTTTATCTAATGGATCTATAGATTCAAACTGAGGTCATGAATCATTAGCCCTCGTTTACTCTTCCCTTTACAGTTTTACCGTGGTTAAATTTATCAGGTCTGTCATTTCCTGGATTGTTTGTGCACCAACCCATGGCATAACTTTCCAAGTATTGTGTTCCATGCGTCCTTTTCTTTTGAAAATGCACATATGTGTAAAAATATACACTAAACTCAGTATTCTTGCCTATAGAGTTTCTATGTGTCTTAACATATTTGAGTATATACTGGTCAAATACTTGCAAAACTTTTAATCTCTCAGAATCTACAGTACATTCACACCAACACCTGAAAGTTTGTGCAAGTATACTATCCCTTTTAAGGAATGTTCTGGGTTCAGTACAAGTTAAGCTCAATCAACAGCCTTTGTGGTATAATGTTGATCATAAACTTGATTGGATGCAACAGGATTACGACTATTCAGAAATGCTAAATTAATCCACCTATGCTCGCACTTAATATCTGATATCACAAATATTTGAGATCTTCCAGTGCACAGCACCGGGTGAGATGCATTAGCATAAGCTGACCTACATATCCGAGACTGCACACCAGAGCTACACATAGTGCCTGCTGAACAGAATGGCACCTCAGCCATGCCAATGCTAAAACTAACATCACTATGGAAACCAAAATTTCACTGGCAGGCCTCCAGAGTTTCTTGTGCTATCCCACCAAAATAAGACCCACAGAAAAGACAGCACACACACACACACACACACACACACACACACACACACACACACACACAAACCTGTTGAAATTTACACTACTGGGAAATATACTTAGAAAATACATATATAATGCAGAATTACATTAGTAGCTACATGTTGCTCTAGCCCTTTGAGAAATGTATGCTGTAGTTTTTATAAATCCTTTGTAAATTAAACCAAAGAAGAAACATTAATACTTTGCATTTGTATGCAAATCACAAACAATCACGCACTAATGTTATAGTAATGTTAGAACTAAATAAAAATACGAACAATGTTGCAAAAGTATCAAATGGTGCTGTACCATGGTGCCACTTTGATTTCTACCATGGTTCTGAATGATTACCATTTTCATGTACCATGGTATTTACATGGTAAACCAATGCACTTTAAAGAATACCATGTCCAAAAACCATGGTATTACTATGGTACATTTTGTTAGTGCATTGTGAAATATGTTAACAGAAATATGTTTAAGATTTTCAGAGCTTCTTTTTTTTTTTTCTTCACTAACATTTTGCTATTTTAAAACTGAAATAAAGAGGAAAAGTTATTTTAACTTAAACGGTTATGTTTTATGCATGACCATGCATTTTAAATTACATATGTAACAATCATTCCATCAATTCCACATTCCTCACCGCATCACTTCGAAAAGGAAGCTCAAGGATTATTATGTCATACCTTACAACAGGTGAACTCTTTCCGTCTCCAAACTGTGTACCATTTTTTTTGTTTGTTTTTTTTAAGAACAAAGTTGCAAACGATAATCCAACCAGTTGCAGAATTGATGATTATAATCCAAATCGTTACTGTCGATGTTTTCCTGGCATCACTTTGCAGGAAACATGTGCGTTTGGGAGCACGTGCAAACAATTGGTACCTCCCCGCAGTGGCACTCACACTCATAAAGGCACTCTGCATCAACTCACCTAACCTGTTGCACCGTTCATTTGACTCTGGCTCTTTGGTTGGATACCCCTTCCACCTGCAGTCAAATAAGCAGGCTTATATCCAGGTTCCAGTGCCTCAAAGAAAAGGTTTTCTCTTATGTTCTCTCAATAAAGTTTTTAAACATGTAGGCTATTTGGATGAAGTTGATTCTAACTCTAATACGAAAAGTTTTCCATACGCAGCGTATAGACCGTCTGGTGAACGGGATATGGAGAAGCTGGTCCAGTGCCACACAAACAGACACGCAGCACATTGACATGCAGATCAGTTGGTCAGGAGTGGCGGCTATGGGCTCTTTGTGGATTGGACATTTGATCAAGGCCGAAGTGTCGCTAATAAATCTGTGTAACACGGAAACAACTCTCCAAACATACAGATATAGCAGCTATGACAGAATAAGTGTTGTCCATGTTGTTACTAGTGCACATTAGGAGGTTGTTTGAGATTGTTTACTTCTTTAAAACTTTGAATTCCCAGAAAGTCGCTGTGTAATTCGCACACTATTACAAGAGTTACTTTTTTCTTTTCTTTTTTTAATCAATACTCAACTAAATCTACAATATGTGTAAATTTTGATTTTATGTTCTCCCAAAACACTAAACAGCGACCAAATCTACCACAGTTGCTACTTAACACCTTTTTGTCACTATACAGTACAGTGCAAAATATTTTTGATCCATGAGATCGAGTGCAATGTCTAAAGTTTGATTTTGAAGTAATTTGATCTAATATTTAAAGGTGCACTCAGTAACTTTTGTCTTTGTGTCATCTTGGACTTACACTGACACCTAGTGGCTTGGATGCAGCATCATTTAAAATGAATAGTTTTTAGTTTCAGATGCTATTGTAGAAATGTAATATTCACAGTCAGCCATGATTACTTTAAATAATGAGTGAAAGTGTCAAATAACAGGACAGTTACTGAGATTAAGGGAGTAGTATTCGGCTAGTCATGTGATTGTAACATGGCAGCCCCCATGTGCGGATCCTCTCCATGTTGAATAAAACAGCTTTTATAAGATTACTGATATGACTGAAGTCTTCATTTTAATGTGAGTGGTCATGATTTCCTACATAAATTACAATTCATGTCTTTAGGAGTTAAACTTTTTTAACGAGGAAAAAATTACTGAGTGCACCTTTAAAGTAAGTAAACATTGACTGATCCAACCACAATGGAGATTAATCTGTTTATAGAAGTTATAAAATGTCAAATGTGATT
This sequence comes from Myxocyprinus asiaticus, assembly GCF_019703515.2. NCBI lineage: Eukaryota > Metazoa > Chordata > Actinopteri > Cypriniformes > Catostomidae > Myxocyprinus > Myxocyprinus asiaticus. The sequence goes on from NC_059375.1 coordinate 12,139,015, forward strand.
TAAATCAATAGAAAATGGTGCACTGAAAAAAAGGAAAAGCATCTCTACTGAAAATACTAAACCAGTACAGTTGAAATCAACTTAATGCATTTATGTTTGAGATGAGAATATAATTATATTGGGTAAAGTCCAAATGATATTCAACAGTCATTGAAAAGGAAAATGATCACATTGCTATGAAATGTTCAAATGGATTCAGACTTCCAACGGATGGTATTCACACAAAGTGATTTTTACTGCTTGCTCAATTAACTTATTTAAAATGAGTTAACGCAACACAACGTCCTGGTTATTTGTGTAACCTCCATTCCCTGATGGAGGGAACGAGATGTTGTGTTGATGTAGTGACACTAGGGGTCACTCTTGGGAGCCCGAGACACCTCTGGTCTTTGATAAAAGGCCAATGAAAATTGGCGAGTGGTATTTGCATGCCACTCCCCCGGACATACGGGTATAAAAGGAGCTGGTATGCAACCACTCATTCAGGTTTTATGCTGAGGAGCCGAGACAAGGTCTGGCCATTTCAGCGTGTAGTTCAGCGTTGTGGCAGGAGGGACACAACATCTCGTTCCCTCCATCAGGGAACGGAAGTTATGCAAGTAACCAGGGCGTTCCCTATCTGTCACTCACTCGACGTTGTGACACTAGGGGTCCCTATACGAAACGCCACAACTGGCTGAACTGTGTTACGTGAACTGGCGGTGTGTGACAGGCTGACCACTGTGTGCCTCGTAGCCAGCACACCAGGCCGACATGTAACCTCCCCAACATAGTTATGAGTGTCGAATGGCCATTTGGGGACAAGTCGACTACCAAATGACAGAGACAGGATAACCCAGTTGTGGCCTCTTTTCCCCTTCTTTTTTTCCACTCCCTAAAAAAGAAGGGGGATTATCCGACTGGGCCACCAGGTCTCCCAAGGGGAGGACACTGCGGAGACCACACCTCGCCCAAAGGGGGGGCGGGGGGGGGTATTTAAGTGGAAAAAATACGTCACATGATCTTGATGACCATGTGGAGAGTCTCAAGGTAGATCCTACCCAACGGGGGAGGAGTTACTACAAATATGGAGACTGTGGCAGAGGGGCTCTGCCCAAGGAAGACGCAGTTTGCCAACTGGGAAACAAATTAGCGGAAGATATATATCGTATGGGGTTACCTTACAGGGAACCGCCACATGCGGAGCACCTACCCCAGAACAGGGCTCTTAGTTAGCACGTGTACTGGGCTGGCAGCGAGTCTCTCTGAAAACTCGACTGCCACAGGGCTCGGAGGAAGTCAACCAGGGAACATAGTTTGTGAACACTACTGGGAATTAATGGCACACGTGTTCAGCTCAGAAGGGGTGAAAGGCGCTATGTGCAAGCGATACACCCGGCTATCCCAGGCTTATCCGCTTGTATTGCATGCCACTACCTGGGACGAAACTGGTTCCACCCGAAGGTTGTAGAACCTTGCAAATATGTTGGGTGTTGCCCAGCCTGCTGCTCTGCAAATGTCTGTTAGAGAGGCACCCCTGGCCAGGGCCCAGGAGGCCGCTAGACCTCTGGTAGAATGGGCTCGTAGTCCTACCGGGGGCGGCATGTCCTGGGCGTGATATGCCATAGCTATGGCATCAATGAGCCAATGGGCGATCCTCTGCTTGGAGACAGCGCTTCCTTTCCGCTGTGCACCAAAGCAGACAAAGAGCTGCTCAGAGATCCTAAAGCTCTGCGTGTGATCCAAATAGATGCATAAAGCGCGCACTGAACACAGCAACGATAGGGCTGGGTCTGCCTCCTCCTGGGGCAGCGCTCGCAGGTTCACCACCTGGTCCCTAAAAGGGGTCGTGGGAACCTTGGGCACATAGCCCGGTCAGGGTCTCAGGATCACGTTAGAGTAGCCTGGACCGAACTCCAGGCATGTTTCGCTGACAGAGAACGCTTGCAGGTCTCCTGCCCTCTTGATGGAAGTGAGCACAGTCAGGAGGGCAGTCTTCAAGGAGAGTGTCTTAAGCTCAGCTGACTGCGAAGGCTCAAAGGGGGCTCTCTGTAGACCCTGAAGAACTACAGAGAGGTCCCATGAGGGAACAAGGCATGGTCCGGAGAGATTCAGCCTCCTGGCGCCTCTCAGGAACCTGATGATCAGGTCGTGCTTCCCTAAGGACTTACCGTCAACTATGTCATGATGTGCTGCTATGGCGGCAATGTACACCTTTAAGGTGGAAGGGGACAGCTGCCCTTCCAACCTCTCCTGCAGGAAGGAAAGCACTGATCTGACTGCGCATCTCTGGGGGTCTTCCCATCGGGAAGAACACCACTTAGCGAACAGACGCCACTTAAAGGCATACAGGCGCCTTGTAGCGGGGGCCCTAACCTCAGTGATCAAGTCTACCACCACGGGTGGTAGACCGCTTAGGTCTTCTGCGTCCCATCCAGGGGCCAGACATGGAGATTCCACGGGTGCCAGATGGTGCCCCGTCCCTGAGAAAGAAGGTCCTTCCTCAGGGGAATTCACCAGGGGGGGCTGTCATGAGGAGCGTGAGGTCTGAGAACCACGTCTGTGTGGGCCAGTAGGGTGCTACCAGGACGACTTGCTCCTCGTCCTCACTGACCTTGCACAGAGTCTGTGCAAGTAGGCTCACTGGGGGAAACGCATATTTGCGCAGGGCAGGGGGCCAGCAGTGTGCCAGCGCATCTATGCCGAGGGGTGCCTCGGTCAGGGCGTACCAGAGTGGGCAGTGGGAGGATTCTTGGGAGGCGAACAGGTCCACCTGTGCCTGTCCGAATCGACTCCAAATCAGCTGGACCACCTGAGGGTGGAGTCTCCACTCTCCCCTGAGGGTAACCTGCCATGACAGCGCGTCCACTGTAGTGTTGAGGTCCCCGGGGATGTGAGTGGCTCGCAGTGACTTGAGGTGCTGCTGACTCCAGAGGAGGAGACAGCAGGCGAGTTGTGACATACAACGATAGCGCAGACTGCCTTGGCGGTTGACATATTCTACCGTTGCCGTATTTTCTGTCCGAACTAACACGTGCTTGCCCTGGATCAACGGCCGAAACCTCCGCAGGGCGAGCAGAACTGTCAACAACTCGAGGCAGTTGATGTGCCAATGCAGTCGCGGGCCCGTCCACAAGCCGGCAGCCTCCCGGCGGGGCGGAGCTCAAGGTGCCACACCATGTCGTAGCCGTGCTGAGTCTAGGGACATTGAAGCACTTACCTGGCTCCTTGTGACCACCCCCGGAACAGCCTGGGATGGGGGAGGAAGAGGCCTGTCCTTGTGACCCGTGGAGACTGTCACATCGGGGGCAGATTTGTGCCACAGCTGGGCGCTCAGGGGCGGAAGACCGCCGCTGGAGCGCCAAACCTGCCAAATAGAGTGGTGGACGGTGGTCGTGATGACGGCCGTGCACACCGGATATGTGACCCAGGGAACAAGGAAACCATTCTTGCTGAACTCTTGGGTACTGCAGCCACTTGGGCATGCAGCGCAATTAAATGCAAAGGTAACAAAAAGATTCTCCTCCCAGCCCTGACCAGGGGATGGAGAGGTCTGCTTACCAGCTCCAGAGCAGCAGGTTTCGTCGTCCCTGGGTCGCCCGTCTCAGGGGCACTTTGAAGCCTTTCACAGGTTCTTGGCGGCCGCGAGATGGGTGGCGTCTGCTTCCTGCGGTGGGATCCACGCCAGGGCCGGGCCGAAGGGGCGGGCTGCGGCGGAGCCAGTGCAGTCACCGCAGGGGGACGCCCTTGGGGACGAGCAGACAGGGTGTGGGATCTTGAGCCACGCCGGGGCAGGATATGCCGGATAGCCTCCGTCTGCTGCTCCACCGTCGAGAACTGCTGGGAAAAGTCCTTGACAGTGTCACTGAATAGGCCAGCCTGGGAGATGGGGGCAGCAAGGAACTGTGTCCTGTCGGCCTCACCCATCTCGAACAGGTTGAGCCAAAGGTGGTGCTCCTGGACCACTAATGTGGACATCGTCTGCCCAAGAGACCGCGCCGTGACCTCCGTCGCTCGGAGAGCGAGGTTGGTCCCCGAGCGCAGTTCCTGCATCAATCCTGGGGTGGAACTACCCTTGTGCAGTTCCTTTAGTGCCTTGATGGACTTGCAGGAGAGCCATGGCGTGCAGGGCAGAGGCGGCTTGTCCAGCAGCACCGTAGGCCTTGGCCATCAGAGACGATGTAAACCTACAGGCCTTGGACGGGGGCTTTGGGCACCCATGCCAGGTGGCGGTGCTCTGCGGGCATAGGTGCACTGCGAACGCCTTTATCCACCGGGGGATTGCTTAATAGCCCTTGGCCGCCCCACCATCGAAGGTAGTGAGGGCAGGGAAGCTGAAAAGATCGGGACCAGGCAGTAAAAAGTGCTTCCCACGACCTTGTCAGCTCTTCATGCACTTCCGGGAAGAAAGGAACGGGGGCGAGGCGTGGCTTTGAGCGGTGCCGCGAGTCCAGGAACCAATCATCGAGCTGTAAGGTTTCAGGGAAGAGTGGAGGGTTCCACTCTAGCCCGACGCTCGCCCGGGAAAGCATGTCGTCATCTCCGCGTCAGCCTGTGACCGGGCGACTGCACCCGTGGGTAAAAGGACTGAGGCGGGGAGCCACTGGGGTGGCTTGCTTTCTTACGAAGGCAAGCCGTGACCGCACCATTGCCATGGACATGTCCTCGCAATGAGTACATGACCCATCCACGAACGCTGTCTCCGCGTGAGCAGTGCCCAGACATGAATGACAGTGATCGTGACCATCAGAAGGCGAGAGATAACGAGCGCAACCAGGAATAACACACAAAGCAAAGGAATCTTTAAAAACATGCATCTTTAAAAAGACGTTCCGTGTGTGCCGCTCTTTTAGAGAAATATACTCTTTTAGAGAAATATACTCTTATTTCTGCCGAAGCGCCCAGGGGCATTCTCTGCAGTGCACCAGTGCAGAGGAGGGAGAAGCCGCTGAAATGCGCCGTCAGATCCATCAGAGGTGAATGAACAGTCATGGGAATTCAGCTCAGAGAGCATGACCGTTCGGCTCCGAAGAGAAAATCTGAATGAGTGGTTGCATAACAGCTCCTTTTATACCCGTATGTCCGGGGGAGTGGCATGCAAATACCACTCGCCAATTTTCATTGGCCTTTTATCAAAGACCAGAGGTGTCTCGGGCTCCCTAGAGTGACCCATATTGTCACTACATCGACACAACGTCGAGTGAGTGACAGATAGGGAACTCTTTAGCATTTGTTCTCAACTTAATTTCATTGTATACAATCCATCTATGTTCACTTAATCCAATTGTGTTGGCATTATGTGAATTATATATGGTGTGTCAATGTATTGCTGAAAACGGGCAGGGGATTTCCAGTTCCCTCTTAAAGAAGTTTTCATGATTATCAGTTCCAGTGTGACAGCTATAATTAACAGCTCATTAGCAAGTGGAGTTGTTCCAAGCAGTTTTAAACATGCAATTCTACATCCTTTGTTTAAAAAAAAACAAAAAACTTTTTTGGCTCCGGCAATACACAACAATTATAGACTAATCTCCATATTGCCTTTTATTTCCAAGATTTTGGAGAGAGTTGTTTATTCGCAGCTTTACTCCTATCTAAATACATTTAACATTTTAGATACATTTCAGTCTGGCTTCAGATCCTTGCACAGCACTGAATCTGCATTGCTGAAGGTCACTAATGATATTTTACTCTCCATGGATTCAGGTTCACCTGTTGTTTTAGTTTTATTAGATCTCAGTGCTGTGTTTGACACTATCGACAATAATATACTTCTCAATCGTCTTGAGTATATGGTTGGCAACCAGGGTATGGTCCTCCAGTGGTTTGCCTCCTATCTAAAAGAAAGAACGTTTTATGTAAATTTCCTCTACGTCGGCTCAATTACCATGTGGTGTCCCTCCAGGGTCGATTTTAGGACCCTTACTATTTTCCCTGTATATGCTTCCTCTGAGCTCTATTTTTCAGAAGTGCAGCATATCTTATCACTGTTATGCTGACGATTCTTTACTCAGTGGTAAAGACACTGGCTACCACCCCTGGAGCTCACTAGTTTGCTAGTTCAAATACCAGGGTGTACAAAAAAATTCAGCTTTATGTCTACAAGGCATTATCTGGTCTCAATCCCCAGTATATCAGTGACCTTCTACACCCTTACTCCCCCACCAGAGCACTCAGGTCTTCTGATCAGCTTCTTTTGAGGGTTCCTCATTGTCACTACAGATCTAATTGCGATTGTGCCTTTTCTGTGGTAGGTCCTAATCTCTGGAACAGTCTCCTTTTCCATGTGAGGTCAGCTTTTTCATTAGCCAATTTTAAATCTTCTTTGAAAATGTATTTTTATTCTTTAGCTTTTGAATCGGTCCTTGAATAGGTTGAACTGGGTAAATACATGATGCTGTATTTAATTTTTTTTTTAGATTATGTTTTACGTTTGTGTATGTATATATATATATATATATATATATATATATATATATATATATATATATATATATCACTCTTTCTTTGTATATTTATTTGTTTGATCTGTAAATCACTTTGGGTCAACTTCTGTTGTTTTTAAATGTGCTCTATCAATAAAGGTTGACTTGACTTGACTTAAGGTGTGCCTTTAGCCCCGTTGTAACTGAATCTGAATAGTATATACAATCTTCCTACCATTTTTTTATATGTATATATTTATGTTTCATCATTAAAAGGTCATCTTAAAGATGTTATAAATTATATAGGTCGAGCTATAATGGCTTTAAATGGACATTCAGTGAGTACAATTAGCCACTACATGGTCTGTGAATGATATCTAGCTAACATATTTGCAAACTTATTTTGATGATTTTATGTCTGTTAACATAAATATATTGACATTTTTAAATTACATGAATTTTCCCTATATCGTCCCATAACAGAGTGGACATGTTATGATTGACCACATATGATTAACATCACAAAATAAAGGGAAACATAAAATGGAAGAGTAACCATTTTATAGTAGAATAAATATTTTCCTGAATGGCTGATGTCACCTCAAGTGTGTGACCTTATTTTATAACTTAGATCTTCAATTAAAGGTCACTGTATCATAATGTAAAAGGTGGACAATGAGTCAAGGACACACAAAAACCTCCATTATAAGCAGATAGTAAGAGAATGTAATACTAAACACTTAATTGTATTGAAAAAAAAAACACACACACACACACACACATATATATATATATATACACATATATACATTTATGAGGAAATGAGACTAGTACAATAAATTAAAAATGGATTGGATTTTTAGGCCCATAGCAGTGTTTTATTCTTTTTAACCAGCCTATTAAAAATGTAATCAGTTCAAATTAAACATTATTAACATCGGAACTTGTCTTGCGAACTACCTTACTAGACACAGTAGACATGCTCACCTAACCCTCAGTGACTTTTCTTAGACAGGGGCACCTGCAGGATTTAATCTGAGGGTACGCACAGAAATATGCCTAATAAACCTTATATCTAGGGGGGTCCGGGGGCATGCTCCCCCATGATTTTTTTTTTTTTTTTGTGTGTACAAAAAACAACACCAAAGCATTCAATTCTGGTGACTTTGAGATAAGCATTTATTTATTTTCTTGAGTATGAGTAGCGTTCATGTAACTATTGGCTAAAGCATTTCTTCCAGAAACCGTTCAGACAGATATGTTTTCACGCTAAAAAAAGCAAAACGCACCACAATGAATGGAGCAGAACTCAGGTGTCTCGAGGCACATTTTTATCAGTTGAAGAAGTTATTTTTAACTTGACACAGTGTCTAAAATGCAGCGCTCCCGTGAGAGATGCTAAAAACACAGTGAAACATGACACAGTTTTCAAAAGACATCTTTTTGCAAGACCGTTTTTTCAAGCCCGTTTGGCCAATTCACTGAAAAGAACTGACTCAAAAGAATTATTCATTCGCAAATTGGGCATTGCTAGTTCTTTTAAACAGCCAACAGAAATATGGGACGCATTTCATGATTGATGAAATATTCTGAGAGTAAATATTTCTCAGGTCAGTCGGAGCGCTCATGGTGGGCACAGAGCATACGGCCATACAGCTGCAGGCGCTACTGTCCTAAGATCATGTTATGTTTTGCATAACACAAATTCTCAATGTAATATAATCACACTCCAGCAGAAATACCTAAACAACAGTCAATAGGGGACATATAGGGCTGACTGAATAAAGACAATTACTGGATACAAGGACAGCTACCCGTTCTTAAGTTACAACGACAGCACATTCCCAGACACATTGAATCAGTTCTTTGCTCACTTCGACTGCCAAAAGAGAGAGAATGTCTGTTCCGCGTGTCCAGAAATGGTACAGTCCATAAAGCTACATCAACATCGGGTCAGATCCACCCTGCACACAGTTGACACTCGTAAAGCGGCAGGACCAAATGGGGTCTCTGGATGGGTACCGAAGGCCTGTTCAGACCAGCTAGCAGAGGTATTTACTGACATTTTTAATCTCTCATTAGAGCAAGCTGTGGTTCCCACTTGCCTAAAGTCAGCCATAATTGTTCCAATCCCTAAGAAAACAGCAGTGAACTGTCTGAATGATTATCGTCCAGTAGCTTTAACTCCTATCATCATGAAATGTTTTGAGAGGCTGATTCTTACTCACATCAAGGCTGTCATCCCTGCTGAACTGGATCAACATCAGTTCGTGTATCGGACCAACAGATCAACAGACGATGCAGTCATAACAGCTGTTCACACAGCCCTCACACACTTGGACCAGCCAAACACATATATGAGGATGCTGTTTGTTGATTTTAGTTCAGACTTTAATACCATCATTCCTCACAAACTAGTCCAAAAACTGATGCACCTGGGTTTGGACAGTTCACTGAGCTTATGGATACTGGACTTCTTAAGCAACATACCTCAAACTGTCAGGATGGGAGGCCGCACCTCGTCAACTTTGATCCTGAATACGGGAACACCACAGGGGTGTCCTCAGCCCTCTCCTCTACACACTCTTCACACATGACAGCTCCCCTATTCACCCCTCCAACACCATTGTCAAATTTGCAGATGGCACCACCATAATAGGACTGAAAACAATTAAACTTAACAATGAAACAGCCCACAGGGAAGAGGTTTGACATTTGGTGGAGTGGTGTACCAATAACAACCTTGATCTTAACATCACAAAAACTAAAGAGATGATAATAGACTTCAGAAGATCCAGACGCACTGAGCACTTTGCCCTCCGAGTACTAGGAGAGGAGGTGGAGAGAGTGGAGAGCTTTAAGTTCCTGGGAGTCCATATCTCAGCAGACCTTACATGGTCCGTCAACATCTCCCATCAGGTGAAGAGGGTCCGCAGAGACTCTGCTTCCTCAGGAAGTTAAAGCAGCTCCGTCTTCCACAACAATTGCTGGTTAATTTCTATCGGGCCACAATTGAGAGTCTCCTGACCTTCTGTTGTACAGTGTGGTATGGCAGCTGCATTGCAGAAAACAGGAGAGACCTACAACGGGTGGTGAAGGCAGCACAGCGAGTGATTGGGACCCAGCTCACACCACTGACAGACCTATGCACTGGCCGACACACACACACACACACATGCTGTTTGATGTTTGACTGGAAGAACCTGACAGCATATATGTACTAATTACTTTGTATTGTTTTTTTATTTTATTTTTATGTGCAGATATTTTAGAGCTACTTTGGAGTTTTTATGTTGTTCTGTTTATTGTTGCTAATTTATTTGGACGTTGTTTTTTAAGGAGCTGCTTAACTAAATTTCCTTGTTTTTACCAACAATGACAATAAACAAATCTAATCTAATCTAATCTAAATTGATGCAATCATACAATAATAGTTTGAACGCGACTTTGACAGCTGAAACATTAGCACTTCTCTACTGTTCCTATCCTTCTTTGTCTTCAGCTCCCTCTTGTGGTGAAGAAAAGCAGGTAAACTCTATTCAAACGGTGAACCATTCACTTGAATACATGCTTTGAAATAACTAAACCAAATAATTTTACTCTGGTTTATTAGTACATTTGGATGTATAGATGCATCTATAGTCAGTGTGTAAAGATTCCCCTTAATAATGATTTAATGCAGATAAATTTAGAATAGAATAGAATAGAATAGGGTTTTCTACTAGGGGTTCATGGAAATGTATTAAAGGCAGGGTGTCCCACACTTTTAAACCAGTAACTGTCCTGTTTTTACTTTTGTAGACTTTTGGCGACATGTAAGCATAATGCAACTGAAAAAGATATTAAGCAAACCGAGATAGGGGCATCTTCACATATATAAAGTATATATATATATATACTCCAAGAGATATAGTTTGCAAGATTGTACATTTTATTTTATATTTTGCTTTTTGTCATTTCAATCACATTTTAGCTTTTTTAAAAAGTACAAATTTCACATTCTATCAATTTATATGATGTCATGAAATTGCATTTATAGTAACGATACAAGATGTTGACACTGTTTAAAATTACTTCCACATTTTTAACAAAATATCCACAAGGTTGGAAACTAATAATGCAATTAGAATCCAACGTATAACAATAATTTTATAATTGTATTAAAAAAATAAAAATGTAAGTGCTTTAATATCAAAATTACCATGTAAAAACATTAGGTTTCATAAAAACCCCTGCATAGTTGCTGCAAGAGCCTATTCGTCAAATTCTTCCATATATTTGTAAAATTCTTCCATATTTACGATGTTTGTTGAAGTTAAAGTATTTAATAATATATGATTGTCCCTTTAAATATTTATATGTACATATTTATTTCACTTACTATATTATAACATTTTGTTACATGTTTGTTAATATGCACTTGTACAATTTACATTGAGTTTACATTGATATGTATAACAAGTGCTAAAATGGTACTGTCTCTTTAAGAGAACCGGCAGCTCCTTCAGCAAGTGTTTATGGTTGAATTAGCGCAGCAGCATATTAACGAGAGAAGTTGCACCGTGGTTTTTCCCTCATCCGTGCAATGTATGAATAGAATTAATGTCTATTTTTTACTTTTTGGTCACCAACTGACTGTAAATAACAGAAAGGATATTAAAAGAGACTAAATTAAACTGGAGTGTGTGGATCTTGTCTTTGGACACAAAATATATGGAACGAGCCAAAAGGAAACTTTACTCGCATATTGTGTATTGACTTACGTACACAAATATTTATTGTTAAAGAGCTACAAGCTCTCGAGTTTTGCAACACTTTTACTTTCAACACTTTTACCTCCTAACAGATGTCCATTAACGCTAATGGTCTGTAGCCATGCTGTAAAATGGAGAATGTTGTGAAAACAATCCGTGGAAAAGTTTAAGCAAAATCAAAGTTGACATGGTTAAATGCAATGTAAATGTTACTATGGCATATCACGGCTCAATTAAAGCGATGGTGACAGCGCGATTACGACACCTCAGGACCCACTGCAGCCAAATAAAGTAAATTTCCTTCAGAGTGTTCATGAGACACAACACGCAGTAAAAGACGAAGCTGAGTCCAGCTTTTTATTCAGTAAAAGGATCACTGTGCTTACGTTTTTCACCACTACACAACTCAATCACTGGCGTGTGAAATCTTAATATTTACTAGCCAGTGGCTAATAACAGACATATTTTGTCATTTCACCAAATTTGGTCATATATGCAAATGATTTACTTGCAATATAGAGGGCTGCAATGGGAACCCTGTGCAGGGGGGTTAATAACATATTACATACCATGGATTTGTCTGGTGTAACTGGGGTTGGGACGGTGGTGGAACTTGGTGTCCTCACAGTCTCTGCTGAATTGTCCTCAATCTTTGGGGATTCTGGTTCCCTCACTGTGTCCGTACTCTCATACAAACTCTTGCTTTTATCTGTGGGGTTCCATATTTCAGGACTCCACCCAGTTCTTAAGAGCATCTGAATATCTTGATCCAAGCTCTTTGTGTCGACCTGAGGCCTCTCTGTTGTCTCTTTGTCATTCATGGCTGATTTTATCTCCATCTCTGTGGATAGCGTGTTGTTGGTATGGACATGAGGCAGTAAGATAGAGTGTGGTGTTTCCCCATTAGTTGGAGAAGCAGAGTTGGTGGACTTGTCATGGACTATACCTTTATCTGTACCATAGATCTCAAGTTCAGGTGCAAGGCTGGCCTCTGCTTCCATTGGTTTGGGGTTTGTTTCTAAAACCTTTGGTTCAAAGAAATACTTTGGAATAATGTATGTTGATATTCTATGACCGTCTTTCTCTGTGTCCGTTTTGATTGAGGCAGGGACTCTAAGTGTCACCTCTGCAGACGTGTGGGTGTCAGGGAGAGTAAAAGGAGCTGTCTCTGAGCTTGAAAATTCAGATTCATGCCCGCTAAACTCCTCTGGAGGGTCCAGTGGAGTTTGGTTGCTCTCAGTTGGAAGCTCTGTCACATACTTAGCTGGGATATAAAAAGGCTTGTCTGTTTCATCTCGGCGAACATGCCACCAGTTGTCGTTTGTCTTGGCTACTAGGATGTAGTGCTCGTTGGGTTTGATGGACACCATTCTACCATCTCGAGTCGTGTAATTGTATTCAAAGTTCACCAGAACATGCTGTGAAAGTGACATGTTGGCCCACATCTACTGATCCCAAGCCTGATATGTGGCAGGTGCTCGGTGCAGACAGGAGATCAAAGTGTAGAAATAGTCATCATGAGATCTGAAGATAGAGAAGAAGAAAACAACAATTTGTTTGAAATGAATCTGATCTGAAGTTTAGATCACTATTAGCAGAGACTATTTAGCAGAGATGGACCACTTCTATTAAAATGAATGGGAGAAATTGGAATGGTCAACAGATGTAGAAAGGAAGTCCCATCTTACAGGTAAAAGAGCCAATCACCTTTTAGATACAAACATCGCATGTCAATCAACTCGAGAATGCACATGTGCATTAGCTAGACAAGCTGGGAAAATAGCGTTTTTTTAGCGTAATCTGAGGTAAAGCACAATTTATGATTCCAGTGTTGTCAGATTTTACTGCTGATTTGAAATATGTTCTTTGATCATAATTTTGACCAACCATTTTTGAGATTTTGGTGTTCCCCCATTCAAGCAGATAAGAGCAGCACTGTCATGACTGGAAATACAGTAGTTTTCTGAGAGCGTTCCGAAGATGGCTGCCAGTGGACTGACTTGCTAGAAAGACTGCTATTACTTATGCTCAAATTCAAAGTTAGGGATTTTAACAAAAACCCATGTAATAAACTTCGGTGCATCACCCATCCTGCACCGTTTGTGCTACAGGCATGATTAATGCCTTAAATTACAGCATGTTGAGAGTTTTGACTTCTGATCTTGGCCTGGTAGTGGACAATAAAACGGGTGAAAAAATTGACTTACAAGGACAAAACATGGTTACATGGGAAATTGACATGTTGCTTCCGAAAGTCAACTCCATTCAGCTGACTTACAAGCTCTATCCCCTATCAGATATTTTTGCATCTATTCAGGCATGAAAATATTTCCCTCTAGCACCACTGATGGCATGTTGTGTTAGCAACCTCAGAGACATGGGTTCTAGTCCAGGAAATAATTGCAATCATACAAACAATGGTGAGCATGATTTGTAGGATGCATTTTCACTCTAAAATAAAATTTTTACTCCATTGATGGTTAGGTTTAGGGTTGGGGTTTGGGTTAGTGGGTAGAGCTAAAAAAGTATGCATTCCTGTTTTATCTACAACAAAAAATACATCTAGCTTTGGCACCACGCTGTGGACATTTCACCTACAAACTGGAGCTTACATGTGCCCATACGTTCAACAACACATCCAGCTTTGGCTACTTGGGGGAGCGATTTGATTTTCATTAAGCACAGACTGATATCAGCAGTAGAACTTCCGACCTACTCTTGCTGTATTCACAGTGTAGACTTTTGAATTGAGCCAGTAAGTAAACATCCTTTAACCAACCAGAACACCTTAGAAACCACCTAGCAAAGCCCTAGCAACCACACAGACCACATTAGGAACCGCATAGCAATATGCTAACAGCCACTCAGGACACCTTAGCAACTGCATAGCAACAACCTGGCAACCACCCGGAATACCCTGGCATTATGAAGGCAAGTTTTGCACAGCCAACTCTAGTTTCAGATTATTATTAGCATGTCCATTATATTGAATCAGTGTCACTGTAATGCACATTTAATATAACGTGCTTTCAGATTGTTTACTATTATATCTAGAATGTACAGTATATATTCCGAGAGCAGGTTCGTGAGAAAATACCCTGTTTATTAGCATATAGGCAGGACTTTTATGGGGCGGGAGTTTTGTATATCATATTCACAACACATCATATATGTATACACAGAGGAATGCAGACAGACCAGGGGAACAACAGACAGGCATGTCAGACAGAGTGTGAGAGAGGCCAGTCATGATGGCCACTCGTAATGTGCAAGATTAGAGGATTAACTGTCTCCAAACAGAACAATTTTGAAAGATTGCAGTCCAATACATTCTGCATTCTGGTTTCGTGGAAGTGGAGGGTCAATGTGAAGAAAAGTTATTGGCCGTAAAAGGAGAGAGAGTAGAGGACATGGTAGAAAACAGATACAGCAAAACCATGAGAATAAAATGAGATGGATGGCTCGACTGCACAACACTGGCTACAGGAAGTGAGTGCAGTTTGCATAGGAACATGGCACTAACCCCAAAACAACCTACACAGAAGAAGAGAGACTAAAATAGGGGAAATATGAACTTGTAAAATAGGGAAACATACACCATGCCCTGTACAAACTACAATCTCGGTTTTCTTTGTGGTTGTTGCAAAATAACAATTACATAATATGTAGAGTAGTAGTTATATTATCACAACTCATTAATTAATGTGCTGTGCCATATGGACTCATCATAAAAACTAGCACACCTCACAAATGAACTGTAAACTTACCAGCACCTGCTAGAACTTTCAAATCAGCATGTTTTTTTTTTTTTTGTGGCTACAGCACTTATCTGCTGTGCCTTCGTGGAACTGACCTCAGGCAGTGAACGCCTGCTATGTCAAGAAAAATGTGTTCAAACCACTCACGATTACATTCAAGAACACACACTGCATCAGCAACTTGTTTGACAGAGTGCTCAGGGTGGTGATCAATTATAAATTGTTATATATAAAATGTGACACATAGGACTTGATTCCCATGTTCTCCATAAATATCATGGTTTATGTACAGTTCTAATGCAAAATCAGATTATTGTTATGAGGACACTTTTATGTTTACAGTAGGTTTGTGAACTTTCTACTATATGAATATGGGGTGCTTGAGCATTTTGCCATTTCAGTATGGAGGGGACTTTTTGCTACAATACAGAGGTCTTAATTTCAGCCAGAATACGGGACATTTGGCAACCCTATTTTACCACCAGTGCTGGGCAGTACTGATTATATATTACATGGCTAAAAATTTTATCAGTTACATAGTTTCTTTTGCATTTTTAAGGTAATGTAATCTGATTACTTTTGACGACTCATATTTATTTGATGTCACGCGCATTTAGGATATACCAAATAGGATAATCTTGTATCATCTTTGACGTAATGTTGCTAAAATACATTTCTGTGCCACCAAGTGGAATTGCAAAAATAAACCTTGTTTTCAAAACAGCTTTCTGAATACGCCCCCTTCTGCTGTTGTTTGAACAAACAGATAGTCCCGCCACCAACTCACGGCATTGGTCGAGTCAATGTTATGGTCTCTCTTGCAGCGCCGTTTCTGACCATTTTGGCACCATAGGCGAGATTGGGATTATCTGACGAGGGGGGCGGTATATTAGCATGGTGACCGCATCACTGCCGCTCCTGACTTTGGGGGCAGCTTCTGATTTGGTGCTCTCTTGAGACGAGTCACTCAAAACAAACAGAGGAATTTTCATAGCACCACAGAGACACAGTTTTTACAGTTTTCAAGAAAAATAACCCAAGAATGGCTTAATTATAGTTGTCTCTGCATATTAAGATGTATAGGAGAAAGTATTTTAACAGCAAAAATGTTACATCAGCTTTAATGAATTAAAATATGAGAATTTATATGATTTTTTACTTGCAATTTTTCTGTTACTAAGTGAAATAAAAGGAATTTACAGGGTCATAAAACACATTTTAACTGATATAGATCTGTGTGTGGAATTCCACAACCCTCATAACTGTAATTATGTAATCCATATGTAATCATGTAATCTGTAAAAATAACTGTAATCTAATGAGTATTTTAAAATATAATGTAATCTAATCACAATTACTTAATTTTGTAATCTGATTACATAATCCAGATTGCGTGTAATCCGTTACTACCCAGTACTATTTACTACAACAATGCAATGGAATGCCATGTTTTGTCTGAGCAATATTTTCCCACCATTTTATGGTGGGTTGCACAAATAAAGATTAATTTTACACTTAAATCTAACAATTTAGTTGCACCAAACTTTATTCTTTGTTTAAAAATAACAAGAGTTACATCTGAACCATCACCTTGATCTTGGTTTTAATTTTGCAGTAAACCTAGGACAACTTAAATCCTGTAACATTAATTATACATCCATTTAGGTATTATTCCTATTATTAAACAAAGTGTAAAATTTGATGCATCTGAATTATTATGTAAAACTTGATTTAAGTTTAAGATTAATCCTTATTGGAGCAACCCACCCTCAGGAAGATGTATATGTTAGCATAGAAGCCACAGTCTGATAACTGATAAAATGTTGCCAAAGTCTGCTCTGTGTTAATACACAACATATTAATGTAGATGACATATCAGTGAAACAAGGATAACAGAAACATACCATAGATGATCAGAATAATGCCTCGACTGCTTCTTGTGGGGCATTTGAATAATTCACATAAGTAGCAAATTATTTGATCTCTCTGTCTGGCTTAGTCCGGCAGATCTCAGTCCCAAACTTCAGAGCTGTAGTGTTGTTTTGTCAACATGAGAAAAAATGTGCCCAGATTTGTGTTGCTAGACAGGTTTGAGTGTGGCTGTGAGTTGCAGTAAGCAGGAGGCGTGTTAACCTGAAACTAGACACACAAGCGGGTGTTCACAAAATGTGTTTTACAAAAGAACAGTACCTTTGAAAGCTTTAGTGTATATTCACTAACCTAAGAGAACAAAATAGTCAAAACTGAGAAAAGAGGAACAAGAAAATTAAAAAAGGGGAAACAATGAAGAAATTGAATGGAGAATATTGGCATGGCAACGTTGACAGAGGGCTGAATGTAAACTGAAGGGCTGTACTTGAAGCATGTTTCATTAAAGGCTATTTTTGCCTTATGACTCATATTTGGAGTCATTCCATCCACAGATTTCAAAACAAGGGTGTTGGCTCAGAGAAACTGAATGGCTGACTTTATAGAAGCTTTTAGGTTTGTTAGGTTCACCTATCAGTCAATGTTGCTATTCTTTTCTTTTGGTTTTCCTGTACACTGAGTGTGTTGGGCTGATAACTTGGTCCAGGTCAACAGAAAATAACATGCTCCTTTTACAATACTGAATGGGGTGGGGTTTCAGTGTGGATAGGTTATCATTCATGGAAAGGCATCCACATATTCAGGGGAACACCATAAAAAGTAACTTAAAAGCCAAATGTATAAATATTTCATTCAAAGTCAGGCTCTTTGTTCAGTTTTGTTACATTGGTGACACTCCAATTTCCAAACTCAAGAGTTATACTTAGTACCCTTACAAAAATGTACTGTGGTGGTACTATGGTACAGACATTGATAGTATAAGATGGTAATACTATGGTACTTATATATATATATATATATATATATATATATATATATATATATATATACTGTATACACAGGTATACATCATGTGCCCATTGTAGGCACATTTGGTGGTGGACAGGGGTCAACACGTGTACTCTGACCAGTCTGCAGCTACGCAGCCCCATACGCAGCAAGCTGTGATTCATTGTGTGTTCTGACACCTTTCTATCATGGCCAGAATTAAGTTTTTCAGCAATTTGTGCTACAGTAGCTCTTCTGTGGGATCAGACCAGACAGGCTAGCCTTTACTCCCCATGTGTATCAGTGAGCCTTGGGCTGTTTGACCCTGTTGACACTGTTGGAACCGGTGGACCCTGTTGCCTGTTCACCAGTTGTCCTTCCTTGGGCCACTTTTGGTAGGTACTAACACCCCACAAGACCTGCCATTTTGGAGATGCTCTGACCCAGTCGTCTAGCCATTACAATATGGCCCTTGTCAAAGTTGCTCAGATCCTTACGCTTGCCCATTTTTCCTGCTTCCAACTCATGAAATTCAAGAACTGACTGTTCACTTGCTGCCTAATATATCCCACCTCTTGACAGGTGCCATTGTAACGAGATTACAAATGTTATTCTCTTCACCTGTCAGTGGTTTTAATGTTGTGGCTGATCAGTGTAGTATGCAAAAACAGTATGCCAATGGTGTAGTATGTCTGAATCCTCAATATTCATGAAGCAGTAAACGAGAAAAACACAGATTACCTACTATTTCCAGCAAGATTCTGAAGTGCAGATCGACTGGACACTTTATGATCCCATAAAGGGTGGAATGATGCCAGTACAGGGCATTATGATCCAGGAGCCAGTGTTGTAGTCAGGACCACCTACACCGAGACCAAGTCAAGACCAAGACCAGAGTGTATCGAGACAGAGACAAGACCAAGACTTTGAGGGGTTGAGACCAAGATCAAGGCAGGGCGAGACCGAGTCAAGACCAAGACCAGACCAGTGCGAGTCTTACACTGCATGACACACTTACGATAAAATGTGGAATCGGCAAACCATAGGCACTCCTCAAATTGATCTGACAGATCCACATTCCCATAAAAACACCCACAAAAAACAAATGAAGATTCCTCTTCATTCACCTATTTTATTGCCATATATATATGTGTGTATGTGTGTGTGTGTGTGTGTATCAGTGTACCATGAGAAATGTCTTGATAAAATAATCAAAAGGCACTGCAGAGGTGAATTTTATGTGTGTGAATTTTTCTTTGTTTTCTATGAGCAAACAAATACAAACAAAAACTAAGGAGCTGAAATCAACTTAACCATCTTTATTCAACACTCATTTTCCAAGTTTTACCATCCACCTAAACCAATAAAATATTTGTGCAAGCATCGCATCAGGCTTCCTGGATGACTCTTCCCCTAAAAACCATCATTAAGTACAGAATACATCAAACAGTTATTCAATACTCAAGTCTTCACTTTTCGCTGTCTTTTCTTAAACAATATAGTAACTTTCCGAGTTGAATGGAATGCAGCAAGAGGCATATTACTAACGTTAGCTAGCTAGCTTTGCTAGCATCACTTACAATTTGCTTATCTTTCTTTATGCTACTTTTCTAAGTGCCGATAAATGTTTGACGTGGTCCCAGCTGTCTCGGTAAGCATTGCATTGTAAAATGTACATCCTGCTGTGTGTTTTCTTTTGGACACTTTTTTGCAGATGAATTCTTTGCCGTTTAGCTCAGTGTTTCCCAACTTTTTGTTTTTTTTGCCACGGCACACTTTTTATGATTAAAAAATCCCATGACACACCACTACCCACGGCACACCACTATCCCACATAACCATCGTCGATAGTTTTACTTTTCAAGAACGTGTCTGTGTTTTCTGTCTGTCTAAGTAGTGTGAACTCTGTAATGTTTGAAATTCGGCTATGTAAAAAATGCAAGTAACATAGGTAGGCTGTATAATGAGGTCACAGATGCCAAGAGTGCTAACTGAATATTGAAAAACCAACAAATTTGTGTCTTTTCCAATTTGTAAATTTATTCTTGCAAATGAATTCTTGCAATGGCACAACAAAAACATTTTTTATTTATTTACTGTATTTTCCGGAAATAAAGTCGCACCTGACTATAAGTCGTACGGGGTCAAAATCGCGTTGTTGATAGAGAGAGAGAGAGAGAGAGAGAGAGAGAGAGAGAGAGAGAGAGAGAGAGAGAGAAATACAATAAAAAACCCACATAAGTTGCAATGACAGAGGTTGGATCCAGCAAACACCAGGACCCGAGAGCAGCCGCCCGGCCTCCATTCACCGGTTCAAATGTCAGATACACTCTGTGAAGATTACAGATAATCTACACATTGTATCACAGTGTTTTTGGACTTAAAACAGGAGAATTTGCTTTTAGTAATCGTATGTAAAGGTTTCTCATATTCTTTTTATGTTTCATGAGAGAATCTGTTCATAACATCTGTAACTCTATGCTGTGCACAAATAAACAGCTTTTAGTCTTTGAGTAAAACAACACACCTGGTGTATTCTATTCATTCATTCAGTTCACTGACTGAATGTTTTTACTACAAATGTGTTGATGAAGCATCATTTTGTGTGCATGTGAGGAGTTGCGTTTGACAACGGACTAGAGTTTGTTAGAACAGTAATGTTATGATGGACAAAATATTTAAACTGGTTGCATAAAATACTTTGTAATGGAAAATATACTTAATTGGCAACTTTGAAACTCTTCTACTGTCTCTATGACTTCACTAAAATACTGGGAAAAAAACTGTATTTATTTTGAGGAATTTGATAATTTTCCATGGCACATCTTTCACAGCCAGTGGTGGGCCGTGCATTTTAAGTCTAGGCCTTCAGTGTGATTCATGCCATTATGAAAACACAGTTTCACAATGAATAAGACACCCTATGCCTTTGGGCGTCATACATTATGTTGCAGCTAACTAGTAATACCAACTGACATTTTAAAAACACGTCCACGCACGAAAGACAGAACTTGAAATTACACTTAATGCTCAGGCAAGCCTAATTTTAACTGCAGCATGACTGTTTTGTGAAATGTACGTCACCTGAACAGACATTCAAAAATCATAATTTTTCATATGAATCTACCAAGGAGGTCTATAATACCTGGAAAAATCTATCTAATAATATTTGCGATTTAAATGTTGCTTGCAATAAATTTCATTTCGTCAGCGTACATGGTTATGCTGCGTTCCATTCAAGTTGGATGAGGGATATTCCTACTTGATATCTCCGACCATAAATGCATTCCATTCCTCGATATTCGGAACTGCGACACTCCCGTTAGCTTAGCAGGGGTTTGACTCTCATTAGAGATGTCTCCTAGAAACCCAACTGATAAACAATGCTGCAGCGCTAGCATTTGTGCTTCAGGTGTATGATTATCAAAAAGAGATTATAATGTTTTACACACCTGTTTCTGCAGGCGTTTGTTAAACAAGTTTTAATATCATGTAATGTGGAAATGAACTCATTTATCATGTAATAAAGTGAATGTTTATCACTTACTTTGTAGTGTCCACATATTTGTGTGACATCATGCCCCTGCACCTCGGTGAAATCAGACTTGAGAATTTCTGCACGAGCATACAAGTTGTAATTCTGACTTAAAGATGCATTCCATTGCACTTTTCCTAGTAGGAAGTTGTAAAACCCGACTTTCCAAGTTGAATAGAACGCAGCATTACTTTTCAAAACTTGATCCGACACTGAAAGCTCAAGCAGCCTAATTTACACTTAGAAAACTCCTGATGTTGCTATAACAATGCAAAAAGCACTTACCAATTTACTTGAAGTGAAAATCAGTCCTCCTTTCCTGATTAATAAATTAAGCAATCACACGGTCATGCAGAAAATCTCCTGTTTGTAAATCCATAAGGATCTCTTTCTCAATGGCAATAACGGCAGTGATGACAGCCGACACATCAGCAAGATCTCCTGCTCGCTTTCAAATTACGTCACTTAAAGCGTGATTCCAGCACTAAAGTCCAGCTAGAAGGCCTTGACTGGGACATATCCTAAAGATCACACCCACCAAGAACAAATAAATCAATCTGGTTGGCTGATGAATCTGACAGTCTGACTTTAGTTGCTCATTCATTTGCACTGTTGAGGGATTCTATAGATATTCTGAAGGCCTGAGGTGGTGGAGCTCAGACTCACACGCTGCTTCGGACATGCGATTTGTGAAACAGTTGTCACACTTTGCTTGTAAGCATCAAGGAATAAATTCTGACTGGATATACTTTTCGTTTTTCTCTGTTTGTTTGTAGATTAATTAAGAGTGGAAAGCGATTAAAAATACATAGGCAAATAGGTGACTGAGAATGAAAGGATGAAAAATATTTATTTATTTGGCATGTTAGGCCAGCAGAGAAGGCTTTGCTGGCCCTGAGAATTCGACACTGTTCACAGCACACTAGTGAGCACAGTGGTTGGGAAACCATGGTTTAGATACCCAAATTGTATTACAGTAGATTTGGCTGACATCTCTCAGACAGCCAGTTTCTTCTCCTGTCTCCCACATTCACTTACAACACTGGCAGGAGCACATCTAATCTAACAGCAATTAAGTTTGTATGTGTACTATGGACATAAGTGAATGAAGCACATTAATAAGCCGTCAATTACAAAATCATCTAGTACAAAGGATGTTACTTTTGCAACAAAATTCTCATTTTTAACTCATTATTACTAGAAAATTTCTCGTTTTTACTACGAAATATATTTTTATTACTAGAAAATGTCATTATTCATGACATGTTTTGTTATTACAAGAAAGGATCCACTTTTTACTAGAAAACAAGTAGTTTTTACCACATAATATGCTGTAATAATGTCATAACTGAGTGAAAAAAGTAATTAAAGGAATATTCCAGGTTCAATACAAGTTAAGCTCAATCGACAACATTTGTGGCATAATGCTGATTACCACAAAAATTAATTTAGACTCGTTCCTCCTTTTCTTAAAAAAAAAAAAAGAATCAAAAATCGAGGTTCCAGTGAGGCACTTACAATGGAAGCAATTGGGGGCCAATTTATTTACGTTAAAATTCTCACTTTTTCAAAAGTATAGACACAAGACAAAGTATATGCGTGTAAATGTGATTTTAGTGTGATACCATATAATATAACAATGCATAAAATCACCAACATGTTCTGTGTAAAGTTATTGCCAATTTTACAACTTCGTAACCATGACGATGTAATGTCAACAAACCCTAAAATGACTGTAAAAATGACAATTTAAACAACTTTACAGCTCAAATAATACACAAGTTTTAGCAAGTACTTTAAAAAAAAATTATAAGCTTCACATTTCTGTGTTTAAACCCTCCAAAAATTGGCCACGTTCACTTTCATTGTAAGTGCCTCATTGTAACCCAGATTTTTGCATTTTTTTAAAGAAAAGGAGGAACAAATCAAAATTAATTTTTGTGGTAATCAACATTATGCCACAAATGCTGATGATTGAGATGAACTTATATTGAACCCAAACATTCCTTTATGTATGTGGCAGCACAGCGCAATCTACTGATTTTAAAGAGGACATTGCCAATCCCATTTGTGAGAAAATCTGCATTGATGCATTTGTGAAAAAATCAAGACTGTGGTTGAGAAAATTGTGCTAAAAGTCACGTGACTCACAAATGGTGTGTATTTGTTCACATTAGATTTTGTATTTGTTCAACAATCCTGTAGAATCTATTTATTTGTGGAATATGCTGCAGGTTTATATGATTTTTTTTTTTTCATAAAACAGCGCATTTGTTAAGCAAGTGGTACATGACAACTACCATTAATATTCTCTCAAATGGCCCTTTGTATTTTCAGATCACTTTCTATTTTTTTTTTTTAAAGTCGAGTTTTCCTTTGCGAAGCGGATTGTGTTTATTTGCAAAATGTTCTATTTGTTTGTTCAGTTTTGTCACAAATTTGGCTCCATAAAACTCCAGCTGTAGATGCAACATGCAGATGTTCTTGCGTTCAAACGCAGTTGGACGAAGTGCAATTCCAAATGTTGGAGTTTCTAAGTTTCAAACTACGTTTAACTTGACACAGCGACCTAAAAATGCTGTTTATGAGGCGACGCAACCAAAGTGAGACTTGCAAAGCAGATTATGTTTGTTTGCAAAAAATTTGTTTAGTTTTGCTAAAAACAGGTGATACTTCAAGCTTGAATTGCACCGATGGTAGAAATATTTCATATTACAGTCCTGGGACATGATTAATTGTGATAAAAACATAAAAATAAATAAATAAATAAATAAGGAAAAAAGTGAAATTCTGTGTAGATCAAAACATTAGGAATGTATATAATTTTTAAGCAAAGTAACTACATTTACCAGAGGGTCCTTTGGCTATTTATATTGCATGCGCTTTATTGTTATTGTTTAGTTCTAATGATGTGCAAGACTGTAAAGAGGAAATCCTTAACCACTGCACCTGTCAATCAACTTTGAAACCTTTGCTTAGGTGGCACTGCCCCTACTGGCAAACCAAAAAACATGACAGATATTAAGTCACCCAGGCATTCCCTGCAACGGGTGATGTAATGAACTCGTTATAAAAGAAAGATCAAGAAAAATTGAGCATTATTAAACGCGCGCGCGCACACCCACACCCACCCACCCACACCCACCCAGACCCACACCCACACTACATTTGTGCATTCACTCCCTCCATTTCAGTTTCGGATTTAAAACAAGTGCTAATGAAACATCAGTAAACCATAATCTATCAGAAAACAGCTTCTATGCAAGAGGTTCATCCTGGTTCATTAAACCAGGAAACAGATTTTATCTTTATCTTTTGTATCATCCACAGAGATGAATGTCAGCAATGAAGTTGCTTTGCTAATAATTCACATCTTTATAATAATTACATTTTTGGCACAACCCATTTTGGTGATAACAAATGCTACAATAAAACTGAAACTTGAAATTAAAGGCACAGTATGTATAATAAAAAAAAAACTTGACTTGTTAAAGTATGTTGTCTTCATTTCATGCACATTTCATTTTCACTCTTAATGCATACCATTTTTGCATATCCAAGAGTATGCCTATTACTGCATACAATGTTTTGTAAACATTTAATACTTGGCATGTGTCATTCAGATGACTAGAGCCACGCAAAAATATTACTTTACAAGAACAAGAGTAATAAGATCCTTGACATTTAGTTGCCTAATAAGTTTCATAAATATGTTCCTTGGCCTGATCTAATGAATAATGACTAATCAAAAAAGAGAACCGAGAAGAAATTATAAGACATATGATTCAAAGCACAAACCTGACACTTTATACATGAATGTACTGTACATTTTCCAGTTGAGGTGCGTAAATATGTACATGTTTGTAAATAAGGGCACTTAAGGTTTCCGATGAGTCTTGTAAAATGCTTCATGTGAAATGCAACACAAAGATGGTCTGAAAATGTCTAAATTACCATTGTTATGACTTTCTGATTAGTAAAAACTGCTCGTTTTTGTCTAATTCGCAATTTCAAGTTGGATGGTCCAGCCAAATGTGGATTAAAAAACAGTAACACTGAATTTCTTAGTTATAACTTGACAAAATGTGTAGTTACTGCGTTTTGCCTTTGCAGTGCAGTATAGAGATAAATTAATGTAGTGATTAAGTGTTTCCAAATGAACAACAACAATGCTGCACATAGATCCAAAATGGCGTTATGTGTGTTGCCATTGAAACTAATAATGCCCAAGTCCAAAGACGTAGAATCTCAGCTGTCATCTCTTAATTACAGTAATTCTTACGAGATGTGAAGGCAGCATTAGATTAGAACTTTTATGAAGTATTCCGATCAAACTAACCCTGGAGCTTGAGTACTGTCAAATATGGCAGCTACAGAAACACATGAAATATGAACATTTCCGTGGTTGTCAGTCCTCCAAGTCTCTCTCCAAGTATTTCTGTATTCTCATGCAGCGTGGACAGACCGGACACTGAGCTTTACAGGAAGCATGAAACACCGTCTTACACACATGACACCTGTGAGAGAACAACAACAGAGAAAGAGAAAACACAAAGTCACCCAATCATGCTCATGACATTTCACAACTCTCCATACTCATCACAACTTAAGACTTATTTGCATGGCAACAAATTAATTTCCCACCAGTTTTGGATTCACATGAATCCCCGTAGGTCTAGTGAGGAAACTGCCGACACAACTATGAGCCAAAGGTCTGAAATTGAAAGGGGATGTGGGGAGTTGATTTCATAGGATGTCTACAGTTTTGGAGAGTAACTTACTAATAGTAGTGACACTACTAACTTAACATTGTTCAGACAGCTTCAGAGCAAGTTTTTGGAATAAAAGAGCCGACTCCTTTGTCTCGCTAAGGCTAATTTCATACATCCTAAATACACACAATTAAATTATATTTTTCACACTTTTTGCATAATTTGGAAAAATTACAGCTTGACTGGAAATGAAGCCCCAATAAAAATATTCTGTTTTATTCAAACATCATTCGTCTCATATCATCTCATGCATGCTCTTTACTGACACTTACGCCGGTTTGGTTAACAAGTTCATTAACGTTTGAAAAACTATCAGGGGCAAAATTGTTTGGTTTGTTGGAAATGATGGCACAACTGTGGTACAGCTGTAATTTTTGAAAGATTTATAGAAATCACAATCATCACAATTACAATTAAAACAAATTATTTTACACAATAAATATTGAAATGGTTTGATTATTTCACTCTTTGTTTAGATTATCACAGTATTTTTATAATGGATTTTCATAGTTTAATATTGTATGTCTGTCAAGACTAAAATAATAAAATATACACACAAAAAGGCATATGAAAAGTACCTAAAATAAACAATGAAGGCCTGTTAAAAAGTCAGTTTTAATGTGAAATTCATATAACAACAAAGTAGAAATCTGATCAAAAATCAACCCTTGGGACATGAAACTGCCAGAAATTAAATAATAAATTTAAATAAACACCCTTAAATAAACCGATTCACGTCCCTGCGTGACATTGTGGGTCTTCTTTTTTAGGCGAAAAACTTGGTTAAATGCAGCTGTTTAACACTTTTTTATACAACTCAAGTCATCTTTACACTGCAAAGGTGGTACAGAAGCTGCATCTAAAGTGCCATATATACCAAGAAAATACACAGACTCTTTAGAGCTACTCAGAGGTGGAATAAATGCATTTACACAGCAGTTACAATTGCATTAATATAATGTTATGTGATTAATGTTTTAATAACGCATTAACCCATGTGATTTAGGGCTGGGCAATATGTTAAATATTTGATCAGTAATCGCTTTAAAACATTACCTATAGATTGTTCAACATATTACAGATTCATATAAGGTGTAAGCCTAATAAATTCTCTTGTGTTCTCAAAATAATGCTGCCAAATGTGTGTTCTTATTGAATTTGTGTTTGTATTGCATTTCGTGAACACAGTTAATGCTGCCTAACAAAATAAAACTCAATTTTATGATTTAATCACTTTTGTATTTGTTTCTTTAATACAAAGATATATTTGAGCGAACCTGCAGAGTTGCGTTCACAATGAATGTTAAGCGCAATCTGCTCCATGGAAATAATGCGAACTAAATTTCAAGCACCTCCTGAGATGGTCTTAGGTCATTTGCAGCATTCTCATACACAACACTATTCTAGCAAACAGTTTTCAGACGAATGAAACAGAGAAGAAAGAGTGAGAACCCTTTACATGCAAGTGTTCCACAAGAGACACTCCCGCTGCACGTCTCTGAGCCAGTGCTGCCAGATCTTGAAAGAGAAACAAGCGACCAGGGGTCAGTTGCATAAACATAGCCATTAACTTAAGACTGCATCTAACAAATAGTTTGACTAGCTAAAGCCATCATAGAAATCCTGTTGCATAAAACAAGCTCATGGTTGTCTTTAGTAAGACAGTCTAATTTGCATTGTATTGTGGGAAAATAAGACACTGAACAGCTTTAAAAAAAATGTCCGACAGTGGATGCTCAATACAGTTTTCGTTCGCTGAAAATATTTGCTTATTAGAGGACTACAGTGCTTCAAAATTTATTCTAATGAACAAATTTAGTGATTATATCCCAAATAATAAAAAAAACACATGACATTTTGTAACCATCGTTGAAGTCAAAGTCTCAACTGAAGCCCCCACTGGCTCAGCTGACAGTTATTTTCTGGGGGGGGATAATATATATATCGTTTTTCCTCTAAATATTTAATGAGCTTGAAATTTCTTATGCGCAGAGTATAACTTGCTTGCAATCCATATTGATGTCTCATATGACAGTGAATCGTTCTTTTGTGTCAGTTATTTTGGGTTTATATTTTGTCATTATTGCCGTGATCAAGGAAATGAACTGGGTTGCCCTGTCACTCACCGAAAATGCGACTATACTCTGGAAACAAGCCCAAAAAAATGCAACCCGCGACGACTTATATTTATAAGCGACTTATAAATCAAGGTGGAAATAAATGGATATAAATAGGAAAAATAAGGATATATATAGTCAAATTGCAGCACTTTCAAATTTGCAATTAACTACAAACAAATTATGCGACTGACAGCACTATTTTAAACATGAATTATGAATATAGAAATACGAAATGAATGAAACTATGTGAAATTATACTTTTAAATACATGCTCTGTCATAACAACAACTAAGTTTAAGGCTGCTCTGATGCAGCACGTAATTTACACAAAGCAGCATCAGAACAGCCTTTGATACTGGGAGCTGAGGTGGGTCAGAGCAGGCATAAATTAGTCTGGATTTTATGCGGCTTTACACAGAATTTTGAGCAGGCTCAGAGTATTCTTATCTCAGCTGTGTAAGGACATCTTAAGTTGTATAATTAACGGCGCATTTTAGTTTTTTAACTGTATTAAGTGAAATGTACAAAAAATGTGTCAAGTTTAATGCTGTCAGCTGTCACCCTAATTTCCTGTTTTTCTACCTGAAAAATTAAGTTATACATAATATCAAAGGATGGTTATATATTTAAAGATACGGCACCCTTAAATAGCTCAAATGTACTTAGCACCTTTTATCAGTAACTTCTTAACCCTACTAGGCTCTTCGGCCATTTTCATTTTTGTTTTTTTAATCAATCGGAGTGGTTCAAAACTTGGTGACTTTATTTAGATATACAATCAGAATTTTTTTTTTTTTTTACTTCATTCGATGAGTCTCAGTGGTCATAAAAAACAAAAGTGACATCTTGGCTGTTAGCGGTCAAAATTGACCGATCATAGGAAATTAAAGGGAAAGACGCTAACACAGTGCAATTTTTTGTTGAATGCTGAACGAACACACACAGAAATGAAGGGGTCAGACTATAAAACATCCAGAGTGCAACGGATTCAAACCCACACCCACACAGAGAAATGAGTGGGTTACACTGTGACACAGCCAGAATACAAAATGCACACACACACGCACACACACACTTGTGAAATCCCCTACCCCCAACACACACACACACACACACACACACACACACACACACAGACATTAATGGGTGTCACGCACACACACACACACACAAATCAAAGAGATCAAAGAACAAAAATGTCTGAGTCAGGTGCCTTCCAGACAAAATACTGCACCTTTTTGTTATGAAACAAAGAAACTTTCACACAGCTCTGAGTTATAAATGTGGCCTCTTGGGCATTGCTCACAGTTCATTCTGTAGCAGCACCATGGCGAAATGCTATACTGTTCATGAGACCCTGGAACAATTGCTTGACTCCACTGATGAAGAACAAGGGCTTGCTGAGGTGGCTGTATAGAACACTGCAGTTGAACTACTGGATATTATTGTCACATGATTTTCAAGTCATGTTTTTTTTATTTTTCTCACCAGATGGCAGCAATCTTCCCCAATACATGACACATTCTCATATTTTCTTTATGTTTAAACTTATAGAAGTGTAGATTTTTACTGTAGCGAAGTTGCTTATTTGCATATGCAAATGATTGTAAAATTAAAAGATTTACATGTAAATACGATCTTAATAACCTAAAATCCCAAAAGAAGTGCATAATTTTATTGTTACTACTTCAGGGAAGTTAGTGTTATAACATTTCATAAAAAAAGGGGTACACCTTTGTTGCATCTGGTCAAAAATTACCACAAACTGCCAAAGTGTTAACCATTTTTGAACAGCTTAGAAGGGTTAAAAAGAGTAGCTTTAAATTATGACTTTAAAGATCGTATTTACATGTAAATCTTTCAATTTTACAATAATTTGCATATGCAAATAAGCAACTTCACTACAGTAAAAATCTACACTTCTATAAGTTTAAACATAAAGAAAATATGAGAATGTGTCATGTATTGGGGAAGATTCAAAGTAGCTTCCCCAACACTGGATGTCTATTAAATTTGTAGCATTTGACAGTACCTGGAAGTGCTCTCAAGCTGAAAAGGGAAGATGATGTTGCCTGTATTGCAGATCTGACAAATAAAACCCCTCTGGGTGCAAAGGTCACAGTTGTGCACGTGTTTGGAGCCAAACTGAATCAGAGACTGCAGGTAAGATTCATAGTGCCCATCTGCTATCTGTGTGTCACAGAGAGAATAAGCAACACAGAGATTATTGGACATGTACAGTAGTTGTTCAGTCTTATAATAATATGAACTAGACTTTTACATTTTCTGAAGAAAATGTGAGTGGTGTTTATCTGTGCCAAATTCACTGCCATGATGCTAGGGTGTGGTTACCAGGGTGTTTCTATGTGGATGTTAAAGTGTTCTGAGTGTTTTTAGTGCAAATGCTGGTGTGTTCAGGGTAGTTGCTACAGCGCTGATAGGTGGTTGCTTAAACGGTCAAAGTGTAAAAGATTTACTAGATATGACTCAGGACCCTCCTTTGATTTTCCACCTTTTCTGTTATAGCACAAACGGTGCAGGACAAGTAATATATTGGATTTTTCACCCAATTTTCACAATCCAATAAATTCGCAATGGATAAAATCATGTCCTTCCCCACATTTGTCTCATTGAATATCCAGTTTCACTCAGAAATACGTCAGAATAAGGAAGTAAAATGTGTTGCGAATAATGTTTCACATTGACTTTAATAAGTTTGAGCAAAAGTAAGTGATGCTAGTTTTTACCACTAATTATAAGAAAAAAATGAGCAGAAGATACCTGTTGCAAGTCCAATATGCTGTATACATCTCTATTCTCCATTAAGTAACTCCTCTGTTGAAGTCTGGGGGGGGAGGCTTCTTATTACTTATACAGTATATTGCAAACATCTATTAAAGCTGAAAACATGATTACAAAACACATGCTTTCAAGATCACACACACCTCGCCAGGATTTGCTTGCTGATCCCACTGCGGCACATTAGGAGGTAGTCACCAAGGAAACAGAGTCTCTGTCTGAGGCTCTGTACTGTAGACATGATGTCAGTATGATCAAACAGGTCAGGATTTAAAGTGTCGAAGTTCAGGAGAGGCTCGTGCTCTACTTGAGCCAGCAACTTCAGGGCTTGTCTTGAGATCTAGACATATAAACACATACACAGTTAAAGAACAAAAACAATGTAACAGATTCACAACTTGATCAGTATTTCTCCAATGCTGGAGAAAGTCTCAAATCCACACAAACATAAAACATGGAACATAAACCAAAGAAACTACAGAAAACTATGAAATGCTTCTCTACTATTTAAATAACTATTTTTTATTTTTTTTATCTCATTGAATTTAATTTTATACTCGCATTACAGAAGTACAATGTGTTGTGAACATTGATAAGTGCTCACCTCATGTGATGTTAGGTCCCAGTTGTGCACCATGCGAGAGGGGATGATGCTTGTGTCTCCTTGGTGACAGGTCTCACAGTAGTACTGACCTGAGAACTCACAGAGTCGAGCTTTTCCCAGAGACAAACCGATCTGCCTAGAGCAACCTGGGGACACATTTACAGCAGCTTTTACAGAGTGTCAGAAAGCACAAGTGCGAAAAACAAAACCTCAATAACATACAAATTAAAGATGCAAAGGACTGAAACATGTGGTCTATGGCCACACATATGGCTAAATGAAATAATAATGTCCCAGATGATGAAAAGCAAAATTAATTTTTAAATCTAGATTAAAATCCAGACCCACTTTATATTAGGAGTCTTTTTATACCATGTACTTAAGCATTTGATTCTATGTACTGTTGTTGCATTGTACTTACATTTACAGTAACTGCATTAAATTACATCTGTAAATACACTAAGCACACTGTTAAACTTTCCCCAAAACCTAACCTAACCTAACCCTACCCAACCCGTACTTCAACCTCAGTAGTACCAAATGTAGTGACACAATAAATACATTTTATTGTATGTATTTTAATCAAAGTCTTTCTAGCATGTCAGTCCACTGGCGGCCATTTTTGGAACGCTCTTGGGCAGCTATTTTTCGATGTAAACAAGAGGCATACAATAGCAGCTCCTATTTACTTGAATGGAGAAAGACCAAAATTTCTAAAACAGTTGGTCAAGAATACGATCAAAGAACTTATTTCAAATCAGCAAAAAAATCTGACAACACTGGTATCATGAATTGTGCTTCTTCACCTCAGGTTATGCTAACAAACACAATTTTCCCAGCTTGTATGCCTAATGCGCATTCTCGAGTTGATTGACAAGTGATGTCTGTATCTAAAAGGTGATTGACTCTTTTACCTGTAAGGTGGGCCTTCCTTTCTACATCCATTGACTGTTCCAATTTCTCCCATTCATTTTAACAGAAGTGGCCCATCTCTGCTAAATAGTATCTTTTTTAATCAAATCAAATCACTTTTATCGTCACATATTCATATACACAAGTGCAATAGTCTGTGAAATTCTTGGGTGCAGTTCCGAGCAACATAGCAGTACAACACAATGTTAGTACATAGTAGTTAAAGACAACTAATTTACTGTGGGACCTAAAATCCTTAAATGTAATCTTTGTATTCACGTGGTGTTTAAAAATGTTCATACAATTTTCAACAAAAGTTTGGCTTTATTGACACAAAAGAAGGTCGAGTAGTGTAACCATCAATTAAGTAAAGGATACTCTACAGTCAGCCGGCCATTATTGCAAAATAAACCCTGGACAGGTGGTCTTGTATCACCCTAAAAGGGTTTAATTTGCGATAATGACCAGCTGCCAATAGATTATCCTGCTTATTACATGGCTACTTGCCAAATACATTTTTAAAGGGGTCATGGCTTTTTTTCATTACTATTTTCATATGTTCCTTGAGGTTCACTTATAATATTAGTAAAGTTTTTTGCACAAAATACAATCATATATTTGTAAAACACGATCTTTTTCCACCCTCATTCTGATCATCTGTCAGAAACACTCGGTTTTTGTGCTGTTTCTCCTTTAAGACTTGACAGTACACGCCCACTGTTATGAATGTTTCTCTGCTCTTGAATGACCTACTCTCTCTATTTGCCATCTCACTGCTTACCGCTACTGGGCAGCACACGGAAGTGATTAAAGGTTTAAGTGGCCGTTGATGTGTTGTTGTGGAGGTGGTCAGATGCAAATGTCTACCACAGTGTGACATCACAATGTGGAGGAAGTAGAGTATGAGTTGTTTTGGCAGCTTGGTTTCAACAAATGCTCTTTTTGAATGAGGATGAAGTTTTGAGTTCTGAAACTTACAGTATGTTTTTATAGCACAATGAGCCCTTATACACCAACAGATCAAGGAAAATTAGATTCCTCATGTCATGACACCTTTAAATGCACATGAAATAATGATTTGTGTTGAAATAACGAGTCTTAAAAAACCGCTGAATTCATCCTGAGAGGTGTTCATATGCGAAAATGTAATTTTTCAGAAATATCAGACCACTGGATGGCACCACTGAGCAATTGGAATAAATTATTCTAGAGAACTGTGCAATAAAAAGCATTACAAATATTTTCACATCTTAACAAGGGCGGAACGATTACGGTAATCAAAATAAAATCGGAATTGCCATATGACCTAGTACAATTATCAAACCGCAAGGGCTGCGATTTAATTTATAAATAGTCTAAACATGCTACTCGCTATGCTTACTGTACAGAAAGTATTGTAATGTATGTGTGCAGCTCTGTTCTCTTTTGTGTGATCCATTGCTGGAGTGTGCGATGAGAGACAAGGGTTTGTGAGCTGTACCATCTAGCTTATGCAGCATTTAGGCAAACGTCAACTTTTTTCCTGGTTCCCACTGCCAGAGCGGAGAGATTGCATTTGTTCTTGTCTGAACTTCGGAGTTTGTATGTTCTGTCATTCAAATGTGTGAATAAATCAGCTTGTCCGCAACCCTCGTCTTGTTTTTGTATTTGAATTTAAAGTGTAACGTTGTTGTTATTATACAAAAATAAATTTCTTCTTATTGGGTTCCACAAAAAAAAAAAAAAAAAAAAAAAAAAAAAAAAAAAAAAAAAAAACTGGGCTGCTGTGATCACAAAGTGATCAAAAACAGGTACACAGTACACAGGTGGAATATGAATGCGATCTTGTATGAAATGTCTTTTTCCCTCTATGTTTCACTTTTTTTTATTAGTTTGGTTCTTTTTTTTTTTCTTCTTTTTTTTTTTTTTTTTTAAGAGGACTCAAGTGTAAACACCTTTTCTTGAAGAGTATTTTTATTGGCAGTATAGCATATGTGCCCATGACTTAGTGATTCCTTTTGACCAAAATTAACTATTTTAAATAATTTTTGTTATATGTTAATCATATTGCAGTTCAAATCCCAACTGCAATATTTTTCAAAAGAATCGCAATTCGATTTTTTGTCCAAACCGTTAAGCCCTAACTTTAACCATTATTTTCAAAGAAGTCTCATAAAAACCTGAACTAACCTTGATATTAAAAGGTCAAAAAAAATTCACTGACTTTGATTTGACAAATACAATTAGGGATGGGCAAGATACCGGTATTAATGAATCAACCGTTAGAAATTTTTAAGTATTGTTTCTGGGGCTGGGCGATATGGCCAAGAAAATTATCACAATATTTGTTTTTTTTCATATCGTTTGATATCAATATTTATAACAAATATATATTTCATACCATTAATGGGGCGGAACTGCATTCCAAATGTTTGTTAGACCTCAAGAATTAATTAAACATAACTTTGTTTACAAGTAAACTCCAGAGTTTAAAGTACACTTAGTTTAGGATGTAATCCTACATAAAGTGTGTGACATCTTTTCAATAACATTTTGCAAATTTCATCATCTTCAGCTGATGTTTGACTCCTCTGAAAGACTTTCTTGTGATGCTCCACACTCCAGCTCAGTAGGTGGTGGTAATGCACCATAAGACAGATTGCCAACACTAATAAACACCACAAGAAGAAACATTTTCTTGCCTGTGACAGCATTATGGATCATACATTTTTTTTTAAATAAAAGTTTAAATAGTTGTTGTATTCAGTCGACAGCTGTATTCCATTGTCAGTGTTGTCTTGTTCAGTACACAACAATATAATATAAGCTTGATAGCTAGCGGCCACCGAGCCTCATTGAAAAATATGAATATGGTTTCTATGACAGCAGGACTGCCTGCTAATACTTCCTAACAGGCTGATTTCATGTCTGTGATTCAGTTAGCTAGTTCTGTGTATAACTTTGCCGAACCGCTTGTGTTTTTAGTGACACATTCCTGATCCGATCGTCTAGATGTAGAACATTACCCAAACATTTATCATTGATATCAGATTTTCTTCCATGATAAATATCGATATAATTTTAATGCCCAGCCCTAATTGTTTCTATCGCAGTTAAACGTGAACTGTTGCCACATGAAATGGAATGCTTGTTCTAATCAGAGATTGTGCTACAAATAGTCATATTATAATCATTACTTTTATTACTGTTATTACTTGCAAAATAAACCCTGTAAATAAACATTTGTGTTATTTTTGCATTAAAAAATAGGGGGAATTGGCTCCCCCAGCTGAGCCTGGTTTCTCGCAGGGTTTATTTTTTTCTTCATTAACTATAATTCTATGGAATTTTTTTACTTCATTGCCAGAGTCACCTTTGGCTTGCTCTCTAGTGGCCTAAAGACAAGTCATTTTAAGGCATGATTTTCAATGACGTTTTCAATTAAACTGCTCAATGAAGACTTTGAGACATTACAGCATCATTTTTTGTAAAGCTGCTTTGAAACGATGTGTATTTTGAAAAGCACTAAACAAATACAACCTTTTCTCACGGTCTTGGATAAGAGCGCACTCGCTCTTAGACACACTTTTTCAAGATTGTGAATACATGTACAGATGGTTAAAATGAAAACTGATGCACTAGTTCTATTTTATGCCACCTATATGGTTCTTTCTGGTTTTGGTTTTTAATCTGTCAAAATGATGGACAGTATTTTGGAATTATCCTTCATGTTTTAAAAATTCTGTAAATAACAAAAATGTTTCCAGGTAATGCAACCTTTGCTTCCAAATTTTTGTACCTGCACATTTGTAATTTTGTGCGTCTAGTCCTCTCTCTTTGGGGACAATGGACAAGTGAGACAGCAGCGCCCCATCTCCCTTCAGCCTGTGTTGGACCAGCCTGTGAACTTTCCCCTCTTGCCCACCATTGGGCGATGAGACACCCTCAACTGTCCCGTCATCCTCCCTCTCCAGATACGAGTCGAGCGCTCCTCTGATGAGGCTCCTCCATCCACGCGCTTCCTCGCCACTCTCTGCTCTCAAAGTCAGGGTTTCCTGCGCAGTCAGAACCTTGAAGAATGCAGGGCTACCTAGAGAAACATCTGGAACCACATCCCTGATTGTCCCTATGGGGTGAGAGAATAGGGGCCTCTTGGAGTCTTCTTGGACCCGGTAAGCCCTGAGGGTTTCCAGGGAGAGCGATAGCACCAGAGACCTCCATCCCTTCTTGTCCACGTTCTGATAGACCACCGTCTCCTTGATAGCATCCGGTTCTGGGTCTGTATGACGGGTCCAGTCTAAATGAGGAGAATCAGGCAGTTCTGTGATGGTGCACTCGGGGCTTGAGGGTGGCGATGGGACTTCTTGGTCATTTGGCGTTTGTAGCACCTCCCACTGCTCGTCCTTCAGCATGGGTCGTAGTTTGCAGACAGCCTCCATGATGCGGTCAACCCAGTCTTCAGCCTCCCCTCGAGACGGCGCTCGCAGGTAGAGTCTCTTGCCTGGGAAGGAGAGCCAGAAACGTCCCTCAGTACTGGAGGACAGGTGGACGTCCACGCAGCGCAGCAGGGACAGGTTTTCGTAGCAGGTGCGCTCCTCTGCGTTGATGTAAAGCCGCAACTCAAAGGGAGAGAGCTCACAGTAGTAATCCCACCACATGCCCACCGCACTCCGGCGCTCCAGCTGACCCAGCTTTAGCAGACCCCTGAATGGGTTAAGCAGACCTAAAGAGAGAGAGAGAGAGAGAGAGAGACAAAGTTACAATCTCACTGCTCTCAACAATATAAAATAGATGGTTCCAATTAAATTCTGATTTAACTGACGAGTTGTGTTCAAAGCCGTTGTAAAGTCCTGATAAATGTACATTCTATTTTAATGCACTAAAATGTAAAATTTCTTGGAAACTGCATTTACAGTCAGTTGGGCTAATTAATTATATTACTCGGCGAAAGAATAGCTTATTCTGATTATTACCGAAAAAGCATTCATCTATTTATTGATGCATATAGAAAACATTGGTGTCTTTTATCATATCTCTGTTGTAGGGCTGGGTGGTTTTTCAGATCTTTCTGATTAATTTGAATTTGCGTTTTGATATGATTTAAAAAAAAATAATAATTTAATCGAGAAATCGAGATTTTGCAAAAAAAAATATTGCAAATGCTATAGTTAGATATGGCTATAGTTAGATATGTTGTTAAATCCACCAAAGTCTGAATAAGGAAGAGAAAAAGAATTCATAGCATTTATCTTAATGCCATTTCCAATCTGATCAGCTGCACGTGTATGGCACGCTCCAAGTGAACAACACGGAGACTGATATAAAAAAACAACGGTAATATTCCCAGTATGATTGTAGCTCAGCTTCATCTATCATGCAGATATACACCGTCTTAAGACCATAACTGGCCTCGGCGTGCGCATGTTGATGAACGGTCTCCTTTCCTTTCTTTTTACCTGTAATAAAGCGTTAGTTACGTGACAGTTATGGGCGCTTCATTTCAAATCATGGAGAGGCTATATATGGGAGAATCAAACATCTTTTGCCATGATGATTCAGATAGATCGCTAATTATTGCTTTGTTCTGTGATGTGTTTAAAGTGTACTGCATCAATAGACAACATTTGACAAGCGATCATTTTGACAAACTTTGCTAGTTGAATTGTAATGATAAATGATTTAATGTTGCTGCGCTGCTCTGCGTGAACCGTTAGAGGGCGCATTTCTATCTGCAGGGGTTTATGAATATACACACAAATTGTTTGATATACAATGTGTACTTTTTAGATAAACTTGATAATTTATAGATCTTGATTTCTAGATAACGTTCTAGATAGACTTGGTTTAGATAAGATGAATACCTACACTGGCTAAGAATTATTTTGCAGTTTTCTTATTCTATTATTTCTGAACACCTGGGTTTATTAGATTTGTATTTATTTTACATTTACACTCTGTTGACATCTTCCCCCTGTTTTTTTTTTAGTACATTTTTCTTGCACACCTTTGTTTCCTATAATGAAAAGAACTTGGATTTCTCTAACCAGGTTGCCTTGCATTCTAATAAAGAACATACAATCTGAATCATGTTGGAGTACATTTAAAAGTTGAAAAAAATAAAATCGTCCATAAGTTTGATAAAAAAAAAAAACATTAAATAAAGAATTTTTTTTTGCTATATCGCCCAGCCCTACTCTGTTGTCGCTGTTTTATAAAAGCAAAACTTTTAAACTCGAGAACACATGGAAGATGGTTTTAAGAACACCCCATACCAATGAGAAAATCACTGTAATGCACACACTTGAGTGGCTTATTGCTTTATTATAAAAACAACAGATCCATACTCATCATTACTGTCATTACTGCTCATCTGATTTGTTTAAAACCAGAAAAATTAAGTTTGTGTTTTTCATTAAAGCAACACGTGAATACTTCATTTAAAAAATTTGTTTTTTGAGCTGTAAAGTTGTCCAAATCATAATTTTTTGCCTTAGGACTAGTGTTTTAGATTACTAGTTATTAGTAGAGGTAGACTGATATATCGGCTTTACCAGTATATCTGTGCCAGTAGTTGCTTTTTGGAACTATCGGTTATCTGCAAAAATCAATGCTGATAGTTAATGCTAGTTTTTTTATTATTATTCCTTTTTATAAGGTTACAAAACAATAAGTGCTATGAAAAGGTTTTGTTGTTAAGTAGATACATGTTAATTATAAGTTCATGTTAATGTTCATGTTGATTTTGACTGACAGGGTCCCTAGAGAAAGTCAGTTTAAGAAGTCTGTTTTTATTAGCGGGTCACTAATTATTTACTATTGATGAATGACAATCTACTTAGTCTATATGACAATGTTTACTGTGTTTGTTTTGTAATACAATAGCCGCGTTTCCACTATCGGTCCAAATGAGGGCATGCTAGTGCGTGCCAGGGCCAGTTGCGTTCACACTGTCACTTCAGGGGCTTCATTGTGCCTCCTCAGGGCTTTTTTTTAGGGCCAATGGCCAATAGCCTTTGGCCCACTGATTACCCTTGGGTCGAAAAAGGCAACTTGGCAGCGAGGCAGAGTCAATGCCAAAGGCGGAGTTTCACCGAACTTGCCAGGTTGTGCATCTAGCGCACAATGATACAGGTTCGGGAAAAATTAAAAACAAATTGCAGTCACAGTACAAATCCTTTAAAATGCACAATGGACAAAGCAGTGCCCAAAGAAAGAACTTTCCATGGTTAGAGATCATGGACGGTGTGTGGGATTTTGGTCTTGTGGCTTGATGTCCGAGGCTTTTATTCCCGGCACTGGCCCAATAGTGGAAAAGTGACTATTGTACATGATTGTAAGAGTGCATTTTATGTTTCCCTTGCATTTTTTACCAAATCTTATTTTTTGTTTTATGGTTATTATTGGGATTTTGATTGCTAAATAAACTGCATCATGGATTTTATTTATTTTGGACTCTTGTAGCCTCTATATCTGTGCCTTTCACAGTAAGGAAAGACTAAGATTTTTATTATATCATTCAATAAATTGATTTAAAAAAACTATCAGCCGATTAATCGGTTATCTGCCTTTTTCATCGGTACTGGCAAAATCCTTTATCAGTCTACCTCTAGTTATTAGTTATCAGTGTAATTGCGGTTTCGCTTTTTCTCTGTGTAAAATGTCCTTGAACACTCTTGCTTATCACGTGAACGTTACCGGGTTTCCCTTTTTTATATGGTCATGGCAGGAGTTGGAAATATTGGATAACAATTCCTTACATTTATATAGCGCTTTTCTAGGCACTTAAAGTGTGCAGAATCCACCTGGATGATGCAACGGCAGCCATAGTGCGCCAGTACACTAACCACACACCAGCTATTGGTGGAGAGGAGAGAGTAGAGTGATCCAGCCTTTTAATGGATGGGGATAATTAGGAGGCCATGATTGAGAAGGGACAATGGGGGGATTTTGGGGATTTTTAATGACCACAGAGAGTCAGGACCTCGGTTTAACATCTAATC
The DNA here is from genome assembly GCF_019703515.2 of Myxocyprinus asiaticus. Lineage (NCBI taxonomy): Eukaryota > Metazoa > Chordata > Actinopteri > Cypriniformes > Catostomidae > Myxocyprinus > Myxocyprinus asiaticus. The sequence goes on from NC_059375.1 coordinate 12,179,508, forward strand.
CGAAAGACGGTGCCTTTTTACAGTATAGTGTCCCAGTCACTATACTGGGGCATTAGCACCCACACAGACCACAGGGTGAGCACCCACTACTGGCCTCCCTAATACCTTTGCACAGACATGGCTAGGAAGCTATTACATTACACTAGTCTCATATTAACATGTATAATGTTTAAGTCTTCATGCTATAATTTTGACATGCAACAAATGCTGTCAATAGCTTGTACTAAATCTGGAATATTCCTTTAATAGGAGAGAAGTGAGAAGACAGTGGCAACAGACTGAGATTGATGGTATTTTGAAAAGATGATGAAGGGGACAGACACTCTATACATTTAGCAGACACTTTCATACAAAACACCAGTGTGGCCTTACTCGAGCACATAGAGTTAAACAGGGCCTAAATAATGGTCTAGCAGTAACTCTCTGGTTCCAATTTATTTAAAACCTGGGAACAAACCTCCAACCTAAAGCCCAGAGCACGAATCAACACTTAAAATGTGTGTGACAATTTGAAAGTTCATTATACCTTACAAAATTAATTTTAGCACTATCTGAAACCAAGCAAAGATAAGTTCATACAGGTGCATCTCAATAAATTAGAATGTCATGGAAAAGTTCATTTATTTCAGTAATTCAACTCAAATTGTGAAACTTGTATATTAAATAAATTCAATGCACACAGACTGAAGTAGTTTAAGTCTTTGGTTCTTTTAATTGTGATGATTTTGGTTCACATTTAACAAAAACCCACCAAAAAACTATCTCAAAAAATTAGAATATGGTGACATGCCAATCAGCTAATCAACTCAAAACACCTGCAAAGGTTTCCTGAGCCTTCAAAATGGTCTCTCAGTTTGGTTCACTAGGCTACACAATCATGGGGAAGACTGCTGATCTGACAGTTGTCCAGAAGACAATCATTGACACCCTTCACAAGGAAAGTAAGCCACAAACATTCATTGCCAAAGAAGCTGGCTGTTCACAGAGTGCTGTATCCAAGCATGTTAACAGAAAGTTGAGTGGAAGGAAAAAGTGTGGAAGAAAAAGATGCACAACAAACTGAGAGAACCGCAGCCTTATGAGGATTGTCAAGCAAAATCGATTCAAGAATTTGGGTGAACTTCACAAGGAATGGACTGAGGCTGGTGTCAAGGCATCAAGAGCCACCACACACAGATGTGTCAACGAATTTGGCTACAGTTGTCGTATTCCTCTTGTTAAGCCACTCCTGAACCACAGACAACATCAGAGGCGTCTTACCTGGGCTAAGGAGAAGAAGAACTGGACTGTTGCCCAGTGGTCCAAAGTCCTCTTTCAGATGAGAGCAAGTTTTGTATTTCATTTGGAAACCAAGGTCCTAGAGTCTGGAGGAAGGGTGGAGAAGCTCATAGCCCAAGTTGCTTGAAGTCCAGTGTTAAGTTTCCACAGTCTGTGATGATTTGGGGTGCAATGTCATCTGCTGGTGTTGGTCCATTGTGTTTTTTGAAAACCAAAGTCACTGCACCCGTTTACCAAGAAATTTTGGAGCACTTCATGCTTCCTTCTGCTGACCAGCTTTTTAAAGATGCTGATTTCATTTTCCAGCAGGATTTGGCACCTGCCCACACTTCCAAAAGCACCAAAAGTTGGTTAAATGACCATGGTGTTGGTGTGCTTGACTGGCCAGCAAACTCACCAGACCTGAGCCTTGTCAAGAGGAAAATGAGAAACAAGAGACCAAAAAATGCAGATGAGCTGAAGGCCACTGTCAAAGAAACCTGGGCTTCCATACCACCTCAGCAGTGCCACAAACTGATCACCTCCATGCCACGCCGAATTGAGGCAGTAATTAAAGCAAAAGGAGCCCTTACCAAGTATTGAGTACATATACAGTAAATGAACATACTTTCCAGAAGGCCAACAATTCACTAAAAATGTTTTTTTTTATTGGTCTTATGATGTATTCTAATTTTTTGAGATAGTGAATTGGTGGGTTTTTGTTAAATGTGAGCCAAAATCATCACAATTAAAAGAACCAAAGACTTAAACTACTTCAGTCTGTGTGCATTGAATTTATTTAATACACGAGTTTCACAATTTGAGTTGAATTACTGAAATAAATGAACTTTTCCACAACATTCTAATTTATTGAGATGCACCTGTATATCTCAGTCAGCCCATGAAGGGCATTTTTCTGCATGGCTTCAACAGCAAGAAGGAAGTTTTCAGCAACACAGGAAACGTATGCACCCTTAACACATCAAAGCATACGGTTCAAAAATAGACTAACCAAATACAGTACTTTTTTTTTTCACTGCCATGTAGCTAAGGGCTCTATGAGTAAAAAATAACCGTCTAGCAGGAGTAACTTATTTAGCAGCTTGAAGTATTTTAAAAGGTGATGCCAGTTTTAATTAGACTATTTTGGAAAAATTAAGACAAGCTATTACAAGTGCACCTTGCTTAATGCCACTCAAATGATACATGAAATAAATAGCTTTTTGTCTTGTTTTTTTCCCGTAAAAATATGTAAACATCCTTAAAACTACACACTTTTACCTGAGAAGCAAAATGACAAGATATTTAGTTGAAAAAAAAATTCACTGAGGTTTATGGCTAAGACAAGAAAAAACTAAATTCACAAGGGAAATAAGTAAAAAAAGATAAATTATTTCTTATCCAATTGGCCCTTTTTTCTTGTTTTAACCTCCTGAGACCAGAGCATGACTACTGTGTGCATTTTCCATTCCCCTTTTTGATTTGTAACTAGTAGTCCCTAAGAAATATGCACCAAAAAAAAAAAGAAAGTATGTCCTCATATGTGGATAGTGGGACTAAGGGGTGAAATTTTAAATAATACCAAGTTATAGATGCTATGTTTCCAGGTGTGTTGTTATTCATGTTTTTGAGATGTTACATACATTACATCAAACATTTGCATAATTAATTCTGATACTAAGTAATGGCCAGCATCCTCTAATCACTGCCAACCATGTTAAAATAGAATTCTGCATTATAAATTCTGAATCTATGTACTGATTATCATTGTCCCATGTCTGCCAAACATGTTGAGTGGTCCAAACATCATCTGCAGCCTGAAACTTAACTTTTGACTGGATGTTAGGAGTGAATGCACTTGGCTGCACAGGAAAGCTATAGGATCAATAACCTTATTTTCATCCCAACTCCATATAAATCCTTTGAAAGCAACATTTTCCAGCTTTTGGATGAATCCATTGATTCTCAATGTGATAATGCATAGTAAATATAGGATATTTTCAGGAAAATTAGCCTATAGTCCATGTACGTGGTCATTGTGTTTAACAGCGTGCCGTTTTGCGATAAATTAATGAATTATTTAAAATGGCATATTGGATGAAACTAGAGACTCTACTCTTTTGACTCAAAACTGGTTTTAATGTAAAAACTTGAGATTTCAATGAGGTTTCTTACCAGATGCAGTTTTGTTGCAGTTTCTCCCCAAAGAAAAGCTGAGATCAGCGCCATGTTGTTTTGTCACATGACTCTGTGCGTCGAAAGTTTAACCCTTTGATGACAGCCTAGAGTCTCCTGAACTGAGATCAGTTGGTTTTAATTAAATTATGCATAGCCTATAGCGAAGCGAAATGTAACATCCATACGCAGGGTCTCAGGACGTTAAGCTTAAACTTCACAAATGTTTAAGGTTTCTCCTTAAACAACGTTAGTAAGCGATTATATAACACTAAAATCATGTTACCACATATTGTTTACATCTTGTGGCTATATTTCTGAAAAAGTGAGTATTTTAACATTTACGAATTGGACCCATTCAGTGTTCTAAAACAACTTGGTTTGGCACATTCAGGAGCCAAGTAAAAAAACAAACAGAACTTTCTTTTTCTAACTGTGAGAGTACATTTTTATCCCTCTCTCAAGAGAGTTAGTGACATAAGTGACAGCGACCATTGGCGATGCAATATAGGCATGTCCAAGCAATGCAACAAAGGCAAGAACATTTTCAATTTATGCAACTGTGCAGCGATGCAATGTGGTGACAACCAACAGGAATGAAGACATCAGAACGCATGTGATCGGTCTCCTGAGAGACAATGTAGTCCAGTGTAGGCAAGACAGAGGAGAACTTAATGTTACTGTGAGTGATTTCACTGTTCTATTTGACTTGTCTCAGCGATATATTAAAAATTACGCACGGAAAAAATGTGTCAGGAATTGTCTGCTGTGGCGAGCAGGGTGTGGTCGAGTGGCGTCTGGACAGAGCGAGGCTGGGAAGATAAGTGGTGAACGAGTTCCACCTGTGCGCCACACTGGTCTCGCGTTCCAGTGAGGAGCAGCGGGAGTATTTAAGGAGAGGAAACAGCGGCAGACAGGGATAGACACACGGAGCTGTGTGCGTGTCGTTATGGTATGTGTGACATTGAGATGTGTAGTGTGTTTAAGTTGAGTATTAAAGTTCGTTGGAGTGTTCACCCTGTCCCCGCTTCCTCCTTTCCACCCAACCACGAACCTTGATACATTGGCACCGAAACCCGGGAAGGAGGAAGGATGCGCTGTCATGGAGTCCTCGACACTGCCGTCCGCCAGGAGGCGGAGGAGCCCGCTGCCGTCCAACAGGAGGCAGTACACCTGGCTGAGGACCATTTCACAGCGCGTTCGGGTGATGGCAAGCCCGTCTCTCTCTTCTCTCTCTTTCTCCCTCTCCTTCCTCCCTCTCTCCTTTCTCCCGGAGGACTCCCCGGCCTGAGTTTGGCAATGTGAGTATGTGGCAAGCAGGGCAGATATGTGGTGAACGAGTTCCATCTGTGCGCCACACCGGCCTCGTGTTCCAGTGAGGAGCAGCGGGAGTATTTAAGGAGAGGAGACAGTGGCAGATGGGGAGAGAGAGATGCATGGAGCTGTGTGTGTGTTGTTATGCTATGTGTGACACTGAGAAGTATAGTGTGTTTAATTGAGCATTAAAGTTCATTGGAGAATTCATCCGGTCCCTGCTTCCTCCTTTCCACCCAACCATGAACCTTGCTACATCTGCATTCAAAGTTAGTTTGATTCATGCATTAATAATCATTGATATGAAACATTGAGCACTGCTGCAATTTAAATGCAAAAAGCAATTTAAATATAGAAAGATTGTTTTTAATGACAAGATAACTGATTCCTTGTCAAATTAGAATGATATCTTATTTTTACCAGCAATACATTTCAATTGTGATCAGATTATCAAAAGCTATGGCCAGTTGTGCAGCTCGTCAATATGGTTAGAACGACCAATAGTAGGAACGCCCACTATGACCAACAATAAAGCCACTCAGCGACCTCCAGTGACAAAATCTCTGTATGTGTAAACGTCCATCTTACCGTTCTGTCTCCGGTGAACAACACTAGGTGGTGACTGGAGACTGTCTGGTTCAGGGGTGGGTGTCACCTGACCATTCATTTGTGTAACATCAATGATGGCATGCCCTACAGAATTGCCAGTTTCTTCAGGTTTGTAGAAGTCCTCCTCTGATATCCAAGATGTGGATTTCTGTGAGACACAGAAAGGCAAGTTAAAGCAGTTTGAGACTGTTATAAATACATTTACAGTTCATTTCAGTGGACCAAGAAAATTAAGCTACAAAATGCTTTATATGATGAAATCTACTAATGAAGTAAAAATCTATCAAAGTCTGAGAATATGAATACATAAAACACTTACACAGGAGGAATACAGGGAGTCAGAAGATGTTCTCCTTCTCACAATACTTGTGGAATGTTTAAGCACAGCATGCCTGGAATTTTCCATTGGATCAGAGGCAGGAGAGTTCTCTAAAGTAAAAGTGTCAGGGTCTTTAAGGTCAGAGGTCTTCTCTGCAGTCTCGTTGAGAGAAGAAACTTCAGGGGAACCAAAAGAAGAGTCTCTGTTCTCTCTCTTCTTCTCACGTTCGTTAATCTCAGTGACTGCATTTCTAACTTTCAGTCTTGCGGTTTCAACTAGAGTCTCAGACACTTTTTCTTTTCCGGTCTCCTGCAATGTTTCTGTGGATATCTTTTCTAAGCAAGGTTCAGAAGCCTCTGTGAAGAGTGTGTCTGATTGGTGCATGTCCTGTGCAGTTGGGTTAGGCATCAGGGCATCAGGTATGTGCACTTCGCCGTCTGAGATCCCATGTGTGGCAGCAACACTCAGGTTGTCTGGAGCAGGTATGAAAACATCAAAGTCTTCCTTCATCAAGTCCTGACTACAGGAGCTGCTCACTCTGAAAAAAAAAAAAACAAACAAAAAAAAAAACAACAACCAAACATATGGGTTTCAATTAAATCATTAATACCTCCAAAAATGCCTACAAAACCCTAGAATCAGACTTCAAATTAGAGCTGACCAATTTGGACAATGCGATTTGATCTGCAATATGATTAATATATATATATATATATTTTAAAACAATTAAGTGTTTCCTTTTTACCACAGTCATGGGCAAACGGTGAAAAAAAGGTGTTCACTCTTGACTCCTCTTAAAATAATAAATAATACTTAATAAATAAAAATACTGTGAAAAATAAAGGGGAAAACACCTTCACCGTGTACCTGTTTTTGTCAAATTTGTGATAGTGTCTCAGCCCACTTTTTATCATTATTTGTGGAACCAAATAATTAGTTATTAAGTTAAGAAATATATATTTTTATAATAATAATAACAATAATATTATTATTTGTAATAAAACAGCACCATATTTGTGCAATAATTTCTTAACTTGCATGCAGCATTGCTATGCGGTCCAGTTAAATCCTAAAGCCTTCATTTTGGAGGAAGCTTTTATTTTGCCGCAACACTGAAGACGTTTGTAGTTGAGTTGACGATGGCCTTTTAACCCCTCATACTGTGGTGCATTTTTGAGCTGCTGCCCGCAATTTTTAAAACCTCACCATTCACACGTAACAAATAGCAAAAAATTGGTCTCATTTTTCAGAGAACCGCCCAAAAAAAAAAAACCTCCAATTATTCATAAATATCACTGAATATCTTAGCCTCTGGGTGGACTAGAAGCTCGATCTAGGTGTCATTAGAAAGCAGAGATCCTCCCCCTTTGCAATGATATAAAACATTTTATCATCATTAGTCAAAAATATATTTTCTGATGATTTGTTTTGCATGCTTTTCCTTCATATTATGTTCTGGACGTCTAAGATATAACATTAAATTATTCAGTCAAGCAAGCTCACAGACAAGTAAACAATGGCTAATTTTTTTGAGAAATTCCTAAGATAAAAGCAGATATAAACTTCTTTGCTATTTGGGGCTTACAGCAGCAGTTATTGGAGCATAAAAGAGATGTTTGTATTTGATAGATAGATATATATATATATATATATATATATATATATATATATATATATATATATATATATATATAAATAATTTTTCACTTTTTTATGCTTTTGAAAATCTTTCGAACTGTGGTATTAAGGCAACTGTACAGCCACATTACTGAGAGTGAGAGCTTTCATTTGATGTATGACATGTCCATTTATGTGCTATGTGAAGGACTTTTATTTTTATATAAATATTTCTACCCCATTACCTCTGGGGGGCACAAAATTTCATTGCGAAGCTTTTGAGGCCTTATTTTGTATACGGAGACTTTAACGTTTTAAGTGTAAACTTTTTTTTCTATGGACCCAGCAGGTCCATAGAGTTTAAGGGGTAGAGAAATTCTCTCATTCCCACTTTTGTCCACAAAAACAGGTGTTATGAGGTTACTTTAGTTTTGCATAGTAACTTTTAGCATACAAGCATATTTGAAATAATGCAAATGGATAATTAGTGAATCTTAGCTCATTAGCCTCATGCAGTTGCCCACCAGAGTTTCCGCTAAAAAGAAATTGTGCCGGCCAACGTGTATGGGGATTATAAAGTTTGCCAGACAAATTGGAAAAAAATCCGGTCATCTCATTTTAGTGTTTATTTTGCACTGTGAACACAATGGACTATGCATAATAATATGAAATAGGCTAATAATGACACAATCAAGTCAAATGAACTATAAATGTTTGTTCATTATAGCTGCTTTTTCATTAAAAAAATAAAAATAAACAATCCATCATGGAATTAATCCAATTTAAAAAAACAAAAATGCAAAACATAAATTTGCCACATATCTTTTAGTCTATAAATAAATATTAAAATAACAAATTGTTAGGTTACGTCATATAATTTCTCACCTTGGCTAATTTTCTTTGGCTCTTTATTTTTATGACTATTTTCCAATTTTTCATAGCACAAAAGTGTTTTGCTGCCAAAATGAAGTCAAATGTGTCCAGTGTTTCTCTACAACTTGAGATTCACATAAGCCTGGTGTCCTCTCCAGAAGATGGCAACACAAGGTTGTTTTAATGCGATTCTGAAGTGAGAAGCTTCTCACTGCGGGCACACGAAACGGGAATAACGCAGGCTGCCATTTTGCGCAATACAATGCGCTGTAGTTTCGGATTAGGACTTCGAAAGCTGTCTGGAAAGTTTAAAAGCCCGTGGCAGCAAAGCGCTGTTATCATTGGCATGGCATCACACTGTAAACTTGTGGCAATCAAGCGGTTTCTGATGAATCGTGTTAAGATAATATTTGACCTCATATGTCACAGCGACAGCGATTAGGAAATTAAAAACAGCCATTTGCGATCAGAATTTGCGTGATTTCTTTGTAAAAAAAAAAAAAAGTTTACATCCACCAACAACTTCTGCAGGTCAATTGTGTCTAATAGAGCAGATGTGATAACAATGACGGTGACCCGTGAAATGTCATAATTTATGTAAAACCCTGAGTTTTTCCTGATGCAACGATCTGGTGGAAATTTAAAGAAGCCCTAATCCCCAATAATCTGTGGAAAACGGGGTGTTTCAACCCCACAAACAGCACTTTTTTGGGAGTTTCAGTGCAATTTGAGCGAAGCGCCCACAGACAGCAGTTCTTTTCCAGGCAACAAAAGAACCCGGAAGTGCGGGGCAGAGAGTTTATTTGTAAACAGTAACTTCATCTATTGGGGGCTCTTCAACATTTTGCTGTAGATTGAACTTAATTCATACTGAACCTGGAACGTCACTTCACAGATCGGGGTCTGTGTCATAAGACTGACTAGTCCTTCACTAGTCTACAAGTAATTCAGACAATCCACAGATGTCAATTTTGAAAATACACAGAAAAAGACACAATGTAAGTTTATAACAGAGCACAAACTCTACTTACTCCGAAAGGGTGTTCTTCTGTTGTGCATTGCGGCTGATGTCGACATCACAGCTCCAGCGTTCTTTCTCCGGACTCCTGAGCTCCTGACCCTGCAGCAGACTATCAGAGCTCAGGCTGGAGGACAGCTGCGATGAGCCTGACGTATCCAAACTCAGGTTTGATGAGGTCAGAGGTGTGCTCGGCTCACAGCCCTCGCTCTGCTCCTTCCTCGGCTCCCTCTGAAGCGCTTCCTGAGCCCAATCTGAGCCTCCGGACCCTCCCGATGACTGGGAGACCGTATCCCAAGACTCCTTGCGTTCTGGGCAAAGCTGTTGCTCGTCGGCAGGCGTGGGGGGGCATAGACCCGCAAGAACCAGCGGTGTGTTGGTCCACTCATTCAGTACAGCTGATTTGTAGGACAGCTGGAAAGTCAGCGAGGCCAAGCCCTGCAGGAGGGTGAGAAGAACCTCACGGTCCTCTGGGTCCATGAGAAGGGCTCCTGGCTGGTAGTAGGAGCCCAAGTTGGACCCCTCGCGGAGCAGTGAGGTCAGGTAACACTCCAGAAGCCCGTCGTTCAGCGCCAGGCGAACCCATGCTCTACAGCGGCCGATGTCTGAGTTTATGAAGCTAAGACGTTCAAGTTCTTGAACTACATCCCTGTAGCACACAAAAGTTGCATGTGACAGTTAGGACTGTGCTGATAAAATCATCTATCGAGATACTGTGATTCTTTTCAGAACTAGTTGCAATTTTTAAAGAATAACTGGAACTGAATAATTAATGAGCAGTTCAGTTCTGTTAACGGTTCTGGAATATCTGCATGATTCCATTGAGGTGGATGTAACACTGTAAAAAAATAAATGCAATAACAATTGCTTTCCGAACATTGTCCATTTTTTCTTCCTTAAAAGTACTTTTGTTAACATAATTGGTAAGGAAGCCAGAATTATTCAATTTCTTACATTTCCATCCCTTACCTTGCATGGGAGATAACAGATCCTACAGATCTGCAGTTTAAAACATGATTATCATATAGTGATTCTTTGCAATGTATTGAAAGATGACATGTTTCACGATGTGTATCGTATCATGAGGTAGTGGCCAACCCCCAGCCCTACTGATCATGTTCCATATTTTTCTATATATATTTCCATTAACAAGATACGTGTGTACGTGTAAATAGGAGTGTGTGCAAATGCACTTTAAAACGTATTGTAACAAAAGAGAAATTAATATTTTGCATAAACTTGCTCTCGAAATAATGTTGGTGAAAAAATGGTGTCACTCAGTTATTGACTTAACTAACCCTAAAGCGTGAGTAAAGGGGCTTTAAGGGACCTTTAGGGAGTATCATTTGACTATTGGCCATAGACTGTTAAGCCAATTACTAAACCACATGATTCAACTAATCCTTCAGGCTTGTCACAACTCCCACACACAGTTTCCTTTCCATGCCTCTTTCTGTTTAAAACGGGTGACCGGTTGCTCACTCGGAAAAACCTTAAGGCTTTATTTTATGTCAGTTTTAGGCATGAGCAATTTTGTACAGAGGAATGTAAAGCCTGCAGACAACCCGAACAATTTGGTCACATTATTAATTTAATCCGTTTCTATTCACAAGTATGAACTAATTGCCACAGATTAGGGATGGGAATCATAAGGAACTGGCCAGAAACTGCACTGACTGATTTTAGTCTCAGGAGCCTTCTTGGTGAATTTCGAGCTGGATATGATGGTAGTCAGATTCACTTAAAAGAACAAGCTCATTAGAGTCATTCCTTCGGGAACAGCATTTTCGTGCTGTGCTTTTCGCGCTGTAGATTCAAAAGAACCGGCTCATAAGAATCATTCCTTCAGGAATCAGACTTCACTGGTCTCACTGCATGTTTAGCATGCGTCACCGGTCCTGCTAGACTTGCTCCAAACTGGCGTCTCCGGCATGGGAGGCAGGCACGCTAACCAGGAGGCTAAAGGCTACAGCCTCTAGCGTCAGTCGCTAGTGCGCCTCTTGAGGTCAGGGGAGTGAGGTTTTCACATACTGCACAGCTATCACTTACCAGCTGGCTCCTGTTACACATGTAGATTCAAAAGAACCAGCTCATAAGAATCATTTGTTTGGAAATCAGACTAGCCTGGTCACAATAATGTCGATACAATCAAATATCAATATATCGCAATACTTTTTCTCATGATATTGTAACAATACTTTAGATCCATGTATCAATATTTATATTCAACTATTTGTGTATTCATATCATGCAAACACACAACAAAGTTGGCATGCTATTACTTCCAAATAAATTTAATGAGCTCACCAAGAGACAAAAACATGATGTTTCAAGCTATATGCTCTTCATCAGAAACAAGTATATAACTAAAATATACCCAAATGAATTGGAATGAAAATTGGAATTGACTGAAATGTAATTGAATCAAATTATGATAACGTGATGTATCGCAATATATCGAATCATGACTTGTATTGCAATACGTATCGTATCAAGCGATACTCAGCCCTAGGTCACACAGTGCATTTTGCGTTGTAGATTCAAAAGAACCGGCTCATTTGAGTCATTCATTCGGGAATCGGACTACACTGACCATGCTGTGTGTTTCGTGCTTTAGCTTGAAAAGAACCAGGTCATAAGAGTCATTCATTCGAGGATCAGACTACACTGACCTCTGTTTATTTAGCACTGTAGATTCAAAAAGCACCAGCTCACAGGAGTCATTTGTTTAAGAATCGGACTACATTGGTTGTGCTGTGCTTTTCGTGCTGTAGTTCAAAAGAACTATCTCATAAATGTCACCCGTTTGGGAATCGGACTACACTGGTCATGCTGTGCGTTTAATGCAGTAGATTCAAAAGAACGGGCTCATAAGAGTCACTGGTTGGTGTGTTTTGCGCTGTAGATTTAGTAGAGGCAAGGATGGATTAAGAACTGAGAGGCCCATGGGCCGGTACACCATGGAGGCCCCCCATGACGTGTCACGTGACTACGTTCACCTTTATGCGCCACAGGACGCTTGCCAGATTTGGTTGTATTTTCAAATTGATGGAAGAAAAGTTTGGAGCAATGTCTTACACGACCAGTTATATGTACTTTTTAATTATGAACCAATCCAAAATCATGCATTATTAATAGGGATATGCATGGTATTCAAATACCAAAATCACTATTTGGTTATTCTGCACGTGTTTAGAGGTCTTCAACCCGATCTGAGTCCGATGGTACTCGACAAACCTACAGGTTTCGGGCCAGGCTCGGGTCAATTTTTCAAGTAGGCTATAGGGCGAGTTAGGGGTGTTCACATGAGCGTCGAGGCCATGTAAACGCACTGGACAGATGTCTTTGATTGTTGCGCCATACCGCATGGGACTGTTGCATTCTTTTAGACACTGTTAACCTATAATCCATAGCATTCGCTGCCTCATGGAAAGTGAACCTGCCCTGGGCAGAATTACACATTTTCCATTTATTAAGAATAGGCCTACTATTTTGCAGGCAGTGACCGAGATTATTTTTGTTTGACTTTAATGTGATTGTATCATTTGAAGATCTATGTATTGTGTTATTTAGGCTTATAGCTTACTGTGCACTTTATTCCCTGCTAATCTGAGATAGGTTTATTGCCATGGATGCGTCAAACACTTTCTTATTCCCGAGCCCTGACAAATAACAGAATAACCATTTGTGAACTCTCGCGGTTAACCAAACATTACAAAAGGTTATCATGCACATATTTAGGGTATTAAGGCATCTTTCGCTTTGTCACTAAACATTAAATGCATGCAGGACTTAAACATTTTAAAGTCCTCCATACTGTTGCACGAATTCTGTCGCTTATATGAATTTAAACCATCAGCTTTGTACACAGCCAGGGTAAACTACAGTACTGCACCTTATCTTTGTGTTTGGAAGCGTTTTGTAAATCAAAGCCTGTTCTCTGTAGTCCTTCAAATAAACGCGCTGCACCTGTGAGAAGCAGATTTCCTGAGCTCACACTTGAGTGTCTGTGCTTGCGCTGCTGTTGTGCAGCACGCATTCGGCTGAACAAATGGTATTTCACATAAGGCTGATATTTACATGGATTTATAATAGAGATCTCAAAATAAATAAATAATTGATTTAGAGCTCAGGGCCCTCTGGGTTTAGAGGCCCTTGGGCAATGGCCCAATCGGGCCGGTGGTTAATCCGTCCCTGAGTAGAGGGGTAGCGCTGCCGCTGAATAGTGCTTCAGGAAACATTTCAGTGTTTTAGTATGGTGTTCCGTCCGCATTGGCGAAAAAATTCATGTTCAAGAACTGATAATACAAATCGAAAATCAGTAAAATCATTTTGGTATTTCATTTTGGTTCCAAATAACATTCTCAACCCTATTTGAGATATTATTTGAAAGCTTAAAAGTGTTAACTTTTCATTGTGTCAGTTCCAAAATCTACCAACAGCTTTATTAATGGATAAGAAACAATTTCTTTATCTTTTTTTTTTTACTTAAGTGTGTACATTTCATTTCAGAAATTTTGTGTATTTGCCATCATTTAAATGTAGAACATTATTTATAAATTGCCCATCTATTACCTTGTTTTATATTCTGTGTTTAACTGTAATGTTCGGTGTACACTTGTTTCTCCAATCACCAAAAAAAAATCCTTGTGAACATAAGAACACTTGGCAATAAAGCTTATTCTGATTCTTCTTCCGATCCTGCTCTCTAGATATATTGGTTTCGGCATCCACCACTGAAAACCTAAGTCGGTTGACCACTAGTTCCAACACCCCCAAGTGAAACTAATCTAGATATTTTAACTTATGACCTACCTGTGGGTGACAGTCTTAAGCAGGCTCCAGAAGACGGGCTGAGGAAGGGCTCCTCGTGACCCTCCTTTACGTCCATAACCTCCTCCATCTAGTCTGATGAACTTGCTCTTGATGCCGTGGATGAAGACAGCTTCCAGAGCACAACACAGCAGGTTAGCTTCCAGGTCCTCACTGGTCACTGCTGTGTCTGTGGTGATGTAACGCTTCTGCAGGGCTTTCAGCGTTCGTGCTATCTTTTCCTTGATCCACTGAGGAGAACAGAGAGCTTAACATGAGGGCTCTTAAGCGTGGATCGTCGGTTTAGACATTTTTTTTTCCTTGGACAAGATGTCAAAACAAATGTGAGAAATGAATAGTCATTGATTTCGAGGCAACTTTTTCAATGACCAAACTTAAAGGAAGCGTTCATCCAAAAATGAAAATTCCATAATGTTGTTCCAACCCTGATTTTCTGTCTTCAGTGGAACACAAAACGAGAATTTCAGCAGAAAGTTGATGCTGCTCTTTTCCATATAATAAAAGTGAATGGTGACCATGGGCTGTCAAGCTCCAAAAAAAAAACACAAAAAAAAAAAGCATCATAAACGTAGTTCATTTGACTCGTGTGCTATATTCCAAGTGTTCTGAAGCCATATAATAGGTTTGCATGAGGTAATTTACTGAAATATAAGCGTTATTCACAGATCATTTACTCCTCTGCCGCAGCTCTGACATATTATGCAAGTATATTTTACAAGCATATTAAAATATGCCGTATCAAGACGTGTCACACCACGTTTGACGTCTATAATAACAAATGTCACTAGTTGTCATGTGCCTTGTTTTCACATATTCAGATTGCACAAATCAGATTTTAAAACTACAAACCAGGAGAGGATTTTTAGTGAATAACAACTTAAATTTCAGTCTGAGCCTCACTCAATATCCATCATATTGCTTTGGAAGACTTGGAATGTTGTATGTTACTGAACTGTTATGGTAGCTTTATGGTGCTTTTTTGTCATTTTTGGATCAAAACATAACCTGGTCATCATTCACTTTCATTATATGGCAAAGAAGAGCGTTAACATATTTAATGTGTTTGACAGAAGACAGAAAATCGTATGGCTTTGGAACAACATAAGGGTGAGTAAATGCTGACTTGAAATTGTCACTTTTGGGTGAACTATTTCAAAAACAACTTTACGCACGACTGCCCCTCAAGTGGACTCAGTATTTTACTGGCTCTTGAGGATCTGAGACAAAGGGAATAGAACAGACATGACATCATGCTCTGCCATGCGAGTGTGAGCCATTCCTACAGACAGACTTGTCACCTGATGTCAGCTGACTGACTACATATGGAACATGATCCAAAGAGCTGCCAATCAAAGCCGAGTCGAGAAGAGTCAAATTATTTGTGCAAACCTCATTAGTCATGTTTTTGGGTGTGAATCCAAGCCTTGACAGAAGATTTATTTATTATAGGGGTCACTTAATCAGTCAACCAATTTTTTTTTCCTGCAGGGCCACCTAAACTAAATTTCGAACCACCAAAGCAAATGAAACGACATTTGATGTCTTTTTTCTCCCACTAAGAAACCTGTGTGACCCATTTGAACTCTACTGATTTTCTGCTGTTATGACAAAGCTTTTAGTTTCCATCCTGTGTAAAAATGGCTTTGTTTGCCTTTGATATTCCAAAAGATGACTTTAGTCATAGTTGCACCGTCGCTCCCTACTCAGTAAAGTCATCTACATGGGTACTAGAACCCTATGGTATATAAATAACGTGTTAAGTTAGTTTGACTTCCCATAACACTTCGAAATAGAAAATTCTGCATCAAATATATTGTACAACAGATCATAATATTTCTAGTTTATAACAAATGAAGAAAGTCTGTCCTGACTGATCAATGTGACTAAAAATATGTTTTGTTTACATATGCCTCTACTTGACCGTATAGCTTCAGTTATCCATTTCCTAAATGTGCTAGTCTATTGGAACTGTGAAATCTTTTCAGATCTGCAGTGAAGGGGTGATTTCAATAGCAAAGGTCCTAAATAAACAAAGAGGAAATGGCTAGACAAAGAAACCTTAATCTTTTGTGCAGCCACTTCTCTCTCAAAGGCAATACTTGTCTGGTTTCCATTCTGCGTGTCTGACCTTGAGAGTGTTTAATATGGTTTCTCGTTACGTTTTAAAGTTGATGTAATTTTTTTTCGCAGTTAAAAGGACTTTTTTTGTATCCCAGCTTAATATGCAGAATAAACCATTTGTAGGCTGATTTGATTTCAAGTGTAACACTGCTGCACTATCAAAACATTTCTCCGTTTGTTTGAGCCTCCCATCCAGCCCAACACAGCAACATTGGCTAAATCAAACTTAATTTGGGGCAGGACTAGGGATGCACCGATGTATCGGCTGCCCATATTTATCGGCCAGTTATTAACCAAATTAAAACCATTGGCATATCGGTAATAAGCATAAAAACGATGATATGGAAAAATGATAGTTCATTTATATACACAATCCAGAAATAATAATAGCCACAATATGTAGAAGGGTTGGCACTCCATAGAATATGTAATATTTAATTTGTATTCTTTTTCGTTCTCACGTTAATGTGGAAAAACACCCATAAACAGACGTGACAGTTGTGGATGCAGCACTTACATCTTGGCTACATGATGAGGGAAACCATCCAAAACGCTTTGAAACCATCAGACTTTGACTTCTGAGACATCGGAAATGATATACAGTGCATCCGGAAAGTATTCACAGCGCTTCACTTTTTCCACATTTTGTTATGTTACAGCCTTATTCCAAAATGGATTAAATTCATTATTTTCCTCAAAATTCTACAAACAATACCCCATAATGACAATGTGAAAGAAGTTTGTTTGAAATCTTTGCAAATTTATTAAAAAAAAAAAAAAAAAGGAAAAAAAAAACATGTACATAAGAATTCACAGCCTTTGCCATGACACTCAAAATTGAGCTCAGGTGCATCCTGTTTCCACTGATCATCCTTGAGATGTTTCTACAACTTGATTGGAGTCCACCTGTGGTAAATTCAGTTGGTTGGACATGATTTGGAAAGGCACACACCTGTCTATATAAGGTCCCACAGTTAACAGTGCATGTCAGAGCACAAACCAAGCCATGAAGTCCAAGGAATTGTCTGTAGACCTCCGAGACAGGATTGTATCGAGGCACAGAACTGGGGAAGGGTACAGAAAAAATTCTGCAGCATTGAAGGTTCCAATGAGCACAGTGGCCTCCATCATCCATAAATGGAAGAAGTTTGGAACCACCAGGACTCTTCCTAGAGCTGGCTGCCCGGCCAAACTGAGCGATCGGGGGAGAAGGGCCTTAGTCAGGGAGGTGACCAAGAACCCGCTGGTCACTCTGACAGAGCTCCAGCATTTCTCTATGGAGAGAGGAGAACCTTCCAGAAGAACAACCATCTCTGCAGCACTCCACCAATCAGGCCTGTATGGTAGAGTGGCCAGACGGAAGCCACTCCTCAGTAAAAGGCACATGACAGCCCATCTGGAGTTTGCCAAAAGGCACCTGAAGGACTCTCAGACCATGAGAAACAAAATTCTCTGGTCTGATGAAACAAAGATTGAACTCTTTGGCCTGAATGGCAAGCGTCATGTCTGGAGGAAACCAGGCACCGCTCATCACCTGGCCAATACCATCCCTACAGTGAAGCATGGTGGTGGCAGCATCATGCTGTGGGGATGTTTTTCAGCGGCAGGAACTGGGAGACTAGTCAGGATCAAGGGAAAGATGAATGCAGCAATGTACAGAGACATCCTTGATGAAAACCTGCTCCAAAGCGCTCTGGACCTCAGACTGGGGCGAAGGTTCATCTTCCAACAGGACAACGACCCTAAGCACACAACCAAGATAACAAAGGAGTGGCTACGGGACAACTCTGTGAATGTCCTTGAGTGGCCCAGCCAGAGCCCAGACTTGAACCCGATTGAACATCTCTGGAGAGATCTGAAAATGGCTGTGCACCGACGCTCCCCATCCAACCAGATGGAGCTTGAGAGGTCCTGCAAAGAAGAATGGGAGAAACTGCCCAAAAATAGGTGTGCCAAGCTTGTAGCATCATACTCAAAAAGACTTGAGGCTGTAATTGGTGCCAAAGGTGCTTCAACAAAGTATTGAGCAAAGGCTGTGAATACTTATGTACATGTGATTTTTTTTATTTTATTTTTTATAATAAATTTGCAAAGATTTCAAATAAAATTCTTTCATGTTGTCATTATGGGGTATTGTTTGTAGAATTTTTAGGAAAATAATGAATTTAATCCATTTTGGAATAAGGCTGTAACATAACAAAATGTGGAAAAAGTGAAGCGCTGTGAACACTTTCCAGATGCACTGTATATTGGATATTATTTATTGTTAGAACAGTTAAAAAGTTTTTGTACCTCTTTATACATTTTTAAAACATTCCTTAATAAAACAGTGTGGTCATGACAAATTAAGCTAAGTAGCAAAACTATCGTTATCGTCCTGTAGGTTTTCATTAAAACTGGTATTGGCCAAAAATTTTCATATCGGTGCATCCCTAGGCAGGACTATCAGTTTGTACAACCAGTAAAAGACAGATGAGTTTTCAGGAATCTGTTTAAAACTGTGATCCTTTTTGCAGTTCCGTTTGGTGATGCTAGTGGCGCAGAAGTGACACTCTTCAGCTTTAATGACACACAGGTTGATACACTTGCCATGTTTACATGCACCCTCATGATGCAATTAAGTTAATACTGAGATTAAACTGTAGCTCATGTAAATAGATATTGTGATACGCTATTAATCAGAGTAATGATAAATCGCAGAAAGATATGTGGAGTACTCCTATTTAATCATTTTAATACTGGTATGTAAACTCTTTAATCGCATTTCTTCCACTCTGACCAAAGTGTGCCTGCACCAGTGCTGCAGACGGATCATGTTCAACTCAAGTACAGGTTTGAAAACATAGTGAAAAAGAAGCTGCACTTATTTTCGGCTTCATTTTTGGCAGTTCCATGCACCATTTTCCAGCAGTGGTGCTCCCCCATCTACAGCCCCACGGCAAAAGAAAACATATTTTCCCCAGTTGTGAATGTCCGCTTGCTGTCTGAATTGAATGTTGGGGTGATAAAATCCGCAAAATAATGGGAGGGAAACACGTCTTTTAAATGAGTTTGTGCTCGCGGCGAAACACAACAACATCCATTGCATGTATTCCGATTCACACACAGATGACTCTTATGAACCAATTCTTTTTAGTGAATCAAAACAGACAGCGCATCCAGTGTAGTCGAAAATGACTTATTATTGTGCTTATGCCAAGCTCAATTTAAAGAGACATATTTGCAACAAGTTTTTTTTTTGTAATAAATATTCATTTATAAAAAAGCATTAAAACATCACATTTCTCAGCAAATAATCAGAGTAATGGCAAGTAGCATGTAAACGGGATTGAAGTGGTTGGCCCAAATCATGTACACATCTTAATCGAATTATTCCTTATACTCTGATTATTGCAATTATCAGAGTATTGGTGTACATGTAAATGCAGCCACTGTTTCAGAACAAATCTAGAAACAGTTTTTGAAGTCAGCTGACAAAAACATATCCAACTTACCGCAAACCAAATGTCCGCCATCAAGAACCTGCTCGACAGGTTTTAAGATATGAAAGTGTACACTTCTATGACCTTAGAATGTCCACAGTCCAACCAATATTTAAAAAGATAAGGAAGTAACAAACCTGTTTAACATGTTTTGCCTCTGGGCCGCTCTCGGGTGTTTGGGTTGCCAGCATGTCTCCTCTAGTTTTGATTAGAAACACTTCACATACTGCAAAACAGGAAAATATACATAATTCAGTAATAAAGAAGGTTCGTTTAAAAAAAAACAAAAAAATAAAAAAAAAAAAAACACAATGAGAGGAAGAAAATCCTGCTAAATATATTGACATTCTTTGCCAAGCAAATACTGGAACTGATACACAAATTCTTGCCCGAAAGAAACCCCATGTTTCCTCTGTGGATAAACAGCAGTTTTCAGTCACTGTCACGATAACTTGAACCGTCAAGTACGACATGTTCAGTTTTACAACAAATAAAAACTAATGTAAATACAGTCTGTAAAAAACGTCAAAACGCCCTTTCGCGTCAACATCCTTATATAATCTAACTACAAACAAACAGATACACACTTTCTACTGACATTACATTTCTATACTGATAGCTCAGATTATAAAACAAATGGTAGTGTATTTGTTTTCATTATTATTGCTAAATACATTCAACACAAGCTCATGCACTCACCATGTTTGTTGTGTTTATCTCTCGTGGTGGGATTTGAAATACCGACACGCTTTCGTGGTTGTTTTGTTTTCTCACCTCGTCTCACCTGATATAATAAGAGCATGAGCCGCGTGATATTGCAGAGAAAGCTGTCACTCTCATTCACTGATTCAGGAAAATAAAAGCTCTACCGAGGCGATCTAATCAGCTGACGAGAAAGGCATGACGGGAAGCGAACGAGAGGTTCATCAAGTTCCTGTTGATAGACGGTTGGATTGCGCAACTGTTGCGCAGGTTTGAGTGTGCTGAAGACTCCACACACGCGCGCGCGCACACACACACACACATACATACACACACTAACATACACTCACACTCACACTCACTCACTCACACACACACACACACACACACACACACACACACACACACACACACACACACACACACAAAAACACACACACTCTCTCACACACACAAGAAAAGAGGGACTAGAGGTTTATTCTAATAGGCAGAAGACGAATTTCCGAAACGTAGCATGACAAGGGAAGAGTCATACATATTCATGAAGAAAGCCATACCTGATTGGACGAAAGAGTAACGTGTAGCACGGAAGCGCTACCTGATTGGTCAAAGAAACTACGACCCAACCCCCTAAACCCTACCCAATCAGGGAGCGCATTTCCTCATTCCGGAAATCCAACGCTTCGGAAATATTTCGAAAGTTATTTCTACTTGTTGGATTCATATTCTGATGATGTTACTGAATGAAACGAATTCCACATTGTTACACCAAACAATCAGCAGATTAATCTGAGAAGTCAATGACAAAAGTAAGAAATTTAACGCAGTTTTGTACAGTAATATTGTATAAAAGTGACAATCAAATGAATGAATGATACCATAAAGATTCGAAATTCGGCATGCAATATATGCCTACTTTTTATTCATTTAAGGTATGGATTTCAACCGGGCTTATTTATTTATTTAGTTAATTATTTTAAAAAATATATATTATTATCATTTGCTCAGATTTTATTCGTATTTCTGGAATTTTTTTTCATGATGTTGCCGTGTTCTCGCCTCACGACATCGTCACGTAATTTCTGTTTTCATGAGAATTAAAGTGTTCTTACCAAATCGTGCTTGTCATTTTCATAATTGAGTTAACCCACTTTATTACTCTATTCCAAGTTTCTAATTGTAGTATGATGTTTAGCCTAATGTGTATTTTATTATTATTAGTAGTAGTAGTAGTATCATCATGCTCACAACATTCCAAAAGAACATAAACAGGAGTTCAAGGAAATTTTTTTTTAGTATAATAATAATAATAATAATAATAATAATAATAATACCATAGGCCATATTACACAACAAATCGTAGAAGAACACATTTCCACAGTTTTAATGGCTTTATTGTTAGTATACTGATCTGAATGGAATTTATTTTTAATTTCCAATTTAAAAGAGGCTTCTGATTGGTAAATATACATCTATGTGATATAATGATACGGTTAATAATATATGCCTCATTTTCAATACTACTCTTATCGTTAAAATGCAAATTAAACCAATTAAAGCCACTAAACAGATTGTCAATAATAAATCTAGACAGCTTCTACCACAATTTCATACTATTGTATAATGACACTGTAAGAAAATATGAGGCACAATTTATGACTGAATCAGACAAAAAGAACACTACACATTCAAACCATTAAACTCACTAAGTATTTTGTAGAGTAAAACCAATATATTAAATTAGATTTCTTTAATCTTCTTCGTAACAAAATATTTATGATGTAATAGTCACACATTTTCCCAGGGTAGATCACAAAACAAACAGCCCAGTGCCAAACGGTACACGTGTTTGATGAATGTGTCGTCACGGTGTTGTGACGTCATCGCTTTTGATTTCACTTTCTCTCAGGTATTCGGGTTTGGGATTTCCGTTCCCACATTAAAGAGTGCAACGTTTACACAAGCAGAGAAACCAGCCCTTTCTTTTTTAAGCCTTGCAGTGAGACGTGTACTGTAAGTAATATCTACAAAATACAAATGACTGAACATAAACAACTGAACTAATAAACAAAATAAAACCAGCCTCTTTTGTTATAAATACATAATACCTGGGTATTGACTTCAAGACACACTTGGTGGTAGCTTACGCACTTGATAATTTAATTATTTCCTTTATTTTTTTCTGGGATAATAAACTATATTTTCTCTACAATAATATATTAATTGGTTATTATAAATGTTATTGTATATAGGCTACTGTTATGTTATAAACCATAGACTGTTATGCATAAAAAAAAAATGAAAAAGCTCGTCTAGTGCTTATATAAAGTAGGCGAGGGTTTACTCTGTATATGTACTACACACACACACACACACACACACACACACACACACATACATATATATATATATATATATATATATATATATATATATATATATATATATATATATATATATATATATAAGTAGGCGAGTATAGATATACTATATATACATATATGTAAGTATGTATATATAGTATATATACAGAGTAAAGCCTCGCCTACTTTAGTCCACAAAACAAAAGTCATTGCGGAATGACCTATAGCTCAGGTGTGTACCGGTGGTTTGCATGTCATCATGTTTACAACTGGAAAGTGAAATTTCGTTTTCAAAACAATCGCATATAATCGTCGGACAGA
Organism: Myxocyprinus asiaticus; assembly: GCF_019703515.2. NCBI lineage: Eukaryota > Metazoa > Chordata > Actinopteri > Cypriniformes > Catostomidae > Myxocyprinus > Myxocyprinus asiaticus. Next base: position 12,202,512 of record NC_059375.1, read on the forward strand.
ATGGAGGAGAAACGGAGTCAAGAATATAAAACTGCATCAGAGAAACACTATCAACCATTCATCCAGTGTATCGACAAGTGGATTCAATCGTCCGTGGATTATCAAGACTACAGAATGTTTCGTCATTTGGTGCATCTCTGCCTTTTTCTGTCAGTATGCCGGATCAGCTCAGTGATGAGCTGCAGATGGATCAAACGTAAGTTTCAGCACCATCATGGAGTGTCTCTAGATCTGATTGGAAATATGGTGAGTTGTGCAGTTATTAAAAGTTAATTAATGGCTTCTAATTGGACTGATGATATGACATTTAACCAATTATTTCATTAATGAGACATGAGAAATTGTCATCAAATGTCAAGCAGTGTAAATACGCTGTAAAATACATTGAGGGGGACGTCAATGTACGTTTGAATGACTTTCCAGAAGAGGGAAAAAATAGAGAGTGATGGATTAATACAGTCAGATGGGACTAAATGCCAAATGTACTGTCACTCTCTCAGCAGCTGTAATAGAAACCCTCTCACAGCTGTGGTAATTCGTTTTTTAAAACTAATTCCAGGGTAATATTACATAAAGAATAACCTTATAAACTTGCACTCAATATTTAAAAAAAATGATCATATAAAAAGGTTCGCTAGATTTACGCTGCTAAATAAGGCGGAAACGCGTCATCAGTCTGTTTAAAAGGTCTATTTCCAGTGGTGCAAACTTTTCACCATTTGGCGAAATTCGCCGTTTTGAATGAAAAATACTGTATGTCATTTATAATTTTGAATGTGAAAACATTAACGGAGCCATTTTCAGCAAATCAGGCTTAAGACAAAGAGCGAATGTGTGTATATTGTAAAGGAACTGAATGAATGTGGTTATCTGGCAAGCTTCTGAAGTACCTTTTTAGAAAATTCACTTGATATTGACTTAGAAAATGATCTATAACACAATGTAGAGCATTATCACCCTCAGATTAGAACTAGAACATGGTAAGACTTGTGACTGGTGACTTCTGTTGTGTTTTTAGGTTGTGGCAAGGACAGTGTCAAATATTTTGAATGCAAATATTATTAGGTAATAATTTAAAATCAATTAAAGATTTTCTAAATAATTTCTGTATGTCTTAATTAATTCTGAACTGTGTACATCATCTCCTAAGAGTCTTCTTTTAAAAGAGACCATTTTATTTTGAGGATAAGCCTCCAGTTAAAGAATTCACCTAAGAATGGAAAATGTACTTTTACTCACTCATTTACTCACACTTATGTTGTTCAAAACCCACATGCTGTCACTTTTTCGTGGAACATAAAAATAGATATTTTAAGCAGCACTGTTCCATAGAATAACAGTTTATAGTGAGCAGGAGCTGTCAAGCTTCAAAAAGGACAAATACTGTAAATATTTCATAACAATAGTCTATATGACTCGTGCACTATATTCCAAGCTTTCTGGGGCCACACGACAGCTTTGTGTTGAGCAAACTACTTTTATGGTATATTAATAATGATTTTTTGACATTAGTGGTTAATATGAACTGTTTTTGTGTGGGAAAAGAGCAGCGTTCGGGTTCTTAAAGAAAAGATTGTTTTAAGATTATACTGGGGGGGAAAATACAATGAGGGACACACTGAGGGCAGTAAATAATGTTTTGTATTTTCTTTTTGCTAGCCAGCTGACATGGTCATGTCATTTTACGGATACATCAGTGATGAAAAGAAATTACAATTATATTTGTCTTTTCATTGAGACTGCACAAAAAAGAAAGAAAAGATGACTAAAACAGGCCAATTGCTAGCAATGCAGACACAGTGATAATCTTGCAATGTGTAAACTTAAATTAAAAAAAATTTCCAGCATGCTTGCATGGTTTCACTGTTCGCAAATTTATTTACACCGTTTTTATTGTTATTTTTGCAGTTACTTTTGATAACTTCTTGTTTCTTGAAGCCTGAAGTTCATATACTCAAAACTACCTGTTAAAAAAATTGATAAAAAAACAACTTTTTGATTGTTCAGTTTGCATAAAAACAAAGGGCATCCATCTTCATTAATCTTTTTTCTGAATGTTTTGTAGGGTGAGAAAATCACTGAGAACCAGGCACACATAAATCCCATCCCATATGAAATGATCAACAATCACAGAAGTGCAGAGGTTAGTAAGAATGATTTTAAAAAGACATAGTTGATTATGTATTCATATTTAATTTGACATAATTACGTTATTTACATTCATGTTTTTTTTCTCCTTAGCCAGAAAAACAGATCCTGTTCGCTATTCAGATTCTGGTAGAGATCACTGGCCTTTTTGAAGATGCTGAAGATGCCCCTTGGGATGATAAAAAGATGGAGGATTTCTTAAATGTCGTCCATGAGGAGATTAATGGGCTACGCTCATGTGTGAGTACTGCGTGTTGCATGCTTATTTATGGCAGCGCACATTCATTAAGAGTACTGTGAAATATAAAATGTGTATCTGTAGCACTTCTTAAAGGAAATGATCATTAGCAAAGATCATCAACAGTTAGTTAATATTGTAGTCCATATATATATTGTCTGCATAATTTCATCAATTGTCAATCTTTTTTTTCTATGCAGGGTGATTTCAAAATTAAGAGGAACAAAAAGCTGCATCTGTATTTTGAAAGACTGATACGTATGACACAACTGAAGACGGTAAGATTCTGTCATATATGAAGATTAACCTACGGTTGTGAATGAGTCATAAAAATGATGGAACTCACTTTTGCTTTGCTCTTTAAGGAGAATGTGGGTAAAAGCTGGGAGATTGTCAGGAAACGGGTCATAAGCCTCATGAACCAGCTGGAGTTCTTCTCTTTCCACACTCATCCTTAACAACTGGAGGTTAAACACCGAGAACCTTCACTCCATTTACAGAATGAAAAAACAATGTTGTCAATTAATATTTACACTCCTCTTTTTATAATGTCATATTTTGCTTCTTGAAAAAAAAAAAAAGATATTGACTATATATATATATATATATATATATATATATATATAATTTATTGTGTTTGTATTTTTTCTATTTTATTTTATTAATTTATAGTAAATTATTTAAGTTTAAGTTTAGAATTATAGTAATATGCATAACATTTTTGTAACATCAAACAAACATTAATTAATATTTATACTGAATATTGTTCAATATTGTTGGCATCCAATAAAAGCTTGAACTTTTGAATGTCTTATGTGAATTTTCTCTTGAAATACAAACACGTTATTATCAGTTACTCTTCCAAAAAACTGTTTTAAAATGATTTTAAAATAAGCTGGTGTCCACTGTTTTCATAGCAAAAAAAAAAAAAAGAATTGTGACTTTTTATTTGTCTGAATGGCCCTTAGATGGCGCTCTTCCTTCTTCACACGCTTATTATATCTGTCTCGTGTACTTCTGTCATGCCTCCACATCCGGTGAATTATGTACTTAATCTAGATACAGTTAGTTCCAAAAGTCTGAGACTTTAAAAAAATAAAATAATAATTAATAAATTAAAAAATAACTGGAAATAAACAAAAAGCTTTAGGATTTTGAAAAATGTAAAACAGAGAAAAGATATGACATAAAATTAACAAAAATATTGAAGATTCTTCACTAATACTGGGTAAAATTAAATGTTAGCAAATTTGTGACATTGACCACATTAATTAAGCAATAAGACATGAGAGGCCGCTTTGCATCGTGCCTAACAACGCCCTTCAGCCATGACTATATTCACAATATGGCACAGTCTTGAGTGCCTTATTGCTTTTATAAAAAGGTCACCATAATAAAAATATTAAGGTCACAATTGTTTGTTAAAATGACATATTTTGTAAGTAAAATCATTAAGTGCCATCCTTCTGCCAGAAAATATAGTCCCTGGCAGTAAACAGTAAACCGAATGTTGCTAGGCAACATGAATAACTGTCAGCTATGGGTGCAAATAGAAGTTCTGTGAAGAGGTCAGAGCAGTGCTTTATCATGAATAAAACACGGCTGTTGTCCAGTCAGCATCCAGGACCGGAACTATCCGTTTGTAAGTTCTTTTTACAAAACGTTTCACTCAAATTGCAGTGATGATTGCAGTGATGAGAAGATGCAGTATTTATTTTTAAATGTGAGATATACAAGATACAAAAAAAAAAAAAAAAAAAAAAAAAAAAAATATATATATATATATATATATATATATATATATATATATATATATATATATATATACATACATACATACATACATACAAGTATAATTTAATTTAGTTAAGCATTACACAGTTTAATTTGATGGAATTTTATTATGCAATTGAAATGTGTAAATCTTAAAAATGGGCATTTTATTTATTTATTTTTTGAGTGTAGAAGTGTTTCATTTTCAAATATGAGTAAACAGTGTTGGGTAAGTTATACTTTATTAAAAAAAAAAAAAAAAAAAAAAAGGAATTCACTGCAAATTCAGTCCAATTAATACAAAATATAATCAGATTCCTTCATCAAAATCATTGTTACTTTACCAACTGCTGTAGTTTTAAGTTACTCACTAAAACAATTTTCACAGAAAAGCCTGTGTTTTTCCACTCAGCAAATTTAAAATAATGTCTATATTTCATTCTTTTTCTTTAGCCCCTTTCACACATACAGCGTTTTCCAGAAAACTGACCGCAATTTTCAGGTTAGAGGTCATGTGTGAACACCACCCTTTTGAAAATACTGGTAAATTTTGTTCTGGCCATTTCCCTGAATGAGAAGTCATATCATAAGTACCTGTAAATGTCCATTTTGATGGTATGTGTGAACAGCACATGTGGTACATTTATTAGTAAAGGCAACCAAATGATTTTCCTCTAATTTACCTGGTTGCCTGTGTAAAAGGGGCTATTGAATTGTTAAGGGGCGCATGGCCTCCAGCTGTCTCAAAACGCAAAAATATGTACACATTATGTATTATACATGTACAATATTATTTTGGAAATGTATAACCCAAGTAATAAAAATTAAGTTAACAGAAAGTCAGTAACTGTAATCTGATTGCAAAAAATTATAAATGTAATTGGCCACACTACTTTTGGTACTACAAGGAATAAGATTACAGTAATTAATAACTTTGTAATTAGATAACCCCCACAGTGGGTATAATTATGCATTATCCACATAATATACACCAAATTGATCAATAAAAGTAACCATGAAGTGAGTAATTCTCACAATATACCAAAAAAGTTGACTTATGGAAAAACACCTGATTCTCTCGTGCTTATTTTAACAACTATGAAGTGAAAGTAGACATTTTGAACACCTTTAATTTGCAGGAATCTCCCTTAAACTTAAAGAAGCTCCTTATCATTTGTATTTTTATTACCACAAAATAAGAGCACCTTACCATGAATGACTAACACTGTCAGTACATTCATAACAAACAAACAAACAAACAAACACCAAATGAACTACCACATAATACATTGTACTTTAAAATAATCTCAAAAACAGCAACAACAACAACAACAACAAAAAAAAAAAAAAAAAAAAAAAAGTGAAATCAAGGACACTAACAAGCAAACATACAAGCAAATAAAGACATTAAATGTATTACAGTTATCAATTGGTGATCCTTAAGGTTGTGTAAGGATATGTGACCACCACAACAAAAATGTTTAAGCCTTTCAAACTGCATGAATATTCTCATATCTACAGGGAAATCACCTTTGTGCTTCCTAGTGAAGAACAAATCAAATTAAACATGTATTTACATACTGACATACAGTATGACCAATACACCTAGCTCGCCATCAAACTAGATTGCCGTGGATTGTGGGTTGGATATGCTAATTGAAGAGATATGTGCTCATCAATATTTTGATGCCTAATGTGTATTTTTACTCCTGGTCTGGGGACTCAACTTCCCAGGGTGCATCTGGGCCCTGGGACTGCGTTAAAGTAGAGATGTCTTCATATATGTCACCACAATGCTCGATTTCCAAACCCTGTATAATACAGTGAGAAAAAAACAGAAGGATGCTCAGCTATCTCACGTAACTGTGAAATTCAAGGACACTTACTGTAAACATTGTAAGGTTTTGTCAAAGTTGTAGTCTGTACTAAACAATATCCCACGACAGGCAGTGAGTTACAGTGATTTTACAACAGGTAACTGGTGGTCTGTGGCATGATACGAAGTGGCGACAACATTAATATAATAAAAGAATTAATATATTCTATCAATAGTGACATCTGTTATTATTAATCTTAATAATACAAAATGTGTGGTCATAGTTAGCATTTACTGGCATTTACAATGTTATCGAACACGGCTCATCCAATCAGAATCTATAAAACACTAATGTATGAACCTCTCAAGTATTTCTGTGTAATTAGCCTATATAAATAGCAAGCGTACACTTCACAGACTACACTGCAAAATTTATGCATTGTCTATCTCAATACACCATGTGTATTTTCACTTCCTGTTGTGCATGGTACAATAGCTGCAAAAACTCGATCAACTGTAAACAAGCACAGTGAGAGTAACAAGCTAACTTACCAAAAAAAAAAAAGAAAAAAAAAAAAAAAAAAAAAAGAAAAAACCTCACCTCATATGTGTGGTCATCCTCAGGTTCTTCATAAACTGCCTCTTCTTTCTTATCCTGAAACAAAACACATGTGAAAAATTGTGGGTTAAATGATACCTTACACACACAAAATTAAATCTTAAGTGCATGAATTAATGTGGAATGATTCTTGTTAAAGGAGCATTCGGTGATATTTTGATAATTGCTAACAAAAAGAAATGAAAATTATTATTATTATTTTTTTTAAATATGTTTAAAATGATATACACACACAAGAGATGAACACGATCAGTAAAAAGCTGCATTATTCTTAGTAGCGGTTTTAACCACCACGCAAACCACGCAATTGCGTGGGCGCCCCGATAGGAAAGCTCTGCAAATAAACGCTTGAGGTGTGACATGATATTCTGGGTACATGCGCAAATACGCTGTTGTCAGCGCTCTTAGAGCGGTTCACGTTAGAAGCCGCAGGGAGTTTTTGTTAAGTAGGGTTCGGGTTTTTATTTTATGTAAAAAAAAATAAAATAATAAAAAAAAAAAAAAAAAATATATATATATATATATATATATATATAAGTCATCAGAACTTGTTTCGAGCACGCGCTCTCACTCACAGATACGCGCGAACGGATGAGTTAGGGGCCGTTCACATCGAACATGTTTTTGCCTGCGTCTGCCCTGTTATTGTTTTCTTGTGTAAACACGCTGGATGAACGTCCATACATGCTGCACCGCGTCTCGCTGTTTCTTCAGTGTCTCACGGAGGACTGGCACATTTTTAGACACTGTGTCAAGTTAATAAGAGCTACAGGTTTCAAAAATGCCTGCAGAGAAACCTGCGTTCTGTATCAGTCGTTGCACTGTCTAGATTGTTTTTCTTTTGTTTTTGTTTTTTTTTTTAGCGCAGATGTCACAAAGATTGAATGTTCTGAACAAGTTCAGGTTGCACAAAAGCGACTGTTACAATGTTTAACATTATTCCAGATTGTTCTGCAACAAACAAAGTTTCATCGCTTGATAAACGGCAATGTTTTTTCCCCTTCTGCTCTAGTGTGCTGAGGGGTCGCCGTGCCTTGTATGTTTACTGTTACAGTTACGAATGTTGCCTACCATGCTTACATAAAATACACCCTCAACGTCAGAATATAAGCTCCAGGTGAAAGTAAATAAGACAGGAATATATTACTACTGTATACAACAAATCCTCAAAGTAATAATAATACTGTATCATATTATAATGACAAACTGGACAACAATAAATAATTGCTGGGTTATAATATTAATAAATAACAACTGAATTCCAAAATGTTACTGGGTGAAGTAGTAGGTTTTGCACAAAAAAAAAAAAAAAAAAAAAAAAAAAACACTGTATTGTGGAAAAACTGGAAAACATGAATTAATTATCTTTAACAAGTTTTTTATTTAATTAAACATTTTGAATGTACTTGTCTAAAATGGTTGATAGGATGAATTTAAAATGATGATTTAAAATACATTTTATGTAATTTTTTAAGCAAACATTTTCGAAATGGGGCCCCGGCTTGGTCGGATGCTTGGGGCCTCAGAAATCGTAAACCCGCCCCTGATTATTGTACATATGGTGCTGGATGCACATTCATGAGCACCGCCATGTTGAAATATATTTCCAGCGGAATATTACCAGAGACTATTTAGCAGAGACGGGCCACTTCTATTAAAATGAATGGGAAAGGGGGTCTGGGTAGCTCAGTGGTAAAAGACGCTGGCTACCACCCCTGGAGTTCGCTAGTTCGAATCCCAGGGCGTGCTGAGTGACTCCAGCAAGGTCTCCTAAGCAACCAAATTGACCTGGTTGCTAGGGAGGGTAGATTCACATGAGGTAACCTCCTCGTGGTTGCTATAATGTGGTTCGTTCTCGGTGGGGCGCGTGGTGAGTTGAGCATGGATGCATGGCGTGAAGCCTCCACACGCACTATGTCTCCGTGGCGACGCGCTCAACAAATAGTAGGCTCACTACACGACCATGAGGACTTAAAAGCACATTGGGAATTGGGCATTCCAAATTGGGAGAAAAAGGGGAAAAATCCAAAAAAAAAAAAAAAATGAATGCCCAACGGTCAAGGAAGTCCCGCCTTACAGGTAAAAGAGCCAGTCACCTTTTATATACAGATTCCTCTCAATCAACTCGAGAATGCTCTTGCACATTAGCTATAAATGCCGGCAAAATAGTGTTTTTTTTATTTTTTTTTTATTTTTTTTTGCGTAATCTGAGGTAAAGAAGCACATGTTCTTTGATCATAAACCTGACCAACCGTTTTGGAGATTTCGGTCTTTCCCCATTTGAGCAGAGCTGTACTTTTATGCCATTTGTTTAAATAGAAATGTAGCTGCCTGAGAGTGTTTCAAAGATGGCCGCCAGTGGACTGACTTGCTGGAAAGATTTTGATATTATTCGCTTTATCTGAATAATCCCCAGTGATTGGACGCTTTCACTCACACAATAAATGAATGGTGGCTGACTGCACATTAGCGCATTTCTACAATGACGATTTGATTACTGAGAACTTCTGTTTTTGATTTAGGCTGCACCAGTGGCACTAGGTGGCAGTGAACGGAATCACAAATTGTTCTTAGTGTATCCAGAGACTATTTAGCCCAAGACGGAGCACTTGTATTAAAATGAATGGGGTAAATTGGAACGCCCATATGACGGATGTAGAAAGGAAGTCCCGCCTTACAGTTAAAGAGTCAATCACATTTAAGATACAGACATTGTCTGTCAATCAACTAAAGATGGACTGGACAAGCCTGAAAAATAGTGCTTTTTAGCGTGGTCTGAGCTAAAGATGAGAATTTATGATACCAATGTTGTCTGATTTTTCTGCTGATTAGAAATATGTTCTTTGATAGTAATCTTGACCAACTGTTTTGAAGATTTTGTTCTTTCCCCATTCAAATAGATAGGAGCTGCACTTTTATGCTGCTTGTATTTTTAGAAAATTGCTGCCTGGGAGCGTTCCAAAGACGGCTGCCGAGTGGACTGACTTGCCTTGAAAGGGAATTTGGTGAAGCGAAAGCCCCTGCGATATTTTATCATACAGTTTTTGAATTACCGATATCTATAATTGAGTTTTCACTAGTTAAAAGGCAAATTCTTGATATCAGCAGTGGACAGACTACTAGTGGAAATGCTCTTTTTTGATATCAGTAATTATGTTTGCACTAGTAAAAATGTTAATTCGTATTATTTAAAAATGACATCATTACTCACGAAATACACATTCGTCTTGATATCAAAAATGGAATTTCAACTACTAAAAGCTGTAATTTTTTATATCTGTAACTGCATTTTCACTCGCAGATCTGTCATTCATTCCTATTCAAAACACAATTACACAATTCCAATTTCACATATCAGCAATGCACTCTTACTTTTTAAATCAATAATTACATGGGTACTAGTGCAAATGTCCATTCCTTATATCAACTATTGAATAAGAACTAGTAAAAATGCATATTTTTGATAAAAAACATTTTGGTTTTTACTAGTGGCAATGTTAATTTCAGATATCTATAATGTTTTTGTAAGTAATAAGAAAGCTTTTTAAGATATCTTTATTTAATCTTCAATACTTTAATGGTATCTTGATATCTGAAATCCTGAATTTAACATGTTAAACATGTTAACATATTTTGATCTCAAGAGGTGGTATTTGTGCTACAACATCTTTTTTTAGTATCACGAATTAAAATTTTAGCTAGTACAAACCTAAATACTGACCTAAAAATGAGCATTTTAACTAATGCTAATTGAATTACATCTATAATTTATATCTTTCACTATTAAATGTCAAAAGGGCTTGCAATACTAAACACACATTTACTGTTTCATTTCAACTGAAAAAAACATTGTGCAAGATAAGCCGTAATGTGTATCAGTTTGTGTGGCCCTTACCAGTCTGTAAAACTGGACCAGAGGAACAGCAATGAACATAATCAGCAAAAAACCCTGAAGGAAAATGATGGCATCCTTTATTCTGGATCTCTTCTGGATAGCTTGGCTGTTACTAAATCCTGGGGAAGAAATATACCGTATTGGTCTGCAGGGTAGTGGGGAAAGCAACTGAATAATATCTACAGTACAACAAATTGACACCTACTTGAAACTTGCAGTTCAGTTCCTGGTCCCTGATTACCATTCAGCTTGCAAAAGTAAACACCACTGTCCTCAACCGCCACATTATTTATGACAATGGAAGCACTTCTGTTAGAGGTCTTGTCCATTATAACTGTTCTTTTGTTTTTCTTGAATGGGAAAGGATTTTCGTTGTAAGCCCTGGCTTTGAGCCACTCCACTTGAGCAGGCAATGATGGATTAGACCCCACACAGTATATAATCACATTCCGACCAGTTTGTACACCAATGAAACGTGGCTTCTGGAATACCTCTATATGAGTTTCTGCTAAAGTATATGAAAAGGATGAAGAGAATGTCATGAGAGAACATGTACGATTTTTAATTCCATGACGTTGTGTACAAGTAGGGGAGTTTGGGGTTGAGTTGTAGAGGGTAAAAGGAATGTCTCAGGCTTAATGCAAGTTCAGCCAAATCAACAGCATTTGTGGCATAATGTTAATTACCACAAAAAATAATTTCAACTTGTTTATTATTATTATAATTATTATTTTTTGTAATTTACAATAATGTTCCCTTTATTAAAGGTTTATAAAGGGGTTAATTAATTACTAATAAGGCATTTACAAATAAACGGCTGATGTGCAGTTATATTAACATGAATAAAAAGCACAACTTTCATGCGATACTTGCCAAATAATTTGCATTTGAACTTCTTAATATGTAATAAATGCTTAATAAATACATTAATTTACTCAATAATTAACAAAACATAAATTACCCTAAATTATGATCTCACAAAGCAGCAAAAATAGATTATTATAGTAAGGTTAGAAGGAGGGGTTATGCAATTTTGCTACAGTCTGCTTTGTGTTTATTAGTTATTGTAAGGTCTTGACTCACTTGTGTTTTCACTTTCCACTTTCCAAAAAGAATGGAGCTACTGCAAATGTTGGTGTTCCTACTTACCTAGTTCTAGTTACCTAAAGTACCAAATGTTGGCAACTCATTAATAAACGCTTCAAATGTGTCCACTGTACTGTACATTAAGTTACATTTTCATATACTAATGTTGAATAAGAGTTATTAAGCATTTATAACATGAAGTTAAAATTTTCACTATTTGGCTGGTATCGCAGTATAGCCACCCTTTTTATGCATGTTGTTATAACCGCATATTAATGATTTATAATGTATTTTTACATTAATTATTAGTCATAAATAAACCCCCTTTTTAAAATCTTTACAGGAAGGAACATTAATGTAAAGTGTTCCAGGCCAGCCTTCAGTATAAACATAAAAATACACACTGTTTTAAAAGTATAACCACAAGACGTAAACATTATGCATGTTAACATGATTTTAGTGTCATAAAAACAGGGATTTAATGGCATTACAGTGTTTACCAGATTACAGGGTTTACTTTACCGGCATTATACACACGTAAGCTTTGTAAAAACGATGTAAAATGTTTACGTAAAATGTGTACACTGTACACAGTGTGTATTTGAATGTTTATGGACTAGCCTCATTCACTTCCATTGTAAGTGCCTAACTGTCACTGAGAACTTTTGCTTTTTGACAAGTCAAAATTATTTTTTGCGGTAATCAGCATTATACAACAAATGCTGTCAACTGAGCTTAACTTTAACCTGGAACATTCCTTGAATTGCTGGATCATAATTGAGTGCTGTCACAATTATTTATTTATTTATTTATTTGCATTTTTTGATGCACATTTACTGATATTATAAAGAGGTGAGTGCAACTTGCTTTCTTTATGTCAAAACTAAAATTAACTGCCCCAATTAAGAATATTATAAGAATAATTTAGATAAATATGAGAAGTATGAATGTTAGTTAATAGTAATGGGAACCAGTTATATTCTGATAAAAGATATGGAATCCTGTGAGTTATGTGCCCCATTCAGATTTATGGTTGAGCAATACAGGTTTTTAATGGCCAATTCTTTAAAAAATAAATTTGCATAAATGCTTTATAAAATGCTGACATATTTAACCTGATATCCTCATAACAGGCTTGTTTTTAAGTTCTAAAATGACAAAAGGATGTCTGGCAAATGTCAACTTGTTTTGAAGCAATGGGACTTCCTCTTTCACTCACAGATGGAAAGGAAGAACAACACTGAAAACAAGTCTAGGGCGACAATAATATGCAAAGCGCGATCCTGGCTGCAATTCTTTTAAATGTGCAACAAAATGTATATAAAGCAGTTGTAAAGTACTGCTGTTTAAATTAATTTCTCCCAGTCATCTCAAGACCCCTCAAAATGTACATCTTTGTATAATTTCAGAGAGTAAAACTTTTAAAATTCAAACAAATCTTCCATTTTTAAGGTGTTCATTTACCTGAGAGATAAATCAGTGCCATGACACAACATCCCAGCAGCAAGTAATGCATGATTCCTTGTCTTGAAATGCACCTATCCAAAATAATTGGATGAGAACAGCAGAAGTAAACTGAAGAGAGGAGACAGATTCAGATCACAGAGACAGTAGGAAGACAGCTAAACCACAGTAGAGTCCTGCCTCTCTCAGAAGGGTGCAGGACATGAAGCTGTAATGATTTGATTCTGTTTCAGAGAAACATGCAAATAAATACACTCATGCATCTCTAAAACATCTCAACTTTGTTGTCATTTGCTTGCAGACACATTTCTGTATAAGTTAGTGCAGTCAGCCAGTCACAGTGGGTGGAGAGATCAGCAGTCACTGAGCTGTGTGAAGTGTAGCACTCAATGCAGCTGTAACCGCTGTGTGGGGACAACAGATAATACTCAAGACATGGCTCAGTTATTAATTCAGATCTGTTATAGGGCTACTAGGTGATTCATTTCCCCATTTGCACATATTATTGACTATAAAAAATATAATTTGGTCTTGATTATATTAATACTTCCATGACTCTTGCATACCACAAGAAAAATACACTCCCAACAGAAAGATGGATCCTTACAGCCGCAAAGCTCTTTCACTTTATCGTCAGAGCAACAAAATTGCATTGTAGCATTCATCCAGAATTGAATTTCTGTAACTGCTGATCTCCTAGGATTTTCACGCACAACAGAAAATTCGGAGAGTTTATCCAGAATGGTGCCGGAAACGACTTGTTGATGACAGAAGTCAACAGAGAATGGCCAGACTGGTTTGAACTGACAGAAAGGCTACGATAACTCAGATAACTACTCTGTACAATTGTAGTGAGCAGAATAGCATCCCAGAATGCACAACATGTCGAATCTTGAGGCGGATGGGCTACAACAGCAGAAGACCACGTCGGGCACTTTATTAGGACCATAATGTTCCCAGTAATGTGCTCAGTGAGTGTAAATGTTATTAAACATATATTTCGATATACAAATTGAACATTTTCAAGTTGTATTTGGTTATTTAATAAACTAAAAACTTTAAAAACTAATCAATAAAATGTGGTAACTTGCAATTGTTACCTTGATGATCTATTTCTACCTGATCTATCCCTCAAAAATCAATTTTGTTGGTGCCCCTTAATGTATTCCGGTCAAGTGATCTTAAGCAATATTTTAGACTTGAATAAAACCAGTTTATTTAGATGTTACTACATGGAGCATATTTTTTTTAAGTTTCCAATGCAGGCTCCTGTTCACCAAAAAAGCAGGGTTTTATTTTTGAGCACCAAAAAGGGTTTCACTATTTTTTACAAGCCAGCACCCTAATCTGGTGCTATTTAAACCATTTGTCTTAAGAGGTGAGATTGGATAACCAGTGTCTCAAAATGGCCTGGGAAGTAACAATAATAACTTCATAACTAATATACTTAACCACTGTTACAAGAGCTTCAGCCTGACCCAAAGCACTTGGTCAATATTCGACTCAATGTTGTACAAGCAGGCTGTGATTCACTGGCCATCTCTAAAGTTTAACACTGATTCTATGCAGGGAACTTGGTGCTCTAAAGACATACCCAGATGACTCTCAGCAAACACACACACATACACTGCCCCCTGTCTGACCCGCTCAGATGCTGTGAGAACAATCCCATGACTTTCACCTTAATCGAATGCTCTGTAATTGTGTCTAGACACTTAAGCTTTTCCTCAAAACTTTATTGTCCAATAAAATATTCTGCATAGATAAACAATTCTAAGCACTCAATACTAACCACTCTAGTTAATATTTGTTATTTTTCCAGCTGTCAATGAATATCAGGAGGAACAGATAATTTGTTTCTAAATGTAATTTGTCAATTAAAATCCCTATAGCATAAATGGCAATTATAACTGTAAGACTGGTTACCTGAAGCGAAGACATCACTTAGCTGTGGGTAAAAATAGAAGGTGTTAAACAAAAACAGCTATATGGGCAGGTGCCACTGTGACATGCAGAAAAAGTGAGATGGAGCACAAGTAATGGAGAAATAGACTTGATAAACACCTCTGGGAAAACATATGGCAAACAACACATGATAGTACGCTAAGACTGTAAAACTGCACTAAACTCATGAGACATGAGACGAGTCTGCAATTAGTAACCTTCAAAGCATACAGCCAGAGACCCCCATGGTCTTATCTAATTTATTATTTTAACATTTGTAAATGCAGATTTAATGAAAGTTTTTTTTAAAAGTGATAATACAAAGATAAAATAACATCTGATAAAAACGCTTCTATCTTGCAACATGTATATACAGGCAATACGATGACAGCAAACATCCTAAAACACTGAAATTTATCTCTTTTTTGAAAAAAATGTAAACAGTATAAAATGATCTGCATATCAACAATATCAATATGAAAGCGAAAGTGCAGGATGCACACAGAATAAATACAAGCGCAATGAGATAATTATATTAACATAAGAGAGTGTTAATGTTTTTTGGTAATGAGAGAACAAATCTAAAAAATATACAAGAGGTAAATATAAAACTCTCAAAAGTGCTTAACTTATAAATTCCACATTTTAAGAAATAAGACATTTGCATCACATTAAGACTTCAGAACTCTCTAAAGCTAGAAAATTTTCATTCATTCAATTAATGTCTAACACATACAACACAGACAACTTGTTTATGGGCATCCAAATGGAACTTTTCAGGTTTTTGTATTTAAGTTAAGTTAAGTGGGAAAAAAAGGGAATAAGTGATAAAGCATTATGGGACTACATACTGATGCAACAAAGTCGTCATTGGTAGTCAAATTTCCACATTTTATTCTTCAATGGATATTCTTGCTGAAAAGACTAGCTTAGCATGTATTTCCATGCCTGTTCAAGCTGGTTAGTGCAGTTTTAGTGCTGGTCTAGCATTAGTGCTACAATCAGGTCTTTAAATATACTTTTGTGTATGTGTGTGTGTGTGTGTGTGTTTAACAGTGATTTTAAAAGCAATCCTCAGCGTTGTGTGTTAGAGCTAATTACTGAGTAGTAGAGGGTGGGGCAATTTCCATTTATACAATGCCTTTAATATTCAATTGATTAAAGAAACAAAAATGTGGAAGCAGCAAAACTGACCATATGCACATTTGGTCACAGTGCATGTAAAGTGCAACTTTATAAAACATGCATAAACAATGCTGCTATTAAGCTGCAAATAATAAACTGCAAAAAATAAATGCACTGTTTATGTATGTCTTTCGTAGTTGCACTTTATACTCAGTGTGACTATACTGTATACGCCCCTGTAATGGATCACTTTCTGCTCTACTCGTTCCACCTATTGCTGTAAACTGGTATGCAATGAACTGAGATTATAAATAGTGCAAGGGAAAGTCTGAGGGCAGACTGAAAAGACTTGTTGGAGTGATAATCAGTGCCAGTGGTTTTTGTTCTTGATGTCTATGCAGCATTAACTTACAATATATTTTAAAGTTAAATATACTGTATATGAATATTGTAGCATTAATTATTTGCACATTACTGGACAGAATCAGAAAAAACAAACATAAAACAGACTACAGATTAGCTTCAGAGAGCTATAAAGACTGGTGCACCTAGCAACGAAGGGATAATTTAAGACAAGATAAAAACTATGATGAATCTGTAAAAGTGGAGCCTATTGAGGAATTTGTGCTTTAAAACACCTAAAGAAATATATCACTGTTACCACATATCTACATAAGATTAATGGGTATGTACCTTAGTCTGAAAAGGTTCAATATTAAATTTTACTCTAATGAAAACAAAGCTGTGATGGATAATCAAGTATGTTGAGGGATAAAAATACATCTTTCCAGGAAAATTTCCAATGGACAAAAACATGTAACCTTAAGACAGTACAGCACAATCACACTGGAAATCGACAAGCTGTTTCTGAATTTTTATGCATCCTGAAATCAACCTTATTCTGCAGAATTGCTCAAAATCAGACCCCCCCCCCCCCCCCCAAAACATGTTCACCTTTCCTCCTATTGCAACTGATGTTTTTCGAGCAACCTCAGAGACATGAGTTCTGGTCCCGTGGATTCCAGGAAGTAATCACATTCACATAGACAATGGTTAGCGTGAATCGGAGGTTGCATTTTGACTCTAAAATTACATTTGTACTCCACTGGCGGTTAGGTTTAGGGTTGGGGTTTGGGTTAGGTGGCATAGTTAATAAAATATGCATTCCTATTGAATGTATTACATCATTTACAACTAAAAATACAACTCACATTCAGTGTCACTCTGTGGACATTTCACCAACACTTCTAGCTTCGGCCACTGGTGGTTTCGAATTATGGTAAGTAGAACTTTCCACCCTAGTGTTGCCGAATTCACAGTGTGATCAATCTGGACAGTAGAATCTATTGAATGGACTGTACGTCTATCCCTCACAGCCTTGTTTTAATTTATCATAGTGGATATGTCACATAAAGTCAAAAGAACTCATGCTGAACAAGGAATCCTCAAATAAACAAATGAGAAATCTTCTAGGACATTTCTAATTGGGAACAAATAAGAAGACAAATCCTGTCTAAAACAGGTCTTAAAAAAAGTTTAAATAAAAAACAGTGCTTCCAAGACATAGCACTGCAATTCTGTCACACCTTAGTTGTCTTATGATTATGGGTAATCCTTTTCATGTTTTTTGGAGCATCAGTGATGTTCATTGCATTTTACACCTCATATCTCCCATTTTAGTAGGATAACCTTAGTCATTAGTCCACTGTCCACAGACATTGTCCACCAGTTATACTAATGACTCCTGAGGTCCTGCTTTCTCTGAACTGTAGGGGTTATGCATTGTTGTGAGTGCAGATTGGAGGATCACCTCTCTTGTGAGCTCCACTGTGACTATAAGTTGTCCCTCTGGTCGGGGGTCAGTTACTGATGCCCTTTGCTGTGTGGCTGAGGTGGGTTTGGGTGGCTGTGTATTAGGTGGCATGGGCTTAGCCTTCACCTCAAGAGTCACCGCAAGTTCTGTATTGCTGCCATAGATGGCATCCATTTTCTTCTCAATCAACCCCTTGGTTTCAGGAGGTTCTTCATACTCCTGACTCCTAACTTTCCTCTTCGAACGACGCATGAAGCAGGCATGGCGGACAAAACGTTGGAGTAGATGTCTGCGGTATGTTCGTTGAATTACAATGGCTGCACGCTCTTCCTCCTTTCTCCTGAGAGTGGTGGTAATTGGTGCAAAAGAGGCAGAGGTGGGGTTATTCATCATGAACTTTGCTTCAATGCTCTCCTTCATGGCAGCCATCTCGATGGTGTCACCTAGAACCTCTCGAGTAACTGCCAAAAGAATATCCAGGCAGTGGATTTTGTCACCTGTTACAATGGGCAGATCCATGGCGATCAGTCTGAGGCGGTTGGGTTTGGCAATTCGTAGAGGCTCCTGCAAGGTATCAACAAAGTCAAATAAGCGGCTGTATTCGATGAACTGTGTTGCATCGACGTCAAACTTTTCCCAAGTCTCGTTGAACATTACAAAGTCATCCTCACAAAGCGGGTCTCCACTCTCCTCTTGAGCGACATTAAAGTTTTCTAGAATGATGGCAATGTACATGTTCACGACCACCAGGAAGGACATGATGATGTAACTGCAGAAAAACATGATGCCCATGCCAGGATTCCCACAGTTACCCTTAACGTCTGTACCAGGGTTCTCTATGTCAGGATCACAGTCTGGAGGGCCACTGTTCAGAATAGGCAGCAGAAGCCCGTCCCAGCCTGCTGAGGTGGTGATCTCAAACAGGCAGATGATGCTGCCACCAAATGTTTCAAAGTTAAAAATGTCATCGATGCCTGCCTGCTTTTTCACATAGGCAAAGTTAGACATGCCAAAGATGGAGAAGATGAACATAATGAGGAATAGAAGCAGTCCGATGTTGAAGAGGGCAGGAAGTGACATCATCAAGGCAAACAAAAGAGTCCTTATGCCTTTTGCCCCTTTGATGAGACGCAGCACACGGCCGATTCTAGCAAGTCGGATGACACGGAACAAGGTGGGAGAAACAAAGTACTTCTCAATGATGTCTGATAACATTAGACCTTGGGAAAGAGGAGATACAGACTATTATTAATAATTTAACGCCTCAGGGTATCGTCACTGTACTGATGCAATGCAGAGCGTGCGCATTGTTGTCACAGTAATGAAATACAGAAGTGCACTCCATGGAACTGTTTACATGTAGCATCTAGCTCAGTGGTTTTCAACTGGCTTCAGATTTGACATTGGACATCAAATGGTGACCGAAGAGTAAACCCATATTTAAAGTAGTCTGGGTTGTATTTTCCAGACTTTAAAACTACCTTGGGTAGTTTTGTTCATTGTTTTCGAGGATAAGGATACATCACGCAACATGTCTATGTTGGCATCGACCTCATTTGGTTAGGCTCTACCAAGTGATAGATGAATTTGAAAATAACATACAGTTTGGACTCTTCACCACTAACACCAAAAGGTATGGAAAACATATTCTCCTGCCTTTTATAAGTTTATAAGACCATTTATTGCTTTCAGAGACTTTTGAATAGGAGAAATTTTAATGCTGGCAGCTGTAGGAATGGAAGTCCCACATAACAGTTAAAAGAGCCTCTCAGTTTTCATCGAGACAGCGCATGTGCAGCTAGACCAGCCTGAAAAAGAAGCTTTTTTATTGTGATCTGAGCTAAAGAAGCACAATTTATGATATGTTTGGTGATGATTGCTGATTTGAAATGTATTATTTGTTTTTGGAGATTTTAGTCTTTCCCCATTCAAGAAGATAGGAGCTATACTTGTATCCATAGGAAATAGCTTCCCGCAGGCTGCACGAAGGCTTTGCCAAGACTTTCCTTGTTTTTTCTGCTGCTGTCAGTGACCCCATAAGAACAGACCCATGACCTCATTGAGAACCACTGAACATGCTCATATATTTAATCTAAAAAACTTGACAACAAACAACAGTGCCAAACTGACAATTATAATTTTACACCTACCTGCTATAGACAGGATGACCACAACAAAATCAAAGACATTCCAGCCAATAGTGAAAAAGTAATGTCTGAGTGCAAACATCTTAAGTATGCATTCCCCTGTGAAGATGACAATGAAGACCAAATTGACCTTGTACAGGATATCCTCTTTTTCAGCACTCTGGTCATCTGTTTCAACCATCATGGTCACCATATTGAGGCAGATAAGCACCATGATAAAGATGTCAAAGAACTGTTGTGATATAAAGTCAAACACAGCACCCTGGATAATATTCTGTTAAGACAACAACAAAGAGGATGATTTTTTTTTAAACATCTCAAGATAAATATCTAATGATGATATACAAATAAAACATTCATTAAAGTTAAAGTGTGTAACTTTTTCGTTGTTAAAATATTTTCTGCCATCGAGCTTAATATGCAGAGACAACTTTAAGTAAGGTATCCGTAGGTTAATTTTCTTGAAAACTGTAAAAACTGTCTGTGGTGCTATAAAAATTGTTCTGTGTGTTTTGAGAGACCCGTCCAGCCAGACACAGCAACACTGACTCGACCAATAGAGAGAACTGGGGACGGGACTTTCTATTTCGTTGATCAACAGAAGACTAGGGGCGCATTCTGAATGCTGTTTGAAAACACACTTTAGCTTTAATGATAGAATAAAACCACAACAATAATGGTTCATACTGATGGCCGGGGTATTGGTTTAGCAGGTTTTTTGGAACCCAGCTTTTTCATGGCGTTGTAATACTTCTTCTGTTCCTCTGTCATGAATATGTCTTTCCCTCCAAAGTGCAGAACAAACAAAAAAGTATTATTCCTTCTGACGGAATCAAATGGTAAAATGCAAATTATTAGTATTTAGATGTTAGTTAAAAAAAGAGCTGTAGCTTATCTTGGCTTTTTGCTGATTGAAGTTGTCAATGATGACACCAATGAAGAGGTTGAGCGTGAAAAAGGAACCAAAAATGATGAAAATAACAAAATATAGATACATGTAGAGGTTGATCTCATACGATGGTTGCTCCTCCACCTGACATGGAAAAGAACAAATTAATGTTCCTGAGAAAATGTCACTCTTAAAGGGCTATCAAGTTATTACACAAATCTAAAAACGTGACACAATATGAAAGAAATAGAGAAGGTAACAGCGTTTCACCAGATTTTGTACTGAGGACCATGGTAAACTATCAAATACACTCTGATACTGCAGTGCACTTTCAGTCTTCTGCCAAAATAAAAGCTCCAGGTGAAGGTGAAGTAATATGGTAGAAATACATATAAGTTTATAATAATAAATTTGACTGGACAATAAGAAATAATATTCAACTGGGTTGAATGGATATTTTGAATAGATTTTGCACACCCTGTTCATTCACAAAAATGATCTGTAATACTATTACTGTATTTTTGTATTGGTGCATAAAATTATATTTATAAAATTATACATTTTGAACCTACTTGGCTACAGTGGCTGTATAAGTGTCAAACAATTTTGATATAAAATCACTTTTATGTGATTTCTGAGCAAATCCAGATATATTTCGAATATCGTAAACATGCTGAAAAATGTGGAGATATAATTTTTGAAAGGGGGCACCTGGTTGGACGATTGCTTGGGGCCTCAGAAATCGTAACCCCGTCCCTGATCAGCATTGTCATGACGTCATTTTTCTGTGGCTGCAGAGTGATCAGTCACATGAAATTTACAGCTCAAGTGTTTGGTTCTGTGTGTCAGAACTGATTGCGGTTGGGCAATATGGAAGGTTGCGTACTTCCAGGGGTGTCATGCGCCAGCCAAGCAACCGCCACTTAGATAAATGGAATGCTAACAGATAGTTCTCTTCAGTTGGTATAGGCCTTCTTGATATACATGCAGCATATAGAATTGCTTTGTAACAGCTGTTCATTGCAAAGTGACAAATCTGTCATCCACATACCTCTCTAGAATCCACTGCAGCATACATGATGTCCATCCAGCCTTTAAATGTGGCCTGTGTGGAGAGAAGCACTTTCTCAATGTCAACACATCAAAGAAATCCCAGTTATTTATAACAGATATGTACTGAGTTACCTCTGTGTCCTCTGAGGCATAAAAAGTAAATGACATACAATTACATAACTCTTCCAATAAATATGCTTAACTCTGAAATTTCACTGTGTAATATGCATCTTGAGTGAAAGTCTCTTTTAAAGAAATAGTTCACCCAAAAAATTAAAATTCTGTCATCATTGTCAGAATCTGCGAAACACAAAAGGAGGTATTTTAAAGAATATCACGTTCACTCATTGCCATACAATGCCAGTGGATAGTGACTTGCTATAAAGCTTTTAAAAAGGACCCAAATGTATCATAAAATTTGTCCATGTGGCTTGTGAGTCATATTCCAAGTCCCCTGGAGGCATACACTAGGTTTTGGTAAGAAACAACCTTAAATTTAAGTCATTTTTCAGTGACAAGCACGTTCGTGACTACATGAGATAAACTTGTTCACGTGTTCACATGAGAACTATTTTTGCTTTCGCAAGGTTTAAATGTTAACTATAGTGAACAAGCTTCTTAGCAACTATGACATTCTTTAAAATTCCTCTTTTTGTATTCCACAGAAAAAAGAAAATCATACAGGTTTGGAACAATATGAGGGTGAGTAAATGATGACAGATTAATGTTTGGGTGAACTTTTAACTTGCTTGATGAAAAACAATCAGTTTAGTTTCTATGATTGTATAGCAATTTTAGGTTATAATTCTTTGTACACAGAAACAGCTAAACAGTCAGCTTTTACATTAGTACTGTTTATGGTTGAATGTTTACTGTGTGTATAAGATCGTTCTCTACAAACCATGAGAAAACTCACAATTTGCAGAAGAGAGAGGTAGCCGAGTCCCACATTGTCATAGTTGACTTTTACATTGACCCAGCGTGCCTCATTAGTGTGCATCAGTGCCATGCAGTCGCTCCTGTTGTTGACTACATCTATGGGGAAGAGTTCCTCTGTCGTAGTGTTGATGCAGTGGTAGAACTTTCCAGCAAACAGATTGACGCCCATGATGCTGAAGATGAGCCAGAATATCAGACACACCAGAAGCACATTAAAAATAGAGGGGATGGCACCAACCAGAGCATTTACCACCACCTAAATGAAGTACGAACATAATAAATTAGATTAGAATTAGAAACAAATGAGTAATCGAACTGTCAGTATATTATTTTGAGATACATTTTAAATAAAGAAAGACATGAAATCTCACCCAAAATGCTCAAAAACATAAAAAATACTAAAAAGTTATGTGTGTCATTTCTGCTTGTGGAACCAAATGGAATTGAAATTTCTCTCTTTGAGCTCGCCCCATTGAGCCAGACATAGCATCATAAGCTCAACCAATACCGTAAGTTTGGAATGTTCCCATCTGTTTGTCTCAGCAATAGAAGACTAGGAGAGTGTTTGAAACTTGTTTGAAAACAGGCTGATTTCAGAATAGCACACTACCATACAACATGTATCTATATACGGCAGAAACAGTAAAAGTAGTATCCATTATGTGGTTCCAAACTCTGCCAGTATTTATTTTTGCAGTTCTGTTTGGTGAAATTACACACTTCGCCTTTCAAGAAATATGCATGTTCATACACTTTTAATTTATGTATATAAAATGTGGGTAAATACATACTGTACACCTATCAGCCACAACATTAAAACCACCTGCAAATATTGTGTATGTCCCCCTCATGCCGCCAAAACAGCGCCAACCTGCATCTCAGAATAGCATTCAGAGATACTATTCTTCTCACCACAATTGTACAGAGCGGTTATCTGAGTTACCGTAGACTTTGTCAGTTCAAACCAGTCTGGCCATTCTCTGTTGACTTCTCTCATCAACAAGGTGTTTCCATCTGCAGAACTGCCACTCACTGGATGTTTTTTTGTTTTTGGCACCATTCGGAGTAAATTCTAGAGACTGTTGTGTGTGAAAATCCCAGGAAATCAGCAGTTACAGAAATACTCAAACCAGCCTGTCAGGCACCAGCAATCATCCATGCGATTATCTAATCAGCCAATCATGTGGCAGCAGTGCAGTGCATAAAATCATGCAGATACGGGTCAGGAGATTCAGTTAATGTTCACATCAACCATCAGAATGGGAAAAAATGTGATTTCAGTAATTTGGACCGTAGCATGATTGTTGGTGCAGATGGGCTAGTTTGAGTATTTCTGTAACTGCTGATCTCCTGGGATTTTTACGCACAACAGTCTCTAGAATTTACTCCAAATGATGCCAAAAACAAAAAAGATCCAGGGAGCGGCAGTTCTGTGGACAGAAATGCCTTGTTGATGAGAGAGGTCAACAGGGAATGGCCAGACTGGTTCGAAATGACAAAGTCCACGGTAACTCAGATAACCGCTCTGTACAATTGTAGTGAGAAGAATATCGTCTCAGAATGCTATTCTGAGATGCGGGTTGGCGCTGTTTTGAGGGGGGACCTACACAATATTAGGCAGGTGGTTTTAATGTTGTGGATGATTGGTGTATATCATTAACAAATAAGGTTGTTTGAGATGATAAAAATTAAAAATAAATAAATGTAAACATGTGTCAAGCTAGTAAGGTAATCTTTGTGTACATGTTAGTTTCATACATTTTTGGAAAACATTTATAGCATTTTCTACATGAAAAAAAAAATCTAATGACTTCAAAAATGTAAAGTGGTGTAACCATCAAGTAAAAGGTATTAAAGTATACACAACTAAATCATTAGTTTCAAGTCTAAGGTAAAAATATTTTTTTAAATATCATGAATTTTTAGTTACAAATATCAAGAAGTTTTCTTAGGGTTACTCCATTTGTCCTAAATAAAATGTACCTTTTTAGTAAAAGGTCAAAAAAATCACAATTGTTTTACTTACATTCATGAGGATCTTTTTTTTTTTTTCACATAATAACACAGTGGCAACCTGCATGCTAGTTACACCATCTGACTTTGATTTGTGGGACAACATTTTTTCAAATATTAATATGTATTAAAAAAAAAAATAGCTTCACTGCTTATTTAAAATAATAATAATAATAATAAAAGATTAAACCAAACTACTTATGCCAACATTTCTTTTTTCAAGAATTTCAGCTTTTAATGAGACTTTTTTTTTTTTACGGTCTCTGGTCGGTTACACCACTAAGACATTTTTGACTTTAAGAAAAAATATCAAAATGACTTTGAACTCAGAAATTGAAAACATGTTTATCATAGCAGAGGTGCATTTAAGTAACTGCTTAGTGTTGCATTTTGTATGCATTTTTGAATAACTTAAAAGATCAGACAAAAAATTAGTCACATCATTGACCCATAAAACCCCAAAAAAGAAATTGTTTCTTACCCTCATTCCCTCAAATCTTGACAGTGCTCGAAGGGGTCGAAGAGCCCTGAGCGTTCTGAGAGATTTGATTGGTCCCAACTCAGAATAGCCCAACAAATTGGCTGTTAAACTGACAAGTGACACCTTAAACAAAATTGCAGGTGAGCACATCAATACACACAAACCTCAGCATCCAAAAATGATTGAGATAAAAGAACCTTTAAAACAGTTGTTTTGGCTTCAGTCAAAAAGGTAAACTCACATCCACAATGAAGAAGTCTAGCCAGCACCATGCATTGGTGAAATAGGTCTTGAAACCGTATGCCACCCACTTCAGAAACATCTCCACTATGAAAATGTAAGTGAAGACTTTATCAGCATACTCCAAGATGATCTTGATCACTCTACGGCGTTCTATGTTGATATCCTCAAAAGCCTGACAGAGTGGAAAACTAGTCAAACAAAATGATTTTCCCATTCCTTGAGTTTCCATTTCCATAAAATGCTAATAAGCAGGATTCTATCACTCATAAATGTAATAATGTAACAAGAGTGCATAGTTCACTAAGTATTAGCTCACCAGTGCTCCACTGCTAAGGAGGATCATAAAGATGATGAAGGTCTCAAAGTAGTCATGCTCAACGATGGTGAAGCACGTTCTTCGAAGGTTCCACCACCTTTTCCCCCATCCTTCTGTGATGTTTACATTCAAACATGGACATCGCCTAACACAACCTAAACAAAACAACAATAACATTAAATTTTAAACCTGCAGTCTTGAAATTGTAGCTTGTGATATAGCAAATGCAGACCTTCTGTGAAACAGGACTCTGGCTCTTCAGGTTCTGGTTCCTCTTCCTCCTCAGGCTCAGGCTCAGGTTCTGGAGGCTTGTAATCCACTGTGCTACACACTGAGGAGTCGTCATCATTAAGAGCGACCTGTGCAGCGAAAAGAAAGGAGAGAAATTGAAAACAAAAGTGAGGAGAACACACGTGTTGGCATTGGCACAGCATCAACGGAAATAACTGACCCAAAATAATAATTCTGTCATGATTTATGCACCCTCATGTTGTTCTGAACTCACATGACTTTCTTCTGTATTATTCAAAGATTAATTTGTGAAGATATCCTAGCCACTCTTTTCCATATAGTGAAAATGAAAGGGGATTGGGACTGTCAAGTTCCAAAATTACAGAAAACAAGCTGGAAAAGTATCACACATGTGCTCAATACAATTCATGCGCTATATTTAAATTCTTCTGAAGCCAAATGATAGCTTTGTGTCAGGAACAGACCGAAATTTACCGTTATTCGCCGAAAGTCTTCCCCTCACATCAATTATTCTTGATATTAGCTTGCTTTCAGGGTTGACATCAATGACGTTTGGTCATGAGACAAGCGAGTACCAATGGCGTGTGGGGTCAATGGCATCAACTAATTGTCAAAGCCTCAGCGGAATTAAAGATGAACATTATGATTTAATTTAGGACTGTTCTTCACATAAAGCAATCATATGTCTTCAGAAAACTCACAAGTCATATGGACCAATTTTATGATAATTTATTGGTGCTTTTTTTGTCATTTCTGAGCTTGAAAGTCTCAGTCCCCATTCAGTTTAATTATGTGGCCAAATTATTCTTGAATAATTCACCTTTTGTGTTCCATGGAAGAGAGAAAGTCACAGAATTTTTGAATGATACAAGGGTGAGTAAAGGATGACAGAATTGTCATTATTGGGTGAACTATTCTTTTAACTAAATCAGTTGGAGAATGTTATAAGATAATGTGAGAGGGAGAAAGAGAGTTTATCGCTAAGCTCTGTGGCCTTACGTTTTTCTCTTCTTCATCAGAAGATTCATCTGAGCTCTCATCTTCAACATCGGACTCGCAACGAGCAATCGGTACCCTCAGGGTTGGAAACTTTAAACAGTTGGTTAAGCCATCTGCCATTTTTCCCCCATCCAGGTGGTTTAATGAGTACAGTTCTATGTCCCCTTCCCCTTCTCCCTTATTGTCATCAGGAGGTTTCTTTCCAAGAATCTGTTGCACCATACTGGCGACAAAAGCTTTGAACCAATCTATGCCCCTGGTGATGCGGCCAATGGCGATCTGCAGGTTGTTCATCTCACCATCGTCATCACCTCCAGACAGGTTATCCCCACTGAAGGAGCTAAGCAGCAGGGCCAGGAACAGATTTAACACCTGAGAAAAAGTCAAGGTTATAATGAGGTTGGTAGGTTATAAGATATACACGAGAAACAAATGCATTATGCAGAGTAGGGTTGTCACAATCCCAAAATCCCGATCGATTCGAGCCTGGTCTCATGAAAAAACGCAATTGCAGCAATATTTGTGCAAATGATATTGTTGCTCCTTACATGTTTCGTGGCAGTTCTGAGGTGAAATGTCCACTGTGTGGTGCTTAAAGCTAAAAAAGTTTCTCCCAAAAAAGATTATGGTTTAAAGGAATATTCTGGGTTCAATAAAGTTAAGCTTAATCAGCAGCATTTGTAGCATAATATTGATTACCACAAAAATGTATTTTGATTTGCCCCTCCTTTTCTTTAAAAAAAAAAAAAAAGCACAAATCTGGGTTTGTGAGGAACTTACAATGAAAGTGAATGGGGCCAATCCGTAAACGTTAAAATACTCACTGTTTCAAAATTATAGCCACATGACGTAAGCAATATGCATGTTAACATGATTTTAGTGTGATAAAATCAATTACTAACCTTTTCTGAGTAAAGTTATTTCCAATTTTACAACTTTGTTGCCATGACAATGTAATGTCAACAAACCCTAAAATGACTATAAAAATGACAACTTTACAGCTCAAATAATACAAGAGTTTTAACAGAAGAATTAATGTACATACTTTTATAAAATTATAAGCTTCACATTTCTGCCTTTAAACTAGGGATGTGCAGCGTGAGTAATTTCACTGATGTCTAAATGTAAATTTCGACTAGTTGACTAGTCTAAAAGAAACACAGAAAAGTAATCAAATATTGTTTATGCGACCCAATTAAAATACTTATTTATTCTAACAGCCAAATCTGACACTCAATTCTGTTGAAAAGGGGCATTTATCTGCGACGTGCCTTGCATTATGATCATTGAACATTAAATATAGAACATGACATGCATTCATTGAATCAGCGTTAGCAAATACAGGCATATTTATTTAAAACAATTGAATGAATAGTGCAGGACCAATAGAGCAACCCTAAATAGCCTGTTCCAAATGGAATTCACCAAAAGTTAATTAACATATGTAAAAAGTTTAAAATGGGAAAGTAATATTTTAATTTAAACTTAAACAAAAAGACACAAAACATAAACACACACACAGCAGCTGCGTGTGGCTCTCTCTCTCGAATTGCCGCATCCCGCTGCACTTATCCCTCTCCTCGGCTGATTAGCCCAATTGGGGGCTGGGCGTGATTAGTCAAAATTAACAAGTCAACATGGTTTGGTGAAAGACGGGACCTGACTCAACTGAGGCGATCATCCTGCACTTGAAAAAGCCCGCTCAGTGGGAAAATACCTTGCAAGCAAGCACAGATTTAAACACTTAAATGTGAAAACATCAATAGCGAATTGCAAGCCAATGTTTTGGAAAACTGCTTCCCGCACCATCACCTTAACCGAAGTGATTTCCATAGATTCTTTACTCATTTTCTGAGATAAAATTTGTCTGCGCCTGCTGCGAGTGAGAGAGGGAAGCACGTGCAGCCTGAGGTTACTTTAAACTTTGTATACATTTGCTCCAGATATTTTCTTTTTTAATAATTGATTACTAATTATATTTAAAATGTAACATTAACATTACAGTAATTTAAGCGCAGCCTTTATAAAAATATAAAACCAAACATAAATGTGTAAAAATATTGAACACTTTAATGGAGAAAAAAACTGACTGACTAGTAATTCCAGTATCGGGTTGCTGCATTAGAACAATTTGGTCGACTATAGTTGACTAGTCTCACACATCCCTACTTTAAACCCTCCAGAAATTGGCCCAATTCACTTCCATTGTAAGTGCCTCCCTGTACTGTAACTTTGAATTTTGCTTTTTTTTTTTTTTTGTTTTGGGGGGATTTTTCCCCTTATTCTCCCAATTTGGAATGCCCAATTTCCAATGCGCTCTGAGTCCTCGTGGTCGCATAGTGATTCGCCTCAGTCTGGGTGGCGGAGGACGAATCCCAGTTGCCTCCGTGTCTGAGCCAGTCAACCCGCGCATCTTATCACGTGGCTTGTTGAGCGTGTTGCCATGGAGACATAGCGCGTGTGGAGGCTTCACGCCATCCACCGCGGCAACCACGCTCAATTCACCACACGCCCCACCGAGAACAAACCATATTATAGCGACCACAAGGAGGTTACCCCATGTGACTCTACCCTCCCTAGCAACCGGGCCAATTTGGTTGCTTAGGAGACCTGGCTGGAGTCACTCAGCACGCCCTGGGATTCGAACTAGCGAACTAGCGAACTCCAGGGGTGGTAGCCAGCGTATTTTACCACTGAGCTACCCAGGCCCCTGAATTTTGCTTTTTTCAAAATTATTCCACAAATGCTGTCAATTGAGCTTAACTTGTATTGAACCCAGAATATTCCTTTAAGGTTAATATCCTACAAAGTAAAACCTTAAACCTAACTGATAGTTTCATAAAAAGCAAATGTGAGATGAAAATCTCGATTGCTGAAGCAATCATGCCATTTTGTGGTGCTTCTGTGACACTTCCAGCTCACTTATCGACTTCAGGGCTTGTGTCCTTGCATCACCAGTGCATCGCTCTATCAGTTAAGCTACCACCCAATCAGATCGCACTTTAACAACCTGTAAATGTAGTTGGTCTTGTAATGTAAACGTTGAAATGTATCGCCATACAAGACATGTACTATCATAAGTGTTTTGATGTCATAAGATAGCACTGTGTGTCTATTGAAAAGTCATTGTTGTTTTAGCGCCTCTAGTGTAAATTTCATCAGGAAATGTCAGTGATACGTACAAGAAGCCACGTAAAAACCATTTTGCAAAAAAATATAGGTATAGTAAAGTGATTCTATGAGTAGAACATACTGTAGTCTATATTAATCCCAGTGAAATTTCCATTAATGTCTTTCCCACCTGTTTTCAGTCACATATGACAAACCAACTGTGTTTACATTATTACCTAACAAAGACAGGCATTTTTACCATGAGGTGCATTTGACTCTTCACAGAGCATACACGCAAATACACATGTGAATGCTTGAAAGCCAATCATTATTCGGGTACTGAACTGAGCCGGTACTTGATAGCCAATACTTTTTACTTTAGTAGTACTTTTGACATCCCTAATTCAGGTGAAAAAAAAAAAGGCTGGCCGAAGAAGGGGGAGTCTCCAAGTGAATACAGTGTTTGCTGCTCATGATGTCTTGACACAAGGTGGCATTAAAAATGTATATTATTGCCGGTCAGTGCACAATTTCTATGTTTAGAACATAATCTTGGCCAACATCACTAAAGCACTGTAATAAAAACTCATCATTATCAAAATTATTGGTTTCCCTGCTATACATAGCCTGTATCAGTTTTAGGTAGGCTCTGTCGTATAACGAAGCATCAGATATTATGTTGTCTGGAAGCCTGGTGCTGGAGGCTATCTTTAGTATCTAAGCTCACTACACATGGCTCATAGTTACAGAAGCCATGGCTGGCCTGAGAACTAGAATTGGGCACAAAGAAAGTGCTCAGAGAATTAGGAATGAGAACAAGGAAGAGTGCATGGGGGACAGAACTGTTTTAGAGCCACATTAAAAAAAGAAGGATATATTTTATGGCCGTAATATTTACAGAAAATAGTTAATATTTCAAAGAAAAATGTCAGACCAAAGTATAACTTTGTGGGGATCATATTTTTACTACATTATTTTACTACAAAATTGAGAATAATTTAGCAAAATTATGAGAAAACAATCTCAATTGTTGTTTCCAGAGCAACGTAGTCGATTTGGTAAAATTGTGCAGTCGATTATGATTTAAAAATATGCTTTTCTCTTAACTTAGCTTCTAAGCATATCGGAATTAGAACTTAAACGTACTGTTTAAGAAACTATGTTTATACCTGATAAATTAACCAAATAGGCTTTATGTCGAATGTCACATGACCAAAACGGAAAACTGATCTCATCACATCTGCTTTTCAGAGAAGGTGGTAACAGCAGTATGACCTGGCAGTGATAACTATGGACTTTAAGGTAATCGGCTAACCTAGCTAGTGCTTTTTATTGTTGGTATTTTATTCTATTATAATATCTCAATGTTAGTGATAAAAAGAAATGTATTTGTCAAGACCAACAAAGTAAATAAGCGAGATAATCCTAACATTGATTTCAGCTGTGGACCTCAATGAAGGCATCTTGAGTAAAACAGAGCCATATTCAGTGTAGCACGTACAGTGGACCTGAACCGGAAGCGATGCGACCTGTTTTACAGATTACGGAAGTTTGTTGCGCATAACCCGTATGGATAATCTCAATAATCTCTTCACAATAAGCCAGTTCCTACCAAATCACTACACTGTAAAATCTAATAGCTGTCCTTACTTACAAAATATTAGTTAACTTTACTTTGTTATTAACAATACGCACTTCTTACTGTTTTTTATTAAGTAACAGTTACTTGCATGGTGAATAAAACAATTTACTTATAGTTTTGAGTGACTGTAACTTAACACAATCAAGTAACAACAAAGGGAGCAATGACGTTATTTCGCCAGTGGGAGGCAGCAATGCACTAAACTGTGCAAAGTCTGCCAAAAAGACGGAGGAGAAGAAGAAGAAGCAACAAAGGCTTGCGCTTCCTGCCTCCTCCTCCACGTGATGCGTGACCTTACCAACGAGCTTACATCATCCCTCTCATGAGCGCACGTCACAGAGATGTACAGAAGCGAACATTTGTAGTTATAAAATATATAAGTATTGTTTTGTTTCTAAAAATAATCAATCGTTTGGTTTCAGAAGACCTTTATTTGTCGACTGCAGTCGTGTGGATTATTTTGATGCACCCTAAATATGCATTTTGGACTGTCAAAAAATGGAGTACATTCACTTGCATTGTTTAAAGGAGGAGGCCTGAAATGAAATCCTAAAAGTCTTCAATTCTGTTTTGATGAAGAAAGAAACTCAGATACATCTTGGATGGCCTGAGGGTGAGTAAATTATCAGCAAATTTTAATTTTTGGGTGAACTATTCCTTTAACAGTGCTAAGTCTGTTTGCCATGCTGCAGTTGTGTATTCTGCACAAGAGGTAGAACATGATCTTTCTCCCTCACTAGCTAGTACAAGCCCCTTAGGACAGCAATGTGAGGAATGCTTTTTCTTTTTCTTTCATGTTTTGCACTCAAAATCTGTAAACTGAATTGTTTTAGGCCTACTAATGTTGATAAACCTTCTAAATACAGGTGCATGTGGAAAAATTAATGGGCAAGGCTGCAAGTTCATTGTAGGCAGGACACTGTGACAATTCATTGATCTTGCGTATGAACATCTCCCTGATGTAGTGTTGTTGGGTTTTTTTTTTTTTTTTTGTACAGGCCGGTGACAGTGACGAGGCCTGGGCAGAAGTTTCTGTTGGGGTGCTGACTGTCATCTCTGAAGATGAGCCTGTCGTGCCAAATTATCTCCACCTAGACCCGGTATCAAATGCGATCATTATAGAGGGACACATTGTCATGGATGATATCCAGAACCTACCTCATGCAGTTTGCCTCTTGTTTGCACTTTCTTATGCTGTGCACTTGAACTACCCTAAAGCAATGAAAAAAACTTTCACCTTCATTCAAAGAGTGATGCTTGGTTTGGGAGAAAAAACTCCCATCAAAACTCCAAACTCTTAAAAATCTGCTGCTGAGTTAGAATGTAATAGAGTGGTGGGCATTAGATATCACTTGACAGTTGTGAATGAAATAATTCACTCATTTCAAATTGTTAGCCTGGTTCAGGGAGTTACGTCTAGAGGCTGTGAGATCCAATGCCAGAGTCATTACTCTCACATTGTTTCCCTTAATGAATGAAGCTGCTTTGCACTTATCATTCCCTTAGTTATTTAGCATGTTTGGTCTGTAATCTGTGTGTGTTATTGTTATTACAGAATTAAAGATGTTGTTTCAGGATAATATGGTAAACGTATGACTTTATCCATTTCCATATTCAAGGCCAACTGATACATAGGCTGAATATTGTCAGGAAAAAATCAGCCATTGTTATTGGATATTGTAGTTTTACCTGTTGATATTGTTCCAACAAATTCATTATTGGTTGGGCATATTTTGTATACTCTCATTTACATAGTGGTCTGCAGAAGCCAGTATGTGCCATGACCATTGTTTTAAACCAGCACAATACACTTTTGAACTGGTGCAATGTGTAAAGACCTCTAAATAAAAAACATACAGTTGAACTTGTGTCACTAGCATGATTTATTATGTGTTAGGGTAAATCTGATTATTTTAGGAGAATGGAACCTGTTTTGTGTAATGGATGTTTTCAGCACTTAAGTTACATGAGTAACAGTTACTTGGTATTTTTAAGGCAATCGGTTTGCATGGTTTTAACAAGTAAATTGGATGGCTGTTCAAGTAAATACAACTGAGAATTTCTAAGTTGCAGGATTAGTTATCCCAACTTAGGTTGGGTAGTGTTGTAAAATAGTAATTGTGAGTAGTCTAAACTAAGTCAAGAGTACATCTAATGTAAATTTTCAAGTACTCTCTACAGTTATTTAAAGTTACTAAAACTCAAGTCTAAGTGTACTAAACTAACTTAGCATTTGTTAGTACAACATATAATTCTTATTGCACTTTGTTTTTTTAAGGCAATTGGTTTGCATGCTTTTTCTAAGTAAAGTTAACTAATTAGAACTTACAGTGTATCAAAATTACAGCAAATCGCTATAAAAATAGTGAAAAACGCTTACTGCTGCATGCCTACAACAGTACATCAAATTCTTACTGGTGCTTTATTTTTTATATTACTTTAAAAAAAATTACATACGTTTTTCAGGATATGTGGGCAAAAAAACAATGAATTATAGTTAATGATGTCAATGATGTCATGTTTCCTGAGTCATAATACTACATTACTCCTGTTCATCCCACCACACATTATTTGGCACTCACAACCCAGTGTAAAATGCCCAGACCATTTGTCAACATATCAGCATGCAGTATGTATGAAATAAACAGTCTAAAAGCTGCTGAGAAAATCAGCAGAAGAGGCAGGTGTTCTGATTTTCACATTGGAAATCAGAGCTGCATACCAAATGAGGCCACTGATATTTGGTTTCCCATGCTACACTCACATACACATCCAGCCCATTAGACTTACAGTGCAGAGGCAACTCATGTCACTATCTATAGATAATATAATTTCCTTGCTCTCTGTCATTTGGAGTATTTTGTTGTGTAGAGCATCAGTGCTCAACTCTGGTTGCTTCAGGACCCAGATTTTATGTTGGACATCAAGTGGTGACTCAACTCAAAACCTAACATTGAAATGCATTTGTTATTATTAAACTATCTATCATAAACTATTTATGCAACCAATTTTTGGGTTGGTATCCAAGAGTTGAGAACCACAGGTATAGAGTATGGGTGGGGAGTTGGCCTAGATCAGGTCTCCAGCTTCAGCTCAGCTGTACATGTTTGTTTCTTGTGTGCCAAGACACTCATTTGAGCTGAGTCTTAGCAGATTGCCAAGATCCAAACCACTGTTTGTTGGCTCTAGTCATACGATGTAAATAGAAGTCAGCACTTAACATGTGCATCTCTCTTCTAATGCTGTTTGTCCAGAAGACAGTACAGGAAAATCTAACCAGATGAAGAGTGAGTGTGAAAATGTATGTAAGCCATGCTGGGGCATGCTCAGCCTTTGTTAGCTTACAGATGGGCCATTTCCTTTTCTAGATATAACATGAGAGGAAGTTTATTCAGTGCCTTAATTTAACCAAAGGTGAATTATGTAATTTCTGCAGTGGACCGAATTTAAGTGCAAGCGGTACAGTATTGCATTGTAATCTACCATGGCAAATGAACTTACAAAACATGTTTGAAGTCGAAGAGGAGATGCATTTCTATGCCCAGCCTAATTTGTATGTACCGAAGTACTCGGAAATCTAACTGAGAGAGATGAGAGAGGCAACGGTCGGTGATGATTTTCACTAAATAATAAATTAGATTTCGGTTTGTTTCTCACCAAACCCTATCGTATGCCTTCAGAACAAGGCACAGGTAGCATGTAATTATTTATTAGACATATGAATTATACTTCTGCTTCCTTTTGGAGCTTGAAGTGAAGGTCACCATCCATTGTATGACATCAGTGAGCAACCCCCAACCCCCCCCCCCCCAAAAAAAAATGTCTACCTTTGTTTACCGAAAAAGAAAGACATATGGGTTTAGAACAACACAAGGGTGACTAAATACTGACTTAATTTTCATTTTTGGGTGAACTATTCCTTTAAATGCTATCAGTAATTAACACATTATAAGGAGGACAGTAAGAGAGCTCTGTCACTAACTGCTGTCACCTGAATGTCATCAACATCCTGCTCGCCCTTAGCTGTGCTCAAAGCAACATGGGAAAATCGACATGTAGCTTCCAAAAGTTCATGTTCCCTGAATTTGACTCCATCCTGCCAAATTACTGACAAGCACCATCCCCCTTGGGGAGGGTTCGATTATCAGTTGAACTTTACGTTCCACATCAGCCCGATCTTGCAAATTTGCACTGTACAATATTAGAAAGATCAGACCTTTCCTATCTAAGCATTTTACACAACACTTTGTCCAGGCTCTTGTTATATCTAGACTGAACTACTGCAGTGCTCTTTTGGCAGGACTCAATTTTAATTTCGCCATTAAACCTCTGCAATTTATCCAGAAGAGCACACACTACACCTCTCTTCTTCTCACTGCATTGGCTGCCAATGGTTGCTCACGTCAAGTTCAAGGCACTTTCACCACTGTCTCTCTGTCCTCTCTGCCTGTACTTCTCTGAGCAAGAAAGTACTAATTTTCATTGAGTAGAGTCAATGAAATATGCATTCCAGTTGACTGTATTCATTAACAAAAAAAAAAAAAAAAAAAAACTCGCTTTTGCCACCACTCTGTGGACATTTTACCTGAAAACTGAAGCTCACATGTGCTCATATAATCAACAACATTAGCAGTTTTGGCCACTGGGGGTAGTGATTTGAATTTCAGTAAACACAAACCAATATCAGCAGCAGAGATTTTGACCTACTTTTGAATTCACGGTGTGATCAGTCTGCTCAAAATCTTTAAGGGTTGACTCAGTTGCTATGCTAAAGCTTCAGACCATTAAAACTTTAAAAAACAGTTATAAAGATTTACAGCTTAGCAGTGACAACAGATGCCCATTGGTTTAACTCTTTAACCACTGCAGTTCTCTACCCACCCATTAAAAAAACAGTTATAAAGATTTACAGCTTAGCAGTGACAACAGATGCCCATTGGTTTAACTCTTTAACCACTGCAGTTCTCTACCCACCCATTAAAAAAACAGTTATAAAGATTTACAGCTTAGCAGTGACAACAGATGCCCATTGGCTTAACTCTTTAACCACTGCAGTTCTCTACCCACCCATTAAAAAAACAGTTATAAAGATTTACAGCTTAGCAGTGACAACAGATGCCCATTGGTTTAACTCTTTAACCACTGCAGTTCTCTACCCACCCATTAAAAAAACAGTTATAAAGATTTACAGCTTAGCATTGACAACAGATGCCCATTGGCTTAACTCTTTAACCACTGCAGTTCTCTACCCACCCATTAAAAAAACAGTTATAAAGATTTACAGCTTAGCAGTGACAACAGATGCCCATTGGTTTAACTCTTTAACCACTGCAGTTCTCTACCCACCCATTAAAAAAACAGTTATAAAGATTTACAGCTTAGCAGTGACAACAGATGCCCATTGGTTTCATTCTTTAACCACTGCAGTTCTCTACCCACCTATTAAGAAAACTAAGTAACATATAGTTGGAGTTGACCTAATTTAATAAAAGCCTTCGCTGTAGTTATGTTATATATACAGTATCTATAATTGATCAATGCTTTTGCTATCAGTGTGATTACAATTAGAAGA
This sequence comes from Myxocyprinus asiaticus, assembly GCF_019703515.2. Taxonomy (NCBI): domain Eukaryota; kingdom Metazoa; phylum Chordata; class Actinopteri; order Cypriniformes; family Catostomidae; genus Myxocyprinus; species Myxocyprinus asiaticus. The sequence goes on from NC_059375.1 coordinate 12,240,090, forward strand.
AATCATGTTGAGTACTTTTTGACAGTTCACTTTAATACGTTCACTCTCATCATGTATTGTATGTGCAAACTCTGCTTCACTTACCACCAAATTACCAATGACCATGACCATCATGAAGACCACCAAACACATGCCAGCTCCTGCCACCTCCATACAATCCCACATGGTCTCGATCCACTCTCCGCACAGGATACGAAAGACTATGAGGAAAGAGTGGAAGAAGTCGTTCATGTGCCAGCGAGGCAGCTCACAGTCTTCAGAGATCTTACACACACAGTCCTTGTAGCTCTTGCCAAAGAGCTGCATGCCCACAACGGCGAAAATGAAGACGATGATGGCCAGGACAAGCGTCAGGTTCCCTAGAGCACCTACTGTGTTGCCAATGATCTTGATCAGCATGTTCAGGGTGGGCCAAGATTTAGCCAGTTTGAAGACTCGCAGCTACCTCCAGCACAAACACACACATATAACAAACACAAAATAACAACACAAGTCAACAATTTAATCACACAGACAAAGAAAGTCAATTTTCTTACCAAACGGAAGGACCTGAGAACAGACAAGCCCTGGACATTGGCCAGTCCTAACTCTACCAGGCTGAGAGTGACAATGATGCTGTCGAATATGTTCCAGCCCACCTGGAAATAGTAGTAAGGGTCCAAAGCAATAAGCTTGAACACCATTTCAGCTGTGAAGATTCCTGTAAATACCTAGATCAAGGATAAGAATGGTAAGATAAACAGTCTTAGTTTGATTACAGGACAATGAAAAGGAATTATCAGTATGCCTTACTTTTTGATTACTTAAATCATTCTACCAGCAGTGGCTTTTTCCTGATGTTAAAGCTGAAGTGAGTAATTTCTGTGCCACTAACGTCACCAAATGAAATTGCAAAAAGAATCACTGTTTACAAACAGATTACAGAATACTCCCCATCTTCCATTGGTTGTACAAAAAGATAGTCCCGCCCCCAAACTCACACCATTGGTCGAGTCAGTGTTGCTCTGTTGGGCTACACGGGTCGCTCAATCAATCAAAAGTATGTTTTGATGTAAGCTGACAAATGGCTTACAGCTGAATCTGCATATTAAGCTGGGATACGAGAAAGAATTTTAACATCGTTTAAGTATGATGCTTTGTGTCAAAATCGCACATTGTTTGTACTAACTCTAGCTTTGTCCTTATGGTAGGTAGGTGCTAAGAACCAAGGCCGCAACCATGTCTTGAACCATGTCTTGACCAAACCATTTTGGGGCTGGGGGGTCGCAGGTGTTGAGGTCACAAATATAATCATCCTCTTTAGTACTTTAAAATAGTGAAGGCTCTGAATGCAATTATTTTCTGAATGAAGGCTTTAAATGTGATTAAGGCTCAAAATTTTATATTTTTTTGTTTTTAAAACATACGTTTTTTTTTTTGTTTTTTTTTTTTTAGTTTACACATTGCAAGATTATCACTGTGTCTGCATTGCTAGCAATTGGCCTGTTTTAGTCATCTTTTCTTTCTTTTTTGTGCAGTCTCAATGAAAAGACAAATATAATTGTAATTTCTTTTCATCACTGATGTATCTGTAAAATGACATGATCATGTCAGCTGGCTAGCAAAAAGAAAATACAAAACATTATTTACTGCCCTCAGTGTGTCCCTCATTGTATTTTTCCCCCCAGTAGAATCTTAAAACAATCTTTTCTTTAAGAACCCGAACGCTGCTCTTTTCCCACACAAAAACAGTTCATATTAACCACTAATGTCAAAAAATCATTATTAATATACCATAAAAGTAGTTCGCTCAACACAAAGCTGTCGTGTGGCCCCAGAAAGCTTGGAATATAGTGCACGAGTCATATAGACTATTGTTATGAAATATTTATACTGAACCTTTAATAACAATTTACAGTATTTGTCCTTTTTGAAGCTTGACAGCTCCTGCTCACTATAAACTGTTATTCTATGGAACAGTGCTGCTTAAAATATCTATTTTTATGTTCCACGAAAAAGTGACAGCATGTGGGTTTTGAACAACATAAGGGTGAGTAAATGAGTGAGTAAAAGTAAATTTTCCATTCTTAGGTGAATTCTTTAACTGGAGGCTTATCCTCAAAATAAAATGGTCTCTTTTAAAAGAAGACTCTTAGGAGATGATGTACACAGTTCAGAATTAATTAAAGACATACAGAAATTATTTAGAAAATCTTTAATTGATTTTAAATTATTACCTAATAATATTTGCATTCAAAATATTTGACACTGTCCTTGCCACAACTTAAAAACACAACAGAAGTCACCAGTCACAAGTCTTACCATGTTCTAGTTCTAATCTGAGGGTGATAATGCTCTACATTGTGTTATAGATCATTTTCTAAGTCAATATCAAGTGAATTTTCTAAAAAGGTACTTCAGAAGCTTGCCAGATAACCACATTCATTCAGTTCCTTTACAATATACACACATTCGCTCTTTGTCTTAAGCCTGATTTGCTGAAAATGGCTCCGTTAATGTTTTCACATTCAAAATTATGAATGACATACAAATCACGTACTTTACGTGACATACAGTATTTTTCATTCAAAACAGCGAATTTCGCAAAATGGTGAATAGTTTGCACCACTGGAAATTACTGTCGGTCTGTTCAACATTTCAATCATAAAATAAGGGCAAATATTGCATGTTTAGTTAGTTACATCTTACATTACACTAACACTCTTAACCTGAACTGCTGACACTGATGTGTGCGTTCTGCGTGGTGCTGGAATAATCCACGAGGTTCTCGCCTGCTCAGCTTTTTAAACTTGAGTCCCGCTTTCATCGATTTGATTGGCTGTCTCAAATTACATTGACGAGCATTGTTAGACTATACCGTGCATGCTAAAAATTTAACATTTTTTAAACTGTTGTGTTATTCCTGCAACAACTTAATGACAATTAGACAGCGGTGCATATTGGGAGGGACTCGTCCCCCTCAACCCTCAATGAATATTATGGTTACTGCCCTGCTAAGAACAGTTCAGTCAGGAAAGCTCTGTCAGGAAAACTCTCTGAATAAATGTAAGGTGTTATAATGGATAAGACAAATTGTTGGTTTGGTCTTAGCAAACTAGATCTGCTTTCACTGCTGCTGCAGCAGAGCAAGTATGAAGACTTGCTACTCCTTGAATATACACAGACATGCTGTGTTGAGCATGTAGGACATAACATGCTGCTGCTGTACAATTAGACATAGATAAAATCCAGGGTTTCTGCAGGTTTAATGAAGCTAAATTAAAGACATTTTTAAAAAACTTTTTAAGACCATCAAAAGAAAATTTAAGTAATCAATTGAAGGGAACACAATACATCATTATGTTCTCTAAATGTAAATGTCTAGGGAGCACATGAAGAGCCATATTCATAGCAACACTTCAATGTTTAAAAATGCAACTATCAAAAGATCTCCATTACTTTTTAACTCATTAAAAAAAAAAAAAAAAGTATCTTAAGGCTTGAATAACTCTGCTCCCAACCACCAGAATGTGGAAATAACTTTATAATTTTTTTTTTTTTTTTAAAACGAGGGATCATAAAAATTGCATTTTGTTTTTATTTAGTACTGCCCTGAAGAAGCTATGTGACATAACAGATCCTCTCATACAGTATATTCCACACATGATCCTGTTCAGAAGTTTACATTCTTTGGTTTTTAATATGTGTGGTGGTGGGGGTGTGGTTTAGGGCTGGGTTGTGAATGGAGAGCGAGATCAGGAGATGAGAACAGTAAGGATCATCACCAGGCAATGATTGTCTCTAACAGCTGTTTGTCATTGCAGTGAGAGTGGAGACTGGTTTTAAGAGCGAGCCGGACCCCAGTGAGAGGAGAGAGAGTTACCACACACACCCAGAGACTGTGCTGAACTGTTTCTGCTATAAAGCGTGATTATAAGTGTTGCCGCTGAAAAGTGTGATTTTGAGTTTAAAATAAACATACTGTTTGAGTTGGATTCGCCGTCTCCCACTTCCTCCTTTCCCCTAACTGTGAACTTTGTTACAATATGGTGTGTTGCTTTCTCGATGATCAATGGCTGTTTGTGTAATAATTGTTCATGAGTCCCTGCTTTGTCCTGAGCATGTCACGGAATGGGGTATTTGAAAGGAGGACCCAAATGCAGATAGCAACAATGAGCTTTTATTTAAATAAAAAGGAAACAAACATAACCAAAAATTACCACAATGGAGAAAAAGGAAAAACAAAACCAAACTAAAAACTTGAACCGACAAGGAAGGTAGACAGAAGACACGAGCACTTGACGACCCAAGGTTGTGAGAGACAGACACATACAACTGACACGAGTGCATGCCACATGGATGACATAAGAGCAATGCACTCGTGCCAATAAACAACAAGATAAGAGAAATCATGACAATGCCAAATGGGCGAGCCATGCATTCTCACACAGACTAGACAAGACACTAAACATGAGTATCACAGCTCAGCCACAAAGACAACAAAAACTAACAGAAGTGGCTGAACCCTGACAGAGCAGTGACGATGTCCACTTTTCTTAAGAAAAACCCCCTAACTACAGTACAGTTATTTGGTTTCTCAGCATCTTCTGCACATTTGAGTTCTTCATTGGCTATATGATGAGATCCAGCTTCTGACACTTGGGACAACTGAGGGACTCATACACAACTATTAAAAATGGTGCAAACAATTACTGATGCTCAAGAAGGCAACACAAGAAGAACCAAGGGGTGAAAACTTTGGAACAGGATGATTTGTGTAAATAAGAGTACATTTTGAATAAAATACATAAAAGTACATAAAAAATCTAATCTTTTATCTCTTATAGGCTATTTGTATTCATTCTGAAAGGTGTGGGAAAATGATCATTAAGAGTGACAGAAAAATACATATTCACGTGTTGCACAAAGAAATGGATCGGCTTCTTTTAGCTCGTTGTTGAAAATTCATTTTTGTTGGTGCATTTCTACTTGCGCTGAATGACAGGATGACAAAAAGTGTGCACATTTCAGCAGATTCGCTGTAAGACTAGATTGAAATCAACGTGCGACGCATCGAAATTGCTTCTCTTCTCTGCAAACGATACCAAAGACAATAGCGAGAAGGAAAATTTGTATATTAAATGTAATTAGTAAAAAACCAGTGAGCCTTCCAGCTGAAACCGGGAGATAATTACATTGTTTAGAAAATTGTCGGGACACCGGGACATACCTCTTAAAAACCAGATGTCTGCTCACCCTACTTAAATGCAATGAGATAACAATCCCTCGAACAACATTTAATGCCATGACCTTATGAATTTAAGACTTGTTGCTCCAATTTAAGACCTTTTTAAGGCCTTAATTTGCAGAAGGGCAAATTAAGACTTTTTAAGACCCGCAAAAAAACATTGAAAATCCCTGTGAAGCAGATCTAGACTTGTGACGCTGGGGAGGAGGAGGTTTACCGAGAGAAAACTCTGTAATAGGGAGCTGCAGAAAAACCTGCTTATTTGCAAACAACTGAGGCAATTTAAATGTTAGACAAAGAAAGAGTGTGCAAGTTCATTGGCTAACAGATTAAATGTCATAGGATCTATCAGCTTTGGCATTAGATTATGAAAGACGATTGGTTAACAGATTACATGTTCAAAGGACCTTGCACCATGTAGAGTTTTATGACTGAACTTCATTTCAGAGAATCATTTCAGAAAACATGGGCTACTAATATAGAAGCTTGCAGGTTCAGTTGCAAGAATGGGTGACCAAGGAACTGGAAGGATTATTAGATCACAATCACCATTATACCCTTGTTCAATGCTCATGCTTCCAAGCCCTTCCTAATCTACTGTAAGTATGGATTATGGATATTTGTCTATAAGATGGCAACTAAAGTATGATGCTTAACTTGTCAGAAAAATCTTTTTGAATAGGGGCTCCAAAAGTTTGTATTCTTATGAATTGTTTGATGAATTGAGTGTGACACTAACCAAGTTGCCCACTGACAGAACATGTTCGAAATCCGGACTCATGGGGTAGTGCTCCATGGCCATGAACAGTGTGTTGAGCACAATGCAGATGGTGATACCAAGATCAAAAAATGGGTCCATCACTACAAAAAGAACCCACTTCTTAAAGAGGAGCCAGGGAGCACAGCAGTCCCATTTAAGGAAAATGTCCGCAAACTTATACCAGCCTGGTGGACAAGGCCTCTGGACACCTTCCAACTCTGGGAGACAAAGAAGGTAGAAAAAGAGAAATTAGAAACACTATTTTAAACGGCACTATGTGGCAGACAGTGTGTGGACATCCAAGCACCACCATATGTGCTTTTTGAGCATTTCATTTTGAAACCATTTGTATTGATAGTGAGTTCCACATGGCTGTGGAAATTTTCATTGGAATCAAGGGGCCAAATCTGATAATTAGAAGATGTCCACATACTTTTGGCCACATAAGTATATTCTGACCATTTTCTTTACAGTGAGCAGCAAGGCACTGAATGACTGAACATCAGCAGAGTGACAGCAACAAACTCTGCTAGTCAGCCCATAGCCCAAAGATTAGCACCACTCAGAGGAAGTTAACAGGTTTTCTCTACACACAATGTGCCTGACCTTTGCCAAGTATAAAACTCTAAATCTAGACAATAGACATTCCCTGCGGTTATGTCAGACAGGCGTACAAGGCACAGCAAACTAATCTAGATAATTACAATTCAAATTAATGTTTAGAAACTTCCGAGCTGCCTCTCTAATCCCAGTGCATTTAAATTCCTGCTACTGGGTCTTCACAAGCCTTATGCTTGTACACTGGGTTCAAAAGTCAAATGGAGAAAATGATTCTGTTGTGCAATTTTCTAATTTACTGCAGTTGTTTTTCATTACAAATGATAACATCAGCATTATAATCGAGTAAAAAGTTGAGTTGAAAAACATGAATATCCAAATTTCTTAGTATGTACTATGTCCCCCTTTTTGCTTTAAAGACAACATACAAAAGATGGCATGTACTCCACAAGTTTGTGCAAAACCTGATGATTCCTGTTATCCAGCATGATTTGAGAATGTTCCAAAGAGCGTCTTGTGTGCTTCAACAGAAGCAAGGAAATCTTATTTTTGGTACAAATGAATTACTTCACCGAAAGGGATAGTTATTAAAAATTATCTCGTAATTTAGGAGATGTTAGGCAGAATGTTATTCTTAGTCACCATTCACTTTCATTGCATCTGTTTCCATACAATAAAAGTAGATGGTGACTGAGGCTGTTATTTTGCCAAACATTTCCTCTTGTGAAAGACAGGAGGGTGAGGTTAACGTGGTCAATGTCACACATTTTCTTATGTGATTAATTACCAAGAAATAGTGCAGAATCCTAAATATTTTTTATTCAATTTGTCATAATTAGGGATGTTATAAAATATTGATATATCGATTATTGATCGGCACGTTAGTTTATCAATATATTTTTGAGGCATCGATATATAAAAATTAGCCGACATTTAAATTAGAAGCCTAATTTGCATGCTTTCCAATTCACTCTGTTTAACAGTCTGGCATAATAACGTTGGGAGACCACTAGAGGGTGATAAAACATTTACTGAAGCTGGTCGTGGTCATGATCACACACACACACACACACACAGGACAAGCTGATGTGGCGCAGCAGATTGCAGTCCAAAATTACAAACGTTTTTGAACTTCTTTAAGAAGAACAATGTGATGTTGATGAGTTTGCAGGTTAGTGTATGAAACTGGTGTAACTGCGCAAACGGAACGATTAGAAATAGTGACATTTAATATGCAATTTCTCTGTATGTAGCACTGAATAGCTCTTTCATTCAAGCTGTCAAACCAAAAAATGACTTAGATTTCTGTCTAATTTAATGGAAAACTATGCAAGTTGTGCTCTGTGGCACTTCAGAATTTTGAGGCTGGTATGTGCGTACCTTTGTAGAAAATAATTTTTCTAATTTTAGAATGCCGCCAGACGCGTCCGGTGTCCCGTGAAATTTACCCTGCAGCTTACACTTTACCAAAGTTGTGTTGAGAAAATTGTTTAAAAAGATAAAGACTATTGTGCAACGAGTAGCCCAATTAATATCTGAAGAAGAAAAAAATCCTATATATATCGATAATCATCTGGAAAATCTTCCGATTATCGATGCATGAAAAGGCATTGATCCCAAGCCTAGTCATAATGTTTCTTTTCACAGAAAGTCTGTTCCATATTGTAGAGAGCATCAAAATGCGTTCAGCAGGAGTCGCGGATATAAACATGGAGACAGTGTGCAACAACGAAAGCCGCCGTGGTACCACATGTTTATGGAATAATTGTCTGTACCACAACCACAAGCAGGCTTGATGAGGCATTAAAGTGATACTCTAATTGGTTTGAGAGATTACCTCTGTTAATGTATTTATTTATGCTGAAGAATTTTAATTCTTCACCCTTTCTCCTTTTTTGGGTGCATTTTGGAAGGAAACTAATGACAATTGCCTAATTTGAATATCCATTCTGATTCAACATTCATTCTTATTGGTTACTAATCAGAGTCAGCCTCCTTTGGTATTCATTTAAGCTACCAAGCATGAAAACAAAATATTTAAAACTTGAAATTTAAATGGATTTTATCACTTTAGTTTTTATGTTCATTTTGAACAAATTTTGGAGAAGGCTCAGCCTGCCTTGCCTCCTTTGACGGGCCGTCACTGTTTGAAATGTTTAGGGTTTCTTTAGGTTAGTACCATCCATAGTTGCAGTGAGCACACTGATAGCACTGGCTGCTCTCTTGGAGAGTTTGAGCTGGTCCAGGTACTGCATACTGTGTTTGGAGCCCAAGGATTTGTGGTCCTCTTCGGCTGATAACTGTAGAATAAATGAAACAGTACAGAAGTCTAAAGATATGCCAATATGGACTTTCTTGTGTGAATAAATATCTAAAAATTACACACTATGTCAAGAATGAGTTGTATTACTTCTCTGTCACAGGAGGGGACTCTGTTGACAATGAGGTGAGGAACTATTTTGCCGTTCAAGTCCTTTATGATGTCATCACCTCCAAGACTGTGTAATGAACCTGTCCTGTTTGACCCTCGAATTTGCATTGTCTGGCTGGCCAAAGAGACTTTACTGCCTGCCTGTAATTTATGATATGTAAAGACAAACTAATATATCAATATAAATCAATGTTACATAGTCAGTTGAAAGTATGGTTACCTAACCCTGTTTTAAAGTGAAATTATATGGTAGTCACCTGACCTCTTGTTCTTGGTTCTTGAGCTGCTCAAGCAATCTCTGAAACTCCTCTTCTTTCTCAAGGGCCTCAGCCATGGTGGCTTCGTTCTGCTCATCATAAGCCATGGCAACCACTGCCAAGATCAGATTAATGAGGTAGAAAGACCCCAGGAAGATGACCACCACAAAGAAGATCATGTATGTCTTCCCAGCCGCACGAAGGGTCTAAACAAGATGATAATGAGAATTTTATTCACTTATACTCTTCCAACAGATGAACAGACATAAAAATGACTAGTTAACGGACCAACTGGAAGAGATTCTCCCAATAGTCCTGAGTCATGACTCTGAAGAGGGCGAGAAAGGCCCAGCCAAAGTTGTCATAGCTGGTGTAGCCATAGTTTGGGTTCCTTCCAGCCTTCATACATGTGTATCCTTCAGGGCACTTCCTATTAAAACACCAGACAAAGAAGGTCATTTAAATATGACCTTCATCTTTTCATTCTTAAATCTCTGTTGTCTTTGTTTTGTATTATAATTTTCCATTCTGCATTTGATAAAGAAATTACTTCTCAACCGTTAATAAAGTACAGTATGTTTTTTTAGGTATGCAAGTGTGTAGCCAGTGGTGTGGACAGAAGTGGGGCAACAGGGGCACGAGCCCCTGGCTCTTTCGTTCACAAATCTTAAGTTGCCCATCTGGTCATCCAAGAAAAATTATTAGTTAAAACAAAATTAAAATCTTATTATTCTCTCAATAACAATAATAATGTGTCATTATTGGATTTCTTTGTAAATCGCAGAACAATGAAAGAAAATTATGCAGAGGTGCCTTTAACAGCGCATGCTACAGCAGATCGGTGGTGGATTCTAATCGCAAGTGAACCTCCCTATGCCCTACTTACTACAAAGTGCGGAGCCCTTTAAATGGATACTCTGAAGGAAACATGGTATTACTGTATGAATGTAGCCTTCGCTAACAGTCTTGTGGAAGGGCCCTTCCAGAAAAGATACATTTTCTCACTTTCATTGGAACGAACTTTCGAGTGGCATCCTCTTCCCGCAGAAGTGCCCTTCAAGGGTGCAAAAATGCTGTTGAAAATTCACCCTGGAATATCTAAGTACCGTGGCCTCAGGTGAGAAAAAGGTCAGAAAAAAGTCCACAATACGTGATTGCAACCGCATTTTCAACATAGCACACTTGCAGTGTAGGCAGCTTTATTAATTTTAATGGGAGCGGATGCATCGCTTTCAGTGTAGAAAGAAATTCAATATGTCTTTCATAGAATACTGTCATAAACTGAAGGAGCAGTCTGTTTCAGCCAAAGACAGTTCATTTTTTGTTGACACTGATAAGCCATTAGTCTAATCACTTTTAGAAAAGTACCATGGTATACCATTTTTTTTGGACATTATTCAGAACCATGGTATTACTATCTCGACACCACTGTACCATGATTCCGCCACTTTACTGGTGTAAGGTCCTAAATATTAATGACAGAATACACTAAAATAACATTATACAGAAAGTACTATAAGAAGAGTCAGTTTTATAAAGAGGATGATGAAGTCAGAGTGGAAGCAGCAAACATGTAGGGATGATGTAAAGGAGCAGAGATTAGAGAAAGTGAAGAGAAGAGTTATGAGACAAGAAAAACATTAAAGCCCTAACAAAAAAGCACTGTGCCGTTACCAGGGTAACACCATGTTACTGAATGATTACTACGTTCATACTTCATGATATTGTAATAGTAGTACTCCAAGGTGCTTCAAAAAATACCATGTAAAACCTATGGCAAACATGGCATACAAATCAAAAAACATGCATTACCACAGACCATGTCTAAAAAAACATTGTAATACCGTCATGCTTTTTGTGAGAAATCTAAAAAAATAGGCTATTACTTGTGATAAAGGAAACAAAAGAAAAATATGGATATGTATACAGTATAATAAAAGAAAAATAAGTATCCTATACATTCATATAAATACTAGTTATAATATATATATATATAGTAAAAAATCTGTAAAACAATATTTTTTCCTTCTGCCCGTGTCCCTTATGAGGACAGTGCATGCCACAGTGTGTAGTATAAATACATTCCCAGACATAACTACTGAACGGTAATAAGATTTCCAAACTTACCCAGAATCAGAGCTGTTACCACATAATAAAGCATCTAAACTTCCCTCCAGAAAGTACTGGTTTTCTGCAAAAGATAAGCAAAACAAGTATGCCAATAAAGTTTGTATACAATATATTTAATTCATGTTTCATATTTCCTTTTATATTTCAATCATTGTCTTTCTTATTTGTGTGTTTTTATTTATCTATATCAGATTGTAAAATATGAGTACTAAAGCAAAACCAGTTGAGAACCCCTGCCTTACTTTATAAAATGTGCTGTACAGTCCAGTGAAGTGTGAATTATTATAATGTTGATATTGTTAGAAGCTTGCACATATACATTTGAAAATATTTGCTCTTGTGTGCTTTTACACTACCATTTGTATTAGCATTTTTAAAAGAACTCTTATCTAAATTAAGGTTCTACAGGTTGTAAGGTTCTTTCATTTATAGTTCATATTTCATTCATTGTCTTTCTTACCAAAGTGACTTGCAAGAAATATATATATATATATATATATATATATATATATATATATATATATATATATATATATATACAGTACTGTGCAAAAGTTTTAGGTACTTGTGAAAAATGTTGCATAGTGAGGATGTCTTCAAAAAATAATGACATAAATAGTTTTCATTTATCACTTAATGTCATACAAAGTCCAGTAAACAAAAAAGCTAAATCAGTATTTGGTGTGACCACCTTTGCCTTTAAAACATCACTAATTCACAGTTTTTCTTGGTTGTTGGCAGATAGGATGTTTCAAACTTCTTGGAGAATTCGCCACAGTTCTTCTATTTATTTATTTATCAATTGCTTCTGTCTCTTTATGTAATCACAGACAGACACAATGTTCAGTGGGGGGCTTTGTGGAGGCCATGACATCTGTTGCAGGGCTCCCTGTTCTTCTATTCTAATCTTGTCTATTTGCAAAAGGAATGTTTGGGAGTCTAACATTTATATTTCCTATTGACACACTAAAGCTGAAGATATAAATAACCATCTTAAAACAAATGCTTTTGTGAAACATCTTATGTGCCTAAGACTTTTGCACAGTACTGTAGATATTACACATGTAGTTAGGTAAACAGGTACTGAAATGAATCTCAAATTCCAACAAATGTAAAACAACTGTTACAAAATGTGCCAATAATTTGAAATTGATAGTCACAATTTTAGCACAATGACTTATGGTCATGCCACTACCACTAGTACTGCTAGAACTAATTGCAGTACTAACTATGTAATGACATAGTTGTGTAAAAATTGGAAATATTTAATAACCTTGACCTAACTTCACCTTCATTGTCTATGTAAGCTTTGAAATCGAATGTATCTGTGACGTTGAGGATGGTGTCATTGACCATAGTGGTGTTGTATTCATCAAAGATGGTGCTGTTGGGGATCGGCCAACGGATGCATTTATGACGTAGATTTCCCATGAATAACTGCAGGCCAATGAGGGCAAACACAGCCAGAGCAAAGACGGTCAAAATCATCACGTTTACCATCTTCTTGACAGACTGTATCAGAGCCCCAACAATGGTTTTCAAACCTGAGTGGGAAGTACAGTATGAGAGGAGAAATGTAAAAAAAATATGCAAAGGAGATAGAAAACAAAATAAAGGTGTGTTTTTATTTAACTATACTGGATTGTAAAATCTGGATCCTAAAGCAAAACCAATTGAGAACCACTACCTTACTCTACAAAACGTGCTGTACAGTCCAATAAAGTGTGTATGATTTGAAATGTTGATATTGTTAGCAGCTTGTGCATATACATTTAAAAACATTTGCTCTTGTATCTGCGCATTTCACATTTCACTTGCCTGTTTAAAAGATCTCTGATCTAATATAAAGTTCTACAGAAATAAATTAGTTAATATTACATACCAGGAATAACAGTGATTGTTTTGAGAGCTCTGAGCACACGAAACGTCCTCAGTGCTGACACATTACCGAGGTCTACAAACTCTGTGATGTACCTGGAAACAGTCACACCACAGATCAAGACGTCAAATGGGTACAACACACAACACCCAGACTGAGGTGTAAAAGTAACATTTTTCCTTCAATGGAAAATATTGCTTAAGAGTCTTAAAAAATTATTTTGGTTAGTTGTTCCTGGCTGTTGTAAGTGGTTGGTTTTAAAAGAAGTTAAATTTAGATCTGTCAACTACTGTGGCCAAAGGGCAGCATTAGCTGACTGTCATTGAGAAGGTGTCTAAATGAAACTAACCATGCAGGGTATCACTTGTGTGAACAACACAAGAAACTGGACTGAAATTCCCAGCAGAAATCAAATAAGTTTTATTACAGTAACACCTAATTACACCAAGGAACCTCAACTTTATATTGATTATGAATTGGCAGTATACACGTATATAGCTTATACTATTTAAGGTCTAAAAAAGCTGAATACTCACGCCATGCTGATCACCATGAAATCAAGCCAGTTCCATGGGTCACGGAGGAATGTGAAAGGTCCCATGCAGAAGCCTCGAGACAAAACTTTGACTGTTGCTTCAAATGTATATATACCAGTAAAAACATATCTACAACAAACAAACAACCAAATAAATAAATCAATCAACACATTATAATAAATTAATGATCATAAATATGCAGCCCAGGGTCATCATTCTTAATACTAAACATATGAATCAGTTGTACAAAGCAAGTATAAAGCATTTTACCACTACATATAGTGGGGTAGATAAAAAAAAATAAATAAAAAAAAATCAAGCCAATAAATGTGATATTTCATCTAAATATATGTCATTGTTTTTGCAATTCCGTTTAGTGACACTAGTAATGCAGAAATTACACACTCCACCTTTGAAGTTGTATGTACTTTATTAAAAAAAAAAAAAAAAAAAATCTGTCTAACCTTAAAACAGTTTGAGACTTCTGTTGAACTTCCACTAATAAATGTAAAAGTACTGTATGTTCAAGTAAAAAGAGAGAGCGGCAGCTCTTACTCAACAGTTTTACTCCAGGCCGGAGGATTACTCATCGTCATGAACACGCAGTTGGAGAGGATGGTTATCATGATGAGCATACTAAAATATTTGAAGCAGAGTTAAGGTAAATACAGCAAACAACTAATGTCGTACTACTGAATCATTCAGAATCAGTGTTAAAAATGTAGTTTTACGTTAAGTTTTTAACGTAACATTTGCCTTCTGGTTTTGTTATTCAGGGGCATTTTTTTTACCTTTATGAGAACATATTTTTTTCAAACCATTTAAAACACAAATTGTGTCTCATCTGTTATGCTAAATACTTCAGTTTAATTTAATTGATTCATTAAGACCAGTTCTCAAGATTTAGAATTAATTACCCTAAGAATTATATTAATTCATATTTGATGCCATAATGCAGTATGTATAATATACTATTATAGAATATTAAGATTTATATAAGATTTTAAGAACTAAAAAATACAGAAATAAATCATTATAAGGACATTTTTAACCCCCACATTTTGACTTTCAGAGACATTTGTATTATTTTTGGTGGCATCTTTGCCTAGAGCCCTCTTAAATTTTTGACCCTGATCAATATCATCAAGAAGATCATCATAAAAACTGGATTTGCATTGCCTGAAGGAATACTAGTGCTTGCAAGGCAGTAAAGGAACGATGTTAAATATAAGGGAACTTTAGGTTTTAGACTTTGGTTCTGCATAAGGGGAGTTGACATGGCATAACATGTTTTCACTCTCCCTTAATAAAAATAAATAGAAATATTTGGTAACACTTTACATTAAGGTTCCATTCGTGAACATTAGTTAATGCATTAGGTATCATGAACAAACAATTAACAATATATTTTTTACATCATTTATTAATATTCGTTAATGTTAGTTAATAAAAGTACTATTGTTCATTTTTAGTTCATGTTAGTTCATAGTGCATTAACTAAAGTTAACATTATACAGCTTTTGAATTTAAAAATGTATTATTATATGTTGAAATTAACATTAACTAAGATGAAGAAATGCTTAATAAGTATTGTTCATTGTTAGTTCATGTTAACTAATATTGTTTACTAATGTTAACAAATGGAACCTTATTGTAAAGTGTTACCAAATATTTATACACCAAGAATTATATGAAGAAGAATAATGTATTTTTCATTAAAATTATCAACTTTCTCAATATGTCTCAATTAATTCATTACATTTTTAAGCGTCATAAGGAAAAACAGCTATCCCTTATAGGTGTGTCCACAGTGTTGAATAGCAAATAAGTTTAAATAAAATTTGTTTAAAATGCATCTGGCTATATATTGTAGGGGTCTGCTATATTAAAAGATGACACTTGTTTAAATATGATTCATAGAAAAAATACACTAGCTCATATCAAATTGTCTCCACAGTTTCCTTGAGTAAAATGTGTAGAAATACAGATCTTTAGGGGTTTAGAACAAACCCATTAAACTTAAATTGTGAATTTGACAAAAAACAAAAATAGATAGCAAACCTAAGGGGCCATTCGGATTGAACACGTTCTTGTGCTAAAAAAAAAAAAAAGTTTAATGCAGCGCAATCTACAGTAGCAGAATGCAGAATGCTTTAAAAAGTTGACATTCTCTTTTACCTGACACAATATCTAAAAACGTGGCATACCTGCATGAGACTCTGAAAAAATTGCTTTATGTGGCACAATGTTTAAAGACTTCTGTCTAGAACGTTTACATAGAAAACAATGCAAAAAGAGCTTAAACGGACACAAAAATGTGTTCAATGTGAACGTCTCTTAAAGAAATAGTTCACCCAAAAATGAAAATTCTCTCATCATTTACTCACCTTCATGCCATCCCAGATGTGTTTGACTTTCTCTCTTATGCAAAACACAAATTAAGATTTTTAGAAGAATATTTCAGCACTGTAGGTCCATACAATGCAAGTGAATGGGTGCCAAAATTGTGATGCTCCAAAAAGCACATAGAGGCAGCATAAAAGTAATCCATAAGACTCCAGTGGTTAAATCCATATCTTCAGAAGTGATTTGATAGGTATGGGTGAAAAACAGATCAATATTTAAGTCTATTTTTGCTAGAAATTATTTTCCCTGCCCAGTAGGGGGGGGTGTGCATGAAGAATGTGAATCACCTAAAACACAAGTAAAAAAATGTGAACATTAAAGTGGAGATTGACTGAGCAAAGAGGAGAATTTACTTAAATATTGATCTGTTTCTCACTCACACCTATGAAATCGCTTCTGAAGACATTGATTTAACCACTGGAGTCTTATGGATTACTTTTATAATCCTTTATAACCCATGTGATTTTCTGAGCTTCAAAATTTTGGACACCATTCACTTGCATTGTATGGAGCAAAAGAGCTGAAATATTCTTCTCCAAATCTTTGTGTTCAGCAGAAGAAAGAAAGTCATAGACATCTGGGACGGCACAAGGGTGAGTAAATGACGAGAGAATTTTCATTTTTGAGTGAACTATTCCTTTAAGGCTAAAATTATCTATTGAGCTAAGACTTGACTTTGTACATTAAAGCTGAAGTATGTAACTTTTTATGCGTTAAAATACTTTCTCCTATCCCAGCTTAATATGCAGTCAACTGTTAGTAAGCAATTCATAGGTTAATTTTCTCAAAAACTGTAAACACTGTGTCTCCTTGAGGCTATGAAAATTGAGGCTGCCTAAATTATTTAAAGTTGAATACTTATGGCCAGAATATTTGCAGAATATAAATGCTGTGCTGCCTTGCATTGTAATGACGACTGTTGTCAAAATGATGGTTTATACATGAGGAAGGATATGAATGTATAAGAATTTTGATGGCTCCTCTTCTGACGGGACTAAAAGGACTGATAATAAACAGCGCTGGTTCGGCAGAGAACCTGTAGATTGTGTTCCCCTTGCTTATCACGATAAACGTCTGCAAATGAGAGAGATATAAATGCAAAAGTTTGAGACCAGTTATAAACACCAGATAAAACAGGCTTCACTTTAAATAGAGTGCACTTGAATAACATGTTTGGGAGTGAGACAGACTTTCTGTGCTTTGTAGAAGGGGTCTATGTCCTCAAGAGGGGTGTTGAGGAGATCCTTTGGTGGGTCGCAACAGATCATGGGCAGGCTTTTCCCTGCCTCCAGGTCACGGCTCGGTGCCTGTGGTTCCTCATCGTCACCCTCTGCTTCCTCCCTGCTTATCTTTTCATGGATGAGCCTTTCGATCTCCGCCAGTGACTCTGGGGTGAAGCGGCGGAAAACGTTGGTGCCTGTGGGAGGGAGCAGGCTTGCCATCTTGGCATCGCGAAGAGATACCACCTCACCGGGGAATCACTACACCAAGCTTCTGAGAGAGAAGAAATCACTGCATTATAAAGCACAGAAGATGAATATGACTTTATGAGGGAAAGTGTGATCAGGTGGAAAAAAATTAATGAAATGATATAATACTCACATTAACAATATATTTAAGTATTTAATGAATTGTGAGGAAAGAATGGAGTCGAATCTGGAGTAAAAAATGTAGCTGAACAGACAGACAGAATGTTTTTATAGTGGTATTTCTACACAAAGACTGTACCAAAAAAGTTAATTGGCACACACAGAAGTTTCTATTATCAGCTGAGTGAAAGTGTAATGACAGAGAAAAGGGTAAACCTAGAAGAGAGAGAGAAGCCAGTTGCAAAAATACCCTTAAATTAAGAAAACACTTAGTTATACTTGTGAAAGTGCGGTCACACTACACTTCGTGCTCGATCCTATTTAAACGCTCCCGAACATTGGAGAATGGAAGTGCAAGACCATGCAAAGAAATTTTGCATTTTGCTGTGGATTAAAGTTCAAGTTTGGTGAACTCTCCCTTGAGAATTCATTTGAAGAGAAGACGTGTGACTAATAGAAGTTCGAAACATCACACTCTGACTTCTTGGCTCAATATAAAGAATGCATATTCTTCTAAAGAGATATGATCGCTTTGGGTGAGAAACAGATCAATATTTAAGTCCTTTCACTATAATTGTTTACTTCCAGTTGCTCTCTGATGTGCATCCATGAGGGAACTTGGTTTACCCTGCCTCTCGTGAGATGTTAGCGTGCTGGCATGTTCAAATGAAAGCAAAACCAATAAAGCTTGTGAACAGCGTTTTCTTGTAAAACAAATCAAGCTGTACTTCCGGTTGTATCGCATCATTTATCACGTGAACGTGCACTTAAGTCACTCAAGAGGCAGCGTCAACCGAGTCCCCTCGTGGACATGCATCAGAGAGCGACTGGAAGAAAACAATTACAGTGAAAAGGACTTAAATATTAATCTGTTTCTCACCCAATGTGATCGTTTCACTTTAGAAGACATTCATTTAACCACTGGGGTCATATGGATCCTTTTACAATGACCCTCTGTGCTTCTTGGAGCTTTAAAGTGTTGATCACCATCCACTTGTATTTTATTGATCTACAGAGATATTCTTCTAAACTCTTCATTTGTGTTCAGCTGAAGACAGAAAATCATACATATCTGGCATGGCATGAGGGTGAGTAAATTATTTTTGGGTGAACTGTCCCTTTAAATTGAGATCACACGGGAAGACTGGGAATATAGCGCAGGAATAGAGGATTTCTTTTATTATCATTTTTATGGCGCTTTTCTCATTTTGAGATCCCTGGGGGCCTGGGTAGCTCAGTGGTAAAAGACGCTGGCTACCACTCCTGGAGTTCGCTAGTTTGAATCCCAGGGTGGCTGAGTGACTCCAGCCAGGTCTCCTAAGCAACCAAATTGGCCCGGTTGCTAGGGTGGGTAGAGTCACATGGGGGAACCTCCTCGTGGTCGCTACAATGTGGTTCATTCTCGGTGGGGCGTGTGGTGAGTTGAGCACGGATGCCGCAGTGGATGGCATGAAGCCTCCACACACACTATGTCTCTGTGGCAACGCACTCAATAAGCCACGTGATAAGATGCACGGGTTGATGGTCTCAGACAATACTGGTATAATAAATTCTGATTCTTTACCTCATTTTACACCAAAAAACCCCCAGAAATTTTCCCAGCTTGTATAGCTAATGCGCATGCATTTTCTAGAGTTAATTGACAGGCAATGTCTGTATCTAAAAGTTGATTGGCTCTTTTATCTGTAAGGCGGGACTTCCTTTCTGCATCCATTGACCATTGGGTGCTCAGAGCTCCTTGGTTGCACATTCCAGTTTCTCCTATTCATTTAAATAGAAGTGGCCCATCTCTGCTAAATAATCTCTGATTATATTCATATGCTGTAGGCTAAGTCACTTCTGATCATATTGTTTGCTAAGTTGCTAAGGATCAAAGTAATGATCTATAAAGTATTTTTCATAATGATAACTGTACACCACTGAGGCTTTAAATGTCAGTTAAGATGACTGTGGGTTGCCAGCAAAGGCCATATTACAAGCTGTTCTTGGTGATGTAGGCTTGGCAAACTAATACTCCTACTAATGCTAGAGCTATAACCAATCGAACTTCCTGTTTGCCATCCTCCCTCCGTGAGATCCCATCCAATATTTGGAGCAACTAAAATAAATGTGTCAAAATAATGACGAAATGTGCACCACGGCTGAAGACAAGCTCATAAGTGGGAGCAAGACACTTTCCCACAGTACCAAAGAGAACCGATCCTTACTCAAATGCATCATATTAATTATTTACTAAGCAGAAACAGTCGCCTAGGCCAACTTACATCGCTCACATGCTAGATGTGGTCCTCACAGGTTTCACAGAGAAACAGCCAATGACAGCCCACTACTAAAACAGTGAAGGTTACGTGTTAGGTCGCTACTGTATTTTGTAGCAAACTTTCCATTTGGACTTAGGTTTGAAAGCTTAAAATCAAAGTAAAATAAAAATATATATATCAAATGTGTTTTAAACTGACAACATAAATAGCATGTATGGGTGTTTCTTCAACAATGGGCAACTGTGGGCCAAAATTAACACCCTTAAAAACACACTTTCACTCGTTTATTTAAATGAAGTACTAACAATGTTAAATAGCGCATATAACTCAGGACAGGAGGATTCAGATTTTTTTTTTTTTTTCATCATTCATTCTGTGGTGGAAATTAAATTTTGAAATTTTGGGGGGATAAAATGGCTATCTCCTGTGTATTAGTAGTAAACAATCTTTCTTAGAAATGAAATGATTGCACAGGAAATCTGTGCATTAGTTCCGAATATTTTCAACCACAATTTGGACCATGTGGCAAATGTTCATGCTCTGAAATTTGGCCACACTGTGCCAAACATGTCACATTAATTCAAAAAAGTAAGTGAAAGAATGCTGTTTTGGTCTTGGTACTGTTAGAGTTAGAGTTAGGTTGGGTTAGGATGACTATAGCCTATAGTGAACTATAACTATAACTAGTGAACTAGTGTTCAATTTTTACACGTTTTCTGTTTTAAACATTTAGTATTTTGACAAAAATTACCTTAAAAATAAGAGCACTCTGAAAATGTCTCTAGAAAAGTAGTATTTTATTGTTTAGCAGCAGGGGATTTAAAAATAAACGTTTCGGCCAAAAGCCTTCCTCAGTGTGTCAAAAATTTTCCTTTAAATTAAGTCAATATTTTGTCATGTCATATTCATTAATTTTAGTCAGTTTTACTCTGACTAAAATGGCAAATAATGTTAGTCAATGAAAATGACAAAAACGTGTGCCAAACAGACCACACTCAAACCAAATATTATTTCAACATTTTGAAAAAACATTATAAACATTTATTAATTTAAAGATGTATCAAACATATAAAGATACAACTTGTGAAAACACAAGCTCCTGAAATAATAGCATATCAATGTACTTAAGTATTAGATACTATTTAGAAGTTGCTTAGAGACTGTTCCGTTCCGACATTCAGAAAGCATAGGCTGATTTTAGCAGACAAAACAATCAACTTATATCCACCGATTTTCCAGAGGTCAGTCGGAAATGTCACACAATAAAATTATTCTGTTCACAGGTGATTTTTAACTAGATTTTTCTTTGTTTTCTTCATACATCACGCATCTCCAGTTTTTATCTGAAGTATGCTCTTCATTGACACCGCTGTCTCTACACTTACTGCTGAAACTTACTGGCCCGATTTTACAGTAAATTCCTGATTAATTTTATTTGAACCCTTGATTTTTCTAAAAGCTGCACAAACTTTTTCATTTTTAAATATGTACTTACTATAACAAAAAATACGTTTTTCTTGACAAGAAACCTGAGATGAAATTGTAGCAGTGATGACAGTAGAAGTTACAGTCATATACATACCCTTGAGTACCATACATGATGTGGGCACCAGTTGCAAGCACACACACATTCACACAACTTGGGAAATAAAGAGCAGATGTACAATCTGTTTCACTATCATACACATGCGTACCACACAAACACAGATATGGTGGCTGCCCAGCTGCCGTGGGCCATCATGGGTGAGCATTAAGTTACAGAAGTGAGATGACTCTGCTCATTCCAGCCTCACTTACACCGCACCAATAAACAGGCCAACACACCAACACATTTCCCAGCCTCCAACTCATACCTCATCTCACAACACCTAGCCTTGTGCATGAGCCCACTTGGTAACTGTTTCTGACTCATTTACACTTCAAAAACAAATGACACCCATCTTGACCCTTCCTCCAATCAAAGCGCACACCTTGTTCAATTCTCAATAGCAGGAATTTTCCCTGCATCCAAATATGCATACTTTGCTATTATATAGTATGCTAAAAGCCATATTTACAGTTAGTAGATATGGCTTTTATCATATTATTACATATCCAAATCCTCAGTATTAATGAAACAGTAGGCGAAAAATGCCAAGATGATCTACTGACTGTGTTGACATTCTGAAGTGTGCATTCACAGGACACTTTACTTTGCCATAAGGCCACTCTTTTTTTAGGTGTAAGTGCTATAGGTACCAAAAAGTTTTTCTTGCAGTTGAATTGTACTTGTTAAACAAAACCAGACTGAGTTATTTTTGGGATATGGGACAATGCCTACATTCCCAGGTGAAGTTTGTCTGAGAAAGTTTTCATACTGCTCACCTACATACCTAAATAATAATCTGTACTTTATTAACAGCAGAGAAGTAAGCTCTTCATCAAATGCAGATCATATTCTGACAGTATGCAAATTCGGACAGACTGATCTCACTGTGAATTCGGTGACAGCAGGTTGAAATTTCTTCAGCTGAAATCGGTCTGTGCTTGAGAAGGCTATAGCAGCAGGCAGAACTCCAAAAAGGGGCAGGAGCTCAAACCGCCAGCAAAGATGTGGGGAGCCCCTAACCTATCCCTAACCCTAACCATGAGTGGAAGTGGCGCCCCCTTTTGGAGTTGGCGCAACCCTGTTTTGGAGTAACCCCACCCCCTTCTGGAGTAACCTCACCCTCTTTTGGAGATTTCGCCCCCATTTGGAGATCTCCAATCGGCAGCTATACCTACTTGGAGTGCTTACCGAAATTCAAACCACTGCCCCTAGTGGCCGAAGCTGGAAGTGTTGTTGAACATAAGGGCACGTGCGAGCTCGTTTCCGGGTGAAATGTCCTCAGAGTGGCACCAGAAGTGAGTTGAATTTTTAGTTGATGATGTAATATAGTCAACAAGAATAGCCTACAAATTTTGTCAAAGTCGGCATGAAATCAAAATTGACCCTATTTATTTTCTTAATGCTTGTTACTGGTCTTATTGTAAATGATTCATCCATGCATTTGCTGACGTTGTCAGCAGTTAAGCCAACAGTCAAAAGTTTTTAGTCAGTTTTCAAACCACCTCTTCAGTCTGCCATGACAAACCTGGCGTCACTGTAGCAAACGCAGAGATGGTGAAAAGGTGTAATTTTTGTCTATTGTCTGCCTTCCCAAAACCCTGTTCCAACCCTAAACTACCTTGATTACGGGACCGCTAGCTTGAATTTTTATATTACAAAAAAGTTGGAATAACGGCAAATTCGCGGTTGTGTTCGAGGCATTTCACGCCTGAATGCTTTCACTTCTGAATGGATTGCAAGTTGGATGTGGAGAAAGTGGCTAGAGCTTTTTAATTGCTGGCATTTTCCTGAAGGTATCTTGGGATGTACAGCACGAGTAAGTTTTCTTTATTCTTTATATTTAATTGTGTCTACAAATATATATTATGTATTGTGATTCAAAATGTTGAAACAGTGTGATCGTTAACTCACTTATTTCTCATTCTCTACACTGGACTTGCACAACAGCTAGCAAAGACCGTGATGTGCTGTGTGCATTTGTGGGCTGGTTATGTATATTGCCAGTTAGATAATCGTTCAGTTCTCAAGTCAGTGGAAAAGCAGGCCGGTGTTGAGATCGATTCTCAATTTCCCTGTAACCGGCTCTGGCATGAGCAGCATGGTGTAAAGACATATTAGTAAACAATGAATAGAATAGCACTCGCCAAGGCAGCTCTAACTTTATGCCTTAACCTAATCCTCAACTCTAAATCTAACCATCATGAGCCACTTTTCCACTATCTGGCCAATGCGAGACAGGGCTATCAATTGGCCAGCCGGGGCCATAGCCTCAGACGTTGAGCCGCAAGACCAAAATCGATCTGCGTTCTCACCATTGTTCCAATAGCTCCGCAGCGTTGGCCAAAAACCTGCCCTTAATACGCCGCTGTGGTATCAACGTCACACACCCCGCCCATTTCACAAGCAAGAGAGGAGCTCAAGCTAAAGGCCATTGGCCGTTGGCACAGAGTAATTCCAGAAGAGGCACGATGAAGCCCCAGAAGTGACAGTGGGAACACAAATGGCCCTGGTACACATTAGCATAGCCTCATTTGCCCCGTTAGTGGAAACACGGCTATTGAGGCCTTTAGGTGATAAAGTATCTAGAGTATATATCCAAAATACTTCTCTTTGAGTAGCTGAATTTTGATATCACCTCCTCTCCAATGTTGTTTAATAGCTTCAACGACAATATATTTTAGAGAAGAAACTGGATGGTGCACTAGAATGTTTTCATAGATATACTGTATTTTCTAGTTGTGCACCTGCATTTTTTTTGGAGGTGCGTGTTTTCCATGATTTTTGTTAAGTGATTATATTAGCAATTAAAAATCTCAACATAATTTTTGTTATTCATTTATTTGTTATCGTGTTTAATAGCCATATTCCCAGTGATTAACCACCTTAATCCTGGAGAGAGTTCCCCCAACAGAGAATTTTAATGTTATGTTGAAAATGTAAAATGCTGCAAAATCTCCCTCATTGAATAGTCCATTCATTAAGTGCAAAGCCTTATAGATTTAAAAAAAAAAAAAATTTCTTCAAAAGATATTTCTACAAAGTACGTTTTGTATGTCTACTCTACAAAGTATATCAGACTCATTAATTTCAGTAGAGCAATGAAAATCCTCTGTACCATGATATGTCCCCTTTAAGAATTGTAATTTTCCCACCAATATTAAGCTTCACTGTGCCATTCTCGGTAGGACTATTAAGCAGGCATCAAGATCTCCCATATCACCACAGGATGAGACAGAATTCCACCCCCTCTTCACCTTTTAAGAGCCTCTATTAGGTCAGGGGCCCTGTTTTCCTAAGCCTTAAAATATACATCTTGCCAATGGACTTAAACCCCCAGTTTTTAATCTAAGACATTTCCTGATTGCATTATATCAAATCGGATCTTCAGAGAGCAACAGCTATACCACCAACAGGATGTTTTTCATAAAGCACTGCAGGTCTGATAAAGAAGGGTTTATTTAAAACCAGTACACAGGACAGGTCAAGTCCCATTCAGTGGAACGAAGTAAATAATGCTGTTTGATGACATGCTAATATTTGAAGCTGAGCTACTCTTAACAGCAGCCAAGGGCAACAAACAGATTTGCAGATCTCCAACTATTTTGCACTCATTATGCAGTTATAATGGAAGACTCTACTAATTGAAACTTTGAAATTAAAATAGAAAACCCACAGATGTAAATGGGACAATGAACCATAATGAAATGTGAAGCTTATAATTTCATAAAAGCACTTACATGAATTCTTCTGTTAAAACTTGTGTATTATTTGAGCTGTAAAATTGTTTAAATTGTTTTAGGGTTTACAATGTTGGAAAATTGGAAATAACTTTACACAGAAAAGGTTAGTAAGTGATTTTATCACACTAAACTCATGTTAACACGCATATTGTTTACGTCTTTTCGTTATACTTTTGAAACAGTGAGTATTTTAATGTTTACAGATTGGCCCCATTGACTTCCATTGTAAGTGACTCACTGTAACCCAGATTTGAGCTTTTTTTAAAGCAAAGCAAAATGTCACAAGTCAATTGAGCTTAACTTGGATTGAAGCCCAGAATATTTCTTTAAATTTGATCCCAACAGGAGTAGATTAACTATAGTATGTCCATTTGTGACCCCTTGACCTCCTTTACTGATGTTATATGGTTAGTTGTAAACAAATGATCAGCAGTACTAACAAGGACTTTTATCTCTATAGTGTGGTGACATGAGGCGTGCTCTGGGCATCTGTCTTCTTAAATGGTCATAAACCATGGCTCACTTTAACACTGCCATGTGCACTTAACCTTGTTCTCTAAACTCTACAGGGTCTGAAATGCAAAGTCCTAATGTATGCTGTTTCCCTTTTGGTGAAAATGTATGAAGCACATCGAAGGAGAACATGGAGAATTTGAACCACTGCTATGGACCGAAATCACTTTGGGAAAGCTGTATATATTTAAAATGTACAGTAGGACTCAATTCAATCTTTACAATTATACAAAAAGACTTATTTTCTTATAACATATAAACAGAGGTGAAATCAGGTGAGTCGCTAGGCTCCATTTACTGGTGCACGAACCCCCTGTAAATTTTTGCTGTGCCCCAGTAAAACTTTACTGATAAGTCCTTTTCTGATGAGGTGATTACTGGATATTGGTCTTGGCGGACTGGATCTGCAACACTGCTGCTGCTTCAGAGCAAGTACAGAGACATACTGAGTTTGTTACATTTGGACATGCTGGTGATGCTGCAAAATTAGACAAAATGCAAGACATGCTGCATCAAGCATACATGACATGCTGCTGCACAAATAGACATTACAACCAATCCCCATGTAGCAGATCTAGGCAAGTGGAGCTGGGATGGAGGTAGGTTTCAGAGAAAAAACGATCAGCGTGCTGCAGTGAAACTGGTGAAAAACTGAGCAATTTAAATGTTAGACAAAGAGAGAGATGAAAGTTGATTGACTACCCGATTGCATGTTAAAGGACAAATCAGCCTATACCATGCGAGCTGATTGGATAACATGTAATGTGAGAGAACCGGTTGGGGAACAGATAACAAGTTCATAGAACCTATCAGCTTGTTGAGTTACATGGCTGAACTTTGGTCATTAATATTGTAGTAACCATGACGGTATGAACCATGGTTAATTGTGTGGTTACTATGGTTTTAACCCTTAAACAGGCAAGAGTGGAAATTGATTAGCAAAAAATAATTTCATGTCACTTTTTATATAATTTGGACTTAAGTAAAACATATCCAAAGGAATTTTGATATATTTGATATATTTTATGAGTTGCCCTATTAAGGTACAAAAAATGTGTAAGTTTAATAAATGTATATGTGTAATATTGTGGATGAACCCTTTTTATTCCCTCAATCTTTACTTCAAAATGTGCAGAATAACAGCATGAACAACATATAACATAATTTGCTTCTTCCGCATCTTAATACATTGTTCACAATGAATATTATTTGTTTTATTGTTTTTGTAACAGTATAAGGATGGGCAAGGAGGAGGCGGGAACCAGCTGAACAGTAAACGTAAGTTTAATGTTTAATGTTAAAACTCAAACTGAAAACAGCATAAAACAAACACAGATACACATGCAACGCGACCGCGTGTCTCTCTCTCACTCTCTCGAACTGGTGTCTCCGGCTCCCCTTTATCTCACTTTCCTGCTGGCCGCCCTCCTCCACGCCCTCGCCCACGCCCTCCTCCTCACACTCCTCCCCCACCCGATTCAGGCCGGGCGCCACCGGTCTGACTAACCCCCCACCCCCCGTCTCTGGAGGGGAGACGCTACCCTCCTGGCTGTTCTGTCAGCCGGTGGTCCACCCCATCTCCTGTGAACCTGGGGGATAGATGAGGGGAGGCGTGGGGAGAGGGAAAAGGTGAGCGGAGACACACAGAGAGAGAGAGAGAGAGAGAGAGAGAGAGAGAGAAGAGAGAGAAGGAAGAGCTTCTGGTTCGCTGCCTCCTGGAAACGCCACTATGTAGTCCTCGGCCAGCTGGACTGCCTCCTCCAGCGACGCCGTGTGGTGGCACTGGACCCACTCTGCCATCCCTCGAGGAAGCTGGGAGATGAGCTGCTCCAGTGTCACCAGGTCGACAATTTCCAGCAGGCATCCCGGAGCTGTTGTGCAAAAGTGGCCGTGTTTCCTAAACTTCAGGGACCTGAAACACTGGCGGCTCTGTTCAGGAGTACGGCCAACCCATTGCACGATGGCCCTCTTCAGGTATTTATATTTGAGGAGGCTGGCGGCAGGAAGTTGCTGGGCCACTAACTGTGCTTCCCTGGAGAGTAGCGGTAACAGGTGGGCCGCCTACTGGTCGGGAGGCCACTTCCATACGTCTTTTCAAAGAGGTCGAGGAAGGCCTCGGGATCATTGCTTGGCCCCATTTTGATGAGGGTCACTGGCGATGTGGACTCTGGGGGTCACAGCTGCAGCCCCCTCTCGGTCCATCAGGCTCCGGAACACCTGTCGGTCCTCCACTTGAGCCTGGAGCTGGAGTTGGAAACGCTGCTCCAGGTCCAGGCATAACTCCATGAGGGCCTAGTGTTGTGTTTGCTGGATGCTAGTGAGGGACTTGATGACTTCGCCCAGTGGTGAAGACTCCATGACAACGTTGTCCTCCAATAAATCCCAGGTTTCGACACCACTGTGGAAGGTTTGTTGTCTGGGCAATGAAGGGAGTCAGGAGGCAGTGAAATGTCATCGTGAGTATTTTTATTACTCTTCAGCATCGTTCATAAAACTTTAACAAATAATACACTCTGTGGCCAAGTAGTCACACACACAAACGAGTAAAGGCTTCTTATTGAGCCAACACAGGTACAGTCTCTCTCTCTCTGGTTCGCTGCCTCCCGGGTTTTGGCACCACTGTAAAAGTATAAGGACAGGCAAGGAGGAGGTGGGAACCAGCTGAACAGTAAATGTAAGTTTAATGTCAAAACTCAAACTTAAAACAACATAAAACAAACACAGAGACACATGCAACGTGGCCGTGTGTCTCTCTCTCTCTCTCTAGAACCTCAAAATATTTTTGCGTTCCCTCGCAATAGTTTGCGTTCCCTCGCCATATTTTGTGCTCCCTCGCAATAAGTTTTGCGTTCCCTCACAATAGTTTGCATTCCATCGCAATAAGTTTTGTGTTCCCTTGCAATAGTTTTGCGTTCCCTTGCAATAGTTTTGCATTCCCTCGCAATAGTTTGCGTTCCCTTGCAATAAGTTTTGTGTTCCCTCGCAATAAGTTTTGCATGTCCTCAAAATAGTTTTGCGATCCCTCACAATAGTTTGCGTTCACTCGCAATACGTTTTGTGTTCCCTCGCAATAGTTTTGCGTCTCTCGCAATAAAATCACCTCAGTTTTACTACAGGAACCACATGATATCCATAGTGAAACCATAGTGATAATACAGGAAAACGAAAACTATAGTAATAAAAATCATGAATGTGGCAAAGTTGCATTCATGTGAATGTAGAAAATTTGGACCCAGGTCGCCAACATGTTGGTACACATAACCTAGGCAACGTCTCCAACCATATGGATTACATTTATGACATTTTGATTGTGCTTTTTGGAGATTGATAACCATTGGTCACCTTTTACTTTCGCAGTATGGAAAACAGCA
Source organism: Myxocyprinus asiaticus (assembly GCF_019703515.2). Lineage (NCBI taxonomy): Eukaryota > Metazoa > Chordata > Actinopteri > Cypriniformes > Catostomidae > Myxocyprinus > Myxocyprinus asiaticus. Next base: position 12,269,336 of record NC_059375.1, read on the forward strand.
GCTCGGTCATTCTCCAGAAGATCTCCTTTTGTGTTCCATGGAAGAAAGAAAATCATACAGGTTTGGAACAAAATGATGATGAGTAAATGATGACAGAATTAAAAAATTTTGGGTAGAGTGATGAGTTAACCAAGACAACAATGGATACCAAGTATCAAGACAATATCAATTCCAGATGCACTTTGCAACCCATTTCTCCTTTTGCACACATTAGGGAGAGTGCTGGTAGGGGGATCGCCAGAAAATCACATGGTTTCACCAGTCAAAGAAACCCAAAACCAACACCTTCTGATTCCAAGAACATATGATGCTCAGTATTTGCTCATAGACACGGACACACACATTTTAGACAACCTAATTCAACAAAATCTCCATCAAATAATTAGTATTTCACTGAGCGACATCAGCTACAGCTGCTCCATCCATACATCCATATCGGTATCATACACATGAAGGTGTCACCTTTTAGATCCAAGTTAGCACACTCCAATCAGTTACCAGTGTGAGCTGTTATTAAATCAAATACTGAAAATGTCCCAACCTCAGGTCTCAATCTTTCATCAGACCTCACTGAAAAAACCAAAAACAAGCATTCCCTATTTCAGCATTAAGGGAAGATCTACATAACTCTAAGTGAAGTAGATCTAAAACCATATGCAGATAAATAGAGATTTTCTTTAAATCTTTATATCTGAATTCATGCATCTTCAGGCATCTATGAAGGACATCTGGCTAATCATATGAGAAGAAGTCCAGTCCCTGCAAGTACCTCTGTAAAAATAAGAGTAAAAAACAGTACTAGGGTGTTAAGCAAAATCTGATATGTGTCGAGACTAACAGCCCAAGAGTCTCCATCATCCTACACCTCTGATCAGGGCCACATGGATTAACAGTGGAGGAATGGTGGGGTACAACTGATCACTACAAGCATCATCAGCCGAGCCCTGAAATGAAGACAAGGGCTATATTTAACTCTGACTCCACTGTTGGATGGGAAAAAGAGTGGAGCAGCACAGTCAGCATCTTCTGGAACAATAGATCAGACACATGTATAATTCCCACATATACAGGTACACACATATAAAGGTATGCAAGAGAGAATGCAAATTGAGAGAGGGTATTTGGAACATTACAGTAGGCAATTTCCAATTAAAATGTAATATAGGATAGTGAATCAGTCATTGTCGCAAAATAAACCCCAACCGGGTGATCTGAGGTCTTGTATATCCCTGAAGGGGTTATTTTGCGATAATGACCATGTGACTGATTGGAGTTTAAATAATTTTTATTATATGAGATGAAAGAGACAGAGTGATACGAGAGTAGCACGGCTTGAAAATCAGTTGCCTGGGACAACGGTCAATTAAACAGTTTAGCGGTCATTATAAACAAATATTTCCCCACAGAATGCTGCGATTGACCAGTTACAATCAAGTATTCCAGTAAGTCATGTAATAAAAATATTTAAATCTTTCTCTCTACACATTTTAAAATGATCTAATAAAATCAAACTACATTGACTTTCTACTAAACAGCTGAATGGTGCTCTTGCGTTCTTATATTTTCAATTCTGCACTATATTAAATCATTTAAAAATTACTAACATTTTTAATCTTACTTTCTCAACACTTAAATAGCCTCTTATCAAGCTAGAAACATTTATCAAGACATTCTCGTGACCACAAGCAGAAGGAAAATATTAAAAACACCACATCAAGTCAACACTAATTTATACAGACCAAGTGGAAAACCTTTGGGGAGCAAACTGAATTTTACTGTAGCCTTCCAGATAAAGACACACAATTGCTGGACACAGACTGACCTATGCATCATGCTATGCTCAAGACCATAGCTTACCTTTCACAGTGGGGTAAATATTTCCACAAAATGCTCTGTCTTTGGTCTTCTTTCCTGTTATAAGTCTCCTGTCTGTCTTACCCGTGGCCAGGGGAAGCTCCAGGACAGCTGTTACTGACGCAGATATGGCTTGAATGAAACCTGAGATTCTGCCTCAGGTAGGATCATCACTGTAACAAAAATTCTTACACAAGAGGGTAATGGAATACTAAAACACATTTCTATTTTACCTTTCTGTGTTAGCATTTTATTTTTATTTTTTACAGCAAACAAATTAACCCTTGTGTGTCAATAAAAAAAGTTACTCAGAGGTCCTTAGAGGACAAAAATGTCCACGTCAAAAAAACAGCCATAATAATATTATATATTAATATTATTTTCCACTCTCAGTGAGTTATTTTTTTTAACCAGTATCAGTCCTGATCATAACTACCAAATATTCATTCATTTTCAGGATTTTAACCCTTTAAATACCAGTTTGTTTGTATAATGCCACTGTTGTTTTTGATGAAAAAAACAAAACACAAAAAGTTATTTTCCATATACTAAATGCTAAGGGGAAGTTTTTTTAAATTATTATTATTATTATTATTATTAACATTTTTTTAAATTTTTTTTTTTTTATTATTATCACAGTCTGGGATATGTCAATGATTAGCAACAACATTGATTTTGATGCATTATTATTTTTTGTGCAGTGTCAGATTTAAAAAAAGAACTCACACTCAGGACCTAAGAGGACAAAATTTTCTGTGTCAAAAAACTGCCATAAAATTGTATATATTGATATTATTTTCTAGTTTCACTGACTTAGATTTTTTTTAACCAGCATCAGTCCTGATCATGACTACCAAATATTCATTCATTTTCAGGATTTTAACCCTTTAAATGCCCGTTTGTTTACATAATGCCACTGTTGTTTTTTACACACACTTACACACACAAAAATTTCTCCATACACACATACAAAACATACCCTGACATCCATACCAACACACCCACACAATTTTAGCTGCATCATTTATTCAATTGGCCTGCAGTGCTCTATAATACAGCAAACAGAAAATAGAAAAAGCATGTATTTGCTCCATAGGCTAAACATGAGGAAAAATGGCGCCATCTGGTGGAAAATATAAAAAATTAAAATTTTGAAGCCAGGGCTCCGGAATGAAAGCATAATATCATAGAATTCATGATTTTATGCTTTAATGGAACTGGGATCAAATATTGCAGTTTGTGACGAGGAGGTGGGCGTGGCCGGGCCGTGATGGATCACAGTTTGTAACCTTAAAAAATTTCCTCGTAAACCACCAAACCTGCACGGGCACACACACTCACGCACACACGAACACGCGCACACACACACCATTTTGATCACTCCACTGATAATGTTGCCATGTTCCAACCAAAGCAGATGTTTCTTGGAGGGAATTAACTATCCTTAAACTGCACATGCTGACACCCCAACAACATTAACTTCTGAAATACAAAAAAAATAAAAAATAAATAAATAACAACAACAACAACAATAATAATAATAATAATAATAATAACTTATTTAACAGCAAACCTGCCTTTTTTACTAAGGCTACATACATGATTTGTATATCATCAACAACAACCTGATGAAAGAAAAACAGATAGGCCTAGCTATTACTAGATAATAGCATATGATTTATGTTTATATTATAATAATATTGAGTGTTTAATGCACATTATCCACAGGTTATATATATATATATATATATAAAAAGGAGTTCAAATTTGAAATGTATAACAAACAGTAATATGTCACTGGATTTTGTTCATAAGTATGTAGCGCCATCCTCTGGTGTCACACAATTCAAAAACATAAAACGTGTGTCATTTCTGCACCAGAGCGTCACCAAACAGAATTGCAATAATAATCATTGTTTTCAAACAGACTCCCTCCTTCTTCCATTGGTTGTATAACCGATAGTCCCGCCTCAAACTCACAATACTTCGCCACAGGTTAGACACAAAATGTTTTTTAAAAATATGAAACAAAATACAGGTATCCCCAAAATGGATTTTGGCTTACTTAAACTTAAAATATATGAATGTTATTGCATTAAATAACAAAATATCAAACTAAGTGGCATCTGGCATGTACAAAGAAATTATGCTAGACCTTTTCAAAGATCGAAGTTCACATTACTTGGCCATTTTTGCAATTACTTTTATGAACATTTACTTTTGTCAAATGTTTTGCTTGAAAAGTGTGTTTGTGTTATCTTTTGATATTTTGTTATTTATTGCATTGACATTAATTTTAAGTGTGGCTTAAAGGGATCATCATTTACTCACCCTCATACCATCCCAGATGTGTATGACTTTCTTTCTTCTGCAGAACACAAACAAAGATTTTTTTACTCTAAATCTCCACTTTCACTTTTACATCTGAAAGTCATATGTGGTGCCTGTTTAGTTTCACTTTCACATCTGAAATTGAAAGTAAAAGTGGAGATTTAGAGTAAAAAAGGAATGTACATTTTGATCTGTTTCTCACCCACACCTATCATATCACTTCTGAAAATATGTATTTAACAACTGGAGTCGTGTGGATTACTTTTGTGTTTCCTTTATGTGATTTTTGTAGCTACAAAGGTCTGATCGCCAGTCACTTTTCAGAGCTGAAATATTCTTCTAAAGATATTTGTTTGTGTTCAGCAGAAGAAAGAAAGTCATACACATCTGGGATGACATGAAGGTGAGTAAATAATGAGAGAATTTTCATTTTTGGGTGAACTATCCCTTTAAGTGTCCAAATACTTCTGGGGGGGGGTGTTGAATGTGTGTACACAGTATGTAGCTTATACACAATTAATTAACAAAAAAAATATGGCATAGGCAAAAATTAATCTGCAGTCCTTCTCAGAGACTATAACAATCTATGCAATGTACAATTCTTTTACAAGACCAAGAGATAAAATATGATTTGTGAGAACATTGTGTGCTCAATTATCATCATAGTGGTATTTCACATAACCAGAACAAGCTGAAGTGCACTCGTGACAAAATGTTCTCGGGTTTACACTGTGAAGTCTTGGGTTGCCATTTGGAAAGTGCTGTTTTCAGTTTGGGACTTGTATTTTGCCACCTCTTTTCTTATTTCATTCCGAACCTAAGAAATACAATGATTAATTGAAAAGGTCACAATATACATAGCTCATATCTCAAATATATTAGATCTTAAATCACTGTACAAAAAGCAGTATATAAATGCCACAACGAATCCCCTCAAACAAATGACAAAATTTGTATTTTGACATTGTGGGTAGCTTTAGTGTATGTCTTTACTGGTAATTTATAGATTTGTTTAAGTACTTCATTAATATGTTTCTTGGCTGCTTGTCACTATTTAAAAGTGTTTTAATATGTTTCCCAATAGAGGGCACAGTTTCACTTCACAAGAGACTCTCAGCTAAAACTCCACAGAAGCATCTCTTGCTGTCTCCATCTTCCAAATGAGAAAGATAAATAACAGTCAAAGAAAGATTATTTGTTGACTGATGAACACCATTTAAATGAGTTTTCACTCATTAAAAATGCATTGCATTGAGCTCTAGTGGAAATTCCTGGGCTGTTTTATAGGTTGGATTATGCCATAAATCCCTGAACAGTACCTGAAAGAGCCTAGCACAAGTTCAAAGAAGAGCCTTGCCTCCAGATCCACATGCTCGGGAAACAGAGCAAACACCATGTAGTGGACTCCAAAAATAGGGATGAGCAGAAGAGTTGACTTAGCCAGTCGTCTACAGAGCAAAAGGCATGCAAGCAAAAAAGGAGGTAAATAGCAAGTAAAAGAGGTCAGTGCACCTTACTCATACATAGTGTTATGAATCTGTAACACTGACTGACCAAAACTGTCATAAAGCCAAAAGTGACACTTTGACATGTTGTTATTAATTACTTTACAGATCTCACCTGTAAAGTCACCTGTCTCCTCCATTTGACTCTGGGGTTTTTGTCTTCACAACAATAATCCTGCTTATATTAACAAACACCAAAACATTCACCTGAAAAGTAAGTTAAGAGCACAAACATGTTTATTATGTTTGGGCTATTGTCATCTGCAAGCCTTCTAGGCATTATGATGTTAGTTAATTGAATTAGCATTATATTCTGCAAAAACTTACAAATACAGAAAGCAGAATGGGAATTTTGATGATCCATCAGTAGCCACAATCCAGGTCATCCCAGCACCTACACAACACATAGACATAGGCTTTGAGTGTTTAGATACAATTAAAGGAATAGTTCACCCAAATATAAACTTTCTCTAATCATTTACTCACCCTCATGCCATCCCAGATGTGTATGCCTTTCTTTCTTCTGCAATATACAAATGAAGATTTTTAGAAGAATATCTCAGCTCTGTAGGTCCATACAATGCAAGTGCATAGTGACCAAAACTTTGAAGCTCCAAAAAACACATAAAAGTAATCCATAAGACTCCAGTGGTTTAATCCAGGTCTTAAGCGATCCAATCGGTTTTTGGTAAGAACAGACCAAAATGTAACTAATTTTTCACTATAAATCTTGACATCAGCATTTTGCTTGGCGATCATGATTTCAAGCTCGATTACATTTAGCTCCATCTTGGTCTCTGTGCATGCCTCAAACACTAGGAAGTGTAATCTATCTTGAAATCATGATCATCCCTAGAGACTGCAATGGCAAGATATACTGTGTAAAAGTTGTTATATTTTGGTTTGTTCTTACCCAAACCCCATAAGATCACTTCAGAAGACGTGGATTAATCCACTGGAGTTTTATGGATTATTTTTATGCCGCCTTTGTGATTTTTGGAGCTTCAAAGTTTTGGTACTCATTCCCTTGCATTGTATTGCATTCCCTACAGTGCATCCGGAAAGTATTCACAGCACTTCACATTTTGTTATGTTACAGCCTTATTCCAAAATGGATTAAATGCATTATTTTCCTCAATTCTACAAACAATACCCCATAATGACAACGTGAAAGAAGTTTGTTTGAAATCTTTGCAAATTTATTAAAAATAAAAAACGAACATAAGTATTCACAGCCTTTGCTCAATACTTTGTTGAAACACCTTTGGCACCAATTACAGCCTCAAGTCTTTTTGAGTATGATGCTATAAGCTTGGCGCACCTATTTTGGGCAGTTTCTCCCATTCTTCTTTGCAGGACCTCTCAAGCTCCATCAGGTTGGATGGGGAGCATCGGTGCACAGCCATTTTCAGATCTCTCCAAAGATGTTCAATCGGGTTCATGTATGGGCTCTGGATGGGCCACTCAAGGACATTCACAGAGTTGTCCCGTAGCCACTCCTTTGTTATCTTGGCTGTGTGCTTAGGGTCGTTGTCCTGTTGGAAGATGAACCTTCGCCCCAGTCTGAGGTCCAGAGCGCTCTGGAGCAGGTTTTCATCAAGGATGTCTCTGTACATTGCTGCATTCATCTTTCCCTCGATCCTGACTAGTCTTCCAGTTCCTGCCACTGAAAAACATCCCCACAACATGATGCTGCCACCACCATGCTTCACTGTAGGGATGATATTGGCCAGGTGATGAGCGGTGCCTGGTTTCCTCCAGACATGACGCTTGCCATTCAGGCCAAAGAGTTCAATCTTTGTTTCTCATGGCCTGAGAGTGCTTCAGGTGCCTTTTGGCAAACTCCAGGCAGGCTGTCATGTGCCTTTTACTGAAGATCGGCTTCCGTCTGGCCACTCTACCATACAGGCCTGATTGGTGGAGTGCTGCAGAGATGGTTGTTCTTCTGGAAGGTTCTCCTCTCTCCACAGAGAAATGCTGGAGCTCTGTCAGAGTGACCATCAGGTTCTTGGTCACCTCCCTGACTAAGGCCCTTCTCCCCCGATCGCTCAGTTTGGCCGGGCGGCCAGCACTAGGAAGAGTCCTGGTGGTTCCAAACTTCTTCCATTTACGGATGATGGAGGCCACTGTGCTCATTGGGACCTTCAATGCTGCAGAAATTTTTCTGTACCCTTCCCCAGATCTGTGCCTCAATACAATCCTGTCTTGGAGGTTTTCAGACAATTCCTTGGACTTCATGGCTTGGTTTGTGCTCTGACATGCACTGTTAACTGTGGGACCTTATATAGACAGGTGTGTGCCTTTCCAAATCATGTCCAATCAAATGAATTTACCACAGGTGGACTCCAATCAAGTTGTAGAAACATCTCAAGGATGATCAGTGGAAACAGGATGCATCTGAGCTCAATTTTGAGTGTCATGGCAAAGGCTGTGAATACTTATGTACATGTGATTTTTTCATTTTTTTTTTTTTTTTGTAATAAATTTGCAAAGATTTCAAACAAACTACTTTCATGTTGTCATTATGGGGTATTGTTTGTAGAATTTTGAGGAAAATAATGAATTTAATCCATTTTGGAATAAGGCTGTAACATAACAAAATGTGGAAAAAGTGAAGCGCTGTGAATACTTTCCAGATGCAGTGTAAATAGCTGAGATATTCTTCTAGAAATCTTTGTTTGTGTTCTGCAGTAAAACATCTAAGATGGCATGAGGGTGAGTAAATGATGAGAGAATTAAAATTTTTGTGTGAACTATCCCTTTAATGGTTAGCTCAAGATCTTGTATAGTGATTGTCCAAAAGCACTCTTGCACAATAATCTGATCGTCACCCCTGATTGTCATATTTAAGTTTCAGGAATGTCCAGATGATTACTATGACAGACGGAGTTCCTAATGCAAAGAAAATAATTTAAAAACATTTTAGAATAAGTTATCTAATTAGTATTAAATTAGTAAAATATACACCAGGTGACCAAACAGTTAAGAGGATTCCGTCACAGGCTCGGCAATTTTCTGATATTATCACGTGTGTTAAGTTTTTATAATATTTATAAGTACATTAGTTTAGTTACATTATACTATCATATCAATATTTTAGATCCCCAACCCAACCACTTAGCAACAATATAAAACATGTAACAGACAGGTAAAAAATAAGTCGCATTTTAGTTGCATTACAATGACAATTACAAACATCAAACTTAATGAGTGTAGTAAGTTGTCAGGTCCAAATGAGTAAGTGGTGTTTTTGCAAACAGACAGAAGCAACAAGTGGAGACAGCTGGTATCTCATCACCCATCAGTGAGAGATTGAACAGGTTAGTAAATAGTTTAGTAAGTCAGATGAAGTAAATGTCCAAAACAAGTAAGTTAAGTGATGATTAGAATCATTAAACCTAAAAACACCTTAAAACAAAAATGTCCCTTTTATGATCCCCTCAAAAAGAAAAAGAAAAATCTTGAACTGTCCAATTATCTATATTAATATATGATTTTATGTTGCTAGCAAAAAATAAAAAAATTATAATAATAAGTAAAAAAAAAAAAAGTGTAAAAATTTGGTAATACTACTTTGTGGTATGTGATGGCACCCCTGCATGGTGATACTATGGTTACTGTAGTAAAACCATTGTTAATTTTTGTATGGGAAGATTAGGGTAAGATTTAGGGGTAGGGGTTGGTGTAGTGTGTCTGTGTGACTCAAATGTTAGTATTTAAATAAGGGTAAAAATAGTATCTACTATTTGCACCAGGGTGCCAAAAGCATCTACCGTGATTTGTACCAGGGTTAAGGTGCAAATAATATTTGCCACTATTTGCACTGGGGTGTAAATAGCATCTACCTTTATTTACACCATTGTGCAAATAGCACCTGCCTAATTTTTATGGTGCTTTTCTCAATTTTTGAGACACAGCTTAGACATTCTAAAAACTTCCTTTGTGTTCCACAGCAAACAAAATACAAATTTAATAACAAAGCAATTATTAACAGATGGCAGGTTTTTCAAATCATTTTTATATATATATATATATCCGAAATAAGTTAAATATGGCACCAGAGTGACATTTCAAGTACGGACCAAGGGCGATGTTTTGATGGTGGAGGCAAAAAGTCACCCCAGTGATGTTTCGTCAAGAGAGTATGTTGGACCAAATGCATGTGGACAACCCCCTTAAATTATCGAGTTTGGCTAGGCCCCTTAATTCCAGTGAAAACCATTCTTAATGCTACTGCATACAATGACATTATAAAGAAATGTTTGCTTGCCACTTTGTGCTTTTCTGTTCCAGAATGACAGTGACCCTTTGCACAAAGTCTGGTGTGGACGAATTGACTGACCTGAACAAAGCTCAGATCTGAACCTCATTGAAGCCCCTTGGGATGAATTGGAAGGCAGACTGTGAGCCAGGCCCCATCATCCAACATCAGTGCCTGACCTCACTGAATTGAAATGCTCTACAAGCACATACATGTATGGGTGTGGTGTTTGGATGTCTACACACCTTTGGCTATAGTGCAGTTCCTGCAATGGAAAATTTGGTTTTACCCCAGCCAATAAGAGTATACCACCAGAAGAAAGTCCTCTTGTGGGTAAAAGTGAACACTAGCAGTGTGTGAAGATAAAGTCCCTCCACCAGCAGCCAATAGAAATGTGCTAACACACAGTACTGGAAGAATGTCACTACAACCTTCCACAAAATCTGGCACTGAAATACAGCATTTGATTAAGAGAGTTAAATGATTGCTTTATAATATCTGATATTTATATTATATGACATTTTATTTATTTAGATTGATTTTACGGTTTTAATGGTGTAAGGTACCGTAGAGACGTGTACACAGCAGCTTCCTGTAAGATTAATGAGATGTTTCTTTAATGTTATTAGCTTTACTAAAAGCAAATGTAAAAAAAAAAAAATATCACCATAATTTAGTGACAGCATGCATATCAGGTTCAGGACAATGATGAGTAAAGGCACTGATGCAGAATTTTAATGTTTAGTGTTAGCATTACCTAAATTTACAGAAGATGAAGACTGCAGTGCAGAGAGGGCCAATGGACACCCCGTAGCCAACTGTGTATGTCAACTTTACTGTGGCAAAATAATCTTGCTTACACAGTAGAATGGAAAAATATAAATTAAAAAAACTGTACCACTTAATTCTTTCTTGAGCATCACTTTTAACTATTCTAATTATTTCAGTGCTTGCAAGGCAGCACTGGATTAATATTCTTCAAACATTCTGGTTAGGCTTTGTTCTAAAAACTCAATACTAAAACATTCTGAAGATAATTTCAGTTTTAGGTATGCTACAGTATCTGTGTTTGGTTTGTAAAGTTTGAAAAGCTCCCATTGACTTACATTGATAGAACGTTCAGCATTCTAAATGTAAAACTAAAACTAAGCTTATCTAAAATGTTAACACTATTTCTTTGCTGCCTTGCAAGCACTGGTATTTAATTTAGGAAATGCAAATAATTGTACAATTTCTAACGCTTGATGAACATTTGATTCATAACTAGAGCGCAACAGTTATGGAAATAAAAATCCCACTAATGATAACTTTAGCTTATTTCTGGTGAGGAACTACACTACCCATAATCCTTAAGAGACAACCACCAATCAGAGAATCGCAGTAAACAAAGCCCGCCAAAAGAGCTCTGTAGTGACCACCCACTCCCATGAAGCTTTGTGGCTGACATAATCAAGTTGGTTTCCCTAAACTCTTAAATTAAAATATATTGCTTCTCTACTTATGATCAACAACTTTAAATGAATAGTTTTATATTTTTCCACAGTTTTTAATTAGATTACGTCATTTACAATGCTTCATGGGACTGAAGTTTGCTCATTAAAGACATTAAGTATTTAAGTTAAGTTTTGTACCTTTGTTTTTTGTCTGATTTTCAAGTAATTTTTGGCTTCAAATCAAAGTTTATAACATTATGATTCACCTCTGAGCTGATTGGTTTGGTTCATGGCTTAGAACTTTTTTATGAAAAAAACAGGAAAAATGAGGAAAAATACTTCTAGAACCAAGATGGCTGAAAAAGTGGGCAGGTATTATTGCAATTTTTTCGTTAAATCATAAAATCCCTACATACAACAACACTGTATAAGATTCCAGAACAGGCTCTTTACTGCATCCAGAAACACATGCATTATATTCATTATCACATTAATCCATAACTGTAACACAGTTTAAAGGTTCGGGTATGGAATGAGGAGACGGGGAGCAGTGACGCGCTTCAGGCAGGCTTTTATTCTCTTTGCCTTCGTATGCAGCACATACACTCTTTTCAGACTTTTCACTCAGTTCAATAAGTTGCTCTCAAAATAAACAAATTTTTCACAATACTCAATATAACAAACACTCAATATAATGGATGCCAATGCTGCATACTCATTCTCTCTCCCTCTCTGGAGTGTTTTGGCTGGTTTTAAGGTCAAGAGACAAGCTGTTAGAAATCATGTCAACCAGCATGACGAGCCACATCACTCCCTCTCTCCCGCAATCATACACATGACCACACTCCCATCACCACATACCCCACTGCCCGACTGCCAACTCCAACCCCCCCCCCCCACACACACACACACACCCCACCCCCCTCAGCCACAGCCATCTGTGCCCCCGGTCTGTGGATCACCTCAAATTTGAACAGCTGAAGTGCCAGGTACCAACGGGTGATCCACGCATTGGTATCCTTCATGCAGTGGAGCCACTGGAGTGGGGCGTGATCTGAATAGAGGGTGAAGGCCCACCCCATCAGGTAGTAGCGGAGGGTGAGGACAGCCCAATTGATTGCCAAACACTCCTTTTCAATGGTGCTGTACTTAGTTTCCCTCAGCGAGAGTTTACAACTAATATACAGCACCGGTCGCTCCTCCTCCTCCACCTCCTGCGAGCACTGCCCCCAACCCTCTGTCAGATGCATCCTTCTGCAAAATAAAGGGGAGAGAGAAGTTTGGAGCATGTAAGAGCTGTCCCCCACAAAGTGCAGATTTCACTTTTAGAAAAGCCTGTTGGCACAACTTCGTCCACTGAACCGGATCGGGAGCCCCCTTTCTAGTGAGATCAGTCAGCGGGCTGGTGTTGTCAGAGAAACTAGGCACAAACCTTCGGTAGTAGCCAGCCAGCCCCAGAAAATGTCTCACCTACTTTTTGGTCTTGGGCACTGGGCAGGCCGCGATCCCTGCGGCTTTGTTAATTTGGGGACGCACCTGCCCATGGCCCAAGTGGAACCCCAGATACCGAACTTCCACCCACCCAGTTGCACACTTTTTTGGGTTGGCTGTGAGCCCCGCCCATCGCAAAGACCTCAGGACGGCTCTCAGATGTTGCATGTGCCGCCACCAATCATTGCTATAAATGACAATATCATCTAGATAAGCGGCGGCATATGGCGTATGTGGCCTGAGAATTTTGTCCATGAGATGCTGGAATGTGGCGGGGGCCCCGAACAAACCAAACAGAAGGGTAATGAATTGGTGTAAACCGAACGGTGTGGAAAACGCAGTTTTTTCTCGGGATATTGGAGTTAAGGGGATCTGCCAATATCCCTTTGTTAAATTTAGTGTTGAGTCAAATTGAGCCGCGCCCAAATGATCGAGCAATTCGTCAATCCGTGGCATTGGGTACATTTAGACACCGCGTTCACTTTTCAATAGTCCACACAGAATCGGACCGTCCCATTGCTCTTAGATACCAGAACCACTGGGCTGGCCCAATCACTGTGTGACTCTTCTATTATGCCCATCTCGAGCATTGTCTCTAATTCTTCCTCTGAACTACCGTTTTTATGTTCAGGAAAGCGATAGGGGCGGCTACGAACCACCATAGTGCTCTATGAGGTTCGTGCGACCGGGGAGAGGCGAGAACACGTCTGCGAATTCAGCTTGCAACTTGGCTACCTCTGTGAGCTGTAATGGTGAGAGGTGGTCTCCACACGGGACCAGGGTGAACTGATTAGGTTTGAGCGTCACCTCTGGCCCGAGCTCCGCACTCTCAGGGACTACTGTCACCAAGGACACAGGGACCACCTCCCTCCAAGCTTTTAGGAGACTGAGGTGGTAAACTTGATGTGCCCCATCCCTATCTGTTTGCTTAACCTCATAATTGAGATTTCCAACTTGCCGTGTGACCTCAAAGGGCCCTTGCTACTTGGCGAGTATTTTAGAGCTTGAGGTAGGCAGCACTTTACAATACAAGTACTTTATATCCCGGTGCGAATTCCCGTAGTCGAGTGCCCCTGTCATACAGCCGGCTTTGATGTTCCGGAGCTTGGAGCAAATTCCCCTGTGTTAATTGACCCAAAGTGTGGAGTTTTTCTCTAAGATCAAGAAAATTCTGAATTTCATTTTTACTGTTTGAAGGTCCCTCCTCCCAAGTTTCTCGTATGACAACGAGCACGCCGCGCGGCTGATGCTCATACAGCAGTTCGATTGGGGAAAACCCTGTGGAGGCTTGTGGGACCTCTCACACTGCAAATAACAGGGGCTCGAGCCACTTATTCCAATTTCTAACATCCTCATGTACGAACTTACGGATCATGTTTTTCAGGCTTTTATTAAATCATTCCACCAACCCATCTGTTTGTGGGTGGTAAACACTGGTGCGAACTGATTTAATACCTAATTATTTGTACAGTTCACGTAGTGTTCGTGACATAAATGTAGTGCCTTGATCAGTGAGGATTTCTTTTGGAATCCCCACTTGGGAGATTATTCTGAAGAGTGCCTCCGCAACACTACATGCTGAGATGTTGCGCAGGGGCACTGCTTCCAGATTTCGCATTGCATAGTCCACCAGAACTAGTGCAAAGCGATGACTGTGTGCGGTCTGTTCTAATGGCCTGATGAGGTCCATACCAATTCTTTCGAAGGGGACCTCGATTAATGGTAGAGGACCCAATGGCGCTTTTGGGGTGGCTGGCGCACACTACCTGCGAATGTCCCTGTGAATGCCCAGCCAAAAAAACTGGGCCATTATTCGGTTAAGTGTTTTTTCCTGTACTTTTTATTTTTATTTTTATACTATCCCCTTTTCTCCCCAATTTGGAATGCCCAATTCCCATTACTTAGTAGGTCCTTATGGTGGCGTGGTTACTCACCTCAATCCGGGTGGCGGAGGACAAGTCTCAGTTGCCTCCACTTCTGAGACAGTCAATCCATGCATCTTATCATGTGGCTCGCTGTGCATGACACCGCGGAGAATCACAGTATGTGGAGGCTCATGCTACTCTCCGTGATCCACGCACAACTTTCCACGTGCCCCATTGAGAGCAAGAACCCCTAATTAGGACCACAAGGAGGTTACCCCATGTGACTCTACCCTCCCTAGCAACTGGGCCAATTTGGTTGCTTAGGAGACCTGGCTGGAGTCACTCAGCACACCCTGGATTTGAACTCATGACTCCAGGGGTGGTAGTCAGCATCAGTCCTCGCTGAGCCACCCAGGCCCCCTGTTTTTTCCTGTCCTAAATGGCCGGCTATTGTATTATGATGAGCCGCCTGTAAGAAAGCTTCCTGACGGCTCTTTGGTACAAATAACTGGGTTGTATTCTCTTTTGTTTGAGTGTCCTACGTCACTCGATACAACCGATCTTTAATAATTGAAAAATATGGGTAGGTGAGCGCGATGTTAGGCTGGAGCTGGTGACCATCAATTACTCATTTGGTCAGCATTGGAATTTTGTAGCCACATTAATAGAAATAATATGAACTCTGTTTACATTTGTGTATGTTTTTTGGTCTTAGATATAGATGATCCTAAGAGAGGAGTTTACCATGGGACTTCAGGAAGAGAGGTGGGCAAGACATGGAGACACTCTCTCCAACACTGACTGCAGGCCAGCAGTTCACACCATCCCACTCAATCAGACAACCTGAGGTTAACAACGGTGATAAAATTACATCTTACAGATTTTAAATGTGAAGTGTGTAATCACTCGCTCCACCAAATGGAAATGTTCTCAAAAAGGTTTCCTAAACAATCTCTCGTATCGTTGTGTGGGGTAGAGAGTGGAATAGTGTTAATAGCTGACAGTCAAACCCTAATCAGCTCCATGAAGGCAGTCATATCTCATTCTCATTCCAAAAGATACATCATCTGAAATTTGGCATGTCGCAATTGGTCATCGCTGACATCAAGGCGAAAATTTTTGAATGTTTAAATGAGTGTGGGATTTGTTATGCCATATGCCAGGGGGAAGTGATCGTTGAATAAAAACTTAAATTTGGGTCTGTTCTTCACACAGAGAGATCAGAAGACTTGGAATACACCCGGACCGAAACAGAGAGAAGAGCAAAGCAGAATGTTTACAGAAAACAATGGATTAAACATTAACCATTGCAAACTAATAGATGTTTCTGATTAAACATTAACCACTGTGAATAAATGTTGCTAAGTTTAAATGAAATGAAAATCATACCCCAACATTGACCTACAAATATCTTACATACAGTTGTCTCTGCATATTAAATTGGGATATGAGAAAGTATTAAACACCAAATTACACATTTTACCTTCAACATCACACTTGAAACCTTAAAAACTTAAAACAGTTGTAAAATGTAATTTTCTAAATGTAATCATACTCATCAGAAATATATGTTTTTTCAGTGAACATTGTTAATTGTGATAAATTATTTATGTAGTCTTATGTTGTGTACAGATATGACACAATAAAAGATAAAAGCTGGAGTAGAAAAGTCCAAACATTTAAAGACTATTCCAAAGTCGATTATTATAGACAATTAAATATTAAAAAAGGAAAGTTAAATGAGTTGACATCTGTGCTCACCTGTATCCGTACCATTAGAGATTAACAAAAACTGCATTAAACTGGTTTGAATTTTAAGTCGACATTCAGCTTATTTCTCTTATAGATACGGCACTATAGAACTTTCAGGATGAATTGTCCTCAACTGGAAAACATACACAATTGCATGCACACTCTGTAAGATCTTTCAAAAGATCTAATTAACCTAGATATTGTTGTAACCAAATCATACAAATAACTTACCCCTTACCTGCTGTCCCAGTGCTTCTAGTTCTCATCTACCTTTCCAGCTCATTTGAATTAGCAGATGGTGACATATCCACAGATGGTACAGCCCACTTTACAGGGCGCACAGGACCCTTCTCACCTAACACAGTTTAAATGTTGCTGCTATTAAAAATCAGTGTTGGGTAAGTTACTCTATAAACGTAATTAATTACTAACTACTAATCTTCAACAGTGTAATTAGATTAATGTACATATTACTCTTTCTGAAAAGACATTGCATTACTAATAACTAATTACTAATTACATTCTAAAACCCTGATCAACCTTGACCAGATGAAAAATACAAGGATAGACATGAAACTGTTCTTTTAATTCTTTCAAATAAATCATATAAAATCAAATAAATTATTCATGAACTGGCCAAAGAATTTAAGGGTGCTGCATTAAATTAGAAAACATACATTTCAACATTAGACGTTAAATTTTGATTTTAAATTCACTATTGTTTTATATAGAATTGTTCTAGAGTCTATACAGTATTTAACGAAATTACATCAGAAGTAACTGTAATTAAATTACTTAAAAAATTAAGAGTAATAACACACTTTTTCAATGAAAATGTCATTTAATTACAGTGATTAATGACTTAGTAATGCATTACACCCAACACTGTTAAAAATTAACTTTAAATTTGATATTCAGTAAAAAATATCAGCTATTAAAATAAAGAGTTATCGCCTTTAAAATAGTAACATTCTGTATCTGGCAGCATGTGGATTTTTAAATGATTTTTAAACAGTTTTGCACTCACAGTGTCTTGAAAATGGGCTGTTAAAATTTGAAAGTACCTGTTCTATAACACTGGGGAGTCTAAATAAGTCTTCTGCAGGACTAAATTCTGTAACCAGTGCTATTTACTGCATGAGTGAACTTGAATCACTTTTTTTATGTGATATAAGGATTGCATTACCTTAGAGGTATGCAAATGACAAAGTATCTCAAAACCACAGATTGTTTCTTTCTTTGTAATTAAATAATGTTTGAAAAGGGACTAAAAAACTTTTATTCTTATGCAGTTCCGTGTGTCTTTTCCATGATTTGCAGTTTACTATAATTCACTGCATTGTACAAAATCCTACTCATACATTAATTGCTGTGCTCATGAACATTTGAGTTATTTCCACACAAAAGCATGCAAATAAGGTACTTCAACTTTCAATTGTATGTTCAGCCAGCAAATTTACCCTTTTATTTAGACTAACAAACATTACAATACCCCCAAAACAAGACTTTGAATGTTGAGACTATCTAAGAGAAATTGACTGATGTGTGCATGTGAGGCTCACGCTTGAAACCGAGGCAGACACCAGCAGTTTTTGTCACGGATAATATGCAAATTACTTTGAATCTACATACAAACACGTTAGACCAGAAGTTTTTTTTTTTTTTTTTGGCCAAATTTTGGCCCAAATAGCCTAACAGAGAGTCGTATGCACAAACACTTTCCTACTGAACAATGTGGCTGATTTGTGAAGGGTTGTGAGCTCTCAGCATGTGTTGCAGCATAACTAAATTATATGGTTACTGTGATGGGATTATCGTTTTTATTTTTTGCTGCCTTTATTTATGCTGTTGTTGCTGATTGTCAATGCTGTAACTTTTTTGTTGCGTGGTGATGTTCAGAGCTCATCTTTTTACATAAGGATAAGTTTGTTGACTGTCGCTATTTGTCACACTGAAAATGTTTTCCTCTTCATTAGAGACAAAAAGTCTGTAAGTTATTGGCTGAACAAGACTTTATTTACAAATCCATTCACACTCTGAAGTACGATCACACTCAAAAATCTCAATTCATCATGTTGCCTTGATTTTATAAACTGGGTGAATATCAACCCGGTCTCGCAAGTCATAACCTAATAATAGTACAAAAACATCTGATTAACCCCTTACCCGCAAGCCCTAAACCTAAACTTGATTTTACTAGTAAAATAACTTTTGTGTACCATGAAAGAAAGAAAAAAATCAGTGTTATAGGTGTATTGCATAAATAAAAATGGAATGAGAAACCAAATTTGTTCACAGATGTTTCCTTTCTTTAACCCTTAAATGCATGGGTGTTTTGCCAAAGGTTATTACATGCTCAGGTCTTTTGAGACCTGGCATGTATATATCTATCATAAATCTACAAAATGGCCAGATAGTGTTTAATTTTCAAAAACATGTCAAGACAATTAGAAATTAAATGTATATAATATGTTCTGATATACTTTGATGTTTTATTTATCATATTTCAAAGAGATGATGCATCAAATATACAACAGGATTTATTACTTCTACACTGAAATTTGGCTGTCAAACACATACTAAGCTACACATAACACAGAAGCTACACATATGTATATTCTTAGGATTTTTTGGTCTAAATAGATGCATAACTTACATAATTTCTGTAGTACACCCAAATGACAATATTCATATCATACTGTTCATGTGTTACACTTGCTATAGTTTACTTCCACTTTGCTTATTCATCAAATAGCTATGTCAAATGTAAATCAAGTCAATCACCCACACATCAGCTCCGCCTTGCGTAAGAAATAGCATGTACAGTTCATTCAGAAAGTATTCAGACCCCTTCATTTTTTTCACATTTTATTATTTTGCAACCTTATGCTTATATGCTTTAAATTATTTTTTTCACATCAGTCTACACTCCATACCACATAATGACAAAGCAAAAAACAGATTTTTGATAGCTGCAAATTTATTAAAAAGATAAACTGAAATATCACATTGACATAAGTATTCAGACCCTTAACTCAGTACTTAGTTGAAGTACTTTAGGTGCTTTTTTGCAGGCTTTCATGTGTCTTGCACTGAGGAGAGGCTTCCGTCTGACCACACTACCATAAAGCCCAGATCGATGGAGTGTTGCAGTGATGGTTGTCCTTCTGCAAATTCCTCCCATCTCCACATGATCTCTGGAGCTCAAACAGAGTGACCATCGGGTTCTTGGTCGCCTCTTTTATCAAGGCCCTTCTCCCCCGATTGCTCAGTTTGGCCGGGCAGCCAGCCCTAGGAACAGTCCTGGTTGTTCCAAACTTCTTCCATTTAAGAATTATAGAGGCCACTGTGCTCTTGGGAACCTTCAATGCAGCTGAACATTTATTGCAGCCTTCCCTGTGCCTCAACACAATCCTGTCTCTGAGCTCTGCAGGCAGTTCCTTTGACCTCATGGCTTGGTTTTTGCTCTGATATGCATATTCAGCTGTGAGACCTTATATAGACAAGCGTGTGCCTTTCCAAATCATGTTCAATTAATTGAATTTGCCACCGGTGGACTCCAATCAAAGTGTAGAAACATCTAAAAGATGATCCAGAGAAATGGGATGCACCTGAGATCAATTTCAAGTGTCAGGGTCTGAATACTTTCTTTTTAATAAATTTGCAAAGTTATCAAATCTGTTTTTTGCTTTGTCATTATGGGGTATGGAGTGTAGATTGACGTGAAAAAAATAATTTAAAGCATATTAGCATAAGGCTGCAACATAAAATGTGAAAAAAATGAAGGTGTCTGAATACTTTCTGAATGCACTGTATATTATGTATGTGTATACATATATGTAATACTGCAATTCACCACTGTCACACAGAAAATCAACATGATATAGTAGTCATTTGTATGAATATATATATATATATATATATATATATATATATATATATATATATATATATTAATAAACAAAGAAATATATATTATGTGATAGGAAACGTATGTAGATATGAAATAATCATACAAATATGATTTATGGAAATGCAAAAGAAATGACAATATTTCATATCTTGGGTCTTTACTGACCCTATACACTTTTGGTAACTAAGCAGTTACAAGAAATATATATATATATATATATATATATATATATATATATATATATATATATATATATATATATATATATATATTATTTTTTTTTTTTCTTTCTTTTGTTTTTTTTTTTTTTTTTTTTTTTTGCAATTTTGCCTTTTTTTATACACTACCGGTTACAAGTTTTAAAACACTTACTCATTCTTTATAAAAAAAAATTTTTCACATTTTTTAATAATAGTAAAGTCATCAAAACTATGGAATAACAAATGGAACTATGGGAATTATGTTGTGACTAAACAAAATCCAAAATAAATCAAAACTGTGTTATATTTTAGCATCTTCAAAGTGGCCACCCTTTGCCTAGAATTTGCAGACATGTACTCTTGACATTTTCTCAACCAACTTCTTCAGGTATCACCCTGGGATGCTTTTTAAACAGTATTGAAAGAGTTCCCATCTATGTTGGGCACTTATTGGCTGCTTTTCTTTATTATTTGGTCCAAGTCATCAATTTCAAAAACTTTTTTTTTATTATTATTAAATTTTAGTTTTATAATGAAATAAATTAATATAGTGGCTCAATTATATTTTTGTCTACAAAACTAATTTCAAACATTTAAGCATATGCCTTCAGATCGAAAGATTTTTAAGATCATGAGAAACATTTCAGTCAAGTTTTTCAAAACTTTTGACCGGTAGTGTGTATTATTCAGAAGAGAAAGTTTGAGGAATACTAAAGAGATGTGGGCATAACTCCAAAAAATGGATGAGGTACAGGGGGTGGAATGAGGTCCCGGATCACTAAAGACCCGAAGTATGCAATAAATATATAGATTAAATAAAGTGTTAGATAGGAGGCTAGCTAAAATTTGATGCCTGTATTGTATCGATTTGAAATTCTGTTTGTTGATTGGTAGGTCTAAAAGTCATACCTTTTCTTGCGAGCCAAGTTATACAGTCGTACACAAAATTCAATAAAAAGTTGATTAAAAAATGTCAATGTTTAATTTTTTACAGTGCTTTGCCTGTCATTTTGTGAACAGCAATAAGGTTTATTTTGTAATGGACCACGCCACCCTGCCCATCCATTTTTAAATCATGGATGAGGAGCTGAGATCGGTGTAAGCACAAAGCAGATAATCGTGAGCAGAGAGATAAAATCATGCAATATTCAGCTAGAAGCACAGAGAGAGAAGTTTGAAGGGATGAAAGTGAGAAATTGAAAATGGTGAAATGAGAGTGTGCATTTTTGGTGTGTATATGAATAACGGGAGCAGCGATGTGTTTGAGAATATGTACTGGCCCTGTCAGATCCACACGTGAATGTTTTGGAAAGGAGAAGCAGATGTGTTTGAGTGGTTAGTATTTGTGGGTACTGTTAAGCTACAGCAAATGTGCCTATTAAAAGCAACAGCACTGTATCCCTACTCTTTCCGCTCTTTCATCCTCATTACTTTTTATGTCCTAAATACAGAACACAGTATATACCTATCCATCTACCCATTAATAGCGCTTAAAGGAATAGTTCACCCAAAAATGAAAACGGTCATAATTTACTCACCTTCGTATCGTTCCA
This sequence comes from Myxocyprinus asiaticus, assembly GCF_019703515.2. Classification (NCBI taxonomy): domain Eukaryota; kingdom Metazoa; phylum Chordata; class Actinopteri; order Cypriniformes; family Catostomidae; genus Myxocyprinus; species Myxocyprinus asiaticus. The sequence goes on from NC_059375.1 coordinate 12,291,494, forward strand.
AAACTGTTTGACTTTCTTTCTTATGTAGAACACAAAAGGAGATGCTTTAATTAATATACCGGTCTGTCTTTTTAATTCAAAGGCAAGCTGCTAAATTTCAGTCTTTCAGTTAGACTATGCAGCTTGTGCAAGTCATCTGAGACCATGCCTGAATACCCTAAGTAATTTTTCAGTGCAAATCTTGGCGCAATGATGAGCACTATGAAAGCAGCCTGATCTCACGAACATAGACTCTGGTGACATTTTTGCAAAATTTCATGGTGCTTCTTCGACACTTTCAAAACACATGTTGACTTGCATCCTTTGCAGGACTCTTTCACCAGTCCTTTGCATCACAAGTGCAATGCGCTATCAGCTGAGTAAGTGTGCAATTTGACTGCACTCAAACAAACTTGTAAATGTAGTTGATTATGTAATGCAAACGTTAAAATGTTTCGACTAACAAGTCATACGCTATAGTAAAAGTGTTTAGATGTCATGAGATAGCATTGTGTGAGGAACATGACGAAAAGTTTATGAACTGATAATCTGCCGTTTTACACGTGATGAAATGGTAAAAAGTTGTTGTTGTAGCACCTCTAGTGTACGTTTCACCAGGGAACTGCTACGATACGCACAACAAGGCATATAAAATCCTTTTGCAAAAATGTATAGTAAGGATGCAAGTTCTTTTGTGTTCCCCAGAAGAAAGAAACAGCTTGGAACAACATGAGGGTGAGAAAATTATAACAGAATTTTCATTTTTATGTAAACTATGAATTTAAACTAAACTACCATTTAAACCATCCCACAGTACAGCCATATCAAAGAGGAACATTGATGATGGAGCTCTGAATTGACAGAACAAGTTTTGACAATATGTGGTGGGAAGGGGTTTTGGATCCTGTGTAGTATAGTGGATCCCCCTGAGGTTCCAGCATTCTTTCCTTTTTTAGAAACGTGTGTCATATTGGGGTGGTGCAGCAAATTTAGGGAGACAGAGCTGGGTATATAACCTTTGGAGCTCCAGTCCACTCAATATCACTCAAATATTTGAGTAAGGTTTCCTTTTAGCCTGTTCACTTGTCCTGATTACAAAACCATGGCTCCACAAAAGCCAGTGACCAAAAAAGTTGGCAAGCCAGATCCAGCTCCAAAGGAAGAACCAGCTCCTGGAGCAGCAGGACCAGCACCACTAGCTGATCAGAGACCAACCCCAGAACCAGTACAGGAAAAAGCTGCTCTTGCCCCAACTACCCCAACTCCAGGGCCAGCAGCAAAAGCTCCAGAAAAAGCCAACCCTGCACCTGGACCAGCCCCAATGGCAGCAAAAGCTGGACCAGCCCCAGTGGCAGCAACACCTGGACCAGCACCAGTGGCAGCAGCCCAAGAACCAGCTAAAGCCCCAGCTTCTGCAAATCAAGCTTTCAAATATGATCCTTCCATTGTAGTAAGTTATTTTACTCTGTTGTTTAATGGCCTTGACTAAAGTACCAACAATAATGTTTGACTTCAGGATAGTTTGAATATTTACATGTGTTCCTAAAATTATTATAATACATTTATTATATCTATAAAAATGTTATCATTCTAACAGAGATGCCAAGCTATTGACAAGATTAGATCCAATAATTAGAGTCAATAAAATACATTTAGCATCTAACCAGAAGTACAAATAGTAATACAGTATATAAATAAGTTATGGTAAGGTGCAAACTGGCAAGTGCAAGTCTTCATTGTAGCCCAAGTGGCATAGAATTTTACATATATAGATTAGTAAAATGTGCAAAATGGCCAACGTGATCACGCTGGAAATTGACATGTTGCTTCTGAAAGTCCATGTACTGTGAAATCAACCCACTCAGACATTTTTGCATCAATTCAAGTGTGAACACATTTCCCTCTAGTGCTACTGATATCACATTGCGCAAGCAACCTCAAAGACACACGTTTTGGTCCATGGAAACCAGGAAGTTATTACGTTTACATAAATAATGATAAACACGATTCAGTGATTGCATTTTTGCTCTACAATTACATTTTTAATTCATCGACGGTTAGGTTTAATGTTGGGTTGAGTTATTCCCAGGAGAGAATCAAAATAAAATATGCAATCCTGTTAACTATTGTAGAATTTGCAGCTAAAAATAAAACTCACTTTTGGTTCCACTCTGTGGACATTCCACCCAAAAACAGGAGCTCATACGTGCCCATACATTCAACAACACTTCCAGCTTCAGCCAACCGGGAGGGGGGGCAATGATTTGAATTTCGATAAGCACAGACCGATTTCAGCAGCAGAAATTTCAACCTACTGTTGCCGAATTCACAGTGTGATCAGTCTGAAATGGCAATATACGGTATATACGTAAACTTGGGTGACATTGGGTTATCAAATTTTGCATCAATCGTTTAAAAAAACTGTGTGAGGCACATTGACATTTTTTTTTTTTTTTTTTATGTCAATAGAATTCAAAGGACACAAAGACCACCTATTTAAAACACCTTTAAATAACACTGTGATCAATATGTAATTAATCCCATGTTCATATTGCTGGATCATGTCTATTCATAGGGCTGTTCATTTTCCAAAGCAGATGTACAGTAATTGTCCGGACATGCACTGTACTATATGTGCTGCTTCAAGGCAGGATTCCAATAGATGTTCCTAACATGGATCTACAGTACACATACCTTCGTCTGAGCTATTAGGTCCTCCTTCTCACTGTTTCGCTCATACTCTTTAAGTTAGCCTCCCCAGAGAGACACATAAGGATGATAGGATCTCAGAAACAGACTCTTTACTTTGATTATTCTCTGTGCCAGGAAAACAAACTGCCAGCCTATGTCTTTATCATATGACAATAACATCTGTGCAGTAAAGTATTTCGTAAGAAATCCTGGATGCTGTAAATTGTGAAGAATTTATTTCAAGAATGAGCCCAATTTTAATGACTATATTGACGAGCATGTTGAACTGATGACTGTACTGATGAGCATGACGAGCATGTTGAAAAATTGACTATATTGGTGCAAATGCCAAATGTAAACTACTTGTCTAAATTCTATAGAATTTGAGAGTTTTGACATTTCTTGTTCTGGGTTTTAGGGTAATCTCACTGCTGAACAACTTGAAGGTAAGGAAACACTTAAAAAGGTCAGCTGAACAAAAAATGCATTGCTTAAATACAGTAGTTTAAAATGAACTTATCTTTTCTTTGTTTGTTTGTTTTTCATTCATGCAGAATTCAAAGAGGCTTTCCTGCTGTTTGTCAGGAATCCTTTGGGGGAGATGAAGATTTCGTTAGCTCAATGTGGAGATGTGATGAGAGCATTGGGTCAAAACCCAACGAATGCTGAAGTCTTGAATGTTCTAGGGAAACCCAAGCCTGAGGGTAGGCCTACAATGTTAAAACCCATTAACCCAAAACAAGCCTATGGTGGCTTGGCCAAGTTGGTTAGGCTGGTCTGTTTTTGTGGTTTTGGGTTTAGCTGACAAGCTATTCCAGCTCAACACCAGCTTTGCCAGGCTAGGAGACCAGCTTGACCAGCTTAAACCAGCTAAGATCAACAAACTTCCTTAAGCAGATTTATGCTAGGTTTTTTTACAGCAGGGAACAGCTGCATGATTTTTCAGGACATGTACAATAAGGTACATTCCATGGTCTATATAAAAATTTCAAGCTATTGTTCCCTGGTCTCCCATGAGATCCTTCAGATGGATCACCTGTCACAGAGATTTGTGAGGTGTTGGTTATTTTACAAATGTCAAAGATGTCAACAGTGGACTACTTCTCTATGACATTTGTAATTCCTACTTTGAATACTCAAATCCTGATAATCCTTGTAAGTCAAAGTGTCATTTCAACCACAGGAATGTATTAGGACACCTTAGCACAGCAGTGTATGAGTAAATAATGTGCATGGAGACAAAGGACACTAGCTAAATATAACATTTGTGGTCCTCTTTGCAGTAATTCAAGAATGTTTTATCACTTGTGAGCTTCTGTTGAAGTTTAATGAATGTTTTTGTTAGAAAATGTTTTAGTTTTTAACTAACTTTGTTTAAATTGTTTGGTTTAGAGATGGAGTCAAAGCTGATCGATTTTGAGACTTTCCTATCTATGTACCAACAAGTTTCAAATTCAACTGAAAAAGGCACATTTGAAGATTTTGTAGAGGGCCTTCGGGTCTTTGACAAAGAAGGCAATGGAACAGTCATGGGGGCTGAACTTCGCCATGTACTTGCTACTTTAGGTATGGAGTCTAAATTATGGAGTCCAAATGAACCAAATTTCACAAGTATTTGATCACTGGTTGTGGTCGCATGTTGCTAATGTTCAACCCAATCTCACTCACAAGGCGTCATATACTGATGCTTGTGCAAGAGCTCTGCGTGTCAATGTGTAGATGCCAAAAGCCGCCTTTGTTGTCTGTTTCTCGATGCAACCAGCAAGCACGCTGCTTTTAATTAGAAACCTTTTGCGTAGTAGACTTTGGCATAGTAGACAATAGACCGACGTGAAGGGCATCAGAATTTTATCATCGTGAAATTATAAGTTGGGGTACAATTTTGGCATTGTCACATGATATTTTCATGATATTTTCATGATATTTTTCGGCAACAATTATTCACAGTGGTTTAAGTTTAATCAGTAACATTTATTAGTTCTCAGTGGTTAATGTTCAATCCATTGTTTTCTGTACACATTCCTCTCTGCTTTTGTGAAAGGGAAAATGCAACCTCCAAATTGCGCTCGTCACTGATCATGTGAACAGTACTAATTCCTGGTTTCAATGTGGGATTTGAACACAGGTCACCCACACTGCTTACGCCGATCCAAAATGTCTGATAGGAGAAGGTGCTTGTCAGTGAGTTGGCAGAATGTGGCCGATTCTAGGGCACTAGAAATCTTGGACACAACATGCTGACTTCCCATGTGATCATGTTGGCTGAAGTGACCCGTTTTGCTCTTCTTATGTTTAAGTCTTTATTCAACGCTCGCGGTCCCCCGGCATCCACCGTAACAAATCCCACACAAATTTTCTGCCTCAAGAAGTGTTATAACACAGGTTTGACATGCCATTGGCTCTCCGACTGGGACAAGCTAAAGTTCGGATGTATTTCAGACATGTTGTTTTGTAATGAGATGTGACTGCTTTCACGGAGGGGTTAGATTCTCAATTATCTTCAGTTTCACACTGTTCCTCACACAAAGCATTGCATGGTTTGGAGTACTTTAATAGTGCTTTTTTGTCCTTTTGTATTTGTATCTGCTTTTTAGTTGTTTTTATATATATATATATATATATATATATATATATATATATATATATATATATATATATATATATATATTGTTGAGAATTGGTTAGGTTTAGAGGTGGGGTTAGGTGCTCAAAAATATCTATATAATAGTGTAATGTAAATCAAAATATTGTGACTAAATTTATCTGTCTGTTACATTTTATATATTGTTGATAATTGGTTAGTTTTAGGGAATCTAAGTTATCGAATGATTGTATAGTGTACTGTAACTGCACTAATATATTTATAAGTATAATAAAACAGTGTGGTTAAACTCACAATAATATCCGAAGATTGACAGTGATGCCTTCCTAATGAGACTGCACTGGGCTTACCTGCCTGGATTACTTACCGAAGGCTGCTTTTGGGATCTGTACAAGTGTCCTTATTTGACACCTCGGGACTGAGAACGGGTGCAGTGTTACACCTAAAAATGTATTATTTTGTAAAAAGTGATTTTCCATTTTGCTCAATTAAACACTGGCTCTATTTCAGGCGAGAGGCTGTCTGAGGGTGAAGTGGATCAGTTGCTGGCAGGGCAAGAGGACACAAATGGGTGTATTAACTATGAGGGTAAGAAGAGTGAATTAAATCACTCAAGACTTCCCTCTACTATGACTTGACTTTAAAGAAGTTTCTCAGTGCAATTAATCTTGATGTTCTCTCTCCAAGCTTTTATAAAACACGTCATGGCTGGCTGAGTGATATGTTATGGTAAGTTTATCTAAACTAGGGGTTCCCAACCTTTTTTGTCAACCGAACCCCTATGACCTAAAGTACCCCCTGAGATTTTAAGTAATGCTAAACTCTCAGAAAATATAGTACAATGGCCATCACTGGGGTGGTACCCTAAAGGGGACCATTTCTGTACCTCTAGTTAAAATGTATAACTTGTTTTGGGTACATAATTGTACCCTTTGTGTACCTTTTACAGTACATTTGCATGTTTTGTTTCTCTGGGAACAAAAAAAAATGTGTAAAACATTTTGTTTTGTTTTTTATTGCATCTGTGTTGCGTAGGTAGCAGAGGATCTCGGCCTCAAATGCATGCCAGTGGTGGTCATCTGAAGAGAGTGGTCGTCAATCCTAAACGTTTTACAGGTTTGAAGAGTCTCTGTACCAATGCTCAATATTTCTGCTTCATTCTTGCCCAACTCTTGTTCCAAATGAAGCAATACTTTTGTCAAATATTGTAACTGATTAAAATCAATCTGAAACCACCTCTTTGTGGCTGTTTTATTTTGATTATTATTATCATTGCATCAAGGGGAGGCAAAATCCAAATTCTAGTTGCCAATTACGTGGTAGCCTGGACTATACAGTAGTCTGCTGTTCATTTTAGTCTTTCCCAGGAGAGAATCAACACAGCTGTCAGCGGATAAAACTTAAGGTGCATCCCAAACCACATACTTCTGCACTATTCTACGTCATTTTGTAGTGCAAGTAGAATGATTAGTGTGTTAACACTGAAAATGCAACTAAAAAATGTGTACTTCGAGTACCCGGATGATGCACTTCTTCAAACATCAAAACGGTGTGTGGAATGTTGGACAATTCATGCTCTAAGCACTCGCGGCTTGCCGTACATGGTTCATTCTATAATATAGGGTACATTCAATGTCCATTGATGATAATTATATATTTTCTAACCATTTTCTTCAGAAATATCCCATTTTATCCATTAAGGGAAAGCATGTTATAATATCACACAAATATTTTGTGCAACCCATGTTTCATTTTGCTTGAAAATGCCATGATGTTTCTTAATTGACAGTTTTTCCATTGTCCGTTTTTTTAGACTGAGTTTGGCATTTTAATAAAGAAAATATCTTATTTTACTCATGTCCACAAAAGTTCTGTCAACTATGTTACTAAACAAACACCCCCCTGCAACTAAAAAAATGGTGTGTCCCAAAACCATATGACAAGCATCATTTGATTTTATTTTCCTCTGTGGAGGACATTTTGAACACATAATGGCGAGTGTCCTTTTATTTTAATTTTTTTCAATATTTTAACTACAATACCATATTTTCAAGGAGTATATTAATTGACAGTCAACTATGTTGGGTACATTGTTGTGGTTTGCAATATTTTTATGATTTTAACTAAAATATTCACTGCGGCCAAAAGTTTGGAATAATATACAGATTTTGCTGTTTCGGAAGGAAATTGGTACTTTAATTCACCAAAGTGGCATTCAACTGATCACAAAGTATAGTCAGGACATTACTGATGTAAAAAACAGCACCATCACTTTCTGAAAACAGTCATTTTTGACCAAACCTAGACAGGCCCCATTTTCAGCAGACATCACTCCAACACCTTATCCTTGAGTAATCATGCTAAATTGCTAATTTGGTACTAGAAAATCACTTACCGTTATATCAAACACAGCTGAAAGATATTTGGTTTGTTAAATGAAGCTTAACATTGTCTTTGTGTTTGTTTTTGAGTTGCCATAGTATGCAATAGACTGGCATGTCTTAAGGTCAATATTAGGTAAAAAATGGCAAAAAAGAAACAGCTTTCTCTAGAAACCCATCAGTCAATCATTGTTTTGAGGAATGAAGGCTATAAAATATTTTAAACTGCCAAAAAAAATTTGTTTTTTTAAAGATTTCAGACAAAGGTGTACACTACAGTCTTCAAAGACAAAGGACAACTGGCTCTAACAAGGACAGAAAGAGATGTGGAAGGCCAAATGTACAACTAAACAACAGGAGAAGTACATCAGAGTCTCTAGTTTGAGAAATAGACACCTCACATGTCCTCAGCAGACAGCTTCGTTGAATTCTACCCGCTCAACACCAGTTTCACGTACAACAGTAAAGAGAAAACTCAGGGGTGCAGTCCTTATGGGAAGAATTGAACAGAAAAAGCCACTTTTGAAACAGAAAAAAAAAAAGAAAAGGTTAGAGTGGGCAAAGAAACACAGACATTGGACAACAGATAATTGGAAAAGAGTGTTATTGATCTTAACCCCATTGAGCTTTTGTGGGATCAGCTAGACTGTAAGGTGTGTGAGAAGTGCCCGATAAGACAGCCACATCTATGGCAAGTGCTACAGGAAGCGTGGGGTGAAATGTCACCTGAGTATCTGGACAAACTGACAGCTAGAATGCCAAGGATCTGCAAAGCTGTCATTGCTGCACGTGGAGGATTTTGCTGATGAGAAATTTTTTAAGTAGTTTAAGTTTAGTAATTAATTTAAGTTTAGTTTAGTAATAGTAATTTTTCACATTATTAATGTCCTGACTATACATTGTGATCAGTTGAATGCCACTTTGGTGAATAAAAGTACCAATTTCTTTCCATAAGAACAAAATTTGTACATTATTCCGAACTTTTGGCTGCCAGTGCATATTCAAATTTGAGGTTAACCTGATCAAGAAAATGACATGTGGTTGGCTAGGCAAGGCCTACCATTGAAATTATGAGTCAAATATGTTACCCTCTAGGGCCAATTTTTGGTAACATCATTGACGTGATCCTAATGTGTCCACTGATGTTTACTGACAATAATGAATATCTGCAAAAACATACAATTGTTAAAATGATTTTAAAAGAATTACTTCACATATGGCAGAAAACACAAAAGAACCCTTAATTATGTGTGTTACTTGAAGTGTAGCATTTAATCAGTGTATGTAATGGCATGCAGTTTGTCCGTAACATAGTTGACAAATTCACTAGTTAAAACATCCTTTCCCTTATAATATCAAAAAGGTGTTTTATGCTTAAGCTTAGGAACTAGCAGATATGTAACATTGAAGAAATATATTAACTGAAACCAATAGCTGTTTTATTGAGAAAGCACTTTGTTTTTGTACTTTTTTGTTGACATGAAATGTACCCCCAATTATAGAATGAGCCACATAGCGGAAGGCGGTGGAGTTACCTGGCTGTGATGTTGGTTTAATAAAACAATTGTAAATAACGGAGAATGTAGCAACTAGCTAAACTTCAGTGAAGACAGCACCTTACAAATGTGAGTTGAATGTGTTACCATCACCCCACGCTGTGTGAATATGTACGTTGTTTGAGATATGTATTCAACTGAGGTTGGCTAACGCGCTAAAGCTAGTGGCAACACATCGCCTATGTTTGAAACGTCACATCCGTCAGCTGTTAAATGGTTAATAGCTTCTGTTAAGTGTTCCATTTGGGTCGATACTACACTTTAAACATTCACACACTACACGGCTGAGTGCATAATGTATATGGTAAGTGCTCATGTATAGTGAGTCATTTGGGACACTGTTGGCTTTGGTTGTGCTATTGTAGAGCTCTGAATGTAGGTGCGTCCCAAACCGCACACTTCTACGCAATTCTACGTCATTCTGTACTGTAAGTAGTGCGAGTAGTATGTTAACCCTGAAAATGCAGCAAAAAGAAGTGTACTATGAGTACCTGGATGATACACTTCTTCAACCATCAAAATGGAGTGTGGAATGTTGGACAATTCATGCACTCAGTGCTCGCAGATTGCTGTACATAGTGGAAGCGGCGGAGTTACCTGGCTGTGATGCTGCTCTGACAAAACAGTTGTAAATAATGGAGAATGTAGCAACTAGCTAAAGTTCAGTGGATACAGCACCTTATAAATGTGAGTTGAATGCTTTACCATCACCCAACACTGTGTGAATATGTACGTTGTGTATTAAACTTATATGTAATAAGTATTAAACTGTGGTTGGCTAACGTGCTAAAGCTAGTGGCAACACATAGCATGCATTTGAAAAGTCACTTCAGCTGTTAAACGGTTAATGCTTCTATTAAGTGTTCCATTTGGGTCAATATTACACTTTAAACATTCACACACTACATGGCTGAGTGCATAGTGTATATTGTAAGTGCATAGTGCATCATTTGGGACACTGTTGGCTTTGGTTGTGCTAGTGTAGATCTCTGGGTTTGCTCAGAGCAATACCTTCATACTTTCTGGGCAGCAAGGCCTTAGATTTCAGACACAGCCATTGTTGTGCTTCATTTCTATTCTGAACCATTTTCCTTATTTTGTTAATCACGTGGAACGAAATTCCAGTCTGCATTCTTGTATGCCATGAACACGTATACATAGTTATGTAAAGGTGTTCCCAATTAAGTCACTTATATTTTCCGTGATATTTTTTATGCTGTCTCTCCCCTTATCTATCGCCAGCACCCTCGTGTATGTTGTTTACACTGTATGCCAGGCCTATTCAACTGGCGGCCCATGGGTCAAATCCGGCCCGTTTGAAATCTTCAGTGGCCCACGTGAGGTTGTCAGTTGTCTTAGGGGCTGTTCACATCTCAAGTCAAGTCAAGTCGAATCAAGTGGCTTTTATTGTCATTTCAACCATATACAGCTAGTATAGTACACAGTGAAACGAAACAACGTTCCTCCAGGACCATGATGCTACATAAAAACAACATGAAACAACATAAAACAAACACAGAACTACATAAGACTACACAGAACTAAAAGACCTACAAATTTCTACATAAAGTGCATGTGCAAACGTGTGCAAACAGTACAAGATGGTACAATAATTGCTGAAACAAGACAATAGGCACAGTAAGAGACAGTGCAGCACTGACCAGTACACAGTTCTAGTTCAGCAGGTTCAGCTTTCCAATCAGGTGCTGAGGAATGATTGTGCTGAATGCTGAACTGAAGTCTATGAACAGCATTTGAACGTACGTTTCCTTTTTGTCCAGGTGGGTGAGGGCCAGATGGAGGATGGTGGCGATGGCATCGTCTGTTAAGTGGTTGGGACGATTCGCGAACTGCAGGGGGTCCAGTGAGGGGGGCAGCTGGGTCTTGATGTGCCTCATGACAAGCCTCTCGAAGTACTTCATGATGATGGATGTGAGTGCAATGGGACAGTAGTCGTTGAGGCAGGACACTGAAGACTTCTTCGACACGGGGACGATGGTGGTGGCCTTGAAGCGCATTGGAATGATGGCACTGCTCAGGGAGATGTTGAAAATGTCAGTAAGAACATCCGCCAGCTGGTCTGAACATCCTCTGAGCACTCTGCCAGGAGTGTTGTCTAGTCCAACAGCCTTCCCTGGGTTGACTCTGCGTAGAGTTTTCCTCACATCAGCCGTGGTAAGACATAGAACCTGGTCGTTGGGAGGAGGGGTGGTCTTCCTCGCTGCCACGTCATTCTGTGCCTCAAACCGAGCATAGAAGTCGTTCAGCACATCTGAAAGCGAGGCATCACTGTCACAGGCAGGTGATGTTGTCCTGTAATTGGTGATGGCCTGGATGCCTTACACATGCGCCGCGTGTCGCAGCTGTCCTGGAAGTGGCTGTGGATTCTCTGGGTGTGTTCTCCTAGCGTGTTTTGCGTCTGATCGCACTGTTTTTCAATTGTTTTTCTACGGAAACTTGCGCTAGACGGAGGTCACGCCAGGTCTCAGTGTTTTTACAGTGTCTCGTGCAGGCGCGCCATGTTTTTAGAGGCTTTGAGAGGTTGCACTACTAATAAAAAATTTATTTATATAGTGAACAAATATTATAGGCCTACAATAACACAATATCTGATAGCAGCTTTTCGTTAACCAAATATTCTGGCTGGGCCCGCATGCCCCAGAGATTTTTTCCATCTGGCCCACTTGCCTATGAAATTAAATAGCCCTGTTGAACGCCATCAGTTTCTAGAAGGCTCTGCGAAATGTGTCATCTCAGCATACACTAATTTACTGTGACATCTACTGGTTAACCACGGTACTTCATGTTAGGGAGTCTACCGCGTTCAGTTGCATAAAATGCCCAGATAGGATATAGCACACATACACATTTGTACTGTTTAGTACTACACTTATAGATTGAACGAAAAACAAATGTATAATGCATAGAATAATTGTATCGTGATTTCTTCAGACTAGTTTTAGCAGGTGGCTCGCGACTCTTTTACAGCTTATCTGGGCATAAAAGAAACGCCTGAAGGAAAGTCCAGCTCTGGGCTCTACGAAAATCAAACGACAGATGTTTCTCGGGCTCATGTCCAAAAACAGTGAGAGAAAGGGAAGACTGTTACTTGCTTGGACATTCTCACAGTTATTTTGGAGAGTGAAATAAATCTTCTTTTATTGTAGGGATTTGCATACCAGTAGATGATTTCTCGTGACAAATCTGCCATGATATAAGCTTTTAAAATATGTAGGAAAGCAAATACTACAGAGAAGTTCTAAAACATTGTTACTGCAGCAGTGTTTTGCGAAGTTTTATTAACACATTAAGACACAGTAGCTCCGTACTAAATAAACATACTAAAAATAAGCATATTAGACACTGACATAATTTCACTGAGCGCGCCGATTTACGAAAGATTCGAAAGAAAAAAGCTGAAAGAAAAATCAAGTGTCTCTAGCGCCCCCTCTCCGTCAGGCTGCTATAGGAACTGCAGCTCTCGTCGAGCGCTCAGTGTGAGCGACTGCAGCTGGAGAGACAATAACAGCGACGCGCGCGCAGGTAAGTAAAACCAGTCAAAGCTGCCGCTAGTGAGGTCTCAGTGCAATTTAATCATGTTTATCCGTTAGTTTTCGTGCACAGTTTTCGAAGTAAATCTTGTGCGAGCATAAAGCATGCGTGCCTTTGTTTTTTATTTAAAATCGTCATGTGGATATTTCTGTGCATGAAGTGAATGAGGTCAGGCCTGCGCTGCTCATGTAGCCTATAAATAAACGAATTGTCTGAATATAGAATATGGTCAGATATTACTATATATATATATATATATATATATATATATATATATATATATATATATATATATAAAGAATACCTTCTAACAAGACTATTATGACAAGATGACTGACACAAGCGCCCGTGTAACGGTTTTTATGGGATTTTTCCAATAAAAATACATATATTGACGTGTTTGTACACATAATCAAGATGTTTTGATGTCGCGCGACAACCGTTCTATAGGTTAGCTTTATATTTATCAGTTGAACGCAAATTGTGATTGCTGCTTTTGTGTGTCATTTTAATTCTCCCAGGCACTTTACGCATTGAAAGGAGGAATAATGCGGTGGGGTGGAAATCCTAATGTTCTCTTTCCTTTAAATCAGTAAGTTCAAGCTCAGTGTAAATCGATGTCGGCTCAAGGATGCTTTGTTGGAATGCACCTCCTCCCCTTCATCTCTGAAGAACAGAGATACGGCCATTATTCCTGCTCGTCATGTCGTCTGCATGTGCGGCTTTTCTGCCATAAGATATTGTCATTGTTGTGGTTGAAGACTGTAGAAATAAACGTTTTATTATTATTATTATTATTATATTAAAAAAAAAAAAAACGGTGTCGCTTCGTCGCTGGCTGTATTCTGATTCTGTGTTTTATTATGAAGGCATCCGACGCCTTTCTTCAACTGCAACACTGTAGCCTAATCCTGAGAATCAATGCATGCACAGACAGATTTACTAATCCAGCCTTTTCCTTATATACGTAGCGCATTTCGCCGTGTAGACATTGCGTCGTTGTAGTTTTGTCGCGTCGCTTGCATTAGCCTGTTATATGGAGATGTTAGTGCATGTTGAGGTCATTATTTCTGTGTCATGTTGCATCCCTACAGACTGTAATCCGATTTGAAATGAGGGAGGATTGAGGGTTTTGAGGTGCCTACAAACGCCTCTACTGGTTTGCCTAATCTGCTTGATGGTTTTAAATAAATGAACTTTGACTGAGGTGTCTGGATCTCAATGGTGATTTGAATGATTCTGAAATTCCTCTGTAATTCACAATCAGGGGCCGTTTATACGACAACGTTTTCAACTAAAAACGGAAAACTTTTATGCGTTTTGGCTGTTCGTTTACACGACAACGGCGTTTTGGGGCCTGAAAACGGCTTTCAAAGTGCAAGTTTTTGAAAACGATGCCGTTATCGTCTCCGTGTAAACGTACAAAAACGCGAATTTGTGAAAACGATGACTGAGAGTTCAGTCTATAGGCATGCGCGTGAGTACTTCAAAACTACAATGGCGGACTACAGGACTGTGTTTGTGCTGCTCAAGATTTTGAGTTTATTGACGCTTCTCCAGCAAAGTAATTGTAGTAATAAAGCAACCTCATCGTCCGTCCAGACAAAATTGCTCGATGCTTTCACCATCTTCATTGTTTGTATTCACCGCTCTGTGGAAGAATGCTTATGTGCGCAGGCGCGTAGTGTTTCTTTACAAAGTGACATCGCCAACTACTGGCCTGGCATGCATAATACAGCGTTTTTAGTCGTTTTCGCGGATCCGTGTGAACGGGGATCGTTTTGACAACGTTGTCGTCTGTACGCGAAACTTTTCAAAAACGCAAAGGAAAAACGTTTCCGTTTTTAGTACATCGTTGTCGTGTAAACGTACCCTCAGACACGCCTCTCTCTAGGTCCAGAGTTCCTGAAGAGCCTCTGAATAGGGTCTGTCAGCTATGACATTGCCTTGGAATTGGAAACTGAGTTGCAATCACTGTTAATATCCAGAGTGTTTTGGTGTAAATGCACAGGCTATGCTTTCCATTCCTGAAGTCTATTGAAGGTTACAGAAGCACATGTGCCCAAATTCACACTTAAACTGACCCGGACGGTCAAAGCTGTGGTAATTTTATTCACATCGCAGTAAGTTAATTAAACCAACCAAAATTTTAGAGGGTATTCCAAGACACACTGATTGGGAATTTCAGCACATTTATCTAGGAGAACAGAAGCCATTACTACGAAAAGTGTAAAAAAAAAAAAAAAAAAAAAAAAAAGGCAAGCCACTAAATAATAATCGATTCTATTTAGGCATAATCAAGTGCATCTTTCTCTTTCATGTGGAGAAAGAACAGGGAATAGTTAGGTTAATTTTGTCCTTGTCACATCATCCTACATTGATCCTACTCTAACGTTTTAACTATGTTACTATCATATTATCATATTAACATCATCAAAGCCAGCCTGGTCTCACAGAATTACGTTACTAAACCAACATTTTTGCAAATGAGTTTTACTTGGCTCATTGTACATATCGCTGTAGTTTCCTGGTGAAATGAACACTACTGTAGAGGCACTACAACAACAATGATTTTTAGTCACTTTAACGCAAATTACGTGTAAAACAGCAGATAATCAGTTCATAAACACTTACATTCTTACTTTTTGCTTTGTTCCATACGCAGTGCGTTCTTATGACATCAAAACACTTTTAATATAGTTCATTACATTACCAGTAGAGATCGAGTTTTTTAATGGTCGATGCAGATATCCAAAGAGCAGGATGGCCGCTTGGTCGATATAATGCAAATATATCACACAATTTAATATAATAGTAAATATGCATACATTGTCTAAAAAATTAACGAACTTTTATTTAGCATTGTATTTTCTCAAAGTTTCACACAAAACTTTAACTTTGTAATAATAATAATAATAATAATAATAATAAATCTTTAAAAAATAACATTTTGTGTGTTTTAGATGGTAGACAGCAGTTTCTCCTGGTTTCTGCTTAGTCTTACCATTTTAGTAATTGTTTGCATAAAGAAATTGCAATACATTTGGAAGTAGTAAATAAAAACAGCGTACACATTAGTCCAGCAACCATGGACGATATGCAGTGGCAGATTTAGGCATGGGCAACATGGGCAGTTGCCCAGGGAGGCATTTTGTGGGGGGGGCGGCACGAGGCATGAGGGGGCCATACAAGCTAGAACCGCTACAGACGATATGTGCGGATTAGGATTCGAATTCTCACAAAAAGACAGAATCAAACTAATTCACATACAGAACTTACAGTGCACAGTGAATATGACATTTACTTATAGCGCACTTGAAGCGTTTTACTTTGAAGTTGCTCTGTCACTTTCGTGCGGATCCACTTCAAGTTTACTTGGCCTGGATCGCCTGCTTGGAGTGTCACAGACTGACCGTCGTGCAACATTAGTGAGCCAGAGGGACACAGTTTTGATCCAGGCTATTATAATACTGTACATGCTTCAGAGGAAGATAAATGGATTTGCGCAAGTTTCGTGAGGTTTGTGAATTTTGTTTGTGAGTTTTGTAACAATATATACGTTTTATTGATATTTGCCTTTGTATTATTAGAATGAAATGCGCAAGCACTTTAAACATACTGTAATGAGCTCATACGTGTCTGCCGCGGCTCTGATATGTGGGGCCATTTAAATGAGACTGTGTTGCACACTGGTCTATTATTGTGGTAACTTGATGGCATGTACAGTAAAAAAAACTGTGATTGGTGCTGTCATGGCTTAAGAAACGAATCGGCTAAACGGAAAAATGTATCGGCCTCTGCGATATTGTATACTTCCTGGCCAAATATTAAGAAGCATACTCTAATATTTCGTTGGACCGTCTTTAGCTTTAATTACGGCGTGCATTCGTCGTGGCATTGTTTGGACAACCTTTTGCAACGTTACAACATTTATTTCTATCCAGAGTTGCATTAATTTTTGGCCGAGATCTTGTATTGATGACGAAAGAGTCGAACATCTCCATAAAGTCTTCTCCAGCACATCCTAAAGACTTTCATTGGGGTCAGGACTTTGTGGTGGCCAATTCATGTGTGAAAATGATTCCTCATGCTCCCTGAACCACTCTTTCACAGTTTGAGCCCGATGAATCTTGGCATTATCGTTCTGGAATATGCCTGTGCCGTCAGGGAAGAAAAAATCCATTGATGGGATAACCTGGTCATTCAGTACATTCAGGTAGTCAGCTGACTTCATTTTATTGCCGCATAACATTGCTGAGCCTAGACCTGACCAACTGAAGCAACCACAGATCATAACACTGCCTCTAGAGGCTTGTACAGTGGGCTCTATGCATGACGGGTGCATCGCTTCATGCGCTTCCCTTCTTACCATGACGCGCCCATCGCTTTGGTATAGGGTAAATCTGGGCTCATCAGACCACATGACCTTTCTCCATTGCTCCACAGTCCAATCTTTATGCTCCCTAGCTAATTTAAGTCATTTTTTTCCAATTAGCCTCACTAACAAATGGATTTCTTGTGGCCACACAGCTGTTTAGTCGCAATTCTGTAAGTTCTCATCGTATTGTGTGTGTGGAAATGCTCTTACTTTCACTGTTAAACATAGCCGTGTGTTCTACTGTTGATTTTTTACGATGTGACTTCAAGTGCTTTAGTGATCTCGATCACAATCATTCAAGATTTTTTCCGACCACATTTCTTCTGCGAAGCTGATGGTACATTACTATCATTCCAGCTTTTAATAATGCGTTGAACAGTTCTTAAACCAATTCCAGTGATCTCCAGCAGTCATAGGCTCTTAAGTATCTGCTCATTTAAATCCAAACAGCGACTTTTTTTTTTGGCCAGGCAGTGTATATTGGTCAACCACTAATAACCAGCTATATTATTCAAGAGAAATCAGGTAGCTTAACTGATAGAGCATTGTTCTTGCAATGCTAAGGACCTTGGGTAGGAGTCAAACATGTGAGTCAAAAGTGTAAAAGAAACACCACAAAATGACATGGTTGCTTCAGCAATTGTGTTTTTAACCTCACATTTGCTTTGATGACACTATTAGCTAGGTTTTGGTTTAAAGCTCCGCTTTTGTTGTTTTGGATCAAATCCTTTTCTAAATGACTAAATGTAAATAAAACACCGGGTTCACACATCTTCTGTGAGCATGGTGTGAGCGAGGCGTGAGAAACAGCAGTGCCTCTGCGCAGGAAATAAAGTTATCTATGTGGTTCTATGCCAAATATTTTCTTTAATAAGCTGAGGTTATTGCTGCTTCAAGGACAACAGCGCGCAGTCACTTGCACTTCGTCTTTATCAGCACACTTGGTTTTGATTGGTTAATGTTGTGTCTGCTGTACACCTATATACACAGAATGGCAGAAGGTCCGGCAGTTTATTAATTATTTCCTTTATTTATTTGATTGAGTTTACTTGCATGCAGCCATATAAATTGTAGTGTACTATAGGTTCGGTTTGAATAATTATGATTTGCTTTTGTGTCTTTCCAATAATCTCCTGATTATTTTAGTGTTGTACTGCACCTAGAGCCACTGAGCTCAGCGTGAGCCACGTGGCAAAAATAGGCTCAACGCCGAAACTATCCGCTCACTGGGACGCTTCTGGGATGCTTCACCTCACGACTTACACTTGCAGTGTAAACGTGTCATCTGTTATTATGGGCGCCGAAACAGAGCTCTGGGTAGCTCAGCGAGTATTGATGCTGACTTCACCCCTAGAGTCGTGAGTTCGAATCCAGGACGTGCTGAGTGACTCCAGCCAGGTCTCCTAAGCAACCAAATTGGCCCAGCTGCTAGGGGGTAGAGTCACATGGGGTAACCTCCTTGTGGTCACTAAAATGTGTGGTTCTCGCTCTCGGTGGGGTGCGTGGTGAGTTGTGTGTGGATGCCACGTAGAATAGCGTGGGCTTCCAAACACGCTACGTCTCTGCGGTAACGCGCTCAACAAGCCACGTGATAAGATGCTCGGATTGACTGTCTCAGACACGGAGACAACTGAGATTCATCCTCCGCTGCCCAGATTGGATTTAGAGCGCATTGGGAATTGGGCATTCCAAATTGGGCAGAAAAGGGGAGACAAAAAAAATAAAAAATGGCAAGCCACTAAATAATAATCGATTCTATTTAGGCATAATCAAGTGCATCTTTCTCTTTCATGTGGAGAAAGAACAGGGAATAGTTAGGTTAATTTTGTCCTTGTCACATCATCCTACATTGATCCTACTCTAAAGTTTTAACTATGTTACTATCATATTATCATATTAACATCATCAACCATATTAACCACAAAACAATATGGGCACCGAAACGAAAACGTGCCGCTCACGCTTCGCTCACGGAGGATGTTTGAACCCGGCGTAAGGTTTAGGGTGGGGATGTCGGCTTTGTTTATTTAAAACTTGATAGAGCATTAACCTTAAAAACCTAATTTGTTTTTCATCTCGCATTTGTATTTTATGGCACTATTTGTTGGGTTTAGGTTCAAGCTTTATGGCAGGGAGCATTGTTGATTTAAAACTCGATAGATCTTCAACCCTAAAAACGTCATCTGTATGGGAAAACATTTAACTCTCTTTTAGTGCCACACAGTGGGCATTTCACATAAGAACTGTCATGATGCATGTAATGAACCATCCAGTACTGGGTAGATTACTCCTGAAATGTGATCCGGTTATGATTACAGATTACATGACGTAAATAGTAATCAGTAACGCAATTTGTAAGATTAAACTTGTAAGTAATATTATCTGATTACTTTTGGATTACTTATGGATTACTCAATGCATATTTTGATGAAAATGTTATCATTAATTTTTAAAGTATTAAATACAAATTAACAGTCCTTTCATTAAACATTAGTTGGCCTAAATATAAAATCAAATAGAAACTTGCTATTTCTCAGTTGCTGAGTAAAAACAAAGGTGCTTAAAGCGTCATTAAATATACAATTTTGTCACGCAAGATAAAAGGCAATGAGAATATGCATTTAAAATTAGTTTTATTTTTCTGTTTATATTTATAGGCACACATATGAGCCAAACCTCCTTAGTCCTAAATGTGTCTCTGACTGTAGTACTCAGCAAGTCTGATGCATGCCTGTGCTGTCCACATTAAGTACATTTAATTAACTAAATTATTGTTTTCCTGCATAGTTTTGAAAATAATTATGAACCATTCCAAAAAACATATATATATATATATATATATATATATATATATATATATATATATATATTTTATTTCACGATGCATCGCAGTCGTTAGGTAAAAAATCGTTATTGAACTGAATCATTGGCCACATGCATCCTTATAATGCGATTATAATGTGATTAATGCAATAATGCGATTAAACTGTAGCTGATGTAAACAGAATATTGTGATTATGCTAATAATCAGAGTAATGATAATCGCAGTAAGATATGTGGAGTACTCCTATTTTAATCACTTTAATACTGACATGTAAACTCTTTAATCGCATTTCTTCCACTCTGACCAAAGTGTGCCTGCACCAGTGCTGCAGACGGATCATGTTCAACTCAAGTACAGGTTCGAAAACATAGTGAAAAAGAAGCTGCACTTATTTTCGGCTTCATTTTCGGCAGTTCCATGCACCATTTTCCAGCAGTGGTGCTCCCCCATCTACAGCCCCACGGCAAAAGAAAACATATTTTCCCCAGTTGTGAATGTCCGCTTGCTGTCTGAATTGAATGTTGGGGTGATAAAATCCGCAAAATAATGGGAGGGAAACACGTCTTTGAAATGAGTTTGTGCTCGCGGCGAAGCACAACAACATCCATTGCATGTATTCCGATTCACACACAGATGACTCTTATGAACCAATTCTTTTTAGTGAATCAAAACAGACAGAGTAACCAATGTAGTCCGACAAACAAATGACTCTTATGAACCGATTCTTTTTAGTGAATCAAAACAGACAGCGCATCCAGTGTAGTCGAAAATGACTTATTATTGTGCTTATGCCAAGCTTAATTTAAAGAGACATATTTGCAACAAGTTTTTTTTTTTTGTAATAAATATTCATTTATAAAAAAGCATTAAAACATCACATATCTCAGCAGATAATCAGAGTAATGGCAAGTAGCATGTAAACGGGATTGAAGTGGTTGGCCCAAATCATGTAAACATCTTAATCAAATTATTCCTTATACTCTGATTATTGCAATAATCAGAGTATTGTTGTACGTGTAAACATAGCCACTGTCAGAGCAAATATGTTCATCACTAATAATCAGTAAAATATGCACCAGTTATTGTCATGAGTGGTAATGTAATCAAGAATGTAATCATGTCATCCATAAAAAGTAACTGTAATCTGATCACACACATTATAAACTGTAATGTTATCCAATTACAAGTACTCAGTTTTTGTAACCTGATTATGTAATCCATATTACATGTAATCCGTTACTACTCAGCACTCTGAACTACGTAATGTCATTTAAAATTTTTTTGCCACAGTCATTTGATTTTCATAAGATCAGGCTTATCAAACCAGTCCGTAAACATGTATATTGCAAAAAAAAAAAAATTCAGCCAACAAGACAAATTGTCTAGTAGCAGCATTATTGAAATTAACTATGCGGGCTTATTATTTTTAGTGGTTAATAAGCCCCAGAAAAATTTCTGAACAAGTGATTGTGGTTTAGTGATATAGGCAGACTTACAAAGAGCATAAAACATCTGACGTAATGCCATACGGGGTCTCTCAAACCAGAATTTTTGCGTGAGTGCATAGTTGGCATGGTACTGATAGAGGGGTTTAACTTAATGCCACACCAGTCTGCTCAGACTTTATTGTAGCTGGCATTAAAGGGTGTGATTAAGATCTTTGCGACAGACCTAGTAGTTTGTGTAATTTGAGGTGAACTTGCAGCTGCAGAGACTTAGGCCATTATCTCTTTGACAGAAGCGTTATGAGCAGAATTCCCAAATTCCACGTCTGCATGCATCCACATGGTCCTTTGCCCTGGGAACTTAAGCATGACTCTTCTGGAATGCTGTAAGCCATGAATTGAAGCATATGTACAGTGGGGTCCAAAAGTTTGAGACCACCAATGAAAATGCCTCTATTTTGAAATTTTCTATAGTTTAATATAGAATTGTTATATTGTTAACATAACAATATGAGTGAAAAGTTGAATTGAAATATTAATATGAATTTCAGAATATCATTTGGTATGTCCCACTTTTACTTTAACTACAGCATGTGCTCGAGCTGGCGTCAACTCTGCAAGTTTGTACAAAACCTGATGTTCCATGTTATCCTGTATTATTGATAATGTTACAAATGTGTGTGTAACAAGGTTAAAAAGGGAAAGGAGGCGGCGGGAACCGGCTGAACAGTCAAAGTAATATTTAATAAAACAAAAAGACACAGAACACAAACGCGCACACGGCAGCTGCGTGTGGCTCTCTCTCTCCCAAACTGCCACGTTCCGCTGCACTTATCCCTCTCCTCGGCTGACTAGCCCAATTGGGTGCCCTCCTCGTCACAGTGGGCTTCAATGAAAGCAAGAATTTCTGACATTTTGTACAAAGGAGTTCATATGCTTAATGTCACAAATCTGTTTAGATTTGACTGGTGTCCTAGAACTTTATTTCTTCTCCATTTGAAGTAACTCTTCTTTGTTTTGAATTATACAAAATCTTAATACATTGTTTATTACCTGGTTTAAAAAATATATATATCCCAGATTTTTAAATATGGTCTCAGACTTTTGGACCCCACTGTATGTATTTTTGTCTAGACAGATTTTTACCATCTTTTTGAATGAACATTTTTTAAGAAAGGTGAAAATTAACAGAAGTTTTAATTAGGGATGCACCGATACAATGACTGATACATACAGTACCAATTTTAACAAAAAACTATAGACTGATACTGATGCTGATATTTTGCCACTTAGCCTACTCAATGTTTTTTGTCATCTGATCACTGTTTTGCTTAGGAATTTTGCTTTAAAAATATAGCTACAAAGAGGTAAAAAAGCTATTTCATTGTTCTAACCATAAATAATTTCCATTGAACGTGAATTGGATCCGTTGAATACATGACAGGCCAAAATTTTAAAATAGCCATAATCAAAGATGAATACAAGATTAAAAATTATAAGATGATTGATGTGGGGTTATTTTGCTCTTAATTTTTGCACTGCTGTTTTTGCAGTTTTAAACAATAGAACACCCATTTTACATATTATGATAAAACATTAAAAATTCATATGCATATTTAACATGCTTTACTTTTTGGGATTTCATTCATTTTGTTATGTATTTGTTTATAATTCACAGAAAAAAAAAATTATACATTTTATACTACACAATACATTTATGTAATTGTTTTATAAATTAACCTTTTTTTTTCGTATCAGCATCGTCATGTTAATGACAGATATGCTGATGGTTTTAGTATGGTCAATATTTGTTTGAAAATTACTGGTGGCCAATACATCGGTGTATCCCTAATTTGAATTAAAATCCTTTTTTTCTTTTTTTTTTTTTTGGCAAATTTCATTGATTCTTTACATGAGGAGTATGTGCTGCAATTGGGCCTATATTAAAAGACCTAACATACTTCAAAATGAATACAGAATTTTTTCAACTACAATACCGTAGAATCATTATATACTCTGTTCATAAGGCAGTGACTCACCATAAAAGTAATTTCACATGTCAGGGAGATAAGAAAAGTTGCTTATGTCATCATCACAGCACTCAGAATGCACCCTGTGGCAGCAGATTTAGATTTTCATGTCATACAATCCAATATTGGGCTATAAATAGACCACCACAGTCTTATGCCATCTTAATCTGACCAGTTTGATATGTAAGAGTCATTGTAGCTTTGTGATGCTCCCCGCTACTAGGACTAAAATATTGAAATATTGATTTTACAATGCATCGTGATATTCATTTGAACGATCTCTATATCGATTCTTAAATCCAAATATCAATCTTTTATTCTGTGCTCAACTCTCTGTGCAATGTGAGTGAATAATTTGCGTATGCTACTCAGTTTTGCGCCATGTGACTAAAAATGTCTGTGTTAGCTACTGGCTGGTAAACGTTCATATTTCACCCACCAGTGATTGTGTAGGATAGCAGCAAGGAAGTTCAGCACTGTGTGTTGAGAGTAAAAGTTTGGTTTGACTCATTCCATTTAATGTGTGTCCAAAGGCGAGAGCCACGCAACCCATATGTCATTGAACAATGTCTCTTTTAATTCCATTTCTGTTCGTCACAGTAAGTTGTTGATCAAAAACACCAAAAAATAAACATTTAATCCTAATCATGCAAAGCACGCAAGCTTTTCTCTCAGTAATGTGCGCTCCTAATAGAGACACTTATTACTGAACAGTACCGGTTTTTAGCACATGTTCGACAAATCAATGTAAACACTTGGAAATAATACAAATTATGCTTGTAAACAAATATGTAACACTATATATTATATAAAGTATATTATATATCCCGGACAGGCCCCCAATTGTTATGAACCCTCACAAGTCTAGGGTTTGTGAGGCGTAATAAGAAATGGAATGGAGCTCCCATATTTTATATATATATATATATTTGTATTGTTCATATTTAGAAGGTCTCCTGTACAATCAAACAATATATACTGTAAAAGTCTTTCATATATAAGCTAAATGGACATTATAGCTGAAATGTACCAATATGAACCGAATCAAATCAAGAGTTTATGAATTGGAAACTAATAGAAAAATCTTTATAAAAACCCAGCCATACCCACTACGGGACTGTATTTGAATTAGAACATAACTGGCCCTGCCCGAAAGGAGGTGGAGAATGAGAGCAGAGAGAGAGAGAAAACAAGAGAGTATTTCATAGCAATGCTGAGCAAATTTAGGTCAGAGATACAAGAGTAGTCAGCTGTGTTCAGAGCATCACAGGCATTCAACTATTCGAACACACACAAACACAGACACAAAAGCCCTGTGTGTGCCAGTGGAGAGCAGTGTTTTTCACTTTGTTACCGGATAAGCAAATAACCCTGAAGGAGGTACACTTTGACATTTCCCTGATGCCATCCAAGGATTTATCACTAATTCCAACCAAGCAGTTCTTGTAACATGGTCAAATCTACAGATTACAGATTTGCCTATGGTTACATAACAAATACATTTTATAAACACAATAACAATATTTGGTTTTAACCTAGTGAGTTGGTATACAAAGCAATGATTCTGGGTTAGATGTAGAGTTTTTTAATTGTGATCCTACATTGCATTCAGAAAGTATTCAGACCCCTTCATTTTTAGACATTTTGTTATGTTGCAGCCTTAAGCTAAAATGCTTTAAATTATTTATTTTTTCACATCAATCTACACTCCATACCACATAATGACAAAGCAAAAACTAGATTTTTGATAACTTTGCAAATTTATTAAAAAGAAAAAAACTGAAATATCACATTGACATAAGTATTCAGGTCTTTGCAATGACACTTGAAATTTAGCTCAGGTGCATCCCATTTCTCTGGATCATCTTTAAGATGTTTCTACACTTTGATTGGTGTCCACCTGTGGCAAATTCAATTAATTGAACATGATTTGGAAAGGCACACACCTGTTTATATAAGGTCTCACAGCTGAAAATGCATATCAGAGCAAAAACCAAGCCAAGAGGTCAAAGGAACTGCCTGCAAAGCTCAGAGACAGGATTGTGTCGAGGCACAGATCTGGGGAAGGCTAGAAAAACATTTCGGCTGCACTGAAGGTTCCCAAGAGCACAGTGCCCTCCAAAATTCTTAAATGGAAGAAGTTCAAAACAACCAGGACTCTTCCTAGAGCTGGCCGCCCAGCCAAACTGAGCAATCGGGGGAGAAGGGTCTTGGTAAGAGAGGTGACCAAGAACCCGATGGTCACTCTGGTTGAGCTTCAGAGATCATGTGTGGAGATGGGAGAAACTTACAGAAGGGCAACCATCACTGCAACATTTCATCGATCTGGGCTTTATGGCAGAGTGGCCAGACGGAAGCCTCTCCTCAGTGCAAGACACATGAAATCCCACAAAAATGCACCTAAAGGACTCTCAGACTGGGAGAAACAAGATTTTTTTGGTCTGATGAAATGAAGATTGAACTGTTTGGCCTCAATTCCAAGCATCATGTCTGAAGGAACCCAGGCACCGCACATCACCTGCGCAATACCATCCCAACGGTGAAGCATGGTGGTGGTAGCATCATGCTGTGGGGGTGTTTTTCAGCGGCAGGGACTGGGGGACTGGTCAGGGTTGAAGGAAAGCTGAATGCAGCAAAATACAGAAATATCCTTAATGAAAACCTGGTCCAGAGCGCTCAGGACCTCAGACTGGGCCAAAGGTTCACCTTCCAACAGGACAATGACCCTAAGCACACAGCTAAGGCAATGCAAGAGTGGCTTAGGGACAACTCTGTGAATGTCCTTGAGTGGCCCAGCCAGAGCCCGGACATGAACCCAATCAAACATCTCTGGAGAGACATGAAAATGCCTGTCCACCGACGGTCCCCATCCAACCTGACAGAGCTAGAGAGGATCTGCAGAGAAGAATGGCAGAAAATCCCCAAATTCAGGTGTGCAAAGCTTGTCACATCATACCCAAAAAGACTTGAGGCTGTAATCGCTGAAAAGGTGCTTCAACTAAATACTGAGTTAA
Source organism: Myxocyprinus asiaticus (assembly GCF_019703515.2). Lineage (NCBI taxonomy): Eukaryota > Metazoa > Chordata > Actinopteri > Cypriniformes > Catostomidae > Myxocyprinus > Myxocyprinus asiaticus. The sequence continues at coordinate 12,317,946 of NC_059375.1, forward strand.
GGGTCTGAATACTTATGTCAATGTGATATTTTAGTTTTTTTTTTCTCTTTTTAATAAATTTGCTTAGTTATCAAAAATATGGTTTTTGCTTTGTCATTATGGGGTATGGAGTGTAGATTGATGTGGGAAAAAAACTATTTAAATCATTTTAGCATAAGGCTGCAACATAACAACATGTGAAATGAGGTCTGAATACTTTCTGAATTAACTGTACATGCAAAAAATTAAAAGGATAAGCATTGTTAAGCAACTAAAGGAATTGTTCACCCCAAAAAAAAACAATTATATTGTGTCATCATTTACTCACCCTTATGTCGTTCCAAACTTACTTTTAGCCTATTTTGTACATTTTTTTAAAGCTTGAAAGTGAATTACTATCCTCTGCCATTGTATTGACAAGACGAACTAGGGTAATTATTTATTTTTTCTTTTTGTGTTCCAAAGAAGAAAGAAAGTCATACAGGTTTGAATAAAGGATGACAGAATTTAAATTTTTGGGTGAACTATTTCTTTAAATTTTAAAATGTTTACTATCTCTAATTTCTTATAAGCAATATTTCAAGCACAGCTATTGAAATTTACCACAAAGCTACAAAATGAACGCTGGCAAAAACTGCCTAAAATTCCAGACGTGTGTTGACATCCTGTCCATGTAACAGTGGGAGCTTTGTTTTGTATCATGTCATGATTGAGAAGAATAAAATGATCCCATGTCAGTTTGAACTACTGTATATCAGTTCCACAGCATTTAATGAAATCAGGAGTGTGTATTTACACACATGGTTTTAACGGCTTCATCTAAAGCTAGTATTAGCAAATAATTAAGTTTCAACCGGACTTATGAGACAATATACTGTATGCATTGATTCAGATAATGTTTTAGGCCTGTGTGAAATTAATGTATGTTTTGCTGATTCATGTTTTGGAGGAGGAAGCAAAGCATTATTTTAAAATAAGGTGACGTTAGTAGAAACATTCTTGACACATTAGAGATTACTTAATCTTGCAGATACCTCACTCTCCTCTTTTTCACTATTGAGTGATATTGATTTTATGTGAGGTGAGGGCTTTGTTTGGAATAGCATACTGCAGTACAGTATATAATATGGATACTGTACATTAACGTGATAAATTAAAATAATTACAGCCTTGATATTTTATCATACTACTAAAGTTGGTAATTAATTGGACTCAAATGAAAAAATAATGATAACTGGGTGGCACATACGTATATAGGGTTATTCCATTTAAAATCAACTAGATTTCAAAAACTCAAATAGTTTATGTTGTTAATATTCATTTTTTGGAAGAAAGATCATCAGAAATGATGATAAAGCCAAAATATTAAATGTCAGGGATCAATCTTTACTGAATAATCCATTGTTTTGTAGTGAGAGAGAGAGAGAGAGAGAGTTAAAAAAAAAAAAAAAAAAAACTTAGAAAAATGGCAGCATCATTATTGTATTTTTAAACATAGATAGGTGTATTACTAAAATAAATTGACTTCAGTACCCCTTGTTTCATTATACTATAGTTCAAATAGACAAGAATCTGAAAATTAGGAGTGGGGGGGAGTTTTGTGTTGTTTTTCCAAAGTAGGAATGCCTATAACTCCAGAAGTAATAAATATATCTTAATATCCTTTTAGATTATGGTTAAGAACAAATTTCCCTTCATTTTTAAGGCCTATATAGTTCAATCCCAGAGATATGGAGAAGGATATAGCTGCAGGCAGTGCTCCAAAAAGTGTTTGGGGGGGGGGGGTTAGGGGGGCTCCAAACTGCCATTAAAGTTATAGGGAGCCCTTTATCTAACCCTTTCCCTAACCTTAACTGTGAGTAGAAGTGACGCCCACTTTTGGAGTTGGCACAACCCCCATTTTGGGGTAACCACTCCCCCTTCTTGAGTAACCCCGCCCTCTTTTGGATATTCCACCCCCATTTGGTGGTCTCTGACCTGCAGCTATACCTTCTTGGAGATATGGGGCTCTCAGTATGGCTCCATTTGAAATTTGTTAAGTTGTACCCGTTTTCAATGGTTGAAAACCAATTATGGGTCACATGGTACAAAGCTACAGTTTCTTGTCCAGCAAAACAAAGGTCTGAAGTACAAATAATTTTAAAACTATAAAAATACCTTTATTTATTCACCTAAAACCAATAATGTTAAAATCTCAATTTTGAGAGTCCAAAAATATACTCTTGTTCAGAAAAAGCTACACATGTGGCTCTTTAGTGAAGTACCTAGCACATTAGAAAGTATTGCAATTATTGAAACAGACGTTATTGCCCTTTAGTATCCAATAAATTGTTAACGCAAAATCACTCGTCATTTACTCACCTTCATGTTGCTCCAAACGTGTAGGACTTATCTTTCTTCCATGGGACACAAAGAAGATGTTAGGCAGAATGTTAGGGACACAAAGCCTCAGTCACCCTTCACTTACATTGCATCCTTTTTCTTTACAATTAAAGAAAATGGTGATTCAGGCTGTCATACTACCTAAAATGTTGTGTTCCACACAAGAAAGAAAGTCATACGAGTTTGGATCAACATGAGGGTGAGTAAATGATCACAGAATTTTCATTTTTGGGTGGACTATCACTTCAACCCTCACCAAACCTTTGATCACAGGAATCCACAGTACTCTCATTGTTCAGTTACTGACACAACTGATGGCTTTATGTGTGTACAGTGTGCAGTTATCTTTGCACGGTATCCCAGGTGCTGTGCAAACATTTTTGTTGATCTTCTGCTTTCTCACACCCACCCTCGCAATACCCAGTTTATGTGGGTTTGCAGAAGGTCCAGGACCTGTGCCAAGTTCATCATTCTTGAAGCTTGCGTACTCATACATACACACACTAGCCAACTGTGCATGTTTTTTATGCTTTAACCCCCACGATAAGGCGCAATCAAATGAAAGACAACAGATTTCAGTGACTGGTTAGAGTGTGCTCTTCAAATGCCCTCGGAGGCGTGTAGTGTTATGGTACACATACATTTTTCACTGGTTGAAGTCTGGAAAGGTTTAAAAGGTCTTTTAACTTATACTGTGGAGATATCATGGGATATATAGTTGGGGTCCAAAAGTCTGAGACCACATTGAAAATCTGGGATTAAAATGTATTTTAAACCTAGAAATAAGCAGAAAGTTTTAGGTTTCTAAAAATATTAAAAGCAAAGAAACTTTATGATGTAAATTTAATAATATTAAAGATTCTGCACTATTTTTATGTCACTAATCAAATAAGCAAATTTGTCACATTGACCATGTTAACTCTCTTTTGATAATTTCCTTGCTTCCATTGAATCAACTCATGCTGGACAATATGAATCATCAGGTTATGCACAAACTTGTAGAGTCCATACCAACTTGAATGCATGCTGTCATTTAAGCAAAAGGGAGACATGGTTATATCCAATTTTACAGCTCAAATAATAACAAATGTTTACATAAGAATTAGGTGCTTTTATAAAATTATAAACTTCATATTTCTGCCTTTAAACCTGCCAAAAAATGGCCCAATTCACTTTTTATTGGAAGGGCCTCATGTAACCTTGATTTTATTTTTATTTTTTAAGAAAAGGAGGGATGAGTTTAAATTATTTTTTCGTGGTAATTAACATTATATCACAAATGCTGACGATTGAGCTTTACTTGTATTGAATTTGGAATATTATATGATAATATAATTTGTAATGAACATTTTTTATTAAATCAGAAAAATGCAAAACAGAAGCATTTTCACTAGTGGTCTCAGACTTTTGGACCCCACCATATATATTACCTGTGGTAGATTAATATAATTGATTTGTACCAGTTGAGGATTGGAGATAAATATGATATAAATATCAACAAATGTTGAAAAGGCACATTCCCTGTGCACTGAAAGCTGGGGGGAAAGGTGAGAGCATTGTGTGCTCCAGATATAACACATAAAACAGGTGAGATTTTTCCCACTGCCCAATGCAATGACCTGGAGAATCCAGGGGGCAGCCTCTGGAGTGTCGGGGATCTGGACCACCATTCCCAGCTCCATCACAGGGCACTTATCCTGGAAATGTCCAGGATCCCCGCAACTCCAGCAGACCGGCCCAGGCCACACCTGCGTCGGCGGACACTTCCACCTGAGAGGGAGAGCGGCGGGCACTGTAGGGGCAGGTGGGTGTGTCCCCCACATTGCTCGGGGAACTGGCCGATGTGGCGGAGCTCCTCGCCTCTACGGGGCAGGACCAGCTCTGGAGAGAGAGCAGAGTGAGAGGGGAGGGGGGGACACACAGGGGGAGGGGAAGAAGGAGAGAGAGAGAAGAAGAAGAAGAAGAGGGCTCTTCCGCCCTGGGGTATACCACCATATGGTCCTCTGCGAGTTGGACAGCTTCCTCCAATGACGCCGGGCGGTGGCACTGGACCCACTCTGCCATTCCCTTTGGCAGACGAAGGATAAGCTGCTCCAGTACCACTTGATCGATGACTCCCACAACGTTGCGGTTCCCCGCCAGCAGCCATTTCCGGCACACGTCTCGGAGCCGTTGGGAAAAGGCAAACGGGACTTCCCCAGCTTCAAGGTCTGGAAGAGCTTTCGGTACTGCTCCGGACTTCGACCCACCCGCTGCAGGATGGCCTTCTTCAGGTCATCATAGGCCAGGAGGTTAGCCGCCGGCAGCTGATGGGCAGCAAGCTGGGCTTCCCCGGACAAGAGCGGAAGGAGCCTGGCCGCCCACTGGTCACGCGGCCAGCTCCAGACCTCAGCCGTCTGCTCAAAAAGGTCAAGAAAAGCCTCCGCGTTGTCTTCCACCCCCATCTTCAGGAGCATGGGTGGGGGCAGGGGGCTACGGTTGTCCAGGGTCACAGCTGGGGCTCTGTCCTGGCCAAGAAGGCTCCGGATTGCATGCCGGTCCTCTGCTTGAGCTCGCAGGATTTCAAAGAAGTGCCGATCCTGGTCTTGGCGGAGCTCAAGTAGGGATTGTTGGTGGTTCTGATGTAGGCTGACGAGGGACTGGAGGATCTCGGCCAACTGGGAGGGCTCCATGGGGCGTACCTCAATGATTCCTGGGTTTCGGCACCAGTGTAGAACAGCTTCACAACAGGCAGGAAGGAGACCACAGGGAAGCAGGTTTTTCCTGGCTCAGGTAATAGGTAATAGGCCACTTCAGTGCTTTACAACTTCACAAACGCATCAGCTTCACAGGCACGTAGGCATTTAACACATCAGCTTCATAAATATGTAGTCACTTAAACACATCAGCTTCATAAACATAACAGGTTAAACGTAACTGCTTCAGCTTCAGGAGCATGGTGGCCTTCTTTGTGCCAGACTCTCTCACCCTCTCTGCTGGTGGTGTGGCTGCTTATATGCTGCTCTCCCCATGCTCACTGGAATTAGAGATAGGTGTTACACATAATCTACACACTCGACCACGCCCCCGCTGCCACATGTACATTAAGTAAAACAGGTATAGTTTAAAATATGATGCATTACATTAAAATAATATAAAAGAAAATACAGGCTCACTGTCATGTCTTTATTAAAATGTCATATTTGTATTGAATTCAGTGTTTCTTGTGCCTACTCCTTGGAGTAAAAGTAACAGTGAGGTTCTTCAATTCGTTTGTCTACACTAGTGAAATTAGTGAAATATTTCATGTAAAGAGTCTTTTTATGCATTATTTTACTTTGAGCTTAGTCCAAACTAATTGCCTAACCTCGCTGCTATTTTCATTGCCAGGCTAATATAACACCTCGTCCTAACCAGACACGACGTGATAAGATTCCAGCGACACTGTGTTATTCATACACTAAAATGAGGATAATTGACAAAAACATTTAGAAATCAGAGCAATCACAGACAGAACAGTGTGTTTATTTCATGTAACTCATTTTCTCACTGAAGCTGCGTATGGGGATACACTTTCTACGGCAAACCCTGAGGGGATAAATACACAACCACAAACATAGGCCTACACAGAGCAAAGTTACATTATAAATAGTATCCAAATTCAGTCTGCTACCATGGTTTAGGTATACGCATTACTCCTGTTGTTATTTCACGGATCTCCACGTGACAGGGGAGTGGAGAGAAAGTCAGAATGAGCCAATATGTCACCCCACTGCCATTCTGAACCGGTGTGTGTGTGACAGAGCTCTAACTGAAGAGAATGAGACCTCAAGCACAACATTCGTTAGATGTGTGACACCCTTGGCCAAAATCAAGTTGTTGTGAACTGGCTAATGAGATGTTGGCTGTAATATACTGTAATAAGAATAATATTAGACCCATTTGTTGACTGTGCTGCCCAGCGCAACGTCACAGAAATAGAAGCCATTTCAAAAATAGAATGCCCTGTCGCTGTCGCTCATCGTGTGTTACGGTGGTTAGGACAAAAAATCTGTTTAACATGGAAAAGATACCATTTATTGTGTGTCATTGCATCGTGTCTGGTTAGGACATGGTGTAACAGTCACAGTGATATACATATTAAATAATGCACATTAAGACAAAACTATTATAAAATATGAGGTATCAGCACATTACATAAATATTCTAAAACATGGAATGTGTTTACAGCTTCTTTATTATTTATTTACTTCATATTTGCATTGAATTCAGTATTTTTGTGTGTGGGACGAGTAAAAGCATAGGAAAACACTCTGGTGTCTTTATGTTTACAAACATTTATAATACATGCACATACTGTATATAATAAGCAGACCTTTAAAAACAGACTGGGTTTATGTTTGCAGTACCAAGTGTTCATGAACAGCAACTACTTATTTTTAAGTATATTATTTTTGGGGTGTGTATCAGCCACATGTCCAATGCCAGTGTTTGCCAGTTGATTAGCACAACGAGTGCGCTGGATTGAGCAGCTGCAGCGACTCTGGAAAAATGACAAAAAGCTCTTCTCATTGGTCAGTCAGTTTTCATCGCAGTCTAAAGAAGAAAAAAATCAAACTGATCTCCGTAAAATACAAAATTTTGGATTGTCGGTGGACGATTTGTCAGACCCGACGTGAATAGTTCCTTGGGAATCCATTGCTCTAATTCAGAAGCTCATTCAGTACGAGCATTCGCTCCAAAAAAATTGACGTGGTGTGAATAGGCCTTAAGGTTAAGGTTAGGTTTAGGGGTATGGGTAGGTGTAGGGTTTTTGTGAGACTCCAAATAAATACAATAAACACAGTATATAAATGCTGCATGTGACTCTCACATAACTTTCCCCAGCCAGATGGTGACAGACCTTCTAAATCCCTAAATTAACTCTTAAGAATTTAAAATGAATGCTTACTTTTATTGTATTACATAATTCACAACACATGCAAATGTGTTAACGTCTAAAAAAACACGTTTTGGTGTTGTATGACCCTTTAAATGAAATTCCGTTTACCATCTACTTTCCGCGGCGGTAGTAACGTGACTTAAATTGCACCTGGAAAATAGCGCTTAGTTTTGTACATAAAACGGGATCATTAAGGAGCCTAATTATATAGATTACATAGAAAGGTGATGCATTTGTGCTAAAAAATTACAACGGTCTAATTTAGTAAATACTCATGGTGATTAAACTGGATTGTGGATGGTTAGTGAATAATACATAGGTTTTTGTGCTGAAATACCTGTCCAACTGTTTAGTGAATCCACCCCACAGTGTTTACACATGGAAATTAACCTACAAATTGCTTACTTACAGTTGTTTCTGCATACTATGCAGGGGAAGACATTTTGTTTATCGTTGAAAAAATGACACACTTCACCTTCAAACTTGGCTTTTACACTGGGTTTAAAAAAATGTTTACCCAGGGCTAAGTGTAGTGTGAAAAGAGCTTTAGTGCTCTTTACCCCCTCCAGATGGGGCATTACTCTGAGGGAAGGACGTGCACAGTGTTCATAAATACTAAGCACACACGTCACAATGAGCTGTCAAGATGCCTGTGGGGCTGGAAGCTTCGTGATTAGTGTGTTTATGTTTGTTGAACAGTGCTTCAAGATAGCTATGATGTAATACAACATGTATAATCCTCTGGGTTGCTTACTGAATATCACTAACCACTCAGATTGACTTTTACTATTACTGATTACACTACTGATTACAAAATAATCTTGTACTCATGAGTGCACAGAAGTATAATATTATTCTGATGTTTTTGACCTTTAACGGCTTAATACTCTAATGCTATGGAGTGTATGTGTGTCCTATCTAGCAGCGACAGTTGCTGTCAAGGGCAATTAAGGAGTGTTTTCTACAGTAATGTGATAATAATGTTAATTATAAATACAATTAATGTGTCATTATGTGGTGTATGAGTCTTTTATGCCTCGAAACCAAAGCAGTTTTGCAAGTGCACTATGTTGCATTGTGCTTTACAGTGGTGTAAATAAAAATGACTACAGAAAGGCTTGCAGAAGGTGTAGCTTATTGGCATGGGAACACGTTGGCTTGCACTATTTTAGGCAGTAACCTTAAGCTAGACCGGCATGTTTGGCAGTATAAATATCCAGGTTTGCACCGGCACTCTGGCTCTGTTTACACTGAGCTTGGGACAGCCTTGTGTGAAGCAGGCAGAAGAGAAGGATTTTGGCGAATGGTTATTGATTCAACCCACGCTGTCCTTTGAAAGTTAGTGGACACCACTGTTTTTGAGAGTGATTCAGTGATTCATCGAAATTATATGGATGGTCTGACAGTGACAGATGTTTTGGAAGTGTCTGATAATGGATTGCAGATTGTTTAGCCTAATGGAGTTCAGTGACGTATTTCTGCTTTAATTTTGTGAGGTAAATTAAGTAACGGTTCTCACTTAATATACAATACATTTTTTGTCAGCACTGAAAAGCCATTTTTGCTACAAGTGTTCAGAACAAAATAATCAATGGTAGGGTTTTTTTCTGTATAAACCATTTGAGAAAGTTTTCTCTAGTGCAACCACTCATTTATTCTCTTCCCTTCTTTTCTCTTTCTTATTCTACCCTTCGTACTCTATTCTTTCTCCCTCACCTTTGCTCTATGTTACCTCTCACCCGTAGCCTCATTTGGACTTGCTATGGACCAGCAGCACGATTTATTGAGCTCCTCGCCCAATAGCCACACAGCTCACTATAACTCTGCCGACACCATGGCAACCTCCATTTCTGGAATGACCATCAATGATCATCACCACGGCAACCAGTTCCATAAGGAGAATGGCGTTGCGGTGGGGCTTGTGAGACCAGGCGACTGTCCAATGAAAGGTGAGCCTCCTTCTGTGGGAAAACAGGGGTCATTATCTCACCACCTGTCAAAATTAATACACATATACAGATTAACTGATTAGTCATAACTATTATACAAGCTTGTGTGTGAACAGGGCGTGTATGTTATATGTAAAACCTCATACAAATATAGGATAAAGGACAAGTATAGTTGCCCCTGAAGGACACACTGGAATGTACAAATCTACTGTATGTTGTTTTTCCACTGCCTTTAAGGACAAGGTAATATAATTACAATTCATCACACAAAAGATATACATATTTACATGTCATGCACTTTATCAAATGCAATACAAACTCTCTGTAATTTAGTGATTAATTATATGAAAATTAAAATGATAAAAAAAATGTACGCAATAATTATGCCCCCACCAACCGAATGTAAATTCTTTAATAAATCCGTGATGTACTTAGGGCTGGGCGATATGGCAAAAAAATTTAATCTAGTTTTTTTCAAACTTTAAGAAGTAGTTCACCCAAAAATGAAAATTATCTTATCATTTTCTCACACCCATGCCATCCCAAATGTGTATGACTTTTTTTCACAAAGATATTTAGAAGAAAATCTCACCTCTGTAGGTCCATACAATGCAAGTGAATGGTGACCAAAACTTTAAGGCTCCAAAAAGCACATAAAGGCAGCATAAAAGTCGTCCATATGACTCCAGTGGTTTAATCCGTCTTCTGAAGAGATCTTATCGGTATTACGTGAGAACAGATCAAAATATAACTCCTTTTTCACCATAAATGTTGACATCAGCAGTCTCCTTAGTGATCACGATTTCTAGCTCGATTACACTTCCTTAGTGCCATCTAGCGCTCTGCGCATGCGTCAAGCGTGCAGTGCCCTCTAGCGACTATGTGCGGTACATGCTAAGCAGTGCAGCAATATGAAATGCTAAATGATTATCATTACAATTAAACTCACAAAGTTTGTCAAAATAATCTCTTCCCAAATGTTGGCTATAGATGCAGAACACTTGAAACACGTCGCAGATCAAAGCAAGTATTTGCAATTTGTCTAAATCATGATGGTAAAAAAAGGAGTGGTGGATGTTTGATTTTCCCAGTTATAGCCTATTCATATGATTTGATATGAAGCGCCCGTTACTGTCACAAAACTATTGCTATGTACCACCTCGATGTTTTTGCTAATCTGTGGCAGTAAGGGGCAGTTAGTACAACTCCAGCTGTACAGGCAATGCATAAAACCAATGAGAGCATCCAATAAGAGCAACAATTAAAAATAGCGCAGACGGATTTCGGCTAATAATAGGGTTATGTTCAATGATATGGAAAAAATATATATTTATATTTTGAATTTTAAGCCCCTTTTTGTGTTGTCTAAATGCTTTACTTGACTGCTGCCACAGTATACGTATACGATATAATGCATTTGAATATTAGAATATTTATCATGTATTATGTTGTATTTAAAATTATTTAAATACATTTTTACTAAATTATCTTTATTTGGGACTTTCTCATTGTATATATATGCAATTAATTTGATTGTAATCATGTCATCATGAATCATGTAATTATTTCAATAAAAGGTGTTGATCGCTGATTGACAGCCCTAATATATATTTCAGCATAAACACTTGTTGGGAAGGGCGGAACCTATGTAATGTGTCCACCCGGAGTCATTACACTGACGCACAGTTGACGCCCTGACGCGAATCATGTCAACGTGGCTTCACAATTGCGGCAACAAAGTGGATAGCCATAGTCTACTGGCAGATTGTGGAGGATTTAAGTTTAAGAGATTTTATGCCCAGTGCAATGAAAAATGCAACCTATGTTGGGACTAGTTCTTTCAATTAGTCAAACTCCCACTTCGACTTTGGGAAACGCTTAATGTTACTTGAATTGGTGATATTTAAGTGCATTTCTGTCTTTATACTGTGGAAGGCTTTGTTTGGAAAATGTTCATAAAGCATTATATTGTTGCATTTTGTTTTGTTTTCTTTCCTAAGATGGAAATAAATGTATTTTGACAGGAAAATAAGTATATAATGTAAAATTTCAGCACTTTCCAAATCTGCGATTAATCGTGATTAACTACAAAAACATTTTTAATCGACTGACAGCACTAATATACACACACACACACACACACACACACACACACACACACATATATATGAGCCAAAACATTATGACCACTCACAGGTGAAGCGAATAACATTGATCATCTCCTAACAAAGCCACATGTCAAGGTCTGGGTTGATTAGATGATAAGCGAACAATCAGTTCTCATAGTCAATGTGTTGAATGCAGGAGAAATGTGCTGGAGTAAAGACCTGAGCGACTTTGACGAGGGCCAAATTGTTATGGCCAGACAACTGGGTCAGAGCATCTCTGAAACGGCAAGGCTTGTGGGGTGCTCCTGGTCAGCAGTGGTGAGTACCTACAGACAGTGGTCCGAAGAGGGACAAAGCACAAACCGGTGACAGGGTGTTGGGCGCCCAAGGCTCATCGATGTGCTAGGGCAATGAAGGCTTATGTACAGAAAATGTAAATGATGGTTACAGGTGGAATGTATCACAACAGTGCATCGTATGGGCTGCGTAGCCGGACAGAGTGCCCATGATGACCCCTGTCCACCACCAAAAGCACCTACAATGGGCATGCGAGCGTCGGAACTGGACCTTGGAGCAGTGGAAGAAGGTCACCTGGTTTGATGAGTGTTGTTTTCTTTTACATCACGTGGACGGCCGTGTACGTGTGCATTGTTTACCTGGGAAAGTGGTGACACCAGGATGCACTGTGGGAAGACGACAAGCCAGTGGAGGGAGTGTGATGCTCTGGGCAATGTTCTGCTGTGAAACCCTGGGTCCAGCCATTCATGTGGATGTCCACCTATCTAAACATCGTTGCAGACCAGATACACCCCTTCATGGCAATGGTATTCCCTAATGGCAATGGCCTCTTTCAGCAGGATAATGCGCCCTGCCACACTGCACACATTGTTTGGGAATTGTTTGAGGAACATGATGAAGAGTTCAAGGTGTTGCCCTGGCCTCCAAACTGCCCAGATCTCATTCCGATTGAGCATCTATGGGATGTGCTAGACCAACAAGTCCGATCCACGACGGCTCCAACTCGCAACTTACAGGGCTTGAAGGATCTGCTGCTAATGTCTTGGTGCCAGATACCACAGACCACATTTAGGGGTCTTGTAGAGCCCATGCCTCAGCGGGTCAGCACTGTTTTGGTGGCACACGGAGGACCAATAACATATTGGTTATAATGTTTTGGCTCATCAGTGTATGTTTAGCCAAAATGTTTTTATATATACATATATACTGTACATTTCAGCATAACACATTCCATACTTCTAAAGCCACTAGGAGATTTTGCATATATGTAGTTTCATCCTAAATTTATGCCGTAGTTCTATGCAGAAATGCGTACATATTTTCGGTTAGTAAAATAGTTAGACTCATTATTATGACAGACAAAATCAGATATACAGTATCTTGACTGCCAGGGGAAAAGTATAATCCAATAATGTGGTACTGTATAATATACCAGAGAGAGACTTGTATATGTGCCTAATACATAATTAGACTACATTAATGACCTGATTAGCTCATGAATTTATCATGATACCTGTATGCAGATGTGTTCTCCCTCCTAACATTAATTAGTATGCCTTTTAATGTCTGTTTCCTTCTGCCAAGAGCCAACGAATGTATGAATTGAGGGGGATTTAATTATCAAAGACATAGAATGTCATATGCTCTTTATACATATCGTAGTGTGGTTTCCAGTGTGTTCCACAGTGGCATCAACTCTTTGATACAGCCTTTTATTTTAATTCCTTTACATAAACCACAAGGCCATGCTTGATTGGGCCCCCAATCTAAGCTTTGCAGTTGTGTGCAGCACACTGTAATCCAGGCATTTGGGTCACCCTTCTCCAAAACACTTTCTGGTACTGATTCAACCCCTTCACACACCCTGCTTTCTTTGGGCTGTGTGTGTAGTTTACTGTTTTTTGTTTATAGACCTTTTTGAAAAGCTCACAGTAATGAAATTGGTTCTCAATGAGTTATAGAAAATGTAAGGAGACAGTGTACAAAGAAAGGAATGTGAAAGGCACACTTGATAGGCGCTGAACTCTTGAACCAGTCTAAAACCCCTCGTATTCACTGTTCTACCAAACGTCTAAACTGTGGTCTTATTCAATAACTGTGAATGGAACCAATGAAACTTTACCCAGCTGGCATCCTACACTTTGTGATTGTTACAGTCATTCTAGCATAGTATAATCAAAATGTCACTTGCATGAATCAAACTAGAATTAAATATGGCCGGTAATGGCACTGGGCGGATGCTAAAATGAATTGTGTTGCATGATAGTTCTGGGAATATCCAACCTTTATTTGTGAGAACATTGTTTTCTAAGTGTGGTTGGGCAGTTGACATACAGTATAACATGACTGAACTTGATGTTTAATCAACATCAAAATGTCAGCTTAAGTAAGGTAAAGTGTGTTTTTTAGGTTCTTTAGTCACTATTTCTTTAAAGGAATAGTAGTCTCTCTTATTATGAGGTCATAAAAACTGTATGCATAATTATTATAAGAATTAGCAAAATGTTGTTTAAAATAGTTTTACTTGGAATATAGCATGTCACACCACAGTACACGTCAACTTCCCAAAAGTATTTCACGCCAACTACCCATTTGTATGTTCTAAAACCAAAGCCAATCATTGAATTCCGAGCATGTTTAAAGATGAGTTTTGGTATTGACTGACAGTCTTTTGTAAAGGTGCCAGCTTGTCTTCTGTTGTGTTCTTCGTACTCACATGCCCTAAACGGGACTATAAAGCTCTTTTTTTCTTTCCTGTGTGACCCCCTGAATTCTTTAGTGCGTAGCCTATATTTCCCTAGTTTACAGCCTTCACTAGTGCACACTTTCTCCCCTTTTGCCCTCTCTGTAATGCCCCATACAAGGAGGAAACACTGTTCAGAGCACCTGCCACAAATAAATGGTACATATTCCAAAGGTGCACCAGAGAGTGAGTATTTTATAGATAGTAAAGCTGTAGTGTGTTAGTGGTACAGTATGAAACATTTTATACAACAGTCAGTTCAGGTCCTCGAATCTGATTGGACGAGCGGCGTTCAAGAGTGCTGATATTTAGCATAACATCACTGGGACGCTTCACTATTTGTATCACTATGCTTGCATGTGATTGCAACTTCCAAATAGTGGTGGGGGCTTAAATCGCAAACTACCGTACTACTCCTACTATTTCTGCCATAGAAATATTAAGAGTAGTATGGTAGTATGCAATTACAAATTTAGCCGGGGGTTTTGATTGATCCCAATGACTAGAACCTTATGAATCCGTTTACCAAAAAGGTTAGTTCAGTGATTGGTTCAGTGACCATTTCTGCAGATTACATATTTACACAGTAGGTGTTTTTTTTTGACCGAAACAACCCTGCTGAAAAGACCAGCTTGTGTTTTGGGTGCTGGTCCCCCAGCATGGGATGCTGGTGTGCTTGTGTCCCCATAAGGCTTTTAAATTAGCTTAACCAGGTTCATAGGAAAGACCATGCTGGTCAGTTAGCTTCACCAGCTATGTTTTGCTGGTGAAAAGCATGGCTATGCTGGTCCACCAGCTAGACCAGCACCAAGACAGTGCTAGCCAGCATAAACCAGCCTATACCAGCATGGGAATTCATTGCATGTTGGTTAAGCTTGTCTTTTTAGCAGGGAATGAAAGTAAAAGAGAACAATTCACTTGAAAGATTAGCTCAAAAACCCCATTCACAAACAAAACACCACTAGTTTGAAACCAGTATGTGAGAACTGCAGAGAGCGAGTTGTGCATAATACCTTGGCTTCTTTGGAACATTTTTCATTGCCGTAAAAATAATAGGCTAGTTTTTGTCTGAAACGCTAGTTATTCATTATTATTTACTTGTTTGTTGAACTGTTGTATAAAAGTAATATCACACTCGCAATCATGCTGTTATTCTGAAAATCAGCACGGCTGTGATTACCAGTGGCCGTGCTGCTGAGAATTAGAACAACATCACTCTTGCTAGTATGATATTGCATAAATGTTGGCCTACATCTGGAAATAAACTATAGTGTAAAACATGCTTTGATGTTTTGTGTTTTTTAAGAATTTGTAGTATTACACATTTATTATTTTAAAAGGACTCTATGGTAAATAATGGGAATTTGTCATTTCATGATGTCATGGCTGCTCAAAACAATGTTTTCACTGGTGTTGTCCCCAGGGTTGCCAGCCATCCTGTAAAATATGGGATCATTCCGTATTTAAAGGTGAAATGATGCATCCCGTATCGAATCAATATGGGATGCGATTTGTCCCGTATTTAAGCTGGTCAAATGGCGTCATGGTGAAATCGTTCCAGATCACTAATTTAACGTTGATATAAGTTGGAAATTTTGCCTACGGTGGGTAAGGGACTGTCTGAAAAGTCCACACATTGTGCTAAAATGTGCTAATACTGTGGAGGGTGTGGTAAGGGACCGTCTGAAAAGTCAATAAGATGTACAAAATTACACAGATCGAACAATGTGTGAATATAATCACGGAGTCATAAAGACAAGAAGTACAGGTGAAGGGAAAAAATTAATAAAAATGATTAAAAAGGGGCCTGGGTAGCTCAGTGGTAAAATACGCTGGCTACCACCCCTGGAGTTCTTAAGTTTGCTAGTTAGAATCCCAGGGCATGCTGAGTGACTCCAGCCAGGTCTCCTAAGCAACCAAATTGGCCCGGTTGCAAGGGAGGGTAGAGTCACATGGGTAACCTCCTCGTGGTCGCTATAATGTGGTTCGTTCTTGGTGGGGCGCATGGTGAGTTGAGCGTGGTTGCTGCAGTGGATGGCGTGAAGCCTCCACATGCGCTATGTCTCTGTGGCAACGCACTCAACAAGCCACGTGATAAGATGCGCAGGTTGACGGTCTCAGGCGCGGAGGCAACTGGGATTCGTCCTCCGCCACCGGACTGAGGCGAATCACTACATGACCACAAGGACTTAAAAAGCACATTGGGAATTGGGCATTCCAAATTGGGAGAAAAAGGGGAAAAAATCCAAAAAAATAAATAAAATAAAAATGATAAAAAATAAAAATAAAAAATAAAAATACTTAACCAACCAAAATGTATCAATAGGATAAGGAAAATAAATCATCGAAAAAATTAAAATACTTTTTGTACATAAAAGAACAAAAAAAAAAAGTACAGGAAAGTTCTCATTTTAGCATAGAAGAAAGGATATATAATTTGTATTATTAATAACTCTTAACACATTTATTGCTAAAACTGTGGAGGATGTTGTAAGGGGCCGTGAACTTCTTGGCCAAGTTCAAGTTACCTGTTGCAGGGAAGTTACATGTTGAGGTGTAACTGATTGCTCTAACATGTTTGATGTTTGTTATTAAAAGAATAGTTCACCCCAAATGAAAATTCTGTCATCATTCACTCACTCTCATGTTGTCCCAAATCTGCATGCTTTTCATATGCTGAACAATAGATGTTTTAATAAATCTCACAGCTGTCTTCTCAATTCAATGGCAGTGCATAGTGCCTCACTTTAACAGAAAAAACCTTTCATGGATGGTGGTTGTGGGATATGTCACAGTAATGTTGGGGAGATGAAGGGTCCAAAAGCAGAGATGGAAAACAAAATTGAGCTGAAAAAGGCAAAAATACAAACAAAAAGTCACAATGAAGGAAAACAAAACCAAAACAGAACTAGTCTCTAGCTAGTGTTAACGAACCGAATGAGAGCTATAAAAGCCTTACCAACAGAATAAGTTGATATGGACCAACCGATACACTCACTAACAAAATAATTCAGTAAAGACAAGAAACATGAGGGGGTTAAAATAAGGAGGTAAATATCGAGGGACAGTTGCCATCGGTCCACTGATGAGCTGGGCAATCAGCATTCCCATGGAAACGCAGATCATCGATGAGCAGAGCATTCAGCATTCCCACGGAAATGCCAGTCACCCACCGGCGGCACCTGAAACAGATGAGGGAAAACACAGACACACACAGCCATGGCACACACAGACATGACACTCAGACAAGACAGACAGACAGACAGTCAGACAGTCAGGGGAGGCACAGTAAGGCCCGACTGTGACAGTACCCCTCCCCTGACGGACACCTCCTGGCAACAGATACACCAACACAAGAGGGACGACCAGGGTGGGAAGAAAAACAGGACATGGAGCATGAGTTTCCGGATCCCAACACCAAAACCGAACCAGACAGAAGAGTCAGGATCCAGACCATGGCCAAGAGCGCGGACGGCAGCGGGGGAACGGACTCCGTGGCCGTGAGTGCTGACAGTGGCAGGGGAACAGCCTCCATGGCCGGGAGGAACTGGACAGGCTGGACCGCGGCCGCAGTGGTCAAGAGTGCTGCAACATGAACAACTGCCAACTCCTGGCAGTTGGCAGAGGGCTCCTCCGCCTCCTGGTGGTCACCAGCGTGCTCCTCCGCCTCCTGGCTGTCACCAGCGTGCTCCTCCGTCTCCTGGCGGTCACCAGCGGGCTCCTCCACCCCCTGACGGTCAGCAGCAGGCCCCTCCGCCTCCTGGCGTTCAGCAGCGGCCCCTCCGCCTCCTGGCGATCAGAGGTGGGAGGCTCAGCCGATGGGTTGGGCTTCTTCCTTCTCCTCCTTCTCATCTGAGTCACGGAGTCAGTGGCCGAAGCATCCACTTCCATGTGGGGGGTGTCATCATCCTCAGGTTGGGATAAAGATTGGAAAT
Organism: Myxocyprinus asiaticus; assembly: GCF_019703515.2. Taxonomy (NCBI): domain Eukaryota; kingdom Metazoa; phylum Chordata; class Actinopteri; order Cypriniformes; family Catostomidae; genus Myxocyprinus; species Myxocyprinus asiaticus. The sequence goes on from NC_059375.1 coordinate 12,335,981, forward strand.
CCTCCGAGGCACAGGCTGTGATGAACTCATCCCATTTCATTGCCAGCCTGATGGTCTTGAGAAGACTCCCACCCTCACCCCGATCTGGGACACCCAATTTAATGGGCTCATTCAGACCTGCCCTAAAAATCTCAATAGGGTAGGCCTGATTGTATCCCAGACTCGAGGATATAGCCAAAAATTCTAATGCATACCCCCACATGGATTTGTCCTCCTGCCGTAGCCTTGTGACACTCACCGCACGCTGGCGTGCAGGAGAACCAGATGTTTTTGTTTTTAAATTCATCGCCGCCGAGATGAAGGACCCAAAAGCAGAGATGGAAAACAAAAGTGAGCTTTATTAAACCAAGGCAGAAATACAAACAAAAACTTTCACAATGGAGGAAAACAAAACCAAAACAGAACTAGTCTCTAACTAGTGTTAACGAAATGACTGAGGGCTATAAAAGCCTTACCAACAGAATAAGGTGACATAGTCCAACCGATACACTCACTAACAAACAAAATAATTCAGCAAAGACAATAAGGAGGTAAATAACTAGGGACAGGTGCCGTCGGTCCGCTGATGAGCTAGGCAATCAGCGTTCCCATCAAAACGCAGATCATCGATGAGCTGAGCGCTCAGCGTTCCCATGGAAATGCCAATCACCCACTGGCGGCACCTGAAACACATGAGGGAAAACACAGACACACACAGACATGGCACACACAGACATGACACTCAGACGAGACAGACAGACAGACAGTCAGGGGAGGCACAGTCAGGTCCGACTGTGACAGGATATTCCTACCTGATATCTAAGACTTACAATGATAAATCTTTCAATTTCCTGGTGCTCTGAAGATTTGCAGTTGTTCGATTGTCAACAAAGTCTCCTGGAAACAAAATTGTGGAGGTTGCATGATACAGTTTCTATTTTGATTATATATTCTATTATAGTTGCTAGTCCTATCATCAAGTGGCATTCTATTGCAGTTTTTACAAGTAGGAATTTGGAAATTGCAACTTTCCATAGTTTAATGGAATGCAGCATCGGTGTATAACCTTTTATTGTATGTATTGTTTTTGTTACTAATATATCTCTCTCACAGAGGAGTTTTCAGAAGAACAGGTGAATGTTGATCTCAGTAAGACTGAGGGCACCTTCTCTGTTGAAGAGGAGCAATGTGGTATGCACTGCACTACCAGCTCTCACTACACTTTGCTTGAATAATAAAGATGCTCTGGAGTGCAGCGTTTGTCTTCCCTTTCAAATAATTCCTTTTGTCTTCTTTTTTTATGTTGGTTTTTATTTTTATCTATTTTATGGAATGCCTCTTACTAACTGCCATGTTAGATATACAGAGTTTGGCAGCCTTATGTGTTGCATAGGGATGGGAATCATAAGAAATTTAACAATTCCGGTTCCAATTATTCTTAATGATTCTGGTTCCATCAATGATAATTTTAGTACTTTTGAGGAAGAATAATTTGGAAAAAATGCAATTCTTATTGGATTTATTGCCCTTAGCAGCCTGTTGCCAAATGGTGAGATAATTTCAGATCTCAACAGAGTACATAGAACATATCAGAAATACATATAATAAAAATGTTGTAAAAGGTGTGTTTACACAGATTTTTTATGCACAACAAAAATTTATCCTAACTATAGATTAAATAAAGATGCTGACTACCACAACTGAAGTCGCAAGTTCGAATCCAGGGCATGCTGAGTGACTCCAGTCAGGCTTCCTAAGCAACCAACTGGCCCGGTTGCTAGGGTGAGTAGGGTCACGTTGGGTTAACCTCCTTGTGGTTGCTACAATGTGGTTCTCGCTCTCGGCGGGGGGCGTGGTGAGTTGTGCGTGGATGCTGCGGAGAATAGCGTGAAGCCTCACTACGCCACCACGAGGACTTATAGCGCATTGGTAATTGGGCATTCCAAATTGGGGAGAAAAGGGGAGAAAAAATCCACAATTTTTTATTTTTTTTTTAAATAATCAGAGTACACTGGTCAGACTGATCTCACAGTGAAATTGGAAACAGTACGTTGACTTTTCTTTAGCTAAAATCGGTCTGTGCTTCCCGAAATTCGAAACACTGCCCCCAGTGGCCAAAACGATAAGTATTGTTGGGTGCATGGGCATGTGTGAGCTCCATTTTCCATTTGAAATGTCCATGGAGGGGTGCCAAAGCGAGTTGTATTCAGCTGTACAGGCTGTAATACAGTGATAAGGATTGCATACAGTATTTTTCCCAAACCGCAAAACTAGACCTAACCATTAGTTTTGTCAAATTTTATGTTAGAGGGGAATATGCAACTTCCTATTCACGCTCATCACTGATTATGCGAACGCGAGTACTTGTTGGTTTCAACACGGAATACGAACCCGGGTCTAGGGCTGAGCAATATGGCAAAGCATTTTAATCTCTGTTTTTTTTTATTTTTACTTAAGGACAATTCACAACTCGGTTTTTCAACTTTTAAATGTACTCAACTAAAAAGCAACTTTATCATGATTCAAATAACATGTTCTTTATTAGAATGCAAGGCAACATGGTGCGAGAAATAAAATTTCTTTTCATAATAAGTTTCGTTTTTATCTAAACCGAGTCTATCTGGGAAGTTATCTAAAAATCAATGTCTAGAAATTATTAAGTTTATCTAGAAAGTACTCATTGTATATCAAACAATTTGTATGTACTGTATAATCATAAACCGCTGCCGATAGAGTCCAGGGCACACAGCTTCCTTTAGCGGTACATACTGAGCAGCGCAGCAATATGAAATGAAAGTTTGACAAAGTTTGTCAAAATGATCGCTTGCCAAATGTTGGCTATGGATTCAGTTTACTTGAAACACCTCACTGAACAAAGCAATATTTAGCTATCTATCTGAAGCCGGTTTATGCAGGCATGATGGATGAAGTTGAGCACTGGAAGCACTGTTTGTTTTACGTTGTAGATTAAAAAGAAACGGCTTGTTGGAGTCATTCGTTACGTTATCAGACTACACTGGACACACTGTTTCGTGCTATAAATTCAGTTGATATTGTTGAATTTAAATAAATTGCACATTTGGGAACTGTTAACGGAACCGAAAAATGGAACCGGTTCTGCTCAAGAGCTGGTTCTCATTTCCCAACCCTAGTGATTTAAGATCTTAATTTTCGGTTTTGGATATGTTTTTCTATGTTGTCAACGTGTCCACTTCCCTGCTAAAAAGACCAGCTTAGAGCATGAATTTCCATGCTGTTGCAGGCTGGTTTGTGCTGGTTAATGCTGCAGTTTGGGACTCGACTACAGAGTTATGGAGCTAAACTTTTAATTTCTGGCTTGCTTTTATGATGTTAACAGCTCACTTTACTTCCATAAGTAAACCTGGACTTCCTTTGGTACCTTGATGGGTAAAACTGTTCAAATGGTTGTTTTATAGAAGGTTCCCAAAATTCATGTGAGGAGCAGACAGAAGATCAGCACATGGCTCTGGAAGTAGCGAGCGGTACAGTATGCACCCTCTTTCATGATTGACAGGCTTTGCTAAAATCCCTTTATGCCATTATTTATGTGATTGCTTTTTTGCTTCACATGCTGATGCTTCTTTTTATTTGTGGCATATTTCAATCCTGCAGGATGTATTATGCTTCTGTTCAGATTGGTCTTATGGCTAATGAGAATGCCATCTTACAACTTGGTTTCCCTCCTTTTCTTGCTGTGAAATCCTTTTATGTTGCATTTATAATGGGATTGTTTTTTAAGTGTAATATAATATGTGCAGTGGCCCCAAAACATATCTGGACACTTAATCCATTCATAAAAATGTATGAATGTCTTTTCATTGTATAACAAAGTATCGAACCAAGTGGCATTAATTTGAAAGAACCTTGATAGCACAAGCACACTTTTCAGAAAAAAAAAAGCACACAAAAATACATTTATTTGGTCTTAAATTAAATAAAAAATGTATATATTGTTTAAAAATAATATTATTTGAACAGGTTATCAGACGTTAGTAGAACGTTCATAGTTGAGGGGAACTGACTTCATACAGTGGCAAGAAAAAGTATGTGAACCCTTTGAAATTAGCTGATTTTCTGCATTAATTGGTCATAATGTGATTTCATCTTCATCAAACTCACAAGTATAGACAAAGCACAGTGTTCTTAAGCAAACAACAAACAAACAATTATAATCTTTCATGTCTTTATTGAACACATCCCATTAAACTTTCAAAGTGCTGTGATAAAAGTAAGTGAACCTTTGGATCCAATAACTGGTCGATCCTCCTTTGGCAGCAATAACCTCAACCAAGCATTTCCGGTAGCTGCGAATTAGACCTGCAAACATTCAGAAGGAATTTTGGACCATTCTTCCTTACAGAACTGCTTCAGCTCAGCCATGTTCTTAGGATGTCTGGTGTGAACGGCTCTCTTGAGGTCATTCCACAGCATCTCTATTAGGTTAAGGTCTGGGCTCTGACTGGGCCACTCCAAAAGGTGGATTTTCTTTTTTTTTTTTAAGCATTCTGTAATGGATTTATTTCGATGTTTAGGGTCATTGTCCTGCTGCATCACCCAACTTCTACTGAGCTTTAGCTGGTGCACAGCCAGCCTGACATTATCCTATAGGAAATCTTGATATACTTGTGAATTAATTTTTCCCTCGATGATGGCAAGCGGTCCAGGCCCCAAAGGAGCAAAGCAGCCCCAAATCATGATGCTCCCTCCAACATACTTCACTGTTGGGATGATGTTTTCATGTTGGTATGCGGTGCCCTTTTTACGTGATACGTAGTGCTGTGTGTTCTTCCCAAACAATCCAACCTTAGATTCATCAGTCCATAAAACATTTTCCCAGTAGCTGTGTGGAGTGTTAAGGTGGTATTTGGCTGACTTCAGGCACACAGCAATGTTTTTGTTGGAAAGCAGCAGCTTCCTTCGTGGTGTCCTGCCATGGACACTATGCCTGTTTAATGTTTTCTGTATAATAGACTCATAAACAGAGATGTTAACCAGTTCCAATGATTCCTTCAAGTCTTTAGCTGTCACTCTAGGGTCCTTTTTTTACCTCATTGATCATTGTGCAGTGTGCCCTTTGAGTCATCTTGGCTGGACAGCCACTTCTAGGGAGAGTAGCCACAGTACTAAATCGTCTCTATTTATAGACAGTTTGTCTAACTGTGGACAGATGAATATCTAAGCTCTCCGAGATTACTTTGTAACCCTTTCCAGCTTTATGCAAAGCAACAATTCTTGAACATAGGTCTTCTGAGATCTCTTTTTTGCGAGGCATTGTCCATGTCATCAGTGCTTCTTGTGAATTCCAAACTCAAAATGTTTAAATGCTATTTATTCTCTTTAAGTCAAAGTAGCTCTAACCCACACCTCCAGTCTCGTTTCATTAATTGGATGCTTGGTTTGCAACTCCTGACTCTAATTAGCTTTTGTTGACGTCATTTTCCTAGGGGTTCACATACTTTTTCCAACTTATATAGTGAATGTTTGAATGATGTATTCGGTGTGTACAAGAATACAATAATGTGTGTGTTATTAGTTAAAACAGATTGTGTTTGTTCATTATTGTAACTCAGATGAAGAATCAAACCAGATTTTAAGACAAATTTATACACAAATGCACATGATTCCAAAGGGTTCACATACTTTTTCTTGCCACTGTACATCCACAAAAAATGACCTTGAGGCAAGTTGGTGAGAAGTTAGTTCTGAAAAAAACTCCTAACATAATTTGATTGCAGATGTACAGTAACTGGCTCTCTAATACAATGACATTTTTTAAGTGCCAGAAAACGTTTTGATGCCACTGTGTGTTTATATGTATGCTTTGTATGTATGTGAGGACACAGATCTACAACTCAACAAGCTTGTGTTTAATTTTGACATCACTTCTGGGGTATGCTGACAGGTTTCAGGGTTTAAAATTAAACTCAAGGGAGACTGTAGCTCTAGTCTCACTTTAATTCCAATGTGATTATTAGCCAAGGAGACCTCTGCCTATGCCAGGGAAGGTGTGATGTTATGTCAAGTCTGGAATTAATGATTTGTGCCAAATATCTGTGAATCTCAGCCACAGCAGAATGGTGCTTCATGGCTAAATGTTGGGAAAACTCTTTTCTCTCACAGGACACAATGCTTTAAACCTCTTAAGACCATTAGCTTGAATGTTCAGTGCTTTGCAGATATTTTTTGGAGTGTGCGGTTGCCAGTATTTGTTGCTTTTGTGTTGTGTATCTAAAGAAATAGTGTAGTATGTTTATGGTGTGATTTCATGATATGTACATTAACGTTTGCTTTGCCTCTTTTCAGCTGAAATTACTAGATAGTGTGCTGTACAGCTCTCTAATGCTGTCTTGTATGATTTTGTTTCTGTCTGCTACATATGCTGAACATTATTTAGCTGGAGGACCTGGGGCCACAGGTAAAAAGCTTTATTTAACTTATAACTTATTCTGAGAATGTATCACATTAGTGTCATGCATTATTCAATTGTCATTAAACCCTATTAATTACAGTGTAGTAGTTTTCTTTCTTTTTTTCCTTTCAACTAAATTCATTGCATAGTTTGTTTCTATCTTGTTCTGGTATTCCACCTTTTAAGGTGCTTTTGATGAGCAGGAGACTCCTCCTCTTCCATTAATATTTCTCTTAAATGTGATGTGTGTAAGTTTAGTATGGTATGCTATCTCATATCCCAGCTATTCAAAGGTAGGTTGATTTCCCCCGAAATGTGCAGACTTATCTGCCTGTGTTTTGGCATCAGTAGGTCGAAAGTTTTGCTGCTGAAATCAGTCTGTGGCTGTGTCTCATTTGGAAGGATGCGTTCTCCGGAGGTCCCATTTGTTGGCCGGATACGTCGGCCGCATACGTCATCGAGTCTGTCTCGTTTCAGAAAAGCGAGTAGGACACTTTGAATGCAGCCTTCGAATGCGACCTTCTTTCATGAGAATTCGGAGGATGCATGAGGTGTATCCTTCGTGGGCACTCACAACCCACAATTCTTTGCTTCAACGGAAGTCTAAAAAAAAAAATGAGGCCAGTTTGCCTGTAAATATGATGTTCAAACGCAAGGAATGTTAATTCCCAAGTTGAAGTACCTAAATAGATGGGTGCAGAGTATATAATATGTATAATTATATTAATATATAATTAAAATAAAGTATTAGACTAAAAGTACACCTGTAAAATCTATTTTCTGTTCTCTTTACATCATTATAACTCTCCTAAAATGTACCTCATACATTCCCTTCTAAAGGAACTTTTTGTTCCCTTCTCACTCAAAGTGCTCCCGCTTGTTAAAGAGTGGCATGCTGTCATAGCAGCCATGTTATGTTCCATTTCGGTTTGTCCTACGTAGGCCGTCTCGTTTAAACGATACTTGTTTAAAGGAGGATGCTTGGTATACTGCAGCCTTCAAAGGATGCATGCTACCTAGCACGCAGCCTTCCAAACGAGACACAGCCTGTGTTTACCTAAATTCAAACCACTGCCCCCAGTGGCCGAAGCTGAATGTTTTGTTGACCAGTTTCCTTGTGAAATGTCCACAGAATGGCGCCAAAATTGAGTTGTATTTTTAGTTGTAAATTATGTAATAGAATTACAAGAATACATATTTTATTAACTCTCTGCCCTATCCCAAACCCCAACCATCAACCTAACCATTAGTAGAGTAAAAATGTAATTTTTGGGTGAAAATCCAACCTCCGAAATCATGCTTACCAGCATGTCGGTTTCCTGTGTGGCGCTATTAAAACATTGCTGTTTGTTTGAGCATCCTAACCAGCCCAACACAACAACATTGGCTCAACCGATGAAATTATGAGGGGGGGTCCAGGAAACATGTTTGGTGATGATGGTGGCATAGAAATTACACACTTCACCTTTAATGTCCGTTTTTTAAAACTTTTTGCAAGCAATCAATCATGCCCTTCAATTGCACTAATCAGCTCTTATGTCTGTGTTCACTGTGAATTCCTGTTTCATCATAGCTGTTTGTTTAATGTTAGCAAAAGCCAGCAAACCAGTTTGCTATGTTTGCTCGTTATGTTTCCCCTCCAAATCATTTAACACTTGTCTTGGAGTTCTCAACAGTTTTCCTTGGAACACGGATGTTGTCATTGTGCTTTCTTTCAGCCAGTTTATAACATCTGCCTTGGTGCCTGTGGTGTACATGAAAGACATAGTGAATGGGATATGCACAACCCAGTTGTAATAAAAGTATGGGATGACGAAATCATAATAAATCGTATAAGTTTTGTACTTGTTCATCATGTACAAATTTTAAGGATTCTTGCAGGTTGTTCAGTTTACTTAATTAAAATAAACTAAAGTAACACATTTCTAGAACATTTTGTCACAGCTTGATTTCATTGCGTTCTATCCAGTTACATTTTTCAAATTGAAGTTTACTTAATCTATTTGAGTTTAGACTACATGAATACTTGCTCTGTAAGCAGTTGCTATCAAATTGACAGTGTAACAATTTCACTGTGCTCACCTGGCATATAATGATTGTTTTTTTTTGTTTTTTTGTGTCCCCTTTTTTGCCCAATTCCCTCTACTTACTAGGTCCTCGTGGTGGCGCAGTTACTCACCTCAATCTGGGTGGTGGAGGACTAGTTTTAGTTGCCTCCTTCCGAGACAGTCAATCCGCGCATCTTATCACGTGGCTCGCTGTGCAAGACATCACGGAGACTCACAGCATGTGGAGGCTCATGCTATTCTCCGCGATCCACACACAACTTACCACGTGCCCCATTGAGAGTGAGAACCACTCATCGCGACCACGAGGCGGTTACCCTATGTGACTCTACCCTCCCTAGCAACCGGCCAATTTGGTTGCTTAGGAGACCTGGCTGGAGTCACTCAGCACACCCTGGATTTGAACTTGTAACTCCAGGTGTGGTAGTCAGCGTCAATACTCGCTGAGCTACTCAGGCCCCCACAATTACTAATGATTAATAAAATAAAGTTGGACCAACATAAGAAAATTAATTAAATTAAACATTAGTAAATTTAGTTTGACAAACTTAATAAAGTTGAGTTAAAACTACTATAGTACATTGATTTTACCTAATCCAACTAAATGATGTTGACTCAAAAACTGACTTAATCTGACTGAAAGTAATTAAATTGCTTGTAAAAACTTTATCAAATTGAATTAAGGGTAATGAATTCATTTTTGAGTGCATCAAACAATGTTATTACGAAGTTTAACACCTAACCCAAACCTAGACCTAACCATAAAGTCTAACCTATACCTAAACCCAAAACCAAACCATGATTTGAATAGGAAAATAACTTGTGTAGCAGGAAAGAATGAACATATCAAAGTTTGGAACAAGACGAGGAAAGGGCATTACAGGTTATTGACATACATCAGTTATTTGTATTGCATAAATAAATATGGAGTAACCAAATTTGTTCAGTGTTCACAGACTCACAGTTTTTTTAAATAAAGTGTTGGATTTAAGGATAGCTCAAATTTGATACCTGTGGCCTGTTGAATGAATAAAAGTATTTTCGTACAAGCCAAGTGGTATGATATTTTAAGGTTTTACCGTGTTGTACGAATTATTACAAGTTGTCATGACACTATGTTGGATGTGCATTATAAGCACAAGTAAAAGGCAAAAGGGCTTTGTTTCCAGCTTTAGCAGCAGGATTTTCATCATATGGTTATGAAGAAAATCAACAAGACTCGGACTGGAGCTTTGAAGACCACCGGAGGAGACAAGAGAAGGACGAGGACTTCCTGAAAAGCAGCTGGACTGGACAACCAGACCTTTCCCATCATGGGCGGACATCCGTCAGTCCAGACCGCACCAGGAGTCTGTCACTGGAAAATGAGCCACCTGTCAATTTTATGATCCACAGTGCTGCCCTAGAAGACCTAACAACTGTTGGGGAGAGGATTGTAGAAGAGGAAGCCCATTACAGTGAATCCCCTCAGGAAGAACTGCCCTTGTACTGCAGTGAGAGCCATGCTGAAGAACTGCTCCAAGCTTGCAGCAGCAGGGCTCAGACAGTTCCTGTTGAATCTGTATGTACACCTTCTGAAACCAAAGAAGAGAGTAGTACAGAATCTCTTCCGCATGGACAAATGCGAGCAATAGGCACAGTGCAAGTACAAGTTGATAAGCACATGAACTACACAATGGATACTGCTGGTACTGAAGCTGATGCAGCTTTAGCAGGGGCCACTCATCCTTCTATGAACTCAATTGACTCACCAAAAGCTGTCCACAGCTCCCCAGCAAGAAAATCCCTGGTGCCAGTGGCTCAATCCAAAGGTCTGTGCAGTTGAGCTCACAGAATCCCAGTGCCGTGTTTCTTCTTTGGTTTGCCTCCACCTGTTTTACAGAGCTGCTCTGCACCACTTTCTGTCTTTATAAAGAACATCCTTGGAGGGGGGCCTGGGTAGATCAGCGAGTAAAAAAAGATGCTGACTACCACCCCTGGAGTCACGAGTTCGAATCCAGGGGTGCTGAGTGACTCCAGCCAGATCTCTTAAGCAACCAAATTGGCCCGGTTGCCAGGGAGGGTAGAGTCACATGGGGTAACCTCCTCGTGGTCACTATAATGTGGTTCGCTCTCGGTGGGGCGCGTGGTTAGTTGTGCGTGGATGCCGCGGAGAATAGCGCGAAGCCTCCACACGTGCTATGTCTCCGTGGTAACGCGCTCAACATGCCACGTGATAAGATGCGTGGATTGACGGTCTCAGACGTGGAGGCAACTGAGATTCGTCCTCCGCCACCCGGATTGAGGCGAATCACTACGCCACCACGAGGACTTAGAGCACATTGGGAATTGGGCATTCCAAATTGGGGAGAAAAAAAAAAAAGAACATCCTTGGAAATTAAATGGCACAATGAAGATAACCGTTTGTTGTCCTGCGATTGTTTGCTACACAGCATCATTTTGGGGCACTCAGCCACACTCTGTCATTCTTTTGTTCCCTGTTGCAGCCTATTTTTGCACAGATTGACAAAAAACAAGTTTGCTGGGCGTATTTCCATGAGTTTAGTCTGGCATGTCGGTGAGCATGAGTTTGTCTGCATGTGCTCACAACATCATTTGGAGCAGCACTGCTTTGACAGATCCCCTCACTTTCATTTATAACTTTTTGCAAACTTTCTTTGCAGCACAGAATAACCTGAAAAGATCCAGATTAAATTTGCAATTTAAAAACGTTTTTTTTTTTTTTTTTACCCAATTTTGTATATAAAAAAAATACATTAAAAAAAATCTTATTTACTGGTAACATCCACATTGGTTTTTATCTGTTCTTCACAGCTCAGTCCAAGACCAGTGGTGATACTGAGAAGAGGGTAAGTGCTAATGCTAATAGCTATTTTGTAATCTGTCTCTTCCACTTTCATTATGTTTTTTGTTACCATTTAATTTTATCTCACTCACTATTTGTGCACCATGGAGTTTTCATCCATTACTTTTTTTGCTCTTCATAAAAAGACCCTTAAAATCCCCAGCAGCAAAGTCAGACCCTCCTCCCTTAAAACACGTTCCTTCATCCTGAAAAAGTCCTTGGCCCCCTCTAATAGATCTCCCTCAGTACCTGGCAACATTGCTGGGCCCAAAGAATCCAGGGTAAGAGTGAGTATGGCTGCTGATGCTGAACCCTGCGTCATGATGCTTCTTTGGAGAGAGGTTTCATTTTGCATCTCCATTTTATTGGCAGTATGCTCTGTGTCTGGCATGATTAAAGGGATATTTCACCCAAAAATCTAAATTCTGTCATCATTTACTCACCCTAATGTTGCTCCAAACCCGTATGACTTTCTTTGTTCTGTGGAACACAAACGGAAAAAAATTAATTCTTCACACAGCTTTTTGCCATATACTGTTGTGAAGACGAAAAGTGAGTCTACTATGTCGAGCTCCAAAAAGGACTAAAAACACCATAAAACCACAATAAAAGTAGTTGATACTCTAATCGAATAGACTCAGACAGTGTTTTCCAAATCTTCTGAAGCCATACGATCACTTTGTGTGATGAACAAACCAAAATGTAATATGTTATTCACCCTCAAATTAAATCATTGAGGATGTAGGTACAGTATGCGTTGCCCAATTCAAATATGGCGACTATGGCGCAGGCTGGATGTCAGTGACATCAAACCTCTTTGGTTCTCGAGTGTCCCATGACGAAATGTCATGACATATTTGAATTGGACGCCCCATATTTGATTTTAGAGGAAATAGCGACTTTCGGTCTGTTCAACACACAAAGTGATTGAATAGCTTTGGAATTATAGGTGCATTCAAAATATAGTGCATGGGTCGTGTACATTACATTTACTGTGGTTTTATTGTGTTTTTCTTTTTTTTTTTTTTTCTTATGTTTTCCATGGAAGGAAGTTTGGAGCAACATGAGGGTGAGTAAATAATTAGAGAATTTTATTTTCTGGGTGAACTAAAGGGATAGTTCACCTAAAAATTGCAATTCTCTCATGTTTTACTCACCCTCATGCCATCCCAGATGTGTATGACTTTCTTCTGCTGAACACAAAGATTTGGAGAAGAATATTTCAGCTCTGTTGGTCCTTACAATGCAAGAGAATGGTGACCATAAATTTGTAGCTCTAAAAATCACATAAATGCAGCATAAAAGTAATCCATTAGTCTGCAGTGGTTAAATCCATATCTTCAGAAGCGATATAAGTATTGGTGAGAAATAGATTAATATTTAAGTTCTTTTTTACCATAAATCTCCACTTTCACGTTATTTCACATTTTGAAAGTGAAAGTGGAGATTTATAGTATACCTACACCTATCATATTACTTCTTAAGATATGGATTAAACCACTGGAGTCTTATGGATTACTTTAATGTGGTCTTTATATGATTTTTGGAGCTTCAAATGTCTGGTCACCATTCACTTGAATGGACCTACAGAGCTCAAATATTCTTCTAAAAATCTTCACTTGTGTTCACCAGAAGAAAGTCGTACACATTTGGGATGGCATGAGGATGAGTAAATAATGACAGAATTTTCATTTCTAGGTGAACTATCCCTTTAACAGTAGCTTCCTCTTACTCAGTGGGAAACTCATTATTCACACAAAGTTCCATGTTTGATTTAATTTTGATCCCGAAAGAGGTTTTGAATGATAGCAGTTTGTAAAGGCAACTGACAACAGATAGCATGGTTTTAAAATATACAGATTGCTTAACTTTAGCTGTACCTGTTATTTTGCTTCAGTCTTGCTACATATGGATCATTATAATTATTGAAAGTGCATTAAAAGTGCAATAAACTGTATGTTTGAACATGCAAACAGGCAGTAGGCCTATAATTAAATTTAGTTTTATTTATGGGTGTTTCTTCAATTATGGGCACTGTGGACTTTATAAAAAAAAAAAAAAAATTCTTTAAACCAAGTTTTCTTATTTTTTATGAAACAACATATGTCATTTCCATCTCAAATTATGTATTTTGTTATACATTTTAAACATGTTTGAAATAAAATTGCACACTCCTTTGTCTTGCTAAGACTTATTTCATAGCAAACTTTTTATTCATCCTAAATGGTAATATTTTCAAACTTTTTGCATAATTTGGCAAAATTACAGCTTGAAATGGATGCAAAATGGAATTGATGTACAAAAAAAGATATTTATCTTGATTTTCCTTTGTTTTCATCACACAACACATCTCAAGTATGTTAACCAAGTGCACTAACATTTGGAAAAAGAAAAAAAATTTAGTTGCAAAAATTGTTGGTCATGGTAGATGTGACGCCACAACTGATGGGCAGTTGTAAATTGTGTAGAAATTGATATAAATAATTTTCACACAATAAATATTCAAATAATTTGTTTAGAAAATTGGTTTAAATGTGTAATTATTAATAACATGTTTATTAATATTCATAGTTTAATATTAAAAGTCTAGTTTTAGACAAGACTAAAACAATAAAATCTACATATTAAAGGCATTTGAAAAGCAGTTACTAAAAAACAATGAAGTCATGTTCAAAAGTTTACAAGACCGTTTTAATGTGACCTTCATTTATCAAAAAGAAAAAGTTGAAATCTCTTAGTTTTAATAACAACCAACCTCTGAGACATAAAAGTGCCTGTATCTGAAGAAACACCCTTATAGAAACTGACCATCAGCAAACAGTTGTGTTTTGTGTGGCATTCATGAGCCAGTATGGAATATACATACTAAAGTCTTTCTATTTCTTAATATACGTACTGTATATATTCCTATATCTCTAGGCTCCTAGTAGTGTTAGACCCCATGCTGCTGGTACGAAGATTCCTGCCATGACTGCAGTTGCCAAAAATGGAAAAGGTAAGGAAGGTTACTTACACAAAGGAGTTTTAAAAAATAAATTAATGAACCATTTTAATATAAAAGATACAAAATTATGATAGACATTTTACATTTAATCATTTAGCAGACTCTTTTATCCAAAGTGACAAAGTAAATCTGCCTTGCAGAGCCAAAATGTAGTTTCAGTGTTGACACAGTTACTGCATTTTGTCTTTGTAGTGCAGTTTATGATCACTTTGTATAATGAATAAACCGTAATCCTAATTGTTTTTCACTTTCAAATCAAACCAAATCATTGATAAACTATGTAAACAGTGCTAAATCAGATACGGCAGTGACATCAGTAATATCAAACTTAAGAGTATTTGGTTATTGTGCGTCTTGTCACCAACCGCCATGACATCATGCATAATCAGCATATAAATGCACTCATTGATGGATATAAAGTAATAACCCTTATAACCCTAAATTGTGTCCAGACTCTCCTAAGACTCCTGAGACCAGCGGGCACAGCAGCCCTGGCACTCCCAAATCCCCTGCCAGCAAGGCTATGGGTGGCAAGCCTCTAGCCGGCACAGGCAATGAAATCAAGAAGGTGGCAGTGATTCGCTCAACCCCTAAATCTCCAAAGAACCGTTCTCCAACTTCACTGTCTGCTGCGGCCCCCCTACCTGACCTAAAGAACGTTCGCCCCAAAGTCGGCTCCACTGACAACCTAAAGCATCAGCCTGGAGGCGGACGGGTAATTCATTTTGAGTTGATTCAGTTTGTGTTCTGTTTACATCTAAAGGCCCGACATGTGTTCATGTTCAGGGATAAAAAGAAGTTCAAAAACAGCAGAGCAACAGTAAACTCTTAGCAAACATTTAGCCATCAGCCATACCACTGTGGGAGGCGTTTAGAGGTACATTTAAATATGAGGACGCTCAAGGTGCTAATGTGACATTAAAATGTGTTATCAATGACATTATGCCTCATTCTATGAGTAGAATTCACATGAGGTCCGTAAATGAAGCTGTTTAAACCACTCGATGATGATTTAAAGGAATATATATGTAGTAGAAAATGCGAATTCATGACGCTAATGGGCTAATACGCTATACGTGGCCATAATATGTGCCGGTTACACTGTTATTGTAATTTATGATGACACTGATACTACTGCAAAGATGGGTGTACAAAAGAGTTTTTTTTTTGTTTGTTTTGTTTTGCAAAATCCAGACAAAAGAATGATAAAAAGAGGCATATCTTACTTTGGGCAGATGTGTGAATGACTTTCACTGCAGATGGCACATGAGTGAATGGGCACTTGAGAGTGTTTGGGTAGATTTGATTGCTTTTGTAGACTAATTAAATCGCATGACATGTTCTTGGAAAATGTCTCTAAGCGAACGATCATAGAGATGTAGGTAAATTTGCACCAGCTTGCTAATAACTCTACATGCCGGTGTGTTCATGTTGACTGAACTTGACTGACTGAACAGCGTAAACAAAATAAGCTGCTGGCCTCAAGGTATGTGGAGCTCTTGGTCACACCTACCGATGACATGGACAAATAGCAGTAAGTTGTTTAGCAGCCGGTAAGATGTTTTCCTAAACATTCACACTGGCGAGCTGTAACAAACCACCATAACGAACGCAAAAGCACCTTTTTGGCCAGATTTTGTTCTAAATGATGTCACACCCATTCGTTCTTTGATTTCGTAGGAGGTATATCGGGGCCTTAAGGCAGTTAGGTGTGATCAGGATTAGATCAAAATTATTTATTTATTTTTTACTATCACTACAAAGCACATAAAATTATTCAGAGCATCCATTACATATATCCACTGTACTATGTGAAGTCTAATACTGTATCTATGTGTCAGGTTTTTTTTTTTACATTTTGGTCTAATTTCATCAGCCAATGAAAATTCACCAGTCGACCACCCAATTGTCTCTGTCTCTTTCCTACTGCTAAATTGTTTAAATTGTCAACTCCCTTCCCAATGTTCTGTCTTTTACAGGTACAAATTCTTGATCAGAAGGTGGACTTCAGTAATGTTCAGGCAAAGTGTGGCTCCAAAGCCAACCTCAAGCACGTACCGGGAGGTGGCAATGTGAGTAACAATAGAATGAACTGAACACTTAAGTGCATTTGTCAATGGCACATCACATCATTACCAGTAAACTGTCACTGTTTGCCAAATGTTAGCTATTGATTTCCAATTCTCAAAATGAAAATGTACCTCAAAATTAATTAATATATTATCTTGACAAGTGGTTCTCAACTGGTTTTGCTTCAGGACCCAGATTTTACATAGGAAATGTACATGGCGACCAATGCAGTACTGAACACGTAACCCACTTTCATTGTATTCTGGTTTCTGTTTTATTTTACCTTGTGTAGTTTTTGTTCATGTTTTTCAAGAATGAGGGCATGTCACACAACTTGTCCATGTTGGCATCTGCCTAGTTTGGCTAGCTTCTACCAAGTGAACAGATGAATTTACAGCAAAATATGGTAGAGTTTGATTGGACGTGCAGCTTTTGACATCAACAACAGGAACTGGTCTGGGAAGCATTTTCTCCTCCCTTTAAAAACTTGATAAGCCTATTTATCCCTATCAGAATTGACCCCCTCATTTTTAGGTTAATAATGCACCTGTTGAGAACCACTGGTCTAAACAACGTAAGTATATGCCATTCTAAAGTCTCTTTTGGGAAAAGACTCAAAAACTTGATAAGATTGTGGCTTCATACTTCATGAGAATCTGAAACCTTTTGCATTTAGATGCCTTCCAGTGTTCATGAATACTTCCCAACATTTGCTTCAAACAGGTGCAAATTCTTGATCAGAAGTTGGACTTTAGTAATGTCCAGTCTAAGTGTGGCTCCAAAGACAATATCAAACACTCACCTGGAGGTGGCAATGTGAGTTACTATGGGATAGAAACACTATCCAGACCTGATCCACTCCTAAAATGACCTTCATTCATTAATTACTTACCAAAAATATTTAACACATTGGTCCTTTCCCTACTGCTGGATGGTGACCAAGACTAATCAAACTCAAAGTCCCAACCGTCCCTTACTGACTTGAGATGTTCCTGAGATGTTCCTCATTTACGACATGACTTCAGATGTAGATTCTCTCAGAAGCGAAGAAATAGACTTCAGCTGTTCTGGGGTCTTTTCTATGTGGTCCTTTCTGATTTTTGCCTCACAGAAAAGATAATTGTCTCTCTTCTTCGACCTCTGCATTCTTTCAGGTAAAGATTCTTGATCAGAAGGTGGACTTCACTAATGTCCAGTCAAAGTGTGGCTCCAAAGACAATATCAAACATGTACCAGGAGGTGGCAATGTGAGTAACTATAGGATGAACTCAACACCCTCAGTCTTGGTTCTTCCTGAAGTTATGACCATTTGTGGAAACCTTGTAGAAAATGGTCTATCTCATTCAGTGTAGCACGTCTGCCTGTCACACAATTACCAACTACTTGTGCTTTTAGATTGATAATGAAATCAAAAGAGGGGTCTTTCGGAGTTTTGGATTATGTATAACTTGGATTTAGTTTTTTTAAATGTTTTGTAACAGAACAGACATGTTAAGGGTACAGCTGAAGATCAGAACCTTGTAATTGTCAGTGACTGTGTTTACATGCACACAAATATTCTGGTATAGCGTCATGTAAACATATTAACCTGATTGGGAAAACCAGATTTCACTCATGTCAACTCGCTGGAAGATTTAGCATGTTAATGTGGGTATGACTTATTTATAGGATATTGGTCTTGGTGGACTAGATCTGCTACGCTGCTGCTGCTGCTGCAGAGCAAGTACTGTGACTTGCTACTGCTAGAACATATACAGACATACTGAGTTAATCATGTGGACATGCTGCTGCTGCTGCACAATTAGACAAACACAAGACATGCTGCATCGAGCATGTAGGACATGCTGCTGCACAAATAAACATACATACAATCCCCCAACAAAGTAGGGAAGCTGGACAAATGCATAACACATAAACACGAAAAACAACCCCACCCCACCCCCCCCCCCCAGTCAAGTAGGTCTATCGTCAAGACTTGTGTACTGCTGCTGCTACGAAGACCCATGTGCTCCAAGTGTACACTAGCTAGGTGTGCCTTGGCCACTGGCCGAATGGAGTAATGCTAATAAACTCAATTTCTATGTGTTCCTTGGCCTATTTGGCCGAAAGGCTAGTGACCTGACTCATAATGTGTACCTGGACCTGGAAAGCCCAGAGCTTCTTTAACTAGTGACTTAGCCTAGCTATGTGTGGATTTATTTAAATTAATGACCTAAGATAGCGATGTGTGCCAGGCCAGATTTGGCTAAAGCTTATCTTGTTAAAGACGGGCTTCTAGTTGTCATGGCTGAAAGCAGACCTAACCATGCAAGTTGACAGAAGAAAAAGCCCCAGCAACCACCTGAGCACCGCACTGCAGTGATACTGACTTATCTGCAAAACTAAGCTTTTTAAATGTTAGACAAAGAGAGAGACACAAGTTGATTGGCAACTAGATTACATGTCAAAGGACCAATCAGTTGACACCATGCAAGCTGATTAGCTTAACATGTCACATGTGAGTGAGCCAATTGGTTAACAGATAACAAGTTCAAAGAACCTATCAGCTTGCGCCACATAGAGTTACATGGCTGAACTTTAAACCAATATACAGTGTTTTTAGAGATTAATAAGAAAACATGCATATTTGTGCATTAATCAGAATTTGGTAATATTCTGATTATGTAAGCATCATGCAAACAAATTAACCTGATTGGGAAAACCAGATTAAGCCAATATTCAGTGTTTGTAGAAATTAATAAGAAAGCATGCATATTCGTGTATTAATCAGAATTTGCTCATATTGTGATTATGTGAGTGCAATGTAAACACATTATTCTGAATATCCGCTATAACTGAACATTCATTTATATTTGTGAATGTCAAAACGGTAATTCTGGGTGTCACACCATACAGACAGTTGTGAATTGTCAAGCTATTGAAGGAGGAAACTATTTATTTTATTTACATTTTACCAACATTAAAAGAAATGTAATGTTCTATATTTTTAAGTCTCATGGCCTACATTTTGCAATTGTAAGGCATGATTGAGAATTAATCTGTTGATTAATTCTAAATGCAATGTAATAAATGGCAAGAGTGAGCATCTTCAGTATTTCCAACAGAGGATAGCAGGAAAAGAACATGAATGCCTTAGTTTATTCAGAGTATGCTGAATACATGAATACGGGATTATTCCAATAGCTTTGGCATGTGTAAACGGTCTCAACCAGAATATGGACTTTAATCGGAAAATGATGTGCATGTAAACATGGTCAGTGAATGAGTGAAAATTTGTCAAAAGCAAAGACATTATACTAATATACAGTACATATGAGTTCATGTTTCTACTCTACCATTCACATACTCATCATGACTTCACTGGCAGTTCTCTCTTCCTTTAAGATTATTAGGCAGTGTCTTCCCAACATTTTTGCTTTTCCAGATAAAAGTTCTTGATCAGAAGATGGACTTTAGTAATGTCCAGTCAAAGTGTGGCTCCAAAGACAATATCAAACATGTACCAGGAGGTGGCAATGTGAGTAACTATGGGATTAACTCAACACCCTCAGTCTTGGTTCTTCCTGAAGTTATGACCATTTGTGGAAACCTTGGGACTAACAATTTGGACACACCATTCCATAAACACTTCTACAATTCTTTCATGTTCTAAAAGGCCTCGACTGATGATGAATTGTGTTAGTGAGAGGACCTTTTATTTGGGTTCTTCTCTGCTCCCTATTGGCAGATAACTCCCATTCCCCAAACTGTTTACTCTTTCAGGTGCAAATTCTCGATCAGAAGTTGAACTTAAGTACCGTGCAGGCTAGGTGTGGTTCCAAAGATAATATCAAACATGTACCCGGAGGTGGCAAAGTGAGTAAACACGGGACCATATGTTGAATGTGGTGTTATTTTAACCAATAATGATAATAACAAGACCTTAAAGGAATAGTTTCCCCAAAAATGAAAATTCTGTCTTTATCATTTAATGGAAGAAAGAAAGTCAAATGAGTTTGGAACAACATGAGGGTGAGTAAATGAAACAGACTTTTCATTTTTGGTTGAACAATCCCTTTAATAGAGTTTTAGTGTAACCCTGTAATATTTGCTGTTTTTGTGGTGGTCGGGTTATGAATATTTATGTTGTTAATGCATATTTCAGTGTATTGTTCAACCCCAATGTGCATGTTATTAGTATTTCACATCATGCAAGGCCTGACTTCCCAAACCCCCTAAAACTTCAATCCATTGTGAACATAAAGCCATTTATCACAATTGTCATTCCTCTTTATGTACTAGTATTGAGAAGTGATAAATGCATTTTATGCCATTTACAATCAGAAGAGTTAGAATTGACTCAGATGACCTTGTAAGACCTTAAGCTTTGGAAAATGTTTACATGTTAAAATAATAATAATAATTATATAAATATGTTATACTGTACATATTATTATTATTAGACATATTATTATAACTGATAAAAACAAAAAGCTCCCAAGCTTGATCAATGTTAAACATGTAATAAACTTTCCATATAATTTGAAGGGTTTGATTTTGCTTGTATGGTTTTAAAAAGCCTCGGTCCTTTAAAAACCAGATGATTGAACCACTATTCTAACCTTGTATTACAACTGCCCTGTAATTAAGGATATTTAGTACTGTTACTAAAGTACCAGCAAGTTTACTGCTAAAATCCATAGAGATCCTAAAGCACTGAAGCCGAGTTGCTCTCCCCAGCACAGAGGGGGCTTGTTATACCACTCTGGTCAGCCGAGTGTGCCTTTGTGGTGAGCAGTTGTCTAGAGACGAGAGTTGACCTCACCCTGAAGACACTGAGGTCTTTTCATACAAAAAAAAAAAAAACTCAACAGCTGTGGCTATGAGGTCACTGGATCTATTTTGGGAGCAGGGATGGTATCACAATTGTACTGTTCTGATGTTGCATCCTCAATCCATAGTGTGAAATAAAAAAAAATGTCCAAATGTTTTAGAATTAATGAGCACTTAAGAGTTTTTTTTATGTCTATTAGCTTTGAGGCAATCTATATGCTTGTGGATTATTAATGTGTTTTAATCACACCTTGAGCTCTGTGGTATGCTTGAAAAGTAAAAGTTATCTTATACATAAATGTATACAATTTTATACAAAATAATGTACTGGGAAAGACCTGTTACTTTCACTGCCCTTGGGGTTATTTGATCACATCACAATAATCGAAATCAGATAACCTTTTCCTGTTATGAAGTAATGCAATAATTTACACATAATTTATTACGTATCCAGTTATAGGTTCTGTCCTGTTGTTACTTGAATAACAGATATGATTTTATTTTAATTTGGTCAACACGCGTGTGTGAGCTGAGCAAGCCGACAGCAATCGAGCGCCTAGATGAGCGAGTGTATGTAGCACACTCTCTTATGTCCCTCACTCTCAAGTTGAGCTGGGTAGCATGTCAGTTATTTTCTTATTTCTATAAAACATCAGAATGAACCAATTCACTACAATTACTTAAACTTCCCAGTGCTACAGAGGACATTTTAGGAGATGTGCACATTCTAAAAACTCAGTGCAGACGCTCGCGTGGCACAACGGCAGCTCTACTCTGTTTTACGATGATTGTTTATGGGCATTTTAACAAGAAAGAGCAGTGCTGTGTGGATTAATTCTGAAATGTAATCTGGTACTGATTACAAATTACATGACTTCAGTTGTAATCTGTAACAATCTTTTAGGTTAGAATGATGCGACAGACATACTGCCACTAGACAATTACAATAACATATAGTTTATCTATATTTTTAAAGCAGTTTTGGTTATTTTTATAACTTTATAAATGTTTAATATAGAAAATGACATAATCCAAATGAATATGAGCTGGCTAGCTTGAATGATGTAAACACCATAAATGCGCACATCATATAGTGTCATTAGGGGCTGAGCCCCCCTAAGATTTAAAGCCTAGAATCACCCCTGCCTCCAAGTGCTTCTTCAGATTGGATTTGGAGATTGGATGTAATTTTTGTAAGGCAAAAATTGCGTTGCTTGGTTATTTTCCCCCATTTCTCTTTGAAAGTCAAGTTATTTTTGTACACGGTTATAGGAGGAACAAGACCACATTGTCTTTAATGGATGCAGTGCTACCTGGCTAGGCCCATCACACGTATTTTTAGACCGTAAAATTTCGGAGCATAATTAAGTACACACTTGTTATAACCATTGGGTGACTGGTAATGTAATCAAGATTGTAATCATGTAATCCATATAAATGTAACTGTAATTTGATTACGCATAAATATAATGAAAATATAATGTAATCCAATTACAAGTAATACATTTTTGTAATCTGATTACATAATACAGATTACATCTGTTACTACCCAGCACTGAGAACGAATTCATGAGCAATATATCTGACCAAATACCAATCCTATAACAAACACATCATTCTTTTTGTGTGGCGCTTCATCCATGTAAATCTGGAGTTTTCCAAACTTCTGTTAAACTCTGCCAGTGGATGAAGCTGGTGGTGACTGCAAAGAGATGCTTCGATGTGGAATATGTGACAGCGACACCCAGTGTTCAGAACTTGAATTTTCAAATGTAATGCCTTTTCCAATGAAAAAGGTATTAGTGTGGATGTGGCATTTGTGTGCTATAACTTTTCTAACCAACTGGAATTACAGTTTTCTAGCTAGACTGCAAGCACTCACAACCCTGTCATCAGTTACCTTGATGAATATTAACTAGATTCTTTGGCTTGTGTAGGTTCAAATCCTCCACAAGAAGATTGACCTGAGCAATGTGCAGTCAAAATGCGGATCGAAAGACAACATTCGCCACAAACCAGGTAACTGAGCACTTCCATTAAATCCATTTCAGACTATATATGCCAAAGAAAACAAATGTATTGCTCAAGCTATGACACAAGTTATATAGCATTTTGAATGCGTTTAATCATCCGTTTAATTTGGTTAAGTCATGAGAAATGTAACCTGCCTCTTCAAGGTGGAGGAAACATTGAGATCAGGTCAGAGAAGCTTGATTTCAAGGCTCAGCCAAAGGTCGGCTCGCTGGGAAACATCAAACATATGGCTGGAGGAGGCAACAAGAGGGTAAGCCAAGTCTTCATCTGATGCAAAATTATTTATTCTCCACCTCTGCTGAACTCACTACACCAAAAAGATGAAGGAAAAAGTTTATAAATCATTATCATTTTAAAACCTAAATCTGTCTCAAGTCCACTCTGGGTTTACAAAGATAGTTTTTTTGGTTTCTGTTTGAAATAGCCTTTGCATTTGGATATGTTGCCTAGGTAGGCAGCTGTCTTGGTTTTGGAACAGGGCTCATAAATGCATGTTGACATACATGCAACAAACACAAATAACTGGTAAACGAGATTGCCTTCCCCTTTACCTCTTTCAACCATTTCCTTCCTGCCATTGCTTTAATTTCTTTTCGTTTCTTTTATCTCCATCTTTTCTGTTCAGTTCATTCTGTAAAATTCTCCATTATTCTGATATCATCTGATCTGTTCATATGAACGCCTACACTGAAAACTACAAATTTACTGCATACATTTATTTCCTACACATTTTGTTTTATTGCATTTTGAATTACTGAAAAAAACCTTATTCGTTAAAGGGATAGTTCTCCCAAAAATGAAAATTCTCTCTTCATTTACTCACCCTCATACCATCCCAGATGTGTATGACATTCTTTCTTTTGCAGAAGACAAACGAAGATTTTTAGAAGAGTATCTCAGCTCTGTAGGTCCATACAATGCAAGTGAATGGTGGCCAGAAATTTGAAGTAACAAAAAGCACATAAAGGCACCATAAAAGTAATCCATAAAACTCCAGTGGTTAAATCTCTTTTTTTAATTTATTTTTTTTTATTTTTTTTTACTGTAAGTTCTCCTCTCTGCCCAATAGTTGGCAATATGCATGAAGAATGTGAATCTGAAAGTGAAAATGGAGATTAATACTAAAAAAGATCTTAAATATTGATCTGTTTCTCACCCACAATTATCAAATAGTTTCTGAAGACATGAATTTAACCACTGGAGTTGTTAAGGATTACTTTTTTAATGCTGCCTTTTAAAATTTTGGTACCCATTCTCTTGCATTGTATGGACCTTCAGAGCTGAGATATTCTTCTAAAAATCTTCGCTTGTGTTCTGCAAAAGAAAGACATACACATCTGAGGTGGCATGAGGGTGAGTAAATGCTGATAATTTTCATGTTTGGGTTAACTATCCCTTTAAGGTGAAGTTTGTAATTTCTGCGCCACTAGTGGCGGCAAACAGAATTGGACAAATAGTAACAAACAAAAAATAGTTTTCAAACAGGTTTCTCGAAAACTTTTCCCATCTGCAAATAGTCCTGCCCCAAACTCAGGCCATTGGTTGAGTCAATATTGCTGTGTCTGGCTGTTTGTGATTCTAAAACAAACAGGGCAATGTTTTAAATGCGCTACAGAGCCCATCTTTACACTTCTGGGAATCAACATACTTATTGTTGTCTCTGCATATTAAACTGGGATAGGAGAACGATTTTATTGTTGATAAAATTACACACTTCACTGTTAATTTTTTCACATTTCTGTTGCCATCATTTTTCTTTTTTGTTCACCTTTATGTTGAACCCACATCATTTTGTGTTTCTTTATGTTTTGGTTGACCATGATGTTCATGTAACTACCCATCGGCCATCTGGGGTCGGACTTAAGAGAGAAAAGGGGAGAGGGGCAGACACACCCAAAGACGAGGGCTTCCTCACCCCAGACCCCTCAGATACCCCCACCCTCTCATCTGCCAGTCTGTCCCCAGAGCCCATCCACATCAGCAACCCCCAGATAAGGATTGAGGACTCCAGTAAGTATTCAGCCAGACATTATGGGGATGGCTGATCCAAAAATGAAACATTCTGTCATCATTTACTTATCCTCATGTCATTCCAAACCCCTATGACTTTCGTTCTTATGCGAAACACAAAAGAAGAAATTTTGAAGAATGTCTCAGTCCATCATTTCCAAACAACCCAAAATATAAGTAATTCTTCCATTAAAATCTTGACGTCCGTTGGGTGTTCATGAGAGTACAGAGAAGCTTGTTAATGCAGTGCAGCGCTAAAAAATTTAAGTTTGAGCTTGTGAGAATGAGCTTCTCTCATGCACCCTCATGAACGTGCAACGGAACTCACATTCCAGTGCCACTGTAATAGAAAGAGGGACCAATTCATAAAGGTTTGGAACAACATGAGGGTGAGGAAGTGATTACCTAATTTTCATTTTTTGATTGAACTATCTCTAATCTTATGTTAAGACATTAACATAAACTTTTTTATTTTGAAGAGGGAGCGTCCTCAAAGATAGGGATCAATTTGTGCCATTCAGAAATCAGTTAATCATTTGATAACTGCTTTGGCAAATCAGGAATCAATTATTGAATAAATAAAACAATAAATGATTTTATGTGAAATTAATAAAATTTAATAAATAAACCTTTCAGTAGGTGAAAATGAAGTGATTGAAAATTGCATTTTGCTTGGCATTGCAAGCTCGCACATTGACATTCATTGTAAAACCTAAGAAATGTATTGGTGTGAAAAGCATCTTGGGTGCCATCTTCTGGCACTGTAGAGAGGGAAAATCAACACTTCAAATGGACTAAACATATCATTTTATTATCACAATATGAATATATATATGTATATATATATATATATATATATATATATATATATATATATATATTTTTTTTTTTTTTTTTTTTTTTTTAAGTTTAAATATGTTTTATTCGTTGCTAAATTGTATATGTATATATAGAAATTCATGAATGTTCTCATAAATTTTTTGATATTACAAAATTGATTTGTGCGTCTATTGCTGTACCTCTTCATACACCATATTTCACATTTCTTAATTGCTTCATGCATTGATTATATTATTATCCATTGATTTTTTTTTAATTGATCAGTTGATCTCTTTTATTTTTAAGACTAATAAAAAAGTGAAACACAGGTAACAGGTGTCATCACAGGAATCGTAAATGTAAGATGTAAGAATGTCTTTTAGATATTCTAAAAAATCTGGGTTACAGTGCTGCACTTACACTGAAGGTTAAGTTCTTTAAATGTTAAAATACTCACTATTTTAAAAGTATAGCCAGATGTAAACAATATGCGTGCTAACATGTTTTAGTGTGATAAAATCACAAAAAGCTGCAAAAATTATGATTTAAACAACTTTACAGTTAAACAGTTTTAACAGATTATTTAATCTTAAATGCTTTTATAAAATTAAAAGCTTCACATTTCTGCCTTTAAACATATTCTGAAAGTGAAAATGGAGATTGATAGTAAAAAAGGATTTAAATATTGATCTTTTTTTCACACACACCTGTCATATCACTTCTGAAGACATGGATTTAACCACTGGAGTTTTATGGATAACTTTTATGCTGCCTTTATATGATTTTTGGAGCTTCAAAGTTCCGGCAACCATTCACTTGCATTGAAAGGACATACAGAGCTGAAATATGCTTCTAAAAATCTTCTTTTGTGTTCAGCAGTAGAAAGGGATGGGATGACATGAAAGTGAGTAAATAATGAGAGAATTTTCATTTTTGGGTGTACTATCCCTTTAAGTAGTCCATTCATTTGTCACACTGAAAATAGAAGGCCAGGTCGAGTGCATTGCATTGTGTTATACAGTGCACTGTTGGATACTGCACTTTTTGGCAAATTTAGGAGTGCATCTGGAGTGTGCTGATCTGAACATAGCCTTGTAGTTTCAAGAATACATGTTCTGATCTTGAATGACTATAATATGGTTTATGGGGATAAACTGCATTGAAATGGATTTTCAGTGCAGAATTCTTTTTTAATCTCGGTCCAAGAATTTCATTTCTGCTCTGAGCCAAAATAAACCCTGCACACTGCCCTGTTCACCTCAAGAGTTCCTTATTAGTTTGTATATTTTCTTTTCTCAGATTGAGTCACACAAACTGATGTTCCGTGAGCAGGCCAAAGCGCGAACCGACCATGGCGCAGAAATCGTGTCTCTAGAGGAGTCGCCACATGGCTTGAGCAACGTTTCCTCCTCTGGCAGCATCAACATGGCAGATCCGCCTCAGCTTTCCACCCTCGCAGACCAGGTGTCTGCGTCTTTGGCCAAGCAGGGCTTGTGATTGGACCACACCACCACCCAAACAAGCCACTAAACCCCACATCCCTCCTTTCCAAAAACAACACACCCATTCAGATACCTGAAACGGTAGCATTGTAATTCTGAAACGCCTCATTTTGTTGCTCAGAAAACATTGTCAAGAAACCTCTGGCAGACACTGTTCAATTTTGTAATATGTATGATTTATAGGCCAATGAAGCGGTTTTGACTGAATTATGTATGGATTTGCCTGTCCACTTGTCCTTTGCTTTAAGTCAGTGTTATTGGTGAGAATTTAGGAATCGAAAGGATTTTTTTGTCCTACAATCTCTTTCTCTTGACATTAGTGGATATACAGTATTTAGTAGCACAAAATTACATTCATGTATTTGTTGAACATCACATTTTCTTTTGGCATGCCAATTTAAGCCTTTGGTTTTAAATGTTTAAAGGCTGAATCAGATTAATAGTTGATTTGAAATCACGAATAAGTCACTAAGAAGCATCTTAGAGCACCATGTCTTCAGAAAAATAAAAACGTAAAGCCCTGCCATCCATTTTAAAAGATGTGTAAGGCAAAAGTGACAAAAAACAAACAAACTACAAAACAGCTTTGTGTAGAGAGCTAAAGGCTTTTTGGTTCTTTCATGCTCTTGTGTGTGCCATTGATCTAAGATTACACTTCGCCAAGATGGGAAGAAGTCCAAGATACCCCTTGAGATATGTCCTGCAGTAAACCTTGATATTCAGAGTGCTTCATGAAAAAACACTTTTCTTACAGTATTATTCTGTGGATATGGGAAGGTTATGATATGGAAACAGTTATTTTTGTGCCTACTGGCAGTTTAAATTATTCATTTTTGTCATTGCTTCACTGAAAATGCCTCTCCTACTTTTACTTAGTTCTTTAACATTAGCAAGTAACAAAATATTAAATTGATATTGATGCTTTTTGCCTAAAACTAAATTACGGTATCTTAAAGTTGTAGCTATGTGCATTTTTTAACCAAGTTGGACATGACACATGTTTTTAAGGACAAGTTGCATGTGTCAAATTTAGCCGAAGCAATGACTGATTGAGATTTTATGCATAACACTGCCAATAGTTGTTCTCTTGTATTGCTTATGTGATGGCCAGATCTAATTTATGAGATGAATTGCCAAACTGTTCTCCTTAAAGGAATGAATACAAGTTAAGCTCAATCGACAGCATTTGTGTCATAATGTTGATTGCCACAAAAATTAAGTTCGACTCGTCCCTCCTTTGCTTTAAAACAAGCAACAGTGAGGAACTTACAATGGAAGTCAATGGAGCCAATCAGTAAATGTTACAATAAACACTGCTTCAAAAGTATAACCACAAGACGTAAACAATATGCGTTTTAACATGATTTTAGTGGGATAAAATCACTTACTAACATTTTCCGTGTAAAGTTATAGCTAATTTTACAACTACGTTGCCATGGCGATGTTATGTAAACAAACCCTTAAACCCTAAAATGACTGTAAAACATTTACAGCTCAAATAATACATGAGTTTTAACAGAAGAATTGATGTAAATGCTTTTATAAAATTATAACCGTCACATTTCTGCCTTTATACCCACCAAAAATTGGCCCCATTCACTTCCATTGTAAATGCCTCACTGTAACCTCAATTTTTGCTTTTTTAAAGAAAAGGAGGGATGAGTCGACATATATAATGCCACAAATGTTGTTGATTGAGCTTAACTTGTATTGAACATGGAATATTCCTTTAAGGCACACTCCGGTCTGTTGTAAATTGCCCATCACATTTATTCTCATAATACAATATGTTGTATTGTTTTTCACAAAAAAATCCACTACAGCACAAGCATGCCCGTTAAAACTGTCTGATCTTTTGAACACTTCCTACTATTACGTCTTAGGGTGTTCTATTCAGTTGAATGATGATGGAATGGCCTCAACTAATCATATTTTTTAAATTCTCTCCCTTGCACTGTACTATTGCAGAATGTTTAATGAGCTTTGAACCACTCCACACTATCTTTGCTCCTTGCATGCATTTCATGTAAGCAACCCGAGATACTGCATTGCCTCTTACACACCTTCTTACGTAAATCCCATAATCGCTGACGTGCTTATTAGGATACCTATGTAGATAGTAGTCGAAAAAGAGCACTATACTCATTCGGCAACCTCTGTTTCTTTGTGTTGGAGATGAAGCTGTGTAACTAGCATTAGATATTAAATGTATGTTTATTGTATGTTTATGACTGTATGTTTCTACAAGGACTTGAAGAGACTTAAAAAAAATAAAAAACAAAAAATTTAAAAAAAAAAAAAGCAGAAAAGTTCAGAGATCATGCTTGCAACACTTTTGGCTGCATGCCGAGTTGTTTTTACATGGATTTGGCAACACGTTTCTGGACGTTTTCTGACTTGGGTTGGTTTCGGTAGGTGAAGGTTTTGGAAACATGAGTTTGTTCCACTTGTGGTGCTTTTGTAGGACGAGGGGGAAATGAGAGTTTAGCTGACAGGAAGGGAGGAAAAAAAACAGTCGGTCCTTTGGTTTAAATGTCTCACTCTATAGCACATACCACATGGTTCTGGGTGCAGTTTTGTCATCCTGTTGTCATTGACTCCATATCCACCATTTTTGCAGTTTTAAATTTTAGCTTGGGAACTGTGGTTGTCAATATTGTTAATGTGTGTTTTATTAATAACTGGTTCACAATGATTCTTGTTTATGTACATGTGAATTTGGAAATAAAGGATATTAAACAATTTAATGTGCCAATTATTATCATTATTAAGGTACAATGGGGCTAAATGCCCCTGGGGTAAAAGGCATTTTTAACACCCTGAATAGCAAACTAAACTACAACTTTCCTACTTTCCTAAACACCTGTTTGTCACTATGCACTGCAAAATTGTCCTGATCTATGAGGTCATGCAATATCTAAAAGTGGATTTTAAGGGGACTTTATCTAACATTTAATAACTAAAAATGTATGTAGCTAATGAGAATCCCTGATATTTTCACATTTATTTTAAGACAAACTACTTGGTCATTTTCAAGGTTTTATTCAAGGTGATTAAATCAAATTTTTCAATAACTGTCTAATAAATGAAAGAAAAGTATTTGGGGTAAAAAGCCCCCTTGTTGCAGGGGCTACAGCCCCCCCCCCCCCATCAAAAGTGGGGGGAATAGACATAAAGAAATGTTCAGATTGGGCTCATATTGACTGATCCAGTCTCAAACTGATTTTATGGTATCTTAATTTGTTACTCAAAAAAAAAAAAAAAAAAAAAAAAAAAAAATAGTATCTTGCTGTCTCAAAAGTATTTGCATTAGTGGACAAATTTTGCCCTATATCTAGTAGCACTTGTGTGGGGTAAAAGGCCCCATTGCCACTTTTTTAATGAGTTTTAATTACATTTTTAATTTTTATTTAAAAAAGAAAGAACCAAATGGTTGATTCTTTTCACAAAAATGTTGTTCCTCCATCGTCAATCAATAAAAAGAAATTTATTTATTTATTTATTTATTTATTTTTTTTTAAATCTTGCTGCACTTAGCAATGAGAAAAAGCTAATTTTCCTTAAAGGAATAGTTCACGCAAAAATAAACCATTCTCTCATCATTTACTCACTTAGAATCGATATTATAGATGTGGGTGAGAAACAGATCAATATTTAAGTCCTTTTTTACTATAAATCTCCATTTTCACTTCCACTTCCTTCTTTTGTTTTTGGTGATTCACATTCTTCGTGCATATCACCACCTACTGCGCAGGGAGGAGAATTTATAGTGAAAAAGGACTTAAATATTGATCTGTTTCTCACTCACACTGATCATATCACTTCTGTAGATATGGATTTACCACTGGAGTCATATTGATTACTTTTATGCTGCCTTTATGTGCTTTGTGAGGTCCAACAGAGCTAAAATATTCTTTTAGAAATCTACGTTTGTGTTCAGCAGAAGAAAGTAAGTCATACACATCTGGGACAGCATGAAGGCGAGTAAATGATGAGAGAATTTTCATTTTTGGGTGAACTGTTCCTTTGAGGGGCGTCTTTAGCCCCTGTACTTGAAGAACTGACTTCCCAGTGAGGTTCCCAGTGATGGGCAATAAGTGAAGCTATTAGCTTAACTACATTTATCAGTAGTGAGGTGGTAACTTCGCTAATTTTTAAATTAAGTATTTTTTCAGTAGCGAAGCTATATTATTCATATATATCATACAGTGTACCCAGCATTTACTGTCGCCAATTTTGAATCAGAAATAAAGATGTCCGCTTCACTAATGGATGACTCAATTGAGTCGGTTCTTTATAATGAATTGGTTACACGTAATTGTTAAGCGGTCTGAATCGGTTCGCGATTCAATCTGAATGACTCAGAATGCTCACGCGCGCGCTGCTGAATCGTTTGGAGTGTTCACTCACTCGCCAACACGCTAACAGGATTGAAAATAACACGGAAAACAAGATACCGCTGGTTGCAGTGGGTATTTATCTACAATCAATGGAAAACAAACATGCCAAATGCGTCCTAGCGTTTGCCAGCGATGAATGTATGCAGCTTGTGAACAACTACTGCAGGTAAAGATCATTTAACCACCAAAAGAGTACCAAAACACTTTGTAGCCTACACGAAAACACATTAAAAAAAAGAAGTGCCATGGCATTACTATGTTTTTGGACATGTGCCACCTGGGTGCACCAATACAGAATGGTACATACATTTGGTATATCAAAAGCCCTATTTGGACGGGATTAGCTTTATGTGGGGTTATGTAACAATTACCAGAGCTTCTCCATCATTTTAATCCCGTGCGAATCGGTCATGTCAGTCATTTTTACAGACTGCGCGTTTCCGCGAGGGTAAAAATTGCAGCGTGTTTTACTTACTATAAAACGGCCTTTAAAAATAACCCCATAAAAATACATAATGTGTGAAGGGATTGTTCATATTTTAATTCAAGAGTAATATAAGATTACAGGCTTGTTAATGTCGCCACTTCTATTGTATTTAGCCAGATATTCCAATCAATTTCTAATAATATCAGCACAGTGTACATATTTTAATAGGTCGGTTACGCGTGATAGTAGTGTGTAAATGCTGTAGACCAGTGGTTCTCAATTTTTTCGTTTCATGCCCCCGTTTGAAACAAGAAAAAACTTTCGCGCCCTTTCGTTAATAAAAACTGATAATTGCGAGGATTCCTACTGTGAATGCAAAGAAGCCTCAGCAGTCTCTAAGGCCCTGTCCCAATACCCACACTTGCGGTCTTGGCCACTTGAGTGCGCGTGCACGCGACAGGAAGGAAGTGTTCAAGACTGTCCCATGTCTAAAACATGCCAAAGCTCAGTGCACTTAACCCATACTAAATCCACACTAGTGCAAATACCGCTTCGGAGCGGTCTTTCAGACTAAGTGTATCCCAGAGTCCATAACGATCAGGGGCAACACACCGCCTACCCGACCGTGATGACCATGATGACGTCAAGGGAATCTTATCAGCATAAGTTATTTATTATAATCAGATAGTGAGAAGCATATATTTACTTTAGTATAAATTAATATATTCATTATATAACGTGTTTGGGATGACCATATCAGCATCATAATTACAAAATATTATTTATGTGTATATTTATATACATCTTTATACTTCTCGCCCAGTAATCACCTTATTTTGTTTGTTCTTTGCTAATACCACTGGTCATTTATCAGCCATTGCGGCATACAATCAGGGACGGCCTGTGGCAAAGGCGACATAGGCAGTTGCCTAGGGCGCAAACTGACAGAGAGGGGCCACACAAGATTTTTTGGGGGGGTTTTTTGTCGGAAGTGCGCCCTCTCGTGACGACTGTGTGCCCCTCTACCCATATATTGAGCACTAGCGCTACGTGATTATATTATAATCGGATCCTTATCATATGTGGACAAAATGAGTGAAAAAGGAACCAAATTATCAGGTGCACAAGGCAGGAAGCAGCACAAAGAAGAGGAGCAGAAAAAAAGAGCAATATAATGGTAAGAATCACAAGTTAATGACTGTTCATGTCAGCCATTGATGTTTATTTACTACTTTGAAATAGCTTATTTAGAACCTCTTAACTGGCATGGACATGTGGGCCATTTTTTGCTTGTTTGTTTTAAGTTTAGTGCAAGTTGGGGGCCTGGGTAGCTCAGCAAGTAAAGATGCTGGCTACCACCCCTGGAGTCACGAGTTCGAATCCAGGGCGTGCTGAGTGACTCCAGCCAGGTCTCCTAAGCAACCAAATTGGCCCAGTTGCTAGGGAGGGTAGAGTCACATGGGGTAACCTCCTCGTGGTCACTATGATGTGGTTCTCTCTCTCAGTGGGGCGCGTGGTGAGTTGTGCGTGGATGCTGCGTAGAATAGCGTGAAGCCTCCACACGCGCTATGTCTCCGTGGTAACGCGCTCAACAAGCCACGTGATAAGATCCGCAGATTGACTGTCTCAGACGTGGAGGCAACTGAGATTCGTCCTCCGCCACCCGGATTGAGGCGACCTTTCAACAACCTGTAGTATATTAATAAATGAATAGATGGGTACAATTTTCAGTTATTTATTATTTTAAGTAGGCTATAACAGTCACTGCTACCAAAAACATTCAGTCTTCAGCTGAGTGAAAATACAAAAACAGCTGTCTGCTGAAAGCTCGATTTCATGTGTCGTTGCGTTGTGAAACGTGTCAGCGCTCAATTCATAACACAACGCAAGTACGCGCTGCATTCTCAGTGTTTCCACAAGGGGCACTTCAGTGGATTTTCGAGTCTTTTCTAAAAATATATACGACTTTTTGTCCCTAGTCCATTCAAATTATCTTTTTTTTTTCTCCGTGTCTTTCCCCACTCCTCAACTATTGACTCCAATACCACATCCGGGATGCATCCGAAAACGTAGGTGGCTGACTTGGCTTAACTGACAGCTGTTTTGAATGAATAGAACTCTTATGGAAACTGGTCTCCGAACAGTTAGAAAAGAACCTTATTTTCATCCTGCCTCTGAATGCAGCATTTTCCTGGTTTTGGTCATGGATCTATAAAATACCAGTTTCGGACACAGCACCGGTTTCATGGTCACGCCTAATAAATCTATTGCCCCCTTGTGGTCTTAGGTTTGGAACCACCAGAGCAACGCAAGCGCACACGTAATGTATGTGCAACGGGACCACGCATTGGCAATGCGTTAGCCAAGCACTCGTGGCTGCATTTGCGTACTTGCGTGAAGTATGTTTCAGCCTTTAGTCTACGAGTGTCCCAATGTGCAAACAAAAGTCATACACACACTCGCAGTCTTCACGTCTACCTGCACACTAGTGGCCAAACACCGGAACTACGTAAGACAAGTGGGTAAGTAGGCAAGACCAAAACCGCAAGTGGGGGTATTGGGACAGGACTTAAAAGTATTTTTAAAATCTTCATACAGTAATAATGACTGTGATTGGCCCATCATGGCTAGCGCTGAAAAAAGTAACAAGTATCACATGACAGCACCATCGACTGCTATTCGCTGCTTCGGTAGCGGTCAGGACCTCTAGACAGTAATTACATCTGATTAATGATACTGACAAACTTTAATAATCACTGAAATAAAAACCATAATTTACTCACCCTCATCGTTTAAAACCAGCATGACTTTTTTTCATCCGTGAAACACAAGATTGAGGGATGAGAGGATCGTGATTGTCCAAACGGCGAAAGCACTCATAAAAGCACCTTAAAAAGTCGGCCATAACACTCGTGCCTTATATTTAAATTCTTCTTAAGCCATATAGTGTGTTGTCTGAGGAACAGACTGAAATGTAAGTGTTAATTCACCTCTTTGCCCATTTAAAACTGGCGTGAGAACAGCTTGTTTACACGAGAGTTGAGCGCGCAAGGTGAAAGTTTAAACAAGGCAGAGGAAAATAAATTGTGTGAAGCATTTACATGTTTCCATTGATCATGGTATAAATACTGGTGGGGTTGTACTTGCTTGTTTTGATTACTGGGGGGGGGGGGATTAATTGTATTTCTATGTCATTCCTTTTCAGCTGGCTGGGCAGGTTTTGGTTAATGTTAACCAATAACCAAATAGCTAATTTAGGCATTGTTCTAGGCTACTTTTGCAGCTTTTCTAAAATCTTCCCAATGGTTATTTTCCTTTTTAAAATTGCTTTTAATGTTGATATAATAAATGGCATAAGAAATATGGAAATAATAACAAGTTTGAAAAAGAAGTGTTATCAGTGGGAAATATTGAGATGCTTTTAAATGAGAACTTGACCTTCAGCCTCCATGTCCCACTCACAAAACCTTGTAAAACGTTGGTGCCGGTGATTTCGGCGACAGTAGGTTGAAAGTTCTTCCGCTGAAATAAGTCTGCAACATTCTGTCGATGACAAGATTTGCATTAGTGTCTAACCAAAGTATACTTTGGGCTTAAATTTAACCGTAAGTGGAGTAACATTTTTATACAATTTTTTCCTCATTAAAAAAAGTTTAACTCCTAAAGACATGAATTGTAATTTTGCAATACATGTAGGAAATCATGACCACTCACATTAAAATGAAGAAAAAGTCATATCAGTAACTTTATAAAAGCTGTTTTATTCTACGTGGAGAGGGTCCGCACTTGGGGGCTGCCATGTTACAATCACATGGCCAGCCAAATACTACTGGCTTAATCTCAGTAACCGTCTTGAAACTGAAAACTATTGATTTTAAATGATGCTGCATCCAAGCCGCTAGGTGTCAATGTCCAAGATGACACAAAGACAAAAGTTACTGAGTGCACCTTTAAAAGCGAAAATGCAACCTACGAATCATGTGAATGCCATTACTCCCTGGTTCCCACTGGACCAGGACCCCTGTCTCAGAGGTAGCACTAGAGGGAAATGTGGTTAATGTTTAAAACTGCGCAAGGGGGGATGGCACTTTTCAGCAATTCATCAGTATGGGGTTGATATCAGGGTGCATGAACTTCCGGAAACAACATGTCAATTTCCCGCGTGATCATGTTGTTCCACTCTGGAATGAAACAGCCATTTTTCACTATCCAATCAATTCCTGAAGTATGACCCTACAGTTTTTGCTCGCTGTATTGATCCTGTTTCACTTGGAAATAAAACACACTAAGGAAGTAGAATGGTTTTCAAGTGTCATTTCATGTTGACATAAATGTTGCTGTACTCATCCATCATTCCTAGCACTATATATGCAGTATGAACAGTGATGCAACTTACACTCTGGAGGGAGTTTGATTTGTTTTAATGGTACTATTTACAAAAGGGAGTTTTTTGCTTTTCTTTTTTTCTGCAAATGATTTCTGTTAACTTCTGAAACAGTCAGAATTACAATGAAACCTGTCTCAAGTAGCTATGAAGAGAAAGAAAGACACAAAGGAAATAAAAGACATTGTGATTGTATGAAGAAGAAAAGGACAGGGCCACAACAATGTTGATTTGCATAGCAAGTAGATTCTCAAAAGGGGCAACAGTGCTGAATACAAACACTAATACGGGGTAACAAAACAAAAACTGTCAAATACATTGACAGAGTGAAAGGAAAAAGACACCTTATTAACACAAGTTTCCATACAACTGTATAACCTGAGAAGGGTTGGTCTGAGTGAAATGTCTGGCTCCTTCAAGGAATTACAAAGTACAATCAAGAGAAGACGCAGAATGAGTCTGAGGTGTGAGAGCTAAAATGCGGTGTACTAAACTTTAACAGGTGGAAGCTTGCTGTTGGAGGAATTTTCTCATTCGACATGTGATACATGATGTCATGAACATTAGCATAGCTATACTCCATATGCTGGTGAGAAATGATTTAAAAAGGAAAGACAGATTGAAGAGAGGTTGGAGAAAGAGCGAGCAGAGGGAAAGATTAAGAATCAAGATACTGACGCCCTGTGAAGTGCTTTTTATCTGAGGAGAGTATTTCTGGTTGGTGCTTATACATGAAAATCAACTGAGAAAGTGATGTGGGCAAGCATTTTTGTCAGGTTTTGGTTTTTGTCACTTCACAACACAAGCATACATATATAACTAGTCAGCATAGAGGCACCCTTTGGTCAAGCCCTCTAAGTCTGCTACACAGTGCACTACATAGTGTTCACCTGACAGGTTAGAATATCACACTAAGTCCCAATGATATACTTAGCTGACTATGAGAACATTTATGGAAACAACTTTCATACATCTTGTTTACATTTTTCTTCTGAGAGAAAAGACAGGTTTAGCTTTCTATGTTCTGTAATATTCACTAAAAACTGTGAAAATAATTGGCTGATGTTTGAATATCAAACAACAGAAGTCCAGACAGAATTTTTTTTTTTTAATTAGTACAAGTTATATTTTCAGTTAATGCCATAGGAGGTGCGGTTTTAAGGTCGTTCCCGTTGTTGGGTGGGCTTTAATAGGTTTTATCGTCATGGTGAGGAGGCGTCGCTCTCTGATTCTGCCTTGCAGTGGGCAGCTCTGAGGTCTGTAGAAAAGCTCGGACAATCTTTTTCCATCTCTGACTCTACTATCGGGTCCTCAGGCAAAGGAAAACTCCGACATTCCCAGGGCTGGACCGTCTGCCAAGAAAACATGGAGTGTGTAAAGAACAGCAGGACTTTCTTAAAAACAGAATTATGTAGTCAAGAAATCTGATGAATAGACAAATCCATTCCAAATCTCAAAATACTCTATAGAGTTACTTGAACAAAATAACTAAAACATTAACACATACTTTTTCAGCGGCCTTGATTCGGGATGTATTTTTCCCAATAATTTTCTCTACAGGGATTTCCAAAAAAATGTCAGTAAAGAACCAAGCCAACCAGCTCCGAGAACATTTGATTCGAATAAAAAAAAGTTTTTCAAATTCATAAACGGTACAAGACTGTGTACCTAACGTCATCTTTGAAGGAATGCACTAATTCCATGAAGCATTATGAATGACGTAATCAAAACAATAACTAAAATACATTGAAAAAATTTACTACAAGTCACTAAGCATAGTATAAAATACAATATATAAATGTGTTACAATATAACCACTATGGATGTTCAGATACCATTTTTTGAGAATGAGTAGGGTACCGATACCATATCAACAGTTTATTTCAATTTTCTCAACAAATTTGTGTTTAATTAATTAAAACTTTAATCAAATGAAAATGTAACATTTTTCAACATGATACTTTATTATTGTTACCAAATTAAGTAATTTTTTTACAGAACCTCACAGCAAAATCCAAAATACAACATTGTAGTATTTTTTGTCAAATAAAGTGCTGCATAACAGAGTGTCACAGATGTGAGATATTGCTTGAATATAACACAATTACTACTGATTTATTAGTAGTAGTAGTAGTAGTAATAGTATTACAGTGAATATGACAACTATACAGTAGTGATCCATTTCTGTTGTACTTTTTCCATTTAAATTGAGCTTTTATTTTGAAGTGTTTATGAGTTATGATGGTAGCTTCTCAATCCGGAAAAGACGGTAGCTACGTGACTCAAAGTGATTATTAAACTGCAAAAGGCTGCCATTTAATTAAATAAATATGTATTCTGTATGTGCCTCATGCTACAAAGTGAATTTGCGCTCTGCTTTCTGTCATCTGCAACAAACAGAGCGCACGACGGTCATGATGATGTATGAGCACTTTGTGTCTTTATGTCAGCACAACACCAGCTCCACACTTTTACAAACACTCACATTTGAAGTGCATAGCACATGCAAACTATATATCTAATTAAATTGCAGCTTTTGCTGTTAAATAATCTCACTAGGACATAACGTGATTTTAATTTGTGCACTGAATGTTTACAGAATGACATTCAAATGTCAGATGGTATCGGTTTTTGGTTTTGGAGCATTTTTACAAGCACGAGTGTGCAAATACATGAGCGCTGTATCGGACCCGATTCCAATACCAGTTTCGGTATTGGGACATCCCTAATAACCACATATATTCAAACGTAGAAAGATTGATTTGATTTATGTCATTCACAAAGCTTTAAGGGAGTGGGAGTTCACTGTTTCAGCGACTTCTGATTGTTCAATCGCATTTAAGGATTATGGATAGTGGAGTTCTTCATCGGGAATTTGACAAACATTAATTTTTTGTTGTTGTTGTTGTTGGAAAAACTACTTGTGGTTTCTACAGAAGCATTGTTTCTGTACTCTGCACAATGACAAGAGTTGAATCTAATTTAATCTACCGTTGCTTAACAATCTGAGAAATAAGGGTAGGTCAGTCTTGAAAAATGTATTGTGTTGTTTAAAGCTATTTAATCTCTATGGAGAAAATAAATGGGATTTTTACTTTGGAAAGTTACTGTTGTGCTCTATAGTGTTCTGCATTTAGGGGCCATTCACACCAAATGAATCCTTGCACTAAAAAAGATAGATGCAGCATAAAGCAGAGACACGTTTTAAACTGTTAAATTCTTTTTACCTCGAGACGCGACATAATCAAAAATGTTTGTCTAGGGAAGTGGTTCTCAATTTCTTTGGTCACACCCCCTTTGAAACAGGAAAATGTTTTGACGATACGTATGTTAATCACCTACTTACTATGGATGCACCGATCCGATACCTGGATCGGTATCGGCTCCGATACTGAAGCTTTTAGACGGATTGGGTATCGGTCCGACGAGCCTGATCCAAATCCGATACTATGTGTTAGTCATGTTCATTACTGTCAAGCTCAGAAAAATGACACAAAAGAACCATAAAAACACAATTAAAGTAGTTCATATGACTCGTGCATGTTATTCAAAGCCACTTGAAGACGTGCGATAGCTCTGTGAATCACAAAAGGCTGTGTTTAATAAGTAAATATATAGTATGCACAGTGCCAGCGCGTTAGTGAATGGTGCTGCTCTGTTGACAGGCTGGTGATGCTACTCACAGCAGTGTGCAATATTTGAGCGCTACTCAAGAACAGCATCTCAGATGTAGATGCTCAATAGTTCGGTTCACTTATAATATGCATTTAGAATGGCACCGGAGGTGCATTTTACCAGAATTGGAATAAGAAGCGAATTAAACTACTGTGAACTTGCTTACAAACAGACACATACAGGACTTCCTGGAGAGTTTAGAATGTCAAAATAAAAGCGCAAGGGTTTAAAAAGTGCACGACTTAAATATATTACTGTTGTATTTCAAATTAAAAGTCAATAATAATAATAATAATATTAATAACAATTTATTATTATTATTATTATTATTATTATTATTATTATTATTGTCATCATTAGTATTTTTTTACAATTTATAACAATATTTAAGTTGAATGGGTTCCAGAAAATAACTGTGTGAATGAAAATTGGACTGATGTCTTACAACTAAATTGAACAAAAGAGAGATCTGAATACTTTAAAGTCCAGATACAAGTTGAAACATATATATATATATATATATATATATATATATATATATATATATATATATATATATATATATAAAGAAAACACTGGTTTCTTTTCTGCTGAAGACTTGAAGACTGGTATTACTGTTAATTTTGCTGCAACAATATCCAGTATACTAGTTAATAATAAAGTGTTTCTTAATAAGCTATACATTTATATGAAATAATGTGTAGTTAGAGGTTTGTGTTTCTTTACATATTAAAGAGTACTCCCAATTAGTTCCACACAATAATGTAAAGATATTCTAATCTGATTATGCAAAAAAACAACACTGGTATCAGCTTGGGATCGGTATCGGCCGATTCTGAGATTTCCGGAATTGGAAGAGAAAAAGTGGTATCGGTGCATCCCTACTCCTTACTAGGGCTGCATGATTATGACAAAAATCATAATTGTCGATTATTTCCCTTGATATTGTAATTGCGATAAATTCGATTAATAGAACTTACATTAAAATACCTATTTGTGGTGGATCAATTGCTTGCCATATTCTTTGTTGACTAAACATCCAAAACAGGCTGAGATCTGTTTCTCTGAATGACTTAATTGCTGTTTTAGGTTTTAACATAAGTAAATCTAGACTAGTTATCTAAACAGTCAACTTTACATTGGCCCTCCCAGAAGCATAAAAAAACAAAGCTGTTATTCAAATTTTTAATAAATCATACACAGAAGCAATCAATGGACATGTCTCTGAATGGATAAAATGATTAACCACTGCAAAAACATAAGTTAAATGGAAAATTAAATGGAAAGTTTTGACGTGGCATGAGTAGGCCTACATGGTTTACTATAACTGACACTTTTCACCATTATTTATTTAATTAATTGTGCAGACCTCCTCTTCACCCATTTGAATCTGGTGCGCACGTGAGAACGTCTTTGTTTACATAAGCACAGCGCAGTGAGCGCACCTGACATCAAATTAGGAGAAAAAGGCAGAGGAAAAGAAATTGCACATATTGGATCTTGCCTCTTGCAAATTTGAATATAAAGTGAACAAGATTTAAGAACAGTGCAGTCTTCTGCGCCACCCCCTTACAACAGAGGGGCGCCCCCACTTTAAGAACCATCGTTGCAGCGCATGTTTACACAGGAAGACGATGCAAAAACACATTTGGCCTTAACTACACCTAACTTGACACATTGTATATGTGAAATGCTGAAAAAACAGCAAGAGGTCAAAGACGTCCATCAAGCACATTCTTACATAGAAAAACAATTGAAAAACAGCACTGATAGGCAAAATTGTGTTCAGTGTGAATGGCTCCTTGTGGGTTCTGATTACCGTCACTGTTAATGGTCTGAGAGCACATAATTGCATTTATACTATGGCTTACCTTCTCCTCAAAGGTGCAGTCTGAAGTGGATCCACACGTGTCTTCACTGTACAGCAGTCTGTGTGTGTCTCTGGCGTGAGGTGTGTGCGCGTCGCGGGAGCAGGGTGTGTCGGGGCTTGGTGGGCTCAGCGGGGAAGGCACGGGCCCGTAGTCCTGCAGCAGGTGAAAGTGACCCATGTCTGGGGATGCAGGCTGGGGCGTGGAAGGGTTCGTTCCCGCAATGGATGGTGTCGTTTGCCCATCCAGGGATTTAAAGGACCTGAGGAAAGATGTGTTTTGTCATGCTTAACTAGACACTGTCAAACAGGTTGATATTTAAATGTTGCCGGGTATGATCAACAACACACAGTAGTTGATCGATAAGGGGAGCTGTATTCAAGCTTTTTTTTTTTTTCTCGGAACAGTTTTCAAAATAATTTTTTGCAACAGTTAAAGCAATAGTTATTAAAATGCCTTTTAAACATTTATTAAATTCAATTAAGTAAAGCATCCTTCCGCAGTGATATGGTAAACGTGTCTCGCATCACAGCTGTTACTCTATGGTGTATTTTGTCACGTTTTTAGCATGCTATATTG
Source organism: Myxocyprinus asiaticus (assembly GCF_019703515.2). Lineage (NCBI taxonomy): Eukaryota > Metazoa > Chordata > Actinopteri > Cypriniformes > Catostomidae > Myxocyprinus > Myxocyprinus asiaticus. The sequence goes on from NC_059375.1 coordinate 12,378,885, forward strand.
ACTAATCAGAATCCTGGATCAGAACTATTTATTTTATAATTTGCATATAGTTTCATTATTTTATGGCCTATTTTTAAAGTCTGCAACCCATCGGAGGGTCAGGACCCAGGGTTTGAAAACTATTGGATTAGAGTGGGTACCTGCTGCCTCTCCTCTTGGCAGGTGTAAGAGCCGTCCATCTCCAGCGAGAGCGTTCCTGCTCCTCATACGGCTGATGTAGTTTGGAGAACACAGCATCTGAAAGCTCCTCCACCTATAAAAGTGAATCATGAGGGATTTGGGATTTAAAAGCTTGAGAGGTTAAAAAAAAAAAAAAAAAAAAAAAACAAAAATCAACATTATACCGGAATGTCATCTTCGTCCTCTGCCAGCGACTGGGCAAAAACATCCACTTCCCTCCAACTGTGAAAAAAAAGAACAAAAGTATGATGACCCTAGAGCTGATATTAAATTTTTTATGCAAGTGATTTAAAGGAATATGGCCAAAAATATTGGCACCCTTGGTAAATATGAGCAAAAAGGCTGTGAAAAATGTCTTTGTTTATGCTTTTGATCTTTCATTCAAATAATTCACAAAAATCTAACCTTTAATTCAGGTAAACTAATTGAAAGGGGAGATCTCATAATTAAAAAAAATATTTTTCTCCAAAACATGTTTGCCACAATTATTGACATCCCTAGAAATTCTTATGAGTAAAATATATCTGAAGTACAGTGCATCCGGAAAGTATTCACAGCGCTTCACTTTTTATGTTATGTTACAGCCTTATTCCAAAATGGATTAAATTCATTTTCCTCAAAATTCTACAAACAATACCCCATAATGACAACGTGAAAGAAGTTTGTTTGAAATCTTTGCAAATTTATTAAAAATAAAAAACGGGGGAAAAAAATCAATAAATCACATGTACATAAGTATTCACAGCCTTTGCTCAATACTTTGTTGAAGCACCTTTGGCACCAATTACAGAGTATGATGCTACAAGCTTGGCACACCTATTTTTAGGAAGTTTCTCCCATTCTTCTTTGCAGGACCTCTCAAGCTCCATCAGGTTGGATCGGGAGCGTCGGTGCACAGCCATTTTCAGATCTCTCCAGAGATGTTCAATCTGGTTCAAGTCTGGGCTCTGGCTGGGCCACTCAAGGACATTCACAGAGTTGTCCCGTAGCCACTCCTTTGTTATCTTGGCTGTGTGCTTAGGGTCGTTGTCCTGTTGGAAGATGAACCTTCGCCCCAGTCTGAGGTCCAGAGCACTCTGGAGCAGGTTTTCATCAAGGATGTCTCTGTACATTGCTGCATTCATCTTTCCCTCGATCCTGACTAGTCTCCCAGTTCCTGCCGCTGAAAAACATCCCCACAGCATGATGCTGCCACCACCATGCTTCACTTTAGGGATGGTATTGGCCAGGTGATGAGCAGTGCCTGGTTTCCTCCACACATGACGCTTGCCATTCAGGCCAAAGAGTTCAATCTTTGTTTCTCATGGTCTGAGAGTCCTTCAGGTGCCTTTTGGCAAACTCCAGGAGGGCTGTCATGTGCCTTTTACTGAGGAGTGGCTTCCGTCTGGCCACTCTACCATGCAGGCCTGATTGGTGTAGTGCTGCAGAGATGGTTGTTCTTCTGGAAGGTTCTCCTGTCTCCACAGAGAAATGCTGGAGCTCTGTCAGAGTGACCATCGGGTTCTTGGTCACCTCCCTGACTAAGTCCCTTCTCCCCCGATCGCTCAGTTTGGACGGGCGGCCAGCTCTAGGAAGAGTCCTGGTGGTTCCAAACTTCTTCCATTTATGGATGATGGAGGCCACTGTGCTCATTGGAACCTTCAATGCTGCAGAAATTTTTCTGTACCCTTCCCCAGTTCTGTGCCTCGATACAATCCTGTCTCAGAGGTCTACAGACAATTCCTTGGACTTCATGGCTTGGTTTGTGCTCTGACATGCACTGTTAACTGTGGGACCTTATATAGACAGTTGTGTGCCTTTCCAAATCATGTCCAATCAACTGAATTTACCACAGGTGGACTCCAATCAAGTTGTAGAAACATCTCAAGGATGATCAGTGGAAACAGGATGCACCTGAGCTCAATTTTGAGTGTCATGGCAAAGGCTGTGAATACTTATGTAAATGTGATTTTTTTCCCCCGTTTTTTTATTTTTAATAAATTTGCAAAGATTTCAAACAAACTTTCACGTTGTCATTATGGGGTATTGTTTGTAGAATTTTGAGGAAAATAAAGAATTTAATCCATTTTGGAATAAGGCTGTAACATAACAAAATGTGGGAAAAGTGAAGCGCTGTGAATACTTTCCGGATGCACTGTATATTGCCATTCATATTTTACATTTTTAGTACACCTGGGTGACTAGGAACATTAAATTGTTCAGCCATGACTTCCTGTTTCACAAGGGTATAAAATATAAGGTAACACACAGGCCGAATTCCCTTAGTCATCCATCATAATGGGTAAGACCAAAGAATAAAGTTATGATGTACAGCAAAAGGTTGTTGAGCTTCACAAAATGGGAAGTGGCTATAAGAAAATAGCTAAAGCATTAAAAATACCCATTTCCAACATCAGGGCAATAATCAAGAACTTCCAATCAAATGGAGATGTTAAAAATCAGCCTGGAAGAGGACGTGTTTCTATATTGTCTCCATGCATGGTGAGGAGGATGGTTCGAGTGACCAAAAATTCTCCAAGGATCACAGCTAGAAAATTTGTTGGGTCTTGGGGTAAGAAAGTCTCCAAAACTACAATCAGATGTCACCTACATCACAACAAGTTGTTTGGGAGGGTTTCAAGAAAAAAGCCTCTACTCTCATCCAACAACAAACTCAAGCATCTTCAGTTTTCCAGACGCTATTGAAACTTCAAATGGGACCAGGTTCTATGGTCAGATAAAACAAAAATAGAGCATTTTGGCAGCAAACATCAGAGATGGGTTTGGAGCACACAGGGAGGTAGCCATATGGAAAAGTACCTCATAGCCACGGTTAAATATGATGGTGGATCTGATGATGAAATATGATGCTGTTTTTATGCCAGAGATCCTGGACATCTTGTTTGGATACATGACATCATGGACTCAAAAATTAAAACCTGGCTACCTCTGTTTTTGCCTATGACTGCTTGTATATATAATTTTTAAAATATCATAAATGTTTAAATTGTGTATATAAAGAAGTTTTCTTATGGTTACTCCACTTGACCTGAACAAAATGTGTCTTTTCAAAGTAAGGTAAAAACAAAATAAAAAAACATATATACAGCTCTGGAAAAAAATTAGAGACCCCTGCAAAATTATCAGTTTCTCTGGATTTACTATTTATAAGTATGTGTTTGAGTAAAATTAACATTTTTGTTTTATTCTATAAACTACTGACAACATTTCTCCCAAATTCCAAATACAAATATTGTCATTTAGAACATTTATTTGCAGAAAATGGCATTTGGCAATGGTGGAATAACCTTGATTTCATGCGTCTTGTCATGCTCTCTACCAGTCATTCACATTGCTGTTGGGTGACTTTATGCCACTCCTGGTGCAAAAATTCGAGCAGCTCGGCTTTGTTTGATGGCTTGTGGCCATTCATCTTCCTCTTGATAACATTCCAGAGGTTTTCAATGGGGTTCAGGTCTGGAGATTGGGCTGGCCATGACTGGGTCTTGATCCAGTGGTCCTCCATCCATACCTTGATTGACCTGGCTGTGTGGAATGGAGCATTGTCCTGCTGGAAATACCAATCCTCAGAGTTGGGTAGTAAATCCAGAGAAACTGATAATTTTGTAGTGGTCTCTTAATTTTTTCCAGAGCTGTATATACATTGCCTGGCCAAAAATGTTTTTGCATACTCTAATATTACATTGGACCGCCTTTAGCTGTGATTATAGGCACGCTTTCGTCGTGGCATTGTTATGCAACGTCACAACATTTACTTCTGTCCAGAGCTGCATAAATTTTTGGCCGTGATCTTGTATTGATGATGGATGAGTCGAACCACTCAAAGTCTTCTCCAGCACATCCTAAAGTCTTGCAGTGGGTTAAGGTCTGGACTCTGTGGAGGCCAATTCATGTGTGAAAATGTGTGTGTATGTATATATATATATATATATATACATATACACACACATGCATACACATGTTTTTTTTATATATTTGTTTAATAATAAAAAAATAAAACTATGCCAACTATACTTTTTCTAGAATTTCAGCCTTTTAATGAGACTTTTTTCCTGTCTCTAAACAGTTGCACCACCAACACATTTTTAACCCACAAAAAAATAAAATAACTTAATTCAGAATTTGAAAACATTATCATAGTGGGTGAAAGTCTTGGGTGCAGTTCCGAGCAACACAGCAGTCATGACAGTGATGAGACATATACCAATTTACAATAAACATCAGATTTACACAGTTTTACATAACATAGTTCATGTTAACTAATGTAGTTAACTAATGTAACCTTATTGTAAAGTGTTCCTTAAACTCGATAGAAGTGAACTTACAGGAAGTCTATGGGACAACCGTTATTTGCGGTCAATAGAGCTCAACTTGAATTGAATCCAGTATATTCCTTTAAGGGATTCATTCAAACAAAAATGAAAATTCTCTCATGATTTACTCACCTTTAATCCATCCCAGATGTGTAAGTCTTTCCTTCTACAGCAGAACCAAAATGAAGATTTTTATAAGCACATTTCGTCTCTTTTTGTCCATACAATGCAACTGAATGGATGCCATGACACTGCTGTTTGACGGTCCAAAAGTCATATTTAGGCAGCATAAAAGTAATCCACACAACTCCAGTCGATAAATGGTTGTCTTCTGAAGCAAATCGATAGGTTGGTGTAAGAAACAAATCGATAATTAAAGGCTTTTAACTTTAAATCGCTGCTTCCGCCCAGCGCTGTTTTTCTGTTTGAAATGACCTAACTCTCACGTGATGTTCATTCCTCTGTTGTATTCAAAACGCCATTGCGCTTTCGTCCATGATGGGTCAACTGGAAGCAGGAAGCGTTTTTTTAAAAGTTAATAAAGTTTTAATTATTGATTTATTTTTTTACACAAATCTATCGATTTGCTTCAGAAGACATTCACTGATCGACTGGAGTCGTGTGGATTACTTTTATGCTGCCTAAATATGACTTTTGGACCGTCAAACAGCCAGTGCATCATGGCATCCATTCACTTTCATTGTTTGGACAAACAGAGCTAAAATGTGCTTATAAAAATCTTCATTTTGTTTCACCTGAAGAAGGAAAGACATACACATCTGGGATGGATTAAAGGTGAGTAAATTATGAGAGAATTATAATTTTTGGGTGAACTAATTCTTTAAGTGCCAACATGAGATACTTTGAGACTTTGCTATTTACCTGGGTGTTAAAATTTCTTTGTATTGTAGTTTCTCAACTCTGGTGGTGGCAGCCACTGACATGGGAATGACAATGTTGTTGATGTCAAACGGGCTCTCGCCTCTCCTTCTCCGCATGGGCTGTTTAAAAACCACAAAACGCATCAATACAAGTAACAAATGAAAGGTGATCACATAGTGTATCAACTTTGTTGTAAGGAAATGATGCTGAACATACCATGCTGTTGCCCAGAGGAGTGCTGCTCTCAGCTGGGAGTGACAGCTGTCTGCTCAAGGGACTGGTGTTGGAGGAGTGAAGTCTGGACAGAGATGGACAAAGACTGCCAGTGTCCATTACCACTTTTGGTGCTATATAAGAGAAAGCAAAAAGAGAAAATACCAAATTATAGACTCATGTAAGAGTACACTTTAAAAGGTCATTTTAAAATGACTTTTGTTGAATCAGTTTATCAGAGTGAGGCCCAAAAATCTGATACCACATTAAAAAGTTTTAGGATTTTGAAAGAAAAAGAAACGTCATGACATGAAATGAGTAGGAAATACTGGAGATTCTGTACTATTTTTTAAATTACTACTAATCAACCAAACAAATTTGTGACACTGATCATGTTAACTTTTTTGTTCGCTTCAAAGTGTTCGTCAGATGTTTCCTTGGCGGTGACACTCACAGTCTGCTCTGTCCAGCGAGTGCTCTCGGACCCTCTTCCTGCTGTGACTCCGGTCCAGTACACGTTCCCTTCTGCACGGCGTAAGTGTGTCTGGTTTTGGGACACATGAGATACTTTCCGCCTGCTGCCTGTGCAGCCTCTCTGACCTGATCTTGTGACGGGCCAATCCTGACAGAGAGAAAAGGAGAAAGAGAGCAGCTTAAATCAAATTAACCGGTCCTTTATTTTTGCACTGAACTCAATTGTGGGCCTTTTTTTAGAGACTGCGCTACGAATAATCATTATGTCACTTTGACGGACTGGGTTGTGAATACTCCTGCCTTTATTTTTATCTCTCAGTAATGTATAGTAACATTTGGGAAGTTGACTCATAATGTGTTAAACTTTTTTTTCCCCAAAAAATGTTAGCTTAAAATGTATGAGTTTATAAGGAAACGTGTATATCTCAGGTCCTGTAACCAGTCTACTTACGAACTGCGGCCGCATGGGAGTTTGACAGTCTGAATTTGTGTTTAGAGAGGAAGGAGGAGGATGATGATGATGACGGTGTGATGGAGAGCTTGCGTTTCAGAGAGATCCTCTTGAGCGGTTTGATCCTCTCAAAGCGACGAGTCTGCCAATGAGACCTCAAGACCTTCTGCAGATGTATGTTCAGAGCCACGTCTGAAAGACCAACCAGAGAAGGAAAACAGATTTTAGACTATTTCTTTCTTTTTTTTTTTTTTTTTTTTTTTTACAAATAATGAAATTCTCTCATTTTTTTACTGCGAATATTTAGTGCATCTGACTGTGCGTTTGCATCTCACCTGATTGCATGGACAGAACATTGTGGATGCTGTGGTCTTGATGTGCGACTCTCTCCAGCAGAGGGCACTCGTATGGTATATCCGGTTTGGAGAGGGGATGAACGCCCCCACACATGACACATGAGGGGTTGACATCACATACTCGTGGAGGTGAGAAAGACACTCTCTGAACCTGATAAGAAAATAAACTAATTTCCGATACACTTAAAAATCTCTGCAAAAATGCGTTACTCCACCTGGGATCCTCACACATTCTGATAACACTGATGTCTGGAACACTTGATTATGATTGGTCAATCACCGCATTCGGAGTAGTAACAGGCTGATATATTGGGCAGGCCAATTAATCGGATGATCATTTTGAGATTATCGTCATTGGTACTTGTGCCTGATTGGCCGTTAAACAGAAGTTGTTATTCCTCCTATTGTCAGTTCCAAAATCTAAGGACAGTGCACATTTTCTGTTTTCAAATCATTTTGTGAATTTTGAGTAAATATTGTGTAAAATACGTTTTCATTTCACTAATTTTATGTAAATTTTATTTGCTATCATTAAACGGATAGTTAACCCAAAAATTTTACATCTCATAATTTACTAATTTCTTTAGCATTTAAGAATATTTCAGCTCTGTAGCTCCATACAGTACAAGTAAATGGTGACCAAAATTTTGAAGCTCCAAAAAGCACATACAGGCAGCATAAAAGTAATCAATAAAACTCTAGTGGCTTAATCCATGTCTTCTGAAGTGATCCAGTTGGTTTTGGGTAAGAACAAACCAAAATCTAACTCCTTTTTCACTGTGCATCTTGCCATTGCAGTCTCTCAGCATGATCATGATTTCAAGCTCGATTACACTTCCTGGTGCTTGACATATGCGCAGAGCGCTAGGAACTGTAATTGAGCTTGAAATCATGATGGCCAAGGAGACTACTGATGTCAAGATTTATAGTGGAAAAATGTATTAGTTGTTATTATTATAATAGTTATTTTTTGGTCTTTTTTCAGCCAAAACCAACTGGATCACTTCAGAAGACATGGATTAAAACACTGGAGTCTTATGGACTACTTTTATGCTGCTTTTGTGCTTTTTGGATCTTTAAAGTTTTGGTCACCATTCACTTGAATTGTATGGACCTACAGAACTTAGATTCTTCTAAAAATCTTCATTTGTGTTCAGCAGAAGAAAAAAGGCAATAACATCTTATATGGCATGAGGATGAGTAAATGATGAGAGAATTTTCATTTTTGGGTAAACTATCCCTTTAAATTGTATATGTATATACTGGCCACTGCTCTATGAATATTGCATCTGCATTGGTAATTAAAAAACATATTGGTTGACCACAAATATTTCTGTATAATGACCATTGAACTGTATATTTGACCATTGTCCCTGGCAACCGATCTACTACACAGCGCTAGTTTTAGGTGTCTAGTATCACTTAACTGTCTCTTCTCATATTATCAAATAACTTAAACTCAAATCAATGTCAAACGGCCAAGATCGCAAAATTAAGACCCCTCCTCTGTGATCACCCTGTCTACAATGCATAATACACACCTTGCTGTTTAGATTGTGGAAGGTGTTTGGGTGAATAAGACGTCGTCTTCTGCAGCTGACTAGCGGCCGTGTTCGTGCAGCCGTAAAACTGTTGTCTGGACTTGAAGGGCATGTGTCTGACATTTCTGCGACAGTACTGAAATGAAAAAACAGTGCAAACAACATTTAGTCTGAATTTGTTACGATAATGACCGACTGACTGTATATTATCCCTTGCTAATAATGTTTAATAATGTTAATATAATTATTAAGTCTAACCATAAATATTAAAATGACTGAAGTGTGCGTTGTACAAACCAAATCAAGATGCCTTTCTCAGATCTGTCTGTCAAATGAGACTGGGGTTCTGTGGAATTCTGAGATGTTAGAGAGGTCAGAACATCCTCTTTTGTCTCCATGTTTATTGTTTTCTGGCAGGAAGGGGCAGAGTCTCCAAGCTCTACAGGACCCTGCAGAGAGCACCCATACATAAATTAGCATGAATTAACATAAGCATTAATACAAATAAAATACAATAAAAATCACAAAAAAGTGCATCATAAATATTTCAAACTAAAATCAAAATCGTTTACTTATTTCAAATTCACAAGGATGAGTTGCACTGACCTTGCTGGTTCGGAGTTGGCGGTAGATGTCAACCTGCTGTCGGATGCGGTACTCCAGATCTGATATCTGAGCCTGTAGCCACGTCCAGTGACCGATGATTGAGGCTCTCTCCCGTGCAAACCGCCCCTCTGCTCTTCTCCATCTAAGACAAAAATCAACAATCCCGTTAGACATGCTGAAGTCAGACATGTAGTTGTTAAGCAAATGATTAGCTCTGATGTTGTGTTTACTTCTGCAGTCAGATGCACAATGAAATAAGCAGAAACTAACTATGACGACAGTAAAAACAAACACCAAACCTGCTGGATTGTCTTGATATAGAGGACAAGAATTCCCTTTCTACTGTAATGACGATGCATAACACACAGAGGGCGATGTTACACCCTGATTTAGTAGAGAAGAGGACAGCAACCCATTTTAGTAACTTAAAGCAGCTCTCTTGACTGCTTTTGCTTCAGAACCCAGATTTTACATTGAACATCAAGTTTATTGCAAAACTGTTCATCGAACAAAAGTTGAAAATTGACAATTTTGTACATGCATAAACAACAGCTGTGGTCTTTATAGTTTGACTGTTTGCATTCTAAATGTGTTTCCATGCTCTCAGCAGCCAACAACTCACTGCCCAATACACATTGTGCTTGGCACAAAACCATGTTTAATCTCGTTTCAAGTGAACCTGATTTTAATGTTGTTTGGGTCGTTTCATGAACCGCACTTTCAATCAAATTCTATGGTATTTTGTGTACAGTGATGTCAACAACAACAAATATGGGAAGTGTTTTCTCCTTCCTCTTTAAAAGACGAACACAATTTTCCTTTCTGTATAGAAATATTTCCTATTGAAATAGGAAGCTGAGGCGGGACATAATAAAGGGCTTGTTTTAAAGAGTCAATAGAGCGCAACAGTCTGGTTACGAATGTAAAAACCACATTAATTTTCTCCAGTCTTGTAGGTTTTTAACGATTACTTGCAAACCTATACGAACAGCTCACCTACCGTGAGATGTGGTTGTTAATCGATGGTATATGCTTCCTGACTAAGCATTCAGTCTGTGATAATTATCCTTTTTTTTTTTTTTTTTTTTTTTTTTATATAAAAGTTAAATTACTGCTGAAGAACTACACTATCCATGATGCTAAGAAATCAACCAATAAATGAACTGAAGCAAACAAACCATGGCAAAAAAGCTCAGCAGTCATCATCCACTTCCATGACGTATCGTGAAGGACGCAATGGAGTCGGTTTCTCTTCACTCTCAAAATTTGACCTACTCTGAAATTTGCAATGCTTCGTGGGATTGTAGTAAAATATTAAGTACACAGCCTTGTACCTTCGTCTTTTTGTCCAATTTTCAAATACATTTTGGCTTCAAATCAAAGTTTGTAAGAGGTGTGAATCTTCACTGGCCTCACGATTCGATTAAGATTCAAAGGGTAATGATTCGATTACAAAACGATTCTCGGTGCATTACGATGTTTTTATCAACACACACACTCAGTATTAAATTATTCATTTATAATTAATTTATCCCTAGCCTATAACTATAACCACAACTATCGTTTGCTGGTCCAGAATGGCTACATGAGAAATCTGCTTCAGCGAGAGTGTAGATGTCAGCTTCTCCTTTCCACTCCACAGGTGATAGTAAAGTGACACAAATAGGGGGTTGCTGCATAAGAAATCAATCAAGCATCCCGTATGCGCACTGTTCCAATAAGCGAGAGACCGGCAATGAGCAACAGTCAAATAAATAGATAGCACAAGAGGAGGGAAAGGCATTGGGAAGCAGGAGACAAAAAATAATTAGAAAATAAAAACATCTCCCACGTCTCCCAAAACGCAGTCTTATTATTTCAGCTGTGCAAATCAGTGCAATAAAGGGCAAGGCCCGTCTTTCATGTTTTTTTTGTTGACGTGTTCTCACGAATAAACTCTCCATGATCATAGTTTCAGTCAGGGACGATGGTCATGTGGTTGATACATCCAGTCGGTGCAATTCAATATGTAAGTGTTGCCACCTTGTGGACCCACAAATTGGTGCAAATAACTCCAGGCGCATGCGCATTCAAAGATGCGTGGTTGGGGGGGCCTGGGTAGCTCAGTGGTAAAAGATGATGGCTACCACACTTGGAGTTCGCTAGTTCGAAGGGCGTGCTGAGTGACTCCAGCCAGGTCTCCTAAGCAACCAAATTGGCCTGGTTGCTAGGAAGGGTAGAGTCACATGGGATAACCTCCTCGTGGTCACTATAATGCGCTATGACTCAAACAAGCCACATGACAAGATGCGCGGGTTGATGGTCTCAGACGCAGAGGCAACTGGGATTCATCCTCCGCCACCCGGTTGAGGCGACCACGAGGACTTAAAGCGCACTGGGTATTGGGCATTCCAAATTGGGTGAAAAAGGGGAAAAATAAAAAAAAAATAAAAAAAGATGCATGGTTACAAAAATCGGACTGCGTGCATTCAGTGCTTGCACAACCTGCTGTTGACGAGATTTGCATCACACGTCCTGTATGCGGACCACGCATACTTTGGGCTTTAATCTACACAGCAACTGAGTAGTAAAAATAATTTATTACTAGATGAGTCCAACATTTCTGGCCCATTTTCCAGGCAGAAAGAAAACGTATATCTGCTAAATGTTTTTCTCAACTATTTAGCGCACTGATATTGTGCTAAATAGCACACTAACATACAAAACTATAGGGGTTTAAATGGTGTCTTTAAATATCAATGTTCTTAAGCAATGTAGTATTGTGACTACAGACATGAAACTGGTTGTTCATGTTGTTCTTTTAGGATTTCATCATGTTAAACGTACTCTGTAGTGTGAGCTGTTCACCCCTCCACAAAAGCACACCACCCTCACATGGCAAAAGTCCCTCTCAGCACATTCCCAGAGTATACACAGAGCACGCCCTCACTCGCAGTGGAGGTCGAATTCACCCAAGTGAAACTTGGCAAGTCGTTGTTAAATAAGATAAATTGAGGGGAAATTCACATCTGCACATTGAAGCCCTATGAACCATCACCAAACATGGTATTATCTACATTATTATACACGGCTCTATGTAATACTTGATTCTTATTGATCACTCTCTGCATCCTACGGTCCAATATGTTTATATATTTGACAAGCCAATAGAGGGTGACATTGAACCCTGCTTCACACAAATTGACTAATTTATTCATGCTAATTAATTTTGACATGAAGATCTGAAGCATTTTTTTGTCATTCATCCAGATCATTGTCTATCCATCTACGGTTTGGATGGTGGGAGAAAGAACAACAAATCCCCTACTCTGCCTGCTGTGAAGTGAATCATCTCATAATTGTGTTTTTATAAATCGTGTTTGGCTGATGGAGGGAGTACAAAGACAGTCATTTAGCATGAATGTTCTGCTGCCTTTGTTCTTGGTTTTCAGACTGTAGGACAGAGGGGCTGATCTGCCGTTCTTCACGCAAACCAAACAACGATAAATACAAGTCAACTGACACGCTGGCATATCACAGTGTTTTATATGGAGCCATTCCTGTCATTTTTCACTCATTCAGAGCCAGGGTTACACCATATTTGAGGTTAAAGAGAGAAAGCAGTTACAAAAGGGAGGGACTGTGGCTCTGTTCCAAAACCTAGTGCGTTCTCTTGCTGTTTACTGCCCAGATTTGCAGCACCCAAAGTGAAACGGAACGCACTTCATAGGCTACAAATCTGCGTGGTATGTGCGGCCCACAAAATTGCCCTACTTGTGTGAAGCACAAGGGGGACTCAATTCACAATTTATTCCAATATAATTTTGATTAAGCATTTTGCTAAGCTAACAACACAAATGACCGAAGCAATTTTTGGACATCGGCAAATTGTTTAAAAACCATCGATAATCAGGGGACATTTTTTCTTGTCAAAATGGTGTGGAAAAACGGGTCGGGCAACTAGCCTACAACTCGTGCTGTGTCTGAAAGAAAATGTTTTTTGTGTGGAATTGCTTTGAATTGGGTGACAATGACAGTAGAGTTGCAATTTGTAAGCTTTGCACTGCTGGAATTATACAAGGTGGAAGTACCATTAAAAATGTTAACAACTTATTTGATTACACATAAAAAATAAAAAAAAACAGCATACAGGTCTGAAATGACATGAGGGAGAGCAAATTTCAGAAATGTCATTTTTGGGCGAACTACACCTTTAAAGTTATGTACACGCGCTTTGCACATGTTCTTTGCATGCATATAGCACAAGGAAGTGTAATCAAAAGGCAATGCAGATGGCAAGATTTACAGTGAAAAAGGAGTGACATTTTGGTCTGTTTCTCACCCAAAGTTGATCGTATCGCTTCAGGAGACATGGATGAAACCACTGTTTGAATGTTGACTTGCATTGTAAGGACAAAAACACCTCAAATCACCATCAAAATAGCTTCTTTGTGTCCCACAGTAGAAAGTTATTTGAGTTTGAGATGGCATAAGGGTGAGTAAATGATGAGAGAGGTATCATTTTTGGGTTAACTACAATGCATTCAGAAAGTATTCAGACCCCTTCATTTTTTTCACATTTTGTATGTTGCAGCCTTATTCTTAAATGCTTTAAATTCTTTTTTCACATCAATCTACACACCATAATTACAAAGCAACAACCAGATTTTTGATAGCTTTGCAAATTTATAAAGAAAAAAAGAAATATCACATTGACAAAAATACTCACATCCTTTGCCATGACACTTGAAATTTAGCTCAGGTGCATTCCATTTCTCTGGATCATCTTTGAGATGTTTCTACACTTTGATTGGAGTCCACCTGTGGCAAATTAAATTGATTGGACATGATTTGGAAAGGCACATACTTGTCTATATAAGGTCTCACAGCTGAAAATGCATATCAGAGCAAAAACCAAGCCAAGAGGTCAAAGGAACAGCCTACAGAGCTCAGGGACAGGATTGTGTCGAGGCACAGGGAAGGCTACAAATAATTCTGCTGCATTGAAGGTTCCCAAGAGCACAGTGGCCTCCATAATTCTTAAATGGAAGTTTGGAACAACCAGGACTCTTCCTATCCTAGAAGGGCCTTGGTAAGAGATGTGACCAAGAACCCAGTGGTCACTCTGGTTGAGCTCCAGAGATCATGTGTGGAGATGGGAGGAACTTGCAGAAGGACAACCATCACTGCAATACTCCATCGATCTGGGCTTTATAGCAGAGTGGCCAGACGGAAGCCTCTCTTCAGTGCAAGACATGCAAAAAAGCACCTAAAAGTCTCTCAGACCGTGAGAAACAAGATTTTTTGGTCTGATGAAATGAAGATTGAACTGTTTGGCCTCAATTCCAAGCATCATGTCTGGAGGAAACCAGGCACCACTCATCACCTGCACAGTACCATCCCAACGGTGAAGCATGGTGGTGGTAGCATCATGCTGTGGGGGTGTTTTTCAGCGGCAGGGACTGGGGGACTGGTCAGGGTTGAAGGAAAGCTGAACGCAGCAAAATACAGAGATATCCTTAAAGAAAACCTGGTCCAGAGCGCTCAGGACCTCAGACTGGGCTGAAGGTTCACCTTCCAACAGGACAATGATCCTAAGCATACAGCTAAGACAATGCAAGAATGGCTTTGGGACAACTTTGTGAATGTCCTTGATTGGCCCAGCCAGAACCTGGACTTGAACCCAATTGAACATCTCTGGAGAGACCTGAAAATGGCTGTCCACCAACGGTCCCCATCCAACCTGACAGAGCTTGAGAGGATCTGCAGAGATGGCAGAAAATCCCCAAATCCAGGTGTGCAAAGCTTGTCGCATCATACCCAAAAAGACTTAAGGCTGTAATCGTTACCAAAGGTGCTTCAACTAAGTACTGAGTTACGGGTCTGAATACTTATGTCAATGTGATATTTTAGTTGTTATATATATATATATATATATATATATATATATATATATATATTTGCAAAGTTATCAAAAATCTGGTTTTTGCTTTGTCATTATGGGGTATGGAGTGTAGAATGATGTGGAAAAAATATTAAAGCAGTGTTTCTCAACCCTGTTCCTTGAGGCCCTCTAACACTGCACATTTTGTATATTTCCCTAATGTAACACACAATTCAGGTCTTGGAGTCTCTACTAATGAGCTGATGAGTTGAATCGGGAGATATCCCGTGTTTGATTAGGGAGATATCCAAAATGTGTAGTGTTGGGGGGCCTCCAGAAACAGGGTTGGGAACCACTGATTTAAAGCATTTTAGCATAAGGCTGCAACATAACAAAATGTGAAAAATTTAAGGGGTCTGAATACTTTTCTGAATCCACTGTATTTCTTTAAAGCTCAACACAGCAAGGAATATTAGATTGTTAAAGCTAAAGCAGAGGCTTCTTCAGCTAAAGAGGCCAAGTTTCATCATTCAGAATTCAGTTATGGTGAGAACATACAAAAAATTAAGAAATCTTTCCAATTTAATGAGTCTAATTGGAGGCTATTTAGAGTTCAGTTAATGTGTTAAAAATATTAATAGTTCCCCCCCTAGTTCAGTGCCAATTGTTCACACCTCAGACTGACAGAATAGTTGGGAACTTTTGTAAAAATGGGGGCAGTCACGATGGGAGGGGGGTAAGAGCTACTTCCAAAACATGCTTACAACATAGATGGCTGAACATCAAGTGTTTTGGGTTTAATACAAGTTAAACTCTATTGACAGCATTTGTGGCATGTTGATTACCACAAAAATAATTTCAATTCTTTTTCTAAAGAAAAATAAATCGTGTTCAGTAAGACACATAGAATGAAAGTAAACAGGTCCAATACACAAAAGACTAAATATACACGTTTTTTCAAAAGTATAGCCACAATACTGAAACACAATGCGTGTTAACATGACTCTAATGTGATAAAGCCACTTACCAACCTTGTCTGTGTAATGTTAGCAATTGACTACTTGAATATCGCAAATTAATTTTCCTTTACGCATTTTCCTTCCATGAGCAGCGCCGAGGATCTGGTTTCATGGTGCAAAAACACTGCGAAGCAATACGAGAAACTCGGAAGCTTGTCAGACCAGTATGTGTGTTAAACTTTCACCACTTGTTTTTCTGAATAATAACATGTGAAATTATAAAAATGTGACAGCTTTTATGTAGACTCAAGAGTTTATATCTGTGCATTACCCTCATGCCGTCAGTATTGATTTCTATGTGAGTGCAAATGTTTACGATTATTTTAAAATCTTTTGATTTCCATTTTTATTAATGCATATTGTTCTTTTAATTTTCTCCCAAGAGAAAAGCATAGTTTGTTGAAGTTATCTTTTTTGAAAACCTAAATACTCAAAAATGCCCATCCCTAATTTCAACTCCATTGTCATAACGGTGATTTGATCTAATATTTAATTCTTCTTAAAATGTTGTACATTTATGTAGCTAATAAATACCCTGGAAATTATCACATTTATTTTGAGACAAAATACTGATGTCATTTTCAAATTTGTTCAAGGTGATTACATCTAACATTTTTCAATAACTGTCCAGTAAGTGAAAGGATAGTATTTGGGGTAAAAAGCCCCCATTGCAGGGTCTAAAGGCCCCTATTAAACACATTGTTTTTCATAAGTGGGTCGAATAGATTTGATATGAAATTTTCCTTAAGTGGGCTCACATTGAATGATCCAATCACAATGGAGGTTAATTTGTTTATAGAATACTTGAGATGTTATGAAATGTCAAATGTGATTGAAATTAACAAGAAATTATGCACCCTTTTCTGAAGTGGTTGAGTAAGGATTATCTTAATTTGTTACTAAAAAAAAAAAAAAAGCATCTTGTCTCAAAAGTATTTAAACAAGTTAACAAATTGTCCACTATAACTTTTACCCCGGTATGTACATTATATTACTATAACCCCCCCTTGGGGCCTTTTACCCCAGGTGTGAGGTAAAATGCTCCCTCGCCACCTTTTTATAAAAAAGTGATTGTATTCAAAACAACCTTCTGTTGTTATTTCTGTTCACACTAAATGTAATTATTTCATCTTGAGACACTTTATGACCAGAATTTTTTTCTTTTCTTAAGGTGGGCCTTTAGCCCCGTTGTACCCTACATAGAATAAACATTAAACACACACACTGGACGCAAAAACATATCACCTTAAAATTCGTCCAAAAGACGGCTTAATTATGATGCCAACCTTTTGGAACAGTTTTTGCATCAGGAGTGTGCCTATGATGCTTTAAAATGCTGCCTAGGTAGGCAACTCACTAGGTTTTGGAAGGTTTAAGCTGATGTTTGTAGGGGAAGAGACAGGAATCAGAAAGAATCTGAGCAAAGGAGTGTGTGCAATCTACAAGGGTCAAAAACAGCTGAAATGCTTGAGTCATTACGTGATTAGGCGACCAAAGATGAGAGCAAGAATGGAACAAAATGCATGAAGAGCGGGAGAAACGGAGGAATGTGAGGTGGTTAGACTTGGCAGAGAAATGCAGAGGAATTATGGAGGAAAGACGGTGGAGAAGGGGTGGAGGAATGAAAGAGGAAAAGAAAGAGAAACAAAGCCTGAGAAAGTGAGATAGGAAAGGGTTATGTAACACAAGTGGGCTCGGCTCAGACCGCGGGAATGGGAGGAGGAATAAAGCGAGGATGATGGTGAAGAACAGATGGAGAATCAAGGAGAAAGAAGTGACGGGAGGAGACAAAAAGAACAAAA
Source organism: Myxocyprinus asiaticus (assembly GCF_019703515.2). Taxonomy (NCBI): domain Eukaryota; kingdom Metazoa; phylum Chordata; class Actinopteri; order Cypriniformes; family Catostomidae; genus Myxocyprinus; species Myxocyprinus asiaticus. The sequence continues at coordinate 12,396,585 of NC_059375.1, forward strand.
AAAATGCAAACGTTCTAATTACACATTTAGTCTCCACGACCAACATCCTAAAATAAGATTCTGCTGGAGGCACAAAGCCCAATTCAGGGATATTATGAATGATTAAACTGTTTTAATAAATGTTAAACACGATTGTAACTAACATGAGTGCCATACAGTTCATGCTTACATAACTGAATCTGGCTCTGATTTCCCATACGACACACAATATACTGACACTGGTCCTTATCAGCCCTAAAAAGGCACTTCCTTATTAGCTTCTCTTTTTCTCATACAAACACCAAGAAAACAGCCCTAATCACTGAATGCGTGAGATTTCATACCATCCCTTTACAAGCTCTGTGCAAATTCTTTTTAAATCTATTTACGGTCTGTTTTTATAAACAATGGACCTCATTAATTTAACACAAGCAGAACGATTAACACAGAAATTTGTTCTGCTCGTGTTTCATGATTTAGGCCCAATAACATTTATTCCCAAGACACTCAACAGAATAATAAAGAACAGCATCTTCTGAGAAATGGTCTCAGTTCTAAATACTTAAGCAAAAAGCAAATTCTTAACTCAAATGAACTGAATTCTGAATAGCCTCTCTTAAAGCTCATGATTTCTTATTTTTTTTAATGTTCTTAATTCACATTAACTGAATTCTGAATGATGAAGCTTGAGAAGTTTTAACGGTAGTACCACTTGGTAAAACGTTAGCTGTGCAAAGCTTACAAATTGCAACTCTGCTGTCATTGTCACCCAATTCCAAGTAATTGCACACAAGAGACATTTTCTCACACACAGCACAAGTTGTAGGCTAAAGGCCTTGACATCATTTAGCACAAAATCTGGCCAAAAAGGTGTTTTTGCGTTCGTTTCGGTGGTTCGTAACAGCTCGCCTGGGCGAACATTTAGCAGAACTTCTAACCGACTGCTTAACACCTTCTTGATGCCATTGGTCCACATCATCGGTAGGTGTGACCTGAAGCTCCACCTACTACTTTTATTATGTCTTTCAGTCAGTATTCAACATGAACACACCGGCGTGCAGTTATTAGCGAGCTGGTGCAAATTTACCTACATCAGTACGATCGTTCACGTAGAGACATTTTCCAAGAATGTGATTTTTGTTTTTTTGTTTAATTAGTCTACAAAAGGACTCAAATCCACTCAAATACTCTCAAGTGCCCATTCACTCATGTGCCACCTGCAGCGAAAGCCATTCACACATCTGCCCAAAGTAAGATATGCCTCTATTATCATCATTTTTTTGTCCGTATTTTGCCCATTATTATTCTTTTATAAACCTATCTTTGCAGTAGTATCGGTGTCATCATAAATTACAATAACAGAGTGTAATCGGCGCTCCGCCACTACTGAATCTCCAGCGCCATGGCAAAAGAAGATAACCGAGTTGTGAGCTCGCAGTCTTACTTCAATGTGATGAGATCAAATTAGCGCGTCGCGAAATAACTCAAAAACAAAACTTTTCTAATGCATTGTGTAGGGCTGAATAATCCAGTGAAATAAAATCGAAATCAAGATTTGACCTTATGTGAATGTTAAACTGCAAAGGGCTGTGATGCGATTTATTCCAAAAGTCTGTACGTGATGCTCGTGTGGAGCTCTGTTCTGAGCACATGTGAGGCGGTTCTGTGCTCGCTCCACGAATTTCATCTCATGCACAGAATAACAGATGTGTTGCATTGGTTTCGGTTAGGTAACGTGCGCTGATATATTTACAGCGCTCCAAAATTCACTTTCGTTGTTCACTACAAGTTCCTATACAAATCTTAAACAACCCTATGACACCAGGTTTTTGTAGACAGAAGAGGAGATGAGATCATCTCGAGGGTTTAACCAGATCCCATAGCAATGCTGCGTTTATTAAATTATTAGAGAAATAGGGTATAATATTAATATAGTTTTTATTATACAATTGTAGGCCTAATATATTTCTGTAATTTCATAATTTAAGTTATAATATCCATTATTATTATTATTAGAGCCTGAAATTTGGCGCAGGACTGCGGGTATTGTGCACAAATTTAATAAATCCCGCATGTTCCACGTTCAGAATTTTATTAATATTAACATGTAGCTGAGAACTGGTAAACCAATCCATACAGATGAACAAATCAATAATTGTCTTTGTATCAAACTGTAATTCCACAATCTGAATGAATAATTCAGGTCTTCCGCGCTTCTCCCTCTCTCTCAAACGCATGTAGAGTTTAGTGTGAGCGCAGTGATGAAGAACATATTAACGTACCCTAGGATGTTACAGATCCATAAACCTGTTCATATGACATGAGAATGGCATGTACCGCCTCTCTCTGTAAGAGAGAGATGTGTTAAAACTATCGCTCCTGTTTATAATCAATAAAGCTGTCAACACTGCAAGTGCGCGACGTTGGGGCGATCTAGTATTGCCAGCTTTCATATCATGGTGCTCCATCACAAAAATACAGCACAAAGAAAGGCAGAAATAGTGCAATAAATAAATAAATAAACGCCTTGAATGCAACCAGAACCGCTCAGCTGCAGGGTGAGGAGAAACAGTTAAACAGCTATTAGGCAACATCTCTCATCTCTCTAGAGCAGTTTTAATAAATACGAAATGTACATAAACAATAATAATATAGTAATATTAATACTATAATATTAATAATATAGGCTACATAATAAGAAACTATTGTCAATCTATCTTTAATACACATTATATAAGCAAGGTTTTCTCGAGATTTAATTGGTTAAAAAAAAATTCTTCATTTTGTCAACATTAAATTGACATTTTTAATGTATCTGTTGAGCATTGACTTGTACTCAAAGTGATAGTTCACTCAAAAATGAAAATTCTGTCATCACTTACTCACCTTTGTGTTGTTGCAAACCTGTATGACTTTTTCTTCCACTGAACTTAAAAGGAGATGTTAGGGAGAATGTTAGTTTCAGACACCATTCACTTTTATTGTATGTAAAGTAAGATGCAGTGGCAGTGAATGGTGACTGAGACATACTGCCGAACATCTCCTTTGATGTTCTACGGAAGAGGCAAATTCATGCAGACTTGAGGAAGAACATAATTTTTGGGTGAACTGCCCTCTTACTACCTGTTAAAGTATTTGTTTAAGGTATCTGCCAAGAACAAGAACATAATCTAAGTCACACTTGATTGCATCACATCTTGCTGGGAAACAAGTGACTGAAGAGAAAGGCCGTAATGTAGACTGTATACTTCAAAAATGATAATTCTATCTGAATAAAAATAGAGGTAAGCAGTGAGAAAAGTAGCCCCTGTGTGATATTTAGGTGAGATTGTTGTAAAATGTCAGATGTTTTAGTATTACAAATTACAAGAGGTTTCATTGAAAGCTTACAATAATGTGTGCTGAGGGCGGGGTGTTTTGATATCAATGTCCCGGCATGAAGTTTAAATTCATCCTGATTACTTTAACTACAGTCAGAGGTCAACAAGCAGCAGTTCCTCATGATCCAATTTCCTAACTCTCAAGAGGCCACAGGATGATGTCATAAACATGTGCCATGAAAGATTAGTCAAACAATATTTTAAAGGATGACACAGGGCTTAAAATCAACAGCCATGAAAGTGGACACTTACTGTATTTAGAGGGGGCACAGCACAACAGGACAATCATGTATTCAGCACACAAGCAACTGAGATGATTTGGAAATAGGTGATAGCACTGCTTGGTGAAACTGGGGCATGTTTCAGTGCCATCAAATCTGATATCCAAAAATCTCTATTCATGGATGCCCGATTATTTAGGTCAAAGGTGCAAAGCCAACTCAGCAACCTGTTAAATGGCTCTTTTTAATGCAGTTTCCATTAATAATCAACCTACAAATCTAACATCCACTATCCATTATCTCCTTAAACACTGAATCAGTAAGCGAGTTTACATGCACGATCATACACTGATTATGCTTTAAAAGCAGTCAGAGTGTAAGGTCATGTAAACGCCTTTAACTGTGTTCAGGTAACACTTTACAATCATATTTTATTTGTTAACATTAGTTAATGCAGTAGATAACCATAAAATCAGCATAAACCATAGATCAGCATTCAGCACACACCGATTTTTGCCCATTACCTCAATTTCACTCTGCAAGTAAACACCTGCATTCTTACCAGCTTGTTTTGATGTCAAAAGCAGAGAATAATAATTGTCAGATTTTTTAAATACGCTGATTTTTGGTAGTTATTAGCGCATTAGTGTGCATGTAAACACAATCAGTGATAAATATGACAAAATATAATTGTTCATTGAGCAGTACTGAAAGGCAATTTCATTTTAGAACTGGAATATCTTGATTAATTATGCACAAAGGTTACCAACACAGTTTTTTTTCTTCTCCATATCACACATATTGAATATTGGCCAAAATTATTGACAGATGGATAATAGTTTTTTTATATTTGTGGATCTACTGATAAATGGGCCTGTCTGGTAGGTCTCTAAAAAATAGCAACTAACAATGCCATTATACTGCATTCAAAAAAAAAACAAGTGTTCAAGTAAATTCACATAACATTTCAAAGCATTGTTTACATATGCTTAAGTGAGATGCGTCACAGAAATTCTTGACACGTAGCATTTAAAGCTAAATCACTATTATTATTATTAAAATATTCATAATGCAATAATATTAAAATTTATTAGGGATGTCATAAAATATCCATTATTGATCTGCACATTATTTTAGTGATATATTTTTGAGGCATCGATATATTCAAATTAGCCAACATTTAAATTAGAATCCTAATTTGCATGCTTTCCAATTCATTCAGTTGGCCTTCTGTTTAAAGAGCCCATATTATGCAAATTTACATGTTCATGACTTTATTTTGGGGGTCTGCTAGAATAGGTTTACATGCTTTAATGTTCAAAAAACACATTATTTTTCTCATACTGTACATTTCTTTCCCCCGCTCCTCATACACTAGCCGAAACGCTCTGATTTACCTCCTGTCTCTTTAAAGCCCCCTTTCCGAAAAGCCCAGTCTGCCCTGATTGGTCAGCTGGCCTAGTCTGTTATGATTGGTCAACCACGTAGAGTGTGTGTCGGAAATGTAACGCCCCTTACCATAACCAAGTTTCAGCTCCCGAATCTTCCTGAGCTGCTGTAAACAGTACTACTGTAACTATAGTAACAAGGGTGTCGGTTTTTGCTGTACCAGTTCGAGTCAGATAATGAATGAAATAACGAAAGTTTGGAAGAACAAGTTGATCAACCCGAACCACCTTCGCAAGCACGACTTGAGCAGGACATTTCACAGTGGTAAGTTTTAATTTAGTAGCTTTCATAAAAAAAAAAAAAGTACACTGTTGATTATTGTGAACCTAACAAAGCTTCAAGTAAAAGACACATAGTGCATCTAAGTTAGTCATCTTTTGCTGGAATGGGTGTAGCTGAACTTTTACGATATGAACGGAGAACAGAGGCTTTCTCCTGGTTAGTGAGCAAGTTAGACATGGACTACCGATAGCGGCCATAATATTACAGCTTGTACTTGGATAATTATATAAGACTCTTGAGATCGACCATTTTGTTACACAGTTTTAGGTCAAAGCCGGCCCACAGCTGAGCAAGTTATTGTTAACAATAACAAGTTATCAACATAGCAAGTTAGCCGAGCACTACCGTGGATTGCAGATGTAAAATGACCGTTCGTAAAAATAAATCCATACTTGATCAATATTCATGATAGTAAGAACGACAAACAATCTGCATAATTCTGCACAACTGTAGGTAAAAGTGGGCCTGCAGCTGACTAGCAAAACTATTTCAACACAATAACATTAGCAGGTTAGCAGAGGCCTACAGCTGTGCACTGGGTGTCCACCGTAACTACAACACAAAACTCTGCATTAAAAAAACTCTCAGTAGCAGATAAATCCATAAATGATCAAGCATACTTACAGGTTGTGATCCTGAAGCGCCAGATTGTCCCAACAAAGTGGGAACTGCACCATCTTTCAGGGGTAACCGACTTGAAAATCCGGCATTGCTTGTGGTTGTACTGCTGAGGAATAGTGGTAAAAATAAATTTTAACCACTGATACTTCAATTTGTCTGCCTTTGGAAGTCCAAACAAGAGGATTTGCTTTCACAGTGAAGAAAACAGCGTCTTCTCTACATAGCGACAACACTAACCCAACTCATCCTGGCCTCGGCTAAAACTACGTTTGTTTGAGGGTGGGCCAAAGTAGCCCTTAGGCGGGCATTATGCAAATGTGTTACATAGTGACGTAGATACTTTACGGAAGAAATGGCTGGACTACAATCCAGCAGTTTCTCGTAGTTCTTGAGCAGTGCTGTCTGTGGGAGAGAATAACTCCTTTTGCATGGACTTTGTGCTTTGTAACTTTGCAGACCTTTAACATGCACAAAGAGCTATGGTACACACTAAAGGAAAGGTAAAGTCCCAAAAAGCATAATAGGGCCTCTTTAACTGTTTGGGTCAAATTTGCACGCTGTAGCATTGCGGAATTTTGGCACTGAGCATTGGCGGTGTGTGCGTACCTTCGTAAAAATAACTTTCGAATTTTAGAACACACCATGTTGTCTACCAGATGTGTCCGGTGTGCAATCCCCTTTAATTTACCCCGCTGCTCACGCTCAACAGTTGTGTTGAGAAAAATGTTTGAAAAGAAAAAAGACTATTGTGCAACGATCAGCCCAATTTATATGAGAAAAAAAATCCCGATATATATTGATAATCATCGGGAAAAAGTCATCAATCCCAAGTATCCAGAGTGCAGGGTGGCCAATAGGCCGATATATCACACAATTTAATATAGTAAATAAACATAAAATTGCTAAAAAAAATAAAAAAATTAACTCTTATTTAGCACTATATTTACTCAATTTCTTACAAAATATTAACTTTGTAAAAAATAATCTAAAAAAAGGTGTATTTTAAATAGTAGATAGCAGTTTCTTCTGATTTCAATTTAGTCACCAAATTTTAGTAATTTATTTGCACATGAAGAAACTGTTAATATAATAGGAAGAAGGAAATAACAGTACACACAGTAGTCCAGTAACCATGGATGGCATGTCCACGTTAACAATCGCATTTTCTCAAAAAATACTGAATCAAACCAATTGTACATACAGTGCATAGTGAATAAGCCATTTACTTATAGCACACGTGAAGCGCTTTTACTTTGAAGATGCACTCATGTGCTCATGCAAATCCAGCCAAAATCTTTCTAGCAAGTCAGTTAACTGGTGGGCATCTTTGGAATGCTCCCAGGAGACTATTTCCAGTCATGCTAATGCAGCTCCTATCTACTTGAATGGGGGAACACCGAAATCTTAAACACGGTTGGTCAAGATTACGATCAAATAACATATTTCAAATCAGCAGTAAAATCTGACAGTGCTGGTTTTATAAATTGTGCTTCTTTACCTCAGATTATGCTTTAAAAAAAAACAAAACAAAAAAACCTCAAATTTCCCAGCTTGTATAGCTAATGCGCATTCTTGACAGGCGATGTCTGTATCTAAATGGTGATTGGCTTTTTTTTTTTTTTTTACCAGTAAGGCAGAACTTCCTTTCTAAATCCGTTGACCGTTGGGCACTAGAGCCTCTTGGTTGGGCGCTTCAATTTCTCCCATTCATTTTAACAGAAGTGGCACATCTCTGCTAAATAGTCTCTGATCCAGCGCAAGCAACAATCTCCTGACAGTTTAAACAGCCTGGATCGCCTGCTTGGACTGTCACGGACTGACCGTCATGATTTGTAAATCAGAGGAACTTTTAATCCTGATCCTGAAGTTTTGATTCTGACTGAAAGAATAATACACTTTAGAGGAATATATTAGATTAGCGCTCGACGGGAACAAAACGCTGGATTTTCGTGGTTCATGAAACACATCTGTTTAAATGTGATATCTGCATATTTGCAAACGGTATAAAATAGAAGTTTTATTGATATTTGCCTTTTATAATTAGAAAAGTTACAGGGAACATTTGAGGAGAGGCTGATAGAATACATGCTTTAGAGGAAAATAAATTAGCGCTCCACAGGATGCTGGATCTGCTCAAGTTTTGTGAGGTTTGTGCATTACATCTGTTTAAACAAGATATGCGCATATTTGCAGACGGCATATGATATTAGTTTTATTGATATTTGCCTTTTTATCATAGACAAGACAGTTAAAAGTTACAGGGAACTGTTGAGGAAAGAGGGAGAATGAAACAGGCGAGCACTTTAACATTACAAGCTCAAACGCGTCTGCTGCGGCTCTGATATGCGGACCGTTTAAATGAGACTGTGTTGCACACCGGTCTGTTATTGTAGTAAAACGATGGCACGTAAAAACAAAATGAACCGTGACTGGTTGTTTACATGTCTCAGTCACTTCACATGCAAGCAGGCGATTCTCAATGTCCTCAAGAAACAAATCGGCCAAACGGGAAAATTTATCGGGCGATGCCGATAATTAAAAATGTCAGAAAATCGGCTTATTTATCGGCCTCGGCGATATATCGTTTGACCACTAATTCCAAGCCTATAATTTATTGTGTCAAATAGCAAATATAAATTATAAATAGACTCTGCGTATACATTATCGGACACTTAAAAATATTCAGCATCATTTTTGGTCTTAAAAAAAAATAATACTTATTCTCTAGCTGAAATAATAATGCTTCTGTAGTTCAGAGCTCACAATGCCTAAACTGTTGTTCTGTGCTCTTAATACACAAGCAAACAGGAAGTAGGAACAAATAATTCCACATGAAAGTGAAACTGTTAAATTTAAAGCTCCTTCAGCTATGGTTTTCTTTGATTTTAACATTAACCAAAACAACAGTGTTCTCTGGTTCACCTACTCTCTTTTCACTCACAATGAATCAGGCGTTCCCCCAGGGGCCAAACAGGAAATTTAATCTTGCTTATGTTTTTAAACAAGTCCACAGCCAAGGAGGACATCTGAAATGACTTCAGAATAGTCTACATTATGACAACAAGATCTATGATCTCACTGTACAAACAAGGCTAGAGTGGAAATTAACAGTGACTCTTTACAAGGTTCAGGGCATGAACACACAGGCCTGGAGTCACAAACATGCCCCCAAGCTCCCGTGGGGCACTAAAAACCAAACTGCTTTTTGTGAATAAATCATATGAAGAGTGCTTCATTGGTTCATGACAGTAAAGCTGTACAGGGTGTGATGAGACTAAAGGCCTAGTATACTTCGGTTCTGCACATACCGTTACTGTCTGCGTGCAGTTTAGATTTTCTACACACTAGGACATGTGGGCTTGATGCCGCACAAGTCAGAACGGCATGTGGAAGAACATAAAATGCTGTTTATAGAGAAATGTTCAGTACAATTCTACTTTTTTTCAATACCGGAAAATATATAAAAAAAAAGTTCACTAATAAAAAACTAGCTATTTTACCCAATACTTGTGTGTGCTATGCATTTTTATGCTTAAAGAGTATTGTGTAATTAAGCATAAAGCATCAACTTTAATGAAATCAATTGAGTGCTATTTGTAGGACATATGGTGTTGCTGTCTATTTAGAGCGTTCCAAATCAGTCACTTATGAGGTTCCAGAAAGCAGCTGCCTGTGTAGAAGACAGCAAGGCACCTTGCTAGGTTTTGGAAGTGCCAAGGAAACCAAACAACATGTGACTTACAGTTTAATATGACACTGGTCAACATCCGCTCTGGCAAGCTCCTCCTCCTCGATGTCACTCTCTCCTCCTGAGCTGCTCTCGGTGGCATCCGAGTCAAACTGAGTCTCCACTGCATGCAAATGTGTGGTGCCGCTGAGATGCAGTCGCTCCAGTTCTGCGGCCACCCTGCCACCTTTCAATAAACGGCCCAAACTAAGAGCGCGTGCGCCTGTAGAAGCACGAGATCCTCTCCAGGACCCTGAGTCCACCCTACGGCTAGAGCCTGGGGATGCCGAGGTCAGAGTGTAATCCAGAAAGCCAGAGAGTTGATGTTTGAAATGCCGCTCAACCTGCTTGGACTGCACCACTTGCAGGCGCTTGCGAAGGCGCAGCAGACGGCCTTCAATGTCCGTCTGCCTGTGTTGGCTTTGCTGAACCCGATCCCAGAGCAGAGCTTCCAAGTTGGTGGTCGGGAGGGAGGTGTCGTCAAGGACTGAGGAGGAGTTAAGGGGCGAGGGACCGTTTTCAAAGCTGTGCTGATTAGCGATATTGTTGCTAACATCCATTCCACTAACAGGAATCTCTGGTTCTGCTTTAACCTCTGGGCTTTCAGACAAAGAACACACATCACTATGTGATGACACACCTTGAATGCAAGGTGTCAAATTCTGTTGTTGCTTCACATCACCATTCTGTCCACTGGTTGTAAAAGTACCGACAGACTTTGAGGACACAGATAGCAAAGCTTCCTCATTGGTAGAAGGCTGGTTGCTGTCTCCATTAACAGTGGCGATGGAGCCTTTCTCAGCCACAGCGGCACTGGGCACAGCCACTTTCTTGGAGAGTCCGTTAACAGGCACCATGGTACTCCCGGCTCCTCCTCCGTTGACAAGGCTCTTCAGTTGTCCTCCAGTCAGCTCAAGGGTGTGGCGCTTGCGCAGCAGGAAGTCGCTGCCCGTAGCAGCACTAGGGAATATGGAGCCGTTCTGCAGGCTGTGGCTCTTCAGCACCGACTGCTTTATGAGGACACCTTGCAGCTTCAGTGACTCCTTGACCTTGGTAGAGGAGGGCACTGGTGTGACATCAGAGCACAAGAAGGGTGCCAGCTTGCCCAGAGATGGGGCTTTAGACAGGGGATCCTGATCCTGTCCCTTGATGCTGTGGTAGTGGGCAAAGTTCTGTCCGTCATCAGGGTTGACGTGACACTTGCCGTTGCTGTGGTTACCAGCAGAGTCAGAGAGGAGAATGTTGCTGCCGTTGCTGTTATTCTCAGTGCTGCCGGGGGAAAGACTGGACGAGGGAGAGGCCAGTTTAAAGCGAATGTGGCGGGCTTCAGCTGAGGCGTCAGTCAGAGCGGGCGCCATTGCAGCCATGCAGGGTCGAGGAATGGGCACGGCAGCCTGCAACTCCAAACCTTCACTCCAGCCCACCTACACAGCCTGACTGTATGGAAAAACGAGAGATTTAGAAGACTGCAAATTCCCAGAATGTTCCAAAATAATCTATATTATCTACAATCCATATAACAACAAGCTGCAGAGACAAGCTAACCACTAAATATATTGTCTAATACTTAGTCATTCATCAGTCAATACTCAGAATTAGTACTCAGTGAACATAAATAATTTTGTTAAAAGGAATATTCCAGGTTCAATACAAGTTAAGCTCAATCAACAGCATTTGTGGCATAATGTTGATTACAACAAAAAAATTAGTTTGGCTCATCCCTCCTTTTCTTTGAAAAAGCAAAAATCAAGGTTACAGTGAGGCAAATACAATGGAAGTTAATGGGGCCAGTTTTTAAGAGATTAAAGGCAGAAATGTGAAGCTTATAATTTTATAAAAGCACTTACATTATACTGTTAAAACATTATTTGAGCAAATTGTTTAAATTATCATTTTAATGTACTGTACGTTTTAGGGTTTCCAGAGTTACGTTGTCATGAAACTATGTTTTAAAACTTGATATAACTTTAAACAGAAAAAGTTCATAAGCAATTTTCTCACACTAAAATCATGTTAACATGCATATTTTTAATGTCTTGTGGCTATACTTTTGAAACATTTAAGGATTGGCCTCATTCACTTTCATTGTGAGTGCCTCACTGTAACCTCGATTTTTGCTTTTTTTAAGAAAAGGAGGAACAAGTTGAAATTAATTATTGTGGTAATAAAATTTACACCACAAATGCTGTCAATTTATATTAGCTGGTATTGAACCCAGACCAGCTCTCTATATAATTGTTTATAATAAGCTGTTTTATCTTGTTTGTTTAAGCCTATGAATAGTAGTATACTGTAGTTTTAAATTATAAAACCGTACTTTTGCTTAAGCTAGCCTATATAATTACAATTATTTCATTTAATTTTTGTGTGATAAATTAAAAAAAACAAGTTTTTCTACATGCTCTAATTCATACAAAACATACTACACTACAGATATATGCTTGTTCTGTGCAATTTCAAAAACATTTTCATGTCAATGTCTATCATCAGTGCACTGTCACTTTAAATCAGCGAGAAAAGCACAGCAAAAATAAACTCAGCGCTGAAACACTCGCTGCAGTGCTGCTGAGACGCTTCTGCCATGCTGCATCTGCTTACGAAGCTGTGGGGTTATTGGTCTGATGGTGATATATATATATATATATCGTGGCGACGATATAAAGTGTCAGTCCATAGAGATTTTTCTATATCGTGTATATCACGATATGTAAATATCCATGAGCACAGCGTGGGCTTTTCTATCAGTGGGCAGGGCTTCATGTGAGACTGAGAGTATTGAATTAACATGGACAGGGTCTGTCCAGCATTGAAAATTTTTCTGCAGCCACCCAAGCAAATTTAATGAACTTCATCGCGTGTTTGGCGCTTTAAAAGCGCTACATATTCAGGGGGGCCTGGGTAGCTCAGTGAGTATTAATGCTGACTACCACACCTGGAGTCACGAGTTCGAATCCAGGGCGTGATGAGTGACTCCAGCCAGGACTCCTAAGCAACCAAATTGGCCCGGTTGCTAGGGAGGGTAGAGTCACATGGGGTAACCTCCTCGTGGTCGCGATTAGTGGTTCTCGCTCTCACTGGGGTCGCGATTAGTGGTTCTAGCTCTCACTGGGGTCGCGATTAGTGGTTCTCGCTCTCAATGGGGTCGCGATTAGTGGTTCTCGCTCTCAATGGGTCATGTGGTAAATTGCGCGTGGATCGCGGAGAGTAGCATGAGCCTCCACATATGGAATCTCAGCGGTGTCATGCACAACGAACCACGTGATAAGATGCGCGGATTGACGGTCTCAGAATCTGAGGCGACTGAGACTTGTCCTCCGCCACCCAGATTGAGGTAACCACGCCACCACGAGGACCTAAGTAGTGGGAATTGGGCATTCCAAATTGGGAGAAAAAGGGGATAAAAAATAAATAAAGTTTATTTTCTGACACGTGAATGTTTCACGTGACTGCTGGATTTGTGCGCACTTCAGAGCTCCAGAGACAGCATGTGCAAATCCAGCAGGCTTTCCGATATTTGTGCTCCAGACAAAGAAAGCAGAGCTCAGAGCGGGACCACTCGCGCTACTCGGTCATTTTTGACCCAGGAAAACCCCAAATGGAGAAATCTCCACAAAACAGGACAACTCCCAAACAGGTCAAGAAAATGAAAACAGGTGTGACATGGTGTACAGTTTCGTATGAAGATAATCACCCGTAATAAAAGCAATCTGTTGTACCACCTTAAAATGAAGCAAGCATAAGAATATTATGAAAGCCAAAAGATGAACTCTGCATTAATTCTGTCATTTATTAATTTATTAGGCAAAAAGTGATTTTCTTCTAGAAGTGTTTATTTTCGTTGATTTTAATTTTTTTTCCGCATTACTTTGAGAAAATCTTACGTTTCTTATAAGAAACTTTAATTCTTCAAAGTTTCTAATAATAATAATATTTGTCAACAAAATTTTAAACTGAAATGTGGCATACTGTTATATTTAGCATTTTGGTAAAGTTGATTTTTGAAAACAAGTTGATTTTTAGTTAGTTATTTATTTACTTATACACTGTCTTTTTCCAAAATAAAGAGGAAGTAGTTTTAATTGACAAAGTATTTAATTCACTGACTGGAGTTCCAAAAATAGGCATTACAACAGGGTTATTAAATATATAACCAATTTTTCTTGATGTTCCAGAAAACTTTTACAAGATCGTGATATATATCTTTATCAAGATATAAAATTACTCGTATCGTGATTATAGATTTTGGTCATATCACCCAACCGTGGGAACGCAGATATATTTTGGTCTCGCTGCTCGAAGTCCGAGGCTATTGGCCCTGGCTCGCACTGGCCCGATAGTGGAAAAGCGGCTAATGAAAGCAAATGGTGCCTGAGGCTGTCGTTCTGCCTAACATCACATTTCATGTTCCATGGAAGAATGTCACATGAGTCTAGAACAACATGAGGATGAGTAAATTATGGCTGAATTTTTTTTTTCTTTCAGTGAACTCTCTCTTTAAAATATGTGTAGTATCATGACAGACAGGCAGACAGATACTTTATGTTAGCTTTGTCAAGCCAACATACTGTGCCATCAATGCACTTCTTGGACATTAATTTACTTGCCCTGTTGCCCTTCAACTTCTGCTTGACCTCGTGCTCAAACTAAAGGACTAAAGAACTCGTTGACCTCAGCTGAGGGGAATAATTTCCATAGTTGTTAGTAGGGGAAGGCCAACTCTATTCAAGCTTATGTAAGTCCAAGCCGCCTCCTCCTCAACAGACCATCTGTGTCAACGGAATTAGGGATATGCCTTTAGGTCCAGCAGATAAGAGACTATCTCTTCATGAGGACAAGTAGAAGGTTCAGTTCAGTTCCCGCCATTAACTAAGCTCATGTCTCTCGAAAATGTAATGCAAGAACTTAGCTTCTTCCAACATTTCTACGTAATTTTCCTTTGTAATAGTCCGTCTAGGCAGATGCTGAACAGACCACATGTACATCCGTGTGCCACTTCCGTGCATAAACACAGGAGCGCATTTCAGCTCAGACGTGGAAGCTCGTAATATACACCATATGAGGACTGGGGTCGCTTTTAATGCATTGTTTGACGCTTCTAAAGCCTAATGTAAAACATGTAAACAGAAGCGTTAGTGGTGGCAATTCATTTTAACCGCAATATGTAACTGTGAAACCGGCTTCAAGCTGACATGTTTAGTACAGAGCAAAGAGGCCTCGTGTTATAGCCGAAATACAACAAGAATATACACATCCTGAAACATTAAAAGCGAAGAAATATTGCAAAAGCACATGTGAGTTTACTGTACTTGGTTTACTGCTTGCATGTGCTGCTAGATGGCTATACACGACAAAGTACTAGAGTGTAATCTGTTCTAAAGGAACATTCAAGCGACCGGTCAAGCTTTCAAAACACCCACAACGACAAATGAACATGTAAGTGTTACAAACACAGCAGTGTATGTTGAAATGAGTTAAACTGAGAGCTCAAATGGGTTTGTAGGATTAAAGGTTTATGTAACATAAGTGCTGATGCTCGAGACCGTCCACTAACAAAGAAAAAGGAGGAACCTACCACGTGACGGGCGCGCGATCCGAGGGAATTTCGGCAACTATTCCACCGACCTTTGGCTTGAATAGCATAAAAATGTCACCAAAGCACACAATCAGCCGTCTGGTCAATCATGTCCACCGCCTTTGCCATATCCGTGTCCGCTGCGTGAAAAACACCCCGATTTCGGACACCCTTTTCGTTATCGGCTCCGGGATCACGAAATGGGCGATACTAGACAACACCTTGCTGCTGCTGTCCGCCTCACTGGATAATGGAAAGAAAATATAATTGTTGCTGTATATTATGAATCTATTTAGCTCAGCTGCGAGTTCTGTTCATATACGCCTTTATTTACTGATTGGAGGTGTCACAGACCACCGATTTCGAGATCATTTTCTTATCGTTGGAGGGAGAGACGCACGAAAGATGGCGCCTCGTTCGTCTCCCTTGGATTTGAGCCTAGTAAATACAGATGCAGCGTGTGTAGCGAGAGAAGCCTGTAGGCGGGAGACATTCTCGTGCCCGCCGCTAGAGTGAACGCAGGACTGCAGAGAGTAGCAGCTCGCCAAGTGGCCACTAGAGGACGCTGTTGATCAAACCAGGCAATGGCGCATACAAGCTGAAAAAAAACACGTGGATCTGCAATTTTACATTGTTGTTGAAGAGATATTACGGGTTCAATACAAGTTAAGCTCAATTTACAGCATTTGTTAGAAAAGTGATTTTTTTTTAAGTGATTTTATTATACTAAAATCCTGTTAACATGCGTATTTTTTATGTCTTGTGGCTGTTCTTTTGAAACAGTGAGTATTTTAACGATTAAAAATTGGCCCCACTCACTTCCATTGTAAGTGCCTCTCTGTAACCCAGATTTGTGGGGGTTTTTTAAAGAAAAAGAGGGACGAGTAGAAATAAATGTATGGGGTAATTAACCTTATGCCACAAATGCTGTCGATTGATCTTAACTTATTTTGACCCCGGAATATTCATTTAAAACAGGAAAGAATTAAAAATATAAATGAATTATAATCTATATAATATAAATAAATAATGAATCAACGTTTAAAGGGACAGTTCACCCAAAAAATGAAAATTCTCTCATCATTTACTCACCCTCATGCCATCCCAAATGTGTATGACTTTCTTTCTTCTGCAGAACACAAACAAAGATTTTTAGAAGAATATCTCAGCTCTTCTGGGCCATACAATGCAAGCGAATGGTGACCAGAATTCTGAAGTTCCAAAAGCACATAAAGGCAGCATAAAAGTAATCCATACGACTCCAGTAGTTTAATTCTTGTCTTCAGAATCGATATGATAGGTGTGGGTGGGAAACAGGTCAATATTTCAGTCCTTTTTTACTATAAATCTCCACTTTTTCATTCTGGAAATTCAAAAAAAAAAAAAAACAATTGTACATTTTATTTGCTATCATTAAAGGAATAGTTCACCTAGAAATGAAAATTCTCTCATCATTTACTCACCCTCATGCCGTCCCAGATGTGTATGACTTTCTTCTGCTGAACACAAACAAAGATTTCTAGAAGAATATCTCAGCTCTGTAGCTCCATACAATGCAAGTGAATGGGGTCCAAAACTTTGAAGCTACAAAAAGCACAAAAAGGCAGCATGACTAGGCACGATCATGATTTCAATTTCGATTACATTTCCTAGTGCTTCACGCATACGCAGAGCACTAGATGGCGCTAGGACGTGTAATTTAGGTGTACCAACAGTCATAAATCAAAGAATTATATATTATCATCATTGTGAGGTGAAAATGAGGATCCACTCTGACAGTATCACCATCTGAAATTTCCTTCAAAAAACTGCGTGAGGCGCACTTGAGTGATGTGTTTAGAATTTTCGGAAGGAAAAAATCTCATTTGGATTATTATTATACATGGCTTGTTGAGTGCGATAGCGCGTGTGGAGGCTTCACGCTATTCTCCGCGGCATCCACGCACATCTCGCCACGCGCCCCACTGAGAGCGAGAACCACACATTATAGCGACCATGAGGAGGTTAACCCGTGACTCTACCCACCCTAGCAACCGGGCCAATTGGTTGCTTAGGAACCCTGACTGGATTCACTCAGCATGTCTAATTTGGATTATTAATGAAAACTGGGAGAGATAATGGACAACGTTGCGTTGTGTCATTGCAATAATATGAAAATAATTCTAGTTTTCTGTTTCTAGTATAGTTTTGATTAAAAACCAGGGGACCCCCCAAGTCCAATTTATTGGCCCTATCGGGGGTCCAGTATTTAACTGAATTCATGGTTTATATTCAGGAGCTCTGTGCCTGTCTTAGTCATTAAACTGCATTCTTCAGTCTACACACAACAGACTTATTCCCAATCTGGCAAATGTTCTTGTGCTTTCACACACTGTTCTGAGACGGCTCTGGGGCTCACTCCATTGAAGTTTATTTTTCCCAGGTCACCTTCACTTGCGGTCTCTCCCCTACCCCCTACCACATTCACCCTTTCTCCTCCCTCCTTCCAACCCACAGACTGGGAACTTAGCCTATATATATTGTTGTCCACTCAGTTTTTCCTCAAAGACTCGTCTCAGCTGACTGACATTCTCACACAGATAGAAAAATGCCAGAAGAAGTTCCTGCTCAGTGCCAGGTTATGAAAGAAGAGCTGGACAAATGGTGAGTCATATTTCAGTGAGGATATATCAACCAAGTAGATCACTTAATGCAACATTTCAGATCTGGTGCTTTTGCTTAAATGTTTGTAGTTGTACAGCTCAGCAAGCATTCATTTGTATTATTGTGGCATGCAGCAACATAAAGACTATCCATTTATGCATCAACATACAACACAACAGCTCTGCAAATATGTAGTGATTTGTGTATGAGAATTTTTGACTGGTTAAAATGTAACTTAGTTGTGTGTTGGTTTCAAGTGAGAAGGTTGAGCACATGGTGTAGGGGGAAACAGGGTTTGGAAGTGATGATGCAGGTGGAAAATGACCCATGTTTGCCATCATGTTGCAAAGTTAAAGCATGTGGCTCCGCTGGAATAAACACTTGGTACTCGCAGTCAGGGGCGAAGATTCCAGGGGGATGGGGGGAGGTAAATATATCAATATAACAAATAATATTGATTATTTGCCCCCCCCCCCCCTCAAATAATCAAAACAAGCAAGTAACCCCCCCCCCAATATTTATACCATGATTAATGGAAACAAGTAAATGCTTCACGCTGCAACCCCCCCAGTGTTCAAGCTAAATCTACGCCCTTGCTCGCAGTACACTTATTACCATAAACAGAATTTTGGAAATACATTTCAAAATAGTGCTTGAAGTATGCTTTTAATATTCAAGCATTTAATATTCTCATGCACAAATGATTAACCTCCATTTATAGTTGTTAAAGCAAAGTGCTCTTTTTCTAGGTTAAAAGGTCAGAGGTCACGTACTTACACAATGACACAGTGCCTTTCACAAGAGAAGAAAGAGTGCAATCACCTTTACAACTATCTCTTAAATGAATCAAGTGTGACTCCAACTGAATTACCATCTCTAGTGCATCACTTGTAGGAAACAAAGCATTTGATTATGTCAAACGTTCACTAGTAGTGCAACACCAGACTGTAAAATTATAAAATGAATTTAATTAAACTTACAAATTTTCTTTATTCAGAGGTCAAAAAGTGCCAAAGCTTAATCCCTTCATAATGAACCTTTATAGCATGGTACATCAAATTTGCATATCGAAATAAAGATGTCTCACTTTGAATGCAAAAGACACATTCAGGGGAACACACTGTCTCCGTTTGATGCCAAATTTAGCAGAAACTTTAAGTAATGTATATCTGTGATGTAAGTATAGCCTGGTTTCATGGCATTCATGGGTGAGCGGGTGGACGTTTGCTTACCCCCTCATACAGCTCCCGTTACATCTCCTGTATTGCAATGTCTGCGTTATTTATGTTGGCATTAGGTGGCATCACGTGCAAATCTGGTCTACACTCTACAATCACCTAGGGTGTGGAGCTTACATCTTATCAATCTTTTTATATTTATTATACAGTATATATACATACATACATATATATATATATATATATATATATATATATATATATATATATATACACACATATATATGTATAATTTAAGTATTCAAACTTTGAAAAATCTTTGAAGAAAATATTCATACTGGTAGTTGACACATATGTGCATGGACTGTGCACATTTTTATCAACATCGTGTTTTTAGGTTAAAATGTATATTCATGTATAAGAAAATAAGAGGAAATGTCCTGTCCTGTAACTATTCAGCATTAAGCAGAAGTTTGTCACTATTTTAATCACCTTTTTCAACCTTTCAGACAGTGTGCAAATATTGTACACAAAGAGACATTTTTGTCCATCATAATCTCACATGTGTGTATTTATCATATTGTTAGCACTTAACACACTGTTTATATGTTTGTTCAGTGTTCAGGGGAAAGGTGCGGAGGGCTGTAAGGAGCTGCTGGAAGCCTTTGAGTCCTGTGTGAAGGGCGCCGCAGCAGCCTCGTGAGGGGGACATGGCTTTAAATGTAAGAAAGCAAACATTGTTCTTTCAGGTTTATTGCTAATTTGAATAAGTTTTTACTTTGAATTCTTATACATTTTGAAATGTATCTACAAATTATTGTGGCACAGTTTGCAGAATTTTTGGAAGATAAATCATGTTTGTGTTACATTGCAGGTACTTGCCTGATTTTGTTTATGTTTGTCTTCTGTCTAGATTAATGTAGGAAAACATTGACATGCTCATTCTGATTTTGTAGAATTTTCTTCTGCAATTTTTATCACAGATCCTTCCTTTCTGGGTCCTCCAATGTCCTTGCATTCCCTCACATTGCCCTGGTCTGAACCATTTTAAGGACGCTGAAGGGGTGCTAGTGCTGGAAAGCAATGGAATTGTCAATTCTGATCCCGAGAAGTCTTGTCGTGTCCCTCATGTCGTCCGTGTCATTTGTAACTGTGGCAGAAAGAAGAACCCAGTGTTTTTAGTTTTTTCAAATGTAATGCTGTAAAAAAGCACAATGCATTTTATTTTATTTTCAATAAAATTATTATAATTGTTTCTTTCTTTTCTCCTTGCGATAAGTAAACACCCACAGCATCAGACAGAGCACTGAAAATTATTTTCAACTGATTTCAACATATCAGCAACCATGATCATAAAGAGGTGCATAACTCTGGTCACTAAATAACTGACACCAAATAACTGCATAGTTACAAATGGTATGCACTGATTGCTTTACATTTCATTGCAGTGGCCTGCATAAATGGCACATTGGCATCACCAGTCATTTTGTTTCCTGAAAGTGGGCCCTTTAATTGGAAACAAAGCAACTCCTCGCTCCTCTACACGATGGCTTGTAGGCCACTGGTCCTTTATCCTTTAGTCCCAGGGTTTTCAACCAGGGCTCTGTGAACGTCCTGCAGAAAGATGGACTGGTATAAAGGATTTTCTTAAAAAAATAAAAATAATATATATATATATATATATATATATATATATATATATATATATATATATATATATATATATATTCTCAGAAGTTATTTCTAAATGTGGTACATTTATGATTTGTTAAGCATTATACATGGTAATGTTTGTTAATGCTATTTTAATGTTTCTAAATTTATTGAATGTTTCTAAAAGTAATATACAGCAAGAAAATGTATTTGATAGATAGAGAGACAGACAGACAGACAAATAGATAGACAGATAGATAGACAGATAGAAAGATAGGCAGACAGACAGATAGATAGAGAGAAAATAGAAAGACAGACAGACAGATAGATAGACAGAAAATAGATAGATAGACAGACAGATAGATAGACAGATAGGCAGACAGACAGATAGACAGAAAATAGATAGATAGACAGACAGACATACAGATAGATAGATAGATTACAATATATTTAATACTTAAATGTAATATATTTGAATATTTTTGGCATCGTTTATTTGGAGGATGCCACGTGAAGCACAGTTTTGAAGTTGTACAAAAAAAAAACTCTTCAATATGTGTCAATATGAAAACAGTCTTTACATATTTGCAACATATATTTAAAAAACAACGAAAATGCCCATTTTCATGTATGTCACATTTTTCAGTTTCAATTTCAAATCATAATGGAATTTGAATATATACATATAGGTATGCCCAAATATACACACTATTTTTATATTTATGTTTATAAATGGCCTAATATCAGATTTATGGGCGCGAACGGTGCAGTGAGGGATTGTGTTGAGAATCACAGTGGTGGAGAGAGAGAGAGAGAGAGAGAGAGAGAGATATGATGATGATGGTGATGAGAAGGAGGAGGAGGAGGGTGTGGAACCCGGATGCTGATGCGAGGAACCAGACCGGAGAAAATAACGTTTTACCGGAGCAACACAAATATACCGTGAAGACATACGAGATATCCGCATTTAGAGGGGAACCTACAGTTTATAATCAAAAAAACATACAAGACTTTCCCAAAGTCATGGGCGAATGCGAGCGCGTGCGGGACCGGTGAGAGAGGACACGGCGGAGAAGAGGAGAGGGAGGATGAGGATGCTGCTGCTGCGGTCCGCGCGGCTCAACAACAGTCTATTACACTGCTACAGTCAAACACCACATCTGCGCCTAAACCGGGATCCTCTTACAGTCACGTACATTATATGATTGTCTTGCTGAATATGAAAGACCAGATTTACCTGTTTGTTTAACAGTACGTGGTGAGATTAAGGGTACATTACCTGTGATTTAGGCCTAGCACAAGTGAATTGAAGGCGTGGGATAACTTGTATTTGACATACACTTGGAAGGCATTTGTAAATGAGGTGAGCTCATGAGGCCAGGTGGTAGATACATCTAGAAACATTGGTAGCCAGTACCATCAGGGGCTTATTGATACTGCACCTGGCTCTCTGGAAGGCATGCACTGGGAATGAAAAGTCTGATCGATTACTGAGGGGATCACTTGCATGATGTTATTGAGAAGGGTGACTTTGATTGGCAAAGCACTGAAGTTGCTTCTATGGACCTGACTCATTGCAATATCTTTGCATTCCCTAATTTCCCTTTCATGATTCTGAAAGATCTGATATTAAACAATTCTCAAAGATTTCAGAATAATGACTGGACCCATATGACCGCTGCTGAGACAGATTATAGGGAATCCCAAGCTCAATATGGATAGACCCCTGGGAGACTATTTTAGAAAATCTTATCTCCGTAAAGAACTCCAAGGTACTCTTTGGTAATATTGCCTGCAGTAGCAAGTTTATCAGGAGCCGAGCCACCACTATGTCGTCTAAAGAACTGTCAGTGATTCAGGCAGCTCAGTATGTAGGGCCATATCGACTGGAGAAGACCCTCGGGAAAGGCCAGACAGGTAACGAGAAGTTTTCTCTAGTCATAACATCTAATGGCGTGGGAACAATCATCACTATTGAATTGTTTTGTAAATGTCTGCAATGTCTATAGGTCTGGTGAAGCTGGGGATTCACTGCATCACTGGTCAAAAAGTAGCCATCAAAATAGTCAACAGAGAAAAGCTCTCAGAATCTGTGTTGATGAAGGTAAATAAGGAATAATACTCTGTCTGTACACTGAAAAAAATGTGAAGCTAAAAATGTGCTTCATGTGGTAACATCTAAAATAACTTTGATTCAAGTCAAAAATATTATTTAACATCTTTGAAACAACCCGAATACACCAACAAAAATTGTAAGGGTTAGATCAAGGAGAAATAGCTCATTGAGGTAACAGTTGTATGTTACAGTTTAACAGTTTAACAGGTTTACTGTGTAAGAAATGTTTTGTCAGGTAACCTAAAACATCTTAATAACTGATTTCATTTAAGTAACTAAATCATTAAGGGTCAGATCAAATAGAAGTAGCTCCTTAAAGTAGCAACGGCATGTTTTAACTCTCTTGAATCATTGAATTGTATTTGTCTCTAGAATTTAAATTATTACTGCTCTTCTACCCTTATAAAAAAGTACTGTGGTGGTTTCAACAATACAGTGATGCTATTAGATGGTCATTACATCTAATATACTGTATATTATATTTGATATACCAGATAGTAGAGGTCAGCCGATATTGGATTTTGCGATACTTAAGTTATAACTAAGCTGGTGGAAAAGGCTGGTAACCGATTAATAGTTTTTAAAAGCTTTTTTTTTTTTTTTGTTAAAGGGGTCATGAAATGCATTAAAAGAAATTACTGAAGTTAGCTTATAATGATATCAAAGTTTTTTGCACAAATAATGGTCAAATGTTTGTAAAACATTATCATTTTCTATTCTAATTCTGACACTCTGTTATAAAAGCTCATTTTTAGGCAGTTTCTCCTTTAAAATTGTAAATGAAACTGTTCTGATTAGCTAACGTCATTGCTTCGGAAAAAAAGCATCCATGCCCCCCGCCATGTATATTAGTATATTACTACACCATAATATATTTAATTTCACTCTGCTTTCTTCACACATAATAAAATTATTCAACTCAGATATTCTTTATCCGTTTATGTATTGATTTGATAAGCAGCAGTGAAATAATGATATACTTGGTAATGGTGTCCTAATCAAAGGTTACTAGTGATAAACAATGGTTTACTGTTTATTACAAACACTCTGATAAATGAAAGATAAAAAATAAATGGTTTACTTACCGGCATTACTGCAGGGTGCAATAAAGCTGGCACTGCCGCATCTTTCAATAAATGAAACACTAAAAAGCAGCCTGTAGCATATTGTGAGTGATTCACAAAAGAATACGCTGTAAAATGTGTTTAACAAACAAGTAATCGTGCAGTCTAGCGATCAGGCAGGTCGTTAAAAATAAACTTAAATGTGCGCTCAGTAATTTTTTCCTCATAAAAAAAGTTTAACTCCTAAAGACACGAATTCTCATTTTGCAATATATTTAGGAAATCATGACCACTCACATTAAAATGAAGACTCGAGTCATATCAGTAGCCTTATAAAAGCTGTTTTATTCTATATGAAGGGTCCACACATAGGGGCTGCCATGTTAGAATCACATAAACAGCTGAATACTACTCACTTAATCTCAGTAACCATCCTGTTATTTGACACTTTCGCTCATTGATTAAAGTAATCATGACTGACTGAGAATACTACATTTCTACAATGACGTCTGAAACTGAAAACTATTCATTTAAAATGATGCTGCATCCAAACTGCTAGGTGTCAGTGTAAGTCCAAGATGACACAAAGACAAAAGTTACTGAGTGCACCTTTAGGCCATTTTTTCCTAATGCTGGGATCCCTGGTGCAGTTTCTCCACATCCAGGCACACAATAACATCTGATACTCGACATCCTCATCACGCAGCAGTAACCTGAGCCGTTCTCTCCTTAACAGTACATCCACAATGATGACGCATGTTGTGGGCTGTGTACATGCAAATGAGAAATGTCTCGTGACTTCACAAACATACAAATTTCAAAACGAGACGTTTCAGCAGGGTGGTAACTATAAATGCTCTTTTTAGACTGGGGGGGGGGGTAATTCTGAAACGTACAGTATTTCTTTATAGTACAGTTACCTCTTATATGTCAAAATATCAAGAAAAATATTAAAATATATTTATTAGTCTTTCCTTACTGCGACAGGCACAGACATAGAAGCAAAACGAGTCCAAAAAGAAGAACATCCCAGATGCAGTTTATTGTGCAACCTAAAATCCCAGTAATAACCAGAAAGAAGAAGGAAAAAAAAAGATGCATAACGCTGGACTTTTAACTATGAACAGGGACTCTTATTTTGAAATGTCTCTGCTGCTAGCTCACATAAATACATAAGGAAAACCAAATATACACTCTTTCAATCATCTACAAAGTTTTGCAATATAAACACTATAAAGTAAACATTGTCATATGAGTAATAAATACTGTATGAGCAGTAATTCATCAACGGTAGATCATGATTCATCAATAGTAGATCATCAGCTATTGCTCATCATAATTGTCCGGTATTCCAGTAATGTGGTAATATATAAAAATAAAACGTGTGTCCTTTTCTCTAGGCACACCGTCACTCAAAATCAACATGAACATTAACATGAAATTATGATTAACTTACATCTCCTGAACAACAAAACCTCTTCAGAATGCTCTTTTAATAAACTTATAGAACTTATTCACAGTAGCGCCATCTTTGATTTTTGATGCGAATGAAAATGAGGGTATGAGGGATAGACTTACAGTCACTTCAATGGCATGCAGTGTATAAAGCTATCAAAAATCTCCTATATCACATCTAATTGTCCACAACTCATGTTGTCTGGAGTTTTTTTGTCTACTGAAATTGCTTGGAAATATATTTTTTCATGTTTTCGTCAGCGGAACTGTCCAATAACACTGAAAAGAATACATCTATTCCTGTCAGCCTCGTTGTCATTCCCTTCAAAAATCAAAGATGGGGCTGCTGTGAATAAGGTCTATTGTAACAAATTGGACCCCTCCACGCAGAGTCAGTGATTGTTTTATTGCACCCCTTGAGGCCGATGCTAAGGTGCGGTCATATTTACCTTTGCACGGCGAAATTCTGCGGGTGAAGAAAGTGTGAGCGGACGTTGGGAATGTGTGAAACCAGCAAAAAATGAATTGCCAAGCAGCCTCTTTTTTTTATTTTATTTTTTTATTTTCTCCCATTTTTCTCCCCAATTTGGAATGCCCAATTCCCAGTGCACTCTAGGTCCTCATGGTGGCATAGTGACTTGCCTCAATCTGGGTTGCCGAGGACAAATCTCAGTTGCCTCCACGTCTGAGACAGTCAATCCACGCATCTTATCACATGGCTTGTTGAGCGTGTTACAGTGGAGACATAGCACGTCGAGGCTCATGCTATTCTCCGTGGCATTCATGC
The DNA here is from genome assembly GCF_019703515.2 of Myxocyprinus asiaticus. NCBI lineage: Eukaryota > Metazoa > Chordata > Actinopteri > Cypriniformes > Catostomidae > Myxocyprinus > Myxocyprinus asiaticus. The sequence goes on from NC_059375.1 coordinate 12,422,712, forward strand.
ACAACTCACCATGTGCCCCACCGAGAGCGAACCACATTATGGCGACCACGAGGAGGTTACCCCATGTGACTCTACCCTCCCTAGCAACCGGGCCAGTTTGGTTGTTTAGGAGACCTGGCTGGAGTCACTCAGCACACCCTGGATTTGAACTTGTGACTCCAGGGTGGTAGTCAGCGTCTTTACCCGCTGAGCTACCCAGGCCCCCCTTGTATTTCAGCTTTTAAAGTTAAAAGTTCCGCTCTATGAATAAAATCTTTTTTCTTTTTTTTCCCCTGGTTATTGGTATTTTGGTTGCACCATAAACTGCATCAAATTTGGTCTCTTGTATCCTCTGTCTGGCTCTCCCCATCACAGGAAGGAAATACGAAGAACATTTAAAGCTGGAGTATGTAATTTATACCAGAAGCATTTTTTGTTATACTGGTTGAAAGTCTCTTTGCATCCTGACAGCAATCAATAAATCAATTGATCTGATACAAAACAAAAAACAAAAAAAAATCTGTGGCAGTCACAAAATCTGTGGCATTTCATTCGGCCCGAATGCAATGATTGGATGGCCTACCTGCCTGTCTAACTACATACCTGCCTGTCTAACTACGTACCTGCCTACCTCCATGCACTCAATGGTGTGAGTTGGGGGCGGGACTATCTGACTGTTTGAACAACTACAGGCAAGGGGCATATTCAGAAAGTTGTTTTAAAAACAACGTTTATTTTTGCAATTCCATTCAGTGGCGCTAGTGTCGCAGAAATTACATACTCCAGCTTTAATATAGGCTACCAATTTTAAAAACTATTTGCAGATTAATTGCTTTTCTTTTAACACATTATCGTAACAGCACAATCCAATATTGGTCGACCTCTAATTTGTATTTATTTATATAATGGTACATAAACAATTTTAATATGATAGACTGTATATGTGGAAAACATGTCTTGAGTATTTTAAACTTGCATTTAGCCCACCCTGTTTTACTGATAAGCAATGTTAAGGCCATGTTGAATGTGTGTCCCTGCCTATTTAAGTAAGAGTCTGCGATACATGATTTATTTTGAAATTGTGTGGGTTTGTTTTGGTATGGGGATACGGTATTAATTTTATTTGTTCAGGTCTTGAAAAAGGTCTTAAAAGTACTTAAGTCTGATTTTTAAAACTCTGCAGCAACTCTGTTGCATGTAATCTGGATTACATAATCAGATTACAAAAATCAGGTACTTGTAATTGGATTAATTACATTAATACTTGTAATCAGACTACATTTACTTTTTATGGATTACATGATTTCATGTTAATTAGGCAATGGCAGTAAATTGTTCATAAATTAACAATCACCGTAATTTTTAAAACATGAGAATACCATGAAACATTTAGTTACTTTTTAATATAAGAATGTATTGTGTTTCTGTTGTGCTTAGTACAGTATTTGCTATTTAGAAAGCAAAAATTATAAATGTAATCTTCCTTTTCTCATTCATCCAGGTGGAGAGAGAGATTGCCATTTTAAAACTGATCGAGCATCCACATGTGTTGAAACTTCATGATGTTTATGAGAACAACAAATACCTGTGAGCCAGAAAACATTTACACTAAGTAGTATAGATTTCACTCAATACTCAAGTCTTTCCTGCTCGTAATTTTCCCCTTCTTAAACATTTCTTTCACTCTTTCACTGGCTCATTCATGCAGATATTTGGTATTGGAGCATGTATCAGGTGGAGAGCTGTTTGACTATTTGGTGAAGAAGGGCAGACTGACGCCTAAAGAGGCGAGAAAGTTTTTTAGACAAATCATATCTGCTGTGGATTTCTGTCACAGTCACTCCATTTGGTAAGACAGTTGTTCATACACATACATAAAGCAGTATAAATGTATGGACACACCAATACTCATTCTTTATTATTACCATTTTCCACATTTCAGAATAAAGGACAATCATCAATGGAAGTGTGGAAATTAGAACAAAACAGAGTTATTGATCATGGTTTGTTTTTGGGTAGTCAAGAGTTTTCATTTAGTCACTCCTATTTTCCTCCATGGTAGTTCTAGCCCTCTGAACATGTGTCTTAATTAGGTTGATACTGGTGTATATATGGTATCATCAAAGGCAAGCATTTGCATAGTATTAATGTTTTGTTCCTCATATCCTGAACAGTATTTCTTTCACTTTATATTTTCTCTGGAGGTAAATGATATGTTAAGAGCTGACTGTCCTCTTTGCTTTTGTAGTCATAGAGACCTGAAGCCAGAAAACCTCCTGCTGGATGAGAGGAACAATATCAGAATTGCAGACTTTGGCATGGCATCACTACAGATGGGAGACAGTCTGTTAGAGACAAGCTGTGGGTGAGTACTGTGTGTGTGTGGTTTTTAATGGCTGCTTGGTTGCATTATTGCATTCATCAGAATAAGCATGTTTTGCAAAGATATATTGTTATTTAATTAAAAGGATTGTTATGGTCCTACTGTTCCACCTGTGCTAAAATACACAATATAGTAACAGCTTTGATGTGAAACACCTGTTCACCAAATCACATAGAACAGGACACATAGACGTCAACTACTAACCATAAGCTATGTTCGGTTATGGAATAGCATACTACCATATTACTCCTCTGTTATGGTAAAAATAGTAAGTGTACACTGATAAAAATGATGACCTAAAAGTGTTCTTCATGTGGCAACATCTAAATTAACTAGTTTGATTCAAGTCAAAACTATAATTAAACATCACTGAATTAGCCTGACTTCATTAAGTTACATCAACAAAACTAATTTCAAGGGTAGGGTCAGGTAGAAATAGCTCATTATGGTTACATTGAATGATACCACTTTTTACAGTGTGAAATATTAGAATGCTATACAGAATAAATCCTTAATTTACACATCAGGGACTATATCTTATAGAGGAAGGATGACACTTATTTTATTTTATTAATTAAATAACTTCTTAATGATAATTTGTGGCATTTTAAAAAAGCAATAAGGCAAACAAGGCTATGCTATATTGTACGATGTCGTTTTAGTGCCACGTTTAAGATTTCGAGGAAAAAGTCATAATATTTTGAGAATAAAGGCAAAGTTACGTCAATAAAGTCGTAGCATTATGAGATTAAAATCATAATATTTTGAGAAAAAAATCTAAATTACGAGAATAAAGTCATATCATTATGAAATTAAAGTCGTAATATTGAACTTGATTCAATCAGTGGTTCCATGTGTTTGAAATTAGTTTTCTTAACTTATAATTACTATGTAATCTCAACACAAACAATTTTTGTAGAGAGAACCTAGTTGAATTGAGTAAACCCAACAAAATTAGACGTCTCAATGTAACTCAAATAAATCATGCATTCATGTAGTCTGAACTGAAATGGATTAAGTTAACTTCCATTTTACAAATTTAAATGGATAGAACGCAATTAAATCAAGTTGTGTTGAAATGTTTTGGAATTGTGTTGCTTTAATTCAATTTAAATAAATTTAACAAATAGCAAAAATTCTTTTTTTGAGGGGTTTGTAGTCACGAAAAACGTTTTGAAAATTTGTGTCCTCAATATTTATATTATGTAGTACCTGTTTTTTAAAAGCAGAAAAGGGTTTCAGTTATTCTGCTTATTGACACAAATAGCTAGTATACCATATTGCTTAATTATAATGTCAATTTAATTTATATAAATACCACAAAGTATTGTAGTTTTCATTTATTTCTATTTCAAAATGAGACTGTTGACTGTCTATACTTTCTCACACTCTTCCATGCTCTGTTTTCCCATACTGTTGCAGATCTCCACATTATGCTTGTCCAGAGGTTATCAGGGTACGTCCACAGATCCAAATAAGTCAACTGGAGGTTTAATAGCATTGTGTCTGAAGATGTACCATTGACCTTATACTGTGTCTTTGGCTCTTTGGCTGTAGGGTGAGAAATATGATGGACGACGGGCGGACGTGTGGAGCTGTGGAGTTATTCTCTTCGCTTTGCTAGTGGTGAGAAAATCACTTCTATCTGCTCTCTCTGCTGAAAAATTGCTTAAACCAGCCTAAAATGGATTGCTGGTCTCCCAGTGTGGTTAAGCTGGTGTTTTGCTGGTTTAGTTGACCAGCTGAGAAATTCCCTTAAACCCCTCTTAAGCCAGCAAACTAGACTGAGAGACCAGCAAACCAGCATAGGCTGTTTTTCAGCAGGGCTTTGTTTCTCTCTGCCGCTTTCTCTGCTTGTCTCAGAGAATTTCAATTTTTCTGATTCACAGAAAATAGCTCACAGGCTAATAAGAAAATAACTGAAACATTCCTTGCATGTCATTACCATCTGTGTATATTTGTATCTGGGACTTCCTGTCTGCTGTTACCAGGGCGCGCTGCCCTTCGACCACGATAACCTGCGGCAGCTGCTGGAGAAGGTGAAGAGTGGAGTGTTCCACATGCCCCATTTTATCCCACCTGACTGCCAGGCTCTCTTGCAGGGAATGATTGAGGTCAATCCTGAAAAGAGAATCACGGTAAGCAAGCAGTGTGGTTTACGTTGTTGGTATATATAGCTGAACATTTACTTACACCAGAAAACAGACTTGAAGAGTTAAAGATTTGAAGGGATTAAATGAAAATTCTGTCTTCATTTGCTTACCCTCGTGCTGTTCCAAACCTGTATGACTTACATTCTTTCATGGAACACAAAAGATGTTAGGCAGAATGACAGCCTCAGTCACTATTCATTTTCATTGCATCTTTTTCCATACAGTCAAAAAGGCATTTGCAAACAATTTTACCATTTTCAGAAGGAAACAAGATATTCAGTGAAAACAAAAAAACAGGGCAGGACTTGATTTTATCCATCTGTAATAATAAAAATAATAATACCTATGTCTCTTAAATTTTCCTGTGCCTCAGCATATACCTGTTTAGATCTCTTTGAGTTATAGCGCCATCTGCCTGTAAACACAATCTTCTAATCACAACATCTACTGTCCTTCCCTTGCAGCTAGAGGCCATTCAGAAGCATGCCTGGTATCAGTAAGTATTGATTATTTATATCTGAGTCATTCTAGTCAATTCACAGGGATCCAGTGGAGTCACATTAGCAGGGTTCCCACAGTCATGGAAAACCTGGAACTGTGAGGGAATTTTAAAAGAATAGTTAATCCAAAAATGAAAATTCTCTCATCATTTACTCACCCTCATGCCATCACTGATGTGTAAGACTTTTTTTCTTTTGCTGAACACAAAGCATTTTAGAAGAATATTTCAGCACTGTAGGTCCATAAAATGCAAGTGAATGGGGTCCAAAACTTTGAAGCTCCAAAAAACACATAAAGGCAGCATTAACGTAATCCATACGACTCCAGTGATTTAATCCATGTCGTCAGAAGCGATCCAATCAGTTTTGGGTGAGAACAGACCAAAATATAATTATTTTTTCACTATAAATTTTGACATCAGCATTCTCCTTGGTGACTAGGAAGTGCAGCCGATCTTGAAATCATGATCGTGCCTAGAGACTGCAATGGCAAGATATACAGTGATAAATTAGTTACATTTTTGTCTGTTCTCACCCAAATCCATTTAGGTTGCTTCAGAAGACATGGATTAAACCACTGGATTCTTATGGATTACTTTTATGCTGCCTTCATATGCTTTTTTACATTTCAGTTTTGGACCCCATTTACTTGCATTGTATGCACCTACCGATATATTCTTCTAACAATCAGAACTTGTTTGAGTTCTGCAGAAGAAAAAAAGTCATACACATCTGGGGTGGCATGAGGGTGATTAATGATGAGAGAATTTTCATTTTTGGGAGAACTATTCCTTTAAAAAATGTTTTGCAGGCCTGGAAAAAAATCATTGAAATTAATAAAATATTAAGAAGCTCTGGACATGGGAGTTACGTGATGCCATGCGAGGATCGGACGTGTGAACGGCGAGCTCTGCGCACTTTGCTAGTTTTAATACCTTTTAATGACATAAACCGGTGAGATTCGATACACTCTGTTCCATAACTGTTCTAGGAGTACAATATGTCAAAGAATTCAAAATCCTCGGGCTCTGGAGACATTAAAAGACACTTATGTGCTCAGGCTGACACCCCTGAGAAGGCCGCTGACCAGGGAGTCGATTTGGTTGGAGAGTTGCGAGAAATGCTGAACATGTCGGCAATGCTGATGAAGGTCGTTGTTGACTTGGAGGATCTTGCTGTGATATGTCAATCGATCACTGCCATGGAGGCAAAATTTACTGATGTGGTCATTAGAGTGGGGAATGTCAAGAAACTGATCGAATATCTGGAGTCATCGGAGAGGGAATTATCTGCTAAACCGCTAGCGACCAAGGTGGATTTGGAGTGTGGCTGGGAGAAGTTGGAGGACATGGAAAACCGTAGCTGGCGGAATAACTTCGGTATCGTGGGAGTCTTAGAGGGAGTGGAGGGACAGAATATGGTGGAATTCCTGGATGGGCTCTTTCCGAGTCAGCTCGACATAGCAGGCCATAAGCTGGAAATCGAGCGAGCTCACAGGGTTCTGGCTCGGCGATCCGCTGAGGGCCCCTATCAATTCTGGCCAAATTTCTGAGATCATCCGATAAAGATCATGTGATACATGAGGCAAGGAGTAAAGGAAGGCTTTCTTGGAAGAACCACAGCATTTGCTTGTTCCCAGACTTTGCGAACTCGACAAGAGAGCAACATGCTTGTTTCAAGGAATGCAAGAAACTTTTCCATCAATGGGAGGTCACTTTTGCACTGATATTCCTGGCCAAATTGAGAATAGATGCTAAGGATGATCGTAAAACATTCACATGCCCACAGCAAGTGATGTCCTTCATAAAGTCAATGGAGTGAGTGGGTCGTGTTGTGGTGCTCACATTGCGGCCGGGTGGACCGGCTCACTGAACATTCGCTTGACTGTTTGAAGATTCTGCGTGCTCTTTTTGTGCTGGTTCTGCCTAGCGGCTGGAGTTTATTTTGTAGAGCAACACACCTTTGGGACGGTTTTGTGGATGAATCTACATGCTCTTTGTGCTTATTCCGCCTATCTGCTGGAGTTTATTTTATGGAGTGTTTCTTGCAAAGTCATTGGAATGAGTAAGTAATTTGCTTGTACTCATGTTGCAGCCGAATGGACCGGCTCACCGAACATTCGTTTGACTGTCTGAAGAATCTGCACGCTCTTTTTGTGCTGGTTCCGTCTAGCGATTGAAGTTTATTTTGTAGAATAATACACCTTTAGGACAGTTTTATGGATGAAGCTACATGCTACAACTTTTGCTGTGTAATTCTGTCTCACAAAATTTGTATAGAATCACCGGACTTGAGCAATCCGACGGCAAAGTTGTTGTGGAGGTTCTCGTAGGCGTGCAAGGACTGTTTGAGTTTGGAGGGATGGATGCCAGTTGTGCACGGGGTTAATGCGCATGTTTTTCTTTTTTCTGTTTCTTTGGTTCTGGGGAATGTTCGGGGTTTGACTGTTGCACTAATATTAGAATGTGGCCTTTATAATCCTGTTTTTGACACACAATCTATTTTTTCTTACATGTCAAAATGTCAAATATTAATATGAGTGGATTGTCTCTCTCCACGTGGAATTACACTGATAAGTAAACCTACAATTCAAATGTCTCAAACAGAGTAAAGATAAATTAGGAAGAGTCATTATTGTTTTAGCTGAAATTCAGGGACAAAGTCTTATTTTGGCAAATATTTGTGCACCTAATGTTGATGATCAGGGCTTTTTTATAGATCTTGAAGGGATGTTGCAAGCCGCTGGCACCCCTCATGATATAATATTGGGAGGAGACTTTAATCTTTTGATGGACTCAGTTCTTGATCATAGTGAAGCTAAAGTGTGTAAACCCACTAGAGCAACACTGACGCTTCATAGGATGTGTAAAAATCTTGGTCTTTCGGATATTTGGAGACTTTTGAACCCATCTGGTAGGGACTATAAATTTTTTCTTCAGTCCATAAGATTTACTGTAGAATAAATTTTTTTTAATTATTTATATCTAAGTCCCTCATTTCATCTGTTGTTGATTGCTCCATTGGAAACATTTTAGTCTCAGATCATACCCTGGTGAGTTTAGAGATGTTGCCACATACGGAGAAAAAGAAATCATATAGTTGGCACTTTAATGTATCCCTTTTGCAAAATCCTGAATTCCAACAAATGCTAAATGCTGAAATCAGTGTCTATATGGAGACTGGTCCTCAGTATCCTCCGTGGATGTGGCTTGGGAGGCACTTAAGGCGGTTCTTAGGGGCCGGATGATACAGTATGCCTCATTCACCAAAAAAGCACAAGAACTCGTGAAATTAGAAGAGAATATTAAAGGTGCCGAGGCAGAGATGAAGCGCCAAATGTCATCTAATGGCCTCAGAGAATTGACTTGACTGAAATACAGATATAATACTATTTTGTCACGTAAGGTGGAGTTTTGGCTATTCAGGGCAAGACAGTCATACTTTGAGTTGGGGGACAAAGCAGGGAAGCTTTTGGCTAGATATATAAAACAGAGAGAGTCTTTTTCTACCATTCCCTCAGGTGAAATCTGATGGTGGTCAAAAAAGTGTGGGAACCCTGCATTATTTATAATATAATGTATAATAGATATCCATTTATATTTATTGTGTTTGTATTTGATCCAGAGCTGGCCGTAATGAGCCATGTCCGGAGCAGCCGCTCCCAAGGCGTGTGTGCATGGGACGGATCATGTCTCTCACTGAGCTGGACCCAGATGTGTTGGACAGCATGTATTCTCTGGGGTGTTTCAGGGACAGGGTTAAACTCACCCAAGACCTGCAATGTGAAGAGTGAGTGAAGTGTCCGTGCCTTTTAGAACCACAAGCCCTGAGAATCCTACTCACTTAAAAAAAATTCTGGTTCAGTACAGCATTTGTGGCATTATGTTGATTACCACAAAAATGCAAAAAGATTACCACAAAAAAAAAAAAAAAAAAGCCAAAATTGCGGTTACAGTAAGGGACTTACAGTGTGAATGGGGCCAGTTCATAAAATTTTAAATACATGAACTGGCCCCATTCACTTCAGTTGTTGGTAACCATGTGTAACCATGATTTGGAAGTTTTGCAAGAGTTAGCACCACTCACATTTTTCATTGGAATTTGTAAAAATCTTGTTAATCTGTAACATTGTCTGTCATTCTCTCTCAGAGATAACCAGGAGAAGATGATCTATTATCTCTTGCTGGATCGTAAAGTGCGCTATCCCAGCTATGAGGATGAGGATCTTCCTCCCAGAAACGATGTTGGTAGGTGTCTTTTCCCTGGAGTGTCCATTAAGACAACCCAACAGCTTGTGCCTTCCAGAATCTGCTCTGGTTTTGACAGTTTTACTGCTAGCAGTCAGTCTCTTTCAGTTACTATTTCTTGGTCTACGAAATTGGTTGGAGATGAAGAGCATTGTTTGTGCCAGAGTTTAGAGAGTGCTTTCACTCTAGAGATTTTGGTTCAGATTCGATTCCATCTGACGTCAGTGTTTGTTTTGTTTGGATGGTTTGAAAGTGCTCATAGCAAAGAAAAAAAAAAAAAAGATATTTTTAATGTCTCAATTGTTCCTCTATGACACCAGTGAGATTAAGTGGAGAGCAGGAGTCTCCTGCTTTTCAGATGTTTCTCATGTGTCTAATCTAGAGTTTCAGAAGAGATCTCAACAATGTCTCAAACTGTGCTCAGATTGTCCAAGAAACCAAAGTCTGCAACTATACACTTACTGTATGCAACTATTGTCTGCTTTGTTTCTGTTTTTATTCTTCTAAAATAATTTTAGAAGAAACATCACAGACATTAGCCGCTTTTTCACCAATGGGCTGAACGTTTCTGAGCACGGTAGGAATGGTTCCATTAGCATTTCCACTTAAGCACGGTTTGGCACGATTACAAACCATTCTAACCCTTTAAGCTTGGATGGGACCATGAGAAAAACAAATTGACAAAATTTTAATAACTACAGTGTTGACCAACACAAAATAGGTATCATTTTAAAGCTAAGAAGCTCTACTTTAGAATGCATATAGGCATTATGACCAAAACTGAACAAGTGCTTTGCAATTTGCAGACAAATCAGAAGTGTTATGTTTTGATTATTAATTAAAACAAAAAAATGTGCACTGTCCATATTTTTGCAATCAGTAAAAATATCAAATTCATCAAATAGCCATGTGTCATATGTCACTGGAAAGCTCTTAAAGAGTAGAATACAACTAGCGAATTTCTTTAACTCACAGACAAAAATATAGCAAGTAATAGCTAAGTATATTTCTTTGACATTTATGTTTCATGTGAAGAGGTGTTGCTTATATGCTGCGTTTTCGCTTATAAACAGAGCATAAAATATCACATACCATTACTTAGAAGATGCAATTATCATTTAAACAAGCCCAAACACAAGGTGATCGGATACATAGATCATTAGATCAGTGTTTCCCAACCACTGTGGCGCAGCACACTAGACAGGTGTGCCCTGGAAAATTATCAAATTCCACAAAATAAATAAATGCATAAATAAAAATAGAAAAAATTATCGGGGGTCGGAATCCACTTCATTGATTACAGCAGTAGTCAATCGCGTGCTTGGCAACCACAGTTCTACTGATGCAGATCACTTGATTGGTTAGAGCTACAGCAGCACGTGCACAATGAATCTGTGTTTGACAGGAATGGAGCGTGAACTCTAAAGAAGAGGCACTCGTGAAACTTCTCATTTGTAAACAAGCTAAATGACCTGGGACGTGTACCAACCAACTGAATGAGAGGGGCATGAAGCCTCCACACGCGCTAGGTCTCCACGACAATGCGCTCAACAAGCCACCTGATAAGATGCGCAGATTGACGGTCTCAGACGTGCAGGCAACTAAGATTCGTCCTCTGCCACCTGGATTGAGGCGAGTCACTATGCACACTGGGAATTGGGCATGCTAAATTGGGGAGAAAATGGGAGAAAAAATAAATAAATAAATAAAACAATAAATGACTCGCTCATACCACATAAGATGCTCATTTGTTGCCACCTAGTGGCATCTACAAAAGGGTCACTGAACTAATCAGTTAATAAAACTGAACAAATTTGTGACACAGAAGCACACCAAAACACCCTTTATTTTTGCAGCTAATTCTACACAATTGTGCAGTTAATTTGCTTTACTTGAATCATTAAAATCGCTAGAATTGGTGCTTTTAGCTAATTCTTTAAAAACAAATATCCCTGGAAAAATGTTCATGGACCAGTGATTCTCAAAACTTTTTTGCCCTTCATGAGTTTGCATTCCTTAATTTGCTGTGACATTGCAAGAATTAATTTGCAAGAATAAATCTACAAATTATAAAATATGCAAATTTGTTGTTTTTTCATTATCCAATTAGTGCTCTTACACAGCATACCTACGTGACTTGATAGTGGTGTGCCATGGTATTGTTTCTTCGTAAACAGTGTGCCGTGTCAGAAAAAAGGTTGGGAAACACAGCACTTCAGAGGATGAACTGATGCCAACTCCTACCATAAGACATGAGATACTTCATATGCCACTGCGTGAACCTTGGACTTAGGATAGACCTCACCAGGGGGCCTGGGTAGCTCAGTGAGTTAAGACGCTGACTACCACCCCTGGAATTCACGGGTTCAAATCCCAGGGCGTGCTGAGTGACTCCAGCCAGGTCTCCTAAGCAACCAAATTGGCCGGTTGCTAGGGAGGGTAGAGTCACATGGGGTAACCTCCTCGTGGTCACTATAATGTGGTTCTCGCTCTAGGTGGGGCACGTGGTGAGTTGTGTGTGGATGCCGTGGAGAATAGTGTGAAGCCTCCACACGCACTGTGTTTTTCCACAGTAACGCACTCAACAAGCCACGTGATAAGATGCGCGGACTGACTGTCTCAGACGTGGAGGCAAATGAGATTCGTCCTCCGCCACCCGGATTGAGGCGAGTCACTACGCCACCACGAGGACTTAGAGCGCATTGGGAATTGGGCATTCTAAATTGGAGAGAAAAGGGGAGAAAATAAATAAACAGATAGACCTCACCGAAATGACCTGCCGGTTAAACTGCGATGAACCTCATTGATCTTTGCCTGCATCACCTTGGTCTTTTGATGGACTACACTCTTAAAATGGAATAAATAGACTATCAATTAATTGCCAACAGAAGCCTTCATCAGCCAACTAACAAAGGACAATGAATCTGTGTGAACTTCTGCAGTTAATCCAGGATGAACTTCAAAGACATTAGTCATTAATCTTACAGTTCATACAAAATCTTTGTTTAAGCACTGGCCCTTAACACGTACTTAGTTTACTAATTTTAAACCATGACTTGCACTGCACATAAGTAATATTGGCATTATATTCATGATGTTTAGCCAGAAGGGAACTGGCACCCACAGTGAGCCTGGTCTCTCCCAAGGTTATTTTTCTCCATTAACCAACATCTTATGGAGTTTTGTGTTCCTTGCCACAGTCGCATTCAGCTTGCTCACAGGAGTTGTAAATACAATAATTATTTAATTATTTACTTAATTTTTATACACAATTTACAATCACATTTAATCAAACTACACAATGATGACTGTAAGACTTTATAGATATTACGTCATCATTTTCTGTTAATGCATGATTTTCTGTAAAGCTGCTTTGAAACGATGTGTGTTGTGAAAAGCTCTGTATAAATAAAAATGACTTGACTTGCCTTAGATAATCCACACGATGCACAATGTTACATATGGCCACCAGGAGATGGCACCAAGTACATGACACAAACTTGTCACTCAATGATACAGACTGATTGAGTCAAATGGTACTCATTCTGTAAAATCTCATTAATGAAACCATGTGTGTATGCTATGCATACCTTTAGTCATTGCTGTGTTTGCATGTGTATTTAGTTCTTATGTACGATTATTATGTTTTATTTGTTTGGAGATGTTTTTGTTCACTAGGATAAATTATTTTTTAACACTAGAACTTTTAATTGCTTTGTCATATCAACACAAAAAAAATGATTGGGAACAAATCAAGAGGTTTTTCGGAGCTACCTTATTTACACCCAGAGATATATAATGTAAAAAAAGAAAAGAAAAAAGTACATTTTTGGCTCAAGTTTTTTGTGATTTGTTTCAGCAGCTTCTTAGGCTGAGAGTCTCAGAATGTATCATAATCTATATAATTTAAAAAAATTAAAAGTTTTCTTTACAATGATACCAAACACTTTTATTTATTTATTTATTTATTGGTTTGTTTGTTTTGTTGAGTTATAAGCCTTTAATTTTGGGTACGCCACTGAAACAGGAAAGTTTTAAAAACACCTTCAGAGCTCAAAGGGTTAACCGTTCTCAATGGTGCTGGTGGAATGGCTTTAGTACGTGGCGACTCACTGTTGTCAATTTGCCATTGCCAATTGTTTCTAGGTAGCTGGCAAAGTTTGCTATGGGAATATAGGGTACATTTGGTGTATCTTCGTTATTTTATGATGGTTTAACTAGTATAGTACGTTATTTTTCTACACGCCTTTTTCATCAGTGAGGTAGATTAAACTAACTCACTCAATAAATGTCCTTTTTAGCTAGTTTGGATGTCCAAATGATGGTAAACCTCTCGCCTTTTTCTCTTTGCTTTCCATTTTGCAACATGGGACATGTCTTTCCTGTGCTTTTGCAGAAGAAAAACGGGGGAAAACAGGAATATAAAAAAACGGAATATGCGATCATCTTCCATAGTGCCCTCACTCCAATGTTTACCTCTCATGCTGTCGTCAACTGACGTATTTGTTACATATATTCAAGCACCACTGTGGAAAAAGACACTGTAACCATGCCAAATGGCCTGGATCAGCACGGAACAGCACGGTTTGGCATTGAGAACCACTCGGCCCGATGGTGGAAAAGCACCTAAAGTTGATATACTTCAATGAAACATTATTGAGAATGACTGAGCTTTGAAAGAGCAATCTCTGAGCAAAATGTTTTTGTCCTCTGGGTGGTTTTCTTTACTCAAGTGTGCACCAACGAAACCGCAACAATGTCCACTTGAAAAGATGGTCTGGGGTACGGTTAATGTGAAATTCGATATGGTGCGAGGTTGATATGTACTCAATCTGAAAGTGAACCGCTGTTGATGATTTATCATTTGCATCTTTGCATTTAGCGATCTGCTTTCATTCTTTACATCTCTTGAAATGCTTTCACAGCAGACAGACGCAAGTGCAGAAGTGTATGTAACATTTTGGTGGTGAATCAAAAGGGACAAAAACATGAATTAATTAGTGAAACAAGCATCTTCTTGTTTTTCATTCTTGCCTAGGAACAGTGGTAAACAGCTACCGCTAGTACTCACAGTGGTACTCACATTGATGATGCAAGCATACCAAGGTTCAGACCCAAAAATACAATGTGAAAAGAGATCGGGGGCATGGGAAGGGGGGTGGAATCGAACTTTGGTTCGGACTAGGGGTTGCACAGAAAACTAACGAATTGCCACAGTCAGCCTGAAGTTAAGTAGGGATTGCCCTGGGATTTTTTTTAATGACCACAGATAGTCAGGACCTCGGTTTAATATTTCATCTGAAAGACAATGTCTTTTAGTGTCCTCGTCACTACACTGGGGCGTTAGGACCCACAAAGACCACAGGGTGAGCACCCGCTGCTGGCCTCACTAACACATCTTCCAGCATCAACCTTAGTTTTCCCCATGAGGTCTTCCATCCAGGTACTGACCAGGCTCAACCCTGCTTAGCTTCAGTGGCTGCTGGCATAGATGACAAACATGCATAGGTAACTTGCAATTTATGCAAATTGGCCTTCATATATAAACAAAATTCTAGTGTTGTGCTGACTTGGATTCTGTTCGCTCCTTCAAGAACACAATTCGGTGACAGTTAGAAAAGCACTTTAAGTTGGAGTCCGATGACCTGACGGAATACATCCCGATTGTCAGCTTTGTGTGTTAGGACATCTGACTTTGATGCTGTTTGCAATTTCAAGAACACAATTTGGCAACAGTTTAGAAAAGCGCTTCAAGTTGGATTCCACTACTGACATGACAGAATGCATCCCCATTGATCCCGTGACCGCCTGAAACCAATCAAATAAGCGCCTGCAAGTGTACGGGGAACCGCCTGCAGTTACAAGTAGTCCAGACTAAGCTAAATATGTTCAGACACTTTTGATAACTTTTAGCTATGTTAATACCTATTGTGACACACTTCTAATAAAAAGGTTCTTACAAAGAGATAACGTTATGGTTGATGTTTATTTCATTCGATCCGTTCACAAACAAAACAACACTCAGACTATCAGTCAAACTACTATGGTAAAATATAGGAACCCAGGCACAGTCTAGCCTGGTATTTTTGTTAATATATACTGTATAACTAGCTTAAACCCATTACATTGTAGTGACGTAGATCTATCTATTGTGTACTTTAGTGTTGTACATGTAGTGTAGTGCTATTTCTGTTTTGGTCGGGTGTGCGGTGGTTTGGGTGTGGAATGACATCACTACTAGTCAAATTTGACTCGACTAATGGGGTCTACTAGTCGACTATTTAAAATAAAAACAAAATAAAAGTCATTGTGCAACCCTTAGTTCAGACCGAGCAATTCAGCCAACAAGTGGTAAAATAGTTGAAACCTTACTTGAAAACCATATAGCCTTCATGCATACTCAGTGTGCTGGTTTTTTCATATACAGACCCTCCACGGAAGAGGGTAGACTCACCTATGTTAACCCGCCATGGCCGTTGCCGACCAGAGAGAAAGAGTCTGGAGGTGTTGAGTGTAACAGAGCAGGGCTCTCCCACACCCCCACGCAGAGTTTTGGATACCTCATGTCACAGCCAAAGGTACTCATGCAGACAGCCATATTCACATTTCTATGAAACTTTGTTCATGTTGAGTTGCTACTACTGACTCTTGACTCGTTCTCACTCCTGCACAGATCTCGATCTGTTAGTGGAGCGTCAACTGGCCTGTCTCCTAGTCCTCTGAGTAGTCCCAGGGTAAGTGCCTGTTAGCCTTTTGTTTTGTTTTTATTAAAGGGATAGTTCACCCCAAAATTTAAATTCTGTCATTATTTATTCACCCTGATTCACTTTCCATTTTTGGGTGGTTACAGTAGCTATGTTTCAATCTAGGTTGAAAAAACATGTGTTTAAGAAAATGGAAGTTGAAGCCACTGAGACTCTTTTATTAAATGTAATGAATTACTTGGGGGTTCAGAATAACTGAGCAAATTATATATTCGCATGGTTTGTTGAGGCAAAATCAGATGACTTTTCTGATGTGCATCAGTATTCCTATGTAAATTCTGTAGGAATATATTTGGTAATTGGGCTTCCATAGCTGTTAATGCGCATGTCTTCTTTACACTTCTTTACAATTAAAAAATGTATCCTCCTTGGGGGCCTGGGTAGCTCAGTGGTAAAGACGCTGGCTACCACCCCTGCAGTTCGCTAGCTCAAATCCCAGGGCGTGCTGAGTGACTCCAGCCAGGTCTCCTAAGCAACCAAATTGGCCCGGTTGCTAGGGAGGGTAGAGTCACATGGGGTAACCTCCTCGTGATTGCTATAATGTGGTTCGTTCTCGGTGGGGCACGTGGTGAGTTGAGCGTGGATGCCGCGGTGGGTGGAGTGAAGCCTCCACACGTGCTGTGTCTCCATGGAAACGCGCTCAACAAGCCACGTGATAAGATGCGTGGGCTGACGATCTCAGACGCGGAGGCAACTGGGATTTGTCCTCCGCCACCCGGACTGAGGTGAATCATTATGTGACCATGAGGACTTAAAAAAAAGCACATTGGGAATTGGCCATTCCAAATTGGGAGAAAAAGGGGGAAAATCAACAACAACAAAAAGAAATTTATCCTCCTCAAGCAAGTGTATTCATTTTTTGTGCATTTTAAAAACTTTTTTTGCGATATCTCAAAATGTGCAGAAAAACACATGGTTGAAACCACATCTTATGAGAGTTGATAGCTTGCTGGATAATTTTCCAAAAGCCTGTTATATCTTTGCTTAGGGCTGAACGATATGACGATATACTGTATGCTTTATGAAGGTAAAAATGTGTAAACCGTTAGAGATATTGCTGTACTGTTAAATACCGTAGTAGATACTGGGCAGGACTGCTTTTCATTACCCGTGAGAGCAATAGTAAAGCAAAAATAAAGAGCAGAATGTGTCCCAAACAAGTCAAGACAAGGACTAACTTGTTAGTATGGGGTGTAAAGCTGGTCGCACATTGGATGAAAAGCAGCGCGTCTATCGTATCGCACACAGCACACATCGATTCGCTGCAGGTGGCAGTCCAAAGTTGTGAATCTAGTCACAGTACACACAAAAGTTACAAAGGTTTTTGTACTTCTTCAAGAATGTGACATTGATGAATTTGCAGGTTAGTGTATGAAACCAGTGTATGAAATGACAACGTTTATTATGCATTTTCTCTGGATGTAGCCTTGAATGGGCTTCAAGCTATCAAACCACAAAAAGGCATACTTGTAACTGAAATTACATTGTGTAGGCTCTATGAAAGATACATATACATAATGTAACATCCAGTCATGGCTAAAGTAAATAATCGTTGTTTGATAATGATTTGGATCGAACTGAATTAGAAACTATTTGAGTGGCACTGCAGAACTTTGAGCAGCTTTCATAGTCGTAGATGAGCACCTCCGACAGATGCTGAGTGGCTGCGACGGTGTGCATACATGCATAAAAAACAGTTGTTTCGAATTTTAGAACGCGCCATGTCGTCTGCTAGATGCATCCAGTGTGTGACCCGTTTAACGTGCAAGTTTTTTAGTTGCTTGCAATGTCACAACTCATCACATTAATATAGACTTTTACAACAGCTTCAAATACTACCCATCCAATCAGAATTTAGAGTCAGAACTATCTCTTTTGTAATTTAAGTTTTACTGTTATGAGTCTTTTGCTTTTCATTTTAAGTAACTAGATTGTGATATATACTGTTATACTGTTACTGATTTTGGTCCTACCCCTTACTCATATCTTTGTTGTGGCTCTGAAGTATTATGACATTCTGTGACATTTTCTGTGAGAAAACTTAAATTTTGACAATTGTGATATTTAAGTTAACATGAACACACGAGTCAATCACAGAGACACACACAAACATGTACACATGTCCAGTCAGAGCACTCTCCATACACCATCACTGTGCACTGAAAGCTGTATCACCTGCCATTGCTCATTTTCACTCGTATTTCTCTCTCCGTCTGCCACGCCCTTCACTCTTCCATCCTGCTTCTTCTATTCATCCAATCAGAGCCCTGTCTTTACCTTCAGTGAATCAGAGGTTGCTGCCGCCACCAGAGCAGGAAGTGGCAGCACCACCCCTCGTCCCAATCGATCGCATGAACCCAAAACTCAGACGCTTCCATCCAAAACCCCCCCTGACCGCCCCCTACTCCAGTCCATGAAGTCCCTACCCCTGCCCGCCTCCACCTCTCGCTCTCCCTCCCCTTCCCCGCTCTTGTCACCCTTTCCCCGCTTCCTGTTCTTTCCTTCTCCCTCTGCGGTGCTAAAGTCGGTGACTAAAAGCTTGTATCCCATGTCTCAGGTCACCCCTCAGGGCTCTCCCCTGCCTACCCCCCTGGGTACCCCAGTGCATCACCCCCACCCCCCCACCGCTACCCCACCCTGTTCTTCCTCCTCTTCCCCTTCTTCTTCCCGAGCCGAGGGAGGAGGTGTGGGTGTCGGCTCACTCTCCTTGACCCCACCCTCTAGTCCAGGAGGAGGCGGGGGCATGGCTGCCAGTAGCTCTGCCCATTGGAAGACACGCCTCAACTCATTGAAGAACAACCTGTTGGGGTCACCGCGATTCCATCGACGCAAGTTACAGGGTGGGCCGCAGTATCTTTTCTATAGAGTTGTCCAATTACTGAATTGTATGGATTATTACTGTCAATGTATGAATTAATTCAGTATTATAGGTGTAAATCTTGCTTTATCCTCTCCAATAGTGCCAACTTCAGAGGACATGTCCAGTTTAACTCCAGAATCAAGTCCAGAGTAAGCAGTATTTGCCAAATATACAACAATAGTAACATAAAGCTTGCAAGGCAGCACTGGATTGATATTTCTTAAAAATGCTGGTTAGGGTTTATTCTAATCAAACTTCTGTAATTCAATTTAAGATTAAAGTTTACAAATCTCTCATTAGCGGTGTCTCATATGACGCATTATATACACTGTACACTAAATGTAGTTTCATCTCAAATGGAACATTAACTGTTTTTACTTCACGGAAGCATTTACCGTTTTTCAGCTGATGGAAGGGACATTTCAAACACACAATGTTACGCCCCTAACTTTAGCACGTTAGCCAACCTCAGTCCACACTTATATCTTCCATAATGTACATATTCACACAGTGATGTGTGATGGTAAAGCAATAAACTTACATTTGTAAGGTGCTTTCTTCACAGAATTTTCTCTAGTTGTAACGTTCACCATTGATTACAATTGTTTTGTCAGGCTAGCATTATGACCAGGTAACTCCTCCCCTTCCGCTACGTAGCGTTCAACATTACATACTTTGTTTTGTTTTTTGGTTGAAAAAGTACACAATTCAGACACTCGTAGGACTCTTCTTTTCGATGTATCTTCAGTGTGAACACTACTCACACTATTTATGCTTCAAAATAGCATAAAATAGTGCAGAAGTGTGTGATTTGGATGCAGCTAACAACTTTCATTGATAGAATGTCATGAAAATATTTATATACTGAATTACGATTGGTATTCTTTCTTACATCCATTGGTAAACTTAATTGTGGTTGGTCTTGTCATCCTTCAAAATACTGTTTTTAGCCATTTATAGGCAACTTTACACTGGACAGTGACTCTCATACCATGCTGAATGAGAACAAGATGTGTGCTGTGTTTCATTTACACAGAATCAAACCCTGAAACCTAAGCTTATCTAAAATGTTAAGACTATTCTATGGCTGCCTTGCAAGCACTGGCATTGCCTTCAGAATGCAAATCTAGTTTTCTTAATGGGCTTCATCTCAGAGTCATATAGATTATTTGAGTGTCTCTCTTTCTGTCTGTGTTTGTGGTCCTGCAGGCTAGCCAAGAGGTCTTGGTTTGGGAATTTCATCAGTCTGGAAAAAGAAGAGCAGATATTTGTGGTCATCAGAGACAAACCCCTTAGTTCAATCAAAGCTGATATCGTCCATGCATTCCTTTCTGTGAGTGTATTGTTCAGATGTTGAAGCGGAGGTTGCATTTTCATTTTAAAATAAAATGTTTACTCCAGTGTTGGTTTGGTTTAGGGCTGGGGTTTGAGTTTGAGTTTCGTGCCACTCTGTGGACATTTCACCTAGAAACTGAATCTCACACATGCCCATGCGTTCAACAACACTTCCAGCTTCGGCCACTGGGGGCAGTGATTTGATTGTGGTGAGCACAGACTGAATTCAGCAGCAAAACTTTCAAACGACTGTTGCCGAATTCACAGTTGTTGCGTCCGAAACCGCGTGCTGTCACAGTATGTACTGTACATGATGAAGGATGCACTTATCTGCCAGCAAAACAGTAAAAAAAAATTTGGGATGTATGCGAGTAGTATGAATAGATTTCGGACATCCGAGTACGTGGGCATTGTCTCATGACCTGAATATATGATGTAAGAACAACAACCGCAAAAACTATCCGCTCAGGTTTTGTTAAACAAGCCCCATTTAAGCACAGGGAACAATTATCTTGGTATATATAGCACATAGAGTTGAGAAGAGCCATCTGACTCCTGATTCACTGCCGTTCTTTTAAATCCAGCATTTTGAACGTGATGTTGCCTCAACTCCTGAGCGATTATGGGATCGTAAAGTGTCCAGTTGATCCGCATTTTAGAATCTCAGCGGAAATAGTAAGTTGTCCGGGTACTTCTCGCTTACTGCTTCATGAATACTGTGGATTCGGACATACTACTCCATTGACATACTATATAATAGGGAAGTATGGATATTCGGACGCAGCAAGCGAAATCAGTCTGGTTCCAATCTGAATGGCTGGCTTTTGTTATCTGTCATACAGAAGTCTTGTTTACAAGACTTTATGTTGATAAAATAGGTGCTTCTGTGGAAGAATTAATCGCTGGATTTGGCGACGTTTGTCAGGTTAGTGGCATCTTTGGAATATATTCTTTGAAAGATTCAAGTTTGTAAGATATTTAGAGTTTTGTTTTAGGCACTTGGTAGCAAATTAAGTATATATCCACAAACAACTTCCGCTTTGTTGTTGGCGTTTTGTCTGTGAAATTATCAGTAGGCATACATATTACTTTTGGATAGACAGAATTCTGATCAGAAAATCTACACACATTTTCAGCAATTTTATGGTATTGCTATTTTTATGTTTTTTCTTATTCACAGAGACAGCCGTGCCATTATTTAAATTCCTTTTTCACACTGCTCTGTTATTGTGGTATCGCTCTTGTCTTGTATTCAGATCCCCTCCCTCAGTCACAGCGTAATCTCCCAGACGAGTTTTCGAGCAGAGTACAAGTCTTCTGGAGGTCCATCTGTTTTCCAGAAACCTGTCAAATTCCAAGTAGACATCTCATTCTCTGAGGGGGACAGAGAGCGGGAGAGGGAGAGAGAGAGAGAGAGGGATGGACAGAAGGAGTTTGGAATCTACAGTGTTACTTTTAGCCTAATATCAGGTAAGTTGAATTCTAAAGCCAGTGTTGGCTGTGCTATTTTTTGAAAGTATGGGGTGAATCCACTAAACAGTAGCGCTACTTTTGCACATGGTAATTCAGTGTAAAAATGTGCATCTTAATCACTAACCACACACATTCCAGTTTAACCAGGCACTATCTGGTAAACGCCATATGAATTTAGATTAAGTAATTGTCATTCTTTTCCAGCGTGATCACACTGGAAATCGACATGCTGCTTTTGAATGTTCATGTACCCTAAAATTGACCTATTCTGTCGAATTACTGACAAGCACCATCCCCCATCAGACATTTTTGCATCAGTTCAATCATGAACACATTTCCCTGTGATGCTACTATTATCTCCGAGACACGGATTCTTGGGCAGTGGAAATCAGTAAGTAATCATGTTCACTTAAACAATAGTGAGCGAGATTCGGAGGTTGATTTTTTTGCTCTACAATTCCATTATTAGGTTTAGGGCTGGGGTTTGGGGGCAGGATTAATAAAATATGCATTTCTGTTGACTGTATTACATCATTTACAACTAAAAATACAACTCGCTTTTGGTGCCACCCTGTGGACATTTCACCTCAACGACTCTTCCAGCTTCGGCCACTGGGGGCAGTGGTTTGCATTTTGGTGAGCACTTTCATCCTCTTGTTGCCGAATTCACAGTGCGATCAGTCTGTCTTTTCAGTGCAAACACGCCTTATTTTTATGTAAATTAGGCTTATAGACTGCACCTTATTCACAAATTCAGTGCTATTTACCCAGCATAATCAACGTTTTACTACTTCCAGGGTTGGGGAGTAACGGAATACATGCAACGGTATTACATATTTAAAATACAAAATATTAGTAACTTTTAAAAAGTTAAATTTATAAACATATACGCAGCATTGGGTAAGTTGCTTTACTTTTGAAATGTAATCTGGTACTGATTACATATTACACAACTAAAAGTATATTTAGAAAAGTAACATTTTAGATTACACTTTTTGGGTAATCTTATTTTATAACTTTTTGATTACTTATTGCATATTTTGATGTGTACATTAATACACATGAAATCAAATTTGCTATTTTTATATCTCTGACTCACCCCCCCCCGCCCCCATTACAGGTCAAGACTGTTAGTTAACGTAATCCATAAAAAGTTACTGTAATCTGATTACGCCATTAAAAATTGTAATTTAGTCTGATTAAAAGTACTTGATTTTTGTAATCTGATTACAAAATCCAAATTTAATGTAGTTCATTACTACAAAACACTGATTATATGTTAAAGAAGAATGGGAAAAGGAAATTGTATTGTCTCTGGTGAGGATTAGGGAATAATTTGTCAATTACAATGGAAATCCACAAATTCTTCAAAGCGGAGAGAATTTAGCTAGAAAAATATAGTAAGGTTTTTCATTACTTGTGTGAATTTGTATGTTTTTAGGTCCAAGTCGCAGGTTTAGAAGAGTTGTTGAAACGATTCAAGCCCAGTTGCTCAGTTCTCACGATCAGCCCTTGGTACAAGCTCTTTCAGGTAAGACCCCACCACACAAATCATAAATTATTCCACCATGCTTCCATACTTCCCTTGCATTGTTCTTGCTCTATATCAGATGAGAAGAACATTCGCCCTCCTAGAACACCAACCAGACAAAACTCCCGCCGCTCAGAGGGCGGAAGCGATCGCTGTGAATGGGTGGATCGTGGAGAGAGTGGGGTTTTACTCCAGCGCAGGGGATCGGGCAAAGAGAGAACCCGCCTACTTTCCTCCAGTGGAACGCAATCACAGCCTTGAGTGAGAAACATTGTGAATAATCAGCAGTCCATCACGATATGAGCCATGTCACAAAATGAGACTTAAACACCCATTATCTCCTTCTCACCTCAGAACAGCATGATGGTAAAATGTGTTTTAAAGAGGAGCTTTTCGAAAGTCTAATGAAACCAAATATTGATGCCTCATTGTGGAAGAACATGGGATGCAGTGAAGCCAGAATGATCTCCATTAAACATCACCACAATCAAAAACAACATGGACCTATTTGGGATCTGCCACCTCCAAACTGTCTTCTAAAAATGGTTTCATCATGGACAATGCTTAAATTTTATGTGGTATTCTCTTATGTAATTTAGATGTAAAGTGCATTTGTGGAACGGAAGTTTCCAGTTGGGTGTAGCACACCATTTCTTTTTTTTACAGGCTTGGTATCTGTTTAAAGGTAAAGTGTGTAATTTTTCAGATGTTAAAATACTTTTATCCCTGCTTAATATGCAGAGACAACAATAAGTAATCCATTGGCAGTGTTATTTCCCCAAAAAGTATAAAAACTGTGGCGCTATCAAAACATTGCTCTGTTTGTTTGAGTACCCTGGCCAAGCCCAACACAGCAACATTGGCTCAATCAATGGCATGAGTTTGGGGTGGGACTATCTGTTTGTCCAGCCAATGGAAGACTAAGAGAGTGTTCGGGAAACCCATTTGAAAACAGTTATTATGTTTGGAATTCCGTTTATTGGCACAGAAATTACACACTTCACCTTTAAGTAATTGAGTAATTATAGCAACAGAGATGTTATTCCAATTTAGCCTGAATCCTTATCCTTCAGCTCAAGTTAATACCAATGAGATCCAGATCCAAAAGCTATCAACACCACCAGTCTGTTCAGACATATGCAATAAATATCAATAAGCTAAAAAAGGTTCAGTTTAACAAAGCTGCACATGCTGAATCTTTTGAAACATGATTACCTCCTTGAGCAGACAGACTAATTTCATGGCAGTAAATAAGTATCGTCGCTTACCAGCCCTGTGTCATTATTATCTATATATCTGATTTTCACAAGATCACACAAACTGCTATCCTATCTGAGGTTCCTGCTATCCATATAAATGCTGCATGCTAAATTCCGTCAACCCTCTCTGAAACTTTCACCCCCAAATGACAAGAGGAGGGATTCTGATTGTAAAACTCTCTGTGAGTTTTAGCCCTCGTTAAGTCTGGCCGTGATTCACCCTTTTGGCAGCTCAAATGTATGAGAGTGCATCTGAACAATGGTGGAGAATTCTTATGAATTTTGACTTCAGAATTGGCACAAAGAGTTCAAGTCTACGTAATCTAGATAAATGAAATATCTCAAAAATGTGAAAAGGATATTCATCCCAATCCACTATTGCTGCAAGACTTTTGGTTGAAGCCAACCAAGTGAATGTTATTGAATATTTTATTTGTAAGTTTTGATTTATCTAAAATCATTAATTTATTGGTATATTACTTCTGGGGATCGGCACAGTGAAAAAGAGTGACCAGTAGCTGTACATATCGGTGTGTAAAAAAAAAAGAAGAATGGAATGTTTGTGGTCTTAAAATATTTGGGGGAATACGATTATGACAAACCATTTAATCTGTTGCATAAGCTGATTTTCTCACAATGAAAACTAATAAGTTGACTTTACTTAGCCTAATTGATTGAGCAAACTTGTTCCCTCAGTTAAATTGAATAATGGTATCTCAAAACTTGTGTAATTAAGTTCACTTAACTTTGTGATCATATAGAATGAACTTAACTATTTATGTGAAAGGGATAGTTCACCCAAAAATGAAAATTGTCTCATCATTTACTCACCATCATGCCATCCCAGATGTGTATGACTTAATTTCTTCTGCTGAACACAAACAAAGATTTTTAGAAAATCAGCTTTGTTGGGTCAGAACTTTGAAGATCCAAAAAGTACATAAAGGCAGCATAAAAGTAATTCATTTGACTCCAGTGGTTAAATCCATATCTTCAGAAGCGATATGATAGGTGTGGGTGAGAAACAGATCAATATTTAAATCCTTTTTTACTATAAATCTCCACTTTCACTTTCACAGTCTTTTTTTTTTTGGCAATTCACTTTCTTTATGCATATCGCCACCTACTGGGCAGGGAGGAGAATTTAGAGTAAAAAAGAACTTAAATATTGACCTGTTTCTAACCCACACCTATCATATCACTTCTGAAGATTAGGATTTAACCACTGGAGTTTTATGGATTATGGATTTTATGCTGCCTTTATATACCTTTTTGACCTTCAGAGTTCTGGCCACCATTACCTTGCATTGTATGGACCTACAGAGCTAAGATATTTTTCACAAAATCTTTGTTTGTGTTCTGCAAAAGACATACACATGGTGATGGCATGAGTGAATAATGAGAGAATTCTCATTTTTGGGTGAACTATCCCTTTAAGGTAACTAGATGCAAGTAGACTTAACTCAGCTTTGCAATTTAAATGTTGTTATTTATACATAATTTTAATTGAATGGACTCAAATTTATAACATACAATAACACGCCTTAAATAAACTGATTCTAATTCAATCATTAAATTAACTTAATTCTCCACAAAAATACATATATGCCCGTACTTCAGTTGTACATAAACAAGGAGAAATGACATAGTGTTAACAAGGTCCAACTTGACCAAAGTAGACAAAGATCACCCTAATGGTGGCATCACACGAAACGACTATTTGCAACAAAACAACACATATAATACTACAAAAGAGCTAAAACCTGTATAAATTCTTAATAACAACCATTTAAATGCCCCCATACGTTTACTTTGACCAACAAAAAATAATTAAATAAATCAAGCAGCAAGGGATTGTGGTTATTCCCTATAGCCTCAATTTTGTACTCAATAGTTTGAGTTATTAACACTTAAAATCTAAAGTCTATGGATTTTTTTTAGATGAATAAGTTCAATGAACTTAAATATTTGAGTTATGAGCTCAAAACTTGACATTTCAAGACAACTAGATTTTTCCAGTAATGACAACATTAGGGTTTACAGTGTATGATTTGTGTCCTAAATATATTTTGGATTTATACACTGTAAAAAAAATTATTTAACATGTCTAAATCAACCTGAATAGAGTAGGTTACACCAATTAAAGTAATTTTTAAGGGTTAAACAAATAGAAATAGATCTGTTAGGTAGCAATTGCACATTACCACTTTTTACAGTGTAGAGCCAATATAATTATGAATGATTGGCTTTACAAATGAAGGTGAAGTGTGTAATTTTTTCGATGTTAAAAGTAGTGGTGATGCTAGTACAGCAAAAATTACACCCTTAACCTTTAAGAGGAAAGCTATGGTGCCTTGATCCCTCCACATAATAATAAAAAAAATAGAAAAGTTAATCCTGACTTTATATCTCACAATTATGACTTATATCTAGCTTTTGCATAATATAATCTCACAAAAGCAAGAAATACATTTGCAATTGCAAGGTTTTATAGACTTTTTCAATTTCAACTTTATTTCTCGCAACTGCAAAAAGTAATAAATTCACAACTGCCAGAAATATGGTCACAATTGTGAGATATAAAGTCATAATTAAACATTTATTATTATTATTATTCCATGGTGGGATTCGGCTTCCACAGAAAACAGTATCACAGAGAAGAGTAACAGAATTTGAATCTCCTGCGTTTGTACGCTCGTACACAGTGTTACTTTAATGACAGTAAAAGAAAGGATTCCCACTGGATGGTTGCAGTCACAACACATGCTGTCTGATTTGGAGGATATGCTGTATCTCGTGTACCTACAGAAGAAAAACTGAAATTGAATGAATGGTATCAGAAACAAAACAAGCCATTGTCTAGGCCTCGGACCTTGCTTGCACCATTTCACAAATATGTACATTCACGTCATGTAATTTGTCTTATTATCTCCAATTATAATTCTAATACAGTATAAAAATATGAAATTGATCTCTTTGTACAGCACTGCTTTGTCATTGGGCTTCCGTGCAACAGTTATGCAACTAATCCAGAATAATTTATCTGAAAGAGGGACCTCTACAATACTCTCTCTCTTTCTCTCTATAAATAGCTTTTCAGCTAAACAATGGTCATAAATTCTCTAAGTGTGATCTTTCAGAGTTTGGTGTGTCTGTTCAAGCATCTCTTCTTCATATGTGTGTATTCATTTATTGGACTATTTATTGTGTGTATGGACTTCAACTTTATTCTAGTTATTTTAAAAAAAACTCATCAAACTCATTATGTCATGTGACAGATGTACCATCCTATCATATCATATATTTATAATATACATATTGTCTAAGCAAGGTATACAAGATGTCAGTCTGAGCAAGGTATGAATTTTTGGGAAGCAAACCATAACCATCATAGATTGACCAGTCAATATCAAGCACTGTCCTTTCATATATGCTGCAAAAGAGAATAGCATATACAGTATATTATATTTTTGCACCATGTAATGGCACAAATATGGATGTGAACATCCATTTGGGCATATCACGGCTTGAATTGTCTTAGCTGGTTATCAGTTGTGGTTAAAGGGTTATTTTACCCAATAATAAAAACTCCCTCATCATTTACTCACTTTCATGTCATCCCAGATGTGTGTGACTTTCTTTCTTCTGCAAAACACAAACAAAGATTATTAGAAGAATATCTCAGCTCTGTAAGTCCATACAATGCAAGTGAATGTTGACTAGAACTCCAAAAGCTCCAAAAAGGAGATAAAGTCAGCATAAAAGTAATCCATATGACTCCAGTGGTTTAATCCATGTCTTCTGAAGTGATCCAGTTGGTTTTGCTTGAGAATATAACTCCTTTTTTTACAATACATCTTGACAGAAGTCTTCTTGGTGATGATTTCAAGCTTGATTACACTTCCTATAGCGCCATCTAGCACTCTGCACATGCATCAAGTGCTAGGAAGTGTAATCGAGGTTGATATTATGATCGTGCCTAGAGGCTGCAATGACAGGATGTACAGTGAAAAAGGAGTTACATTTTGGTCTGTTCTCACCCAAAACCAACTGGAATGCTTCAGAAGACATGGATTAAACCACTGGAGTCGTATGGATTAGTTTTATGCTAAGTTTATCTACTTTTTGGAGCTTTTGGAGTTCTGGTCACCATTCACTTGCATTGTATGGAGCTACAGAGCTGAGATATTATTTTAAAAAATTTAGTTTGTGTTCTGCAGAGGAAAGGAAGTCATACACATGGTGATGGCATGAGTGTGAGTAAATAATGAGAGAGTTTTCATTTTTGGGTGAACTATTCCTTTGACATCAGTGTATTTTCACCTGTTCTTCAAATGAACGATGCTTCTTGTATTAAACGTGTTGCGTATGAATATAGGGATAACAAAATGACCTAGAAACAGCATTGCCAATGCAATATTAATATTCATTTTCATGTTCCGGACAGAATCAAGTCTGGCCAAGTTTCATTAACTCTTCAACCTCTGTGGTCATGCATGTATGCGTCCAATGTGTTTTCACCCCCTCAACAGAATTTTAAATATATCAGTGAATATCTATGTTGACTTCTCATTCACTGTGAGTGAATCAATGAGGATCTTGCTTCTGGAAGTGTGTGCACAGTGTATGTTCACAATGCACAGAGACTCCTCTGCTTATATGGGTGAGTGCTCTGCATGTCAGCCCACATGTTCTTTATATGTCTGCTTTGTTTGTATGGAAGTGCAGTTGAAATGGATTATGCTATTGTCCATATGCGTGTATGTACATGAGAAGGAGAGAGGAAATATGTGAATCTACAAAAGGGATTCACGCAGGTCCACATAACCAATTTGGCATCAATAAAAAAACATAACTTTGTGTTGTTGCTCATCCCCTTATTGGTTTCAGGCCTTTGAGTGAAACAAATTGTACTTTGTTTTTCCAGTGATGGCTAATCTTATGGGCAACAGTTAACTCATCAACTGTTCGAGCCGAACTCTGACTCATTCTCAAACTAGTAGGTCAGCAAAAAAAAAAAAGTTTTTTTTTTTTTAATTGCTCTAACCCCTTATGGAAATTTTATCCACAGGCCATTTAACCTGGTATGTGTTTCATATGCATTTTGTTTAGATAAATTCAAATTAAATGGCCAGGAGGGGATTAGAGGGTTTTCTGTGTTTTTTTTTTGTTGTTGTTTTTTGTTTTTTTTTTTTGTTTTTTTGCTTTCTTTTAACCTATTGATTCGCCATTCAACAAAGTGATAACTGTGGGTGTATTCTGTCACCGCTGGTTGTCAATGAAGCTGTCTGTTTTTACACCCTGTATACAGGAAAATATAGACTGTGATTGGCACCCTCACATATTTACATTGTACAAGTTAATCTTCATTTATAAGGCAACAATAAACTAAACTTGGCAGCTAACTTTTGGGTGTTGGGTGTCTGCTTTCCAAATAAACAGAAGCTGGTAAGTCCTCTCTGGACATAACAGCAATAAGTCATATAATCCAAATAACTCAGCAGCTTGGGTATAAGGCTTAGACTTCTACCAATAACTTTTGTACATTATATATTGCAAAAATAAATAAATAAAAACTCATCTAAGATACTGTACAAACTTGGGAATTATTGAATATATTCTTAAAAATCCATCCATTAATGGGTTCTTCCCATCACAAATCGAACAAAACAGGAAACATTTAATGCAAACTGTCCCCCCATGTAGACACCAAGGGTATGTACCAAAATCTAGTGAACTGCCTATCTAGAGAGCTAAATAATGCTGCTGACTTGGAAGGCGCCTAGCTGTCCAAAATGCTGTCTAGGTAGGCAGCTCACTAGGTTTTGAGAAAGCCTAAATCTAGACTGAAAGGGCACTTGGAGCTTTTCCACAGACATTTTAGAAAGGATGGTTGACTCATTGGCACACCTTCATGTAAAGCAGTGGTTCTCAACTGGTTTTGCTTCAGGACCCAATCAAGTGGAAATCAAGTGGCGACCCACCATAGTAAAAACGTAACCTGTATTTAATGTATCCTGGGTCGCATTTCCTTTTATGTTGCATAGTTTTGTTCATGGTTTTCAAGTACAAGGACATGCATCAAGTGACATTATTTTTGTTGTTGATGTCATCTACAAAAGCGACAGGAAGTTTTCTCTCCCCCCTTTTAAAAAAATTGAAGAGCATATTTACTTATAAGAGCCCATTATTATCCCGTTTGTTTCCTAATTTCAAACATAAATCAAACAGAACATACATATTACACAGAAGGAAAGGCTCCTCTTAAATAACTTAAATAACACCGTGTAACAAATGTTTTTTTTTTTTTTTTTGGTTTCTGGGTAGTAAGTGTTATTTCCTAATTGCTTATGCCTCAAAAGTATAGAAAATGGCTATTATTCCCCACAAACTTTGCTTTTGTGGCCAGGACAGTGATATTTTGAAATGTACCTATTTTCCAGAACATTACAGATAGATTCAGTGCTGAGTAAACTTTGAGTAACTTCTAGAACTTTCTAGAACTTTCCAGTAACATAAATAGTAGTATAAATACAGGGGCCTCAAGCCCACCAGTTCAGTTTAGTTCCAGCTGCCTAAGTGGATACATATCTGCATTTTTCTGAGATGGCATCAAGAGGCTGCAAGCATCATGACAGATGCATTTTGCTATGTCTGCGGCCAATTTATCAAGATAAGTGCGAAAAAGCACTCCGTGGATGCATCTGCTAAGTTGTGTGAGGCCTACAAGGCATATTTCGGCATGCTTGTCGGGGATCAAGACAAACCCTGGGCACCTCATTTCACCTGCGAGCACTGCAAAAAAACTCTGGAAGGTAAGATGGACAATTGTTGCTCGGAATTGAATGTTATAAAATTTGTTAATTTTTAAAATTGTAAAAGTTTTTAATTTTAAAATGTTTTACAATTTTCAATGTTATTGAAAAAATACATCATATATGAAAAATGTTGCGAGAATCTCTTACACATTAGTCATGGGTGAAATAAATGTATTTTTGTAGGATGGTACAGAGGAGAAAAGAGAGCCATGAAGTTCGCTATCCCAAGAATTTTACGGGAACCCACTTACCACTCAAGCAACTGCTACTTCTGCATGGTTGACCTTTCCAAACGTCAGACTGGCAAGAATGCACCTGCTATCATGTATCCGGACCTTCCTTCATCCATCGCCCCAGTGCCACACTGCTATGAGCTCCCCGTACCCACTCCTCCGGAGAGAGAGCAGCCGTCTTTAGAAGAGAGCAGCAAGTCAGAGAGTGAGGAAGACGTTGTAGATCCAGTTGACAAATTCAGAGGTAGAGCTGAGTAGAGAAACCCATACTACCCCAACCAAAAAGACCTCAAATACTTGATTAGAGATCTTGGTCTTACCAAGTTCAATCCCAAGCTTTTGACGTCTAGGCTCAAGCAGTAGAACTTGTTGGATGAAAGTGTGCAAGTCGCAGATCAGAGGAAGCGTCACCAACCTTTTTCCAGCTTCTTAACCCATCAAGATGGGCTCTGCTTCTGCCACAATGTGACCAGTCTGTTCGAGGCAATTGGAATCGCTTGTAACCAGAATGAGTGGCAGCTCATCCAGGAGCCTCAAAGCCATGCTGCTCCAAAATGGTAACAAGTACCCATCTCTTCCCCAGGCTCACTCGGTGCACCTCAAAGAGGATTACAACAGCATCAAGACCTTGCTGGACGCCTTGAAGTATGATGAGTACATTTGGGGGTTGATTCGTTAAAGTGATTTACAGTATAATCGTAAATCTCGAAAAACTACTCACTTCTAAATCTTTTGTAGTCATTTTTGTATTACTTTAGTATAAATACATGTTAATTTGGATTCATATGTTGTTTTTTTCTGACTTTGTGAACGAAAAGACACAAATTCGCCCATTTTCTCATTGGAAATAGGTAAATTTCAAAATGTCACTGTCCTGGTCACAAAAGCAAAGTTTGTGGGGAATAATAGCCATTTTCTATACTTTTGAGGCATAAGCAATTAGGAAATAACACTTACTACCCAGGAACAAAGATTTTGTTACATAGTGTAATAGTAATAATAATAACAAATTATAGTATTTATGATATATAAACTTGTTGGATGAAAGTGTGCAAGTCGCAGATCAGAGGAAAAATACTAGCTGAAACACATCTTGAAACTTTAACTACAGCTGTCACTGTTGATATAAAATGAGGTCTAATAGATTCTACCTTTAGATTATTTCATATGAAACTATAACATTTTGTCAAAATATAACAGTTACTTTTACTCATGTAAAATCGTGAAACAATTTTGTAAAGGTGATGATGTATAATAAAAAAAAATATATAGTGCATAGCACAGTGTTGCTCTTTTCCTCCTCAGTGCTGTTTGGCATGTCAGGGCTGCCTACTGTTTGAGAGGTTCGACTTGACTTCCTCCGTAACGCTTTAAACTAGAAAAGTCTCACTAGAATTGAAATTGGTCACATCAGTTTTGAGGTCTGTGCTCCACAATATTGAGAGAAGCCCGGTTGTTGCAGGCGCACCAGAGAGAAGAGTAGATCATGATCGCGAGCTGGTTCCATTACACTCGTGCGAAAGTGCAGATGAGAAGCCTTAGCTGATTGCGAGATTATCATTAAATCTGCCTCGGCAGTCCTAAATAGGCTATCACTTATGCAGCTGCAGAAATATATTCAATGGGAGAACCATGACATTGTTCTTTCTCTGCTGTCCTCGACCCAGTCCAAATAGACCTGCGACCCACCAGTTGAGAAACACTGATGTAAAACATAATTAAATATCATAGGCTGACAAGCTATCACTCCAATACTAAATTATTTGTTTTGGAAATATGTTTTCCAAGGATAAAGAACAAATATTTGACCCCAGGTGGGGGTCATTTTACTGTAGTGGGTTAAGATGGCCCTTTTCATATATATATATATATATATATATATATATATATATATATATATATATATATATATATTGGCGGCCAAAAGTTTGGAACAATGTACAGATTTTGCTGTTTTGGAAGGAGATTGGTACTTAAATTCATCAAAGTGGCATTCAACTGATCACAATGTATAGTCAGGAGATTACTGATGTTAAAAACAGCACCATCACTATTTGAAAAAAAGTAATTTTTGATCAAATCTAGACAGGCCCCATTTCCAGCAGCCATCACTCCAACACCTTATCCTTGAGTAATCATGCTAAATTGCTAATTTGTTACTAGAAAATCACTTGCCATTATATCAAACACAGTTGAAAGCTATTTGGTTTGTTAAATGAAGCGTAACATTGTCTTTGTTTGTTTTCGAGTTGCCACAGTATGCAAGACTGGCATGTCTTAAGGTCAATATTAGGTATTGAATATATAATATTAAACCCATCAGTCAATCATTGTTTTGAGGAATGAAGGCTATACAATGCTTCAGATTGCCAAAAAACTAAAGATTTCATACAAATGTGTACACTACAGTCTTCAAAGACAAAGGACAACTGGCTCTAACAAAGACAGAAGATGTGGAAGGCCCAGATGTACAACTAAACAAGAGGATAAGTACATCAGAGTCTCTAGTATGAGAAATAGACACCTCACATGTCCTCAGCTGACAGCTTCATTGAATTCTACACGCTCAACACCAGTTTCACGTACAACAGTAAAGAGAAAACTCAGGGGTGCAGGCCTTATGGGAAGAATTGCAAAGAAAAAGCCACTTTTGAAACAGAAAAACAAAAGAAACACAGACATTGGACAACAGATAATTGGAAAAGAGTTTTATGGATCTTAACCCCATTGAGCTTTTGTGGGATCAGCTAGACTGTAAGGTGTGTGAGAAGTGCCCGATAAGACAGCCACATCTATGGCAAGTGCTACAGGAAGTGTGGGGTGAAATGTCACCTGAGTATCTGGACAAACTGACAGCTAGAATGTCAAGGATCTGCAAAGCTGTCATTGCTGCACGTGGAGGATTTTTTGATGAGAACGTTTTGAAGTAGTTTAAGAAGATCTGAATATTTTTTTCAAATTGTAATAGTAATTTTTCACGTTATTAATGTCCTGACTATACTCTGTGATCAGTTGAATGCCACTTTGGTGAATAAAAGTACCAATTTCTTTTCATAAGAGCAAAATCTGAACATTATTCCAAACTTTTGCCACCAGTGTATATATATACTCTATTTGACTTGAATAAAACCAGTTAATTTACATTGTAGGGGAAGAGCCCACCCCATTAAGAACAAGGTGCATTTACTTTTAAATTGTAACATATTAAGATTGAAGTTAAGCATGTACAGGATGATAATGATGCCTCATCCAATATATTTACATGGGGGGAAAAAAGTTAGAAAAGTTATATTGAAATTTAACAGCATAATACTTGTAGCTACCTTAAACTGTTTATCACACAGTTATAACCTATGTATTAATTGTTATGTTAACATTTTCATTTGTGTAAATCTTGATTAATCCTTTCTGACAATTCATTGTAATGAAAAAAATAAATTAAATAAAATTAAACAAACGAGATTTATACATAAGCCTCTGAAATCAATCTCCGAAAACATTGTTTTTTCTGGTGCAAAAATCACTAAATAATTCCACAAATTGACATCAAAGTGATCAAGGGTTAAGGGTGTTCCAGTTAAACCCTTTGCAAGTCTTCTGCCAGTAGTGGACACTCGCCCAACGTAAGCAGTGACATACATTCGAGTCCATGAGACAGAGTGAAGTTTGCGAGGGAAGGGGATACGAATTTGAAATGGAACGCAGCCCTAGATGGTGCTAGGAAGTGTAATCGAGCTTGATATCATGACTGGCATTATATTTTGGTCTGTCTTCACCCAAAACCAACTGGATCGCTTCAGAAGACATGGATTACACCACAGGAGTCATATGTATTACTTTTATGCTGCCTTTATGTGCTTTTTGGAGCTTCAAAGTTCTGGTCACCATTCACTTGCACCTACAGAACTGAGAAATTCTTCTAAAAGTCTTCGTTTGTGTTCTGCAGAAGAAAGAACGTCCTGGGATAGCATACGGGTGAGTAATTGATGAGAGAATTTTCATTAATGGGTGAACTATTCCTTTAAGGTAACAACTATACAATTCACTGTTTATAGTGTTATTAAATATATAATGTCTGTATAACTGCAGTATTACTGTTATTACATTGTTGTCATTCCACATAGGATGGGATGGCGGCCTGATATGTTGTATGTAAAAGGTGTGGGGGGCGTGTGTGTTGGGGGTCGTCAGGGACAAATTCAACACTGAAACACGTAGCCCACAGTGTGAATCTTGTACCGGTAGTCCCTCTTCATCTAGAGGCCAGACGTGTATCTGCGAATATCTCCCCCTACTCTGGGCTCTGACCCTTTTGGTTGAATAATAGGGTGCACTGTGTTCCGGGAATATCTTCTGTTAGTGGCTGATGTGAGGCGGAGGTGAGGTGGACTTGACTGAGCGTGAGCTCAAGTGTGTGTGTGTGTCTGTGTGAGAGAGAGAGAGAGAGAGAGAGAGGGAGAGAGAGAGAGAGAGAAAGAAAGAGTGTGAGTGAGTGTGAGAGAGAACAGAGAGAGAGAGAGAGAGAGAGAGAGAGACAGAGAGTGTGTGTGTTAGAGAGAGAGAGAGTGTGAGTGAGAGAGAGAGAAACAGTGAGAGTGAGAGAGAGAAACAGAGAGAGAGAGAGAGAGAGAGAGAGAGAGTGAGTGAGAGACAGAGAGAGAGAAAAACAGTGAGAGTGAGAGAGAGAAACATAGAGAGAGAGAGAGAGAGAGTGAGTGAGAGACAGAGAGAGAGAGAGAGAGAGAGAGAGAGAGAGAGAGAGAGGGGAGGGAGAAGGTAGAGAAACAGCCGCCTTCAAAAATGGCGTCTTCGAGGGAAAATGACTAATATTATGAAAAAAGGAGGCCTCGTTCTCGACGTTCAACCGAACTGCCCTGGATTTGATCGCGGCGTCGGTTTATATCGTTGATTTGAATTCAACCCCAAGCACACGAAGGGAAATCAGCGGGATTTGTTGAATATACAGAGCAACACAATCTTATTTTAATGCGTCGACAGAGCTAGCGCGCGTGCTGCTAAGCTCACAACACAATTTTGTGGCCGATTTGAAATTTTGCAAAGCGTCGAGCGCGAAATTTGCTCGCGACATTATTTCATGCGTAATGTAGCCGTTGTTTAACGACAGATGCCCCTTGCTTGGGATATACATATTTCATACAACTAAAGTGGAGAAAGGGGAGGAGAAACAAGGGAAAGGACGTATACGGTAATACGTGTCCATCAGTAATTTATCGGTAACCGGGTCAAACTGAATTCTCGCTCGGATTATTTACATTTGCAGTCAGATAGAAGAATGCCATTAATTGTTCCGGTTTTAAATGAGAAAAGACTGAATAGTAGGTGAGTTTTTTGTGTGTGTGTGGAGGTGGTCTGTGTACACCCCCTCTATCACGCACTCCTCTCCTCCCCTCCATTTCCCTCTCCCTTTTCAATATGCTATTTTCACTCTTATGGACTTGGTTGTCTCTCACCAGGAAGAATGATTAAAAATTGACAACAGCACCGCGATCTTGCCGTGCAAAAAAAAAAATTTTTTTTTTTTTTTTTTTTTGCACCGAAATCGTTTGCTCGATCCATCCACGCGTATTGCAAAGCAATGGACCGAAATTACCCGGGAGCAGGCTTCGGTGATTTGGGCGCAGGAGCCGGATGGAGCTATGAGAGATCGGCCAAAGCGAGGT
Source organism: Myxocyprinus asiaticus (assembly GCF_019703515.2). Classification (NCBI taxonomy): domain Eukaryota; kingdom Metazoa; phylum Chordata; class Actinopteri; order Cypriniformes; family Catostomidae; genus Myxocyprinus; species Myxocyprinus asiaticus. The sequence goes on from NC_059375.1 coordinate 12,459,928, forward strand.
AAGCATGCAGCCATGCTGAAAACACCGTATGATGTCCGCTGCGAGGGGGAAATACACTTGGATTCGCCTTTAACCCATGCATTTGCATCTGGCTCTGACGACGCATTTGCGTGTTATGTCATAAGGTGTCGTTTCCTTCTGTTTAGTCATTGTTATTCAAATAAGCACGGGTTTTGCAGGTTTGGAAATTCAAGTGTGATTGATGGACTAATGTGTGGTTTGGGGTCGGCGGAGGGAAGATGGGGAGGAGAGGGAAGAAAATAGGTGGGGGGCGGGGTAAAGTCTGGTCGCACGCATTTTATTACTGATCCGTTTAGATTCATCCCCAGTGAACGAGGGTCTTAGGTCAATCCTGTTGAGTGAAAAACAACAGATCGAAATCTTTAAAAAAGAACGCACACCCAACATGGGTACGTTCATTGAAGCTACAGAGATTTCTTCTAGGAGATGCTGCAGCGTACCTGGGCTGTGTTATTTGCAACAATGCGACGGCGAGATTTTAAACTAGATCACTTATTAAAGATACAGTACATCAAAATGTATTGTTACAGTTGCACTCCATTGAAGTGTGCATTTAACACATTTTTCATTATGAAGACGATTCTTAAATAATGGCTTCTGTTTTGAGAAAAAGTGGAAACAATGCTCCGCGGCCTCTTGTGATAAGCGGCTAGTGCCATTCAGCGGGCTTTAGCTAACCTGTTCATGCCATTGTCGCGTGTGGGCCTACTGTTCATTTCCACTAAAAACACTCACATTTATAAACACTTGACGATTAAGAGGGGCACTTAAAGGCTCTGAATAAAACGTTGTCCATAGTTCCAACTAGCCAGTAAGATTTCTCGCTTGATATTGAGAAGATGGGACCGATCGGCGGTGTTTTTGCTAACGTGCTAGCCAGTTAATGCGAGCCCTCAGTGGGAGGCTTGCAGTCACTGAATCACTGAAAATCATTGAAATAATAAAATCAGTTAAATATGTATATTTTAGGTCTGATTAAAGGCATCCTTGATTTTGCAGGGAAGCATATGTATGTATTAATATCTCAAAAATGTTGTCCTGATAGCCTAAATTGCAATATTATTAATAACTTGCTTTGGACAGATATTCAGGTCATTCAAAAGTACCATGTTCTCTCACGCACAGATGTAATTGTGTGTTCCTTAAGCATAAATCCATATTTGATTATAACAAATGAACCCAAATAAGAATATTGTGCAACATATGAGATATATAGGAGTTAAAAAGGTGCATAAATAGCTGCTTAGACATTGCCTAACTTACTGTTCAATATATTACGTGTTACTGTACAAAGACAGTTGTTTCTTTTGCATTCAATGGCTCTTGCTTTATTAATGCTAAAGTGCTGTTGCTCTCTTGTCATGTCAGCTTGGTGTATGGCAGCTCTAGATCATCACATCCGGAATCTGAACTTCTTCACCGCCAGGCCTACGCCACTCCCCATCCCCTGCAGGGTTATGCCACCAATCACCATCCTGGTGGTTCTGGCCAGGGTGGGGCTTGGGGTGCAGCTGGAAGGAGTCTGGGTGAGTGACACTACTTAGACTCTGTATTCCCACATCTGGTTCTGTTACAGTACATATCTGTTTGAAGCAATCTCAACATCAAATAAGCTAATCAAAATAAAACCTGTTTCATTGTATCACGTAGACATCTGTAGTACAGCAGCATGTGGAATATGGAATAGCTCATATACAGAAGTGATTCAGTTAGGGATGTGCAAAACTACATTGACTTTTTGTAGGGTGGCCTGAATGACAAGTCGATTAATCTGTCTTAATGAAGCACTGTATAATTATTTTGTTTTTGGGTTTAACTGACCCTGATCTGCGTTTCTTAGGGGGATCTTGACATAAGTAGTTGTCAACCGATATATCGCAGTGGCCTATGAATTTATAGGAATGTGCAAAACTATAAATGTTCATAATCGACTAGTCAGTGGGTTGTTTGAAGGACTAGTCGGTGTAAAGAATAAAAATGAATAATTAGGCACCGGTATGTTCATGTGACCCCAATCAGATGCTTTTTAGAGGGATATATGAACACCAAGTGCAGCACTTCAACATGGTGACTAACTGATATTCAACAAATAAATAGGCTGAATAAGTATAGTATCATAAAAATCAATATAAACACTATAAATCAATAAAAACGCTCCAATAAAGAGTTGCACAAAACTGCTTATGCACATCCTCAACACAGAATGATGCTCATCAATGTAACTGAAGTGCTTCAAGGCGGTCATCGCTGCACATTCAAAAGTGCAGAACTGCAAGATAATATTGCGGGTACACATCTAGTTCACGAAATCAAGCAGTTTAAAACATTTTCATGGGAACTATTTATTAAATGCAGTGTCAGACAGAATTAGCAAAAGACTTTAATCCACAGCACCTCGTAAATACAGGAAAATCACTCACAGCAGATGATTTAATGTGCAACAGTGACCATCTTTAAATGTATTGTTTACAGTGCTGACTGTTATTCACTGTAAAGCACAGCAAGCTATCATCACACATAAAAGCTCTCTAAGAAGTTACGTCTGTCATTTAATTTAAGAAATTGCATCTCCGATAAAACCACCACCACTAAAAATATTAATGTTAGTAGTCTAATCCCTAATCGGCATAGGCCAATACATTTTCCCGTTTGGCCGATTAGTTTAGCAAGCCGTGACGCCACAGAGAATCAACCGTTTTCATGTGAATGAGCTGTCTGAGGCATGTCAATTACAAATGACCAATCACAGTTCGTTTTGTAATTGCGTACCATCATGCTACTACAATAATAGACTGGCATGCAACACAGTCTTTTTTAAACCGTACTGCCGGCAGTGTTGCCAGATTGGACTAGTTTTGATTGCTGGGGAAAATGTACTTGGGCGGTTGGATAGAATTTGAGCTGGTTTGGAATGATTTGCGCAGGTTTAAAAATTATAAAATTAAGAAATTCCATTTCTTATGCAATTAAAATAAAGAAAATGTCTCCACACACAATCATTCAATCAATAGCCAAGACACTGATTGATAGAAAATGTAATCTTGTTCAGAGTAGGGCTGGGTGATATATTGGATATTTCTGATATATTTGCAATGATTTTGCTGACGCTATAAAATTACCTGCATTTAATTACATCTGTAGTAACAATGTTAACCTTACACCTAGCGCTAACCTTACACTAAACACTAACCCTACCCTTACTCCTAAACCTACCCGTAACCTCAACCTCAGTAGCGGAAAATGTGAATCTTGTGAGAATTTTGCAGAACAACATGTAGTTACACCATAAATACATTGTATTGTATGTGTTTTAATGTTAGTGCATAGTAGTAAAAGACACCTAATATAAAGTGGGACCTAAAATATAAATATAAAAGTGCATATTAGTGATGTCAAAAGTACTGGTACTTTGGTACCAAGTCGATACTAAAATAAAAAAGATGTAACAATAGCAGTGTTTCTGCTGTACCAGAAGTACCGGATTGACTCATGTTTTTTTAATTCTCTCAGTCTCACGTGAAGCCCTGCCCACTGATAGATAATCCCACGCTGCGCACATGGAAATTTACATATCGCGATATACACAGTATAGCAAAATCTCTATCGATTGACACTTTATATCGTCGCCACAATATATATCGTCATATCGCCCAGCCCTATTGCTCACTCTTCTCACATCTAATAAACGTGTGAAGAGGGCATTTTCAGGGGCCTGGGTAGCTCAGTGGTAAAATACGCTGGCTACCACCCCTGGAGTTCGCTAGTTCGAATCCCAGGGCGTGCTGAATGACTCCAGCCAGGTCTCCTAAGCAACCAAATTGGCCCGGTTGCTAGGGAGGGTAGAGTCACATGGGGTAACCTCCTCGTGGTCGCTATAATGTGGTTTGTTCTCGGTGGGGCGCATGGTGAGTTGAGCGTGGTTGCCGCGGTGGATGGCGTGAAGCCTCCACACGTGCTATGTCTCCGTGGCAACGCGCTCAACAAGCCACGTGATAAGATGCACAGGTTGACTGTCTCAGACGCTGAGGCAACTAGGATTCGTCCTCCGCCACCCGGACTGAGGCGAATCACTATGCGACCACGAGGACTTGGAGCACATTGGGAATTGGGCATTCCAAATTGAAAAAAAAAAAAAAAAAAAAAAGAGGGCATTTTCATGAAATTGTTTTAATTGATTAATTACATGAATACATTTAACTTTGATAAATAGGCTAAAGTAGTAATGAAAGGTAATGAATGTAACATCTGAAAATATGTGTGTTAAATATATTTCTAAGAGTTAATTCATGAACCTTACAAAACTTGCACAAATCCAGAGATTTCTTCCTGTGAAGTACATATTGCTGCAGAACACTCAAAGATCTTCCTCTGAAACACACAATATATCAGCCTGGATCAAAACTCTGTCCCTCTGACTCATGAATCCCTGGGACCTCTGTATTTATACTAAATCGATACTTAGCCAACAAATAATTAGGGCTGGGTATTGATACAGATTTCCCGATTCGATTCAGTTCCGATCTGGTTTTGATATTGATTCATATGGGTAAATTTCTGCTTCAGTGTCCATTTTGCTTACATATAAAATAAATTCTCTCATTTATAAAGGAAATTCCCTCTGAATTATAAAGGAACCTTATAGGCAACCAACCCTTCTAGGTACCATTTGAAAATATTAATTTTACAAATGAGATATTATCATTAGTTTTTCATTAAATTGGTCACATTTGAGCTTTTGAAAATGTTTCAAATTCAGTCTGTTCCATCAATGAATGTCTTGAAATTGTATATATTATGTTGCATATATATCTTTTGTTACATATTTATTGTTTCCTTGCATAATTTGTACTATTTACATTAGGCTCGTTTGAGATGAGCAAGTTCTGCGCAGAACCGATCACCGGTGATCACTGGCAGGTGCATGCCAGTTAGAAAACTGTCCGACTTGCTGTGATGTCATGACGATGTATGTCAGAAAATGTCCCGCGAGAGCAAGGTTGCAGCAGTTTTAGCAGGCAGGCAGCGTAATTGTTTTTGTTGAGCTGCGCGAACTGCAAGCATGATGGGAAATGACTTGCTGATGACCCGGCTTAATGCTCACTGGCTTAAACAACCATGATGTTTTGTTCTCTTCTAAAATGTTTGATTTTTTTTTTATCTCTAATATGTTTTTATGTGTATAAATTATATGTAAATATTCCCAACACTGTAACAGTGCAATCTCTGTATGGGATACGTGATTGGTGATTCATATTTCTGAAATATCTAAAATACATGTCTTTATTAAACTAAAGATGGATGGAAAGACACGTCTTATGGGAGGAATTAAATAACAGGTACATTGAGTGTCATAGTTCATCTTATTTATTTTCATTTAAAAGCAACAGAATTTAAATTGCATCCACTTTATTAACAACAAAGCACATAAACTTGAATTACACGATATCTGCCTTTGATCTCGTAGCGGCTGATCCACTATGAGAAGTGAGAACTGTCTGACTTGACAGCACTTATTGCACTTCTACCCTGACTGCACCTGCCTACTCTCGTCTACTTTCAGGGCGAGGCCTTTGGCATCTCAAACGAGCCTATTGTATTTACACTGATAAGTAGAACACGTGCTTAATCTATTCTGTACTGTCTCTTTAAGAGACATCAGCCAGTAAGCTCACAGAAGCTCACAGTGTTCAGAAAAATTCCTCATTTTATTTTCATATTTTTATTTGATTAAAGTGTTATGTATTCATTTGTTTAAACACTGTAATGACATAAATCTGTTTTTATTAAAACATAAAATATGGAATCCAAAAAAAATTCAAATGGAAAACACTGTATTTGTAACTGCAAGATTTTATTCAGTCCTTTTAACAAGTCCTTTTATGTGTAATTTCATCAGTACTCTGAGACTATTTATTTGTAGGGCTAGATTACAATATACATTTTCCGATGCATCGCGATCTTAGAACTATCTTGATATCGATTCTTAAAGTGCAGGGGCCCTGTTGTTCTTCTAAGGATTCTTCTTCTTTTCAAGGTTTTCGGTTCTTTTGGGGTACTTAACAGGCGTGAAAACTCTTGAAAGCAGGGAGGCTCTGTAGCGGCACCTAGAAGATGGGCATGTTCGGGGGGCTCTGTAACACATCCCTTTTGAGCTACCATCACCAAACTTTGTACACATATAGATCTCATCAAGCTGGACAACTTTCGCTCTGACAGTCATAAGCTCTGCCCAACAGGAAGTCGGCCATTTTGGATTGTTTGTAAAATGCATGCTCTGGAATTTGAAATACTCCTCCTAGGGATTTCATGTTACAGGTACCAAATGTGGTACCATCACATTGCTGATGCTAAATTGCGAACTGATTTCTGATATATCGAATGGTGTTGCCATGGCGACGCGATAAAGTAACGTCAAAAAATGGGAAAAAGGAAGTATTTAATATCTTTTGTGTGCATCGTGTGATTTACATCAAAATTGAGCCAAGTGTTTGGCCTTGTGGGCTGATCACATTGATGTGGCTATTGTGGGTCACGTTCGTAGTGCCACCAACTGGCGGAAGGAAGAGTAGCATGTTTAACAGATGTCATCATTCCTTTTTATGTATATTCTCATGTTTTTGAGGTACTTGGCATGCTTGAATGTTCATAATATTTTGCACACATATCAGAGTTGTTGACCATTAGGCCTGGGCAAAAGTTAACACATAGGCGTGGCTGGGGAGCTCTGTTGTGCCACCTTTTGTCAAAAGTGGTGGGGTCAGCTCCTTCTATGGTCACCAAACTTGCTACATATATTATTCTTATCAAGCCGGACAACTTTCAAAATTACAGTCATTAGCTCCGCCCAACAGGAAGTCGCCCATTTTGGATTGATTGTGCATTTTTTGAAAATTGCAGGCCCTGAACTTTTAAATACTTCCCTAGAGGATTCTTACAATTCTCACCAAATTTGGTAAACATGATGCCAAGACATTGTAGATGCTAAATTGTGAACTGATTTTTGATATCTTGAAAGGTGTAGCCATGGCGAGGCAATACATTTATGGCCTAAAAAGGGAAATAGGAAGTGTTTCATACCTTCTGTGTGTATTGACAGATTTAGATCAAACTTGAACAGTATGTTTGGTCATGTCGGCTAATCGCATTGATGTGGCTATTGTGGTCATAGTGCCACCAACAACAGGAAATGTGACACTTTGTGTGACTTTGAAATAGTCCTCTTATATTTACCCTTTCAAATGCATGTGCCCACCATGCTTTGTTTTCCTAGAGTGCTTGGGTCCGTCATCGCTGCTTGCTCCAAAGATAGGATAGTGCAGAGCGGATCAGTAGCACGAGTGGTTCTGCGATGGCTCGTGGAACACTCACATAAGCAGGCCTGTGTAGCACCGAGCAGATGCGTGTTTCAGATGAGAATCATATTTAGCACTTCTGAAGCACTGAAAGTTAGATGAATTTCATTAAATGTGCTGAAACATTTTAAATGCAGTAAAAAAACACTAATCAACTAGTCGGCCATCCCTAGTTTCAATCTCAAATCTTTACATTTTGAAGTATTCTCAGCAAGCACGTGTTTATTAATGAATCATTTATTGTAGAAAGTGTGTTATTTACATGTATAGTTTTTTGGTAGTTATGTGAATGCACATGCATAAAGAAATGCAGTGCATCTGAGGTTTTGTAGCACAATATGCCAATTAGTAAGTTTATTGTAGAGCTACAGTATATTTAGTTCATGTGCATTCATACTAAAGTTAAGAACGTGTGTTTTGTGGAAAATCATTGCAGTATTTACCACAATGTGCTCATTATTTTTACATTTCCATATGTGTTATTCTTAGGCTTGTCTGGACTTTTTGATGCTGGGCTGCACCACGCAAGCCCATCCGGCCCAGATCCATCGGTTATGAACCTTATATCTGCACTAGAGTCCAGGGGTCCACAGCCACCTCCCTCTGCCTCATCCCTTTTATCTCAGTTCCGCACTCCATCATGGCAGACTGGTAGGCAGAGATTACAGAGTTGTAAGGGATTTGCATAAGTGTCCCTTGTATTTGAATAGAATGCAACAAAATGAAATAACATATTGGATAAAGATACCACATCAGATAAAGAATGCACTGTCACTGTTTACTTCATAGATGTACTGAATACACTATGTGCAGTCAGCCAGCCACGTCAACTCTGTTGCAATAGGAATGACTTGTAAGGCATCTATTAGAAAATATTAAATGGCTCTTGTAATAACTCTATGCTATGTGCACAGCTGTTTCTTTTTACTAGTTAGATTCTTATTTTAGTTTTATACAGTTCTTCTTTGATTATTGTTAAATATGTGTTTTCTTAGCCTCAGCTTTTGTCTTTTCTTTTGTCTCTTTTCTCCACTTTTTAGCCATGCATACACCAGCCCCTGCAGAGCTCTTCATCTCTAGTGCCCTTCCTGGTACTGGATCCTTCCCATCCTCTTCTGCTTTGTCTGCCTATCAACACCCAGCTTCATTCTCGGGGCGGTCCTTTGCTGGTGTGACCCCCTCGTTATCCCTACAGGACACGCCTACCTTCAGCCCAACCTCCAATGGCCTCCTGTCACCCCATGATCCTTTGCTCCACATCAAGACACCTTCTCAGTCGAGCCTAGGCTTTGACCGCCTATTGTCATCACAGGGGGCTGCTGCAGCTTACCGTGGAAGTCATGATCCAACTGGTGGTGGTGTCTCATCTGCTCAAGCCTCTTCTGCAGCCTCAGCTTCTGCCCGGCATCTACAGTCTCATCAGTTCAACTTGCTGTCCTCTCAGCTTCAAGACCAGTCCTCCCAGTTGTACAGTGCCTCTGTGTTTTCCTCTACCCCTGCTCCCCCTCAGCCAACATCCCAAGAGCGAACAGTACCAAGACAAGACAGTGTAATTAAACACTACCAACGCCCTTCTCCAGCGCAAGCAACTTCATCCACCCCTCACCCCCTCCAGCACTTTCTTAGCTGTGGAGTGTCAGGATATCAGCAAGCTGCTCATTCTCGTCATGCCGGACTCTCTTGCAGTCCTCTAGGTGAACACAGTCCCTCCTCAGAACATAAACCCTCCCCCAGGACTGAACAGTACAGACCCATTATCCAGCCTTCTTATGGGTCCTCATCATCCTCATCTTCTGGTGGGGCTGGAAAGGGTACGAAAAGCAGCTCCAGCAGTGGTTACTCTTCCTCTGGATCTGCATCCTCTTCCAGAACCCCTCACACACCACCCTCTGCTTCATCTGCTTCTTCCTCGTCCTCATCCTCTTCTTCGTCCTCTGCATCTGCTAGTGCTCGTCAGTCTAATTCCATTCCATCCTCCACTTCTGCCTCTTCATCCTCTCGGCAACAACCACCTACTCAGACTGTACCCCCACCCCCCCAGACACATTCCCAGACCCCTCAAAGTTCCTCAAACTCCACCCAGCAAACCCTTCCCAAGTCGTGCCTCTCGGGCTATGGATCCCCAGTGGCTCCAGTCAAGTCATCAAGTGGTCTGACTGGCCAGACCCCTCCTCAGCCACAACCTCAGTCTTTCTCTCCAAGTCAGCCATCACACCTTTCTCAGTCATATGGGGGATTCAGTTCTCCCCAGACTCATGATCTGCCTTCAGCTAGAACCTCTGGAGTTGCTAAAGGGTATGGGAATTTGGGGAGTCAGTCATTTTCAGCAGAATCTGTGTATGGGACAGATTCAGGTTATGGGTCCTTAGGGGGTGCTGTAAGCCCCTCAATGGGCTACAGCGCATCTGGACACTCTCCTGCCATTCTTCGGTCGGGAGCAAGTGGTGGAACAACTGGTGGAAGTAGTAGCGGAGGCAGTACAGGTACAGGAGGCAGCAGCAGTGGAGGAGGTGGTGGATCTTACCACATACCTGATTCAAGCCCATCTCCATCTGGCAATTCTGGAATTGTTCGCCCTGGTCTGCATTCTCCTGCTCCATCACGACCTGCTCAGTCACCTGTTGGAACAGGATCCAACAAATATCTATCTTCAGTCCTCTCTCCTTCATTTCTGCCCTCTCCCCAAGGGTATGCAGACACAAGAGGACCTCGAACACAGTCCTACCACACCACTGCTCCTAACAAAACAAAGTCTGATAACAGCATTCTTGGTGTAACAGAGTCTCGGACACAACAAGAAGATGATGTTGATGATGATTTCCTCATCCAACACCTTCTTCAAGCCCAGAGTCCTACTCCTCAATCTTCCCACCACCATGCTCCTCAAAGCCATCATTCCTCACAGCCTACCCAGCAGGATAGTAATAAAGGGCTTGCTTATGAGATGAGCAAAAGCTCAGAAGAAAGGTACCACCTTCAAAGTGTTATTCGAACACATAGTGCCACCTCAAATGCTGCCGTCTCTGGCACAGGAAGTGGAGCTGGACTGGACAGTCAGTTGGAGATGTCCCTAAAGAAACAGCAGCAACAACAGCTGCAACAGCATCAGCAGCAACAACAGCAACATAAACAACAACATCAACAGCAGCCACAGCAGAAGAGTAACAGAACTGTTAGTGATGGAGGACAAGGGAGTTCAGATCAGACTCATTCCCATTCTCATCATCATCATGATTCTCTGGGATCAGTGGTACATTATGGCCGGGGTGACCCATATTCCCAACACTCCATTCCTCAACACACCGCCTCCCACCATCAACACACTCCACATACACCGACACACCCACATCTACACTCTCACGCACACATGGATCTTCAGAAAAAGTCTCAAGATTCAGGAGATATAGCTTACATTCGTAAGACACCTGATGTGCAGCAACACCACCATCAACAGACACATCAACAGACACATCAGCAGCAAACTCAACATCATCAGTCCCATCAGCAACAACTTCAACAACAACCGCAGCAGCAACAGCGACACTCTCAGTCCCAGTCACTTATGGACTCTCCCACTGACCAGTCTCGCCAGCCTTCTCATTTGCTGCAGTCTGTGCTGTCCCACACCCGCAGCAAAATAGAACCCCAGCAACAGCAACATTCTGTAAGTCAACAGGCCCTGATGGAAGCCAGAGGGGGAGTTGTGTCATCTGAGACCCATTCACAACCCCAGGCATCCCAACTTCAACTCCAACTTCAGTCCCAGACTTTGGAAGCAGCTGGTCACTATGCCCATGGTTCCCAACAACAAGACCAGAGCCGCCCTAAGTCTAACACAGTGTCTCCACTAGACATGCTGGAGCATTCCCTCTCTCAGACCTCAAACCAGGAGGGAGGAGTGGTGGATGAGAGGACAGGAGGTGAAGGTAACAGGGGGAATTCTGGGGCAGCATCGGCAGGAGGTGTGGAGAGGCGCCAGTCACAGGAGCAACAATTACTTTCATCTCACCACCCCACACAGCACCATGCATCTGAGTTACACTCATATCTTCCTGAGTCAGAAATTAGTTTATCAACAACTTCCCATGGACACCATCTCTCACACCATCACCACCAACAACAACAACCACCACAAGGTCCTCAGCATCCTAACTCCCATCATCAACACCCTCACCCTTCCCATCCTAATCCACATAGCCATCATCATCTTTCTCCACAGGCCTCCTCTGCAGCTTCTCAGCAACAAGAGCAGGCCCACCCTTCCCACGCCTCCCACATTCCTCAAGCTCAACTCGACCAGCATCAAGGAGAATCTCACTTTGACACAAGAAATCCAGCAGTTAAAGCAAATCAAAACCAAACCCAACATCAAAGCCAGAGGTTTGTTCCATTAACATCCATCTGCTTCCCTGATTCTCTTCTCCCAGATGAGGACCGGTCATTCTTTCCTGGAATGGAAGATATGTTCTGTCCAGAGGAGTACAAATCGACTTGCTCAGGAGGAACTGGGCAGGGTCAGGATGGGGTTGCTTCTGTCCAAACAGTACAGGAAGGAATGGAAGGAATTAAAACAACCCCTGGAGTAGGAGGAGACAATACAGGTCCAAGTTATGATATGCTTAGCCATCACAGTGATCAGGGGTATGGACAGTATTGCCATGATCTTTCAGAACCTGACAATGGAACCATGCATTTGGATCTTGACTCCTTGAAGACTCATGAGCTCCCATCTACAGTTAACACAGAGCACCTTGGACTAATCCAGTCTCAACCATCCAACCTTGGAATGGGGACAACTGGAAGTGTTGGGGAAGGATCTGGTGCCAAAATAGGAGGTACTGGAGGATCTGGGTCTCGATCAGGGGGTCTTACTTCTCCAATCTTTTGTTCCTCTCGCCCAAAGAAGCTTCTGAAGTCCAGTTCCTTCCACCTGTTGAAGGAGAGACCTGATCCAAACTCCTTGCCTAAGAAGAGCTATGCTCAGGAATATGAATTTGAGGATGATGAGGATAAGGCTGACGTGCCAGCTGATATCCGCCTCAATAGCCGAAGCCGACTTCCTGATCTGATACCAGACCTTGTGTCCAGTTGTCGCAAATCGAGCGGAGTAGGAGGGGGAACTTTAAGCCCTTTAATGGGTGATCTGGACTTTGGATACCCATCCCTTGGTCCTCCACCTCAATTGTTGCCCAATGATGGACCGAAGAAAAGAGGCAGGAAGCCCACAAAGCCTAAACGAGAAGGACCCCCAAGACCACGAGGACGTCCACGAATACGCCCATTACCTGAACCTCCCCACACTCGGGGTATGATGGGAGACTATGGAACGGGATATGTTCCAGAAAGAGGCAGAGGCAGGGGAAGAGGAAGAGGCAGAGGTAGGCGGGACGAATCTATGATGGACATGGAGATGGCCAATAAAGATCCAAATCAGATGTATCAAATGCACATGCAGCAGCAAATGCATCACCAATCACAGCCGCAGTATCAGGAGCCAATTAAACCCATCAAGGTAAGTTAACAACAGTTTAAAGTTTTTAAGGAATTCAAACCTTTATAGTGGTTAGGTCTGAATGATTTGGACAAATAATCACATAGCCATCATTTAAAAAAAAGACTGATACAAACTGTGATGTGATAAACATTTTTAAAAACTAGTAAGTGATTCCCTTTGACCAAAAGTAAGTAATATTTTGCCCATGCTGTACTGCTTATAGAAATACTTACCCTTTAATGGTGTTCACGCTCGTGTTTCTGTGTGTAGTTGAGTTAACAATTGCCTTTTAATGTGCTTCTCATGCAAAAATTTTGAAATGCTCTCACCTCCTATTCATCAATCTGGTGTCATGGGGTTACTTTAGATATGCCTTGTAACTTGGAGCAGCCAATCATATTTGGAATTACTCAGATGTGAAAGTGAAGTAAATTTAAAGGCTTTAAATATAATGTGCTTAGCGCATGTTAGCACACTGAACCAAACTCAAAGCATAACCGTTACTCTCAGAACAGCTCTAAACACTGTACATGACCCTCAGAGCTCAGAGAATGTGTAATACACTACAGACTAAACAGAGCTGTGCACATATGTGCAGCTAGCAGTGCGTGCAGACTGTTAATTTATTTAATTAAATTGGAGCCTTTTTAGTTTAATAATTCATATTTTATTTTGACTAATTGCTCAGCCTTAGTAGTGGTTTAATGTTTGATGATGGGACATCTACTTTGATCACTTCCCAGGAGACTTTCTATAACATTGTATCTCCCTCTATTAGATCAAACTTCCTGTTGGAACCATGTCATCTTCTGATGCCTTGTTGCGGACAGACTCCTTGTCAGGCACTGATCCGGCTCTCTCAGATGGTTCCCTTGGCTCAGCTCCCTCTTTGGGCTTGAGTCCTGGGACACCTGGAGTGCCTGACATGAACAGACCTCAAGACAAAAGCAAGTCCAAATCCCTGGAGGTATGAGAATGCAGTGTGGTATCATTTGATATACATTCCACCGTTGTATTTGTAAATTATTATTATTTTTTTTTTTTACTAACACATTTTGTCCTTTAATATTTAGATGGAAGAGAAAGAGTCAGAGAAGTCTGGCTTTGTTGCCTCATTTCTAGATTTTCTTAAGTCTGGAAAAAGGCCATCAGGAATGTCAACAGGGTCAGCTGACAGCACTGGGAATGAAGATGCATCTCCTGGGAAAAGTGGAGGCATTCGCCCACTATCCCCTCAACCACCACCTCCGCCAACTGCTGCAGTTGTATCTGGATATGGAGATGGTGAAAGTGATGGAGGACTGTCTTTGGGTGGCTGCCCTAGCCCGTGCAAGCGCTTGGATGAAGAGCTGAAAAGGAACCTTGAGACTTTGCCCTCCTTCTCATCTGATGAGGAGGACTCTGTTGGAAAGAACCAGGACCTGCAAAAGAGCATTTCTTCTGCAATCTCAGCATTGTATGACACTCCTCAACTCAGCACCTCCTCAATGCAGCCTTCTTCACTTCCACCACCCCCTCCTCCACATCCTCCTGAACCACTGACACCAACACAGCAACCACCAGCACTCAGCCCTCAACCACCAATGCATACACACCCTCCCTCACATGCCCTCACCCACTCGATTGAGCCTGCAAGATTACAGAGAGAAGAGGAGGAAGAAGAAATAGAAGAAAATGAGAAGGATACAGAGATAGTGGAGCAAGACAAGGAAGATAAACTCCCAGATCTAGAGGTTCTGAGTGTCCCCAGAGTTGGAGGTAAGGACTGGGAAATAAGTAAGGGTAATTTTTGGAAAGTCTCAAAATATAGTGTGTATAAAGCTGCTTCGCAAACATTTTCACACACTTGGCTTTGTAAGAGGAGGGCATTAGTAAGAAACAATTGAACACTTGTTAGCTATTGTTTTGTATCTGAAATTGTGTGTGGTTGTAAAATGAAGAATACCCTTCTCTTTTGCAGACTCACCTAAAGAAGCTCTTGAAGCCCAAGCTCCCCCTTCTCTCCCACCAGTTTCCCCATCATCCCCTGCTCCTTCATCTTCCCCCTCCCATTCACCACTTCCTCCCCTTCCTCTTCCCTCTCCCTTCCCTCCACAGGAGGATAATCCAACCCCTCCTCAGGCATCTTCACCACTACAGTCCTCACCTCCAGCCAGTCCTTTGGTTCCTTCTGTGCCTGTCCTGTCGCCTCTACCTCTTCCCAGTGTAGAGCCCCCTCCATCCTCAACCCCACCTCCACCCAGTCCACCTCTGGTACAGAAGCCCGCCTCCCCTGAAGAGCCCCCTGTGCCTCAGATTCTACCCTTGCACTTGGCCCAGAAACAAAGTGGTGCTGCTATTGTTGGAGAGACTGATGAGGATGAGAGTGAGAGTGGAGGCGAAGGTATTTTCAGAGAGAGGGATGAGTTTGTGGTGCGGATCGAGGACATCAGGAGTCTGAAGGTACATATTAAAGCAGTTCACTTTTTCTTTTTACTTCCATTGTGGACCTTTGTCAGCATATGTATACTGCATATTTGCAGATAAATCATGTGACATTGTATATAGGTGTAAATCTTTTTTGTTGATGCCATCTCTCCCCAGTTGGCCCTGCAGACAGGACGAGAGCCCCCTCCCATCTGGCGCGTACAGAAAGCTCTGCTGCAGAAGTTTTCTCCTGAGATTAAGGATGGGCAGAGACAGTTTTGTGCCACTAGTAATGTGAGTCATGACCCAGAACATGTATTGTAACAAGTAGCAAACAACAAAAAGTTGTTTCTTTTTATTGCATGTTATTACTAAACAATTCTGCCTCTCAGTGGTGTTTGCTAAGGCCAAGTTTGTTTAAGTGTAAGTGTGTTACAGTGTGTCAGTTTCTAAATGTATTCTCCTTTTCTTTTGTCTCTTTCTCCTCAAATTATCTCCTACCTATTAGTATCTGGGTTTCTTTGGGGATGCTAAGAAGCGGTACCAGCGGCTGTATGTGAAGTTTCTGGAAAACATAAACAAGAAGGACTATGTGAGGGTCTGTTCTCGTAAGCCCTGGCACAGACCTTCTGTCACCCTGAGGTATTATGAACCCTCTGTGACCACTAACTTTTTGTTTTGTTTCATTGACATAAGACTTTATACCTACTAACGGTAAAAAAAGTATTTAACTTTTTTTGCTGTGCACTGTAAACAAGCTCGATAATCTAGTCATTATGATCTAGATCACAGCAGCATTACCATTCTAACATATTTGCAATTTTCATTTTTTAGGAGGCAGACTCAGGCAGTCCCGAAGTTAGCTCCACCACCCAATAACCAGACTGCTGTTGAGAGGGTTAAGAAAGAAAGAGAAAAGATTAAGGAGACTCACGAAACTAGAGAGAAGAACAACATTCGGTCAAAAGAACAGACAAAGGACAAAGACAAGGTTCCTAAAACCAGGGAAAAGGAAGAAAAGAAGGAGCGGGAGAAAGAGAAAAAAGATCAACCTCCACCGTTGCCCCCCCCGAAGCCTGAGAAACGAGCAGCGGTGACAGAGCGAGGGAAGGTGAAGGAGGAAAAGAAGAGTGGTGGAGTTGAAAAGAAAACGGAACGCACTGTCAAGCCTCCGCCACCAAAGGTGAAGGCAGAACCTCCGCCCAAGAAACGCAGGAAGTGGCTTAAGGAAGTACCCTCATCATCGGAATCAGACTCTTCAGCAAGTGAGGATGAAAGTGAGTATACTCCACAACAAAACACCTAGGAGTATGTCAATCAGTAATGCACCAATCAGGAGGCTGATAACGATCGCCGATATTTTAACAGTGATCGGCCGATACTGATCACCAATATTTCTTTTAAAAGTGCCCTGTGCTACTTTTTTGCAAGTTATATACTGCAGTTATATGTTAAAAATCCACACTGTAAAATTACTTTTAATTTACATTAATTGTAAAATGCTAACATTTATTTGAATTTAAAAACAGTTATGAATATTTCTGTTGTCACTATCAAAGATCATTGTGGCAACCAATCAACACTATGATAGCATAACACACAGTATAGATACTATACGTTCAAAATAAGAGATATATTCATTACTCAAGTATACTCTGATTTTTTGTTAGATTTAGCCATCTCATTAAATATCGATATATCAATTATTGAACAACATGTTATTTTATCGATACGTTTTTGAGGCATCAATATATTAACATAAGCCAACATTTAAATTAGAAGCCTAATTTATGTGCTTTCCAATTCATTGTCTGTTTGTTTTCTGTTTAATGTAGTCTGGCTTAATAGCTTTGGGAGACCACAAGGGGTTGGTGATATAACATTTACTGTACTTTATACTGAAGGACGCATTAATGCGGTGCAGGTGTCAGTCCAAAGTTGTGAATGTAGTCCCAATACACACAGAAGTTACGAATGATTTTTTACTTCATCAAGAATAAACAAAGTGACATTGAAGAGTTTGCAGGTTAGTGTATGAAACTTGTGTAACTGCGCAAACTGAACGAATAAAAATGGCAACGTCTAATAGTTGTATTTTTAATATTATATTAAACATTCTCAGATAACAATGTTTTCTTCTGCAGTATAGCTGCTGATGTAAATGTGCATTGTTTTAAAGGAGTTTTACATATTTATATTGGGAAACAAGCCAAAACAAAATGTATTTTGTTGCAGTGTATAATGGGGCGAAGACTACCCTCTCTCACCTTTTTGTTCACTTCAGTCCATCTTTAACTCACAAAAAAAACGAACTCTCTCTTATTTATTTATTTATTTATTTATTATAATTTTTTTAATCCACTTTTTTCCCCAGTTTTGGAATGCCCAATTCTCACTACTTACTAGGTCCTCGTGGTGGCGCGGTTACTCACCTCAGTCTGGGTGGCAGAGGACAAGTCTCAGTTGCCTCCGCTTCTGAGACAGTCAATCTGCGCATCTTATCACGTGGCTCGCTGTGCATGACACCGCGGAGACTCACAGCACGGGAGGCTCATGCTACCCTCCGCGATCCACGCACAACTTACCATGCACCCAATTAGGAGGGAGAGACACTTAATCGTGACCACGAGGAGGCCAGTTTTGGAGTTTATAGTTATTTACATGACCTGCTTCCTTATTATTTGAACTTTAATAAAACTATAACGCATTAAATGTGACTGCATTTAAGATGTAACGCTGGGGTGTTTCCTTTAAAAACGCTCGACACGCAAGTTTTGCTTCAGCGGAGCGGCAGCTCCTGCTCCGCTTAATCCACAATGAGAGTGCTTCATTATTTACTTTTTTTGGTATTGATGTATAATTCCCTCATACTTAGCGATCTACATCACCTGAAGCTGTTTGGAAAATTTAGAGTGCATCTGGACTGTGAGCTGTGTTTTCTTCCTCTCCTCAGTCAGGCGGGAACTGAAGTGCGTCATTTGTTTCGTATGATCTCATGTTACTTTAAATTACATAAAATGACTATTTGACAATGGAAATTTTTGTCGACAATTTTTTATTGTCGACGTTGTTCGATAACACCGACTAATTGTTTCAGCCCTAACCATGAACCAGCTGAGCACAGACTCGGCACGAGAACCATCACAGTTTCGGTGGAAAAGGGCTATGTGATTGACAGCGGCCAGCATGAGCACACAGACACTCAGCGCATGCGTTCAGTGAGTCTGTCAGACCAGCGAGGCGTGCTTTTATGAAGGACTTTAGCAAATGTCTAAACTTAAATAAGCCTAAACACGCTTCCAAATGCACAGATAAGATGCAGTTTACCCTAGCTGTGTGTAATGTATTCATCGCTGTATGTAAGCCACAGAATACGAGGAACACAGAAACAATGGAAGACTGCTGTGGAATAATGACAGTAGGTGCTGCTTTCAAACTCTCACATTGGCGTCTGCTGTAAAGAGCGCTCATGTCGAGTTGCAACCATCCATGATTTCCCGGGATCATCCCATTTTTTATTTTTTATTTTTTTCAAATTTGGAATGCCCAATTCCCAATGTGCTTTTAAGTCCTCATGGTCGCGTAGTGATTCGCCTCAATCCGGGTGGCAGAGGACGAATCCCAGTTGCCTCCGTGTCTGAGACCGCCAACCCGCGCATCTTATCACGTGGCTTGTTGAGCGCATTGCCACAGAGACATAGCGCATGTGGAGGCTTCACGCCATCCACCGCGGCATCCACGCTTAACTCACCACGCGCCCCACCGTGAACTAACCACATTATAGCGACCACGAGCAACGATTATACCCTCCCTAGCAACCGGGCCAATTTGGTTGCTTAGGAAGCCTGGCTGGAGTCACTCAGTATGCCGTGGGATTCGAACTAGCGAACTCCAGGGGTGGTAGCCAGCGTATCTTACCACTGAGCTACCCAGGCCATCCAATCGTCCTGGTTTTTGGCCGTTCTGGAAAAATTAAATTCCAATCGCAAAATGTCCTGGAATCTGAAAATTTTCCTGACGCGTTTACCAATATAAACACTTGTTGTTTATGTGCACTGTACAGTATTTATTCAAGAAGACTGATCATCAAACGTGCTCTGGTAAACTGCTCTCTCATATGAATCTTTAGAAAGTTTGATTCATTTTAGTGAGTCAGTTCGTTTGGATGATTCATGTGTATGAAGCTCCCCAAAACTGTTCTGTCCCTCTCATATGAAGCATTGTGAAGTTCGATTCATTTTAGTGAATCATTTGTCTGTAGGATTCATTTATATGAATCGTATTAAAGGACGATTCATTTGAGTTGCACACAGAATACCCTATTTTTACATCTACTTATTTGTTGTTGAATATTTAATTAAATGCTGCTGTTCACCACTATTTTTGGATGTGTTACATTATCTCTTCAAATACTGTTTATTACTGATAGTTATATATTTTTAAATAAATGTAATACTTCAGCCCTATTGTTAATTTCTTGTAGTGTAGTAACTATTTTTTCTCAATTTCTCAGGGACAAAATAAGTAAATATATTAAAATGATTGATTTTATTATTTGAATTAATCATATGCTGTTCATGTTAATTTCTATGGGCTATAAGCATATTTTCTGAATAAAATGCCCTGTCTTTATCCACCAGTGACTAAGCTTTAATTATTACACTAAACTATCACTTATTGTATTCAATATTACCTGTATGAGACTAAATTATTATTCTTTAAAAATAACATGAACGGGTCACATTTTAAAGATGAATGGATTTCAATCTGCAGTATTTACTTTTACTTTTTAATACTTAAGAATTTTTAAAACCAGGTACTTTTTACTTTTACTTTAGTATTTTTAATGGATGACTTTTATTTAAGTAATACATTTGTGTGGTATCTGCACTTTTACTGAAGTATGGAAGTTGAGTATTTTTTCTACCACGGCTTGTAATTGAAAATACATTGTGTAGGCTATATGAAAGATACATATACACAATATATCATCCAGTGGGGGCTAGAGTAAATAATCTTTGTCCTTAGATAGTAATTTGAGTCAAATTTAATGGAAAACGGATGTGAGTCATTTCGCTGATGCACACTTAACAACACTTGCTATTTGATGTACAAAACAAGCCCAAATGGGAAGTTTTTCCAGCTTATGTAAGGTGCCTTTTAATTGCCACAGAAGCACGTCAAGTCTTAACTATCACCAAAACGCAGAATGGGATGTTTTTGTTTGCAAGCGCTTTTCATGTGGAGTTCAAAGCGGCGCGTGACGCTGGTGTTGACACCCTGGCACGAGTCATGAATGCGCCTTCACTATTGCGGTAACAAAGCGGATAGCCATAATATACCAGCAGATTAATATTGTGGAAGTTGAGAGTTTAAGAGATTTAATGCCCATTGCAATGAAATTGCAATGCATGGGGAGACTAGTTCTTTCAATTAGTCAAACTCCCAATTAGACAGTGGGGAAATGTTTAATGTTACTTGGATTGGTGCCATTTTAGTGCATTTCTATCTTTATACTGTGGATGGCTCCATTTGGAAAATGTTAGTAAAGCATTAATATAATTTATGTTATTACATATTGTTTTGTTTTCTTTCCTAAGATGGAAACAAATGCATTTTAACAGAAAAATAAGTATATATATTGTCAAATTTCAGCACTTTCAAAATCTGCAATTAATCGACTGACAGCACTATTTAGACACATTTTAAAAACAAACTGGCATTTTCATCTAAATTACAGCATGCCTGAAAGTGTTAATTTGTGAATGCTTAATATTGTCAACAACTCCCCCTCCCGTGGCAGCAGTGAGCAGTGCTCATTCATTAGAGCAATAGTGTGTGATTTTGTGCATGCTGCAATTAAAAAAAGATCGGCCCCGAATCTAGGCTGATCAAAGATTTAAGACAAAAATTGGAAGATCTAGAACGGTGGCTGATCGATCGGTGCATCGCTAATGTCATTGTTTGAAATACGGCATTAGGGCTGTCAAATTACTGCCAAGCACTGACGATGACTTCAGATCGATCGCATTCTTGCGCTAAAAAAGGCTAGACACAGCACAACAAATACAGTTTAAAAGAAAGCAGGTGTCTCAAGATGCTTTTTAAAGTTATTTTTAATCAGACAGGATCCAAACAGAGCTCCTGCTCGAGACGCTGAATAAACAAAAACAAAGCGAAACAAAGATGCATGCATTTACATAGAAAAACAAATGGATGGTTGCAAAAGCGTTCGGTGTGAGCAGCCCCTTACATTTGGTGGAGGTACTTGGCTGTTGCATCTTGCTCTCTTTTAAGCATTTCTCAGATTAAGCAATGAGCTTTTTCAGGAAAGATGTTCAACTTGAAAATGTGTGTCTCGAGATCCTCTCGTTCAGTTCCATTCTGTTGTGTTCTGTCTGTTTGAACAACCCCTGACCTAGGCACATAGTCTGAGCCACTTCACCACCGAGTTCAGCCGAATACCACTGCTATCTGTGAATATTGCTACCTTACATATAACTTTACTGAATAAAAAATTATGTGGTATTTTGCTGTTATTATGAAGCTTGAGTCTGGGGTAGTATACTGTTGCATCAGTGCAAGTGTAACACCATGTGGGCTGCCTATTGAAGCATTTACCCCGCTCATATTACTTTTGACTTAACATTTAAAAATATGGACCAACTAAAACTTATTTATTTTATGCACATTTGTTGAAAATGAAATGCTCTTTTTTAACAGCCAGAAATGTTCTTTGCAATAATATAACGGTGCTGTATGGTTTATGTATTTAATGTGCCCTCTTGTGGACTAAGGAAACAACATCAATTTAAAAATCAGCTGACTTCAAAATTTGAATATTATCTGAAATTTGAAAATATTTAAGGGAAAATTTCGAATTTAGTTTCTCTGCCCAATTGACAGTCCTATATGGCATACTACTATACTATTCACACTATTTCTGCATTTTGTCGAATGAGCTAACTATGAGAGTTTTTTTGTATGTATGGATCTTACAGATGACCTACTACATTTGCCAAAATGTGCAGTATACAACAAGAGCACACTGTGTAGAATAGTGAATCCCATGGTGCAGTGCACTCAACATGACCTTGATTTACATTTCTAATGTGACAAATGAACTGAAAGTTAAATCAAACACAATTTTTTGCATATATCAAAAATGGGTTAAAAATGGGTGAATCTCACAAAACCAACATGTCTAGGTCATATTTCACCCTAAAATCATAAGAAAAATCACTGCATTACAGTGATCAGAATCTAATAAGAATTATTGAGAATAATGAGAGTTACATAAAAACTCAAAAGTGAAATACATTAAGCTGAAGAGGATTTTTGGGGGGGGGGGGGGTGAATTGCTTAATTGTCAGTAGCATAATGTTGATGCAGTGCAAACAGTCTTAACAGTCCTAAAACTAGGTTTAATTTTCTTTATCCAAAATATAATATCTATATTTTTTCTTCTGATTTAGGAATTTAAATGCCATTTTAATATTTTATTTACCATTTTATGTGATTAATGGATGGCACTCGCTGAATTTAAAGAAATGTTCTGGGTTCAATACAATTTAAGCACAATCCAAAGCATTTGTGTCATAATGTTGATTGCTACAAAAACATTTTTGACCTGACACTTGCAATGGAAGTTTTTGGAGGCCAGTCCATAAATATTAAAATACTCTATTTATCACACTAACATCATGTTAACACATACAATGTTTGAAAAGTTTATCTTTGCATACTGTTCCTTACTATTTTTAAAAATAGTAGGCATTGTACCTTATGCTGAGCAGTATACAGTAAGCAGTACACAAGCATAACATGATGGAGTTCTGAATATAACTTGATCTGTTACTGCCCAACAGTCTCAGTAAAAGCTGGCCTGAACACACGTGCAATGCGCGAGATGTACCGGAGCTATGTGGAGATGTTGGTCAGTACGGCACTTGATCCGGACATGATCCAGGCTCTAGAAGACACAGAAGGTAAGAAAATATGCTTACCAGTGCGAAAAACTACAGCACCCTGTCATTATCAAAGCATATGATGAAATGTAACATTCTCCCTCTCCTATTGGGCATTTCAGATGAGTTATATCTTCCTCCAATGCGCAAGATTGACAGTCTTCTAAGCGAGAAAAAGAGGAAGCTTCTGAAAAGAGTCAATATGAATTCCCAGCACCAGGTATTTCAGCTTTTTATTTTTGCTTGCTTTATCTTAAGATGATGTTCAGTTTTGTGGGTTTCAGTGTACAGTTGAAGTCTGATGTTTGCATACACCTTAGCCAAATACATTTAAACTCAGTTTTTCACAATTCCTGACACACAATTCCTGACATTTATTCATAGAATACATTCCCTGTCTTAGGTCAGTTAGGATCACTACTTTATTTTAAGAATGTGAAGTGTCAAAATAATAGTAGAGAGAATGATTTATTTCAGCTTTTATTTCTTTCATCACATTCCCAGTGGGTCAGAAGTTTACATACAATTTGTTAGTATTTGGTAGCATTGCCTTTAAATTGTTTAACTTGGTCCAAACATTTTGGGTAGCCTTCCACAAGCTTCTCACAATAAGTTGCTGGAATTTTGTCCCATTCCTCCAGACAGAACTGGTGTAACTGAGTCAGGTTTGTAGGCCTCCTTGCTCGCACACGCTTTTTCAGTTCTGCCCACAAATTTTCTATCGGATTGAGGTCAGGGCTTTGTGATGGCCACTCCAATACCTTGACTTTGTTGTCTTTAAGCCATTTTGCCACAACTTTGGAGGTATGCTTGGGGTCATTGTCCATTTGGAAGACCCATTTGCGACCAAGCTTTAGCTTCTTGGCTGATGTCTTGAGATGTTGCTTCAATATATCCACATAATTTTCTTTCCTCATGATGCCATCTATTTTGTGAAGTGCACCAGTCCCTCCTGCAACAAAGCACCCCCACAACATGATGCTACCACCCAAATGGTTCACGGTTGGGATGGTTTTCTTTGGCTTGCAAGCCTCACCTTTTTTCCTCCAAGCATACCGATGGTCATTATGGCCAAAAAGTTCCATTTTTGTTTCATCAGACCAGAGGATATTTCTCCAAAAGTAAGATATTGTCCCCATGTGCACTTGCAAACTGTAATCTGGCTTTGTTTTTGGAGCATTGGCTTCTTCCTTGCTGAGCAGCCTTTCAGGTTATGTCAATATAGGACTTGTTTTACTGTGGATATAGATACTTGTCTACCTGTTTTCTCCAGCATCTTCACAAGGTCCTTTGCTGTTCAGGGATTGATTTTTCGCACCAAACTATGTTCATCTCTAGGAGACAGAATGCGTCTCCTTCCTGAGCGGTATGATGGCTGCGTGGTCCCATGGTGTTTATACTTGTGTACTATTGTTTGTACAGATGAACGTGGTACCTGGATATCAGGCATTTGGAAATTGCTCCTAAGGATGAACCAGACTTGTGGAGGTCCACAATTGTTTTTTCTGAGGTCTTGGCTGTTTCTTTTGATTTTCCCATGATGTCAAGCAAACAGGCACTGAGTTTGAAGGTAGGCTTTAAAATACATCCACAGGTACACCTCCAATTGACTACAATTAGTAATTGCCTAAAGGCTTGACATCATTTTCTGGAATTTTCCAAGCTGCCTAAAGGCACAGTTAACTTGGTGAATGTAAACTTCTGACCCGCTGGAATTGTGATATAGACAATTAAAAGTGAAACAATCTGTCTGTAAACAATTGTTGGAAACATTCCTCGTGTCATGCACAAAGAAGATGTCCTAAACGACTTGCCAAAACTATAGTTTGCTAATATGAAATCTGTGGAGTGGTTAAAAAAATTAGTTTTAATGACTTCAACCTAAGTGTATGTAAACTTCTGACTTCAACTGTAGATAGACTTTAGCCGTTGATGTAAACAGTGTTCGTAACCATTCTTTGTTATTCTGAATTCCCTTCTGCTTCTGCTCCACAGGAATCTCTTCACATGTTCCCTCAGATATCGGCAGAACCCCTGGACTCGGGGACAGTGAGGGTCAGACTGGGTGGGGAATGCTACAACCGCAAAACCCTGAACCGCATTAAAAAGAGTGTATCCAAACCACAGGTGATTTTAAAATCCTGTTTTTCAATAGACTAATACCAGTACGATACCAGTTTTTCTACAATATCGGTTGTACCAAGTACGGACTCAATTCAGCACCAAATCACTATCTAACTGATAGGCTTTCGAATGCTGACATGCGTATTGTCACGCATTCTCTGTAAAGATGTAAATGTAAACAGGTGGAACAAAAAGTAGCATGTTTCAAAATATAGGATCTGTGCATGTGGCTTCAATTTCTGAATGTTTACTATGTTTAGTGAATCTGGGATTCAAAATAAATGAGACAAAGAGCTGTTTAATGCCCTCACTGGAAATAATTTATGTGGGTCTCAGATTGAACTCCGATCAGTATCGAGCGTTCCTGTCAGAGGAACGAATCAAATCTATTCACGGTTGTTTGTCCCTTTTTATGAAAGGGAAAAATGTCTCATTCAGGTTGTGTCTACGCCTATTGGGTCTGATGGCCTCAACGGTGTCAGTCATTCCTTTGGGACTACTGCGAATGAGAGAGTTTCGGCATTGGATTGCAGCACAGCATTTGTGTCCTCGCCATCACTTAAACCGCAGAGTAAGAGTGACGTCAGAGGGGTTGCTCGCTCTCAGAGACTGGAGAATCCCCGCTTTCCTTCACAAGGGAACCCCTTTGTGGGCTGTCTCTCTGATGAAAGTGGTGACGACAGATCGACGACAGTGTCATTCACGGGTTGGGGCACGGTTTGCGAAGGCAAAATAGTGAATGGGGTTTGACCCGTGTCACTACAGAATGCGCACATACATTTTCTGGAGTTACTGACAGTGTTTCTAGCATTAAAGCACTTTGTACAGTTCCTTCAAGACCACAATTTCCTAGTCAGATCGGACAACATGACAACAGTGGCATACATAAACAGGCAAGAGGGCACGCGTTCACAGTGGCGATACAACCTGGCACAGAAGCTGATTGTGTGGAGCAGAGCACGCTTTCTGTCACTGAGGGCGACGCATGTTCCAGGAGTGATGAATACAGGGGTGGATGTCCTGTCCAGGTGGAATCCTCTTTATGGAGAATGTTGACTTCACCCTCAGGCGGTGAGTCAGCTGTGGGGGAGATACGGGCGAGCTGCCGTTGATCTCTTTGCATCGCACAAAAATGCTCATTGCCCTATGTTCTTCTCTCTGTCGAGAGACGATGCTTATATGGGTTTGGATGCTCTAGCGCATCCCTGGCCAAACGCGCTATTTTACATGTTTCCTCCACTGAGTCTGATCATTCCAACTCCAAACAGAGTAAGAGAATATGGCCATTTAGTCATACTGATTGCCCTGAACTGGCCGGGGAAACTGTGGCTGGCGGAGATAATTCAACATTTGTGCACCCAGCCTTGGCAGCTCCCGCAGCGCAGGGATCTCCTGTCGCAAGCGCGGGGGGAAATATTTCACCCCTCCCTCCGGGACAGTAGCTCTGTGTGCCTGGCCTGTGAGAGGCTATATTTGAGTGTCACGGGTTTACCCCCTAGGGTAATTGAAGCTGCTTCAACACTAAAGTTTTCTATATTTTCTGCACATGCAGTCTCAAAGCAGTCATAGTGCGCACATGTCGAATGCGTCTGTATGGGCTTGCAGTCCAAAAAGTATACGGAGTGCTCGACTGTGCGTGAGACGGAACAGCACGGCATGCAGAAAAATTTAGAATACCCAGGCCTGTACACAAGCATTGTTTACTTCATTTTTATCTCTGTCCTCTTGCTATTATTTTTATTTGTTCCTTTTTTTTTTTGGCCCCCCAAAAAATGGGGTCACATGGTGAAAGAGAAGCACCTAAGTTTGCTGCCCTTTAAAACTTTGCTAAACGATTTACTTATTTATTAATTTGTTGCAAGTTGTTGCTCACGATGACATCACAGTGACATCATTTTTTTGTTTACAAAAAGTCATAGAACATATGTCAAACATAGTGGCCCCGCTTTTTTTTTTTTAGGCCACTCTTATTAGGGCTGTAAATCAATGAAAAATGGTTAACTAAGTAATCTCACAGTTTTCTGTGATTAATCACGATTAATCGTGGTACATTAAAACAAATATTAAAATAAAATCATAAAAATATTTTCTTTATACTTTATCTCAAAGAACTTGCAAGAAATTGGTTAGTCATCATTCATTTTAATATGTTCATGTTAAAATATAAAAACATTTTCAGATAGGGTTAATTAGACACATTTTTACAGTTATAAATATTTGATACAAGTAAACTCAGCAAAAAAACATCCTCTCTTTCAACTGCTTTTATTTTCAGCAAACTTAACGTGTAAATATTTCTATGAACATAAAAAGATTCAACAACTAAGACATAAACTGAACAAGTTTCACAGACATGTGACTAAGAGAAATGGAATAATGTGTCCCTGAAAAAAAAGGGGGGGAGGGTCAAAATCAAAAGTAACAGTCAGTATCTGGTGTGGCCACCAGCTGCATTAAGTACTGCAGTGCATCTCCTCCTCATGGACTGCACCAGATTTGCCAGTTCTTGCTGTGAGATGTTACCCCAGTCTTCCACCAAGGCACTTGCAAGTTCCTGGACATTTCTGGGGGGAATGGCCCTAGCCCTCACCCTCTGATCCAACAGGTCCCAGACGTGCTCAGTGGGATTGAGATCTGGGCTCTTCACTGGCCATGGCAGAACACTGACATTCCTGTCTTGCAGGAAATCATGCACAGAATGAGCAGTATGGCTGGTGGCATTGTTATGCTGGAGGGTCATTTCACATGAGGGAGGAGGAGGTCTTCCCTGTAATGCACAGCGTTGAGATTGCCTGCAGTGACAACAAGCTCAGTCCGATGATGCTGTGACACACCGCCCCAGACCATGACGGACCCTCCACTTCCAAATTGATCCGCTCCAGAGTACTGGCGTCGGTGTAACGTTCATTCCTTTGACGATAAACGCGTGTCCGACCATTACCCCTGGTGAGACAAAACCGTGACTTGTCAGTGAAGAGCACTTTTTGCCAGTCCTGTCTGGTCCAGCGAAGGCGGGTTTGTGCCCATAGGCGACGTTGTTGCCGGTGATGTCTGGTAAGGACCTGCCTTACAACAGGCCTACAAGCCCTCAGTCCAGCCTCTCTCAGCCTATTGTGGACAGTCTGAGCACTGATGGAGGGATTGTGTGTTCCTGGTGTAACTTGAGCAGTTGTTGTTGCCATCCTGTACCTGTCCTGCAGGTGTGATATTCGGATGTACCGATCCTGTGCAGGTGTTGTTACACGTGGTCTGCCACTGCGAGGACGATCAGCTGTACTTCCTGTCTCCCTGTAGCACTGTCTTAGGCGTCTCACAGTACGGACATTGCAATTTATTGCCTTGGCCACATCTGCAGTCCTCATGCCTCCATGCAGCATGCCTAAGGCACATTCACACAGATGAGCAGGGACCCTGGGCATCTTTCTTTTGGTGTTTTCAGAGTCAGTAGAAAGGTCTCTTTAGTGTCCTAAGTTTTTATAACTGTGACCTTAATTGCCTACCGTCTGTAAGCTGTTAGAGTCTTAACGACCGTTCCACAGGTGCATGTTCATTAGTTGTTTATGGTTCATTGAACAAGCATGGAAAACATTGTTTAAACCCTTTACAATAAAGATCTGTAAAGTTATTTGGATTTTTACAAAATTATCTTTAAAATACAATGTCCTGAAAAAGGGACATTTCTTTTTTTGCTGAGTTTATTTGTTAACATGCCATAAAGTCAGTGGACATGCTGTAATTAAAAGTTGGGCAAAATCTTCTGCCATTTTCCAGACTTTTTTAATAATAGGATCAAATGGGCAGATTCAGTTCATATCATTGCCAATGCATTATTATACACTATACATACAGATATAAAACCAATTGAATACTGAAGTTTAAAATCTCAAAACTAATATTTTCTCTGGCTGCCCTTCAGTCTTGATTGCGCACATGCTCTATTTAGTATTTCTTACTGGTTCAGATGACAGAGTTAGTGAGCGTTTTCTGGCAATGCGAAGAAATACAGCAGTTTGCCTGTATCTCTCCCACACTTGGCTTACCACTTGCGGGTGAAGTCTCCATTCTCTGACCAGTAAATCCGCTCTATTGTTATTATGCCCGGGACATGCATCACGCGTACTGAATAAGCGTGCACTGCTTCACACAATCAGTTTCTGTGCTAGGATGTGCCGTCGAGTCAAGTGTGTACCCCCTGGAAATGTATAAGTGGCAGTTTTAGCCACAGGAAGTGGGGAAAAACATTAGTACTTACTTACTAGTACTAGTACTGGATACTGGATTAATTGTGCTACATTTTTTTACGCGTTAAACAGTCAACTATTAATTGCAGAAGTTAACGCATTAAATTTGCCAGCCCTAATTTATATTTAACTCTTTAAATAAATAAAGTGTGTGTTCAGCACTGGATTAATTTTTGATATGGCATCAAAACTGGTGTTGAGAATCGTGAAATTTTACTATTATTGGAATCGACTACGGAAATATTTAAATGTAATTAACAGAAGCTGTATAGAAATAGTGAAAGTACTTTTATACTAACAAGTCACCATCCCTGTCTCCTGCAGGACCTCAAGTTGTCAACAGAAACATGCAGACTGTACAGTCTCTACCATTCACTGCATCATTATAAATATCATACCTTCTTACACTGTAAAAAAGAGGTAAGAAGACCTTCACGCATTTCCCGTAAAGCAGCTGCAGTAAATGAAGTAAATGCATTGTTGTAGTCAAGATGTAAGTTTTCAATTAATTTCTTCCCTCTTTTTCTTGTAGACGAACACTATAGAGCAGGCTTCAGAAGATCCTGGGCAGGAGGAAGTTGTTCAGCAGTGCATGGCCAATCAGAGCTGGCTGGAGACCCTCTTCAACTCCTTCTTAGACCTGATGGCCCTCAGCGGCAAAGCTTAAGAAACAGGAAAAGAAGAGAAGGGGAGCATGAAAAAGGGGAACCACTGAGGAGTCAAGGAGGCCTCACGGTACAAAAGAAGCTGGATTTATTGTTGCCTAGTAGCAACAATAGTAGCTCCCCTATCCTCCTCCTTTTGTTTAACAGAATTTTTTCTTTCAATGGCTCTTATACAGTGGCAACAGGAAAGGACTGGGCAACTGGCCCAGCAGGTTGCCACTGGCAAATATCTTTATTAATTCTTTACAAATGTCGCCGAGGCCATAGACCTGGTGCAGGACCCCTCCTGGGTGTTCAGAAAAATGGATGCGACCAAACTGACATCACCTAAAATGAGCTGACCATACACTGAACCAGAGGGAAATGGATGCACAGCAGCGAGTTACAGCTGAAGGAATATACTGCGTGGAATCTTTATACATTGAATCAACTGACAAGATTCATCATGTGGGAAATAACAGAGTTTGTCAACACTAGGAGGAAGTCTGTTACTGTTGGAATTTTACACAAATAATTTTTTTAAAGACAATAGCAGTTTTATTCTGACTTTTTTTTTTTTTCTGAAACGAAAGAGTGAAGGTTCTGTTTTATAAATGAGTGAAGAGTGGCATGTGCGATTGGAAAACGGACACGGGAAAAATGCGTGCAACGGCATGTGATGACATTCAACGCTTTAGTCTACACACGTGAAACAAGTGAGCTAAAGTAATACATTTTTATTATTTATAAAGACATTTTTAACGGCAATTCGCACATACAAATCAGTAACTTTTCATTACAGTTAAAATAATGTTTGTTCAGATGTTATAAATGGATCCTATTGCCACATTATGAGCTGTCTTCCTTTTCGCTCATCAAAGGTGGGTCGATACAATGGAAATGTATTATCATTTATATCTGTCACCGAAAATAAATGAAAGACAGAGTAGAACAAATGTTTCAAGCTACACAAAACGGTATTATTGCAGTGCATTCTAAAGAAAATGGAATTGAAAGTGAGAGCAAAGCATTTGGTTCCCATTAGGGAGGGATTATGTATTAGTACTATTTAAAATGGAAATTTGTTTTTATTTGTTTGTCTTTTGTCTGTATTCTGAGTATTATTTTGGAGCAATCTAATACTGTGCTTCTTTCCAAATTAAAGCCTTTGTGTAAATATTGTACAGCTCTTGACAAAAATCTCCCAATTCTTCTGTACATGGACTATCCCTAAATTTGACAAACAAATAAAACCGTCAACAACTACATCGTCTCAAAGAATTGCATCCTCTCTTGAAATATTTAATTTACTCCTTTAGGTTCATCCTATGCCTTTATAGCATCACAATCAAATATTAATAAAAAACAACAAAGTTTTGTGAAAGATATCACAGAAAAAAGGTAAGTTAAATCCATTTTGTATTCCACAACACTGCACTTCGTGGGTATGTACTTTTTCATGAACTTCACATGGTGTAATTGCAGTTCCCCCTTTTTTCCTATTATTGTTTGTTTTTCTGGGTTTTTTTCTCTCATTTTGTGCACTTTGCATATTTGTCCTTCTTGTTTTGTCCATCAGTATGTTCCATGGGGAAATTAAATTGTTTAAACAAAAAAAGATTTATTCTATCTAGATAGAATTTTAGTAAATATGTAAATGTCATAAAGGGTTTGGAATGTTTTTTTAAAGTATACACAGACCATTCTAACTTACAGGTACATCGTAAATATGCTCACAGTCAAAAAGGACATTATTAAGCATTTCCTCACATGGTATTAGCAGGATTTTTAGGTAATTCAAAAATTTCAGCTCTGTACAAAATACCCCATAAAACGAAGCAAACTGAAATATATATTGGAAATATATTAGAAAGTAATTATTTTAATACAAAAAAAAAAAAAAAATAGTGAAGGGATAGTTCACCCAAAAATGAAAATTCTGTCATCATTTACTCACCCTAATAACATCCCAGATGTGTGTGACTTTTTTCTGCTGAACACAAACAAAAGATTTTTAGAAGAATATTTCAGCTCTGTAGGTCCATACGATACAAGTGAATGGTGACTAGAACTTTGAAGGTCCAAAAAGCAGATAAAGGCAGCATAAAAGTTGTCCATATGACTCCAGTTGTTACATCTACATCTTTTGAAGCAATATGATAGGGGTGGGTGAGAAACAAATCAGTATTTAAGTCCTCCATTTTGTTTTTGGCGATTCACACTATTTGTGCAAATTGCCACGTACTGGGCAGGAGGGAGACTTTATAGTAAAAAAGGACTTAATATTGATCTGTTTCTCACTCACACTGATCATATAACTTCTGTAGATATAGATTTAACCACTGGAGTCGTATGGATTACTTTTATACTGCCTTTATGTGCTTTTTGGACCTTTAAAGTTCTGGCCACCATTCACTTACATTGTATGGACCTACAGAGCTGAAATATTCTTCTACAAAATCTTCATTTGTGTTATGTAGAAGACAGAAAGTCATACACATCTGGGATGACATGAGGGTGAGTAAATGATAATTTTTGGGTGACTATACCTTTAAAGTGATTGCTACTGCTTTATGACAAGCTAAATCGTGTCGATGAGATAAAAAGAAGAAATGTTTGAGATGGTCATCTACGCCATCTAGTGGATATTTAACGTCAGCTATTCCCTAAAGCGACGTGTGCAGTGACGTCAATTAATGGGAAATCGAAACAAATGGATTTTCCGGGTAATGTTTAGTAACAGATTTTAAAGCATAATCCGTTGATTTAAACGTAGTAGTGAAGAGCTATTGCCAGGACTAATGCCTCATGGTCGTAACATTTGAAGTGATCGTTGAAAATTACTAGAGGCCGCAGAGTAAATTCTCGTCTTGATTTTGATGAAAGGTAAGTGCTTAGATGAGATGAAATATGGTATTTTTAATACACATTATTCATTATACAGTCTCTCTTCCAAATATATGTCACATATGGGTATCATATTTTGTTAATATGTGTAAAATGAAAATAAATAAATGTTTACTAAAAAGTATGTGGCCTGTGCTATTTGTGGGTGTAGCACTGGGACTTCTAGAAAGTGAAGTCTCGTGAAAACATCTCCAAACTCTTGCTAGTTCATTTAATTTGTCTATTAACAACATGTCCAGCAGTGTATGCAGGCTAAATGTGCCACAGTAGATTTATGTGTGTTTTTGTAATTTTTTCTAACCAGCACACCTCAATTTCTGTGCCGGAAATGCTGATGAGATTTGCGTTTTAATCTTTTTAAAATAATAAAATGGTTGACTCGATATCGCTCACACGCGATATTTACCTTGATTTTTTTTCTCTTTAAACATTGCATGTCTCATAATTAATTTCAAGCATGCCCTTCACTAACACAATAGTCGACTTGTTTAACAAGTAAGCTATACTAACCTTTGAAAGAAAAAATAAATATCAGGGGCAAAATTGTTTTGGAGTGGTGAAAATGACACCACAACTGTGGGACAGTCGTTTAATTTTCTTTTTTTTTTTTTTTTTTTTTTTTTTATAGAAACCATTATCACACAATACATTTTTAAATGTTTACTTCACTATTTGATTAGATTATCATAGTTTTAAACATGTAAGAATTTGCTTTTTTTAATGGATTTTTAGTTTAATATTGAAAGTCTGAGTCTTGGACGAGGCTAATACACTACCTATACATAAATTAAGACGTTTGAAAAAGTATCAAAAATAAATGAAGGCATGGTAAAAAGTTTCCAGGTCAGTTTTAGTATGACCTTCAGATAACAAAAAGAAAAAAAGCTAAATTTTTAAAGATGCACTCAGTAATTTTTTTTCTCATTCAAAAAGTTTAACTCCTAAAGATGTGAATTGTATTTTGCAATATATGTAGGAAGTCATGATGACTCACATTAAAATGAAGACTCCAGTCATATCAATAACCTTATAAAAGCTGTTTTATTCTACATGGAGAGGGTCCGCACATGGGGGCTGCCATGTTAGAATCACATAAACGGCTGAATACTACTCACTTAATCTCAGTAACCATCCTGTTATTCCACACTTTCACTCATTGATTAAAGTAATCATGGCTGACTGTGAATACTAAATTTCTACAATGGTATCTGAAACGGAAGATGACACAACAACATGTTACTGAGTGCACCTTTAATTAAAATCAACCTCTGGGACATGAAAGTGCCCAAAGTTGAACAAACACCCTGATGTGAGGCACTGGCATTTACAGTATATTGATGAATCCAATTAACACATCTAATCTTTGGTTTTGAGCTTTTAATGTATCTTAGTGTTTTGTTAAACTTATTGTGTTCTGCAGTTGTGAGGTTTTAAAGATGAGAAAAGTTGAACATGTTCTGTTTGTGCAGGTACATTGATGGTTTGGTGGCTTGTGTAGTCTGCTTGTACCATGACCCAAACAAAACCACTCTTCATTCCCTGGTTGTACGAGCAAATCCAAAGTGGAAGGTACCCTGGAGTGGGTTGGATCAATCTGGAACAAACTCAGTTCAGCATTCCCTGGAAGCATGCTTTAAGACAAGACTCTAACAGTGAAGATGTCCTCATATTTAAGGTAAGCATGATCATTATTGTCATTATTAGAAAGAGATTTCTGTGTCAGTTCCATCTCATAACTGTTATATGGTCTTATTGCATGGTTGAAGATAGTTAATTTGAAAATGATTACCTACAGTTGAAGTCAGAGGTTTACATACACTTAGGTTGAAGTCATTAAACCTCATTTTTTAACCACTTACAGATTTCATAGTAACTATGGTTTTGGCAAGTCGTTTAGGACATCTACTTTGTGCATGACACAAGTAATTTTTCTAACAATCATTTACAGACAGATTGTTTCACTTTTAATTGACTATATCACAATTCCAGTGGGTCAGAAGTTTACATACACTAAATTAACTGTGCCTTTAAGCAGCTTGGAAAATTCCAGAAAATGATGTCAAGCCTTTAGGCAATTAGCTTCTGATAGGCTAATTGGAGTCAATTGGAGGTGTACCTGTGGATATATTTTAAGGCCTATCTTCAAACTCAGTGCCTCTTTGCTTGACATAATGGGAAAATCAAAATAAATCTCCACAAGTCTGGTTCATCCTTGGGACTGCAATTTCCAAATGCCTGAAGGTACCACGTTCATCTGTACAAGCGATAGTACGCAAGTATAAACATCATGTGACCACGCAGCCATCATACCATTCAGGAAGGAGACGCATTCTGTCTCCTAGAGATGAAAATAGTTTGGTGCGAAAAGTGCAAATCAATCCCAGAGCAACAGCAAAGGACCTTGTGAAGATGCTGGAGGAAACAGATAGACAAGTATCTATATCCACAGTAAAACGAGTCCTATATCGACATAACCTGAAAGTCTGCTCAGCAAGGAAGAAGCCACTGCTCCAAAACCACCATAAAAAAGCTAGACTACAGTTTGCAAGTGCACATGGAGACAAAGATCTTAATTTTTGAAGAAATGTCCTCTGGTCTGATGAAACAAAAATGTAACTGTTTGGCCATAATGACCATCATTATGTTTTGAGGAAAAAGGGCGAGGTTTGCATGCCGAAGAACATCATGCCAACCATGAACCATGGGGGTGGCAGCATCATGTTGTGGGGGTGCTTTGCTGCAGGAGGGTCTGGTGCAATTCACAAAATAGATGACATCATGAGGAAGGAAAATTATAGGGCTATATTGAAGCAACATCTCAAGACATCAGCCAGGAAGTTAAAGCTTGTCACAAATGGGTCTTCCAAATGGACAGTGACCCCAAGCATACCTCCAAAGTTGTGGCAAAATGGTTTAAGGACAACAAAGTCAAGTTATTGGAGTGGCCATCAAAAAGCCAGGACCTCAATCTGATAGAAAATTTGTGGGCAGAACTGAAAAGGCGTGTGCGAGCAAGGAGGCCTACAAACCTGATTCAGTTACACCAGTTCTGTTTGGAGGAATGGGCCAAAATTCCAGCAACTTATTGTGAGAAGCTTGTGGAAGGCTACCCAAAATATTTGACTCAAGTTAAACAATTTAAAGGCAACGCTACCAAATATTAACAAAGTGTATGTAAACTTCTGACCCACTGGGAATGTGATGAATGAAATAAAAGCTGAAATCATTCTTTCTACTATTATTCTGACATTTCACATTCTTAAAATAAATTAGTGATCCTAAATGACCGAAGACAGGGAATGTTTTCTATGATTCAATGTCAGGAATTGTGAAAAACAGAGTTTAAATATATTTGGCTAAGGTGTATGTAAACTTCTGACTTCAACTGTACGTATTGTACCTCAGATTTAATAATCAGTCTTGTTGAGATGATCCAACCTTTAATTCACTTAATCAAGTCTATTTTTTATTTAGAGCTATTTACACTAAAAACACCTTACAAACAGTACCACAGTACTCATTTGTTTGGATATTGTAGAGTTGTCATGAAGTATCATGCAAATATCATAGGACAGTGATGATATCAGATTTTAATGCCATAGTGCTTTTATATTTACCATTGTACTGATTGATTATTACCACATTTATACACCATGATACTCTACAATACGTTAGAGAGCGTATATACCATGGTCATTACATAGTATTGTTAGAATGGTATGATTCTTTAGTAAACAAATAATTCTGCATTTGAAGAGTAATTTTTGTCAGTGCATAATTATCAACAAAGCTGTGACAAAACTACAATGCCCTTAATAATAATCAATTAAGTTTTACTGCATTACAATCAATGTTGCTCGTTTGCAAAATGTATCATGGTATAATCATAGTATTTTGGACATGCACCATAGTATTATCATGGTATTATTAGAAGTACCTTGGAGTACTTTGGACATACCATGACACATTAAAATGATAAACATTTAGTACCATGGTAAATGGGTAGTACATGTCCATGGGCATTTTTTAAAACCAAGATTTTAGGTTAAATGTTACAGTGTGAATGCATAAAAGACTGCATATTTTAACCCTTTAAGCATGGATTGGCCTGCACAGAAAAAAAGAATCAAAATATTAATAACTAAAGTCTTGACCAACACAAAATTGTTATTGTTTTAAAGCTGTACTGTACAATGAATTTAGGCATTATGACCAAAAGTGCTTTGAAACTTGCAGACAAATCAGAAGTGTTCCGGTCAGAGCCCGACCGATATGGGATTTTTGAGACCGATACCGATTTTAGAGGGAGAAAATTCACCGATTACCGATATGGTGGCTGATACAGTTATAGTTTGAGCTGGAATGAAAACAGACCTTTTCTATGTGGATTGTGCACCGATTTTGCACCGATAAGACTATGCAAAGGTACTCAGAAGGCTACTTTCTTAAATATTTTTTATCAAAGAATATTTTACATTATTATCATACATTGTCAACAAATTCTATAAGTGAACACTGAGAAAATAAAGATTAAATAAAAATACAATAAATAGCTTAAAAAACATCAGTACTATATGTTCAGTATCAGTCAGTTGCTGACCATTAAAATATATAATAAATACAAATAAAATAAATAGCTAAATAAACATCAGTAGTACTGTGTAGTATCAGTCAAATGCTGAATATATTAATATTGCCAGTCAGTTAGTGTCAGGTTGTAAAACAAGAAGCATTTACACCTGCCGAGTCAAGTGATAAACAGCGGCAGCGTTGTTACACCGTATTGTGCTATACAAGTTATGGGGAAACTTTCAACGGTGGAAAAACAGACTTTTACATTTTATAAATGCAACAACTGGAATTGTTCGGTTGAAGGGGGTACCAAACTGTAAATCCTGAATATAACAGTTTGGTGAATACGTGTTTACACATTAGCTTCCAATCAGCTGGCAAGCAATGAAAGTGGCTGGGTGGTTAGCTAGTTAGCTATAAGCTCGTTGTCACGGAGAGTAAAAGATGGACCGGCATTGCATCTAACTAACTAGGTAACAACGTAGCGTGAAATCAACACTCAACAGACATAATCCAACACTGCACTGTTGTCTGCTGAGCTGCAAAAAGATGCTCTGATGTTTACCTTTCAATCTGCTACATTACTGTCTGCACTGACAAACTATAGCTGGCTAACACAGCAAACAGATATGATAAACAGGAGTGACATGGTTGTCAGGGACAGGGTTAATGTTATATTAGTTATATTGAAAAGGGAAAATGATGGGGTTATTGTTTATTAACTTTTCAGTATGTATTTCACAAACTAGTTTGCAACTTACCGAGAAGACACCGCTTAACTCCGCCCTGTCTGCATAGCCACGTCAGTTCAGAGTCAGCTTTGTAAACAATGGAGTCGGAGCACGCTGTGCTGGACAAACTACGTTATGACACCAATTCTAAAGCATTGTTTTCTGCATTATATGTTCTGAAAAATGTTTTCATATCTGCGCATATCGGTAAACATATACGGCGATACCGATATATCGGTGAAAGGCTAATAAAATCGAGCCAATCAAAAACCGGGTCTGCGTTCCCACCATTGGGCCAATAGCCCTGCAGCATTGTCCTAAAACCCACCTTTAACACGGCGCCTTGGTGCCAACATCACACACCCTGCCCATTTCACAAGCAAGAGGGAAGCTCAAGCTGAGGTATCATTAGTTATCTAGAATATCGATCTTATATCGTATGTAAACATTAACTAGCTAGCAAGACAAGTTAGCGTTGACAACTCACCGACTGTAACTGCCATGGTGTCTCTCCACTAACAGCGGGACGATGTCCCAGCACACCGTCCATGATCTTGAACCATGGAAAGTTCTTCTTTGGGCACCGCTTTGTCCATTGTGCATTTTAATGGATTTGTACCGTATTCCAGAACCTGTACCGTTGTGCACTGGATACAAAACCTAGCAAGTTCACTCCCCAGCTGGCCTTTTTTGGCCCAAGGGTAATTGGCGGGCCAAAGGCCATTAGCCGTTGGTCCCAAGAAAACTCCAAAGTGGCACGCCCTCATTTGGTCCGATAGTGGAAACGCGGCTAATGACATCTCGTTACTCATGCCTACATGCTTTGGAAAAAGAGCATGTGAAATTAGTTCTTATTTACTGTTAATATGTTTTAATTGTTTGGAGAGGCTTTTGGACACTTGGAGACGTTTTTGGACACTAGGATAAATTGTTTTTGTAATGCTATAAATTTTGATTGTTACTTGTGACATGATTGGGAACAAAACAAAAGCAGTTTTTTTTGGAGCTACCTTATTTACACCCTGAGATATATAATGTCAAATAAGAAAAAAAGTAAATTTTTGGCTCAAATATATATACAGTACTGTGCAAAAGTCTTAGACACATAAGATTAGCCACAACATTAAAACCACCTGCCTAATATTGTGTAGGTCCCCCTCGTGCCACCAAAACAGTGCCAACCCCTTCTAACCACAATTGTACACAGTGGTTATCTGAGTGACCGTAGACTTTGTCAGTTCGAACCAGTCTAGCCATTCTCTGCTGACCTCTCTCATCAACAAGGTGTTTCCATCTGTAGAACTGCTGCTCACTGGATGTTTTTTGTTTTTGGCACCATTCAGAGTAAATTCTAGAGTCTGTTGTGCGTGAAAATCCCAGGAGATCAGCAGTTACAGAAATACTCAAACCAGCCCATCTGGCACCAACAATCATGCCACGCTCCAAATCACTGAGATCACATTTTTTCCCCATTCTGATGGTTGATGTGAACATTAACTGAAGCTCCTGACCCATATCTGCATGATTTTATGTACTGCGCTGCTGCCACAAGATTGGCTGATTAGATAATTGCATGGATGATTGTTGGTGCCAGATGGGCTGGTTTGAGTATTTCTGTAACTGCTGATTTCCTGGGATTTTCACACACAACAGTCTCTAGAATTTTCTTCGAATAGTGCCAAAAACAAAAAACATCCAGTGAGGGGTAGTTCTGTGGACAGAAACGCCTTGTTGATGAAAGAGGTCAGAGGAGAATGGCCAGACTGTTTCGAACTGACAAAGTCTACGGTAACCGCTCTGTATAATTGTGGTGAGAAGAATATAATCTCAGAATGCTATTCTGAGATGGGGGTTGGCGCTGTTTTGGTGGCAGGAGTGGGACCTACACAATATTAGGCAGGTGGTTTTAATGTTGTAGCTGACCGGTGTATACCGTATATACATATATATACGGTATACACGCCACTTGGTCTCGCAATTAATATGAGGTTATAAAAGCAGCATACGTAATAATTATACAATAATATGCTAAATCAGCTAAATCAGTTTATGGAGGTGTATGACATGTCACACTGCAGGACATGTCAACTTTCCAAAAGTATTTAATGTCAACTACCCATATATCAAAATAACATGTTATTACCATCTGCTACCAATGTACACCATGGTACAGCCAAAGTACTTTTTTTCTAAGAGTACTCTTTCTAATTTCTATGCCTTGGCCCTGAGTCAGGCATGGGCTCAAACTAGCACTGCTGGAGATGGTCGGATCAGTGGAGACCCATCTGTTTGGAAGAGAAACTTCCGTAGTGCTCTTCGTGCTAAAGGCTTCAAGATGATATCGGACAACAAGAATGATAATGCTAATCCCCATAAAGTGTATCAGTTTCCAACTGATCCTCATTCTGCAGGTAAGAAACATTATGCTTGCTGTCCAGGGCTGAGTTTCCCTAAAAAGTTGCAACTTGAGCTTTTACGATCATCTTAAATAACGTTGCTCGTTATTTTACGATGGAGTAACTCCTGTTTCTCAAACCAGCAGTAGATCGCTCTTTGTAAAGTAGAACGTAAGTGCTTTGTTACCGGAGCTGTCTGGTCCACAGGTGCTGAAATTTTGGCCAAAATGTCCTAGAGTTTGTGTTCTCAGCATGAAAATAATGCAGAAGTACTGGCAAAAATGGAAACTGTATGAAACCTTGTCGAGGCGCCGAAAGTTATGAACTATTACTGAATTCAATTTAAGAAATAATGATGGCTTTGGTAAGTAGGGATTTCAGATGTATTAATGCTGAACTTCATATAGATTTATTGTAGTGACACAAGAAGTGCATGTAA
Source organism: Myxocyprinus asiaticus (assembly GCF_019703515.2). Lineage (NCBI taxonomy): Eukaryota > Metazoa > Chordata > Actinopteri > Cypriniformes > Catostomidae > Myxocyprinus > Myxocyprinus asiaticus. Next base: position 12,501,222 of record NC_059375.1, read on the forward strand.
TGTGAATGCAGGCAATGTAAATCATAAGAAGTGAATCTCACATAGTCTAAATCATTGTTTCTTTGGCTCGAAACTGAATAGCTGTGCACTGTTTAAAATGAGGGTGTATCAGTATTGAACTACTCATAGACCTCATAGATTTAAATATTTATAGATCACCTGGTTAGAGTTCAAGGCACTGTGGACTTCTAGCCTTACTGCCATTATGCAGCATGCAGTTGGTGACTACCATACACCGATCAGCCACAACATTAAAACCACCTGCCTTATATTGTGTAGGATCCTCTCGTGCGGCCAAAACAGTGCCAACCCTCATCTCAGAATAGCATTCTGAGATGCTACTCTTCTCACTACAATTGTACAGAGTGGTTATCTGAGTTACCGTAGACTTTATCAGTTTGAACCAGTCTGGCAATTCTCTGTTGACCTCTCTCATCAACAAGGTGTTTCCATGTTTTTTGTTTTTGGCACCATTTGGAGTAAATTCTAGAGACTGTTGTATGTGAAAATCCCAGGAGATCAGCAGTTACAGAAATACTCAAACCAGCCCATCTGGCACCAACAATCATGCCACAGTCCAAATCATTGAGATCACATTTTTCCCCCTTTCTGATGGTTGATGTGAACAGTAACTGAAGCTCCTGACCCATATGTATGTGTATCTGCATGATTTTATGCACTGCACTGCTGTCACATGATTGGGTGATTAGATAATCGCATGGATGATTGTTGGTGCCAGATGGGCTGGTTTGAGTATTTCTGTAACTGCTGATCTCCTGGGATTTTCATGCACAACAATCTCTAGAATTTACCTCGAATAGTGCCAAAAACAAAAAACATCCAGTGAGCGGCAGTTCTGCAGATGGAAACACCTTGTTGATGAGAGAGGTCAACAGAGAATGGCCAGACTGGTTTGAACTGACAGAGTCTACGGTAACTCAGATAACCACTCTGTACAATTGTGGGGTTGGCGCTGTATTGGCGGCACGAGGGGGACCTACACAATATTAGGCAGGTGGTTTTAACGTTGTGGCTGATCAGTGTATACACAAACTAGGCTAGTGGAGCCGATTTGAACCAGCAGTTGGAGGAAGGAAGAAGAGGAGGCGCCAGAGGATAAAGAGAGAGAAGGAATCACTCATTGCACACTCTCACTCTAATCTCCTTAATGGATTTACGAACAGTTCAAATCTCTCGTTAATTTACAAAAGTTTTTACATACTACTAAAATAACCATGCTTTTGGGAAATGCCCTTAGAGATTAAATTCTACCTTTGTGCTACTAGTGTTCTACTTAGTGCTTCGGGAAACTCAGCCCAGGTCATTAAAATGATTGTAGCTAACTAATAAGATATCTGCATTGGTTATGCTGTTCATTGGATGTTAGAATTGTTACAAATCTTTTTTGTGTGCTGTCTTAACCTATTAAGGATCTGAGGGGTCCCAAGAGACTGATGTGAGTATCTGTTTCATCCTGTTTATCTATCATATGTTTTTAGCTTAATTCATTTTTCATCTAGTGTCTGAAAAGCACACTCTATTAGACAACCTGTAGTATCAAATATGACATGCACACTAAATTTGGAACCTAAATGTGTTTTCCATTTTTAGGCCTCACAAGAGCTGTATATAGGGAAGAAAGAAGTCTTCTCTTGTAAGAAAGTATTTTTTATTCTCAGTCATGCATATAGAGATGGGAATCCTATGGAATTTAACAATTCTTATTTCGATTTCAGTCAACATTTCTGTTTTCTTAACGATTCCATTGCCATATTTTTTAGTAAAAACATAGTTAGGATTTAGTTTATGAGGCATGTTATCTGCACCTTTTTCGAAACAATCTCTCCATTCATTTTTTTTTTAAATCTCGGGAAACTTGAGCCTGTTTACATGCACGCCAATACTGCGATAAGTCCCACAAATCAGCTTATTTAAAAAATCAGACAAAGCAAGAAAACCACATTTACATGAGATTTGAAATAATCTAGTTATTCTCTGCTTTTGACATAAAATCCTGAAGAGTTATGCGCACAACACTTGCGTACATTGGATAAGCCAGTAAGAACAGCGGTAAAGGTGTTTATCAGGTTTATTCTTAAGACATTAAAGGAAAAGCCGTTTAATGCATTTACATGACCACACACATTGTCGTTTATTAAGCATAATCATGTAAAAACTTGCATGTAAACACGCTTGAAATTAGATTGTATGTTCCCATGCACAGCTGGCAGAAACGAAGATGCACCCTGATCATACTGACAACAGCAAAGTTGGCTCTGATTGATATGTAATGTTTATATGCATACATATATATATTGATTATTTTATGCATAATTTGCAGTGGCAAGAAAAAGTATGTGAACCCTTTAGAATTAGTTGGTTTTCTGCATTAATTGGTAATAAAATGTGATCTCATCTTCATCAAAGTCACAAATATAGACAAACAACAATGTGCTTAAGCTAACAACACACAAACAATTATATTATTTCATGTCTTTATTGAACACATCCCAATAAGCATTCACAGTGCTGTGGAAAATGTAAGTGAACCCCTAGGCTAATGATGTCAACAAAAGCTAAATAGAGTCAGGAGCAAACCTGGCATCCAATTAATGAAACAAGATTGGAGGTGTAGGTCATAGCTACTTTGACTTCTAAAAAGCAATCAAACATTTTGAGTTTGCTATTCACAAGAAGTATCTGCTGACGTGGACCATGCCTCGCAAAAAAGAGATGATTTGGGACTGCATTGCTGCTTCGAGGCATGGACAGCTTGCCATCATCAAGGGAAAAATGAATTCTCAAGTTTATCAAGATATCCTAAAGGATAATGTCAGGGTGGTTGTGCACCAGCTGAAGTTCAGTAGCAGTTGGGTGATGCAGCAGGAAAATGACCCTAAACATTGAAGTAAATTCACTACAGAATATCTTCAAAAAGAAAGACTTTTTGGGGTGGCCAAGTCAGAGCCCAGACCTAAACCCAATAGATATGCTGTGGAATGACCTCAAGAGAGCCATTTAAACCAGACATCCTAAGAATATGGTTGACCTGAAGCAGTTCTGTAAGGAAGAATGGTCCAAAATTCCTTCTGAACGTTGTGCAGGTCTAATCTGCAGCAACAGGAAACGCTTGGTTGGCGTTATTGCTGCCAAAGGAGGATTGACCAATTATTAAATCCAAGGGTTCACTTACTTTTCCACATCATTGTGAATGTTTAATGGAATGTGTTCAATAAAGAAATGAAATATTATTATTGTTTGTGTGTTGTTAGCTTAAGCACATTGTGTTTGACTTTGATGAAGATCATTTTATAACCAATTAATGCAGAAAACCAGATGATTCCAAAGGGTTCACATACTTTTTCTTGCCACTGTATTACACTGTTCCATCCACATCTGCAGAAAAATGCACGTTGCAGAACAGTTAACAGAATGTCATAAAAATCAGTTGGTTCCACTGTTTTATTAAAATAGAACCTTTATTTCTCTATTTTCAGCCTTACATGCATAATGTAATTGTGAACTAATGACAATTGTATATTTATACTGCATATATCACCTTTGTTTACTCTTACTGTATTTGTTCTTTCTTAGCATTCCAACCCCAACATTTGGAGCAGTGTTTTGTTGAACTAAACCTTCAGGAAGATCCCACACAAGGTAGACTGCAAAAAGACCAAAATGTTTTGCCATTCATTTCAATTAGTGATTTTCTATTTATTTCATTTCATTTTTTTTTTTACCAGAATAATGTCAACCCTGATTTTGTTTTGTTTTTTTCAGTTTAAGCCATCTTTGTCCTGATTGAATGCTGATTTTAATAATCGAATCTAATCCAAAGTCCTTATGTCTTTGAATCATCATTGTTTTGACACTGACAGTTCCAAAATGTAATCTACCCCTAAACTCTATAAACTGCCTGAATAAGGTTGTTTTTCAAGATGACTGTTTGAAACAAAAATCCTCAACTAAAATAGTGTTCAAGTTATGTTCCTTAACTTGCTTTTTGAGTAACATTTTACAATAAGGTTGTCTTTGTTAACATCAGTAAATGCATTAGGTATCATGAACTAACAATGAACAATATTTTATTACAGCATTTATTAATGTCGGTTAATGTTAATTTATGAATACATTTTCTTGTTAGTTCATGTTACTTCATAATGCATTAACCAATGTTAACTTATACAGTTTTTTATTTTTAAAATGTATTAGTATATGTTGAAATTAACATTATCCAAGAATAATAAGTGCAAGAATAATACAATTTCATGTTAACTAATGTAGTTATTAACTAATGTTAACAAATACAACCTTATTGTTACCGCTTTTTGTTTCAGTCAATGTAGTTTGGAATCCAGAGCAGATATCAGTTGTAGCGCTTGCTGAACAAGAACTGTACCAAGCTACCAGTCCAAGTTCTGAAGCACAGTTTACCACCACAAGTGCTACTGGGATTGTCCATTTCCCAATACAGGAGACTCATGGACCTTTTTCTTTAGCTGGGGGTGCTGTTGGTGGTTTGGGGCAGATTTCGCCTCCTGAGGGGGCAACAGCTGTGAGTCATTGTGCTCCTGCTGAAAGGACTCATGAGGCAGCAGCATGCCACCCAGATGTGGAAGGTGCAGGTGGTCAGGTTGCCACACATGGGGCAACTGGTACATTGGGTAGGAAATTCGCAAAGCCAACACATATTAACACAGATTTCCGGTCTTTGATTATTTTCATAGCTTTATTTCTATTAATGATGTCACTTATTTTTTTTTTCCACAGAAACACATTTTCAGGTTAAGGTTTATTACAAAGGGCAGATGGTGGTAGATCAGTTGGTGGTTAATGACGCTGGTTTCATAGTGATGTATCGGAGAAACATGTTAGTTTTTTTTTTTTACTTAATTTACTGATCTTACAATTAAAGGAATAGTTAAAATTCTGTCATGATTTACTCACTCTCACTTCATTCCAGACACATTTGACTTTATTTTATGTGGAACACAAAAGGAGAAATATAATTTTCCATGCAATTACAATGAATAGGGACTGGAGCTTTCAAGCTTCAAAGAGACACAAGAGCACCATAAAGATACCATGAAAGTGGTCCATATGATTCGTGAATTATATTACAAGTCTTCTAAAGCTGTATGACAGCTTTGCATGAGAAACAGACTGAAACAAGTTATTATTCGCTAAACAAATCTTGACATCCGCCTTAGCTCACCTTGGTGCGTTCATGAGAGACGTTACAAAGTCTGAAATTGTTCTTTTGAGTCTGATCTTTTTAATGTGTCGGTTGATCTGATTCGGAAAGGCGGTCTGAATAATTTGTTCACGAATCGGACTGATCCAGGTTCCGTTAAGGTTTTTTTGTGTGTGTGTGTGTGTATATGTCTGTTTGTATCTGCTATGAAGTTTGAAAGCTCCAGTCTCCATTCATTGTAATTGCAGAAAAAAGGGCAACCAGTACAGTCTTCAAGATTTTTCCTTTAGTGTTCCACAGAAGAAAGAAAGTAATGCAGGTTTGGAATGACATGAGCGTGCATAAATCGTGACAGAATTGTCATTTTGGGCTGAACTATACCTTTCATTTATTCATTTTACAATTGATGCCATGGATTATATTTTATACAGATTAATTATTTAACTCTATACTTCCACAGGGATGATGTCAGCCTAATGGATAGTGCTCTACCAGTAGTGGAACTACCTAGTCCAGACTTTATCTTGGATCAGAAGCAGGCTGAGTTAACGAGGGAAATCCTGGAGAATCTGGGGGGTGTGGAGCTCAGGAGATTGGATGGTGTGATTTTGGGTCATCGATGGGGAAACAGCAAGGTGTACTGGAGTCTATGCAAACATGAAATGACGCAAACACCCAGACAACTCGCCAAAAACACACCTGAAGCAATCTACTTATTCAAAGACTATTTATCAGGTGAATATAAATACATGTAAGCACATGAAAATACAAGACTTCTCCCAGTCAAGTTTATACACAAATTCATGTAGTACAGTTATTATGTAATTGCTACAGTTGTGTATATGTGCAGGTATGGTTGGTCCTCAATGTTTGCAGATATTTTTGTGATTGAGTTCTTTTTACGTAGAGTTGAACAAATAATCAAATTAAAATCGGGATACGGCCTTGTGTGCAACTGCAATTTAATAAAATATTAGTCTGCATGCGCTGTGTGCTTTTGAAGTGGAAGGTTCTTTTTTGTTGTATATAGGGCTGAAACGATTAGTCGATGTTATCGACAACGTCAACAATAAAAATTTTCGTTGTCGAATAGTCATTTGATGTAATTTAACGCAACATGAAATCACATTAAGCTCTAATGATGACACGTGAGAGCAGCACTGCAGTTCATGTCTGACTGAGGAGAGGAAGAATTACACTGCTCACAGTCCAGATGCACTCTAAACTTTCCAAACAGCTTCAGGTGAAAGTATGAGGGAATTATACAAAAATACCAAATAAGTAAATACAGAAGCACTCTCGTTGTGGAATAAGCAGAGCCGGAGCTTTTTAAAGGAAACACCCCGGCGTTACATCTTAAATGCAGTTAATTTGAATGCGTTACAACTTTATTAAAATTAAAATAATACGGAAGCAGATTATGTAAACAAGTACAAAGTCCGAAACTGGCATTTTTCTGTGCGGTCAGCACCTCTTCTATGAGTTGCGTGAAGTGTCCCGATCTAAGGGGGAGAGATTGAAACTACACCAGGCTGAGGCACACTCTGTCGCGGGGATCCCTCGAGCACGCACGCTTAATGCAGCTAGATTATAACATGATGGCTCGTGACTTATTGAATCATATAGTTACTGTGCAATTCTTAACGTGAAGAAAATTGGCAATACGCAGCTTTATTAATAAGAGAAAGTTTATTTTTGTGAGTTAAAGATGGATTGAAGTGAACAGAAAGGTGAGAGAGGGTAGTCTTCGCCCCATTATACACTGCAACAAAATACGTTCTTGATTTGTTTTTGTTTTGGCTTGTTTTCCAATATAAATATCTAAAACGCATTTAAAACAACATACATTATATTTAGCAGCTATACTGCAGAAGAAAAATTGTTATCTGAGAATGCTGAATATAATATAAAAAATACAAATATTTTAAAATATCTAAAAATCCTTTAAAAAAAGATGCATTCACCTGAGAAGCAGCATATAAGATATTTAGACTTGCTTTTAGAGAATAGATCTTGAATATAAGTATATTTTATCTTTACTGCACTCGCAGAAGTATAACCAAGTGAAAAAATACACTTATATACAAAATACACTTATATTTAAGATACATTCTCTATATGTATCTATATGTACAAGTCTAAATATCTTATATATTGCTTCTCAAGTAAATGTATCTTGTTTTCAGGATTTTTAGACCATTTTAAATGGAAAACAAGACATAAACACTTGATAACAATAGGATTTCTTAACTGAATTAAACTTAATAAAAACTGTTTTTTCCCCTTTAATTCAGTCAGTGTCATTTAGAGGTATTTTTAAAAGATTTTGTCCTCTTTATTGTTAGTAAGCATTCCAAAGGGTTGTAATCGGTAAAGAGCTAATGATTAATTGTTGCAGTAATCGCCGAATAGTCGAATAATCATTCTAATAATCGTTAGATTAATCGATTATCGATGTATATATATTATACACATATTATACACACACATATATACACCTATCAGCCACAACATTAAAACCACCGGCCTAATATCATGTAGGTCCCCCTCATGCCGCCGATGAGCTCTATATTGTACTGTGCAAAAGTCTTAGGCACATAAGATGTTTCACAAAAACATTTATCTTAAGATAGTTATGTATATCTTCAGCTTTAGTGTGTCAATAGGAAATATAAATTTTAGACTTCCAAATATTACTTTTGTAAATAGAATCGATTAGAATAGAAGAACAGGGAACCCTACAACAGATAACATGGCCCCCACAGACCCCCCTACTGAGCATCGAGTCAGTCTGGGATTAAATGAAGAGAGAGAAGCAATTGAGACAGCCTAAACAGACGGAAGAACTGTGGCAAATTCTCCAAGAAGCTTGAAACATTCTATCTGCCAACAACCAAGAAAAACTGCATAAAAAATTGCATTCTGAGATGATATTCTTCTCACCACAATTGTACAGAGTGGTTATCTGAGTTACTGTAGACTTTGTCAGTTCGAACCAGTCTGGCCATTCTCTATTGATGTCTCTCATCAACAAGGCATTTCTGTCCACAGAACTGCCACTCTCTGGATGTTTTTTGTTTTTGGCATCATTTGGAGTAAATTCTAGAGACTATTGTGCATGAAAATCCCAGGAGATCAGCAGTTACAGAAATACTCAAACCAGCCCGTCTGGCACCAACAATCATGCCACGGTCCAAATCACTGAGATCACATTTGTTCCCCATTCTGATGGTTGATGTGAACATTAACTGAAGCTCCTGAACTGTATCTGCATGATTTTATGCACTGCACTGCTGCCACACGATTGGCTGATTAGAATATCGCATGGATGATTGTTGGTGCCAGACGGGCTGGTTTGAGTATTTCCGTAACTGCTTATCTCCTGGGATTTTCACAGTCTCTAGAATTTACTCAGAATGGTGCCAAAAACAAAAAACATCCAGTGAGTGACAGTTCTGTGGACAGAAATGCCTTGTTGATGAGAGGTCAACAGAGAATGGCCAGACCGGTTCAAACTGACAAAGTCTACGGTCACTCAGATAACCATTCTGTACAATTGTGGTGAGAAGAATATCATCTCAGAATGCTATTTTGAGATGCGGGTTGGCACTGTTTTGGTGCCACGAGGGGTACCTACACAATATTAGACAGGTGGTTTTAATGTTGTGGCTGATCGTGTATAAATACAGCTCTAGGAAAAATTGCAATGCAAATTTATCAGTTAAATGCAAAATTATCAGTTTCTCTGGATTTACTATTTACAGGTATGTGTTTGAGTAACATTTTTGTTTTATTCTATAAAGTACTGACAACATTTCTCCCAAATTCCAAATAACAATATTGTCATTTAGAGCATTTATTTGCAGAAAATGACAACTGGTCAAAATAACAAAAAAGATGCAGTGTTACTAGACCTCGAGTAATGCAAAGAAAACAAGTTCATATTCTTTTTTTTTTTTTAAAAACACAATATTAATGTTTTAACTTAGGAAGAGTTCAGAAATCAATATTTGATGAAATAACCCGTCACCGATCCTACATCTGGTCGTCTAATAGTTAGACGGAGACCTGGAGAGGCCTTCAAGCCACAGTGTCTCGCACCCACGGTGAAATTTGGTGGAGGATCGGTGATGATATGGGGGTGCTTCAGCAAGGCTGGAATCGGGCAGATTAGTCTTAATGAAGGACGCAAGAATCAAGCCACGTACAAGGTTATCCTGGAAGAAAACTTGCTTCCTTCTGCTCTGGCAATGTTCCCCAAATATGAGGATTGGTTTTTCCAGCAGGACAATGCTCCAGGCCACACATCCAGGTCAATCAAGGTGTGGATGGAGGACCACCGGATCAAGACCCTGTCATGGCCAGCCCAATCTCCAGACCTGAGCCCCATTGAAAACCTCTGGAATGTGATCAAGAGGAAGATGGATGGCCACAAGCCATCAAACAAAGCCGAGCTGCTTGAATTTTTGCACCAGGAGTGGCATAAAGTCACCCAACAGCAATGTGAAAGACTGGTGGAGAGCATGACAAGACGCATGAAAGCTGTGATTGAAAATCAGGGTTATTCCACCAGATACTGATTTCTGAACTCTTCCCAAGTTAAAACTTTAGTATTGTGTTGTTTAAAAATGAATATGAACTTATTTTCTCTGCATTATTCGAGGTCTGAAAACACTGCATCTTTTTTGTCATTTTGACCAGTTGTCATTTTCTGCAAATAAATGCTCTAAATGACAATATTTTTATTTGGAATTTGGGAGAAATGTTATCAATACTCTATAGAATAAAACAAAAATGTTCCTTTTATTCAAGCACATGCCTATAAATGGTAAATCCAGTGAAACTGATAATTTTGCAGTGGTTTCTTAATTTTTTTCCAGAGTGCACGCTCGCTCTCTCTCTCTCTCTATATTCCAACTACACTAGGAAACAAAAGATTTTCAGTGAAAATGAATGTTCAAGTTAAAACCAGATACTACTACTAATATTAATTAGATATTACATTTAAAAAATATTCAAGTGAAATGGGTTCCAAAATAGAACAACCAGTCACACCGAGTCTCTGAATAAAAGTGGACTGATACCTTATCATAACTAAAGTGGGCCAAAAAAAGAGATCCACCTCAAGTGTCCAGGTACAATGTGATATCCTTGATATCTAAACAGCACCAATATAAGATTTTAAATATTTATCAAATCGCAATATTTTTCAAAATAATCACAATCTGTTTTTACCAAATTGTGCACTTAAGATTGGTCACTTGAAAAATGTGCCGGATTAGTGATGGTGTCATCCCATTAGGTTTGATGGAGTTTATTCAGAGAAATGGTGGACCATCTCCTCCTTATTGTCTCTACTTCTGTTTGGGAGAGAAGTGGCCAGACCCCAAAATGAAGCCGTGGGAAAAGAAACTTATCATGATAGAGGTTAGGATAAAACTCCCAGTTTTTTTAATTTTTATGTTTATGTCAGTGTAACCCTATGTCCAGCAGTATGTTGAAAAGAACATTTTTATAGTAAGATTTCGCATTTAGTTACATTTGTAAAATTGTACATTTGCATTTTTATTAATGATGTATAACAAGCCTTAGTATTGTGTATTTTTGTTACATTAACAGTTAGTTCTGGTCCACTAATTTGATTCATTCCAAGAGTGCTGGTAATTAGTGTAATAGCATTAGAATGTTTGACTGTTTGTACACTATTCCAATTTTGCAACTGAACTATTTTCATTGGCTGAGCAAAAAAGAACAAACAGAATAGCTGTCCATATCATGTCTGAAGCACAAGTTACTTGATTCAAACTTTCTTGATTGTACAAAAGTGATGATATACATGTAGTTGTGTAGCACAGCTTTAATTACCTGCAGCAAATAACAAAAAAGACTTATTTATTAGGTAAATATGAAAGACTTGGGAGGTCTAAATTCAGAAGCTGAATATTTTGGCCTCACTCATTCTCAAACAGGTTGTTCTGACTTCACTGGAGTTACTGAAGAAGATGGCCGTTGAGAGAGGGGCTTCCTCATTACAGTCAATGGAGCTACAAGTCTCTCTGGATCAGATGATGGAGTTGTGTTAGAAAGAACAGCTGTGACCGAGTGGAAATCTCAACTGCACTAAATAGGCCTACTGAATCAAAACTGTTCTATGACTGTTCACTCAGAAGTGCCTCTGTGGTTAAAACATTTTGTTTGTGGTGGGCATTGTTTGTCTCAACTAATTTTTGCTGGTGAACAGTATGGCTATGCTGATCCATGCTGGTTAAGCTGATTTTTTCAGCAGAGTAATCAAATTACAAGGAAGATCTTCAGTAATGATACAAAAGAAATGAGTAAAAAAATGCATGTATACAAAAATACAATGAGTAAAATGTTTACAAGATAAGTTGTGTTTTAAATGGAAGGGTATGTGTGCTTTCATGACAAAGAAACAAAAGCTTTAAAAAGAGTTAAGAAAACATTAAAGCCTAATGTTCTTAGAAAAGTATTTTTCACTACTACAGTCAAATGTTCAAAATTTGTAAACTGCAATATATCATCACATTTTAGTATATTTGTGAATGTCTGACTATTTTAACTGCATGTCAAACTGAACAATAATGTATTTTCACAATATATTCTTTAATGTTATGCTGGCCTACATTTCATTTACCTGCCAAATGCAGGTAGAACACAGCAGTGGCATGTAACTCTGTAACTAGTCACTTTGAAAGGGGACATTTTCAGGGTTTTTCTTGCTTTGAAAATTCTGTAAATGTCGGGTCGCTCAAACAAATTTTATTATATTCATCTCTTGTTCAGCGCTTTATAAGCACTAAATATGCTTCTCACCTGACACATGCATCTGCGCGGGGCGAGTGTAGCATGGTTTTGTTCGAACCACCGCAGCACACAGCGTGCTCTAGAGATAGGATAGCACAGAGCAGAAAACTTGTGCAACCCATTTGAATTCTACACAGATTGCTCTACATTACAGCACTTTAGAGGAAGTTGAATATCTCAAAGGGCTAGACAGCCTTGACGTTATAAACATCACTGACAAGGAAAGTGGAGATGCCATGCATCAGAATCAAATCAGCCAAGAACACTTCGACAAAAAAACAGTTTATTGAATGTTGATTAAAATAATTTGGTGGTATGGTTCTGATATGGGGGTGGGGGAGTGATGTTGGGCCTGGGCATGTCTTCTGAATATGCAACACAAAGCACAGGACAGGAGGGTGCACAAGAACAACAAGTCCGGCTATGACTAAACCAGCTGGACGATGGACTAAATGAGGAAGGAGGATTTGGGGTGGAGGTGGGTTTGGCGGCGAGTGCTTGGTTAGGCTGAAGAGAAGCTGTGAAGAATATTTATAGACTGCCCTTGATGGATAAATAACTGGGATTGGAGATGGTGTATCGGTGGCCTGTACCTTTCGTGGTCTGCCTGAACTATCACTATGCTTGATTTACAGGACTTTTCAAACTACACATCGTCACCCTTACTAAAAGTTATATTTCTTACTGTAGTAACACTAACTGTTATTATGAAATTTTACAGATTCATTACAGTAAATCTATTAGAGCAAATCTAAAACTAAACTTTTGATTTTTACTACTGTTAAATTTGTAATTTAAATTTCTAAATGTGTTTAGGTTAATAGTTTCTTCATTACAAATGCTATAGTTTTATTTAAATTGTGGACTAATCAAATACTTACAATACAGTATATGGGTAATTAACCCTTTCAGACACACGCTTTTCTCTGGTGTCATTTAAAGGTTTTTGTCATTTGGTGCCACACAAATCACAAAGAATTTTTAGATTTATTTTATGGTTACATTTAGAGTAGAAATAAAGCATAGCCATATTTTTTCGTCCCTGGAACATAGTTGGGATCTGAAAGGGTTAAATATACTTAGATAGATAGATAAACACTGTAGACTTTATATTCTTGTTTAAAAACATGTATGTTGATCCTGTCAGTTTTGATCATCACATCTTTGCTGATTCTACTCGACATTCTCCAGGTCATCGTTTTCTTCCTCAGAATCCTTCTCTTCCATTGAGAGGTCCCTGAGCACAGACAGTGGCACCAGCTGACCCTCTTTGTTCAGTCCCATTGGTTGAATCACATTGTCCCTGGTTGAGAAAGTGGACAAGAGGGTTAGAGTCAGAATATATTAGTTATTTGGTTATTTTCTTTTAAAGCCGCACATAACTGGCAAAGTTTAAAACCCCTTTTTTAATGCAATGGGCGATTATTAGGTGAGTAGGCAGTCATTTGTTGTTATCCACGATGCGTAAAGACGGATTAGCATTTACATTACAAATTGAAAGTTTACATGCATTTCTGAACACATACGAATGTGTTTTTGAGTGATCTGATAACAAAATGTTCGAAACCCCATGAACACCTGTTTTTAGTGGATCATCTGAGAAATATCTTAATTCCAGGTGTAAATAGGGTCTGTGAGTCTCATTGCGTTTATGTTGCTCACTTTGAGAGCTTGTTAATCAGCCTGATGAGGTGGTGAGCCTCTTCCTCTTTCTCTTCCTCTGTCATCCCCTCTGTTGGGTTAGGCTGCTCCTCTTCCACTTGTCCTGTCACTGGGTTCACCTGGTTTTTAATCTGCCGATACTCCTCAGTGTCGGAGTCTGAGTCAGTGGAATACTGTGTGCCTGATGACGTGTTCTGGGACCTTTGACCTCCCATAAGGCCTCTAGTGGCCAACAGCCCAGCAGCATTCCCATAGCCAGCGTACTTCACAAAACGTCTCACTGGAACAACCGAGAAATAAAATAGTGAGCAATAAATACAAGGCAATCTAGGGTGTTGTGGGTGGTTGCCAGTGCATTGCTAAGTCGTTTAGTTTTGGCAAATCGTTTAGGACATCTACTTTGTACATGACACAAGTAATTTTTCCAACAATTGTTTACAGACTGATTGTTTCACTTTTAATTGACTATATCACAATTCCAGTGGGTCAGAAGTTTACATACACAAGTTAACTGAGCCTTCAAGCAGCTTGGAAAATTCCAGAAAATGATGTCAAGCCTTTAGACAATTAGCCAATTAGCTTCTGATTGGAGGTGTACTGAATTGGAGGTGTACATGTGGATGTATTTTAAGGCCTACCTTCAAACTCGGTGCCTCTTTGCTTGACATCAGAAATCTAAAGAAATCAGCCAAGACCTCAGAAAAAAAAAAAAACTGTGGACCTCCACAAGTCTGGTTCATACTTGGAAGTAATTTCCAAATGCCTGAAGGTACCACGTTCATCTGTACAAACAATAGTACGCAAGTATATACACCATGGGACCACACAGCCATCATACCGCTCAGGAAGGAGACGCATTCTGTCTCCTAGAGATGAACATAGTTTGGTTTGAAAAATGCAAATCAATCCCAAAACAACAGCAAAGGACCTTTGGAGTCCTATATCGAAATAACCTGAAAGGCTGCTCAGCAAGAAAGAAGCCACTGCTCCAAAACCACCATAAAAAAGCCAGACTACAGTTTGCAAGTGCACATGGGGACAAAGATCTTACTTTTTGGAGAAATGTCCTCTGGTCTAATGAAACAAATATTGAACTGTTTGGCTATAATGACCATTGTTATGTTTGGAGGAAAAAAGGTAAGGCTTGCAAGCTGAAGAACACCATCCCAACCGTGAAGTATGGGGGTGGCAGTATCCTGTTGTGGGGGTGTTTTGCTGCAGGAGGGACTGGTGCAATTCACCATATAGATGGCATCATGAGGATAGAAAATTATGTGGATATATTGAAGCAACATCTCAAGACATCAGCCAGGAAGTTAAAGCTTGGTCGCAAATGGGTCTTCCAAATGGACAATGACCCCAAGCATACCTCCAAAGTTGTGGCAAAATGGCTTAAGGACAACAAAGCCAAGGTATTGGAGTAACCATCACAAAGCCCTGACCTCAGTCCGATAGAAAATTTGTGGGCAGAACTGAAAAAGCGTGTGCGGTAAGGAGGCCTACAAACCTGATTCAGTTACACCAGTTCTGTCTGGAGGAATGGGCCAAAATTCCAGCAACTTATTGTGAGAAGCTTGTGGAAGGCTACCCAAAAAATTTGACCCAAGTTAAACAATTTAAAGACAATGCTACCAAATACTAACAAAGTGTATGTAAACTTCTGACCCACTGGGAATGTGATGAAAGAAATAAAAGCTGAAATAAATAATTCTCTCTACTATTATTGTGACATTTCACAGTCTTAAAATAGTGTTCCTAACTGACATAAGACAGGGAATGTTTTCTACAATTAAATGTCAGGAATTGTCAAAAACTGAGTTTAAATGTATTTGTCTAAGGTGTATGTAAACTTCTGATGTCAACTGTATCTGCCAGGTGGAAATTGTAAGACTGCTGACTGCTTAGAAATGTAATAGCACACACCTCAATTCAACAAGCCACACGATTTGAGATATCTTAAATGGATGAGTCATAGGCAGAATTTATATTTAGGATTAGCTGTTTATTCCAATCCCTAAGCCTAAGTATGAGCAAACACCACTTATGCCTTGGCAAACACCACTAATAAATCAAGTGGTATCTGTGCAGTTTTGCCATCTGTACCATTCTCTTTGCACAGCACGAAAAGCAGATGAGCAGCGCAGTGCTTGAGCTCAGTGTCCAGGTGGGTCATCAGTCTAACCAGACGATTCCTCATCGTGCTGCCCTCTTCAGGTCTAGTACGGGCATCTCTCAATGGAGGCAGAATCTTCACGTGATAAAAACACACACAATTCAATACAAAACATAAAAAATGTAGTTTTTAAGACAATGTGGTTCTAATTCACAGAACAGTTGTAACACTTTTCGTTTAGTATGTCTTATTTACAAACCACCCACAAAACAGTTTAAAGGAATAGTTCACCCAAAATTGAAAATTCTCTTATGATTTACTCACCTTTAAGCCATCCCAGATGTGTATGTCTTTCCTTCTTCAGCAGAAACCAAATGAAGATTTTTATAAGCATTTCAGCTCTGTATGTCCATGCAATGCAAGTGAATGGGTGCCATCAGGCTGCTGGCTGTTTGACGGTCCAAAAGTCATATTTAGGCAACATAAAAGTAATCCACATGACTCCAGTCGATCAATTAATGTCTTCTGAAGCAAATTGATAGGTTTGTGTAAGAAACAAATCGATAACTAAAACGTTTTTACGGCCAGCACTGGAATGCTGTTTGAAATGACCTAGCTCTCGCATGACGTTCGTTCCAACTTGTCACGTGAACACGCAATCACGCTTACATCATACGACAACTCCGAGATGCGTCGACTGCTAGCAGGACGTTTTTTTAAAAAGTTAATAAAATTTTATTATCAATTAATTTTTTACACAAACCTATCTATTTGCTTCAGAATACATTCATTGATCAACTGGAGTCATGTGGATTACTTTTATGCTGCCCAAATATGCCTTTTGGACCGTCAAATAGTCAGCTGCCTGATGGCACCCATTCACTTGCATTGTATGGACAAACAGAGCTAAAATGGGCTTATAAAAAATCTTCATTTCGGTTCTGCTGAAGAAGGAAAGACATACACATCTGGGATGTCTTAAAGGTGAGTAAATCATTAGAGAATGTTCATTTTTGGTTGAACTATTCCTTTAACCAGATGCGCTGAAGCAGCATTGCACCGTGTTTGAATTAAGTCGTTGTCATTCATTTTAACACAAACACGCTTTCTTTCGATGTAAATAAGGCTTATTATCAACTATTTTTCTGGTAATCAATGACTGAAGACTCTGATTGCCACTGGACATGTTTTCTGGTTCTGATTGCCATTAGAAACAATGTAAAAACTACCCAAACTAGTGATCCAGATGGAGAACAACTATTTTAAGTGTTAGTTGGAGTAAAAATTAATTTAAGCCAAACTTGTGCAGTTAAAGGCTGTCTTAACAACTCCAAGTAGTTAATAATATCAACGTATCTAACCTCGTGCGATTGCCTCATTTCATCTAGC
This sequence comes from Myxocyprinus asiaticus, assembly GCF_019703515.2. Lineage (NCBI taxonomy): Eukaryota > Metazoa > Chordata > Actinopteri > Cypriniformes > Catostomidae > Myxocyprinus > Myxocyprinus asiaticus. The sequence continues at coordinate 12,518,408 of NC_059375.1, forward strand.
CACTCCAACTTTGACGGGTGAGGCACTATCAAAAGATGGTCATTGCTACTCGCAAAAGACAGACAAGTATCGCAATATTGAGCCACATGCTTTTTTTTTTCATTTTTTTTTTTTGTGTATTTTTACAAATGTAATATTCTCATCATCATATTATCCACAAAACATACGCCGTTGCGAGTAAAAACACTGAAGACCAGAGAAGGAAAACAGCCCTTACGAAAAGTTCATTGCAAACTTGCTGCAAATTTGCCACTGATCATTTTAACATGCAAATGAGCTTTGCGGCAAACTTGCGGCAAATCGTTCGTTGTTACCGGAGGTTCACCGCTACAGCCAAAGAGCTGCAAACTTCTGACAAACATTTGCAGTAAATCAAAAGCTCATTTACTGTACATGTAAAAAAAATAACGAGTGGCAAATTTGCTGCACGTTTGCAGCTAGTTTAGATATTTTGTAAGGGAGGCTTCCACGTTAAGGAAAATGGTGGATCGATCAAGCTGAATCATAAAACTATTTACATACCGCAATAGAGCTGTTCAGCTGTGACGTAAATTTGTAGGCGAACCCATAAGTCTAATTCGCCATGGGTTCCCTTGAGATTTTCCTATGGATTTTTATAATGTTTTGTTTTTGTTTTTTTAACTTATGAGTAAAATTAGTTAAACATTACTCGATGATAAGTGGACCTTTTGTTCTACAATATAAATTACACACTTTCATACCTCAAATGTGAATTTTGAAGCCGTCGTGTGTTTTTCCCCCAAAAAAGTATGTAATTCAATACTGTTTCAAAATTGAAGTTTAAGGTATGAAAGTGTGTAATTTATATTGTTATGGGTTTCTGGACTACAACCTGAACAGATCTATTAACGTCACACTATTACGCTATTCCCTGCCCACAGAAAGCAGGTGGTAAGCATAATTTTATTTGAAAGTATTGTTTGTTTATATTTTTTATGCATCCTCCACAACCTATCATTGCACCATGCAAATTGTGTTCAGCACTTATTTTCTGGCTGCGTTTGCGCCGTTAACTAATTAGCATATTTATTTTATTGTACTGGAAACTAAACCTATACAGACAGCATGTGCAAATAAATGTTGCTATCAGCAGGTGCAATTTTTTGGTTGATTACCACCTGATTATTTCATAACACTATGTCATCAAGTTGCCTCCTTTACCCCTAAAAGAAAAAATGGCTAAATATGTATGTTGTACTACAGTATGTGCAGGCTCAAAAGGAATCTGCAGACTCTACATTTCCACAAAATGGATTGAAACATGGTTAAATGTGTTAAATGGAGCTGAGAGTACTATACGTTATTGGTAGCTGAAACCATAACCAAATAAGCAAAAATATCATAGAGTAGTATTAAAAATGTAGTAATTTATAGTAATATTAATAGTACATATTTAATAATAATATTTCATATTTATTTGCAGAAACCTGCATCGCTTTCTACTGAGTTCTGTGTGCACAGATTCTGTGTGAGCCTATCTACAATATGTGTAAAAAATCTATAAAAGAAATCATACCTGTTGTCTAAGGTAGCGCCTTGTTTCTCTGTGAGCTCTGGAGCATTCTGTCAGCAAATTTAGCACGGGGGTCAGTCTTTCTTTGACCTTCTCACCCTATGTGTGAAATGCTACCGTGTTAGAAAAGCCACTGTCACAAATCACATGCAATATCCTGCAAAATACTTTTTGAGAATGGGTTCTGGCTGGGTTAGATTTAAATATGTATTGTTTATATTGTTTTGTTTCTCCCTTCGCTTCTTTACTGGTTTCATTGTCTCTGTCTCTCATATACCTGCTCCAGTTTTCTCTCCATGTACATGAGCAAGTTGTGCACACAGTCCATGTTGACTCCATTCATCTGCTGTGAGTGTGGACCTGGAGGCACCGACACAAGAACATCTAGACAACTCAGTGGAAGAGCAGACAGCATATTAGCTGCATGTCTGAAATAGAGGGTTGAGAGAGAATAATTATTTATTTTTCTTTGCCTTCTACAATGCTTTGGCAATATGCACCAAAGAATATCATGCAATATTAATTTGAATTTTAAATAAAATTTGAGTTGAGGTCATATGGTATAATCTGTCCTATTTTAAAGGAATGTTCTGAGTTCAGTAAAACTTTAAGTCTGTCTACAGCAACTGTGGCATGCTGCTGATTACCACCACAGAAAATATTTTGACATGTCCCTCAGTTTATAGAAACAAACTAAATTTTTTTATATTTTAATTAAAGCACAATCGATACATGAATTGTTATTATTTGATCTGTAAATCTGTCTAAATTAGGGTTGCCAACTTTTCATCAAGCGAATACGGGATGCTTGAGAATTTCGAGCACTTCTGTATGGGATGGGGGTCCCCCTCGAGCATCTCGTTGCTAAAAAATGTGACAATAGACATCCCGTACAGGACGTCTAAATTTCTGCCAAAATACGAGATGTCTTTGCTAATACGGGACTACTATTCTAGGTGGATGAACTTCTGGTTATGGGAGTGTTACATGATTTCACTTTCTGGTACACTTTGCATCAAGCAAAAGCTTCCATGTTTTAGTGGGTTTAAATGGCCATGACAGTTGCCGAAAGATTGGTTAATAGTTCAACCAACATGACCACATGGAAACCAGGATGTAATCGTGTTCAGATAATCAATGATGAGCGTGATTTGGAGGTTGGATTTTCCCCGTTAGATAAAATTTTTACTTCATTGACGGTTAGGTTTAGGGTTGGGGTTTGTGTTAGGACGTATGTTAAATAAAATATGCATTCCTGTTGACTGTATTGCATCATTCACACCTAAAAAACAACTTCAATCTGTGGACGTTTCACCTGGGAGCTCACACTACACACTCAACACTTCCAACTTCAGCCACTGGGGGCGGTGGTTTGAATATTGGTAAGCAAAGACCAATTTCATTTGAATACATTTTAACTTACTGTCACAGAATTCACCGTGAGATCAGTTTGAATTGAACAAGGTTGGAAAGCAGTTCTGTCAAATTAGTCTTATTCTAACTGATACAGTATAATCTTAAAGTATTATGGCTATAATTTCGAAACTGTGATGTATATATTTTTTCATTTGAAATTGGGGAACAAAACAAATTTCTTTTTTGTGATAATCAACAGCATGTCACAGATCCTGTTGATAGAGATTAAGTTGCATTTAACTCCTTTAAAAATAGCTGAGCCTAAATATTTTTAACACGAACCCCTTGAGCTCATCGGAAGCTTCCTCCTCCTCACAGGTCACCATCAGGCAGTGATGCAAAACTGCTGCCAGGTGGCGATAGAGAGAAGCATCTCCCTGATAGACACATACTGAAGCTTAGTACACTGGATTTTATATTTCCTATGGTCTTACCATGGTTTTTTGGACATGCACTATGGTAGTACCATGGTATTCTGTGAAGGACCCTGGTATACTATGAAAATACCACGGTACATGAATGTGGTAATCATTCAGTACTATGCAATTTTTCAAAGTACCATGGTATCACCAAGTAGTACTAATCGCTGTACCTAGATACTGACACTGTATTTTCAAGGGAAGTGTATGTGTGTAACTGTTTATGTTTGCATATACACCCACCTCCTCAGGTTTTTGAGAGTGTGTGCAGTGTGTGATATTAAAAAGGATCTTGAGGGCCTCTTGAGCTTTCTTTGAGTCTTCAACACTTGTAAGTGGCACTGTAGGATCCAGCACAACCTCATACTGTTCCTTCCACTGTACTGATAAACATCGTTCCAGCACTGTGGTCAACAGAGACACTCCTCCCTCCTACAAATGATGAAAAGAGGGAAAATATCTAGTGGTAGTTTTTATAAGTCCTAGTGAAGATAGAGCAGGGTTATGGCTAATGTGTAATAGCTAATGTGTTGACAATATACAGTATATGTAAAGTAATAGACCTGCTTGTTCTTGCTTCCGAAATCTACTGACAGTCTTGTTAATGGATTATGCATATTTTCTGTTGTGTGGATTTTAAGGAAATATTGTGCATAAGTATTTCATTTCAGTAATGTTGTATATGTCTCATTTGCTATGATTAAATTGTTTTACATACATATATACTGACCATTGGCAACCCTGCTCTCTAGTTTAGACAATTGGTATCGGTTGTTGAAAAACCCCTATTGGTCAACTACTAAATACAATATCAAATATGATACAATACTAAAAATGATTAACAGAAAATTGCTGAATGTAAATGAACAGTTATTTAACATTATTTTACAGTTATTTCTTTTACAGTATTTACTCAATATCCCCACAAAACAAATACTTTGGTTTTGGTTAGATTTTGGAAAATGGCCAAAAGTCAGCCTATTAATCAACCTGACCAAAATATACGTAGGTAAATATATGGATTGTGTGATGTTAAAGGAAAAAGAAGAAAGGAAAAGCAGAAGAAATAGAGATACTTGTTTGAGTTGTGCTCTGAGTTCAGGTCTCAGTGCTGTCAGTAAAAACATGAACCGAAGTTCATAAAATTGGCCACAAGGAGAAGATGCCGTTTCAAACTCCTCGTTCAGTTTTTCGGTCAGACCACTTAGTAGACTGAAGAAAAGAGTGCAGAGAAAAGAAAGCAGGTGACACAGATATGCATTAAGAATATAGGAAAGCTTTATCTGTGACGTTTTAAAGGTGCACTCAGTATTTTTTGTTTATAATGTGCTGGCCGATAAGGCAGCTGCCTTGAACTTATATTCACATTTAGTGTAAATGCAGCATAATGCAAAAGCAATAGTTTTTGGTTAGCGATGCCATTGTACAGGTGTGCTATTCGCAGTCAGCCATGATTCATTTATTCCGCAAGTGAAAGTATCTTTGAGTGAAAAGATAATAGTAGAAGATAATAGAGTGCAATGGTTCCCACCCACTTTTTCAGCTGTCTTGGTTCCAGAAGTGTTTTTTTCCATAGGCATTTAATAAAATCCTTCATGAAAGAATTCTAAGCCACTAAGCCAACTCCGATGTGGACAACTAGATTACAAGCTTTGATTTAAAAAAAAAAAAAAGGGACAAAAAGACAAAGGTACTAGACAAGACTGTGACCTAAAGTCTTTAATGAGGGAATGAAGCATTGTGAATGACAATCAAATTAACAACAATAAAAATATATAAAACTATTGATTTAAAGTTGTTGATTACAAATATAGAAACAATGTAATTTTAAGTTTATTGCAAAATATTCAGATATACACCAATATGTAAGTATTTTGAGAGTGTTAGGAGACTTGTGTCATTCACAGTGTGTCATAGAGGCGAGACACTGCAGAGCTCTTTTGGCGCGCTTTGTTGGCCACAGTTCTCTGATTGGTGGATCTTTCACTTTGGGATAATGGGTAGTGTAGTTCTACACCTGGAATTCTGCTAGTAAACAAATGTTTTTTTTAAAAAGGAAGTTGAATTAACATGGACTAGTGGCTTTTACAGGAGCATATACCATCAATTAATAACTTCTGAGCTCACAGTAGCTCTGCCTTTAAAGATTTTTATGTAATTGTTTAAAGTCAATCCCCTGTTGAAAAAGATTAATGGGATTTTTCCTTCTGGAACCAGACTGTTGCAGTCTACTCACTCCAAAAAGGGAGTAGTATTTGGCTTGTCATGTGATCTCAACATATGGAACCCCATTAGCCGACCCACTCAATGTGGACTAAAACATTTTTTAGGCCACTAACATGAGTTAAGTTTTCATCTCATGTGAGTGTGCATGCTTTTAAACATATTTTTCTAAAGTACTATTGTAACAGGTAAAAGATGGGAAAGGAACATAAACTTTTAATGATAAAACACAACATAAACAAACAGACACACATGCAATGCAGCCGCGTGCGTCTCTCTCTCTCTCAAACCTGTGCCCCTGGCTGCCCCTTATCTCGCTCTCCCGATTCAGTGCACGGCCCGGCCACACCCTCCTCCTCGTCACACTCCTCCCCCTCCCGATTCAGGCCAGGGTGCCACCGGTCTGACTAACTCCCCCCCATCCCTGCCCTTCCGGCCGTTCTGTCAGCCGGTGGCCCACCCCACCTCCTGTGAACCTGGGAGGAGAGATGAGGGGAGGCGTGGGGAGAGGGAAAGGGCGAGCGGAGATGCACAGAGAGAGAGAGAGAGAGAGAGGAGAGAAGAACTTTCTCGCCAGCTCCCGGACACGCTGTCGCCCGGTCCTCAACCACTCCTCCGGCCCCTGGCGGATGGAACCGCTCCTCCCCTTCTCAGCAGACGGCTGCGGTTCCTCCGGCTGTCGGCGGCCGGCAGCAACCCCTCTGTCCCCAAGCAGATGGCCGTGGCTGCTCCCCTGGCGGATGGCAGCGGCGACGACTTCGCGACAGCGCATCCCTCCTCCCTCCCAGGTTTTGGCACCCCCCGTAACAGGTAAAAGACAGGCAAGGAGGAGGCGGGAACCGGCTGAACAGTAAGCATAAAGTTTAATGGTAAAATTAAAACCAACATAAACAAACGTGCAGCATGGCCACGTGCGTCTCTCTCTCTCGAACCGGCGCCCCCGGCCGCCCCTTATCTCCCTCTCCCGCTGATCAGCTGATCAGGCCACGCTGTCCTTCTTGTCTCAACTATTTATTTTATTGTGTAACATGAGGGAAAAATGACTAAGTGCACCTTTAAGCATTAAGAATTAGCTTTATCTATGGAATTTTAAAAGAAAATGGCTCATACCTAAGTTCGCTGGCTCTCTCCTGTGCCCAAGCACTATTGTAAACAATGTTACAGAGGATTTTCATGACCTCCTTCCTGCTTACTTCTTCATCATCTTTTCCACCATTCTCCTCCTCCTCTTCCTCCCCTCCACCCACACTTCCTCTACTGTCCCTTTTACCAGGTGTGAGAGCTTTGAAAACACTGCTCCTCCTCCGAGGAGCTCCAAGGCTTATGTTAGAAAATGTGCTTGCCTTGCGCTCTCCAAGCCAATCACTTGCATCGTTTGCATAACTCTGGAGCTCACTGGTTACAGCACCAGAACCATCATCTTCATCACCACCACTGTCATCATCATCATTTGGCCGACTTGACTGGATTTCAGAAATAGCTACAATGACATCACTATAGGAGTCAACATCATTATCAAGGTCATCTCCAGGAATGGGTGCATTGCTGATGCCACCCAGTTTGGCAAGAGTGAGGACCGCTCTGTCTGTGATTAGAGGTCCCAAAACCTTTTTGTCCCTAGAGAGAATACGTAAGGATCGCAGACATACTCTCAGTACACACCCTTGTGGTTGAGTCTGGAGGAACCTGATCAAACCTGTAGCCAGAGCCTGAGGGCAAGAAAGAGAGAAGCATGTGAATGAAACAAAGCCATGAGATATGTGTTTATTTATTAGAGTCAAGGTTACCTGTCTTAAAAGCGTGTCTGGGTTACCAGATTCGTCGTCGTAGTCTGAATCAGAATCTGACACGTACTCTCGCACTTTATTCTTTCGGAACTGGGATAACCGAAAAAACATAAATGTAACTATTATGTGAAACATTTTCAGTTCAAGCACCATAATGCCAGTGTGATTAATGCATTCCAAAACCTCTTTAACTGCCTCTTAAAGGAATTTTTCACCCAAAAAATTAAATTCTGTCATTATTTTTTCCCCCTAATGTCGCTCCGAACCTTTAAGACTTTCTTTCTTCTGTGGAACACAAAAGGAATTTTTTTTTACAAATCTTCACACAGCTGTTTGCCATTTAATTAAAATGAATATTGACTCTGGGTTGTCAAGGACAAATAAAAAATAAATAAATAATTTTAAAAAACAGATAGACCTTGTTCACTGTATTCTCAGTCTTCTGAAGCTATACAATCACTTTGTGTGATGAAAAGACCGAACGTTAAGTTATTTGCTTTCAAATCATTGATCAACCTCCAACGGCAGCACTTGAAGCCATACATTACAGTGATTTTACAGAGGTAATGGGTGTTTTTATTAAAGCAGAGACACTGACCACTCAAGAAAACAGTTTATTCCAGGGTTTTAGCAGAAATCAGCATTCTGTATAGTCATGTTAACAAGAATGCAGATTTCCTTATGCCTCTTAAGGGATTAGGAGAAAGCGGTTTAACATATCCAGGTTTCTCCTCAAGAATGCGGCCTAATGGGGGCCTGGGTAGCTCAGCGAGTATTGACGTTGACTACCACCCCTGGAGTCACAAGTCTGAATCCAGGGCATGCTGAGTGACTCCAGCCAGGTCTCCTAAGCAACCAAATTGGCCCGGTTGCTAGGGAGGGTAGAGTCACATGTGGTAACCTCCTCGTTGTAGCGATTAGGGGTTCTCGCTCTCAATGGGGCGCGTGGTAAGTTGTGCGTGGATCGCGGAGAGTACATGAGCCTCCCGTGCTGTGTCATGCACAACGAGCCACATGATAAGATGCGCGTCCTCCGCGACCCGGATTGAGGTAACTGACGCCACCACGAGGACCTACTAAGTAGTGGGAAATGGGCATTCTAAATTGGGAGAAAAGGGGATAAAATTAAAAAAATATGTATATATATATATATATATATATATATATATATATATATATATATATATATAAAAAGAAAAAAATAATGCAGGCTAATGTGGTCTTCTAAACACATAAGCGCCGTTCTTACAGGTTTTTGAGGAGTGCATATGTGCGTGAACAGACCAGACAACAAACTTCATAGGATGGAGCCCAACAATAAGTAAACACATCGGAAAGAATTCAACATTTCTGGGACTACAGTGGGAAAAGCACACACACTATAAACTATACCCATTTATACACAACAATGTAAAATATCAACTGTCTCTTACGTTCACGTATATGTGCTCATACATTGGGGGAATCCCAGAGTTTTAAGTAAGAAGGAAACCCCACTAATTCAGTGCAATGTAACTGCAGGCCGCGATAGAAAGTTAAGGTTACAAACACAGCAACAATTCTGGAATATCTGGAAATAAAGTGGAGCAACAGAAAATAAATAGCGAAGGCTTCCTCGGATACCATGTTTGTTTTTACACAAGCGTCATTGGGAAATTACGTTGCTGTGGAGAAAGCTGCTTACCGACCGAGCTGCATGTATACAGGAGTAAAGAATACGGCGCTAATACAATGCATATAAACAGTAACGCTGCTTTCTCGCAATAAACCGCTTTTTGGTGTCCATGTAAACATAATCACTGATGTTCAATAATAAGAATTTGGAGTGGAATGATACATTTTAGAAAACTATAAAATTCATTTTGGTGCTGCTACAGTGCAGAAATTACACACTTCACCTTTAACAACTGTCAGAATCCTTTTACGGCATTGGTTACCTTGAGGAAATTTAAGAATGTAGTCTTCAAAAAAGAAAATCTTACCTCTTCCAGCTCCTGCCTCTAGTCATTTTGAACAAGCAGCCAAAGAATAGAGAAATGTAAAAATCATAAACCATAACAAATTATATTGATCTAGGATGACTTATGTTTTGTTTTCCAGTGTAGACAGCATACTGATTATAATGGGAGCAATTTGCTTTTGACACGACATGATGCACCGCTCGTGTCTGTTGTAGACAGGGTGTGAGTGTTTACTGAGCTATTGGGCTAGGCAGTTTGAAGTAAGGAATTAAGAGCTTATATTGTAAATATTAATGAGCGAGGGATCAAGTCCACTGCAGTATTAGTGAACTCCTGAGGACTTGCAGGAAGTTCTTCCTGTGTATGTGCAGCAGTATATTTCTTACTTTTCGTCTCTCCTTCTCCTCCATATCATAGAAGAAGCACTGTGCATACTAGGTGAAAGAGAGTCATTTTAGAATTAGAACGGTGCCATTTAATGAAATGTGAATTTTGAGTAATATGTTTCTGCAAGGTCTTAATACAAAGGCATTGGACTGAATAAAATCATCATCTTTAGTTAATTGTTAGTACCTCTCTATTAAATTGCAGTAGCTCTGCCTTCAGTCCTTTGTGATCGCCCTCTCTGATGCATTGGATAATCCTCTCTACATTCATTGCTGCACAAAAACACAAATAAAAGCACAAATAATGAATCAACCAACAAAAACAACTATGCAAAAACAAACATGTAAACTACTAGAGAGGCTACTATCTCTCTAATTTACATTAAAAAAAAAAAAGAACTAAATATGATCATGTAATGCCATACCACCATTTAAGCTCCCATATAAAGGCATTTTATTATTTACATCTTTTCCAACTAAAATATCCTGATCTGTGCTTATTCAGTTTCTTAAATGGATAGTTCACTCAAAAACGAAAATTCTAAATTACAGCCCCAAATATGCAGTAAAAAGTGAATGGTGACTGAAAAGAACATACTGCCTAACATCTCTTTTTGTGTTCCACAGACAAAAGACAGTCGTACAGGTAAGTTAATGGTTCCAAAGAGTTAATCCTCTTACCTGCGAGATTGCCTCCACCTGAGTGCGCCATGTAGGATCCAATGTGCTGGAGCCTTTGACAAATTGTACCGTTGATCTTTAAAGAATTTCAATTACAAACTAGAAACTTGTGAATATGTGATTCACAATCTCTTCCAAACACCAGGCCTTTTACTCTGTATCTCTGTTTTTATCTGCCTCTTTCCCTTTCTCTGTTTATCTCTACCTCTGTCCCTACCCCTTTTGCATCTGTAATCCTGCAGTGCATTAGTTATGTTCTAATCCTTTAATGTCTTTCCACTTCATCTCTTTTCACTGACCCTTTAATAACCAGAGAGCCAGTTGATGGTGCAGTGGTGCACAATAGCCTCAAAGTGGCAGTTCATTTGAAGTGAGAGTGGGGCCACCCTGACTACTGGTACACCAAAAAACCTGCTTTTTATTAACCAATCACCAGTAATATTAAGCAGACACAATTAGCACCGAAAGCGCAGACTTTGTCGCCGTGTTTGCTCCACTGCGTAATCTGCACGAATAAGGCACTAAGACTGAGGTGCCTTTCTTATAAGTATTTAATGAACACACTTGCAAGGTGGACTCAAAACCATACGGAGACTCTAACTACGACTGGTGGAGAGCAATGAGCCTCCAAATTCTCTAGCTTATATGGGCCCTAGGAGGCAGCTGGATTTCATCATTCAGCATTCCTGATAACAGACTGACGTACAGTAATAATTTGTTTTTCTCTGGGGTTAGCCACCCCCACCTTTGTGACTCTAGCCTCCTCACCCGGAGGCGGGGGTGCGAGGCCACTCTTATCTCCACAGGTGCAGGGAGTGAGTTTAGTCATGCACATAGAGAGAAACACAGAGAACACACAGTATATTCACTTAAGACTTAATGTATGATTGTGATTACATATTACTTAGTATATAATATTAACATTTCTATTACAGTCCCTCCTGTGAGCATTATATGCTCATACTAATGATTAGAAAATTTGATAATTTTGATTTATAGCATAATCGTCATAGTAATATCACATCTAGAGCTGAATAGCTGTTTTTTGTTTGTAAGAAATAGCAAGCTTTTAAAAGAAACACACATTATTCATATTTCATCTTCAGATTCAGTATCATCATGAAATGCTGGTACCCAATCTGGAATTTGATTCAAATCAGACTGCTTTTCAAGATCATATAGATCTTAAGCAAACAGTGTGTGCAAATATAAGCCTCTTTCAGTTGGCGCAATTTATTCTCAGAGAATTCATCCAACCACAGACAATCAATCAATGCTTTGCTTCTTGTTTGCATTTTCTCCAAACTAATGAGTGAACTCCTCATCCTCTGTCAAGTTTAAGCTAGGTTACTATTTTAAACCCATGATAGGGTGCTCCTTGGTGATCACTGATCTGACCTAAGAAACATTTGCCCTGACAATATTTCAGCAATTATGATGTGTGGGAAACGGTATTCCTGCCGGCTGTTTAGAATCAGAAATAGTGAAGCCCGATTCAAGAACGATTCATTCTTTTGAGTTGGTTTTTTTCAGTCAGTTGATCAAATGGATTTTCAAAACAGTCTGAATCGATTCACAGTTCAGTCTGGATCGTTCAGACAGCTCCCTCAAACATGGAATCATTTGGGCCATTTTTTCACTCAGTAAAATAGGAACGGAATCCTTGAGAACAAATTTAATTAAGTGGGTATTTACATACAGTTGAAAAGTCTATTTATTTGAAAGGTAACTTTAAGAAAACTTAAACTAGTAGGCTACTGTGTCATGTGAAGTTTAAAAATGCTTTGTAGCCCATAGTTACAGTATTGCTACACATACTGTTAATGTGAAAATTAAAAAATGCGTCTCTCAAATTCACCAGAATTAAATGATTTGGTGTTGTTTTAGCAAACTAAAATAAGGAACTAAGCTTTTGTGGCAGATATTTTCTTCAGATAAATTTAAGGAGATTCCAAATTAATTTACTGTGATTTTACAGAAGTAACAAGAACTGTAACAACCAGGGTTGTGGACTCGAGTTGCAAATTTTATTATTTGCAACTCAACACGTCATAATCAAAGAAGACTTTTGACTCGACTTAGATTTTGACAACAATGACTTGCGTCTTGACTTGGACTCGAGCCCTCTGACTTGGAAAGACTTTATACCTTCTAAAACCCAAGATCAGAGCAAATCAACAATTCATTTCCCCAATATACAGTTCATTTGATTTTTAAATCTGAATTTCCACGTTCCACATTCAACCAATCAAACAACCAACCAATAAACTTCTACAAGAGTAAGACCAAGTTTGAAGACTGCACATTCAAGGATGACACAAATGTCCAATTTTGTCTGAAAACCCACAGACAGAGATAAGTTGAGATTGTTAGCTGTTACACGTCAGTTATGGTTCAGTAGCATTCAACGTATCGTGTTAGCTGGGTTAGCTAGCAGTTTTGGAGTGACTTATTTTGGATGCCTCATAGCTGAAACCAGCTAAAAGATGCACTGTGGACCAACAAATTTAGGGTTGCCATCCGTCCCTTAAAATATGGGATCGTCCCGTATTTTAAGATGAAATGATGCGTCCTGTATCGAATCAATACAGGATGTGATTTGTCCCATATTTGAGCTGGTCAAATGGTGTCATGGCGAAATGGTTCCAGACCATTAATTTAACATTAAGTAGGACATTTTTGCCCACGGTGGGTAAGGGGCTGTCTGAAAAGTCTACACATTGTACTAAAACTTGCAGATACTGTGGAGGGTGTAATTACTATAGTAATTAACATTTGGACACTAATTTGGGTAAAGAGCACTAATAACTTGTTTAAGACTTGATGCTTTAAGTTGTGGACTTGGGACGTTTACAATGAAAAACGTAATTGTAGATTATGCCTTAAAAATTGCGTATATTATATATATATAATGTCTTGGCACCAAGACATTAGCAGCAGATCCTTGAAGTCCTGTAAGTTGTGAGGTGGAGCCGCCATGGATCGGACTTGTTGGTCCAGCACATCCCACAGATGCTCAATCGGATTGAGATCTTGGGAATATGGAGGCCAGGGCAACACAATTAAATCTTCATCATGTTCCTTAAACCATTCCAGAACAATGTGTGCAGTGTGTCAGGGTGCATTATCCTGCTGAAAGAAGCCAATGCCATCAGGGAATACCATTGCCATGAAGGGTTGTACCTGGTCTGCAGTGATGTTTAGGTAGGTGGCACGTGTCAAATTGACATCCACATGAATGGCCGGACCCAGGGTTTCCCAGCGCTATAGCCTTCGTTGCCCTCGCGTCGATGAGCCATGGGCGCCCAACACTCTGTCGCCAGTTTGTGGTTTGTCCCTCCTTGGACCACTGTCGGTATGTACTCACCACTGCTGACCGGGAGCACCCCACCAGCCTTGCCGTGTAAGAGATGCTCTGACCCAGTCATCTGGCCATTACAATTTGGCCCTTGTCAAAGTCGCTCAGGTCTTTACTCCAGCACATTTGTCCTGCATTCAACACGTTGACTATAAAAACTGACTGTTTGCTTACCATCTAATCTACACAGACCTTGACATGGGGCCTTTTTAGAAGATTATTATTCGTTATTCGCTTCACCTGTGAGTGGTGTGTGTGTGTATCTATCTATCTATCTATATATATTATTTGTGTTTAGCACCCCAGTGAGCAAGTCAAAGGCAACTGTGGCAAGGAACACAAAACTCCATAAAATGCCATACCCTCTGATATTCGTGTTTTATTTTTTCGTGCTTTAAGTTGGAGAGCGAATGCGTTGTGCCCCTCTCATCTGAATTGGCAGATACCGCTATCTGTCACAGCATTAAAGAGCATCAAAACAACATTTATTGTTTGAATTTCGTGATTAAAGTGACATTATTTGAGATTAAAATTGATTTTCTACAAAATCTACACCTGACACAAATGACGGAGTATGTCAGATTTGTGGATATATTGCTGTAACCGGCGCTGTCCTTTGCTTTCAGTTTGTGTTGTGAGTGTGCAGATAATAATGAGACCAGACACTGGTATACAAACTCAAACTTGGCTTGTTTATTGGCTGCCATGAATCTGTGTGGGTATATCAAAAGATGGGTTTCAATGAATGGCTTGTCACGTAAATCATTCCTCTGTCTCAAGTTTAGCACAGACTGTGAGCAGGTAATTTATAGCAATGCAATAAAAATAAACGTGTTAAAATGTGTGTAGTAGGGGAGGAGGTTGTTGAGAAAGAGAGTTGAGAAAGAACATTATACAACATTAACAAGGATTTAACTAAAAGGCAACTTTACTATGTGTGAAGCTCTCTTAGTGTGTGTGTGTGTGTTTGTGTGTGTGTGTGTGTGTTTGTTTGAGTATAATGGTAGCGGGAGTTTGTGAATCTGTCATGTATTTGAGTCAATGTGTTTCCTGACAGGATACACACCAGTGCATAGTAGGCAAAACACAAAAAATTACTCACAAACATGCATACAATACATACACATACAAATACACACTGCCCCCAGTGGCATTGGTTGGCAATCAACAACAGGATGTGCCTGTTAAAGATAGGGAAATGTTTGAAAAGATATACACAGCAATTCACATGAGAATAATCTCCCATCAGCGTTCCCTGTCCCCTCTGCATCCACAAACTGACGCACACAGACATAAATCACAATAAGTGCTCAAACAACAGGGTCTCTTTTGGAGGTTCTACACCTGAGAGTTGAGTCTAATCAAGTGTGTTACAAAAATCCTGCATTTACACCTGCCATTCGCATCCTGTTGACAAGCTCCTCTGTACTAAAAAGTGATTATGTCTTGGCCAGCAAGTCAAGCTGAATGACGGTGAATCTAATTTAGAGTGAAAAAACATCACAAACATCATTGTTAATGGTAATACCTTGAACAAAACTCGAGTAATACGAAGTATGTAACTTTTTCGTTCTTAAAATACTTTCTCCTATTCCAGCTTAAAATTAAGAGATAATTATAAAGAAGCAGTTCATAGGTTAATTTTCTTGAAAACGGCAAACACTGTGTCTCTGTGGCGCTATAAAAATTCCCCTGTTCGTTTTAAGCAACCTGTTTCAAGAGAGGCAATAACACTGACTCGACCAGTGGCGCGAAGCCCTATACACACATGCAGCGACTTTACCGCTTGATGTCGATAGTCTCTGTACTGTGATGTCGCTAATGGGCGTTCCTTCTGTTGTCACTCTAACGTTATTGGTGGACTGCACGTCTGGCCATGTCATTTGAAAATATGATCACAGATTAGGCATTTTGCTAGTAAAACTACGATTTCATTCTAATTTGACAAGGAATTAGTTTTCTTGTCCCTAAAAATGCACATTCTGCAGCGGAGAGTGTTTTTTATATGAACTGCAGTAGTGCTCATTGCATCATATCATTAATAAGATGAACGACCTATCAATATACGAATCAAACTCACTCATACTCCCGACAGTTTCTTTTACACACATCAATTTTTATTATATCCATGTATGTATGTGGTTACAGGCAAGTCATATAGAATAGTGAAATCGCTCACAGAAACTTCTCCTCTGTCTTGCCTTCACTCGATTATCTCAAAGGAGACGGATGACGTAAGCTCCACTGACACTGTCTTCACTCCTATTGGCTGTTGCTCCCGAAAGTCGCACCACATTTACATCAAGTTCAACTTTTCTCAACCAGATGTCACTGTCGCTCGTGTTGCCGGAATTCGCCAACTCTCATTGACAATAAATGAGATGAGGTCGCTTTGTCACTGGAAGTCGCTGCATGTGTGTATGGGGCTTCAGTTGGGGTGGAACTATCTGTTTGTTTGATCGATGGCAGACGGGGGCGCTTTCATAAAACAGTTTTGAAAACAATGTTTATTTTTGCAATGCTGTTTGGTGGTGCTATAGTGGCGCAGAAATTACACACATTACACAGTGGTTTAATCCATGTTTTCTAAGGTGATCCAATCAGTTTTGAGTGAGAACAGACCAAAATATAACTCCTTTTTCAATATAAATTTTCACATCAGCAGTCTCCTTGGCAATCATGATTTCAAACCAGATTACACTTTCTAGCGCCATCTAGCGCTCCGCACATGCATCAAGCACTAGGAAGTGTAATCGAGCTTGAAATCATGATCGTGCCTAGAATCTGCAATGGCAAGATTTATATTGAAAAAGGAGTTACATTTTGATCTGTTCTCACCCAGAGTGACTGGATCGCTTCAGAAGTCATGGATTATGGAGTCATATAAATTACTTTAATGCTGCCTTTATGTGCTTTTTGGACCTTCATAGTTTTGGTCACCATTCACTTGGACCTTCAGAGCTGAGATATTCTTCTAAAAATCTTCGTTTGTGTTTTGCAGAATTTCTACAGAAAATAATTTTTATTTAAAAAATTAAATACAATTATTTAAAAGATATTGAAGTCTCATTTTACTTCTCTATTTTTATTTTAACATATAAAATAAACCTTTTGAACAGCTCTGATTCTGAAGCAAATATAAGTTAATAAATAGATACATAAATTAACAGTTAATAAATAAAGTAAGATTCGAAAGATGAAAGCCCACATCTTAAAATAAATACAAAGTAATAAGAGTAATTTATAGATAAGATAATTTACAGACACATGGTGAATGGGCAGCTGGAGGGTTGCCTGTGGGTCTGCCGTGTCTCCAGTGAGGCTGTTTATGATGTTATGGTTTTCAGAGTGGAAGTAGACGCATAGCAGGGTCAACTTGAATGGGGGTGAATGAGAGACCACAGCAAATTTAATTTTTGCTTACCTATTTGCTCCAACAACAAAAGAAAAAAAAATCAACCATTACGCTTTCACAGCTTTGCAAAAGAAGATAAAAATATAGAGTGCTGGATAACATCAGTAAGAAGAGAGAAATAGGCCAAATTGTCTGTCACTCCATCAGCTGCGTTAGAAGCCTCATTGCAGGTATGGTAACTGATTTTTTTTTATTTTTTTACTTTTACTTATTCCATGGTAATATAATATAAAGTATAATGTTATAAATTTACACTAAATATATTTTAAATTGGAAATATAAAAAACATTGCTACATTTACATCATTAAAGAAGGCGGAAACACATCATAACAGGTCTGTGAAAAGGGTCCATTGGACTTTTTAGGCTCCAAATATTATAGTTGCTGAGATATAGCCCTTGTGACAACTTCCCAGTGTGACAACTAGCCCCGACCTGTATATACTTGCAAGGCTTGGTATAAGGCCAAATACAACTTGTATTGCATAAATATGACTCACTCTCTTTTCACTTCTTGCTCTCAGTTTATGAATGTACAGTATATACAGTTCATAACTGAAAAGAGAGTGAGCCATATTTTATGCAATACAAGTTGCATTTGGCCTTATACCAAGACTTGTATGTTTGTAGCAATTTTTTGAGAACAAAAGGGATTATTAAGTTAATACATTCTTAAAAAGTAAAATATATTTCTATGGTGAATATAATTTTTTTCTAGTATACTTAGTTATAAAATAAATAATTGGCTATAAGTTGCTTTTTTGAGTGCAATCAATTATTTTTAAGAATCCAAATCCAGTCATCATGGAAAACTCATGGAAATTCACTTTTAAAAAAGTGTGGGAACCCTGACTGAACAAAAAGTAAAAATTTTATACATTTATTTAAGATGATTAACACGAAAACTCAAAAGAAAAGAGTTATTATAATTAAAAACCATTGTGGCTCTATTTTTGTAAAAACTACTCAAACAACAACACGAAGAACATATAAAGTGTTGAAAAGCTATACCCTTGAATATCAAACAGCTGTCTTTGAGTTCGTTTCAAACTGTTTTAACCACAAACCACTACTATTATTCTGTAGACTGCCTATAATGTCTCTACTAAAAAGTAGGCCAGTACACATTTTCCTGTAAGTCATGAACCACTTAAGATGCTGCACGCTAAAATTTCAGAACACCAATAAATTCTTTCCATGACCTGTTAAATATCAATGTCATGGTCACCGGACAACACAGCATAGTACACTTTATTAGGAACAATGTGGTTCTGACGTGGTCTTCTGCTGTTGTAGCCCATCCGCCTCAAGGTTCGATGTGTTGTGCATTCTGAGATGCTATTCTGCTCACTACAACTGTACAGAGTGGTTATCTGAGTTACCGTAGCCTTTCTGTCAGCTCAAACCAGTCTGGCCATTCTCTGTTGACCTCTCTCATCAACAAGGCATTTCTGTCCACAGAACTGCCGCTCACTGGATGTTTTTGGCACCATTCTGAGTAAACTCTAGAGCAGAGGTTCCCAAACTTTTTCCTTCGAAGGACTAAAAATCCAACTTGATTGAGGGCCGTGGGCCGAAAGTAAACATTGCATTATGACAAACTCAGGGCCTGAAATGTATTTTTGAAAATGGGGTGGAATTCCCCCCTTACATGGGTCATATGGGGGGCATTTTCCAAATGTTTTGGCTATTAAATTGGAACTAGAGATGGAGATGAGAGATGTAACAGGTGTTTTAAGTGTCTCTCTTCACCATGCAGCTGGTACATTACACAAAGCATTTAGCTATTTGTCTTAACACTTACTTGGTTTACTCATTTTAAACCATGACTTGCACTGCACATAAATAACTAATATTGGCATTATATTCATGATGTTTAGCCAGAGGGGAACTGGACCCCACAGTGAGCCTGGTTTCTCCCAAGGGTATTTTTCTCCGTCGCATTCAGCTTGCTCAAATAAAAATGACTTGACTATTTCTGCCTTTCTTGCAAATGTGCTACATTAAGAATAATGAGGGAGCGCCAAGATATGAAGGACGTTCGCCATCACGCGCTTGCAATATTAACAGCTTTGTTGATTATAAACAGGAAAAATATAGTTTTATTGTGTCACTCACTTAAAGAGACGTGGTATAATGCCATTTGCATGTCGCATTAACAGGTTTAGAAAGGTTTATACATCTGTAACATCTTAAGTTCAGTAACTATGTGACAAAGCGCTTCCTCACTGCGCACGCTTACACTAAATTCAACAAGTGCTCAAACATGCTGCTGACAGCTGCACGAGAGAGAAAGTGAGAGACATAGAGTGGATTTACCGACCCCCCCCCCCTCCTCTTGCCATATATTGCAAGTGGGCCAAATAAAAGTTCATTACCTGGTTTGGGCATCTTTGCTCTAGGAACTGTTGTGTGTGAAAATCCCAGGAGATCAGCAGTTACAGAAATACTCAAACCAGCCCGTCCGGCACCAACAATCATGCCATGGTCAAAATCACTGAGATCACATTTTTCCCCATTCTGATGGTTGATGTGAACATTAACTGAAGTTCCTGACCCATATCTGCATGATTTTATGCTCTGCACAGATGCCACACGATTGGCTGATTAGATAATCTACATGAATAAGTAGGTGTACAGGTGTTCCTAATAAGGTGTTAAGTGAGTTTATATCTGTGCCAAAACAATTATGTAAACTGAGTCAGGTGAATTATGTGTTTCTGTCCCCTAAACAAGCTGGTAACTACATGATGCATGTTTGTATATGTGTAAACATAAATGTTTCCAGGTGGCACTTAGTTCAAACGCTTTTAGTATCACAGCAGTGACTCAGTATGTTATTTTGACTGGGAAAACAACCCCAGATGTCCAAAGCAGGAAAAGTACACAATAGAATCTAGGAGGGAAACAGTGAACAAGCAAGTGGGAAAAACTAGGTTGACAGGAGGGGAAGATGAGAATATGGGAAGGGGTTCGAAGAGCATTAAGCTGAACGAACAATCATCTTCTTTTTATAGCTGAAATCAAATGACACATCCAAATTCCTGGAAGTTCTGTCTGAAAGGATTTTATTTGGGGACTGTGTTGAATTTTGAGGATTAACAGAGACGGACAGGATTTGGAGTACCAAGGGGAAAAAACTGAAAGAGACGGAAAAGTGTGACTCAGGTTAGGGGAACAAAATGACAGGAAAAGTGTAACGATAAAGGCAAAGCTCGTGTGAGGGGCTATTTTAAGAGATGGCTTTCCGGCAGGTGAGAAAACTGAAGAAAAAATAAAAAATAAAAAAATCTTGCTTGAACAAACATGTTGAGACCTATAGGGAGGTGAGGGAAAAGAAGAGGGAGGTTTTGTAGGAAGTATGACCACACTGAAGGTTTGGGAAAGAAACATATAAGATGTATTATTATTATATATATCACATTTACATCAGTTAAATGGAGAATTGTCCACTTGGAGAAAGGTACACATGCATTACATTCACTAATTTATTATTATTTAAAATTAAGAGGGATGAGGCACTGAGGCCATACCCCCTTAACCCCCCCCCCCCCCCCCCATTATCCATCCATCATATAAATACAGTGAACGCAGAGGAGATTTATAACTTACATGCACTTGTCAAAGCAAAAGCAAAACCAAAGACCAGGTGGATTTTAATTAGTTCTTTGCACAACTGTTTCTAAGGATTGATGGTCAGAACAAAAAGTGTGAAGTTTTTGCCTTCCATGCAAGGTAAGTTATTTTGGTTATGTTTATCCTTTAAGCTTGGACTGCTGAATTAGCATTAAGAAATGTAGAAATATCTACAAAATATCTTATTTTTCAATATAATTTTAAGTTTTAATTGGTTACATTTAACTGTGAATCAAGAAATGTTCTTTACCTCTGCTGTCATCCTGTTATATGATTAAAAACAGTGTTAGAATTGAGGGGAGTCGGGGGGCAATAAGAGTTAAGGGTCGCCCCATAAACATGCTTTGTTGAATAAAAAAAACAATCTCTCAAATTATTGCCCTGACATAACACGATTGTTTTTTCGTCTACCTAATCTAATCAGTGATCTGAAATTGGGGCTGGGGTTAGTTTGGTTTAGGGCTAGGTCCCCAGTTTGGGAACCCCCCCCCCCCACCCCCCCAAATGCCCTGACACAATTTGAACACTGAGAAATGACTGTGATGACATTGATGATGATGATGATGATGATTAATGTTTAGGCAAGTTTGTTACAGTGTTTAACAGTACAAATGCCAAATTTGATGCATTTTACATTATAACTCCACAGGTTTTACTATTATGGAAGTAACTGTTTTGCTGTTGCTGACCATACCTATGAGCACAGCCTCACCAGTGAGACAGATACAGAGGTGTGTGCAGTCTATATAGCATCAATATATATATATATATATATATATATATATATATATATATATATATATATATATATACACACACACACACACATGCTCTTTCACAGTATATTCACAGCTATATGTACTTTCAACAGAACACAGACAGACAGCCTCTCACATGTGAAAAGCATCCAGAGGTCAAGGGATGAGACCTTGGTTGGGATTTCCAGAGAGAATTTATCAATGAATACAGATACCAAAATGACCAGCAAAACAGAGCCAGGTGCAGCATCTACTCTGCTTCTACAAACCATCCTTAAAAAAGCCAGAGAGTAAGTGCACCATTTAAATCTAAATTGTATGCTTGCACATTTGATATGCAAGATCATATTCAGTAACAACAACATGTAGTGTAAAAAAAAGGAAGTATAAATATGTCTTCTACTCTGGTGCATTTTTGGGCTGCCGCCCACAATTTTTCACACTCAAATTTAAAAGCTCACCATTCACATATATTGTGGACTAATTGGTCTCATTTTTCAGAGAACCCTGTAAATAAAAAAAAGACTCCAATTATTCATAAATAATATTGTATGTGTTTATAATCTTATGATAAACAAAGTTTTTCAAAAAAAAAAAAAAGTTTTTTTGTTGTTCTAAATTTGTAAACATGTAATTCTGGTTCTGTTCACTCAACCTCACTTTGAAAAGTCTCCTTTTATTCCACTAGATAGCAGCAAGCACTAGAAAAAAAAGATTTTTTTTCTCTATCACTTTCCATCACAATAAACAGATCTCAAATGTAGGTGGCGCTCTAACGCATTTTAGCCCACACATACTGTATGTGCTCATCCATAGACATTCATTCTAATTTTCAGCTCAAGCACCACCCTAGTTGTTTCACAGAATATATTCAGCTTCTGAGTGGACTAGAAGCTCAATCTAGGTGCCATTAGAAAGCTGAGATCCTCACCTTTGCGATGATATATACACAGATCAGCTACAACATTAAAACCACCTGCCTAATATTGTGTAGGTTCCCCTTGTGCCGCCAAAACAGTGCCAAACCGCATCTCAGAATAGCCATTCTCTGTTGACCACTCTCATCAACAAGGTGTTTCCGTCAACAGAACTGCCACTTACTGGATGTTTTTTGTTTTTGGCACCATTCTGAGTAAATTCTAGTGACTGTTTTGCATAAAAATCCCAGGAGATCAGCAGTTACAGAAATACTCAAACCAGCCCATCTGGCACCAACAATCATGCGGTCCAAATCACTGAGATCACATTTTTTCCCCATTCTGATGGTTGATGTGAACATTAACTGAAGCTCCTGACCCGTATCTGCATGATTTATGCACTGCACTGCTGTCACACGATTGGCTGATTAGATAATCGCATGGATGATTGTTGGTTCCAGACGGGCTGGTTTGAGTATTTCTGTAACTGCAGATCTCCTGGGATTTTCACACACAGCAGTCTCTAGAATTTACTCCGAATGGTGACAAATAAAAAACATCCAGTGAGCGGCAGTTCTGAGGATAGAAATGCCATGATTGTTTGACTTTGACTTTTCTTTTTCCATTTGCCAATCCATACCTGCTGAAGCCGAGGGGTGCCAGTAATAAAAAAGAATGAATCAATATATTAATTTGAAAATAAAAAGTGAATAAACCAATTTATAAATGGACAAATAAATATACACATTTAAATGTGTTTATTTAATTCACATGTAAAAATTTAATTATATTTAACAATTAAATTGTGCATTAAAAATAGTGTATTTAGTTCATGTTTAAAATGCAATTAAATATAACAATAAAATAGCACATTAATAAGTAAATAAGTTTTAAATGCACCTATTAATTTGCGTTTTAAAAAAGCATTTGGAAATTGCTTTTCTTAATTCATTTGCCAGTTGCTTTTCTTCATCTATTTGCCAATGGCTTTTCTTTATCCATTTGACAATCAAGGTTAAAAATGTCACTGGACAGTTGACACGTGGGAGCAACCAAGTGATGGGTATCTCTGAAAAGTTCAGATTCTAAACTTACAAATAATATATCATATGCCTAACTTTTGTATACGGAGACTTTAAAGTTTTAAGGGTAAACCTTTTTGCGATATAGCGCTCCCCGCCGAAGGGTCCATACAGTTTATGGGGTTTTAAGTAATTTTGGGTTTTATCATACATTTTATATCGGACATACAATTTTGAACAATAATTGCTCTTAAAGAAGTTATGTAATATATATATTTTTGTTATGTTTTGGATTTGGTCACAATAGAGCAATTGTTTAAAAAAAATTGTAGCCCTCATTTGCCATAATTGTTAATATTGAAGTGTGGGTAAGGGGTAGATTATAAACTGCTGTTGTATTTCACTGATGTTATGCATTTAAAAAGTGTCTCTTTGGGGATTAAAGTTCATTTAAAAATAAATTTTACTTATATTTGCTTGGTTTTAATAGTCTGATTCTTTAGTTCTGTGCTTCATTATGTGAGACTGTATCTAGCATTTGAGGATATGTTGTCAATTGACATTATATACACCTAAAATACACATACAAACTGATATTATAGAGCTTTTACATTTACTGTTATAATTATCACATGCCTACATTACAGTTATACAGAGTAATGACTGCTGACATGTCTATATGTTTTACCTTATGTTTGAGGTAAAAATTCAAAGCCTTAGGCTAAACATTTTTGAATAAATCAGCAAAAGTGTTACAATTAATCCTGCTCTACCCTACTTACAATGTGTCTTATCATAGATTAGTAGAAATGTAGAACTACATGGAATTATGATTGACTTCTCTTTGGCAGAAGGCGGGCTGCTCAAAATGGCTGTCAGCTTGGGACATGTCAGGTACACAACCTGGCGAACAAGTTATACCAAATGGGACAGAGCAACGGAAAAGAAGAGTCCAAAAATGCAAATGATCCAAAGGGATATGGACGTTAAGAATACATAACAGGACAACTTGAAGATTTCGGCTCAAATCTCAGCATTTATCAAGAGACAGAATGTGTTTGACTGGTACTGCTCAGGCTGTAATGCACAAATGGAAAAAAGAGCTATAATTTAAATAAGTTAAATATTGCATTTGTATTAACTAATTAACTATATATGATTGTGTATGTCTTTGATAGACTTTCTTTAGGCTGCTCTTATTGTATAAAGATGGTGTATGTATTGTAAGCAAAGATTGTATATAAAGATGACAAAAGTATTAAAATGAATAACACAGACTTTTAAAGACTTCATGGGTCCAAATTTTGGAGTCCAATATAAAATTACATACTATGACAGCTTCATCTTGCTTGTCTGCATAAGTATAGATCAGTCCAGAAAATATTCTGTTCTAGGCCTATCTAGTTTTAGGTTTACTGCATCAGCAGGCACTGTATAGTGAGCTGTAGCTGTTAGATATTTCTATTTGCTGTCCCAAGAGCATTTGTTGTTGCATGTGTAGCTATTACAGGATGAGTGTTTTTCATGAGAAAAAATTAAAATCAACTCTAAAAACTCTCAATGTGAAGAAATCACACTTTTAAAGGGACAGTTCACCCAAAAATGAAAATTATTTACTAATCCTCATGTCATCCCAGATGTGTATGACTTTCTTTCTTCTGCAGAACACAAACAAAGATTTTTAGGAATATATTTCAGCTATGTAGGTCCATACAATGCAAGTGAATGGTGGCCAGAACTTTGAAGGTCCAAAAAGCACATAAAGGCAGCAGACAAGTAATTTATCCGACTAGTTAAATCCATGTCTTTAGAAGTTATATAAAAGATATGGGTGAGAAACAGGTCAATATTTAAGTCCTTTTTTTACCATAAATCTCCACTTTCACTTTCACATTCTTCTTCTTTTGTTTTTGGTGCATTCTTTGTATGTATCACCACCTACTAGGCAGGGAGGAGAATTTATAGACATGGATTAAACCATTGGAGTTGTGCGGATTACTTTTACCCTGCCTTTATGTGCTTTTTGGACCTTCAAAGTTCTGGCCACCATCATATTTGCTAAAAATCTTTGTTTGTGTTCAGCAGAAGAAAGAAAGTCATATACATCTAGGATAGCATGAGGGTGAGTAAATGATGAGAGAAATTTAATTTTGTGTGAACTATTCCTTTAACTTCAAAAAAGGAGCTGTATACTCGTATCTAGTGCCAAATAAATGTTTGTGCTTATCTGCATAGTTTACAGCTACTTTTGTATGCATTGTTAATTGTTTTATATGGTAAGATACGTGTGTTTTATATTTTGATCAGACTTGTGCTCATAGCGACATTCAGTTGGTAAGCAACTCTGTCTCTCATGACAAAAAAATCTTTCACACAAAAATAATGAGACCAAGGGCAAGTCTCTTCCAGTCCTTCCTTCGCCAACCACACCCTGCCGACGGTGGTAACACCTGAACTCACGGGTAAACTAACACAGAGGTCTCGTGCGATATACCGGACTTCCTCATTCACGGACGACGTGGACGTTATGAGCGACTGCAAAGCGCTTTAAAGTGAAACTTACGACAAACTTAAGTCATATTAAAAATTCCAAAACCACACAGAGATGGATGAGAACGACATCGAACAAGGTGGAGTGGGCGCAATGTCGAAAACAGATCTGGTAGGTCTCTCAGAAAGTTGAAATCACCTTTGTAAAAGGAGCGCTTATACTGTATGCGCGTGCTATTGTAATGTTACGGAAAAAATGCTGGTGATGAATTCACTATACTCGCACCAGCCTGCATAACACAGCATCATTTTAGAAGAATATTTCAGCTCTGTGGCTACTTAGAATGCAATCGAATGGTGACCAGAAATTCGAAGCTCCAAAAAACACATAAAGGAAAAATAAAAGTAATCCACATGACTCCACTGGTGAAATACAAGTACTTTTTTACTCTAAATCTCCACTTTCACTTTCACATGTGGTTTTCATATGTAAAAGTAAAAGTTTAAAAAAAGGACTTAAATATTGATCTGTTTCTCACCCACATCCATCATATCGCTTCTGAAGATATGGATTAAACCACTGAAGTCATATGGATTACTTTTACATTTCCATTGTGTTATTTTAAGAGCTACAAAGGTCTGATCACCATTCACTTACCTTTCAGACCAACAGAGCTGAAATATTCTTCTAAAAATCTTCAATTTTGTTCAGTAGAAGAAAGAAAGTCATATACATCTGGGGTGGCATGAGGGTGAGTAAATGATGACAGAGTTTTCATTTTTGGGTGAACTATCCCTTTAAATTATGCTGTCAAGTGATTTTATCACACAAAAATAATATTAACAAGAAAAGTTTTCATGTCTTGCGGCTATACTTTTTAAAAATATTTGAACTTTTACGGATTGTCCCATTTACTTCCATTGTCTTATTGTAACACAGATAAAAAAGTAAAAAAAAATATTTAAGAAAAGGAGGGTGAAATCAAAATTAATTTTGCTATTTTGCCAAATTAATGCTGTCACAAATGCTGTTGATTGAGCCTAACTTGTATTCAGGGTTGGGGAGTAACAGAATACATGTAACGGGATTACGTATTTAAAACACAACATATAAGTAACTGTATTTCACTACAGTTATAATTTAAATAATTGGTAATTAGAATACAGTTACATTCAAAAAGTATTTTGATTACTGAAGAGATTACTTTGCATTTTATTGTCATTTGTTTCATTTAATATTTAGTCCTTTCAGATGGAAAACATTTATACATATAAATGATGTAATCCAAAGTGCATTTGAACAGCGGTGAAACACTTTCTTATGATGTGTTACATTCATACGAGCAGACAGAGAAGTAAGTTTGAAGTAAGTCTGGAGCAGAAGAAATAGAAATAAACCTTGTGTAAATTGTCAGCTTTACACTGAGCTAAAATGCTATTTCTAGCCATTTTACATGAACATGTCCCAGGCACGATCATATTTTATCAAGAAAATTCACGTTAGATCATAATTTCTTTTTTTCTAGTAAGACCTTTGAGATTAGGGCAAAAGTCGTATTCTTGATAATAATTTTTGTATTGTTTTCCTTTAAAAATATCTAAAAATCCTTAAAACAAGATCAATTTGATTTATCTTGTTTTAGAAACAACACTGCATAAGATATTTAGGTTTTTCAGAGAATGTATTTTTAACATGTGTATTTTGTCTTACTGTACTGGCAGAGTTTTTACAGTCAAAACAAGTGATAAAATCTACCAGTGCTGAAGAAGTAATCCAAAGTATTTAGAATACGTTACTGACCTTGAGTAATCTAACGGAATACATTACAAATTACATTTTACAGCATGTATTCTGTAATCTGTAGTGGAATACACTTCAAAAGTAACCCTCCCAAACCTGCTTATATTGAACCCTTAATATTCCTTTACTATGCAGTGTTGGGTAAAACAGTAGTCCACTACAAATTACTAATTATTTTTCACTCTAAAATGTATTTATTGATTGAAAAAGTAATCCCATTACTAATTACAGTACTTTATCTATAAAACAGTTTTCACTGAAAAGTTCAATCAACAAATTAAAAGTAATGTGTATATTTGCTCCTCGTTTATTTTCGGTGTCCCTTCAGCTGTTACAGAAACACAAACAGACGTATACTGTATTTGACCATAATTCATGTTTTAAATGTTTTCTACATAAATTATTTTATTTGATAAATATGTGTAAACTAAGTAATGTACTGAAAAGTAATTAACTTAAGTGAAAGTCAGTTAATGTAATCGATTACAATAACTTAAAATGTAATGTCACACTATTTTTGCCTAAAATTAATTAGATTACTTTGTAATCAGATTACACCCTTGCCTATTTTTGCCTATTTTGTGTAACGGCAAGCTGTCATTTATCAGATGCTTTTTTCCCAAAGTAATTTACTATATCCTTATACAGTTACAGTCCAACTGGAGCAACCAAGTTATGTTAGATTGAAATGGTGATAATTTAATGATAATTTACACACATATACAGTGGTGTGAAAAAGTGTTTGCCCCCTTCCTGATTTCTTGTTTTTTTGCATGTTTGTCACACTTAAATGTTTCAGATCATCAAACAAGTTTAAATATTAGTCAAAGATAACACAAGTAAACACAAAATGCAGTTTTTAAATGAAGGTTGTTATTATTAAGGGAAAACAAAATCCAAACCTACATGGCCCTATGTGAAAAAGTGTTTGACCCACCTGTTAAAACATAACTGTGGTTTATCACACCTGAGTTCAATTTCTCTAGCCACACCCAGGCCTGATTACTGCCACACCTGTTCTCAATCAAGAAATCACTTAAATAGGACCTGCCTGACAAAGTGAAGTAGACCAAAAGATCTTCAAAAGCTAGACATCATGCCGAGATCCAAAGAAATTCAGGAACAAATGAGAAAGAAACTAATTGAGATCTATCAGTCTGGAAAAGGTTATAAAGCCATTTCTAAAGCTTTGGGACTCCAGAAAACCACAGTGAGAGCCATTATCCACAAATGGCAAAAACATGGAACAGTGGTGAACCTTCCCAGGAGTGGCCGGCCGACCAAAATTACCCCAAAAGCGCAGCGACGACTCATCCAAGAGGTCACAAAAGACCCCACAACAACATCCAAAGAACTGCAGGCCTCACTTGCCTCAGTTAAGGTCAGTGTTCATGACTCAACCATAAGAAAGAGACTGGGCAAAAATGGCCTGCATGGCAGAGTTCCAAGATGAAAACCACTGCTGAGCAAAAAGAACATAAAGGCTCGTCTCATTTTTGCCAGAAAACATCTTGATGATCCCCAAGACTTTTGGGAAAATACTCTTTGGACTGATGAGACAAAAGTTGAACTTTTTGGAAGGTGTGTGTCCCATTACATCTGGCGTAAAAGTAACACCGCATTTCAGAAAAAGAACATCATACCAACAGTAAAATATGGTGGTAGTGTGATGGTCTGGGGCTGTTTTGCTGCTTCAGGACCTGGAAGACTTGCTGTGATAAATGGAACCATTCGGCTGTCTACCAAAAAATCCTGAAGGAGAATGTCCGGCCATCTGTTCGTGACCTCAAGCTGAAGCGAACTTGGGTTCTGCAGCAGGACAATGATCCAAAGCACACCAGCAAGTCCACCTCTGAATGGCTGAAAAAAAAACAAAATGAGGACTTTGGAGTGGCCTAGTCAAAGTCCTGACCTGAATCCTATTGAGATGCTGTGGCATGACCTTAAAAAGGCAGTTCATGCTCGAAAACCCTCCAATGTGGCTGAATTACAATTCTGCAAAGATGAGTGGGCCAAAATTTCTCCACAGCGCTGTAAAAGACTCATTGCAAGTTATCGCAAATGCTTGATTGCAGTTGTTGCTGCTAAGGGTGGCCCAACCAGTTATTAGGTTTAGGGGGCAATCACTTTTTCACACAGGGCCATGTAGGTTTGGATTTTGTTTTCCCTTAATAATAACAACCTTCATTTAAAAACTGCATTTTGTGTTTACTTGTGTTATCTTTGACTAATATTTAAACTTGTTTGATGATCTGAAACATTTAGGTGTGACAAACATGCAAAAAAATAAGAAATCAGGAAGGGGGCAAACACTTTTTCACACCACTGTATATATATATATATATATATATATATATATATATATATATATATATATATATATATATATATATATATATACATTTTTACTTTTACAATTGACATCCTCTCACAGTTTAAGGGGCATTAAACACAAAGCTCACAAGTTCATATAATCTAAACAAGTGATGAGATAAAAGGTAAACAGGTTTGGCTTGTTTTCCTGATGGAGGGGGCTCAAGTGACTCAGGACCTAATTATAAAATTAAAGGTGGATTTAGGGTGAGTTGAGCTGTTTATTTACACAAGCTTTGTGATTTATGAGATTCATTTTGATCTTCCTTTTGTAATGACATTAATTAAGATTTGAAGATTACACACTTTAAGGTCCACATGAAAGTCTATTCGCAACCGATTTTACTTCCATAATATGAAGCATTTCCAAATGAAACAGGATAGTCAAAGAAAAAATGTAGGGCAGCACTTTATTTTATTCACTGGGAATTGAGTGGATCAAGCAAAGTGGGTGTTACATCACAGAATGGAGAATGGTGATTGGAGAGGAGGGGGTGAAAAGTAGGGCTTGGTGATGTCAGCCAAAAAGGAACATTGTTTCAGAGGCAGAGCAAGTTATTATATGTTAATAAGAGATTCCGAAGGCAAACATTTGTTTTATTTGGAATAATAACGAAGGTGCAATAAGAAAGTAAATATGGTCCATTTTAATTTTGTGATGACTTCAAACAGTGAGCCTTTGTTTTGAGCTGTAACTGATATCTGTTTGATGTGATCACTGAATTGAATTACTAATGCATTATTTTTAAAGTGATCCCTAAACAGAAAATACCACAAACACTTGCAGAAGTAAAGTATCAATATAGTTTTTTTTTTGTTTTTTTTTTTTCAATGTACATGTTTACCAGTGTATTGAAATTATGTTTTTGATTTTAGAGCTGGATCCCAGAATTCTTTAAAAAGAGAGTGTGCACAACATTTGTGGAGGACTCTTTCAGGTGAGATGCCTTGATTTTGAGTTTGCTTTTCTTCGTGCTACGGGGGAATAACTGTACACATCAGTATGAAGAGGGTCTTTCCATTCAAACACATTCTCATTAAGAAACTTGGTGACCCATGGTCCATATTGTAAATGTCACTCTGGTGCCTTATTCACTCGTAATGGAGCATTTTTGTCAAATACATTATTGTGACTGTACCACCTGTTACGTGTTTATATTGTTGAGAAGTGGTTAGGTTAGGGATGGGGTTAGGGGATGGAAAATTTTTATATAATTGTATAATGTAGCTATACCAATTATGATGTACTGTAAGTATACTGTAATAAAGCATATTGTGATTAAACACATAATATCTGAAGATTGCCAAGCTTAAGATGGAATCTTAAGGTAGAAAAAGGGAAGAATGATTGATTGGCCTGTTTAAAGCAACACAATGTTTGTGTAATATGTTAAAAATCAATCTTATCCCCTTACAGAATGTTGTGTATAGCAATATCCAGTTCTTGTGTATAGATACAATATAACAGATTGAGCCACCTTCTATCAATCTGTAGTAATGGACGTCTGTGTCAGTGTGGGCTCGCACGAGACATCCACGACTCTGTGGCTTTGGGCGATAACTTCAGCACGGCCATCGTCAGTCACTGGGACAGCACACAGCACTCCTCAGAGCAGCCAACGGATGCCTTTGGAGAGCTAGAGTTTACCGGAGCTGGCAAAAAACACAGCTATGTGAGTTCCCATTAAACAGGATAATGATCTGTTCAAATGGATGTAAATTTTGCTATAATGGGCCTGTATGAATCAAGGACCATATACAGTATATAAACCTTCCTGGAGTGATCTTTCACGTCATAGTATGCTGGACCATATGGATAATTTGTGGTCAGCTTTTATACTGTTATTTAATATGTGTTATGCATAGAAACCTGATACATTTTATATAGGTACAGTGTGAAAAATAAATTGATTAATCAACATGAATTTAAGAATTTGCATTAATGACAACATGCACTTGTTGGCATGGACTCCACAAGTTCAAGTGCAAATCCTGATATTCCAAATAGCAATGGAAGCAAAGAAGTCTGAACTTTTGAACAAAAGAGTTACCGGTACATACCAAAGTTCATGGTGAGTGTCGTACATTTTGCGTATTTAATTAGTGACCTAGAAATAGTGCAGAATATTAAATATTTGTTATGTTGTAAATGTTTAAAAACCTGAAGTATGTAACTTTTTCTGTGTTGAAATACTTTCTCCTAACCAAGCTTAAAATGCAGAGACAACTACTGTATATTTTAAGCCATTTATAAGATAATTTTCTCGAAAACTGTATACAGAGTGTCTCTGTAGCGCTATAAAAATTCCTCTTTGTTTTCAGCGACCCGTTTCAAGAATAGATAGTAACATTGACTTAACCAGTGGTGTGAGACTATCTATTTGTTTGACCAATGGCAGACGGGGGGTGGATTTTGAAAAGAGAAAGCTGTTTTGAAAACAAAGTTTATTTTTGCAGTTACGTTCAGTGGCGCTAGTGGTACAGAAATTACATACTTAAGCTATAAATTAGATTTTGATTCCCAGATTTTCACTGTGGTTTCAGACTTTAGCACATAGAAAGGTGTTATGTAGCTTAAAAGCTTGTATGTCACTATGTAACAAATTGAGATAGTCTGTTGCTGTACTTTACATATACTGGGTCTCATTTACAAATTATTGCGTAAAAGTTGTGTACTTAATTATGTGCACAGAAAAAGTTCTAATTTTCAGCCAGATTCACAACTGGGGCATACGCACATAAATTATTTCTTACCCTCATTCTAATGTTGAAGAACTAAGTGAAGAACGTAGTTTGGATCTCAGCACTGTTGCACATGTGCGAGGCTGTAGTTCCAGCTTCGGCCACTGGGAGGCAATTCGAATGTTCGGATAGACCGATTTTAGCAGACAAAACAGTCAGCGGTGAATTCACGAAACAGTTGTACCACTTTTGCGCATGCTATTTCAATGTAAAAACCTCATCTAATTCACTAACCGCCCACAATCTAGTTTAAGCAGGTGTGTCAGATCGCAGTGGCCTGCTGCATCCTCCTCTATATAGCGCTCAGGACTGACCCCCAAGATCAGAATTGCACAATGCAAATTGCGTTCAGCACAAATTTTGTGGATACATTTGTGCTTTTGCCTGATCTGCATAATTCCTTTAGGAAACCGGGCACTAAACCAGCGCAGACAGTGCATGCAAATGAATGCCACTTTTACGGGGCGCAGTTCATTTTAGGGAATTCCCCCATCACAGATTTTCCAGTGAGATAAGTCTGGAAACTATCACAGATCAAGCTATAAGATACATAATTTTTGTTACTCTAAAATAAAAACATTTGTTGGGTCATTTAATTATTTATTTTTCTAATAATAATAATAATAATAATAATAATAATAATAATATTATATATAATCATTTTAGCTCTGCAATGTTTTTAGAGCCTAGGGAGTCTGTTTTTTGTGGATGTGTTGCTTCGGTTGGACCTAAATGTAATCCTAATTTAGAATAAATTTAAGTATGAACTTATTGATGAATCATGATTTTTATGCATGAAAATGTTCGCGGATAGGTTTTACACACAGATACGTGATGGTTAGTGAAAGAGACCCACTCTTCTTTGGGATAACTACTATTACTGTTTTGTTTTTTACTCTCTTTCCCACAGTTTTTGCGTCTCTCCAGTAGCACACCCCCTTCTAGGGTCTTTGATATCATGAAAGTACACTGGAAACTGAAACAGCCCAACCTGGTGGTGTCAGTGGTTGGTGGTGAGGGGAAGTTAAAGATCAGAGGCTGGGTGCGAGACTTGCTGAGGAAGGGACTGGTTAAAGCTGCACAAAGTACAGGTGCCCTCTCTTTACCACCACCCATTATATTGATCTCATTTTTTAATTCCTGCTGTCTCCTGTGTGGTCAAAGGTGTGAAAGTGGACAAATTTGGGTAGAAGTTTTAGAATTATTGTCAAGTTAGTTTAGAGTGATTCTCCTGAATGAGCTTGTTTAAAAATCTTCTAGTTGTTTTGCCCTTTTTTGCAAAAAAATGCAGATGCCGTGTGACTACTTTCCTGTTGAGATATGTCACTTGAATGCACTGAATAGATTGAAATGAGAAGTGTGTAACCACAGTGACTTAAGCAAACCCCTGCCGTAACTGTGCCTGGAATTGTCAACTAACAGGATCCAAGCAGTTATATGAATCATGCATTTATTTCTATACTAATTGCTTACCATTAAAGGCCCAATTTCACAAATTAATCCTGGATTAATTATATAGTAAACCTGGATTATAGTTTTTATTGTACACTCACTGAGCACTTTATTAGGAACACTATAGTAATACTGGGTAGAGCCTCCCTTTGTTCTCAAAACAACCTCAATTCTTCATGGCATGGATTCCACAAGATGTTGGAAACATTCTGGTCAATGTTCACATGATCGCAACATGCAATTTCTGCTGATTTGTGAGCTGCACATTCATGCTGCGAATATCTGTTCTACCACATCCCAAAGATGTTCAATTGGATTCAGATCCAGTGACAGGGAAGGCTACTGAAGAACAGTGAACTCATTGTCATGTTCATCAAACCAGTTTGAGATGACTTTTGCTTTGTGACATGGTGCATTATCATGCTGCAAGTAGCCATTAGAAGATGGGTAAATTGTGGCCTTGAAGGGATGCACATGGTCAGCAACAATACTCAAATAGGTTGTGGCATTCAAGTAATTATTGATTGGTATTAACAGGCCCAAAGTGTGCCAAGAAAACATTCCCCACACCGTTGCACCACCACCACCAGCCTGGACTGTTAACACAAAGCAGGTTGAGTCCATGGATTCATGCTGTTTGCACCAAATTCTGACCCTACCATCTGTGTGCCTCAGCAGAAATCGAGGTTCATCAGACCAGGCTACATTTTTCCAATTTTCAACTGTCCAGTTTTGGTCAGCTTGTTCCCACATGCAGCCTCAGCCTGAAAGAAGTAGAACCCAACGTGGTCTTTTGCTGTTGTAGCCCATCCGCCTCAATGTTCGAGTTGTGCATTCTGAGATGCTATTCTGCTCACTACAATTGTACAGAGTGGTTATCAAATCAAATCACTTTTATTGTCACACAACCATATACACAAGTGCAATAGTGTGTGAAATTCTTGGGTGCAGTTCCGAGCAACATAGTAGTCGTGACAGTGATGAGACAATTTAAAATAAACATCAGATTTACAACACAGTTTAAAATCTAATATACACATAATAACACACAACACAATATACAAATAATAACATACAATGTACAGTATACAATACATACAATATAGAATACACATTATACAATACAAAAAAAAAGTATATATAGTATATTTTGAATGTACAGTAGGTTGTATTGTACTGTATTGACATTCAGGCTGTTGGTTGATAGTAAGTTGTTAAGAGAGAATATAATATAATAATAATATAATTTATGACAGTCCGGTGTGAGATATAAGAGTAATAAAGTGCAGTGCTGATGTATTTGATCGTAGGAGATCACGAGTTCAAAAGTCTGATTTCTTGGGGAAAGAAGCTGTTATGAAGTCGGCTGGTGCGGGTCCTGATTCTGCGATACCGCCTGCCTGATGGTAGCAGTGAGAACAGCCCATGGCTCGGGTGGCTGGAGTCTCTGATGATCCTCTGAGCTTTTTTCACACACCGCCTGGTATATATGTCCTGGAGGGAGGGAAGCTCACCTCCGATGATGTGTCTGGCAGTTCGCACCACCCTTTGAAGGGCTTTGCGGTTGTGGGCTGTGCTGTTGCCGTACCAGGCGGAGATGCAGCCAGTCAGGATGCTCTCTACAGTGCAGGTGTAGAACCGTGTGAGGATGTGGCGGTTCATTCCAAACTTCCTCAGCCGTCTCAGGAAGAAGAGCCTTCTTCACAACGGCTTCAGTGTGGATGGACCATGTTAGTTCCTCAGTGATGTGGACACCCAGGAACTTGAAGCTGCTGACTCTCTCCACTGGTGCTCCATTGATGGTGATGGGACTATGTTCTCTATCTCTTCTCCTGAAGTCCACCACAAGCTCCTTTGTCTTGCTGACATTGAGGGAGAGGTTGTGCTCCTGACACCAGTGTGTCAGAGTGAGCACCTCCTCTCTGTAGGCTGTTTCATCATTGTCAGTGATCAGACCTATCACCATTATATCATCAGCAAACTTAATGATGGCATTGGAGCTATGTGTTGCCAAACAGTCATGTGTGTACAAGGAATACAGGAGTGGGCTGAGAACACAGCCCCGCGGGGCTCCAGTGTTGAGAGTCACTGATGAGATGTTGCTGCCCATTCTAACCACCTGGCGTCTGCTTGACAGGAAGTCCAGGATCTAGCTGCACAGTGAGCTGTTTAAGCCCAGAGCCCGGAGTTTCTCATCAAGCTTGGAGGGCACTATGGTGTTGAATGCTGAGCTGTAGTCTACAAACAGCATTCTCACATAAGTGTTCTTTTTTTCCAGGTGGGAGAGAGCAGTGTGTATTGTAGATGCAATGGCATCATCAGTGGAGCGGTTGTTGCGGTAAGCAAACTGCAGTGGGTCAAGTGAGGAAGGCAGCACAGAGCAGATGTAATCTCTGATTGGTCTCTCAAAGCATTTGCTGATGATGGGGGTCAGAGCAACAGGACGGCAGTCATTTAAGCAAGTTATTTTGGATTGCTTTGGAACAGGCACAATGGTGGACATTTTAAAGCATGTGGGGACTACAGACAAAGAGAGGGAAAGGTTGAAAATGTCCGTAAAAACACCAGCCAGTTGGTTCGCGCACACTCTGATGACACGGCCCGGAATGCTGTCTGGACCCGCGGCTTTGCGGATATTCACCTGTCGGAAGGATCGTGTTACATCCACTACAGAGACGGAGAGTGAATGTTTATCTGAGTTGCCGTAACATTTCTGTCAGCTCGAACCAGTCTGGCCATTCTCTGTTGACCTCTCTCATCAGCAAGCTGTTTCTGTTTGCAGAACTGCCGCTTACTGGATGTTTTTTGCTTTTGGCGCCATTCGGAGTAAACTCTAGAGACTGTTGTGTGTGAAAATCCCAGGAGATCAGCAGTTACAGAAATACTCAAACCAGCCCTTCTGGCACCTAATGCCAAAGTCGAAATAACTGAAATCAAATTTTTTCCCTATGGTTGATGTGAACATTAACTGAAGCTCCTGACCCATATCTGCATGATTTTATGCATTGCACTGCTGCCACATGATTGGCTGATTAGATAATCGCATGAATAAGTAGATGTACAGGTGTTCCTTATAAAATGCTCAGTGAGTATAAACATGATCACGGTGGGGACTAGGTTTAGTTAGCGGCAGAGAAAATCTGTCTGTCTGTCTGTCTTGTCTGTCTGTCAATGAAATAGTAATGAAGAATATTTTTGTGTATTATTATATGATAAAAATAAAATTTGATGAGGGAAAATGAAGTTTAAATAAAGTTCAATTTGGACAATGTATGTAATGTGCATATATACTGTATACTGTACACAGGAGCATGGATCATAACAGGAGGACTGAAGGAAGGCATTGGGAGGTGTGTAGGAGAGGCTGTGAGGGATCACATCACCGCAACGTCTTCTGTCTCCCTCAATAAAGTAGTTCCTATAGGCATCGCTCCCTGGGGTCTTGTACAGAACCGCCAACAGCTCATCCACCCTGAGGTAACACAACATATTTATAATTATATATATAATTATTATTATAATATACTGTAAATGCAAGTTGTTATTATATAACTTTAAGGGACAGCTCACTGAAAAATTTAAATTTCTCACCCTAAATTTTTAACCCCTCAAGACTTTCTGTTTTTTGTGGAACACAAAGGAGATATTTGGCAGAAGGCTCTATTTTCGTGAGTGTGCAAAGCGCAGCGCTACGCGCTATGACCGTACGCAATGTCTTATCCAATTTTCGTGAGAGCGCTAATTCTAAGCTCAGTTTTTATTGTCAGCGCAAAGTGCAACTGGGCGTGGGTGGTTATGTTTGTGCTACTGTGGGTGTAGGCGTGTAAACTCTGGGTGTATTGTATGTTAAAGTGGCGCAAAGCGCAATTTGCTGTTTTCCTGAGAATTTGGTCGTTGCGCTAAGACGTTTAAATAATACCTCTTAACTCGGCGCAAAGTCTAAATTCATTTCCTGCATTTGCAGTTTGGAGATTTCACCAGCAGGTGGTAATAAAGTTCATGTCCAAATTCTGAAAGTACAGAACATCAAATAATGCCCTTGATGATCACTGTTGAAACCGTTTGTTGAAACAAAAACAAAAATATGAGATTTGTGTAACATTTTCTAGAGGTCATGGTTTATTTTTTCAATTATTATTATTATTACTATTTTTATTGTTATGTTAAAGTCACTGTAAAAGGGGCTGGTGGAAGGAGAGAGTAAAATGTTTTGATTTGGTATGATTTTTTGGACCACTTCGTTATTTTAATTATACTTTTGTTTTGTTTGAAGTGTAATTTGAATTAAGAAATATTTTTGGATAAATTTTTTTGTGTTTCAAAAAATGTATTTAATTTTTCAAAATCAATGTCGACCTGTAGAAGTGAATGCGTGCCGATACAATCACTGTTAATACTAGCCATGATTTGAGTGTCAGTAGATGAAAATTATTAATACTTACATTCTCTGTAATTTAACGGAGCCTACATCCATATCCTGAACTACATTTTCCATGTGTATAAAAGACGCACAAAATAACGTAAATCCATATTTTTTATTCTTCCATTTCATTGCATACAGTCCATTTACACTACCAACTTCTTATGAATGTACTGTCTTTGTTTATATCGCTGGTACTTGACAGGGACTGGACTGTATAATAAGACGGAGACTGTGCCAGGGAAGAACCTCCATTGACCCGATTAGCGTCTTGCGTGCACGATTTCACCAAACCCACTTGTGCCTAGACTTAGCAACACTTCATGGCCATGACTTTGCACTTATGAGCTAAGACATTGCGCTGCGCTCAATGCTTGTGTGTTTAAAATAGGGCCCGTAATGTTAGGGAGCGTTCAGTTTCATTGCAACTTTTTTAATACAATGAAAGTGAAAGGTGACTAAAATGGAACATTCTGCCTGACATATACTTTTGTGTTTCACGGAAGAAAGAAAGTCAGATGGGTATGCAAAAACATGATAAATAAAAAACATAGAATTTTTATTTTGGGGTAAACTATCCCTTTATGAAAATATTTGTATATTAATTTAGAGGTTGGCTCAAAAATGTCACAACTTTTGGCAATCTAATCAAATTGTGAGTCAAGAAAGAGATCTTAAAAACAGTTTATTTCTGTTCATTCATCACACTGGAATTTTTTGTCAATGTAGTAGATCGTCCACATATTAAGTGCAAAATGTACATAATCTGCACAGTATACACTTCTTTTAAAGGTACACTGCTCCAAAAGAACTCAAATGCTTAAAATCATGAACCAATTTAAAGATAAACTAGCAAATGGGTTTAAACACAGTTCTCAGTCCTTCACAAAAATGGTTTCTCTCTTTTTTACTGCTTCTATTAGGGAAGTTTTCCTGCAAAGTATTTTGTCTCAAACACATCTCGTGACACTTGTTATCTGGATAATAACCACATGGCCTTCCTCCTTGTGGATGATGGGACCATGGGCCGTAGAGGTGGTGAGGTCAGCTTTAGAGTGCGTC
This sequence comes from Myxocyprinus asiaticus, assembly GCF_019703515.2. NCBI lineage: Eukaryota > Metazoa > Chordata > Actinopteri > Cypriniformes > Catostomidae > Myxocyprinus > Myxocyprinus asiaticus. The sequence continues at coordinate 12,558,260 of NC_059375.1, forward strand.
TGGAGGACTACATTTCACGTCAGCGTCCAGGTACAGTGAGGGTTAAAGAGAGTTTTAAGAACAGTTTTAAAATATAGAATTACTTACAACTATGCTCAGCCCAGTTTCATTCTAAATACCATTTTACAGCTTATCTATGGTCTATGGTCTATCTGCTTTCTATGGTCTGAGGATGTTTAGATTATTTGGCCACCTAATGGTGATTTGGAGCTATTGCAAGAAAAGGAGATCATCTGTCAGAGGATGACCTGTACAATACATTGAGAAATGGACAACACAACTGTGATGTCATTTGATAAAGTCTGACAGTGTTTTAGTTTGTAAAATGTCAAAGATTCAGAGAACTGGAGTTTTCAAGAGAATGTGTTATTTTCGATAAATCTTGAAGACATTCTTTTAAATCTTTAATAATCAAATGACAATACTACGAATATCAAGTTAACCTTCAAAGTACTGTAAAATAATTTTTTATCAACTTCTTTTAATTGGGTGGAATAATTTGTGTGTAACACAACTGGGCAATAATTAGCTGAATTGGAATTGTATTAGTCTAATGGAAGTTTTGCGACAAAATATAAATAATTACACCATTAATTTTGACTGATTATGTCTATTTATTTCCTGATATGAAGAACAGATTTAACACAGCTATCAAAACAGATTAAACTTTTGCCATACAGCACCACATGTCTCATGTCTGGGAGCATTATGTTTGTGTGTTCCACCTTCCTTATGTCTTTGCCATGCGGATCTATAATATATTTTTCAAGTGTCAGTAAACCTGCTCTTCGGCACATTTCAAGTTTGTTTTGACTTATTTGCTCTGCAAACTCTTTGAATTTTCTAGACACCGTTATGTCAGGATGACCAGAGCAACATTTCAGATGCGATGATTGGTCCGCTTGTTAGACCAGAAATGAATGAGTGATTGACCATGTTTACATGCACTTAAGAAAACAGTTTATTCTTGAGTTTTTGCAGAAAGCGGCATTCTGAAACATCATGGAAACAAGAATGCAAATTTCCTTATGCCATTTAAGGGATTATGAGAAAGCGGCTTAATGTGGCCATGTAAATGCATAAGCGGCGTTCTGATGGGTGTCTGAAGAGTGCGCACGTGCGTGAACAGACCGAATAACAAACGTCATAGGATGGAGCCCAGCAACAAGTAAACACAGTGGAAAGAATTCAAAATATCTGGGAGTGCAGTGGGAAAAGTACATACACTTTTAATTATACCCGTTTATATACAACAATATAAAATATCGACTGTCCCGCACGTCCATGTATATGCACTGGTACATAAGGGGAATTCCAGAGTTGTATGTAAGAGGGAAACCCCACTATTGCAGCGCAGTTCCACTGCAGGTCACGATGAAAAGTTAAGGAAACCAACACAGCAAGATCTCTGGAATTGAAGCAATGGAGAATAAAATAGTGAAGTCTTCCTCGGATACCATGTTTGTTATTTAAAGCATCGCAGGGAAATTACTGTCTGTTGATGTGGAGAAAGCTGCTTCCTGACTGACCGCATGTATACGGGAGTAAAGAGGATGCTGTTTATACAGTGCATGTAAACCGGAATTCTGCTTTATTGCAATAAACCACTTTCTCGCAATAAGCCGCTTTCTGGTGTCCATGTAAATGTAGTCATTTAGTCACATGACTTTTTGATGCACATCTTGTATTCCCAATAAATTCAATAGGAGTTTATTCTGTAAATGTGTTTCCATAATAGTTTATGTGCATTTATTCATATTGGATACAAAATGTATCCACCTCAAGCGAGCGTATTCGTTTTTTATGCTCATTTTTGAGATTTTATTTGCATCTTGGTGTTTCCATCCAGATGTTTTAATGCAATATCCCAAAATGTGCATAAAAATACATGGAAAGAAACCCAGATATTTTTTATAAATAGCAATGAGGGCTGACTGATAAGCCTATTGATTACTGTAAATTTGTATTCTCATGCGCAGGCAGTGCAACTATCGACATTCCTGTTCTTTGTATGCTGATATCTGGAGAAGTTGCCATGCTAGAGGTGAGCAGGTTATAGTTATACAAAACACACAAGTTCTCTCTTCTATGTCTCAATCTTTCACTTTCCTTGTTTCTTCACCTAAGGCATTAGATTTATCCCTTAAGACTGCTATGCCCTGGTTGGTCCTTGCTGGTTCGGGCGGGCTTGCCAATTTTGTGACCGACATTGTGGAGAATGTGCAGTCTGCTTCAATGTCTCCATCTGGAGGTGCTGAGAAGGAGGAAGGGAATGTTAAAATGGAGCTCAAAGAGCGACTAGCAGAAAGAGTAAAAAAACATTTTCCTTCAGTGAATGAGACCGACAACCTGGTTGATAAGGTAAATGTCATAGTGAGGATTCTTTTTCCCTTGATTATATCAATTTACTACGGTATCAAAGAACAAAAGTTAAAGGTAAAACAGTTGCGAATCTTATCACAGAGATTTTTTATTAACAATGTTGACAAGAACTTATCTCTGAATGCACTGTTTTTTTGTTCTTTATTACCTTATTACTTAACTTTTATAATTAAAATAATTTTAGCGACGGCCCTGGTTATTGGTATCAACTACTGAAATTCTGGTATTGTGACAACCCTACAGAAAGGTGTCTTTTCTGTTTCTTGGCTGATTCCTGATAGGTTGTAAGCATCTACCAGAACAAAGACCTCATCTTTATTTATCATGCAGAGCAAGATGGGGCAGATGATTTTGACACTGTGTTGCTTAAAACTCTAGTTCAAGGTAAACTCACCCATCCCCTGTATGCAGAAAGTGATTGAGATGTACACGTGCAGTGCTGGTCATTTGTAATAACTGCTATCCCTAAATAACTAGGCTTCAGTCTACAGTGGATTTTGATTTTTATACATTCTATTTTGATGTATATAATTTCTGCTGTGTGTGTTTTGTGTTAGCGAGTAAACAGCGTGTTGCGGAGAGTGCTAATCCTTACTCTGATGAGTTGAGACTTGCTGTAACTTGGAACAGAGTGGACATTGCCAAGAGTGAAATCTTCAATGGAAACATCCAATGGAAGGTAGAGCATTGGGAGAAATTACATTTAGCTATAAAACTAGGGCAGTAATTTTGTTAATGTGCATTAATACCTTATCGTTCAAACCCATATGACTTTATTTTCTGTGTAGAACACAAAAGGGGAATTTTTAATGAATATCTCAGTCCGTCTTTTCAGTACAATGTCAGTGCCAGTTTATAATGTTGACATCCATTTCATGTTCATGAGCGTTATGAGGAAAGCTCTAGCTTTATTGGTAAAAACAGAGAAAGAGCTTCTCATGCAGAAGGTGGAAAATGGTCATAAACACACACACACACACACACACACACACACACACACGCATATATATATATATATATATATATATATATATATATATATATATATATATATATATATATAAATGATATAACCCCTTTAAGCATAGTATAATGTTTGTCAATAACTTTAATAACTGTAATAAATTAAAGTTATTTCAGTATACACTGTTATGTAGTTAGGAATGTGGTCATAATCTGGTACTTTTCATCTGGCAAATGCAGTATGGAGACCTGGAAGATTCCATGACTGATGCACTTGAGAACAATAAACCCAATTTTATTCGTCTCTTCATTGATAATGGTCTGAACATTTTGGACTACCTGACTTACGGCCGCCTGGAGGAACTTTACAAATCCATCCCTGAAAACTGTCTGGCCTACTCACTGCTTCAGCATTTCCTCAATGTCCGCTTGAATGAGTCCAGCACTGATCACCAATACAGTGTCAGTCTCTATGAGGTGAGGATAAAAGATAAGACATTACAAAGTATTTGTGTTTGCTATGACCAACATTTCATTTGCTCTTCCAAACTTTAAAAAAAGAGAAAATAAATGATTCTGCTCAGCTTCCTTCCATAATCTTGTCTTCTTAAGGCAATAGAAGTCAAAAGTCAGTGTGATTTCAAGTTCATTTGCAAATAAATTGGTTAAACTGCTGATTTCATGTTAAAGAACTACGCTACCCATAATTCTAAAGAGAGATCCACTAATCAGAGAAGTCACTGTTACCATGGTAATAAGAAAAGCGCCATAAGAGCTCTGTGGAAGCCCGTTTTGTCCATGGTTTATATTTATTTTTTTCTGTCTTGTTTTCTCGTGATCACAACCTAAATTTCTTGTGATCTCGACATAACAAATGTTTTCTCGTGATCATGATTTAATTTTCTCGTGATCTCGACATAACAAATGTTGTTCAGTTTCCTTTCGTTCCAGACTGCTAGCGGCAGTACTGAAAGCACAAGTGGAAAACTCTTGCGCTTGCGCTTTGACCGAGAAACAAATTAGAAAGTTGTCACCCCGTGACGCATGACATTCTCTTTAGCTATAAAAACCCCTGAACACGTCAGCTCGATCTCTACTTCATTCTCGCTTGACGGAATTTTATACAAATATCTTTTGCATAAAGAAGAGTGCTTCAGCTGACATCCGCAAAATTTTTCATCACCGTGCTTACGGATTGGATTATGAGTGGTTTTCTCCACTGCTAGCTACCAGGAAGTGCGGTTTATGAGCGTTTTTCTCCAGGATTCGCTGCTCGCAATCTGGAAGCGCTGTTTACGAGTGTTTTCTCGGGAAGCACCCGCAAGACGGTCTTGTGCTTCTGAAAGGTTTCAAACTTCTGGTTGCCTTTAAGTTTATACTTACATACCCTCTGAAGCCCTGGTTGCCTAGGTTTAATGAGCGCTGGATTTAAACTCATTGGATTGCTTTTAGGTGAGTATTGAAGTTAGTATGGATACATCTAGATGTTCTACATGCCCTAATGTGATGGATATCATGGATGGACATAATCAGTGCCCTGCTTGTCTTGGTGTGGACCATCTTAAAGAGACCATGTCTGACCCATGCTCTGAGTGCTCCATAATGCCTCTTGTTGTGCATCGAGCATGACTGGCAGGTCTGGATTCCTCTGCAGAGGATTTGCTGCTCTCTTCGAGCATCCCTATGTCTGATCGTAAGCAAACACTTCAGCATGACAAAAGGAATAAAAAACTAAATCTTCTGATTTAGCACACAAAGTGGAATAGCTGTCTTCTGCTGTAGAACTTTTACTGCTGCTCCTGGCCAGAGCTCAGCCTACAACCAAGGCACAGGACAAAGTGGAGCCTGAATCATGCACACCATTGTCACCAGCTATGCATGCAGAACAGTAGTTAGATGCAATGTCAGTAGCTGCCTCTAAATCGCTTTTTGGCGCAAATCCGGTTGCAACCTCAGTGATTGGTGAAAGTCTGCCTGCGGCCCAGTCATATCACTCTGACAAAGATAATGTGTCTGACAAATCGGGTGGGTCATCTTCAGTGGTAACGATCTCGGAGGGAAGTTGAAAGCAATGCTTACCCATATTAATCTGGACCCCCCACAACCAGCAGTGGGCTCTTAGAATGTTTTTCTGCATCGTGCACAAAGAGCCTCCTTATGGTGCCTCAGTGCCGTGATTTTACATCCGTATTAGTGTCTGCATGACGGAGTTCATCAAAGGTCACACGTCCTGATCAACTGGCCCGCACACTGGCTGTGATGCATGACCCGGAGGCAGTGGGTCTTGGCAGCATGCCACCTGTAGAACCCAGTGTTGCTGCGCTCATCGTATCTCCTGATGAGGCATTTCGTGATAACGTGTGCTGCCCCAATGTCGAGTGCAGATGCCCAGATTTACTGTCATGGGCACACAACTCTACAGCATGTCTTGGTCGTGTTTCTAATTCCTTGGCGCACATGCTTGTTGCGTTGCATTCCTTCCTGCGTGCAACATCATCTGACCCTTTAGTGATGGATCTAACTGAACTTGCGTTGCAGGTGATGGGTGTCATTGCCAACCACTGCGGCACAGCTTTGGGCACTCTAGTGCAGGCACAGCCCCAGGTTTGGTTGGCCCAATCCCCTTTGCCAGATGTCTGTTGGAACAACTTGAGACGGTTGCCACTAGTACCTGGTCGAATCTTTGGACCTGCAGCACAGGAAGCTCTAGATTAGTGTGTTTCAGTCTCAGAGACTCGTTCCCTTCATGTAGGGACAGCTTCAGCCCCAAGGGCACCTACAGCAACCCCTTTTGCTCACTATCAGATTGTTGGTACAAAACCTACATTTAAGCCTCCTCATCCTTTAAGTCAGCTGGCTCATTGGGGATCAGTAACAACAAACCAGTGGCTGCTGACTACCCTCTCAAGAGGCTATCGCATACAGTTTTGCCATCGACCCCCTGTACACACTGGTGTGAGACCCACAGTAGTTCACGATCCATGCCAGTTAGACGCCCTTGTGCATGAAGTTCAGGTGTTGCTGCGCAAAGAAGCCATAGAACTTGTCAACCCCCAAGTTCATCCGGGGGATTCTTTTTCACTTATTTTCTGGTCACAAAGGAAGACGGCGGGTTTCGGACAATCTTAGATTTTTTTTATTTTATCATTGCATTTACATGCGACAAATACTAAGTACTTATGTTACAGTGAGGGAGATAGGAAGGCAACAAGTGACAAAGTAGAGAAGAGACAAGAAGATGAGACAAAACAAAACAAAAAATAAAAACATTTGTTATGATTATAGGTGTTAAAAGGTGTTAATGTGTAGTTTGTATGTATTTACTGGGTGGGCACGTACTGTAGATGGTTCAGGGTGTGTGTATTGTGCTTGTGTGAGTGTGTGTGTATGTGTAGGATAATGTATGTGTGGGCAATTATAAGGGTATCTATATGAAATATTTAAAAAAGCAATGAAAACAACCGCAGCAACAACAACAGAAAAAAATCAAAATGTATAATAATCTGCCCCCATCCCCCCACGGTCCCAGCAAGCCAGGCCCCATGAGGAATAGGTCACAAGGAGATGCTGCCAGGCCCAGGGCACACCCATCATCCCCACCCCCACCGAATGCCCCCACCCCAGGCAGGCCACCATCTTAGATTTAAGGAATTTAAATTGTTTTCTAAAGTTATTGCCATTCCGAATGTTGCGCACAGCAGATGTTTTACAGGCCATTATGCCTCAAGATTGGTTTGTGATGATAGATTTAAGGGACGCCTACTTTAATATTCCAATTATTCTGGAACACAGGCAATTCCTTTGGTTTTTCATTTATGGGTCAAATATTTCAGTTCAGAGTTCTCCCATTTGGCCTCTCTCTGGCACCAAGTGTGTTTTTGAAGTGTGTCCAGGCTGCACTTGAACCACTACAAAGGAACGGCATGAGAGTGTTGCCATACCTGGACGATTGGCTTGTCTGTGAGGCATCACCACAGCAGGCAATGGATCAAACTCGCCAGTTGCTGGACCATATTATAGCTTTGGGGTTCACAGTGAATTGGGACAAATACAGGCTTGTCCCAACTCACTCGACCCATTTTATAGGTCTGACACTCAACTCTCCCACGAAGCTGGCCTCCCTCACACCGGAGAGGGTACGTTCAATTCTGACAGCATTGAAGCATCTTTGGGTGGGCCAAACCAACCCTCATTGGTTCTCTCTGATGGACGAGCCAGGATCACTGGGCTCGATTGGCCGGATGTAACGTTATATGCTTTCCCCCTGTTACCGCTGATTTGGAGAACCCTGTGCTTTGTGCGTAACTGCAGCCAACGTCTGCTGTTAGTTGCTCCTCAATGGCCTGCGATGCCATGGTTTCAGACCCTCCTGTCATTGTTAGCAGAGCCACCTTATCCTCTACCCAGCAGATCAGATCTGCTAACTCAGCTGGAGGGGAGAGTTTGCTATCCTCACTCAGACCAGTTGAAATTATGGGTGTGGCCACTGTGTCCACCGGGCCTCTCTTGGTGTGTTCACAGGAGGAAGGGACACTGTTTTGAATGCATGGTGCAACATCTACATGAAAATTGTATGCTAGTAAGTGGAAGGTGTTCTGTGACTGGTGCACCAACCATGCCACTTATCCACTACACTGTTCTGTAGGATGAATTTTAGATTTTTTGCAAGATCTTTTGATGCTTGGATGTTCTGCGTCTACACTTAAGTTGTATGTAGCAGCTTCGGAGGCCAACCGTTCTGAGGTGGGCGGTGTCTCACTTGGGTCTGACCGATTAGTTGTGGCCTTTTTGAAAGTGGCTAACCGTCTGTTCCCTACATGGGGTGTGCGAAGCCCAACATGGGACTTGAATGTGGTGCTCAATTCCTTATGTTAAGCACCATTTGAGCCTATAATGGACTCTGATATTAAATGGCTGTCTTTAAAGACTGCATTCCTCTTGGCCATTACAACAGCGAAGCGTGTGAGTGAGCTCCCTGCATTATCAGTGAGCACTCCCTGTTTGTGCTGGGGGCCTGATTTTATTAATGTTTCATTGTGGCCCAATCCAGCATTTTTACCCAAGACATTGTCTCCACAATTTAGGAATCATCCCATTATGTTGGCTGCTCTGCTGCCAGATCAGGCTGACATGCGGGTTGAGCTATGGGCCATTAGGTCTTTGAAGGTTTACATTGACAGAACAGCAGCCTGGTGCAAGACTGACCAATTGTTTGTTTGCTTTAGTGATGCACACAAAGGGATTGCGCAGGTAATTTGTCATGCATACAAGTCTTCAGGGCGTCCTGTCCCCTCATCTATCACTCATATGTCACTCTACATGTGCTTTCGCAACATCTTGGGCAGCGCTCAGAGGTGTATCACTCTCTGAAATTTGTGCAGCAGCAGCATGGGCTTCAGCCTGCACTTCTTCTCATTTCTACAGACTGAATGTGACTCCCGTGCCAGCAGTGTGTGCTGCGGTGCTCTCTACCTGCCCTGATGCATTGCAAGGGGATTCCTCGTGACTGCGTAGGTATTTGTCTTGCACTAGTGCTTTCAGTACTGCCTCTGGCAGTCTGGATTGAAAGGAAACAGAACGCTGGTTACATATGTAACTGTGATTCTATGACTGAGTGGAAGACTGCCAGAGTCTCTGGTCACTCGGAATTTGCAGGAATGATCTAGAAATCGAGCTGGTTTTTATAAATAAAGACACATCATGCGTCATGGGGTGCTAACTTTATAATTCGATTCTTGGTCCAAGCGCAAGAGTTTTCCACTAGTGCTTTCAGTATTGCCTCTGGTGGTCTTCCACTCAGTCATAGAACCAAAGTTACATATGTTACCAGCATTTTCTTGTGATCACAACTTAATTTTCTTGTGATCTTGACAACAAATTTTGTTTTCTTGTGATCACAACTTAATAATGTATTCAGATAGAAGACAAAGGTAGGCCTAACACAGTCATAAACCTAACTCAGGCCCCCACATACAAGGTCATAAATTATACTGATAAAAATCACAGCAAAATCAAACAAAGGGAGTCCAAAACAGACTACAAATCTCATGAAGCCTTGCTCACTAAAGGATCGAACTCTCAACTCCTATTGGATGAGGCACACTACAGAACGCACCTCAACCATGACATCATCAGGAGTAGAAATACCTCTAAAATGCTTCCGTTATTTGCTTCCAGCAACTTTGCTCGCCGTGTGTAGACGCAGCTCATCGCTACTCTCAGGTGCAGCCTCGTGGCACAAGGAAGTAACGTCCGACTTGAAACTGTGGCCATACAATCTCCATCTCGCTGGACGAGTTGAGATTACTCTGTGTTCCACCGAACACTCTAATGGATCCGAAGGAGACTGACAAGCAATCCACATCTTCATCCGTTTGCCTGCAGAAGTGAAGAGATAAAAGATTCCTCTTCCAACTTCAATCAAGTCGACGTCGCTAATTTCTCCACCAGCCCGCCGAGAATCAGCAGCCGTACCGCCCGCCGATAGAGCGAGGAAACAGCCTCCCGTCATCACCCGAGCCTCGTGGAACCGAGTCTGAGTTAAAGGACGGATGAACACACATTCTGCATCCTCATGCGATTCAAGTAAGAGGTTTACGTCTGGGCAGAGATAGAATATTATAGTGTGTTATTCTTGTGTACCAAGGTTGTTGCTTGTACAGTTTACGGACCGCCATGTCCGCTCATTATTAATACTCAAGGTATTAATTATCACAAATTTGATTTGCTGTATTGTGGTCCAACCACATTGGACTGTTGTGCATTTTCGCCATTGCGGGTGAGACCGGCAAACTGAGTTTATCCATTAATGAATCAAAGAACGCGGGACGGTTTACGAGCCGTCCACCGCGTCTCTGAGTGATAAACTAACAGCTGCTTTCTCTCCCACGATCGCAAAATTGGCTTTGGGGCTATCACTTTATTCTCTCTCTCTCTCTTGTACTAACCACACACACACACACACACACCCTCACAAACATTCTCGGACACATTTTTGGCTAGTAGATAGCTTCGTGATAAAGCTCAGCTTTGTCCCTAAGCTATCGTACAAGTGGATACACGCGGTAACTGGTAGACGCCATTGACTGGTTTCTCTCCGTCCACATTCGCGGCCATATTCTCTGGCTGGAAGTCTCCCTTGACATACTCTCCACGAGAGTCACGTCCGCCATTTTGTGCGCGTCCCTCCTTATACACACACACACACACACACACACACTCGCTCTCTCTCTCACACACACACACACACACCCTCATGTGTTATAGGATTATTTTGATTTCCATATCTAATCATATCACTGTTTAGTTTGTAGTTGTAAGTTGGAAGTTTATTGACTGCATTGTATTAATTATTAATTGATATTACTGCATAAATAAACTTTGTTATATTACAAAGAGAAGTGTTTTGGTTTGTTTTGCATACACCTGTGTCATGTTGACGGGATGTCACTGCTTGGATTCAAGCCTTCATTCATTGTTTTTTTTCCCGAAAATCGATATTCTTCGGATGTCAATTTTCCTAAGAAAACAATCTAATATTGAGACTGTTTTACTATCTGGTTATTAGTCCCTGATTCCAGGGTGGTGTCCCGTCAATGTTAATCCTTATTAATATTCTACTGATTTTTGATAATTGATAATTATCTTTGATGATTGTTGAATTTGAATGATCAATAAGCTAGTGTTAATTTTAATAAACGTTTCATCGATGTTAACAATTAATGATTATCTTTGATAATTGTTGATTTAAAGGATTAGAAAAAGCTAACATTGATTCTCATCAATGTTCTGTTGATTTTAATCATTAATAATTGTCTTTGATAATTATGAATTATTGCTAATAACCAAACCCGCTCCTAAACGTAGCGCACTACATTTACTGGAGCCCCATATGAGGTTTTAATGAGTTAGATTCAATTAATTAATTTAAATATTAATTAATAACTAAAGAAATAATTATTAATTATTTCTGATAGTAACTGATCTAAACAACCAGTAAAGCCCTACAACATGGACAAAACGGTCTCTGTAGCAGTGAATGGCATAATTGAGTCAGTCATACTGTACTATGAAACAACTTATGTGTTTGTATATATTTGAATATTTTACAATAATCTTTAAATATATTGGATTTTATAATTCAATCAATACCTTAAAAACAATAGTTTTATATTTTACTCTCATTTATGATATGATTAATTTGCAATGTTTCATAGAAAGAGTAGTTAATTTGCTCATAAAATAATTTAAATACCCAGTCTTGTAAGTTACTGTTATAACTGTCACTGATTTCTTTCCTCAGGTATCTCAACTGTTGGAGAATCTGTTAGGGGATGTATGTCTGCCCTTCTACATAACTGAACTTGAGCTGGACACAAACTCCTCCAAAAGAAAAACTTTTAAGGTGTCAGACATCACTTTAGATCTATCTGGTTTGAAAATTCAATTTGTACACTATATGGCCGAATTAAGTGGACACTCAAACATCACATCCATAAGTGCTTGTTGAGCACTTACTATCAAAACCATTTGCATTAATAGGGAGTTGCTCCTCCCTAATAGCTTCCACTAGATGTTGGAACATGGTTGCAGGGATTTGCAGGGTCTGGCTCACAGTAGCCATTAATTCACCCCAAAGGTGTTCAGGTCTGGGCTTTGTGCAGGCCAGTAAAGTTCTTTCACAACAGACACAGTTACCCATTTCTAAATAGACATTGCTTTCCACACAGGAGCATAGACGTACTAGAACAGACCCATTCTACTAAAAATGCTTAAGTTTAACCACCTGCTTGAAATGGGTGTAGCTGAAATATCCGAACCCATTAAATAGAGGGGGTGTCCACGTACTTTTGGTTGCATGCTTCCATATTTTTTCACAATATCAGCTCACTAACTGCAAATGTAATGTCATTAAATCTTAAAGTACCATCTTGTCTTGAAATATTACCCTTTAGAAAGCATGTAAGGTCCTGAAGGGGAATTGCTTATATCGTGAAAAGACCTGTAAGCACCCTTGGTTATGTCTCTTCATCTGGGCAGTGCTACAGAACCGCTGTGAGATGGCTGTCTTTTTCTGGGAAATGGTATGCTTTTGATCGTGACAAACTTATGATATATAGCTTGTTAGTTCTGAGATTTAAATGTAATGGTACTACCGTACTCACCTGTATCTTCACAATCTCTCAGTGTGGTGAGTCAGTTCTGACTGCTCTGGGAGGTTGTAAACTGCTGAGGGAGCTGTCAAAACTGGAGATTGAGACCGAGACCAAGCTTTCCATGAGGGATTTGGCCCTGAAGTTTGAGTATATGGCCAATGGTAAGAAGCAAGCAAGCGTATTGTTTTTTATACACCTTCTAAAACGTTTTAACCCTCTTTCTTCCTACTGTCATTATTGACAGATGTGTTCAGCATGTGCTACCAAACCAAAGCGTGCCGTTCCTTTAAGCTTTTGATTCGGAAGTCTCAGCTGTGGGGTAATGCCACCTGTCTGAAGATGGCCTTGGGGGCTGATGCTCGCCTTTTCTCCAGCCATGATGGAGTGCAGGTCAGTCAGCAATAAGGCTGGGTCAGGATATTCAACTTATCGTCCAACAACTGACTTTTCCAGGGTTCATCAAACTGGGATTCGAGGACCCTTGGTGGGGTGCTGAGGGTCCACGAAATATTTCAGAGAAAAAAGGGCACAAAACAAATTATTAAAAAGTAAAAAGGTTAACATGTGACATTATTACTGTTTCATTCTGGTTTCTAAAGACTGGTCGAAAAAATTTTATTTTCAATTGACAGCCATAGTTTTAAAGGGGTCATGTCATGAGGAATAAAATTTTCCTTGATCTTTTGACACATAAAATGCAATTGTACTATAAAAACATACTGTAAGTTTCAGAACTCTAAACTTTCTCCTTGCTGCAAAAAGAGCATTTGTTGAAACTGTAAGGGGGAAGTCACCCACTGGCCCAAGGACGGTATCCAATGGCGTGGCTGAAGGTCTCTTGCGTGTTCTGTCTTATCGTGCGCGACATTAAATAATACTTTGATTATTTGATTTGAGTTCCATGTTTTTTATTAATCTTATCATTAATTCTTTTCTTTATTTCATCTGACTCCAATTATGAAAAACCTCGTTGATGTATCTATGCTCTGAATTTTAGTAATTCTCTCTTCTAGGCTGCATTTGTTACTTCAATGTTATTTGGGTCCTGTGCTGGTCAGACACAGGTCCTTTTAACTACAAATTCATCAGTTTCAGATATTAGTAAGTTTTAGACTAAGTCCATATAGGTTCTTGGCTTTATCCATTTAGTCTTATTTGGCTAAGTTCTATAATAGATTCTCGGTTTACCGTTTAACCCCAGTCAATTAAGTCCTGTTTTACAGGTTCTCGGTCCTACATTTAGTATTCCCATTTAATTCTACTTGGCTAAGTTCTATAATAGATTCTCGGTTCACCGCTTAACCCCAGTCAATCAAGTCCTGTTTTACAGGTTCTCGGTCCTACATTTAGTATTCCCATTTAATTCTACTTGGCTAAGTTCTATAATAGATTCTCGGTTCACCGCTTAACCCCAGTCAATTAAGTCCTGTTTTACAGGTTCTCGGTCCTACATTTAGTATTCCCATTTAATTCTACTTGGCTAAGTTCTATAATAGATTCTCGGTTCATCGTTTAACCCCAGTCAATTAAGTCCTGTTTTACAGGTTCTCGGTCCTACATTTAGTATTCCCATTTAATTCTACTTGGCTAAGTTCTATAATAGATTCTCGGTTCACCACTTAACCCCAGTCAATTAAGTCCTGTTTTACAGGTTCTCGGTCCTACATTGAGTATTCCCATTTAATTCTACTTGGCTAAGTTCTATAATAGATTCTCGGTTTACCGTTTAACCCCAGTCAATTAAGTCCTGTTTTACAGGTTCTCGGTCCTACATTTAGTATTCCCATTTAATTCTACTTGGCTAAGTTCTATTATAGATTCTCAGTTCACCGCTTAACCCCAGTCAATTAAGTCCTGTTTTACAGGTTCTCGGTCCTACATTGAGTATTCCCATTTAATTCTACTTGGCTAAGTTCTATAATAGATTCTCGGTTTACCGTTTAACCCCAGTCAATTAAGTCCTGTTTTACAGGTTCTCGGTTCTACATTGAGTATTCCCATTTAATTCTACTTGGCTAAGATCTATTATAGATTCTCGGTTTACCGTTTAGCCTCTTACATACTTAACTAATGGGTTACTTCTGAAGTAGCTTAATTAAGCCAACTCTGACCATAGATTTGTAGTTAACAAGAAATATACTAGAAAACAGTCCTTCAGAATGAATCATAATAACAATTTATTTACCAGGTAATAGTAATACATTCAAATAATCCAATTAAAATAATAAATCAAACTCAAAGCTATCAGTGAACCAAACATAATAATATATTTAAAGTTGTATTCCATTCAAACATTTACCAAACATAAGAAATACAAATTGCAATTACCTGGTAGTGAAAAAACTACATGCAAACAACGAAGCATGGGAGATCTGATTTGCAGATTCCCCGAGCTTCTCTGCCATCCCTCCTTAAGTACCAAACGATTCCATTGTTATTTCAGATGTGTGTGTTTGATGTTATTTAGGATTTGTTTTATAATTTAGGGAGTTGTAAGTCAACCTTTGATTGAGTAGGTTGTTTGATGTTTACAAAGAATACACCTAATCTGCATACAGCATCTGGTCTCTGTGTGAGACTTGGGAGGGGCATGCCCCGGATAGGATACTGTATTTTATTAAGTTCTTAAATCTTACTTGTGATTTGACTTTGCTGAAAAGGAATGAGACCGTTTTACCAGTCGCACTGAGACCTCTTGAATGATACCAAACATGTATGATCAGAAAACCTTTAACATTACAGAACAGGATAAGTCATAACTTAGTTTTTAGTGTCCTTAAGGTGACCTGAGGTGAGAGAGAGAGAGAGCAGATGTGAGTGTGAATTGCGTTTTATGGTCCCCAATCAGTAGGGTTTGTTTTCTCAGGTGGAGATGCTCCTCTGTGTGAGTTTTGTGACTTTGGTTCTCGCAGAATTCTTTGACTTTCCCGGAAGTAATGCAAACAATTCTGTGTCAGTCTTACAAAACCAAGCTGCCAGAACGACTTGTTCTCTACTCTGATATCACACTGTGGTAGAAATTTGCATCTGACCGCCTCCACAACAACACATCAATGCCTACTTTACCTTTAAGCACTTCCGTAGCCTGTCTAGTGGCGGTGAGCAGTGAGATGGCAAGGAGAGAGCAGGTCAGTCAAGAGCAGAGAGCCAATCATAACAGTGGAAATTTAATGTCAAGTTTTAAAGGAGAAGCAGCACCAAAACCGAGTGTTTCTGACAGAGGGTCAGGATGAGGGTGGAAAATGACCATGTTTTACAAATATATGATTGTTTTTTTTTTTGCAGAAAACTTGACTAATATTATAATTGAAACTCAAGGAACATATTAAAATATTTTTTACAAAATTCAAATTTATTTAAGTGTTCATCTCTCCTTCCCTGCACCGTACATACTTTCGAGAATTGTTTGTACTTGTGTTGTATCTTACTAGAGAGTTTCTCCTTGACACTGTCACCATTAGTTTGCTTACTGGGGGTTGTAAATAAATATTCTCTGTAAAGCTTATTGTTAAAAGTGCTGTACAAATACAATTCAATTCAATTGACAATGTTTCTGTGATAAATCTCAAGTTCTATTCTCAAAGAGGAAGCGAGGGCCGGATAAATGTCCAACTCAAGTCATTTTAGTACACACTTTTCAGTGTAACAAACAAGTTTGCTTTTCAGCACAATGTAAATGAATGCACACATCAACACTCCTGCATGCCTCTCTCCCCTCTGGTCATTTGGACTGCCCTTTTAGCCCTCTCCAGCTCTCACTGCAACACAAAACAGCTGTTAGAGATCATTTTCCACAGGTGTCAGTCCTTACCGCTCTTCCTCTCCCAGCCACACTCTCCACAGTTGTCGCCTGGCCACAACCACATCACCACAGTTTCTCTTCTGGTTTCTAAATCAAATTAATCATTTATTTTGTCTTTTGTGCAATAAGGTATATGTGGCAGCGGGGGCGTGGTCAAGCATCTCTCCGGAGAGAGAGAAAGCGGTAAGGGCGCTTACACCTGAACTAAATTATGTCTAACACCTGTCTCTAATTTCAGTGAGCACGGGGAGAGCGGCATAAATAGAGCCACACTGCAAGTAGAAAAGAGAGAGAGCCTGGGCACCACAGACCCGAACAAGAAGCAAGAGTTTTGTTATTACAAATGATGAGAGTTTTATTTTGGTGAAGCGGTGTGTGATTATAGATCAACTTAGTGGATAATGCAAAGACGCTGAGACTGCAATTGTGCTGCAAAGAGAAAATAAATCCTTACCTGAACCAGGAAAGCTGCTTCTCGCCTCCACTTTACACTGGTGCCGAAACCCGGGAATTGAAATTTGGGTTGAAGATGGATGGAAGTCATCCCGTAGAGTCCTCCCAGTTGGCGGAGATCCTCCAAGCCCTCGCTGGCCTACATCAGAGCCACCAGCAGACATTGCTTGAGCTCCGACAAGACCAAGATCGCCGGTTTGTCGAGCTCCTGCACGCTCAAGCCAAGGACCAGCAGGCAATCCGGAGCCTCCTCAGCCAGGAGGCGTCCTCAGCCGCAACCCCGGACGCTCCCACGCCGTTACCCCTGCCCGCATTACAGAAAATGGGGGCGGCAGACGACCCCGAGGCCTTCCTGGATTTGTTTAAGCGGACTGCCGATATCTGGGGCTGGCCGCTCGGCCAATGGTCGGCCCGACTGATCCCACTGTTGTCCGGGGAAGTCCAGCTCGCGGCTCAACAACTGCCAGCGACGAGCCTCCTGGCCTACGGAGATTTAAAGAGAGCCATCTTGCAACGGGTTGGTCACACTCCGGAGGAAAGTCATCAACTCTTCCGGAGCTTGAAGTTGGAGAGCTCTGACCGCCCGTTTGCCTTCGCCCAGCGGCTCCGTGACGCCTGCCGAAGATGGCTGCTAGCGGGGGACCGCGACGTCGATGGAGTTATCGACCAGGTGGTACTGGAGCAATTCACACATCGACTGCCAAAAGGGACGGCGGAGTGGGTCCAGTGCCACCGCCAGGCGTCACTGGAGGAAGCTGTCCGGCTTGCGGAGGACCACATGGCGGCGATCCCGAGGGCGGAAGAGCCCTCCTACATTTTTTCTCCTCCCTCTGTCTCTTCCTCCTCCCCTCTCTCCTCTCGTTCTGCTCTCTCTCCAGGTCCCGTTCCTGCCTCACGCAGACGAGGAGGACTTCAGCCCCTGAGACCAGTTCCCCGGGTGTAGGAGGCGACACCTACCCCTATCCCAATGCCCCGCCGCTCTCCCCCTCAGGGGGGGGGGCGCCTGCCGACGCAAGTGTGGGCGTAGCGCCTGGGCCGGCCTGCTGGAGGTGCGGAGACCCGGGCCACTTCCGAGATCAGTGCCCTCTGATGGAGCTGGGGATGGTAGCGTACCGGATACCGGTAAGTGTCAAGGAGGGTACTCACCAAGCGTTGGTGGACACCGGGTGTAATCAAACCACTATCCACCAATGCCTGGTTCAACCTGAGGCACTGGTCACAACTAAAATGGTGAAGGTGAAATGCGTACACGGGGATATTCACAAGTATCTGGTGGTGACCCTGACGATTAAATTCCGGGGGAAAAAGCATAAAATGGAGGCCGCGGTTAGTTCCCGCCTCACCCATCCGCTGATTTTGGGGACTGATTGGCCTGATTTCAAAGTTTTATTAAAGGGAATTTGCACGGATGGGTCCTGTACGTAATTAGGGAGATGTGTGATGTGCGATGCTCTGGCAGGAGAGGCGGAGCCGGGGCCGTCCTCGACAGCTCCATGTCATAATGACGAGAGAGGGGGAGAGGCTGCAGCCCCTCCCCTTCTCAGGGAATTCCCTATGGGGGATTTCCCTTTTGAGCAGTCGCGAGAGGAAACCCTCAAACACGCCTTCGACCAAGTGAGAGTCATCGATGGTCAACGACTCCAGCCGGACATCACCCTTTCATACCCCTATTTTGCGATTATAAATGAGCGCTTGTATAGAGTGACACAGGACACTCAAACTAAAGAGGATACAACCCAACTTTTGATTCCAAGGAGCCGTCGGGAAATGGTATTCCAGGCGGCTCATTATAATCCCATGGCGGGTCATCTAGGAGAAAGGAAAACACTGAACCATCTAATAGCCCGTTTCTATTGGCCGGGCATTGGCGGCGATGTCCGCAGGTGGTGTGCAGCATGCCGCGAATGCCAACTGGTTAACCCACCGGCCACCCCAAAAGCGCCATTGCGCCCTCTCCCTTTGATCGAGGTCCCCTTTGAGAGAATTGGAATGGACCTCGTCGGGCCATTAGAACGGTCAGCACGCGGACATCGCTTTGTATTGGTCCTAGTGGACTATGCAACGCGATATCCGGAAGCAGTGCCTCTTCGCAACATCTCAGCACGCAGTGTTGCGGAGGCACTCTTCAAAATAATCTCCCGGGTGGGGATTCCGAAAGAAATCCTCACCGATCAGGGCACAACATTTATGTCACGGACACTAAGCGAACTATACGAGTTGTTAAATATTAAATCGGTTCGCACCAGCATATACCATCCTCAAACGGATGGCCTGGTGGAATGATTTAATAAAACCCTCAAAAACATGATTTGTAAGTTCGTACACGACGATGCTAGAAATTGGGATAAATGGCTCGACCCCCTGTTATTTGCAGTATGAGAGGTCCCGCAAGCCTCCACTGGCTTCTCCCCATTCGAGCTGTTGTATGGGCGACGCCCACGCGGCGTGCTTGATGTATTGCGAGAGGCCTGGGAGGAGGGACCTTCAAACAGCAAAAATGAAATTCAGTACGTTCTTGATCTTAGAGTAAAACTCCACACTTTGGGACAGCTAACACAGGAGAATTTGCTCCAAGCTCAAGAACGACAGCACCGAATGTATGACAGGGGAACTCAGCTAAGGGAATTTGCACCGGGAGATAAAGTGCTTGTATTGCTTCCCACATCGAGCTCTAAATTACTCGCCAAGTGGCAAGGACCCTTTGAGGTCACACGACGAGTGGGAGATCTCGATTATGAGGTTAAACGAACCGATAGAGGGGACGCACGTCAAATATACCACCTCAATCTCCTGAAATTGTGGAGGGAGGCGGTTCCCGTGATGTTGACTATGGTAGTTCCGGAGAAGGCGGAGCTCGGACCGGAGGTGAGTTCAAAGCATAAACAGTTCACTTGCGGAGACCACCTCTCACCGAGTCAACTCGCAGAGGTTGCTAGATTGCAACAGGAGTTTGCGGACGTGTTCTCCCCTCTACCGGGACGTACAAACCTCATTCATCACCACATCGAGACCGAGCCGGGGGTCGTGGTACGTTGCCGCCCCTATCGATTACCCGAACACAAGAAAAAAATCGTTCAGGAAGAATTGGATGCAATGCTCAATATGGTGGTAATAGAAGAATCCCACAGTGATTGGTCCAGCCCAGTTGTTCTAGTGCCTAAGAGCGACGGGTCTGTGCGATTCTGTGTGGATTATAGAAAAGTCAACGCGGTGTCTAAATTTGATGCATATCCAATGCCTTGCGTTGATGAGTTGCACGATCGGTTGGGCACTGCTCGATTTTACTCGACATTGGATTTGACGAAGGGTTATTGGCAGATCCCCTTGACACCAATTTCCCGTGAGAAAACCGCCTTCTCCACACCATTTAGATTACACCAATTTGTGACACTTCCGTTCGGTTTGTTTGGGGCCCCGGCTACGTTTCAGCGTCTCATGGACCGAATCCTCAGACCACATTCAGCCTACGCCGCTGCCTATTTAGATGACATCATCATTTATAGCAATGATTGGCAGCGGCACATGCAACATCTGAGGGCGGTTCTGAGATCACTGCGCCGAGCGGGACTCACAACGAACCCAAAGAAGTGCGCGATTGGATGGGTGGAGGTACGGAATCTGGGGTTCCACTTGGGCCACGGGCAGGTGCGTCCCCAAATTGACAAGACAGCGGTGATTGCGACCTGCCCAAGACCCAAGACCAGAAAGGGGGTGAGACAGTTCCTGGGGCTGGCTGGCTATTATAGAAGGTTCGTGCCTAATTATTCGGATGTCACCAGCCCGCTGACTAATCTTACTAAAAGGGAGCTCCAGATCCGGTCCAGTGGACGGAGCAGTGTCAGCGGGCGTTCACGCAAGTTAAAGCTGCACTTTGCGGGGGGCAGCTTTTACATTCACCTGACTTCTCTCTCCCTTTTGTTTTACAGACAGATGCTTCAGACAGGGGGCTGGGGGCCGTACTCTCACAGGTGGTGGAGGGGGAGGAGCGCCCAGTGTTGTACATTAGTCGTAAGCTCTCCTTGAGGGAAACTAAGTACAGCACCGTAGAAAAGGAGTGTCTCGCCATCAAGTGGGCGGTCCTCACTCTCCGATACTACCTGTTGGGGTGGGCCTTCACCCTCTGTTCCGATCACGCCCCACTCCAGTGGCTCCACTGCATGAAAGATACCAATGCCCGGATCACCCGTTGGTATCTGGCTCTTCAGCCGTTTAAGTTCAAGGTGGTCCACAGACGGGGGTGCAGATGGCTGTCGCCGACTTCCTTTCCAGGAATGGGGGGGAGTGGTAGTCAGGCCGAATGCCGCCCCGGCCTGAGTCGGGCGGTGGGAATATGTGGCAGCGGGGGCGTGGTCAAGCATCTCTCCGGAGAGAGAGAAAGCGGTAAGGGCACTTACACCTGAGCTAAATTATGTCTAACACCTGTCTCTAATTTCAGTGAGCACGGGGAGAGCGGCATAAATAGAGCCACACCGCAAGTAGAAAAGAGAGGGAGCCTGGGCACCACAGACCCGAACAAGAAGCAAGAGTTTTGTTATTACAAATGATGAGAGTTTTATTTTGGTGAAGTGTTGTGTGATTATAGATCAACTTAGTGGATAATGCAAAGATGCTGAGACTGCAATTGTGCTGCAAAGAGAAAATAAATCCTTACCTGAACCAGGAAAGCTGCTTCTCGCCTCCTCTTTACAGTATAAAAGCCAGTTGTTGAATAATATCATGTCTTTATAATATCATGCCAACTTTTTTTCTCACACAGTATAAATATATTTTAGAAGGGGGCACCTTACAAAGTTTGAAAACCCCTGAACTAGTCAATTATTGAATTCGACTAGTTAGTTCATCTAGATTTTTTTCTAGTTGTAAACTTAAGCAGTGTATTAGTATTTTTATTGATTTAAAAAGATTTAGAAACTTTTCAGAACAGATTTTAGCATTCTAATAGTAACCACTGGACTTTTGGCAAAGCAAGAACCTTATCTGAGAAGTTACGTCTCTCATTCAAAGCACCACCTTTGTAAAAAATTCACAGCCATTTCAAGACAATTACTACTAAATTCAATATTTTTAATTGTTGGTCTGTGCACACAAGCAAAGGGACGTCTTTCAAGTAAAAGAAAATCTTCTTTTAATCCTCAGAGACCCTAACTTGGACATGATGATATATTTATTTTTTAAAGTGTTTTGGGGAGAATTTTGCATGACATTGGCAAGATCTTACATTCAGTATTTTTAAGTATATTTTGTTTTGGAGTGAATTTTGTGTCTTTTTTTCTCCTTGCCAAACAAGTTACAGAAAAAAACAGTACAGAGTGTCAGCTACCATTATGTGTAGTTTTTACATATTTCCAATAAAATAAAAATGGTATTATTTAATTGCTTTAAATGTTCAAGTCTGGGGAGGGTTAATAATGCCTGCGTTCTATTCCATTCTACTGTGATTCGTCCTGCTGTTTTTTGAATGCAATATCACATCCTATGTAAACGACCCTTAGGAAATGAGATTATAAAGGGCTTCCTTAGGACCGACTAGATGATTAGTCATTAAGACCGATTAGTCGATTTTGAAAGTGTGTAGTTTTTCACAACCCTGTCAGCATGCAAACAATTATTCATATATATATATTATTATTATTTTTTTTTTACATAAGGTGTGTTCACAAAAGTGTTCTTTTTTTAGTCCCTGCTGTCACAGATCTGGTGGGGTGACATGGAAAGAGGCACTGAGGTATGGAAAGTCATCCTGACTATGTTCATTCCTCCACTCTGCTACACCAACCTCATCAATTTCAGGTCAGCAAATCACCAACATTTACTTCACAGTTCAACTTTCTTCGTATTTATTTCTGTCTGTCTGAATTTACCAATGATTCTCCCTGCTGGTCATTAACCTGGTAGCAAGCCTACCCTTGTTCAACCAGCTTTATTTGGAAAAACAATGCTGGTCGACCAGCATTTTTTACTTGTGCAATACATCTATATGCTGGTCCACCAGCCAGACTGGCAGCAGACCCACACTAACCATTATAAACCTGTTTGTAGCAGCATAGAAATTCATGCTGATCTAAGATGATCTGTTGTGTATTTCTCACAGGAAATTGGAGAATGTGGAAGAGGAGAAAGTAACACTGGTGGGACATCCAACCTCAGAAACAGACTGCCACTACGGAGAGACTTTCTTCTCCTTTTCTGAAATCAAAAACCAGTAACATGACCTTTTATTGAATAAATCAGGCATACATATAATATAATATAAATCTGTATTTGAAATATAAATTGGTAAACACATTATCTGTTACCTTCTTACTATATTTGTCAGTGAAGTTGAGCAAGAGGACTCAAATAATATCAGACGTCCAACAAAAGGTTTGAATTCTGATTTTGAAACCAATGTGTTTGTTCATTTACATCCTGCACATTCATTCAAATCTTATTGCCACTAGTCTTTATGCATCTTGGGCCTCATTTATGAAATATGTGCAGAACAATTTTTGTGTGTATGTAAATCATTCGTAAAACCATTCTAATGTAAATTGTCACATTCAATGAGGCACAATGCACTATTATGATTTAGAACAGAAAGTCATTCTGCCCATGTTTCATGGAAAAGCCCATTATATTTTACAGTTATAATAATGGGTGAAATGATTCCTTATTGTTTTTATTTATTCCGTCCTGTAATCAGGTACTTCGCTTGCATCTTTCCGCCAAAAGAAGCGACCCTTTGTGGTTTCCCGCTGGAGGCAGTTCTGGTATGCCCCTGTCACCTCATTCCTCGGCAATGTTCTGATGTACTTCCTTTTCCTGTTTCTGTACGCCTACGTGCTATTAATTGACTTCAAGCCACCTCCCCCAGATGGCCCTGCCGCCTCAGAGTTTGTGCTGTACTTTTGGGTGTTTACTCTCGTGTGCGAGGAGATTCGAGAGGTTGGTGTTCATTTTATGGTGTGCACTTTCATTAACCCTCTCATCCATGGTGCCCACTACAGTGTACAGACCTTTAAAAGCCATTTTTAACAATTCAGGGTGTGATGTTACATCCAAACCACCATCCATAAGTGAATACATTTGACCCTTTCTTATAATTCTCTATGACTGTCCTCTTTATATGTCATTATGTTTTTTATAACCACATAAATTAAATATGATGATGAAAGTGGTGATGCACTGGAATATTTAACATTGTCTTGAATTGTAATGGACAGATGTGTAACTCTTATCGAAATACATTATTCTGGAAAATAATTTCAGTTGGGAATTATAATATTCTTGTTCTGAAGAAAAAGAAACGTCCTGGTTACTGATGGAGTGAACGAGACGTTGTGTCGATGTAGTGACACTAGGGGTCACGCTTGGGAGCCCGAAACACCTCTGGTCGTTGAAAAAAGGGCAATGAAAATTGGCTGAACATACAGGTACACTATATTGCCAAAAGTATTCGCTCATTTGCCTTTAGACGCATATGAACTTAAGTGACATCCCATTCTTAATCCATAGGGTTTAATATGATGTCGGCCCACCCTTTGCAGCTATAACAGCTTCAACTCTTCTGGGAAGGCTTTCCACAAGGTTTAGGGACCATTCTTCCAGAAGCGCATTTGTGAGGTCTGACACTGATGTTGGATGAGAAGGCCTGGCTCGCAGTCTTCGCTCTAATTCATCCCAAAGGTGCTCTATCGGGTTGAGGTCAGGACTCTGTGCAGGCCAGTCAAGTTCTTCCACACCAAACTCGCTCATCCATGTCTTTATGGACCTTGCTTTGTGCACTGGTGCGCAGTCATGTTGGAACAGGAAGGGGCCATCCCCAAACTGTTCCCACAAAGTTGGGAGCATGGAATTGTCCAAAATCTCTTAGTATGCTGAAGCATTCAGAGTTCCTTTCACTGGAACTAAGGGGCCAAGCCCAGCTCCTGAAAAATAACCCCACACCATAATCCCCCCTCCACCAAACTTCACAGTTGGCACAATGCAGTCAGACAAGTACCGTTCTCCTGGCAACCGCCAAACCCAGACTCGTCCATCAGATTGCCAGATGGAGAAGCGTGATTCGTCGCTCCAGAGAACGCGTCTCCACTGCTCTAGAGTCCAGTGGCGGCGTGCTTTACACCACTGCATCCGACGCTTTGCATTGCACTTGGTGATGTATGGCTTGGATGCAGCTGCTTGGCCATGGAAACTCATTCCATGAAGCTCTCTACGCACTGTTCTTGAGCTAATCTGAAGGCCACGTGAACTTTGGAGGTCTGTAGCGATTGACTCTGCAGAAAGTTGGCGACCTCTGCGCACTATGCGCCTCAGCATCCGCTGACCATTTTACGTGGCCTACCACTTTGTGGCTGAGTTGCTGTCATTCCGAATCACTTCCACTTTGTTATAATACCACTGGCAGTTGACTGTGGAATATTTAGTAGCGAGGAAGTTTCACGACTGGACTTGTTGCACAGGTGACATCCTATCACAGTACCACGCTGGAATTCACTGAGCTCCTGAGAGCGGCCCATTCTTTCACAAATGTTTGTAGAAGCATTCTGCATGCCTAGGTGCTTCATTTTATACACCTGTGGCCATGGAAGTGATTGGAACACCTGAATTCAATTATTTGGATGGGTGAGCGAATACTTTTGGCAGTATAGTGTATAAAAGGAGCTGGTATGCAACCATTCATTCAGGTTTTGTGCTGAGGAGCCGAGACAAGGTCCCGGCCATTTCAGCGGGTAGTCCAGCGTTGTGGCAGGAGGGACACAACGTCTCATTACCTCCATCAGGGAACGGAGGTTACGAATGTAACCAGGACGTTCCCTATCTGTCACTCACACAACGTTGTGTCGATGTAGTGACACTAGGGGTCACTATACGAAACGTCACAACTGGCTGAACTGTGTTACGTGAACTGGGGGTGTGTGATGGGCAGACCACTGTGTGCCTTGTAGCCAGTGCACCAGGCCGACACGTAACCTCCCTCAATGCTGTTATGAGTGTCGAATGGCCCTTCAGGGACAAGTCGACTGCCCAAAAGATAGAGACAGGCTAGCCCAGTCTCTTATCCTCTCTTTTTTTCTGGGGCCACCATGTCTATGTCGGGGGGCTGTCACTCCCAAGGGGAAGACACCGCGGGGGGGTATTTTGAGTGGAAATATGTCACATGGTCTTGCCGAGCTTTGTCTGAAGTATGTCATGTGGAGAAGTCCCATGATAGGTCCTACCCTATGGGGGAGGAGTTTCTACAAACATGGTGAATGGGGCAGAGGGGCCCAAGGAAGACGCAGTTTACCAACAGGGAAACGAATTAGCGGAAGATATATGTCGCATGGGGTTACCTATGGGGAACCAACACATGCGGAGCACCTACCCCAGTACAGGGCTTAGTTAGCACATGTACTGAGCCGGCAGCGAGTTTCTTCACAAACTCGTCTGCCACAGGGCTCGGAGGAAGTCATCCAGGGAACACAGTTTGTGAACACTACTGGGAGTCAACAGCACATGTCTTCAGCTCAGGGGAGGTGAAAGGCGCAATGTGCAAGTGATACACCCAGCCAGCTGTCCCGGACTTATCTGCTTGTGCCTGCCACTACATGGGACGAAACCGGTTCCACCCGGAGATTGTAGAACCTCGCAAAGGTGTTGGGTGTTGCCCAGCCCGCTGCTCTGCAAATGTCTGTTAGAGAGGCACCACTGGTCAAGGCCCAGGAGGTCGCCACACTCCTGGTAGAATGGGCTCGTAGCGTCCTGAGCGTGATATGCCATTGCTATGGTGTCAATGACCCAGTGGGCGATCCTCTGCTTGGAGACAATGCTTCCTTTCCGCTGTCCACCAAAGCAGACAAAGAGCTGCTCAGAGATCCTAAAGCTCTGCGTGCGATCCATATAGATGTGTAAAGCAAGCACCGGACACAGCAATGTCAGGGCTGGGTCTGCCTCCTCCTGGGGCAGCACTTGCAGGTTCACCACCTGATCCCTAAAAGGGGTCGTGGGAACCTTGGGCACATAGCCCGGTCAGGGTCTCAGGATCATGTGAGAGTAGCCTGGACCGAACTCCAGGCATGTTTCGCTGACAGAGGATGCTTGCAGATCTCCTACCCTCTTGATGGAAGTGAGCGCAGTCAGGAGGGCAGTCTTCAAAGAGAGTGCCTTAAGCTCAGCTGACTGCAGGGGCTCAAAGGGGGCTCCCTGTAGACCCTGAAGAACTACAGAGAGATCCCATGAGAGAATGAGGCGCGGTCTGAAAGGATTCAACCTCCTGGCGCCTCTCAGGAACCTGATGATCAGGTCTTGCTTCCCTAAGGACTTACCATCCACTGTGTCATGGTGTGCTCCTATAGCGGCTATATACTCCTTCAAGGTGGAGGGGGACAGCCGCCCTTCCAACCTCTCCTGCAGGAAGGAAAGCACCGATCCGACTGCGCATCTCTGGGTGTCTTCACGTCGGGAAAAACACCACTTAGCGAACAGATGCCACTTCAAGGCATACAGTCGCCTCGTAGAGGGGGCCCTAGCCTGAGTGATCGTGTCTACCACTGCGGGTGATAGGCCACTTAAGTCTTCCGCGTCCTGTCCAGGGCCAGACATGGAGATTCCAGAGGTCTGGTCGCGGGTGCCAGAGATTCCAGAGGTCCTTCCTCAGGGGAATTCACCGGGGGGCTGTCGTGAGGTCCGAGAACCATGTCTGGGTGGGCCAGTAGGGTGCTACCAGGACGATCTGCTCCTCGTCCTCCCTGACCTTGCACAGGGTCTGTGCAAGTAGGCTCACTGGGGGAAACACATATTTGCATAGTCCAGGGGGCCAGCTGTGTGTCAGCGCATCTATACCGAGAGGTGCCTCAGTCAGGGCGTACCAGAGCGGGCAGCGGGAGGATTCTTGGGAAGCAAACAAGTCTACATGTGCCTGCCCGAATCGACTCCAAATCGGGAACGCCTGCCCGTAGAAATATGAGGTCGGTCCAAGGGCTGAAGAGGCGGTGACAGACTGGCGTGATGGCCACGCGATGTGTCCCACGGCACCATGCCTATCTCTGGACTTGAGTCTGGAGCCAGTGCTGAAGCAGTCTCGTATACATCAACCCGAGCAGAGTGGCCACTGCTGAGGATGCCATATGCTCCAGGACCTCTGAAACAGTTTTAGTGGAACCGCTGTCTTCTGTCTGATCGCCTTCAAACAGGTCAGCACCAACTGTGCGTGGCAGGATGTGTCGGATAGCTTCCGTCTGCTGCTTCACCGCCGAGAACTGCTGGGCAAAGTCCTTGATGGTGTTGCTGAACAGGCCAACCTGGGAAATGGGGGCGCCAAGGAACCGTGCCTTGTCAGCCTCTCCCATCTCGACCAGGTTGAGCCAAAGGTGGTGCTCCTGGACCACCAAGGTGGACATCGCCTGCCTGAGAAACCGCACCATGACCATCGTCGCCCAGAGGGCGAGGTCGGTCACCAAGCGCAGCTCCTGCATCAATCCCGGGGCAGAACTACCCTCATGCAATTCCTTTAGCGCCTTGGCTTAGTGGGCTTGCAGGAGAGCCATGGCGTGCAGGGTGGAGGCGGCTTGTCCAGCAGCACCATAGACCTTGGCCATCAGGGACGACATAAACCTACAGGCCTTGGACGGGAGCTTTGGGCACCCACGCCAGGTGGCGGCGCTCTGCGGGCATAGTGCACCGCGAGCGCCTTATCCACCGGGGGGATCGCCGAATAGCCCTTGGGGCCTATCGAGGGTAGTGAGAATGGGGGAACTGAAAGATCGGGACTGGGCAGTAAATGGTGCCTCCCATGACCTTATCAGCTCCTCGAGCCACGAGGGTTCAGGGGAGAGCGGAGGGTTCCATTCTAGCCCGACGCTTGTGGCTGCCCGGGAAAGCATGTCTGTCATCTCCGCATCAGCCTGTGACTGGGCGACCATACCCGAGGGGGGGAGCCCAGCTGAGGATTCCACATCCGACTGGACGAGCCCGCTCTCCGATGCTGCGCTCAACAGCTCATCACCTTTGCGGGCTCCGAACAAGAGGTCGAACTCGCCGTGAGACGAGCTGGCGGACTCATCCGGAAGCCCGATCGGGGCAGACGAGCGTGCTGGGGAATGGGAGGTCCATGGGGGGATACCCGGTGGAGGTGGTCCCATTGGGGTCCCCAAATTGCCCCCAGTGCTAGCCGCGCTGGCCTCATACTTGTAGGTAGAAGGACCGAGGTGGGGAGCCGCTGGGGTGACTTGCTTTCTTACGAAGGCAAGCCACGACCGCAACGTTGCCATGGTCATGTTCTCGCAATGAGTACATGATCCATCCATGAATGCTGTCTCCGCGTGGGTAGCGCCCAGACATGAAAGACAGCGATCGTGACCGTCAGAAGGCGAGAGATAACGACTGCAACCAGGAATAACACACAAACGGAAGGGCATCTTTAAAAAGACGTTCCGTATGTGCCGCTCTTTTAGAGAAATATACTCTTTTTAGAATATACTCTGCCGAATTTATTTCTGCCGAAGTGCCCTGGGGCGTTCTCTGCAGTGCACCAGTGCAGAGGGGGAGAAGCCACTGAAATGCACCGTCAGATCCAGCAGAGGTGAATGAACAGCCGTAATAATTCAGCTCAGTGAGCATCGACCGTTCGCCTCCAAAGAGAAAATCTGAATGAGTGGTTGCATACCAGCTCCTTTTATACCCATATATTCGGGGGAGTGGTATGCAAATACCACTCGCCAGTTTTCATTGGCCTTTTTTCAAAGACCAGAAGTGTTTCGGGCTCCCAAGAGTGACCCCTAGTGTCACTACGTCGACACAACGTAGAGTGAGTGACAGATAGGGAACATACATTTTTCCCTTTGTGATTTAAAGGAATAGTACTCTACAAAATAAAAATTGTCATCATTCACTCACCCTCATGCCATTTAACTTTCTTCTGTGGAAGACACACACACACACACACACACACACACACACACACACAAAATACTGATTGGGGAATCTGGGCTGTCGAGTTAAAAAAATCAAAGTTTCAGATAGTGGTTTCAAACTTGCCATGTCACGATCTGTCATGTAACATGAAGTTGTCAATAGTCGCTTTTCCACATAAAGCCTTTTCCAGAAAATTACCTGCAATTTTCAGTTTACAGGTTATGTGTGAACACAGGACATGCTGATGGAAGACGGAGATTATTCAGTTACTCTGGAGTCAAAAAAATGTCATCAAACTGGAAAAATAGTGAAATTATTCCATTTAGTCAGAGGATATAAAAAATATTTGATGTTTTAGAGCCGACTATAGAAGAAATATCGTAGAGTATGATGCTCCATGACTCAAATCTGAAGTCAAATGTTAAGCAGCCAATAAAAAGCGACCGTGCGCGGACACAAAACTGGACCATGAACAAATGTAGATGGCAAACAAGCGCTCAAAGTGGAACAAATATTTAACGCCACTTGCATCCGACTTAAGTCGCAGTCTCCATCTTTCCTCCCAAGACAGCACCCAAATGAGCTCTGCCCATTTCTTTTGAGACTCTGAACAGAGAAACAGCAACAATAATGGCAGTGCTCCCTTACATCCATGTTTGATTACATCTGTCATGCGTCTCCTAGAATGGGAGTATGTGTTTTCACATGAGTTTGTGATCAGATCAACATGACAGCCAGAGTGATCATCAGTCGTTTAGTGTGTGATGCCCAGTTATTGTCTTTAGACATTTACATTGTCGGTAAGTGTGTGATACCTAGTATTTTTAGATTCTGTTCATATTTTAGAAGTGGTGTAGTGTAATTCAGCCTAAAAATGCTTCTCTTCATCCGAGTGGATGAAGAAATTTGTCAACTGATAAAAACCTAACTACATCTCAAGAGTTTAATAGCATTTTGGAGCTTATGTATGAATGTTAGCAAAACGGAAAAAAGACGGAAACCATTGCATGTGTGAATAGTAGACGTGGTACATTTACCAGTAAAAGCATTTCAACAGTGTTAATGCAATTTACTAGGTTGCATGTGTCAAAAGGGCTAATGTCAAGACATGTTGCATCTCAAGGTGGTGCATTTAACCTCCTGAGACCCAAGGATTGCTGTGTATATTTTCCATTTCCCTTTTTGATTTGTAACTAGTAGCACCTAATAAACATGTAAAAAAAAAAGAGCAAATAGTTTCACTTAAATAGATGTCCACATATGTGGACAGTGGGACTATGTTGTGAAATTTTAAATAATACCAAGCTATAGAAAGTCAGGTCTTTTTTTAAAACAAACTGATCAAACACTCCCTTGCTCCCTATTTAGTGAATGACTTAACCTCCAGTGTGCTTTCTGTCTGCACTGGCCTCAGAACAGTTTGAAATGCACCTTATTTTCATCCTAACTCCATGTAAATCCTCTAAAGGCAAAAATGTTTTCACAATGTGAAAATTTCACATTTTAAAATGGCATATCGGTTTAAACTAGAGACTAATCTTTTGACTCAAACAGGTTTCAATGTAAAAAACTTAATTAGGTTTCTTACCAGATTAAGTTTTGTTGGCGTTTCTCCCAAAGACAAACTGCGCTGTGATCGGCACCATGTTGTTTGGTCACATGACAAAGTTGAAACCTTTCCTGAGAGCCCAGAGTCTTCTGAACTAAGGTCAGTCAGTTTAAATGAAATGAAATTATGCATACAACGAAGCCAAAATACAATGTCCACGCATGTGTACGCATGTGTATGCGGGGTTGCACAACGTTAAATGGATGCGGGCAGCAGAGGGCAACATTTTCAGTGAATAATGTCTGTTTGCCACATAAAAACCTATTGTATGGCCTCAGAAAGCTTGGAATATAGCGCACAAGTTGTGTGAACTACAGTTATGAATCTTTTCTGGTACTTTTTGTCATTTTGGAGCTCAACAACTCAGATTCCCATTCAGTCTCATTATATGGAAAAGAGTGGTCAGTACAGTACACTTCTTCAACATTTCTTCTTCTGTGTGCCACAGAAGACAGAAAGTGAAATAACATGACAGTTAGTATATTATGACCAAAAAAAAAAAAAAAGAAAACTTAAGTTCACAAAAGTTACATGCATCAAAATATTTCAATATCAAAATGTGCATAGTGTGTGTAAAGATTAGTGCAGGAGTGTAAATCTCTCAAACAACAGTTTTCAATCAAACACAGATTATGGTAATTAGACACTTGTGATAGACGTGTAAGGTTAATAACCCATTAATTGTCTTCTTTTACTCACAGACATTTATTGTGGGCAGTAAGACTGTTGGTCAGAGGTTGATGCTGTATGTTCAGGATGTGTGGAATAAGTTTGATGTCCTTGCCATCTCCCTCTTCATCGCTGGTATGTTCTGCAGGTAATGGCTCTTTACAGTAAGTCCTGTATCTCTGAATGGAATTAGGAGAACATTTCCACTAGGGGACAATTCTCTATATGTATACAATGAATATGGTGAATCACTAGCCACATATAGCTGTGGGGAGATCAGTGAGGAAAACTGAGTTTTAGTGTTTGCATCAGACTTTTTTTTTCGTGTTTGATGCAAACACTAAAACTCCATTTTCCTCACTGATCTCCCCACAGCTATATGTGCCTTTATCTAATTTAATAGTTCTATATAAGTTATTTATAGTTATTTTAATATTAATTAAACTAATAGTTATTTAGTGTAATATCAGCATCAGCATTTGGTATGTCTCCCCATTTTCTTTAATGACAGCATGAACTCGAGCTAGTATGAACTCCACAAGTTTGTGGAAAACCTAATGATTCATGTCATCCAGCATGATTTGAAAATGTTAAAAAGAACATCTTGACATGAACATGGTCAATATCACATATTTGTTTATATGTTATATTCATATATTATGTTCATATATTTTTCAATATCCTAAAACCTTTTGTTTATTTCCAGGTTTTTATTAGTTTTTTTTTACATCCCATATTTTGAATTTGGAGTTTTGAGTCCAAAAGAACTGTTGTTGTATTACACGTGAGAAAAGTCATATGAGTTTGGATTGGCATAAGGGAAGGAAGATGATGACAGAATTTGTTTTGTTTAGAGCAAGTTATCATCGGGTCAATCCATCTGAAGTGGTTCAATAATTGTAAAGTTGGTTGCTTGACCATTTTTAATTTTCCAATTTTATTTTTAAGTGATTACCTCTAGAGGATAGTGGATTTTACCAATACCGATAACTAAGTTGGGCAGTACCTGCCGATAACCGATTAATCAACCGATAGTTTTTAAAATTGATACTGAATGAAAAAATAACACTCAAAGTAAAATAGTGCTGAACTTTATTACAAAAATAAATATTACTGACTGAACCATGAAAAGGTATTGTACTTTTTTAAATGAAATTAATATATAGACATGAATATAATACTAATATTCGAATTTTAAAGTTTCATAATATTTTTAAGCTTCATAATAACAGAGAAATACCACATTGTTTTTTATTCAGTACAGTTGAATGTAGAGTAGCAATATTCACAGATAGCAATGGTATCCAGCTGAACTTGGTGGTGAAGCGGCTCAGACTATGAGCCCAGGCCAGGAGCTGTTCAAACAGGTGGAACCGAACCCGAGGATCTCGAGACACACATTTCCAAGTTGAACATCTTTCCTGACATAGCATTTAAACAACTCATTGCTTAATCTGAGAAATGCTTATAAGAGAGCAAGATGCAATGGCCAAAGAACTCCACCAACTGTACGGGGCTGTTCACAACGAATGCTTTTGCAACCATCCATTTGTTTTTCTATGTAAACGCACACGAACACGAACGTCTTTGTTTATTCAGCATCTAGTGCAGGATCGCTGTTTTTTAGATGAGGTGTCTAATTAAAAAGAACTTTAAAAGCATATTGAGACAAAACTCTATTTGTTGCACTGCATCTAGCCTTTTATAGCGCAAGAATGTGATCGATCTGAAGTCATCATATTACAGTGAGGATACATTTTTTTAATTGAAATTAGATGCGTTTCTGATTTGTTTAAACGTTTCTCTTGGCTGCATGAAGATATTAATTTGCTTTCTCATGTCACTAACTTTAAATATGTAACTTAGCTGGCTAACGAATGCATAAACGTGACCAGCTGGATATAAACTAATGCAAATAGATGGTAATAGATGGTAACAATCATGACATTTAAACATTTGGGTTGGACTTGCGTGTATTTTTGTCACATTGTTCTAACTGCTTGAGGTTAGCTTTAATGTTAGTGTCCTCTCAGCCTTGTCAGCAAACATACTGCTCTTCTGTACTAATACAGCATCTAGTCAGCAAATTAATTACTTTATAATGATATGACAGCGTGTACTGTAGTGTACATACCTTTTCGTTTTTGATGTTTTAAATCCGCATCTGAAGTGTTCCCCTCCATGCAGTGTGTAGTCTCGCATCAAAACAAACACCACAAGGCATCAGTGAAGTGATAGTTTTTATTTCTCCTCTAGAGGCCGCTCTCATACTGTATAGCGACAGCGGACCCTTCACAGCTGCTCCAGCACCAGATGCAACAGGGAAAAACTATCAGTGTGGATTTTTGCCAGAAATCTGTTATCGGTGCCGATTAATCGGCAAATCTGATATATCAGTCGACCTCTAATTACCTCTATGTATTGGTATTGCAAAACCACCAGTTTTTTATTTTTATATTTAAAATAACTTGGTTTAACCACGGTGGCCATCTTTGTGTCATGGCGCACAACATATTTTGATTATACAGATGTTTACGGAAACCTCAATATCTCATCTCAGGGTGGTCCTAGCTCCTTGGAATGAAAACTGATTTCTAGAGCACATTACAAGGTACAGTACATGTGTCACGAATCCCACCTCTGTAGTTCCTCCCGCTCACCACCAGAGGGCTCTATCACCTGAGTATTGACTCTAACTCTCCGGACTCCATTTCCCATAATCCCCGTACCTGGCACTGATTACCTCCTCACCTGTTGCCTATCTACTCAGCTATTTAAGACTCACTCTCTGTCTATGAGAAGTCTTGATTTGCCCTGGCTGACATTTCTGAGCATTATCTGTATTTACTGGCTAACCTGTGTATGATCCTGGACTGTTTACCCTGTTTTGCCCTTTGCTGCCTGCCTACTGTTACTGCTTTGTTTACCTGGATATTACCTGTGATTACCTGCCGCCTGCCCTGACCTCTTGCCTGTTTTGTGACTATCTCTCTGATTTACCTTGGATACTACTATTGCTGGTGATTTATCCTTGCCTGTCTATATTACTACGTTTACTGTTAATAAAGCTGCACATGGATCCCAGCTCCGCTGACTCATCATTACAACATGTCCATATATAAACATTTTGCACACTCTTGTTCCTTAGACTTAGAATTTAAGTCCTAATGTAATGATCAAGATCGAGGAAAGTTCCACTTTTACTGACAATTTATAATGGAAAGGGTTCGAGTCTCAGTTCTAAATGTTTTTAGGGGATACCTAGGTAAGTATAGTGTTTGAGACTTCTCTTAATTTGTATTTTTTTATGGGGTCGAAAAAGTGGAATTTTTCATTTTCGGATTGATTATCTCTTGTGTGGGACCAGATAGGAACCTGAAATTTTCAAAGATATAAGTCCTCTATAGTAGCATTCTTCTGTAAAAATGTTGAGTTTGAGATTCCACTGGTTACAGAGCTAGGGCTAGTATAAATATGTGGAAAAGCCTATTTTATTAATGCATTTTGAGAAATGAACAGATGTATTATAAGCATAACAAATAATAAAAATGAACAGTATTTTACACTACTTATGTTTATGATTGACATACCACAATTGCAAGCTACATGTTTGATTAGAAGCTGTGAGATTTCCTCACTCAATCTCTCGGAAATATTGTGAGGGGTCAAATCCTCACCCCTGTTTGTATGTGTTCCTCTTTTGCAATGAGAGGATTAAGGGGGTTACATAAATCTATGTCAATCACTCAAAAAAAAAAAAAAAAAAAAAAAAAAACAATTAGGAAAATTAAAAATGGTAAAGCAACCTATGTTGGACCACTTAAGATGGATTAACCCCATCAGAAGGTATGAATTGAGTGGACTGACCAAATTTAGACATGTAAATGTCAAAATCTTGTGATGCTTTCTGACAGTCTTTTAGACAAACATTTTTTTTTTTTTTTTTTTTTTACATTTTTTAACTTATAATAATCAAGTAACTTAATCATAAAAGATGTAAATTATGAAACATTTTTGGAAGTTATATTCAAAAATCTGAAGGGGCATGTTTGAATAGGCATGATGCTTCTGATTTCCTCTCTAATTTTTTATTTAATCAAAAACATGTGATTCAGTCTTCTCAAAAATAGCTATTGTTGGTGCAGGTGTCACAATTTAGCAGTTTTTAATCAAACCTTAGTGGTAAGCATTCTTCTACATTTTTGTGGCCTGGATTCATGTGCGTATGTGTAAATGTGTCTGTCTCAGGATGTTCAGTTGGTCATTCAACATGGGACGTGGCATATTGTGCATGGACTACATGGTCTTCACACTCCGACTCATTCACATTTTCACCATTCACAAACAGCTGGGCCCGAAAATCATCATATTGGGCAAAATGGTGAGGTGACCAACTTCAGTGAACTGAAAGATTGTTGCATAGTTGATAAATAAATGGGGGATAAATGTTAAAATACACAGTGTCGAAAGTATAACCACAACTTAAACATTATACAGTATGTGATTGCATGAGACTAGTGTGATGAAAATAGTTTACTGTCCTTGTCTGTGCAAAATTATATGTAATTTTCAACTCGCGTAACAGCAGTTAACCTGATAACCTGCGCACAACTTGAGTTGCACATTTCTGCATTATTTTCTAAATTAATTTCTGTGGCAATTGGCAGCAGGTCACATAAGCTTTTGATGGAGCTTAGCTTGTTTTAAACTCCCCAAAATTCCTTTAATCTGAAATAATCTTAATGATAAAGTTTCACTGGGGGTTAGTGAATTTCTATCATTACTTGTGTTCAATGAAAAAAGAAGGACCGTAGAAATCAGCCAAATATCAGTCAAAATAAATAAATAATAAAAAAGAAATGTTTTTTTTTCACTGGAATTATTTTATAATCAAGTATCATTTCTCTTGTCTTCCTGTTTCGGGGTAAATTTTCTTGAACAACAGATGAAGGATGCATTTTTCTTCTTATTCTTTCTGGCGGTGTGGCTGTGTGCTTATGGAGTGGCCAATCAGGCTCTACTGTACACATATGATCCGAGACCTGATAGGGTGTTTCGACGGGTGTTGTACAGACCATATTTGCATATATTTGGACAGATTCCTGTGGAGGAAATAGACAGTATGTTCACTTCTGACCATGAATACTAAGAATATTTTGCAGCGTTTTTGTTGGCATACACTGACTCAGTTGTTTTTCTCTGTGTGTGTGTGTGTGTGTGTGTGTGTGTTAAGCTGGTAAATCCTGGGATAGGGACTGCACAGATAATCTGACACTGGTTAATGAAGGAGAAGAGCCATGTAGAGATACCAGCCACAACTGGCTTGTGGTCATTTTGCTGGTTATCTTCCTACTGGTCACCAACATCTTACTTGTCAACCTGCTCATTGCCACATTCAGGTATTCATCTGTCTGTTTATCCATTCCAACTGTTTAGCCAGTGTTCTACACAGCAAAAATCATTTTCTTCTTAATCAGTGTGTTTAAAGTTAAGTTGCTTGACAGTTTACAGTTTAAGACTTTGAAATAAATCTTATATATATATTTTTAAATTTATGCTTAAAATAACATAAAATTGCAAAGTGGGGTAAGAAAAACAAACTTAATTCAAGATATATTCTCTGAAAAAAAGTTTTATTTTCAAGCAAATGTATTTTGCTTAAGGGATGATGAAAATGATTTTTGTTTTGCTGTGTATTCATCCATCCATCTGTGTATTTGTGAAAATTCTCTTCTCTTTGTGTCTGTCTCTGCAGCTACACCTTTTCTAAGGTTCAGGAGCGCAGTGACACATACTGGAAGTTTCAGCGTTACAATCTGATAGTGGAGTATCATTCTCGTCCAACTCTCGCTCCACCCTTCATCATCTTGTCCCACATCAATCTCTTCATCAAAAGAAACATTCGCAAAGTGCCATCCACCAAAATCCACCATTTTGGTAAAGTTAGAAAATGATTACAACCAAGCAGAGCAACTTGCTTAGTGTTTGGTAGAGACCGCCAAATATAATTTTTACCCCCACTACAATATAGATTATTTTTATGTTATGCAGAAACTATATTTAATTAGTGTTTATTTCAGCTTTTTGGCACAATAATAGATATTCTAACAAAAAAGTTATATTTATTAGGGTTACACGTTATTTTAATGTGTAATTACAAAATAATTACTGATTATTACTAATTAACAACATATACTTACTATATGTTTAGGGTAAGGGTTTGGTGTAGGGTTAGTTGCTTGTAATTGTGCATAATTGACTGTTATTACTATAGTAAATACATGTAATATGTGTAACAGGACACATTAAAATAAAGTGTTACTTTTATTAGAAATACTAAGTTATAAAAACAGGCATTATAAAAATGATTTGTTTTGGGATCTGTCTAACTGTTTAGCTATGTGTTTCACACTTGAAATAAATGACTATTATGTAAAAAGAGTAATTTATGCAGAAAATACATTAAAGCTTATGTGTGTTATTTCTACATCAATAGTGCCACCAAACGGAGTTTCAAACAATCACTTTTTTCAAAAAGATTCCAAAAAACACCCCCCGTCTTCCATTGGTTGTACAAACTAATAGTCTTGCAAACTCAGACAATCGGTTGAGGCAATGTAGCTGTCTCAGGCTGGAAAAACGGGAATGCTTTGTTAGCGCCACAGTGTTATACTTTTAGGTGAAATCATCCTACTTATAGTTGACCCTGCATATTAACCTGGGACATGCAAAATAATTATGACATAAAAAAAAATATTCACACATCAGCTTTGTGTAAGTTTCTTTACCTGTGAATATAGTTGTTTGCATACAGTACTGAAATGGCTTGTTGGTTGTTTTGGTCATTAGAGAACTTAGGAATAGCAGCACTTATTTCCTGATTTCTTCTGCTTTTGTGCATTTTTCATACTACATTTTTTTTAGATCTTCAAACGAGATATAACATACAACAAAGGCAACCTGAGTAAACACAAAATAAAGTTTTCAAATATGTTTTGTATGGTTATCCAACTCCTATATCACCCATGTGAAAATCTAACTGCCCCTTTAAACTTAATAGCTGGTTGTGCCACCTTTAGCAGCAGCAACTGCAACCAAACACTTCTGATAACAGAGATCAGTCTTTCACAACGCTGTGGTGGAATTTTGGCCCACTCTTCTTTGTAGAACTGCTTTAGTTCAGCCACATTGGAGGGTTTTCGAGCACAAACTGCCCGTTTAAAGTCCTGCCACAGCATTTAAATCGGGTTCAAGTCAGGACTTTGATTAGGCCACTGCAAAACTTTAATTTAGCTTCTTTTGAGCCATTCAGAGGTGGACTTACTCATATGCATTGGATCATTGTCTTGCTTTATAATCCAATTGCACTTGAGCTTCAACTCACGGACTGATGACCGGACGTTCTCCTTTAGGATTTTCTGGTAGAGAGCAGAATTCATGTTTCCCTCAATTATTGCAAGTCGCCCTGGCCCTGAAGCAGCAAAGCATCCCCACACCATCACACTAGCACCACCTTGCTTGACCGTAGGTATGATGTTCTTTTTGTAGAATTCGGTGTTTGATTTACACCAGATGTAACGGGACCCCTGTCTTTCAAACAGTTCCACTTTCGTCTCATCAGTCCACAGAACATTCTCCCAAAAAGTTTGAGGATCATCAAGGTGTGTTTTGGCAAAATTCAAATGAGCCTTAATGCTCTGCTGGGTTAGCAGTGGTTTTTGCCTCACCACTTTTCCATGGATGGCATTTTTGACCAGTGTCTTTCTGATAGTGGAGTCATGAACAGTGGCCTTTATTGATGCGAGAGAGGCCTGCAGTTCCTTGGATGTTGTCCATGGATTTTTTTATGACTTCCTGGATGAGTCATCGTTATGCTCTTGGAGGAATTTCGGAAGGTCGGCCACTTCTGTGAAGGTTCACTACTGTGCCAAGTTTTCTCCCTTTGGAGATAATGGCTCTCACTGTGGTTCTTTGGAGTCTCAGAGCCTTTTAAATAGCTTTGTAACCCTTCCCAGACTGATGTATTTCAATCACCTTTTTCCTCATCATTTCTGGAATATCTTTCGACCATGGCACAGTGTGCTACTGGGTGAGACCTTTAAGCCAACTTCATGCCGCTGAAAAAGACCTATTTAGGTGTTGATTTGATTGAACAGGGTTGGCAGTAATCAGGCCTGGGTGTGTCTAGACCCGCTGAACCCCATTATGAATGAAGTTTCATAGATTTGGGGATTTAGTAACTAAGGGAGGAAATACTAAAACAGAAGAAATCAGGATCACAGCACTGTGTGTGTGTGTGTGTGTGTGTGTGTGTGTGTATATATATATATATATATTGGTCAAACGCATTATGAGTCTATCACTAGTATTAAGGAACAATCCAGTTCCTCAAATTGTATTTTAGATTAAATATGTCAATTGATGTATGTGTCTTTCATTTTTCTTTTTAAATAGCCTTGGATTTGAAGGGTAAAGAAGCTAACAAATTGGTAAAATGGGAGACCCTGCAGAAGGAAAACTTCCTGGCTATCGAGTACAAAAAACAAAAAGGGACAGACTCTGAGAGGCTAAAACAGATTTCTGCCAAGTGAGTACCCAACCAATGCAAACCTTTAAAGAGTTAATATAAAAAAATGTGAGTCAGAAAAGACTGCAAAAATGGCTTCTACAACTTTCTAACATCAGACAGATACATTTACACATTTACAGTGGCCCCAGAAAGTATTTGGACACTTAAGCTGCACATAAAAATATACACATTTTATTGCATTAGATAACAAAATGTATAAAAGTGGCATTTATTGTAAGAAATATAGCATGAGCACACTTTCAATGCAAAACATTTAACAAAAATAATGATGAACTACACCTATGGTTACTCGGACACCTGTGTGAATTTGAAGGGAATTTGAGGGGCACTGACTTCATACATCCACTAAAAATCACTGCCACACCAGTTGATAAAAAGTAATTGCAGAAATGGCTGAGAACAGTGAAATAAGTTCAGAGAAAATAAATTTTGTTTATATTAGGTGTCTTTAACTACTATGTACTTACATTAAAATGCATACAATACCATATATTTATTGTGTAACTACATGTTGTTCTGCAAAACAATTCACGGGTATGTTTAGGAGTAGGGCTAGGGGTTATGATTAGGTTTAGGGTTAGGGGTTAGGTTAAAAATAAAAACTACAGATGTAATTAAATACAGGTACTTTAAATGTAAGTACAGTGCAACAACACAAATATACATAAGTACATTGGATCAAATGCTTAAGTACATAGTAGTTAGAGACATCTAATATAAAGTTGATCCTATTGTTCTATAATTTAAAACCTCACAAGCTTATTTTATGTTAAACGTTTTGCTTGAAAATTGTGCTCATGCTATGTTCACAATAAATGCCATTTGGTTTGATGTTTTGTTCTCTAACGCAATGTAAAACATATGTTTTTAAGTGCAGCCTAAATGTCCAAATACTTTTTGGGGCCACTGTACATATAAACAACACCTATTAGGTATTCAGCAACTTAGCCCACTCAGTGAGGAAATTAGTTTGAGATAGGATACTAGTATTCCTAAACAACCAAAGCTTTAATGTACTATTATTAATTGTTATATATAACTACCAATTAAAGATGTTGGAGAAGTTAACGGAATTTCCTGATGTTCCTGGCTGTGGGGTAGCACCCACAGTTCTGCATAACATTTGAAACAAGTAAAAAAAAAAAACAAATGTCTTTAAAAAGGGCCCTGGTCAAGTCATCTTTATTTGTATAGTGCTTTACACAACACACACCATTTCAAAGCAGCTTTACAGAAAATTATGCTTTAACAGATTATTATTATTATTTTTTTTTAAATCAGTCCAACCTTTACAATTTGTGTGTAGAATTTCAGCACGGATTGTTTCAAATTTAATGCAGGTTTTGAAAAGGAGCTTTTATTGAAGGATGTAGCACAATATTGACCCAGATGGCAAACCTGCAACCTGTTATTAAGCACTGTTACCTATTTCACTTTGGAATAGGGTGTTTACATAAAAGCCTTTAAGGTACAAAAGCAAAATGGCCCTAATTCTAAAGTTCAGGGAGAGGTTGGAAAATAGTCAATGTAATGTAGTTGGAAAATGTAATTTTGCTTAGGAAATAAAAAGAAAAAAAAAAAGAAAAGTGGACCACAGGGAGAAAAATACAATTCTGAATAATTGATGACTCCTCCTTAACCCTGGGGACCCACCGGCGGGTCTAAAAGGGAGCGCTATGTCAAAAAAATGTACGCTTAAAATGTTCAAGTGTCTGAATACATAAGTCAGGCACATTTGGTATTGTTTGAAAGCTTAGAATCTGAACTTTTCAGATAACTTCTACATTTATGTTACATAAAATAACAAAATAAGGCCAAAAAACATGCAAGTCGCAAATCAGTGCCACTTAGTGGTCATGTGGTAGAAATATTGATATGAATATAAAAGTCTTTCAAATATCACTTAAATAGACAGATATCAAATGAAAGCTCTCATTCTCAGGAATGCGACTGTACAGTTTATTTTGTTGCCCTAATACCACAGTTTGAAAGATTTGCAAAAGAATCGCAAAGTGAAATATATGATATATGTAAGACATCAAATACAAACATCTGTTTTAATGCGCTGGTCACTGCTGC
Source organism: Myxocyprinus asiaticus (assembly GCF_019703515.2). Taxonomy (NCBI): domain Eukaryota; kingdom Metazoa; phylum Chordata; class Actinopteri; order Cypriniformes; family Catostomidae; genus Myxocyprinus; species Myxocyprinus asiaticus. The sequence goes on from NC_059375.1 coordinate 12,600,835, forward strand.
TATAAGCCCCAAATAGCTTAAAACTGTATATCTGCTTTTACCTTAGGCAGTTTTAAAAAAAATTAGCCATTTGTTACTTGTCTGTGAGCTTGCTTGTGTGTATAATCCAATGTTATATCTTAGATGTTCAGAACAAAATATGCGGTCCAGAAGGTAAAGCATGCTAAACAAGTTATCGTAAATATATGTTATCGACTATTGATGATAAATGTTATACATCATTTTTGCACTTTCTAATGACAGATTGAGCTTCTAGTCCACTCAGAGGCAGAGATATTCCATGAAACAATGGGGTTAGTGCATGAACTGAAAATTAGACTGAATGTCTATGGACGAGCACATCTGTTAGGGCTTAAATGCGTTAGAGCGCCACCTACATTTCAGATTGGCATTTTGTGACGGAAGGTGATAGAGGATTCTTTCTTTTTTCTAGTAGTGGAATAAAATAAGACTTTTTGGAGTGAGATGGAGTGAACAGAACCAGAATTACATGCTTACAAATTTAGGACAAAAAAAAAGATTTTTTTATTTTTGATTCATCATAACATATATACTTTCATGAATAATTGGAGTCCTTTTATTTTATTTGAGATGTATGCGTTGAGTACAGTATGTGTAAATGGTGAGCTTTTAATTTTGAGTGTGAAAAATTGTTAAAGAGTTAAAGAGGTTAACAGATTCAAAAGCAAATAAGGTCTTACAATACAATGTTACAAATACAATGTTGTTTCTTTAAGATACTGCAGAATGTTGACGTGTCTATCTTTGTGCATGTTGCAGAGTGGATGGTGTTCTCAAACAGGTTGCAGAGATCAGAGATGTTGATCGCAGACTGAGAACACTAGAATCAGATGTAAGAGCACATGTTGTGATATCTATATTAAACTTTATATGTAAGTCTGCCGTTCAAAGCTAAATACTCACCTATATGCAGATGGAGTTCTGTACATCTTCTCTTCAGTGGATTATGGAAACTCTGTCTCAAAGCAGTGGAGCGAAGACCAGCAAAGTGCACCCTACTCGAAAAGGTCCACCTGCTTTTTGTGTCACAATTCCTTAGTGGTGTTCACACATACATGATCTGCTGTGACAAAGCGATTGAAAGTCATGCATTTTCAATGAGAATTTATTTCTGCCAACATGAGTGACAGCGGCTGTTTACTCTGTGAGAATGTCCATTGACAAAGTTGAGAAGAGTTTATTTGAGTGAGCAGTGACACAAGGTGGGGACTACCAGTGGGAGTGAAGACATTAGAGTTCATCCAATATGTATGCTCCGAGATGAGGTAGTTGAGTTTAGGCAAGATGGAGAAGTTAAAGGAACAGTTTACCCAAAAATTTAAATTTACCCTCATATCGTTCCGAACCAATTTATCTTTTTATATTCTGCGGAACACAAAAGGAGGAATTTTAAAGGAAGCCCCATTCGCTGAATTCAATACAATGGCAGTTGATAGTGACTCAATTTAAATCTTCTTGTCAAAATAGGATGACAAATTATACAGTGTCAAGAAAAAGTATATGAACCCCTTGGAATTAGCTGGTTTTCTGCATCAATTGGTCATAGAATATGATCTCATCTTCATCAAAATCACAAAGACAAACAACAATGTTCTTAAGCTAACAACATTCAAACAATTATAATCTTTCATGTCTTTATTAAACACATTCCATTAAACATTCACTGTGCTGTTGAAAAAGTAAGTGAACCCTTGGATTTAATAACTGGTTGATCCACCTTTGGCAGCAATAACCTCAACCAAGCATTTCCGGTAGCTGCGGATTAGACCTGCAAAACGTTAAGAAGGAATTTTGGGAACCGCTTCAGCTTAGCCATATTCTTAGGATGTCTGGTGTAAATGTCTCTCTTGAGTTCATTCCACAGCATCTCTATTAGGTTAAGGTCTGGGCTCTGACTGGGCCACACCAAAAGGTGGATTTATTTTATTTTTTGAAGCCATTCTGTAGTGGATTTACTTCAATGTTTAGGGTCACTGTCCTGCTGCATCACCCAACTTCTACTGAGCTTCAGCTGGAGCACAGCCACCCTGACATTATCCTGTAGGATATCTTGATAAACTTGGGAATTCATATTTCTCTCAATGATGGCAAGCAGTCCAGGCCCCAAAGAATGAAAGCAGCCCCAAATCATGATGCTCCCTCCACCGTACTTCACAGTTAGGATGATGATTTCATGTTTGTATGCGGTGCCCTTTTTACTGCATACATTATGCTGCATGTTCTTCCCAAACAATTCAACAGTAGTTTCAGCAATCCACAAAACATTTTCCCAGTAGCCTTGTGGAGTATCAAGGTGGTCATTGGCAGACTTCAGGCACACAGCAATGTTTTTGTTGGAAAGCAGCGGCTTCCTTCGTGGTGTCCTGCCATGGACACCATGCCTGTTTAATGTTTTCCATATAAAAGTCTAATGATCAGAGATGTTAACCAGTTCCAATGATTTCAAGTCTTAAGCTGTCACATTAGGGTTCTTTTTTATTTATTTTTTTACCTCATTGAGCATTCTGCAGTGTGCCCTTTGAGTCATCTTGGCTGGACAGCCACTTCTAGGGAGAGTAGCCACAGTAATAAATTGTCTCCATTTATAGACAGTTTGTCTAACTGTGGACAGATGAATATCTAAGATGTTCGAGATAACTTTGTAACCCTTTCTAGCTTCAAGCAAAGCAACAATTCTTGATCATAGGACTTCTGAAATCTCTTTTTTGTGAGACATGGTCAATGTCAGCAGATGCTTCTTATGAATAGCAAACTCAGAATGTCTGAGTGCTTTTTATAAGTCAAAGCAGCTCTAACCCACACCTCCAATCTCGTTTCATTAATTGGATGCTAGGTTTGCCAACTTCTGACTCTTATTAGCTTTAGTTAACGTCATTAGCCTAGGGGTTCACATACTTTTTCCAACCTACACTGTGAATATTTGAATGATGTATTCAGTATGTACAAGAACAATACAATAATTTGTGTGTTATTTGTTAAAACAGATTGTGTTTGTTCATTATTGTAAGTTCAAACCAGATTTTAAGTCAGATTTATACATAAATGCAGATAATTCCAAAGTGTTCACATATTTTTCTTGCCACTGTATTTACAGGCAATGCATCATATTTCTGATCAGATTTTCAAAAGCTGTGGCCAATTGCGCAGCCCACTATTAATGTTCTGTGGCCAACAGTCCAGCAACCTGTGCTAAAATCACTATATCTGTGAACGACCATTAGGTTATAAGGCTTAAATACATACATTAGTGAATGCATTTGACAGTCAGAAGATTGTATTACATTTCGAACATAAACTGATGTGGTTTTGGTTCATCATCTTTCCACAGCTGTAATTTCAGCCTCTCTTGAGAAATGAAAAAGAGCCTTCTTCCTGTACTCGTCTGCTGTCCCACACTCTCCCGGACACATAAACCAAGAAGGCGCAGAGAGCCAGTGAAAACAGGGGTGGTGACTTGTAAAAAAAAACTGACTGTATTGTTCTGCTTTCCATTTTTAAATTTGTCATCCTGGCCTTTTTAATGGCTCTTTCTACTCTTGACAGTTTAGTACTCCCAGGTGACCTGTCTTCTTTTCCATCTGAATGTGGAAAGGCACAGAATGTCTTGAGCTTATTGTTCACTCAAATATCAACTATGTCATGTTACATTTATAGATTAATCAAATTATCATGTTCTTAAAGGAATATTGTTGTTAGGCTTACATCTTTTTAAAGTCAGAGTGTTATTCTGTATTGTGCTCATAGAATCTGATTTTATAAAGCTATAATCATGAAACATAATTTATAAGAATAAGAAATATGCTTGTCCTGTGTTTTGATTAATGTCTTTCAACAAATATAAAGTGGTGTGGCTTAAAAGCAGCAATGGCGAACAAACATATTGCTCTTGTGCTCTTGTAACATACATTTACATCATTGTTCAATTTATTTTGTGAACAAAATACCTCAACAATTTGCATTTATTATGTAATTCTTGAAATAATGTTACAGTGCATGCAATAAGTTCAGCAGAGTTTATTATGTTATGTTTATTATGTTAATGACAGAGAATATTACTTAACATACCAAATTAATTAAATATCTAGTGTTTCTTGCACTCAGATATAAAAACCAAACAAAGCAAACTTTGTATTGCACTTTAAGTATGGTAATGCGTGTTTACATTTAAATGTAGAACAGATGTGTTTTATGTCATGGCATTTTTCAAACCTTTTTGTAAAATTCTACTGTAGTTGCATCCACTGAAACTGTAATTGCATGCTGTTAACTGTGTTTTTGGATTTTGGGTTTTTGTTTGGTATTTATATCAAGTTTTTATATAATTTTGCTATTGTTTTTATTTTAGACTACATTGTGATTTTTAATAGAATTTCTGACACCATAACATGTAATGTCTTTATTTAAAGGACTGTAATGTTTTGGCAACCTCACCATAACAGAATCCGCAGCAGAGAGAAATAGACTGCATGTACTGCGTTGTAAGTTTGCCTCGTATTTCAGGGACAACGAAGATCCTTCTCTCTTTTCCCTCCACCCCAACCCCCACCCCTAAAAAAATTATTACAAAGCTAGAACTATGCCCATACTCTCTGGACTAAAGTATACTAAAGCAGTGATTCCAAACTGTACATGTAACCTAGGGATACTTAAGCAGGTTCCATATGGTACTTGGAAAGATTCAGATTTTGCTTTAAGTTATTTAAATTAGCTGCTAGACCTTTCTCAAGAGAAAGTTTCTCCATGATTTCCACTAAAACATAAGCCAAACAAGTTCACGAGTCCGCATTTCACGCACATAATAGATTATTTTAGTTAAAAGGTTAATCATTGCAATAATGGCAACATTTTAAAGGTTAGTTATTTTATTCAATTTACCCTTATGTTGTTTCAAACACTTAAAGGAATAGTTCACCCAAAATGAAAATTCTCTTATCATCTACTCACCCTTATACCATTCTGGATGTGTATGACTTTCTTCAGCAGAACACAAATAAAGATTTTTAGAATAATGTCTCAGCTCTTTTGGTCCATACAATGCAAGTGAATGGATGCCAAAATTTTGAAGCTCCAGAAATCACATAAGTCAGCATAAAAGTAATCATATGTCTCTAGTGGTTAAATCCATGTCTTCAGAAGTAATATGATAGGTGTGGGTGAGAAACAGATCAACATTTAAGTCCATTTTTTACTAAAAATGATCTTCCCTGCTCAGTCAATCTCCACTTTAACTTTCACATTCTTCTTCTTGTGTTTTTGGTGATTCACATTCTACATGCATATGCCCCCTATTGGGCAGGGAGAAGAATTTCTAACAAAAATTGACAAATATTTATCTGTTTCTCACCCACACCTATCATATCAATTCTGAAGATAAAGATTTAACCACTGGAGTCTTATGGATTACTTTTATGCTGCCTTCATGTGCTTTTTGGAGCATCAAAAATTTGGCACCCATTCACTACAGAGCTGAGATATTCTTATAAAAATCTTAATTTGTGTTTTGCAGGAAAAAAAAAAAATCATACACATCTGGGATGGTATGAGGGTAAGTAAATGATGAGAGAATTTTCATTTTTGGGTGAACTATTCCTTTAAGGTAAATGGGGACTGAGACTCTGCCTAACATCTCCTTTTGTGTTCCTTGGAAGAAAGGTTCCTGTAGCCAGTGTCATGGGTTTGATTCCCAGAGAACACACAAACTGATAAAAAATGTATAGCTCAAATGCACTTTAAGTCGCTTTGGAAAAAAAGCGACTGCAAAATGCATAAATGTATTATATTTTTGGAACAACATGAGGGTAAGAAAATTATGGCATAGTTATAGCTGGGTGAAGTATCCTGTTAATATTAATGATTATGTTTACTTATATCCAGAATGAGTCAATAGGAACATACTTTTGCTTTTGTGGGGCTGTGGGGGTATCTATGACTAAGCTCAATTATAACCAATATAATATAATTAGGGCTGTCAATGGAATAACATTTTTAATCAATGAATTACATGATATGGAGATTAATTAATCAAGTTAATTGCAAATAATCACTTATCAACATTTGCTGAAAAGGTCCACAAATAAAGATAATTCATTATAATAATCAAAATAATGATAAATATATAATAAATTATATTAAATTATGCAAAAAAATAAATACCAGACAACTCAAAAACATCACATTATTGAGGCAGATGAGTTAAACATTGATTAGACAATACTAAAGGTGTCTTTAGAACTCAAAATTTGTTAACACTTAACAAGTTTCCATTCTTTAACATTAGTTAATGCATTAGGCATCATGAACTAACAATATATATATATATATATATATATATATATATATATATATATATATATATTACATCATTTATTAATCTTTGTTAATAAAAATACTGTTGTTCATTGTTAGTTCATAATGCATTAATTTTGTTAACAAAAACAACTTAAAAATGTATTACTATATGTTGAAATTAGCATTAACTAAGATTAATAAATGCTTAATAAGTATTGTTCATTGTTAGTTCATGTTAAATAATGTTGTTCACTAATGGTAACAAATGGAACCTTATTGTAAAGTGTTACTGTCAAAATATTGTTTGGTTTATTATTATATATTTATAATACAAAACCATTTAATTGAAAAGCATGTAACAGATGTAGAGACCAAAGGCAAAAGTGTATGATCAGCAAAATGGATTTAGGTGCCCTTTCGAAAAGGACTGAGTATAGGGAAAGAAAGAGAGAGAGAGTGGGATGGAGTTTCAGCAGCTGAGAGATCTATTGAAGGTCAGATCATGCAATGTACGGCTGCTTTTGAGAGCCTCTTTATATAGCTTCACACCCACCTGCCAGACCCAGCCAGGCCTGAGAATGGTCAAAATGGGGCAGATTTCACTGCGTTTGTCTGGTGTTGGTCCTAAAGCTTATTTGTGCCTTCCAACCACTCCCATATTCATCTGATATTGACATATCTCATCAGTTCTTGTTTATCTCACTTTCTCTCCAACTCAAACACTCACATAGACAAAGATGTAATAAAGGACATTAGAAGCATGTCTTACGCATGTGGCCCTGTCAATCATCTCAGTATGTTCCTCTGTTCCACACTGTCCTCTGAATGGAGTCAGAGTACATGTGACCATACAACAGAGGCCAACCCCCTCTCTGGCAATCAACTAGCTCTTTCTAATTCTCTCTAGAGTATCCAACAGATCAGGAGTTAGTTTTTGCCTTTGACTCTACGTGATCTTGGTGCAGTTTAACTCCTTAAAATCTGCTCTTCTTGGGTGGACACAAAAAGTTTTTAGACAGGACTGTCTGTTTTTTCCTGCTATAGTTGTACTTGTCAGTGACTGCAAAATGGTAGCTTCACGTGGTTGGTTTCTGGGGCTTTTCATTGCCCTGTTTAGCACTGGAGCATTTAAGGATTCTGTGCAGGCTGAAGAAGGGCTGCAAACTGAGGTAGCCAAGGAACTGGGGGGTCTGGACATTACTGAAGTTGTGGAAGAGGATGCAGCTAATGATGAGGAGGTTGGAAACACATCTGAGGAAGTGGCTGATGACACAGGAGAGGATGAAGGAGGAGATGTGGAGGCAGAGGAAGAGGATGATGGAGAGGAATGGGCAGCTCCTGCTGGTGACATAGAGGTAGGGGTGTCTGAGGAAGTGAAAGTGGTGGAGGAAAATACTGAAGAGGAGGAAGGAGCAGCAGAGGAAGAAGAGGAGGAGGAAGTAGCACAGAAAGTTAAGGAAACAGAAGGAGCCATAGATGAAGAGGAGGATGAGGAGGAAGTAGCAGAGAATGAGGAGGAAACTGAAGGAGCCACAGATGAAGAGGAGGAGGAGGAGGAGGAGGAAGTAGCAGTGAACGACGAGGAAACGGAAGGAGCCGCAGATGAAGAGGAGGAGGATGTAGCAGAGAACGACGAGGAAAAAGAAGGAGCCTCAGATAAAGAGCAGGAGGAAGAAGTAACTGAGGAGGAAGAGGAAACAGCAGCAGATGAAGAGGAGGACACAAAGGAAGAGCAGGAGCAGACAGAAGCAGCACAACAGAAAGAGGAGGAAGAAGCAGCAGAGGAGGTGTTGGAGAGAGCACCAATTGAGGAAGAGGAAGAGGTAGAAGTGTTTGATGATGATGAGGATGAAGATAATGTGGATTCTGATGAGGAAGATGAGGAAGCAGAACAATCAGAGGGTGTTGAAGAACTGGCTGAGGAAAAACAGGAGGCTAGTGAGACTGAGAAAGCTGAAGAGTCTGTAAATTGTACCACTGGGGATGACACTGAAGGTAATTACTAAATTGATCTTTCAATGGCCCAGCGATACCCTCTTTATCTTAAGCCAGATTCCCTTTTCCAAACTTTCTCAACTCACAAATACTTTTAATTATTACATGCAGTTTGGTTCAGAGGTAAAGGTCCATCAGCGTGCATATGAGAGTATTCGAAACAAAACTTCTCTTTTTTTGTGTTTGATTATTTGCACTTATTTCTGGCTTTGTTCCAAAACCTAGTGAGTTGCCTTGCTATCTACTGCCTATAGGACAGTGCCTTCTAAAGGCTGGATTACAATACATGACTTTGACACCAATTTTAGCCCTGATTTGCAGTCGGGCCGAGTCAGTGCTTGTGCGCGTTAGTCATCTCTAGTCTGCAGATTTTGGGCCAGTCAGAGCTGACAGATTTCACCAAAAATTGTATATTGTATGATGGGTACAGACTGATTTCTTGCCCTCAGAAAATGGTTCCATGTAGTAAGAGAATATCAAGCATGTTTGACATTTTTGAGCCCACTATCCATGACTACAAAGGAAATATCATAGTGCATTATGCTCCATGACTGAAATCTGAAGTCATATGATGAGCAGCCAATGAAAATTATACGAGTATGCGTGGCGACTAAGCTCAAGAAATGGATATGGTGAACAAGCACTCAAAGTGTAGCTTAACTTTTAACCGAACTCACCTCCAACTTGTAATGCAGTCTCTAGAGGCCATATTGGCCGCGTCTTCCCACCCATTACCACACCCAAATGCGTTGGGCCAGTGTCTTTCGTGACTCGGAAAACAGAGTAGCAGCAACAAGAATAACAATGCTCCCATACATGTTTGTTTACATTTGTTATACTGCTCGTAGAGCGAAGGGTGTGTGTTTTGGGTGGTGCTTGATCCTCAGTTGTATAGTGTGTGATGGCCAGTTTTAATCTTTAGCCATTTACAAAGTCGGTAGGTGTATAATACCTAGTATTTTTAGAATCTATTCAGATTTTAAAAGTCATGTGATGTAATCCAGCCTTAAGGCATCCTAACCAAAATAACTGTTTTGACTGTGACTGTTTTGGAATGCTCAACATAGGCAGCAACTCATAGGAAGTGTCATACGTATAATGCTCCTCATGTGAAGTGCAGGAGAGACTTGACTTACAATTGATTTTAAATAGAGTTTGGTGCTAGAATGTTGCTAAGCGAAAAATAATGCAATAGTCTAATAATACTCTAATAAAAATCACACACAAATATTGGGTAAAATAGTCTAAAAATTTAGGTAAATAGGTAAAATTTAATTTTAGTTATACTTTTCAGTATTGAATGAATTATTAGTATTTTTAATCAACAATTTATCTTGCTTCGTCCACCATTTTGGATGAATTTTCTCACTAAGCTTGTTGTGATTGCCTTCACCATGTGAAGCATTCTACCAAAGTCCTTTCAAGGCAGGTCAAGACCACTCTGCGGATGTTCTTAACACCTCTGGGATAGCAACCTGCTGGATGCTTTTGTATGGATACAAGAACAGCTTCTATCTATTTGAATGGGGAAGACCGAGATCCCCAAAACAGTTAGTCAAGATTACAGTCATATAAAATTGTCAAATCAGCAGTAAAACTTGACACCAATCATGTTATAAATTTTGCTTCTTTAGCTCAGATCACTTTTAAAAACAAAATTTTTCAGGCTGGTCCAGCTAATGCACATGTATGTTCTCAAGTAAACTGATGTCTCTATATAAATAGAGATAATATTTTTTAACTGTAAGGTGGGACTTCAATTTCTGACAGCTGCCATATTTAGCATTTCGGTCTCTGATTCTACCTACAGTCTGTCCAAAAGAAGTTATATTGGAATAATTTTGAACAGGCTTTGCATCTGGAGCGTACCATGTGATGGCTACGTAGGCAGCTCACTAGGTTATGGGAAAGAGCAACTGTCAGCTATGGAAAGTCCTGTGCATATCCCACAGTGGGTCTGTGAAGGCAAACCTCAGCCCTAAAATAGCTCGCTATATCTGAACAGCTAAAGCAGCTGAAATATTCCAACCGTTTTAAGTCCTTTCTGGTTGAATGCTGTTGACAGGATACTAACACACAGCATATATTTGTCAGGGTATTGCATGTCTGTATGACTCCTGGTGAATCCTAAGATATGTTATCTCCAAATCGCTATGATAAAGTTACGGGCTAATTGCAATTCAGTTATTGCTGCTGTGTCACACAAAACAATGCAACAATATCTCCGTGGCACACACTCAATTGTCATCTAGCTTTTCTTTTATTACTATCAGATAAGTAATGGTCTTCAGATGTTTTTTTTACCAAATGTAATGGCAATTAATTGGTTAAGGGACTTTATTCTAATAAACAATGATTTGCGTGATGTTGAGGCCATACCCATACCATAAATCTATAGGCTAATTATAGTTCATAACACAACTGTTGTTATATAATTACTATATTTTTGATAGAGTTTCATAAGACTATGTATAGACCCCATCAAAGCAAAATCTGAGTTTTGTGGCATTAAGTACATGTCTGTATGCTCTGTTGCTATGTTCCACCCCAAATGATTTCTTGGGGTCTTTAAGAACAATTTAATCAGAATATTGCCATTTACATTTAATTTGTGTATACTCTTTTGTAAATGTTCACTTGGGCTATGTTCAAGTAACATAAGTCATTCTTTGTGCATGTTCTTTCCTTACCCATTACTAATGGAGATCATTTGTTTAACCTCATCTTTCCCTTACTCTGCAGAAGATGCTGAGGAGGTAAATGTAGAGGAGGAAGAAGTGCCCCCCACAGAAGATGCAGAGTACAGTTCAGGCTCTTTCTGTAAACTTTGCTCGGTCTGTGAGGTAAACCACCCTTCAGACCAGAAACATAAAAGATGAGCAAAGTTCTGACAGCGCTTACATTACTGACATAAGAAATTACATACATTAGAAGGTCCTCTGGCTAGCCAGCTGTATGAATGAGTATTGTGTGTATAAATGTCATCAAATGATCTATAATATATATTCTATATACAGTTGAAGTCAGAAGTTTACATAAACCTTAGCCAAATACATTTAAACTCAGTTTTTCACATTTAATCGTAGAAAACATTCCCTGTCTTAGGTCAGTTAGAATCACTACTTTATTTTAAGAATGTGAAATGTCAGAATAATAGTAGAGAGAATTATTTATTTCAGCTTTTATTTCTTTCATCACATTCCCAGTGGGTCAGAAGCAAGGGTGTAGCAGCTGCACTCTTTAAAAAGGTGATTTGGTCTCCCGCAGTTTTTCAAGCTAAACCCATACCAAGTCCAAATGGTGGATTTGTATACAATATTCTTTGTGTTTTGTTACTTTGGGCTGATTGAGCAACCATCCATCCAATCACAGGTGAGTATCATGAGCCGAAACATCCCTTACGTAATAGGTCTAATCAATACGGCTCTGTTCATTTAAGTTGCTTTCAACAATGCTCATTTATAAAACATTTTATCTGCACTGATGTTGATCTAAATTAATAATCTATAGATGAGGAACACACAAATGAGAGTTATTTATTGGCATATCGTTCTTGATTGGCAGCATTACGTGAAATGCACTGCAGAAAAAAAAGGACAATCCTTCTTTTAACCACACTTTGTAAGTGGAGTTTATATCAGTCTTTCTTTTTATATCAAGTTATCCTTTTTACATTATGTTTGTGAGGTAAAAGTTTGACTGGATCTTTTATGCCAATTTAAGCAGATTACTAGATATGTGTTAAATATGTAAAGCTGTTTTTAATATAAGCTCCTGTTTTTTACCTTTATGATGGTGTGCAGTTGACAAACTGTAGGAAAACTGTGTTCTTAGAATACTTAGGCATTTTACTGAAGTCAGTAGATACTGTAGACATGCTTTTTTATACATGAAAACATACGGATGTTATTGAAACTCATAATTATTACTGTTATCTTTTGATAAAAGTCATGCTCAGCAACTCACAATCTGTAGGGAAATTATAGATTTGCTTTGTTCTTATAATGCTTAAAACCTCTACTGAAGTCTCTTTGTAGGCCTGTAGACATACAAATTTTAAAGGACTAAAAATTTGTTATGATCGTTGATTCAGTGACTAACTCATTTCACACAAGACACTCATTTGTCACCACCTTCTGGCATCACCAGAAATGGTCACTGAACGAATTATTAAATGGATCTGAACGAATCTTGGTGAATGTAGTCAAAACACTTCAATCCCACAATGCAAGAGCACAGAGTAAAAAATTAAATTGCACATACACAATTGTCATTATTGATTAAATAATTTATTCAGGACCAGCTTGTGCTCAGTCTTTTATTGTCATGTGTGGAAAAAGAAGCAAGTGCTCCACAAGATGCCCTTTATTTTTGCAGCTAATTTTGTAAAATTTTGCAATTAATTTGCAATACTTGAATCTTTAAAATACTACAAATACAAGTATATAATACTTATATTTAAGCAATATCACACGACCAAGAGTGCAATATGGCCCTATATCAGCACTGCTGTGATTCGGCCGCAGGCGAGCCACCTACTCACTGCTGTGTCCCCCACACTTTTAAAATGACTGCTACGCCCCCTGGTCAGAAGTTTACATACACTTTGTTAGTATTTGGTAGCATTGCCTTTAAATTGTTTAACTTGGGTCAAACGTTTTGGGTAGCCTTCCACAAGCTTCTCACAATAAGTTCTGTAATTTTGGTCCATTCCTCCAGACAGAACTGGTGTAACTGAGTCAGGTTTGTAGGCTTCCTTGCTCGCACACGATTTTTCAGTTCTGCCCACACATTTTCTATCTGATTGAGGTCAGGGCTTTGTGATGGCCACTCCAATACCTTGACTTTGTTGTCCTTAAGCCATTTTGACACAACTTTGGAGGTATGCTTGGGGTCATTGTCCATTTGGAAGACCCATTTGCAACTGAGCTTTAACTTCATGGCTGATGTCTTGAGATGTTGCTTCAATATATCCACATAATTTTCCTTGCTATGATGCCATCTATTTTGTGAAGTGCACCAGTCCCTCCTGCAGCAAAGCACCCCACAACATGATGCTGAAACCCCCATGCTTCATGGTTGGGATGGTGTTCTTCAGCTTGCAAGCCTCACCCATTTTCCTCCAAACATAACGATGGCCATTATGGCCAAACAGTTCAATTTTTGTTTCATGAATTTTCCAAGCTGCTTAAAGGCATAGTTAACTTAGTTTTTTTAAACTTCTGACCCAGTGGAATTGTGATATAGTCAATTAAATGTGAAACAATCTGTCTGTAAACAATTGTTGGAAAAGTAGATGTCCTAAACAACTTGCCAAAACTATAGTTTGCTAATATGAAATCTGTGGAGTGATTAAAAAATGAGTTTTAATAACTTCAACCTAAGTGTATGTAAACTTCTGACTTCAACTGTATATATATATATATATATATATATATATATATAACAGTGATGTCATCGCATATACAGTACTGTGCAAAAGTTTTAGGCACTTGTGAAAAATGTTGCATAGTGAGGATGCCATAAATAGTTTTCATTATCATATTTCAATCATACAAAATCCAGTAAACATAAAAAATCTAAATCAATATTCGGTGTGACCACCTTTGCCTTTAAAACAGCACCAATTCTCCTAGGTACACCTGGACACAGTTTTTCTTGGTTGTTGGCAGATAGGATGTACCAAGCTTCTTGGAGAATTCAGCACAGTTCTTTTATCTATTAAGTCTCAATTGCTTCTGTTTCTTCATGTAATCCCAGACTGACTTGATGTTCAGTGGGGGGCTTTGTGGGGGCAATTCCATCTCTTGCAGAGTGCCCTTTTCTTCTATTCTAATCTTTTCTATTTGCAAAAGTAATGTTTGGGAGTCTAAAATGTATTTTTCCTATTGAAAATGTATTTAACCCTATCTTCTCTCCACAATTGTACAGAGTGGTTATCTGAGTTACCGTAGACTTTGTCAGTTCGAACCAGTCTGGCCATTCTCTGTTGACCTCTCTCATCAACAAGGCATGTCTGTCCACAGAACTGCCGCTCACTGGATGTTTTTTGTTTTTGGGACCATTCTGAGTAAATTTTAGAGTGTTGTGCGTGAAACTCTGGCCAAAATCTAGCCATCTAGCCAACAATCATGCCATGGTCCAAATCACTGAGATCACATTCTTTCCCCATTTTGATGGTTGATGTGAACATTAACTGAAGCTCCTGACCCGTATCTGCATGATGTTATGCACTGCACTGCTGCCACATGATTGGCTGATTAGATAATCGCATGGATGATTGTTGGTGCCAGATGGACTGGATTAAGTATTTCTGTAACTGCTGATCTCCTAGGATTTTCATAAAAAAAGTAAATAGAATTTATTCCAAATGGTGCCAAAAACAAAAAAACATCCAGTGAACGGCAGTTCTGTGGACGGAAATGCCTTGTTGATGAGAGAGGTCAAAAGAGAATGGCCAGACTAGTTTGAACTGACAAAGTCTACGGTAACTCAGATAACCACTCTGTACAATTGTCGTAATAAGAATGTTATCTCAGAATGCTATTCTGAGATAACATCTCAGCGGCAACCCATATCTCAACATTCTGAGATGCAGGTTGGCGCTGTTTTGGCAGCACGATGGGGACCTACACAATATTAGGCAGGTGGTTTTAATGTTGTGGCTGATCGGTGTATATATATATATATATATATATATATATATATATATATATATATATATATATATATATATTCGTGGAAGTTGCTTCATTTGGCAGTGACCTCTGTGTGGGCGGTGCTTTGTACACAGCTACATTAGATATTCACAATGGACAAAGATATAATTTTAGCAGCGAGTTTACTTTTAATTTCACTATTCCAGAGTATAAAG
This sequence comes from Myxocyprinus asiaticus, assembly GCF_019703515.2. NCBI lineage: Eukaryota > Metazoa > Chordata > Actinopteri > Cypriniformes > Catostomidae > Myxocyprinus > Myxocyprinus asiaticus. The sequence goes on from NC_059375.1 coordinate 12,616,013, forward strand.
TGCAGAATTAAAAAGAGGCTGCTTGTCCATTTTGTTTTTTTTTTTTTAGATGCAACCAAAGTAAGACAAAACAAAACAAAATCTACATTATAAAATCATTATCAATCACATTTAATGGAAAACACGACCTTACTTCAATGAACTTGCTGAAATATAGATTTGGTGTGTTCCTTTTCTGAGCTTTCCCAATAATGAGATGACGCATTACTTAAAGCACTCTATCTCTGTCTGCCTCTCTCTTTCTCCTCTCAGCACTGCAGTAGCTGTGACAAATGTCCCTGTGAGGAAGGAGACACATCAGCACACTGCAAACACTGTGAAGTAAGTGTAGTTCAATGTGCAGTGAAACTGTAAGCCAATTTGTATGTTGACTTCCAGTATAGAATAAACACTGGTTCAAAACACTGTTCCATTTGAGTGGTCCAACGTGACAACTTCTGGCTCAACCAGTGGCGTGAGTTTGTTGTGGGAGGAATTGTTTGTTTGAACAATGGAAGACATGAGGCAATAGGAAGGAGTGGTAGAAGCCTGGGAAACATTTTTGGAAATAATATACAGTGCATCCGGAAAGTATTCACAGCACTTCACTTTTTCCACATTTTGTTAGGTTACAGCCTTATTCCAAAATGGATTAAATTAATTATTTTCCTCAAAATTCTACAAACAATACCCCATAATGACAATGTGAAAAAAGTTTGTTTGAAATGTTTGCAAATTTATTAAAAATAAAAAACGAAAAAAATCACATGCACACAAGTATTCACAGCCTTTGCCATGACACTCAAAATTGAGCTCAGGTGCATCCTGTTTCCACTGATCATCCTTGAGATGTTTCTACAACTTGATTGGAGTCCACCTGTGGTAAATTCAGTTGATTGGACATGATTTGGAAAGGCACACACCTGTCTATATGAGGTCCCACAGTTAACAGTGCATGTCAGAGCACAAACCAAGCCATGAAGTCCAAGGAATTGTTTGTATACCTCCCAGACAGGATTGTATCGAGGCACAGATCTGGGGAAGGGTACAGAAAAAATTCTGCAGCATTGAAGGTCCCAATGAGCACAGTGGCCTCCATCATCCGTAAATGGAAGAAGTTTGGAACCACCAGGACTCTTCCTAGAGCTGGCCGCCCGGCCAAACTGAGCGATCGGGGGAGAAGGGCCTTAGTCAGGGAGGTGACCAAGAACCCGATGGTCACTCTGACAGAGCTCCAGTGTTTCTCTGTGGAGAGAGGAGAAACTTCCAGAAGAACAACCATCTCTGCAGCACTCCACCAATCAGGCCTGTATGGTAGAGTGGCCAGACGGAAGCCACTCCTCAGTAAAAGGCACATGACAGCCCACCAGGTGTTTGCCAAAAGGCACCTGAAGGACTCTCAGACCATGAGAAACAAAGATTGAACTCTTTGGCCTGAATGGCAAGCGTCATGCCTGGAGGAAACCAGGCACCGCTCATCACCTGGCCAATACCATCCCTACAGTGAAGCATGGTGGAGGCAGCATCATGCTGTGGGGATGTTTTTCAGCGGCAGGAACTGGGAGACTAGTCAGGATTCAGGGAAAGATGAATGCAGCAATGTACAGAGACCTCCTTGATGAAAACCTGCTCCAGAGCGCTCTGGACCTCAGACTGGGATGAAGGTTCATCTTCCAACAAGACAACGACCCTAAGCACACAGCCAAGATAACAAAGGAGTGGTTATGGGACAACTCTGTGAATGTCCTTGAGTGGCCCAGCCAGTGCCCAGACTTGAACCCGATTGAACATCTCTGGAGAGATCTGAAAATGGCTGTGCACTGACGTTCCCCTTCCAACCTGATGGAGCTTGAGAGGTCCTGCAAAGAAGAATGGGAGAAACTGCCCAAAAACAGGTGTGCCAAGCTTGTAGAATCATACTCAAAAAGACTTGAGGCTGTAACTGGTGCCAAAGGTGCTTCAACAAAGTATTGAGCAAAGGCTGTGAATACTTATGTACATGTGATTTGTTTCGTTTTTTATTTTTAATAAATTTGCAAAGATTTCAAACAAACTTCTTTCACGTTGTCATTATGGGGTATTGTTTGTAGAATTTTGAGGAAAATAATGAATTTAATCCATTTTAGAATAAGGCTGTAACATAACAAAATGTGGAAAAAGTGAAGCGCTGTGAATACTTTCTGGATGCACTGTATATTATTTCCAAAAATGCACTGTAATAATCATAATAATCATTATTTTTTGCAATTCCATTTGGTGCCAATTAGTACAAAAACATTACAAACACTACCCCGTCTGCCACTGTTTGGACAAAAAAGTAGTCCCACCCAAACACAGGCCATTGGTTAAGCCAATTATGTTTTGTCCAGCCTAGTAAAGCCGGCCATACTGGTCATAAGACATAATATGCATTTTAAATTAGGAAAAACAAAACATGTACTGACTGAACAGTTTTGTTTCTCCCTTGACAGCATTGTTCCTACTGCTACATTTGTCCTGTTATCTGTGAGACAGTCTGCCAGCCAGGTACGATGCTTCAAACATCAGTGAAACAAATGTCTGAAAGACTGGACTAGTATGAACCACACGTTAAATTACTAAAATAGCATACCCACTTAAAATGCGGTCAGATAAATCAACAAGATATTCATGACCGTGGGGACTCTAATGCACAGCTTTGAGGTCGTTATTGTCTTTACAAAATGGCAGAAACAGCAATATGACATAAAACAATGAACTGAAAACAAGCGCAAATCTCATGTGTTGAATTAAAAAATACCGCCTTTAAAAGTGTCATGCCAGGTGTGTTATGGAGTAACCCTAAAAACCCAGACTGATCTCATAATAAAATTGGAAACAAAAGGTTGGCTTTTCTTTAGCTAAAATCGGTCTCTACTTACCAAAATGTGAAACACTGCCCCAGTGGCCAAAGCGGTAAGTGCTGTTGGGCTCATGGGCACATGTGAGCTCCATTCTCCAGGTGAAATATCCACGTGGGGGCACTAAAAACGAGTTGTGAAGTGAGATGTTTTGAGCTGTACAGGCTGTAATACAGTGAAGAGGAATGCATATAAACTGTACCCCCAACCTAAACCCTAAACCTAACCATCAGTGGAGTAAAATGTAACGTTAGATTGAAAAATGCAACCTTCGAAAATACGCTTGTCACTGATTATGTAAAAGTGATTACTTCCTGGTTTCAATGCAGTATCTGAACCGGGTCACACCACTGGTCGAGCCGATGCAAAAATGTCTGACAGGAGATGGCACTTATACATGAGTCAGAACTCTTGGAAAGAACATATCCGCGACTTCCCATGTGATCATGCTGAATTTTTTTTTTTTTATATACTTAACTCAAAAATTCATGACATTTGTAAAAAAAAAAATATCTTTAACCTTGAAAAATATATTTGAAAACATTTTATTAAATTAATGATTAAGTTGTGCACACTCTTACATATTAAAGCTGCAAGGAAAGTGTTTTAATACCTTTTATTGCTGGTTACACCAAATGACATTTTTAAAGTAATTTAATAATTTTATTTGTAGAAAATGCTAAATGTTTTACCAAAAATTATGAAACCAAATCAGACACATAAATTACATTTCTACTTAGAAACGTGAACTTTAAAATATTTCACACATATATAAATCCAGTAACAACTATATGCAACGTGCCAAAAAGGGCCTCATTTTCATTTTATTTTAGGATAGGTTGTTTTAATTTAATTTCATAAACTCTCATGGTGAGACACACTGAAATACTAGCTGTATGCTCAAGATGTCACTGTGGACGGCCGTCTCGGTGTGGAGCTCTCCAATTCTTTTGTTGTTTTTGTTTGTTTGTCCTGTGTTTAGTAATTTTTTTCCAATCAGTTTTACCAGGGACAAACTACTGAACATTTGGCAGCACATACCAGACAATCTTTTCCTGGTTTTGGACTATTCAGACTTTATGCTGGACATTTTAGTCAGAGGTGCAGCTGTGTTGTTCAAGCGTGCAATGAGACGCAAGTGAGGGAAGCGAGCTGGCGCGCTGGTCAAGCTCCGTCAGCACGGCTTTCGAACAGCGCTGCCGAGTATTCATCTAACGAATCTCCGCTCTCTTCCTAACAAAACGGACAAACTACATCTCCTCACCCGTACAAACAAGGACTTTTCAAACTCTGCTGCCTTGTGCTTCACAGGAACCTGGCTGAGTAAAGCCATTCTGGACAGCGTGTTACATCTGCCGGGCTTTCAGCTGTTCAGAGCGGTTTGCATTGCAGAGTTAATGGGGAAAACGAGAGGTGGTGGAACATGCTTTTACATCAGTGAAATTTGGTGTACAGATGTAACAACGTTAAAGAAGATGTGCTGTCCTAATTCGAAAAGTGCTCTTTATCAAATGTAAGCCTTTCTATTCACCGCAGGAATTTTCCTAGTTTATTCTGGTGAGTGTGTACATCTCGCCACAAGCATGTGTGAATGCAGCGCTGCAACAGCTGGCTGATCACATCACAAACACGGAGCAACAACACCTTGCTCTCTTATTATTATTCTCGCCGATTTTAACAAAGCCAACCTCATATGTGTAATGCCAAAATACAGACAGCACATTAAATGCCCCACCAGAGACAGAAATATACTGGAACACTGCTACACAACATTAAAGGATGCATATCGCTCTGTCCCTAGAGCAGCTTTGGGAATCTCTGAACACAGTCTAGTTCATCTTCTTCTGACCTACAGGCAGAAACTAAAATCAGCTAAACCTGTAGTAAAGATGGACCAATGAAACAGAGCTGGAACTACAAGCCTGCTTTGACTGCACTGATTTGAGTGTTTTTGAAGCTCCAGACACTAATCTGGACGAGTCATTCAGGTTCCTGGGTAGGGTTGCACCAGCTGTGCATATGGTCTCATGTAAGTTGGGATGTAAAGATCACACTAAGGGCTTAGTAAATACTAGTTAGTTTGTAACTAAGTTAGTTACTTAATTTTGTTGCACCACCTGTTCTTAAGGCAAGACTTGACAAATAGGTCGTAAGCTCTCCGTAAAGTAATGCGTAATCATATAATATAACGATTGCCTGTATTGATCCAATAAGCAACCTTCAAATTTATACACAGAAGTGTTAAAAAGCTGTGAATTTCACTTTGATCTTGTTATGGTTGATGTTCAAACCTTGTTTGCTCATGTGTAACGTTGAGTTGGTGGAGTGGAAGAGAGGAGACACTGGGAGTAAATACTTTAAATCTTTTAATAATAAATGCTGGAGTGGAACAAACAATAATTATAAACATCACAACATAACCATTAAACGTAACACTTCAAGGACTGACCAATGAAAGAACCAAACAAGAGGGTATTTAAACACAAGGAGCTAAATGAGGGAATGGAATACAGGTGAAAATGATGAGGAGCAGATGGAAGTGATGAGGGCAGTGCACTATGGGATATGTAGTCCAGGAGAAAACTTCAAAATAAGAGTCCTTGAAAAACAAGAGGGAGACACTACGTAACTGTCAGCTGTATATCCCCATTAAAATACGATATGTAATAAAAGTAGATTTGATAAATAGTATATTTGCCCTGTGTAAATAACAATATAAAGGAACTGTATCTAAAATAAATAAGGTGAGATAAATAAATACTAATACAACAGGCTGGAAAAATAGACATCAATTCATTTTAATATCCTACATATATTTTGAATGTGTTGAACTGGGCGACACACCCTGAAAACTGCACCGTTTGATCGGTTTCATGCAGAAGAGCAGCTTAAAAGTACATTTTTTTCTCTCTCTGCTAAATGTAAATGAGTGTAAATGTCAACATCATACTGTATGTCGAAATGATTGATGCCTGTCACAAAAACATGAGCTCATTGATGTCATAAAATATCAGTCTGCTTTTTTATTCCAACCATTATTGCTGGTCGGAGTCTTCCGTCAATATTTAGTTCATACGTAAGGTTACGTCCTACCTAAGTTTCATGGTGCACCCATCAAATATTTAGTTGTGCTTAAATTGTGACTTAGTGCCCATTTACTCCACAACTAGGCTAAGTTTTAACTTATGTATAGCTGGTGAAACCGGCCCCTAGGCACTACCATCTCACAGGACCTGAAGTGGGAGACTTGCATTGACTTCAAAAGAAAAAGGCCCAGCAGAGGTTGTACTTCCTTCGCCAGTGGAGGAAGTTCAACCTGCCACAGGCGCTGCTGATACAGTTCTACTCAGCAGCCATTGAGTTTGTCCTCTGCACTATGTAACTGTCTGGTTTGGTTCAGCTACGAAATCGGACATCAGAAGACTACAAAGGACAGTTCGGACTGCTGAGCGGATTATTGGTTGTCCCCTGCCCTCCCTTCAAGAACAGTACACTTCCAGAGTGAGGAAAAGGGCTGGAAAAATCACTCTATACCCCATTCGCCCAGCCCACTACCTTTTTGAACTGTTGCCTTCTGGTCGGCGCTACAGCGCTCTGAGCACCAGAACCGTCAGGCACAAGAACAGTTTTTTCCCTCATGCTATCCATATCATGAACAGTTAAAACTGCCCATTGTGCAATAATTATGTGCAATACACAGCTTAGTTATTTAACATATCCTACCTCTTCTGCATTACATTCCCTTGCATACAAATATAACAGATTTGTATTTGTACATACATATATACAGTGAGAATGTTGTTTGTAGACTACAGCTCAGCATTCAACACCATAGTGCCCTCCAAGCTTGATGAGAAACTCCGGGCTCTGGGCTTAAACAGCTCGCTGTGCAGCTGGATCCTGGACTTCCTGTCAAGCAGACGCCAGGTGGTTAGAATAGGCAGCAACATCTCCTCATCACTGACCCTCAACACTGGAGCACCACAGGGCTGTGTTCTCAGCCCACTCTTGTATTCCTTGTACACACATGACTGTGTAGCAACACATAGCTCCAATGCCATCATTAAGTTTGCTGATGACACGACGGTGGTAGGTCTGATCACTGACAATGATGAAATAGCCTTCAGAGGGGAGGTGCACACTCTGACACACTGGTGTCGGGAGCACAACCTCTCCCTCAACGTCAGTAAGACAAAGGAGCTTGTGGTGGGCTTCAGGAGAAGAGATAGAGAACACAGTCCCATCACCATCAATGGAGCACCAGTGGAGAGAGTCAGCAGCTTCAAGTTCCTGGGTGTCCACATCACTGAGGAACTCACATGGTCCATCCACACTGAAGTCGTTGTGAAGAAGGCTCATCAGCGCCTCTTCTTCCTGAGACGGCTGAGGAAGTTTGGAATGAACCGCCACATCCTCACACGGTTCTACACCTGCACTGTAGAGAGCATCCTGACTGGCTGCATCTCCGCCTGGTACGGCAATAGCACAGCCCACAACTGCAAAGCACTGCAAAGGGTGGTGCGAACTGCCAGACACATCATCAGAGACTCCAGCCACCCGAGCCATGGGCTGTTCTCACTGCTACCATCAGGCAGGCGGTATCGCAGGATCAGGACCCGCACCAGCCGACTTCATAACAGCTTCTTTCCCCAAGCAATCAGACTTTTGAACTCGTGATCTCCTACGATCAAATACATCAGCACTGCACTTTATTACTCTTATATCTCACACCGGACTGTCATAAATTATATTATTATTATATTATATTCTCTCTTAACAACTTACTATCAACCGACAGCCTGAATGTCAGTACAGTACAATACAGCCTACTGTACATTCTATATATACTATACATACTTCTTTTTATTGAGTAATGTGTATCTATATTGTGTGTATTGTATACTGTACAGTGTATGTTATTATTTGTATGTTGTGTTGTGTGTAATTATGTGTATATTAGACTTTAAATTGTGTTGTGTAAATTTGATGTTTATTGTAAATTGGTATATGTCTCATCACTGTCACGACTGCTATATTGATCGGAACTGCACCCAAGAATTTCACACACCATTGCACTTGTGTATATGGCTGTGTGACAATAAAGTGATTTGATTTGATTTGATTTATATATATATATATATATATATATATATATATATATATATATATATATATTTTGTCTTGTTGTGTATTTCTATATAGAGTATACTTTATATTTCCTTTTTCTTTTATATACTTATATATTATATTTTATTTCTTTTTTATTTTATTTGTATTTATTTGTATTATTATTACCTCTGTCTTGTTGTTGTATTGTTCGTGCACTGGAAGCTTCTGTCACCAAGAAAAATTCCTTAAATGTGTAAGCATATTTGGCAATAAAGCTCATTTTGATTCTGAAAGAACAGTGCACTTGGATGTAAGACAAAATGGCTAAAATGCCCTTCCATAGAATATACCCTGATAGCCCATGTACATCACCTAGACATATATTTAATGTCTGTGTTTACATCTGGAAGACATATTTTGTAGGTTGTTTGCTCTTTTGCAATACGTCTATACAACGTTTCCTCTCAGATGTCAAAGAGACATTCATCAGATGAATGTAAAATTTAGAATCAGGGGCGGGCTGGGAAGAGAAATCGCCCTGGATTTTACATAGAAACCGGCCCAAAAGTTGTGTTGCTGTCCTTTTCTGCATATTTCTGCAGCTCCCTTCGGCATATCACGGCACTGTTTTGCGGCCCGGTTCAGCCAGTTGTAGCCCGTTCGGCATTACGCGGTGGCCCGTTTCAGCTTATCAGTCCCGGTTCTCCCTATCGCCAGTCTGCCCCGTTTAGAATGTTTGTAAATCTGAAATTTTTAAGATGTTTAGAAGATTTTAGTTAGAATGTGATGCTTTCAAGATTAAATGCTCTTAAACAAACTATGACTTTCCAAGTATTTTAGTACTAACTGTACTGCTTAGCTGAAACCGTCAACCAGTTTCAAAAATTTGGATAATTATATAACACACTTAAAACTGATCAAAATACCACATCTTTCAGCACTATGTAATTTATATGATTGTTTTTAATCTTTTATGATGATTTTACTGGAACAATATTTTGCTTTTGTTTGTTTTTAGGAGGGATTCTTGACATAGTGAGTGGTTCTATCTACCAGTAAGCACACCAAATCCGCCCAACACCCTAATTTCTTAGCAGAATGACCATGTTATAAATTATATTTATACATCTGTTAGTATAGGTTAAGGCTGTTGACTCATTCCCTTCTTCTCTCTCTTTTGTTTTCTTCTCACCTCCTCTGTGCTTGTCTTCCACATCACCTCACAGGACTGTAAGCACATTACTCTGAATACTCTTCACTTGCGGTGAACAGCGAAACTACAGACTAGCGGTCAATCCATACACTTGTAGGCCTACTGGAAGTTCGGTCAGCAAGATCTAGGAATTTTTGCTTTGTGTCCAACTATGGGAGCGAATTTGGACAACCTAATCCTAGATATAACTGGGGAACTTACTCCAAGGACCTTAATGTTTACCATTAACAGGCACATAATTGTGACTTCACAGACTGCATTAAATAAATAAAAACAAATTCTGAAGGTTCAGTGCAAAGGTTCTTATAGCCTACAGTAGTAATTATTGTCATTTATAATAGAGATCTATGTTTACAGACCAATGATATGAAACAACAATATAGAAATACAAAAAAACATTCAGATCAATCCTAATTGTAAAGAATTTGTGTCAATGCTGTCTGTAACTGGATACTCATGCTGGTTTCAGATTAAGCAATTCAAATAAATAAATGGGTATAATTTTTAAGTGTATGTCAATTTGAATAAATACTTGCATATTATATAAATACACAACACAGAAAGCCTCCATTTGTACTGAAGAGACTAGATTAATTCAAGAAATGTTGCAGTAGTGCTTTACTTTGCCTAAATTTCACATAGTCAAATTAAGTTTTACCAAAGTCTTTCTAGTAAGTCAGTCCACTGTCGGCCATCTTTGGAACACTCTCGGGAGGCTATTTCCAGTCATGCCAGTGCAGCTCCTATCTACTTGAATGGAGAAAGACCAAAATCTCAAAAACGGTTGGTCAAGATTATGATCAAAGAACATATTTCAAATCAGCAATACAAACTGACAATACTGGAATCATAAATTGTGATCCTTTACCTTATATTATGCTAAAAAAAAATTCCCAGCTTGTATAGCTAATGCGCATTCTAAAGTTGATCGACAAGTAATGTCTGTATCTAAAAGGTGATTGGCTCTTTTACCTGTAAGGTGAGACTTCTTTTCTACATCCGTTGACCGTTGGGCGCTCAGAGCTCATTAGTTGAGCGTTACAATTTCTCCCATTTATCTTAATAGAAGTGGCCCTTCTCTGCTAAATAAATAATCCTCTGGTTTTACAAAGGATATGGTGTATATAAAAAATTACAGCAATAAAGATTTAGAATAATTTGTAGACTTTACAAAATAATTTTTATATACAAAAACTATAAGCATTTGCATAAAAGTGTGGCTTTGGTACTGATAACCGTTTCTTGTCCAGAACTGGTTCCATTTAAAAATAAATAAATACCAGAAAAATATGATTTTCATGACTTTCGGTTCTGTTAATGGTTCCTGTATGTTCAATTTTACGCAGCAGCGCTGCCCTCTACCCTCTACATCAGACGAAGTAGTTACTGAATTATTCTTATACTGATGCGCAAGTTATAAATGTCCAACTTAAAATGAAATAAGAACTGTTAAAGGTGCACTCAGTAACTTTTGTCTTTGTGTCATCTTGGACTTACACTGACACCTAGTGGCTTGGATGCAGCATCATTTAAAATCAATAGTTTTCAGTTTCAGATGACATTGTAGAAATGTAGTATTCACAGTCAGCCATGACTTTAATCAATTAGTGATTCTAACATGGCAGCCCCCATGTGCGGACCCCCTCCATGTAGAATAAAACAGCTTTTATAAGGTTACTGATATGACTGGAGTCTTCATTTTAATGTGAGTCGTCATGATTTCCTACATATATTGCAAAATTACAAATCATGATTTTAGGAATTAAACTTTTTTAATGAGGAAAAAATTACTGAGTGCACATTTAAAATCTCACAAGCCTGAAGTACAACATTAGATTAACACAGTCTAAACTGTGTCTAGAACTGTTAATGTTATGTCATGTTTTTACTTCAGACCAGTGTAACTGCTCGTTTTTTTTGTTGTTTTTTTTTGCAGTTTGTTCATCACTTCATTATATTTCCTGCAGGCAGGCTCCAGTTCAGTTTTTTTTTATGTATTCCGTCTCCATTTAACGAGTGTGCTTGCTTGAAAACACCTTTAACAGTTCCTTGGTCTAATAGGTCAGTTGGACCCTTTTGAATTTTTAAAACTGATTTACATCAACTTAACTTTAAGTTTTCAGCCTGAAACTTCATGACATCCTCCACAGTGGTGATTTTAACCTGATGATGTAAAAATGACTAATTTTATGTTTTTTAAAAGGAAGTTATAAAAAAAAAGTACTTTCGTAGACCCTCCGGGTCAATTTGACCTGGTTAATATAAAGACTTGCAAAAGAAACTGCAAAATGGTAGTACAGTTCCAAAAAGTACACTCATACTCATTTTTATGCCGCCTAAATGTGACTTTTGGACCGTCAAAGTGCTGGCACCCATGTACATCCATTATAAGGACCTGACAGAGCTCTATCTTCTTCTAAAAATCTTCATTTGTGTTTTGCTGAAGAAAGACAGTCATACACATCTGGGATAGCATCAGGGTAAGTGAATAATGATAGAATTTCCATTTCTGGGTGAACTATTCCTTTAACATTTAAATCCATTATGTCTCTACTTGACCACAGACTCACACATAAAAGCCAGGCATTACATCTCATATTAAGCACAACACAGTGTGGAAAAGTGTTGCCTGAAGCAGTTTATACTGTAGAGCTGACCTTGGTTTCTTTTTAATTTCATTTTAGATTGGTGCTACTTTGGCTGTGGTGAGCAATATTACTGTGCATTTTCATATCATCGTTATAATCAAATATGTTTTAAATATTTCTGAATCTTTGGTTAATTACTTTTTTGTATAAGCACACAGAATAGAATTACTCACCTTTTTAGCTCACCTAAAGATGAAAGTTCCGTCATTATTTACTCACCCTCATGTCGTTCCAATCTTGCATGCTGTTATTTTTTAATTCAAGCTTAAAAAGGGGCAAAAAAGCTGTTACACCTGGGACATTTGCCCTAGTGGTCACTAGAGGTCGCTAGGTGTATTTAGAGACTCTTAGTGTGAAGTTCTGTGTATTCCTTGTCTTGTCATGTGATATCCTGTTTCCCTCATGTTCATGTGTCCTGTTCTCATTGGTTTATTGTCTTGTTAAGTATCAGTTCTGTTCTGTTATTGGTTCCTGTTTAGTAGTCTTGTTATCTTGTTTTTAGTTTAGTCTTGTCATTGGTTGTCTTTGTCATGCATTTCCCTTGTCAGCGATTTTAAGCCCTCTTGTTTGCTATAGTCCCTCGTCGAGTATTGTTTGTTGTAACTCTGTTTCATGTTCCTGTTGCGATCACTGTAAATAAACTGCACTGGGGTTCACACTCCAGCTATTTTGTTTCTGTCTGCTCCTGTGTTCATCCTGCTGGTATGTTCCAAAAGCACCATAACAGCTCCATAAAAGTAGTTCATATGACTTGAAAGCTATATTTCAATTTTCTGAAGCCATGCATGAAGATTCTTCAAAACAAACAACATGCAGGTTTGGAACGACATGAGGGTGAGTATGTAAAGACAGAACTTTCATTTTTGGATGAACTACTCCTTTAAGCATTTAATGTTTGTTTAGCCTACTGCCTAAGGAAAGATCCTAACTGGTGATCTTAATGATCATTACTGTATCTAACAGTGCAACTGTATCAGACAACCACTATGGGAGATGTTCATCTCACAATCAATCTTATTTATTCATCAGTTAGTTCCGGTCGTCGAATCCGATTGGACAAGAGATGTTCCATGAGGATTCGTCAGGATTTGTGACAGACACAGATCATATGGATTACTTTTATGCTGACTTCATCTCCTTTTTCGGAGCTTCAAAGGCCTGATAAATATTCACTAGCACACCACTTGCATTGTATGGACCTACAGAGCTGAGATATTCTTCTAAAAATCTTTGTGTTCTGCCGAAGAAAGTCATACACATCTGGGATGGCATGAGGATGAGTAAATGATAAAATAATTTTCATTTTGTGGGTGAACTAACCCTTTAACAGCTATTTTACAATACAAAAACAGTTCATAGTGACCATGAATTCTGTAGGACTTGAGCCGTGTGTGTGAGACAAACTGGTAATTACAAGGGTATTATGCTATGTGGTCTGAGGACATTTCTAGTGTCCCCATAATTCAAATCGCTTAAACATCCTAAACGATTTTTTTAATTTATTTTTTTTTATGTAAAAAATCATCATAAGGATAGCTGCACCTGTGTGTGTGTGTGTGTGTTTAAACATGGTGACATGCACTTAATTTTATTACACTGAAATTCTTAGTCCCTCTCTAGTTTGTTGATGGCTGTCTTTTGAGCCAAGGTTTGCCAAACATTTGTGGATAGCTAGTTTATAATTGCATTCCAGTGCAGAGACACAAACTAAATTTCATGTTGACTCTGTTTGATAAAGGGAATTTAAATGTATACAATAAAAAGGCATTGGCGACATAAAAGGATTGAGTCAAGTGCTCGTGGAAGAGATATGCATATTTAGACAAGAGTTATAAAGAAACGACACATGAGCTTAATGATAAATACCACTCCATTATTCCTTCAGGTTGTGGAAGACGAGCAAAAGGAAAAGCCACAGATCAGGAAAAACTTTACTGATTATCTTCAAAAAAATACCAAGAAAGGGTAACATGACCAAATGGTGGATAAACATGCAGAACAAGAGTGTTACTCTTGGTTCATGTGTGTGTGTGTGTGTGTGTGTGTGTGTGTGTGTGGGTTACTTTTGAAATGTATTCCACTATAGATTACAGAATACATGCTGTAGAATGTAATTTGTAAAGTATTTCGTTAGATTACTCAAGGTCAGTAACATATTCTAAATACTTTGGATTACTTCTTCAGCACTGGTAGATTTTATCACTTGTTTTGACTGTAAAAACTCTGCCAGTACAGTAAGACAAATTACACATGTTAAAAATACATTCTCTGAAAAACTGAAATATCTTATGCAGTGTTGTTTCTAAAACAAGATAAATCTAATTGATCTTGTTTTAAGGATTTTTAGATATTTTTACAGGAAAACAATACAAAAATGATCAAGAATATGATTTTTGCCCTAATCTCAAAGGTCTTACTAGAAAAAAGAAATTATGATCCAACGTGAATTTTCTTGATAAAAAAGTATGATTGTGCCTGGTAACATGTGCATGTAAAATGGCTAGAAATAGCATTTTAGCTTAGCGTAAAGCTGAAAATTTACACAAGGTTTATTTCTATTTCTTCTGCTCCAGACTTACTTCAAACGTACTTCTCTGTCGCTCGTATGAATGTAACACATCATAAGAAAGTGTTTCACCGCTGTTCAAATGCACTTTGGATCGCATCATTAAATGAAACAAATGACAATAAAATGCAAAGTAATCTCTTCAGTAATCAAAATACTTTTTGAATGTAACTGTATTCTAATTACCAATGATTTAAATTGTAACTGTAGTGAAATACAGTTACTTATATGTTGTATTTTAAATGCGTAATCCTGTTACATGTATTCCGTTACTCCCCAACCCTGTGTGTGTGTGTGTGTGTGCAGGTTTAAGTGGTTTACGAGGACTTTTTTTTTAGGTTACAAACTGGAAATTACAAGGGTATTATGCTATAAATGTGGTTTATGAGGACATTTCTAGTGTCTCCATAATTTAAATCGCTTAAAAACATAATGAAAATGAAAAAAATGCAGAACGTTTTTTGTGAGGGTTAGGTTTAGGGTTAGGGTTAGGGGATAGAATCTATAGTTTGTACAGTATAAAAATCATTAAGTCTATGGAGTGTCCTCATAATGATAGCTGCACCAACGTGTGTGTGTGTGTGTGTGATTTTTATTTTATTTTTGTATTAGATATTTAGCTACTAGCCTAAAATTGGTGCCCCTGGTAATAATGTGGTAGCTACTTAAACCTCACACTGCAAGAATGTAGGCACAAAGCTATATTACATTTGTAAATAAAATGGATAAAGAAAATGAAACTGATACATTTTAAATGAAGTATTTTCAGTATTTCCATGCACTGAAATGGTAGTTGCGCACAACAGTTTGAGTATATTTACATGCGCATCAGTGCACTAATAACTGTAAAATTCAGCTTATTAAAAAAAAATAAAAAACAGAAGACAACAGAAGAAAAGCATGTTTACATGAGATTTGAAATCATTGGATTATTCTCTGTTTTTGATATCAAAATGTAAATATGTGCACAACACATGCACACAGTGGATTAGCCACTAAGAGTAAAGTTGTTTACATGTAAAGCAAAATCGGGGAAATGGAAAAAAATCTACAACTGTCGATAACTTTTTGCTTTAACCATTTGACATTACCCTAAAAAAAAGAAAGCTGTTTAAGGCAATTACATGACCTTACACGTTGTCTGCTAATTAAGTATAATTAGTGTGAGATTGCACATGTAAACTGCTCAAGGAGGGCATTTTTGGCTAACCGTTGTAAATTCTTGTCAACCAAAATATTTAATATATTTGCAGAACTGTCTACACGGATGTGCTTTGGCCTGACCTGGGTGTTTTTGAGTATTTATTCGCAAAGCTTATTTAGATATTTTCCAGCTGTTTTCTCATTTCTGTTCTAGAAAACAAAGTTAGAATTATGGAGCCCTTTTCTATGGATCAGCTCTTAAAGGGTGTTGACCTCACCAAGTACTATCACTACAATGGCTCTCTGACCACCCCTCCCTGTAATGAAGCAGTGGTATGGACCATTTACAAGGACCCAATTTGGATCAGCAGAGATCTGGTACAGGCAAAGGGTTCATTTCCAATTCCATCTGTATTCCATCTTCGTACGATTTTACAGCTTTCTATTAGTTCAAAGTTTCCCCTAGTTCCAATTAGGCTCCATTAAGCAGGAGACTTGCTGCCTTCCTCCCCAAGTGGCTTTTAATGCACATTTTGATAATTTTATTTGCATCTTGGTGCTTCCATCCAGCATTTTTATGCAATATCCCAAATTCGCATAAAAATGTGGATGGAAACCCAACTTATGGCAGTGATTGTCAAATTAGGCCACCTGTTGATCTGAGTTCTGTCCAGCTCTACAGTATGTGTACTTCCAGACTTGCCATCACTAGGAAAGAGAGACTTGTGCACAGGAGTTTTAATAAGAGAGGCGTGGCCTGCCACATAGGTGATACCCAACATATATATATATATATATATATACACAGTTGTGCTCAAAAGTTTGCATACCCTGGCAGAAATTTTGGCATTGATTTTGAAAATATGACTGATCATGCAAAAACAACCTGCTCCTTGAAACAACCACACCGTCTTTTTCCAGAGCAGCCTGTATTTCTCTTGTGGTTACCTGTGGGTTTTTCTTTGTATCCCAAACAATTCTTCTGGCAGTTGTGGCTGAAATCTTTCTTGGTCTACCTGACCTTGGCTTGGTATCAAGAGATCCCAGAATTTTCCACTTCTTAATAAGTGATTGAACAGTACTAATTGGCATTTTCAAGGCTTTGGATATCTTTTTATATCCTTTTCCATCTTTATAAAGTTCCATTACCTTGTTACACAGGTCTTTTGACAGTTCTTTTCTGCTCCCCATGACTCAGTATCTAGCCTGCTCAGTGCATCCACGTGAGCGCTAACAAACTCATTGACTATTTATAACCACAGGTGTGGGAAATTAAACTTTAATTGGCATTTAAACCTGTGTGTGTCACCTTGTGTGTCTGTAACAAGGCCAAACATTCAAGGGTATGTAAACTTTTGATCAGGGCCATTTGGGTGATTTCTGTTATCATTATGATTTGAAATGGAGCTAAACAACTATGTGATAATAAATAGCTTCATATGATCACTATCCTTAAATAAAAGACAGTTTTATTTTGCATGATCAGTCATATTTTCAAAATCAATGGCAAAATGTCACAATTTCTGCCAGGGTATGCAATATATATATATATATATATATATATATATATATATATATATATATATATATATATATATATATAATAAGATAATTAACTGAACTAAATGAATGCATTAAATCGACAGCCCTATTAAAAATGAATTAGTATGTTAAAATTAACATTAACCAAGATTGAATTGCTGTAAGGTTAGTTTATTATTAGTTCATGTAAGCTAATGTATTTAATGTTAAGGAATACCACCTTATTGTAAAGTGTTACCAAACAAACAAACATGAAAATATGCAAATATTTAAGAAATATTTTCCAGAAAAATTCGGAAAAATCCATGTTGGTAAGTTTGAGTATATTTACATGTGCATCAGTGCACTAATAACTGTAAAATTCAGCTTATTAAAAAAAAAAAAAATCTGACAACAGAAGAAAAGCACGTTTACATGAGATTTGAAATCATTGGATTATTCTCTGTTTTTGATATCAAAATGTAAATATGTGCACAACACATGCACACAGTGGATTAGCCACTAAGAGTAAAGTTGTTTACATGTAAAGCAAAATCGGGGAAATGGAAAAAAATCTACAACTGTCGATAATTTTTTGCTTTAACCATTTGACATTACCCTAAAAAAAAGAAAGCTGTTTAAGGCAATTACATGACCTTACACGTTGTCTGCTAATTAAGTATAATTAGTGTGAGATTGCACATGTAAACTGCTCAAGGAGGGCATTTTTGGCTAACCGTTGTAAATTCTTGTCAACCAAAATATTTAATATATTTGCAGAACTGTCTACACGGATGTGCTTTGGCCTGACCTGGGTGTTTTTGAGTATTTATTCGCAAAGCTTATTTAGATATTTTTCCAGCTGTTTTCTCATTTCTGTTCTAGAAAACAAAGTTAGAATTATGGAGCCCTTTTCTATGGATCAGCTCTTAAAGGGTGTTGACCTCACCAAGTACTATCACTACAATGGCTCTCTGACCACCCCTCCCTGTAATGAAGCAGTGGTATGGACCATTTTCAAGGACCCAATTCGGATCAGTAGAGATCTGGTACAGGCAAAGGGTTCATTTCCAATTCCATCTGTATTCCATCTACATACGATTTTACAGCTTTCTATTAGTTCAAAGTTTCCCCTAGTTCCAATTAGGCTCCATTAAGCAGGAGACTTGCTGCCTTCCTCCCCAAGTGGCTTTTAATGCACATTTTGATAATTTTATTTGCATCTTGGTGCTTCCATCCAGCATTTTTATGCAATATCCCAAATTCTCATAAAAATGTGGATGGAAACCCAACTTATGGCAGTGATAGTCAAATTAGGCCACCTGTTGATCTGAGTTCTGTCCAGCTCTACAGTATGTGTACTTCCAGACGTGCCATCACTAGGAAAGAGAGACTTGTGCACAGGAGTTTTAATAAGAGAGGCGTGGCCTGCCACATAGGTGATACCCAACATCAACTCTCTAGAATTACTGCTGGTTTTTGTAGAACTCATACATTTCCACTCTATGCTGGAATTTACTGCATGTTCTTGTTCTGATCAGAACAGACAGCATGACGGCCATGTCTAACATAAGTCCCTAAATCTGTTGTGGCTGTAACACTCACTTCTTTCGTGGTGCAGCAACCATCTGCTATCTCTCAGAGCATCACATGTCCCAGGTCACTTAAAAATAGGGATGAACCTAAATGGCGTCGTTTCACTGTGTGTATTTATTGCCCTCATGTTTTGTGTCTTTGTTGGTTCTTGTCCTTGTTGGATGTAATGGTTTGTGTTGTGCTCTAGTTTATATTGGGTTTCTCCAGTGTTTCTTATGTTTCTATTTATTGAGTTTATAATCTAAAGCTTGCATTTAGATCCATGTTTTCTCATCCTTCGTCTCTACGAACACAATCTGCAGAAGCTATACATAAGCAAAACATTTGAATTTTCTCAGGCACTTTTTGAGTATAAAATACACAGCCTACATAATTTCAGTAGTACACCCAAGTGACAATATCCAAATTATACTGGCGAGGACTGACCCTTTTTCTTGGCAAAGGGTCAATCATGTGAGTGGTTCTCTGCTCTAATACCAATAAATAAATAAATAAATGAATAAATTCAACTCTGTGCAAATGAAACTTTGACACTGGCATAGTATAATTAATAGACTTGACCAAAATAAGGCAAGCAACTATTGTAACTTTGGTGTCTGTAATTACATATGAAAGAACAAAACATAGAATCAGTTTTAACTTCAATAATTAGCATGCTTTAATGCTCAAATTATAATTTTATGTACAGTATATAATATTAGTCATTTGTTTGGCTTTAATCCTAACCTTACTATTATATTGTAGTTGCAATGAAGAAAATCTGAGCATGCATCTGTTTGCATACATACAGCGCTGTGAAAAGGTTTTTGCCCCCATCCTGATATCTTCTGTTTTTGTGTACTGTATCTTATAATACATTTTCAAAAATTCAAACAAAATCTAACATAAAACAAAGGCAATCTGAGTAAACACAAAATACAGTTTTTAAATGATAATGTTATTTATTGAAGCAAAACAAAATTATCTAATACCAACTGGGCCTGTGTGAAAAAGTATTTGTCCCCTTAGTTTCTAAATCCCCAAATCTATGAAACTTCATTCATAATAGGGTTCAGCAGGACTAGACACACCCAGGCCTGATTACTGCCAGCCCTGTTCAATCAAATCAACACCTAAGTAAAACTTTTTCAGCAGCATGAAGTTGGCTAAAAGGTCTCACCCAGTAACACACTGTGCCAAGGTCTCCCATCCAGGTACTGACCCGGCTCAACCCTGCTTATAGCTTCAGTGGGCAACCGGTCTTGATATACAGGGTGATATGGCTGCTGTCGGTGATGTGGCTGAACTAAAGCAGTTCTGCAAAGAAGAGTGGGCCAAAATTCCACTACAGTTTTGTGAAAGACCGATCTCCAGTTATCGGAAGCATTTGGTTGCAGTTGTTGCTGCTTAAGGTGGAACAACCAGCTATTAAGTTTAAGGGGGCAATTTGTTTTTCACATGGGTGATATAGGTGTTGGATATTTTTTTAAGCAAAAAAGTTAAATATATATATATATATATATATATATATATATATATATATATATATATATATATATATATATTGTGAATTTTTTTGGTTTACTCAGGTTGCCTTTGTTTTATATTATATCTCGTTTGTAGATCTAAAACAATTTAGCATGAAAAATACACAAAAACAGAAGAAATCAGGAAGGGGGCAAATACTTTTACACAGCACTGTAACTGCTTTTTTTGTCAAGTTCTTTTGTATTCTACTCAGGTGATGTGTTTATCACCTGATCTATCTTTTACGCTGCTGGTATCTTTTCAAATGCCATCTCGTACAGTATCCTACACATTTTAAAATTCCTTTTGGCAGCAGGTGCAGCGAGCATGTGATCTAATCATGTGACCACATACACGCGCCTCTCCAGACAGAGTGCAGTCAGTAACATTATGCAAGATGCCATGCCATTTTCAGTTTAGCCCCTTACCTTGTGTCTCAGTGTTCGGATTCCCAACAAAGTGTCCTTCAACGTCTATCGCCCACAGCATTTTCTGAATAACCGTGTGGTCTTTGCATCAGCTGCTGTCACTGCTGACTTTTCGTCACTTGCTGGTAAATGTTCATTTCAACATGTATGCAAAATTTGACATTTCTCATTTGCAACAAAACCAAAATTAAATTCATATGTATTTCATACCCATTTCCTGTGTTCCTCTCCATACTTTTCTTAGGTCACACAACTGGGCACATCCGGTTACTTGAGAGTACTAATCCATAGCAGAAATCATACAGACTCCTTGCTGAGGGGACCCTGGCCTTTAGTATAATACTTAGCACCAGCTGCGACAACACTTATGTGTCAGACGAGCCCCCTTCACATGAAGTCTCCACAGCAATATGGTTCTATTTGTTAACATCAGTAAATGCACTAGGTGTCATGAACTAACAATGGACAACATTTTTTCAGCATTTATAAATCTTGGTTAATGTTAATTTTTAAAAATACAATAGTTCATATTAGTTTACATTAATGTTAACATATACAACTTTTAACTTTAAAAATAGGGCTGTCAACGGATTAACATTTGTAATCTAGCTTATTTCATTACACAACATGCCGAATAATTAATTTAATTAATCACAATTAATTGCATGTATTAATACTTGCTGAGAAAGGCCTTCAAATAAAGATTATTCAATAAAAAAAAATACATAATAATTACAATAATTTTAAATCATATCTTGAGATCCCTGCATTCTGTTGTGCTATGTCTAGCTGTCAAGTACATGTACTGTGGGAACTGGCTTTCATCCTGTGGCTGCACTGCTCTTTTTGGTTTTGGTTTGTTGAGGGGCACTGACTGCTCCCTGCTGATGTGGCTCCTAAAAACACATGTACTGCAGTCTTAAACTGCAAAGATGGTAGTAGGAAAATAAATACTTTAAATTTTGAAATATATATATATATATATATATATATATATATATATATATATATATATATATATATATACAGTATATACTACCATTCAAAAGTTTGGGGTCACTTGACTGAAATGTTTCTCATGATCTTAAAAACCTTTTGATTTGAAGGCATATGCTTAAATGTTTGAAATTAGTTTTGTAGGCAAAAATATAATTGTGCCAATATATGAATTTATTTAATTCCAAAACAAACATTTCATATAAATTATTATTATTATTATTATTATTTTTTTAAATGGATGACTTGAACCGAATAATAAAGAAAAGCAGCTAATAAGTGCCCAACATAGATGGGAACTCCTTCAATACTGTTTAAAAAGCATCCCAGGGTGATACCTCAAGAAGTTGGTTGAGAAAATGTCAGGAGTACATGTCTTTATAAATCTAGGCAAAGTGTGGCTTCTTTGAAGATGTTAAAATATAACACAGTTTTGATTTATTTTATAATTTTTTTAGTCACAACATAATTCCCATAGTTCTATTTATGTTATTCCATAGTTTTGATGACTTTAGTATTATCCTTATATGTGAAAAATAATAATAATAAAGAATGAGTAAGTGACCCTAAATTTTGACCGGTAGTATGTGTGTGTGTGTGTGTGTGTGCGTGTGTGTGTATATACAGTATATATATATATATATATATATATATACACAGTTGTGCTCAAAAGTTTGCATACCCTGGCAGAAATTTTGAAATTTTGGCATTGATTTTGAAAATATCACTGATCATGCAAAAACAACCTGCTCCTTGAAACAACCACACCGTCTTTTTCCAGAGCAGCCTGTATTTCTCTTGTGGTTACCTGTGGGTTTTTCTTTGTATCCCGAACAATTCTTCTGGCAGTTGTGGCTGAAATCTTTCTTGGTCTACCTGACCTTGGCTTGGTATCAAGAGATCCCCGAATTTTCCACTTCTTATAAGTTACTGAACAGTATTGACTGGCATTTTCAAGGCTTTGGATATCTTTTTATATCCTTTTCCATCTTTATAAAGTTCCATTACCTTGTTACGCAGGTCTTTTGACAGTTCTTTTCTGCTCCACATGGCTCAGTATCTAGCCTGCTCAGTGCATCCACGTGAGAGCTAACAAACTCATTGACTATTTATACACAGACACTAACTGCAATTTAAAAAGCCACAGGTGTGGGAAATTAACCTTTAATTGCCATTTAAACCTGTGTGTGTCACCTTGTGTGTCTGTAACAAGGCCAAACATTCAAGGGTATGTAAACTTTTGATCAGGGCCATTTGGGTGATTTCTGTTATCATTATGATTTAAAAAGGAGCCAAACAACTATGTGATAATAAATGGCTTCATATGATCACTATCCTTAAATAAAAGACAGTTTTTTTGCATGATCAGTCATATTTTCAAAATCAATGGCAAAATTTCACAATTTCTGCCAGGGTATGCAATATATATATATATATATATATATATATATATATATATATATATATATATATATATATATATATATAATAAGATAATTAACTGAACTAAATGAATGCATTAAATCGACAGCCAAGATTGAATTGCTGTAAGGGTAGTTTATTATTAGTTCATGTAAGCTAATGTATTTAATGTTAAGGAATACCACCTTATTGTAAAGTGTTACCAAACAAACAAACATGAAAATATGCAAATATTTAAGAAATATTTTCCAGAAAAATTTGGAAAAATGCATGTTGGTAACACGCATGTAAAGTCAACCTCTCCAACAACACTATTTTAATATTCTCTCCATGCATTAATAAATGAATTTACATTAGTATAAACTGTCCAAGGAAAGTCTACAAGCCTTTTGTTGTCACAGATACTCATGTCAAAACCAGTTAAGGCCAAACAACACAAACATCCATTATGCGGCAGCCTTTATAAATAAATGTATATCAGATCTGATGTAATATCACCATCACATCACCTTGACAAATGATCATCATCATACAGGTGGTAGTAGATACAGTTATCAGTGATCAATTACTAAACACACAAAAATGCAGCAAACAGCTTACAAAGATCTTATTTAAGATTTAAGAAAATGTTTTGTCAGGCATCTGATGCTTGAGAGGAATCTTGTCTGTTGTTGACAGGCCAAGAGACTGAAGCAGATTTAGATCTTAGATATATAGATAGAATAACTCAGAAGAATGACTTACTGCTGAAATCATGTGGTAACCCTAAAAAAACCCGTGACAATGCAGGAATGTTTTTTTTTTTTTTTTTTTATAGGATCTTTCTGATGTGGAATGACATAACTCTTTATTTTTGTTGTTTTCTTAGTCATTGTTTATTGATATCGTTCAAACAGGACAGTGTAGTGTTCAGAAATGTTAATTCCTACTCATACAGTATAGAAGCATATCCTTGATGAGAGCAATTTTGATCGACCAGAGATCTGCATTTATGACATTGTTTAATTTTCCTAAAGATTAGTGGGACCTAGATTGCTCAACCAGACTAGAGCACATATGTGAATCCAACTGAAATGTGTGTTAGATATTAATGTCCACTGATTCTCTCAATCTGATTTGGTTGAGTCGGCACACACATTTGCAATGTGTATATTATTTTACCTAACCTAAAATCTAGATGTGTAAATCTCATATACCCATGAAGATGCATGACTGTAAATATATACTAAAGAATTCTGTACAAAGTAATGGCAATTTGAGTGCCAAATGTAAGTCCTTCATTCTGGAATTAAACCTTTTGTATAATTTGATTCATGAATGCTAAATTTTGTTATTAATGTCACAAGACGTTAGGTAAATATGATTTTTTCTCTCTCCTTTTCTCCCCAATTTGGAATGCCCAATTCCCAATGCGCTCTAAGTCCTCGTGGTGGCGTAGTGACTCGCCTCAATCCGGGTGGCGGAGGACAAATCTCAGTTGCCTCCGCATCTGAGACGTTAATCTGCGCATCTTATCATGTGGCTTGTTGAGCGCGTTACTGCAGAGACGTAGCTTGCGTGGAGGGCCACGCTATTCTCCACGGCATCCACGCACAACTCACCACGCACCCCACCGAGAGCGAGAACCACAAATTATAGCAACACGAGGATGTTACCCCATGTGACTCTACCCTCCCTAGCAACCGGGCCAATTTGGTTGCTTAGGAGACCTGGCTGGAATCACTCAGCACGTCCTGGATTCGAACTCGTGACTCCAGGGGTGGTAGTCAGCGTCAATACTCACTGAGCTAGTTAGGTACATTTTTTAGCAAGGAGGTTGAAAGATTTGAAGCGGATGCCCCCCTATTTAGGGTTTAAATTAGGTAAAAATGAAGAAGCATTAGATGACATTAAAAGGTCTGGAACTGAAAATGAATCAAACAAGTCATTCATCTGAACATTTTTTTAGACTTTCCTGAGGCTGTTCATTTACCAAAACTTCTAATGAAAAATTATGATTGACAATAACAGTAGCTAATTGGTGTTTCTGTTTATACTGTGTTTGTGAAATTAACTCCGTATAAACACAGTGTTTACTATAAATCATCGCTTCTGGTCAGCAGCCTCTGCGCATTCAGGAGAGGACGGAATTCACACAGTCTCGAGTGGCATATTCGCATTGGCATGTTTTGGATAGAATCTCACGTTTTTCTCTTGATTGAGACATCCAGGATGAGCACACAAACTCCCCATTGTGAGTAAACAAACAAATAAAACCAACAAAGCTTCTGTACAGTCTTCCTCCTACTTAGTTGTAAACAGCGCTGCTTCTCCGTGTGTGTTGCATGTGTGTCTGTTCTAGCATGCACATGCCAACGCGATTGTCACACTCGTGCACCGCTGCTGACCGAAAGCGATGAAGTACTTAAATATTGATATTGTTCACAGCAAAAGCCTTTCGCTTAAGAAGACATTAATTTAACCATTGGAGTCATATAGATGATGTTTATACTGACAGTTCTTTTTGGAGATTCAAAGTTCTAATCACCATCCACTTGCATTTTAAGGACCTACTGAGCTAAGATATTTTTCTATTTTTCTTCAAATGTGTTCTGCTGAAAAAAGAAAATCATACACACCTGGGATGGCATGAGGGTGAGTACATTTTCATTTACTAAGAATTAAAATTTTTGGTTGAACTAACCCTTTAATGTTACCCTAATTCTTCAATGATTTCTGCAATCCTTAAAATCACTGTAAAAACAATTGTTAAACTTACGGTAAAATACCGGCATCTGTGGTTGCCAGAAATGACCTTAAAAAAATACGGTGATGTTTCAGGCTTTACAGGTTGTAATTTTTAATGCCTGTATATTTTACAGTTCACTACCATTTCTATTATTAAATGATAAAAACTTTATATATCAAATTTCTGGAACTATAAAAGTCAGATTGTTTCCTTTAAAATGTACTGTTATTCACCGCAGCAACTACAAAAGGCCACATGATTACTTAGTTCATCAAGGGTGGTTCTTCCAGGAGCAATAATTAATTACCATCAGGGTAATTAAATGACATTAACTAAATGACATAAAATATAACACAGAACACTCCAATGTACATAACTGATATTAAAAATAAGAAACATATCTATTGCGATAAAATATAATGAAATGTGATGTCATGCAGGTACTTCTGGGGACCATTGGTTTTTGTTTTTCAACATAATTTGTTAAATATCGTACACATTTGTACCATTAATTATATTGCACTATACTATTTATACTATATTTTACCATACAATTACATGTATCATCTAGTTAAATATGCTATAATTTTTTATCCTTTATTTTTAGGTAACTAGCAGGTAGTGCTGGAGCCTATCCCAGCTGTCTCGGGCCAAAGGTAGGGAAACACCCTGGACAGGTTGCCAGTCCATTACAGGGCTAACACACACAGACATACACACTCACACTCTCACTCTCACCTACGGTAATTTAGAATTTTACCCGTTAACCAATTAACATTTTTACATACTTTTTAAAATTACAGACATTTTTAGATGTGCAAAGCTCATATACCCAAGAAAATCCATGTAAATTATTTTAAAGAATTCTGTACAAAGTAATGACAATTTGAGAGGCAAATGTAAGTCCTTTCTGGAATTAAACCTTTTGAAAAATCTGATTTATAAATGCTAAATTTTGTTATTAACCTCACAAAACACAGGTACGTTTTTAGAGCAAGGGAGGTGAAAGATGTGGAGCCGATGTCTGCCTATTTAGGATCTAAATGAGGTTAAAAAAAGAAAAAGGAAGAAGGATAATAAACAGCAAACAAGTAATTCATCTGAACATTTGTGAGACTTCCCTGAAAAATGATGAGGGTGTACATTAACAATAGCTGATGGTAGTTTCTGTTTATACTGTTTGCATTCTAATAGGCTGCTAAATAAACATTTCTGGGTTAAGAATAAAATGGAAAGTGTTACATAAGACTAAAATCTGTCAACACGTTTGTAACAATTTAGGTTTTGGTTTCATGAGAATATCTAAACATGTAATAGCATATTTTTTTTTTTTTATTAAGCTCTACTATTATGCGTAGTCAGATTTTGATCTTTAGTGCTTTCTGAAGTTGGGATGTGAATCGACATTCTTAATGTCATGTAACTTTCATTATAGCCTATAGCCTACTTTTGATTGTAAACTCTGTAAAACAACTAGGTTCTTATGGTGGATTTGAAGAAAGAGATGTGCAGCATCACGAGAAGCTGCAAACTTGTGCGAGCTGATGCTGAGGTGCAGGTTACAGCACACCAAAGATGATTCAAATATGATTTATTGTACATCTTAAAGTAATCTTCGACAACGAAAGATATCTATCGAGATGATCACAAGTGAAGGCGCGTCATGCCTCGTGATGCTTTGATAACGATTTGATCTGAATTCCGTTTGTCGTCAGTGCAGACGCAAATACAAATGGAGTTGACACACCCACATACAGGTGAGCAGCCATGAGTATTAATAGTCAGGAATGAAGCCAAGTCATTATATATCTACACACAGACAGATCAGTCTCCTCAAAGACTAAGGTAAGACATTTTGTATTCAATCCCCACATTTAATGAAATCTAATAAAATTTAAGTAAATCGAAATTAAATTCCAATTAAGCTAGGGTAAAAAAGGATTAATCTTAAAAATTGTACCTCAGGAAGTTCATACAATAGTGTACATTTTTGTTTAATTTAGATGATTGTCTTGCTGGTAACATGCCTTGCTGCCATTCTGTGCCCCACTGCTCACAGTTCAGACTCTGCAGTGGGTAAGTAGCTGAACCTCAGCATCATTTACTTAGTCACAATAGACCTTTTTCCCTTTTATTATTATTAATAATGTTATTTATTTATTCCATTTAGGAGTACAGAGTATTAAATGCTTTCAAACTTTTTAGGGAATAGTGTCACATTCCAGTTGTCTTTTCAGTGATTATTTTTTATTACTGTCAATTCACCCTAAACAGCATGGTGCTATCACGAGCCAGCCTGCAGTAAGTGTTTTTTTTTTTTTTTTTTTTTTTTTAAATCCACATAGAAATCAATTTACCTTTGAATTTACTTATGATTAAAATTGTGATGTTTTCATGAGCAAAAGCACATTTTCTGGTTTTAATTTGCAATAGATTTTACCACGTGGCCAAAAATTGTCTCAGATTTCTGCAGTGGATCAAAGCAATCTCCTATTGATATTGTGACTGCAAAAGTTCAGGCAAATTCCAACCTGACCTCATTCAACTTTACTGGTTTTGGTGACAACACAACCTTCTTGGCAATTACAAACAGTGGCGATTCTGGTAAGGGGCGC
Organism: Myxocyprinus asiaticus; assembly: GCF_019703515.2. Classification (NCBI taxonomy): domain Eukaryota; kingdom Metazoa; phylum Chordata; class Actinopteri; order Cypriniformes; family Catostomidae; genus Myxocyprinus; species Myxocyprinus asiaticus. The sequence goes on from NC_059375.1 coordinate 12,644,362, forward strand.
TGCCCACCAGGAAACTTATTTGGATGTTTTCTGCATTTATTTGACACATTGAACAGAACAGCCTTAAAATCAATTGCCGGTTTTCTCAGGGTTTGCTATTTCTTACAAAATATAGTTTGGACCCTGACTAGTATTTTCATTATAAGCAACTGTTTTTGGCTTATTGTGTTGTTAATGGCTAGCTAAATAAGGAATGAACTGATCAAACATGTGATGAAAGCTGTCACGTTACTTACATTTACTAATTTAGTTGATGCTTTTATCTAAAAATATTTGAGAGGAATACTACAACAAAAGCATATCATCCTAGGGACACAGTAACATTTAAAGTGCCACAATACAACATTCAAAAATTGCTTAGAAAAGTTCAAAAGTATAAGCCCTTGTACAGAGATGTGATATACATTGCCTGATGCTTAAAGGTGCACTCAGCGCTTTCTGAGAAACACTGTTGATATTTGAGGTCAACTGCCAAAACAAGCACACCCCTCCCTTCAGTGCTCCTTTGGAAGCTCCGCCCCCCCTAAATTCATGCAGGAGAGACAGTTTTATGCACGCCAGCTCCAGACACTCACATCTCTCCTGCTACTAAATCTAACATCACAACAACAGCATATATGAGTTCTGTGAAATAAAGCAAAATGTATGTTACCCACCTATCGAGAAGAAAAAGAGCAACTTCTGCTTCCGTCTTCAAGCCTTTTACCTCTCAGAGGTCTCTCCGCTGCTGAAAAGCCTCGCAGATGTTGACGCAGCTCCTAGCCTTAGACTTACCATAATCCTTCTTTTTTAGTTTATATTCGTCTGACCTTTTTCTCTTGGTCTGTTTCTCAGCCATTTGTCCTCCTTGGAGTTTAGAAAGTTTGCATCAGCCAGATTTGCTGTCGCTCTAATGTCGCTCTATCATTTACTCACCCGAACACCATCCCAGATGTGCATGACTTTTTTTCTTCTGCTGAATGCAAACAAATATTTTTAGAAGAATATCTCAGGTCTGTAGATCCATACAATGTAAGTGAATGGTGGCCAGAACTTTGAAGGCCCAAAAAACAATAAAGGCAGCATAAAAGTAATCCACACAACTCCAGTGGTTAAATCTATATCTTCTGAAGTGATATGATATGTGGTGAGAAACCGATCAATATTTCAGTCATTTATTTAATAAAAATTCTCCTTCCTGTTCAGTAGGTGGCGATGTGTACAAAGAATAAATGAACTTAAGATTTATAATTAAAAGAACTTAAATACTGATCTGTTTCTCACCAACATTTATCATATCACTTCTGATAATATGGACTTAATCACTGGATTAATATGGATTACTTTTGTGCTGCCTTTATATGCTTTTTGGGCCTTCAAAGTTCTGGCCACCATTCTCTTGCATTGTATGGGCCGACGAGCTGAGCTATTTTTCTAAAAATCTTTTGTGTTCAAAAGAAGAAAGAAAGTTATACACATCTGAGAGGAAATGATGAGAGAATTTTAAATTTGGGTGAACTATTCATTTAATATCAATGTTGATCTAGTAAGTGGTGAACCTTGTAAGTAATATATTAATTGTCTTGTCAGTGGTGGTCAAACTGGATGATAGTACAATGACAGTGGACGGAGGCAATCTTCCTGGTATGTACAACTCTGTACAATTCCATCTCCACTGGGGTAACGGCAGCTCCGCACCTGGCTCTGAGCACACTGTGGATGGCAAACAGTTCCCAATGGAGGTATGAATAGGATAAGAAACAATGTCTGAACGAATGAATTCATGAGTATGTGATCAGTCATTCACTGTACGTATACTCCATCTCTGTCACTGTAATTCTGTCTCTCAGCTGCACATTGTGAACGTTCATTCAAAGTACAACGGGAATGTCAGTTCGGCAATAGCTTCTAATGACACAACAGGATTGGCTGTTCTTAGTTTCTTCATTGAGGTGAGCAATGCTACCTTTATTACATCCAGAGAAAGGAAATGCAAACCTAAAAGTAAATACATATTATAAATGTACTTTATTTAACCATTAGGGAACCAATGACACAAGCAACACAAAAAGCTGGAAAACCCTAACATCATATTTGTCAAACGTCACCAATGCAGGTAAGGAAATGTTTTTTATTAACCGTGGCCCTTACAGTTTGAATGCTTAATAGAGCTGTTCAGCCATCATGTCAATATGTAGGTGAACCCGGAAGGTTAATTCGCCGTGGGTTGCCATGGGATTTTCCTATGGGTTTTTCTAATAGGGTTTTTCAACTTACTGTATAAGTAAAATAAGGTCTTTGGTAAAGATTACTTGAAGATACTTGGACAGTTTGTTCTGCAACATAAATTACACCCTTTCATACCTCAGACATGAATTTTGAAGCCACTGTGTGACTTTTAAAAAAAGTATACGATTCAATACGGCTTCAAAATTCACAGTTGGGGGGATGAAAGTGTGTAATTTATGTTGTATAACAAAATGACCACATATCTTCAAGTAATGTTTATCACAGACCTTATTTTACTTATAAATCCCAAACTGGGATTTTACTTTATAAAAACTCATAGTAAAATCCAGAGGGAACCAATGGCGAATTCTCTACTGGGTCTTTGAAAAACAACCTGAACAGCTCTATGGTGCACTCAGTATTATTTTGAATATGTCAACTGAATATGTAGAAATTCACTATTCACAGTAGGGCTGAACGATTAATCGAAATATAATTGAAATCGCGATATGACAGTGCGATTATCAAACTGCAAAGGCTATGATTTAATTAAATAAATAGCCTGCACATGCTGCACTTACTGTTACACAAACTCAAAGCACGTGTGAGGCTAATGATTTAAGTGCAATATATCTACAGCACTCTAGATTCACTAATTGCACAAAGGCTTGGCTGCTAAAAGTAACAATAATAATAATAATAATAATAATAGCTGTTGTTGTTAATATTATACAAAAATATATTTCCATAATAATTTCTTAATCTAATAATAACTTATTATTGGGTTGTAAAAAAATAATGATTAAAAGTGGGCTGAGAACCTATCACAAAGTAGACAAAAACAGGTACACAGTGTCTTCATTTGCGTGCTTATGATTTTATACATGTTTCAAAATTAAAATTCATTTTTGTGAGAGTAAAACTTTTATACTGAGGAATATAGCTTTAGACGCTCTGAGCAGCTCTTTGTCTGCTTTGGAAGACAGCAGAAACAGAGCGCTGTCTCTAAACAGAGGATCGCCCACTGGGTCATTGACGCCATCGCTTTGGCATATGTTTTGACTATAAAAACTCTACCAGTACAATAAGACAAAAATACACATGTTAAAAACACATTCTCTGAAAAACCTAAATATCTTATGCAGTGTTGTTTCTAAAACAAGATTAAACTAATTTATCTTGTTTTAAGGATTTTTAGATATTTTTACAGGAAAACAAATAAAAAATTATTATCAAGAATACGATTTTTGCCCTAATCTCAAAGGTCTTACTAGAAAAAAGAAATTATGATCTAACGTGAATTTCCTTGATAAAAAAAATATGATTGTGCCTGGTAACGTGCATGTAAAATGGCTAGAAATAGCATTTTAGCTTAGTGTAAAGCTGACAATTTACACAAGGTTTATTTCTATTTCTTCTGCTCCAAACTTACTTCAAACATACTTCTCTGTCTGCTCATATGAATGTAACACATCATAAGAAAGTGTTTCACCGCTGTTCAAATGCACTTTGGATCGCATCATTTATATGTATAAATATTAAATGAAACAAATGACAATAAAATGCAAAGTAATCTCTTCAGTAATCAAAATACTTTTTGAATGTAACTGTATTCTAATTACCAATGATTTAAATTGAAACTGTAGTGAAATACAGTTACTTATATTTTGTATTTTAAATACGTAATCCTGTTACATGTATTCCGTTACTCCCCAACCCTGTTCATATACTACATTGTTGTCACAGGACCTAACTATGTTGCATGTTTAATTTCTGCAAGTGGTGTCCAGTTATCATCTGGAAAATATGGATAATTTGCATTTCGTATCTAATTTGGCCAAAAATTTGTCCTATCAAATAATGGGTTAAGAATAAGATTAAAATATAAGATTGTAACAGGTTTGTTCAGTCATGTAAAAGAGGCATCGGGAGCCGGTTGAACACTCCAACGTCAGACTTTAATTAACAGAAAAGATCGCTTTTCAGCTTGCAAGCACCAACTCAAATATTAACTAGACACAGCCAGAACTCGGGTGTGGGTCACTCTTCTAACATCATCTGTGGACTCGGTTGACTTTTTATGTCCCCCATCATGTAATTAGCAATAATTTGACCTAGGTGAAGATCCTTACCGCTTCCTCTCTCCCTCAGACGATTGCTCGACCATGTCTCCACCTCCACAAAGATACTGTAAAAATAGTTATATAAAAATGCCATTCTGAACATTCACTATCAACCCTGCTTGGTAACTACAATGTCAAGGCTAGGGGCTTTTGTGACTTGGAGATACAGACAGCATTTTCTTATTGGAAAGTGGACGAGATATTGTATGAATGTCAATGCATTAGCTATATATGCAACTAAATGGCATCTGTAAACAAATTATGCTAGACATTTTCTCAGAACTAACTGCCCTTTTCAGAGCTATTTTTGCAAATATTTTTTTACTTTTAAGTTTTAACCAAGTGGATGTATGAAGTCAGTTCCTATAGGTGTAGAGTAACTATAGGTGTAGTTCATCATATTAACTATGGACATGTTCCACTAACGATGGACAACCAGAAAGTGACCAAATTCAAATTCTCTATTGTTGTGCAATTTAAACCCTAACAAACCTCTTGAGATCTATCTTTATTTAAAATAAATGCCATTTTTTTGACATTTTTCATATAATGCAAAGACATTCATAAATTTTTTTAGTGTTGGATTTGAGTCCCCCTTAGTCAAGTCCGAGTCTTTAAACAATCGAGTACGAGTTGAGTCCGAGTCCAAAAGGGGCCGGAAATTGTAACCGTAAACTCAACATCAATATTTTAAGCTCATTTTAACCTTCATAACTAAGAAAAACAATTTTTCAATATAAATGCAAAAAACAAATGATTAGTATCCTGCTGAACAAATTTCAAAGTGGTTTCAGAATGAAAGCATATGCTTTAGGTTTATGAAGACAAAACTGTCCTTTAACATGATTCTTATTGCGTTCTGTTGGCATTTCAATTATTTGTTGCTTTTTCCCCTCCACTCAAACATTGACTAAGGAAAGTGAAAGCTACATTAGTCATTACAACCAGTTATTATTATTTCAAATTTAATTTAGTATTTATTTCTACTTCATTTTCAATATGTCCATTCAATTTAGTTTAGTTTTATCTAAAAATGAGTGAAATACATTTAACGTAATTAATTAAATACATTTAATAAACGGTAATATTAAAACATTTAATAATGCCCATAAAATTAAATACAACAAAAGAAAATAAAAACAGAAAAGAAAAGATACCATTAAAAAATATATTGATATATTACAGTACTTCATTTCACACTTTTCAGTCCTCCTGCTGTGTCCAGGTGTAGCCTACTTCCCTAAAGTCAAGATCAAACTCACCATGGGCTGACGTTTCTTTTCACATTATATTTAGTATGGATAATAGGTGAATAGAGACTTCTCCCCGCACTTGTGTTCTTCATTGTATTTTCGGACTTTTTTGCCATTGAAATGCAAGTGCCAGCTTTACAGGTGTCACACAGAGGTTGCACTACAAATATGTGATGGACTGAGTTGTACAATTTCCATCATGATCTATTTCATCTATCATATTAGTTTAAATGTCCCTGATATGTAGTCAATTTGATTTTCTCGATATAGTCAAATTTCTTCAGTTAGAAATGACTTTGCGTAGTCTGATAAAACTTGTTCTATTTAATAATTTGCAGAGTTGGGGAACGTACTTTTTTTAACTTACGTTATTGATATTTCTGAATGAGAGTGGCAGAGCACGTGTGGCGAATGGCGATCTCTTTCCCACACACACATACAGCACGGGTGCTCGGGCGAGAGAGTTAAAAAAGTACTTTGAAAGAGTGCGCACTGCTTTCAGACAGAATAATCACACGTAAGGACATAAATGCACAGTATCAAATACACAGAATGTATGATAACTAACTAACTGTAGAGAGCACATCGATGTTGACAAAGCCAAATCCAGGACATTTTTTACATTTTGAAATCCCGGCCAGACGCTTTTTTCAGGTCTGAAAAAGAGGATATGTCTGGGGAAAAGAGGACGTATGATCACCCTATGATACATTATTTTTTTGTTTATTTGTTTGTTTGTTTTTCATTGCATCACAAATGCCATGGACTTGGCTGAACTCTGAAAAAAATCCCAAGTCCAAAAGGCTCGAGTCCGTGTCAAGACAGAGTAAAAATGCATCCGAGTCCATGACAAGTCCAAGCCCATTAAAATTGGACTCGTGACTCGGACTCAAGTCCGAACTCGAGTACCCCAACTCTATTTTTAAGTGTGGCTAAAGTGTCCAAGTACTTTTTGGGCTCACTGTATACTAATGTATACTCTCTTCACCTACATAAATTAGCAAACATACTCAGTTTAATTAAAGAGAGATGGGTAGCTTCCTTTCAACCTCTTGAAATCTGGTATATTTAGGCGATACAACAACAGACATCATGAATCAAATTACAATGGACAGTCTGCTTGGAAATGTGGACAGGACAAAATATTACCGTTACCAAGGCTCCCTTACCACGCCCAGCTGTAATGAAGTTGTGATCTGGACTGTGTTTAAAGACACCATCAAAGTCAGCCATGAGTTGGTAAGTCAGTGCAATTCTATGATTAACATTAGAAAAGAATCATCTATTATTGGGTTGAGAATGTTACATTCTTCACATTCTAAGATCATTTTAAATTATCTCTCCAAACAGATCAGTCTCTTTAGTACAACTGTCTATTTCAAGAAAACAAGCCTGCCAGTTCAGATTACAAACAACTTCAGAGGTGTTCAGTCTGTGAATGGCAGAGTTGTGACATCACAGGTGGCAGGAACCGTGACCTCTACAGTACCTTCATCAGCAGCCGCAACTAATTTCTGTATAATCACAGTACTTCTCTTTTCCAGTTCGTCCTGGCTGTAAAAACTAGGGTTTAACAATTAGAGTAATAAAGTATATTCTTAGCATAATAGTTCCCCCGAAAACGAACATTCATTATTTACGCACTCTCACATTGTTTCAAACCCATATGACTTTCTTCTGTGGAACACAAAAGCAGTTGTTTAAGTCTAAGTCACCATTAACTTTCACTGCATCTTTTTTTTTACATCCAATAAAAGTGAATGGTCATTCTGCATAACATCTCCTTTTGTGTTCCACAGCAGTAAGTAAGTCATACAGGTTTTCCAAACAACATGAGAGCGAGTAAATGATGACCAAATTTTCTGTCTTTTTTAACATTATGATCTAATTTAATTTAATTATCTTGTGAATAATGTGTTAACTTTAACATGTTTAATGATGGTTGATGTCTTCCATAATATGTAAATGTTTTGCGAATCAACTTACTTTTATTTGTTAATGATACTTGACTGTTCCTGTTTCTAGGTTTTGAAATCTTAAACATATTCTGGAGTTAAGATGGTATATATGAAGCTTATGATGTATTTGCTCTCTCTCTCTCTCTCTCTCTCTCTCTCTCTCTCTCTCTCTCACTCTCTCTCTCAATTACTTTATTGGCATGACTGTATGTTACAATGTTGCCAAAGCACAAGTTATAATCAAACAGATTAGAAACAAGTGTATAACATTAATCAACAGATTTAAACTGTGGATATTTATAACACAGTAATTAACAAACAAATAAACAAATGCATTGTATGTAAATATTTTAAATCACATGTAACTAATACACAGTAATATATAGTGTATATACTCTATAATGAAATAATATATGAACTAATGTATAAATTTAAGTGAAAAAGCTTGCTGTAGGGGCCATGTGTTCTTTCTCTCCTAATATTATTTGAATTTGTTAAATTTCAGGCAGTTCACATATTTCAGGTATAGACTCACTGGATTTTGCGAAGAATGTGTTTCTAATGAATTGATATTTTCCACAGTGGAGGAGAATATGTTTATATCTCTGTTTAGAATATCTCTGTTTCAACCTCTCCACTCTGGCAGTAAACACATGTCCTGTTTTCTCTGGGGAGCCAAGACTTTTTAAGTCTCCCTTTACTATGGCGAGGTTATGATCACTCAGCCTGTATTTGGTTAGAGCTGGTGAGTTTCAGGACCAGCTGGCTGAGAGGACTGCTTTTTGGGTTCAGTTCTTGGTCTAAAAATGCTTCATGGTGGAGTGTTTGATGGGGGCTTGATTTAAGGTGTTTCCAAAATTTAAGAGGTCTCTTTTGAATGTATAAAATGAATAGGTATCTGCCTAGTTCGGCTAAGTCCCCAGATCTCACTTCCATACAGGGAGATGGGTAAAATTACACTGTCAAATATTTTGTTCCAGGTTTTGATTGGGATTTCTATGTTATGAAATTTTCTTTTAATGGCATATAATGCTCTCCTTGCTTTCTCCTTCAGTGTGTTAACAGCCAGACCAAAGCAACCTGACGTGCTCATTTTTAGTCCAAGATAGTTGTAATTTAGTGTGTGTTCTAGGGTGGTGTTGCCTAGTGTGAAAAAAATATTTGCTATCTTGATGTCTGGCTTTCTTTTGAAAAATCATAATTTTGGTTTTAATAGGATTGACTGCCAGGGCACAGTTGTGGCAGTACTGCTGGAGCAGGTCTAGGTACTGCTGTAGACCTTCAGCTGTGGGTGACAGCAGCACCAGATCATCTGCATACAGGAGAAACTTCTGCTCTCTCTCTCTCTCTCTCTCTCTCTCTCACACACACACACACACACACACACACACACCTTGCAATCAAAAATATTCAGCCCCCTGACCTGCAAGACATTCTGGTGATGTCACTAAAAACACATCAACTAAAACCTCAGTAAACAGTCAAAAAGGTTTTTTAATACACATTTGAGTGATTTTGAGAACATTTTCATATTTTAAATGAAAATAATCATATTCTCTCCACAAATGTCAGTATTTTGTGGAGCATCCTTTACCCTTTATAACATCTAATAAATGTTTCAGGTAAGTGCCTTCAAGCTTCTGACACCTCTCAGTTGGAATCTTAATCCATTTCTCATGTGCAAAAGCTGCAGCTCATTGACATTTGACATTCCAGCTCAAAGATTTTCAACTGGATTTTAATGCAGGGACTTAAATGGCCATTCAAGGACATTTCAAGACCCATCAATGAACCATGCTTTGAAAAAAACTTGTCTGTATCCTCGGCAAGTCCAATGATCACCAAGCTTCAATTAACACAAGGAAGGCATCGCATTCCTTGCCAAAATGGCCTGATGCCTTAAAGAATCCATGGTAATAATATTAATAATTCCATACATTTATATAGCACTTTCCAAGGCACTCAAAGCACTTTACATAGTAGCAGGGAAATCTCCTCCATCACCACCACCATTGTGCAGCATTCACCTGGATAATGCAATGGCAGCCACAGGCAGAGTTCCCTTTGCCATAATTGCATAGAAAAGCATATTTGGTTTACGCCATTAAACTTCAATTTTTAAACTTAAATAAGTGTCATTATAAAGGTGAAGACTTGATTGTGTTTTAAAACAATACATTTTATAGCCTTACATATTTAGAAAACAAGGAATAGGAGTTGAATAATTACGACATGGCTGTATTTAAAAAATAAAATTAAAATAAAATCATGCTACTCAGAAATATTAGGTTATATATTCACATTATCACTTTGAATATGTCACTCAACTGATATTGATGTAATCAATCAGAATTACTTAATTCAGAAAAGGCTTAAATTTGCCAATTTTTCTGTCTCGGAGAGGGCTGAATAATTTTGATTGCAATCACATATGTATTATCTATCTATCTATCTATCTATCTATCTATCTATCTATCTATCTGTCTATCTGTCTGTCTGTCTGTCTGTCTGTCTGTCTATATACATATACACATACACTGATGGGAAAATAGACACCCATCATGTTGTGTAAAACATACTGAAATTTCTGCAACAATGCATCATTAATCAAAATCTGGAACTTGGGCAATATCTTCAAGATATCTGTCTTTTAGCTATGGAGAAGTCTATGGCTGTATCCGAAACCAAAGGCAGCTGTCTTGCACAGTCAGTCAATGATTTAACAGACAGTGTTAAGGTTCCACCTAAGGAAGTTGGTTTCAGACAGGCTTTGAGGCACCATTATCATAATAGTATAATGTGATTGTGAACTGATTTAGTACAAATTCTGGGCTTTAGACATAACTAAGCAAATATTAAATGATTACAATGCTTATTGTTATAACTTCTCAATCATCAGCTTATTGGTAATGCTTTTTGTTGCAATTACTTATGCTAGAAATTGAATCATAAGTGGAAAAAATAAACAATTTCAACCACTCATTCAAACACCATTTTTATTCTTTCCACCAAATACCAAACCATACACAAATACTCTGGGATATCACTGGAAGTGAAATATGCATTTATGCTACCTTTAAAAAATGACAAGATGAACCAGTAGACATAATTGCATACAAACACTGGATACAAATGTGACATCTTTCTACCTGTGTATACTGCCTGTGAGGCCAGCATTATTCAGGTTTCGGACACAGCCATCATGTGACCATTGTCGTCAACTTGTAACACCTGAAACAAGTGTTCTTAATCACCTGACACACTTAAGGGAAATACCAGTCCCTACAAGATGTTGGGCTCCCTCTACATTTGTTTGCATCTCTCAAGGACTTTTAAAGCTTTTAAGTGCAAAGTTTTCAGATTTGATCATTGTTATAACGTAGGGCTTTACAGATTTAATACAGGAGTTTGACTATAAATAGGAAGAGAGAAAGCCAAGGGCCAGTGAAATTAATTAAATAGACTAAAATGGTAAGATACTGTAGCAGTGAAATGACTCGCAGTTGTCTTTTGTTAGGATTGAAGTTAGTTTTCCCTTTGCTTTTATTAACAAATGTATTGTTGGGCCTCATGTGCTCAGATAGGAGGCCTACACACAGTCATAAAGCCTGACTGAGGCCTGTAGGAACACTCAAAGCCAAACGGCACCGAAATCAAACAAAGGGTGTCCAAACAGACTACAGATCCCATCAAGCCTTGCTCACTTTACACCTAAGAGTGAAATTCTGAAGGATTGAACTCTCAACTCCTATTGGATGAAACGCACGGCAGAACGTGTCCCTCAACCATGATGTCACTGAGAGTATAAAACCCTGGAGATTCCTCCTAAGCTTACTTCCAGTGACAGTATTCGCCTCATCATTCTCTGGCCGGAAACCTCATTCTCTGCGTGACACTTTGTTCACTCCTTCTCTCCTTACAAACACACACACACACACACACACACACACACACACACACACACACACACACACACACACACACACACATGTTGGTGCAGCTATCCTTATGAGGACTCTCCATAGACATTATGATTTTTATATTGTACAAACTATAGATTCTATCTCCTAACCCTAACCCTACCCCTAAACCTAACCCTCACAGAAAACTTTCTGCATTTTTACATTTTCAAAAAAAAATATCGTTTAGTATGTTTTTTTAAGTGATTTGAATTATCGGGACACTAGAAATGTTCTCATAAACCACATTTATAGCATAATACCCTTGTAATTACCAGTTTGTAACCTAAAAAAATTTCCTCGTAAACCACTTAAACCTGCCCACACACACACACACATCTACCCTCCTCATGTATTATACTGTAGGCTTATCTGTTACATATCTAATCATGTTACTGTTTAGTTTGTAGTTGGAAGTCGGAAGTTTATCGACTGCATTGCATAGATTATTAATTGATATTACTGCATCAATAAACTTTGTTATACTTTAAAGAGAAGTGTTTTGGTATTGTTCTGCATGCACCTGTGCCAAGGACTGGCAGGGGATGTCAGTGCTCGGATTCAAGCCTTCATTGTTCCCTTTTTGAATGTCGATGTTCTCCGGACGTTGACTTTCCTAAGAGAACACTCCTATATTGAGACTGCTATACTGTCTGGTTATTAGTCCCTGATTCCAGGGTGGTGCCCCGGCAATATTAATTCTTAATAATATTCTATTGATTTTGATAATTGATGGTTATCTTTGATGATTGTTGATTTGAAGGATTGATAAGCTAATGTTGATTCTAATCAATATTCTATTGATTTGAATAATTAATAGTTATCTTTGATAATTATTCATTATTGCTATTAACAAAACCAGCTCCTGAATGAAGCCACAACAGTATTTATTATTGTTATTATTTTATTTATTTTAACAGATGAATGCTTTGCTCATGGTCTGCCTTGCAGTTTGTCTGATGCCCATGTCACACAGTGCATATATCCTTGTGTGTAAATGAAGCTGATCACATTAATTGGCAAATTTGTAAATTCTCTAATGCAATGTTATTGAATCATTGTTTAATCACCCTTGGTGTTTATAAGAAAATACTTTGCTACTTAATGTTTCAAACATTTCAATAGTTAATCTTGCTCTACTTTGGTTTTTCCCAGCTTGGTGCTATCACATGCCATCTTGTAGTAAGTTTCTTTCTCCTTTTAATAGGTTACACTTATGTCCCTCATGGCCTAAAAGTAAACCTTAAACAATTCAAACGCTTCATACTGTATAATTTGAAATTCAGTGCAGTAGCTCTGGTAGTTTTTGTAGAGACTGCTTTGCCACTTTGCTTGATGAATCCCAACAAGTATATCATATGCCTCATTGTTGTTCAGAAAGGTTGGAATCTGATCTGTTTCATTTGTTTGTTTTTTTTTTTTTGTGTCTGAGGTGAGGTCACTTGGCCCACAATCACAAGCAAAGAATGTAATGGCACTCAACAGTCTACAAAAAGATATTGTTAATGCCAATGTTCAAGCTAATGCCAGTTTAACCTCTTTCAATTTCAGTGGCTATGACGATGACACCACCTTATCTATGATTGAAAATACTGGCAAGACAAGTGAGTAACTCTCTATTATTTTGTGTTTCCTCTGTTTACTTTTACTCACCATTATCTTCAGCATGCTGATCAGGAGTTATTTTGTGTATTGGATAGTTAAGGGCTGAACATGTGTACTTGCACACTTCATTCGTATTTGGCTTTACTCTTTAGTTAAGGTTACACTTGATCACAAGAAAATGCATGTAGAAGGAGATCTGCCAGGCTTGTTTACTAGTATGGAGTTTCATCTTCACTGGGGCAATGGTAGTGCCATGCCTGGATCTGATCACACTGTAGATGGCAAACAATGCCCCATGGAGGTATGGACAATGTACTGGAAGTACAACTTTACCACTTTTAGTAGTAATGCTGTGTCACACACTACTTGTCTTGTCCATTTGTTTCAGCTGCACATAGTGAATAAAGCTGTAGCTGATTCACATGAATTGGCTGCCTTTGGTTTCTTTATAGAGGTATGTTTCCGTTTTTGCCTACCAATAATGTTTGAGACTGTATTACAGTTTTGAGTGTTTCAAGTGTGGTTTGACACACAGGCCACTAATGACACCGGGAAACCAGAAAGCTGGAAGACCATAACATCTTATCTGACAAAAATTGCCAATGAAGGTAAGGACATAATCAGTAGTAGATAAAGTGTCAAAGCACAGACTATCTAATGTAATTTTCTCCCCCCAAATATTGTTTTTAAAAGCACTTTCTGCTCTTTAGGTGAAAGCGCATGCATCACCCAATTTATCTCCATGGATGATCTGCATCCTGGGGTGGACAGGACTAAATTTTAACATTATCTTGGTTCTTTGACCACAACTGCAATGAAAGTGTAGTGTGGACAATCTTTAAAGACCCCATCAAAGTCAGCCAGGATTTGGTATGTCTAATCTAGACACTACACCATTCTGAGCAATATCTTACAATATGGCCAAAAGTATGTGGACACCTAAACACCACAACTGTACATCCTTGTTGAACATTTTATTTATGGTTAATTTCAAAACCATATGCATAAATCGTATGGCATGAAATATGTGCCATTGGGGCTTGAACTTGAATTTTAGGACTTGAATTTGAACATGTTTCAAATTTGAAATTCAAATGTACGTGGCACGATTTCAGATTCCTTTTTTTAAAACACTGATTCAGGTTTTATATTCAGATTTGGTTAAATTTGACGACGACATTGAGGTACTCTGAGCAATCAAGCCTGTATGCAATCAAACTCCTTAGCCAATCAATGTTGCTCACAGTTCAGATTTGGAAGAGGATGGGTCCGCTGTGAAATAGTGCCAACGTGGAATCATGGCCGAATGAGAGCCACCACCTCTCTCTAGCGTAAGTTACTTGTTCTGCCCTGATGCAAACTCCAGACATAATTAGTGTGATTGGTAAACAGGCTGTTTGATGCATTAAATAAATGTTTATCAGTCATCTGATATCTGACGTGTTTACTTTTCATTATCAGATCAATGTTTGCCACCAGTGTTGTAACTACAAGGCAGTTAGCTAATCTTTGCTGCTGTTTTTTATTTTTTATTTAATTTTTTACTAATGCTCTATATAACACCTAGGAGAAAACATAAATCTTTGCTGCTGTTTCACGAGCCAACCAGCTACCGTTTAAGTTAACACTAGATTGCCAAGTAAGAAGTAGTAATTGAGGTCTATATGTGGAAATAGAAGATATGTGCCAACAAATATTCTAGCTACCTAACTCGCATTTACTAGTATAGTACAGCGATTTAGTATACTTGCCATAAGAATTAGGGGTGTCATCAAAATCATGGACCAATCAGTTTAAGAAAACACATAGTCTGTGTTTATGATGACCGACCTTCCAATCCAGACCTGACTAATGTTAAGTTAACGTTAGCTACAGTGAAATAAGAAATAAGAAATAATGAAATAAGAGTAGACTATCTAGCAAACATGACATTACACAGAAGGTGGTTGGCTTGCGAAACACAGCAAACATTAGCTAACTGCCTATTTGAACCTGTGGCAAACATTGATCTGATAAATATTTTTTTCATGCATCAAACAGCCAGTTTACCAATCACACTAATTATGTCTGGAGTTTGCATCAGGGCAGAACAAGTAACTTACGCTAGAGAGAGGTGGTGGCTCTCATTCGGCCATGATTCCACGTTGGCACTATTTCACTGCGGACCAAACCTCTTCCAAATATGAACTGTGAGTTACATTGTGATTGGTCAAGAAGAAGTTTGAGGCTTTCTACTAGTTGGAACTTGGTTGTGGGGATTCAGACACGAGCGTCAGTGAGGACAGGCACTTATTTTGGGTGATGGGATCTGGCTTGCAGTTGGCTTTCCAATTAATTCCAAAGGTGTTCAGTGGGGTTCAGGTCTGTGCCCAGATGCAAGAAACCACTAAAGTTCAGAAAAAACACAAACAAGGGTATTGTCGCCAAGGGGTTTCTTATTTTAAAGGAATATTCCGGGTTCAATACAAGTTAAGCTCAAACGAAAGCATTTGTGGCATAATATTGATTACCATAATTTAGTTTGACTTGCCCTTCCTTCAAAAAAGCAAAAATCTGGGTTACAGTGAGGAACAATGGAGGTGGATGGGGGGCCAGTTTTTGAATACTCACTTTTTCTAAAGTGTAGCCACAATGTGTGTCGACATGATTTAGTGTGATAAAAAAACCCAATAAAATCACAGTTTTATTTGAAGTACATGATTGGATTAAACTATCCAATCACAATCCCCTATCAGTAGACGTCCAGTTAGTGAACTGATTGAACAGTCAGTCTGAAAGAGCACACAGATGAAATTGCGGCTGGAAAAATGTCAAGGAAGCGTGCATGTAATGAGGATCTTCAAAAAGAGTTTACATTTCTAAAAATGGAGTCACAGACAGAGCCTAGTAAAGTGAGATGTGAGATTTGTGGAGCTCGCTTTTCTATCACCCATAGAGGCTGCACCGACATCGCGCAGCATGTATGTACAAAAAAGCACGTGGATGCTTCTAAAAGTGTGCCACACCAAGTGTTAGCTTGAAGTTGGTGACATGCAAACGGATGATTTCTTTTGTGCAGTGAGAAACTTTTATTCAGCATCGGTGGATTACCTCCAAAATTGGAGCCGCTCATTGGAAAACATGGAAAAACTTGAGTGGGCCCTACTGAGAAACATCCCATAGTGGAAAGACATTCAGAGCAGCCTCAAACACTTCTCCAGAATCCCCATTCTCAGTTTGATTGACGAAACCACACTCTTTGATGAGTGGGTTTGTGTGAAAAACATTGTCACTCGTCGCATCACTAAGTGGAACATGAACAAGATGGCCATGTCTGAGAGATGGACAGAAATTTTTCGTGAGCTGGAGAGCAAGACCATCAACTTCAGAGTCTTAGCCAATGTCGTGGAGTTTGTTTTATGCCTGCCTGGGACATCTGCATCTGTTGAGCGTGTGTTAATTAATGAATGCAGCATGGACACCGGATAAATCTTGACTCAGTGTAACAGTCATGAAGGCAATGCTTTTTGTGCATCTTAATTTTGGACTGGACTGCTCTGCATTTTACGATAAACTCTTGAAAGACAAGCGCACACTGAGAAAAATTGCTGCCAGCGAAAAGTACAAGGTGACAACTGTTACAGAAGCGGATGCACACTCTACTTCACACTGATCTGCACCTAGGTAAGGATACGTCAATTTAATTTTTGCTGGGAGGGGGCTGTCCCATTTTCCACAAGCAGGAATCTGGTCACCCTAATTATGGGCCTTGCTTTTGTGTAGATAAAATGCTAAACTAATTAGAAGGGGGTGTCTGCATACCTTTGGCCATGTAGTGCATTTATGGTGTGTTACACTTTTGGCTTCATGTGGGACTATATTAAATTATTTGCTTCTCCAAATTCTAGATCAACCTCTTCAGAACTGTCTACATCAACATGTCAACCAACTCTCCCCTAATGGCTAACACTTTCAGAGGTGTTCAGCCAATCAGTAACAGGACTGTGATATCACAAGTGGCAGGTACCAGAATTACTGGTTCTAAAATGCCAACATAAACCACAACAAAACCATAAATGACCTCCTCTGTGTGCAATACTTATGTACCTCATCCTACATCTGATTTAAAAACTGATGGATACTGGTAGGATTATGTTGCACAATTTGCATGGGTGTAATAGCTTTTTGCACTGAAGTTAATGTAAAAAATTATGTTTAAATGATAATATATTGTGAAAAGAAATTATTATAAAACACTGTGAAAATAGAAACCTTTAGTCAGATTTATGTCAGTCTTGTGAAGTATTATTCCAGTAGCATATTTAAGGTTTCATACAGTAAATTTTAATGTTTAAGCCAAATGTTTTGGGTCAGTGACAAATATTCCCATCCTTAGCTTGTTAACTGCAACTGTTCCAAGTTTCAAACAGAACAATGGAATCTGGGATGGACAAAGTACTGTTTTAGGCTTTGACTAAATGCAGGTAGTAGTGTGAGGGTGATGGATGTCATTGATTCAAAAATATTTGGTTTAGAAAAGTTCTTGATTAAAAATGTTTAATGTGTCAATGACCAAGTACATGCATTTGGTGCTATGTTTTCCAACTCACAGGTGCTGCTTGAGTTTTGTTTGGCCCTAATAAATATTTGCACAGAAAAGGTTTGTCTTTTGCCTTTTGAAAATGACATGTGGCACCAACATGTGTGTGTTTGTCTCTGTCAAAATGCTTGTGGCTTCAGTTCAAATAGCCAAGCATTCAAAAGATTTAACTAGTCACACAACATTTACATGTAATTTTTACCAATTCGGTTTTAATGCATATTTTGTCTTCTGCTTCTGTTGGACCCCAAATAAACACAATATGTTAATGTTGCATGAGTTTCGGCAACGGAGGCTTACTCTAGACATGACCAGAGATTAATTTATTTACTGAGATACCAACCTCTGCAGCTCTACCATAGGAGAGAGTGTAATTGTCAACTTGGATCATGTGAGTCAATCATATTCACCTTATGTGCCAGTGGCCATCTTGAAAATTTTGTCTTTGAACTTCCAGGATTGCGGTCAATATAGAGATATCTATGGTGTTGATGTCAGAGTCTGAGTAGCTAACGAAGTGGATTTACAGGTTTTAGAGTTGCAAAAAGGTATCACAAGTATTTTAAAGTGTTCCCCTGTCCTGATTTAAAACACTCAAAAAATCTGCTTACCTTAACAATAACGCGATGAGTGAATGACACGAGGAGATGGCCAGAGGTGTCGTACAGAGATATTTAGGGGCCAAGCCTCGAAGCTGCTGTAGCCCCTAATGTATCCATTAGTATTATTATAATTACTCTTCCTCCCAAATGGGAGTCTATGGCAGCCCATAGAACCATTCGTATGAAAATTATGAAATTGATAGGGGTGGTCATAAATAGTTCCCATAGCAAATTTGGGACCTCTAGGAAAAACTCCATAGCGCCACTACCAGTTCAAAAATTAACTTTTCTTTTGTGCGTATCTTTTCAACAGTTTGTTCTAGAAACAAAATAATTTTTTGTCTGATTACTATCTTCTTTAATGTTTCTCTAAATGAACCCCCATACATTATAACTCCGCCCATTACAGTAGCTGCCATCTTGGATAATGATGTTTACAGTTTAAAAGTTTCACATCCTTCAAACTTTGTCTGATTTGTCTGAGGATACATGTAAAATTTAGAGACAGCACTACCTATGGGTCAAAAGATGTAAAAGAAACTGATATTTTTGCCTGTAACTTTTGAACTGTATGTCCTAAAATCATGGGGTTGGTGTCTGTGGACTCCTGGGGTCATACGTATTTCAACTTTACCAATTTTTCAACTCTACCCTGCCACTTTGAATTTTATTAAAAAGTTATATATAATTTTAAAGCATTGTCAGATTTAAAAGAAAAATTTTATGCATCATAAACATCATGTCCTGAGGATACCTGAGCAGTTTTGAGACAGCACCACCTATAATTCAAAATATAATGCACACTTATGTGCTGACTCTAACCTTACAATGTCTCTTTTCCATGAGCCTAACATGTCAGCTGAGTAGCTCAGTGTGTTAAAACACAGTATTATCGTTTCATCGGTTAAAATTTCTGTTGTTACAGAGATCTTTGCATTGTGCTTTTAAATGTTTACTGGGCTTTACTCCAATCAAATTCTGTTTTTCATTTTGTTGTAGTTACATGAATATGAAGTTGACTTTGGTGACTGACAATGATGTGGCTCTGTGGTCCAGTGGAATGTGCAGTGGCCTGTTGAATGGAAAGTCCATCAAATCCATCCTGAGGTGATGTATAATGTCGTGTGTTTGTGCATTGTCATATGTGATCTTTGGGTTGAGGTTAATGCTGTGCAATGCTTGTCATTTTGGTGCTTGACCCTGTAATTTCTGCTTGCAGCTATTTTATTATTAACATTATTATTTCTCCCCAATTGGAGTCTATGGCAGCCCACAGAACAGTTCATAGGAAAATGATGAAATTTGGCACACTAATAGGGGTGGATAAGAATAGTCCTCTAATTTCAGACCTCTAGGGCAAACTCCATAGTGCCATCACCAGTTCAGACATTCACTTTTCTTTTGCACGTATCTTTTGAACAATTTGTCCTAGAGACACCATTCTTTTTTGAATAATTGCTCTCCTCTTATTGTTTCAAACATTATAGCTCCGCCCATTACAGTAGCTGCCATCTTGGATAATGATGTTTACAGTTTAAAAGTTTCACATCCTTTAAACTTTGTCCGATTTGTCCAAACAGTGGCTCAAAATAATCTCCAGACTGAGCTGCACAGAAATGATCATAAAGAATTTTGAAATTTTGACTTTGTTGAAGTTATGCAAACTCAGGTGGCGATGAAAATGGATTTGAGGCTATATCTCAGAAACCCTTTGTCCTATCGAAACAATACTTCACGAGGACCATGGTCTGAGGGCAAATACAGAGTTTCGCGACAGCGCCACCTATGAGTCAAAAAATGTGAAAAGTTTTTATTTTTGCCCGTAACTTTTTAACCCTATGTACTAAAATAATGAGGTTGGTGTCTGTGGACTCCTTGGGCCACGAGGATTTCAATGATACCAATTGTTCCCATATCAGCCTTACTTGTCTCTCCACAATATTTAATTTATTTAAAAAGTTATAAATCTTTTTATAGCATTGTCAGATTTAAAGGGGACATATTATGCAAAATCCATTTTTTAAATTTTTTTGAATATAAATGTGTCCCCAGTGTGTGTAGACAACCACAAAATATGGTAAAAGGCCATCCCCTCGTTTCTTTCCTTTCCCCATCAATAAAAAAAGGCCGTTCAGTTTGCAGCCCCTTATGATGTAAAAATGGGAAAGGTACTGCCCACGGCTGGTGAAGAGATCCACCCAAGTAGATCCAACTTCATTAAAACCTGAGCGACCATTGCACAGTCTGCCAAATTTATCTCCTCGCTAGAGCTGCTTGTGCCAACTCGGACTGCTTCATCAACTATGGTCAACACAAGGCTGGATTTGCTTCAAAGCTAAGGATCAAGGATGGATCAATACCAACTCTCCGTGACCCAACTTCAGATTTGCGAGTTGTAAATTTTGCACTTTATACTTTTTTAATGTTTGCAATTTGGCTTTCTGAATCTGCTTGTTTGCATGTTGCACGAAAAACACTTGTTGTGAAAACATTGTGCTTTGTGTGACATAGCAACTAGTCCCTAACTACCTTATTCTATAACAATAAAGTTTCGGTTACGATACAAACTGATTGGCGTCCTCCACAGTCCCGCTTGAGTGGTCATGCAATGAAGATTTCCGTGTAATAAAACCAGTTAATATTTTAAAAACGCTTATGGAACGATAGTGGTATTTTGTACAACTATAGCTGTTTTTCATATTTCATAACTCACCCTTTGTTATGCACAATACAGTAAGATGAATGACTTGTTTAAGTTTAAGTTCTCCTGCATTGTTGTTGCCGGGGTATCCATGGCACCAGCAGGAAAGGCACA
Organism: Myxocyprinus asiaticus; assembly: GCF_019703515.2. Lineage (NCBI taxonomy): Eukaryota > Metazoa > Chordata > Actinopteri > Cypriniformes > Catostomidae > Myxocyprinus > Myxocyprinus asiaticus. The sequence continues at coordinate 12,665,464 of NC_059375.1, forward strand.
GCTCACTTCCAGATAGGGGTGTGGGGAGCAGCAGCTCCTTTGCATTTAAAGCTACAGATACTAAAACAGCCTGTTTGGAACAGGGCTACAAAACAGGGGTATAAAGTCATGGTAGTATAAATGATCGAGGTACGCTCGCTAGAATGCGTTTTTGTGTCAGCATCTTGAACAGAATCTGTGAAAAGCCCGGTTCAGTACTCGCAGGCCCAAGTTTGGCCGCAACCCACTGCCTTTCTTCAGTACAATAAAGTAGGTGCTATAAAACCCCTTCTTCATCTCGGCCGGAGGGACAGGCTCTATCGCACCCTTCCGTAGGAGGATAGCGATTTCCGCGTGCAAGGTAGCGGCATTCTCGCCCTTCACTGAGGTGAAGTGGATGCTGCTGAACCTGGGCGGACGCCTGGCGAACTGAATCACATAGCTGAGTCGGAAGGTCCGGACCAGCCATTGCGACGGGTTGGAAAGCGCAAGTTACACGTCCAAGCTCCGGGTGAGGGGGACCAAGGGGGCAATCTCATCGGATGTACCGGCAGGTGGGGCCTCACGGCGGAGCGAAGCCTGAGGTGCCACATCGTGCCGTGGCCGTGCTGAGTTCAGGGACATCTAAGCACTTACCTGGCTCCTTGTGACCACCCCCAGAACAGCCTGGGATGGGGGAGGAAGAGGCCTGTCCTCGTGACCCGAGGATACCTTTCCATGAAAAAATTGCTTACAGCACTTTAATGCTTTAATTGCATGCAATTAATTAAAAAAGTTTAGCGCATACATTTTTCTTATTCATATGATAAAACAACATAAACACTGGTTGGGAGGGTGGAACCTTTGTAATGTGTCCGACTGGAGCCATTACACTGATGCACAAACGTCAACAGCGCTTCCCTGTCATTGATAAAATGATGGAGAAAGGAGCTGTTAGTGCTATATGATGTACAAAACAAGCCCAGATGGGACTTGTGATAGTAGAAATATTTTCAGCCTATTTAAGGCACATTTGAATCACCAATGAAGCATGCCAAGTGTTAACTATCAATCCACTTTTCCTGTGGAGTTCAAAGCTGCGCTCGACGCTGGCATTGATGCTTTGACGCAAATTATGAGTACAGCTTCACAACTGATGTAGGAAAGCGGATAGTCACAGTCTACCGGCAGATTAATATTGTGGAGGATGAACGTTTAAGAGATTTAATGCCCATTGCAATGAATACTTAACCTATGGGGACTAAAGCCATCTTTACACAGCAAAGGTGGCACAGAAGCTGCATCTGAAGTGGCAATTAGGTGTATTTTCACAGAGCAGGAATAAATTCATTTACACAGCAGTTGCAAATGCATAAATAATGTTATGAGATGAATATTTTCAATGTAAAATTATAAATATATAATTATTTAAAGAATGAAAAATGAATACTCAACCTATGGGGACTAGTTCTTTCAATAAGTGAACCTACCAATTCAACTTTTGTTACTTTAATAAGTAATATTTTAGTGCATTTCTATCTTTATACTGTGGAAGGCTTTGTTTGGAAATGTTAATAAAGCATTATATTATTACGTATTGTATTGTTTTCTTTCCTAAGATGGAAATAAATGCATATGGACAGGAAAATAATTATATTGTGTCAGATTTCAGCATTTTCAAAATCTGCGATTAATCGCGATTGGATTGTAAGTAAAAAACATTCGTACTTAAATTGTCTCATTGAATGAATGGATCTGCCTGTTTCACATGAATAAGACCCCATGTCTTTGCAATTTCTAAAATGTTTTTCAACAGAATACACTACTTTTGAAGGGCGCTGGATAGTATGGGAGGGAACATCTGACAGAGATTTTGGGTGGGCTGACTTGTGGAAGGTACACCAGGCCAGACTTAGTTTTCTAGTAAGGTCCACCTATGACACCCTTCCAAGCCCTGGGAATTTGTCTCTGTGGTATGGCATAGAGGATAGTTTCCCCCTCTGTGAGGCCCAAAGATCAAATCTGCAGCATATGTTGGCTGGGTGCAAGACTGCTTTGGCACAAGGACGGTACAGGTGGTGGCATAATCAGGTCCTGCACAAGCTGGTGGAGTTCTTAGAGATGTGTAGAGTAAAGACAAACAAAGGCCACCATGCAGGGGCCACTGGGACTAAAAAGTAGCCCTGGACTTTCTGGCACAGAGCGGCCCATCAGACCCTCCCACAACAAATCACATCATAACACACAGGCTCATTGATTTCATTTTCCAGCTCAATTTCAAATTTTTGTGTTGAAAAATACATAAATTCTACTGACTGCTAGTCATGACAATGGGCCCCACCAGTGCAAAAATGGTCATAACTTTAAAAACATATAAAACCACTGTAAATGTGATGAGTAGATTTTTTTTTAGAGAAAGCACTAAAGATAAGATGTCTGAAAGCTTTTTTTTCCCCAACATACAGATGTTAGGTTAAAATGTACATGAAAGTACAAGGGAAAGTGTGTATTTTAGGTGCTGTGACAATTCAGCATTTCTTCAAAAGTTTTTAAAGATCACCTTTTAACATTTTCCTAGAAGTGCAAGTAAACCATTGTCTTGGTTAATATGAGGTTGTGGCAACAACAAGTATAATAATAATATGTTATAATATGTATTTATAGCTATACAAGATCATAAAATGTTGTTTAAAATAGGTAGATGAATAAAGTAGATATTTGCAGATATTTTGCAGAGTAATTTCTTTCCCCAGGTTGTTCTTGAGAAAAAGTGAAAAGGCCTATGCTTTGACAAGTGCTGTTTCTGCTTTACTTAAAGAAAGTAAGCCTCAAAGACTCAAATAGCCACAAAGTAAAATATTTCATGACTCATTTTCTGAATTTTTATCAGGCGTGAGCATTATTCAGCAAGCTGCACTTCAGCTCCCAGTAATGCTTTGCGTTATGAATACTTTATACAATGTGTAAGTAATTTGAAATTACTTACACATTGAAGAGATTACATTATGTAAAAACAAAAGACGTTGTAAGACGGACTGGTATTTGTGCAGCAGCCGACCGGTTCAAATTACACAGCAGCCCACCGGTAAAACATCCGGTGCTCCCGATGGCCAGTCCGCCACTGCCACCATGCTCCTTCGAAGCAGTTCATTGATTTTGTTAAAAAGAGAGGTGCTGCACAAGGCACTGCATGGAGGGAAGTCAGATATATCCTGATGCCTGGAAGTGATTGGACAATGGAAGTCAACCTTGGCCAGCAGTTGAATTTCCCTTCTGAGGTCACCATAACCTCATTAAGACTGGGTGTAGTGTTATGGTCAGCATCAGTTAGAAAAGTCATAATGATTGAGCTTACTGTCCCATGAGAAGTGGGACTGGAGGCAGCCTATGAGATGAAGAAGCTAAAATATGCTAAACTGGCTGCTGAGTGCTGGGAAACTTAATGGAGGACTGCCACTTACCCTATAGATGTCAGGTGTCGAGGATTTATAGAAATATCAATGCACTGCCTATCGAAAGACATTGGTATCAGTGTATCAGCACTGAAGCAGTCTCTGAAGGAAATGGCAGAGTAAGCTGAGAAAGGTTGAGAATGAAAGACAAAAGTATGTCTAGGTAATCTCACAGCCTTATACACAGGGGTAGTGCATATGATCGGATGGGAGGTTATGCCATACAGAACCCGTGAACTTAACATGAATTAATGTGCCAGTGGGGCTAGCACAGCTTTAACACTGGGTTGTCACATATGGTTGGATGGGAGGTTATGCCATACGGAACCAGGGGAACAGAGTATGCATTAATGTGCTAGTGGGGCTAGCACAGTCTTATCCACCGGTTTCAGCACATGATTGCATGGGAGGTAATTTGTCGCACTATTGGTGTGAGATAATATGGACAGCAGATGTCTGCATGGGTAGGACTACTCGGGGTGGGATATTGAACCTTGGCTACATGTTATGACCTGTAAAGTTGGAATGTTTTGATGGTAAGGCAAGAAGGAGAGGCAATCCAAAGGATCCAGTGTCCAACTGCAGGGGGCAGGGAGACGTCCCTGACCGCTGCCTCACAACCAGGAGATGTTTCAGGATTAATGGTGTAGGATAATGACAAATGATCAGTTTAGAAATCTGCCTAAAAACCATTAAATGTAAGGATATAAGGCTGAACTTTCCTGTGTGTCTCTACCAAAATATGTAGTGGATTTAGCAACACTGAGACTTCTGTACACGTTATTCACCCTTGTATGTAATAATGCAAGGAATTTAGCTCAAGAAGGGAAATATGATTAATTTGAGGAATATTGAAAGAACTAATGGCTATGTCTAATCAATCTGTGGCCTGCACTGACTGTACATTTCCACTGGCACGGGAAAAATCTGCTCAACTGTGCTCACCACACCAGAGAGCTGCCACTTAGGGGTGTGTTACCGTATGTTTCCACTGCCGCTGAAAAACTCTGCTCAAAGCCGCTCTCAACACCAGAGATCTGCCGCTTTGTGGCGTTACAGCGAATGTGGGCTGTCTTAGCTATTGCATACTTCCTGTACTACGTTTACTGCTTCTGCAAAATCAGTCTATGGCAGAAATAATGAGTAGTATGTAGTATGCCATTTCGAACTCATTCAGTGATTGTTTTCAGTTCACCATCAATCTAATCATCATAAATATGCATTGTTACAGTCAGAAAGATGCAAACTTTATTTCTAGAAGCCCAACATATAAAAACTATGTTGATTTATTGTGGTTTTTATCCAGCCACTGTTTTCACATTGAATGCATGCATTCTTCAATTGTCAAGTCTGTTTGAAGTCTCACTTTTGCTCACCCAGCCACAGTATTGTCACAATGTATGCATGCAATCATCATTTGAAGTCCATAGTTGAATAAAGCACTGAATCCAGCAGAAACTTCAGCATTATCCTCATATGTTGAAGCACTTATGACGGACGTCACTTCTTTCAGCTCACAGTCATTGGCCGGCATAAAGATGAAAACACTTATTTTAAGTAAAGAGACCAGACATGAGCTTTACTTAAACCAAAATAAAGAAATGCAAGCACACACACACACACACACACACACACACACACAAACAACTATTTTTAAGTAGCAATTTGAAATTTTTGTTTGTTTGCTGGGATTCAAGGAAATCTGCTTGCCAATTTACAGTATTAGTCTTACATATTCAATTGAGCAGAGGTGTGCAATTGTTTTGGAACAGGGGCCACATCAGCCGTTAAGTAGAACATGGAAGAAAGAAGATAAACATTTCTGCATAATTGTATATTTTAAGCCCATGTTGGGCCTCATGTATTCAGATAGAAGACAAAGGCAGGCCTAACATAGTCGTAAAACCTAACTCAGCCCCCACATACCAAGTCGTATATCTTACTGATAAAAATCGCGCCAAGATCAAACAAAGGGAGTCCAAAACAGACTACAAATCCCATGAAGCCTTGCTCACTAAAGGATCGAACTCTCAATTCCTATTGGATGAGGCACACAACAGAATGTCCCTCAACCATGACATCATCAGGAGTAGAAATACCTCTGAAATGCTTAGGGATTTGCTTCTAGCAACTTTGTTCGCCGTGTATAGGCGTAGCTCATCGCTGCTCTCAGGTGCAACCTCGTGGCACAAGGAAGTAACGTCCAACTTGAAACTGTGGCCATACAATCTCCATCTCGCTGGACGAGTTGAGATTACTCTGTGTTCAATCAAACACTCTAATGGATCCGAAGGAGACCGCCGAGCAAACCGCATCTTCATCCGTTTGCCTGCAGTAGTGAAGAGATTAAAGATTTCTTTTCCATCTTCAATCAAGTCGACATTTCTGATTTCTCCGCCAGCCGGTTGAGAATCAGCAGTCGTATGCCCGCCAACAGAGCGAGGAAATGGCCTCCCGTCATCACCCGAGCCTCGAGGAACCGAGTCTGAGTTAAAGGACGGATGAACACACATTCTGCATCCTCATGCGATTCAAGTAAGAGGTTTACGTCTGGGCAGAGATAGAATATTATAGTGTGTTATTCTTGTGTTTCAAGGTTTTTGCTTGTACAGTTTATGGACTGCCATGTCCGCTCAATATTAATACTCAGGGTATTAATTATCACAAATTTGATTTGCTGTATTGTGGTCCAACCACAGTGGGCTGTTGTGCATTTCCGCCATCGTGGGTGAGACCGGCAAACTGAGTTTATCCATTAAAGAATCAAAGAATGCGGGACTGTTTACGAGCTGTCCATCGTGCCTCTGAGTGATAAACTAACAGCTGCTTTCTCTCCCATGATCGCGAAAATCGGCATTGGGGCCGTCACTTAATTCTCTCTCTCTCTCTCTCGTACTAACCACACACACACACACACACGCACGCGCGACCCCTCACAAACATTCTGACACACATTTTTGGCTCATAGATAGCTTCGTGCTAAAGCTCAGCTTTGTCCCTAAGCTATCGTACAAGCGGATACACGTGGTAACTGATAGACGCCATTGACTGTTTTCTCTCCGCCCACATTCGCAGCCATATTCCCTGGCCGGAAGTCTCACGTGACATACTCTCCACGAGAGTCACGTTCGCCATTTTGTGCGTGTCCCTCCTTACACACACACTAGCTCTCACACACACACACACACACACACACACACACACACCCTCATGTGTTATAGGATTATTTTGATTTCCATATCTAATCATATCACTGTTTAGTTTGTAGTTGAAAGTTGGAAGTTTGTTGACTGCATTGTATTAATTATTAATTGATATTACTGCATAAATAAACTTTGTTTATATTACAAAGAGAAGTGTTTTGGTTTGTTTTGCATACGCCTGTGTCATGTTGACGGGATGTCAGTGCTCGGATTCAAGCCTTTATTCATTGTTTTTTCCCGAAAATCGATATTCTTCGGATGTCGATTTTCCTATGAAAACAATCTAATATTGAGACTGTTATACTATCTGGTTATTAGTCCCTGATTCCCGTCAATGTTAATCCTTATTAATATTCTGTTGATTTTTGATAATTGATAATTATCTTTGATGATTGTTGAATTTGAATGATCAATAAGCTAGTGTTAATTTTAATTAATGTTTCATCGATGTTAACCATTAAGGATTATCTTTGATAACTGTTGATTTAAAGGATTAAAAAAGCTAACATTGATTCTCATCTATGTTCTATTGATTTTAATAATTAATAATTATCTTTGATAACCCGCTCCTAAACGTAGCACACTACATTTACTGGAGCCCCATATGAGGTTTTAATGAGTTAGATTCAATTAATTAATTTAAATATTAATTAATAACTAAAGAAATTATTATTAATTATTTCTGATAGTAACACTGATCTAAACAACCAGTAAAGCCCTACACCCAGAAGTAGTAGTGCACTCACGCACTCAATGAATGATGCACAATTTTCTGAAGTGTATACAGACTGATGGGGCCATTCTGTGATTGCTTGAGGTTTTGCTGCTACTTTTCTATCATGTGTTAGTAAATGGAATAAAGGCTGAATAAAGTTATTGTTTATTTTACCATACTTCAGTGCAGTGGTAATTTAGTATTTAATTTAACACTCTACATCAGGAGTCTGGTTTAATAGTAAAATAAAATATTCGGAAATGATAGATTCTAAAAGCTTATTTTAATGTTGGCCTCAAAGTTGATTAAGTTTGTTTATTCTGAAAACATTATCAACCCGTTTACACGCTCATGGGTCATGATGTGAGTCTCGTCAGTGGTTTGTTTGGCACCCCATTCAGCACAAAACTGAATAAAACAGGCTGCATGACACTGATAAATGATTACTGCCAGAGTAACATTCGCATACAGGTGTGAGGGACTTCAACATTTCACAAATAACACAAAGAACAAACATATTCCTCTCTCACTTAGTTTTGCTCGCGTGTCCCCTCCGTGTGCGAATGATGCGAAGATCTGTTGGGATTTTACTAAAGTTCATCACTGAAAAGGTTTCAGAATCAGAATGAGCTTTATTGCCAAGTGTGCTTACAAATACAAGGAATTTGTCTTGGTGACAGAAGCTTCCAGTGCACACACAAGCAACAAGACAAAGATAATAATAAATAAAAAAATAGAATTAAAAAAAAAAGTGAATAGAAAATAAGGTATTTAAAGAAATACACAATAGGACAAATATATATATATATATATATATGTATGTATGTATGTACAATAGACAAATACAAATCTGTTATATAGAGAAGCAAGGGAACGTAATGACAGAAGAGGTATGTTGGATAAATATAAATAGGTAGTGTAAAGATCTGTTCCTGTGCCTGACAGTTCTAGTTCTCTGTGCTCTGTAGTGCCTGCCAGAAGGCAACAGTTCAAATAGATAGTGGGCTGGGTGAGTGGGGTCCAGAGTGATTTTTCCAGCACTTTTCCTCACTCTGGAAGTGTATAGTTCTTGAATGGAGGGCAGGGGGCAACCAGTAATCCTATCAGCAGTCTGAACTGTCCTTTGTAGTCTTCTGATATCCGATTTCGTAGCTGCACAAAACCAGACAGTTACTGAAGTGCAGAGGATGGACTCAGTGACTGCTGAGTAGAACTGTATCAGCAGCACCTGTGGCAGGTTGAACTTCCTCAGCTGGCGAAGGAAGTACAACCTCTGCTGGGCCTTTTTCACAACGGAGTGAATGTGGGTCTCCCACTTCAGGTCCTGTGAGATGGTAATTCCCAAGAACCTGAATGACACCACTGCTGCCACAGTGCTGTTTAGAATGGTGAGGGGGTCAATGTTGGGGTGTTCCTTTTAAAGTCCACAATCATCTCCACCATTTTGTGTGTGTTCAGCTCTAGGTAGTTTTGACTACACCAGTGAGCCGTTCAACCTCCCTTCTGTATACAGACTCATCGTCGTCTTGGATGAGGCCGATGACAGTAGTGTCATCTGCAAATTTCAGGAGCTTGACAGAGGGGTCCTTGGCAGTTCAGTCATTTGTATACAGGGAGTAGTGGGGAGAGCACACATCCCTGGGGGGCACCAGTGCTGATTGTACATGTGCTTGTCCGTCAGAAAGCTGGTGATCCACTGACAGATAGATGTGGGAACAGAGAGTTGGTGAAATTTAGTCTGGAGATAGCTGGGATGATGGTGTTTAAAGCCGAACTGAAGTCCACAAAAAGGATCCTTGCATATGTCCCTGGTCTGTCCAGATGTTGCAGGATATGATGTAATCCCATGTTGACTGCATCATCCACAGACCTGTTTGCTTGATAAGCAAATTGAAGGGAATCTAGAAAGGGTCCAGTGATGTCCTTCAGGTGGGCCAACACCAGTCTCTCAAATGATTTCATGACCACAGACGTCAGAGCGATGGGTCTGTAGTCATCAAGTCCTGTGATTTTGGGTTTCTTTGGGACAGAAATGATGATTGAGCATTTGAAGCAGCATAGGACTTCACACTGCTCCAGTGATCTCTTGAAGATCAGTGTGAAGATGTGGGCAAGCTGGTTAGTACAGGGTACTAACAAGTGGGTGAAAGACTGTCTGGGCCCTGTGCTTTCCATGTCTTTTGTTTTCGGAAGACATGGCACACCTCCTCTTCACAGATCTTAAGTGCAGGTTGAGTAGCAGGAGGAGGAGGAGGGGGATTGCTGGAGGTGTTGATGTTTGTGTGAAGTGAAGGTCAGAGTGGGTGTGGGGTGTGAGATTGGGCCTTTCAAATCTACAGCAGACCTCATTCAGGTCATCAGCCAGTTGTTGGTCCACTACAGTGTTGGGTGTAGGAGTCCTGTAGTTCGTAAATTGTTTCAGGCCACTCCACACTGATGCAGGCCCTGCTCTCGACAACCCTCAATGCTTTCTCCGCGAAGCTGTCAATCACACAATCCACCTCGATAGCGTGGCGCTCAACTTCTTTATGAATGAACTGAAAACACTCACTCACCTTCCCTCACAATGCACCAGTGGAAACGTATGGTGAGTTGATGTGACATATTTGTTAATTCCTTAGAGTAATATTATTCTCATGGCCATTGAAAATAATATCACAAATATTTTGAAACACTGTTTGTAAGCATAGCTTTCAGGATCTTTATAGAGTTCAAGGGACCGATTTATTTATCAAGCATACCACAGTCAACTTCTCTTTTTAATACAAACAAAACTTTATTGACTAATCTACAACATAATACTAAACTAAAACATATAGGCAAACATGAACACGGGTTAATGAATGAGTTTTGACAGGAAATGAATGGAAATAATCTGTAACAGGAAAATTAATATGTGTTGAGTCTACAGGGCTTGTCTTGACCAACCCCACAATACTTCATTGAATACACCCTGATTTGAGATCGGTTTTATTTAAATTATATATTAAAGCAACATATTTTCGAAAGTCTGGAGGTAATTGTATTTGTGTGTTGCACTGCGTTGTGTTGAAGTCCTTAGGTTTGGTTCAGGGAGGTCTTTGTTTGGTTCGATGGTCTTGAAGTTCTGATAGAACTGGATTGTCGATATTGGCAGAAATTGATTATGCATGCCGGATTGATGATGGAAAGACCAGCAGAGCTTTGGAGGCTACAGAAGAAGGCTTGTGACTTCTACATTTTAAAGATGCGGTAACTCGGAACACGAGAACACCCGTGAGGGAAGGCCTCGGGTCTCTTGAGAGTTTCCAGAATTCTTGGGCTTGATGGCACGTGAGAACATGATACGAACTTGAGACTTTTCCGAAGAGAAGTGCACAGAGTTCGTTCGAGGCGGGGAGTTTTTGGTAGTTGAGGTTGGCCGCACCCCAAAGGTGTTTTGATCCAAGCAGAAGTGCTCAACTCTCTCTCCTCCCTCAAGGTGAATTATGGTCCTTTGTTCCTATAGTTTCCCACCTGAAAGAGGGCAATGTTTAATCATGCATTTTAATATCATGATTTCAATAGATTTCAGAAAATAAACTTCATTAATATTCAAGACATATAAAACCAAACAAAGTAAATATGATGTGCTTATTTTAAATTATTACCTTACTAGTGATACAACATGAATAAACAAGATTAAAAGTCACAATGTTCAATAGACATTTTTCACACTCAGGGTTTTGGAACACGGAAGTAAATGTTTGCAGGGTAAATTTCAACAGCGCTGAATGGGAGATCACAGCAAATATTATTTTCACTTGCCCATTTGCTCCAAGACCAAAAGAAAAAAAATCCACTCTCATGTTTGAATGACTTCCCAGAAGAGGAAAAAATAGAGAGCAGTGGATTAAGACAGTAAAATGGGAGATGATGCTAAATTTTAGCATAACAGTAGTACATGAAGGAATATCATTAAACAAGTTAGGGTAGCTCTCTACAGAATCAATGACATCCTGTTTTTGGTCAACAGGCAGGTACGATAACTGGGACTGTAAAGAATCCAAGATCTCTGAATTTTTCAAACGGCCAACATCTTTGTATGCATTTCCAACTCATCAAAATCATCGGCAATCAGCGCATTAGAAACTAAAGATATCTTCTCCACACCCAACTCAGTAGGTTGACTAGGTTCTCACATCAGAGTTTACTCACATCATCAGTTTTAGCAGTATGACATGAATACAGTTTAAGCATATTTATATGACAAAAACGCATCTTCCATTTTCGTTCTGGTGTATGAATAATATAATCAGTGTTGCTCAACTTGCTCTTAACACCATATGGCCCCAAAAAGCATGCAGCAAGAGCAGCACCAGGTAAAGGTAAGAACACCAAAACCTCCTAACACGAAATTACGCACAAATCATAGCACATGCACTATGCAAACACTCACAGCAGCGAGTGACGAAGTCAAGCACATTTATTTTTAAAGACTGGCCTGCAAATTTATCTTTTAACACTTTCAAAGGTTCACGTACATTATGTCTGAAAACCAGTTCAGCCGGGCTGAAAACAAGGGACTCCTGTCTTGCCTCGCAAATGGCATACACCACTAGCGGGACACCATAACCCATTATCCCAATCATTACCTGTCTCTAGGCAATATTTCCGCAATGTACATTTTAATGTCTGGTGCCAGTGCTCCAGAGCACCCTGTGATTCATGATGATATGCACTGGACATGACATGCCACAACCCAAGATTTTGCAATGTACTTCGAAAAGCTTTAGACAAAAAATTTGAGTCTTGATTGGTCTGAACTGTTTTAGGAAGTCCACATGTGGTTATTTTTCAGAATGGTATTGCCTCTGGGAATTGTGTGGCAAAATACATTATGGTCAGAAGGTAGGAAGGTCCTTCAACGGATGAGCATTCCATTTTCTCATCAACACATTGTTATTCCAATAAAACCGATGACTACATGGCTGCTGTTGTAAGGCTGGCACCAGGATGTCTACACCCAAAAGGCACCATTTCCAGTAAAAGTCAAAGAACTCTGCGAGAATCAACGTCATAGAACTCTCTCTCAAAAGCTGAAATCTACACCTGAATATCACCACGTGTGATAAATTGCATATCGCCTTTGCATTGTTTTACAAAGCTGAAATCTTCACCTGAATATCACCACAGTGTGATAAATTGCAAATCACCTTGCTGCCCCCTCTTCTCTCTCCCCCTTCTCCCCTTCAACAGCTCTGGACCAACACAAAGACACAAGATTTATATGTAAAATATAACAAATACCATGAAAACAAAGAATGCAACTGTATGTGTTTGATATCATTTAAGAGGTCTCTGTGCAACTGGTATAGTGGTCTCTTTCCCATGTAGATAAAACTAATGGTAACAAAGTTATAAAGTCTTTGCCAAATACTGCATAATTCTGGAGGTCTATCCCCCTCTTTGACCTACAATTTAAATTATCTCCTGTATGTTAAAGTTAAACCCCAGGAAGTCAAGAAGCCATTCACCCCCAAATTCTCATTGTTCAAAGGTAATACCATTTGGAACACAATGTTTATTCTGTCTGGGTATTTAAGGAAAGTTGGCAAGAAGCTCAGGGAATCTGTAGACAGATCTCCCGCACAATCGCTGTGTGTAGTTTTCATTACCAGGTAAATATTTTTAAATTCCTTGATCTCTGAATTATTGATATTGTATGTGATTGGCTAATGATTTTATTCTTTGAATTGGATTTTGAATTATTGTTTTGTTACTTGGTTAATAAATTGTTATGTTTAAAATAATTATATTGACCTTGTGTTATTAACTCTAGTAGATTATGTTAAGTCCATAACACCACAAATCTATGCTCAGGTTAGTAACAGACTAAAATACAGCTTCGGTGGAGCAGAGGGGCACACCAACTGATGTTTTAGAGCTCTGACTAACACATTGGCATTAGTCATGTATACTTAGACTGTAGAGGCTAATAATGGGTTTTTCCGTTTAGAACAACAAGGTGTTGTCAGACCAATCTAAATAGGGGTGGGCCTCAACCTCTGATTTTTGTAATATTATTTTAACTAAGTGTACGTGGGAAACCATGGCCTGATTATACAAAGTTACCATTAGAAGAAGTTAAGTTGGTCAGCTTAGTTCTATGGTAATGGTCATGACCTCTGGTTAGATATAGTCTTACCTTAATTAAGTGTGTTCAGATCTATGGGAACTAGATAATATATTCTAGAATGAGCAAAGTGGAGTACGGCCATCTAGGATATTAGTCACTCGCATCTGTGTAATGACCAAGACTGACGAATTTGTGATTATGAGATTGTATACCCGGCCGGTGCGAGACTCAAAGTGTTGTAGGAATCCGGATGAACGAGTGTAGAATGTAAAGTAAGGTGTTAAATAGAATAATCAAACATTCACCTAAATTTAATGATTAACAAACATCATTTAAACCTTTTTTCATTATTGGAGTCAGATGAAATAAAGAAGTAATACATATAATATTTTTGTGCTGGTTCCACCTTGCAGCTGCAGTTTATTTTGTAGAGTGGCACACCTTCAGGACAGTTTTATGGATGAACCTACACGCTCTTTGTATTTATTCCTCCTATTGGCTGGAGTTTGTTTTGCAGAGTATTTCTTGCAAAGACATTGGAGTGATTAAGTCATTTGCCTGTACTCTTAGGTTGCAGCCAAGTGGACCGGCTCACTGAACATTTGCTTGACTGAAGAATCTGTGTGCTTTTTTTGTGCTAGTTCCACCTAGCGTCTGGAGTAACACACCTTCAGGATAGTTTTATGGATGAATCTACATGCTCTTTGTGTTTATTCTGCCTATTGGCTGGAGTTTGTTTTATAGATTATCTTTTGCTTTGTAATTCTGTCACACAAAATTTGTATAGAAACACTGGACTTGAGCAATCGGACGACAAAGCTGTCATGGTGTCTCTCGTTGGTGTGCATGGACTGTTTGAGTTTGGAGGGATGGACGCCAATTGGCACTGTCGTGCATGGGGTTACTGCGCACGTTTTTCTTTTTTCTGTTTGTTTGGTTCTGGGGGAAGTTCGGGTTTTGATGGTCACACCAATGTTGGAAAGTGGTCTTTATAATCTTGTTTTTGACACACAATCTATTGTTTAGTCAGATGCCAGATGGCTTTGCCGCTGAGTTTTTTAGAGCTTATGATACAGAACTGTACGGAATCATTAATGAATGGAAAGCCTCTGCCAACCATGACGCAAGCCCTGATCAGTCTGATTCTTAAAAGGACAAAGATCCAAGCAAGTGTAAGAGTTACCGTCCAATTTCCCCGATCCAGCTAGACGTTAAAATATTGTAAAAAAATATGGCTAAGCAGTTATGACAACTCTTATACATATAGATCAGGTGGGGTTTATTTGTGGCCGTAACACTTCTGATAACATTAGGTATTTCATTAATGTCAAGTGGGCAGTGGCGAATGATCAGACTCCGGTCACTGCCATCTCACTTGACGCCAAAAAGGCATTTTATATGGTAGAATGGGATTATCTTTTTGAAGATTTTGGAAATGTATGGGTTCGGGAATACTTTTATTGGGTGGATTAAGTTACTTTATAGACACCCGGTAGCAGCGGTTCAAACGAATGAATTAATTTCAGATTATTTTACTCTGGATATGGGTACCCGGCAGGGTTGCCCTCTTTCCCCCTTATTGTTCTGTCTTGCCCTGGAACCATTAGCAGCCGTGATAAGAAAGGAGGATGATATTCCAGGGGTGGTGGCAGGAGGCGTGGCGCATAAGCTTTTGCTTTACGCTGATTATATTTTATTTTTTGTTTCTGATCCTACTAGATCTATGCCTTGCCTCCACAGTATAATTAATTCCTTTTCTAAGTTCTCAGGATACAGAGTGAATTGGTCTAAATCCAAAGATTTGGCTCTGACAGCATACTGCCCAGTAATGGCTTTTCAGCCGGGCACCTTCGAGTGGCCCAAACAGGGCTTTAAGTATTTGGGTATTTTATTCCCAGCAAATTTGTGTGATTTAGTAAGAGTTAATTTTGACCCTTTAATAAAAAGGTTTTTGTGCGATGTGGGTAGATGGGCTTCATTACATTTATCAATGACTGGGAAGGTTAATGCTATTCATATGAATTATATTCCAAAATTCAACTACCTGCTACAACGTCCCAGTCGAGAGAGACAAAGGCTCAGACTTTGGCATAGAAAGAGGTGGTCCTACCTCTGCTCAACCCCCAGCAAGTGGGTAACAGGCTCACCTACAGAAGGCCATAGTGAGGCCTGCTCCACCTCATCTGTGACAGCTGCCGATAACTCCACCAATTTTGTTAAAACAACATCAGCTGCTGGTAACACTCCTTTATTACTCAAACCAGCCAGCAAACAAGCCTTTAAATCTTTTTTGAGTAACACTTTAGATACAGGTATCTCAGTGTTGAGAAATACTAAACAAATTGTCCTTCCTACAACACTTGGTTGATTTATAAACTCGTTCAAATCAGAAGTTGCCATAACCAATAACCGCCAACCCTGCAATAGCAAAATGAGAAGAGAGAATATGTTTTTTTCTCTCTACTAAAATATAAACTACTCTGGATCTAACTACCTAACATCTATTAATATTACATGGCAAATAAGTGACACAAAAGAGAAAAAGAACACACATCAACAAAATAAGGAAGACGATGACTAAACACTAAACATTTAACACTAACCAAAACAAACAGCTGAAAAACCTGGAACTCCCAAACATACATTGGTAGCAAACAAATAGAAAATAACAAATGAATGAGTTATAAAAGTAGGAAATACCAAAAGAAGAAAAAAAAACATAGAATACATACTTGGCTTCAGTGTCTTTTTATTCTCGATTCAATCAGTTGAGTCTTGATGAGCTGATGGGCTGCAGGTGCACAAAGGCAGACCTAAAGGAAACACTTGCACACTTGGAGAGGGAGAGAAAGCTAGCTAGAGGGAAAGAGAGAGGGAGAGAGAGAGAAACCGAAATCACAGACTGTAACATGATATCAAAAAAATAAACTGCATTGTGTAGTGTAACATGAGGGTAAGATGAGTCTTGCGATTGTGTCAAAATTCCTGGATGAAGATGAGAGGTCATGATATATATGTACACATGAAAAGTTCATTTTGTGCATTTGGAGAGGATGAGAAAACATTAGTTTTGTGTCCAGCTAAAGAGAGTTCACAGGGACCATTTCAAAGAAAATCTTTTCAAGCTCTCTTGTCTTAGATAATGGGTTTTTACCACGTGATTGTTAGGCTGAAGGTGATCTTGTGATGGTCATTTAGTATATAATTTTAAGTGTATATTTGTTCTGACTAAATGAAAGAGACAAGGTGATCTTAATTCTGAACCTCAATGGTTTCCATGGCAACAGCTTTTAGGGAAGAGTTTTTTCAGCAGACGGCAGAGATTCGTCCTTGGTTCACAAGACAGCTGACAATCAGCAGAGCAACTTTTATGAGAGTCTTCTTGACAGAGTCTTTAAATTATGATGTTGAGGAATTTCTGGTGTGGAATACGGGTCTTCTCTGTGTAATTCTCTTAATTTTCTTCTGCCTCCAAGCACTACAGTGAAGCAAAACATCTATAATGGGTCCTTCCCAGGTGATGACCCCATAGTTGTACCAAAGGCACTGATGGAGGTGCGGCAGGGAACAATGCCCAGTAGGTTTAGACAGCTACCTGTGCACATGATTAGTATTCTGGGAAACCAATGACTACTGTGAAAAAGGCAGCTGGATTCCAGGGAAGACTGGAGGAAAGTCAGGAAAGATTGGCTAACTGTAGGAAAGTCTGCACAGGGGTGGGTAGGCTGAATACAGTGGTGCTTAAACATCATCTGATTTTCACACAAGTCCTAAAAGTAGATAAAGAGAACCCAATTAAACAAATGTGACAAAAATATTATACTTGGTCATTTATTTATTGAGTAAAATGATCCAATATTACATATCGGGGAGTGGCAAAAGTATGTGAACCTCTAGGATTAGCAGTTAATTTGAAGGTGAAATTAGAGTCAGGTGTTTTCAAACAATCGGATGACAATCAGGTGTGTATGGGTGTCCTTTTTTATTTAACCCTTTAAAGCCTGAGTCCAAAATTCAGAAAATTCCATTCTGTGCCAGAATATGATATTCATATCCATTTTCATATTACATTCATATTCATATACCATCACACACCTGAACTGTATATACCATATTGAAGAGAAAAACTAGGGCTTTCAAATGATATAAATATATGTATGATTATTTAAGGCTAATCATCCTTTATCAATAAGATTTCGCACAGCAATTTTTACAAAAATCTTCTCCGGCTACCATACTTCATCAGACAACTGCATTTTCAACCATTTTAATTACAAGCTGGAGGGAAACTCAGAGTGTATGAAATATACATAATTTTGTGGGCAATGTAGAATAGCAGACAGATTAGAAATATAATCTATTGTTCAAAAGTTATGACAATTCTAGTGATTAGTGGGAAAACGGAATAAAACAAACATTTAGAATGTTAAGATACATTTCACATGACCACTCCTCAAATACTCCTTTTGAGCACCTGTAATAATAAATTGAGATTGCATCTGAAATTGAAAGACACAAACACTGAAATATACTAAAATTTATGTGTTCAATAAAACACACACTTTATTTAATTTGAACATTAGAATAACACACAAATTACACAGCAAAACATATAAAATCAAACTTTCGAACTATCTACAGTAAATACATTTTTAAAAAAGAGTGCAGGAACAGAATATATTTAAATTCATAAATACTCAACAACTGCAATACCTGTGGAGAGAAGAGAGGGAGAAAAGAGGGGAGGGGGAGGACAACAACACCAGTAAACACAGCCCAACCTTCTCAAAACTGGTCACACAGCTAAGTGCCAAGACTGAAAACAGTTCCTATCGTGAACCAAGAAAAATCTTTTGCCATTACATTCCGGCGCGCAACAAGCTACTTTAGTTTTATTTTCAGTCCTACTTTTCCGATAGCATAGCCAACATCTCTTACAGGACTCTTCAAATTTAGGGACATGGGCTGTGTGGAGTGATGACGAAGGAGGGACTACAGGCTTTAGTGTATTCAAAGAGAAACTTGTGTGAATATCGATACCTCCCAGCTGACGAGCCAGGTTTTCTCTGAAATCTATCTGGGTTAAGTTCACCGGTCTACGCTCATCTCCTGGTGCCGCATGAATGTGTTGCCATTCCTTAAACAATATTAAACTACTGACGACGGCAATGTCTATGAAGTGGAAAAAAAAGAGTCTTCCACCACTTCTGAGTTTTTTGTAGGATGTCGTAAGATTTTATCATTTGGTCTGACATATCAACTCCGCCCATGTTTTTGTTTTTCGCTGATGACAGTGGGCTGGAGGGCAACTTCTTTTGTCCAGTCGCCATCATTTTTTACAAACCTAGTAATTTCGGTTGAGCCATTCGCATTGTGGAAATTGTAGAGGCATGTAACTGCACGTGTGTCCTTCCACTGAATTACAAGTATATTCCCCTCAATCCTACACCACCTCATATCCCCACGAGCTGTCTTGCGTTCCCATCTTTTGATGTCTTTAAATTCTGCAGGAAACAGTTTACGATTCACTCTGCATGTCCTACAGGCATTAGTTCCCATTTCTAACAACTTAACCATAAGAGCTGGGGACGTGTAAAAGTTGTCAAACCAAACATTGTGGCCCTGGTCTTTGAATGGCTGCAGTAAAGATTCAACTACTTTGGTGGCCAAGTCAGTGACACGCCCATCATGACTACCTGTGTAAACATTAAAGTTGAGAGTATACCCCAAGTCTGATGTTGCAATTACCCATAATTTAAAACCCCTCCAAGTAGACTTGCCCTTCATGTATTGTTTAAATCCTGACCGAGCTTTAGACTTGACCATACGTTCATCTATTTTACGAGATTTTGGTTAGGCTGAAAGAGCTGCTGGCATTTTTGTTTGAGGTGGTCCATAAGATAAAGCAACTTCCTTAGGCGATCCTGATTATCCCCTGTGGTAGGGTCTACAACATGTAGAGCTGCTAAAAGAGCCTTGTAGCGGTCACGTGACATAAATCCGCTCGCCCACGAGCCCTGAAGTAACTTGGTTCCTCAATGATGATGGGAATCAAGGAGAATTGAAAACCTCATGTAAATGAGCAACCCAAGAGATTTGTAAAATTCATCGGGGGTCACCTCCATCCAAGCTACTTGGTAGCTGGAATATGACGGACAGTTTAGAATGAGCTCCCACCCCTGACGGTTTGTAAAGCTGCATATCTCAGCAACTACAGCCTGAGTAAAAAACAGCATGAAAAAGTAAATTTCTCACATCATATTGGAGGTTGACTGCAGAGCCTGACACACGCTACCTAAGTCAATACCGAATGGATGGCTAGGCTTAAATGGGAGGTTTTTGGTGCCTGTGAATCGATGTCAGAGTACAAGGGATAAGAAACAGAGTCAGGGAAGCATTTACGCTTTCTAGCTGACTTGGGACCTGTGCAAGAATGGTTAGCCATACCCCAAATAATAAGAGTAACAGTGTTAGTGTTACTGTGAGTATCAGTCATATGAGAAATGGAAACAAACAATACATACACATTCATATATACCCAGTTGATGGTCTTGGCTGGGGATCAGGTTCCATCTCATCCTACATCTTCTCGTGGTCTGGGTCTTCCTGCAGTAGTTCCTGGTCCAGCAGATCTTCCTCCTTCCATGCCCTCAAAACCAGGGAGCCATAGTCTCTATCCATCTCTACAACAGAAAAAAGTACACAATTGGTAGCCAGCAGTGTGTTCTTCACAAATCCATACACTGAATAGTTACCAAAGTTTTGCAGACTAAGCAGAATGTCCAACTGCAAACAGACCTCTCACACTTTCCTTGTGAACAGGAAGCTATACACAATCTAAAATCATGTCTGTGTAATGGATTGGTAAGGCTATCTGCTAAATTATAGAAAGATATCTACCATTTTTTTATTACATGGGAAAATTAACAAGCTAGATAACTTATCTAACTAGCAGGCCAGTTTCCAGGCAGGTCTGAACAGCATAAAAAAAAAAAAGAGGTCTGAACAGTGTCTGCTCTCTGTCTCACATTACTAAAGGCGGATTTTTCACAATCGACAAAATTGGCCAAAAAAAGTTATTGATATTTAGTTAAAAATGTACATAGTATTGCAAGTTAATGTTTATTTAGCAAGTTTCACATAAACTGCCAAAGAAACCTTTATATAAAAAGAAGAGGCTCGCCGATGACGGTCAAGTTTTTTTTCCAGAAAAAAAAGAAACTAGCTAGTGCAAATAAATGTTTCGTAACTAAAAAGGTTTGACTATCCTCCACAAGCAAAAAATTTGCCAAAAAAGTTATTGATATTTAGCTAAAAATGTACATATTAGTGCTAGCTATAACGCCGATGGTCATGTCATTTTTTTCCAGAAATAACTAGTGTTACTCCAACAAATAAATGCTTCGTAACTAAAATGTTTTGACTTTCAATAGACAATATTGACAACACGTGTTAAATAACTTGTCTTACCTCGAAAGATCGCCTCAGATTTCAATTTGAAGCAGTAAGTCCGACACTGGAGGTAATCTCCTGGGATATCCTTTCTGGCTCCGCCCATGCAAATGGAGGATGACGATGATGACGATACATTTATTATTCACGCCCAGTAACCCCTTAACCAATCATATGTGCTTTTAGCTTATATTGTCATGAGTATCTGGCAGTTTTTAGAAATAAAATCGGTGATTGGACGGCGAAGATATTGAGACAGGAACCATGGGAAAAAATTTTCCCAAATTTGAACGCTCCGGCTGGAAAGGGTTAAAGAACAGGGATCTATCAAAGTCTGATCTTCGCAACACATGTTTGATGAAGTGTATCATGGCACGAACAAAGGAGATTTCTGTGGACCTCAGAAAAAGAGTTGTTGATACTCATCAGGCTGGAAAAGGTTACAAAACCATTTCTAAGGAGTTTGGACTCCTTCACCAATCCACAGTCAGACAGATTGTGTACAAATGGAGGAAACTGAAGACCTTTGTTACCCTCCCCAGGAGTGGTCGACCGACAAAGATCACTTCAAGAGCAAGGCTCGTAATAGTCTGCAAGGTCACAAAGGAACCCAGGGTAACTTCTAAGCAACTAAAGGCCTCTCTCACATTGGCTAATATTAATTTTCATGAGTCCACCATGAGAAGAACACTGAACAACAATGGTTTGCATGGCAGGGTTGCAAGGAGAAAGCCACTGCTCTCCAAAAAGAACATTGCTGCCTGTCTGCAGTTTGCTACAGATCACGTGGACAAGCCAGAAGGCTATTGGAAAAATGTTTTGTGGACAGATGAGACCAAAATAGAACTTTTTGGTTGAAATGAGAAGCATTATGTTTGGAGAAAGGAAAACACTGCATTCCAGCATAAGAACCTTATCCCATCTGTGAAACATGGTGGTGGTAGTATCATAGTTTGGGCCTGTTTTGCTGCATCTGGGCCAGGACGGCTTGCCATTATTGATGAAACAATTAATTCTGAATTATACCAGAATCAAATTCTAAAGGAAAATGTCAGGACATCTGCCCGTGAACTGAATCTCAAGAGAAAGTGGGTCATACAGCAAGACAACAACCCTAAGCATACAAGTCATTCTACCAAAGAATGGTTAACAATAAAATTAATGTTTTGAAAAGGCCAAGTCAAAGTCCTGACCTTAATCCAATAGAAATGTTGTGGAAGGACCTGAAGTGAGCAGTTCATGTGAGGAGACCCACCAACATCCCAGAGTTGAAGCTGTTCTGTATGTAGGAATGGGCTAGAATTCTTCCAAGCCAATGTGCAGGACTGATCAACAGTTACCATGGAAACATTTAGTTGCAGTTATTGCTGCACAAAGGGGTCACACCAGATACTGAAAGCAAAGGTTCACATACTTTTGCCACTCACAGATATGTAATATTGGATAATTTTCCTCAATAAATAAATGGCCGACTATAATATTTTTGTCTCATTTGTTTAACTGGGTTCTCTTTATCTACTTTTAGGACTTGTGTGAAAATCTGAAGATGTTTTAGGTAATATTTATGTAGAAATATAGAAAATTCTAAAGGGTTCACAAATTTTAAAGCACCACTGTACCTTACCCACATATCCTCATACAGGGGACACCATTAACAAACTAAAGCACTATACAAGAAAAACAGTCCAGTGGTCTTCCGAGAAGCAGGATGGAAGATGGACCAATTAGGACGGATTCTACCAACATGACTGGAACAGCCATGGCTAATGAGCAAAGGATCCTTAGGAAATGCAGTTATGGGTGAATAAGGGTAATGACTTGCAAAGATCTGCAGATTCATCAAGGAAGGATGAAATGTGGTGGGAACAGCCAGACACAACCTTGCACTGCAGCAGCAGGTCAGACAAGAAGGATTCAGAGCCTGGCTGAACAGCACAGCACTATTAAATCCATTGTTGTGGAAGGTCACCAAGAAGACCAGTACCGCCAGCAAAACAAGTCAAGCCCACGAAGTGAGCCGCAAGAGGAAATACCATCATCCTACAGATAAGACAGGGAAGGCAAGACAATGAGAAGGATCCAGGGATAAGGAAGCTAATTAATTAGCCAAGATCTAATGAAAAGGAAGCATGGAGCAGACTAGATCAGGACCTGTGCTCCACTTCGGAGGATGCACCTAGGGTAAGGGTGAAGGCAAGCCTAACTTATTTAGTGACATTGTTTATGAGGAATGCATTGTCAGATTTGTTGAAGTGTTAGTGAGGAAGAGTGGTCCGAAGGTTATGGGTAGGAGAGAGAAGAAAATACTCCAGCTGGTGATAGAGCAGTGGCAGCTTTGCAAGGCATGGAGGAGTGCAGAGGAGTGTGAGAAGGAGGGCTTGAAGGTATTGTGGGATGGCATAAGGGCTAGGCTAGCAGTATTGAGGAGGGCAGAAATGTTCTTAAGCTAACAACACACAAACAATTATAATCTTTCATGTCTTTATTGAACACATCCCATTAAACATTCACAGTGCTGAAGGAAAAGTAAGTGAACCCTGAACTGGTTGATCCTCCTTTGGCAGGAATAACCTCAACCAAGCATTTCAGTAGCTGCGGATTAGACCTGCACAATGTTCAGAAGGAATTTTGAACCATTTGTCCTTACAGAACTGCTTTAGGTCAGCCATATTTTTATGATGTCTGGTGTGAACGGCTCTCTTGAGGTCGTCTGACTGGGCCACTCCAAAAGGTGTTTTTTCTTTTTTTTGAAGCCATTCTTTTGTGGATTTAATTTGATGTCATTGTCCTGCTGCATCACACAACTTCTACTGAGCTTCAGCTGGCTCACAGCCATCCTGGCTTTATCCTGTAGGATATCTTGATAAACTTTGTGATTAATTTTTCCCTCGATGATGACAAGTGGTCCAGGCCCCGAAGCAGCAAAGCAGCCCCAAATCATAATGCTCCCTCCACTGTACTTCACCATTGGGATGATGTTTTCATGTTGGTATGCAGTGCCTTTTTTACTTCATCTATAGTGCTGAGTGTTTTTCACAAACAATTCAACCTTAGTTTAATCAGTCCACAAAACATTCTCCCAGTAGCATTGTTGATTGTCAAGTTCGTCTTTGGCTAACTTCATGCATGCAGCAATGTTTTTGTTGGAAAGCAGCGGCTTCCTTCATGGTGTCCTGCCATGGACACCATGCCTGTTTAATGTTTTCCATATAGTAGACTCATGAACAGATATTTTAACCAGTTCCAGTGATTCCTTTAATCTTTAGGCGTAACTGTGGACAGATTTGTATCCCTTTTCAACTTCATGTAAAACAGCAATTCTTGATCGTAGGTCTTCTAAGATCTCTTTTTTTTGCAAGACATGGTCCACGGCAGCAGATGCTTCTCGTGAATAGCTAACTCAAAATGTTTGAGTGCTTTTTATAAGTCAAAGTAACTCTAAAGCACACCTGCAATCAAGCATGTAGATTCCAGGGGGGATGAGGGGGAGTTAACACCCCCCCCCCACCCCAATATTTGTACCACGATCAATGGAGACACATTAAGGACTCATTTATTTTATTTGGTAACATTACTGGTATATCTAATCGACTGTGAGTTTGCCACTTGACTGGGAGAGCACAGAGAGTCTAACTACTTACAAGATGAAGAGAAGCATTGCCCAGCAGACAATTTTGCATTTCTGGGCAAAGAAGATGGACAGTAAACTAAATAAAACATGTACTCAAAAGGAGGTAGGATTGTATTGTGTAATTTAGCTAATGACACTATAACTATCACTATATCAAGATACTATAACTAGCAAGCTACTCCACTGGTATTTACTCCTATATCAGTATAAATTAACAAGTTAGCGAAAAAACAACCTTGAGTTATGTTAGCTAAATCAATGTTAATGAAATCCCATTATAAGCAACATGGTTGTTCAAACTGGAAGCGCCTTTTGTGCCGCATCATGCCATGACGGACTGTTGTAGTCGTCTGGCCTGTGGTTTCTGAATGTTCTGAAGTGACGCGAAGCTTCAACGCTTCCAGTGTATGAACATCTGCACACTTCCACTTTATTTTTTACTTTCCATGTTTTTTCTCCCACTTTTACTGTAGTATTTGTTCGTCTTTAGTGGATATAATTTGGACATGTTGTTGTTATCAGATCCAAGGTGAATGCAGCAGCAGGGTAGACCAGTAAGAAAAGAAAGAGTAGGAACAGCTGATCAGGTAAAGATGCCATTCAAGAAATAAAATACTGAGGCAAATAAACACAATTAAAAAGATTAGTGATCAAGTTAAGTCATTTTTTATTTGTAAAGTGCTTTTTTTCACAATACAATTTCAAAAACCACTTTACAGAACATAATGCCTGGCTTAATGTCATATCATATTTTAAAGTATCTACATGGCAATAGATGTAGTCTCCCGATTACATTTGCCATTATCTGCATTACGTGGCCAGACATACGATGGTGCAGCCAATATGTCTGCCAAATACTCTGGAGCACAGGCTATAATTAGATAGAAACAGCCCTTAGCTGTATATGTGCGCTGTGTGAACCTGGTTACTCAAAAGTCATGCACAACTGCAAAACTCTTGAGAGATTCCTTAGACTGGGTACATCAGCTAGGAAATCTGTATATTCTGGTAAATTCAAAGAAAAGTTTAGCCAAATTGCCACAGCAGATCATGGCATCTTGATGGACAGTAAGACACCAAGCAATAACATCTGTTCTAAAGCAGTATGATTCTGTACTCACTTCTTTGGAGGAAATGTCGAACAGCAATGCTCCTAGTGCAACCAATGGCTTGCACCAAAAGTTTCTCAAGGGCAATACTGTACTGGGTCTTGTATTGGCAGGAGCTGTAATCGGAGAGTTAGAATGTCTGAATACATCTCTCCAAATAAAAACACAAACTATCTCTGGCATGAACGCTGCTGTTTCTTGCGTCCAATCAGTTTTGAAAGGAAAATGAAGTGAAATGAAGAAATGAAGATGCTTTTCAAAGCCTCTTTGAGCAGGCAACTGTGATTGTGAATTCTCTAAACTTTGAGCCCATCAAAATAACAGAAGTCAACTGCCTAAGTGCCTCAGTAGAAAAGCAAACACATACATACCAAAAACTCCAATAGAGCACTACAGAGTAGAATTTTATCAGGTCCTTGATGTTGTTGATGCACAGCTTAATGAACATTTTCAGCAGGATGGTCTACTGACCCTGCAGAAACTAGAGAACACATTGCTCACTGGACAAATTGATTCCATGTGCAATGAGTATCCTGATATCAATAGCCAACTGCTTGCAGTTCAGAACCCTATGTTTAGACATAACTACCAGTTTGATTCCAGTGCAGAGGCAGCATACATTTTTAAGGATTTGTCTGTGGAAGTCCATGGCCTTTTCAGTGAAGTGGAAACTCTGGTCAGGTTGCTCCTTGTTGTACCAGTCTCATCCTCTGAAGCAGAAAGAAGCTGTAGTGCTTTTAGAAGGTTGAAAACCTGGCTACGCTCAAGCATGTCCCAAAAGAGACAGAATCATGTTGCAGTTTGTCATATCCACCAGGACAAGTTGGACCTTATAGAAAAGAAGTTGGTGTGTCAACAATTTGCTCATGGTTGTGAGAGACACAAGCAGGTATTTGGTGCCTTTATTTAAACTATGATGTATTTATATGCACTGTTCTGTGTCTATCAGTATATTATGTATCCTGATCCAAAGCTTAAAGTTATGCAGAGCAGAGCTTAATGTGTATTTCCCTTTAAAATGGGTATGTTCTCTGATGTTCCCTTGCCTGCATTACAGTGCCACTTTAATTCACAATAATGTATACACATTTAATCAGTTAAACTGTATCATGTGCATTCATTTGAACTGATATTATGCACTATGTAATGTGTTTTAATGAAACCGTTTTTGATCATAAATGACCAGGGATTCTTAATATAGTACATGAATGGACAGACAGATAGATATGGATACTGTGTTTGTTTGCCTCAGAATGTAATTTCTTGAATGGCATCTTTACCTGATCATCTGTTCCTCCACTCCCTCTTTTGAGTGGTCTACCCTGCTGCTACATTCACATTGATTCTGATAGATTACACTGCAGATGTTACCAAGCTTGTGAAAAGAATCTCACGTGGAAGCATGACAGTTCACACTTCAAGCCCCCACCCCCCACCCCCAATGTTCAAGCAAAATCTATGCCCTTGCCTGCAATCTCATTTCATTAACTGGATGCCAGGTTTGCCATCTCAGGTCTCTAATTAGATTTTGTTGGTCTTTAGACTAGGGGTTCACTTACTTTTTCCACAGCACTATGAATGTTTAGTGGGATGTGTTCACTAAAGAAATAAAAGATTATAATTGTTTGTGTGTTGTTAGATAAGCACATTGTGCTTTGTCTACTTGTGACTTTGAGGAAGTTGAGATCACATTTTATGACCAATTAATGCAGAAAACAGCTAATTCCAAAGGGTTCACATACTTTTTCTTGCCACTGTATGTTATACAACACAGAGTACACGATTGGTTGGCAGCAGCTGGAAAAGGAATAGCGATGGGATGTTCAATCTCTCCCATCCTGTTCACAGTTGCATTGAAGATTATCCTAATTGGTGCAAAACAGATGGCCAGAGGAATCAGAACAACCTATTCGAAGTTTAGGGAGAGAATACACAGCAGATCTTTTGAGATAAACAAATGGCAGGGTTGGTTCTGAAGCAGCTGTAAGAGGGCCTGGATAAAATAGATCATTGTCATATCCTAAGCAAATTCAAGGTCTGGTGTTACCAAATTACATTGTAATATCGCCTTATGTGACTGATAAAAATGTCTGAGATCACTGCAGCAGAAGTGGCAAGAATGGACACCAAGGCCAACAGTTACATCAGAAAGTGGCTGGGTTTGCTGCATTGTCTTTCAGATGTAGCATTGTTTGGAAGAAATGCATTACAACTGCCACTAAAGTCCATCATCCTGGGCTATTAGCAGAAAAAGACCAGACTGGTCTTAGAGCTAAGGGAATCGACAGACCAGGCTGTGAGGGCAGCTCAAGCCCAGGTCCAAACAGGCCATCCTTGGAAGGCAGAGGAGGTTGTAAACAGAGCAGTTTCAGGACTGAAGCATCAAGAGATTGTTTGAAGAACCTAGTCTGGAAAAGCAGGCCTTGGGTGGGGGTTGGCTCCCAAACTCAGCAGCCTCCAGAAAGCAGAGGAAAGTGATGGTAGTTACAGAAGTATCTAGGATGGAAGAGGAATGGTATATTTTAACATTTGTAACATAATTAATTATGATTTGTTATTAATTGAAAACAGAAGCCCTAGTATTTTACATTGTATCCTTCATTGCAGGGTCACATATTGAAAGCCTACTTTGACTGCAGCTTAATGGTGTGGTTACAGCATCTACCAGCAGGGGCTAACTGCATAGTAACCAGCCACATCTTGACAACCTGATATAGCATACATGGTAATAGTTAACATGCAAACTGGTAACTAACAAATAACACAAAAGAGAAATGACCGATTTTGTTATTCACAGTGATAGATATAATTTAAAAGACATGTATGTACACTAGCGGCCAAAAGTTTGGAATAATGTACAGATTTTGCTCTTATGGAAAGAAATTGGTACTTTTATTCACCAAAGTGGCATTCAACTGATCACAATGTATTGTCAGCACATTAATAAAGTGAAAATTTACTATTACAATTTGAAAAAGATTTTCAAAACTTATTAAACTACTTCAAAGAGTTCTAATAAAAAAATCCTCCATGTGCAGCAATGACAGCTTTGCAGATCCTTGGCATTCTAGCTGTCTAAGCTTCATTTAATGAACCAAACAGCTTTCAACTGTGTTTGATATAATGGCAAGTGATTTTCTAGTATCAAATAAGCAATTTAGCATGATTACTCAAGGATAAGGTGTTGGAGTGATGGCTGCTGGAAATGGGGCCTGTCTAGCTTTGATCAAAAATTACATTTTTCAAATAGTGATGGTGCTGATTTTTACATCAGTAATGTCCTGACTATACTTTGTGATCCGCTGAATGCCACTTTGGTGAATTAAAGTACCAGTTTCCTTCCGAAACAGCAATTCTGTACATTATTCCAAACTTCTGGCCACCAGTGTATTTTGATTCAGACTTTGCATTGAAAATTTGTGCGCATCTGTGGCTATGCAAAATAATTTACCAATGGAAGTCCTGATACACATGGTGCTCTAGACAAGATAGACATGAGCCACACACCAAAAAAATAAAATAAATAATATCGTGCATGTACAAAATGTTTATGCTATTATATTAAAATTATCAAAAGGTGTTGAGTCTTATTTTGTAATTTTACTAACTTGGTTTGTAATGTAAATTTCAAATAATATTTTTTATTTTATAAATCTACTATAAATTCTACACAATTTATCTTGAACAAAAACAATGACAGTCTCAATTAGGGTACCGTTATAAATAAATTGGATGGTGCATTAAATTAATTAAACAAATACATTCATACAGCTGCAATTACAGGGCCAAGCACCAGCATGGCAACCACTGCACAACACTAAGCTCAACCCAAAGAGCACATATGATATACAGAACAAGCAAACACCACAGGACAAGTCACCCCAAGATGAATTCAATCCTAGGACTTTCTGGTCCACAGTTCAGTGAACAAGCCACTGGAACAATCCACTGCACCATAAAGGCACAGCTTTGCCAGTCACCAAAGGGCAATACCAAGCTTAGAGCAACACAGCCAAGCATAGCACTCATCATAATCAACTTTGTTTTCATGTAACATTTCAACAAAGATAAAATTCTAAATTTGCTTTGATAAGCACCAACATGGAAACCACTGCACAACCCAAAGAGCACATATGACACACAGAGCAAACACACACAACATTTCAAGTCCTCACCTCAGGATGGATTCAAACCTATGCCTTTCTGGTCTACAAGTCAATACTCTATCCACTGCATCACAGAGCCACAACATTAATGGTTACCAAAGGGACATATCAAGTGGGGAATGAATCACTGCCAAGCACAACAGTCACCATGATCAACTTCGTATTCATATAACTTTTCAGCAGAGATCAAAATCAGAATTTGATTGTGGAAAACACCAGCAACCACAATACAAAATCATCAGAACTACAGAAATTTATTTGAAACTGTAGTCTAGTGTTTTACACACTGAGCCACTTGGTTGCCATGGGCCTCATGTGAATCAGTGAATCATTAATTTAAACTGCTTCATTACAACCGTTCAAACAAACCAGTTCAATAAATTATTTGGACTTCCCAATGCTAGTGAATTGGTGATTTGTTTATTATAACTGGTTCATTTACATGAACTGTACGAACAAAGGGATTCACTTAAATCTTTTGGACTTTCCATAAGAGAGAGAGAGATGGGACGGTTTAGGTAAGTGTGACAGATTACTGCCATAGGATGCCAAGATCCGCCAATGGAATCAACAATTCCTTTTTTAATTAATTGATACCGCCACATTAAAACTTCTGTGTAAACTAGCTCTGTCATGGTATTCAGATGCCACTTCTTTCCCGCTGTTTAGAGCAATAGCGGATGAAAATTGGTAGGACTTTGTGGTTGGCCATATGCCATATGACCTGTCATGTCATACTGATGTCACAGTGGTCCGTGAGGAGGAGAACAGCAGTGCCAGGACAAACCTGGAAGTGTAGGGCTTTGAATGGGTAGGATCAGAAGATCACTTGAAATATTAAACTACTCTCCCTGTGGCTCAAAAGGGCTTGCCTATTGAAACTTTTTTTATCTTGTATGACAGCTTTGCCAGCCCACAAGTCAACTGGTCCACCAGGGAAATCCCTGTGCTACCTATGGCCAGTCCATCCCTGTAGGTTGAAACTCATTACAATAGATACCTGCAAGAGGAAAATGTTTTTAAGGGCATTGTTCTATGCAGGCAAATGAATTAACCACACAATAACATCAGTGATGTCCCCATTGATGTCTTTTGTATGCCTTGTGTCTCGCCATGAGCTCATCTTATGACAGTGACTGTGGTTGACATCCGGTTTGCAAACAAAGAATGCTGAATGAAAGACCAGTGGAATTTGGTGATTAATTTAATCAGCAGTTGTATTAAACTTTTGATCCTATTATAAATGTAGCAGGGTTGGGCAAACTTCAGAATTTAAAGGAATAGTTAACCCAAAAACCAGTGGCGGGCCGTGCATTTAAAGTCTAAGCCTTCAGTGTGATTCATGCCATTAAGAAAACATAGTTTCACAATGAATAAGACACCCTATGCCTTCGGGCAACATACATTATGTCGCAGCTAACTAGTAATACCAACTGACATTTTAAAAATATGTCCACGCACAAAGGCCAAAACTAGAAACAACACTTAATGCTCAAGCAAGCCTAATTTTAACTGCAGCATGACTGTTTTGTGAAATGAACGTCTCCCAAACAGACATTCAAAAATCATAATTTTTCATATGAATCTACCAAGGAGGTCTATAATACCTGGAAAAATCTATCTAATAATACTTGTGATTTAAATGTTGCTTGCAATAAATTTCGTTTTGTCAGGTTACACGGTTAAGCTGCGTTCCATTCAAGTTGGATGTGGGATATTCCTACTTGATATCTCTGACCATAAATGCATTCCATTCCTCGATATTCGGAAGATGACGTGTAAGGAAACAAAACTGCAATGCTCCTGTTAGCTTAGCAGGGGTTTGACTCTCATTAGAGATGTCTCCTAGTAATGCTGCAGCGCTAGCATTTCTGCTACAGGTGTACGATTATCAAAAGAGATTATAATGTTTTACACACCTGTTTCTGCAGGCATTTGTTAAACAAGCTTTAATATCATGTAATATGGAAATGAACTCATTTATCGATATTACTTAATAAAGTGAATGTTTATCACTAACTTTGCATATCTCCCTGAGTGTCGACATGTTTGTGTGACATCATGCACCTGCATCTCGGCGAAATTGGAGTTGAGAATTTCTGCAGGAGCTTACAAGTTGTAATTCTGACTTAAAGATGCATTCCATTGCACTTTTCCTAGTAGGAATTTGTAAAATCCGACTTTCCGAGTTGAATGGAACACAGCACTACTTTTCAAAACTTCATCTGACATTGAAAGCTCAAGCAGCCTAATTTACACGTAGAAAACTCCTGATGTTGCTATAACAATGCAAAAGCACTTACCAATTTGCTTGAAGTGAAAATCAGTCCTCCTTTCCTGTTTAATAAATTAAGCAATCACACGGTCATGCAGAACATCTCGTGTTTTTAAATCCATAAGGATCTCTTTCTCAACTGCAATACCAGCAGTGATGACAGCCGACTCGTCAGCAAGCTATCGCGCTCTTCGGCTTTCAAATTACGTACATCTCTTAAAGCATGATTGCATCACTCAAGGCCAGCTAGAAGGCCTCGACAGGGACATATTCTAAAGATCACACCCACCAAGAACAAATAAATCAATCTGATTGGCTGATGAATCTGACAGTCTGACTTTAGTTGCTCATTCATTTGCACTGTTGAGGGATTCTATAGATATTCTGAAGGCCTGAGGTGGTGGAGCTCAGACTCACGTGCTGCTTCGGGCATGCGATTTGTGAAACAGTTGTCACACTTTGCTTGTAAGCATCAAGGAATAAATTCTGACTGGATAAACTTTTTGTTTTTCTCTATTTGTTTGTAGATTAATTAAGAGTGGAAAACGGTTAAAAATACATATGCAAAAAGGTGATTGAGAATGAAAGGATGAAAATTATTTATTTTTTTGGCATGATAGGCCAGCAGAGAAGGCTTTGCTGGCCCTGAGAATTCGCCACTGCCAAAAACTAAATCTCATTATGTTCTCACTCTCATTTACTGACTTTCTTTTGTAGAACACAAACGAAGATTTTTAGAAGAATATCTCAGCTCTGTAGGTCCGTACATTGCAAGTGAATGGTGATAAAAACTTTGAAACTCCAAAAAGCTCTTAAAGGCCACATAAAAATTAAAAGTAAGACTTCACTGGTTTAATCCATGTCTTAAGTGATCTAATCGGCTTTCATGTTTCAGTTGAAAATACGTCAACAGACCAATGAAAACTGAGCTCTTCAAAGCACTTCAGGGGGACTTACTGAAGTTAACCCTAATCCATAAATACCTGAATTCTGTGTGTACAGAATGGGATTTAACAGTTAAAAGAGAAGTTACAACTAAATTTAGCTGCTGAGTGAAGAAAGAAATTCATACACATCTGGGATGGCATTTGGTTGAGTAAATGATGAGATCATTTTAATTTTTGGGTTAACTATTTTTTTTTTTTTTAAGAATTCACTCCCTTTGAATTAAAATTTTGCATTCAATTGGACACACATGATTGTAAGTGCAATTCGGAATTTGCACAGACCAAATTCAGCAGCAAAACCTTCAACCTACTGTTTCCAAATTTACATTGTGATATGATTGGAATGATAGGAAGAGGAATTTACTGAACTGCAGTTCAAAGAAATTCAACACAGTCACACAACAGAGTAATTTTATTAACCCAATGCTGCACACTTGAATTGAGTTCCAGGCATGCGTCGCTGTATGGATTCTTTTAATCTTGACAACTGTTTACATTCGACAGGCATTCTTTCTTTTTTTCAACAACAACAGTTTTCTACTTGCTCTTCCCGTTTTCTTCTTTTCTGTCACTCAACCCAACATGCATCCCTTGCTGTTTTCTAGGCTTGAGCACCCTCTACTGATCAATTAACTGTTTTGTGAGTCAGTATGTTATCTTATGTGGAAGTGTCTGCTTACTGGTATTTTGTGCATGAAATCAAATAAAGGTATACCCTATGAACTGACATTAATTATGAACTTGGGATTGTTAAGATCCCATCTTAAAGAGTAACTATAAAATAATATGCATCTATGTGTAACGGAAGGTTGGCCTAATGTATCGTGTGTTAGTGTGGTAGGTGCATGTCTTTGTCTAAAAGGATACGTTCTCTGTGGAATGTAAGCTGCTGCTGGACCATCCTCATCTGCTTCATCAGAGAACTCTTGTTGCAACTTCATCCTCTCCATCACCCTTGTTCTCCAGTGCTTCTTGTTTCCTTCCATGTTCGTCACACGGTCCTGGGCTCTGTTCTTTCTCTCTGTCCAAAATTTCTCACGAGCACTCTACTTCCTGGCTACAGATCAGCTCTTTATGTTTTCCTGTTGTGGCTGTTTTGCTCTTTTCTGCTCCTCCTGGGCTGTCTTGGGTGCCAGTTCATATGCTGCCTCCATGTTTTTTCTCCAGTTGGATGCATATTCACTATGGGAAATCCCTTGTTCTCTTGGCTTCAGGCTGAAGCACGTTTCCAAGCACTGCATCTTCTCCTTGGGCTTTTCTCAGTTCATCTCTGGACAGTGGTGTCACTTGTGATGTTATGCATTCTTGGTCTGCCTCTGAACATGCTGCTACTAGAGTGATGGGGCTCGTGCTCCTCTGCTTTCAGGAGAAGCACATCAGTGATGGCAACGTTATCCTTCTCTGAACAGGTCTTCGTGTATGTCTCAATGTCCAGGGGCATTCTTGACAGTCCGTTAGCATCCCTGTGCACACGCCCTGGTCGGTAATTGATAGAGAATCTAAAGTCAGCTAACTCTGCAATCCACCGGTGGGTGGTTGCGTTCAGCTTGGCTGTGGACAGCACATAATTTAGTGGACAACAAAAGAGAGGTGTATAATGGAGGTACTCATGGAAAAAGGCACCGCCCTTCGGATGAGACGTTAAACTGAGGTCCTGACTCTCTGTGGTCATTAAAAATCCCAGGACACTTCTCGAAAAGAGTAGGGGTGTAACCCCGGTGTCCTGGCCAAATTACCCCCATTGGCCCTTATCCATCATGGCCTCCTAATAATCCCCATCCATTAATTGGCTCTATCACTCCACTCTCTCCTCTCCACCAATAGCTGGTGTGTGGTAAGCGTACTGGCGCACTATGGCTGCCATCACATCATCCAGGTGGATGCTGCACACTGGTGGTGATTGAGGAGAGTCCCCTGCTCACTGTGTAAAGTGCTTTGAGTGTAGTGTCAGAAAAGCGCTATATAAATGAAATGTTCATTCATTCATTCAATCACTCACATATGGCCCTCTTCATTGTGAGGAACTCCAGCTTCCCCAAATGGAGGTGATAGTTCTTTTCCAGGGCTGTCAGTGTATGAGATACATAGCCGATGAGCACCAGTTTCCCTTGTTGCCTCTGGCATAACAACGCACCAAGCCCATCCTGCGATGCATCATAGTAAAGGGTGAAGGCCTTTTCGAAATCTGGATAACCTATAATTGGTGGGTGAAGCAGAAACTCAAGGAGTTGACACAGTATCTGCTGGTGTTCTGTCCACTCTATGGGCTGGCTTGCTGGGAGCTGGACTGATTTCTTTAATTTTGTTCCACCTTTCTGTTGAGTGTCAGTCTTTCCTCTGACTACTTGCCCTGGATATTTCTCAGCTGACAGCATATCATAGAGGGGACTTGCTATCTGTGAAAAGCTAGGAATGTATGTGCGATAGTATGATATGAACCCCAGCAGCTGTCTTAGGTCACCCAATGTCCTGGGTCGACAGTCTTTCAAGCGCCTGCACAGGTGCAATTTCCTTGAGATCCATGGTGAAGCCACTCTTCGACACTATCTTACCAAGGAATTTTACCTGAGCCTTGAACAGTTCACATTTCTTTGCTGTGAGCTCCACCCCTTGGCTTTGGTAATGGCGCAACACTTCTCTTATATCACTGAGATAATCTTTGAATGTCTTGCTGTGTACGAGGTTATCGTCC
This sequence comes from Myxocyprinus asiaticus, assembly GCF_019703515.2. Classification (NCBI taxonomy): domain Eukaryota; kingdom Metazoa; phylum Chordata; class Actinopteri; order Cypriniformes; family Catostomidae; genus Myxocyprinus; species Myxocyprinus asiaticus. Next base: position 12,701,161 of record NC_059375.1, read on the forward strand.
AGGTATGGATGGCATGTGTCATCTCTCAGAGCCCTGCCAAGCACTCCTCCATACTGGGTTGGAACTCAGCTGGGGTGGAGGACAGGCCAAAAGGTATCTTTACCCATTCGTATAGGCCCAGTGGTGAATGGTTATGAAGGCTGTAAATGATCTGCTGCCCTCCTCCATGAACCCTTTATGGTATGCCTTCCCCTGGTCCAGGACTGAGAACCAGGCACTTCCACCCAAGCTGTCTAACATGTCCTGTATCCGGGTAATAGGATGATGATCTGGAATGGATTTGTGATTGAGCTCATGATAATCTACACAGAGACGTAAACTTCCATCTTTCGTTCATACACAGACTCTGGGTGAGGCGTAGGGAGACCAGGACTTTTGGATCCATCTTTTATTCAGTAGATCTCCTAGGTACTCCTTCACCTCCTTGTGCAGTGGTTTCGGTACAGAGACATAGGTGCATTTTACTGGAGTTGTGTCGCTCAAACTGATTTTCATTTGGAGTGATGGGATGCATCTTATATCATTCTCATCTTTTGAATAAAATGCACACTCTTCCCTCAGTACTTCTCTGACCCTCATTTTCTGCTCTAGGGGTAAGTGGTGGAGTGACACTGGTGGATCCCAGAGCTCCTCTCCAACAGCCTTGCCTACTCTCTCTCCCTCATCAAGACTCATAATGTGATTACTTTCAGCAGCCCTTCTTTTGTCATCACCTCATCAGTACCATCAGAGTGTCTTGACTTCACAGCGGCGGGTCTGGTGTCAGCTGGATATATGGGTCTGATTTGCTGTACTCATCCTAGTATAGTGCGGGGTGTCTACACTACTGATGTTGATGACAGGTATAGGTACTTTTGTACAGTTTCCCCTTGGAAGGCTGAATACCATTTTAGTGATGGTCAGTCCCTCTGGCCACTGCGGTGTGTCATCTGATTCAAACAGAACTTCCTGCTTTGTAGCAAGTGGACCTGTTTGCACACTGCACTTCACTGTCTTTGTTTGACCCGCTGGGACAATCACCGTCATCCATCCAACTTTTACTACTTCCTCTTTTCCAGCTTGGTCTCCACTCTATATCATTTGAATCAACATATAAGTTATTTTGCAGTCAATGAAAAACACTTCTCTCACCACCTCTGGAATAACATCTGGATGCTGCTCCATACCTTTCATCACCAGCTGCTGGATAAAATTATATCCAATGACTGGAGGTTGCCCCACACCCTTTTCATTTTATACAAGCTCAGGTACCAGCAGTTATTGTTGGGCTCCACTATTTGATCCAAGCCTTAATTTCTTCACAACCCATCCAGAAAATGGTATGTCTGTTTAATTCGCTGCTCGGCCAACAAGAGTTTCACCTTCTTCCAGAAGTTCCATCCTTCACAAATGACTGTGACCTGTGATGCAGTATCCCAGAGTGCTTGCACAGGCAGACCCTCAAAGAAACAGTCAACCATGCAATCTTGGGCCAATGAGAGCCTCCAACTTCCCTCTGTGCTGTAGAGGTATGTGGCTGGCATAGGTGGCAGTTGTAGCATGTTCTGCTCTTCCCCTTTGTTCTAATTCTGCCTCCAGCTGCCTGATTCTTTGACACAGGAGCTCTTGAATTTTCTCGTGTGAGTCACTGTTGATAGAGGGTGTGTTTCCCGATCTCATATTGTGAGAAGCTACATTTACATTGCACGTTTTCCCAGCTGGGTTCTTTTGCACTCAGCACCCCATGCTGCATGACCCATCACTCCACATCTGAAGCAGTGCTCACACTGATCCCCCTTTTCTGTACTCCTAACAGGCTCTGCATTCCCTCTTGTAGCTGGATCTTTCCCTGCCAGCCAGCTTATGATTGTTACTCATAATTTCTGCCACTTCCTCTCTCAGCAGCTTGACCATCTCATAAAGCTCAGACTCCCTCTGTCCTTCAGCTGCTTGTTTTCCAGCACTTGGGCTTTACAGCTTTTCTTGACTGTTTCTGATCCACTATCATGGCCGCAGTTTCACCTTGTCTGTACTGGTGAGTCTGCATTTCTGGGTACAGTTAATTTATTTTTGCCACTTTATTTCCTGGATTCTTTTTGTTTATTTTGTCTTTTAGTCTCGACACTAGCTGCTTCATTCATTTTGTTTATCAGCATTTCATCCATTATTTTCAGATCATCCAAATCAGTTGAAACTTGATACGGTTGCTGATTAAACCTGTACTGAAGGACCACAGGATTTTTTTCTGAATGTGTTCCAGACTGAAATGCTCACCAGCTTCCATGCAGGTTTGCAGCAACTTCCCTTTTAATTCAGTTGCTCTGAAAAGGAAATGTTGCAGTGATTCACAGCTTTCTTGAGTGATATTCACCAGTTAGTAGTATAAACCAGTCTTCCTTGAAATGGCCTTTCAGTATCGTCCTTAGCTGGGAGAGGTAAGATCTTTTTTGATTTCAGTCATGTCGCGAATACTTAAGCCAAGGCTGATTGCTTTGATCACTGCCTCTATAATTTCTGCTTCACCATGCCCCCTTTTTAATCCTTTTTCAATTTGGTGCATTAAATTGGTGAATGACAGTTTGTCTCTTTGTCCACTCTCCTCAATCTGGCCACAAATCTTAAAATCTCTCCTAATTGTAACTTCAGGGGCTGGACCAACTGATGTTAACTGCCCTAATGGCTGGATTTTCTCTGAATCACCCAACTTTTCATTTCCTCTTCGAATTTCATCCTCTATTTTATCTTTCCATTCTTTACTTGGAGTTGTGAGCATTTTTGTTGTAAACTCAACTCTTCTGCTACATCACTGTTATAATGCGGCATGCCTGTGACATTTTCTGTGCTATCTCCACTTTCCTAATTTCCTCTAATGTGATGACAGATAGCACTTTGCAATGTCTTCTTCCTCGCCATCGATCACACCGTCTATCAACTTATTCTTATATCAAATTTTTTCTTGATCAGTGCACAGTTGGTCAAGACATTTTCAGTAGGGAGTTTATTGCAATTACATACCTCCTTCACCCGGTCGAGCCACAGAAGCCACAGTCTCTCCGACACACTCTCTGCTAAAGTTTCCAGGTACATTGTTTATTGGTATGCATCCACTCGCAGGGCTGCGAATTTCCAGTAAATCCCTGACTCATGCTGCTCCCTTCTTTTTGGTCTCTGTAACGTATCATCAATTTCCCAGTACGGGACACCAAGTTTGTTATAACAAGCACTGAAATTATAATTAACACTAATATTACCAGTCTGATATGAGTTCCACACCAACAAAAGTCACAAGTTTTGTGGCAAATTGTGCATTTTGACTAATTGTGCATATTTTTCTCCCTGATAACTTTCAGACACATTTTCAGACACATTTTATCAATTTTGCCATACAGCCACAACTTGTTTTAAATATTCACAACAATGTTTTCACACAAATGTTTTACTTTGTACAAATAAAATTCCCATCTAAAATTTTCATCTGTTGATTTTATAATAAATTGATCTATAACCACACATGTGCACTAATAATAAATGCACATTTCTTAGTCCATTAATATTTTCTAGAGTTTCTAGAGATAATGTCAACATGCTTCAGGTTTGGCTCCATTTTGTACACTTTGGGGTAATTAGAGCATCCTGGCAAATTAAGTGTTGTTCCACTGGTCCATTAAATAAAAGTTTATTTTGTAATATAATGAAATACATATAAATGAAATAAAAATTTGTATAGGTGACATTTTAAACATTTATTAAGCCTGAATCTGATGTTTCTATAAATGCCCTATTTGTTGTGTGAATGATAACAGGTGTAAAATGAATAATAGAATGTATTATAACCAACTATCCAATTACAGCAGTTATGAGTTTCTTTAAATTTCATTCTATGTTAATTATACTTGCTTAAATTGAAATTGAAATTACAATTATACACCTTGTTTGTTACGTCAATATGAATTCAATTATAATTCAGGAACTGAATGGGTTAGTTGCATAAGACGCCATGTTTGATTTCTGGTTTAGTGAGTGTGGTCATTGCAACTTCCAGTTTCGCCTGGCGCCCTCCAGAGACTGCTGAAAATGGCTTGTTATATGAGCTGTTTACAGAAAAGGGATTTAAGATGTACTGTATCTTCACAACAAAGACACGAGGCCGATCTCATAAACATTGTGTTTATTTAAGGGTGTTGTCGGCAACAGCCATGGCATACCCTCTGTAATTGTTTGGAAAACCACACTTGAAACTTCTGCACACAGTCTCCCCCTTGCACACACACACACACACACACACACACACACACACACACACACACACAAACACACACACACACACACACACACACACACAAACACACACACACATAGTGTACACGAAACATTCAGGAACAGCTCTCAATGCAAGACATTGCAAGCCAGTCAAATGCATGACACAACAAATTTCCCTTAACAGGTAGAATATAACAATAAACAACATTTCAACATTACAGTATGCAGCTAAATTTATGCCTATGAAGGTAAGAAACGATAACCATAGAAATAAACATCAGAAACAGCAGTAATAGTTTAGTAATAGACTAAATCATGCTAGACTTGGATGCAGATTTGTTAAGATATACAATTTATCTAGGTATTTTTCATTTAAAAATACTATTATTTATTGTTAATTATATTACTAAACATGTGCAAAACCAAAATCAAACAAGATAGAAGATTCTGATGTAGAATCAATAGAGCATGATAATGATCATAATTAAGATTATTATAAAATTTTAATGTATTATTGTAATTATAATAATTAAAATTATAATGACCATACAATTTAATAACCCCCCCCCCCGCCCCAAAAAAAACAAAATAAAAAACAAAACAACAAACAAACAAACAATTAATTACTTTTTAATCATTTTATATAATTATAAAAACACTAATTAAGAAAAAAATATATATTTTATGTTTGTCAAGCAAACAAAAGTCAGCTTGGAGGGTAACTAGCACAGCAACATTCCCCATTTTAAAATTTAAGCTTGCTGTGGAGTTTTTGCACAGTGGTAGAGAATGTTCTCACAAAAAACACTGTATGAGTGGAATGCTTGTGGGGATGCAGGTTTGAATCTGGCCTGTGTCACACGCTGATCTGTCATGTCTACTCCCTTTTGTCCTATACAAAAAAGAAATTGATAAAAAGATTTAAGATGGCTGAATTGGAGCAGAATTCATTTGATAGAAATGTATAATCTTATGGATAAAAAAAGGATAATATTATGCACAGTTAATATACTGTATGTGTGTGTGTAGCCCAGCTAGGGTTATTATTAAGTGCAGGTGCTCCGCCCATTGAAGGTTAAGGGTAGGGGGCTCTACACAAATTGGGGGCTCGTCCAGGATGCCCTTCCTGTTATCCTTTTAGAGACGAAAGAAACAACACCCTGAAAATACAAGAGCTGAGTTAAGCTTTCAAGCTTTAATTACCTGCCTGAAATTTCAGCATGGCCCTTGGAAGTAACCCTTTTCTGCTCGCTGAACTTTCCAAGTGGTGTAAGGAGGCAGAGATTGAGGAGACTCATGCCATACTGTTGATAGGAGTACCTGCAACTACTGATGTGGCATGTAATGAAGAGACCGTTCAGACTGTAAAAGCCCTCGGCAGAGTACGGGTTAGAGATTCTAAGTTCGGGACCAACCCTGGTAATCTATTGGTGCTATGTGAGTGTCAGGATGTAATTTAGTAATTCGTAGTGGCACCTGTTGACGCTTCTGTCTCTGCTGATTATTCTTAGAAATTGTCAAAGTCCTTAACAGACGAAGGAAAGTCTATGACTGACATACAGGCCTTATTCTCTCCACACAGTTCCAGTGCTAGTTCCCCTGAGTCCATCATACATGCTGTGGGTGAACTCCTGGATAAGACAGCAAAAACATCTGGTGAAACTAATGCTTATCGATGACTACATATATTTTCTGGCACTGTTCCAATGCAGACTGCAGAGGAAAGTCTGGAAAACTGGATAGAGCAAACCAGGCTAATGACAGCCGAATGTGAGAAAAATGCAGAAGAATAATGGAGTGTTTGAAAGGCCCAGCCCTTGACATTGTCAAAGCCGTTCGATTTTCTAGTCCTGAGTTAGTGCTTCTCAATACCTTGAGGCTTTAGAAAGTACATTTGGAACCTCTGAGTCGGAGGGTCTATACTTTGCCTTTCATCTCCCTTGTCAATGCCCTGGGGAAGCTTTGTCTTACTTTCTGCATAGGATAGAGAATTTATTAACTAAAGTGGTGCAAAGATGAGGATTGACTCCCCAGATGATGGACAGAGCAAGGGTTGAACAGCTGATTAGAGGTGCTGTCGAGGCGGACCTGATGATTCTGCAGTTGAGGCTGAGGCTGAGGAAGAGAAAAGAACAGCCACCTACTTTCTTAGCACTGCTAAATGTAATAAAATAAGCTGAGGAGAACGAAGCAGCCCGTCATAAAATTAAGGCATCCGTGAAGCCCATACAAATAAAGAATGAGGATAAACTGGACTCCTCTGTGATCAGACAACTCAAAGCAGAAATTCAGGAACTAAGGTCTAGATTGGGGGAAGATCCAACCAATGTTTCTGTTTCCACCATGAGGCTAGATCCTAAAAACAAGCAGAGTAAGAAAAGAGCTGATACCCATGGGGAGTTGGAAGTGCAAGCGTTAAAGAAGCAAGTACAACAACTACAACAGCAGTTAGCAGTCATGAGTATAAGTCCAACAACTCAGTCACACCAAGCTCAGCCAAACCCCAGGTCTGTTCCGGTGTCAAACAGAGATAGGCCAGTTAAACACAAAGATTATTTCTTCTGTTATCATTGCAGAGAAGATGGACACATTGCTACCAAGTGTCAATTGCCTAAAAACACCTCCCAAGTAATACAGAAGTTGGTCCGTTCTCTCTGAAAAGCTAAGACTGAAAGGAACAGGGTGACTAGCAACAGTGTTACTTCTGGCAGTCTAGACTGTTTCTCTAAAAAGAGTCAAACTGATGTCAACGTGGCAAGTCATCTTCCCAGAGGGATAGTGGGCCCTGCCTCGACCATTTCCATGGAGCTGAATGGATATCCTTGTCAAGGTTTACTAGATAGTGGATCCCAGGTCACTATCATTTTCGACCAGTGGTATCCCAAATATTTACTGCAGAAACCCATCCCTCTCCTAGTTATCTGTTCAAGGGATACATCATAGTGGATGTTTCAATTCCTGCTTCACTCACTGGGGTGAAAGAGCTGATTTCTATTCTCGCTTTAGTTTTCCCCAAACCACAAGGTCCTCAGAAAGTTCCTGCAATAATAGGAACCAACATTAGTTTCTTTCAGCGTCTGACCATGCCCAGAAAACACTGGTATATCAAACCTAGCACACTCGCTGAGAATTCCGTCATCACTCCCCGAACCCTGTTTACCTCAGATACAAGGGAAAGAGGAAGTCACTGAGCCAGCTGAGGGACAAGTCACGTGGATGGGACCAGGAGCTCTAACTATCCCTTCAAGAATTGAAAGGTATGCAGTCTGTAAAATTGAGTGTGAGAAACCGCTGAGAAAGGACATTTTCCTTGTGGAAACACCATTGGATAGTCAACTTCCGGCTAGACTGTTTATCCCTCCGACAGTCCTGTCTTCTTCTGCCATTGATGTGAATAACTTCAGATTGCTGGTCTACAATGAAACCACTAAAGATATCACCATCCCAACCGGGACAGTAATTGCTCAATTCTTTCCCACGGACACAGTTACAGTTGCACAAGGAGCTCAGACTGTTTTGAAGAAGATAGACCCCAAGTTTTTCAAGTTTGGTGACTCTTCTATTCATGCTGATTGGGAGAAAAGGCTGAAGGAGAAGTTATCTAAGTGTGGAAATGTTTTCTCTCTTGAGGAGTGGGATATGGGATGAGCCAAAGGTGTGAAACATAAAACCAGACTGAGTGACTGCAGACCATTTAGGAAAGGATCCCGATGTAATGCACCTGCAGACATTGATGACATTCGGTGTCATCTAAAAGACCTGTTGGCTGCAGGCATCATAACGCATGTGCATAGACTACAGGACTTTGAACTTAGACTTGCGTAGTGGCTACTACCAGATTGAGATGGCTGAAGAGGACAAAGAAAAGACAGCGTTCATCTGTCCCCTTGGATTTTACCCATTCAAACGCATGCCGTAAGGGATCACTGGGGCTCCAGCCACATTTCAGCAGCTTATGGAGAGAGCTGTAGGAGATATGCATTTTCTCGAGGTCATTGTGTGTCTGGATGATCTCATTGTCTTTGGGCGTACACTAGAAGAGCATGAGGATAAGCTGCTGAAAGTGTTGGATCAAATGGAAGAATGTGGACTCAAAATATCTATAGACAAGTTCCAGTTTTGTCAGCCGCAAGTCAACTATGTGGGACACATTGTATTTGCTGTCGGGATAGCTTCCGATCCCGAGAAGGTGAAAGCTGTCTCTCAGTGGAAGATGCAGCATGATTTGAAGTTCCTGAGGTCCTTTCTAGTGCTGTCATTTTATAAAGAACTACTATACAGAGCAAAGTTTACAGTCTGGACAGATAATAACCCACTCACCAATGATCTGACAAGTGCTAAGCTGAGTGCTACTGGACTTCGGTGGCTGGCTGCCTTAGCTACCTCTGACTTTAGTCTTCAGTACAAGCCAGGGCATCACAACACTGATGCTGATGTACTGTCTCGTTATCACATGCACACTGACCTTTAACCTGAATGAACGGACATACCTAGGTCAGAAGTGAAGGCCATCTGTCTGCTTGCCAATACTCACACCTCATATGGATCCTGTAAAAGACTGGTGGATCAGTTGGGTGTTACTACGCAAAGCATTCCATCTGTGTACATTTGCCCGGCACAGTTAGAAATAGGACACAAGGAGCAGTTGTCCAACTCAGACTTGAGATTGGCACAAGAGCAAGACTCCATCATCGGGCCGGTGAAACAAGAGGTGGAGATGGGACATATACGTGCAGCTACAAAGAGTTTTAACCCATCTGTGGCTTTATTACGGCAACAGGGTGCAAAGTTGGTTATTTTCAACAACCTCTTGTACAGAATTAAGAAAACTCCATGTGGGAAAGTGAACCAGCAGCTGGTCTTTCCAGAAAAGTACCATCTGCAGGTGATACATTCTCTTCATGACGAATTAGGTCACCTTGGAATCGAAAGGACCACAGAACTTTGCAAGGATCAATCAGTTCATGCGTGCCTGGAGAGAGGCAGAAGCTGAGAGAGTTGAACTTTGTCCTAAGAGAGAGGTGAAACCAGTGAAAAAGCTGAGTTATGATGAACTGGAGTGATACACAGATAGACCCTTAACCCTTCTATATTGGTGTATGGTTGTGCAAATTCAAGATTCCCCAAGAGTGAAGAATGCTTGCAAGACATTATGGTGTCACCCTATGGCCCAGTGTTCCCAATTTGCTAGATTGAGTACAAACCCAAAATCTAGAGCCATTATACAAATGTAATGTGCTAGTCTTATGGGGACATGAGTATTCCAGAAGGGGGAGAGTTTAGCCCAGCTAGGGTTATTATTAAGTGCAGTAACACCTATTTACTTAGTATGGGATTATTTCTAAGATTTATATGATTCAAATAGCATCATAACATTGTCTGTGTGTTCAATTGATAACCTTATCTAGGGGTTGACTTTTTCTTTCTTTTCATGAAAGGAGTGCTATACCTATGTACTGCCCCTTTAAGAGTTATGGTAAACTATAGAGTTTGTTTTAAATGCACTTGCTCAAAACGTGAGTTTTGTCAGCATGTTTGTTCTTTTATTAGTGATTTGTTATTATTTAACATACTCCCGCCCTTGTGGATAAGATGTGAATTCTGACTGGAGAGAGGGAAACGACAGCCGATCGGAAAGAGAGGTCATGAAAGCCATAAAAAGTGTATATAACTGCTAAATAAGCATGTTAAACTTAGATTTTATGTGTAAGAAGTGTTGTAGAAACCACTTTTTCTTAAAAGGGAGACAAAAAATTAATTTGTTTCATAATTTTTTTTTTTTTTTTTTGCATAATTGTTTACAAATAAATCCAATTGTTAATTTCCTTAAACTTACCTTTTGAGTTGTTTGGGGTTGTTCTTCATTTGTTTAATAGAAAAATTTCATAGGACTCAGTGTAGGAGGTTGAATACATTTAATTTATGTTACAGTAGACAAATGGGGTAAAGGGGGAATATTATTATCAAGTCAAGAGACACACAGTTAGAACCCGGTGCTCCGCCCATGGAAGGTTAAGGGTAGGGAGCGCTACATGTGTTTATTTTAAAAAATAAAGTCAGATTTTGAGCCATTCATTTCTATAATTTTCAGTTGGCCAGAGAAGTTACACACAACTAAATAAACACTAATGCTCTATTACTCAATAAGCTGGTATTCCTTACTTATAATGTCTAGAATAGAACATTACTCTGATTTGAGCTTTTTGTTTTATTTTAGCATCTCCGTAGGAAATGTTCAGTGTTGCTACACTACTAACAGAAAGTAGCTAACTACACTGAAGATACAGTATTTAAAAAAGAAAATGTCTTTTAATATATATAAAAAAAGTTGATGTTATTTAATTCTGCAATCAGAAGTTCTGAATTCAGTAATATCACCTGAGGTTATACTTTAAATAGGGTGACATTAAACAAATAGGATTGCAACATTAAATAGAAAATAAATGTATAGTTAATATACAGTAATAAAACTATACATTTTAAATAACTAAAACAAAATATAGTTATAAAAAATAGGCACTACACCAAATATATATATATATATATATATATATATATATATATATATATATATATATATATATAAATATCAATGCACAACATGTCGAGTCTTGAAGCGAATGGGCTACAACAGCAGAAGACCACATCAGCCACTTTATTAGGTCCATAAGGTTCCTAATAAAGTGCTTAGTGAGTGTAGTTTATTAACATAAAAACTGACTCGATATATGAATCCAAGTTCCAAATGCTAACTGTAAGTAAACGGTTTATTTTATCCAGTTCAGTTCATTGGTTCATTTCCGAAATAACCAATTCACCTAAATTATTTAGATTTTTTATAGCTACATAAAACAGTGAGAGAGTACAGTTTAGGTTAGAAGTTTGATTACTCTCTTGGCTCCATTGCTGCGTTCACAATACATTGTGATAATGTAGCATTTTAGTTCACTACTCCAAAACACTGGACATGTCTTGAGGGCAAAACCTGTGACAAATTCCTTCCAGTTACTGTTTTTATTTTTTATATTATTTATTTTAACCAATTGTTTTGTTCATACAACAAATCATTACGCTGATTTTTAGGCACCATTTTGCCTGCATGTGAAATCAATTACGCATACTGTACATAACACTGTGAATATTTTACTTTGACACATCCTTCCTCTCATGTTCTTGTATGTTTTTCAGCATACCTCTCATTTGCCACCTTTCATGCAGTGAATGATTAATGAAGTCACACAGTAATTTATCCCATTTTTCTAGGTCACACACTGTTCCTGAAGCTATAGCTTCATCACAGGTGTGTCTACTGTAGGTGAACACTAAACTTTCCAGTTCTAAAATATTTGATGTAGTGACAGTAGCAAAACACTCACGTGTGTTACTGTGAAGTTAAAACAATATTTTGAGTTATTTTAACCAGCACTGGGAGAGAGTGAACAGAGGAATAATTCACTAAGTGTAAACTGTGTCTGCATTGCTTATTTGCACACACTGTCTGTGTTGTTTTAGCACCTGATTCACTAAAGTAATTATTCAAATCAGGTTATGGCGTAAACACATCAAGTGATGTGTTTGAGGACTACACCATGTGTTTCGATATACAGTATGCCTGGTTATAACTCTCTTCTCCATCTTTTGGTCCTTGTTTGATGAATTACTGCAGTCGTGATCAATAGAAAATGTACACAAACATCACTTTAAAATAAAATTCTGTTTACTGCCTGCTTTCTGTGGGGGGTAATAGGCCATGTTAAGTGCACCAGGCAAATGTCAATATTTACCTTATTCACAATTTTGTGAATAAGACACAATCTATAAGCCTAATTAATAGATTAATCTAACCTAAAATCTCAATTTCAGCACATTTACCATCTGGTTAAACTGGAATGCGGATGGTTAGTGAGTAAGCAGGCTTTTGTGCAGATGTACCACAAGCAAAAGAGGTGCAAATTTTTGTGAATTTGTGCCCTGTGAATTTAAGCAATGACCCTGGATAATATCGCTGAGGATGTAAAACTCCTCTATGTTGTGCTATGTGTTAATGTCCCCCAGTGGACGATGTTTGCCCTTGCAGCTTGATATCATTTCACTACATACTGTGGAACACACTCTCACATTCTTAAGATTAGCTTAGAATATTTAACATTCTGTATGTACATATATTTTTACCCTGTTGTCACAGATGCAATATAGGTACAAAGCCAAATGGATTACAATGAAATTTTTGTCACTGCATAACCTTGAACATTGCCATCGGGTGACTTAAATCGGGTGACGGGTTGAATTAATTTAATTTCAACCTTAGATTTTAGCCTAAAATGAGATTACCAAAAAAAAAAAAAGTTTAATTTTTTAATACATGTATAGGCCTACATCACACTTGCATAGATCAAAACATATATTCACAAGTATCTTTAACCATGTAAAGCTACTCTTTAAATAATGTTTGGATATTACAAATTTCACTTTATTTGTCTATAACTTTAAGTGCTTTGAGACACAGTCTGAGCCCCTCAGCTGGCTGGTTTCTCACAATGTTTTTTTTTTTTCTCTCTCTCTCTCTCCATCAAGACAAAACATTTTTAAGGCATGATTTTCAATCACAATTTTCAATGAAACTGCTCAGTGATGACTTAAAGACATTACAGACATTACAGCATAATTTTCTTTAAAGCTGCATTGAAACAATGTGTGTTGTGAAGTGCTATACAATTTTAAAAGACTTGACACAGTCCATATTAAATAAGGCTCATTGCAAGCACATTAAGACAGCTGGATAAAGCAATAATGTGATTGACAGTAACCCAGATGAAGCACTCTGCTGTAAGGCTCTATTGATGCCACAGCTACATTCCCCTCCTCTTGGATGTTGATTGCCTGGAAGTTTGGTTGGAGTCAGTTCTGGACACATCATCCAATCAACCGCGGTTGACCTGTGACTTACACTGTCTTGGTCCAATCCTCCACTCTTCAGCACCCAATACGAGTTGTTCTTGAAGAAATAGGCATCTCCTGAGAAGTTAAGAGATGAAAGCGTTCATAATGGCTCTTTTCCAAAACCTATCGAGCATTCTAGGCAAAAGGTATCCCTGTACATGATTATGTTGCCTTCTTAAATACCTTCTTTTGGCCAAAAAAGTCAGCATTGCATGTATCCTTCACAGAAAAGGTAATCCCAAAGAGCATTTTAATGATCTCAGTGAAACAATCCATCCAAGATGGCAGATGAAGTTAGCAAAATGTAGATTTAAAATATACTTATATTTCATTCAATACTAAAAAATATTGATAGAAATAGTACAATCTAATAAAGAATTTTCTAATTTACCTAATGTTTCTGTGTGCTATCTATTGTAATACTAATGTTGTTAGCTCAGCAACATGCTAACACCAAACCCTATTGAAATCAATTGTGATTTAAAGACTCCCATGTGCTTCAGACGAGGAGCACTATTTGTATGATGTACGGATTTACTGCTAATGTAGAGCATTCTAAATCAATAACTTATGAAATTACATTTCAGTTAGCATGCCATCTTAGAAGGCAGCTGCCTAAGATGTCATTGCAATAGATAACAAAATATCAAAACAACTGTCATCTGGAAACTACGGCCATTAGAGGACATGAAGTTTTTACGTACATAAGTTTTACGTTCCCTTACAATAATTTGCATTCACTTGCAATAAATGAACCATAGTTTCACTATAGTAATATTTAAGTAACATGTTTTGTTTGGAGGAAACAATGCCTTTTTTGGAGGAAACCATAATTACCTTTCGATTCAGTTCACTCGACATTGCTGTAAGCACTATGATGAGTCTCCTTCTTCACAACCTTGCTGAAACCCTTATACAATCATGCCAATCCTTTGATTGGCAATGGTGCCCCTTCAGGCATGCAGTTGGCCTATAAAAGCAGACGCTAAGTCACCATTTCTTCAGAAATTTCTTCCTTCAAACTGCAAACTTAGTCTTCGTCTTGGAACCCTCTCTGCTTCAGCGTCAAGATACATTTACAGTGGACGGAACTTCCCGGCAAGACACGAACAGGACGACTCATCGCCTGTGCTCAGCACCTGCACCGAGAGACTTATAGCTCCCCTGTGTGTTCTGGTGAAGAGTTCTCCACATCGCCGTCGAAGACGCTCTCGGTGAACGGGTTCTTCGCTTCAGATGCTCATCAACACGGCACTTCAGCAAAACTCCTCCCTGCTTCCCACAGCGCTCCGGCTGCAGTTACTGTATCCTTTATTTATATATATATATATACATATATATATATATATATATATATATATACATACAGGTATAATATTAACTAAAGAGCCGTGTGCATGATACGTGTCTTTTTAAAGATGTTGTTCTGCAAGTATTCCCAATGCGAATGGCACATCCCACCACCTGATGAGCACAAGAGCTGTGTTCACTGCCTGGGCCACGCCCACGCACAAGCAGCTCTAGAACTGACATTGCACTCTAGGATTGACCTCGTTCTGAGGGAAGATCAAGCCTCTCATGCCCTTCCACCAACCTCTTCTGTGTTAAGTCCCGAGGGACCACATGAGGAGGAAGCCCCGAACTTCCGATCTAACGTCCTCGCCTGTGCAATATGCGCATGATGAGCTCCGGCCCTCTATTGGAGTGCACGGCCTCACTACGTTTGGTGGCTCTGATGATGGGGATGATGCTGTGTCACTCACAGCTTCAGGCGAGTGGTCCACGGAGGATGTTCCTGCCCCTTCCCCCAGTGAGGGTGAAGAATGTGCACACGCCATGGACAAGGAGCTTCTTTGAGTACTTGCGAGGACAGTTGAAGAGCTCAGTCTTGAGTGGTCCCCTCCAGAAAAGCCAGAAAAGTCTCGCCTGGATGAATGGTTTTGCAAACCAGCCGTCATCAACAGACCATGGTCCAGAGGAGTGCACCATTCTTCCCTAAGGTCCATGCAGAACTCACAAAGACCTGGTGTGCGTCCTACTCTTCGTGCACTAAGGTCAGAGGTGCTGCCGTACTCACTAAAGTGGACCACTCTGAGGAAAAAGGCTACTCAAAGCTTCCCCCAATGAAACAGGTGGTCGCAGTTCACCTCTGCCATAATACTGCCATGGGATGGAAATCCAGCCCCGCCCACCCCTCCAAGCCATGTCGACTGATGTCCGCACTGGCTGGAAGAGCTTATACAGCAGCAGGCCAAGCTGGTTCAGCACTCTACAGCATGTCGGTGCTCCAGGTTTTTCAAGCTAAGCTCCTCAAACAATTGGATGAGCAAGGTCCCAATCCAGAGCTGTAAAAATGCTCTACACCACTACAGATTTAGCGCCGTGTGCCACGAAAGCTGACGCTCAGGCTATCGGCAAAGCGATGAGCAACCTAGTGGTTCTGGAATGGCATATTTGGCTAACTCTCACAAATATGTGTGACGCAGAGAAAGCCGCCCTCCTCGACACCCCAGTGTCACTCTACGGTCTCTTTGGCAATGCTGTGGAAGGCTTTTCAGAGCACTTCATTGCAGCGCAAAAGCAGTCTCAAGCAATGAAACACTTTCTGCCAAAGAGAAGTAGCACCTCCCCTTTCTCGGCATGCTACCGATCTAATTCCAGTCAGCGCTCGGCAAAGAATCCATCTCTCGCTGCCCCAGCGCAGCCCAAAGGCTTCTATTGGGCCATCTGTGAAACCACGCAAACCGTGGCCCAAGCGTAAGCAACCGCCGCCTCAGTGTGAAAAATGCGCTGACAGAAAAACCCTGGCCGGGCAGCAGAAACGTTCCTGACATGCCCAGCTCTGTGAAGAGGAGCCCAGAGCTTGCCGTAATTCACAGCCCAGAGCCAAAGAAGGCTTGATTCGAGGCACACAGTGTTTCTCCCCCTCTTCCCCAATACTGTTCACTGGGAACGAGACATTGTTAAAAATGTTGCTTCTCTGTGTATTACTCAAATAAATATTGTTCTCACAAAAGAGAAAAAAGCGCCCATTGTACAAACACATGACGTTCACACATTCTCAGAAAAAGGGCAATTTCCTCTTCACATATCATACACCCCATACATTATGCTCAAAAGCTTCCCTATGGTGAGCAACGCTCTATCTCCTATAGTGAGTGAATCCATAAGCCCGCTGTGCGAACGTGTGGCGAGCCCTCACAGGTGTATCAGACTGGGTGTTAAAAACTATCGAGCATGGTTATATGATTCAGTTTGTACGCCGGCCACCATTCTCTGTTGTGCACAGAGATTCACGAAAAACACGATAGAGACTGTCCCAGAGTGTGACACACATAATGGGGTTTACAGCCGTTATTTTCTCATTCTGAAGAAAGACGGTGGGCTTCGGCCCATTCTTGATCTGAGATGCTTGAATCGCATGCTCACAAAGCACCCATTCAGAATTTTAACTCAGAAACAGATCTTATCGCACATCCGTTCTCAGAACTGGTTTGTGTCAATAGATCTGAAGGTTGCGTACTTTCATGTACCAATTGCACCACGTCATAGGAGGTTTTTGAAATTTGCGTTTGAGGGAACTGTGTATCAATTCAAAGTCATTCCTTTCGGTCTGTCTCTGGCCCCCTTTACATTCACGAAAAGTATCGATGCGGCGCTCGCCCCATTGAAAATTAACGGTGTGCGTTTTGAATTACCTTGATGATTGGTTATTACTAGCCCAATCAGAGGCACTACTGAGCAAACACAGAGATTTGCTGCTTTGCCATTTGAAAAATCTGGGTCACACTTTTCCCTAGCCAGCAAATCTTCTTTTTAGGAGTTCATCTCGACTCCATGTGCATGTGCCTGCACCTCACAAATGAGCGCGTACAGACCATTCTTCATTGTCTGTCTCTGTTCAAACTGCGGAAAACATTGCCACTGAAGTCATTTCAGAGAATGTTGGTTTTATGGTGGTAGCATCTGCCATCATACCATTAGGTATGTTACACATGAGACCTCTCCACCACTGGCTCAAGCGACACGTTCCACATCGTGCCTGGAGCCACGGGCGCATGCACATCATGGTGACTTGCCACTGCCTGGCTGCTCTGGCACCATGGACAGCGCCGGCCTTCTACCAACAGGGTGTTATGCTGGGTCAAATTTTGAGAAGAAAAGTGATGACCACAGATGGATCCAACACAGGCTGGGGCATGGCGTGTGATGGATGCCCGACTTTCAGCACCTGGAGAGGTGCGAAACGGGTGTTGCACATCAACCGCCTAAAACAACTGGCTGTATTTCTAGCTTTGAGAGCTTTTTATTCTGACATTGTGAATCGTCACATTCTGATTCTTTCTGACAACACCACAGTAGTGGCATACATAAATCTCAGATTGCCACAATTAATGAGCATGACACAACGCCTCCTCCAATGGAGCGGGCGTCATTTCCTGTCATTGCGTGTGTCACATGTCCCGGGCATCTGAATTTTGGAGCACATCTGTTCTCATGCCAGGGAGCATTACCAGGGGAATGGAGACTTCAACCTCAGACAGTGATGAGGATTTGTGAAATATTCTGCAAAGTGGAAGTCAACCTATTCGTCTCCATGGAGAACGCACACTGTCCCCTTTGGTACTCCATGTCCCAAGCCCCAATGTGCGTGGACGTGCTGGATTACAAATGGCCAGCGAAACGCAAGTATGCGTTTCCCCCAGTGCACCTCCTTCATTCTGTCATCAGCAAAGTCTGAGTGGACATGGAAACAGTTCTGTTAATTGTGCCGAAATGGCCCAGTCAGTCCTGGTTTCTGGAGATAGAAATATTAGACGAACCTCCATGGGAAATATCACTGAGGAGAGACCTTTTCTCTCAAGCACAAGGCATGATTTGGCATCCCCAGCCAGAGCTGTGGAACCTACATGTAAGGCCCCTGAACAGAGCACATCGGACGAGCCAGAATTGGCTCTGTCGATGATGAGCACTATTTTAAAGGCTAGGCTAGAGACTCCTCTATGTACTTAAATGGTGCGTGTTTGCAAATTGGTGCTCTTCACATGGTAAAGACCCCGTGAATTGCCCCATAGCTGAGATGTTCCTTCAAGAGCGGCTGGATGCTGGTCTTACCCCGTCAACCCTCAACGTTTATGTAGCGACTATCTCAGCATACTACATCCTGGAGGCTGGCTCTTCGATAGGCAAACATAATCTAGTCATACAGTGCCTTAGGGAAGCGAGGCGTTTGAACCACCCTCGCCCTGCTATGGTGCCGACTTGGGACTTAAATCTGGTGCTGAAGGCACTCACAAACTCCCCATTCGAGCCACTGGAATCTGTTGACCTGATTTCCTTAAAAACCGCACTCCTATTGGCTTTGGCCTCATTTAAATGGGTGGGTGAATTACAGGCGCTGTCGACTGACAGCTCATGCCTGGAATTTGGTCCAGATCTGTCAAAAGCCACAATTAAACCTAGAAAAGGCTGTGTGGCTAAGATTTTATCAATGCCCTTCAGTGGTTCATTTACAAGCCTTTTGTCCCCCACTGTTTAATTTGGATGAAGAGCAATCTATGCATAAGTTATGCCCGGTGAGCGCACCCGTCAGTTTAGGCTGTCGGATCAGCTCTTTATTTGTTATGAAGGATGCACAAAAGTAATGTCTGTCTCCAAAGAAAGGCTCTCTCACTGGATCATTGATGCAATCACCCTCACTTACGTATCACAATTGCCCTATTGGCGTCAAAGCGCATTCAACCAGAGGCATGGCCTCGTCATGAGCGTGGACAAATGGTGTGTCCTTACAGGACATATGTTTGGCACCAGGATGGTCCTCACAAAACACGTTTGTGAGATTTTATAACCTGGACGTGGTGTCCATTTTCTCACAAGTCCTCTCTGTATAGAGCGCTTCTTACAATCAAGCGGGTGAGCCCAAGCCCTTATTACGAGTGCGCTACCAACTATAATAAACACAGCCACCTAATTATATGCTGTTGAACTGCCCCTTTAAAAGTCATAAGCACTCCCATAAGAAATAAAACCTACTTTTCCAACCATGTTGTGAGAGAGTTAATAAACCATACTGTGTATATCTATTTGGTTCATATAAATCTCAGACTACATTATTTCCATCTGGCGTCCACCACATGGGACTATTCATATACACATAACTATGACTTAAGTCATCGGCCTGTGGCTCCTTATGAATATCTCTATTTAGTGTTATAACTCTGAGAGTGTGATGTCATGTAGTGCGGCATGATGGGATATCGTTCCCCATAGTACTTACAGCAATGTTGAGTGAACTGAATCAAAAGGGAATGGTTCTGGTTACACATTTAACCTCGGTTCCCTGAAATGAAGGGAACGAGACATTGCGAAAGCTGGCCACACTACTACTTCAGAGTTTCATAATATGAGTGCCTCACTCTTGTCCCTCAGTCAGAAAATTCTGAAGAAATGGTGACTGAGTGCCTGCTTAAATAGGCCAACTGTGCGCCTGAAGGGGCGGGGCTCAGACACCATTACCAATCAGAGTATTGGCATGATTGTATAAGGGTTTCAGCAAGGTCATGAAGAATAACACTCCCCATAGTGCTTACAGCAATGTCTCATTCCCTTCATCTCAGGGAACCGAGGTTACATGTGTAACCGGAGACGTTTATCAATTGTAATATTGTAGTAACCATGACATAACATGACATTTTTTTTTTTTTTTTTTTTTTTGTGGTGTAAACCATGGTTTAGCTAAAATTATCCATTGTTTTACTATAGTAATACTATACTTTCAATTTAGTAAAAATGGTTTACAATAGTAATATTGTAGTAACCATGAGTGTAGTGATCATGTTTTTTTGGGTGGATACCATGGTTTGGACACAATTAACCTTGATTTTACTATAATAATAATATCCTGGCCATACTATACTATACTATACTATACTATACTATAGTATCCACGGCTTTACTATAGTAATATTGTAATAACCATGACTGTAGTAACCATGGTTAATCTTGTGGTTACTGTGGTTTTCTACAAATACCATGGTTAAACTATGGTTACTGTTTTAAAACCATGGTTAATTTTAAGGTTTGACTGTGGTAATTGTAGTAGAACTATTTTAACCACAAAATTATAATTTTCATTACCTTAGTTTTCAATTTCCTGTATTATTTCTATGGGTTCACTATGAATAAAATGGTTAAAATATGATTACTGTAGTAAAACCATGGTAAATGTTGTGGCTATGGTTTTACTACAAATACCATAGTTGAACCATTGTTACTACAGTAAAACCATGGTAGATTTTGTGGTTACTATGGTTTTACTACAAAGACCATAGTTCAATATGGTTACTGTAGTAAAACCATGGTTAATTTATTGCTAGGGAACCCAAAATAATTGTGAGGGAACACAATTTTGTTTTGTGAGGGAACACAAAACTATTGTAATTACTTTTAACCAACTGGTGTCAAGGGGATTTTTAGTGGATATATGAGGACCCCTCAAGTTCACACAGGTGTCATAACAGAGAAACCACAGGTGCAGTTCATCAAATTAACTATGGACTATGAACCAGAAAGTGTTAATGTACTTCTCTTCATTTTGACAGTTGTCTTTTGTCAGTCAGTTAATTTGAAATGTTTTGCTTGTGTGATTTATCAAACTTGGTTTGATACTGTATTTATGCAAAGACAATCATACAATTTTAAAAGAGACTCAAGTCAAAATACTTTTTGTGGCCACTGTACATCTAATTGACAGCTACAGATGAAACAGCACATCCTGAAATAAACAAATAATGCCAAAACATGTTATTGTGTATACTAAACTGACAAACTGAGACCTAGCAGAAAATGTACTTTAAGGTGGCTCTTTGTGAGCAATGTTGAGCACGTTTACATGCACGTTCTTACACCACTTTTGCTTTATAACTCAACAATGAGTGTGGTCATGTTAACGCCTTAAACAGCATTCTTTTATCAGGGTAAAACAGTTAAATCCAATGTGAGCACGTTTTGTTATGCATGACTAATTCCTTCGGCGTTTAGAGATCAAATCAGAGAATAACCAGATTATTTTTTAAATTTCAGTAAAACACAGTTTAAAATCAGTGTTTTTTTAGTTGTTGGATTTTTTGAATAAGCTGATTTTTGGTTGTTAGCGTATTGCGGCGCATGTAAACGCACTCAGTGTTTCTTTCTGTATATTACCCTGTTCCCAGGTTATGATGTCATCAGGGTTAGTGGGCACACCCTTCCAGAGAGAGGAGTTTCGAGGGTAATCTTTATCTGGGCGTCGCTTCTCTGTCTCCTGACTCTCAGTAAACCTCCAAAACAGTCCACCGCTGAAGAGGTAGGTTTTTCCGTTATGCGCCCAAATAAATGCTGCCTCCACCCTCTTTACCTCCCTTCCATCATGAGAGATCAACCCCCAGTCAGACAATGGACGTGGGTAGCCAGGAAGTGCCACTGTGTCTTTAAATACCCAGTACTGTGAGCCTATGTGAAAGAAGATGTGGAAACAGTGTACACATCCCTTAACCTCAGAAACTACATCCACCTATACAAACACACATTCACACACCCGCACATCTGCACAGTCCTCTCTACATAGCAGGTGTAAGGTCTGAATAAACTTCTCACACATTCACTTAAAGAAACAAGCTCTTTCAAAATTGATATGTCCTTCCATTATGCCCCCAAAAACAAAGCACAGATGTTCAAAATATTCACCACAAGTCACAAGTTTGGACAAACTCAACTGAATTTATATAGATTATGTAAACTTTACTGACCTATGAAGAAGATGATTCTACTGTCAGCCCTTCTTTCATAAACTGCATCTATCTTATCAGTGCCATCAGGAAGACCAATCCAGAAGTTTTTTATGAGAGCAGGGTGAAAGGACACAAGAGAACCAGACCGCTGGATTCGCCAGAAGTATGGACCTAACCAAAACCATGGAGTAGAGCAAAGGAACCATCTGAAGTATGAATAAGTATTCATTTGAGGCCGTACGGCTTTATCCTAATATTGTGTAGACAACTGACAGCACACACTTTTCAAGGTGCAGTCCATAAATATGAAAGTATAAATAAATGTTTTGCCACATTACGTAGGGTTTGGGGTTGAAAGAAATGTAACCGTCCCAAATTCACAGAACTTTATATAAAAGACGTAACCACTTATGACAAATTCATATAAAGGTTTTCTAGTTTGCTAATTAGCTAAAAATGTGTGGGCTGCTTCCCAAATGTTTTATTTTTTCCTGTTAAAAGAGCTTAGGGATATCACAGAGACAGGTGTGATTTTTCAGGACAACTATTTCTTTTGAAGAACAAGTCTTGATACTAAATGCATTTTTCATTGTTACTTCATGTTAACTAATGTTGTTATCTAATGTTAACAAATGGAACCTTTTTGTAAAGTTTTACCAAAATGGCTTCTAACAACTTAAACTTTTTTAAATACTTTTGCGCTATAAAGATTTGGAACAAAGCAGCTGTGGCGAGCAGGTTGTGGCCGAGCAATAAGGATGGACGGCTGGGGGAGAATTATCACAATCAGCCGGGAGAGAGATAATGAGGAGCCAGAGCCGCAGTTTGAGAGAGAGACGCACGAAGCTGTCTGTGTGTGTGTGTGTGTCAATGTGTTTAAAGGTGCAGTATGTAAGATTCAGAAACCCTTGTTAGTAATGACATCTGTGGCCGTTAAGTGAACTGCAGCCTGTTGCTCGTGATCGCGCACAAACTGTACAGGGACGCGAGCGAGCATGACTCCATAAGGAAGCGAGATTGAATGTGATTCACCGGCATCATGATCACAGATGAGGTAGCATAATTAAAATTACACAGTTATGATTGTTTTACTACAAACTTTGAGACTGTATATTATATTTGACTCTCCAGTGCTGGAACAGGGCTAAAACAAAGTGTGGATATAGGTCTAACTATGCGAGACTGTAGTTTGAAGTAAACACTTTTCTTTGCATGATACATTGACTGCATTTATACAATAGCCTATGTCGGCGTTAGCTAGCTAGCCAGCTTTATCAATAGCTGTTAGCTAATTTGGTGGATGATGACAGTAGCTGTTTATAAAATAGACTGTACGTTATAAATATGTTGACATAATTCAGTATTGATGTGATTCCATCACAATTGTCATTTTGATATATCGATGTCCAATTGTTTTATAATAATAGATTGTATATATTTTCTGTATAACCAAGTTACATTACACTAATCAATAATGGGTCTTTTTGCATTATCTTGAACATTGTCTAGTATTCATTTCATGTGTTATTGTAGTTTACCTTGCTGAATAATTACAGATTAACATTGTTTATGTCAGTTACTGTGAATCACCATACCTGACTTTTAGTATAAAGAGAAGATCGTTGAAATTATTTGAAAGTTACGAAGCAAGGTAACTTGCAATTTGTCAGCGTTAGCAGGCAAGATCAAGTTAGCTAAAATTACACAGATCAATCCTTTTGGCACTATATTTCATAATGCTTTGCAGTTATGTAAGTTTACCTGTCCAATAAGAAGAATGCCAATTCAGGGTCGGTTTTGAGCCCCAAAACCAAATGAAGTTCCCTCCAGGAATCAAATGTCCTGCCGATGTTCACTTAGTTTTCATCTAAGATCACGTTCCTGCTTAGCCAGATGGGATTCAGTAAATGGTTTTTTTTTTTTTTTTGGTTTGAGTAGGAATTGGTGTTGTGCTGGGAACCGGAAGTTTGCTTGATTCCATCTCTAAGATAACGTTACATAGTGTTGCAGTTTGTTGTCGCTGTTGAATAGCGGAAGAGAAGCAATGAGGCAAGGCTCTCAGGAGCGCGTATAAACGTCACATCCTTTGGATTTTCCCGGCAAAAGTGACCCGCACCCTTCGCATGAAAATCAGTCTACAGGCTTTAATAGGCAACCTAGGAAGTCCGGAAAGGGCTCATTTTTTAAGTTGCGTTACAAGCCATTCACACATTGGCAAAAAAGGTGAATATTATGTGAAAGATTTTACATATTGCACCTTTAACATGACTACTGAAAAACAGTGTGTGTATTTTACGTGATGCTGAAAAGCACACCATTATGTGTGACACTGAAAAGTGCCATTTAAAGTCTTACATGGATTGTTTACCTGGCTCCCGCTTCCTCCGTAAGAAAGGCAGAGGCCTGCCACAGCAGCTTTATATCCTGATTTTTAAGTGGTTGATAACATTGAAGTTGATAAAAAAAAAAAAAAAAACTTGGCAAATTCACAATTTTACTCCAGACAGCTTTGAAAAATAAGGATTGTACCTTTAAAAAAGAAAACATCTCCTCTGATGTTTGCCACCGCATCAAAACTTCCCTCACAACGATCCTGGACTGAGGGATCAGGTCTAGACAAACAAGGGTTACAAGTAACATTGGCCTTTAAAGGAATAGTTCACTCAAAACTGAAAATTCTCTCATTACTTTCTCACCCTCAAACTATCCCAAAGAAGGACTTAAATTTTGGTCTGTTTCTCACCGAAAGTGATCATATCACTTCAGAAGACATGGATTAAACCACTCGAGTCGGCATGAGTGAGTAAATGTTTTTGGGTGAACTATTCCTTTAACACTTCTAAATTCTGTTATTATTGGCCAAGCTTGAGAGATCAATGCTGGAGATGTTATTAGTGAGTTATTCATATTGCAGTATATCAAACTACTGTACATCTCCTCATAAACATGACTCACTTTAATGTTACTCTGGGGTGAGGTATGTTTGGTGGTTTGGGCAGGTGTGATGTAGGGTGTTTTGGGTAAGATGGTGTTGGTGTGCTTCTCTTCCTTCCTGTCAAATAATAAACAAAAAACACAGCCATACATTTTGATATGGTCAGCTAGGCTTATCATGACAAACTGTAAGAAAGATAATATAGATATCATCCACACCAGTGCTTTTCAAATGTGGGGAAGCAAAGACTATTGTTTTTGGTATCTACAATGTTGCTCCTGAAAGCTTCTCAAACTGCAACCCAAACAGTGAAATTCTTTTAAGAAAATAATTACAAGACAAAATAGGCAAAATATCCAATTATGAAAGCTGTAAAAGCTGTGTTATGTCAGATTGTAAATAACTCTTGTGTATCTCCATCAACGGTTGCATTTCCTATGCTGTCAATCATGCCGCCCATTTGAGAGCTCGACCAATCATCATATAGAGAAACCGTGCTTCCAGGTGGGACAAAAATACAATAGGCAATCAGATGCAAATCTAATACAAATAGCGCACATTACCCTCCCATAGACTCACCAGAGAAACATGTCACTGAGGCAGGACCCAAAATTATGTGTTTAGAGCTTCTTGACCAATGAACATTGATTTTTACTCCCCTAAAATATAATGGTATGGTAAAGCCATAGACTTCTGTTGCAGCATGGCTTTAATGAGGTTTTATGGGCCAAGGGTCTACTGACTTCTACAGACACATTATTCTAGAAAAAAGCAGACTGTGTTACTTGAACAAACAGCGCAAAAGTTATGTATGATATTTTACATTTTAATTCACTAAAATATTGAAATGCACAAAGAGTAATATGTCATTTGTTATGATTATTTGTACATATATTAAACTTGTCATTGCCGCAATTTTTAATGAAATAGACACTTCTGCATTTTGCTTCAGGGGGAGCACTTACATCCGGTGCAGCACCGGATACTATTTCTTCCTATGCAATGAAATGCTGTCAAGATGACTCAGGGAAAATAACTTTTCACACGCATTATTGCAAGAGTCTCTGCGGATGACATTAGACAATATCCATCATACATTGAGACACGGAGCTGTTGCTTTATCCATTAAAAAGGAGAAGGGGTTTAACAATGTGTTATGTCGAAGTTAAATCGACCACAATGAGGGTGAATATTCACAAGCCATAGACCAGCATTGGTTTTGCAATGTCCCCGTTCCCGACTGTAGACTCTGTACTGTACTTATACATATAATTATTTAGATTCATTCTGCTAGATAAAATATACCACTGTGATATTGTAAGTTAAGTAAGGAATAAAAGACCGTTGCACCCTCGGTGTGCATTATTTTTCAACAATTCAACGGTCTGTCATCAATTATTCCGCTTATACCATGGTTACCACACCTTAAGACATCGTTCGGGTTTTATCTCAAGACATTTTCTGGTTTTCGTCCCTAAAATGTTCTTGTGAGTGAAACTACTTTCTTCCGCCACGGATTCAGCATCTTGCTCTGTTAAAGCTCAAGCCTTCGTTGCTAATTCGAAAACATCACGTTAGCAACGAAGGCTAGCGTTGCTTTACTCGAGGACTTGCTGGAGTAATAAGGTAGTGTGTTTGTGCATGTGTGTGTGAGTTTGTATTTGATGGTTCGAAAGAGAGAAACTCAGAAAATGAGAGAGATCGCTTCTGGGATTATCTTTTTTGTTTCAGCTCTCATCAGAAGTAACCACTTCAAAATTGCCAAAATGTGTGTCGCCATATTCCCGTTATAAACCTTAACAACATTTTTTTCATCCCCACTGAGATGCAGGGGCCGGTTGCACCAGCTATATGTAAGTTACAACTTAGCCTAGTTGTGGCGTAAATGGGCACTAAGTCACAATTTGCCCACTACTAAACATTTGAGCGTTGCACCATGAAACTTAGGTTGGACATAAACCTACGTATAAACTAAATATTTACGGAAGACTCCGACCAGGAGTAACGCTTGGAATAAAAAAGCAGACTCATTTAATGACATCAGTGAGCTCATGTTGTGCGTGACAGACATCGATCCTTTCGACATACAATATGATGTTGACATTTACATTCATTTACATTTACGGGAGAGCGTGAGTCGCAGCTGAAATGGACTGTATGCAATACAGTTTCATAAGGTATGTAACCTACGTTGAAAATTCTAAATAAAATCATAGCAGAAACTCATTAACTCATTTCCCTAGATTTCAAGTTTTGTTGTTCAGTAATCTCCATCATGTATCCTGTAATAATAGAACATGTACACCGTGGTTAAAAAAACAAAACAAAAAAAAAAAAACACCTAGGCCTATATATATATATATATATATATATATATATATATATATATATATATATATATATATATATATATATATATATATATATTATATATAATACCTGTGTATTGGTACAAAAAGGTATGTTCTTGCTAAATTGCTCGCAAACGTAAGATTGTTGTTTAGCATAGTAGGTCATACATACCACGTAATATTAGAATAGTTACACCTTAGTTATAAAATACTTACAGTAGAAATTATTTGTAATTTTCCAGGTTGTTACCCCTTTATTCCCCAAACTTTGCATATTGTTCCCTTATACCTACACGTAAGTAATTTATAGGTACACTATTATTACAAAAAGGTACGCTGTAAATTCAGTGTACTTACGCTGTAAATTGCGGGCTGTAATCTAAAGTGTTACCGAAGTTTGCTTATTAAAGCAGAAGGTTTGTCTCGTCTAACTGTATGTTGATAAGCACACGTATAAAACAATAGATGGAATTTTAACTAAATTTCTTTGGAAAAACAAACCTCATTATGTAAAAAAAAAAAAAAAAAAAAAAAAAATCAGTGATACTAAATTCTTACTGCAAGGAAAGTTTGAATTTTATTGAATTCAGTTCCTTAAATAATGCACTTAAAAATAAATTGGCTTAATCAGTTTCTTAAACATCCAACATCTGTCTGGAATATTTTCCCTCAGTTTATTTTCTCACAGCTTGGAGGCATTAAGTTTGTTTTAATGTGTAATTATGACATTCAAAAACTTCCCGTCAAGTTTTCTAATTTCCACCAACAGGCACTCTTATTTACAAGCATAACTTTTCTCCTCACAGATGTTATATGTGGAATAACAGACATATTTTATTTAAAAATAGATCTTTATTTTATAATCATTGGTTTAACAGTGGAATACTTCATGTCAGCCATCTGTTTAACAGTGATGGTCAGCTCTTCAGATATGCAGAATTTTTATATCCCAGTATAATATCCCAGTGACTCCCAGAGAATTCGCTATAGTCATGGATGCAATCCCTTCTGGCCTCTGTATGTTTTTCAAAAATATTCACTCTTTAAGGCCAGCAGTTCCCTATCCTGAACCTACTGACACACCAATTGGTAATATATTTGTTTTACTGATAAAAAAAAAAGAAAAAAGGAAGAAACCATAAAATAAGAAGTCTTTAAGAAATTACCTCTGCCCCTCCTGTAATCTCATATTGGAATAGTTTATTTGACAGTTTAAACTGGAAAGTAATTTGGTCCATGCAACAAAAACGTTTTGTTTCAAATAAGGTAAAATAAATATCTTTTAAGCTAATCCATAATATTTACCCTGTCAAACAATTTTTAGGGAAAAGATTTAGGCTTGATATTGACACGAATTGCTCCTTTTGTCAAGTTGATGTTGAGACTCCTCTTCATTTATTTTGGTCCTGCAATTATACCGTGCAATTTTGGAAAGACATTAGTTCCTTTATTTCCAATGATGTCTTACAAGGCTTTGTGATGTCACCCAGAAATATTATTTTTGGATTTTTTTAATGCTGATCCAAATACTTGCTTTATTATAAATGTAATTATTTTTCTATGCAGATCGTACATCACAAATGCAAGTTTTTGGATTGCAAGCCTATCTGTCTGGTATTCTTAAAATACTTTAAACATTATTTAAATACTATATCACTTTTGGTTAACAAAAAAGCAATCAGAACATGTATAATTTGTTTAGGATTTAATTTATTCTCTGTGTTGGAATTGTAAACTCTTATTTAATTTATCTGCCCTCTTTTCTTTTTTCTCTTCTCTGTCTTTTTCCTTTTGTTAATTACTGTCATATGTTTCAATTAAGCAAATAATAAAAACAAAAACAAAAAATAAATAAATAAATAAATAAAAAGAGTTTAGGACCTACTAGTTAAGTCACGCCTTAAGAACAATACATGTGCGTGCGTGACTGTGTGTGTATGTGTGTGTGAGCGTGTGTGAGCGTGTGAAAGTGCGGGTGAGACGAGGGAGCGCGAGGGCTCTTTTTAGCCGCAATTGTAATAAATGTAGGATATTTTAGACATTGTTTGACGTTCTTAACTACGGTAGCTCTGAACCGCACTGTGGAGAAAAAAAATAAGAGTCTCACTTCCTTCCTGAGCCTAAGTCTTACGTTTTTTTCTCTCTTCCTAAAAATTGTTTTTTCTTTCTTCAAAAATGTTTTCTTCTCTGTTCAAAAAATTGTATTTTTCTCTCTTCAAAAATGAGTTTTTTCTCTCTTCAAAAAAAAAAAATATTTTTTTTCTCTCTTCAAAATGTTTTTTTTTTCTCTCTTCAAAAAATTTTTTTTCTCTCTTCAAACATTTTTTTCTCTCTCTCTTCAAACTGGAGTTATTTTTTTGTTTGAAATTGTTGGTCTTTCTAAACCATCTATGCCCTTTGCTCAGTGGTACGTGGTTGAAGTGAAGGAATTTATTGAGGAAAACGGGAAACATGGGGAAATTATTATTACGGAGCGATACTATAGGTGATTCCCCACCCCTTACCAATTTGTGGTGAGGGGTGAGGAGTAAAAGCATAAGACAGTGTGTTTCAAAAGCATAGACAACTTTTTATATTAAAATATATTATTATAATTAAATTCCACCATGAAAGTCTGCACATGACATCCCCGTTCAGTCGCGAGGATTTAATTTATAAATGATCTTTTCGTTTAGAAATTAGATTACTTACAACAATATTAACATTACCAGATGCACCCCTAACACTTCAAAAGGACAGACATACTGATAATTTCCCCATGTTTCCCGTTTTCCTCAATACATTCCTTTGCTTCACCATGTAACACTGAGCAAACGGCATAGATGGTTTAGAAAGACCAAAAATTTCAAACAAAAAAAATAACTCCAGTTGTTACACGACAACAAATGGCATATCAAACATATGTAACCTGATTTTGTCTTGATTAAGGTTTTCAAACACTTAATTAAATAATACATGTATTATTCAGCTATATGGCAACAGAGAAAGCATTAAAAGCATAAGATTACATGTTTACCGATAGTGGCACCTGCTGGCCAAGGTTGGTACCGCATGCATTTTTTTTTTTTTTTTTTTGAAGAGAGAAAAAAAAAACAGTTATTCCGCTTATACCACGGTTACCACACCTTAAGACATGGGTTTAACTCAAGACATTTTCTGGCTTTTGTCCCTAAAACGCTGCACGTCGTGACCGCATTACCACCTCGGTTGTGCATTATTGTTCAACAATTCAACGGTCTGTCGTCAATTATTCCTTACTTAATGTAGGGCTATGACATCAAGACTTTAATTATTGCTTTAACTTTTTCCTTCAAATAAAGTTCATTATGCTGAACATATTTACAAAAAAGAAAAAGTCATAGATTCTTCCTTAATTTATGGGGGTCCAGGCTTTAAAGCTTGTTTGTTAAATTCTCCTTTATCATTTCACTTATGAAAATGTACTATAGTTCTTGCATAGTATCCAGAGAATATTTTTGTATAATGACCGCTAAACTATATATTTGACCATTGTCTCGGGCAGAATAGCAGTTTTGAACATGCCAATGCTAATTTAATGTCTCTCATATCACATGGTCTCTCTCAGTACAGGTTAGAATACCAACTAGTCCATAAAAAAGTAATTTGGGTTGCAGATTGATAATAGCACATACATTAAAATTGTAATATTGTTGCAGTGATTATCTTGTTGCAATGCTATTTTTTATTATTTATTTTTATTTTTTTAATAAAATAATAAATTATTTAATAAGATAATCTACAAGTATGATATAATTTCAACTCAAATAAATATGTCATGTCTGTTTTTTATTTTATTTAGTAAGTAGCCTGGATACAGGATGATGCACAGTCAGCTAGTCATTATCGCAAAATAAACCCTTTTAGGGTGAGATAATTATGATCTAACTGTACATTATTATCCCTTACTTACATTCTTGGCACATGTTCTTACTTATAGATGAAGTGTGTAATTTTTCCAGTAAAATGCTTTCTCTTATCCCAGCTTCATTAGAGAAATATGAGTAAGCCATTTGAAGGTTCATTTTTCAAAAATGTCTCTGTGGCACTATAAAAATTGATCTATTGGTTTTAAGCGACCTGTCCAGCCCAACACAACATTGACTCAACCAATGTTGTGTGTTGGGCGGGACTATCTGTTTGTTCACTGTTTGGAAAGCTTTTTGTAAACAATGTTTATTTTTGCAATTACGTTCGGTGATGTTAGTAGCGCAGAAATTACACACTTCAGCTTTAAGCTTGAAATTACTATTACCAGTGTAGATAACTATACTAATATACACTATACAGTATATACTATACTAAAGGTTTTGAACAGGCTCCTACCGTAGAGCGACTGAATGGCATAGCGATCGTCCTCTGGAAGAGTGTAGGTTGCAATATCTCCAACAGCACCCTGGTAGTATGGCCGCATGATGGAAGGGTTAGTGGAGGAATGAGAGAGACCCAGAGCATGGCCAAATTCATGCACAGCCACCGAGAATAAATCAGTGCCACTGTCATCTAAAAACATTGAGAGAATAATAAGAACTCACTGGAGATCCTTGTCAAATTTAAAGGGATAGTCACCCAAAAATGAAAATTCTCTCATCATTTACTCACCCTCATGACATCCCAGACTTTCTTTATTCTCCTGAACACAAACAAATATTTTTAGAAGAACAGTTCAGCTCTAATGGTCCTCATAATACAAATAAATGGGTGCCAAAATTTTGAAGCTCCAAAAAGCACATAAAGGCACCATAAAAGTAATCCATAAGACTCCAGTGGTTAAATCTATCTCTTCAAAAGTAATATTATAAGTGTGGGTGAGAAACAGATCAATATTTAAGTCCTTTTTTACTATAAATTCTCATCCTTGCCCAGTAGGTGGCGATATGCACGAAAAATGTGAATCGCCAAAAATAAAATAAAAATAAGAATGTGAATGTAAAAGCAGAGATTTATAGTAAAAAGGACTTAAATATTGATCTGTTTCTCACCCACACTTATAATATCACTTGAAGAGATAGATTTAACCACTGGAGTCTTATGGATTACTTTTATGCTGCCTTTATGTGCTTTTGGAGCTTCAAAACTTTCACTTGCTTTGTGATGACCTACAGAGCTGAGATATTCTTCTAAAAATCTTTATGTTCTGCAGAAGAGACAAAGTCATACACATCTGGGATGGCATGAGGGTAAGTAAATAATGAGAGAATTTTTAATTTGTGGGTGAACTATTCCTTTAAAGTCCATATTCAAAATCATAAAATTTGAACAATCTATTAAATGAATAATTCACCCAAAAATGAAAATTCTGTCATTATTTACTAACCTATTAACTAAATGTTGTTCCAAAACCATATTAATTTCTTACTTCAGTGGAACACAAAAGTATTATTTTTGAGGCATCTTCAAACAGCTCTATTCCATACAACAGCAGTTCAAAGTGACCATGGTTATCAAGCTCCATAAAGGTAAAAAAAAAAAAAACTACATAAAAGTAGTCTATATGACTTATGCGTTGAATTCCAAGTCTCCTGAAGTCATACAATAGCTTAGAATAGACCATAATTTAAGATGTTATTCACTGAACATGACACAGGCTGCCTGTCAATATGACATCAAATGTTGCAAGGGTTGCAAGATTTTCAGTGAATAACAACTTAAATTTCACAAATGAATCATATCACTATAAAAACTTGGAATTATAGCACATGATTCAAGACGTATGGACTACTTTTCTGGTGGTTTAACAGTGTTTTTTGTCTTTTTTGGTGCTTGACTGATGTCTTTAAAAGAGCTGCATGAAGACGCTACAAATATTCTCCTTTTGTGCTACATGGATAGAATAAAAACATGCCAGTTTGGAATTACATAAGGGGAAAGAAAATAATGTCTGAACTTAAATTTTTGGGTGAACCTTCCCTTTAATCCTTTTGTCATTCTTGGTACTATTTTTCATCTGTCAGTCAGTAAGTCAACATTTGGTAAAGCTTGTAGCCCTTGCCTGTGTAGGTCCAGCTCTCCTCATCATCAAAATGTGTATCCCCAGCAACATCAGACTCCCCTGGGAAGAAGGCATGAGCAAGTGTCCCTCCCTTCCCATCGAATGGATATCCGTCATCATGAAGTGAGCGAGCAAAAGAGATCTTGATTTCAGCTCTATCCTGCTCACTCGAGGATATTTCATGAAACTTGAGGTTGGTGACATCACTCCAAACATTAAGGGCATAGGCCATAATAGTGTTCACATCAGCAGGTTGGAGTTGTGGAGGGAGAGATGGGTAATTCTGGATGCTAGAAAGAGAGAGAAAGTTTGAAAAATGATCTAGTTAATTAAATGTAATTGTAGAACACGGTGAAAAGGTAAAACATAATGGTTATTTTTAGATATGTATAGCAGTGTGGCAATCATACAGTGACTTAAAACTAAAGGATTATTCCGGGTTCAATACAAGTTAAGCTCAATTGACAGAATTTGTGGCATAATGCTGATAACCAAAAAAAAATTTATATATATATATATATATATATATATATATATATATATATATATATATATATATCATACAGTATATATACAAAAACAAATTCGAGGTTACAGTGAGGCACTTACAATGGAATTGAATGGGGACCAATTTTTGTAAGCACTTACATTAATTCTTCTGTTAAAACGAGTATTATTTGAGCTGTAAAGTTTTTTAAATTGAAATTTCTCACTTAACAGTGAGTGTTTTTACATTTACGGATTGGTCCCATTCATTTCCATTGTATAGTAAGTGTCTTAATTGAGCTTAAATTGTATTTGACCCTGAATAGGGCGATCCTTTAAGGGCGGTCAGCTATTTTTAAGGAATTTCTGCAATCTGTTAAGGTAAGGCTTGCACAAATTAATTTGTCTTTTGTCTAAAAATGCAGACCTCCATGAAAGATCAGACTTTTTCCAGCGGAGTCCAGTGGTGGCATATCTTCTTTTCCTCCTGCGCTTTTTCATGTCCTCCATCCCTATAATGTCTGGCAATGAACATCGTGGTGTAGCCATTAGTTTCAGGGTGTCCTTGTCTAGAGATGCACAGGACAGAAGGACCCCGATCAATATATAGACCTCATAGATACAGAGCCCATTACAGTATATCTTGGATGTAAAAAAAAAAAAAAAAAACATGTGAAGAGGGAAGACTGTGTTATAGCTTTTTCTCTAGAGCAAATTCATAGCCCCAACCATTAAAAACTCTAGTATGAGCACAAAGTCATTCCAAATGATAGAATCTATATATACATCATGTGTATTGTGTATTATGTGTACTGTGTAGCTTGTGAACATTGTGAATTATTCAGTACATTTTAACTGTATTGTTCCTGTGTGTGCATGTGTTCCTTTAGTTCAACTGGTAGAGCATGGCACTAGCAACAGCAGTGTTATGGATTTGATTCCCAGGGGAAGCATGTACTGATCAAATGTATTACTTGAATGTAATGTAAGTCACTTTGGATGAAAGCATCAGCCAAATGCATGAATGAATGGACCATGATTTTTACCCATCATTATACTTGTATGGTGGAGTGACAATAAAGTGATTTGTTTTGAAATCAATTTAAATAGAAGAGCAGGCAAATCTTAAATCAAAGGCTTTATGTGAGCCTTGAAGAAAGAAAGAAAGAAAGAAAGAAAGAAAGAAAGAAAGAAAGAAAGAAAGATGATCAAGAGATCAAGTCAAAGGCGCTCTTTCACAATATTCTGGAAAACCCAGTTTGGCCATGTGAAAAAAGTGTGTGGATGACAGATCATGTGAAGGCCTTCTGAAATAAACCTCTCAAAGTTTGGCTGAACAAGGACCTTAGATCACTTCCTGTATGTAATGAACTACTTTCTGTGAAAGACATACAACACTGCATTGCATTTACCAAGTTTGCCCGTGTCTTTGAGGCCAGCAAATCGCTGCATTTCTTTGACAGCCCTCTCAATGCCATCTTTAGTCTGCAACTGCCCGGTGCGTGGGTCTGGAGGAGGTAGATATCCATACCGGCTCAGCCAATCCTAATAGAAATTACACACTGGAAATGTTAAACTCAAATCAGTTAATACAAGATCATCAATTACAGTAATAACATAACAATCAAACACAATAAACACATATGTTAAACACATTAGGATTGTTTTCCCCTTGATCATTTTGAAGAGAATTGTATGCATGGCAAAATAACTGTCAAAATATAGGCTCCACATAAATGCCAAAAAATGTACAATACAGCTTAAAAAAATATGTGTAGCCTATTATTTATGCTAATTAATATGCAATAAATTTAGGCTTTTATCTTGTAAAATAATTATCAACCATTAAAGAGATCAACCAATGTCAAACCATTGTACCTAACAATAACAATAGAGAGAAATCCGGTGCACGGGGATTTTACACACTCACACACGCGCGCGCGCGCGCACACAAACACACACACACACACACACACACACACACACACACACACAGAGAGAGAGATAGAGAGAGAGGTCAAACATTACAATTTAACCCCACTTAAAACATGACTAAATATTAGCCTACCACCCTATGGCACAATATTTGTTTTTGAATTTAAAAAGTAACTTTTTCTTAGTATGCTAGTGCCGAATAACGTTCATTGTAATAATGGAGAAATAAGCTCATCTTCTTACCACACCCCGTGAGTACTGGTCCGGCACCGGTGCCATATGAACCGGAGAGATAAACACGAGCACAGTGCAGGTCAGGTAAACCAACCGATGATATTCTGATTCTATCATCTGCCTGGATTTAAATCTGCAAACACACGCGACAGTCAAATTCCGACAAGCAGGGGCCGTTCACACCGAACGCGTAGTCTGAGCTCCAGTAGACGGCGCAACGAATAGAACAGAACGCAGGTCTCTCGAGACGCGCTTTTAAAAGTGGACGTTTTAACCTGACACGTTATCTAAAAAACGTGGGAAGCTGGAAAAAAACCAGCATGACCAAAAAGCGCGTGTTTAGATAATAAATAAATAAATAAATACATCAAAATCAGCGCGAACGTATGTGTTCGGTGTGAACAGCCCCTAACTCTTATAATCGACTTCTTAATTTGAAACTCTGTTTTCATTCCGTTACAGTTTCAAATTCATATCTTAAAATAAGTTGGACAGTAAAACGTAAGACAATAAATATTATTGGCTTTTTTTCTAATGGATTCCCTTTTACCCTTACACGCGCTCCTCTTGGTACTTCAGCCTTTTCTGTTTAAAGACTAGGCAGGGCGAAGACCGATCGATGAGAAAGGAAGCTCTCTCTCTCTCAATCTCTCTCTCTCTCTCTCTCTCTCTCTCTCTCTCTCTCTCTCTCTCTCTCTCTCTCTCTCTCTCTCTTTCTCTCTCTGTAAATTTCTGATGAATGTCTATATACATCTGCCAAATCAATGAGCTTTACATATTTGCATTAGAAATTAATAATAATAGATTATATCAACGTTAAAAATCCAATTGTGCCTTGATTTAATACATGTTAAGTTGCCATTCTCATAATTTGACACCAGAACCACCACAATGAATAACTGAGGTTAAGGTACAGGCGCACCCATAACTGTAAGAAACAGGATGTTTTAAAATCTTACCGTTACAACACCACATTGGCCTATTTCTTAAGACTTCACCCTTTAAGAAACAAGCATCTGTTCAATTGGTTTGCTGAAATGAATACAAGGTGCAACCATGTATTTACTTTTCTTTCATATCTTAATTATTAACAATTCAGCTTATGATTTATAAAATGTCAATCTAATGGCTGTCTTATCATCAAAGGTCTACAAGCTAACTTTTGTACTCCTATAATTTGTTGACACACATCAATGACTTAATAATGAAACTAAAATAACATTGCTTAAAATAGAATTCTGTTACAGGAACGGTGCAAGGAAGTCAGCATTACAGGGGGCCCAGAAATGTACCCTTGTTTTTTAACATGAAAGTAAAGCCCTGCTGACAGAAACAAAATAATCCGATGCTAAATCAAATTTACTGAGGTTTAAGACCCCAATTTACTTACCTGGGGTTTAAACATTGGCTTCAGATGCAAATTGATGCAATAGTTTTGTAATACTTTTATTGTCATGGGACAAATTTCAGCATACTGCTCAAAGTCAAAGATAACATGTCAAAATATGATCCAATGACTTGTCTTTCATCTTATTTCATATCGACATTGATTGAGGTTACATTTGGAGAAATGTTGAAAATCATATGACAGTCACTAAAGGGAAAGTTCACCCAAACATGAAAATTCCCTCATCAGTTACTCACCCTCATGCCATCCCAGGTGTGTATGACTTTCTTTCTTCTGCAGAACACAAACAAAGATTTTTTTGAAGAATATCTCAGCTCTTTTGGTCCTTTCAATGCAAGTTAATGTTGGCCAGAAATCTGAAAGTCCAAAAAGAAGTACGAGCTGGCCGTATCGTGAATTGGGGGCTCGTCCGGGATCTTTGGAAGCTGTGTGTGATATTGAGCAGCCTATGTGTTTGAGTGTTCACCTTTTGTTTTTGAATGAGTAAACTCCAGTTAATAAGTGTGTTTCCAGCTGGATTGCTTTTGCAATTCTTCCTTCGGAGCACTATTTGTTGTTTTTGTTTATTATTTTGCCTTTCTTATTTTAGAAAGTTATTCTGGGTGGGGATTTAAATCTCTGTTGAGGGCACGCTTTTGGACTTTTGGTCCCTGAGACCAATTGTCACTGAGTTCAGTGTTTAATGCCGCCCCGAGCCCGGTACACCTTTGAAGACTAGGTAGGGCTAAGTTAGTTTTGTATTTGATTACTTAGGAGCTGGAGTACATTATTCATTAATTATGATGACATTCACTTGTGTTAACTGTGAAAAGTCACAATTTCGTAAAAAGGGAAAATACCTTGTTTAATATGTTTAAGCTGCTCTTCGTTTATGCCTACCTTGTTTGTTTGAAGAGGATCTTAAGTGACTTGTGGTAGGACTCGTAACAGGTGTGTGCTGTGGTTTTTTTTGACACTGTTGCTTATAGGACTAGTAGTCGTTGCCATAGTAATTCATAGTCACGTCACACTTTTGATAGCACTGTTTGCTCTACTCGATTGTGTTAAGCTTTACTGTTTACTGTTCACAGGTTGAAGATGTCTACGGTAGTCGAAGATTTTTTGTGTGCCCTTCTGAAGTTCTTCTTGAGAGGTGCACATAAGAACAATTACTGCAGATTGCAGAGCATTTTAATATTGAAGTTTCCAGCTAGGATAGGAAACTTAAAGAAACTCTTATGAGAGCTTTAAGGAGTTCGCTCACCAAGAGATGAGTTTTGGAATTAAGAGCCGAGTCTTCCGCTCAAGAGTCTTTAATGTCTCATGTTCATGAAACTGACAGTGAAATGAAGCTTAGAGAAATGTTTTTCCAAGAGAAGCAGTTAAATTTCAGCTAAACTTTGTGCTGAGCGTTATGCTTGTGCTTTGAAAGAGAGAGAGATGGAGAGAGAATTTGCTGTGAAGAAATTAGAAATAAGAAAATTAGAGTTAGAGTTGGAAAGAGAATGGGAAGAAAGAGAGTTTCAGTTAAGAAATCTGCTGAAGTTCCGCATTCTGATGTGCCTCATCTTGCATCACCTTCTCAGTCACCTGTTTTAGCTGATTCTGTCTTTGATATTCATAAGAATATTCAAATGGTTCCACCCTTTTCATAGAAAGAAGTGGAGAAATATTTTTATAATTTTTTACATGTTGCTGTTTCATTAAAATGGCCTAAAGGGTCATGGACATTATTGTTGCAGTGTGTTTTGACAGGAAAAGCACAGGAGGTTTATTCTGCACTTACAATTGAATAGAGTGGTGAGTACGAGACCATTAAGTCTGTTATTTTGCAAGCTTACAAATTAGTGCCTGAGGCATATTGCCAGAAATTTTGGAATTTTAGAAAAACTGATAGACACACTTATGTTGAGTTTGCCCAGGAAAAAGGAAACTTGCTTGATCGTTGGTGTACTTCAATGAAAGTGACAAACAAAGAGCAGCTTAGAGAATTAATACTTTTGGAAGAATTTAAGAACTGTGTTCCTGCTGCTGTAGCTACATGCCTAAATGAGCACAACGTAAGCAAACTTTCTGAAGCAGCTATTATGGCTGATGAGTTTGTTCTCACTCACAGAAGTACATTCAACTCCTCTAGTCAGGAAACTACATTCTTGAATACTCAAACCTGTTCTCATCTTCCGATTGATGCTGGTGCTTGTGGTCCAGGCGCTGTTGGCTGGCAGCAGGAATCAGACTGGACTTAACTGGTTGCATCTCTCCAGAGGAGACCTTAGATTTACTCTTTCTTTCATGCTCTCTATCATTTACAGCTCCATTGAATTATTTATTTTTTTCCTTTATTTAACCCTCTTGACATTCTTTATTCCTTGTATACTATCTTTAAGTTAATAAATTAATATCGTTGAAATGACCTTTTGTGTGTGACTCCCCTTTATGTTGCG
The DNA here is from genome assembly GCF_019703515.2 of Myxocyprinus asiaticus. Taxonomy (NCBI): domain Eukaryota; kingdom Metazoa; phylum Chordata; class Actinopteri; order Cypriniformes; family Catostomidae; genus Myxocyprinus; species Myxocyprinus asiaticus. Next base: position 12,740,890 of record NC_059375.1, read on the forward strand.
GTCAGGAACAAGCTGGCCGTAACACAGTTAAAAGCAGCATAAAAGGAATCCATTAGACTCCAGTGTTAAATCCATGTCTTCAGAAGAAATATGATAGGTGTGGTTGAGAAACAGATATATTTAAGTCCTTGTTTTTTATCAATTTTCTACTATCACTTTCAGATGTGAAAGTGAAACTAAACAGGCGCCACAACAGTGAAAGTGGAGATTTATAGGCAAAAAGGACTGTAATATATTATCTGTTTCTCACCAACACCTATAATGTCACTTCTCTAGACACGGATTTAACTACTGAAATCTCATGGATTACTTTTATGCTTCTTTTATCTGCTTTTTAGACCTTCAGATTTCTGGTCACCATTCACTTACATTGAAAGGACCAACAGAGCTGAGATATTCTTCTAAAATTCTGCAGAAGAAAGAATCTGGTATGACATGAGGGTGAGTAAATGATGAAAGAATGTTCATTTTTGGGTGAACTATCCCTTTAAATCTAATGATTGCTATGTAAATGTTCAGATGATAAGAATATTAAGCTGATTTTGCAAGACCAAACACATTTCCCTTACAATGTCCAAAATCCTCCCATAAACACTGTTAAACTAATTCAAGAGTGATGTTACTTATATCTGAATGAGATCAAATGCCTTTGCATGGTCCTGCTACAAACATAATTGAACAGTTACACTTTTGAAGCACAGAGTGTGACCAATATTTTTTACATTTTGTTTAAAATGTAAGTGGTGCCTGCCCACCATGCAAAAGATGCAAGGGTGTTTGGTGTAGGTGGTTACTTACAGCCAAGTCAACAATGAGTCAAAAGAGGCCAACTCCAACTTTTTATAACATTCTGGTCTCTGGATATGGCTTGGGTCCCTCCATCAATGTAAGTCTATGGCTATTTTTTGCCATCTAGAATAGTAGTAGCAGCTTTCCTCCACAAGCAGAATGATTTCAGGTTTCATTCATGTCCATAACACAAACAGTGTGGGATGAGTTACGTGCTGAAGTTTGATAGTACTTTGGGTCAATGGTTTGTTTAAATCCCTAACTCTAAATATGAGCAACAGTGATGCTTGCCTTAGCAAACACCACAGATTACATTTCTGCCTACATGACTGCTCAAAGGAGTGACCGCTTTTGATCATGAAGAACTGTTAAATGTCCAATTACTGTTCACACATCTTAACACATGTTTGATGGTGTTACAAGAAGGACTCACAATGTTCTGAAGGCAACATCTTTAGGTTATTAGGACATATAAATACCAACCCGTTCTTGGTGTTTGTTACTTAGTCTAGCCCTTGTAGTTTTGTTGTGTAATTATTTCAGATACAAAGGGGGATTTTAATGCTCTAAAAAAGTCAAATTTTTTAAAGATTCTTAATTTGCTCTTCACAGTAAGAACTGGTCACAAATCTTCCTCTTTCCCTGTGTTGACAGATGTTTCTTACCACTTCTTAGCATTGCTAAGTCATGGAAAATGACAACACATGCACAGTTATTGACACTTTAGACAACATAAAAACAATGCACATGATCATATCTGTGGACATATGACTGCTGAGGACACCAGAGAGCTTCAGAATGTCCATTTCCTGTTGCACAAAAGTGCCTGCAAACCATCAGTGTTACTTATCTCTCATTTTTACCCATCCCCCCAACTGCCAGAGTGTGTCTGAAAGTGCTATTAGTGGTACAGGACACAGTATCGCTAATGCCTTGATAGAGAAAGAATGGGAAATGGAAAGAGAGAGAGAGTGAGGGAGAAAGAAAGATAGAGAGAGAGAGACATACACACACAATCATAATAATAATGACTAGACAACCTCTATTAACACCTACTTAGCTAAACAATATTTAAAGCCATTATGACTCATCATGTAGGCATGATTGAGGTTATATATTTATATATATATATATATATATATAAACACAGACTCACTCACAGACTTTAATAGGAACACCTGTGTGCCTTATGAAAAAATAATAGTATGGGGGGAAAATATGATCTCAGTGATTTCAACCGTGGCATGATCGTTGGTGCCAGACGGGCTGGTTTGAGTATTTCTGAAACTGCTGATCTCCTGGGATTTTCACACTCAACAGTCTCTAGAGTTTACTCAGAATGGTGCCAAAAATAAAAAACATCCAGTGCGCAGCAGTTCTGCAGATGGAAACGCCTTGTTGATGAGAGAGATCAATGGAGAATGGCCAGACTGGTTCAAGCAGAAACAGAGAGACAGAAATGCTACAGTAACTCAGACAAACACTCTGTACAATTGTAGTGAGCAGAACAACATCTCAGAATGCAAAACATGTCGAACTTTGAGGCAGATGGGCCACAACAGCAGAAGACCACATCAGGCACTTTATTAGGACCATAGTGTTCATAATAAATTGCTCAGTGAGTGTATGTATATGTATGTATGTATATATATATATATATATATATATTGTTGAAGTCATAAGTTTACATACACCAAACACATTTAAACTCTGTTTTTTCCACAAATCCTGACATTTAATCATTGAAAACATTCCCTGTCTTAGGTCAGTTAGGATCACTACTTTATTTTAAGAATGTGAAATGTCAGAATAATAGTTGAAAGAATGATTTATTTCAGTTTTTATTTCTTTCATCACATTCCCAGTGGGTCAGAAGTTTACATACACTTTGTTAGTATTTGGTAGCATTGCCTTTAAATTGTTTAACTTGGGTCAAACATTTTGGGTAGCCATCCACAAGCTTCTCACAATAATTTGCTGTAAATTTGCTGTAACTCCAGACAGAACTAGTATAACTGAGTCAGGTTTGTTGGCCTCCTTGCTCGAACACAGACTACTAAACTTCCTGTTTCTGTTCCGGTTGCTGCCGGCTCACTGCCCGAGTGTTTGTAGCTTGCTAGCCTGCTTAGCATTGCTTATTATTATTCTTATAATTCATTGTTTTATCCTCTGCCATTTTACCGCATGCTTCAGCTTTTCTACTGTTTCAACTGCGTGTATTTTACCGCGTGCACCCGTACAGTAGCTACAGATAGGCACAAAAAGCTGTCAGGTCAGCATATTATAGCAAACTCATAGAAAATAATCACAACAATCCTAGGTGTTTATTCAGTACCGTGGCTAAATTGGTTAGGAATAAATCATCAACTGAACCAGATTCCGTCGCAGCACAATAGTAATGACTTCATGGATTTCTTTACTGATAAAATTGAAAAAATCAGAAATAAAATTGGAATTATGCAATCAACTGTCACAGCACCTCAGAAAACAGTGTCTCATAATTTTCCTCATGAGCAACTTCAGTCCTTTGCAGTCATAGGTCATGAAGAGCTAACAAACTTATCAAAAAATCAAAAGCCACAACATGTATGTTAGATCCAATACCAACTAAGCTCTTAAAAGAGGTATTCCCTGTAAACTCAGAACCTCTTCTTACTATGATTAACTCCTCGCTATCCTTAGGACATGTCCCAAGAAACTTTAAAATGGCAGTTATCAAACCACTTATTAAGAAGCCACAGCTTGATCCTGGAGAATTGGCTAATTACAGACTGATTTCAAATCTACCATTTATGTCAAAGATACTAGAAAGACTGTGTCATCCAAACTATGTTCGTTTCTACAGAGAAATTGTATATATGAACAATTTCAGTCAGGATTTAGCCTCATCACAGTACAGAGACTGCACTTATCAGAGTTACAAATGACTTGCTCTTATCATCTGATCGTGGCTGCATTTCTCTTCTAGTGCTTTTAGATCTTAGTGCTGCCTGTGACACCATAGATCACGACATTCTCTTGAATAGGCTGGAGAATTATGTTGGTATTAGTGGACCTCGGTCCTATTTGTCAGGTCGCTACCACTTTGTATGTGTAAACGAGGAATTGTCAAATCAAACAAAAGTTCAGTATGGAGTGCCACATATGCTTATATATGCTTCCCCTGGGAGATATTATCAGGAATCATGGAATAAGTTTCCACTGTTATGCCGACAATACCCAACTTTATATTTCTTCTAAACCCAATGAAAATTCACAATTCTCCAAATTAGCAGAATGTATCAATGAAATCAAAGATTGGATGGCCAGAAATTTCCTTCTACTCAATTCCGACAAAACAGAGGTACTAATTATTGGACTCTAAAAATAAGCTGCTAAAATATAATTTGACTCTCGATGGATGTACTGTTATGTCATCTTCTACAGCAAAGAACTTAGGTGTTATATTTGATACCAATCTGTCCTTTGAAAATCAAATTTCCAATGTTTGTAGAACAGCATTCTTCCACCTCAGAAATACTGCTAAGTTACAACACATGCTCTCTGTTGCTGATGCCGACAAACTAATTCATGCATTCATGACCTCAAGACTATATTATTGTAATGCATTACTGGGAGGATGTCCAGCAAGTTCAATAAATAAACTTGAATTGGTTCAAAATGCATCTGCCAGAGTGCTGACTAGAACCAAGAAATATGATCACATTAGCCCCATTTTATCATCGTTACATTGGCTACCTGTTAAATTTGTATTCATTTTAAAATTCTATTAACTACATACAAAGCTTTGAATGGTCTAGCTCCACAGTACTTAAGTGACCTTCTGACAAGCTATATTCTATCAAGTTCATTACAATCACAAAATTCTGAATTGTTAATAGTTCCTAGAATACCAAAATCCACAAAAGGAGGTAGATCCTTTTCCTATTTAGCTTCAAAACTATGGAATAGTCTCCCTAACACTGTTCGGGACACAGACGCACTCACTTAAACAGTCTAGTTTAAGTCTAGACTAAAGACTCGTCTATTTAGCCAAGCATACACCTAATTTATCCATCTCACAATTAGGCTGCTTTAGTTAGGTCTGCCAGAACCAGAAACATCTATCATGATCTATAACTCTGCAAAAAATTGAATGGCATCTATTCTAATATAATTCTATTTGTTTCCATGTCTCAACCTCAGGATTCATATCCAGAGTTTACCAGAGCTGGCCAGATCCAGCTCCATTCCTGCTTGTTGTCGGATTCCACTGCTACATGTCACTGAGTGATGATGACAAACGACAGCCGGTGCTAGCCAGACATCACTTCATTATTTTACGATGGACTTCAGAGGATGAACTGATGCCAACTCCAACTGTAAGACATCAGATACTTCATATGCCACTGCCTGAACCATGGACTTAAGATGGACGCCCAACGAACTTCACCAAATTGACCTGCTGGTTGAACTGCTATGCACCTCAATGATCTGTGTCTGCATCACTTTTGTCTATTGATGGACTACGCTCTTGAAATGGAATACATAGACTATTAATTAATTGCCAACAAAAGCCTTCATCAGCCAACTAACAAAGGACAATGCATCCATGTGAACTTCTGCAGTTAATCCAGGATGGACTTCAAAGACATTAGTCATGAATCTGCTTTGAAACGATGTGTGCTTTGAAAAGCGCTATACAAATAAAAATTTGACTTGACATGCTTTTTCAGTTCTGCCCACAAATTTTGGATTGAGAAAATCGGAAATCGGATTGAGGTCAGGGCTTTGTGATGACCACTTTAATACCTTGACTTTATTGTCCTTAAGCCATTTTGCCAAAACTTTGGAGGTATGCTTGAGGTCATTGTCCATTTAGAAGACCCATTTTTGACCAAGCTTTATCTTCCTGGCTGATGTCTTGAGATGTTGCTTTAATATGTCCACACAATTTTCCTTCCTCGTGATGCCATCTATTTTGTGAAGTGCACCAGTCCCTCCTACAGCAAAGCACCCCACAACATGATGCTGCCACCCCCATGCTTCATAGTTGGGATGGTGTTCTTCAGCTTGCAAGCCTCACCCTTTTTCCTCCAATTTAACAATAGTCATTATGGCCAAACAGTTACATTTTTGTTTCATCAGACCAGAGGAAATTTCTCCAAAAAGTAAGACTTTGTCCCCATGTGCACTTGCAAACTTTAGTCTGGCTTTTTTATGGCAGTTTTGGAGCAGTGGCTTCTTCTTTGCTGAGCAGCCTTTCAGGTTATATCGATATAGGTCTCATTTTACTGTGGATATAGATACTTATCTACCTGTATCCTCCAGCATCTTCACAAGGTCCTTTCCTGTTGTTCTGGGATTGATTAGCACTTTTCACACCAAACTACGTTCATCTCTAGGAGACAGAATGCGTCTCCTTCCTGAGCGGTATGATGGCTGCGTGTTCCCATGGTGTTTATATTTGCGTACTATTGTTTGTGCAGATGAACGTGGTATTTGGAAATTGCTCCCAAGGATGACCAGACTTGTGGAGGTCCACAACTCTGAGGTCTTGGCTGATTTCTTTTGATTTTCCCATGATGTCAAGCAAAGAGGCACTGAGTTTGAAGGTAGGCCTTAAAATATATCCACAGGTACACCTCCAATTGTGTACACCTCATATCAGAAGCTAATTGGCTAATTGTCTAAAGGCTTGACATAATTTTCTGCTTAAAGGCACAGTTAACTTAGTGTATGTAAATTCTGACCAATGGAATTGTGACATAGTCAATTAAAAGTGAAACAATCTGTCTGTAAACAATTGTTGGAAAAATTACTCGTGTCATCCACAAAGTAGACGTCCTAAACGACTTGCCAAATGATATATTGTAACACTTCTCAGTGAAAGGAGGAGGCGAGAAGCAGATTTCCTGGTTCAGGTAAGCGTTTTATTCTCCTCACTGCAGCAGATACACTCTTTCAGGGTTTCCACGCTGTTCAATAATTCACTCTAAAAATAAACAAACTTCTTCACAATAATAAACTCTTGGCTTCACAATAGGATCTCTGGTACCCAGGCTCTCTCTCTCGTCTACTTGCAGTGTGCTCTATTTATGCCGCTCTCCCCATGCTCAATGAAATTAGAGACAGGTGTTAGACATAATTTAGCTCAGGTCTAAGCGCCCTTACCACTTTCTCTCTCTCCGGAGAGATGCTTGACCACGCCCCCGCTGCCACATATATATATATACCGTCAGCCAATTGTTAACGCAAAAGAAACCCCTTCTGCATCAGGGTCCTGATCACCCTGTCGGGGTTTATTGTGCAATAACATGCGGCTGACTGTACATGCTTATTACATGGCTACTAACCAAATAAATAAATACATGGACATAAAATATTGATTTGCGTTAAAATTATATAATCTGAGAACATAGAAATCGCTGAACAGCTGAAATCAACCGGTTTGTGTCGGAGTTCTGCTGGTGGTTTCTGTATCCACTTTATCCAGCTCATTACAAGACTACTTGCCAAATAAACAAATAAATGGACATGAAACATTGCTTTGAGTAGAAATTATTTTATTATCTTACTTGAAGAGATCATACAGTGATCCGAGAAGCAGGAGGGAAGGCTTGCAACACCAGGATAAGCGGTCTGATACGTGAATGTGCAGCTGTTACAGAGCAATAACAGACCATTAGATGGCACCATTGACCAGTCAGAATCGAGTATTCCAGACAGCTGTGTAATAAGTATATATAGTTTATAAATCATGACTTATGCAATCCAAGTGTCTCTTATAGATGTGAAACCATTTACATGTATGTACATATATAGTGAAAAAACATGCATAAATCCTTTCAGATTTTATGCTCATCTGGAAGAACAGATTAAAATCAATCAATAAAGTGCATATTTATTTTAATCAAGTGCATTTCACACAATTACAACTTGCATTATATGATTGCCAGATAAATGTTTTGATTAAAGGGTTCAGTGCATACATGAAATACTGTAGGTTGACTGAAAGGAGTGAACACAAAATCCACACATATAGTGGGGTCCACAAGACCATACTGATTTTTTTTCTTTTCATTTAAATCTGGATATAAACAGAATAACATAAAAAAAAAAAAAGTATGATTTTTAAAAAAATGGAAGGAAAGAAAAGTTATGATGTACAATGATTAAGAAATATTTAATATTCAGCACTGTTTCTAGGTCACTAATCAAATGCAAGCAAATTTGTGACATTCACCATGTTAACTGAAAGGTCAGATTTCTTTGTTTCCATTGAAACACACACAATGCTCTTTGGAACAATGCTAAATCATGATGGATAACATGGATTATCAGGTTTTGCACAAACTAGTGTAATTCATGCATTTTTATTCAACTTTTCAGTCAGATTGGTATGCTGATAATATGATTTGTAATGTATAATCTTGTATGAAATGAGAAAATGCAAACACTTTTTACTAGTGGTCTAAGACTTTAGAACTCCACTGTACATTTCTACACCTCTCTCTTTCCCTCTCTTTCTCTCTCACTCACAAATACACGCACACGCTTAGGCACACACCATAAGCTATCAAGTAGTTAAGGTACAGAGATAGTTATTCTAAAGTTCAAACATATTTTATCATAGACATACTGTATATATAAGACAATATATTCATTTGAAAAATAATAGAAGAAATAAAACAACATTACTGTTTTGAAACAACAATACTTTGGATCAACAGATGTTCCATGGGGCATGCTGGAAATGTATTGGTCAGAAGTTTTGCATACTGTATCCACTGATGCTTTATGGTATAACAGTGGTGATCGTCACTTTTTAATTGATTGGTCATTCATTGTTCATTGGTCACTGCTTTAGTGCAAATATAATGATTGGCTCTCAGTCCCTGCTTTGATTGAATGAGGCATTTGCCTTGATTGTCATTGTCTTACTGAGGTGACAAAAAGTCATAAATGTTTCATAAGAAATAATATTTCATAAGAAATGATATAGCACAAATCTGATTATGAAAACAATCACAAGACATGAATGACTTTAATGAAGACATTACAGCTGAGTAATCAGGAATTATTATGAAAGTAGAAAGCAGAATTGTGTTCTTAAATACCATAATAAGCTTCCCATTTTAATAGACGTGCTGCCAGGAACTCATGTCTATGATTCTGAAAAGACAATTGCTTAAAAATAGGGCAAAGGTCAATACACAATGCTTGGCGATCACATTTCATCATATACATTCCCATATGTCTGGAGCTAAATGCTGGGGTGACATTGATGCAAATATTGCACACTGTCATCAGATCTTAAATATCTTCCAAAAAAATATGGCTAAAATGAAATTTGTTTATGTCGAAAGTCAAATTAAGGGATTTTTTCCTAATCCGGTTTATTATCACAGTTTGTAAGGTCCAACCAACAGAGGAAAGCTTTCCTCAAATTTAGAGGGATTTGTTTTAAAGGATTTTTTAAGATTTTTTTTTAATTTCTTTTTTGTAAACATCAATATTTTGTGATTTTGCAATGCAATATCTACCTCTCTTTATCATGCTTTTTCAATGCAGCCTAGCCCAGTACTGGCCAAGGTTCTGACTCATATTTTCTTCATTTCCTAAAACCTGGACAGGCACAGAAATCCCTGGAGAGATCAAACCAAAAACAGAAAAGGGGAAAAACTTTACGCAATTTTGTCATTCAAAACTCTAATTAAATAAACTCATAGAAAATAAATCTTACAACAAGAATAAGAGAAGTAAAAATATGAATCCAAGAAAATAAATTGTAATCACAGGATCAAGTAAGAAGTAAAATAACCAGGTTTTTACTATGAGCAAGAACCCTACATTAAATAAAGGCATCATTTCCTAAATTCACAGTATGATACATTTTAAAATAAGGATTTATTTGTTAACATTATGCATTAGCTGTCATGAAATAACAATGAACAATGAATAATTTTACAACATTTATTAATCATGACTAATGTTAATTTATAAATATGCTTTAGTTCATTGTTAGTTCATAAGAGTTCAAAACGCTTAAGCTAATATTAACATATACAACTTATAATAAAGCAATATCACACAGACAAGAGTGCTGTATGTCCAGTTATCAGCACGGCTGTGATTTGACCGTACAGGTAATCACAACCAAACTGATAGTTGGACAATACAGCATTATTGAGAGAGTGATATTGCTTTTATACAACAGTTAAAAAAACAAGTAAATAAATAAGTAAGGAAAAACTTAGGACTTGAAAACCACACTTTAGAAATAGTAACAACTAGTTATTAGAGTTATTAGAGAAACAAGAAAGTGTGTGTATGAGGGAGAGAGATATAGACAGAAAGAGAGAGAGAGAGAGAGAGAGATTGAGTGTGTGATTACCTGCATCTGTTACAGTGATGAACATGCTGCGTCTGTTAGTTTAACTCTGTTCCTCAGCTGTAGTGTTATAGTAATCCGCTACGATCATGGAGTGATGCTTTCATACTTGATATTGGAATTATCCTACGAGTATTTCACTCACATTCAAGTGTTTTGTTGTCGGAGAGAAAACATGGAGGATGCTAGTTTCATTCTTGTATATTTCTTAGGGAACTCTTATTTTGACACTCACCTACGCAATGTTGAAAGTTTACATCTTCTCCCACTTGGAAACTTGTATCAAATAGGTGCCCTGAGTATGTTTGATTACCCCGTCTATCGCGACTCTCAGATGTGATTTGTAGTAATGCTGAAGCTGTTCATTTAACTATTATTTCTAAAATAGTGTAGTAGTAATCCTAGTGACCATGGAGTGACAGACAGTTCTGGATGACTTCAAAGAAATTTGCGCACTGACTGACAACACAGTTTGTCAACATCAGCTCAACTCGCTCATAGCACGCACAAGACAAATCTAGCAGCTCTTACATGGAAGTTTGTAATGCCACAAACACGAGCGGAGTAATACAAACAGAAAGCGTCCCAGTGCTGATGGTGTGAGCTATCAACACTCTTAGAACACCTCTCATCCAATCAGATTTGAGGACCGGAACTAGCTGTTGTATAATGTAATATATCAGTATAGAAATGAAATGTACAAAACTGTTGCCTTAACCAAAGTTAATGTATACGCTACAACCTTATTGTAAAATGGTTTATTGTAAAACCCACAGTATTCAATTCCAAAATGGTTTTGTATGATCATAAAAAGAATACATCTGATTTAATTAAAACAGTATTTTACTAGCTTGCAATAGACTGAACCACATACAATGGATGAGTTACAGATTGTTATGATCCTGGAACATGCCTAATAGAGTATAGCACCTTTAGAAAGTCAAGGAAGAGTAAATAGAATTACCTGTGCTGGTGTTAGCTGAAGGAGGAGGTGGCAGATGGGGAGAGGAGTAGGATGTCTCAAACGAGTGAGGTTCAGTTGGGGATGGAGGCAACATGCACAAGTAAGAGGCTGATGGAGAAGGAGCAGGCTGCTAAAGAATGACAAAGTTGAGTTCCATAGTGTTTATAAATAGTAAAAAAATATATATATATTTTAAAGTACACTATAACAGATAATAGTAAATTATACATTCAAGATAGTATTGCACTATGAAGAAGAAAGGCACATTTTCTTGATTATTATTGATGACAGTTCCATTCTCACCACCAGAGGGCACTAATACATTTTTGCCATGCTGAAATGTATGAATGGCAAAGCATTAGATGGCAAAATCACACATTTTAAATTAAGATGAGTGTTCAAAATTAAGACAAAAAGTATTTGGACACTTTCTGGTTATCAAACGTTAGTGGAATATTCCCATAGTTAATGTGATGAAGTACACCTGTGGTTACTCTACTAGGAAACGTGTGAATTTAAGGAGAACTGACTTCCATACATCCACTAAAAATCCCCTTTACACCAGCTGGTTAAAAGTAATTGTGAAAATTGCTCAGAATGCATCCGGTGTTTTAAGATGCCACATTCTTTTATATTTTATTATCTAATGCAGTGACTGTGTTGAGTGTAATCTAATTGGAAAGCAATTCATCTGATCTAATTACTTTTTGTCAAAAAAGTAGTGTAACATTACAATTTAAATTCTTGTAATCAGATTACAGTTACTGACATTTAATTAAATTAATAACTTTTAAGGAAATGCAAAATGTAAGTACATCGCTTGGGTTACATATTTCTAAAATAATATTAGTCATGTAGAATACATTTAAAACTTTAATTATTTTAATAGGTTATTGTTTATATTTACTTTGCCTTTTTGTGACAGCTGTAGGGCTTGCACCCCATAACGAGAACATTCAAAATATTATTTTGAATTTATTGAGCGGAAAGTATCTTAAACGTAATGTAATTAGTAATCTGATTGCTTTTTAATGAAATCATCGGAAAAGTAATCTGATTGCAATGTTAGAGAAGTAAATAGTATTTTGTAGTGGATAACTTTTTCGAGTAACTTATCCAACACTGTTCATGACATTCATATATTTTATGCGTCTTAAGTGCCCAAATACTGCTTTGCGCCTCAAACTGTATAGCCAACACAAATTGGTTACAATGGTGTGCTAAATAGAAATATTAATATCATAAAATGAGCACTGGAATCCTCACCTGGATCCCAGAGTAGACTGAGAGAGCATTATATCTGGGGAGAGCTTTCTCACTCTGACTGAGCATGGAATCTAAACAAACAGAAAGAAGACATGCACAATTATATTCTAAAGTTCCCTGTATGCAAGTGTCCCACATATGTAAACCTCCAAGCACACCTGCACTGTTGCCATGCTGATGATGATAGAAAGTTGAGTTAAAGGATGTGGTCAGCGCAGCATGTGTTTGAGTACAGGAAGTCCCACCCCCAGAACGCTTCTGGTTTCGCAGCTTCTCTTCTCGTCTCCATTTGGCTCTTCGATTGGAAAACCACACCTGTCAATCAAGGCCCAGAGAATGATTGGGGCGGATGAAATCAATGACCTATTTTACTATGGTCCTGATTTAAACACTTTACACATAGAAATGAAAAAGGGCTTTCCTCAATAATAATAAGGAAGAACACATACTTGTATCCGTGCCTCTGGAAGGTCGATTTTGTTTGCAAGTCGTTCTCTGGCAAAAACATCTGGATAATGCGTTCTCTCAAACTCTGTTAGATGAGATGTATCGATAGAAACATATAAAGTTTTGTAGTTCATGTTGAACAGATTTAATAGTTTCCCATAAATATTCACTGTTTCTTTGTATTTTCTAGTGTTCAAATTAACATGTTCAAAATATGCAGACGATGGGTTTTAATTTCACTCTTGTAGCTTCATTTCCTTCCCACAGACAGAATGGAAATGAATGATTTTAACAGAAGTTGTGTAGTGTGTGTGTGTGTGTGTGCTAAGAGTGATGTGATGTTTTTGTGTCCAGATTATTTAATACCTTCATTCCTATTAATTAATTCAAAAATGCATTAAAATGCAATTCAAACAATTACTTGTATACATTTCTTCCATCATGAACATGTTTTAAATTTATGAATTAACAATTTTATATTTTTGTGGGGCATAAATAAAAAAAATGTCAGGGTGATGTAACTATTGGAGATTGTAATAATTAAAAAAAAGTCCCATTAAAAGGCTGAAATAAAAAAAAAAAAACAATCTAACAATTTTTCAAAATCTAACTCTTTATTTTAAAAAGTGTGAGTAAAATATTCTATTAATATTACTAGATGATTATAACAAATTATATTTTATATTTATTAAATAAAATATATAATTTTTAGAAATTAATATAGTTTATTTTTTATTTATTTTATTTTCAGTTCAAACAGACAATGTTTTAAATACAACTCTTCTTACATTTTTGTTTTGTTTTGTTTTGTTTTTACCTTGAAAATGTTTTTGAAAACTTATTTTTTAAACAATGATTAAGATTAAGGATGATTAAGGACACTCACACAAGGTGTGAGGAAAATATTGTATTACTTTTTACTGAATCTTATAACACATTATATTAAAAAATAATTAAAAAAAAAAAGCTATACAATGGTTTAAACTATAAAATAAAATACAATTTATTGGCTGGTTTCTTAATGTTGGTGTTGTCATAAACACTGGTTTAGAAAAATGCATGAAATATTACATTTCCAAGGATTTGACATAAGTGTGTTAAATTATATTTTTTTCCTTGGACACCTGTATTTATCATTGACCTGAGTACCAGTTCGTAACAATACAACACTAGTGATTACTTATGATATTGGAAAGAAGATGAGACAATCTGATGCATTACATATAGATTTGCCTAGCCATTATCTATCTGTCCATCAAGGCTTCACAATCACAGCCCTCTGAGTTCTCACCTTTCTCCAGGGCTTCAATCTGTTCTGTTGTGAAGCTGGTTCTGTTGCGCTGAAGTTTCCTCTTCAGCTGCAGCCTCAGTTGAGACTCCTCCCTCTCATCTCTCTCTACCTGTCCTCCTCTTGCCATCCCCACATCCGTGTCCACCAGGCATCCATCTGACACTGAATAAATAACAGTTACTGAGGAGCGTAAATAATAGTTTAGCAAGCAATAGTGAAATGCAAATGGTTTAACACAGCGCTTTTCAACTGGTCGGTCGTGACCCAAAATGGGTCCCATGCCTGTTTTGAAAGAATCATTGACAGCAGGGGGAAAAAAAATCTGGTAAATGTTAATACATTTACACATTAAAATGTACGCATTTGGCAGAAGCTTTAATCCAAAGTGATTTACAGTGCATTCATGCAATATATTTTTTTCAGTTTGTGTGTTCCTTGAAATCGAACCCATGCTCTAGATAAGCTACAGGAACCCCATTTTAAAAATAAAAAAAATGCTACTATTCCTATAATTGTGCATAGTAAGATAGCAAAATAAATATGCTTATTAGCTGTTAAAAGGGAGGAGAAAACACCTCCCACTAACTTGTGTTGTTGACATCAAAGTCTATGTGCCAAATCAAACTCTACAGTATTTTGCAGCACATTCATCTGTCACTTGACTTGGTAGAAGCTACGTATAGCCAAATCAGGCAGATGCCAACATGAACAGGATGGGTGACATACCCTCATCCTCAAAAACCATTAACAAAACTATGCATGGTAAAAGTAAATATTGCTTAGACTAAATTAAATATGGATGCACTTGCAACTAGGAAAACAAGGTTTGTGTCAACCATCGAGTGGTTTCTGCAGTGAATTACTGGCTGCCATGAGCATGAAACTATCGAAATTAAAGAGACATTTAGAAACCAAAACTGTCAGTATCATAAATTGAATACATTGAAGGAAAAGTCCAGGTTCAATACAAGTTAAGCTCAATCGACAGCATATGTGGCATAATGTTGATTACCACACAAATGAATTTTGACTTGTCCCTACTTTTCTTTAAAAAAAAGCAAAAATATGGGTTACAGTGAGACACTTACAATGGAAGTGAATATGGTCAATTTTTGTAGAATTTAAAGGCATAAATGTGAAGCTTATAATTTTATAAAAGCACCCACATTATTTCTTCTGTTAAAACTCATGTATTATCTGAGCTGTAAAGTTGTTTAAATTATCATTTTTACAGTTGTTTTAGGGTTTTTTGACTATATCGTCATGGCAACGAAGTTGTAAAATTGGCATAACTTTACACAGAAAAGGTTAGTAAGTTATTTTATCACACGAAAATCATGTTAACACGTATATTGTTTATGTCTTGTATTTTAACGTTTTAACGTTTGCAGATTGGCCCCACTCACTTCCATTGCAAGTGCCTCACTGTAACCCAGATTGTTGCTTTTTTGTTTTTAAGAAAATACAATTTTTGTGGTAATCAACATTAAGCCACAAATGCTGTCTATTGAGCTCAACTTGTATTGTGCCCGGAATATTCCTTTAATAGTTCCTATTCTGTTTACTGTATGACATGTTAATAATTTTGTGTATTGTTGGGCCAGTGCACTTATGGTTACATTAATAACTTGTTTAAATATTTACATTTAAGGACATTTTGTTTTTTCTTGTTTTTGTTTTTTTTTCTACAATTTTGGTAGGCCTACCGTGTTGGGTCACCGCTTGATGTCTAATGTAAAATATGGGTTTTATAGCAAAACCAGTTGAAAACCACTGCTTGTTGCAAATATCAAAGGAAAAAACAGAATCCCTTTAATGTCTTTAATGCTTATGTGTCTTCACATAAACAGTCAAAGGAGGAAAGGTGGCAAGGAGCATAATGATCTTTACTATAAGGCTTTAAAAATCTCACCAGTGCTGTGCTGGGTGGGAACTGTGTCCTCTTGATGGTACCAGTCATTGGGTCCACTCCAGTTTGAACTGCTTTGGAGATTCAGCATGGTTAACCTTTCAAACATCATTAATTTTCCCACTACAGCCTCTGGATAAAAAGAAAGACAAGACTCTATAATATGATTTAGATTTCCCAAGAAAGAGCATGACCTTTGACCCTTGATTGACAGAGGGAAGGCAAAACAAATAGAGTGTGAGAAAAGCATAAGTTTATACATGGCTGGTATGGAAGTGAATTAGCATCATTCTGACAGAAAAAGAGTCTGTTACATGAGCACACTATAGTCACCCTCCTGCCAGTAGAACACATAAATGAGAAAGAAAGTAAGAGAGAGGTACTGGAAATGTATATTTATTGATATTTTAGTATTTATTCATGATGTCAACATATGCTTGCACTGAGTGTACAGATTTTGTGGAATGTTCAATATTTGTGAATAAAAAAGTTAGACAGACCTCTATTGTCACATATTGTCACAAGCGCTATATCTCAGTAACTATAAGGTTTTGAGTCAAAAGTCCAATTACACAAATGCTTGTTTTCTCAGGCAGTGATTTTGAACACCTACTTCAAAACTTAAATAAGGATAATTTTTGTGATTTCCATCCTCCAATCTAGCTTTCCACTATCATCATATTTTGTTGGGTAAAACCACATTATAGCATACATTTAGGCAAGGGTCAACTATATGTTGAAGGTCGATTTAAAGCAAAAGATGAAACTGTGTTCTCTGGACAAAGGTATTTCTCATAAATGTCAGTTAGAAGCAGGTTTTAAATGTTGTTTATACATTCTTCACAATTTCTGTTTTCAAAAACAATGGTTTACCTTTTCAATTGCTGTTTCATGAATCATTTTTTATTTTAAAAGATTTTTTAAACCGACCTCATATATTGTGACATTTCTGCTATAAGATCAATGTGTGTTTACATGGATAATATTTGTTTTTTTGTAGCCAAATCTTTAAGCTTAATGCCTATGCAGCATTTGACTTTCAAAAATTAACCTACTCAGAGACATATTCACTGCATTTTAAGTATTTTGACTCCTTTAGCCTATATATGTTTTCTTTTCTATCCTTTACATCTGTTTTTGTATCTTTACTCACATTTATCAACTCAGCATAACTGAGTTTTAAATGCTTGTACAAAAAAATATAAACAAGAAAAACAGTACAAATCTTACTCACCAATTGTTACAATACATGCAGCACATCTACTGAAGCAACAGCAATATAATCCCTGTTTTGAAGTCTTATTAAAGGTATCCTGCTCACTTGCTTTATTAAAGATGATCTGTGTGTGTGTGTGTGTGTGTGGAGTGAGAGAGAGATAGGGAGGAAGAGAATGGAGAAAGAGAGATGTACAGAGTTAGACGGGATGAAAAAGAGAGAGGGAGGGCTCAGGAGAGAAAAGCGTCTTCAGGCACTTTTGGCCTGGAAGTGAGGGAGAGAGAGAGAGGATGGGACAGAGAGAGGAAGAGTGACACAGTGAGTCAACATCAGTGTCAAATTTGAACTTAATGCCTGGGAAAGTAGAGCGAGCGAAAGAGAGAGAACAGCAATAAAACCACAAGAGATAATGGAGCTATAGAGGGAAAAGAGAAAGTGGGGAACGGCTCAGCACATAATTGAGCACAAATTAATATTAATTCACCTGCAGAGGTTAAAAAAGTGCAATTTGAGAGTGGAATTTATAAGGGTAATACTCATAAAGGGATGTTATCACATTATTCCTCTTCATAAATGCAGTCTTCACATTCTGTTCAGTTTAAAAAACTTGACATGATAAAACATTTTAACTTGACTGAATCTGTCTCATTTAATTTCAGTTCATCTAAATTAAAAAATAATTTAAAACATAATTAAGAACAGATTTTGGTAATACTTTACAATAAGGTTCCATTCATTATCATTAGTTAATGCATAATGTATCATGAACTACCAATGAACAATATATTTTTTACAGCATTTATTAATCTTTGTTAATGTTAAAAAAAATACAATTGTTCATAGTTAGTTCATGATAGTTTACACTGCATAATCTAATGTTAACATATACAACTTTTGATTTTAAAAATGTATTACTATTTGTTGAAACTAACATAACCCAAAATATATAAATGCTGTAAAAGTATTGTTTATTGTTAGTTCATGTTAACTAATGTTAACAAATTGAACCTTATTGTGAAGTGTTACCCAAATTCTTATTTGGTGAATACATTAAATCCTGGGTGGTCTATGAAGTACTGCAGGGGGTCCATTGAGAAGATAGATCAAACTAGGGTTGTCAATCAATGATATTTTTTATTTAATTTATTACACAATGTGCTGATTAACTAATCAAACTAATCACAATTAATAACATTTCTAATAGTTACTGAAAAGGGACCCCAAATAAAGCTTACTCAATATATAATAATCAAAATAATTATAAATGTAACGTACATAATAAATATAATAAAACATTGATTAGACAATACAAAAAGTGGCTTTTAAAGTCAATGTATTGTTTGTTTTTTTCCAATCCATTTGGTTGCATATAGCAACAGAATTCGTCTGCGGTGGACAAGGCTGTTCTTATTGGATGCATCCTTGCATTTTTGCTGTTCTATACACATGCTTCAGACAGCACTTTTGGAGCGTCTCACTTTTTAGAGCATCAGACAGATGCTTTTGCACTGTGGTTGTGTCGCATTTCACTGTTTTTTTTTAGCATCTCTAGCCATAGACGCTGCATTTTTAGCATGCTGTGTCAAGGTAAATGTAGTTTGAAATGTTCTGTAACAAGGTTAAGGTTGGGAAAGGAGGAGGCGGGAACCAGCTGAACAGTCAATATAATATTTAATAAGAACTTAAACAAAAAGACACACAACACAAACGCACACACTGCAGCTGCATGTGGCTCTCTCTCTCCTGAACTGCCATGTCCCGCTGCATTTATCCATCTCCTTGTCTGATTAGCCCGATTGGGGGTGGGGCGTGAGTAGTCACGGCCCGGCCCCACCCTCCTCCTCGTCACACATTCAAAAACACATCTCAGGGGGCCTGGGCAGCTCAGCGAGTAAAAACGCTGATTACACTCCCTGGAGTTGCAAGTTCGAATCCAGGGCATGCTGAGTGACTCCAGCCAGGTCTCCTAAGCAACCAAATTGGCCCGGTTGCTAGGGAGGGTATAGTCACATGGGGTAACCTCCTCATGGTCGCTATAATGTGGTTCGCTCTTGGTGGGGCACCTGGTGAGTTGTGCGTGGATGCTGCGGAGAATAGCGTGAAGCCCCCACATGCGTGATGTCTCCTCGGTAATGCGCTCAACAAGCCACGTGATAAGATGCGCGGATTGACGGTCTCAGGTGCGGAGGCAACTGAGATTCGTCCTCCGCCACCTGGATTTAGGCAAGTCACTACGCCACCACGAGGACTTATAGCGCATTGGGAATTGGGCATTCCAAATTGGGGAGAAAATAAATAAATAAATAAATAAATAACACATCTCAAAACCCCTGCATTCTACTATGCTGTGTCTAGCTCTGTAAACAGCTGTCATGTTGTTGTCTATACAGTATACTGAATTTTTTTTTTTGTTTTGTTTGTTTTTTTGGTTTACCTTCAATTCAATTTAATTGTGGTCATTAGTTCCACACAACGAAAATGAAATTCTTTAATATTAAATTAAAATATAGCCTCTACTTAAATACTTTGTGTACTGAAAACCTAACTCAGTTGAGTTAATTAACTTAAATTTTATCTATTCAAGTAACTCTATTGAACCTTGCAGCTTGTTGCTACAAATTAGCAGATTGCATGTATATATATATATATATATATATATATATATATATATATATATATATATATATATATATATATATATATATATACAGTGGTGTGAAAAAGTGTTTGCCCCCTTCCTGATTTCTTATTTTTTTGCATGTTTGTCACACTTAAATGTTTCAGATCATCAAACAAGTTTAAATATTAGTCAAAGATAACACAAGTAAACACAAAATGTAGTTTTTAAATGAAGGTTGTTATTATTAAGGGAAAACAAAATCCAAACCTACATGGCCCTGTGTGAAAAAGTGATTGCCCCCTAAACCTAATAACTGGTTGGGCCACCCTTAGCAGCAACAACTGCAATCAAGCGTTTGCGATAACTTGCAATGAGTCTTTTACAGCGCTGTGGAGGAATTTTGGCTCACTCATCTTTGCAGAATTGTTGTAATTCAGCCACATTGGAGGGTTTTCGAGCATGAACTGCCTTTTTAAGGTCATGCCACAGCATCTCAATAGGATTCAGGTCAGGACTTTGACTAGGCCACTCCAAAGTCTTCATTTTGTTTTTCTTCAGCCATTCAGAGGTGGACTTGCTGGTGTGTTTTGGATCATTGTCCTGCTGCAGAACCCAAGTTCGCTTCAGCTTGAGGTCACGAACAGATGGCCGGACATTCTCCTTCAGGATTTTTTGGTAGACAGCAGAATTCATGGTTCCATTTATCACAGCAAGTCTTCCAGGT
This sequence comes from Myxocyprinus asiaticus, assembly GCF_019703515.2. NCBI lineage: Eukaryota > Metazoa > Chordata > Actinopteri > Cypriniformes > Catostomidae > Myxocyprinus > Myxocyprinus asiaticus. The sequence goes on from NC_059375.1 coordinate 12,761,489, forward strand.
CCTGAAGCAGCAAAACAGCCCAGACCATCACACTACCACCACCATATTTTACTGTTGGTATGATGTTCTTTTTCTGAAATGCGGTGTTACTTTTATGCCAGATGTAATGGGACACACACCTTCCAAAAAGTTCAACTTTTGTCTCGTCAGTCCACAGAGTATTTTCCCAAAAGTCTTGGGGATCGTCAAGATGTTTTCTGGCAAAAATGAGACGAGCCTTAATGTTCTTTTTGCTCAGCAGTGGTTTTCGTCTTGGAACTCTGCCATGCAGGCCATTTTTGCCCAGTCTCTTTCTTATGGTGGAGTCATGAACACTGACCTTAACTGAGGCAAGTGAGGCCTGCAGTTCTTTGGATGTTGTTGTGGGGTCTTTTGTGACCTCTTGGATGAGTCGTCGCTGCGCTCTTGGGGTAATTTTGGTCGGCCGGCCACTCCTGGGAAGGTTCACCACTGTTCCATGTTTTCACCATTTGTGGATAATGGCTCTCACTGTGGTTCTCTGGAGTCCCAAAGCTTTAGAAATGGCTTTATAACCTTTTCCAGACTGATAGATCTCAGTTACTTTCTTTCTTATTTGTTCTTGAATTTCTTTGGATCTCGGCATGATGTCTAGATTTTGAAGATCTTTGGGTCTACTTCACTTTGTCAGGCAGGTCCTATTTAAGTGATTTCTTGATTGAGAACAGGTGTGGCAGTAATCAGGCCTGGATGTGGCTAGAGAAATTGAACTCAGGTGTGATAAACCACAGTTAAGTTATGTTTTAACAGGTGGGGCAAACACTTTTTCACACAGGGCCATGTAGGTTTGGATTTTGTTTTCCCTTAATAATAACAACCTTCATTTAAAAACTGCATTTTGTGTTTACTTGTGTTATCTTTGACTAATATTTAAACTTGTTTGATGATCTGAAACATTTAAGTGTGACAAACATGCAAAAAAATAAGAAATCAGGAAGGGGGCAAACACTTTTTCACACCACTGTATATATATATATAGTTGTGCTCAAAAGTTTGCATACCCTTGGAGAATTGGTAATATATGTACCATTTTTAAAGAAAACATGAGTGAGCAGGCAAAACACATTTCTTTTATTTCTTATGGGATTCATATTCAACTGTAGGTTATATCAGGATGGCACAATCATAAAACAAAACATGGCAACAGAGAAAAAAATTAAATGACCCCTGTTCAAAAGTCTGCATACCCTTAGTTCTTAATACTGTGTATTGCCCCCTTTAGCATAAATGACAGTGTGCAGTCTTTTGTAATAGTTGTCTATGAGGCCCCAAATTCTTGCAGGTGGTATAGCTGCCCATTCGTCTTGGCAAAATGCCTCCAGATCATGCAAAGTCTTTGGTCGTCTTGCACGAACTGCACGTTTGAGGTCTCCCCAGAGTAGCTCGATAATATTAAGGTCAGGAGACTGTGATGGCCACTCCAGAACCTTCACCTTTTTCTGCTGTAACCACTGGAGGGTCAACTTGGCCTTGTGCTTAGGGTCATTGTCGTGCTGGAAAGTCCAAGAGCGTCCCATGTGCCGCTTTCATGCAGAAGAATGCAAATTGTCTGCCAGTATTTTCTGATAACATGCTTCATTCAACTTGCCATCAATTTTCACAAGATTCCCCATGCCTTTAGAACTCACACACCCCCAAAACATCAGTGAGCCACCACCATGCTTCACACTGGGGATGGTATTCTTTTCACTATAGGCCTTGTTGACTCCTCTCCAAACATAGCGCTTATGGTTGTGACCATAAAGCTCTATTTTTTGCCGCAGTAAAGGCTTCTTTCTGGCAACTCAACCATGCAGCTCATTTTTGTTCAAGTATCGTTGTATTGTGCTCCTTGAAACAACCACACAGTCTTTTTCCAGAGCAGCCTGTATTTCTCCTGAGGTTACCTGTGGGTTTTTCTTTGTATCCCGAACAATTCTTCTGGCAGTTGTGGCTGAAATCTTTCTTGGTCTACCTGACCTTGGCTTGGTATCAAGAGATCCCCGAACTTTCCACTTCTTAATAAGTGATTGAACAGTACTAATTGGCATTTTCAAGGCTTTGGATATCTTTTTATATCCTTTTCCATCTTTATAAAGTTCCATTACCTTGTTACACAGGTCTTTTGACAGTCCTATTCTGCTCCCCATGGCTCAGTATCTAGCCTGCTCAGTGCATCCATGTTAGGGCTAACAAACTCATTGATTATTTATACACAGACACTAATTGCAATTTAAAAAGCCACAGGTGTGGGAAATTAATCTTTAATTGCCATTTAAACCAGTGTGTGTCACCTTGTGTGTCTGTAACAAGGTCAAACATTCAAGGGTATGTAAACTTTTGATCAGGGCCATTTGGGTGATTTCTGTTATCATTATGATTTAAAAAGGAGCCAAACAACTATGTGATAATAAATGGCTTCATATGATCACTATCCTTAAATAAAAGACAGTTTTTTGCATGATCAGTCATATTTTCAAAATGAGTGCCAAAATTTCACAATTTCTGTCAGGGTATGCAAACTTTTGAGCACAACTGTTTATACAGTACTGTGCAAAAGTCATAGGCACATAAGATTTTTCACAAAAGCATTTGTCTTAAGATGGTTATTTATATCTTCAGCTTTAGTGTGTCAATTGGAAATATAAATGTTAGACTCCCAAACATTACTTTTGCAAATAGACAAGATTAGAACAAGGAGCCCTGCAACAGATGTCATGGCCCCCACAATGCCCCCCACTGAATACTGTGTCTATCTGAGATTACATATAGAGACAGAAGCAATTGAGACAGCCTAAATAGATAGAAGAACTGTGGCGAATTCTCCAAGAAGCTTGAAACATCCTATCTGCCAGCAACCAAGAAAAACTGTGTCCAGGTGTACCTAGGAGAATTGGTGCTGTTTTGAAGGCAAAGGTGGTCACACCAAATATTAGTTTAGCTTTTTTATGTTTACTGGACATTGTATGACATTAAGTGATCAATTAAAACTATTTATGTCATTATTTCTGAAGACATCCTCACTATGCAACATTTTTCACAAGTGCCTAAAACTTTTGCACAGTATTGTATATATATATATATATATATATATATATATATATATATATATATATATATATATATATATATACACTGTTAAACTCAGTTTTTTACATTTCCTGACATTTAATCGTAGAAAACATTCCCTGTCTTAGGTCAGTTAGGATCACTACTTTATTTTAAGAATGTGAAATGTAGGAGTCGCGTGGCGCCATGCGAGGGCCGGATGTGTGAATGGTGAGCTCTGCGCACTTTGCTAGTTTTTAATAATTTTTATGTCATAAACCCTTGAAATTCATACACCTTGCTACATAACTGTTCTATGAATTCAACATGGCAAAGAATTAAAAATCCTCGGGCTCAGGAGATATTAAAAGATACTTATGTGCTCAAGCTGATACCTCTGACAGGCCCGCATACCAGGGACTCGGTTTGGACGGTGCAGTGGGAGAAATCCAGCAGCAACTGGCGAGCATGTCTGTAATGCTGATGAAGGTTGTAGCGGACCTGGAGGATCTTGCTGTAATACGTTGATCGATTACGGAGATGGAGGTGAAATTCTTGAATTGGTTACAAGACTGTCGGACGTCAAGAGGCAGATCGATTATCTGGAGTCATCGGAGAGGGAATTAGCTGCTAATCTGCTAGCAACCAAGACAGACTTGGATTTGGGAAATACTGGAAGATTTAGAGAATCGTAATCGCCGAAACAACGTCTGAATTGTTGGAATTCCTGAGCATGAAGAAGGTCAAGATATGGTGAAATTCCTAGACGAGCTCTTCCCGAGTATGCTCAACATAACAGGCTGGAAATCGAACAAGCTCACAGAGTCCCGGCTCGCAGATCCACTGAGGGAGACAGGCCCTGATCAATTCTGGCCAAATTTCTGAGATCATCCGATAAAGATCTTGTGTTACGTGAGGCGAGGAGCAAAGGAAGTCTTTCTTGGAAGAACCACAGCATTTTCTTGTTCCCAGACTTTGCGAATTCGACAAGAGAGAAACGTGATTGACTCAAGGAATGCAAGAAACACTTACATCAATAGAAGATTGCTTTTGCACTGATGTATCCGGCCAAGCTCAGAACAGATACCAAGGATGGCTGCAAAGTATTTACATGTCCCCAGCAAGCATTGTCTTTCATAGAGACAATGGGGTGAGTGAGCCATTTGGTGATTTTCATGTGGCCCCCAAGTGAGCTCGTCTCGCTAAATATACACTTGACTGTCTGAGGAAGCTGGGCACCATTTTTGTTTCTTTTTGTGATGGCTCCGCCTAGCAGCTGGAGTTTGTATTTTGTAGTAACACTCCTTCAAGAAACTTTTGAATTGACGGAGGATTGCTTTGCACTGATGTTCCTGGCCAAATTGAGAATGGATACTAAGGATGGCCGCAGGGTATTTGCATGCCCACAGCAAGCGATGTCTTTCATAAAACTGATGGACTGAGGAAGTCATGGTCTGTTTCTCACGTGGCCCCCAAGTGAACTTGTCTCACTGAACATACACTTGACCATCCGAGGAAGCTGGTCACCTGTTTTGTTTCTTTTTGTGCTGGTTCCGCCTAGCGGCTGGAGTTTGTTTTGTGGAATAACACTCCTTCAGGACAGTTGTGGATGAATCTGCTCATTCTTTGTGTTTATACCTCCTACTGGGGGTAATGTGAATGGGTTGGGGCACCCCATAAAAAGAAGGGAGTTATCAGTTATTTTCTTAAGCGTAAGAAATATGATTTAGTGTTTCTTCAAGAAATGCATCTTTCCCCACAGGAAGCTGAAAAATTTGGGAAGATATGGGGTGGACATGTTTTCTTTAGTGCTGGCTCAAGTAACAGCAGGGGAGTCATTACACTTATAAGTAAACATCTACAATTCTAATGTCTCAAACTGAGTAAAGATAAATTAGGAAGAGTCATTATTGTTTTAGCTGAAATTCAGGGGCAAAGGTTGATTTTGGCTAATATTTACACACCTAACGCTGATGATCAGGGCTTTTTTATAGATCTTGAAGGGATGTTGCAAGCCGTTGGCACCTCTCATAATATAATATTGGGAGGAGACTTTAGTCTATTGATGGACTCAGTCCTTGTTCATAGTGAAGCAAAAGTGTGTAAGCCCCCTAGAGCAACACTGTGTAAAAATCTTGGTCTTGCAGATATTTGGAGACTTTTTAACCCATCTGGTAGGGACTATAAATTTTTTTCATCATTTCATAAGATTTATTCTAGAATAGATTTTCTTTTTATATCTAAGTCCCTCATTTCACCTGCTGTTGACTTCTCAATTAGAAACATCTTAGTCTCAGATCATGCTCTGGTGAGTTTAGAGGTATTGCCACATATGGAGAAAAATAAATCATATAGTTGCCACTTTAATGTATCCCTTTTGCAAAATCCTGAATTCCAACAAATGTTAAAGGTTGATATCAATGTTTATATGGAGACCAATTGGTCCTCAGTATCTTCTGTGGGCATGGCGTGGGAGGCTCTTAAGGCGGTTCTTAGGGGTCGGATCATACAGTATGCCTCATAAAAAAATACAAAGCATGAGAACTCGTGGAATTGGAAGAGAATATTAAAAGGCAGAGCTGAAGCATGATGGCCTCAGAGAACTGACCCAATTGAAATACAGATATAAACTTATTTTGTCATGGAAGGTGGAGTTTTGGTTATTTAGGGCAAGACTTTCAGTCAGGGGACAAAGCAGGAAAACTTTTGGCTAGATATATAATGCAGAGAGAGTCTTTTTCTACCATTCCCTCCCTGGTGGTGAAATATTTACCTCAGCCATTGATATTAATAATGCTTTTAAAGAGTTCTATCTTGATCTTTATAGTTCCACATCTTCGTCTACTGATGAAGATATTATAAACTTTGTGGAACCTCTAGAACTCCCTAAATTGACAACTGAGCAAAAAAATTCTCTTGATTCTGAGATAAACTTGGAAGAGCTTGATGAGGTAATTAAGGCCCTGCCCACAGGCAAGTCTCCGGGGCCAGATGGCTTTGCCGCTGAATTTTTTAGATCTTATGCTACAGAACTGGCTCCACTTTTGTTAGAATGGAAAGCTTCCACCAACCATGAGCACGGATCAGTCTGATTCATAAAAAGGACAAAGATCCAAGCGAGTGTAAGAGTTACCCTCCAATTTCCCTGATCCAGCTAGACATTAAAATATTGTAAAAGTTCCTGGCCCACATGACTACACATGCCAAAGTGTCCTTGGGCAAGACACTGGACCCCAATTTGCTCCCAATGGCAGTCTAGCACCTTGCATGGCAGCTCTGCCATCATTGGTGTGTGAGTGTGTGAATGAGTTACAGTGTAAAGCACTTTGGAACCACTAAGGTTAAAAAAGCACTATGTAAGTGCAGACCATTACCATCCCAGCAGGGTTGCCCTCTTTCCCCATTATTGTTCTGTCTTGCCCTGGAACCATTAGCAGCCACGATAAGAAAGGAGGAGGATTTTCCAGGGGTGATGGCGGGAGGTATGGCACATAAGCTTTTGCTTTACGCAGATGATATTTTATTATTCAACTCCAACCCCACTAGATCTATGCCTTGCCTCCACAGAATTATTCATTCCTTTTCTAAATTCTCAGGATACAAAGTAAATTCGTCTAAATCCGAAGCTTTGGCTCTGACAGCATACTGCACAGTAACGGCTTTCCAGCCAGGCGCCCCCCGGTGGCCCAAACAGGGCATTAATTATTTGGGTATTTTATTCCCAGCAAATTTGCCTAATTTAGTTAGAGTTCATTTTGACCCTTTAATGAAACGTTTTTCGTGCAATGTGGGCAGGTAGGCTTCATTACATTTATTGATGATTGGGAAGGTTAATGTTATTAAATGAACTGTATTCCAAAATTCAACTACCTGCTACAGTCACTCCCTATAGATGTTCCCCTCTCTTATGTCAAGCAATTTGAGAGCATAGCGAAGTCTTTCATTTGGAATGGTAAGCATCCCAGATTACATTTCAGTAAGCTGCATAGGCCAATTGACAAAGTTGGGCTAGGCCTACCCAAGATTTTGTTTTATTATTATGCGTTCAGTCTCAGACATTTGGCTCATTGATGGAAACCTGAAAGAGCCCCTCCCTGGTTTTGTATTGAACAGGAAGTTCTTGCCCCTATTTTGCCATTGCAAAGCCTTTTTTATCAATATAATTGGAGAAGTTAAATTACATCCCGTTATCTCGCATTTGCACTCGGTATGGACAAAAGTGTCCAGAGTGTTTAATTCAGATATTTATAAAAATGTTGCCTCAAGCTTATGGCTGAACCCCAAACTACGTATAAATAAGTCCCCTTTCTGCTGGTCGGAGTGGATTGTGAGGGGGGTTACTACACTCGGTGACCTATATGAGGGTAGTGTGTTGAGATCCTTTGAAAATTTGGTTCAACATTTTGGGATCCACAGATCTCCGTTTTTTAGGTATCTACAGCTGCGCCACTTGCTCTGTACTATATTTGGGAATAGCATACACCCCTCTAAAGTGGCAGATACTATGAGAGTGGTGATTACTGCTTTTGGAAGAGGTCATGAGGCATCAGTGTATTACTTCCTGTTAATTCAGAGTCTGAGGGACAGAGCCTCAACCACTCTCAAGAGATTATGGGAGAAAGATTTAAACTTGGAATTGGAGAAGGGAGAGTGAGCAAGGATTCTAAAAAATGTCAAGTCTGCATCTAGAGACGCAAGGGTGCACTTTATGCAATTCAAGATTTTAGATCGGTTCTATTGGACCCCCTCTAGATTGCATAGGCTTGGTCTTAAAGACACACCCACCTGCTGGCGATGCCAATCAGAGGATGGAGACATAACCCATGTCTTTTGGGGGTGTGTTGAGATCCAGGAGTTTTGGTTAAAGGTTCAGAGTCTGGTGTGCGATGTATTAGGCACTCGGGTATCATTTTGCCCCAGACTCTGTATTTTGGGCGATGGGGCGGTCATCGACATTCAAAATAGACACATAAAGAGTTGTGTCTTAACCAGTGTCATGATTGCCAGGCAGATCATTTTAAGGGGCTAGAGGTCAGCTGGAGCACCCTGTTTTCAGGAGTGGTGCTCGGAGATGGGAAAGGTGACGGCCTTTAAGGAGGTGTCAATTAGAAGAATGGGGAAGTACAGCGTGTTCGTGGAAAAATGGGGCGGGTATATGTGGTGATTATTATTATTATATTTTTTATTTTTTTATTTTTTTGTGCGCGTGTGTGTCTATATCATTTGCGACCACTGGGATGTTGATGGGGCCAGGGTGGGATTGGAGATTGGGAGGGGGAGGGGTAATAGTGGGGGGTTAAGATTGATTCTGTGTATATACTGTATGTTTTGTTTTTCTGTGTTCATTTATGTGAAATGTCAGAATAATAGTAGAGAGAATGATTTTATTTCTTTCATCACATTCCCAGTGGGTCAGAAGTTTACATACACTTTGTTAGTATTTGGTAGCATTGCCATTAAATTGTTTAACTTGGGTCAAACGTTCTGGGTAGCCTTCCACAAGCTACTCACAGTAACACAATAAATCGTGAGATGCAACTTCTCAGCGAGTGCTAATTACTACTGTGTTGACTCATTTGTATGTACTGTATTTTCCCAAATCAGTCGCCAGACAGAGAAAAAAGATTCAGAAAGAAATCTCAGTATAGACTATTATTTCTTTTGATAGGGATAATTTTAAATAAAACTAAATTAAATTGAATTGACAAATTGAAAATGAAATTGAAATAGAAATAAAAACTAAATAAAAATTTGAAGCATAATAACCTTGTTTGTAATGAATAATGCAACTTTCACTTTCTTTAGTCTATGTTAGAGTGGAGGGGAAAAAGCAACAAATAACAGAACGCAATAAGAATTGTGTTGAAGGACAGTTTTGTCTTCGTACACCTAAAGCATATGCTTTCATTCTGAAACCACTTTAAAGTCTGTTCAGAAGGATACTAATCATAAAATGTATATATGAAATGCAAGGGGTTTTTGTTACATTTATATTGACAAACTGTTTTTCTTAGTTGTGAAGTGTAAAATAAGATTAAAATATTGATGTTGAGTTTACGGTTACAATTTTAATTCTGATTCATATACAGATTAATTTGGACTCGGACTCGACTCGGACTCGATTGTTTAAAGACTCGGACTTGACTCGGACTCGACTAAGGTGGACTCGAACACAACACTAATGGTAACCTTCAATAAAAAATTCAACATGACAGAACATTAAACACTAACAAGTCTCTTACTTGTTTTATTTTGCATAGAAATACATTCAAATAACACTTAATTTAAAAATGTACTCTCCCAATCAGTCCCATGCACAAGATGCTGGGAACTGAAAATCCTCTGCCTGGTTTCAGCAATACATTGATGCAACAAATATTATTCACATAGTCCCAACACAATTGGATTAAGTGAACATAGATGGATTGTTCACAATAAAATTGAGACCAAATGCTAAAGAGTTTTGTTGCATTAGCTCATTTTAAATAAGTTAATTGAGCAAGCAGTAAAAATCAGGTTGTGTGAACACCATCCATTAGAAGTCTGAATCCATTTCAACATTTCATAGCAATGTGATAATTTTCCTTTTCGATGACTGTGATGAATATCACTTGGACTTTACACAATATAATTATGTTCTCATCTCAAACAATAATGTTTTAAGTTGATTTCAAGAGTACTGGTTTAGTATTTTCAATAGTTACTTTTCCCCTTTGTACTGTGCATTGCCTGTAAAGCTGAAGTTGCACTGACTGCCCCCAGAAAAACTAGAAACTCAAAAAAAACATGAAGGTGGAACTTCGAGCTTAAATTGCTCCATTGGTAGGAAAATTCCTTATTATGGAATTTACATAAGGCCAGAGAGCATGGTTAATTGCGTAAAAAATATTTTTTTTACGCTTTATTTTTTATATCATCGGTTGCGCTGAATTAACATGTTAAATTGACAGCCAAAAAAGAGAGCAATGAGAGTTAGATGAGGTTATAAATAAACCTCACTTATATGTGTGTGGCTTTGGGTTGGGGAACGGGGGATGCCAGATCACTTTATTTCTGCCTGACGAGACTTTAAATCTCTTAACTCTCTCTATAATACACACATCTTGTATCAAGCAGTTACATATTAAGAACGCCCTCTATTCCTCTAAAGTGAAATTTTTGAAATCATTTTGCTACACAGAAGCAAAAAAGTTTGGTATTTATCTGAAAAGTATTTCAATTTTACTGACTCATTTAAGATGTTGGGAAGGAAAAGAGCACAAGAAAAGGGAGTTTGAGATTTTTGTTTGAAATAACACAAGATGGATTTTGTATTAGCTTTGTAAAGACATTCATACGGAGTCAAAATTAATAATTTTCTACACAACTAATTTAAAGTATTTAAGCATAAGCTTTTAGATCAAAAGGTTTTTAAGGTCACAAGAAATATAAATTCAATCAAGTCTGTCTAAACGCTTGACTAGAAGCACTTGACTATTAAGCTATCCTATGTCATACATATTAGAAATTGTATAGGATTGTTGGCTTAAATAGTTTATTTTTTACTATGAGACTGTGTGCTCAGGTCATTGGGGAATATGGTTGTTCTTGTGCATGTGTGTATTTGGGAGTCTGTGTGACCATGTGTCCATGCGTGTGAAAGTGTTTGCGTGTGGATTTTCTTGCAAAGATTAACATAGCTTTAGGGCATGCATATTTTTTTGCATAAAACAATATCTCTCTCTTCCTCTTTTTATAGTACTGGGGTGAAAGTGTGTGTGTAGGGGGGATGCTATAGAGGGAGACGGGGTGGTCACCATAGCAACCATGCCATGACAAATATTCATCAAGTCTTTAAAACAAAGCCGAGCGGAATAGCTTTATCCAATAACTCATGTAATTCATCCTGGGACAGCCTGCAGAAAGATGATTACATATGCAATCACTGAACTCCAGAGAATTTATACATGAGCATTTTTTTTTCCTATACAGTTTTCTATGTGGTCTGGCCATTTAAATCAAGCTCTCCCTTCCATTTTTGATTATTAGTAATCTTGCTTTTTTCCTCAAACTCGGTGGAACCAATGCTTCCTTCAACACTTTCTTGCCGTGTCTTTACATTGTTCTTTTCTCTTATGCTCCCTCTCCTTCACTCTTTTACTAGTGTTGTGTTGCCCCTGGTGACACTGTGGTGCATCTCCCTCCCCTCTGTCCCTGTCACCTTCAATTGTGCTGTAAAAGTAGACACAATGCCTGAGGCAAGAGAGAGCATGAGAGGAAGCAAAAGAGAGACAGAGAGACACAGCAACAGCACAACATCAGAGGGAGCAGTGTTAGAAATGAATTGTTTTATTGAGGGGCAATATTTTCCCTCTGAAATTAATTTTCAGGGTTTTTTTCCCCTAACCACACTGTCAGAAAAAAATTGGCAAAAATGTTAATTTTTTGGGATACAACAGTTTGTCACTGGGGCAGTACCCTCTAAGGTACCTCTGTACCTTCTTTACACCTGTTGATGTGCATGCCCCCCAGAACTGATGTCACTTTGCTTAAATTAGTTCACATTTACTATATAGTCTAGTCAAAAAAGAGTTAATAATGTTGACAAATTATACAGATGTATAATTTGTCAACATTATGAACAATTTTGAAATCAATCAACCAGATCAACATTAAATACAAACTTAGCTGTAAATAATGCCCCAGATATGATAACACAATAAAAACTCTGTTCGAACAACATGATCACACTGTCACCGGAGTCAAGGAAGGACCCAAGATGCAGAGTCAGTTTATTAACACAAGGCAGTAATCAAACAGACAGAGAAACAGGGATCGTCCGGCACTGACTGCAGTGGGGTGAAGAGCAACGAGGAAGTGGAGCTTGACAGGTGATGAAGGGGAGTGATAGAAGCCGTGCACTTGACCGGAGGTGAGGGATGGTGAGGGATGGCTGGACCCCCTGGCGCTGAGTAGATGGATAAGCGATCAGCAGAACGATATGAAGAGTGATCCACAGACTGGCGAAGATCAGACCAACCAATAGACTGGCACAGGAGGAAACACACAACACAGTGCATAGACAGACCGGGTTAGACAGAGTGAGGTACTCAGACACAACACAATAATCTGGCAAAGAAAATGACACACTAAGGGGTTTAAATAGAGCAAAGAAAATGAATAACAGCTGTTGCTAATCAGCCGAAAGCGCCAGGGTAGTCAGAGCAATGCTGATATGGCTGATCAGCAACAGCTGGCCACATACGAGGAAAAAATGGAAACAAACACACAGGACAAACTGGTGACTCACCAACCGTGACAGTACCCCCCACCCACGGGTGCAGTGGACCCACCACGATGACGATGGAAGTCATCAAACAAAGGGAACAAAGGCGGCTGGTAGCCCAGACAACACTGGAAGGGCGATAAGCCCGTAGATGAGCAAAAGGAATTGTGGGTGGACTCCACCCAGACAAGTTGGGAACTGCAAGACAAAAAATTCCAGGAAGCCATGCACCGCAACGTCCTCTCCAAGTCCTGATTTGCCCACTCCGCCTGACCGTTAGTCTGGGGATGAAACCCAGAAGACAGAGTCACCTTCACCCCCAGCTGTCGACAGAACTCTGCCCAAATCTTAGACACAAATTGGGCCCCCTGTCAGAAACCATGTCTAAAGGGAGGCCATGGATGCAAAAGACATGGTTAACAACTTCAACTGCTGTCTCCCTAGCTGACGGTAATTTGGTGAGGGGAATAAAATGAGCCGCCTTCGAGAACTGGTCCACCATGGTCAGAACGACCATGTTGCCATGGGAGGGGGGTAAACCGGTAACAAAATCCATTGCAATGTGAGACCAGGGTCTCGAAGGAACTGACAGAGGTTGGAGGAGAATCTCTGTCTAATCAAGACCTGAGTACGGTCGCCCCCCGTGTGACAGGCTACGTTGGATGAATGTCTCCAACGTAGGACATGTGTGCGGACCGATCAAGGAGCAAACAGCAGACCCGCTGGGCACTCCGTGGGAATGGCGGTCTTGCGTAAAGCGGAACAGACTTTGGACTCCACTTCCCAGGACACCATGCCCACCACCCATGATGGAGGGAGAATGGTATCCAGGGCTTCAGTGGAGGTATCGACTTCAAAACATCGAGACAGAGCCTCGAGTTTGTTGTTTTTAGAACCCAGCTGATAGGAAAGCACAAAGTCGAAAATCCAAAAAAACAGTGCCCAACATGCCTGCCTGGAATTTAGATGTTTGGTTGCGCAAATATATTTGAGGTTCTTATGATCAGTCCACACCACGAAAGGCACCCCTGATCCCTCTAACCAATGGTGCCACTCACCCAACACCAGCCTGACAGCCAACAATTCACGATTGCCCACATTGTAATTCTGTTCCAGGGTTTTTGACGATGTGAAAAATAAGCACATGGGTGCATCTTTTCATCTGAGGAAGAACTGCCACATGCCCACCTCTGACGCATCCACCTCCACCACAAACTGTCACGAGGGATCAGGGGAAATAAGAATTGGAGCCGAACAAAAACTCTCTTTAAGTTTAGAAATGCAGATTGAGCCCAAGGTGATCACTTAAAAGGAACCTTGGTGGAGTTGAGATCCATCATAGGTGTAGCGAGCTAACTGAAATTCTGGACAAACCAGCAATAAAATTTGCAAACCCCAGAAACCTCTGAACAGCTCTCCGGGAATCTGGGGTTGGCCAATCTGAGATGGCCCTGACCTTGCTGGGATCCATACGGACTCCCTCAGATGAAATAATGAACCCCAGGAATGGATCCGACTGTGCGTGGAAAACATACTTCTCAACCTTAATGAAAAGCCGATTCTCTAACAGCCGCCGAAGCACACTCCTGACGTGCTGGACATGGTCCTGGATACTCTGGGAGAAGATCAGAATATCATCCAGATAGACATAAACTGATCGACCATGTCATGAAGTACATCATTAACGAGCCCCTGGAAAACAGCCGGGGTGTTGGCCAAGCTGAAATTCATAACCAAGTACTCAAAGTGCCCCCTAGTGGTGTTAAATGCTGTCCTCCACTCATCCCCCTCCTTGATCGGGACAAGGTGATAAGCACTGCATAGGTCCAACTTCGTAACCTGCATGAGTTTGAAAGATGAGGACATCAACGGCAAAGGATAACGATTCTTTATCATGATGTCATTCAGCCCCCGTTAATCAATGCAAGGTCTAAGCGAACCATCCTTCTTCTCCACAAAGAAGAACCCCGCCCCTGCCGGTGAAGAGGAAGGACAAATGATACCGGCTGCCAGAGACTCATTGATATACCTTTCCATGACTTCCCTCTCTGGAACAGAAAGCGAATAAAGCTGGCCCGAGGCAGAGAAGTATCCGGAAGCAGGTTGATCGCACAGCCATACGTGCGGTGAGGAGGGAGGGAAGTGGTGTGGGACCGACTGACCCTCAGGTCATGGTAAGCCACTGGTACCCCAGACAAGTCCACTAGTGCATCCTGTGACACAGAACAAGACTTGACTTGGGAAACAGAATAAGACAAATAGTCAGACAGACAATAAGTACTCCAGGCCAGCACAGAGCTCTTGGACCAATCAATGTGTGGGTTGTGGATTACCAGCCAGGGGTGTCCAAGCACGACCGGAGAGGAAGGAGACTTGAGGAGTAAAAACGTGATGCTCTCAGAATGGTGTCCAGACATGAGGATGAGAGGCAGTGTGGAGTGGGTGACCATAGAGAGGGGAGTCCCGCTGATGGTGCGAGCGGAGATAGGCTCCTCCAAGGAAACGGTAGGAATATTCCACTTGTAGGCCAGTTCAACGTCCATAAAATTTCCCTCAGCCCCAGAGTCGACCAGAGCTGAAAACTCTTGACTTGACAAACCCCACTGCATCGTGCCGGGAGGAGAGTCGGCAGTCCTGGTTATTTAATTAATGGTGTAGTGCTCGCCAGTAACCCAGTAACTGGCGAGCTGCGTATTTTACTGGACACGTAGCAGAAATATGGCGCAATACAACACAGACCCTGGGTGAGGCGGCATTGTTTCTCCTTAGGAGGGAGGCGTATCCTCCTGACCTGCATGGGCTCTGCCTCAGGCGAATGCTCTGACGATCCGGTGATCAGCGTGGAACTGGCTAGGCGCACCATAGTCTGGGAGGGTGGAGACTGGAGGCGGCCACGAAGAGTGAGCCGTTTATCCACATGGATGGCAAGGTCCACCAAGTCGTCCAAGCGCGAAGGGAGGTCCAAGGTGAGGATGTTATCAGACAGCCCTTGCAGAAACCGCATGGGTGCTCTGATTCCATCCACAGGACGATGCCAGAGTGCGGAATTCTATGGTGAATTCAGCCAACGATCGACCACCTTGATGAAGGCCCGAGAGGGCTCTGGCGGCGTCTCTGCCCCAGGTGGAATAGTCAAACACCTTGTGGAATTCCATATCAAACTCCTGAAAAGACAACACACGGGCATGGTGATTATCCCACATGGCGGTACCCCAATCCCAAGCCTTATCAGTGAGGAGAGTGATGACATACGCCACTTTTGAAGCTTCAGTAGGGAAGTATGAAGGCTGCAGTAGCACTGGGAGAGAAATGCTCTGCATGAACCATCCTCCCCAGAGAATGGCACAAATAAAGCAGAAAGCATAATATTTATAGAATATGCAGCCTATTGCAGACAACAGGTTCAGTGTCAGATGCAAAATTCTTCAAATATACAGACATCAAATCAATAAAAAAAATTCCAGCGATCCCTTGAAAAATATAGCCAAACCATATACAGGTGCTGGTCATATAATTAGAATATCATCAAAAAGTTGATTTATTTCACTAATTCCATTCAAAAAGTGAAACTTGTATATTATATTCATTCATTACACACAGACTGATATATTTCAAATGTTTATTTCTTTTCATTTTGATGATTACAACTGACAACTAAGGAAAATCCCAAATTCAGTATCTCAGAAAATTAGAATATTACTTAAGACCAATACAAAGAAAGGATTTTTAGAAATCTTGGCCAACTGAAAAGTATGAACATGAAAAGTATGAGCATGTACAGCACTCAATACTTAGTTGGGGCTCCTTTTGCCTGAATTACTGCAGCAATGCGGCGTGGCATGGAGTCGATCAGTCTATGGCACCGCTCAGGTGTTATGAGAGCCCAGCTTGCTCTGATAGTGGCCTTCAGCTCTTCTGCATTGTTGGGTCTGGCATATCGCATCTTCCTCTTCACAATACCCCATAGATTTTCTATGGGGTTAAGGTCAGGCGAGTTTGCTGGCCAATTAAGAACAGGGATACCATGGTCCTTAAACCAGATACTGGTTGCTTTGGCACTGTGTGCAGGTGCCAAGTCCTGTTGGAAAATGAAATCTGCATCTCCATAAAAGTTGGTCAGCAGCAGGAAGCATGAAGTGCTCTAAAACTTCCTGGTATACGGCTGCGTTGACCTTGGACCTCAGAAAACACAGTGGACCAACACCAGCAGATGACATGGCACCCCAAACCATCACTGACTGTGGAACTTTACACTGGACCTCAAGCAACGTGGATTGTGTGCCTCTCGTCTCTTCCTCCAGACTCTGGGACCCTGATTTCCAAAGGAAATGCAAAATTTACTTTCATCAGAGAACATAACTTTGGATCACTCAGCAGCAGTCCAGTCCTTTTTGTCTTTAGCCCAGGCGAGACGCTGAAACCCATGTCTTGCATACGTCTGTGCGTAGTGGTTCTTGAAGCACTGACTCCAGCTGCAGTCCACTCTTTGTGAATCTCCCCCACATTTTTGAATGGGTTTTGTTTCACAATCCTCTCCAGGGTGCGGTTATCCCTATTGCTTGTACACTTTTTTCTACCACATCTTTTCCTTCCCTTCGCCTCTCTATTAATGTGCTTGGACACAGAGCTCTGTGAACAGCCAGCCTCTTTTGCAATGACCTTTTGTGTCTTGCCCTCCTTGTGCAACGTGTCAATGGTCGTCTTTTGGACAACTGTCAAGTCAGCAGTCTTCCCCATGATTGTGTAGCGTACAGAACTAGACTGAGAGACCATTTAAAGGCCTTTGCAGGTGTTTTGAATTAATTAGCTGATTAGAGTGTGGCACCAGGTGTCTTCAATATTGAACCTTTTCACAATATTCTAATTTTCTGAGATACTGAATTTGGGATTTTCCTTAGTTGTCAGTTATAATCAAAATGAAAAGAAATAAACATTTGAAATATATCAGTCTGTGTGTAATGAATGAATATAATATACAAGTTTCACTTTTTGAATGGAATTAGTGAAATAAATCAACTTTTTGATGATATTCTAATTATATGACCAGCACCTGTATTTTCGTAATTGTCTATTTAATCATATTTCAATGGTCTAAACATTAATATAAAAATCTACACAGAGTTTTTATTCCTACTCTGATGTAATATCCTCTTCTTCTACAGTCCATATTTGGATCATATCTGGAGCTATAGTGGCCTCTGTCTCCTGGTTGAATAGGAAACACTTTTTGAGAGTGTTAGAGTGCTGTAGTGCTTCAGATTGCATGAACTGGTAATACATTGACATGAATTACGTTTCTGTAAAGAAATATGAAGTAAACTTTTGGACTAAAGGATCTAATGGGGGTTGTTTAGTGAAGTTATCAAATGATAAGTATATTGGATCTTCTGATTGGAGATGTTTTTTCAGAATTATTTCATAATATGCAATGTATGATACAAATGTTTTGACGTTTAATCTTAACATAAATTATGAAAATACGTTTGTTATAACATATTGATCATGAAACAGCTTTTAGTCATCAAAACATGAGATTTAGTGGTTTCAAATGATGTACTGGTCTTAAAGATTACTTAAAAAATGACCATTTATACAATGTAAATAAGCACTCAGGTGGGTCTGTAGAGACCCACCAGAGGTTAACAGAATGCTGCCTCAGGAGGAAGCTCACAAGGTTTTGGAACAGACCCAATGTGATCACGTTGCTTGGATTATACAGTTTTTGTTTTCAGAGATGACTTTAGGTTCTTTTCCATAAAAATAATAAAAAAATCATATTAGCTACATATTCAACAGCACTCACAGATGAGAAAGTAGAGAAGTAATCTGACAGCTGTGGGTCACTACAGTGTGCTGTATTAGTCAAGTAAGATATGTAAGATAAAAAAAATCAAACACACAACATGGACACTTTTGATCATGTCCACTTGACCAATTAAAGGAATATTACAGATTCAACACAAGTTAAGCTCAGTCGACAGCATTTCCCTTATGAAAATCGAGAGTTCATGGCAACTTGTGGCAAACTGTCAATTGTTGCTAAAGGTTTGCCAGAGGTTCACAACTACCGGCAAAGAGGTGCAAATTTCTGGCAAACATTTGCAATGAATCAAAAGCTCATTTATTTGCACGTGAAAATAATGGGTTGCAAATTTGAAGCAAGTTTGTGGCTAGTTTCGATTTTTTGTAAAGTTTATGACATAATGTTGTTTATGGTGTTACGAAGTCATGGGAACAAAATTGTAAAATTGGATATAACTGTACACAAAAAAGTTTAAATGATTTTATCACACTAAAATCATGGTAACACACATATTGTTTACGCCTTGTGGCTATACTTTGAAACTGTGCGTATTTTAACATTTAAGGACTGGCCCCATTCACTTCCATTGAAAGTGCCTCACTGTAGATTTTTGCTTTTTTTTTTTTTTTTTTTTTTTAAGAAAAGGAGGGACAAGTAAAAAACTCTTTTTGTTGAAATCAACATTATGCCACAAATACTGTCAATTGAGCTTAACTTGTACTTAACCCGGAATATTCCTTTAAAAAAAAAAAAAAAAGCCAACTTACCCTTGGGTCAGTTCCAAAATCTACCAACAACTTTGTCAATGGATAGTAAACCGTTTCGGTTTTCTTTCTTTCTCTTTCTATCTTTGTTTCTTTCTTTTGTGAATTTTCAACTAAGGGTAACTAAGGGTGCATTTCATTTCAACAACTGTTCAGATCTCAAATCTCTTTTGGTGACATTAAATTGTATTAGTGGCATTTTAATGGTCATCAGCCACCCTGCTCTAGATATTGGTGTCAGCCTTTGAAAAAGTAACACATATAAGTAGACCTTCTGTACATAGACAAACTGAAAATACAAAAATCTAATGAAGAGACAAACACAAACCCAGGTAAAATAATAATAATAATAAAAAAAAATACAAAACCAAAGTTTCATTTTATGTTACACCAGTCCATGCAGTCATGACTTAAGGAAGCATGTTTCTCATGAGTTCAATGTGAAATGGAACCAAGATCCACACAACACCACTATTACTTTATCATCTTTGTTTGCTAGATTAACATAAATAGAGGCAGAAGCCAGCAAGCTACAATTACACTGGATATATACTGTAGGTCAGTGCTGACTACTTCAACATATGATAAAGTCACATTCACAACTTATACAACAAAAGGTGGGAATTATTCTTTGTTTATAATAGAAACCTGTCTTTGGCATTGCCTGCGTAGGCCTGCTTATGACTGTGAGCTATTCTAAACTGGTCCAACCTGTTTTTTTATGTAGAGTTTCTCCATGATTCATGAGAATGCTAAGCGATTGCAGACACCTGTTTTCAAAAATCACTGCAACCTACGCACAAGTACTGACAAAAGTCACTTTTATGCCAATATTTATATCTAAACATAATTTAGGCTATATATTTTAAACACCAGGTAAAACTGTAGACAATTTACAGCAAGTTCGGTTGTAAGTTTGTTTCCATTTGCCCACAAAGTTCACCTTGCCTTACAACATTCTCGAACACATTCCCGAAACCAAAGAGGAACGCCAAAACTGTTCAAGGTGAGGGGAAAGGCGGGGTCTGCGCTCACAGTAGGCGGGGCGGACGCTCCTGATTGGCTATTGTTGGACAGGTAGGTAGAACAATCGAAAAAAGTTGTTTTTCCAAGAGCGAAACTTCCGACGGATTGATGGTCAGTAATCTCTAGACTTCGTCTAACTAGGAAGTAATTATTTCCAGTAAGATCATCGTTTTAAAGATTTGCGTTATTCCCCACGGTATTATCAACTCCTGCTTTGATCAAGATTGACTTTTCTTAAGACACCAGAAGAAAAGTAGGGTTTTTACAGGATGCGGAACACATCGTATTGTTGGATTGCCTTCTTGGTGTTGATTGGTAGGTGCTTAGCGTTGTGTTTCCATTGTGTAGTTTGTTGTTCTGAAAAGGAATCGTGTTTATAGTTCATTAAACATTAACGTTGGATTGTAACTTCATTTTTGCTTCCTTCTATGTTGCCTACTATTCAGGGTTATGGACGGCCGCGGCTCAAGGTAAGAGAGTGACATAATTTACTTTTGTTTGTGTCTGTCTGTACGAGGGAAATCTGTTAGTGAAAATCTATGTTTAATGTGACCTGCTCCATCATTTTGAGACACTTTGACACAAACACATTTTAAGTTTTAAGCAATGAAGTAATAAGAAAATCAGCTTTCAAATGATGTCATTATTATGTTTATATTTCAAATAGTTGCCAAGATATAATCATTTAAATTTTGAGCGAGACTTTCATTTTAATGTATTGCATAAAATTAGATTCTGTGGCTAAGTGACCCAAAATAATGGAGCAGGTCCCATATCATATTAGTAACTTATATCAATATGCTTTGAAACAAATAGGCTAGTTTTGTGTGTTGTATTGTTTCGTTAGAGGAAAACTAACAAGTAAAATAAGATGCTGACTGAACTTTCTCTATCTCAGAATGTGGTAGGCCACAAATGTCGAACAGGATTGTTGGAGGTTCTTCTGCGTCAGAGGGAGCTTGGCCTTGGCAGGTGGATATTCAGGTAATAATGGCAGCCATTATAAAACTAATTGTAAACGTTTTGAAATACTAATGGATAGTCCAGAGGCTTTGGTTACATTAAAATACTTGATAGTTTTTGCTTTAGGGATTACATTTTACATTGGACATTAAGTTGTAACCCAACAACACAGTTTAAAATTGTTTATTGTACAAAAGCAACAAAAGATTCCTTAAAGGCAAACATTAAATGTTATTAATATTACCATACACTCCATAGGCCCAAACATATGCTAAAATATTAACATGTCAGATGATCAAAAGGATAATGTGCAGTTTTTGTAAATGCATAAACGATTTCAGAAGTGGGTTATCTTTAAAATACGGTGGCCGAGGGGTGCACATCACAACCAAAGTAGCAAAGCAAATAAAAGCTGAAAACACAACAGAAAATAAGCCACAACACAACAAAATTAAGCCACAACAAAACAGAAAAACCACAACACAATGGAAACTAAGCCACAACAAAATGAAATTAAGCCACAACACATCGGAAATAAGTAGGGATTCTCCGATCGGGATTTTTACAACCGATACAGATCATTTCACCTTTTATCAGGATCTCTGTCATAACTGGCTATATCTTTCTGCACACGGTAACTATTAATTGAAATGTCCTCTTCCCAGTAATATCACTTTGCCTAGTTTTTGCAGACAAAAAAAGTTTAAAAGGTTTATTAAAAAATCTTTTTTTAAAAAGACTAAGTATATGCTAACAAAATATATTAAGGTAAAAAAATGAAGCTTAGTGTCAAACTGAAGACAAACTGATGACCCATAGGTGCAATTAAGCTTAATGTGACATTTTGGTTATTGATTCATTGTCATTATTTCATAGAATTATTATTATTCCTTATTTCTATTTCATTTTTGCATAATATTTAATACATTATATTATGGTATCTTAATGTATAAATTATTTATAAATTCCTTCCCTACCTTTTCATTTAGATGGATGATTGTATTAATTGTTACTTTTTCACTTGTTGCTGCTTGAACTTTAATGAGGGAAACACGCGCTCTCTCATGAGGACAAGAGATGAAAGGAAAGCAGAGAAAACCGCATGTTTCTGGACTCTACATGTGCTACTATTGTTAAAGCCTTTAATCAGGAGATATTTAATAAAGCTGTTTGAATTACACCACATCTTGAAACTTGCGTTATTACTGAGATGCCTATGCCTGGCGGGGAAAGAGAACGTTAACGATAATAAGGACCGTTTCACAGCTCTTGCTGTTTTCCCTTTGCTTTTTCCCTTCGGCCAAATTACTGATCACCGATCGAGTCATAGGACGTGAATATCGGCTGATACCGATCGGTGGCCGATCGATCAGAGCATCCCTAGAAATAAGACAGAACACAAGGAAATTAAGCCACAACAAAATTATCAGAAAAGACATAGCTATAAAAACGCAGTACTTATTTGTCCTTAAGTGTTCTGTCCAATATCAGGTTGGGTTTCTTCTTGAACTCAATGCACATAACTTCAACATTTGCTCAAATCCGTAATGGGTAATGATGTGAAAATGAAGTCACAGTTCCTGCAGCTATTCTTGCATACCGGCAGCTGTTATAAGGTGTCCTGCTCCAGCAAAAATGGGCTGTATGCAGGCTGTAGCCCCCGCACGGACGACGAAGCGCTCAAGGGGAAACACTCAGTTCCCCGGTCAATGCTCTATTGAATTGACTTGTATTGACTCTATGCATTTTCCCAGCAGCCTCATTATCTCATTTAACAGCCACATGACTTAAAATACAACAGTTAAATAATATTTATTATAATTGCGTTGTGTCATGGTTTTTTCCGTTGTGTTTTCAGCTTTTATTTGCTTTGCAAATTTGGTTGTGTTGTGCACTTTTTGGCCACGTACTAAAACATGGCACAAAAACTGGGCCAAATATTGGATTAGTATTAAAAAATGCAGGGGTTTGATTGGAAAAACAGCATTTGATATCGTCACTGAAAGATATGAAAAGTATTATCTCCTAAGTTGATAAGCCTGTTTATTGCTATCCTAACTAAACACAGTTATATGGTTAGTTGCATTTTGTGATCTTATCAATATTCACCTGATCAATGGATGATGTGTATGTTGTAGACTGAGAATCAAGGACATATTTGTGGAGGAACTGTCATTACAGAGAACTGGGTTCTGTCCGCTGCGCATTGCTTTCCCAAGTGAGTTTACGTACACCTCTGTTCAACACCACTACATATAATAAAGAGAGAGTTCACTTAAAAAGGAATATCCTGTACAAAAAAAAAAAAAAAAAAAACTTTGCTTACGTTGTGGACCACAAAAGATGTTAACGAGAATGTCAGCCTCATTCACTTTCATTGTATTGTAAAAAGTTGTAATGAAAGTGAATGGTGACTGAGATTAGCATTCTGCCTAACATCTCCATTTGTGTTCCACGGATATGAAGGTGGGTGAGTAAATGATGACAATTTTCATTTTTTTGGGTGAACTTCATTTAGACAAACACAAAGATTTGTTTACATTATGATTTCATTACAGACTTTATATACAAATTTCTCCTCTCTTTCCAGCCCTAATGACATCTCCTCCTACATCATTTATGTGGGCCGGCAGCAGCTGCAAGGTTGGAACCCAGATGAGACCAGTCATAGGGTCCGTCGTGTGGTGGTTCCGTTGGGGTACACAGACCCTCAGCTGGGCCAGGACATTGCCCTAGTGGAGCTGGCCTCCCCTGTTATCTGGACTGAGCGCATTCAGCCGGTCTGCTTGCCCACAGCCGGTTCTCAGTTCAGCAGTGATATGAGGTGCATGATCACTGGATGGGGTGACATCAGAGATGGAGGTAAGTGACTGCAGGATGAGGATTGATTGAATCAGATGGTACAATAACCTGACATTTCTCCATGCACAGGTCATAATTGAGTACTTCAATTAAAAATGAAAATTGCATCATTATCTACTCACCCTCATGTTATTCCAAACATGTATGACTTTCCTTCGTGGAACATAAAAACATTTTCCTTTGTGGGACATCAGGGCTGTCAAGCTTTCGTTTGATGAACAGACTGAAATTTAAGTTAAAATCAAATTAGGAATTTTCATAAACGATTGTTGTGGAAATTATCAATAAATTAATCGTTAATGTTAATACCACAAAACGCATGTGGAGGACTCCAAATAATATGGGCAGAAGCTACCGTTTAAATATAATTTAAATTAATACACTTAAGAAATGCAAGTATTGGCATCTTTCTCTTAAAATATTCTTAGTTCAGTGTATTTTAATACATTTAGGCTATGTTTAGCTTGAATTTGTGAATTGTTTAATTACTGTTAATAATAACTTGAATGCAAGATTCAAAATTGAGTTAATTAAAACTTCACGTTGTGGATCGTGGGATATTTCGGACCTTTGGACTTATTTGTTTTATTTGAAATTGTCAAATCATAATACGCTGCATAAACACAGTAGCCTACATAACATACTGTTTATCTGGTGCTGGTGAGATGTCAGCTGAATGTGCCTCCGTGATTTCCCGGCAATCACTGATGTAATTGTAGGTTGGGATGTAACAAGGAGATCAACACTGCTTGCTGTCACACGTTTATCCAGAAAACATAATGTTCATTTATAGAGAAAGCTCTGACACTGGTTGTGGTTCTTCTCTAATGCGGACAAGACATGACATGATTACACGCTGCCCTCTAGTGGCGGATGACTGTGTAGATAGCCTTATCAACATCTGCTGGCATGATTACTGAACGCATTTGTCCTAAAATTAATTAATAATCGATAAGCTTAATCGATAAAATTATTAACAACAATTATTCAATTAATCATTAACATCCCTAAATCAAATCATTGATCAACTCCCGTTTCTAGCACCCAAATCAATCTGGCGACTACAGCGCTGGTTGGATGTAAATAACATCCAGACGTCATTGGTCTTGGGACTAAATTCCATGATGTCCAACCTTCCGCATAGCCGCCATATTTGATTTGTGTGCTGGAAACTGTGTGAATGATTTGATTAGAGACTAAATTATGAAAAACAGACTTAAGATGAGTTTTTATTTGGAATAATTTGCACTGATGAATGCATGAGGTCAGTATTGATTTCATGTTGACTGAGATGTTGTGCTTATTTTGACAAATGTATAAATGTAATTCTTTAACAGAATTTTCTTAGCATTTTACTTTACGGTCTATGGACAGAATCTGTAGCATTACAATACAGGTTTGCCATGGAAAACCCAGATATTTAAGATAATTTATAAATGAGTTAAATCTTAAAATTCTTGGAAAAGTCATTGAAATTTATTGTATGTGAATATACATTATTCTAGTTATGTTCTAATATATCTTATTGGCTAGAGTGTGCTCATTGTGAGTGCGATTTCTTATAAAATAGTTTTAGAAAATCCTTATCCAGTTATCTGAATGACTGGAAAAATGATGGAAAAGTCCTAAAAAAATAACATGAAAATGAATTGGTCAAAAAGTGTGGAAACCCTGCTAATAGTTTCCATTCACCCATCATTTTGTAAATGAAAATAGAAAGAAGTTATTGTTTTTATCTTGCTCTTTAAATCTTGATCTCTTTTTTAGTTGCTCTGCAGGGGGTTGGGCCATTACAGGAAGTGCAGGTGCCTATCATTGACTCGAAGGCTTGCCAGGATATGTTTCTGATAAACCCCACAGAGAATGTTGACATCCGTTTTGACATGATGTGTGCTGGCTTCCAACAAGGGGGCAAGGACTCATGCCAGGTGAGGAGAGCATTGTGTGTTGATTGGCTAACGGAAATTAAAGCGGATGTCATTTTTTTTCCTCATTAAGAAAGTTTTACTCTCTACTTTTTACTATAGAAATTAATTGTAATTTTGAAACGAATGTATAAAATCATGAGCACTCACATTTTTATTCTACATGGAGTGGGTCCCCTCATGAATAACGGAAACTAAATGAAATAATAATTTAAAATTGAAAACAAAATAAAAATGTAAACTAATTTAAAAACCCAAAACTATAACCTTGAGATTCAGGAGAGATTTATGGAATCTGCTCAAATAATAATTATTTCTGCAATTCCATTTGGTGAAGGCAAAAATTACACACTTCATCTTTAATTTAATGATGGTGCATTTTGAATTTTGACCTAAATTAATAACCTCCAAATTCATGTATTGCTTACATTTGAAAAGCTTTTCTGTTGCCATGAAAATAATGAAACATTTTCTCAAAAATCTTTGTAGGGTGATTCTGGTGGCCCTCTGGTGTGTCAGGTTAGTGATGGTAGCTGGGTGCAGGCTGGAATTGTGAGCTTTAGTCTTGGCTGTGCTAAAGCAAACCGACCAGGAGTCTATGCCAAAGTGTCTAGTTTTACTGACTTCATCCAGTCCCATGTAGGAGGAGTCCAACTGAAGAGTGGATCATGTCATAATTGGGCTGACAGGGTCATGGTGTTTATCAGGACTGCAATTCTATTGGTATTGGTACAAATGCTAAGATAAACACCTTGACCCATGTTTATGCTAAAAGCCTGCCCAAAAATATCAAAATACCATTCTACATAAAGAGGCAATTATCATCATAACATGTAGGATTACAGTCCTTTAAAGGAGCTTTTTATGAATTTTTACTTTTACAAACCTTCATTGTATGTACTTTCTTATTTGGTTTGTAACAAATATTCCACAGACACGCTGAATGATTTAAAAATTTTTGTATGTACTCTCGGAAATCTGTAAAAGTCTGAAATGATTAACAGTGTGTTAAGAGTGCCTACAGAAATAAATGAGTGATTATACTGTGCACATGCACACTTGAAATTCAACTGAAAAAGCCTGTAGTTAACAAATCAAACACAGTCATTACAATTCAAGTTGAGATCTTAGTCAAGATTATGCCAATTTAGTCTGGGTTAGTTACCTCATTGGCAGCTGAGATTTAATATGAAATTTCTCAAGCATAAAGCACACTAAAAGAGAAATGGTCCCTCATTTTGCATAGTAATTATGAATGTTACAAAACTTTTTATCATGTAAATTTTCCATCTGAACACTAATACAATTTGATACTGGTGTAATACATTTATATATCAAACCAATTGTATTTTTGTATCTTTTGGTCACTTGTTTTCTTAGTGATGTAAATAAAGTAATTTTTTAATTGATTTTTTGTGTTCATATTTATTTTATTCAAACACTGCATACAGAAATGTGAAAATATGACTTCTATGCATCATGAAATAGAAAACCATTATTAAAGGGCATATGAATCCCTTTGACAGCTTTATTGAAGACAATTCTCCTTTTGTTGCTGGTGTAATAACTGAGCAAATTAGCATGTTTTTGAGCAAGTTTCAATATTTTCTACTAGGCATTCATGCAACATCAAATGAAACATTTGTCTACTCTGCACTAATATCTACAGTCAGGCATCTTCTGCTATGCTTTGCTATGCTGCCCTTGTTGTGTTTCATCCAACACAATACTGCTGCCCTGGTGGTGACTTGTAGTGTACAGTTAATAACTTTGGATAAACATAAGACAGTTGCTTGAACGTTGCCTTAAAAACAGCTGAATGAGGTCATATTCAGACATACCAGGGTTAATGAATATCAAAGTGAAGGAGACATAACACAACTGATACAACAGAACTGAACTCCCTGGTTTATCTTTATTGCTTTATGATGGCACAAATTCTTAGAATGAAAAATACCTCAAGATCTGAACTCTGCATAATACTTCAGTGTTGGCACATATAAATAGTGTATGTGAACCCATTCAAGATAAAGGCACTTTTCTGGGTTAGATTTTAGGTGAAGTCCTTAATTATTTGGAGCCTACAGCAAAGAGATTCACCCTGCCAATTCTTCTAGGCCTAGTACACTGGTAGACAATACGGCTGTCAAGTTCAATTGTGCACTTCCCTAAAGTGGCTGTACAAGGTGTTGGTCAAGAAATTTGTATGGAAGAATCAGGTATCAGGGAGTGCTGGGTTGTCAGAGAGGATCATGGGAGATCCAAGCTGGAGCTCCTGTTGAAGTGACTCCATGTCGACAGGGGTCATGCGGTGTACCTCGAGCCAATCAGAAAGCAGGGATGCAGAGAGGGGGCCCAAGTCATTCTGACTAAACGGATGGAAACAAGTACATTTAAATTAAAAGGTATGTAAGAGTAAACATTTTTAAGTATATTGAGTTGTAATTATACTACGAGTCCTGATAAGGGTTGGCAGTGATATAAGTTACAAAATGGAGCAAGCATTTGTATGTGCACTTTGTGATCACCACAGGCCTCATGTATAAAACTTTGCATTATCATCCTATAAGTGTGCGTATGCAAGAAAGTTTTCATATTTACGAAACCATTCTTGAGCCAGAACTTGCGCAAAGTTAACTTTATAAACCCGTTAGCGGAAGATCGTGCATACATGCATATATGGAGCTTTAAACGCCTGTTTTTACTATGCATAACCTCATCTGCATATAATTTTCATAAGCATATTGCCATACTGACACATGATTCTACAGCGTTTAACGGTACGAGAAACTAAGAAAATAAGATATAATACAGTGTAAACTTGCATTTCTTAGCCTTTGTCTTGTTTTGAAGTAAAATATTTAGATGTCATTCAAACAGATCACTTTACTTAAGAAACGTTATTTTAGGCTCCAAGATATTAAGAGGTGTTTTCAGAGAACAGGTCTACAGTATATCTTAAAAATGGATCGGATTATTCGAACCATGTTGGCTGATTGTTTTAATTTATTAATCTAATGTAACATGCATTTTTGCTTCTTTGGTAATGCTTTAATCGTTTTAAAAGGGTAATTTTTTCATATTTGTTTTTTAAAGTACATTTTTACTGGAAACCAAAAGATTAAGAAAATTATCTTTGCAGTGTAAAAGTATTTTGTCTGACATTGACTTTTAAAGAGAGCTTTTAAAAATAAAACATGCCAGCTTATCTTTTTTTTTTTTATATTAGAAAAACAATGCTGAATGGCAAAGGTATTTTTTTATATGCGTCATGTTTTCATAAGAAAACTATGGATAGAGTTATTGCGCTTCAGGTCAGGATTATGTGAGGAAGGCAGCACATTTTATGCATATGTCGTGCAGTGCAGCACCTGTAAGACCTAAGCCGACAGCAGACTACCAGTCTTTCTAATGGTCCGGTCAATTACTGAATGTGTCTGATATTTTACCGGCTGGTTTAACAGGCCATTCCACTTCAGTCAGTCAAGTGTGCATAACAGATTTATCTTTATTCGAATGTTGTCATTTATCTCAGAACGTGATTTCTGTAATTAAAACAATTCCAAGCAGATGGCCTTTGGGAACTGAAAATACCACAAGCCAAAAAAATATCCTCACTCTCATTTAAAAGCACACTTCCTCTGTATAATACAATGGGAACAGTCTTTCAAAAGAAGTGCATCCAATAATATTTTAGACAGATTGTAATGCTTTTTCAGTTAGTTACGTAAAATTAGTAGAATATAGTGTATCACCTGGATAACGATTACTTCTGATCTAAGTGCTTAACTCCATATTTCTATTCTAAATGTGGTGTATTAAACGAAAAACAAAGTTTAGAATCAGTCAATTCAATTTGTTCAGCAATTTGCACACACCAGTAATAGAGTGCATACGCAAGGTCAAGAGTGTGCAGATGGTGCGCACATATTAATGGCAAGTTTATTTATTATAAATCTATATGTGTGTGTGGGGAAACTGCGTACACACATTTCAATGCCCATTTTGTGCATATGCAACTTTTATACATCAGGCCCCAGAACTTTTGACGAACCTTTCCCTGAGGTCAGGGTGCTGGAGCTCCGTAAGAGACTGTGTGAGTAGGTCATCGAGGTCGAATCCAACACCGTACCCAGCTCCACTGCCTTTGGGTGTCACTGAGAAAACTGGGGGCAAAATGTCCTCAACCTAGGAAGGAAAATGTGTAAAGTGGGTATGATATATAACATTAGAAACAAAATAAATAAATGCTAAAACTATCTTTTGACCAGCTTGAAAAAACAGTGTATTTGATCTAGTTCAGCTGTTCTAAGTATAATGACTTATGGTGGTGTGTAATTTCTGCGGCACATAACAGAATTGCAATAAAAAATGGGGCATCTGTATGTTTGGAAACACTATCTTCCTTTAGTGGGGATTTTGAAAAACCTCTAACCCCAAGTCTTAAAATTCAGCATGTAACTTGCCCTGCACCATTTGTGCTCAGACATAATTGATTCCTCAAATACGCCCTGTTGAGGAGAGGCTTGCTTTTACCTTCCTAAGTGGTCTGATTTAGATTTTTGCCCGGTGGACAACAAACTGGCAAATAGATCCCATAGACTTACACTGACAGAGGGTCTACAACCATATCTAGGGACCAGAACTTAGAGACTTGGGGTAGGGCTCTTTTGACTTGGGCCAATAAGCAACCACTTAGCAAGTCACCTTAGCAAATGCTAGGGAGGTGGTCAGGCCAACATCGTAGTAGTGAGATTTGCATGGGGAAGCAACACTCTTAGTTTCTTCTTTGTTTTTAACAGAAATTACACCTTTCACCTTCATGCAAATTTTCCTAAAAACTTCACCTGCGACTTTGAGAGTTGCTGTGTCACTGTATGGATATCAGGGATGCCGTTTGCTGGTTGTCCAGTGTCAGTGAGACTAAGGCAGGGTTGGGCTGCAGCTCCTGGAGGCTGTTTTGAAGGGCCCTGTGAATGAGAACCATTCTGATGCTCCCCTAAACCACAAAGTTTATCCAGGGCTTGAGAACCATTGACAGTCTCTGGATTAGAGAGAGATGTGCTGGTGACTGAGACCCTAATGCTGGCAACACTGTTTGGGTACAGGGATGATGGTTCGGTGATAAACGTTTCCATTGGCAGCAGCTGGATGTGAGAATTGGACTGTGATTGTGTGTGTGTGAGGGGTTGAGATTGTATTTGTAAATGACTCTGGGTTTGAGGATGGTTCGAGTTAACTCACTGTTTTTGGCACTATTGGTTTCTGTGGTCTGCAATTTGTCGACCCGGTTGTCCATCATTCTTCCCCAGCGCTCCAACAGCTTCTTGTCATTGTCGCTGAGTACAACCCCACCAAAACATTCTCCTTGTTTACCCTCCTTCTTCTCCTTCTCTTTTAGTTTCCTCTTTCGTTCAATGGCACGCTCCTGTCTCTTTCTACGTTTCTCTTCTCTCTCTCGTTTTCTTTCCTGGGCAGTCACTGGCTTTCTCTGCTCTGGACCACAGTTAGAGGAGGAAAGCGATGAGGATAAACCTCCAACAGCTCCTCTAATTAGGTCTATACCAAGAGCTGCAGAGCCTCCATCTGGGGATGAGAGAATCAGTATATATTAAGATGCATTTTTAAAGGGGTCATGTCATGAGAAATACAATTTTCCTTGATCTTTTGATGTATAAGAGTTTATTGCACTATAAAAAATTTGAGTAACGCCCCATTCACACTGCCAGCGGAATCACAACAAAGCAACATGATCCCATTCATTTTCAATGAGAGCAGAGCGACATGAGCTGCCGTGACCGCTGATGGCAGAGAACGCCGCTGCGAGCGACAAGTTGAGAAAATTCCAGCTTTATCGCTTTAGTTGAGTCATTATATGCCATAGTTACATTTACATTACATTCAACAACGTCAACTCTGATGTTGGTTAAACTTTTTTCTGTTTTTCACAACATTCTCTGTTATACAGAATGGCTGCAGACCAGTGTAACGTTACCTGTTGGATGCGTGTTAGAAGGTAAAAAGTGTTGCAAAACTTGAAATCTTGTAGTTTTGAATTTGTACAATAAATACTGTATTTGTACATGTAAGTCAATAAACATTATGCGAGTAAAGTTTGCTTTGACCCGTTCCTTGTAATGTGTGTCCAAAGATGAGATCCATACACTCAATCCATCCACTTTAATTCCATGTCTCTTTTAATATCCTTTATGTTGTTTACAGTCACTTGTTGATCAAAAAGTTAAAAGAAACATTAATACTAATCACACATTGCATGGATGATGTAAAAACAACCGTGCAACTTCTCTCTCGTTAATGTGTGCTCAACAGTAACCACTTGTTTGCAGAACTGCCATCTTAAAGAGACAGTACCATTTTAGTGCTTGTTAAGACAGTGTTTCCCAACCACTGTGCCGCGGCACACTAGTGTGATGTGAAAGATTGTCAGGTGTGCTGTGGAAAATTATCAAATTCCACAAAATAAATAAATGCATGAAAATTTTTTTATAATTTCAGGGATGCAAACTCCTCACCTTTCAGAGAAATTCGCCATTTTGAAACAATAATTGGTCACTTTTGTGATTGTGAACAGCAATGATTAATGTGCAAAAGTGACTGATATTTATACGTATTAAGGGTCTTTCACATGACTTGTGTCAGCACTGCAGAATACATTGAAGTCTATGAAGTGACCCCACTTCACACCAAAGTGTTTTTCACACAAGTTCTTGCTTCACCAATAATGTCTTTGAGAGTCCTAAGCAACAATATTTAAAAACTGTCCAAATTTGTTTGAATTGTCTCATAATTTATTTTAATTAAATATTACCTTATCGTTTACGAATATCAGAGACCCCAGTTATTGAACTAATTTAAACTCACCAAGAAAATGCTTAGACCTAAACATAAACGAGTCCTTTTATTACTTTGCAAAGCAACTGCAAGCTTTTTTTTCTCTCTTCCAAATACATGTTTTTAATGTTTATTGTGCATACCTCCCGCTTTTTTACGTGGCAAACTTGTAAAATCGCCCCTCTGTGATGCTTTCTGCAGCTCTTGTCATGTGGAGGGCAATGTGGTGCTTGACGCTGCCGTTGAACGGAGCATTGACGCCTCGACTCAACTCATGTGAAATGCTCTTTACAATGACGAAAGAACATTATTGAAACTCAAAATTATTATTTGTCTATTATTGTGGTCTTTTCTGATAAAAGCCATGCCCAGCAGTTTAAACAGGCTACTGTAGGAAAATGGTACCGTAGATCTGCTTTCTGTTTATAATTCTTATACTGAAGTCAGTAGATTTGTAGCCATGCAAGTTTTAATAAAAGGAGAAGGTAAGGACGTTATTGAAGCTCACTATTATTAGACTATTATTGTTGTCTTTTTGGATGAAAAATAATGCTCAGACTGAAGGAAGACTATAGATCTGCTTTGTTCTTTTAATGCTTAAACACTATGACGTCTCTTGGTAGATTTCGGTCATGAACGACTCAAAATGATTCACTGACTCACTCATAGCACATATGACGCTCATTTGTCACCATCTAGTGACATTTCCAGAAGGGGTCACTGAACTAATCAGTTAATAAAATTGAACAAATTTGTGAAACAGAAGCAAGCCTCACCAAAATACTCTTTATTTTGCAGCTAATTCTGCACAATTGTAAACTTGAATAAACTTGAATCAATAAAATAGCTGGAATTGGTGCTTTTAGCTTATTCTATAAAAAACATATCCCCAGAAAAAATGTTCGTGGACCAGTGATTGTCTTACCTTTTTCGCCCCTCATGAGTTTGCATCCCTGTAATTTGTTGTGGCACTGCAAGAACAAATCTACAAATTAGAAAAGAAGCAAATTTGTTGTTTTTCATTACCCATTTAGCGCTCTTACCACCTGTGACCTCACACAGCTTAGCCTACCTATGTGACTTTTTGTTTAGTTTTTTGCATAGCCAAATTTCAAACATTACAAGTAAACATGCTACTAAGTTGGACAGAAAATATGGACATGTTCTTGAAAAGGAAAAATATTGACGATGGTTAGCCTATGTGGGATAGTGGTGTGCCATAGGATTTTTTAGTCGTAAAAAGTGTGCCGTGGCAGAAAAAAGGTTGGGAAACACTGTGTTAAGACATATCAATGTAAACTCAATGTCAATACCTGTAAATTGTACAAATTATCTATACACTGGCGGCCAAAAGTTTGGAATAATGTACAGATTTTGCTCTTATGGAAAGAAATAAGTACTTTTATCCACCAAAGTGGCATTCAACTGATCACAATTTATAGTCAGGACATTAATAACGTGAAAAATTACTATTAAAATAAAAAAATAAAAAATGTTCAGAACTTCTTAAACTACTTCAAAGAGTTCTCATCAAAAAATCCTCCACATGCAGCAATGACAGCTTTGCAGATCCTTGGTATTTTAGCTGTCAGTTTGTCCAGATACTCAGGTGACATTTCACCCCACGCTTCCTGTAGCACTTGCCATAGATGTGGCTGTCTTGTCGGGCACTTCTCACGCACCTTACAGTCTAGCTGATCCCACAAAAGCTCAATGGGGTTAAGATCCATAAAACTCTTTTCCAATTATCTGTTGTCCAATGTCTGTGTTTCTTTGCCCACTCTAACCTTTTCTTTTTGTTTTTCTGTTTCAAAAGTGGCTTTTCTTTGCAATTTTTCCCATAAGGCCTGCAGCCCTGAGTCTTCTCTTTACTGTTGTACATGAAACTGGTGTTGAGCAGGTAGAATTCAATGAAGCTGTCAGCTGAGGACATGTGAGGTGTCTATTTCTCAAACTAGAGACTCTGATGTACTTATCCTCTTGTTTAGTTGTACATCTGGGCCTTCCACATCTTCTGTCTTTGTTAGAGCCAGTTGTCATTTCTCTTTGAAGACTGTAGTGTACACATTTGTATGAAATCTTTAGTTTTTTGGCAATTTGAAGCATTGTATAGCCTTCATTCCTCAAAACAATTATTGACAGACGAGTTTCTAGAGAAAGCTGTTTCTTTTGTGCCAATTTTGACCTAATATTGACCTTAAGACATGCCAGTCTATTGCATACTGTGGGAACTCAAAAACAAACACAAAGACAATGTTACGCTTCATTTAACAAACCAAATAGCTTTCAGCTGTGTTTGATATAATGGCAAGTGATTTTCTAGTAACAAATTAGCAATTTAGCATGATTACTCAAGGATAAGGTGTTGGAGTGATGGCTGCTGGAAATGGGGCCTGTCTAGATTTGATAAATGACTTTTTTTCAAATAGTGATGGTGCTGTTTTTTACATCAGTAATGTCCTGACTATACTTTGTGATCAGATGAATGCCACTTTGGTGAATTAAAGTACCAATCTCCTTCCGAAACAGCAAAATCTGTATATTATTCCAAACTTTTTGCCACCAATGTATAAAGAAACATGTAACAAAAAGTACTGCAAGTAATGAATTAAGTGAAATAAATGTGTAAATATCTAAATATTTAAAGGGGCAATCATACATTCTGAAAAAAATTTAACTTCAACAGACACTGTAAATATTAAAGAATTTAACAAATAGGCACCTTGCATCTATTCCAGGTTTGGTTTAAACCTGTGCAAAGCCCTGCCCCATAAACCTAATGTTTTTTTGTTTTGCTTTTTTACATAGTATTTTTAATTTACTAGCACTTAAATGTTATATGTAGTATTCTGTTTTCATTATTAGATTTGAACCTTGTGAATATTCTTTGTTAAAAATATACAGGTGCATCTCAATAAATTAGAATGTCGTGGAAAAGTTCATTTATTTCAGTAATTCAACTCAAATTGTGAAACTCGTGTATTAAATAAATTCAATGCACACAGACTGAAGTAGTTTAAGTCTTTGGTTCTTTTAATTGTGATGATTTTGGCTCACATTTAACAAAAACCCATCAATTCACTATCTCAACAAATTAGAATACATCATAAGACCAATAAAAAAAACATTTTTAGTGAATTGTTGGCCTTCTGGAAAGTATGTTCATTTACTGTATATGTACTCAATACTTGGTAGGGGCTCCTATTGCTTTAATTACTGCCTCAATTCGGCGTGGCATGGAGGTGATCAGTTTGTGGCACTGCTGAGGTGGTATGGAAGCCCAGGTTTCTTTGACAGTGGCCTACAGCTCATCTGCATTTTTTGGTCTCTCGTTTCTCATTTTCCTCTTGACAATACCTGGTGAGTTTGCTGGCCAGTCAAGCATTTAACCAACTTTTGGTGCTTTTGGCAGTGTGGGCAGGTGCCAAATCCTGCTGGAAAATGAAATCAGCATCTTTAAAAAGCTAGTCAGCAGAAGGAAGCATGAAATGCTCCAAACTTTCTTGGTAAACGGGTGCAGTGACTTTGGTTTTCAAAACACATAATGGACCATCACCAGCAGATGACATTGCACCCCAAATCATCACAGACTGTGGGAACTTAACAGTGGACTTCAAGCAACTTGGGCTATGAGCTTCTCCACCCTTCCTCCAGACTCTAGGACCTTGGTTTCCAAATGAAATACAAAACTTGCTCTCATCTGAAAAGAGGACTTTGGAACACTGGGCAACAGTCCAGTTCTTCTTCTCCTTAGCCCAGGTAAGACACCTCTGATGTTGTCTGTGGTTCAGGAGTGGCTTAACAAGAGGAATACGACAACTGTAGCCAAATTCCTTGACACGTCTGTGTGTGGTGGCTCTTGATGCCTTGACCCCAGCCTCAGTCCATTCCTTGTGAAGTTCACCCAAATTCTTGAATCGATTTTGCTTGACAATCCTCATAAGGCTGCGGTTCTCTCGGTTGGTTGTGCATCTTTTTCTTCCACACTTTTTCCTTCCACTCAACTTTCTGTTAACATGCTTGGATACAGCACTCTGTGAACAGCCAGCTTCTTTGGCAATGAATGTTTGTGGCTTACCCTCCTTGTGAAGGGTGTCAATGATTGTCTTCTGGACAACTGTCAGATCAGCAGTCTTCCCCATGATTGTGTAGCCTAGTAAACCAAACTGAGAGACCATTTTGAAGGCTCAGGAAACCTTTGCAGGTGTTTTGAGTTGATTAGCTGATTGGCATGTCACCATATTCTAATTTTTTGAGATTGTGAATTGGTGGGTTTTTGTTAAATGTGAGCCAAAATCATCACAATTAAAAGAACCAAAGACTTAAACTACTTCAGTCTGTGTGCATTGAATTTATTTAATACACGAGTTTCACAATTTGAGTTGAATTACTGAAATAAATGAACTTTTCCACGACATTCTAATTTATTGAGATGCACCTGTATATTAAATTTCAAACAGTGACAATAGCTTGTATCATTAGTATAAATGTAATTTCATGACATCATATAAATGAACAGAATGTAAAATTAATAATAAAAAGCTAAAATGTGATTAAAATAATAAAAAGCTAAATATGAAATAAATATAGTCACATACTAAAGCACGTGAAGTCATATACATAAGTAATATATATATATATATATACACACACACACACACACACACACAGTGCCTTGCAAATGTATTCAGACCCCTGACCAATTCTCTCATATTACCGAATTACAAATGGTACACTGAAATTTCATTCTGATTGATATTTTAAAACACTGAAACTCAAAATCAATTATTGTAAGGTGACATTGTTTTTTGTTGGGAAATATTTTTTGGAAAAATAAAAAACTGAAATATCTTACTTGCATAAGTATTCAACCCCCAAACATTAATATTTGGTCGAGCCACCTTTTGCTGTATTAACTGCTTTAAGTCTTTTGGGGTACATATGTACCAGCTTCGCACACAGAGACGAAGTGATTTTGGCCTATTCTTCTCAGCAGATTTGCTCCATGTTGTTCAGTTTGGTTGGGTGACACTTGTGGACTGCAATTTTCAAACAGTGCCACAGATTCTCAATAGGATTGAGATCAGGACTTTGACTGGGCCATTGTGGGACATTTTTCTTTTTGTTCTTGAGCCACTCCAATGTTGCTTTGGCCTTGTGCTTGGGATCACTGTCATGCTGAAAGGTGAATTTCCTCCCAAGCTTCAGTTTTTTTAGCGGACTGAAGCAGGTTCTCTTGCAGTATTTCCCTATATTTTGCTCCATCCATTCTTCAGTTCTAACAAGATGCCCATTCTCTGCTGATGAGAAGCATCCCCACAGCATGATGCTGCCACCACCATACTTCACTGTAGGGATGGTGTGTCTTGAGGCATAGGAAGTGTTAAGTTTGCGCCACACATAGCGCTTTGAGTTTTGGCCAAAAAGCTCTATTTTGGTCTCATCTGACCACAAAACCTTCTCCCACATCGCAGCTGGGTCACTCACATGCTTTCTGACAAACTCCACATGTGCTTTCAGATGGTACTTTTTGAGTAACGGCTTCTTTCTTGCCACCCTCCCATACAGGCCAGCGTTATGCAATGATCTTGATATGGTTGACTGGTGCACCATTACTAAACTCCCAGCCATTGAACTCTGTAGCTCCTTCAAAGTGATTGTTGGCCTCTCTGTGACCTCTCACAAGTCTCCTTTTTGTTAGAGCGCCAAGTATTGAGGGACGGCCTTTTCTTGGCAGTGCCTGGGTGGTGTGGTGCAGCTTCCAATTCCTGATTATTGATCCAACTGTGCTCAGTGGGATATCCAAACATTTGGATATTATTTTGTACCCTTTCCCTAATCTATGCATTTTTATTACTTTATCTTTAACTTCTGTGGAATGCTCTGTGGCCTTCATTTTCCTTCAGATTCACAGCCTGACCAATGATCCTTCAACAATGGATTGTTTATCCAGAAAATGTGATTGCAACTTTAATGATTCACAGGTGGATGCCAATGGTAAAGTAATTATGTCCTCGTTAGGGCAATTTCTTTCATCGATGTAACACGGCAGCTTCGACAGCACAGGGGTTGAATACTTATACAAGCAAGATATTTCAGTATTTTATAAATATTTTATTTTTCATAAAGATATATTTCCCAACATAAAACCTATGTCACCTAACAATAATTGATTTTGAGTTCCAGTGTTTTAAAATAAAATATCAAACAGAATGAAATTTCATTGTACCATTTGTAATTCAGTAATATGAGAAAATTGGTCAGTTGGTACTTTTATTCACCAAAGTGGCATTCAACTGATCACAATGTATAGTCAGGGCATTAATAACATGAAAAATTACTATTACAATATGAAATAAATATTCACAACTCATTAAACTACTTCAAAGAGTTCTCATCAAAACATCCTCCATGTGCAATAATGACAGCTTTGCAGATCCTTGGCCTTCTAGCTGTCAGTTTGCCCAGATACTCAGGTAGCACTTGCCATAGATGTGGCTGTCTTGTTGGGCACTTCTCACGCACCTTACGGTCTAGCTGATCCCACAAAAGCTCAATGGGTTTAAGATCCATAACCCTTTTTTCCAATTATCTGTTGTCCAATGTCTGTTTCTTTGAAAACTCTAATCTTTTCTTTTTGTTTTTCTGCTTCAAAAGTGGCTTTTTCTTTGCAAATCTTCCAATAAGGCCTGCAGCCCTGAGTCTTCTCTTTACTGTTGTACATGAAACTGGTGTTGAGCGGGTAGAATTCAATGAAGCTGTCAGCTGAGGACATGTGAGGTGTCTATTTCTCAAACTAGAGACTCTGATGTACTTCTCCTCTTGTTTAGTTGTACATCTGGGCCTTCCACATCTCTTTCTGTCCTTGTTAGAGCCAGTTGTCCTTTGTCTTTGAAGACTGTAGTGTATACCTTTGTATGAAATCTTCAGTTATTTGGCAATTTCAAGCATTGTATAGCCTTCATTCCTCAAAACAATGATTGACTGACTAGTTTCTAGAGAAAGCTGTTTCTTTTTTGCCATTTATGACCTAATATTGACCTTAAGACATGCCAGTCTATTGCATACTGTGGCAACTCAAAAACAAACACAAATACAATGTTAAGCTTCTTTTAATGAACCAAATAGCTTTCAGCTGTGTTTGATATAATGGCAAGTGATTTTCTAGTAACAAATTAGCAATTTAGCATGATTACTCAAGGATAAGGTGTTAGAATGATGGCTTTTTTTCAAATAGTGATGGTGCTGTTTTTTACATCAGTAATGTCCTGACAATACTTTGTGATCAGTTGAATGCCACTAAATTTAAGTACCAATTTCCTTCCGAAACAGCAAAATGTGTTATTCCAAACAACAGCAAAAATAATTCCAAACTTTTGGCCGCCAGTGTAATTATATATATATATATATATATATATATATATATATATATATATATATATATATATATATATATAGAAACACACACAGTGCTGGGATGATTACTTGTTAATGTTAATCAGGTACTGATTACAAATTACATGACAAAAAATGCAATCAATAACGTATTCTCATAGATTACATTTTGGGGTAATCTAACCTGATTACTTTCCACCTAATTCTATTTTAATGTCACATGCATTTGACTAGGTTAAACATTTTAATATAAAAGTACAAAAGGAAGAAAATGTATTACATTCTTTATTACTAACAAAAAGAGCCTCACAAAAAAAGCTCTTTATGACATTTAAAAAGTGCATTAAACATAACATGACTGAAATAAACATTACATCTAACACCAATAACAGTGCATGGCCAAGGTTTATAATTCAAAACACTGAGACATCAAGTTCATTTTATGAGCATAAAACAATAGCAGCATTACGAACATTAATGAAGGTAAAATCAACATAAAATGATCATAAATGAACGAAAATGAATGACCATAAAATCAACACAAACAACATTTCCTAGGTCAAAGTTTTCATCTAAAAACACTGAAACACTTTTAACCCTCACTGCTTACTGATAGCCTATCTGCTATTCCAAAGTTGAGGTGCAAGATATTATTGTTTGAACAGCAAGAATATTCTAAAAGAGCAGAGTTCCACCGAGTCAAACAAGGAACAATTGTGTCAAGTTTTATGTCAAGTTTTATGCAGTGGACTCCACTGCATCAGCAGCTACAGTAGAGTAAAGGGCTTTGTTCAATATTGCAGCACATTTTGAAATTAAATTATTGTGTAGACCATTAGAGATGACATCCACTAGATCCTTTGAAGCAATTAAGTTCAATGTGTGAGCTGCACACCATTGGTGAGGTAGTAAGAAATAATATATA
This sequence comes from Myxocyprinus asiaticus, assembly GCF_019703515.2. Classification (NCBI taxonomy): domain Eukaryota; kingdom Metazoa; phylum Chordata; class Actinopteri; order Cypriniformes; family Catostomidae; genus Myxocyprinus; species Myxocyprinus asiaticus. The sequence continues at coordinate 12,802,314 of NC_059375.1, forward strand.
TATTTTAAACATATCTAGTTCATTTTAAGTGCATAAAACAGTACATGAACAAACAATAATGAACCTGAAAACAACAGCAATGACATTGCTAGGTCAAAGCCAACACCTCAAAACAACTGACACACTTATTTTTAACACTTACTACTTATTAATAGTCCATCGACTATTCCTTAGCTGAGGTGCATATCTTACTGTTGTAACATAAAAGGAGCACATGTTCTAAATGTTCATCTGTGAGAGACTATTGTGCTTCGGGGTAAGAATAGGCTCGTTTTAGATGAGCAAGTTCTGCGCTGAACTGATCACCGGCAGGTGCATGCCGGTTAGAAATCTGTAAAATTTAATTTAATCCAATTTCAAGTACCTGGTTTTTGTAATCAGATAACATAATCCAGATTACAAGTAATCCGTTCCTACCCAGCACTGTGTGTGTATGTGTATATATATATATATATATACACACACAGTATATACACATTATGTGTGAAGATGCCCCTTCTCTGTTGCTTAATATCTTTTTCAATTGCATTACGCTTACATGTTGTCGAAAGTCTGGCAAGTAAAAATAAATATTTACTAGCCAATAGCCATTCTTTCTTCAACATGTCCTTAGAGAGTTGGACAGCTGTGTTTGTTTGTGGGCTGGTTATGATGAAACGTGGTCAATTAGATCATCGTACGGTTCTTAAATCAGTGGAAAAGCGGTAGGACTCGGTATTGAGATCGCTTCTCATTTCTCCCCCAGCTGATCACCAGCTCTGGCATTAGAGGCAGCAGGGGTGTGCGTGTGGCTTTGCTGGTCTGCGATGTAAACTAAAGCCTATTGACTATTTAAAAAAAAGGCAAGAGCAGTTCAACATGTCCTGCCCCAACTTCATGTTTCAGTAGGACCAAACAGACCAAAGAAAACTGAGCTCATCAAGGCACTTCAGGGGGACTAACTTACGTTCACCCTAACCTATAAATAATTGATTTCTGTATGTACAGAATAGGATTAAGCACTCAGAAGAGAAGTTAAAACCAAATTAAGCTGCTGCGTGTATGTGTTCAATTTGGAGAGAAACATTTGTCTTGTTACAAGAGAAATTTTATAACAAATGTAACATGTAAATTTAAATAACAGATGGCTCAAATCTGAACCGCCGAAATGTTTTACATACAAAAATATATGAACAAAACAGAAAACTCTATTACCTCTTGCCTTTTGCCTTAGAGCTGATTTGAGCAAGGCAGCCTTGAGAGCAGCCTTTGTGTCTTCTGAAATCGCTCCCTCCTTTTTTGTAGCTTCGCTGGTTGTTGCTTTTCCTCCTTTTCCAAGGGAGCGAGAGAGTGTATGAGATAATGACTGAGCCTGGGACTGTGTGAGAGAGAGTGAAGGGCCAGACTGAGGGAGACTGGCGGGCCCAGATGTGGGCAGAGTCGGAGAGATGGGAATGGACTGAACCATGTGTTTGGGAGGAGCTTGATTTGAGGAGGGAATCTCCTTTTCGCAGTATGTCATTGGTTCATTAAAAGGTGTACCCTGACTAGAGGTGGGAGTAGTCAGATCAATTGTTTCCGGTTGGCCGTCAGAGTTTGCACTGAGCATGTCCACATCCTGACAGCCTACTGACTGGGACAAAGATGGCAACATCTGGGTGAGATGGTGCGGGGCTTGTGGATTAACTTGGTTACAAAACGGAGGAACTGCTTTAGTTTGTTTAGTGTCTGGTGGTTTGAACTTGAGATTTGGCTGCTGGCGAGTTTGTGCAGTTTCTGTCAGGACCTGAGACTGTGGAGCACCACAAAGGGTGTTATTGCAGATGCCACGCACTGCTGGAACAGAACTACACAGTGGTGTGAAATGGATCTTCTTCCTGACTCCCTGATTCTTCTTATGGAAGTCCTGCATTTCTGCCAGTATAGCCTCTTTTATCAGTTCTTTGCCCATAGGCTGTCGATCAAACTCAAAATCAAAGGCAGGCACACACACCGGCTCATCATCCGGGTCATGATACTTGGCGAGATAGGGGTGCTCTAGGGCTTGACATGCACTGGTTCTCTCATGAGGATCAAAGCGGAGCATGGCACCCAACAAATCCAGTGCAGCAGGCTCAGCCTGCGGATACAATACAGCAAGGGGTACTGGTGCTTTTGAGGGTAGGCTCTGCACGTATGAGCGCACCCGGTCGGATCCTATAGACCCTATGATACTTGCAGGCAGAGTGCCCAAAACAGAAAGAATCAACTGCAGTTGATGCACATAGTTTTTCCCTGGAAACATCTGCTTCCTGCCAAGCATCTCGCCAAAGATGCAGCCCACAGACCAGAGGTCAATGGCCAAGCTGTAGTGGTGAAGGGACAACATGAGCTCAGGAGCACGATACCAGCGGGTGGCCACATACTCCGTCATGAAAGAACGTGACTCTTCGGAGTGGGCGGCACTTAATCCACGTGCCATACCAAAGTCACCAATCTTTAGCTCACAGTTTTCATTGACTAGAAGGTTAGATGGCTTGAGATCACGGTGAATGACATTGGCAGAATGAATATACTTCAGGCCTCTTAACAGCTGATATAGGAAGTAGCGTGTGTGTTCTGGGGTCAAAGGTTGCCGGGAATAGATAATTTGATGCAGGTCACTCTCCATGAGGTCAAGAACCACATAACTGAAAAGAGAGGGATAAGAAAAAGGTAAAGAGGCACTTCCATCACTTTAAATACTCTAGCTAAAAGAAAGAATGTGTGCTACTCTGTACAACTACAGCTTACACTGATTTAAAAGCTGAGTGAGGGACCACAGGCTGAAGAATATCTTTAATAGCAATGATGTTGTCATGTTTGAAGTGCTTCAGAATCTTGAGCTCTCGGAGTGTACGTTTGGCATTCGTCACAACCTCAAAAGCATTAGGGATCTTCTTTATTGCCACCTGCTGGCCTGTATGCATAAATAACTTCAGATTCAACACATAAGAACATGTCTATTCTCAAAGACTGCTAAATTCTGAATCAAAAGATAAACTTAAAATAAAAAAGAATTCTATTAACAAATTAAAAATAAATAAAAATAAAAATAAAAAAAACAGTATGGTGTCTAATGGAGACACAACGAAATTCTTGTATTTAAATGTTTCAATCTATACAATCAATGAGAGCAGTGGTGGATCTTGGCAAAGGCAGTTGCCTAAGGTGGCAACTTTCTCTGGGGCCCCCGGTGACCCTAATCACACATCAGCTGCTGAGTTTCCATCCAAAATGACTTTTTAAGCGCATTTCTAAAAATTTGACTTAAGAAAATATGAATTGTTGTGTGTTTCCATCTACTATGTAATGTGTGTTATCATGAGGGAGCCGCCTCGTCACGATGGAGCAGCTGAATGGCCTCTCCATGCTTTGGGGACAGTTTTATTTGTAAGATTGGAGAAAGTATCTAATTTTATTAAATGTATCCACGAGACTCTGCAGAATAAGTGTAATATAAGATATAATGTGGCTGAAATAGCTGCAATGCCCAAATACCGCCAGTCTCCTGGGAGCGCCCACTCTCAAAACTGTTCTGGCGGATTGTGAGGACCCACTTTATCGACCAGCTGTGGGTTTGACTTTACTTTGCTTAAATTAGTTCACATTTACCATATAGTGTGCTGTTCAAAATTGTTCATAATGTTGACAAATTATACATCTTTATAATATGTCAACATTATTAACTGTTTTTTGACTAGACTATATAGTATAAGTGAACTAATTTAAGCAAAGTGACATCAGTTCTGGGTGGGGGGGGTGCATGCACATCAACAGGTTAATGACAGGATAGTAGAGGTCTCTCTCACCATTGTCTCGTCTCCGGGCCGATGAGACCACACCATAAGCACCTGTGCCAATGGTCTCAATAATATCATATTCTTCCCCAACTTCAAACTTCACATCCAAAGAGTGGGCTTTGAGCAGGGCCAAGTTCTTAGCAGCAATAGTATTCGCATCCGTTACAATGGATGCATCATCACTTGGTTGAATGGGACCTTCTGTAACTCCTCTGTGATGGTTCTTGTCAGTGTTGCCCTCTCTCCAGCTATTGGTCTCTGAGGCTTTTTGGGCCAGCATTGTTCGGGTGTCATTTGTCTCTTCCCTCTCATTGGATGACATTCTGAAATAAAACATCAATGTTATAGAGTTTGCTCTCTCTGTATAGAATCTATTTTAATTTTAAATTTTTTCATCTTGAACTTTTATAAGTATGCAGGCATAGTGCCAGAAAGTTAATCAAAATTTAACTAATCTTTCATTTGAACAGCCAATTATATACAGTGATGTGAAACAGTATTTGCCCCATCCTGATTTCTTCCGTAGATTCTAGAGTCGCTACCTGGGTGCTTGATGTTGTGAAGCTGAGAAGCTGAAAAGCTGATGTGTTATTGTGAAGCTGAAAGCAGATATTTTGTTGAGAGCTGAAGACACTTAAAAGTTGACTCACGTAGACTTTGAACTGCCTCCTGTGTCCTTCCTGCTTGAACCTCCTTACACTGAGTAAACACACACACAAAAAAAATTATTTTGTTTTTTTATGATAATGTTTTTTTTATTGAAGCAAAAAAGTTATCCAATACCAACTGGGCTTGTGTGAAGAAGCAATTGCCCCCTTAGTTACTAAATCCCGAAATCTATGAAACTGCATTCATAATGGGGTTCAGCTGGACTAGACACACCCAGGCCTGATTACTGCCAGCCCTGTTCAATCAAATCAATACCTAAATAGAACTTTTTCAGCAGCATGAAGTTGGCTAAAATGTCTCACCCAGTAGCACACTATGCCAAGGTCTAAAGAAAAACACAATAACAAAGGAGATTAGATTGGCTAAAAGAAGCTACTCTTAAAAACTGGAAACAAGTTTTGAGCTAATGACCCTGCATTAGTGTGGAGTAGCCTGAAAGATATTACCAACTACAAGACACCATCCCCCAACACTAGGGAATCAACAACTGGCTGATGACCGGAATGTGTTTTACTTTAGATTTGAAAAGCCCAGTCTCACACCCCACACCCGTTCTGACCATCACTTCACACAAACACTAACACCTCCTGAAACCCCCCTCCTGCTACTCAACCTGCACTTAAGATCTGTGAAGAGGATGTGTGCCAAGTCTTCCAAAAACAAAAGACAAGGAAAGCACAGGGCCCAGATGGTGTTTCACCCACTTGTCTAAAAGCCTGTGCTAACCAGCTGGCCCCCACCTTCACACAGATCTTCAACACATCACTGGAGTACTGTGAAGTTGCCAGCTGCTTCTAACGCTCCAACCAAGATTGCAAGACTTAATGATTACAGACCTGTCACCCTGGACGTCAAGTCATTTGAGAGACTGGTGATAGCCCACCTGAAGGACATCACTGGACCCTTTTTGGATCCCCTGCAGTTTGCCAATCGAGCTAACAGGTCTGTGAAAGATGCAGTCAATATGGTACTGCATTACATACTGCAAAATCTAGACAGACCAAGTACTTATGCAAGGATCATATTTGTGGACTTCAATTCAGCCTTCAACACCATCATCCCTGCTCTCATTTGGAATAAATTAACCCAGATCTCGGTTCCCACCTCTATCTGTCAGTGGATCACCAGCTTTCTGACAGATAGGGTGCAGTTAGTGAGACTGGGGAAATTCAATTCCAGCACATTTACAATCAACAACATTGGTGCCCCCCCAAAGAATGTGTGCTCTGCCCACTACTCTTCGCCCTGCACACAAATGACTGCACCAAAAAGCTCCTGAAGTTTATAGATGACACTACAGTCATCTGCCTCATCCAAGATTACGATGATTATGCATACAGAAGGTAGGTTGAACAGCTGGCTCACTGGTGCAGTCAAAACAACCTGGAGCTGAACACACTCAAAACAGTGGAGATGATAGTGGACTTTAGGAGGAACACCCCAGCATCGACTCCATTCACCATTCTAAACAGCACTGTGGCAGCTGTGGAGTCATTCAGGTTCCTGGGCACTACCATCTCATAAGACCTGAAGTGGGAGACCCACACTGACTCCATTGTGGAAAAGGCCCAGCAAAGGTTGTACTTCCTTTGCCAGCTGAGGAAGTTCAAGCTGCCACAGGTGCTGCTGATCCAGTTCTACTCAGCAGTAATTGAGTCTGTCCTCTGCTCTTCAATACAGTAACTGTCTGATTGGTTCAGATACTAAGTCAGATATCAGAAGAATTCAAAGGATAGTCCGGACTGCTGAGCTGATTATTGGTTCTCACCTTCCCACCGTCCAAGAACTATACATCTCCAGAGTAAGGAAAAGGGCATGAAAAAAATCGCTTTGGACCCCATTCACCCAGTACACTACCTTTTTGAACAGCTGCCCTCTGGCCATCGCTACAGAGCCCTGAGCACCATAACAGTGAGAAACAAGAACAGTTTCTTCCCTCAGGCCATTCAACTTATGAACAGTTAAAACTGCCCCCAATACTCTCCATTGTAGCAATACAATCATGTGCATATTCAACTATTCATTCATATTTCATTTATATTTATTTGACATATCCTACCTCTTCTCAGGGTTTCTGCAGGTTCGAAGGAATGAAATTCAAGATTTTTTAAGACTTTTTAAGGCCAAATAAAAGAACAATTTAAGACCACTTTCACTAATAATAATAATAATAATAATAAACACATTAAATAATTCATTAGCTGGTAAATAAAAAAACACTGAGGTTTTATATATTTTATTGTGCATTTATGTGTTTTCTTTTTTTAAATAAGTTAATACAACATCAAAATTCTAAATGAATTCATTAAGAATGCATGTAGCCTAAAGTATGCAGCCTATATTATGTGACCCTTCTCTTTAGTCACTTGCTTTCCAGCAATACGTGATGCAATAGACCAATGCTTCGGCAACATCACTGCTTATGTCAAACATGGAAGTGGTGGCAAAAACCATATGCATAAAGTAAACTTTTATCAGATTACATTGTTGAAAAATTATTCAGAGAGCTCTCATTGACAGCTGTGGCTTCAAGCCATCAACAGAGCTGACTGGACTGAGGAAATCATTTCAACTCACAACTTTGCAGCCAAAATTTATAGCGAACATGATTACAACTCATTTCATTATAGTAATTGTATCACTAAGAATATGTTTGTATTTATCATGGTTTTGTGTCAAACTTTCGTTTAATCATCTAGTCTGTCAAATCTAACACAACAGTCAGTGGGCTTTCTGCCACCATTTACTGGGCAAGCGCTGACATTTTTGTAAACAAGAGGATTGGTCAACAGACCTTATTCACAGTAGCGCCATGTTTGATTTTTTTTTAATGGGAATGGAAATGAGGCTGTGAGGGATAGACTTACCATCTCTTCAATGGCATGCATGGTATAAAGTTGTAAAAAGCCCCTAGATCCCATCTAATTTTCCACAACTCATGTTGTCTGGAGTTTTTTGTCTACTGAGTGTCTTTGAAAAGATATTTTTCCAATGTTTTGTCTGCGGAACGATCCAAAAACACTTTACAGTAAACTGCAGTACAGCCCATTGAAGAGACTGTACGTCTATCCCTCACAGCCACGTTGTCATTCTCGTTAAATATTAAATATGGCACTGCTGTGAATAAGGTCTAGCATGTGCTGAATATCATTTATATATTTTTTCTTGGCAGATACATTTAACAAATACTTTAACAGGCAGTTAAAGGGCAGTTCATTTAAAAATTTAATTTCTGTCATCACTGCTCACCCTTGAGTCTGTATGAATTTTTCTCTGCCATGGAACAAAAAAGGAGATAAGCAAAATGTTTAGTCTCAGTCAACATTCACTCTCACTGCATCTTGTTTTTAATTCAATGTAAGTGAATGGTGACTGAAATTCCCTAATATCTCCTTTTGATATCCACTGAAATAAGAAGTCATACAGGTTTGCAACAGCATCAGGTAAGTGATGACAATTTTCATTTTTGTGTGAAATATCTCAAGTAAAAGTCAAAACTCATCAGTTACCTTAAAAATGGCCGTTTAAAATTGACAATATGTATTGAAAATATTAACAGATTAAATTATGAAAGAGAACTGTGCTGCATAATTAGTTATTATGTATATTGAAAACTGATTATATACTAAATATTAAATATAGTTAATATATTTTCATATGTATAAATATTAAAATATTTATATAATTATATTATTATTGCTTTGTATATTATTACAAAAGTTTTCAAACTGACTGATTCAGATAGCAGAGAAAATACCTGTATATGTCAGATCTAGAGAGATGGAGATGAGAGATATAACAGGTGTACCTCTGCAGCTGTGTAGTTCTGTTAGCTTTACAATTCTTGTCAAAGGTAATGTAAAATAAGGAAGTGCCACGATTTGAAAGGCGTCAAAAGACCGCTCCAACCTCGAGCGCTCGCAAATTGCAATGTTGACAGCTTTGTCATTTATAAGCAGAAGCGATAGTGTTAGCGCAAAATATTCCATTTGCATTTCTGATTAACAGGTTTATGAAGGTTTATACGTGTAACATCGTAAGTTCAGTATAAATGTGCGCTCACACTAAACTCAAGCGTCAGCTGCTAAATGATGGATACACGAGAGAGAGAGAGAGAGGGATGATTATGCTGTTTAAGGCAAATTAAATTTAAAACTCCTTGTGATTTATTTAAGATATTTAAGACTTCTTATGGCCTTAAATTTTAAAAAGTAAATTTAAGACTTTTTAAGGACCCACGGGTACCCTGTCTTCTGCACAATACATTAAATCACCTTACACATAACTGTATATCTGTATATAACATATTTGAACAACATTATTGCCCAACTGTAGTTTCCTCTACATATTTATCTGTTGTGTCGTACTTTTTATTCTTATTTCACTGTTTACATATATATGCTTATATGTATATTTCAAATGTTTGTATGTATTTATTGTATATGTATATATTTTTTTTGTATTCTCTTTGCACTGGTAGCTTCTGTCACCATGACAAATTCCTTGTGTGTGTAAGCATACTTGACAATAAAGCTCATTCTGATTCTGAGGTTCCAGAAATGATGAGGAAAAAGGTGACTGAAATACATCAGCCTGGGAAGGGTTACAAAGCTATTTCAAAGGATCTGGGACTCCAGAGAACCACAGTGAGAGCCACTATCTCCAAACGGAGAAAATTTAGCACAGTAGTGAACCTTGCCAGAAGTGTCTGACATTCAAAATTCCTCCAAGAGCACAGCAACGACTCATCCAGGAATTCACAAAAAAGCCAAGGACAACATCCAAGGAACTGCAGGCCTCTCTCGCATCAATAAAGCTCGCTGTTCATGACTCCACTATCAGAAAGACACTGGCCAAAAATGCCATCCATGGAAGAGTGGTGAGTCGAAAACCACTGCTAACCCAGAAGAACATTAAGGCTCATCTGAATTTTGCCAAAACAAACCTTCATGATCCTCAAACCTTTTGGGAGAATGTTCTGTGGACTGATGAGTCGACAGTGGAACTGTTTGGAAGACAGGGGTCCCATTACATCTGGCATAAATCAAACACAGAATTCCACAAAAAGAACATCATACCTACAGCCAAGCAATGTGGTGGTAGTGTGATGGTTTGGGGATGCTTTGCTGCTTCAGGGCCAGGGTGACTTGCAATAATTGAGGGAAACATGAATTCTGCTCTCTATCAGAAAATCCTAAAGGAAAACTTCCGGTCATTAGACCGTGAGTTGAAGCTCAAGCGCAACTGGATTATGCAGCAAGACAATGATCCAAAGCATAGGAGAAAGCAGGGGTGGACTAAGCACTAGGCAAAGGTAGGCATCCGCCTAGGGCCCCCAGAATCCAAGGGCCCCCTAAAATACAAATAATATGCTTTGTTATTATTTGTCATTAATGCTAAATAACGTGTGCTGAAATTTTAAATATCACTGTTACAACACTGATATGATTGATATTGCTGTTATTTTCAGCACAATCAATGCAAGTAACCCCCTTCCCCCTCAGATCAGGCTGAAATGGAATATTCCAAGAATTGTATGCATCTAGTTCATAAACAGGTGAAAGTGAGTCAAACCGCTCAGACAGATTTGTGTGATTTCACCATTTACTCTGTTGCAAGTTACAAGTTCAGCTACATTGTTATTGATTGATTGATAACTTCATTGACCCCCCTAGGGGGAAATTCAGTTTGGTTTGAATTTGCTGAGAGAAAAAAATTAAACGGAATCCAGACTTCCTAAGGTAACACTGTCTTTCCAAACAGATCAGATTGCTGCACAGCCTGCACCGCCACCTGCCGCTGCTTCCATGAGCAGAGCACTCACTATAGTCACCAATATATAGTGCTGATGATGTTTATGATCTGTGCGTTGACACTCGTAAATAATAAAAATATTTAAAAAAATAAAAATCTCAAACTGGGTTTTCGCTTATTTAGCAGTGTAAATCTAGCAAACTTTTTCATGTTTTCAAATTTAAAAGTTGATCGAAGCCTTCTGGAAACATGCAAAGTCAACTTTTAGTCTAACAATTTGGAAAGTTAATCAAGGTCAAGTTGATGGAGGAAAAGTGCATAAAGAAAGAGGGAGAGTGAAGAAAAAAAAGGTATTTTAGTGGTATGTATTTTATGTATGTATTTTAGTTCATAGTAGCCAGATTGTTTTTTTTATAATGTGTTGTCAGACGTGATTATTCACTCCTTTTTAGAAAGCTGGCACAACCGGGGGAAAGACACAACCACAGACACATTTTTGTTTGCTGTTTGCACAGTCTACTGCTGTCACGGAGACTGATGAGGTATCTCAGGACACTTACTGTATTTCAGTGATATCTTTCAGGATGTAGGAATATTTTCTCCATACCATTCTAAAAACATAAATAATAATAATAATAATAATAATAACAATAATAATAAAAAGGCTTACAGCACCTTTAAGAGAAGATTGAAGTACATGTGTCTTTGAAGAGGGCCCGATTTCTGTACTTTGCCTAAGGCCACCAAATCACTAAATCCACCCCTGGGAGTAAATCCACCTTTGAATGGCTCAAAAGAAGCTAAATTTAAGTTTTGGAGTGGCCTAATCAACATCCTGACTTGAACGCTATTGAAATGCTGTGGCAAGACCTTAAACGGGCAGTTCATGCTCAAAAACCCTCCAATGTGGCTGAACTAAAGCAGTTCTGCAAAGAAGAGTGGGTTAAGTCTTCTTATTCTGTGTATACTGTATATTATAGTATATAATTAGGTGTATATTGTGTTGTGTAACAAGATGTGTAAACTGTGTTATGTGTAAATCAGATGTCTATTTTAATTGTCATACTGCTATGTTGCTTGGAACTGCACCCAAGACTTTCACCCACTGTTGCACTTGTGTATATGGATGAGTGACAATAAAGTGATTTGATTTGATTTGATCTCGTTATCGGAAGCATTTGGTTGCAGTTATTGCTGCTAAAGGTGGCACAAACAGCTATTAAGTTTAAGGGGGCAGTTTGTTTTTCACATGAGTGAAATAGGTGTTGGATAACTTTTTTGCTTCAAAAAATATGTATATATATTTGAAAACTGTATTTTGTGTTTACTCTGTTGCCTTTGTTGTATATCTTGATTGAAGTTCTAAAACTATTTAGTATGAAAAATACACAAAATCAGAAGAAATCAGGATTTTCCTCAGCACTTCAAAAACAACAACACTAAGGCTATTTTATGTAACACAAAAACGTAATTTAAAAAACACTGTAACTAGCTTAGATCTTTTAATTTGACTGCTGTTGACAAATCAATGGAAATGAATACACATTTAAGAATCTTACCTGTTTTACTTAAATAGATTATAAAATGCTGTATGGGACAAAATCATATTTTCCCATAAACTCTAATGACGATTTTTCTGTAATTCAAGCATATTATATCTGTTAAACTGATGATCTACTAACTGTAATGCTGATAATAGGACAACATACTACAGGACGAGGGCGTAGCTGTCGTGTGTAAATAATTACACTGGATTTTAACCACATGGGATTGAGAGCCATGACCAAAAACACCTTTAAACACAGAATATTCCCCTTTTCATTTCAGTACAAACACCTATATATGCAAACATGGGGTTATAAAAAGGGTAGCGATTACCTGGCAATATATGAAAGCAGTGAAAATTCTGAGCGGCTCTTTCAAAGCATGTCTACTGTATTCTTGCTACCACGAACAACCGTTTTACTTTTTCGTAGTCTTCCGTGTTGTGCTTGAATGACAGCAAAGCTACCAATCGTCTGCATCCTCGCAAGTGGATCAACCAATAGGACTTGACATCATCCTCGATAGGCGGGCTCATTTGAGGTGTAGTAGAACAGGGTTATTCTTTGGGTGGCGCCGACACTGAAATTAAACGTAAATAATTATAAATGACGCGTACTTGCTAAAGATTAAAAGGCTTTAATAATATATATACACAATGAAACTAAATTCGTTTACAACACTGGAACATTTAACAAACGTGTTGAATGAATCACCCGAAATCATTATTATGTGTTTTACACTTTCAGAATTTTTTTTGAAGTGAAATGTATTCAACGCCAGTTATTTCGAAAGGGAAAACCTGGCAGTCCGCTTGCGGAACATCTGTACCATCCGTCCAATCAAAGACATGAGCGTACCACTCGAAGACTGGCGTCCAAGAAATATAATTATCGGGTACTGGGTAGAATGGTAATTTGCAAAGCAACATTATAACATTTGGCTCTGTGTAGTTTCCATTTAAATGCTATTAATATTTCTGTATGGCTCTATAGGCCTTTTTCGCACTCCGGGTTTTGGAACGCGGAAGTAACCGCTTGCAGGGGTGAATGGGAGATCACAGCAATATTATTTTCACTTACCCATTTGCTCCAAGAACAAAAGAAAAAACCCACTATTAAGTTTGAATGACTTTCCAGAAGAGGAAAAAAATAGAAAGCGGCGGATTAAGGCAGTCAGATGGGACTAAATGCCAAATGTACTGTCACTCTCTCGGCAGCTGTAATAGAAACCCCCTCACAGCTGTGGTAATTCAAGGGTAATATAACAATAAGTTTAATGTTATAAATTTACACTAAACATTTTAAAATGTACAATATAAAAAAATTGCGAGATTTACGCTGCTAAAGAAGGCGGAAACGCGTCATCACAGTCTGTGGAAAAAGGTCTATTCGGGAGTAAAAAAACAAAAAATTTTTTAAATTTTTCCCCTCAAATTTATTAAAGCTTTTCAAATAACAAACAGGCATTATCATTGTTAAACATATCAACAATAAGTCCAAGCAGCATATCATAAACACAAGAAAAATAATAATAAAATAAATAAATAAAAATAATACCAAAACATGTAAAGCAAATTATAACATAGATTAAATTACATTTCAGGGGGGTTAATCCATATATGTTGCCAGTAATTTAGAGAGTTTTAAGGCACACCTCTTTTTTAATTGCTTTAAGGATTTAAATAACATTTTAAAATAATTTTTAAATGCCTCAAAACATGGTGAAACTTTAACAAATCTACATTTGTGTAAATAGTCTACTAGCCAAAGCATTAGTAAATATTTTGTAGTCAACATTAAGTAACGTTATTGGCCTTAAATTATCAATAAAAGTTTTGGTATTAACACAATTATAGCTTGTTTCATTGTTGTTAGTAGTGTATTACTTTCTATGCATTCCTTCAGTGCTTCAAAGAGCATTTCTCTTATATCAGTACAGAAAAACTGATAAAAGTTAGTTGTAAGTCCATCTTGACCTGGTGATTTCCCTAAAGCCATTTTCTTTATAGCTGTATCGATTTCCTCAATTTTTAAATCAGAGTCACATGTCATTTTAAAATCTGGGTCAAGTTTAGGAATAAAAGGATCTACTTTTTTAAAGACATTCTCAGAGTTTGCCTCAGAAAAAGATGATGAATATAGGCTTTGATAAAATGTAAATACTTCATTATCTATTTCTTTTGGATCAGTTACAATTTTTTTATTTATATTTAGAGTAGTAATTGCATTTCTTCCCTGTCTCATTTTTTCTAATCTACTGAAATAGGAACTATTCTTCTCACCATCTTTAATCCATTTTGCTCTGGATCGTATATATGCCCCTTGTGCCTTATTCAGGTACAAATCATCTAATTTTGATTGTAATCTAATAATTTCATCCTTATTAGTATATAATAACAGATCCTTATTACAGCAATCATTAATGTCCTTTATCAGCTGTCTCTCTAATTCTTTTTGTTTTTACACATTATTTTACCATAATCAATTGAGTACTTTCTCACTTTATATTTTAAAAATTCCCACTTCTTTCCATATGAGTCAATCCCTTCATTTGTCTTAGCTGAGATAATTTTTTTTTTTTTTTTATCATATTACAAAATTGCTCATCATTTAGAAATTTTGCATTACATTTCCAATATTTCTGTCTAAATATAATTCCCGTGTCAGGCATCAGTGTGACAGTAACTATACAGTGATCAGTAGTAGGAGCTGCAGATATTTTAGCTTGTGAAACATATTTTAAGATTTCCTGTGTTATTAACCAAAAATCTATTCTTGATTTACAACTCCCATTAGGTCTAATCCATGAATATTGCCTTATTTCAGGGTTAACATGTCTCCAAACATCTATTAGGGAATTATTAATACAAAAACTAGTAATATTTTGATTATATTCATAACCAACATACTTTGTTGGGAATCTATCCATCTATTCATCAGGGACACAATTAAAGTCTCCGCCCACTAAAATATTATCAGATGGGAAGTGTGCTCTGAAATTTGTTCCAGCAATATTTTGTTCCTATACCCATAAACATTTAAAAGAATCAGTGGAGTTCCTTCAATGATCAAAACCGCAGCAATCCAGTGTCCATCTTTATTTCCTTTAAATTCAGCGACTTTTCCTGGGCAGTTGTTCAAGCATATGGCTACGTCAGCAGATCTATTAGTTCCATGGCTGAACAAAATGGTATCCCCCCACTGGTTTCTCCAAAAAGTCGAGTCTTCTGTACTGGAATGAGTCTCTTGCAAGAAAATACACTATGCCTGTTGCCTTTTGCTAAATAAAAATATAGCTTTTCTCTTAATACTGTCTTTAAGCCCCCTGGTATTTAGCGAAATAAAATAAAACTTAGAACAAAATGTAAACATAGTATTCAGTAGCACTACGAGTAGCTAGAACAAGCTAACAACACACCACAACAAATGTGTGAACAAAGTAATGGTTACATTGGTCCCTCAAAACCTAACCTCAAGCGTCTCATTTGTTCACGTTAATAAATCCCAGCAACTATTTCCCAACGCATTTGACCTTCTTATGGAAAAATCTGAACATTTTCTATGAACCCAAAAGGCCCTCAAAAATATGCTCTCTTCTTCTGATCTCTAGCCTCTTTAACCTTTGGCCACAACAGCTCCCGCGCCACCTTGTCTTCCTTGGTTAAATCCTCTGCAAATCGAATTCCCGCCTGTTTGCATACATCACATTCTTTGGAAAGTCTCCAGATATCGTTTCTGCACTCCCGTTTAACAAACTGGACGATGACTTGTCTCGTACGACTCTGCTCCTTCCGATGCGATGAACGGTGTCAACCATTTCATCCACATTCCACGGCACTCCCGGCGCAATTATTGAAAGAAGAGAAACCACCGTTGCCCTGACATCCTCGCTTTCCTTTTCTTTTAAGCCTTTAATACGCAAGTTCCATCTCCTTTTGTATCTTTCCTGTTCTTTACACTTTTCTGTCAGCGCCTTCATTTCGTCATGAAGTTTGCCAACTTGCCGTTCTAACTCCACTGTTTTGTTTTTGTAATCGGTTACCTCTTCTCTCATCACGGCAATCAGGCTGGAATTTTCCGGGAGAGGTCTTACATTATTTTTTTCTTGGATGTCAAATCTGTCCGCTAGCTTGTTAACAACTTCCAGTATTTTTATATTAGTAGCGATATCTATATCTATCTATCTATCTATCTATCTATCTATCTATCTATCTATCTATCTATATATATATATACATATATATATATATATATATATATATATATATATTTTTTTTTTTTTTTCCATGCTTTGTAGTTTGTCTGGCGTGGCTGGTGGGGCACTGCGTTTGTTCATGTTGATAGCTTTGTCGCTTACTATAGTATAATTATGATCCAAGTTGTCCATCAAACGTAAATAAATGACTGTCTAATTTCTTTCGAAACTCCTACGTTTATTTTAAAGTAAACAAATGAGACTTTACTTGATTTTGAAAATGATTTTTGAGGGACCGAATGAAGAGCTCTGGAAAGTGTTGCTGCTTAGAGCACCATCTTGCCGGAGCTTTATTCATGAGTAAATCAACCAGGCTGTCAAGTGATACAGTTCTTATCGCTGCTCAGTTCGAACCAATCACAGTGGTATGAGATTACACGACAAGGTAACCTATGCTATTTTAATAACTTGACAGAGAGTGCTGGGGTGGATTTTAATTTTTTTGTCAAGCTAGTCCGTCAAAATAAAACATTTATACGATTATGTTTTTTAACATATAAGTTGAAGCGAGACAAAGTCTCCTGAGATTTGAATCCGACTCAATGGGATTTAGGCTTTCTGGGCCGCCGAGCGCCCCCTGGAGGAGTAAACGTTATTTCATGTCACATCGGTCATTCCACCCGTTTTAGTTCAATGGTCCAATCACAGCGCGTTTCAGGCTTTTCCACGTTGCAGATGTTAAGTAATGTGTTTCTGCTTGGTGGGAGTCTTGCAAAAAAAATCGACCATACACATAGAAGTCTATATTCAACAACAAATTGCAAAGGTAGACATTTCAGTTTAGTCTACAAAATAGGCTTTTTGTTAATAATAAGTAATAGCTATACAGGAAAAACATTAACATTAACTGCAATGTCATCGAGCAATTCAACTGCTGGTGTTCCTAAATGGGAATATCGTGCTCGTTTTCTGCTGTGTTTTCTGGGGTTAGTTCTTTCGATTTATGCGCTGCACGTCGAGCTGTCCCGGGAGAGAAATCCCGAGTACCGCGCGATGTGCGACCTGGGCGACTCTGTTAGTTGCTCAAAGGTCTTCACCTCCAGGTAGGCTAAACACTTCTGCTTATTTCATTCGTTTTGTTATTACGAAGCTGACTCCATGTAATTCGTGTTTTTGCACTAATGACAAACTATTGCTTGCGATGTAACTGGCAGTTATTGATAGGCTAGTATGCGATATCCCTCCCATACACTGTGATTTTACTTCTACATAATTAAATGCTGTACTGCACTAATGTCAGTCATTGTTGTCTGTTAACCTCTCTGCAACGTTTATGAAATATTCAAATAATAACTAACAATGAAAAATGTGAAAGAAAAATAAATCATTAGGAAAAGTTCTGTATAAGTTCTTAATAGGTTTTCACAAAAACCTGCAATGTTCTGGGAAGGTTAGATTATGGTTTAAAAAATAAAACTTAAACATAGCCACCAGAGAATGTTCTATTTAAGCTCTTTTTAGGTTGTCCCAAAAAAACTTCCCTGCAATGTTCTATGCAGGTTAGTTTATGGTTATAAAAAATAGAACCCGAAAATAACCATTAGAAAACGTTCTGTATAAGTTCTTTTTAGGTTGTCACACAAAAACCTCCCTGCAACATTAGTTCACTTTCAAGTTGGTCACTTTGATGCTGCATCAGTAGCTGATGCTATGGGAGCTTCTCTCAGGAGTGACGATCTTTGAAACTCTATAACATCACGCCAATTCCAATTGCGTTTTGTGCTCCGCCCCTTTGTGTGTGTCGCTGCGGGGATATAAACCAGAGCACAACGCCACATTGGCAGAATTTGTCTCTTCAGGGTCGTGGGTACATCTCTCCTGCTCTGGAACCCATATCAATGATTTGTTGTTTGGATCTGCCCCCTTTACAGCAAGTGTATCATTGGCGTTTCAGGCTCATTATTTATGGTGGGGCACAAACAATCACTTAACCCAACATGCCAGGGGGTGTGTTAACCAAAAATTAACACACGTCATTTACCAATTTTTGAAACATGGACAAATAATCCCAAATACTGTCCATAATTTTTAATGGATAAAAAAGAAACAAGAAAATGATTTGAACCTATTGCATCAGTTTTGACTTCACTCTCTCTCACACACACACTCCCACTGTGACTGTGTGCCCTGTTTATTCCCTGGTATTAAGATGGGTTAAGATGCATAATAACAGGCATTCTGACTATTTACCATTTACACCTGGAAATATGCATCTCCTTCCACTATATTCCTAATGTATGCACGAGGAAGGCACATGAGGACACGTGGAGGGTTTGCAGAGGATTGTCACCGGCCCAAGCCGTGCATGTCTCTCCTCTCCTCTGGCGATAAGAGTTTGAGAATGATTTGTTGCAGGCTTGAACCTTGTATCTCCCCTCTTCTCCATCTCTAGCGGCATCCCCTGTTCAGAATATGCACGTGGCAATTTGTGGCTCGCTCCGGCAGGCTGCTATCATTCACATTGAGTGGTGGTGAGGATGTCAGGGATATTTTCTCCCTGTATTTTCATTAGTGAAAACTCTGAGACTGAGTTGCTGGGAGTTTTTCGCTTAAGCTTAAAATAAATAAATAAATAATAAACGGCTCTGAGTTTTGCAGCCAGTGCCATTTTTCCTGCACAAGCAGATTATTATGACTTCACATTCTCCTTATTCAGTGAGAGTTCAGGCCTCTGGCACTGCCGCCTTTGCGGTGCTTGTGAAACACGAATTGCCGCTCTGGCCACCAAGGTTTCCGCCCAGGAAATTAGCAGGTCTATGGGGGGCCTGGTGTCTGTGGAGTGACACCCCTGGCTAATTTAGTCAGACATTCGCTTTTCGCTTTCCCAACTGTTGTGAGCTGGGAAAAAGAGCATAACATCTCCTCTGTAGCACAGGATGGTTTTGCACTGTTTTTACTTTTGTTGATGGCATGGCAGAAGGCACCTCTATGTTGCCTAGCAGCCCTCTTGCTTTCCCCGCTGTTGCGAGCCAGGAACAAGTTTGCGGCGTGACACTGGTCACTTAACTGCCTGTTTTGCTATTTTTAGTGAAGTACCAGAAGACTCCAATGTCACAACACAATGACTTAAGAAATGTTTTCAAATACTTAAGAGGTCTGGGCAGAATAAAACACCTCTGTGTCCCCAGTGCAGCCCTCTCGCTTTCCCTGCCATCACAAACTGGAAAAAAGTTGGAGCCATGGTACATGTCACTTTCAGTGCCTGTTTTACTGTTGGTGGTGATGTGTCAGAACACTGCTGTCTTGCAACATGGGGATTAAAGGCGTACGCCCAATAAATGCCTAAAACTGTGCCCGTTGACGAGCCGGGAACAAGTTTTGGCATATTGCAGGTCACTTCGGTGCCTGTTTTTACTATTGTTGGTGACGTGCCAGAAGGCTGCAGTGTTACAACATGAAAAAAACAACTTGTTGTGTATGCGTGAGGCATTCATACTTTTTAAACCCTTTGGAGTGGGTTCTTCCACATTCTTATTTTATTTTTTTGGGGTCTTTTTTATAGGACAGTAGAGTTGAGAGAGAGGGGGGGAGTTGGATCAGGATATGACCCACGTTGGACTCAAACCTGGGTCCCCGTGAGCAAACAGCTCTTATATGTCTTGAACACTGCAGCACAGCCCACTGCACTGATGGTTCTTCCACATTATTAGGGCAATGTACTCGCTTTCGCCACAGTTATATGCCAGGAACGAGAATATTATCCCTGTCTTGTTACTGTTGTATTGCCAGTCGGGCAGGGTGACCAGGTTGACTGACACAGATGAACCCCTGTGCCCAATGGTGGGGGTTTTCAGCTGGGTACTGAGCACAGTCAAGTGGCTATGTGCTTTAGTTCGTGAGGCAGCTGCCTCACTTCAACAGTGTTCTGTCCTTCTCCGTAAGGTGCGGAATGCACAGATTTTTACATTTAGAGGTACAGCGTCTCCTCGCCAAAGATGTGATAGACCTGCTTGCGACCATAGAAAGGCTTCTACAGCTGTTCTTTCCTGTTGCAGAGATGGTTCGTGGCCCATGGCAAACACCGGACTTGAGGTGCTTGAACTGGACATTCACAAGTCTCTTTTCAAGATGGTTACTCAGAGATAGATTTTGACTCATTTCCATCCAATTTGTATCAATGGACATGTACATGTACAAAATAGCCCCTCGCCACAGGCCACTCTTGAGATTCACTTTCAGGGGGCTGGCCACCTAGTTCAAGGTCTTTCCCTTTGGCTTGTTCCTGGCTTCCCGCACATTTATCAAATATGTCATTCAGTGCTCACTCCACTGAGAATGCCATTGGTCCATTTCCCATGGAAAATTCATTTGAGGAGGGATCTGTTCTGACAAGCCCGAGGCATGATCTGGCATCCCCCACTGGGGTTTTGCAGACTTCATGTCTGGCCCCTGAATTGGGCTCATCTGGCACAATAGGATTGTCGCAGCGGGTGTTCGATACTATACTACAGGCCAGGGCCCCTCAAAAAGGCAGCTGTATGCCTTAAAATAGCAACTTCTTGCTGACTGGTGTACCTCCAGTGGTGAGGACCTTCTTGCAAGAGCACTTGGATGCAGGACTTCCATCAGCACTTAAAGTATACGTCGCTACCATAGCGAGCAGCTATGACCCCTTTGGGGTCTCAAAATACAGAGATATCCTTAATGAAAACCTGGTCCAGAGCGCTCAGGACCTCCGACTGGGCCGAAGGTTCACCTTCCAACAGGACAATGCAAGAGTGGCTTAGGGACAACTCTGTGAATGTCCTTGAGTGGCCCAGCCAGAGCCCAGACTTGAACCCAATAGAGCATCTCTGGAGAGACCTGAAAATCGCTGTTCACCGATGGTCCCCATCCAGCCTGACCAAGCTTAAGAGGATCTACAGAGAAGAATGCTGACGATCCCCAAATCCAGATGTGCAAGGCTTGTCGCATCATACCCAAAAAGACTTGAGTCTATAATCGATGCCAAAGTGTCTTCAACTAAGTACTGAGTTAAGGGTCTGAATACTTATGTCAATGCGGTATTTTAGTTTTTTCTTTTTAATAATTTTTTTCTTTGTCATTATGGGGTATGGTGTGTAGATTGATGTAAAAAAATAAATAATTTAAAGAATTTTAACATAAGGCTGCAACATAACAAAATGTGAAAAAAATGAAGGGGGCTGAATACTTTCTGAATGCACTGTATTTCATACATAATCGAAGAACGAACAGGTGTGACGACATTTAGAACAAAATATGGCCAAAAAGGTGTTTTTTCATTTGTTTTTGTGGTTTGTAACAGCTCACCTGGGCGAACTTTTAGGAAAAAAATTTACCGGCTGCTAAACACCTTCTTACTGCCATTGGCCCATGTCATCAATAGGTGTGACCTGAAGCTCCACCTACCTTGAGGCTGACAGCTAATTCTGTTTGTGTTGTTCAGTCAGTTAAAATCAGTTAACAAGAATAATCCGGCATGTAGCATATTTAGCGAGCTGGTGCAAATTTACCTACATCCGTATGATCTTCGCGTAGAGATATTTTCCATGACCATGTTCAAGACCAATTCTCTCAAGTGCCCATTCACTCATGTGCCATCTGCAGCTAAAGCCATTCACACATCTGCCCAAAGTAAGCCAATCACCTTTTGTTTTGTCTGTATTATGAACATTAACACTTTTATACACTTATCTTTGCAATAGTATCAATGTCATCATAAATTACAATAACAGAGTGTAATCGTTGCATATTATGGCTGCGTGTTAGCGCATCAACGTCATGAATTCACTGTGTAAACAAGACAAATTAAACATTTCCTGCTGCATATACAGTATATTTCTTTTAAATCATCATTGAGTGGTTAAAACAACTTCTTTTACTGACCTCATGTGAATTCTACTCAAAGAATGAGACATGAAGTCATTGATAACACATTCTAATGTCACATTAGTTAAGGTTTTACTGAGCCTACTCATATTTAAATCCTACTTCTAAATGCCTCCTACAGCGCTGTGGCGGGTGTCTGAATGTTCGGTTACAGTAAACCGTTGCTCGGCTGTGTAGACGTCTTTTTATCCCTGAGCGAAGAATGAAGAAGAACTTCTCCGGAAGTATATCGGGCCCTTAAAATCGCTTAGAGCACCTTTAATTCTTCTTAGAACTTGTGCATTATTTGAGCTAAGTCATCATGGCAACGAGTTGTAAAATTGAATATAACTTTACCCAGTTATATCCAATATTTAAAGGTTTGTAAGTGATTTTATCACACTCATGTTCTGATGCATATTGTTTATGTCTTGTGGCTATACCTTTGAAACAGTGAGTATTTTAACGTTTATGGATTGGCCCTGTTCACTTTTTATTATTTATTTTATTTTTTATTTTTTTTCCCCAATTTTGGAATGCCCAGTTCCCAATGTGCTTTTAAGTCCTTGTGGTTGCGTAGTGATTTGCCTCAGTCTGGGTGGTGGAAGATGAATCCCAGTTGCCTCTGTGTCTGAGACTGTCAACCTGCGCATCTTATCACGTGGCTTGTTGAGTGTGTTGCCACAGAGACATAGCTTGGCTTCACGCCATCCACCATGGCAACCACGCTCAACTCACCACATGCCCCACTGAGAACGAACCACATTATAGCAATCATGAGGAGTTTACCACGTGTGACTCTACCCTCCCTAGCAACCGGGCCAATTTGGTTGCTTAGGAGACCTGGCTGGAGTCACTCAGCGCGCCCTGGGATTTGAACTAGTGAGCTAGTGAACTCCAGGGGTGGTAGCCAGTGTATTTTACCACTGAGCTACCCAGGCCCCCTGGACCTGTTCAGGGGGCCTGTTCAGGGGGACTTTGATTGAATGTGTCTCATTGTAACCAGGGTTGGGGAGTAACGGAATACATGTAACAGGATTATGTATTTAAAATACAAAATATTAGTAACTTTATTTCACTACAGTTACAATTTAAATTGCTGGTAATCAGAATACAGTTACATTCAAAAACTATTTTGATTACTGAAGAGATTACTTTGTATTTTATTGTCATTTGTTTTATTTATTATTTAGTTTATTCAGTTGGAAAACATTTATCCATATAAATGATGCGACCAAGGAACATTTGAACAGTGGTGAAACACTTTCTTGTTATGTGTTACATTCATACGAGCAGACAGAGGGTGCTTTTACACTGTTTAAAAGGTGGATATGATGTCATAGATGAAAAAGATGTGGTTGTGTACACTCTTTGGGGTTTTAAAGTAAGTTTGGAGCAGCAGAAATAGATACCCTTGTGGAAATTGTTATGTAAACATTTAACTTTATGCTAAGCTAAAATCCTGTTTCTAGCCTTTTTACATGCATGTTACCAGCCACGATTTAAAAAAATGTTATCAAGAAATTCCACGTTCGATCATACATATATTTGATCAGAATATCAGAAAATGTATTTTTAGTGTAAGTGTATTTAGTTTTACTATACTGGCAGATGTTTTTTTGTTTTTTTTTTCACTTGCGATCAACTTGTTTAGAGTAAAAACAAGTGAAAAAAAATCTGCCAGTGCTGAAGAAGTAATCCAAAGGATTCAGATTACGTTACTGAACTTGAGTAATCTAACAGAATAAGTTACAAATTACATTTACAAATAATAACATTACAGCGTGTAATCTGAGGTGGAATACATTTTAAAAGTAACCCTCCCAACCCTGATTGTAACCCAGATTTAGCTTTTTTTAAAGAAAAGGAGGGACAAGATGAAATTATTTTTTATGGTAATCAACATTGTGCCACAAATAATGTCAGTTGAGTTTAACTTTTATTGAACCTGGAATATTCTTTGGTTACTGTAGTATAACCAAGGTTAATTTTCATAATGGATAGTTGTTGAATCGTGACCAGTGGCATGTACAGAAGAGGGGCTGCAGGGGTGCAAGCCCCTTTCATTCAAAATATTAAAGGTGTTCTTCTGGTCATCCAGAAAATGGGGGAAAAAATTATAATAAAAATAAAATTATTAGATAAAACTAAAATCTCTTAATAAGCTCACAATTACAGTTATAATGTGTCATTGTGAGATTTTTTTTTTTAAATGTGAAAGTATTAAAGAAAATTAGGCGGAAGTGCCTTTAACAGCGCAGTACGGCATATCGGGGGCGGATTTCAATCGCAAGTGATCCTCCCTATGCCCTACTTACTTTGAAGTGCCGTGCCCTTGAAGTGGGTACTCTGAAGGGAATATTGCATCATTGAATGAATGTACCCTTCGTTTAAAGTCTTGTGGAAGAGCCCTTCGTGAAAAGATTCATTATCTCACTTCCGTTTGAAACGAGCTTTCGAGGGGTGTCCCCTTCCCACAGCAGTGCCCTTCAAGGGAGAAAAATGCTGCTTGGAATTTGCCCCGGAACATTAAAGGGGCATTGCCTTAGGAGAGTAACAGGTCAGATAAAAAGGCCACTCTATGTATTGTATTGTTAGTTCATCAAAAGAATAAAACTTGATTGGTAACACATTTCCAACACTGCACACTTGCAGTGTAGACAGTTTTATTAATTATAAAGGGAGTGGTCGTACTTTGTTTCCCTTTCTTTTTTAGAAAAAAAATTCTATACATCTTTCATAGAATACTGTCATAAACTGATTCAGCCAAAACCAGTTTTTTTTTTTGTTTGTTTGTTTGTTTTTTTTTGTTAACTAATAAGCCATTAGACTAATCACTTCAAAAAAGTACAATTGTATACCATTTTTTGGACATGTACCATGGTAATTATTCAGAACCATGGTATTACTATCTTGACACCATTGTACAATGTTTCTGCCAAATTATTGGTGTATGGTCCTAAATATTAATGACAGAATACAGTAAAATAACATTATGTTAATATGAAAATAAATTAAGAGAAAGTACTATAAGAAGTGACAGTTCTCTAAACAGGATAATGAGGTCAGAGTGAAAGAAGCAGAGATGTCAGGATGAAGTGGGGGAGCAGAGATGAGAGAAAGTGATGTGAAGAGACAAGGAAAACATTAGAGCAATAACAAAAAAGCACTGTGCCGTTACCAGGTAAATACTATGTTACTGAATGTTTACTATATTCATATTTCATGATATAATAGTACTCCACGGTACTAAAAAATACCATGGCTTTACTATGGCAAAACGTGGCATACAAGTCAAAAACATGGCATTACCATGGATCATGCCTAAAAAAAAAAAAAACATTGTAATACCGTGGTGCTTTTTGTTATAAAATATAACAAAATAGGTTATTTGTGATAAAGGAAACAATGGAAAAATCTGGATATGTATATAGAAGAAAAATACTTCAATACTATAAAAGCAAAGAAATTAGTTTATTAAATAAGTACTATTCAGATGTACATGCATGTATATATTCTGAGATGCTATTCTTCTCACCACAATTGTACAGAGCGAATATCCGAGTTACTGTAGACTTTGTCAGTTCAAACCAGTCTGGCCATTCTCTGTTGACCTCTCTCATCAACAAGGCATGTCCGTCCACAGAACTGCTGCTTATTGGATGTTTTTTGTTTTTGGCACCATTCGGAGTAAATTCTAGAGACTGTTGTGTGTGAAAATCCCAGGTGATCAGCAGTTACAGAAATACTCAAACCAGCCCATCTGGCACCAACAGTCAACAATATATATATATATATATATATATATATATATATATATATATATATATTTATATAATATACACACACACACACACACACACACACACGCATAATCAGTTAACTTTTTTTATCCTTCTTCCCCTGTCCCTGCTGAGGTCTGTGCATGCCACTGATCGTGACTAACATTCTTGCAAGAAGCTCTTGACAATTTGAATGTTATTTTTATTTAACTATACATGTGTTTGCCATCAAACAACATTCTGCCAGCAAATACTGTTGCATGTTGTTTTGGCATGTTTATGCTAAGCCAACTTTAATGCTTTTCTTAGATGGGGACGTGGATTTGGGCTCGTGCAGATCTTCACTTCCAAAGACAGTGTTTTAAACCAGCCGAACAGTGTGTTGGGAATAATTTTCTATACACTGCAACTGGGTTTGGGTAAGTGTTGTTAGGCTTATTTCCTTTTTATTTATTTATTTATTTTTTACAGTTTACATGTTCTTTTCAAATGTAACTTTTATGGTCTTTGTCAACAGGTCAGCTAGTGTCCAGTAGAGCAGCATTCTTCCTTGTTATGTCATCTTGGGTGTCAGTGGCTGGCTCTTTGTATCTGGCTGCTATTCTTGCATTCGTATTGGGTGATTTCTGTATGGTGTGTGTATCGACCTACATCGTAAACTTTGCACTCCTCTACACCAACCTAAAGAGGAGGACAGGATTGGAGGGACAGGTGAAGATAGAAAAGAATGAATAAAGATCAGTATGTGTTTGCTTGAGTCACAGTGCCACAGTGTTACACTTTTAGGTGAAATCAACCTAAAAATGCCTCTGCATTTTATGTTGGGATATGAAAAAGAACTTTAATATAAATAAAATTACACACATCAGCTTTAAGAAGTGAACAAACTACTTCTTCACTGAAGTTATGATACAGTTACCACACAGCACGTTGTATGGCGTTGATAATCATGCCCTTTGTTTTTAATTTTATTTCCAGATTGTTACGTGTACATCACAAGTAAAATGTGAAACTGATTTCTGATCAAAATGTTTTTACAGCTGTATGTGTTTAATAAAGGAAGGTTATCCTTTAAATCCTGCTTGATTGTGATTGTGATCAACTGTATGCAGCTTGAGGTGCTATGTCATCATGTGTCCTCACTGTCCTGTAGGTGTTTTTGGTAACAGAGTACTTTTTAAGATATACTATATAATTTTCAGCATCTGGTCCATTGGGTCGGCTATAAATAAATACACATTCTTTAATAAATACATAAAATAAATATAACGAGGGGTCCACCTGTCACAGGGGGACGTAGGGCCCTCGCAAATTGTAGCCTAGCAAACTGGCAAACGTATCAGTTTTAAAGTGTGGTGCTAATATTGATTTGTGTAGACAGATGAGTGGGTGATTATTATACTAGGGTTCTGTATTTCAAACTACAGTAAAATTAATGTAAAATGCAATTTACTTCATACTGTATAATGATTTACAGTATATTGCATACAGTATATTAAAATACAGTATATTTTCTTCACAGCAAAATTATTTACGGTAGTTAATTGCATAACGTATATTAAAATACACTATATTTACGCTACAGCAAAAATAATTATAGTAGCTGATTGTATGTCATAAATTATATCTGTTTTTGCTGTTTACTTTAAATTTCAGCTCAGACATTATATTAAAATTGCAGTATATATAAGGTACAGTCTACAGTACATCAAAGGTTAAAGAAATTTATCCTTTTTTCATGTAAAACAATTTACTGAACATTTAATTCATTCAAATTTTTTCAAATGTATATTACAGTTTTGTTACTGAAGTAACAATAAACAGAATCCATATCTTGTCCTCTCCAGACCTGGTAAACAAAAAATAAAAATCTGTTCGAATCATGTACAGCACAGATAAATTCCTTCATTTTTGTCTTTGTATCAAATAGGATACAGAGTAAAAAATTTCAAATGGAGTTTAAGGAATTACAATTTAAACATTGTAATTCAAAGAAATTTGTAGTTTTAATAAATTCATTTTTTCAATAAGAACAACAAATAAACATGGCATCATACAACATGTTTTTTTTATTTTTTTTTATTTTTTATTTTTTTATAAACACACCATGGGGGAAGAACACCTTGCCAGAGTGCTTTCATTTACCCCAAAATCTTTAAAATAGAGCCAAAGTTGCATATAACTTTCTGTAAAAATGGATGGGTCAATTTTGCCACCTTGTGGTTCTCCATGCTAAATAAGAACAGGTTTCATCAAAACACTAAATATTCTCAGTGACTAATGAAAATGATCAAATGCATTTGCATAATAAAACTTGTTTGAAAAATGTCAGAGATGAGCTAAAGCAGGAAAAACGAACAAAAGTTGTCAAACGAACTTGTACGTTAAACTAAAATGATGTCAACAGTTTTGGGATGACATGAGGGTGACATGAGGGTATGCTAGTAGGTATTCTTTTGAACATCATTCTGGGGGGAAACGGCTGTCTTATGAATGAAATCTGTGCTTAAAATGCATAATATAAAAGATAATCGAGAAACAGCACATACTTTGTGCCCTTGCAAAGCTAATATTAATAAATTGAACCTTATTGTGGAGTGTTATCATATGGTTTGAAGCATGGGCGTAGAATACGCAGGGGATGCGGGGATGTGTTCCCCACACTATCGATAAAACCTAAGTTCTTCCCCTGCACTTTTTCACTGGGCAAATGTGATTATGTTGTCCTTTTTTTTTTTTTTTTACAGCAAATGTGTAAATATGTAAATGTTAATGTTAAAATTCACTGATCAATCTCTTAAGAGACGAGACAACTATTGTAATTGGCAATGTGATGATGGCATTGTTCAAGATGTCACAAGTGTTGTGGATGGAAACAGGCATTTATTTGAAAACGAAAATGAAATTCTTTCTAAAGTCAACAATGTTTTAGTTGATGCATGCGGCCTTGAAGATGTATGGTGTGAGATGTGTTCAGAGCAGGAGACAGAGCGCTTGGAATGTCAACAAGAAATTAGAGATTCATCAAAAGAACTTGATGAGCATGTTGATATAATTCCTGATCTATCCATTCAAAATGAAAGAAGCAATTGATTTAAATCCAGTTTGAATGTCTTGTGTAGATCAGATGCTCTCAATCTACTTAGGTCTCTGAACTCCAAACAAAAACATATTTTCTATCAAGTAAGACAGTGGTGGTTAGCGAAAGTTAGAGGTAAAAAGCCAGAGCCTTTCCATGTATTTGTTACTGGAGGTGCAGGAACAGGAAAGTCACATTTAATCAGAGCTATTCATTATGAAGCGACCAGATTATTATCCCAAATTGCAACTGCACCAGACAAAGTTTCTGTTCTATTGACCTACTGGAATTGCTGCTTTCAACTTGGGTGCCAAGACCATCCATTTTCAATCGGGACAGATGTAAAATCGCCTTACAAACCTTTAGGAGAAGAAAAAGTAAATACATTGCGTGTGGTATTTAGTGACTTGCATATACTGATTACAGATTAAATTTCTATGGTAAACCACAGCCTACTAGCCTGTGTCCATGGTAGACTTAGACAAATAAAGGAGACAGGTGACTACTCTCCATTTGGTAAAGTTAGTATAATTGCTGTGGGAGATTTTTTCTAATTGCCACCAGTGAGAGGAAAACCATTTGCAAAATGCTCCACTGGATTTGTGGAACAGCACATTTGCACTGTCAGAATTAACAAAAATTGTTAGACAAAAAGACTCATATTCAAAAGAAATATTCAATTGATTGCGTACATGTAGCAAGAGTTCCCCACTATCACTTAATGACTTAAATATGCTCAAAAGTAGGGAAACTGGGCAAACCTCTTCCGCTTTACACATTTTCCCAAAAAATATGCAAGTGGAAGAGCATAACATCAAAAAGATAATTGCATATTGCCCAGACCACATTTGTGTATAGATTTTGAGAAAAATCAACAAATTGGACAAATGCAAGGGACTCAGCATACGCTGACCCCGCTCTGTCATTTTACGTGGCCTACCACTTCGTGGCTGAGTTGCTGTCATTCCCAATCGCTTCCACTTTGTTATAATACCACTGACAGTTGACTGTGGAATATTTAGTAGCGAGGAAATTTCACGACTGGACTTGTTGCACAGGTGGCATCCTATCATAGTACAACACTGGAATTCACTGAGCTCCTGAGAGCGGCCCATTCTTTCACAAATGTTTGTAGAAGCAGTCTGCATGCCTAGGTGCTTCATTTTATACACCTGTGGCCATGGAAGTGATTGGAACACCTGAATTCAATTATTTGGATGGGTGAGCGAATACTTTTGGCAATATAGTGTATGTACCAGGTTTGCTACAGTCAGCAAACTTGGTACATATATAGCTCTCACCAAGCCGGACAACTTTCATTATTATAGTCATTAGCTCTGCCCCAACAGGAAGTCGGCCATTTTGGATTTTCTGAAAATAGCAGGCTCTGAACTTTTAAATACTCCTCCTAGGTGATTCATGAGACAGTCACCACATTTAGACAATATTATGCTAAGACATTGAAGATGCTAAATTGCAAACAGATTTTTGATACATCGAATGGTGTTGCCATGGCAAGACTTGAAATTAATGGCAAAAAATGGGAACAGGAAGTGTCTCATATCTTCTGTGTGCAATGTGGGATTTTGATCAAAATTAAGATGTATTTTTAGTCTTAGGGGCTAATCACATGGATGTGACTATTTTGGGTCATGGTCATAGTGCCATCTGGCAGCAGGAAGTGTGGCTCTTACAACAGACTTTAAAATAGTCCTCTTATATTTATCCACTTTGATTCAAAATTGTATAGAATAATGTAAAATGCCAAATGCATGTGTCCACCTTGCATTGTTTTTTCCGAAAGCCACCAGGTGGAAATAGACCCATGGTGCTTGGGCCTGTCATCGCTGCTTGCAGCTATATTTTTATTTTGTTATTATTATTATTATTATTATTATTATTGTGGATGTCATAAGTGAGAGGCCATACAGTATGTATGTGAATAAACTGGGTTTTCTGTTGATTGCCCACAAAGTTCAAAATCATAAAGATGGCAATCGCACCACACAGTTGCCACTCAAGAAAAGCAACACAATACACCATACTCATTTTTTTCCCCCTTGAATTCCAGCTATGGTGACATCTAGTGGTCAGAATACTTCAATAGCATTATTCTGTTGTGCTTTTTAGTAAAATGTATACAGTTTTGTTTTTCAACAGTTTTTGTTGATATTTTTGTGTTACTTTTGTCTGAAAAGTATTTTTTGTTTCAAAATTATTTTACTGTTAAATTGAGACAAAACTACCAAAATAGACTATTTAATGGCATGTTTCTTTTATGACAATGGTGCATGTTGTTACAAAAGTCTGAGGTGTTTTAAATCTAGAAAGTGACATGCAGAAAACTTACTTTTACATGCAAAGTGTAATTTTAGCATAAAAAATGCACTTGACAGCTATGTTGAGTCCCTCCCTCCTTAATATGTGCTCACATAACAAAAAAGTTTGTATATTTTCCAAGATACAGTGGGTGGCTTAAGTTACGCACCGGCCTACTATTCCTATGCGTCTTTGGGTAGTTGTCTTTAGAGCATCAATTGTTCACATCCCCAAACTGACATACTGTAAGTGGCTGGCTATTTCTTTACATAAAAGTTGCCTAAATTCTATCTTCATACATTGCAATTTGTGTGATCGAACTTTCACTCTATTCAAATACAAAAACTAATGTGTCATGTTTTATTTTTTTATTTAAATCTAAGCTAACATTTTTTTTAATATTCTGCTAAAACATATACCATAAAAGGGGAAACGTGTTTTTTTGCATCGCATGATCCTTCAAAGTCTCCTGGAGAGGAAAGGTGTCCAATCACACAAGCTAACCACTGGTGTTCCTCAGGGTTCAGTACTTGGAACCTTCCTCTTCTTGATCTACACAACATCACTTGGACCTATCACAAAGACACATGGTCTGGATGAAGGAACACCACCTTCAGCTCAACTTTGCCTAGAGAGAATTTCTGGTAATCACTGCCAACCCATCTGTTGACCACAATTTCACAATTCATCTTGGTTCAACAATACTAATGCCAACCAGGACAGCCAGGAACCTGGGAGTGTTGTTTGAAGTCCAGCTAAACTTTACAGGCCATTTTGTCAACCAGTCTTGCAGGTACGTGATTTACAACATCGGGAAAATCAGACCTTTCCGGTCTCAATATGCTGTGCAGCTCTTGGTCCAGGCTCTTGTCAAATCAAGACTTCACTAATGCAATGCTCTGTTGGCAGGCCTCCCCACTAGCACGATTAAGCCACTGTAGTTGGTCCAGAAAGAGGCGGCGCGTCTGGTCTTCCACCAACCACAGAGGGTTCATAAATAATATTTGCAATTTAAATGTCGCTTGCAATAAATTTCGTTTCGTCAGGGTACACGGTTATGTTGCTTTCCATTCAAATTGGATGTGGGATATTCCTACTTGATATCTCCGACCATAAATGCATTCCATTCCCCGAGATTCGGAAGATGACGTTTAAGGAAACAAAACTGCAATGCTCCTGTTAGCTTATCAGGGGTTTGACTCTCATTAGAGATGTCTTCTAGCAACCCAACTGATAAACAATGCTGCAGCGCTAGCATTTGTGCTTCAGGTGTATGATTATCAAAAGAGATTATAACGTTTTATACACCTGTTTCTGCAGGCGTTTGTTAAACAAGCTTTAATATCATGTAATGTGGAAACAAACTCATTTATCGATATTAATAATAAAGTGAATGTTTGTCACTTACTTTGTATATCTCCCTGAGTGTCGACGTGTTTGTGCGACATCATGCCCCTGCATCTCTGCGAAATTGGAGTTGAGAATTGAGAATTTATGCACTTGTAATTCTGACTTAAAGATGCATTCCATTGCACTTTTCCTAGTAGGAATTTGTAAAATCCGACTTTCCGAATGGAATGGAACGCAGCACTACTTTTTAAAACTTGATCCGACACTGAATGCTCAAGCAAGCTTAATTTACACTTAGAAAACTTCTGATGTTGCTATAACAATGCAAAAAGCAATTTGCTTGAAGTGAAAATCAGTCCTCATTTCCTGTTTAATAAATTAAGCAATCGCTCGATCATGCTGCACATCTCGTGTTTTTAAATCCATAAGGATCTCTTTTTCAACGGCAATACCAGCAGTGATGACAGCCGACTCATCAGCAAGATCTTGTGCTCTTTGCTTTCAAATTACGTACATCTCTTAAAGCGTGATTGCATCACTCAGTGCCAGCTAGAAGGCCTTGACCGGGACATATCCTAAAGATCACACCCACCAAGAACAAATAAATCAATCTGATTGGCTTGATGAATCTGACAGTCTGTCTTTAGTTGCCCATTCATTTGCACTGTTGAGGGATTCTGAAAAAATTCTGAAGGCCTGAAGGGGTGGAGCTCAAACTCACACGCTGCTTCGGGCATGCGATTTGTGAAACAGTTGTCACACTTTGCTTGTAATCATCAAGGAATAAATTCTGACTGGATAAACTTCGTTTGTCTCTATTTGTTTGTAGATTAATTAAGAGTGGAAAGTGATTACAAATGCATATGCAAAAAGGTGATTGAGAATGAAAGGATGAAAAATATTTATTTGGCATGTTAGGCCAGCAGAGAAGGCTTTGCTGGCCCTGAGAATTTGCCACTGGTATATTAATATTTGTTTGCTATTTATTAACATCTTTCCTTCATTTATGACCTCATTTAAACAATGACAGCCACTGCAGGTATGATGCACACTAGGTCACAAACCTTTCTCTGGTGTAGTGATAATCACACTGAGCACCAACTGAAATGAACTGGGCCTCACACAAGACACTGTGGGAATTTTTGGTCACATGACACTTAAGGTGTGTACAGGTATGTGTGTGTGAGGTTGAATATCAGATAGGCCCTCAAATCCCTCCATCCTCGGGGCACCAACTAAGGAGTCTCACTTTAACAGTATAAGAACAGTCCAAATGGACCATTCAATAAATTATAAATAGGTAAATTGGAAGGAGTTGGTCATCTGATTAATCTGAAGGATTTGTGAGATTCGGCCTAACCTTTAGAGCCCTTGCTGTATTATAAACACAAGGAAGACACAGTTGTAATGAAATCAATTTTATTTACAAAAAGATACACAAGAAAAAACTAACCTTTAGAGCCTTTGCTGTATTATTAACACAAGGAAGACACAGTTGTAATGAAATCAGTTTTATTTACAAAAAGATACACAAGAAAAAAAGAACAACTGCTGAATAGTACTAATATGCAAAAGGATAATATAAATGAATAGGTTAATAAAGTACATGCAAGTGGTTGAATTGGATGTAGCAATGGCAAGTATGCTTACACACACAAGGAATTTGTCATGTTGACAGAAGCTTCCAGTGCAACCATATATTCAAACATATACATTTAAACATACATATATATATATATATATATATATATATATATATATATATATATATATATATATATATATATATATATATATATATATATATATATATATATATATATATATATATATATATATATAGTGACAAAAAATAAAATAAAAAATAAGATAACAGATAAAAAAAGAGAAATATACAACAGAGCTATAATGTTGTTCAAATATTTTATATTTATGTGCAGGTGATGTAATGTATTGAAGAAGAGGTAGGATTTGTTAAAGAATATAAATGAAATATGGATATAAGTAGGAATGGATGGATTGAATATTTCACATGATTGTACTGACAAAAGGAAAGTATTTGGGGCAGTTTTAACTGTTTGTGAGATGGATGACTTGAGTAATGCTGGGGTGTTCTAAAGTCCACTATCATCTCCACTGTTTTGAGCGTGTTCATCACCAGGTTGTTTTGACTGCACCAGACGGCCAGCTGTTCAACTTCCCTTCTGTATGCAGACTCATCATCATCTTGGATGAGGCTGATGACTGTAGTGTGATCTGCGAACTTCAGGAGCTTGACAGAGGGGTCCTTGGCGATGCAGTCATTTGTGTACAGGGAGAAGAGTAGTGGGGAGCGCACACATCCCTGGGGGGCACCAGTGCTGATTGTACATGTGCTGGAGGTGAATTTCCCCATTCTCACTAGCTGCTGCCTGTCCGTCAGAAAGCTGGTGATCCACTGACTAACAGAGGCAGGAACAGAGAGCTGGGTTAATTTAGTCCTTAAGAAAGTAGGGTTGATGGTGTTAAAAGCTGAACTGAAGTCTACAAATAGTATCCTTGCATATGTCCCTGGTCTCTCTAGATGTTGAAGTATCTAATGCAGTCTCATATTGACTGCATCATTCACAGACCTGTTTGCTCGATAGGCAAACAGCAGGGGATCCAGGAAGGGTTCAGTAATGTCCTTCAGTTGGGCCAACACCAGTCTCTCAAATGACTTCATGACCACAGATATCAGAGTGAAAGGTCTGTAGTCATTACGTCCTGTGATTTTGTGTTTCTTTGGGATGGAGATTATTGTGGAGCATTTGAAGCAGCAGGGAATTTCACACTGCTCCAGTGATCTGTTGAAGATCTGTGTAAAGATGGGGGCCAGCTGGTCAGCACAGGATTTTAGACAAGTGTGTGAAACACCGCCTGGGCCCTGTGCTTTTCTTGTTTTCTGTTTCCAGAATACCTGGCACACATCCTCTTCACAGATCTTAAGTGCAGGTTGAGTACCAGGAGAGGGGAGGAGGGTGGTTGCAGGATGAGTAAATGTTTGTGTGCTGTGAATGTCGGAGCGGGTGTTGGGTGTGTGACTGGACTTTTCAAATCTACAGTAAAACACACTCAGGTCATCAGCCAGTTGTTGATTCCCTACGGTGTTGGGGTATGGTGTCTTGTAGTTGGTAAAGTCTTTTAGGCCTCTCCACACTGAGGGTCGTTGGCTGAAAAATGTCTCCACTTCTGTAAGCATCCTCTTTGGCCTGACGAAGCTGCCTGAGTTTTGCTGTAAACCATGGTTTGTCATTGTTTTATGTTAAATAAGTACTAGTAGGAATGCACATATCCTCACAGAAATTGATATATGATGTCACAGTATCTGTGAGCTTGTCCAAGTCTTATGATGCAGCGTCAAAAAAACTCCAAGCAGTGCAGTCAAAGCAGGCTTGTAGTTCCAGCTCTGCTTCATTGGTCCATCTCTTTACAGTCCTTACTAAAGGTTTAGCTGATTTTAGTTTCTGCCTGTAGATCATAAGAAGATGAACCAGACAGTGATCAGAGTCCCAAAGCTGCTCTGGGGAAAGAGCGATGTGCATCCTTTATTGTTGTGTAGCAATGATCCAGTGTATTTCTGTCTCTGGTGGGGCATGTAATGTGCTGTCTGTATTTGGGAAGTTCACATGTGAGATTTGCCTTGTTAAAATCTCCATGAATAATAATAAGTGAGTCCGGGTATTGTTTCTCTGTGTCTGTGATGTGATCAGCCAGCTGTTGCAGCACTGTGCTCACACACGCGTGTGGAGGAATATAAACACTCACAAGAATACACGAGGAAAACTCCCATGGCAAGTAGAAAGGCATACAGTTTATGTAGAGTGCCTCTAAATTAGGACAGCACATCTTCTTCAGCATTGTTACTTCTGTAAACCAACATTCGTTGATGTAAAACACGTTCCACCACCTCTCGTTTTCCCCGTTAAATCTGTGGTGCGAGCCACTCTGAACAGCTGGAAGCCCGGTAGATGTAATGCGCTGTCCGGAATGGCTTTACTCAGTCAGGTTTCTGTGGAGCACAATGCAGCAGAATTTGCAAAGTCCTTATTTTTGTGGGTGAGAAGTAATTCGTACATTTTGTTAGGAAGAGAGTGGAGATTTGCTAGATGGATGCTTGGCAGCGCGGTTCGAAAGCTTGACCAGCGGCTTAGTTCCCATGTTTACGTCTTTTAATGCGCTTGTACAGCACCACTGCTCCTCTGACTAAAATACCCAACAGAATGTCCGAATAATCAAAAACCAGTAAAAGATTGTCTGGCGTGTGCTGCCGAATATTCAGCAGCTCGTCTCTGGTAAAACTGATCGGAAATAATTTACTAAACACAGAACAAACAAACAAAAACAGCAAAAGAACTGGAGAGCTCCATACCGAGGTGGTCATCCGTGGTGACATCTTAGGAAGAAGCCAAAAGTATGAATATTATTATATTATGAAAAGATAAATTGCTGTTTCTCTGTTGATTAATAAGGTGAAAACCTTATTTCTAATTAAACAAATAACTCAAAATTATTTGCTAGTAATTCGATACACAGGTTATTGTCTTCTGAAAACACAAAGAGGGTTCTTGTAATCTGGAATTCACAGATGCAGTCCTTATGTTGATGTAAGTTTCTATATCTGGAACATGCAGATGCACAAAATTTGAAGAAAAGATTTGCTTGCCAGAGCTAAACCTTGTCACTGGTATTTCTGTACTACCTGGTATGGGAACTTGCCGTTGCTTTTGTCTCTTATATTGAGACTTGGTACTTGTTCGATCTTCAACTGTATCTCAGAACATTGGATGATCTGTTATTCCCTGTCTCTGTGAAGTGGAGATTTAGAATGTTGGATAGTCTGTTATTGTCTCTCTGGAAGGGAGATACAGAACTTACAATGTTTTGTATTCTGTTAGTGTGTCTCAGGACAGGCCGGAGACCCAGAATTTTGGAGTGTTACTGTTATTGTCTCCTGGAGCAGAGACTCAGATTGTTGAAGTGTTATTCTGTTAGTGTCTCTCATGGAGTGAGGCGAGAACAAGGGTGTGGCTCATTATAAGGATGATTTACTGTATTCCTTCCTGATGAGGAGGAGATTCCAGTTTGGCGCCTACCTGTTTCAGGGTCATGATTCATGACAGTTCTGTGAACTAACATGGAGTGGATGTGTGGCAGTTTGTGTCTATTTTGGAAGTGAAAGTTTGTGTGTATTTGTGGCTTCTCTGTTTCAGCTTTTGCCAAATGATAGGTTGCAAGCTTGGTTCTCTTTGTTCACCTGGAAGTCTTTGGGAATGTATGATCCTTCTCACCTCTGGTCTTAGGGCAAACCTAAGGATGGGGGGTTTGAGATGTTGCACAAGATTTTGATGATAAGAGACCACTCATGGGCCAATTAGAAGCCTTTTCCTATGTATTGGAAGGTCCAGGTCCTTCTTTCTGAGGTGTCTGGCAGTTGTCCGAGCAGCTTTTCTGATGGCTGCTTGGGAAATGCTTGTGCTGATCCACCACAATCCAATAAAAATGAAGCCACTTTTCTTTGCCTTGACAGTTATCTGAGATTCATAGAATTTCATTTTGTTTGATTGTTCACCATATCCCCCCATCATTGTGTAAATTGAGGACAGAGACGTTAATTTGTACAATGACCTGAAAATTAACAGCAGGAACAAAATACACACACCTCTCCTCCTCCCTTGACCACTGGCATTGAGTAAACTATGGCTCAATATCTTATATGTAGAGCTAAGAATAACGGCTATAGGAGAGATCAGTAAACATCTAGTGTATCTCTTGAATGAAGACTCAAAATGTTGAATGATCTGTTATTCTCTCTCTCTGTGTGAAGTGGAGAATGTTGGATGGTCTGTTAGTGTCTCTCTGGATGGGAGATACAGAACTTCCGACGTTTCATATTTTGTTAGTGTCTCTAATGACCTTACTTTTGAAGGTTATGGTGAAACCTATGTGGAAAAGAACATGATGTTCCTAAATTTAATGGGAGTGATTGTGTTTTATGACATCCATCATTCTGCCTAAACTGTGAGTGGTGTAGTCAAAGAGGCTGTAGTTTGATTAATAGAGGGGGTTGTGAATTCTAGTGTTCAACCTAAACGGCAATTCAGAGAAAAATCAACAGCTGGCAGCAGTCAATGGCAGCCGGAGGTACCTGCCAAAATAACCAGAAGTGGGAGGGGCTGTCATTGGCAGCAGCCAATCATTTGCATGCAAGAGGGGAAGAAGTTTTTTCCTCCATAATAAAAGCACTAATGTTATATTTACTGAAAGCGCTAGCAAAAAGGTAGAACTGAACGGTTTTATTTTAAAACATAAGCTTCTGGTGTGTCATCTAGATTTACTTCAGTTATTTCCTTTTATAAAATCACTGGGGATTGTCGTATGACTGGCGTAACGCTACCAATTCAAAATGCAGCTTATGGAAAGTGTTGACAATGTTTCTACATGTCTTTTGAATGAATGGTTATTTTTGCCCATCATCTTGTTGACAGTTGTTATACTAGCTATTAAAATTCAAGGATGTTGCTGTAGTGTACTGTTTCAATCTTAATTGTGGTGTAATTCAAGGTTAGATGAAATGACAGAAACATGGTGAAGATGCTGACTTTCTGAACAGATTGTTCATGATGTTGACAAATATTATATGTGCATGTCAATCATTTGTTTAGTTTTCAATACAACTCAAATGCACAAATATATTCGACAGTAATCCTAGACCAACAACAGAATAAATATGAACATTAAACATACCAATAATTTATGAGACTACCTTACAAAGCCAAATGATACACCAACACAGAAGTTAGATTACACTGGATTATAAAAACAGTCTTAATTTTCCCTGAATCTGAGCATAGTTGAGCCAACACCACCTTTAAAAAAGACAGATAGAGACCAGTTACATTGGTAATAACTTAAAATTGACAAAATACTACTGCTTTTGTTTTTTGGGGGCAGTAAAATTAAACATAAATATGCTGTATATATACAGTGAACTAAACCTAAATCAAAAACAAAAGCATAGTTTTAAATGATCCAAAAATATTAATGTATTAATATTGGGCAGAAATGCTTTGGAATTCTTGTTATATCGTTTATATCATACAAAATAGGAATAGTCTACTATACCGGCTGTCTAAATGAAGGATGACAGCATTTTGTTGTCCACAGACATTTACTTAACCTTAGAATAATTTATTGCTGAATGAACATTTCAAGTTCAGTTTCACATTGTGTAGTGCATGTTTCAAATTATCTGTATTATACAAGTAAATTATAATACAAGACTTGTAATAAAACTGAAAATGCTAACAATGTTTAGTCAAATCTTTATACATACGATTAAACAAATATGTTATAATAATTTTATAAAACAAACTCAACAGCTAACACTGAAAAATCATCTGTTTGCTGTTGCCATTCATTACTCTGGAAGTTTAGTGATTGGCTGCTGTCACTGTTTGGATGCTAATGATTGGCAGCTGCCAGCAGCAGGTTCGTCCTACTCCTTCTACAGACATTGGCAGGCACTTCCTGCTGCTAGCTGCCATTTATTTTCACTGAACCCCTTCTCCTAAATGCTGCAGCTGCCTTTGGAGGTTTGTACCACAGGTCCAATCAAACTATCTCTCTCTTTTGGAGAGGTGCCCTATGAGGGAGTTTGGATGGCTAAACTTCACTACACATTAGACAAAGCTATAGATGATAAGCAATGTCTTGCTTAATACATAGGCAGTAAACTATTTGACTGAGGGACTCAAATGTTGAATGCTTAACTCCGTCCATGCATGATGCATAACTGCCAGTAACTAAAACTGTTAACTGAGCGCTATTCACTGGCATGCTTCAGTGAAATAAATAGTTTTTTTTATGTGATTTTCAGGGAAGTTCACTTGGGCATCCATCCATCCATCCATCCATCCATATCTATCTATCTATGAACTGTTCAACTGGCCTCGATAAGGAACACCTCCTGACTAGTTGCCCGAGTAATTTGAGTTTGAGACCCCTGGTCTAGGCCTCGATAAGGAACTCCTCCTGACTAGTTGCCCCTGAGTAATTTGAGTTTGTGACCCCTGGTCTAGGTGTTTGCTGACTCTGACAGGCCCTGCTCATTCATAGGATGCAACCCCCCCCCTTTCCTGCCACCACCCACACTCTATGATGCATGCTGGGTGGAGGGAGGAGGGGCCCCAAACCTGGTCATGCTAACCAGACCAAATCTCTATTCTGCCTGGATGTGTATTCTTCAGATTTAAGGTCTTTAATAGCTTCAACAAGCATTTAACAGAGCAGTGCTAAATTGTTTTAATCTATTCTTTCAGTTGTCCTGAATCTCATATTTCTAGATACTTCCCTTATGTCCTTGCCATGCCTGTTTTTCTGTCTGAGGGCATGCCTGGTTTTTTTGTGTCTCCTTTCACCAGAAAGCTTAGGCGCTGGGTGCTCTGCTGGAAATCACAAGATTTTGATTGGGATGGGTGACCATAATTACTGTACTGGGTAAACCCATGGGGAGGCTCTGACACTTCCATCTTGAGGGGGTCTTGCTGTCATGTTTATGTTCTGACACAGGAGGACCTGATTCACTGTATTTTCTGTCTGTGCTTACCGTCTCACTTCCCCCTGCTCACAGCACATGCTACTTCAATTCTCCTACAGACATCTGGTCAATGTCTACCAAGAGTATGAGTGACTTCTTAATTGTGGGATACAGGTTGCTCTCAAACAGACTCTTAAACATGACATCCTCCTCTGCCCTGGGGAAAATCTTTGCCAACAAAATACATTTTTTCATAAGCACTCATAATACTCTCTGGGAGATTCATGGTGACCCTGTTTAATTTGGAAGACAGAAAAATGAAAGGCAGATTGATTTTACTACAAGGTATACTCTGCTACAAGGGCTTTACACAATTCATCATTATTAGTGATGGCTGGGCTCTGCCTTTCTATAAAACCATGGACCATTTGTGCTGTGGTCTTTTTCAGCAGGAGTTTGTCAGCCATAGTGGCCTAAGGTAAGTAAGTCAAAGCAAAATCAACTTTTCTGAGATATCGCTCTATGTTGTACCAGAAGTATCAGGGCAAAACACTTCAATGTCTCGTGCCAATTCACTAAGTACATGCATTTGGCTGCCTCTATATGGTAGTTGGTTTAGAAGCTTAGGGAGAGGGTAACACATTTTTCCCATAGTGGGGGAGTCAAATTGTTCCTTAGGAGTGATTGGACACCCAACTGTCCAGCATTCAGGGAAAACACTGTCCAGCAGGTGGTCCCTAACTACTGAATTAAAGGAATGGGGGAACACACAGAATGGTTTGTGTGGAAAATGCCTGCTTATCTCCAATTCACTCATCCTCCTTCCTGTTCCTAGAAGTCTCTGCTCTGCAACACGATCTTTAGGTGCCCACTGATGAGCTCCATCTGCATCCCTGTCATGAATGTGCAGTATTTCTGTCAACCTTGCAAGATGTTCTGATCCCAATAGTTAAGGCTTTAGAGCCACCAATTGGTGATTTCTTGTATTTTGTTTTATGTTGTAGTCAGGGAGATTGATCTCTAACCTCAATAGTAGCCATCTTTGATTTTCACCCACATGTTGTCATACTGATGATCACACTGGTCATAGAGCAGTAACCATCTTTCCCATCATCTTCGTAATCTCCCAAAGAAGCGTTGTCTGTAAGTGTTTGTGTCAATAAGAAGTTTATCAATTTCAAGATAGTGGACAAGATCGCCAGTGTGTTTGTCAGCTTGCCGTCTGCCCCATCTGCTCCTATCTGTTCGACCAGTGTTTTGTTTGTTTGTGTTTTTTATGTTGTTGTTCCTGTACTGTGTCGATGCCATGCTGTCATCAAACTATGCTGCGTATTGGAAGCTTACTGGAGACTCAATCTGGAGTGTGTCCAGTCCTACATTATCGATGTCACTCTGCATTCCTCCATCCATCCGCGGCGTGTGTTCGCCGGCTACCTTGCTGTATCCTTTACCAAAGGAAACGTTATAGGAGGAGGAGGGGAAATGCGGAGGTGTTCGGGTGAGGATTAAGAAAGAAGTGAATGTTTTCCTTTCGCAACCGTCAACCTGGACTTCCATGTACACTACAGGCCACTGCAGGTCTTTATATGGCTTGGCGTTCATGGGACTTGAGATATTCCTTTCATCTGTCCATCATTCCAGACCAGACTCTGTTGCCTGTCTGCTCGGCTCCTGCGAGGCTGCGCATTCAAAGCGGAGGAGTGAATTCCTCAAACATTCATCCATTAGAGTTTGTCCGACAATCTCAGTTACTGGCTGTTCATTCATTGGTAAAAATGGCCCTGGTTAATGCCAGGTCTGTGTCTAATAAGACTTTTATTTTAAATGACTTTTTTTACCTTCTGTGATTTGGATTTTTTTATTCTTAACTGAGACCTGGACTGGTGTCGGTGAGTCAACCATCTTTACAGAGGCTACAGTGTTTGAGGCAGCTGCAGACATATATAGAAAAGCAATCCGAAAAACAAGAATGCCAGTCTTAACATCACTCATTGTAAAGAACTGAGAAATATGTGCAAGACCAGCAACAATACAAAAAACAATTGCAGTTATCAATACTGACAGAAAATACTGCAACGAACACAGAATATAAGCCACTACCTCAAAACTGTGATAACCAGCCACAGCCTGTCTCAATGCAAGACAGCCCTTTTCAAGGCTTCCAAGAGAGACAGCTCCCTACTTATGCCCTCACACACCCTCAGACACCTCTCAGCTGACACACCACATACTGTACATAAATCCTGAGTCTGAGTCCTTCAAACATTCTAATAGAAAAATTAGCCCTACTTGTTTTCTTTCAATTAGCACAGATTTTGTATTTCTTTTTGGAACTTATTGATCGTAGGCCTCATTGACTTGAGCTTATAAACTTCAGTTTTTGAGTGAAAAAAGAATAATGTGTGGATAATTTTGGCAATAATTAATAAAATATGAAAACATTCTGTACTATTTATCACACTAGTGTGCTTTAATGTTTAACCATGTTCCACCTCTGATATACAGCACCGAAGTCAACAGCCACATACCTGTGTATCCCGATCAGTTCGGTGCTGCCTGTTCAGATGTCTTTGAGCTTGCAAAGTTCCTGGCTCAGCATGATCTGCTGACAGGT
The DNA here is from genome assembly GCF_019703515.2 of Myxocyprinus asiaticus. Classification (NCBI taxonomy): domain Eukaryota; kingdom Metazoa; phylum Chordata; class Actinopteri; order Cypriniformes; family Catostomidae; genus Myxocyprinus; species Myxocyprinus asiaticus. Next base: position 12,845,866 of record NC_059375.1, read on the forward strand.
GGACTCACAAAGTTTAATGATAAACCAGAAAACTACTGGGCATGGAAATCCATCTTATGTAATGCCATTGAAAGACTTGGAACTAAAGCCCAGTGAAGAACTGGACCTGCTCATAAAATGGCAGAGTTTATGCCATTTTTGATGATCAGAGCAACAGGTCTCTGGCAAGATCAGCTTTCTTTGAGATATTCAGTGTAGCAGACAATACAGCACCTTATACACTTAAGATGTGTGCAGGTGTTTCAGAGACTGCAGGGCATAGAGCAGAAGGTTTCATGGTGGTCATTTGATGAAAAAACTAGTGTACTCCTTCCAACACTTATTGAATGCAACCTCCTACCAAACAACAGAGCAGAGATCCCTACTCCAGAGGCAGCACAGTATCATACTCAGTTAACATCCATGGCTACCAAGATTCCACCTCTGGATACCAAAGATGAGATCCTGCTGCTTGGAAGAGACATAATTTAAGTGCATAAAGTGCTAGAACAAATCAGTGGCCCATTACATGCTTCCTTTGCACAGCATTTAGCCCTTGGATGGGTGATAGTTGGAGATGTGTGCCTTAAAGGAGCTCACAAGCCATTTATCAGTGAACACCTTTAAAACAAACATTCTGGAAAATGGTTGCCCCATCCTCATGAGTCCATGTCCAAACATCACAAAAAGTTCTTCGATCTTAAATCTTATACAGAGATGCTTGCCCATGCACAGAAAACATTCCACAGATGAATCTGTCTTTCGCTACACCAAGGATGATGACAAACCTGCTCCTTCAATGGAGGATCTTGCATTCCTGAGGATTATGGAAAAAGAGTTCCATCAGGATGAGCAAACAGCTGGGCTACCCCACTTCCATTTCGTAGCCCACGGCAATTTCTCCCTAACAATAAGGAACAAGCCATCAATCGACTGTTCCTTACATCTTGAAATAAAAGAAAATGTTATGGACTTCATGAGCAAGATATTTGAGAATTGACATGCAGAGTTGGCACCCCACCTCCCAAACAACTTTGTATGGACCGTCCATTCTCCTATGTGGGGTTGGATGTTTTTGGGCCATGGGTGGTCACCTCACGTTGAACCAGAGGAGGACAAGCAAACTCCAAACGCTGGGCAGTACTCTTCACATGTATGAGTGAGGGCCATACATATTGAAGCCATTGTGCCAATGGACAGCTCCAGCTTCATAAATGCTCTCCAGTGTTTCTTCTCTATTAGAGGTCCAGCAAAGCAAATAAGGTCAGACTGCGGTACCAATTTTGTTGGAGCTTGCAAGGAGCTGAAGATGGAGTCTGTCACAGATGATAAAAAGGTACAAGAGTTCCTGAGTGACAAGGGATGTACTTGATTGTTCAACCTACTGCACTCATCTCATATGGGAAGAAGCTGGGAGCGCATGATCAGATTCTCAAGGTGCATTCTTGAATCTGTATTTCAGGGCCTTAAAATGAAGCTGACTCATGAAGTCTTGACCACTTCCATGGCTCCACTATAGTCAATGCTCGTCCACTAGTTCCCATTTCAACAGACCCAGATGCTCCATTCATTCTAACACAAGCTACTCAACTTACTCAAAAGACCTCTGCACTTTCTCCTCCACCAGGCAAATTCTGTGAAAAAGATATCTTCAGTCATCAGTGGAAGCAAGTTCAAAGCTTGGCCAATATGTTCTGGCATTGCTGGAGAAAGGAATACCTGGCCACCTTACAAAGAAGCAGAAAATGGCAAAATGAAACCTCCAACCTCCAAGAGGAAGATGTTGTGCTGTTAAAGGACAGTCAAGCAAAGAGGAATGACTGGCCCATGGGAGTAGTTCTGAAGACATTTCCTGGCAGAGATGGGAGAGTAAGAGAAGTTGAGGTCAAGGTGACTAAAGGGGAATCAAGTAAGGTGTTTCTGCATCCTATTTCAGAAATTGTCTTACTGTTGTCTTCTGGGACTTAGTGGATAGTTAATTTCCAAGCAATTTAAAGGTGGCATCTTTCATCCCCATAGTTAAGGTTTTAGAGCCACCTAGTGGTGCTTTCCTGAATTTTGTTTTATGTTGTAGTCAGGGTGATTGACCTCCAACCTCAATAGCAGCCATCTTTGGTCATAGAGCAGCAACAATCTGCCCATCATATTTGTAATCTCCCAAAGGAGCTTTGCCTGTAAGTGTTTATGTGTTAATAAGAAGTGTATCTATATTTCATTTTTAATATTTGTGAAATATTACAAGTTAATTGTAATATTCAGTGAGGTTTATGGGCAGTGATTATATTACATGCATCTCTATTTGCTGTGTATACATACTAGAAAACGTTATTGCTAATTATTGTAAGAAGGCTATAGTATTCATTTAATGTACAACTTCAGAAGCGTATGTTTCTATTTTTTCCTTTATTTCAGTATTACTCTGTTCTGCATTACATTTCAAAGTGGTGGTGTCAATAATTCCTTCCTTTTTCAACGTACTTGTGGAAAGAGTTTATCTTTCTGCCTAGTTGAAGAAGGGAAACTCTTTAGCAAAGGCAGAATTGTTCTGCTCAATTGTTCCCAACTCAAATTTGGGCACTATTTGAGTTGAAAAGTTGTTGCTTCAGTATTTCACAAGTCTTATGTTCTACTTGAAGATGCTTTTTCAGCTAATATATTTCAAGCAAAGCTGATTTAAGTCAGCTTTGGTCCTTATCTCACGAGTGCTGAGAACACTTATCTTCTCTTTATACTGACAGGTCACTCTTGGTCTGGACCAACTCTGTTTGAAAAGTAGCCATGTCTGTGTTCTAGCTGTGAATGATACAATGCAGCTCTTCAAGCTCTGCAGACAATCTACCAGTTTCTGCTCTCAGCTGTGTACTGTCCCTACGCAAATCAGCCAGTTCATTTTTAAATTATTGGAACTTTAGATCTGTATCTTTGTCCTGCTCGTGGGCAAGAGACATTTTATCTATGGATTGTTTTAGTTGAACAGGCCAACATAGTGCTAAACTAGAAAGAATCTTGATTAATGGCACGCCCTTTTAACTTTGGCGCACTGTTTCAGCTGTTAACTGCATTGTTAGATCAGCCATATTAATAAATACTTAACCACCCTTAGCAGCTAAACTGTCTAAATTTACCACACAAGTGTAAACAGCTGTAAGCCACTAAGACAATGGATGTCACACACAGACAACTTTCGGCATGCTGGGGCTTTTGCAGTGATCCGGTGCTCAGTGCTTTCTTTTTGTGGGTGATGGGGGTAAGGCGGCCTGTGCAGCATGGAACCCACTTCCCTCAGTCGCTTTCTGTAAGATAAACACAAATGAGTGTTAGCTTGCATCAGTGAGAGGTCTCTCTTGGAATTCTTCCGCCAGTGTTATATCACCGTCTCCGTGATTGGGGAAATGGAATCTAGTGTGAGCAATCATAACAGTCGGTGTGGATGGTGCCGGTTACTAGAGGCGACACTGGTTGAGGTATTGGCAGCTCGCGACAGCTTACAAAGTGAATCAACCCTATGCTATAGTTTTGGTAGCAATTATTTAAAATTAATAATTTAATCAACATTAACATGTTTAAAAAAAATTAACAGAGAATTTGCAAGATCTATGCCACAATACACAAAGTTCAATGCTTCTTAGTAATCACAATTCTATACATTTGGCAAACCAATCCTATTCATAAATAGTACCAGTGATCTAAACAAGGAACCTAGCAATCAGGCTTGGAGGGAACCACTTTTGCTATGCAACTGGTTACTGACTCGAGTAAAGATTACATTTCCTGCTAAAGTTAAGCTCTTGTTATCTTTTAGTGTACTGACTTGTGATGATAAAAGAGAAGGCTCATTTCAATCTAGGGGCACCAATTAATGGGGCACTAGTTAATGTAGTGATAATCACACTGGGCACCAATTGAAATGAATTAGGCCCCACATAAGACACCAAAGTATGTGGTGATTTTTGATCACACGTCACTTAAGATGTGTATTTGTGTGTGTGAATATGAATATCAGATGGCCCCTCCCTCCATCTTCGGGGCACAGGTGTGGAGTTCCACTCTGTGTGGAACTCATTTGCATGATCATTGCATGCTTAAGGTTCACAGTTAGAACAGCATCTTTAAAATTTTTCCTATGTGTTGTTCACTTTCTAAATCACTTCCAAAATATTCTTGCCTTTGTTCTGAATGCATAGAGTCTAAATATAATTTAGTAAATAATAAAAAATACTATGCAGTGTAAAAATGTCACCAATGAGATATAAAACGATATAAGATTTAAATGCAAAACAGCGCATTGACAGTATGGACATGTGGTACCTGTTACTTTCCTCAGCGCTGGCTAGGACGGGCCAATCACAGTCGTATATTATTACCCCCCACGGACCCACATTCAAACAAAATCTACCACTGGTTGTAGCTTAAATATCTAGATACCTCAGCTTTCATTTAATATTATTTTGTGGTATTGTACTTCTACACTGAGATTGTATATTCAAACTTAAAGGCATAATTCACCCAAAAATAACATTTCTGTCATTATTTAGGGGAGAGCGAGGCACAAACTAATGTGGGGTTAGTTGTAACACACACTGTTTAACATTTCCACACACACTGGTAAAGCCCAAAGTATACTTCGGTTTTGACGCGAACGCTTAGCGTCTGCGAACAGTTGAACACGAGCCTGTCAAAGTATACTTTATTTGAATGTGCACGTATACACAGGTGGTTGGTGCATGCCCGCTATGACTGCAATGATATACTGGACTATTTCTCCTCAGGAGTTTAGACACATAAAGATGTCTTTATATTATTTCAGACTCTAGTTACACAAATACAGGTATCTCCTGACCTCCTCACACAAGTATTCTTGACATGCATATCCACTGTTGTTGTTTCCACATTTGTCTCTTGAGGCCTATACCATGAAGCCAGTTTTGGTGGCTATCCAGGTTAGTTTTAGTTTAGTTTGTGTCAACCCTGGGTTTTAGGAACCATGAAGGCTGGTTTGCTTTTTTTGCCATAGTAACTTACGCTACACGGCTAACCTGCTCCGTGGCAGGTTTTGTTCTGGGTAACAGATCGCTAACAGATGCTGAACCAATCAGCTAGAAGTAAAATAACATATCTGATGAAATGAAGTCACTCACATGTGTCTCTTAAAGCGCACTTTACAGAAAAAATCTTTTTCGACTCTTCATGGTAAATTATTTATTTGAGAGCCTAAATATAAATTTTCAGCTGATGGAGTCTTGTATTTAAATAGACTACAATTGCTTTTCATTTAGATAATATAATATAACATAATATAATATTAAGCTATCTATAAAACAGCTAGTAAGATGGATTAATATAATACCTGCCAATAGTGATTGATTTTAAAATATTAAAAGCTTAATCTGTCCACAAGATGGTAAAAGGTATGAATGCCACTCAAACATCATCTTTCACAGGCTAGAGATAAAAATACAGTATTTCACATGAAGTTCAATATAAGCAGTACACAAATTCTGTACATCTTGTTATTGCATGTCAATTATTGAGTTTGATATTCAGAGTGCTCATTTTTTAATTATTCAATAGTAGCCTATATTAATTTGTAATAGTATTAAATGATTTGAAGCTTTCAATTTAAATGAATATGAAATAAAGTTTTTAAGCTTTTAAAATTAATAAGCCTGTGTGTTCTTGTTGTGGACATATACAGTATGAATTCAGAATTCATTTCCAGCAGTCCTCTTGAGCTCCCGCATCAGCTGGGGTGTTTCTTCTTGCTGTCTTCAATTTTGTAATTATTGTACAGTGATCCTTTGTGCTGTGTAAATGTGTTATAATCTTTCATATTTGTATAACAATCTCTTGTTGTGCTGTTTAAATGTATTTAAATTCTTCATATTTTCATAATGTTCGGGCTTCAGCAGAGAGTTAAATCCCGCTTACTCTCTCGCAAGAAGTTAATCTGAATCGCGCTCACGCTTTCCGTGTTTCACTTGATTGGCTGTTCGCTGCAAACGTCAGTCATTCATGTGCACACACGCGTGAACTAATACTAACTCCGGATCAAAGCCTGAGGTGACAGAGAAAGTTGATTGGATTGTTAAATTGAAAGTTGATTTGAAAGTTGATTATGCTTGATTGGATTGATTTGGTTTTGTCAACTCGTAACCAATCCTGTAACACTGAGTTTGTTCAACGAGCTTTATGGTACAAGCCAGTTTTTACTGGCTATAACATCTAGCAATTCTATGTGACAGCAATGGCTTAAATGTGAGTGTTGCCTCCTTGTGGACCCACTAATTGGTGCAAATAATTCCAGGTGGATACACACACGTTCAGTGCTCGCCATATCAACACTGTGTAGAGAAAATAGTGTGGCAAAATTCAAAAACTTTAAAAGATATTACAAAAAGTTAATTTTACCGTAGCAAAAGTATAAATTCACACGAAACTTAATTTTCATCTCTGTTTTTAGTATTTATTTAAAACTAGGCAAACTTGGTATCATTTTAATATCTAATCTGTTAGCTAGCATCTTGCATAGCCTTTTAATACTTAGCTAGCCAGCAGAAGTGACTAGCCAGGTGTAAATCCCCATTGCGCATTAGAAAAAACTATGTGCAATTCCATGTAGTCAGATATGTAATTTACATAATTCCCATTTATGTGTGTGTGTGTCTCATCAATCCTTGCATTATTTCAGCCAAAACTTTGGCTTTATTATGTAGGCTTTTCATTGTCAAGTGTCAAAATTATTGATATATTATACTGTATTAACCAAATATTTTAGTTGGTCTTCTATTTATTTTAATTAGATAAGATATAGTTACAATGTGCCCTGCCTAACTTCTTTCCAGGTAAATGACAAGAAAATTATACACTGTATTCATGAAACAAGACCACATATTTGTACCAAAGATGTGTAAAATTAATTTGAAAAAAATAAAATACTTTGAACCCCAAATGCATTAACACAAAAAGTGTTAGCTTGTGCCCCGCTCTCCTCTACTCACCCCTCATCATTTGCATAACTAGAACGTGGTGTAAGGGTTGACCCGTGAGGGTAAGAAAAAGATGAAAACTGGTGTAATTAAAATGACAAAGGGGTCCGTAAAAAAATTAATAAAATTCGCTTCTGTTAGACCGTGACACTACAGGTGGTTGTGGCCTCCCCTACACATCTCCCTGTTTTCTTTATGTAACTTTCCTCAATTATTATTATTTTATTTTTTTGCATTTCAAATTGTGATGAGGACTGACGTGTGCTGAAATGAGGGCTTTCATAATACTATGGAAATCTCTTGCCCATGAACTATTAAAGTGATTTGCAAAAATTTTTGCATGTACAGTAAGGTCTTTGGAAATAGAGTATATAAAAAAACAAACAAAAAACAAAAATAACAAGATAGATCGATGAGTAATTGTGTATTAACACAAAAGTATTTTCTCATAATGTATTAGAGAAATAATGACTATATATTAAGAACTATATATTGTATATTATACGATTTCACTGAAATTAGTTTTAAAGAACATTTCTAATTTTTAGACTTTCATATGTTAGAAGACCTAAATCAAGTTCCATAGGCTTATGCATGTACAGTAGTTGTTTCCACTCGAAAGGGAAAAAAGACTTGAAGATGATCAATATAAGGGGTAATGTTGCACTGGGGCTAGCAAGATCCAAGATATGCCATTGCCCTTCATGCTGTTTCAAAACTGTGTAACTTTCATTTTTCCGTGGAACACAAAGGAGAAGTTAAATATGACAACTTCAATCACCATTCACTTTTAATGGATGAACAAAAAATGCAATGAAAGTGAATAGTGATAATGGGAATGGTAATAAGTTACTGTTATCTAAATCTACTTTTCAAGTAAAAAAGTACTGTAATGTAATACATTTTAAATTCTGGTAATCAAATTACAGTTACTGTCTCTCAATGAAGTTAATTAATTTGAAGTACATAACTTGGGTTACCAATTTTTTAAATAATATTATCTATATAAAATACATTTAAAAAATGAATTATGTCTTATGTACTTTATTTGCATTTCTGTGACAGCTGAAAAGCGATTACAGACATAATATAGATATTCTTTTAAATTCATTGAGTGGAAAAACAAACTTTTCTGTGAAATGTGTTTTAGAAAATAACTTTAGTAAAGTAATTAGTAATGTGATTACTTTTTACTGAAGTAATCAGTAATCTGCTTAAAATTTAGAGAGGTTAATAGTAATCTGTAATGTATTACTTTTCTTGAGTAATTTACCCAACACTAACATACTGCCTAACATCTCTTTTTGTGTTTTATGCAAGTTTGGAAAAACATGGGTGAGTAAATGATGACAGAATTGTAATTTCTGGGTGAACAATCCTTTATCCTTTAACTATCTGGATTTTAAACTATCATATTTCTTTCAGCCAGGGGTGCCATCACATGCCACAAAGTACTACAAAGCTGTGTTTTGTTTTAAGGTGTTTTTAGGTTTAATGATTCTAACCATCACTTGTTTTGGACATTTACTTCATCTAACTTATTAAACTATTTACTAACCTGCTCAAACTCTCACTGATGGGTGATGAGGTACCAGCTGTCTCCTTTTGCTGCAACAAAGGACAGTTCGGACTGCTGAGAGTATTATTGGTTGCCCCCCCCCTACAAAATATATTTAAATATTGCTGAATACAATACTATCAATGTCTGCTTTCATTTTTAAATTTCAGTCAGTTTTCATTTTAAGCATCTTTAGGTGTCTTCAGTCTCCCCGCGCTGTATGCTGAGAAAAGTGCTCATTTAAATGAAAAATAAAGCTCAACCAACTAACTATGGCTACAAATACACATTCCCTACCAAACGGTGGCACTTTGCGTCACCGCAATAGCAAGGATTCACAAAATTGAATTGTGGTTGACACTTTTCTGTCCATATATCGATGTAATCAGTATATTGCCCACCTCAAGTAACTTAAAATTATTTCCTGACATTATCTTTTAGCCTCCCACATCCCTTGACAAATCTGTTGAAGAAATAAACTATGCTCTTTTGAGCTGCATGTGCATGCTTCATGGTTGTTTTGGAAATAGCTCACAAAAACCTAGCTAGCTAGCATTATCCACTCCTGCATAGAAAAAAGCTCAAACGTGTACATTTGCCAACATTTGACAAGCTAGCAAGCAAATTAAACATACAAGCTATTTACATAACGCTAAATATGACAATCCACATTTTGTTTTATTACTCCTGACACATTTTTGCTGGTTATCAAGTTAAATGTGAGTTTGGATTATTATTTCCTCATTTAAGGGCACCTTTATATATTTTTTGAAGAACTTCAGAGCATACCAGATTTTGTTTTTGAATATTTTTTTAAATGTGAGTATGTTGGCTACTACACTCAGCCATGCCATACACAGGTTAAATGTTAGCACATTCAATTAAGCAGCAGGGCAACCAATTGATTTTGACCAATAACAATGGTTCCAATCACAACGCGAAAGGTAAAGTCAGGACTTGGTCACATATGAAGATTCTATTTTGAAAAATGCAGGTTAAAGATGCATTCAGTAGTTTTGAGCCAATTTTAAAAGTTTTACACATTAACGAATGAATTGTGTTTTTGTGAAGTTTGATCCGAATGTTGTACACTCACATGAGATGAAGACTAGACTCATAATAGTTTTCTATCAAAAGTGTTTTATTCTACATAGTGCACGTCACCCCCTTCAATGTGTTTCACCATGCTGAAATCACATGACCTGCGTTGTTTCATTAAACGTCGAAGAAGAGAATCCTCACACTCATTGGCTGCCACCTGTGTAGACACTCTTGGCTATGCTTAGAACACTGTTGTTTGGAGACACGAAGACCTAAAAGAATCAGAATGAGCTTTATTGCCAAGTATGCTTACACACACAAGGAAATTGTCATGGTGACAGAACACAATGGAACATACTTATTTATCATGCTTTAGCAGCGGAGACAACGGGAGATCCAGTAGCTGTACTGCCGAAGAAGCAAAAAAAAAGGTCTGAAGCAACATGCTTCAAGCAAGAAGACAGTCAAAACAACCTTGAGCTGAACACGCTCAAAACGGTGGAGATGATTGTGGACTTTAGGAGGAACACCCCAACACTGACCCCCCTCACCATTCTAAACAGCACTGTGGCAGCAGTGGAGTCATTCAGGTACCTGGGCACTACCATCTCACAGGACCTGAAGTGGGAGACCCACATTGACTCCATTGCGAAAAAGGCCCAGCAGAGGTTGTACTTCCTTCACCAGCTGAGGAAATTCAACCTGCCACAGGCGCTGCTGATACAGTTTTACTCAGCAGTCACTGAGTCTGTCCTCTGCACTTCAATAACTGTCTGGTTTGATTCAGCTACGAAATCAGACATCAGAAGACTACAAAGGACAGTTCGGACTGCTGAGAGTATTATTGGTTGCCCCCCCCCCCCTCCCCTCACTCTGGACCCCACTCACCCAGCCCACTACCTTTTTGAACTGTTGCCTTCTGGCCGACGCTTCAGAGCTCTGAGCACCAGAACCGTCAGGCACAGGAACAGTTTTTTCCCTCAGGCTCTCCGTCTCATGAACAGTTAAATTGCCCCATTGAGCAATAACTATGTGCAATACACAGTTTAGTCTTTCTTATATTTATCCAACACATCCAACCTCTTCTGCCATTTCATTCCTCTGAAAAAACAAAACAAACAAAAAAAACATTTGCACTGTACATAACAGATTTGTATTTACACTGTACATAACAGATTGTATTAGATTTGCACTACCCATGTGTATGTGTGTATGTATGTATGTGTGTGTCTGTACGTATGTATATAATTGTTGTACACTGGAAGCTCCTGTCACCAAGACAAATTCCTTGTATGTGTAAGCATACTTGGTAATAAAGCTCATTCTGATTCTGATTCTGAATTAACGTTCAGTTATTATCTTTAATTTACCTGGGAGGAAATGTAGGTGTCCTCGCTGATGTTATACATCATTGGAAAATAGCAAATGCATGTCAGAGTAATGATGGCCCAGCAACAGTTGCTAAGACAGGATTGGTCAGAAATGCTTTTAAGGCAGAGCTTAGTGAAGGGTCAGTTACCTTGTACAATTAATTTTGTTTGACAATATGATGATCATAGCAGGCCAGCTATCCATTCTCTTTTCATTTTCAAATGTAAGGCTAGCCATAGATTGGAAACTATAGAAGCTAATTGTTTTAACTTCTAAATATATATTTAGAAGTGTTTGCATTTCAGTTAAAAAATCTGAGATGTTATATCAAGATATACAGTGTTGTGTTTCTGAAAGCAACTGTTAAACAAAACAAATAACCCACACAAAACAACACATGAAAAAAATAAACAGAAAAGGAATATAAAAATATGCAAATGTAAGATGATTTGCAATCACCATAGGCTATGAGAAGCTTTGTTTGTACTGATAATGAAATAGAGATAATTACAGTATTTTCATAGACATTACATTTCAGGCACGCACACATGCTTGGTCTGATCTGACCACTATGTCCCTGGGAGTCAGGTTCAATCCACTGGAAAACACATTTTGTCACCACAGTGGGGGCCTCTGAGGAATAACTAGTCCGTGGATTTGTAAATGTTTGTAAGATGCATGGCATCATCTCTTTGAAAGATATTCAGAACTTTGTTTTTGTGCATTTATTTGCAAGTACGCATAGTATTCCCAGTCACAACTGTACTGTATTTATGCATTCATAAAGAAATAGAATTGGACAAACAGAAATCATGATAGGAAATCTATACACATTTTCCACTCATTTCTTTGGTTCAATCTTCTACACAGCCCTGTGATGGACTGGCCACCTGTCCAGGGTGTTTCCCTGCCTTCGGCCCGAGACAGCTGGGATAGGCTCCAGCACCTCCCACAACCCTACATAGGACAAGCGGCTATAGAACATGGATGAATGGATAGGAATCTTTCTGCACTCTTTCATTGTGACTGTTATATCATTATTTGAATGAATAACTACTTTTTGCATGTTGGTCCTTTTTATGGTACCATCGATTTTATACCTGCCCCTAAATGTTATTAAAGTTCATCAAAAGACTAAAGGTGGTTGTGGCCTCCCCCTCCTCAACACATCTCCCTGTTTTCTTTTGGCAGCTTTCCTTGTTTATTTATTTTATTTTTTTTAATTGTAGTTAGGACAGACATGTGCTGAAATCAGAATTTTTATAATACTACATAAATCTTCTTCACAAGTGATTTGCAGAAAAAAAAAACCCCAAAACAAAAATGTTTTGCATGTACAGTACAGTTCTTTGGACATACAATATATTTCAGAAAACAAGAAGAGAGGCTGAAAAGTAACAGTGCAAAGATGCTTTCTGATAAAGGTGCCGAGCCCTAATTAACTATATTGTTTATTATTTTGTCACTGAAATTCATTTTATAACAACATTTCTATTTGACTCTGAGACTCTGCTTCATTGAGTTATACTACAAGAACCCAACATTTACTGCAAGTATACCCTAATGCAATGGGTTCTCACTCCCAAGGCGTCATATTTTAGCAGACATTTAGCCTAGTATTGTTGTTTAGCATTTTACAAGTTTTCAGGTCAACAAAGAACGCTTTTGCTCACTGCCCCAAACACCAGTCATTTATTTCCTGGAACTATAGGTAATTTGCTTATATGTGTTTATGAGTGTAATGCTTCCTTAAAATTGTACACAGACATTTTGTTGGGGGAAACTGCATGTAAATATGAATATTCACCCACTCATTACTATTGAAACATTTACACTTGTAATGTGTATACTCTCTATGAACTATTATGAAAAGCAAAATGGTGGTGATATAAGTCAACTTCAAGTTAAGCTTTTATTCATGTTTGTTTTTTTATTTTATGTAGGATCACTGTTAGACAAAGGTTTAAGCAACTTTGTTAATGGATTGATAAATAACAGAAATAGCAAGCTAATCATGATTTTCTTTATTGCATTGGTTACACTTTAGTTTTAAGTCTTCATGCTTGAATGTTGAACACAGAACCTATGGAACAGTGTTAAAAAAAATCTTCTTTAACTTGAGTTTGTCAAACCAATATGGTGTTGTTTACAACAAACATTTATCCATTTGCAGTTTCCCTTGGTTTACATTTATACAGTAATTTTGGCATCGCATGGTCAATTTAAAGTGTGAGTTGCACAAGAACAATGGAATTAAATGTAGATTTTTCACACTGCTTAATATACCTTATATTCATGTGATGTCATCCTACATAGTTCATTCAGCATTTGCATATGGTAGATTAGAGGTGTCACATCGTAGATAACAAAAGTAGTGTTTATTTAATACTCAAACACATCAGCTCTCAACACGCTGGAGGGTTAGGTGAGTTTGTAGGCTATATTACATTTTACTGAACTTCTTTTGATACAGATGAAATAGCACTTTTTCATTGGACCAGGCTTTTATTGTTTAATTATTACTTTGTGTTCTACATATTTATGAATGATAATGGATATATTTACTATTTATTTTCTCCTCATTTGCAAAGCTTAATAAAGGCAACTACAACTGTCTTCACAACAATGGGATACCTCAAATATCTGATGCTGATATTTCTTATCAGTAAGTGTTATTTATTTATTTATTTATTATTATTTTACAATTTCAGATCCTCAATGAGTTATGTATTTGGACAGTATTCACCCTATATAGGGGACAAAATATTTTACAAGTAAATATTCACAGTATTATTACAAATCTGCTTTTGCTCAGGCATTTTCAGTTAGAAATCAATGCAAAAAGATTACTTCCAATGCAAGAAAATCAGAAAATGGGTGTTGATCCATCAAGTTCAAGGAGCAAACTTCCTCTGTATAAAGAAACACTAAACAATTATAGGCAAAATAAAAATAAAATAATAAATAAACAAATTGATTAATAAAGTGCAAAAAAAATAATAATCTTGTAACACATGGCAAGCTAAGGGTTAGAAAGGACTAGAAATAATGTCACTGTATACAGTTATCAATCTAATGTATGTTGATCATTTCATTTCCATGTCTTCCTGATGTCCAGACCTGCACTGAGTCTGTGGCCTGCATGACTACTTAGATATAACATTCACTTGTAAAGAAACAACAAATTAGATAAAAAAATATATATAACAAGATGGCCATACTGTATACATATTTAATTATCAGAGTAATAAGACTCCTTATTAAGGTAAATGTTGGTTTTGCTACTCTTATGGCACTTTGATATATTTAGTTGCTGGTCACAGATATGAGGCAGATTCTTGCTCTGAGCTCTATGGATAATTTATAACTGCATGGAAGTTTTACATTATTCAACTCGATGAACACAATCACGCTACCTGAAAGAACATGTTGTATCCTTGCATAACTCTGCCACAAGGTGGCACTCAAACAATGCTTTAAAAGTAGGGGTAGACCGAGTACAGTTGGAACAGAGGGACAGTTGCAACACTGAATATTTCCCTTCTGTTGAAAGTTTGAACTTTAATTTTCAGTGCATATTCAAATTAGTATCCTCTCTCTCTCTCTGTTTGAAGAACATAGTCCACATGGATGAGAATTTATAATTTTTCATTTCCTTGCTCCTCTTTCATTGTGAATAAATCATAATTTCTGAATGACCATGAAAGGAAACTTTGCTTGTTGTAATTATTAATTTGTCTACCTTAAATTACCTAAAATATAAAAAAATATGTACAGTTGTTTTCCAGTAAACTTAAAATATATTGTACTGTATCTATTCTTAGAATGTAAACCTAAAATCAACCTAAAATCAGTAGTTTAAATTTTTTGATAGTTTATCAAATTATGATAAACTATTTGATAAACTAAATGATACTTAATTTCATAATTCGCAATGCTTCATGGTATTGTAGTTTGTGCCCTCGTAAAAGACGGTATGTATAATATCAGTGTCAGTCTTGTACCATTGCATTTTTGTCCGATTTACTTTTCTTTTCTTTTTGTTTTTTTTTTTGTGCTTAAAATCAAAGTTTATAATGTCGTTATTTACCTCAGAGCTGGTTGGTTTTGTTCATGGCTTACAACTCTTTTATGAAGGATTTTATGAAAAACCTATAAAAAAAAAATTTAATGGGAAAAATACTTCCGGCACCCAGACAGCTGAAAAGGTGGGCCATTAACACTGTTGTGCTCTATTTGGAAAAAAGAGGGGAGCTGTGGAGCTCTGGTGGACAACAGATTCTTTGCCTCACATGCTCATAGCTATCATACAAAGTGAAATGGAGGTTTCGACTACATTAAAAATAGAATGAAAAGTTTTAGTATGCCTGCTTTTAAATACATGTATTTTGTTCAATTTTTGAACTAGTATTTTGAACACATTTACGGGTTAACAAATGACATTACTGCCAGTTTATAGTATGGATCTATTTTTTCAAGTAGATGAATATTTACTGTAGGTGGGGCACTGCCCTACAGTACCTGCCAATAAAGATGAGCCACAGCTGCTGTACAGCCAATGCCAATTGCTTCCTCCCCCTCTCCTACAATAGAATTCACCTTTAATGAGTTTAACGATTGGTGATTTTCAGAGCACTAAACTGAGAGGTAACCATCCAAAAACATGAAAAAGTTTTTTTCACTAACAAATTGCTATAGTTTGTTTTATAGAAACCAGTTACACTGACCAGCTTAATGACGAGTTGTCCATGGTCTAACCTGTGGTCATTCTTACAAATGGAAAAAGTAAAACCATGAAGGGCCATCATGATTGAAGACTTAAATGAATGAACTAAGCTCAGTTTTCCTCCTGTGTCAAATCTGTTCTATTCTAATGCTCTCTGATTGTAGGGCCAGCACACTGCTACATATGCTCCCACATAATTTAATTGATTAAACAGCAACCTTTCAACCACTAAGGTCTTTGTCAAGCAGTGTGCAATCATTCTTATGTTAACATTTATTAAAAATTATATGAAATGCGCCCCTAAGTGTATCTGGTATTTTCTGTCGGCTATAAAGAATCGAAAGATGTCCAATTCATGATTGAATCACTCTTTGGAGATGGTTGTTTTCAATAAAATGGTGGATCCATTTGAATCATTCAGACAGCTGACTCACGCATTGAATTGTTTGGAGTGGATTCTCACTCATTAAAAAAGTAATGGGACGATACTTCAGTGAACAAAAATAGCATTTGATGAAGTGGAATAATTACCTTCAAACAAACAACTGAAACCAACACCGCATCTTATCGTTTACCAGCAAAGAAGAAAGACTTTATTAATTTCAACAGCTTCATGTGCATTGTTTTTAGATGTTAGATAGATGTTTTTTGTTTTCTAATAAATAGGCATTAGATCTAATTGCAGGTGATTATTTTTGGTATTTTATAAATAAGTAATTTATAAATAATTTGAAGGGGCTTAAATGAAGCAAGCTACTTTAGTCATGTAAATTGTAGTGTAACTAGCTACTTTCTCGACAGGAAAGCATACTGTAGCTTTCAGCTTGTCAGTTTTAGTTTAGCTATTTCTTTCCGTAGAGGAGTTGGTATAGCTACACATTTGAGTAGCTTGCCCAACACATTGAATAGATCCAAATAGGCCATAGAGTTGGTAGAGGAATAGCTTAAAACAGGGATGTCAAGCTAAATTTTAGTTTAATATAATTTTTGGAATAATAGAGTTTAAAATAGTGTTACTATTAATGCAAACTTTAATACAGTGAAAAAGACACTCTGTTAGCATAACAAAAAAATATATAAATAAATAAAAATGTCCAACATTATTGTGAATGTCCATGTACTAAAATAAAATGTTTGATGCCATGAGTGTACCTTTATGTACTATTACTATTATTTTGAATGGCCATGGAAAATGAAGCAATGTGATTTTACCTGGTTGCAAAAAGTAGTCTGTTAATTTACCTGATGAACTTTCACCTTTTGCTGACCCTTTATGCTTCTCAGAGCTAATGTGTGCTTCTAAATCACTTGCACCTTTGTTAGCAACTGACACATAAGTGCCAGCTTTACATGTCATACATTCTGCTACCCATGGATCTCGACCTGGACGAAAACATGGGAATTTTTGGTGCAAATCTTCTGTAAATTTGGACTTTCGTTTGGGCATTGTTTCCACTCAGCTGGCATTTGCTGCTACTGTCAAGCAACTGTTTGATGCCGAACACAACAGGGCTTTGTGCGTTCGCAGTGAGATTGACAGGCAGGAATTTGGCCAATAGTTGCTGCAAGCCTCTTATAATCGACCAATTGGTGTGCGAGAAGGTGGGACATACAAAGAGGGGTTAAAGCAATGCAAATATGCACGCATAAACAATGAAGTATTAGATAGTGATGGGCATTCTGGCTCTTTTCAGTGAGCCGTCTCGTTCGGCTCAGCTCACCAAAAAGAGCCGGCTCTTTTGGCTCCCAAACGGCTCTTTAAAAAAAATATGTTTTGTATTTTTTCAAGTCAAACAGTTTGCGATAGTTTGACTATGATTGGTGTTAAAACAATTCTAATTAAATTATTAAATGAAATCATACTCTTCCTTAACCACAAAGTATTTAAAAACGCATTGGTTTGTTATGAAAAAGAATGCTATTAAACATTTGCATTTAAAGTATATCTTTGTAATGTATATAAACAAAGTGCATATAAATCTAACCATTAAAAAAACGAATACAATCTGAACAGCATAATAGAATATTGCACCATATCAAAGAAAAAGAAATAACAATTAGCAAAACTGCAGCATCCCACAAATTGAAATACATGTAAAAAAATGAAGGATGATATTACACGTGCATTTAAAGTATAACTTTTTTTTAATGTAGACAAACAAAGTGCATATAAATGTTACAATTCAAAACGAATACAATCTGAACAACATGATAATAGAATATTGCACCTTATCAAAGAAAAATAAATAACAATGTGTGACTGTGTCTGTGAGTGAGTTGGCTCCGCCCTCCCTCACACATCTTTGGTTCATTGGTTGACACTGTCTGACACTGTTGACACTGTTCATTGGGAGTCTGATTGACAGGAACAACAGGTGAGCATTTAGGCCTATATTATTTTATTTATTTTTTCGTTCTTTGAATTAGTTAATTCTATTCATTTAAATCTTTTGATTATTCATATCTTTATTTTTTTATATTTTTATAAATAGATTCGGCTCTTCTGATATGCGAGCTGGCTACCAACGTTCACCTACCAGCACCGGCTCTTAGAGTATAGTATTATAGTATAGTATAGTTTTAAAATGCCCCCTGACTCCCAAACTAGGGTACCCCCAGTGAATCTCTGCCATTTCTACCACTGCTTAGATTCACAATGCATTCAATGTGTAACCTGTGAAGGAGCTAATTTTTTGCTAATGCAAGGTGGGTTTTTCAAACTACAGTGGTTCAAGCTTTAGGAATGCTGAGGTGACTAAAGAAATGTTAACAGCAAGGTGGTGTAAAACTGTGCATTTCTTGTCGACTACCACCTTCTGCTACTTATACCAAAGACGGAAATATGTGCAGTTAGAATAGCTAATAATATAGGAGAGCATTGTTTAGAACCATACTTTGACCTTATTGTAATGCAATATGAAGAACTTAAAAGAATATAGTCGCTCAAGAGCAGAGCCCAGAGAGAATAGCCAGAGAAGAGTGAGAGGAAAAAGCCCAGAGCATAAGTTACAATCCTGTTTTATCCTTATCTTGACCATGTGACCACAAACAGACCTGATACATTTAAACTGACCAATCAGCAGACCATTTTTATCCCCCACTGTATTCTAATTGTGACCATTTGCAGAGCCCCAGTACACAAAAACCTCAGCCAGTGGGCTGATAGATCACTATCAGCACTCTCTGGAATGCAAGAGGTCTATTTTCACAAATAAATGGAGTTTTCTGCACAGAAACGAATTCCTTTGTTATTTTTAACCCTACACTAATACTGTAAATAGGAAGATGTTCAACAATTTGAATAATGGTCAGCTTGACACAATATATATATATATAATTGTGATAAGCAAACTTTAAGCAAACTCTTTCACTTTGCACTCTTTTAATGGGATGAAAAAGTAATTAATGGTAATGATGAATTTAGGGATCAAAATTGCTAAAATTGGTAAATGAGTTAAATTATGGTCTGCTTAATATAATCAACTCTTTCAGTTCATTGAAAACTTTTCCCTTCAATATTCTCTTCAGCAGAATGCTGTGAAGTGGCCCCGTTGAACACTTGTATTGTGGGGGGTGAGAATGCATCTGTAGGTAACTGGCCTTGGCTGGTCAGTCTACATTACTTTGATTATCACATCTGCAGGGGATCCCTCATCAGCAGTGAATGGGTGCTCACTGCAGCTCAATGTGTTTACCTCTTGTAAGACAACAAAACAGATTTGTAAATCAAATAATATAAGATTTAATGTCAAGATAAGCTTGTTGTTGTTACAATTCCCACAGATGTTCAGAACCATCACACTGAGCAGATTTGTTTCCTTCTTCAGACCCTTATCCAGTTCATTGACTGTTCATCTGGGCCAACAGAACCAGAACATTTCCATCATCTCCAATCCAAACATGGTGAACCGGAGCATCCAATCCATCATTCCCCATCCAGACTATGACCCCTTACAGCACACCAATGATGTTGCATTGCTGAGACTGAGTAAACCAGTTACTTTTACCAACTACATCAGCCCAATCTGCCTAGCTGCTAATGGCAGTGTCTTTCACAATGGCATCACCTGCTGGTCAACTGGATGGGAATACAGTGGCCTTGGAGGTAATGTGTTATCAAGTTATGATATAAATTGAGACCAGGGTTGGTCAAGGTCAGTAACGTATTCTAACTACTTTGGATTACTTCTTCAGCACTGGTAGATTTTATCACTTGTTTTGACTATAAAAACTCTTCCAGTACAGTAAGACAAAATACACATGTTAAAAATACATTCTCTGAAAAACCTAAATATCTTACACAGTGTTGTTTCTAAAACAAGATCAATCAAATTGATCTTGTTTTAATGACTTTTAGATATTGTTACAGGAAAACAATAAAAAAAATTATCATCAAGAATACGATTTTTGCCCTAATATCAAAGGTCTTACTAGAAAAAATAAATTATGATCCAACGTGAATTTTCTTGATATATGATCGTGCCTGGTAACGTGCATGTAAAATTCCTAGAAATAGCATTTTAGCTTAGCGTAAAGCTGACAATTTACACAAGGTTTATTTCTGTTTCTTCTGCTCCAAACTTACTTCAAACGTACTTCTCTGTCTGCTCGTATGAGCAGAAAGTGTTTCACCGCTGTTCAAATGCACTTTGGATCGCATCATTTATATGTATAAATTTAATCAAAATACTTTTTAAATGTAACTGTATTCTAAATACCAATGATTTAAATTGTAACTGTAGTGGAATACAGTTACCTATATTTTGTATTTTAAATAATAAAGTAAAAATGTAATCCCGTTACATTTATTTCGTTACTCCCCAACCCTGACTGAGACTTAGTTTTAAAAGATCTCTAAGAATGATTTTTTTCTCTTTAAAATGTTGTACCTCTAAAGAAATGAATAGTACCTTTGAAAAATATGTTTAAAAAAATCAAGTACACTCACATGAGATGTGAGTCCAGGCATATCATCAGAATCAGAATGAGCTTTATTGCCAAGTATGCTTACACATACAAGGAATTTGTCTTGGTGACAGAAGCTTCCAGTGCACAAAAAATACAACAAGACAGAGATAATAATAAAAAATAAAAATAAATATAAAAAGTGAATAGAAAATATAAGTATAGTATATAGAAATACACGATAGACCTAATATTTGCTGGCAAAGGAAGTACAACCTCTGCTGGGCCTTTTTCTCAATGGAGTTAATGTGGGTCTCCCACTTCAGGTCCTGTGAGATGGTAGTGCCCAGGAACCTGAATGACTCCACTGCTGCTGCCACAGTGCTGTTTGAGCGGGGTCGATGCTGGGGTGTTCATCCTAAAGTCCATTATCATCTCCACTGTTTTGAGCGTGTTCAGCTCAAGGTTGTTTTGACTGCACCAGTGAGCCAGCCGTTCAACCTCCCTTCTGTATGCAGACTATCATCATCTTGGATGAGGCCAATGACAGTAGTGTCTTTGCACCTTGGTGGTGCAGTAATTGGTGTACAGGGAGAAGAGTAGTGGAGAGAGCACACATCCCTGGGGGGCACCAGTGCTGATCGTACAGCTGCTGGAAGTGAATTCCCCCAGTCTCACTAGCTGCTGCATGTCTGTCAGAAAGCTAGTGTTCCACTGACAGATAGATGTGGGAACAGAGAGTTGGTGTAATTTAGTCCAGAGAATAGCTGGGATGATGGTGTTGAAAGCCGACCTGAAGTCCACAAATAGAACTTGCATATGTCCCTGGCCTGTTGCAGGATATGATGCAATCCCATGTTGACAGCATCATCTACAGACCTGCTTGCTCAATAAGAAAACTGAAGGGGATCCAGAAAGGGTCCAGTGATGTCCTTCAGGTGGGCCAACACCAGTCTCTCAAATGACTTCATGACCACAGACGTCAGAGCGACCTGTGATTTTGGGTTTCATTGGAACAGGAATGAAGGTGGAGCATTTGAAACAGCAGGGAACTTCCAGTGATTTGTTGAAGATCTTTGTGAAGATGGAGGCCAGCTGATCAGCACAGGATTTTAGACAATAGCCTAATAAAAGCTGCTGCTATTATTATTATTATTATTTTAAAACATTCTCGTTATTGCTTTTTTAAGAGTAGAACAAGACGTAATTTAAACTACATGTATGTGACATTTCAATTACATATCTTTTCCAATTTGTATTGACAATATTTTACAATATTCAACTTTTTACACACAAAAAAATAAAAAAAATAAATAGACAAACAAATAAAAAATGTCAAATGTGCTTACAGTACATTTGTTTCAAATAGGTTAGGTCTTTGTTGGAATCACTACAATACCATTGAAATATAAAATAAAATGTATGACCTTTAACCCTTAGTGAGAACTTATTTTTTTTCCAGCTGGAGGTATTGCATAACATCTCTTACCCAAGAAGAGTGAGTGTGTGTCTCAGTCCTCGTGCAAGGAGTGTAACAAATACTTTCATAATGTATTGACTCTTTGATAGTGCTATGTTATCTTCCTTAGCCCCAAAGAGAGCTAGAACTGGGTCAGGATCCAGAGGTCTTCCTATAATGTCCGACAGTATTAGAAAATTGAGAGTCAATAATTACTGATGCTAGGACACTTCCAAAACATGTGTGCCAGTGAGGCTCCCACTTGTCCACATCGATCACAGTTTGAGTCCACAGACGGGAACATCTTGAAGAGCTTTACTTTAGAAAGGTGGATTCTGTGCAATATCTTGAATTTGAAAAGTCCATGTCTAGCACACATTAAAGAAGTGTCAACCCACTCTTGTGCCCCATCCCACTGATCGTCTATGAAACTTATTCCTAGTTCCTCCTGCCATGTCTCTCGTAGGTATTCTAATGTGACATTACACTCAAGTTGTGATAGTGTATCAAATATAATAGATTCACCACCTTTAGTAAATCTATTGAGTCTATTGGTGAGTTTGGCGGATCATCAGGGAAGGATGAGAAATTATTTTTAACCAAGCTGCGTACTTGCAAATACTTATAAAAAAATGAGAGCTAGGTAAATTCAGCTTCTGGTTTAATTTCTTGGAATGAGGGGAAGCATTTATCAATGCATAGGTCTTTGAGTGAACAAATTCCTTTCCCATACCAGGTGCGAAATAACGTGTCTGACAGGGAGGGAGCAAATGAGTGATTAATGGGCTATAAATGGAGCATGCATGCCATTTAAAGTGTCTTCTGATTTGACACCATATCTTAAGAGAATGAAATACCACTGGGTTTATTATTCAGAATGAAGGAGGGGTAGATAAAGCTGAAAAAAATAATCCTGGCCACGAGGGGAAGCATGAGTGATTTTCTATTTCAGACCAGTCAACCAGTGATCCCTGAAGTGTGAATGAGAGAGCTCTTATATTGAATGACCAATAATAAATTGAAAATGAGGTTATCCCATACCCCCTTAGACTTAGGTCTTTATAAGTAAATCTTTTTTATTCTAGGAGTCTTCTTATTCCAGATAATGTCACACCAATTCATTGGCTGATGGCACTTAAGCGACGCCACTAAGGAGATACATCATGGGCTCCTTATGAGTGTCACACGTAGCGCCATCCCCTCAGATTTTCTGCAAGAGGCACGAGCCTATGCAGCGACTAGAGAGTATGGCCGGCTACGCAGTGTCTCGTTCCGATAAATCCCATAAAGGGACGAAAAGGTGTCAGCCTGTGTACTCTGCGCATAAAACGAGAAACAAGAGAATGTCTGCCAATAGAGACTACATTCACAAGTGCGTGTTAAGCCGCTATAGTGGCAACATACACTGGCAGCCAAAAGTTTGGAATAATGTACATATTTAGCTGTTTAGGAAGGAAATTGGTACTTTAATTCAGCAAAGTGGCATTTGACTGATCACAAAGTATAGTCAGGACATTACTGATGTAAAAACAGTACCATCACTATTTGAAAAAAGTCATTTTTGATCAAATCTAGACAGGCCCCATTTCCAGCAGCCATCACTCCAACACCTTGTCCTTGAGTAATCATGCTAAATTGCTAATTTGGTACTAGAAAATCACTTGCCATTATATTATACAAAGCTGAAAGCTATTTGGTTTGTTAAATGAAGCTTAATATTGTCTTTGTGTTTGTTTTTGAGTTGCCATAGTATGCAATAGACTGGCATGTCTTAAGGTCAATATTAGGTAAAAAATGGCAAAAAAGAAACAGCGTTCTCTAGAAACCCATCAGTCAATCATTGTTTTGAGGAATGAAGGCTATACAATGCTTGAAATTGCCAAAAAACTTCAAACAAAGGTGTGCACTACAGTCTTCAAAGACAAAGGGCAACTGGCTCTAACAAGGACAGAAAGAGATGTGGAAAGCCCAGATGTACAACTAAACAAGAGGATAAGTACATCAGAGTCTCTAGTTTGAGAAATAGATGCCTCATATGTCCTCAGCTGACAACTTCATTGAATTATACCCGCTTAATACCAGTTTCATGTACAACAGTAAAGAGAAGACTCAGGGGTGCAGGCCTTATGGGAAGAATTGCAAAGAAAAAGACACTTTTGAAACAGAAAAACAAAAAGAAAAGGTTAGAGTGGGCAAAGAAACAGACATTGGATAACAGATAATTGGAAAAGAGTGTTATGGATCTTAACCCCATTGAGCTTTTGTGGGATCAGCTAGACTGTAAGGTGCGTGAGAAGTGCCTGACAAGACATCTACATCTATGGCAAGTGCTACAGGAAGTGTGGGGTGAAATGTCACCTGAGTACCTGGACAAACTGACAGTTAAAATGCCAAGGATCTGCAAAGCTGTCATTGCTGCACGTGGAGGATTTTTTGATGAGAACTCTATGAACTAGTTTAAGAAGTTCTGAATTTTTTTTTCTCCAAATTGTAATAGTAATTTTTCACATTATTAATGTCCTGACTATACATTGTGATCAGCTGAATGCCACTTTGGTGAATAAAAGTACCAATTTCTTTCCACAGGAGCAAAATCTGTACATTATTCCAAACTTTTGGCCACCAGTGTAAACTTTGAGCATTGCCGGGGCAACCCTGGACCCGAAACACTCCTGTAAAAACTCCAGCACTGAACCAATAGGGCAGT
Organism: Myxocyprinus asiaticus; assembly: GCF_019703515.2. NCBI lineage: Eukaryota > Metazoa > Chordata > Actinopteri > Cypriniformes > Catostomidae > Myxocyprinus > Myxocyprinus asiaticus. The sequence continues at coordinate 12,870,598 of NC_059375.1, forward strand.
GAACAGGATTCTCATTTTGCGCTGCACACCAAGATGCGAAAATACGCCACTTGAATGTATATAACCTCCTCGTTGATGGAGCTGTTGCATTTAAAATGGGATCAGCCACAGCAAAGGGATAAACTATCATTCACAACTGTGTGCAGCAGGCTGATCAGAGGAAATGCACAAAGACGTGCTATCAGCCACTGATGTGCCAGCGAATCGATGCCCAGTGCTGCCAGGGGCGAGTGAGAAAACCAGAGGGAACAGTGCAACGTCTCGCTCGAAGCGAACAGGTGAGGATGTAATGTCCATTCTCAGGGTATCAGACCCTGTCTGGACAGAAGATCCTCCCCCAAATTCAACTGGCCTGGAACATGTACAGCTCGTAGAGACTTTACATTGTTCTGTGCCCATAGAAGAATGCGATGTCCCAGCTTCAGCATTGCACGAGAGCACACTCCTCCCTGACAGTTGAGGTAGGCCACTGCCATCCTGTTGTAAGACTGGATGATGACATGATTGTCCCAGATCTCCAGAAGGAAAAATGTCATTGCCAACAGCACAGCTAACATCTCCAAACAATTTTATGTGCCAATCCGGCCGCTGGCCCATCCACACTCCATGAGCTGGACGACTTTCGACACAGCACCCCAACCCACAGAGGAGGCGTCTGTCATTATCACTTTGTGGCAACACACCTGTTCCGGTGGAATGCCTGACCGTAGACAGTGCCTGCATTTCCATGGCAACAGTGTCTGGTAGCACCCACACGTCACTATGATGGAACAAAACGCATGCTTCAGTGGTTGTAGTCCCTTTATAGAGATCATCCAGCACTGAAAAGGTCTTGCATGCAACAAGCCTAGGGGATTGACAGCGGATGCTGTGATCATGAGCCCAAATAGCCTGTGAAATGTTCGTGCAGGGAGAACATGTCCCACTGTGAACATCGCTAGACAATGGCGTAAGGACAGAATGCGGCTGGAGATAGACATGCCTGCATCATTTGCGAGTCTAGATCCACACCTAGAAACAGAGTCTGCTGCCTTGGCATCAGGATGCTCTTGTTTATGTTGACTCGCAGCCCTAGATTTTTAAAATGGCTGAGAACGACATCTCGATGTTGGGCAGCCAGACTCTCTGAGTGAGCTAACACCAAACAATTGTTGAGATAATTCAAAATGCAGATGCCCTGAAGCCTTAAAGGCATTAGAGCTGCATCCATGCTTTTCATGAATGCACGTGGTGTTTCCAGGGCAAGTCCGAAGGGAAGGATGCAAAATTGGTACGCTCTGCCACCAAAAGCAAATCTGAGAAAACGTTATTATTTGTTTGTGTGTCAACATTCTGATTCAGCATTTCGTTAGAGTGAAATGCAAATGTCTCAAATTCAGAATGGGATGCAAGCTGCTATGTTTTTTCTGGACTAGGAAATAACGGCTGTAAAAACCACATTCTCTCTGAGGGGGGAATCTTAACCATTGCCCCCTTTTCTTAAAGCGATTGATTTCCCAAATCAGTGGTGATCCTTGAACAGAAACCTCTATCAGAATAACCCCGTAGAACATTGGTGGTGCCCGCCTGAATTGAATTACATACAGTAACCATGCTTAATCGTTCGAATGACCCAATTCTATAAATGTATTTACTGCTACCAAGCCGCTATGGACAGACAGAGGAATTAATGCATGATTCTCTCTTGCAGTGCAATGTGTAACCAATAGATGGCGCTCTTGGCTTGCTTTTGGGGGCTGCCCTGCAATCATTGACACAGCAGAGGGGAACTTGTGTACCTCTGTTATTGTGACTGATTGAGTGGGGTTTGATAATGTTTTAGCCTATTGTATTAGACATAAATGATGGTTGCCCTTAAATGTACTGACAGCAGAGACGTTTCCAGAAAAATTCCTTTCTTGGCATTTTGATTGGGAAAGAGTGTATGAACACTTGGGGAAATGCTTTTTGGAACAAGCTGATTTATCACATCAGCCCCAGCATTCTTTTTGGGGAACAGAGTGTGGTGCTTATAACTGTGTGTTTTGTAACCACTTGTGCTTGTTGAACATTGAATTCTATAATGCATGACTCGGGACTCTTGGTCACAGAGACAGAGGCTGAATTTGTGATAAAAATTCACATTGCCTGTTCCCCAGTGCAAGCTGCATGGGGAGACTGGGCTATAATCTGTTTTTTTGGGTGTTCGAGGCATGCACAAAGGTGAACTTGTCCCGATACTGTCCAATGGGCAAACAGGGAAGAACTGGATAAGTTTGCACAGTCCAATTTCATTCAATGAATGGGGGCTGAATGGGGGCTTCGTTTCACAGCGAGCATGTCAGGCTAACTTCTGATGTCTTTGTGTTGTACATTGAGTTTTATTATGTGTGCCCAGGGACCATGGAAATGGAGGCAGAGGCAAAAACTCAAGCTGAAAATATCCAACGCTCATTCACCAGCACAAACTACGGGCGAACTTGATTCAATAATGTCCTCCGTTTCATAATAAACATGTTAGCGGGCTTCGGCTGGCCGGAAGACTGTGGTCCTCCGAACGGTGCCGATCCAATCTCCAAGCACTCATGTGAGACGTGAACATGCAGGGGGGAAGCGTTTGCTAACCTCAAATCGTAGAAGGAGGCACACATTCCATCACCCTCGCAAAAAAAAGTTTCAGCTTGACTGACACATTTCCCACCACAATCCACGGGGGGAAATCTACGAAAAGTCAAAACGGAGCTGGTGAATTCAAACAGACACTCCTTTACGTGATGCACATGGTTGGACTGCAAAACCATAATATGTAGATCCAACAGCTGTCTGAAATGAGCGACATTCATGCCATCATCGAAAAACCGAGCAGAGATAGCAGTGAGCGTCTCTTCTCTCGCAAAAATGCCTACGTAAACCATGAATCGGGCAAAAAAAAAAAAATTTGTTCAATACCACGCATCTCCTTATAAAATCCACAGAGAATAATGGCATGGACGAAGCACTCAGCACGTTGGTTTGCCATCACTCAGTTGGGGAATTTTCTCTTATTCTGGCCTCCTTATTCCCAGGATGGGGTTCACTGACCATGCGGGATCTCACCTGCCATGAGACAGTAATCTGAACAGGGGAGAGAGAGAGAATGAGAGGCAGAGGCCACGCCTCCAACTTCCTCATTCATGTGAGCTCTTTCAGAACTACACAGAAAAAAGACAATAGGGGCAATGGGGCCTATCTTGTTTTCTTACCATCCAACAATAAAGCCTCTTATACTGCGTTTCTTAGTGGCGGCGGCTCACAAATCGCGTGGCTTTCACACGCAGATTCAACAGAAAATGGCCACCAAAGCCAGCCATCACGAGCACGTCTAATGGGCGAGAGTGGCACATTCGTTTGGGGGGAGGGCAAAAATATGAAGGTAAATCTGTTGCAAAACTCGAGAAATTGTAGATTTGAATTTGAGAACTTGTACAATAAATATTTGTACTAATGAACTGGCATGATTGTATAGGGCTTTAGGCCACATGACCACTAACGTGTCCCCAAAGCGTCTAAGCGACGCAGCTTGGAGTTCCCTACGAAAGGGAAATCTTATCAAGTTTTTTGAAAAATTACTTATTAATAAAAAATTGAATGCACTGGAATAGGAATGCAATTTTTGGTTAAATGTTCATTTTTACAATATTAATGTGGCCTGCTAGAGAATTAGGGAAATTGGACCACCTTTTGGTAATGTCTGATAATGTAATTTAGATAAGTTTGCCTTAAATAATGCTAAGAGGCATTTAGTAATAGTGACCCTCAAGTATTTGAAAGAGTCTGACACCTTGAAAGGGTGGGAATAAGGTGCATGAGGTACAGTTATGTTGTTAACAGGGAATAATACACTCTTAGAAAAGTTAATCTTGTATCCTGAGATTTTCCCAAATTCCTCTAAGGTTGACAAAATGGCTGGTAGTGATTTTGAAGTATCTGAGATATATATAATAATAAATCATCAGCACACAAGGACACCTTATGTTCCTTCCTTCCTCTAAATATCCCTCTATATGCTTGTGAGGTATGCAGAACAATGGCTAAGGTTTCTATAGCAAGTGCAAATAGAAGGGGAGAAATAGGGCAACCTTGTATGGTAGAATGGCTGAGTAGGAAAGAACTAGGACTATTGCCATTGGTTTGTACAGAAGCTTGGGGGCAGGCATAGATTAATTTAATGAATGAAATAAACTTGGGTCCGAATCCAAACTTTGATAAGTTCGAAAAAATATAGTCACACTCTACCCTTTCAAATCTTTCTCTGCATCTAGGGAGATAAGTATCTCAGAGTGATTGGGGTTAGAATAAGGGGTGTAAATAATATCAAATAATCTTCTAATATATATATAAAAGAAGTCGGTTTTTAATCAATCCTGTTTGATCTGGAGAGACCATAGAGGGGAGGACATTTTCCAGGCGAGTAGCTAATATCTTAGCCAGTATAAAAAATAACCCTTGTTTTCTACATCAAGGCTTATAGGTCTATATGAACTTGGATCCAATGAATCTTTATTCATCTTGTGTATTAAAGAAATACTAGCTTGATAAAATAATGGAGGTTTGTAATACTCTGATGTAAACCCATCGGGGCCAGGCCTAGAACACTGCATACTGCTTATTGCCTGAATTATTTTTTAAATAGTTCAAGATTGTTCAAAGGAATCTTTATTCTCTGAGGAAATATTACCTGCTTTATCTTGATAATCCCCCTACATTCACACATAACTTAAAGTTAATTTTAAATCATTTTTTAAATTTTAGAAATGAAACTTAGATTTTTAAAAAGGTCACATTTGTACTGTAAGAGTATCACAGTTATACATTTATTCATTAGAATGTCTCAAAAATCAGTTTTCTTCTTAAAACCCTTAGATTTTCTGCCCAGTCAAACTCTGCAGGAAGTAGAGGTAACAGTGGTGGGGAACAAGGAGTGTGATTGCATGTTTCAGTTTCAAGACTTTCAAAACCCATTTTGGTACATGCCAAGAATCACTCCTGCAATGATCTGTGCTGGAAGAAAGACATGCAAAGGGGTTTATTACGTAAGTTCATACCACAAGCATTTCATACCACAACATTGTTGAATTGTTGGTCTTGGTTTACACATGTTCCACCATTGTCCTGTGCCCTGTGATGATGGGGATCCACTGAATTCAATGAGGGGTTCGGGTCCACCCTTAGAATTGTTGTGACGGCCCATTTGATAATTTTTTTTTCATAAACTTTCAAATTAATTTAATGATTATTATTATGATTCCAAGTTTCTTCTTTCTCTCTGTCTGCCTTTTTCATTTTCATTTTCAGGGAGATTTTGGTGGCCCATTACAATGTAAGCAGGGCTCTGTATGGATCTTGGCTGGTGTCACTAATTTTGGGATTCCTTGTGGTACTGAAATTGCACCTAATACCTATGCTAGAGTTTCTAAGTTCCAAAACTGGATCTTGGAGAATGTTAACGGAACAGACATTGGATTTGTGAAATTTACATCTGATGGTGAAGATAAGGACAGCAGCTTTCTATGTGATGGTGAAGATATATTAGGTAAGAGTGAAATTAGGACATTCATTCCTCCCCGCCCGTTATGAAATTATCAATAATAAATTCCAGAATTTGTAAAATTGTAATCATATACATCCAAAACATTTTCTGGTGGTCTTATTTATTTATTACTTATTTATTATTTATTGACTTTATTGATTTATTGATTTATTCATGTTTTATACTTTCTCTTATTTAAAAGAAAGTAAATACATTTCTAAATATAAAACAAATAATTATTAAATGGTATTTTATATGAATAGGTTTTAAAGGGGCATGACAGTTTCTGAAAAACAATTCTCTGTATTTTACTCAGTTGCTAAGCCATTCTAAGTTCACACAAACAGAAAATCTGTAAGATGAATTCATAATACTGACATAATACTAATAAATACAAATACTAACTCATGTGGAGATAGGGCAATATATTAGGTTGCATGGCTACCCCAGCCTCTATGTTTCTGTTTTATTTTTTTTATTTTTTTTATTTTTTTCAATTATAAAATAAAATGATATTATTTACAAATAGCAAAAGACGATTTGATTTCATTGACTTTTGTTTAATATTTAAATAACTTCTGACCACTGCATCAAAAGCAGCTTTTGATGCTCCAGCGTGAGGAGCAGCATGATTTCAGGGGGCAAAAATTTCTGTCTTCACTTACATGTCATCTCCAAATACTTTTAAAAAGCCTTGGACTAAAAGTGCTGCTTTGACTAGTCAATGCATTTCTAATGTCTTACAACACAATACAATTAATTTGCTACATACAGTACATGACATATACATTCTATTGTAGATCAACTGTTTTTAACATTTTATAGTTCCAGACATTTTCTACCCATTTGGAAATGGAGACACAGTGAACCCCTCTCAAGATGATGGAAGCTCTCCACTAGTATTATTGAAAAATCCCTTTGTATATTTTGGGCGTGTTTATCAACAGATTTATGTAAGTTTCATATATATATATATATATATATATATATATATATATATATATATATATATACAGTTGTGCTCAAAGGTTTGCATACCCTGGCAGAAATTGTGAAATTCTGGCATTGATTTTGAAAATATGTCTTTTATTTAAGGATAGTGGTCATGTGAAGCCATTTATTATCACATAGTTGTTTGGCTTCTTTATAAATCATAATGATAACAGAAATCACCCAAATGGCCCTGATCAAAAGTTTACATACCCTTGAATGTTTGGCCTTGTTACAGACACACAAGGTGACACACACGTTTAAATGGCAATTAAAGGTTAATTTCCCACACCTGTGGCTTTTTAAATTGCAATTAGTGTCTGTGTATAAATAGTCAATGAGTGTGTTAGCTCTCACATGGATGCACTGAGCAGGCTAGATACTGAGCCATGGGGAGCAGAAAAGAACTGTCAAAAGACCTGCGTAACAAGGTAATGGAACTTTATAAAGATGGAAAAGGATATAAAAAGATATCCAAAGCCTCGAAAATGCCAGTCAGTACTGTTCAATCACTTATTAAGAAGTGGAAAACTCGGGGATCTCTTGATACCTAGCCAAGGTCAGGTAGACCAAGAAAGATTTCAGCCACAATTGCCAGAAGAATTGTTCGGGATACAAAGAAAAACCCAAAGCTAACCTCAGGAGAAATACAGGCTGCTCTGGAAAAAGACGGTGTGTTTGTTTCAAGGAGCACAATACGACGATACTTGAACAAAAATGAGCTACATGGTCGAGTTGCCAGAAAGAAGCCTTTACTGCGCCAATGCCACAAAAAAGCCCGGTTACAATATGCCCGACAACACCTTGACACGCCTCACAGCTTCTGGCACACTGTAATTTGGAGTGACGAGACCAAAATAGAGCTTTAAGGTCACAACCATAAGCGCTATATTTGGAGAGGGGTCAACAAGGCCTATAGTGAAAAGAATACCATCCCCACTGTGAAGCATGGTGGTGGCTCACTGATGTTTTGGGGGTGTGTGAGCTCTAAAGGCACGGTGAATCTCGTGAAAATTGATGGTAAGATGAATGCAGCATGTTATCAGAAAATACTGGCAGACTATTTGAATTCTTCTGGATGAAAGCTGTGCATGGGACACTCTTGGACTTTCCAGCATGACAATGACCCTAAGCACAAGGCCAAGTTGACCCTCCAGTGGTTACAGCAGAAAAAGTTGAAGGTTCTGGAGTGGCCATCACAGTCTCCTGACCTTAAAATCATCCACTGCGCCACTGCGGTTCATGCAAGACGACCAAAGACTTTGCATGACCTGGAGGCATTTTTCCAAGACGAATGGGCAGCTATACCACCTGCAAGAATTTGGGGCCTCATAGACAACTATTACAAAAGACTGCACGCTGTTTTTGATGCTAAAGGGGGCAATACACAGTATTAAGCACTAAGGGTATGCAGAATTTTGAACAGGGGTCATTTAATTTTTTTCTTTGTTGCCATGTTTTGTTTTATGATTGTGCCATTCTGTTATAACCTACAGTTGAATATGAATCCCATAAGAAATAAAAGAAATGTGTTTTGCCTGCTCACTCATGTTTTCTTTAAAAATGGTACATATATTACCAATTCTCCAAGGGTATGCAAACTTTTGAGCACACATATATATATATATATATATATATATATATATATATATATATTTAAATTAATCTCAATAATTTATATACAGGCACATTGACATGGCTGTATTGTAATATTGTATTTTCTCTGCTTTAGGTAAATAACAACGGACACTTGACATTTGATGGGCCTCTTTCGCAGCCAATACCGAATTCTTCAGTATCACAACTGAAAATAGACATCGTTGCTCCACTTTGGACAAACATGGACAACCATGTCAATGGGACCATCTCTTTTCACCAGGTCACCCGTGGTGGACTCTTAATAGGAGCCTCAAGCCACATAAACCAATATTTCCCCAATTTGAACTTCACTGCCTCATTTCTCCTCATTGCCACTTGGGATAAAGTCCCATACTTCAACAACTCATGGTCGGTAAGCTCTCTTCTTACCCATGTCTGGTAGTTAACCCATGGTAGGCCCACATAGCTACCATTATATTCCAAACCAAAAAGTTTTTAAATAGCATTAAAAAAAAGCTGATCATGATCCTTAAGGCATGTAAATTGTATAAAATGTGAATGCAAATATTGTTTTTAGTTCAAGCTGAAATTTATAATTTCTGTGGAAAAAGATAAAAAATAAATCTTTTTTATTTTTTTGAAGTTGGGATAGGAGAAAGTATTTTTGCACACTTCAGGTTTTAGGCACTGGGGTTAATCCTAAATAGTTTATCTCTGTCTTTTATCTATTAAGATAATGTTCTGTTTCTGTTACAGAGTTCATCATTTCAAGTTGTTTTGGTGTCTGGTGGTTCTTTGTCTTTTCTCTTGATGAACTATGGAAATATCTCATCAACAGATCAACATTTTCAGGTTAGAAATTATTAGAACCATATTACTGAAATTTGGGACTCTTTTAATATTATGGACAACTTTAAAATGTCTTTCATTATACAGAGGAATACATGCTCAAAAGTCTATGAATTTTGTTCATTTATTATTGTTTACCTAGGCTGGCTATGACACAAGAAACTCAACACATCATTTTTTAATTCCTGTGCTTGATGAAAATATGCTCTCCAACTCCAGCAATGTCAATGTGCCTGGACGTTGGGCATTCCGTGTTGATTGTGGACCTGAGGAGGGTAATGTGTTGTTTAATACAGTGCAGTGATTCTCAGACATTTCAGTTACAACCTAGTCTCCACCTATAAAAAATCAAGACCAGAGTAACTAGTATGAACTCAAAGCAACTGTAAACAAAAGTAAAATATCTCAAAGACATTTTATTCGTACCATTTATAGTATAACCTCAATATAACACTTAGTTATACTCCAAATTAACATTACATATTTCAATATATTTTAAGTTATGAGATTACATTTATAATTACAGGTTTATTCTACCCATATGGAGATGAGGATACAAAGAACCCTCAGGAAGATTTGGGAAGTTCTCTTCGGATCCCCCTACTGGAGCCATTTGTCTACTTTGGGCTTATTTATAATCAAATTCATGTAAACAGTATTTTCACTTTCATGACATTGTACACTGGATTTTAAAATCTTTTAAAACAACATCAGTAGCGATATGTTCCACATGGAGTATGCTTTGTTTTAAAATGTTATTAAAATCCAATGTTTGGGTCCCATAAACAGTAATAATGTTTAATATGGTCCTGCAGGTGAATAATAAGGGCTACTTGACATTTGATGAGCCGTTTTACCAGTGGAATCCTGATTATTTTCCTGCATCAATCAGAGACATCATCGCTCCACTGTGGACAGACATTGATATTACACGCTATGGTACCATATCTTACCGACAAGTAACAGATAGTCGTCTCTTGGAGCGGGCCACAAGAGACATAAACCAATATTTCCCCAACTTGAACTTTTCTGCCTCATGGGTTTTCATTGCTACATGGGATAAAGTACCATACTATGGATACAGACATGCAGTAAGTCCCTATTTTAGGCTGAATGCATTTGCATTGCATTGTGTTTTCCTTGAACTGAAATCTGTGAAATGGAAAAATATATTTTGTATTTATGATAAATTCCTGGTATCTTACAGGTGTCAACCTTCCAAGTGGTTTTGGTGTCTGGCAAAAACCTATCATTTACACTTATGCATTATGGTCACATAAACCCTGTCAGATACCCTATGACGGTAAAGCAGTTTGGAAAATGTATTGGTTAAATTATATTTTACCACCTAAGCATATGATCTTTATTTATTAATTTTGAACTAAACCTTCCCTTGTGTATTTTCATTCACAGTCTGGCTATGACACAAGTGATTCTACTGATTTCTTTTCAATTCCTGTTGACATCACAAACCTATCATACACAAGCAATGTCAATGTCATGGGTAGATGGGTATTTCGCACTGACAGTGCATTGAAAAACAATGGTAATAGCTGAATTGAACTGGTCTTTACTTCAAATATTTCATTTAAGTCATAACTTCTTAAAACATGTCAAATAAATAATTGGGTAATTAGTTTGTACATTTTTGTTTGGAAATGTAAATAAAAAAGAGAAGATCCTATTCAAAGGCCTTTACACTATAAATTAATTCACTAATTCACTAAAAATCATTTACAGCTGACATGAGCACTGAAAAATAAACATATTATTTCAGGACTGTTCTACCCATTTAGTGTGCGGGACACTGTTTATGGATTTAATCCTACCTACTTGCAGAAGCCATTTCCTTACTTTGGGCGCACATACAGCAATGTTTATGTGAGGACACTCGTAAATGCAATCTTTATTTTAATAGTTATCACTTATTAGACTGGTATTGTATTAGTATTTGTTAACATGTCATCTGTTATTTAAACCCTTTTTAGGTTTACAACAAAGGATTTCTTACTTTTAGGTGGCAATTGTTTCAGTCAAATCCTCAGTCTTTTCCTGCTTACACAGATACAGATATTGTTGCTCCACTATGGACAGATATTGTCAGCAGTGACTTTTACTTCCAACAATACAATAGTTTGCGAATACTACAGCGAGCTACAAAAGATATACGGCAGTATTTTCCTAATGTACATTTTACTGCAGACTCAGTTTGTGTTGCTACTTGGGATAAAGTGGCATATTCCTACTCTTCAGGGCAGGTAGGCTTTTACTAGATTTGTTAAATTTTTTAATTGTCATAGTGACTGTGAGATAATAAACAGCTACAGGTCTATTTATGAATTTTATGTTTGTTTTTCAGAATTCCTCTTTTCAAGCAGTGCTGGTCTCAGGTTCTGGTTTGTCATTTATTTTATTTAACTATGGCAGCATTGCACCAACTAAACATGCTGCAGTGGTGAGAGAACTTTTAAAAGGCCCATTTTTCATTCTAAAATTATTATACTGTTTTGCAATAATGTAATTTTTTTTTTGTCTTTAACATTTTTGTCTTTAAAAGTTTCTTTACATCTTATGACATAAACCTGTAACTAACATTTTTGTAATTGATATATAGGCTGGATATGACACTATTGATTCAACCATTTATTTTGCAATTCCTCTATCTAACATCACTGACCTGAGCCACTCCTCAAATGTCAATGTTACGGGACGTTGGGTTTTTCGTGTTGACACTTTGCCAAATGAACATGGTAATATGCTTCCATACATTCCCTCCCCCCCCCCACTCTCTGTTTAGGTTTATGGTTAGCGTGTCATACCCAATACCTATTTAACCTGTCCTTACTTGAAAATGCTGTACCATACTTATTTAAAACAACACCCACACTGACAAATTTCAAATCCTAAGCCAGAAAAGATGACATGTTCTTCCAGGTTTATTCTACCCAACTGGAAATCAGGACACTGAGAATCCCCATCAAAGGAATGGAAGCTCTCCAGCTCTACACTTACAGTATCCATTCATATACTTTGGGCGCAAATACCACAACATATATGTGAGATATCATATGAATTACATTATTGTATAACAAGCCACAGCCAAAATATGTTGACTCATCTAAAAGTTCATGTCTTTACTGTAGGCCAACAATAATGGACATTTGACTTTTGATGAACCATTTTATGAAAGGGTCCCCAGGGCTTTCCCTTCCAACTCTTCCAGAGACATAATAGCTCCACTTTGGACAAATTTTGACAATAGTGTCAATGGAACCATCTCTCACTGCTTGGTTACTCAAAGCCGTACTCTGGACAGAGTGAGAGATGATATCAGACAGTATTTCCCTCAGTTTCATTTCACTGTGTCTTCTGTCTTCATTGCTACTTGGAATAAGGTGCCATACTTTAACAACTCCAGGGCAGTAAGTTGATTATATTGTTAGGTTTGTAAATAAATTATCTGAAACTATGATTGTTGACAGATGTTGGACTTTAAAATTCTCGCCAATATTCTAAAAAGATTTAAATGATTGCATGAATGTGCAAGTAGTTTTATTTTCTGAAACCAGGCTTAACTTCATGTTAGTTTACATTTACATTTATTCATTTGGCAGATGCTTTTATCCAAAGTGACTTACAAAAGCAGAATAATACATAAGTGATTCATCTTAAGGAGACAGTGGTACGAAAAGTGCTGCATAACAAAGTTTCACTAACATCAGAATAGTAGTATCCAAGACAAATTAGAGTGCAACAAGTATACAGTATATATATATATATATATATATATATATATATATATATATATATATATATATATATATATATATATAGTGTTTTAGGAAGTGGCATGGCACAAATGTGGGCACTCATCCACATGATGGAGGGTTAGACATACAATTCTGTCTGCATGTTGTAGATATGCAAAATAGAATTGTAATTATTTTGACGCTACTTTTGAGTATTAGCTTAGGTCTTGTGGTTTTCTCTTTGAAGCGTAATGTTTTTCTGGACCTTTCCTAGGAATCCTCTGTCCAGGTGGTTCTAGTCATTGGCAGAACTCTCTCCTTTGTCATTATGAACTATGGAAATGTCTCCTCTACAGATAAAAGTTTTCAGGTTAGAAAGAATTAGAATCTTGCAAATGTCTTTCAGTGGAATGGTCCAAAGCTTACTAAATGAACCCAATATATGATTGATTGATTGATTGATTTTGCTCACTTAGGCTGGCTATGACACAATAAACTCAACAAATTATTTTTCAATTCCTGTGCGTAATGAGAATATGCTCTCCAACTCCAGCAATGTAAATGTACTGGGACGCTGGGTATTCCGTGTTGATGGCGGACCCATGGAGGGTAAAGTCACTATTTAATGTAGTGAATATCAAAACACATTGCTGATAAATAGCCAGCTTAAAGTCTTTAAACATTCATAGTAATATTATTGGGATTACTAGGAATATTGTACCCATTTGGAGATGAAGATGCAAAGATCCCTACATCAGATGATGGAAGTTCTCCACCGATACCCCTGCTGGAGCCATTTGTCTACTTTGGCCGTATTTATAACACAATATATGTAAGAAATTTTGTGGCTTTCATGGCATTTATTCACTTAATGTAACAAAATTAGTACATATTCAACAAGGAGGATGCCGCATTTTAAGATGTTACTTTTTCTGTTTGTTCTGTTTAATACCCATTTAATTATGTCAAATTTTGGTCCTGCAGGTGAATAATAATGGAGACCTGACATTTGATAAGCCACTTTATCAGTGGTATCCTGATAATATTCCTGCATTCTTGCTCAGAGATATCATTGCTCCACTGTGGACAGACATTGATATTACACACTATGGGACCATCTCTTACCGACAAGTAACAGATAGTCATCTCTTAGAGCGGGCCTCAAAAGACGTAAACCAATATTTTCCCAACTTGAACTTCTCTGCTTCATGGGTTTTCATTGCAACATGGGATAAAGTACCATACTATGGACAAATATGGACAGTGAGTCTTTCTTCCATTTTGATTGCACATGCATTGCATTTTCTTTTAACAAAGTGTGTAAAATGGAAAAGGAGTGCAGTATCAGGATTTATGAGGAATTCCCTGTATCTTCTAGGAGTCAACCTTCCAAGTGGTTTTGGTGTCAGGCAAAAACCTATCATTTACACTTATGCATTATGATTATATTGCCTCCACCTTTTATTCAGAGGTAAAATACTATGGTTTCTGTATATAATTATGTTGTCTTACATAAACTTATCTTTTACAATGTTTATTTGGATTTCATGGAACGTTTTTTTCCTTTGTGCTTTTTTCCCCTGTTAACAGTCTGGCTTTGACACAATTGATTCTACTGATTTCTTTTCAATTCCTGTATCTGATGCCACAAACATTTCATACACGAGCAATGTCAATGTCATGGGCAGATGGGTATTTCGTATTGACAATGCAACAGAAAACAATGGTAATGTTATTATTAATGATATTTGGCATTCAACCTCAAATATCTAATTGTCTATTTTTTTCTTCTGAAAACCGAAGCATTTTTTCTGTCTGTTTCTTTATACACATACACACGCACACATGCCCACATTTGTTTGTGTGTATGTGTGTGTGTGTAGTATTAGTAGAGATGGACGTTTTATACAGTGGCTCCAAAAAGTATGTGGGCACTTAAGCCATGTTTAAAATGAATGCTAGTTGTATTAGATAACAAAATATCAAACAAGTGTTATTCATTTAAAAGAAAAACAGCTCAAGCACATTTTTTCAAGCAAATATTTCACAAAGTGAAGTCTGTTCTTTTCTCCCTGAAAAAGGCCAATGCTAAAATGCATAGGGGAGTTTGTTTTTTTGTATACAGCAATGTGATAATAACGGATTTAATAAGAATGCTATGGTTATTTTATTTTTGGACTAAGTATATGGATATTTTCTGATTTGGGGCAAATTCCAAATGACTTTTTTTTTTTTTTTTTGCTCTTAAAGGGCACTGCAAGTATAGTCACTTTAAGGAAGTAATTTTGCCATTTATGACCATGTCCTTGTGATTTTGAAACTCGAGGTAATTCATTGAAGATCTTACCTGAGATTTTAAAAACATCCATACATTGCTCTTGTACACCTAAAAACTATCAGTGGAAAATATTCCTCATATACAGTACACACATATAATACATACATACTGTACAATGGCTTGGACTGTTTCTAAGAAGTTATTGGATTAACAATGACATGTACTTGTATGTGTGTGTGTGTGTGTGTGTGTGTGTGTGTGTGTGTGTGTGAGAGAGAGAGAGAGAGAGAGAGAGAGAGAGAGAGAGAGAGAGAGAGAGAGAGAGAGAGAGAGAGATTGAGCGTGTGATTATCTAGTTCTGTCACAGTCTCTCAGCAGTTATCTGCAGTAATGCAAATACTAACAAATAGAGAAGCTGTTAGATAAACAAATTTTCTCAGCTGTACTGGGGCAGGACCCTGCTTTGAGTGATCGTGGAGCGATAGACAATGGTGATTTTCTCTAAAGATGTATTGTGCATGCATGAATTAATGTCTTTGACAGTGTTTATGACTCATTCAATGTTTTGATGGTCATTCATATATGTAATGTCACAGGGATAAATCCAAATTCCCACCTTTACCTCTCTGCACTCCTCTCATTCTCTGGGTTAGAATGCTATGAAAACAAGCAGTGCGAACAGTAAAGTGTTCCAGTGCTGTTGAACTGTAAATCAGCACTCTTGGAAATGATGCTTGTTTTCAAATGGAATTCACCATTTGGGGAATTCCATTTGAAACTATATGTCTAAAGTTAATGTGATGAACTATGCCTATGGTTACTCTGCTAGGACACCTGTGTGAACTTGAGGGGAACTGACTTCATACATTCACTAAAACTCACCTTGACAATAGTTAGTTAAAGGCCATGGCAAAAAGTGAAGTTAGTTCTGAGAAAAGGTCTAGCATCGTTTGTTCACAGATGTGAATTTGTTTGATATATTTTGCTATACAATACAATGAAATTCACATATTTTTGAGTGTGCCTAAAATATCCAGATTTGTTTGTGTGTGTGGGTGTGTGTGTGTGTGTGTGCGGCATGGTAAGAAGAAATATTTGTATGTATATGAACAGTATGTAACATCTGTCTCTGTTTTGTTTTTCAGGAGACTGTGGTGCAAATGAAACACAAGGTATATTAATAAGAGGCTGACAATGTAGTTTCTAGTTCCCAATTTGTGTATAGTAAAATATATTTGGTGATATCATTGCAGTTTCATTTCTTTACAGCCTTGTCCATCAAATATGTGTATTTAAAAAAAAAATATATCATGCCTGGCTTGCAGCTTGTTTCCATTACTGAGCAGCACTGAAACAGAACAACAGTCAGAACAGTTTACAAAACGTAAATCCTTTTTTTTTTTTTTAAACATAGAGCTGTGTATGGACACATGCTTTCAAAGGCAGTCTCTAAATTGGATAAGTACACAATCACACACATTAAAAATGTAAGTTATTTAGTTTAGTTTATTTGTCCTAAGGAGGAAATTCTTTCCACAGTGGGTGCATATATAACACAAAAAATAAGACATGCAGACTTATACAGAGATGCACAAAAATACAAGGTTTTCAGGGACACTTAATTACAGGGATCACACAACAGATATAAGGACCTGGACTGACACTTACACATCGCAGGCTGAATTTCTTGTAGTTTATTTAGACTTATTTATAGGCAGGAGAGAGAGAGAGAGAGAGAGAGAGAGAGAGAGACAGAGAGTCATTGTTGTTATTATTGAGTAGTGCAAGGTTGGCTGTGTCATCTGCATATTTAAAGTAGAGGGAGGTGTTGGATGGACTTTGACAGTCGTTTGTATAGAGGGTGTAGAGAAATGGACTAAATACGCACCCCTGTGGGGCGCCAGTGTTGAAAATTATGGTGGGTGACAGTGAATTGTCAACCCTTACTGCTTGTGGTCTGTTGAAGAGGACGTTATGGGTCCAGTGGATTAGTGGTGATGGAACTTGTAGGTGCTGTATTTTCTTTATTACCTGATGGCGCTGGATTGTGTTAAAAGCGGAACTAAAGTCAATAAAGAGAGGTCTGGCATAGTACCCGGGGGTGTCTAGGTGTTGTAGCATCTGCATCATCTGTACCTCTCCTCTGCTTATATGCAAATTGGAGGGGATCCAAAAATGGTAAGACATATGGAAGGATGATGTTTGGAACCAGTTTCTCGAAGCATTTCATTACAACAGAGGTTAGCAATACAGGCCTGTAGTGGTTTAGATCTGATAGGTATGGTTTTTTAGGAACAGGGATGACAGTTGTTGTTTTCCATATAACCAGGATTGTTGAAGAACAGAGTGATCTAAGGAAGAGAGAGTGAAGGATGGGTCTTCGTTCCAGGGTGCAGTTTTTCAGGACCCGACCTGGGATTCCACCCGGCTCATTTTGGCCTTAAGAATTTCATTTTTAATGTCCTGGTTTATAGTTTTAAGACCTGCAAAGTCCTTCTGCCTAAAAGCATGTTTTTTTCTTGTTAAAAAGATGTTTACTTTGTAGGGTGATCCAGGGTTTTGAGTTTGGGTATGTTCTGTTAGTCCTTACTGGTATCATAGTATCCATACAGAATTTGATGTTGTCAGTGATGACCAAGATCTGCTCGTCCAGCTCTCCATCAAAGACTTCCCAGTCCGTACATGCAAAGCCACCTTGAAGGCGTGCAATAGCATCCTCCGACTAGTGTGTTACGGACCATTGCTGTTTCAGCTGTTGCTTGTAAACAGGAAATGTAAGCGCAGCGTAGTTCTAGCGGGAAGACTAGCAGCTGTACATCATCGCACCATTAGCTAGGTAACTCCTAGCCAATCACATGTAAGCCATTGCTTTATAAGTCTGCTCACATTCTATCACACTGCTGTTTCAGTTGTGCTAACACGGCAACCTCCACCACCCCACCACCACCAATCGAGTCCCGTCCTGCACAGGGGTAGGCTCTTTGCCCCTGCCTCCTATCTCCGGCAGGATATGACGGTTCCGAGTACAACTTCTTCGGACCGCCAGATGGGGCTTACGCCAAAGAGAGACATTACATTTTCTGTTTTATATTCATCAAATAAATGTCATGAATTTCACTCAAGTCTGCAAGTTTTCCTGATAGAAGTATGTTTATGATGTTGTGGTCCGCTAGTCCTAGTGGTGGAAGTGCTCTGGCTGTGTAGGCTCCAGAAACATTGGCGTGGCACAGATCTATAGTTTTGTTAAATCTTGTTGGTACATCTACATATTGGCTGAAGGCTGGAAGAGCATGATCAAGCCGACAGCTGTTAAAATCACCAAGGAGGAACATTAGGAAATTAGGCACTGGGCTCTGTGCAGAAGAGGTACCTTGTAAAGATGGTTAAAATTAAAACTGATGCTCCTAGCATTTCTTGTTGCACACACAATGTATGACATCTGTATGAGAGCACTTTAATATGACAACAAAGCCAAATCCTGGACATTTTAGGCAATTTAGAAATCCCAGCAATTTGCTTTTTAGGGTCTGAAAAAGAGAACATTTTTGGAGAAAAAAGAGGACATATACAGGACAGAGAAGGAGACATTTTAATGAATAATTATGTATTTAATGGCAGTTGATAGGTTCAGTTGAAAAGACCCCATAAAAGGGGCCCAAAAGTATCATTAATGTCATGCAACTCGTGCGTCATATCCCATGTCTTCACAAGGCATGCAGTTGGCTTTGGTGAGAAATAATCCGAAATATAAATATTTTTTCAGTGAAAATCTTGACGTCTGCTGCAAACTTCTCTCATGCACTCATGAGCATGCTATGAACATTAAGATTTTCACAGGAAAATCTCTGACATTTTGATTTGTTTCTTACCAAAATAACTGCCATTGTACTGAATGGACCGGAATATTACGAATATAAAAATGTAGCTTTATAACAACATGA
This sequence comes from Myxocyprinus asiaticus, assembly GCF_019703515.2. Lineage (NCBI taxonomy): Eukaryota > Metazoa > Chordata > Actinopteri > Cypriniformes > Catostomidae > Myxocyprinus > Myxocyprinus asiaticus. Next base: position 12,889,552 of record NC_059375.1, read on the forward strand.
GGGTAAATCAATTCCACTTGTATCTATTAAATTGATGGACAGCATTTGGAATTATGCATCAGTGTTTTAAAAAATAGGTAAATGACTGAGAATTTGGTCAACGCAACCTCTTATTTTTATATCATGGGCAACCCGAATGGTTTTGGACATTGGCAGCTTTTTTTTGGACTTTTTGTTGTCACAAAAATTTATTTCCAGTGTTTTTTTTTAAAGCTTTCTGTGGCTGTTATGACACCATCTAACAGTGCAAACTCTTTCAGAGCCTCTGCTGTTTACCATTGTCCATAACGTTGTCTAGCTAATAAAAAACAAGCGGAAGTGCAGAGCATCCTACAAGAAGTCTCTCGTCGTAATGGCGACACCCGCAGTGAAGTCAGGAAAAAGGTGGATATGCTGCACCACTTAAAAACTATTTGGGTAATGCAATGTTGTGCATTTTGTTATTGCTTTATAAGGAAACGTTTCCAGTGCCGTAGTGTGTGGTAGAAGTACAATTGCCACCAGTAGCAGGATAGTAGGAGGTCAGAATGCACCAGCTGGACATTGGCCATGGCAGGCTAGTCTTCGTTGGAATGACAGACATTTCTGTGGAGCTTCTCTTATCAACAAAGAGTGGGTGCTGTGTGCTGCCAACTGTGTTTATGGGTAATGTTTTTGAATTTTTCTATTTGGCTGTGAAAAAATACAGAGATGTTTAGAAAAAGTACATCTTTTTACATTATACACTGATCTGAGTTATGCACATTAGTAAAAACAATTAATTTTATCACTTTAGTTGTTACATTCATTTTGAGTAAATGTTTTAGAAGACTCCCTTGCCTTCTCTAATGGACCATCACTGAACTCTTAATGGTTACTTTCTCTCCATTCCCTTTAATCTTCCTCAGTGTAAACCCTTTTTATTTGAGCGTGCATTTTGGGCAACAGACCCAGGAAAGAATCAACACCAGTGAGGTGTCCAGAAGTGTGCAGTTGATCATCAAACATCCCAATTACAATCATAGTACAAATGACAATGATATTGCTCTGCTCAAACTGAACTCTTCTGTCATCTTCACTGACTACATCAGACCTGTGTGTCTGGCAGCTGATAACAGTGTGTTCCACAGTGGCACAGAGAGCTGGATCACTGGATGGGGAGACAATGGTAAAGGAGGTGAGAATTCTCATTGTCATAAGCAACTGAATTTTGCAGTTCTTAGTTCAGTAGACATTAAAGTCAACATGAAATGGCAACTCATTTTACTTCCATAATATGACATATTTCATAGTTAAAAAGTATATCCAACGTGACAATGCAAAGAATTAATTGGACCATGAAAGTGGTTTCTGTAAGACAGGTGGTAAGGGAAGGGGTTACAAAATTTTTTGGTGCTGTTCAGCTGAAAAGGAGAGTTTATTAAAAATTACGCATACAAACTTAAATATTATTTAACATCACGGAATCAACCTGACTACAATAGGCTGCACCAACAAAAAACATTTTTCAGGTAGAAATAGCTCCTTAAAGATGCACTCAGTAATTTTTTCCTCATTATTTTTTTTTATTATTTTACATTAAATAGGACATAAATTTTGCAATATATGTAGGAAATCATGACCGCTTAGGTCTTTCCACGTTCCGTCCAGGGGCCAAACATGGAGATTCCAGAGGTCTGGTCGTGGGTGCCAGATGGTGCCCCATCCCTGAGAAAGAAGGTCCTTCCTCAGGGGAATTCGCCGGGGGGGGGGGGGTCTGTCGCGAGGAGCGTGAGGTCCGAGAACCACGTCTGGGTGGGCCAGTAGGGTGCTACCAGGATGACCTGCTCCTTGTCCTCCCTGAACTTGCACAGAGTCTGTGCAAGTAGGCTCACTGGGGGAAACGCATATTTGTGGACTAATGTGGACATCGCCCGCCCGGAGAGCAAGGTCGGTTGCCGAGCGCAGTTCCTGCATCAGATCTGGGGCAGAACTACCCTTGTGCAGTTCTTTTAGCGCCTTGGCTTGGTGGACCTGCAGGAGAGCCATGGCGTGCAGGGCAGAGGTGGCTTGTCCAGCAGCACTGTAGGCTTTTGCCATCAGGGACGACGTGAACCTACAAGGCTTGGACGGTAGCTTTGGGCATCCACGCAAGGTGGCAGTGCTCTGCGGGCATAGGTGCACCGTGAGCACCTTATCCACCGGAGGAATCACCGTATAGCCCCTGGCTGCCCCGCCATCGAGGGTAGTGAGGGTGGGGGAACTGAGAAATTGGGACCAGGCAGTAAAAGGTGCCTCCCACAATTTTGTCAGCTCCTCGTGCACTTCCGGGAAGAAAGGCACTGGAGCAAGGCGTGGCTGCTTTGAGCGGCGCCGTGAGCCCAGGAACCAATCATTGAGCCACGAGGATTCGGGGGAGAGCGGAGGGTTCCACTCTAGCCTGACGCTCACGGTCGCCCGGGAAAGCATGTCCATCATTTCCATATCAGCCTGTGACTGGGCAATCGTCCCCGAAGGGGGGAGCCCAGCTGAGGCTTCTGCGTCCGACTGGACAAGCCCGCTCTCCGATGCTGCGCTCGAGAGCTCATCAGCTTCATGGGCTCCGAACAAGAGATCGAACTTGCCGTGAGACGAGCCGGCAGACTCACCCGGAAGCCCGATCGGGGCAGACGAGCGTGCTGGGGAATGGGAGGTCCGCGGGGGGATACCCGGTGGAGGTGGTCCCATTGGGCTCCCCAAATCGCCCCCAGTGCTAACCGCGCTGGCCTTATACCCATAGGTAGAAGGACCAAGGCGGGGAACCGCTGGGGTGGTCGCGCGACCGCAGTGTTGCCATGGTCATGTTCTCGCAGTGAGAACATGAACTATCCACGAACGCTGTCTCCATGTGGGTTGTGCCCAGACGCGAAAGACAGCGATTGTGACCGTCTGAAGTTGAGAGGTAACGACCGCAACCAGGAATAACACACAAACGGAAAGGCATCTTTAAAAAGATGCGTCTTTAAAAAGACGTTCCGTGTGTGCCGCTCTTTTAGAGAAATATACTCTTTCAGGAAAATATACTCTCTTTTTTCTGCCGAAGCGCCCAGGGGCATTCTCTGCAGTGCACCAGTGCAGAGGAGGGAGAAGCCACTGAAATGCGCCGTCAGATCCAGCAAAGATGAATGAACAGTCAGCTCAGTAAACATCGACCGTTTGGCTCCGAAGAGAAAATCTGAGTGAGTGGTTGCACGCTAGCTCCTTTTATACTTGTATGTCCGAGGGAGTGGCATGCAAATACCACTCGCCAATTTTCAATGGCCTTTTATCAAAGACCAGAGGTGTCTTGGGCTCACAAGAGTGACCCCTAGTGTCACTACATCGACACAATGTCGAGTGAGTGACAGATAGGGAATCACATTTATTCTTATCACACGCTTAATCTCAGTAACTGTCATGTTATTTGACACTTTCACACACTGATTAAACTAATCATAGCTGACTGTGAATACTACATTTCTACAATGGCATCTGAAACTGAAAACTATTCATTTTAAATTATGCTGCATCCAAGTCGCTAGGTGTCAGTGTAAGTCCAAGATGACAAAAATAGTTACTGAGTGCACCTTTAAGGTAACATGCAGGTTACCACTATTCACAGTATTTGTATTAAGTAAATGGGGTCACTTTTGATTTCATGTTGACTTTAAACAGTCTGTTCAATTTCACAGATTGTTTACAGTAGGCTGTGATTGCTCTATGTAAATACAATAAGCCCTATAGCTTACTTTTATCATTCAGTTTCAGATTCAACACATTTGTAGTTATTATATATATATATATATATATATATATATATATATATATATATATATATATATATATATATATATATATATTTATTTCCCTCCAATAGTATCCCTCCCATCCCCCAAGATTCTTCAGGAAGTGGAGGTTTTAGTAATTGGTAACCGAGAGTGTAACTGTCTCTATGGAGTTGGAACAATCACAGACAACATGATCTGTGCTGGTCAGCTAGACGGAGGCAAGGACTCATGTCAGGTATGTATATACTGTTCAATGTCCCCATTTACAGAAAACACAGATTTACAGGGTTTTGTTTTGTTTTTTTTGCTGCTGTGCTGCCACATTATATAGTCAGGTTCAACAGGTTGTTGTTTAAAGGTACATGCACATTTCATAAGAAATGAACAAAATACCATTATTGAGTAAAATTGTGAGTGTGAGTGTTCACAACTGCCTTCTTGTCTTAGCCCGATTCACTATGGTAAACTTACAATAATGAATCATATTTAGTAATTACCAGCTTTCGTCATTTGTTCTTGTGTTTATGTCATATACGTAAGCAAAGAATAGAAGGTCCGGCTACTAAAGCATGTGTTTGGGTGCTGGGGAAGCAGCGGCAGATTTCCTACTTGGCTTAGATTACTTCTTTTTCTACTTGTGACTCTTGGTGTAGCTATCCAACTGCAGAGCCACAGAGCCATAGGTGGATATATCTCCAATAGTCATGATCTATCGAAATCATCTTTAGTACTTCACTCCAAAGAATGAGCAGTCTACTTATATTATTTTTTCTTTTCCAGGCAAAGCATTGCCAACATTAGTGCAAGAGCTTGCTAGGATTTGTGCTGTTAAATTTTGCATGTCAATGAGAACGTCAGCACATGACATGATTGATTGCCCAGTCAATGCTGTCTATCATGTACAACCAAGACATTACTGGGGTCATATTGTACAATCTGATAAGCAACAATTATAAAGGACAGAAAAAAATTATACAGTGCACTGCCAGTTTAAGTAACAAGCAAACAGGATATTTTTGAAGGCACCTGAATTTTCTGCTTTGTTTTCTGATTTGCTGACTGCTGTTTGTGAAATAACTTTTAATTATTTATTTTGGACTGACAGAAATTTTGTCCACAGAAAAAGAACAAAAAAAAAAAAAAATAGAAGAAAGTTAACACTTGTTTCCAGACATTTGTTTTTTTGATTGTTGTAGCATTATTTGAATGGGCTATTATTGTGGTATACAGAGTGGCAGATGATGCATCCAAGAACAGCAGACAGTTTGGCTGACTTTAACGGTGTGAAAAAATAGTATCGTAATCCCTGACTTCCTCACTGTGACTGGACAAGTGAAGTTTCCCAACACCAGCTTGGTACTGTTGATATTTAAATGAGGATGATTCTGTTAATGTATTTATTTTATCTATAAAGTAGCATATCTTTGGAGTCGTTTTTGTAACTTATTGTCATTAAATGGTCTTTTTGGATTGGGGAGGATGTCTTGAGTTCTGAAAGATACAGTAAGTTTTCATAGTACACTGAACTTATTCCGTGTACACTCTTATTTCAAAAGATCAAAGGAAGTTTGATACTTCATGATATAAAAAATGTTGGGCAAATGTTTGGCAGTGGCTTAAAATGTGCATGTATTATGTTGTGGCAATATGTTGTAGCCAGTATATACTGTATGTTCAGTTTGTTTGTGATTTGTATTTCCAGGGAGATTCAGGAGGGCCAATGGTGAACAGACAGAACTCTGTATGGGTCCAGTCAGGTATTGTTAGCTTTGGGGAAGGCTGTGCACGACCTAATCTCCCTGGAGTCTACACCAGAGTACCGCGCTATCAGGAATGGATCTCCTCTCATGTATGCAGTGATCCTCCAGGTTTTGTCCAGTTTACCTCCAATGGAGCTGATTCTGACAACAGTTACTCCTGCCCTGGTCTACCTCCTCTCACCACATCTACTGCATCCACATCAAGAATAACCGTTGCAAGATCTGCTTCACAAAAGTTTTTGTTCCCACATGTTTTATTTAAAGCAATGCTGTTCTCAATTTATATGTTAACATACTTACAAATGTAGCCAACAAAGACATTCTAACATAATTAATCATAACTATGGGCTCTCTCTACAGCTATGATCCTGCAAAATTTAGTTGTATTCCTGATCATTCTTATACAATTTTCATGTCTCTCAAGAACTCTGAAATAGTTTTATATTAAAGTCCTTTCTTCCATGAAGTACATGTGGGTAGGGACGTGCACAGACATTTTGGGGGGCAGGGGATCAAGTGGAAAAAAAGGGCTACAAAATAATCAGTTCATACAGAGACCATGGTCTTCTTTAGTATTCACTAGATTTATCACAAGAGCAGGCAACTGCAAAGAAAACTATGCCACAATGTGCAAGTTTCAAATATATATTTAGAATAAATGACTGCACTAAGGAGAGGACATAGTTTCACAAATAATTTGTTTATTTTGCACAAGGCAATAAACCATTTTAATTCTTTTGGTGTTATTGGAATACATAACACTTCAAAATCAGCAAAAATCTTCACACTAAACTGAAAAAGGCTGTTGCTGCTATTTCAGTGTTTATATGGAGACCAACTGGTCCTCAGTATCCTCTGTGGACGTAACTTGGGAGGCACTTAAGGCGGTTCTTAGGGGTCGGTTCATACAGTATGCCTCATTCATCAAAAAATCCAAAGCACGAGAACTCGTGGAGTTGGAAGGAAATATTAAAAGTGCAGAGGCAGAGCTGAAGCGCCGTATGTCATCTGATGGCCTCAGAGAATTGACCCGATTTAAATATAGATATAATACTATTTTGTCGCAGAAAGTAGAGTTTTGGTTATTCAGGGCAAGACAGTCATACTTTGAGTCAGGGGACAAAGCAGGGAAGCTTTTGGCTAGATATATAAAGCAGAGAGAGTCTCGTTCTATCATTTCCTCAGTGAAATGGCTTCCGTCCATTTGGAGAAGTGGTCCACAATGACTAATAATAGTTTATTGTTTTGACACGGCGGCATGTGTATAAAATAAATTTGCAGATGTTGGAATAGTAGTTCCGGATGCGGTAACGAGTCGTGTTTTATAGGCTTATGTCTGTTATTCTGTGCGCATGTTAAACATGAATCAAGGATTAAATTTACCACATTCCCTACCCCGTTTATGCAATAAGTTTGATTAATTGACTGGATTACCATTTCTTTTGACACATGAGAAATACCATGATAATGTCGGCAAAGTACTACTATGGCTGTTTTTGTTAAAGCTAGGCACCCTTATTTGTCTTGTAACAAATTATTTTGATCTGGTTTTACTTCATTAGAGGCCCAGTGTTAGAGATAAGATTCAGATGGATTAGCCTGCAACAATTTGATGTCAGTATCTCTGACTAAAGTAAATTGCATCATCGAAACAGTTTCATTGATTTAGATCACGGCTTACCACAACTTCCTTCGCTGCCCATTTTGCAGCCTCATCAGCTAATCTGTTTCCCCTTGCCTTCTCAGAGTCTCCTGTCATGTGTCCTGCTACTTTTATTACAGCCAGTTTAGCAGGCAACTGTGCTGCTCTCAGGAGCTCTGCTACTAGGTTATAATGGGATATCCATTTGCCCTCGGCTGTCTTAAAATCTCTTTCTTCCCACATCACGGCAAAATCGTGCACCACCCCATATGCGTATTTTGAGTCTGTGTATATATTTATTGATTTATCTTTAGCCAATTGGCATGCTCTGATCTATGTAAACAGCTCAGCTGTTTGTGCGGATTTGTATGGAAGTGAATATGCTTCGATAATATGATTGGTAGTTCAGTTATGGCATAACCACACCAGTATACAGCATCATTCAGTTTTGAACATGACCCATCTATATACCAGTGATGCCCCTCCTCCAGGGTGGACGAGAAAAGTCCAGCCTGCAAGAGGTGGATGCATGCAGACAATCCAAGCAATCATGTGAATCATCAGAAAACTGATCATTGGTTAATAACTTATGCAATGACAAAGTTGGACCATGCACAATGGAGGCTGGTTTAATAGTCAGATTAGCAGTAGCCAACAAAATAGCTTCATACCCCGATCAACGTTGTGCTGTCATGTGTTGTGTAATAATATTATGCATAATTGCTCTTACCTGATGCAAGGTGTGCACAGTCATAGGGTGTGAAAGAACAATGCATTCTGCATCTTGTACCATCAATGCTGCAGCAGCAGCTGCCCGCAGACACGCAGGGAGGCCTTTGGAAACTGCATCTAATGTCTTCGACAAGTACACCACCGGTCTATATGTTCCACCATGGGACTGGGCGAGGATCGCTGCTGCTGTGCCTCCAGCCTCATGCACATACAGATGGAAAGGTTCACCGTAGTTTGGCAGACCTAGTGCTGGTGGGGAACTTAGACTGTTACGCAAGTGCTTGAAAGCCATGTCCATTTCAGCAGTCCATTTTATGGGCTCTTCAGCCCCTGAGAGTGTGGCCTCTCTCAATATCTTGTCATACAATGGGCAGTTCGGGACCCAGGCTCGACAATATTTAACTAAGCCCAGAAAACTTTGCATTTGGGTCTTTGTTGTTGGATGCTAAAAGGTGGTTATTGTCTTGACTTTGTCTGTGGAGAGACAAACTGTTCCTTTCTGCAGCTCATGACCCAGATAGTCAACTCTCGGTTTTACCCATTGCAGCTTGAATTTTGACGCCTTGAAACCAGCCCGCGCTAGTACATTGCAAACAATCGTTGAGGTAGCAGTGCATGATTCGGCGTCCGGGCTGGAAACCAGGATGTCATCAATGTATTGCAGCAGACAGGTCTGTGGTGGCAGCTTGGTGTCTTTCAAAGTAGCGTGCACTACAGCAGAGAACACAGCAGGCGAGTCTCTAAATCCCTGGGGCATTCTTGTCCACGTGTATTGTCGGCCTCCATACGTGAACACTAACAAGGGCTGTGTGACGGGCGAGACTGGCACACTGAAAAAGGCAGAAAACAAATCAATCACAGTAAAATAAGTGTAGTCTGCTGGAACAGAATTAATAGTTGTGTACATATCTGGCACCACAGGAGACAATGGAACAATGAAATCATTAATTTTCCTCAAATCTTGTGTTAGTCGCCACGTACCATTGGCCTTTTTGACAGGATTAATCGGTGTGTTATATGGTGAATGGGTTGGCTCCAATATACCTTGTGACAGCAACAGTTGTATTATTGAACCAATACCTTCTTCCTTTTCTTTTGAGAGTGGGTACTGTTTGCAGTACACTGGTATGTTAAATCGAAGTTCAGCCACATATGGCCTAACGTCAATGAGGCCAGCCTCATCTTTGTGGGTGGTCCACAATGCTGGGTTGACACTGAGTAGTTCTTGTTTCACATCAGAAGACTTCATAGACGTTGAGCTGAGCACTTCACCACAAGTTCCTGTACACACAGACTGAAAATACACTGAAGGAAATAAAAGTTGCAAGGAGTTAGAGTCAAATGATATCTTGGCACCAATTTTGTGCATCAGATCACACCCTAGTAAGCAGAATGGAGAGTCAGGTAGGATAACAAAATCATGCATTTTGTACAGAGTTGGGTTGTCTGGGGAGGTAATGGGCAATTTTGGTGTCATCTGACATTTCACAGGGATGCCGTTAATTCCTGCAGAGTTTATGGTGCATCCAGTAATCGAGCCTTCGTAACATTGCCCTGCCAGGGAACATTTTAGAAGTGCCAGTGTCACCCAAGAACGTATAGGGTTTACGATCAACATACAACTCAAGAAAGGGCAAGGTCGAATTGTCACAATGCAAAACAGAAGGTAGAAAATATAAAGAGGGCTCAGTACTCTGCGGGCATCCCTAGCGCAGGATCCACTCTGTTGGGTAAGCAGGTGCAGAGCGCTCTGAGGGTCGATTACGCTGAGCATTTCGGTAATTTTAATTATCATTACGATTTCCACAGTTATCCTGTCGGCGATTGTGCCCGCATTTAAACTGTTGTAAATCATATTGTCACTTCCAACAACCAGACTTGAAGTGTCCCGGCTTACCACAGTAATGGCAATTTCTATCGTTCTTACCTTGTACGACTTGTGCCATTACTGGGGTTGGTTTAGTCAGGAATCCCACTGTGGATCTTCCCACCCACCTTTTACCATCGATTTGGCCTCGCTCATATATCGATCTTCAAATGAGCGTCTCTAGGGTACGGATCAAATTAGTATTTTTATTTTATTTAATTTTTTTCTCTGACCACCCAGCCAAATTGCTGATAAACGGTTCAGTATTATAACCTTGATTATTACGAAACATCCATTGTTTTGGTGTTTCCTCCGGTAAAGGATGGCTTATCTCCTGTCTCACAAGAGATATTTGACCTTGAGACTGAGCTCTCCTTCCTATTTATCTTTCAAAATAGGGAAAACCCGACTAGTCGTGAATTTGAGATTAAGAATCTCCTTCTTATTTATCTTTCAAAATAAGGAAAACCCAACTAGTCATGAACTTGAGATTAAAATTCTCCTTCTTATTTATCTTTCAAAATAAGGCAATTGTCAACTCTACAAAAGAGGACTCCTGCCTATAGTTGTGGCTGAGATTAGAATCTCCTTCCTATTTATCTTTCAAAATAAAGCAACCGTCAACTCTACAAAAAGAGGACTCCCAACTATAGGCGTGACCATCAAATTCTCTACCAAATTTTGCATGTAATATTTCAGCAAACAGGAGTTCTTAAAAATTTTATATAATCTTGTCCTACCTGTCTGGAAATATCCCACCTTCTGACACCAAGGCTGTTAGGAATTTTTAGAATTGGCCCCTAAGTATCAAGTCAGGTCTGCAGTCGCTGTCTCAATCCGGATCCTCATGAGGGGAGAAATGACACAGACACTTAAGTATGCATCAAAGATTTATCGTACTTTATTGTTCAGCTCAGCATTATATACCTTTGTAGGAACAGGAAAAGCAGTACACTAACTACATTATCCAATAAGATCAGTCATTACCTAATTTGAAAAAGACATACATACAGATTCTGCATTAATTTTGTAATTGAAACGAAAATGTTCTAGAATAGACGAGTTCAACTTTTGACTTCAGACACTCCGAGGAGTAAAACAGGGAACCTTTCCACATGATTTCCATTAATGACACACACACAATGAAAAAAGGAAATTTTAGGAGTACTAGCTGTGTAATGTCAGCTTGCTTGATTACAGATCAACTGAGAAGGTCAATTTAGAGGTGCTGAGAGGTCAAGTTCTCTCACAACAACTAAATTAAAGTAATATTCTCAAATGCATGTCAGGTTGCCAAATCCCTTCATATTAATACTGGCTGTGTTAGTAATGCACACAGCAAAGAAAATGCAATTTACTAAATTTTTCACACAACTATCATGACTCTGCTATCTATAAAAATTCACAGCAAACAAACAATGAGGAAGATGAAGAAGAGGTAGTGTGAGTAAAGAAAAAGAAAATCTGAGAAAGAAGTGATGAGAAAAGGGAAAAGTTTTCTCAAGTCTTTCAGGTGTGTGCATGGAGATGTGTGCAAGACCAAATGGAGATGGTGTAATGATGGTGAACAGAAAGAGGACATCAAGGTTGAAGATTAGAGTAAAGGCTCAAATGAACTGCGAGTCCCTCTAATTGATCGTGTTATGAATTATTGTCTCTCTAAGACACACAGAGTGTTCGGCCTAATGTGAGCAGATCTACAGTGACTTCAGTCTCAACACAAAAGAAGAAGAGGGAGGAATGGCATTGGAAGAGGAAGAGCAGGGACAATTAGAAATTTAGAGACATTTTATGATAAATGTGTTAATTCAATAGTAGAGTTGTGTGTCTATAGCTGAACATGTTATGAATTTAATAGAGAACATATCTATTGCTTTGATATTAGTATTTAATTTTAATAAACGCATTATCAGAAAAGAATACATTGCTTCATTATGCAGTGAAATTTATTTGTTCTGCAAAATTGAGTGTCTGTTTCTATGGCTGTGTGAATTGTTTTGAGAGCACTGATTATAGTTTGGAGAAATGTATAGAATCGACTGAGAAAATCTATATTTCCAGTGGGGCACAAACAATCCCTTAACCTAACATGAACTCAGGAGATTGAAACAGTTTTTGAAACATTGACAGATAATACCAAGAGCTGTCCGTCATTTTTACAGATAAAAAGAAATAAGTAAATAATTTTAACCTAGTGCATCAGTTTTTGCTTCACTCTCTCTCTCTCACACACACACACACTCTCCTGCTGTTTGTGTGTGTATGCATGTGTGTGTGTGTGTGTGCGTATGCTTCATAACTGGTGCAATCACCATACTGTACCTGGTAATATGTTTATCTTTTGACCAATTTCGAGGGTCTCTGATTTCATGACTGAATACATCAATCATTACTTTAGTGTGTTACTGGATGACAATGAAGCGCAAAAAATTATAATAACAATAAGAAAGCACAAAATGATCCTTTTATTTTATAAATTACATTAAGTTTAGAGCAGAATTGTTAGTCATTTTAGTGGAGTACCTGTATTAACTGAGCTTTAGGGATGTGTGTGCTTCTCATCTGTGACACTTTATGTTGTTATCAGGCACAATGCATGTATACACACTTTAACTGGCAAAGTTTAAAAATATATATTTTTGCACATAGGTTGATTGATAGGAATAACTTTCACCCTAGAACTCCTTGGTTTCACCAGACTTAAGCATGAGTCAAATAAATCTTGCATATACTCTCCTCTATAGATTTCTTCCAATGTACTTTATTAACAGACAAAATATAGTATAATTTTCACATGAATTTAAATTAAATCCATTTGTTTTGGGACAACATAAATATAAACTGAAACTGGGTGAGGTATTTCTATTACTGTGTAAAAATGCTACAGTAAAAAAACATTAATTGATCAACAGTAGTTACCTTAACATATACAATAAAAAACGATAATTTATTAAATAATATATTGTAAAAAAAAAAAAAAAAAAAAAAACTTTTTAGATGTAAAAGTATGATTTTACAGTATAATTAGCGGTACAAAATAATATGTTTAACAAGAGAATACATGTACTTTTGCTGTATACAATTGTTTAAATTACAGTGAAAAACAATAATTGTTTTGCATGACCCTTCACATTACACACATTATATTTTATGGAAATTGTTGTTTCTTCTTATTTTTTAACATCAGTTATGCACATTGGGGTGTATGTTAAATTTTATGTAGTTTAGTTAATGTTTATTGCATTATTTTAGTGTCACATATTTTACGCTGATGGTGTTTTTTTTTTGTTTGTTTGTTTTTTTTTTTTGTGGGTAACTCTGTGCACTGTCTCCACATTTGTATTGGCCATTGCTCCTAGAAGGGCCACTCATATTTTTGTAGTTCCAGAAGGCTGGTATATTAAGTATAATTTGATAATATAAACTGTAGTGAACTGTAATTTACTGTAAAAAAATTTCCCCAGCATGCTTTGCATGAGACTCGATGGTGAGAGTAAATGTTGTAATTAAGAGCTATTTTGTGTGGTTTTATGCAATATAAATAAAGGGGGAGATTTGGAAGTATTTAATCTTCTGTTATGTTGAGATTTAAAAGAGTTTCTGTAATGTTGGAGTTTAAAGGGTTACCACTCTAGTGAAGAATTGAACTTGAGCTTAAAAGCTCCAAAAGTTTCTAGGTCTAAAAAAATAAATAATACTAAATGAGTTTAAAATGCATAGTGGAGTAAACCTAGACTCTTATGGTTAAAACACTGAAATGTATTTGTTGGCAAGGCACAGTAATAACAATATGCTTGTTTGTTTTTAATTAATAGTCTGCAAATGTTTTTTTTTATTGATAATTTGTAAATTATTATTGTTTAATAAGTTAATATTTATAGGCAGTTTGTTAAGGTTTTTTATCCTTAGTAAACAACTTGTTAATCATACCTAACTGATGTATTTTAGTTGATGCAAACCAGTGGTAAAGAAGTGTTTATGAGAGCATTAAGAAAACATAAATTCATAGTTAAAAAATATAACAAATATTTAATGAATTGAGTACACATTTCTGCTTAATGTGTTATGTTTTAGGATAATTTACTATTAAATCATTGAATGTTTAATAAAGGTCATAATAAAGCACTTACTAACCTTTTACGCCTTTTGCGTGACCTAATCTAAAGTGAGAACTATACATGCTTAATTTAACATTTATTAACATGGTTCAACAGTAATGGCCAACTGGCCTGGGGCCAGTGTGATCATTTCAGCCTTTCGGGCCAGTTGTCACTAAATCTTATATTTGTTGATCTTGTAAATGTGTTGTACATGTGTCCTAGTGTGATTATTAAACCACAACAGTCTGCAAGTTCATTAAAGAAATATCCAGTTTTCTGGTGCTGCACACTTAAAAGTGATGTGTGAAGCCGTTGACCTGCTAAAAACACCACATTATGACTAGGCGTGCTGTGTATTAGATTACAGAAAGTGAAACGCTCATTCAATGAGAAGCATGCAGCACATATCAGAATATTTATTTAATTAAATTGTAGCCTCGTACCAGTATAATAATCACACGACCATGTAGAAAACTGCTTATCCGGAATTGAGAAACTACTGTAAAATAGACATAGAGACTGACACAGTGATCCGTCAAAATAAAAGCTTGGTTTTAATTGTCGCCTGAAATTGAAGAAATTACAACAAAAAATATGTTACTGCTGCATAGTACAAATTTAATAATAATAATAATAATACAAATAATAATTATATTATTTTATTTTTATAAATATTATTATTATATCAGGAATAATTATATTTAAGCACATCTCACAAGCAAGTGTGCCTTTGTACTAAATGTACTGTAAGTTTTTCATTTATACAGCGATACTCTGTTGTGCTCACACTATTTGATAAAAAATAATGTGTTTTTGATTCAGCTGTGAAGATGTGATTCAAGCACTTTGCTGTCACTTCCTGTTCCAGTTTCTGCTGGCACGCTGCACAAGTGTTTGTAGCTTGCTAGCCTGCTTTTTAGCATTGCTTATTCTTATATGTTCATCGTTTTATCCTTTGCCATTTTGCCGCGTGCTTCGGGTTTTTCCACTTTTCTACTGTTTCAACTGCGTGTATTTCACTGTGTGCACCCGTTTCTCTCTCCACCCCAGCCAACATCTCGTGTCTCGACTGCATGCTTTTATTTTCTCCACTATGTTTTACACACATTATTGCATCAGTCTATAACATCAGTTTATAACATCTGCTGATCAGGAACCACATCGTTCTCAAACCCTCGCCACACGAGAACAACCATAAAAACAACAAACAATTGTGGTAAGTCATGGCAACCACTCTTGTTATTTCTTCCTGCATTGCATGCCACGTTTACTAAAGCTTCCTCCGTCAGCATTAAGGGATTCACATGTGATAAATGTAAGGAATGAGTCAGGCTGACAGAGAAGGTTAATGAGTTAAAGACACGCATTTGAACACTAGTGGAGGTCACTGAGAAAGAAAAGCCTGTAGATACTGTTTCAGATGTGGGTAGTACAGCAGCTAACACACACAATTTGGATCTGGCTGAAGAGCCCCTGGAGCAGGGCATTTGGGTGACGTCTTGGCAGCACACTTGCTCAGCAAAGCAACAGCATTCTCCCATTCCTGTTAGGGTTTCCAATCGATTCTCCCCACTCAGTGATGCACCCAATGAGAATCATGTTGAAAGAGCCTTAATAATTGGTGATTCTGTTGTAAGGAGCGTGGAAATAGAAACTCCAGCCACCATTGTTAAATGCATTTCGGGGGCTCAGGCATCTGACATCAGATAAAAATTTACAAGTGTTGGCTAATGCTAATTGTAGATTTTTTTAAATTATTTATGTCTGCACTAACGATGTCTGGCTTCGCCAGTTGGAGATCACTAAAGAAAATGTTAAAGAGGTATGTGAACTTGCAAAAAAGGACTCATGTCAGATACGTATATAGTGTTCAGTGTCCCCATTCACAGAAAACACGGATTTACCTTTTTTTCCTGCTGTGCTGCCACTTTCTAGAGTCAGGTTCCACATGTTGTTCTTTAAAAGGTACATTACTAAAGATGTTTTCATTAGAAATTAGTAAAATACCATGGAGTTAGCATAACATATCTGTTCTCAACCACATTCTTGCCTTAGCCCGATTCGCTATGGTAAGCCTACAATAATGACTCTTAGAGTAATTAACAGCTTTCGTCATTTGTTCTTGTGTGTTTATGTCATGTCCGTAAGCAAAGAATAGAAGGTCCGGCTACTAAAGCATGTGTTTGGGTGCTGGGGAAGCAGAGGCAGATTTCCGACTTGCTCAGATGACTTATTTTTCTACTTGTGACTCTTGGTGTAGCCATTCAGCTGCAGAGCCATGGGTGGTTATACCTCCAATAGTCATGATCTATCAATTATCTTGAGTACTTCACTCCAAAGAATGAGCAGTCCACAAATTATTTCTTTTCCGGGCAAAACATTGCCAAAATTAGTGCAAGACCTTGCTAGGGTTTGTGCTGTTAAATTTTGCATGTCAATGAGAATGTCAGCGCATGGCATGATTGATTGGCTAGGCAACTCTGTCTATCATGTACACACAAGACATTACTGGGGTCATTGTACAATTGTAACATGCACACAGACACAAATGACTGGTTAACCCAGATGCAGGAGCTTTATTGAACACCGATTAGAAAGCAAGCAGTAATGCGGGGAGAGGAACTTAGCTTGTTGAGAGTTGGAGATCACAGGGAGATTACATGGAGAGTGAGCGCTGAGTATAGCAGGAAGATGAAGGCATCTTGGAAGGTCTAGAATTTGGGAATCGATGGAGAGCGTTTAAGCTTCTCATTGGAGTTAGGCAAGCAAGTCTTTGGTTTCCTTGTGGAAACTTGACAAGGATGAAGTGACAGGGTGAGTACTTATAGTGGTGAGTTGATTGGGAACAGGTGTGGGTAATTAATACTCAGGGGAGAGAGAGCAGAGTATGGAGTGAGAGTGGGAGTCTGGTGTGGATGTGACAACAATCTGACAAGCAACAATTATAAAGGACAGAAAAAAATTACACAGTGTACTTCAGGTATAAATAACAAGCAAATGTGATATTTTTGAAGGCACCTGTATTTTCTGCTTTGTTTTCTGCTTTGCTAATTGCAGTCTGTGAAATAACTTGTATTTATTTCTTTTGGACTGACAGAAATTTTGTCGACAGAAAAAAATAGAAGAAAATCTACACTTGTTTCCAGACATTTGTTTTTGATTGTTGTAGCATTATTTGAATGGGCTATTATTGTGGTATACAGAGTGGCAGATGATGCATCCAAGAACAGCAAACAGGTTGGCTGACTTTAACAAAGTGAAAAAATAGTATTGTACTTCCTGATTACCTTACTGTGACTGGACGGGCGAAGTTTCCCTACACCAGATTGGTATTGTTAATGTTTAAATGTGGGTGGTTGTTTTAATGTATTTAATTTATCTATAAAGTTGTATATGTTTGGATTGAGTCATTTTTGTAGCTTATTTTGAATAAATTGTATTTTTGGATTGAGGAAGATGTCTTGAGTTCTGAAAGTTATAGTACATTTTCATAATACATTGAACTATTTTATTTAAAAAGATCCAAGAAAGTTTGAAACTTAATGATGTGACAAACTTTTGGCAAATATTAGGCAGTGACTTAAAATGTGCATATATTATGTTGTGGCAATATACTGAAGCCAGTAGTATATAAGTTCAATTTGTTTGTGTATTTCCAGGGGGATTCAGGAGGGCCAGTGGTGAACAGACAGAACTCTGTATGGGTCCAGTCAGGTATTGTTAGCTTTGGGGATGACTGTGCATGACCTAGTCTCCCTGGAGTCTACACCAGAGTATCATGCTATCAGGAATGGATAATCTCCCACATATGCATGATCCTCCAGGTTTTGTCCAGTTTACCTCCAATGGAGCTGATTCTGACAACAGTTACTCCTGCCCTGGTCTACCTCCTCTCACCACATCTACTGCATCCACATCAAAAATAACCTTTGCAAGATCTGCTTCACAAAAGTCTTTGTTCCCACATGTTTTGTTATTTAAAGCAATGCTGTTCTCATTTCATACATTAACATATTTACAAATGTAGCCAACAAAGACATTCTGACATAATTAGTCGTAACTATGGGCTCTCTTTACAGCTATGATCCTGCAAAATGTAGTTGTTTTCCTGATAATTCTTATACAATTTTCATATCTCCCAAGAACTCTGAAATAGTCTTATATTAAAGTCCTTTCTTCCATGAAGTACATGTGGGGGTTCAGTTGTATTAAAAAAAAAAAAAAAAAAAAATCTTTACCTTACCAAAGCAAATATTGTCAATCCAATCCAATCTTTATTTTTTTTATGTGGTTAGATAGATCGTCATAAACCCCTATGGAAGATCATATTACAAATCAGTTTTCATCACTGAATGAATAGTATACCAGCAATGGGTCAATTCATGGGCAGGTGAGCAGCATCTACAGAACATGTCTGTATCAGTGGCATCTCAGGCTCATTATTTCTGGTGAGGCACAAACGATCACTTAAACTAACATGAACTCAAGGGTTGTGTCAACCGATAATTCTACATAATTGACTAGTTTTTGAAACATTGACAGATAATTCCTGATGCTGTTTGTAAATTTTACAGAGAAAAAGAAACTTTAGAAAATTATTTTAACCTAGTGCATCAGTTTTGACTTCACTCTCTCTCTGTCACACACACTCACACTGTGTGTGTGTGTGTGTGTGTGTGTGTATTAACAGGTGCCATCACCATATTCTTCTTGGTAATGTGTTTCTCTTTTGACCAATTGTCTACGGACTTTCATTTAATAAATTACATTATGTATAGAGCAGTATTGTCAGTTATTTTAGTGGAGTACCTGTATTAACTGAGCTTTAGAGATGTGTTCTCATCTGTAACACTTTATGTTGATATGAGACACAATAAGGTTCAGGGAACTTGTGCATATACTGTATGTACAGTATGCACTTTAACCGGCAAAGTTTAAAAAACTTGTTTTTGCCCAAAGGTTGACTGACAGGAATAACTTTCACCCTAGAACTCTCCACTGAACACTGCAAAAATAAATAAATAAATAAAAAAATAAAATAAATAAATAAATAAAAATTACATTTTTTATGTAAAACAAGTGCATTTTTACAGAGAAAATACAGTATAATTTAACATTCATTCAACATTTTCAATAAAAGTGTTAAAATACTCCAAAATACATTTATTAACACAAAATGTAAATTTTTCTTGTTATTTACAGTTTTTCTCAATCACTTTGGCACAATCGTCAAATGACTATTAAACTTCGTCAAACTATATGACTAACTATATGAACATTAGGTCATTTGTTCACATGACTATAGACATTTATAATTGCTTTGACACAAAATACATTGAGTAAGCCTTGCAGATCAAAATAGTTTGCATTCATTTGCTATTGAATGATATTATTCTCAAATGCAATTATACACATGTTCATTGTGTAAATCCCTACATGCTAAATAGAACAACCAACAATCACAATAACTGTCACACATATATTAGATACATAATATTTATGTGGTATTGTAGTAATAGTTGTCAGATGGATAGACTTAGGCTAGATGGGGAACAATTCAATTTGCTCACAATTTAGAGCAACCAAACGCAAATGCTGTCCAATTTAGCTGACAGGTGAAACTCAGAACCTATCAGTTCTCAAACACATTTATACTGCAAGGGTAAGACTGAATTTCACAGCTGTGGAATATGGAGCAGGCAGGAGACAGACAGGGGCAAGAGCCTGCTTGTGCAAGAGGAAGGAGCATTAGAGTGCAGGGTGATATGGTGAGGGGGAGAGGAAGAGGTGGGCACAGAGGATGAGGAAGAGCCAGAGAAAGGCAAAGGCACAGAGAAATCTCAAATGAGATACGGGCAACAGTTATAGACCATGTCATCAGCCATGGCCTAAGTACGACAGAGGCTGGTCGGAGAGTGCAGCCTAATCTGGGCCAGTCCACAGTGTTGTCAATAGTCCAGACATTCAAGAGAGAAAACCAGTGTGTAATCAAATATTGTACTGCAATATTCCTTCACACTGGTATTCCAGTAAACTATGTTGGGCCTCATGTATTCAGATAGAAGACAAAGGCAGGCCTAACACAGTCGAAAAAACTAACTCAGGCCCCCACATACCAAGTTGTAAATCTCTTACTGATAAAAATTGCGCCAAAATCAAACAAAGGGAGTCCAAAACAGACTACAAATCCCATGAAGCCTTGCTCACTAAAGGATCGAACTCTCAACTCCTATTAGATGAGGCACACAACAGGATGTCCCTCAACCATGACATCATCAGGAGTAGAAGTACCTCTGAAATGCTTCCGGGATTTGCTTCCAGCAACTTTGTTCACCGTGTTTAGATGCAGCTCATCGCTGCTCTCAGGTGCAACCTCGTGGCACAAGGAAATAATGTCCGACTTGAAACTGTGGCCATACAATCTCCATCTCGCTGGATGAGTTGAGATTACTCTGTATTCAACCGAACACACTAACGGATCCGAAGGAGACCGCCGAGCAATCCGCATCTTCATTCGTTTGCCTGCAGAAGTGAAGAGATTAAAGATTTCTCTTCCATCTTCAATCAAGTTGACATTTCTGATTTCTCCGCCAGCTCGCCGAGAATCAGCAGCCGTACGCCCACCGACAGAGCGAGGAAACGGCCTCCTGTCATCACCCGAGCCTCGAGGAACCGAGTCTGAGTTAAAGGACGGATGAACACACATTCTGCACTGACAGGATGTCAGTGCTCGGATTCAAGCCTTCATACATCGTTTTTTTCCCGAAAATCGATATTCTTCGCATGTCGATTTTCCTAAGAAAACAGTCTAATATTGAGACTGTTTTACTATCTGGTTATTAGTCCCTGATTCCAGGGTGGTGCCCCGTCAATATTAATCCTTATTAATATTCTGTTGATTTTTGATAATTGATAATTATCTTTGATGATTGTTGAATTTGAATGATCAATGTTCATTTTAATTAATGTTTCATCGATGTTAACAATTAACGATTATCTTTGATAATTGTTGATTTAAAGGATTAAAAAAAACTAACATTGATTCTCATCAATGTTCTATTGATTTTAATAATTACTAATTATCTTTGATTAATTATTGCTAATAACCAAACTTGCTCCTAAACGTAGCGCACTACATTTACTGGAGCCCATATGAGGTTTTAATGAGTTAGATTCAATTAATTAATTTAAATATTAATTAATAACTGAAGAAATAATTGTTAATTATTTCTGATAGTAACACTGATCTAAACAACCAGTAAAGCCCCACAACTATGTACAGTTAGAATTCATCATTATACTCTTTACAGTGCTGTACTCTTCTTGTCTTTCAGTATTGACAAGTACAACCTATATATGCAGAATATGTTACACAATGTGGTATATGTGTAACTGTATGATTTACAATATCTACTGTAAATTATTTGCTAAATTGCTTTACTATCTTTTATAGAGAGTGATGGAGCTGGAGGCTGATGAATCCCCACACATTTTTGTGTATGTTGATGAGGCAGGATTCAACTTGACCATAGTAAGGAGACTTGGCCATAATATTATTGGTTACCGAGCCACTGTTGATGTACCAGGCCAGCTTTTGTAAATATTGTCTGTACATGCTTTCTTTACGTATTTTTGGTTGGCTGTAAAGTGTGTACGTACAATGAGAAATGTTTTGTTGAAAGTATAGTGTGTGTGCCATGACTTTTTGACATGAATACTATTCAGCTGCCTACATATACAATGTTAGCAATTGGACAAAATTACATAGTGGGTAACTATCACACTTTCAGAGTACACTGTCATTTGACAAGCTGTCTTTGCATTTTGACTGTCTTGGTCCAAGCAATGATAAAAGAACCTAATCATGGTGTATGTCATGATTTTCATATGTGAAAATGTAATTTTAAACTGACATGTCTGTAAAAATGAATTCGGAAAAAAAGATTTCTTCCAGTGTAAATAACTTGCAAGAGTACAATTTAACATTTAAAAAAAAAAAAAAAAAAAAAAAAAGTGTTAAATTCCCCTAAAAATACATTTATTCGCACCAAATTTTGAGTTTTTAGCAAATACTGCTCATTGAGAAACAGATTTTACTTGTAAAGTTATGTTTTGAACTTTACTTAATTTTACACTATACATTTGCAACACAAGATATTGAGTTAATGCTGTACTCATAATAATGAAGAAATTCAATAAATAATTTTTAGTCAAATTTCTTGTACAGTTTACTTCAATAAAATGAAAGCAACTTTCCCTTAGTGAAATACACTTTGAAATGTAAGTTTAATCAATCCGCGGGCTGGGACAACATTAATAATTTTTTTTCTATTTTGCATTACTGAAGCTGGGTGGAGGATTCCTATAACTGTAAAATGTCCGTAATTTAATAGAAAAAGAATGTAAAAATGCTACAGAAAATAATAATAATAAATTGGTCTGAAATGCCACTTAAAATGAGTATCGAAAGAGGATTTTAAAGTATGGATCATTTCAGAGATAGAAGAAATGTTCTGAACATTACCATGTACAGCTTCTTCAACATTCAGTGGAAGAAAAGTTTTCAAAGCTTTAATTCAGCCCGAGAAAGCAATGGCTGGTATATACTCCAAATGCATTTCACCATTTCTCCTCACATGGAGGTCTGAAGACATTTAACCACAGAACAGCTCGAAACGCAGATGACAAAAGGTGGAGGGAGACAAATGGTTTAAGCACCAGCATTGCTCTTTGAGTTAAGTGCTGTTTACACAACAACGTTTTCAGCTAAAAAACGGAAAACTTTTTATGCGATTTGGTTGTTCGTTTATACGACAACGGCATTTTGGGGCCTGAAAACGCAAACATTTGAAAACAGGTTTTAAAGTGCAAGTTTTTGAAAACGATGCTGTTATCGTCTCCGTGTAAACATACAAAAATGTGGTCATGCACACGCGTATTACGTGTTATATAAAGAATGATGGATTGATAGGCATCAATTTGAGATGTATAATTATCAATATGAATACTGGTGTCTGTGCAAATAACAATAATGAACAATTTATTCATTTGGAGTGTTTTGTATGGAGTGTGAACATTGTACAGTAGGCAGAACCTGCAATTTGAAAATCTTGAAATGTATGGATTCAAATGGGAAAAATATATTTGTATTTTAAATGTTATTTATTTAATTTTATTTGATGTACCTTAACCGTGCAATTCATTCATCCACCGCTTATGTATAAAGCCTATAGACAGAGATGTGATGCCATGTACAGTATTCAGTGATATGCTTAGACTATGAAAACATGAGGCAGTGAAAATGCATGTTAGATCCAGTGTACACAAGACTTCTCTATTCGTCAGAAGATATCCATATATCAGAGTTCTGTCTGATATCCAAAACCAGTCAACATCAACAGCTTGTTATGTTAACTTACTCTCCTACCAGCCCAAGAGTCAGCAGGGGGAATACAGAAGAAGGCAGGAGACGAAATGATGGTAAAAATGAGCAGAGTTAATTGAATAATCTTGAGAGTTCAGTCTATAGGCATGCACGTATAGGAGTACTTCAAAACAACGCACGAGACATTCAAAACTACAATGGCGGACTACAGGACTGTGTTTGTGCTGCTCAAGATTTTGAGTTTATTGACGCTTCTCCAGCAAAGTAATTGTAGTAATAAAGCAACCTCATCATCCGTCCAGACAAAATTGCTCGATGCTTTCGCCATCTTCATTGTTTGTATTCACCACTCTGTGGAAGAATGCTTATGTGCGCAGGCGCGTAGTGACATCGCCAACTACTGGTTTGGCATGCATAATACAGCATTTTTAGTTTTGACAACGTTGTCGTCTGTACGCGAAACTTTTCAAAAACGCAAAGGAAAAACTTTTCCGTTTTTAGTACATCGTTGTCGTGTAAATGTACCCTAAGACTAGGTGCTTCAGTCCTTGCATGTGTGAGGGAGGAGAGAGACGCGATAAACGCATGCATCACCCTGTTTTTGGCCTGAAAACGCAAACATTTGAAAACGGGGTTTTAAAGTGCAAGTTTTTGAAAACGATGCTGTTATTGTCTCCGTGTAAACATACAAAAACGCGTACATGCGCACGCGTATTACGTGTTATATAAAGAATGATGGATTGATAGGCATCAATTTGAGATGTATAATTATCAATATGAATACTGGTGTCTGTGCAAATAACAATAATCAACAATTTATTCATTTTTAGTGTTTTGTATGAAGTTTGAACATTGTACAGTAGGCAGAACCTGCAATTTGAAAATGCAGTCTGTTTTTAGTACATTGCTGTCGTGTAAACGTACCCTAAGACTAGGTGCTTCAGTCCCTGTATGTGCGAGGGAGGAGAGAGACGCAATGAATGCATGCATCACCCTGTTTTTATTAAATGTATGTTTTAATCTTTATTTTGTGTTACTGTTTCACTGATGAGTACTGTATATCGATAAATGTTGAAATACAAATGCATAAGTAAGAGCTGGTAAAGATAATGAGTTATAACGTTTGAAATAGATTAAATATATGTAGTGTGGTTAAATATATTTTAGCACAGTTATTTATTATTTAATTTGATAATACAACTGCTTCATTCTGTTCCGAGTATTTTAAAAGTATGGTCAGAGTAAGATAACAGCTAATGTATTTATAAATAAAAACATTTGGGACATTTATCCAAAGAAAAGTAATTTGCAATTGTTGCATGGTGGAATTTATCATTGAATCTCAACTGGCATGAAATAGCAATGAATGAAATCAACTGACAGCCCTAAAAAATATATAATCTGCCTTCCTGTGAATAAATCTCTGCGCGTAGGCACGCTGAACGCTGTAACCGGAAATGCCTGACTGCACTACTAAGAACGGGAAGCAGTTGTGCAAGTAGTTCATTACATATTTTATTTATTTGTTTATTTTAATGAATGGTCTAACAGTGTTATTTCTGTTCACAGTCAAAACATATTTTTTATTTAATGGTCTGCTAATGTTTTATTTATTTATTTATTTATTTATTTTAAATAAACAGTCAGAACATATAATTTCATTTTGTAGTTGAAACATGTTATTTCAAATTAAATTTAAACTAATAGTGTTCACACTTAGTTTATGGTTGAAACACCTATTGCATTGTGCAGCCTTCACGGTCAAAACTGTTGTGCTGCCATGCATTCACAGTTCTTTTTTTTTTTCTTTTTCTTTTTTTTTTTTTTGTAATGTATATGCCATTATAATGGTTGCTACGCCCCTTGAATGTAGACTGAGTACTTATGTAATAAAAACAATTATGACGGATAAAAATAGACCAGTAACACTTAACATTAAGGTTCCCTTTTTAAAGGGTTTATAAAGGGGTTAAATAATGACCAATAACTCATCGACAAATGCATTATAAATAAATTATATGCAGTTATAACAACATGAATAAAAAGGGTGACTTTCATATGATACTTGGCAAATAGTGAGCCAATTTAAATTCATGATATACCATATGTTCATTTAAGTACATGATTTATGATGTAATACAGATTGTATTTGCACTGTACATAACAGATTTGTATTAGATTTACACTACATATGTGTTTTTTTTTATTTTTTTATTTATTTTTTTTTATGTATTTGGCAGATGCTTTTATCCAAAGTGACTTACAGTGCCCTTATTACAGAGACAATCCCCCTGGAGCAACCTGGAGTTAAGTGCCTTGCTCAAGGGCACAATGGTGGTGGCTGTGGGAATTGAACCAACAACCTTTTGCTTATCAGTTCAGTGCTGGACATGTAAATTAACTCACTAGTAACACTGGATGTTAATAAACAAACTCTGAATCAAATCAAAGACTCTGTAGTACAATTGTAGTACAATTCAAACAATTCACTTCAAATAACTCTGATGACTCTTAACCATTCAAATTACTCTTTTGAATCAACTTTATGATTCAGATTCCATTTGACTCAGATTCACATCAAATAGTTCAAAATCACAGTTCAGGTTCACAGTTCAGATAATAACTCAGTTCAGTTCAATCTAACTCAGTAAAATGTTCATATAGGTGTGTGTAAAGAACATTTGTACCAGACTGTAGCAACGATGACTTTGATGCGTCCACTTTGTGATGACTTGTGACGACTTGCGATGACTTGTGATTTATGATGACTTGTAACTTGTGATGACTTGTAACAGTGAAACAAAACATCTGGGACAGGACAATGAGGAGATGTCATCTGGTTGGCAGGGTAATAAACACAAAAAACACCAGAGAAGCTTCAGCGCCGCTCGGGAAAACTCTGGAACTTTCTGGAACAAAATGGCGCGGCTCAGTCACAGCACGCACGTGGCCCACTTGAATAGGGTAAATCCACAAAAACAAGAAAAACACTTCTTGAATTTTGATCGTCTGCAATTGTCAGACTCTTCTGAATGCCAAAAATACTCAGAAAAAGGGAAAAAATCACTCTGTGCAAAACGAACTCTTGTTCTAGTGCACTTACAAGTGCGCTAAAGATATGCGGGAAAACATCGTATCACGATCTATGACATGGTTCATAGATGACTCCAGTATGATTCTACAAAAACTTAAATTCAGTATTGTCTCTCTTCTCACACAGCGAGCGTCGCGCTACTGTCTTCTCCAACGCCCAAGGCGCGACTGACTTCTACTTCTTCTCTCTCGCGCACAATGTAGACAGCGCCACCCACCAAAATAAAAGTCCCTTAGAGTAAAATATATCACCGTTACATATGTGTGTATGTGTGTCTCTGTGTGTATGTACATATGTGTATAATTATGTTTTATTTTTTACTATTATCTATGTCTTGCTGCTGTTTTTGTAGTGTTGTACACTGGAAGCTCCTGTCACCAAGGTGTCACCAAGACGAATTCCTTGTATGTGTAAGCATACTTGGAAATAAAGCTGATACTGATTCTGATGCTGATTCTGATACAAGCACTCATCAACAAAATACCTGCAAGAGTTGGAAACTCTTTAGTATTTTTTTTGTATATTATTTTAATAGTCCATTTAACATTATTGTACAATTTATAGGTTACTAATGTTGGTAGCTCATTAATAAATGATTCACAGTTGTTTACTTTACATTATGGTACACTTTGTAGCTTATTAATATTGGTAAGTCATTAATAAATAGTTCCCTATTTGTCACTCACTCGACGTTGTGTCGATGTAGTGACACTAGGGGTCATACTTGGGAGCCCCAAACTTGAAAAAAAGCCAATGAGAATTGGCGAGTGGAATTTGCATGCCACTTCCCCGGACATACGGGTATAAAAGGAGCTGGTATGCAACCACACATTCAGATTTTCTCTTCGGAACCAAGCGGCTGTATTCAGTGCACTGAATTCAATTCACTCCAAAGACGCACCTCAAAACTGCTGGATTTACAGCGAATTTCAGCAGCTTCTCCCCCTCTGCAACCGTGGAGTGCAGAGAACGCCCCTGGGTGCTTCAGCAGAGTGAAAATAAGAGAGCATATTCTAAAAAAGTATATTTTCATTCACAAAAAGAGCGGCACATACGGAACATCTTTTTAAAGATGCCTTTCTGTTTGTGTGTTATTCCTGTGTTATTCCTACTTGTCTGGGCACTGCACACGTGGTGAGTGGATGAGTCATGTCCTCATTGCGAGAACATGACCGTGGCAATGTTGCGGTTGCGGCTTGCGGCTTGCTTTCGTGGGATGTCCGCCGGGTATCCCCCCACGGACCTCCCATTCCCCAGCACACTCGCTTGCCCCTATCGGGCTCTCGCACGTGACCGCCGGCTCGTCTCAGCGCGAGTTCGACTTCTCGTTCGGAGCTTGGGAAGATGATGAGTTATTGAGCACAGCATCGGAGAGCGGGCTCATCCAGTCTGACGCAGAGGCTTCGGCTGGGCTTCCTACTTCGGGAACGGTCGCCCAGTCTCACGACGATGCGGAAATTATGGATATGCTTTCCCGGGCAGCCGCGAGCATTAGGATAGAGTGGAACCCTCCACTCTCCCCTGAAACCTCGCTGCTCGACGATTGGTTCCTAGGCTCAGGGTGCCGCCCACGGCCATGCCCCGCCCCAGTCCCTTTCTTTCCGGAAGTGCATGAGGAGCTGACAAGATCGTGGGAGGCACCTTTTACTGCCCGGTCCCGGCCTTTCAGCTCCCCCGCTCTCACTACACTTGATGGTGAAGCGGCCAGGGGGTATTCGGTGATCCCTCAGGTGGATAAGGCGCTCACGGTGCACTTGTGTCCGCAGCTCCTGTCTAGGGCCTGTAGGTTTATGTCATCCCTGACGACTGTGGCCTGCGGTGCCGCTGGACAAGCCGCCTCTGCCCTGCACGCCACGGCTCTCCTGCAAGTACACCAAACCAAGGCACTAAAAGAACTGCACGAGGGTAGTTCTGACCCGGGATTGATGCAGGAACTGCGCTCGGTGACCGATCTCACTCTCTGGGCGACAAAGTTCATGGCGAGGTCTCTCGGGCAGGCGATGTCCACCCTGGTGGTCCAGGAGCGCCACCTTTGGCTCAACTTGGTCGAAATGGGAGAGGTGGACAAGGCATGGTTCCTTGACACCCGCATTTCCCAGGTTGGCCTGTTTGGCGACACCGTCGAGGACTTTGCCCAGCAGTTCTCGGTGGTGAAGAAGCAGATGGAGGCCTTACAACATATCCTGCCCCAGCATGGCTTAAGACCCCGCATCCTGTCTGCTCGTAGCCAAGGTCATCCTCCTGCAGCAACAACACCGGCTCCGACCTCCGCAGGAATCCGAGGAAGGCTTTGAAGCCCCCCCGAGATGGGCGACCCAGGGGCGAGGAAACCCGCTTCTCTGGAGCTGGTCGACAGACCACTCCATCCCCCGGTGGAGGGCCAGGAGGAGATTCTTTTGTTGAAAAAATCCTGACAAAAGAATGGTTTCCTTGTCTCCTGGGTCACATGTCCAGTGTGCACGGCCGTCGTCACGACCACCGTCCACCGTCCCATTTTGGCAGGAATGGTGCTCCAGTGGTGGACCCCTCGCCCCTGTGTGCCCAGCTGTGGCACAAACACGCCCACATGGGATTGGTTCCGGTGGACTACGGGGACGAGATTCCTCCTCCCCCTTCCTTGGCCAATCTTATGGTGGGCAGCAGGAGCCAGGTAAGTGCTTCGATGTCCCTAGACTCAGCACAGCCTTGGGGCTCGAGTCCCCACGACGTGGCACCTCGAGCTCCACCCCGCCGCGAGGCCCCACCCGCCGGTACATCTGATGTGATCATTCCCTTGGTCCCCCTCGCCCGGAGTTTGGGCACGTGGCTCGCGCTTTCCAACCCATCACGATGGTTGACCCGGACCGTCTGACTCGGCTACGCGATTCAGTTCACCAGGCGCCCGCCCAGATTCAGCGGCATCTGCTTCACCTCAGTGAAGGGTGAGAACGCCGCTGCCTTGCGTGTGGAGATCACTACTCTTCTGTGCAATGGCGCGATAGAGCCTGTCCCTCCAGCGGAGATGAAGAAAGGGTTCTACAGCCCTTAATTCATCATACCGAAGAAAGGCGGTGGGTTGCAACCAATCCTGGACCTGCGAGTACTGAAATGGGCTTTGCACAGACTCCCATCCAAGATGCTGATGCAAAAATGCATTCTAATGAGTGTCCGGCATCAAAATTGGTTCGTGGCCTCAAGGACAGCGGACAGAGGACAGCGGTTCCACTGAAACCTTTTCAGAGGCTCCTGGGGCATATGGCATCCTCAGCGGCGGCAACATCACTCGGGTTGATGCATATGAGACCGCTTCAGCACTGGCTTCAGACTCGAGTTCCGAGATGGGCATGGCACCATGGGACACATTGCGTGGCCATCAAGCTGATCTGTCACCACCTCTTCAGTCCTTGGACAGGTCTCCAGGTGTGTCATGGTTACAACAGACGCCTCCAAGATGGGCTGGGGCACCGTATGCAATGGGAACACAGCTCCTGGACTGGCCCGCGGCTGCATTGGCATATCAACTGCCTCGAGTTGTTGGCAGTACTGCTCGCTCTGCAGAGGTTCCAGCCCTTGATGCAGGGCAAGCACGTGACGGTCTACACTCCCATTGCATGTCACAACTCGCCCGCCATCTACTCCTCTGGAGTCAGCAGTGCCTCAAGTTGTTACAAGCCACTCACATCCTGGGCGACCTCGACACCGCAGCGGATGCACTGTCAAATCAGGTTACCCTCAGGAGAGA
Source organism: Myxocyprinus asiaticus (assembly GCF_019703515.2). Taxonomy (NCBI): domain Eukaryota; kingdom Metazoa; phylum Chordata; class Actinopteri; order Cypriniformes; family Catostomidae; genus Myxocyprinus; species Myxocyprinus asiaticus. The sequence goes on from NC_059375.1 coordinate 12,919,617, forward strand.
GTGAAGACTCCTTCCTCAGGTGGTCCAGCTGATTTGGAGTCGATTCGGTCGAGAACAGGTAGACCTGTTTGCTTCCCGGGAATCCTCACACTGCCCGCTTCGGTACGCCCTGACCAAGGCACCCCTCAGTATAGATGCTCTGGCACACAGCTGGCCCACTGGACTATGCAAATATGCGTTTCCCCCAGTGAGCCTACTTGCTCACACCCTGTGCAAGGTCAGGGAGGATGAGGAGTAGGTCGTCCTAGTAGCAACCTACTGGCCCACCCAGACATGGTTCTTGGATCTCACACTCCTCGCGACAGCTCCCCCCTGGCGAATTCCCCTGAGGAAGGACCTTCTTTCTCAGGGATGGAGCACCATCTGGCACCCTTGACCAGACCTCTGGAATCTCCATGTCTAGCCCCTGGATGGGATGCGGAAGACCTAAGTGGCCTACCACCCACAGTGGTAGACACGATCACTCAGGCTAGGTCACCCTCTACGATGCACCTGTATGCCTTGAAGTGGCGTCTGTTCACTAAGTGGTGTTCTTCCCAATGCGAAGACCCCCAGGGATGCACAGTCGGATTGGTGCTTTCCTTCCTGCAGGGGCGGCTGTCCCCCTCCATCCTGAAGGTGTATGTAGCCACTATTTCGGCTCATCATGATGCAGTAGATGGTAAGTACTTGTGGAAGCACGACTTGATCATCAGGTTCCTGAGAGGCGCTAGGAGGTTGAATCCCTCCAGACAGCACCTCGTCCCCTCGTGGGACCTCTCTGTAGTACTTCGGGGTCTACAGGGAGCTTCCTTTGAGCCCATGGAGTCAGCTGAGCTTAAGACACTCTCTTTAAAGACTGCCCTCCTGACTGCACTCACTTCCATCAAAAGGGTAGGGGACATGCAGGCGTTCTCTGTCAGTGAATCGTGCCTGGAATTCAGTCCAGGTTACTCTCACGTGATCCTGAGACCCCGACCGGGCTATGTGCCCAAGCTTCCCACGACCCCTTTTAGGGATCAGGTGGTGAACCTGCAAGCACTGCCCCAGGAGGAGGCAGACCCAACCTTGGTGTTGGCTGTGTCCGGTGCGAACTTTACGCATCTATTTGTCTGCTTTGGTGGACAGCAGAAAGGAAGCGCTGTCTCCAAACAGAGGATCACCCACTGGGTCATTGACACCATCGCAATGGCATATCAGGTTCAGGATGAGCCACCCCCTGTGGGGTTACGTGCCCACTCTACCAGGAGTGTGGCGGCCTCCTGGGCCCTGGCCAGTGGTGCCTCTTTGCAGACATCTGTAGAGCTGCGGGCTGGGCAACACCCAACACATTTGCGAGGTTATACAATCTCCGGGTTGAGCCGGTCTCGTCCCGTGTATTGGCAGGCACGAGTAGGTAAGTTCCGGGACAGCTGGCCGGGTGTACCGCTTGCACATAGTGCCTTTCCCCTCCCTTGACGTGAAGACATGTGCTCTTGACTCCCAGTCGTGTTCACAGACTGTGATCCTTGGATGACTTTCCTCCTTAGCCCTCTGGCAGTTGAGTTTGCGGAGAAACTTGCTGCTGGCCCAGTACGTGCACTAATGAGTGGTTGCATACCAGCTCCTTTTATACCCATATGTCCGGGGGAGTGGCATGCAAATTCCACTCAGCAATCCTCATTGGCCTTTTTTTTAAAAAAAGAAGAGGTGTTTGGGGCTCCCAAGAGTGACCCCTTGTGTCACTACATCAACACAACGTTTCATTTCCTCCATCAGGGAACGGAGGTTACGAAAGTAACCATGACGTTCACGTATGTCCACTTTACATTAAGGTACACATTCAGCTTATTTATATATGCAAGACATTAATAAATGGTTCACAGTTGTCCACTTTACATTGAGGTACACTTCGTAGCTTATTAGTATTGGTAAGTCATTAATAAATAGTTCATAGATGTCCACTTTACATTAAGGTACACATTCTGCTTATTAATGTTGATAAGACATTAATAAATGGTTCACATTTGTCCACTTTACATTAAGGTACACTTTCATAGCTTATTAATGTTGATAAGTCATTAAATCAATTGTTCAAGTGTTTCCATTTTACATTAAGGTACACTTTCATAGCTTATTAATGTTGACAAGTCATTAATAAATGGTTCACGGGTGTCCACTCTGCATTAAGGTCCACTTTCATAGCTTAATAATGTTGGTAATTCACTAATACAGTAAATTGTTCACGGGTAACTCAATAAACAGGCCACTCGTTTAAAGAGAAGCCTTTTGATTAGTCAGATCAACAGGATTCGCAGTATGTGTAGCTCAGTCAGATGAAATGCACAAAAAACAATATCACAATTTGACCCATAGGTTTCAGGTAAGAGGTTATGCTCATAGCTGGACTAAAAAAGACAGTTGATATCTTTGAAAACTTAGATCAAAATGAATGCCTTAATAGATAATGTGTAGAGTCTGAAAACAATCCACTGTCTTTGATCATTCAATATTCTCCCTTAGGTAAAGAATTCAAACAGATACTACGTAAACATTGGCAAATTTTTTGTTCTGATTTCTCCATAATTTCTGCAAAAAAATGCCACAAATAGTATACACTTGTGTGCCAAATATACAGTAGACTGTTGTTAGAGCTGATCAACAATGCAATTTATATAAAAAAATGCCTTTTTTAGTCATCCCAATTTGGGGAAACAACTAAAAATTAAAGGTGCCATTTCATGTAATATAAAAAATGTCATCTACATAATAAAGTTCTTGTGCGGCTTACATAGGTAAAACACAACGCAGTTTAAAAACAAGGATCGCTGAACATAGAAGCAACATATGGCTAAATGACCAAAAGAATCCAATTGCTGTTCACTTTCATCAATTTAAACACACATTTGTCGACACTTCAGTACTCTGGGATTGACCAGGTTAAGACACCCAGAAGAGGAGGTGATGTCAACAAACTTTTAATACATAGATAGGCCTTTATTTTTATTTTTGTATTTTTTACATAAACACACTTAAAGTTATTTTTAAATAAAATAAAGATATGCTACAACATTATGTGTATGCTGTAGAAGAATAGCATCTCAAAATGCACAACACATCAAACCTTGAGGCAGATGGGCTACAACAGCAGCAGACCATGTTGGGCACTTTCCTAATAAAGTGCTCAGTGAGTATATATATATATATATATATATATATATATATATATATATATATATATATATATATATATATATATATGCACACACACATACTCTATATGGCCAAAAGTGCAAATCAATCCCAGAACAACAGCAAAGGAGTTAGGTGCTGGAGGAAACAGGTAGGAAAGTATCTATATCCACAGTAAAACAAGGCCTATATTGACATATCCTGAAAGGCTGCTTAGCAGGGAAGAATCCACTGCTCCAAAACTGCCATAAAAAAGCCAGACTACAGTTTGCAAGTACACATGCGGACAAAGATCTTACTTTTGGGAAAAATGTCCTCTGGTCTAATGAAACAAAAATGTAACTGTTTGGCCATAATGACCATTGTTATGTTTGGAGGAAAAAGGGTGAGGCTTGCAAGCCAAAGAACACCATCTCAACCGTGAAGCATGGGGGGTGGCAGCATCATGTTGTGGGGGTGCTTTGCTGCAGGAGGGACTGGTGCACTTCACAAAATAGATGACATCATGAGGAAGGAAAATGATGTGGATATATTGAAGCAACATCTCAAGACATCAGGCAGGAAGTTAAAGCTCAGTCACAAATGGGTCTTCCAAATGGATAATGACCTCAAGCATACCTCCAAAGTTGTGGCAAAATGGCTTAAGGACAACAAAGTCAAGGTATTGGAGTGGCCATCACAAATCCCTGACCTCAATCCGATAGTAAATTTGTGGGCAGAACTGAAAAAGCATGTGCGAGCAAGGCTACAAGCCTGATTCAGTTACACCAATTCTGTCTGGAGAAATTGGCCAAAATTCCAGAACTTATTGTGAGAAGCTTGTGGAAGGCTACCCAAAACGTTTGACCAAAGTTAAACAATTTAAAGGCAATGCTACCAAATACTAACAAAGTGTCAACTTCTGACCCACTGGGAATGTGATGAAAGAAATAAAAGCTGAAATAAATAATTATCTCTACTATTATTCTGACATTTCACATTCTTAAAATAAAGTAGTGATCCTAACTGACCTAAGACAGGGAATGTTTTCTAGAATTAAATGTCAGGAATTGTGAAAAACTGAGTTTAAATGTATTTGGCTAAGGTGTATGTTCATTTCTGACTTCAACTGTATAAATTCAAAATCACACAAGCAAGAGTGCGATATGGCCCTAAAACTGCACTGCTGCGATTCGGCTGCAGACATGACTACTAAATCTATTTCCTAGCTTTAGTAGTTGTAGAGCCAAGGAGGGCGGGGCCGGGCTGGAATGATGCACGCCCGGTCCCCAATCAGCCTGATGGGGCGCGCGAGGGATAAAGGCGGCCGGGGACGACGGTTCAAGAGAGAGAGAATTGCAGGCAGCTGTACTGTGTGGTTTTTGGTTGTGTATTTTTGGTTAAGTTTATTATTAAACTATTATTTAAGTTGTCAAGCCGGTTCTTGCCTCCTCCTTTCCACTGAACACCCTTACACTGGTGCCGAAACCCAGGAAGGAGGAGGGATTCCCGTCGCAGATTACTCGACACTGCCATCCACTCAGGGGAGCGCCGCTTCCATCCGACGGGGGACGGAGTAGCCCGACCACCCGGACGTGAGGAACGGCCGCCGTCCACGAGGCGAGTGGGGACGGGACTCCCCGACCGCCTGGAGCGAGGGAGCCTCTGCCAGGGGCAGAGGAGTGCCCTGCCGTCCCCTGGGAACGCGGAGGGGTCGAGAGAAGACCGCCTTGTCTCAGTGTCACACGTCTCAGTCGCTTCACATGCAAGCAAAAGTCAGAATATCGGCCGATTTATCGGCCTCTGCTATATAATGTTCGACCACTAATGTGAAGCCCTTAGTTATTATACACAAGTGTTACCTTGTCACTCTGCAGGAACTACTAGTGATATGGACCATTATTTTAATGTGAAAAATTTGTTAACCCCTCAGGAATTACTCAAGTGTTGATTCTCCAGGAACTATACATGTATATGCGTGTTTGTATGTATGTATATAACATACAACTGCGGTGAAAAGAAAATTGAATAGAGGCACTGAAACATTTCCATTAAATTATTAAAGAATATACTGCATACTGTGAATATGCACATCTGGGTGTGTAGGAATAAAACACCTCAACACAGTTATTAAGACTGTGTGCTGAAACTGAGCAAAATACAATGTCTGAATTAAACATGACAACATTATTCAGCATAGTTATGAAACCTGAGCAGAATCTGAGCAAAATACTGTATGTCTGAATGAAACAACATTCAACACAGTTAAAAAATCTTTGGACAAACTGAACGAAACAAGATGGCTTAAAGAACATTCAAAACAGTTAGACTGTGAGGAGAAACTGAGCCACACACACACACCCTACACAGATACTGTATGCATGCACACACATGCACTGTTACCACAAGTTATTTATTCTTTTGGGAAATGTCTATAAGCATTCCATTCCTCTTTATCTCCTCAATGGCTCTGCAAACTGGTTCCTGTGTGCACAACTGTCTGCAGCGGTCCGCTAAGTCAGACAGTTTCTGCCCTTTCTGAAATGTTGAATGTAATTACAGCTCAGCAATGGCAGCCGTATCAATGACAGTGTTTCTATCCAGGCCACACTTTTGGTATGCCTCTGTTTTGGTTGCTCCTGTTGACATGTAGCTTAGGACCTTTTTGTGTCTAGCTATGGCTTACTCTGGAAGAAATTCTGACAAAGAACAATATTGCTGGATTAAAATACATCATTATTGGATTTTAGTACTATAACAAGGCATTGAGTGACCTATTGTTTAATTAAAATTTATTACAACTTTCTCAAAATACAATCATTTTGCAGTTATCTCAGAGCATATGGGTAGACTCCACAAGGCAGTTACCATATGGTAGGAAATATATTTAAGCAATATCACAAAAGGAGAATAGATGTTTGCACACTGATATTAAAGCTTCAAACTTTATCAGAAAATGCAAGATTTCGACCCTTAATCAGGCCGGATGAAGACCTAAAAGGTCGAAATGACTTTTTTTTAATAAAGTTTGGGGATTTAATCTCAGTTTGCAGACATCTGTTCTGATTAAAATTCAACTGGATCACTTCAGAAGACATAGATGTCACCACTGGAGTCTGATGGACTACTTTATGCTGCCTTTATGTGCTTTTTGGAGCTTCAAAGTTTTGGTCACCATTCACTGGCATTGAATTGACTTACAGAGATATTCTTCTAAAAATCTTTATTCAGCAGAAGAAAGAAAGTCATACATATCTAAGATGGCATGAGGGTGAGAAATGATGAGAGAATTTTCACTTTTGGGTGAACTATCCCTTTTAAGCTGAAGTGTGTAATTTCTGTGCCACTAGTGCCACCAAACAGAAGAGAAATTAACATTGTTTTCAAACAACTTTGTGAATAGGACCTTGTCTGCTGTGACTGAACAAAATGATAGTCCTGCCCCAACTAACACCATTGGTCAATGAGTCAATGTTGCTGTGTTGTCCTTGATGGGTCACTCAAAATAAACGGAACAATTTTTATAGCCCCACGGAGACCCAGTGTTTACAGTTTTTGAGAAAATTAATCAGGAGTTGGCTAACTTATAGCATAGTCGTCTTTGCATATTAAGATGCTATCATATTACTTTATGCTGCCATTATGACCTTCTGAAAGCTTAAAAGTTTTGATCCCCATTCAGTTGCACTGCACGGAAAAGAAAAAACAGCTCATACATTTTTCAAAATATCTTTGTGTTTAAAGAAATGAAAGAAAACACTCATGTCTGTTGTCAAGAATATTTCATAAGGTCCCTCCCACCTCGGCTCTAAACCTTTTGTGGCAATGTGTTTAACCATGACAAAACTGCCTACTTCGGGAATGTGTGGGATGGGGTATTTCTTGTGGGAAACATGGACTGGTCCCTCAATGATGACAGGGTTGATGTTAGCTTTCCCACAGTCTAGCTTGTGTTTAGCCCAGACATCTGGATAAAAAAACTGCACAGGAGACCCCTCACGTCTTCTTTAGCCCAGTAATTGAAGATTAGTTTTGCTGCACTGACAGTTTATAGTGCATCAATGATCTTTATGTAGTATTAGCCCTGCTGTTGTGGTGACTTGGCATGTTCAACAATGTAAGAATGTCCATGCCAATAAGGCTTCCTTGTGAATTTGGCCCTACCCAGAAAGGTATCCATAAGAATTAATTTTCATGTATTTGCAGAGGAACTGTAAATGCTTTTGTGAAATGTCGTGATGCCTCCACCAAATCCTACAACTTCCATGGATTCATCTGTTGTGGGTAGGCTCAGATCAGTTATTGAGACGGCAACTCCAGTGTCTACCAGACATTCACACTGATGGCCTCTTATCCAAATGGGAATAAAGAGGCAATTGTCTCTTGCCTTCCTCATACAGGGGGCCGCTGATTCCTATTGTGGATGTATGATCCCCTCAGTGAACTGAAAGTCTTGTGCCTCAATCAGCATCTTTTCTTGAGGGTTTTGGTCATCGTTCTTGACAGCAAACTGTTTGAATGGTGGACCATTACCCTCTGATCCTCCTCCTTTTGCCCAACAATCCCTTCTGAAATGGCTGCGTGTCCCACAGTTGCCACAGACCTTTAGCTTTCTATCAGTGTCCACATTGAATTGAACTGTCGCCACTACCTTCATATTTGACTTGTTTTAATATACTTGTTCTAATATCAGGCATTCCGTTGGGACAGGTTTGTTGTACAAAGTGTCCGTGGGTTGAGGAACTGTGAGCAAAAGCTGTCTAGCTTATTGACGGACCAGCAGCTGGATTGGCACATAAACGGCCTGGAGATGTTGGCGGTGCTGTTGGCATTAAGATTTTTTTCCATGAAGGAGGAGGGATGCGCTGTCGTGGAGTCCTCGCTGCTGCCATGTGCAAGTGGAGGGGTCACGGCCGTCTGCCGGGGGACAGAAGAGTCGCTGCCAGCCACCATGAGTCGGAGGAGCTGCTGTCATCTGCCAGGAGATGGAGGAGTCACTGCTGGCAGCTTAGAGTATGAGGAACCGCTGCCATCCGCCAGAAAGGGGAGGAGCCATTCCATCCGCCAGAGGTCAGCTGTCGTCCACCAGAGGTCACAGGAGTGGTTGAGGACCAGGCGACAGCGTGTCCGGGGACCGGCAAGCAAGTTTTTCTCTCTCTCTCTCTGTGTCTTTCCCGCACACTTGTGACTTTCCGTCACACTTTGCAGATTGCTGGAATGAAAGAAATGAGCAATCCACCAGCAAAGATTTTATGAAAGCACTCACTGTCACGTTTAATGTGTTTTTGTTCATGCTTTATGTTCATGTCTTTTATTTTGGAAGTCTAGTTCCTGTTCTATAGTCATGTATTTCATGTCATGTGATTTCCTGTTTTATAGTCATGTGTTTCCTGGTCATGTGATATCCTGTTTCCCTCCATGTTCATGTGTCTTGTTTTCATTGGTTTATTGTCTTCTTAACTCGTTATCAGTTCTAGTTTAAATCAATAAATGAATGATTAAATATCTAACATACTGAATATCATTCATAATTCAGGTATTTGTAGTACACTGATTACACATTATCATTTTTAGATCATATTGCATACATGTTAATTCAATTATCAAAATGGACTAACTGAATGATTAAATGAAAATATACAATAACTGCTGCTACATCTCTCTGCTGCCGGCTGCCGATCTCTGCATTTTCTTCACTGTACTTCTCCATATAGTTGTTGAGTGAATCTCCACTCTCCCGTGAACTCTTGATTGTGAGTCACCCCTTGCCAATTGAATATCAGATGAGGTCTCTGTGTTACACTGATCTGTGCTAGCGGCAACTGAGTGCTATCCCACGTCTATATCTGGTAACTATTTGCAACAATGTTGATGCGCTACTTCTGCTGATCTAACCATGATTGTTATTGGTCTCAATTCACCCGTCTCTGGTATGTTCAGAGCAACAACATTGACATTGTTGATCGGCTGCATAGATGATATGGCATTTACCTATTCGATGCACCAGCTGCGCAGCCTGAACTCTTGTCTCCAGCTTGACCAATGCACATACAGGCTCTGCACGGAGCTCGGGGTTGCGAGGCGTCCACGTTAAATTCATCGCTCATGTCGCCACTTTGCACAAACTTACTGTGACTCGACTTTAGCTATCCCCTCCGTCTGGTCTAATCGCAAGGATATCCGGTACTCCATGTTGCCATCTACTCAGGAGACAAGGAGAAATAATACTTAGCTAATAATAACTATACTCTGTGATCAGGCTCGTAGTTACCAACCAGCGCGTAGTGACTGTCAGCGCTCTGTCTTTGCGGTGTTTAACTGTCGGTCGCTGACAGATAAGGCCACCCTGTTCTGTACTATACTATCTGACAAAACCCTGGATATTCTATTTCTCACTGAGACATGGCAAACTTCTAATGATTATTTACATCTTAACCTGCTTAATCCCCCTGGCTACGGCTATTTGGCAAAACCACACCTGATGTCAAGGGGCGGTGGCCTGGCCGCTGTCCATCGATGCAGCTTTGATCCAAAATTATTGAATTTCATGAGATTGTTACCTTTGAATATCTAGTCTTCAAAATCTTTGGTCACTCTCCGCTGCTTGTGACTCTCTTAGACCATCCACCCAAACCACTGTCCAATTTCTTTAGTGAATTAAATGAACTGGTAACTTTGTATATGCCATATCTACCTCTGTATTACTACTTGGTAATTTTAACATACATGTTGATATTGATTGTGCTGCTGCTCATGAGCTCATGTCTGTGTTGGATTTTGTACAGCATGTTGATTTTACCCACACACTGTAGCGTTAAATTAGAAAACATATATTTTAACATTAGATGTTAAATTTCGATTTTAAATTCACATTTGTTTTATATAGAATTGTTCTCATGTTGATTTTTCCCACACACTCTAAAGGCCATACTCTTGATTTAGTCTATACAACTGGTCTAAGCAATGTTGCTGTATGTGGGTCTCGGATGGGAATCTCTGACCATTTTTTCATTGAATTCCACTGTGAATTACCTCTCCCTAGACCTAGGTTGAAATCCACTATAACATACTGTAATATCAAATCCATTAGTCCTACTCTCTTTTTGGCATCGGTCCAAACATCTCATTTCACTGATGGTACTGAACATACCAGTCCCTCTGTTATCCTCCTGTAACGTATGCTGGAACTGCTGACAATGATGGCAATGATGAAGACGATGATGAGATGAAGAACCCAAGTGCAGTTTATTAAATAAACGTGAAATCCAAAGTGAGAACCAATAACCCTGACTACAAAACAAAACATGAACATGAACATGGACTAGACTAGACTAGACTAGGCTAGACTAGACTTGACTTGGCTTGACTATGGCTTGACTTGACTGCAGCGTACCAAACACATACCATCACATACAATACTAGACAACCACACAATGGAAAACATGAGGCTTAAATACATGGACATGGGGGAACATAAACCAATGAAAAAACAAAACTGATAACAAGATAATTAAACAATAAACCAATGAAAACATGACATATGAACATGGAGGGAAAACAGGAATCACATGACAAGGGAAACAGGAACACATGACATGAAACAGGAACTAGAATTTCAAAATAAAAGACATGAATCAACAGAATACACATGACATATCCCCCCCACTAAGGGGTGGCTCCTGACACCCCAACACATAAACAAAACACATAAAACATGACATAAATTCAAAGTTCTGTAGGGAGCTGGAGGGGGGGGTGTCTTGAGGTGTGGGGCGTGGCATGGCGAGAAAGGGCGAGGGGCATGGGACCAAGGCAAAGTCCGTGGGGGGTGGAGCCACGAGAGGCTCGAGGGGCGAAGCCATGGAAGGCGGAGCCGTGAGAGGCTCGAGGGGCGGAGCCATGGAACGTTGTGCCCGGACAGTAGCCGAAGACTCGAAGGGCCAGGGTGGAGCCGATGGCAGGGAGGACCAAGGCGGTGCTGGAGGCTCGAAGGAGCAAGGTGGAGCTGAGGGATCAGAAGACTGAGGTGGAGCCAGAGGGACTGAGGACCAAGGTGGGGCCATAGGGAAGGAGGTCCCCGGTGAAGCTGACAGATCGGAGGGACGAGGCGCAGCCAGAGGATTGGAGAGCCAAAGTGGAGCCAGGTGACCGACAGACCAAGGAGGAGCCGACAGGCTGAAGGACCGTAGTGGAGCCGAGGGAACGCCGAGCTGAGGCAATGTCGAGGGACCGACAGGCCAAGGCTCAGAGGGTCCAGGCGGGATCGGAGGGCCGAAAGTTCCCCTTGCCTGCTCAGGAGAACTAAGGGTGGGTATAAGGGTGGGAACCATCTCCAGGTCCCACTGCTCAGGTGTGGCTGTGACATGGCATGGAGCAGGCTGAGGCGTTGCTGTGACGTGGCATGGAGCAGGCTGAGGCGTTGCTGTGACGTGGCATGGAGCAGGCTGAGGCGTTGCTGTGACGTGGCACTCTGGCTCAGCGGCGGCCTTGACGTGGCACTCTGGCTCGGCGGCGGCCATGACGTGGCACTCTGGCTCGGCGGCGGCCATGACGTGGAACTCTGGCTCGGCGGCGGCCATGACGTGGAACTCTGGCTCGGCGGCGGCCATGTCGTGGAACTCTGGCTCGGCGGCGGCCATGTCGTGGAACTCTGGCTCGGCGGCGGCCATGTCGTGGAACTCTGGCTCGGCATCCACCTCCCCTACAGTGAACGGGGAACCAATGAACCGTAGGGCGAGGTCGATATATTGAGCCAGGCTGAGGAAACTGCGACCACCAGGCATCAAAAAAGAAATGGACTCATTTAGTCCAAATCTAAAACAGTCTTTGAGGGCAACCTCATTAAAGTCTACCTGGCTGGCTAGACTGCAGAAGTCCTCAACATAGTCCTCCAGGGGACGATTCCCCTGACGTAGGCGCAGAAGTAAAACCGCTGGGTTCATGGTTGGTCCAGTATTCTGTAACGTATGCTGGAACTGCTGACAATGATGGCAATGACGAAGACGATGATGAGATGAAGAACCCAAGTGCAGTTTATTAAATAAACGTGAAATCCAAAGTGAGAACCAATAACCCTGACTACAAAACAAAACATGAACATGGACTAGACTTGACTTGACTTGGCTTGGCTTGACTTGGCTATGGCTTGACTTGGCTATGGCTTGACTTGGCTATGGCTTGACTTGGCTATGGCTTGACTTGGCTATGGCTTGACTTGGCTACTGAGCGTACCAAACACATACCATCACATACAATACTAGACAACTACACAATGGAAAACATGAGGCTTAAATACATGGACATGGGGGAACATAAACCAATGAACAAACAGAACAGATAACAAGATAATTAAACAATAAACCAATGAAAACATGACACATGAACATGGAGGGAAAACAGGAATCACATGACAAGGGAAACAGAAACACATGACATGAAACAGGAACTAGAATTTCAAAATAAAAGACATGAATCAACAGAATACACATGACACCTCCTCAGCTATAATAAATCTGTTTCTACACCCCTTGATATACATGCCTCCCTTAAGTCCAGACTTGTTCCTTCCACACACACATCACCCTGGTTTACACCTACGCTTCATGCCCTGAAAGCTACTGGTCGCCGCTTAGAGCACCACTATAAGAAAACAGGTTTATCTGTACATCTAGCTACTTACATTGACCATATCAAGTCATACTCAATCTTCTTATCTGTTCTCATTAATAATGCACCCTCTAGACCCAAATCACTATTTTCCTCTGTTAGAAAACTCACTAACCCTCCTGTCATCTCATTCTGATTCACCTGAGCTCTGTGAGTAATTTTTCCACTTTTTCCAAAATAAAATCAAAGCTATTTATTATTGCTTTCCTTCTACCCCCCCTCCTGTTCAATCTCATGAACATCTCACTGGGCTCAGCATTGGCTGCTTCACTGTCTTCGCTCTGACCACCATTGCTGGAGTTAATTAAGAAATCAAATTCGTCATCATGTCACTTAGATCCAGCTCCTTCTAAAAAACTGTGTCTGCTATTTCTAGCCCATCGCGCTCCTTATCTGCCAATCGCTGCGCTTTGGAGTGGTGGTGGTGTAGTGGACTAAAGCACTGAACTGGTAAGCAGAAGTTTGTTGGTTCAATCCCCACAGCCACCACCATTGTGTCCTTGAGCAAGGCACTTAACTCCAGGTTGCTCCAGGGGGATTGTCCCTGTAATCAGGGCACTGTAAGTCGCTTTGGATAAAAGCGTCTGCCAAATGCATAAATGTACTGGAGCTAAAGACTGCAGATGTCACCCCAGTCCTAAAAAGGCCAGGTCTAGACCTCACAGATTTGAACGACTTCCGTCCAATCTCTAATTTGCCATTTCTATCAAAGTTGTTAGAGAAAGTTGTAGCCATGCAACTGCAATTTTATCTATCCTCACATAACCTTTTTGAATGTTTTCAGTCTGGTTTCTGCCCTTGACACAGTACCGAAACCACTCTCCTTAGAGTTGTAAATGACCTTCTCGTAGCCGCTGACTCCGGCGACATCAGCATTCTGATTTTGTTAGATCTTAGCTCTGTCTGTTTGACACCATCTCTCACAGTACACTTATCTCATGTCTATCTGCTATTGGTATTACTGGCACTGCCCTCTCTTGGTTTACTTCATACCTATCTGACCGTCAACACTACATGTTTAACCCACAGGGTTTGGTGCTCGGATCATTAATCTCCATTATCTACATGTTTCCACTTGGCTGTATCATTCACCAACATGGTTTCAACTTCCATTGTTATGCTGATGATACTCAGCTCTGCATTAGTTTTAAACCCACTGCTTCTATTCCTGCTGACTCCATATTAGCATGTCTTGAAGATATTAATGCTTGGATGACTGGTAACTTTCTCTCACTTAACACTGATAAAACAGATTTATTATTAATAGGTCCATCACGCCTCACATCATGCCTATCTTCACAACCTCTCAACACTTCTGGCGTCTTAGTTGAACCCTCCGCTGCTGTTAGAAATCTGGGCATTATCTTTGATTCTTCTCTTTTCTTCCTTTGTCATATTTCCTCACTCACTAAATCAGCTTTCTTCCATCTCTGTCATATTGCTCAGCTTCATCACATCTTAGATTTAAAGGACGCAGAGACCCTAGTTCATGCCTTCATCACTTCCCGAATCGCTTACTGTAATTCACTTTTCTATGGCCTGCCTAAAAAGACAATAAATAAGCTACAATACATCCAAAACCCTGTGGCTCGAGTCCTCACTCACTCAAAGAAATTTTCTCATATTACGCCTATTCTTCAAAGCCTACATTGGCTACCAATTTACTACCGCATTCAATACATGTATACTCCTCATGACATTTAAAGCATTACACGGTCTTGCTCCTCCATACATTTCTAATCTCATTAATCCATACACTCCAGCTCGCTCACTTAGGTCCACAGACTCTAGCCTACTACAGGTAACATGGTTCAAGCTTTCATCCTTTGTTGGCAGGGCATTCTGTATCTCTACACCCTCATTATGGAACTCCATTCCTCTTTCACCTTGCAACCTCACGACCCTACAAGAATTCAAAACCCATCTCAAAACATATCTCTTCTTTAGTTGTTACTCCATGTGATATTGTTGTGTGAAATGCGTATAACTTTATCTCTGTCATTGTGTCTCTCTGAATTGTAAAGCGACCTTGAGTACCCAGAAAGGTGCTATATAAAATAAGCATTTATTATTATTATTTACAAGTTACACATTGCATCAGTTAGGGTTAAAAGAATTGTTGCCACCTGAAACATATTAATTACTATCATAATGATCCAGTCATAGGCTCTTAAGTATATGCCTATTTAAATCCAAATGGCAACTTTTTTTTTTTTTTTTGGCCAGACAGTGTATATTTTAGTTTATGTCCAGTGAGAAAAAAATATGAGACGTGAGTAATAATAATGTAGCTATCACTCCATACAAGAGAACATTTTATAAAACATTTCCACACTAAGTAATAGTCGTAGTATACATAATCACTATCTATTTCCTATTTGTCTAGCATTTCTGAATGTGACTGAATTACACACAGTTCTGTTTGTAACTGTCATACTTAGATAAAGAAACTCTTTCCACCACAGTTACTAGAACAACAGTATGGGGTTTTTGTATAGATTAAAACTGTTCATTTCCTCATTCCTTTTCACTATATACATGACTGTGGCCAGCAGGACGGGGCCGTGCAGTGTCTGGGCAGAGCAAAGCCGGGAAGATAAGTGGTGAATGACTTCCACCTGTGTGCCACACCGGTCTCACGTTCCAGTGAGGGGCGGCGGGAGCATTTAAGGAGAGGAGACGGCAGCAGGCGAGAGAGAGAGATGCACAAAGCCTGTATGTGTGTGTGTGTCTCTTTATGTTCATACGTAGCTTGCTGACAAGCAGTACGTGTTTTTTTTGTTATGTTACACACTATAAAGTGTTTATTAAATGTTTACGTGTTTGTCAAGCCAGTCCCAGCTTCCTCCTTTCCTTAACAATTACAATGTTACAATGACATTCTTTTTAGAAATGCTTTTCATTAATAGAGGTTGAAAAACTGTTATGTACACTCAGGGTTGGGGAGTAACGGAATACATGTGACAGGATTACGTATTTAAAATACAAAATATAAGTAACTGTATTCCACTACAGTTACAATTTAAATAATTGGTAATTAGAATACAGTTACATTCAAAAAGTATTTTGATTACTGAAGAGATTACTTTGCATTTTATTGTCATTTGTTTCATTTAATATTTAATCCTTTCAGATTGAAAAATGTATACATATAAATGATGTAATCCAAAGTGCATTTGAACAGCGGTGAAACACTTTCTGATGATGTGTTACATTCATACGAGCAGACAGAGAAGTTTGGAGAGGAAGAAATAGAAATAAACCTTGTGAAATTTGTCAGCTTTACACTAAGCTAAAATGCTATTTCTAGCCATTTTACATGCACATGTTACCAGGCACGATCATATTTTTTATCAAGAAAATTCACGTTAGATCATAATTTCTTTTTTTCTAGTAAAACCTTTGAGATTAGGGCAAAAATCATATTCTTGTTAATAATTTTTGTATTGTTTTCCTGTAAAAATATCTAAAAATCCTTAAAACAAGATCAATTTGATTTATCTTGTTTTAGAAACAACACTGCATAAGATATTTAGGTGTAACATGTATTTTGTCTTACTGTACTTGCAGAGTTTTTACAGTCAAAACAAGTGAAAATATCTACCAGTGCTGAAGAAGTAATCCAAAGTATTTAGAATACGTTACTGACCTTAAGTAATCTAATACGTTACAAATGACATTTTACAGCATGTATTCTGTAATCTGTAGTGGAATACACTTCAAAAGTAATCCTCCCAACCCTGTGTACACCACATAACAGATCATTCTCCCCAGAAAAGTTCTCTTTGAGAGTCTCTATTGGCATCTATTTGATATGACTATTCAAAGAGTTGACAAACTGCTAGATTTAAATAAAGAAATACAAAATAAAAATAATTTCTTATGAATTTCTTATGATTTTCCATTTATATTGAGCTAATTTAGCTGAAACCTGATGCCTGTTTAACATGTCCTCATTTGCTCTTTGTCAGCCGGAGAGGCCAGATCAAGAGAGAGAGACACACGCAGCCGCTGTGTGTGTTTGTGCGCCTATATGTTTTATGTTGGTTTAATTTCATTTCTGTTATTAAAATTTACGATGACTGTTCTACTGGTTTCCCCCTCCTCCTTGCCCATCCGTTACACTTGTAAAAATTGCAGATTGTTGGAAGGAAAGAAATGAGCAACCCACCAGCAAAGATTTTATGAAAGCACTCACAAAGAAGCATGTTTTTGTGAGTTGCATTTTGTCCACTCGCTATTTTAAATTGTAATTTTTAAGACACGATTGGATAACACATTATTTAGTGCATTTGGTATCATGAACTAACAATGAACAAAGATATTTCACAGCATTTATTAATTTTGATGAATGCTAATTGTTCATTGTTTTTTCATGTTTATTCATTAAGCATTAACTTATGTTAATTTATGCAACTTTTAATGTAATTTTTTTTATGAAGAAATCAACTTTAACAAAGACTAATAAATGCCGTAATTCAAGTATTATTCATTTTTAGTTAACGTTAACTATTGTGTTAACTGATGTTAACACAAATTCAACCTTATTGTAAATTGATTCACCAAATTATGTGACTTAAATTTGAATAACTAAACCTGTTTGACTACAAGTCGTAATTATTACAGTTTAATGTGTCTCCATCTCTTTTTTCAGTCTGTGTGTCAGAACTGCTCTGTGGCAGCATGTGCAGTGTTCAGATGCGATCTGAATCTAATGAAAAATATAAAGGGAAGTTCTAAAATATCTGTAGCAACATGACCTCTGGGTGGTTTGAGCAGGTAGCTGAAATTACAGAGCTGGAAATATCAGATAAGAGAATTCTGCCATTTTAATATTCACTCTTATCTTCATTTTAATAGTCATTTGTTATTTTTTCTTAGACTGGGATTAGATCAGCTCCTTTTCAGCAGATCAGTATAGCATCTTTCGATTTTTGATGAGAATAAATATATGTACTTCTCTGATTCCCTCAGCTCTACACCAATTTGCATTCACTAAAGCCACATTTTCAAGTCATAATTTCCTAACTGTTACATTTATAACCTGAGATAATTGCGGATGTTTTATAATATTGAAATTGGTATGCTTATTGTTGGGTTACTCTAAAAAAGTAATTAATTACTAACTAATAATTACATATTCCAGTCTTCAAGTTTTATTAGATTACTGTACTACTTACTCTGTCTGAAAAGTAATTGCATTACTTATTACTAATTACTTTCTAAAACCCTTATCAACCTCGACCAGATGAAAAATACAAGGATAGACATGAAACTGTTCTTTTAATTCTTTCAAATAAATCATATAAAATCAAATGAAATATTCATGAACTGGCCAAAGAATTTAAGGTTGCAGTGTTAAATTAGAAAACATATACACTATATTGCCAAAAGTATTCGCTCACCCATCCAAATAATTGAATTCAGGTGTTCCAATCACTTCCATGGCCACAGTTGTATAAAATGAAGCACCTAGGCATGCAGACTGCTTCTACAAACATTTGTGAAAGAATGGGCCGCTCTCAGGAGCTCAGTGAATTCCAGCGTGGTACTGTGATAGGATGCCACCTGTGCAACAAGTCTAGTCGTGAAATTTCCTCGCTACTAAATATTCCACAGTCAACTGTCAGTGGTATTATAACAAAGTGGAAGTGATTGGGAATGACAGCAACTAAGCCACGAAGTGGTAGGCCACGTAAAATGACAGAGCGGGGTCAACGGATGCTGAGGCGCATAGTGCGCAGAGGTCGCCAACTTTCTGCAGAGTCAATCGCTACAGACCTCCAAAGTTCATGTGGCCTTCAGATTAGCTCAAGAACAGTGCGTAGAGAGCTTCATGGAATGGGTTTCCATGGCCGAGCAGCTGCATCCAAGCCATACATCACCAAGTGCAATGCAAAGCGTCGGATGCAGTGGTGTAAAGCATGCCGCCATTGGACTCTAGAGCAGTGGAGACGCGTTCTCTGGAGTGACAAATCTCGCTTCTCCATCTGGCAATCTGATGGACGAGTCTGGGTTTGGCTGTTGCCAGGAGAACGGTACTTGTCTGACTGCATTGTGCCAACTGTGAAGTTTGGTGGAGGGGGGATTATGGTGTGGGGTTGTTTTTCAGGAACTGGGCTTGGCCCCTTAGTTCCAGTGAAAGGAACTCTGAATGCTTCAGCATACCAAGAGAGTTTGGACAATTCCATGCTCCCAACTTTGTGGGAACAGTTTGGGGATGGCCCCTTCCTGTTCCAACATGACTGCGCACCAGTGCACAAAGCAAGGTCCATAAAGACATGGATGAGCGAGTTTGGTGTGGAAGAACTTGACTGGCCTGCACAGAGTCCTGACCTCAACCCGACAGAGCACCTTTGGGATGAATTAGAGCGAAGACTGCGAGCCAGGCCTTCTCGTTCAACATCAGTGTCTGACCTCACAAATGCGCTTCTGGAAGAATGGTCAAAAATTCCCATAAACACACTCCTAAACCTTGTGGAAAGCCTTCCCAGAAGAGTTGAAGCTGTTATAGCTGCAAAGGGTGGGTCGACGTCATATTAAACCCTATGGATTAAGAATGGGATGTCACTTAAGTTCATATGCGTCTAAAGGCAGATGAGCGAATACTTTTGGCAATATAGTGTATTTTAACATTAGATGTTAAATTTCGATTTTAAATTCACATTTGTTTTATATAGAATTGTTCTCATGTTGATTTTTCCCACACACTCTAAAGGCCATACACTTGATTTAGTCTATACAACTGGTCTAAGCAATGTTGCTGTTTGTGGGTCTCAGATGGGAATCTCTGACCATTTTTTCATTGAATTCCACTGTGAATTACCTCTCCCTAGACCTAGGTTGAAATCCACTATAACATACTGTAATATCAAATCCATTAGTCCTACTCTCTTTTTGGCATCGGTCCAAACATCTCATCTCACTGATGGTACTGAACATACCAGTCCCTCTGTTATCCTCCTCAACTATAATAAATCTATTTCTACACCCCTTGATATACATGCCTCCCTTAAGTCCAGACTTGTCCCTTCCACACACACATCACCCTGGTTTACACCTATGCTTCATGCCCTGAAAGCTACTGATCGCCGCTTAGAGCACCACTATAAGAAAACAGGTTTATCTGTACACCTATCTACTTACATTGACCATATCAAGTCATACTCAATCTTCTTATCTGTTCTCATTAATAATGCATCCTCTAGACCCAAATCACTATTTTCCTCTGTTAGAAAACTCACTAACCCTCCTGTCATCTCATTCTGATTCACCTGAGATCTGAGTAATTTTTCCACTTTTTCCAAAATAAAATCAAGGCTATTTATTATTGCTTTCCTTCTACCCCCCCTCCTGTTCAATCTCATGAACATCTCACTGGGCTCAGCATTGGCTGCTTCACTGTCTTCGCTCTGACCTCCCTTGCTGGAGTTAATTAAGAAATCAAATTCGTCATCATGTCACTTAGATCCAGCTCCTTCTAAAAAACTGTGTGTCTGCTATTTCTAGGCCCATCGCACTCCTTATCTGCCAATCGCTGCGCTTTGGTGTGGTTCTACTGGAGCTAAAGACTGCGGAAGTCACCCCAGTCCTAAAAAGGCCAGGTCTAGACCTCACAGATTTGAACGACTTCCGTCCAATCTCTAATTTGCCATTTCTATCAAAGCTGTTAGAGAAAGTTGTAGCCATGCAACTGCAATCTTATCTATCCTCACATAACCTTTTTGAATGTTTTCAATCTGGTTTCTGCCCTTGACACAGTACCGAAACCACTCTCCTTAGAGTTGTAAATGACCTTCTCGTAGCCACTGACTCCGGCGACATCAGCATTCTGATTTTGTTAGATCTTAGCTCTGTCTGTTCGACACCATCTCTCACAGTACACTTATCTCACATCTATCTGCTATTGGTATTACTGGCACTGCCCTCTCTTGGTTTACTTCATACCTATCTGACCGTCAACACTACATGTTTAACCCACAGGGTTTGGTGCTCGGATCATTACTCTCCATTATCTACATGTTTCCACTTGGCTGTATCATTCACCAACATGGTTTCAACTTCCATTGTTATGCTGATGATACTCAGCTCTACATTAGTTTTAAACCCACTGCTTCTATTCCTGCTGACTCCATATTAGCATGTCTTGAAGACATTAATGCTTGGATGACTGGTTGAACCCTCCGCTGCAGTTAGAAATCTAGGCATTATCTTTGATTCTTCTCTTTTCTTCCATTGTCATATTTCCTCACTCACTAAATCAGCTTTCTTCCATCTCTGTCATATTGCTCAGCTTCATCACATCTTAGATTTAAAGGACGCAGAGACCCTAGTTCATGCCTTCATCACTTCCCGAATCGCTTACTGTAATTCACTTTTCTATGGCCTGCCTAAAAAGACAATAAATAAGCTACAATACATCCAAAACCCTGTGGCTCGGGTCCTCACTCACTTAAAGAAATGTTCTCATATTACGCCTATTCTTCAAAGCCTACATTGGCTACCAGTTCACTACCGCATTCAATACAGTATACTCCTCATGACATTTAAAGTGTTGCATGGTGTTGCTTTTCCATACATTTCTAATCTCATTCATCCATACACTCCAGCTCGCTCATTTAGGTCCACAGACTCTAGCCTACTACAGTTACCACAGTTCAATCTTTCATCCTTTGTTGGCAGGGCATTCTGTATCTCTACACCCTCATTATGGAACTCCATTCCTCTTTCACTTTGCAACCTCACGACCATACAAGAATTCAAAACCCATCTCAAAACATATCTCTTCTTTAGTTGTTACTCCATGTGATATTGTTGTGTGAAATGTGTATAACTTTATCTCTGTCATTGTGTCTCTCTGAATTGTAAAGCGACCTTGAGTACCCAGAAAGGTGCTTTATAAAATAAAATAAAAAAATAAAAAGTTACACATTGCATCAGTTAGAGTAAAAAGAATTGTTGCCACCTGAAACATATTAATTACTATCATAATGATCCAGTCATAGGCTCTTAAGTATATGCATATTTATATCCAAATGGCGACTTTTTTTTTTTTTTTTTTGGCCAGACAGTGTATATTTTAGTTTATGTCCAGTGAGAAAAAAATATGAGACGTGAGTAATAATAATGTAGCTATCACTCCATACAAGAGAACATTTTATAAAACATTTCCACACTTAGTAATAGTCGTAGTATACATAATCACTATCTATTTCCTGTTTTTCTAGCACTTCTGAATGTGACTGAATTACACACAGTTCTGTTTGTAACTGTCATACTTAGATAAAGAAACTCTTTCCACCACAGTTACTAGAACAACAGTATGGGGTTTTTGTATAGATTAAAACTGTTCATTTCCTCATTCCTTTTCACTATATACATGACTGTGGCCAGCAGGACGGGGCCGTGCAGTGTCTGGGCAGAGCGAGGCCGGGAAGATAAGTGGTGAATGACTTCCACCTGTGTGCCACACAGGTCTCACGTTCCAGTGAGGGGCGGCGGGAGCATTTAAGGAGAGGAGACGGCAGCAGGCGAGAGAGAGAGATGCACAAAGCCTGTATGTGTGTGTGTGTCTCTCTTTATGTTCATATGTAGCTTGCTGACAAGCAGTACGTGTTTTTTTTGTTATGTTACACACTGAAAAGTGTTTATTAAATGTTTACGTGTTTGTCAAGCCGGTCCCAGCTTCCTCATTTCCTTAACAATTACAATGTTACAATGACATTCTTTTTAGAAATGCTTTTCATTAATAGAGGTTGAAAAACTGTTATGTACACCCAGGGTTGGGGAGTAACGGAATACATGTAACAGGATTACGTATTTAAAATACAAAATATAAGTAACTGTATTCCACTACAGTTATAATTTAAATCATTGGTAATTAAAATACAGTTACATTCAAAAAGTATTTTGATTACTGAAGAGATTACTTTGCATTTTATTGTCATTTGTTTCATTTAATATTTAGTCCTTTCAGATGGAAAACATTTATACATATAAATGATGTAATCCAAAGTGCATTTGAACAGCGGTGAAACACTTTCTTATGATGTGTTACATTCACACGAGCAGACAGAAGTAAGTTTGAAGTAAGTCTGGAGCAGAAGAAATAGAAATGAACCTTGTGTAAATTGTCAGCTTTATGCTAAGCTAAAATGCTATTTCTAGCCATTTTACATGCACATGTTACCAGGCACAAAATAAAAATAATTTCTTATGAATTTCTTATGATTTTCCATTTATATTGAGCTAATTTAGCTGAAACCTAATGCCTGTTTAACGTGCTCATTTCCTCTTTGTCAGTGTTGTTCCTCTTTAGTTAGATGCATCTATGCACCACAGAACTACTCTTCACTATCACACATTAGCTTGATGACTGTCTCATCTCATGCATTCTCTTCATCTTTTAACAAGTAATGATGGACCAGAATTTCTTGTGTATCAGCTTGTGTATCTTGTGTGGTAAGAGCAATTGATTTATTTTGTTTCACTTATATATTTTTAATTATTTTTTTTTTTCTTTACAAAACACCACTACCTCAGTCACATGATACATGGAAAGATTAATAAGTTATTTAAAGAGAGAAAAAAAAAAGCATAGCTTTGTAGAAATTAATTGAAAAAGCTCTTAAAGTTTTAGTTTAAATGTTGATATCAAGTTGTTCAGCATTCAAAGACATGTTCATGATACGACATATCAGGCACAGCAAACTTTTAGACAACCTTTTTATAACTAAAAACCACACAAACTTTTTTATAAAGTAGAACAGGGTTTTAATAGATTAGCGATAGAATTTACATCTCACATTAATTAAATATTTCAAATGGTTTACGCTTGGAGCAAAAGTGATATTTATAAAGAATGTGGTTCTTAAATTAGAAGCAGAATATGACTAATAATTACCATTGACATATTATTGTAGATAAAAAAAAAATGTCCTTATAAGGCAAGAACAAAATGCTTGCTATAATGTGAACTTCCTTTTTTTCCTCTCTGTTTCCGTCTCTCTCTCTTTCTTTCTCTCTCTCTCTCTCTCTCTGTCTGTCTGAGCATGATGTTTTTTCACACATCAAACATGAATTTTTGGGCGATGAAGTGCTTTGACTGCTTTTAACTGATCTATATATATTTAAGCAATATCACACGAGCAAGAGACCGATATGTCCCTACATCAGCACTGTTGTGATTTGGCCGCAGGCTGAGTACTGTAGGTAATCATAACCGTGATTTAGGGCAATATTGCACAATTGCGAGTGTGATATTGCTTACAGTTCAATGAACAAGTACATTTAAAAAAATTAGGAAAAACTGAGTACAGCCATAAAGAATGCATTTTTGCATAAAATTACTATCTTACGCCACGGATCAGAATCTACCATTGCTGGTTCAAAACAAATGATGCGTTCAAGCCTCCGCTAGTAATTAAAAAATGTCACTTTAGAAATAGCATCATGGCTTGGGCTGTTTCTAACAAGTTATTGGAGAAACAAGTATATGTGTGTGTGTGTGTGTGTGTGTGTGCTGTGTGTGAGAGAGAGAGAGAGAGAGAGAGAGAGAGAGTGACGGAGCATGTGCGATCACCTGTTGATGATGCTGTAGTCTGTTAGTGAGCTTTCTCAAGATAATGTAATTTTCGTGAAATTCATCCTATTTTCTTAGTGGAAAAATAGCAGTTCAAGCGGGGGTATTCCTCCCTATTTCACGGTAGCCGGTGCACAAGAGTCATTCGCTATAGAAACCGCAATGTCCTCCGCCATTTTGAACAGTATTTTCTCTCCGGTGTGGAAACTCCGGTAAGAGGTAAGCGCCTTGAGTTTGAGTAATTAATCAGTCTGTTGTGTCTCTCAGCTGTGATGAGCCTTTATGTTAAATTTGTTAGATTAAAGCCATTTAAAGCTATTTCCTAGCTTTAGTAATGTAGTAGTAGTAATACGAGCGATCACGAAGTGCTGTTGAATGTAAACACTGAGTGATGCTGACTCACTTCACGTCACCTGTCTCATGTTATACACAAAGATGGTCTTTTGCCTCCACCTGCTGGCTAAAATATGTCATGTTACAATATTAAATGTAAAGAGACAGATAGCTCTTAACACATCCACACTGCTCTTATACTTTATTTTGGAATGGCACGAACACAAGTGGAGTGATACAAAACGTCCAAGTGCTGATGGTGTGAGAGCATCGGTTCTCATGGGACGTCTCTCATCCAATCAGATTTGTGGACCGGAACTAACTGTTTTATATATATATATATATATATATATATATATATATATATATATATATATATATATATATATATATCTTAGCAATAAAGTACTCAAGGTTGTGCTAGTCTGTGAATATAGTGATGGCTAAAGGGTGTTCCTGCAGAACCAAAATGAAGACTTTTATTGGCACATTTCATCTCTGGATGTCCATAAAATGCAAGGAAACATCTACCAAAGTTTGACAGTCCAAAAGATGCATTTTGGCAGCATGAAAGTAATCCACATGACTCCAGTCGATCAATTAGTGTCTGCCGAACCGAATTAATATGTTTGTGTAAAAAACAAATCGATAATTAAAACGTATTAACTTAAAAAAAAATTGCTTCCTGTCAGCAGTCGACGAATCATTGCGTGATGCATGCTCAATGGTGCATTTACATGAGAAGTCGGAAGTGCACGCTTTGTTTACAACAGAGGAACGAACGCTGCGAGAGTAAGATCATTTTGAACAGCAATCCCGCACTGGCCGGAAGCAACAATTTAATGTTAAAATTGTTTCATTTGACCAACCTATCGATTTGCTTCAGAAGATATTAATTGATCGACTGGAGTCGTGTGGATTACTTTTATGCTGCCTAAATGTTATTTTTGGATCGTCAAACAGCCAGCAGCTGTATGAAACCAGTTTGCTTGCACTGTATGGACAAATAGAGGTGAAATCTGCTTCTACAAATCTTCATTTCTGTTCTGATGAAGAAGGAAAGTTATACACATAAGACATGGGTTAAAGGTAAATAAATCATGTGAGAATTTTAATTTTTGTTTGAACTAACCCTTTAAACAGTCTAATCTAATAGCAGAATGCAGTATATGTTTATTTACTTTAAATGATGAAGTTCTCCGCCTTGTGTTAGTCCGAAAGTTGAATGTTTATCGCCACGCCAGGGTTTAGAAGGCCATCTTCAGAAGAGTGTGCAAATTTGCACATTTTGCAATGCATGTGGTTATACCTTGAAACCCAAAATTCAAAGATTAGGACACTGTAAATCTGGTGTGTGTACATAGCTATAGGGACAAATTTGCACATAAAAGAGAGCAAAATTTGACAAAACCTCCATTTAGGAACATTTTGGCATGTCCTCATTTAATTAAAAAAAAAAAAGAAAAAAAAAAGGTTAAACAATGATTTTTTAAATTCTAACAATGCAAAAAGTTCTGTTATGGTTAGTTTATAGCATATATAGTTAGTGTTATATAAAACAATAGTTATCTATATGGTATGTCCCCATTTAGATAACTGAGCAAAAGTGTGTGTGTGTGTGTGTGTGTGTGTGTGTGTGTGTGTGTGTTCACTAGGCTGAAGATTTGAATTTACATTGTTGTTTCTTCAGTGCAATCAATAACACTATTGCAATTATTCCCATTCCGAAAAGGACTTAATTTCTATAAGAGTATGTCACAGTTCATTTAAAATATAATGTTTTTTCTAGCTCGTTCCATATGATTCCCTTCGGCTCTATTGCACATCATAAAACGTTGT
Organism: Myxocyprinus asiaticus; assembly: GCF_019703515.2. NCBI lineage: Eukaryota > Metazoa > Chordata > Actinopteri > Cypriniformes > Catostomidae > Myxocyprinus > Myxocyprinus asiaticus. The sequence goes on from NC_059375.1 coordinate 12,946,165, forward strand.
CCATAAATGTTTCAAACATGAACAAATAACTACAGTCTAAACATTTTACTTACTGTAAATGCTGAAGTTAGCAGTTAAGGGATTGTTTTGAGCTCGTTCCTCGATGCTAACTAACTGAATAATTGCTTATGGTTCGCACGTCGAAACCAACGTCTATGACTACACTGATAAAAGTTTAATTTATCAACGTTACATTTTAACAAATAATGGCAGTATAAGAGTGGTACTTCTTATGTGATGTGTTACATGTGCAAAGTCAGTTGGTATGGTTCTCAGATGTCTAAAGTGCAATTACCTATTTCTAAAAAAAATAAATAAATAGCAAACTAAGTTGCAGTTCATTTACATTGACCTCCCATATCATTTTGTAAATACACCCATGAATGGCCGCAGATAGCGCAAGTGCTCCCACCCATGGCCAGTTGCTGTGCACATTTTATCATATAGCGCTGAACCTAATGCAGGTATGAAAATAGGGCCCATAGTCCCTGACAGCTAAGGTTAATAGTTGACCTCATTGGTGCTGCACAGTGATATTCACAGTAGCTAGTTGAACAATTGTTTTGCAGCATAGTTGTTGCTATCATGTATTTTAGCATAGCTGGACCACTGAAAGGACCAATCAGCATCCATGGCTTTCCTTGAATATTGATTCACTTTTTTGTATTTCTGAACATTTTAGTGTTTCAATCAGTTATGGCATTCAACATTGATCCTGTTACATGGAGAAGTTTCAAAGGACCTTCTGAGAGCCCAAATGTTGCCTTTGGCTATAAGATAATACAGAGAGAATCATCAAGGTGAGAGCAACATAACCACTGATAATAAAACATAATCAGAATCAGAATCAGAATGAGCTTTATTGCCAAGTGTGCTTACACATACAAGGAATTTGTCTTGGTGACAGGAGCTTCCAGTACACAACAATACAAAAACAGCAACAAGACTTTTAAAAAATAATTAAAATTAAATAAAAAATAGATAAATATTGAAAAGAAAAAATAATGAAATTGATTTCATGGCTGAACCAAACCAGACAGTTTTTGAAGTGAAGAGGACAGACTCAATGACTGCTGAGTAGAACTGTATCAGCAGTGCCTGTGGCAGGTTGAACTTCCTCAGCTGGCGAAGGAAGTACAACCTCTGCTGGGCCTTTTTCGCAATGGAGTCAATGTGGGTCTCCCACTTCAGGTCCTGTGAGATGGTAGTGCCCAGGAACCTGAATGACTCCACTGCTGCCACAGTACTGTTTAGAATGGTGAGGGGAACAGTGCTGGGGGGGTTCCTCCTAAAGTCCACAGTCATTTCCACCGTTTTGAGCATGTTCTGCTCAAGGTTGTTTTGCTGTCAGACTGCCAGCTGTTTAACCTCCCTTCTGTATGCAGAATCATCGTCTTCTCAGATGAGGCCGATGACAGTGGTGTCGTCTGCAAACTTAAGGAGCTTGATAATGAGGTCCTTGGTGATGCAGTCGTTGGTGTAGAGGGAGAAGAGTAGTGGGGAGAGCACACATCCCTGGGGGGCACCAGTGCTGATTGTACAGGTGCTGGAAGTGAGTTTCCCCTGTCTCACTAGCTGCTGCCTGTCCGTCAGAAAGCTGATAATCCACTGACAGACAGACGTGGGAACAGAGAGTTGGTGTAATTTATTCCGGAGAATAGCTGGGATGATGGTGTTGAAAGCCGAACTGAAGACCACAAAAAGGATCCTTGCATATGTCCCTGTTCTGTCCAGATGTTGCAGGATATGAAGCGACCCCATGTTGACTGCATCATCCACAGACCTGTTTGCTCGATAAGCAAATTGAAGGGAATCTAGAAAGGGTCCAGTGATGTCCTTCAGGTGGGCCAACACCAGTCTCTCAAATGACTTCATGACCACAGATGTCAGGGCGACAGGTCTGTTGTCATTAAGTCCTGTGATTTTTGGTTTCTTTGGGATGGGGATGATAGTGGAACGTTTGAAGCAGCATGGGACTTCACACTGCTCCAGTGATCTATTGAAGATCTGTGTGAAGATGGGGGCCAGCTGGTTAGCACAAGATCTAAGACATGCAGGTGAAACGCCATCTGGGCCCTGCGCTTTCCTTATACTTTGTTTTTGAAAGATGCAGCTCACATCATCTTCACAGATCTTAAGTGCAGGTTAAGTAGCAGGAAGGCGGGAGGAGGGGGGTTGCAGGAGGTGTTGGTGTTTGTGTGAAGTGAAGGTCTGAGTGGGTGTGGGATGTGAGATTGGGCCTTTCAAATCTACAGTAGAACGCATTCAAGTCGTCAGCCAGTTGTTGGTCCACCACAGGGTTGGGGGTAGGAGTCCTGTAATTTGTAAGTTGTTTCATGCCACTCCACACTGATGCAGTGTCGTTAGCTGAAAACTTGTTTTTCAGCTTCTCAGAGTATCTTCTTTTAGCCACTCTGATTCCCTTATTCAGTGTGTTGCTGGCCTGATTGTACAAGACTTTATTCCCAACTCTTTAAGCATCCTCTTTGGCCTGACGTAGCTGCCTGAGCCATGGTTTGTCGTTGTTAAATGTAAAATAAGTCCTAGTAGGAATGCACATATCCTCACAGAAACTGATATATGATGTAACAGTATCTGTGAGCTCATCCAGGTCTGTGGCTGCAGTCTCAAAAACACTCCAATCAGTGCAGTCAAAGCAGGCTTGTAGTTCCAGCTCTGCTTCATTGGTCCATCACTTTACAGTCCTTACAACAGGCTTAGCAGATTTTAATTTCTAAACTAAATTTAATTAAAAACACAGTTTTACAGTTTGTGTGGCACCTACAAAAAGCACAATATGGCCTGTACTCACAACACTGCAGAGGTTCAAGTCCCACACATACCAGGCAAATATTGGTTTATATTGGATCCTCCTCAAATTTTGATAAGCTGTTATGTGATGAGAAGCCTTGTGGAAAGAAGTCTTGCAGAACCAGACTTGACCATTGACTCATAAAATCTGGTGCAATCATGCATCCCTGTATAGCTTCATCAGCCCCTCATACTTTTTCATTTAATTTAATAAATTAACTTTTCCTCTGTAGTTGATTCTAACACTTATTCTCACCTCTTTTGTCATAGAGTGATTGTGAGTGATCCTCTAATTCAGATCAACCAGGATAGAAGAGGGAACATTTATAGCTGTGCTGTCACACAACAAACTTGCTCACCATTGGACATAAATGGTATTTAGGTTTTATACAATGTATATAATATATAGTAATTAAAACGGCTTTAAAACATTATTTTATCAAAATAAAAAAAAAATAAAAAACTGTCTATGTGTTAACAAAGTGCCATCTGAAGCTGTCAACATGTCTCTTGGACTTTCCATGATTCAAGATCAAAGCTCTTCAAAATTGGCGGTAAGTTCTACCACAGAAAACAAATTACATTAATGAATAGAGCACACTATGAAGTACATCTTATGACTGTTTCACATTTACAAGTGGCCAATAAATATAATAGGCCAAATGAAATATACTGAATAAAACACTGACCAGAGAACCTACTTTATAAGAATAAACCAAGCCTTAATTTAATTTACCTACGTAAACTTAATTTAAAGCTTCAATTCCATCTCATCCAGATTTGTGGTCCAACCATTCCAAAGAACTGTCCAGGAGTCACTACCTACAATGGCATGTGCTTCATAAGTGAAAACAATGTGGTTAAACCACCTATACCAAGCTCTCTAAGAGGTAAATAAGATTATCAGCAAAGAGATTTTCTTTTTAGATTATTTATTTACTGTAATTAAATAATTTTCTTCTCTTTTGGTTTAAATATACTGCAGTTTTACTACATAAATGTATACATTGTGCTTCTCTCCACTTACAGATTGCTCTGGTCAGATTGATATAGCTTTTTTATTAGATGGCTCTGGGAGTGTAGGGCTGAACAATTTTAATACAATGAAGGGTTTTGTGGCAAATATGATTAAACGGTTTGCTGGGCGGGATGCACAGGCAGGCAGTGCCTTCGATATCAGTTCAATTAATTTGATACAAACTTTAAACTTATGATTTTTTATTTTTTTTATTTTTATGTTTTATAAACAGCTAAACATAATGGTTTCCTTCCATGTATAAAGGTCTGCTTTTTTCAATGCAGGGTGGCATCGAAAAGCACATAAGACTTTATCTCTCCTTGGTTTACAGTTTGCCATTGCACAGTACTCTAGGGATTGTTCCATTCACTACAACTTCAATCAGCTCATTCAAAAAAGCATGTGGGAAGCAAATGTGATGAATATAATATACATGAATGGGGGTAACACCTTGACTGCAAACGCCATCATACAAGTTGTGTAAGACCTGTTTATCAGTAATATAAGCTGAATATTTTTTTATTTAGTGGAGCACATTTCATGTAGCTAATGAACTGTACAATGTTATATGCTTTACAGGTGCAGTTTATAGGCCTAAATTAAAAACATAAAGCTTTAGTAGTGAAATATAACTGTTACAATGTTGATTTAAGTTAACAAGACACACAAAACAATAATTAAATCCTAGATTTTGGAAGAAAATGAGAGTGATACTTGAAAAAGCAAAGATCGCCACTAAGGTGCTTTAAGTGTTTTCCAGGGTGTTGCTATGTGGATGCTAAGGTGTTCTGAGTGTTTGTGAGCATGTTGCAATCAAATTTCTATGGTACTGGGTGGTTGCTAGGTGGTTGCTTACTATCCCAGGTTAAAAGAGCCCACCTTCATGGTATTCTGCCCCTAGATGTTCTCTGTCACTCTATTCTCTCCCTCAGTTTGGGGGATTTTTTTTTTCCAGTTTTATAGTCTGCCTGTTGAACAGTGTTTGTCCAATCTCTTAGGGAAGTAATAGCACAATTGTTTTCTTAAAAAAACCCATTGTTTTAGGAATCAATCATGCCTGTAACACAGATGGTACAGAACAAATTATACACCAAAGATAAACTCTTTAAAAACACTAATCAAATGAAATGTTTAATAAAATAATAATAATTATTAAATTATTTAATTAAAAAAATTTTAATTAAATATATCCAGTATTGAACAGCCTATAGCAAATACTCATCTGCCTAACCTATGTTTGTTGTTAAAAAGGCTGTTTTGCAATCCAGCCCTAGAATATGTTAAAATATGATTTGATTTCTGTTTCAAATAAGGAATAAATTGATCATATAATTAATTCATTTTCTTCAAGCATACTGCTCTTAAGCTTATAGCCACACTCTTAACTTGGTATTTACCTGTCTTATATTTTTATATGAATGTTCAATCAGAAATTATTCTTATCATCTGTTATGTAGTCTATTATCCCTAGTCCTCATGCTTATCTCTTGAAATGCCCAGGAAATATCTATTTACACTAGCTGGAGGGGCAAGACCATCAGCAAATAAAATCCTGCTTGTTGTTACTGATGGACAGTCACAAGATGGGCAACAACTGGCAGAAGCAGAATCACTGGCAATGGAAAAGAACATCATACGATTTGCGATTGGGGTAGGTGTTTTTTTTTCTGCTCATACAGAAGATATCAGAGGTTTCAATATTTAATTTGTATGTAGTCAAATTCTAAAATGATCTTTACAGTCCATGGGTTCAAACGAGTATAATAATTAGGGCTGTCAAATGAACCGTGTTCAGCAGCATGACATGCAAAGCTTTTAAAACTACTTTCAAAAGCATTTTCAGATTGTATTATTGGCAGTGCAAATAGGCACTCAGTTTATCCTTGTAAGGCTTATGATAATGATTGTGTATGCATCTTCTTTGACCTCATATTAACTGAGAAAATGCATAAAATAATTTTTCTTTTAAAAATTCATTTGTCGCACTGCAGGACCAGGGCAGTCTCTTATGCGAGGCATCATTGTAGGAACTTTTTTCTTGCACTTTGCAACATCACGGACAGATGATTCCGTCACAGGCTCAGCAATGAGAAAGAATTTCTATACTTAGAAATACATTATTATACTATCATATCTGTATTTAAGATCCCTTAGCCAACCCCATTTCATGAGTTCTCTGGTTCATATAGTCCTGCAGAGCATTAATGTAAACAGATTTGACATGCTGTCCATAACGAAGGAACTCAAGCACAGGACTGGGACTGAGCTCTGAGATTCCCCCTGGACTAACTGACTAAAGCAAGAAATAGACAATTATAAAATAATACTTGGTATAGGCATTATAAATGTGGAGATCGGGAGGAGGAGGAATGCCAGAAGAATCATCACCGGTGTGAGGGAAGCAGCTGCTTATACTGTATATCCTTGTAATACGATTGGCAGGCCTAGATGAAGAAGCTCCAACTGAATTTATGTTTAGAACTTACCAATTATAAACTATAAAATAACTAAACTAACCAATTATCAACTATTTAAAAACTGTAACAGACATCTACATTTAGTGACAATAATTTTAGTAACATTACAATACATTATAGATTATATATAATATATAATATAGAACATTATTAGTTAGTGTAGGTATTAGTTAAAACACTTGTGATAAATTAACCACAACATGCAACCGCAACTTTTATTGAAACTCAGCAATTTTAAAAATGGCTAAAATGGAAAAAGTGGATGTTAACATTATTTTTTTGATAATATTATTAAATTAATATATCCCCAAGACACACCAACAACAGCAACTTTGAACCTCTTTTTGAACCTCAATTATGCTATTAAATATGCTAAATACAATCATTAGGTAAAGTTAATATCTCTGTTTTGTTCACTAGGTTGGCAATGCTTTTGATTATACCAGTGCAAAAGAGGAGTTGAATAAAATTGCTACTGATCCAGATATTGATCATGTGTTCAAGGTGACAGACTTTAATGCACTGAACAGTATTCTTCAAAAACTAGAAGAGAACATTATTGCCATTGAAGGTAAGTGGGCAGCTCAAGAGTTAAAAACAAACAAACAAACAAAAAACAATGGCACTTTAGCACTGCTTTCATTATTACTTAATTTTTGTATTATTATTTTAACTTGTAATGACTGCATTCATTTCCCCAATTTCAAATGACTTTGGCAGCATAGATATGGTCTAAAGTATACAGTATTTAAGTTCAGTAACTCCTGTTGCTTTGCTACAGGAACCCAAACATCTGGTGATTCCTCCAGAATGGAGTTTGCACAGGATGGATTCAGCACAGCTTTCACATCATATGTAATATAAACGCATAAATTATATTTGCCTACAAAACTAATTTTAAACATTTAAACATAAGCCTTTAGATAAACATTGTGTTAAGGTTACATTTAACATACATTTAGTCAAGTGTCTCCAAAGTTTAGACTCGTAGTGTATGTGTAAAATATATTATTGTTAAGGGAATCTACAGTAGATTTATCACTTGATACATAAGTGCAATAATCCAAATTCAGTTATAGTTCTGTGTTTTTTTTTTTTTTTTTTTTTTTTTATTTAGGGAAGTGTGTTACTGAGTGCTGTGGGAGCTTACCAGTGGAAAGGTGGATATGAGGAATATGTATATGATTCCTTTCAATCAGGCAGTGAACATGACAGTTATTTAGGTGAGTCTTTTTTTTTTTTTTTTTTAAAACACACTCTAATTAGAAATAGAAGACATGTATTGAAGCAACTTTATTTTTTTATGCAGAACAGACAACCTGTTGAACTATTACATTTTGTCTTAAGGTTATTCAATGGCTATTGCAACACTGTCAGACATCCACTTTGCAATTCTGGGAGCACCAAGATACAAGCACCAAGGTCAAGTCATTGTTTCAGTACTCAGAAGCAGTTTGGATAAACTGATGCTGGATCCCCCTAAGGTTGTTCACTCATATTTGTGTCACACAATGATGTCAAAACCATACATAAAACACAATAACATAATTTACAACTCACTCTCATAAGCAAATGTCACTGTAGTGACATTTATCCTGCACTACCAAAATGTTAAATTTATAGCACCTTTTTTGGGGGGATTCTTTTACTTTGCACTATGCTAAACTGCAAATGATAGCCTAAATCATTTACTCCTTGCTTTATCATTTATTTTTCATTTTTTTTGTCGTGACTCGTGGGAAACAACAGATGTTTTCTGAATATCCGAGCTGTGGCTCAAATGATAAAAGCAACATAAAAATGTAGGGCTTTACTGGTTGTTTAGATCAGTGTTACTATCAGAAATTATTAATAATTATTTCTGTAGTTATTATTAATATTTAAATTAATTAATTGGATCTAACTCATTAAAACCTCATATGGGGCTCCAGCAAATGTAGTGTGCTACGTTTAGGAGCAAGTTTGGTTATTATCAATAATTAATAATTTTCAAAGATAATTATTAATTATTAAAATCAATAAAACATTGATGAGAATCAATGTTAGCTTTTTAAAATCCTTTAAATCAACAATTATCAAAGATAATCATTAATTGTTAACATCGATGAAACGTTTATTAAAATTAACACTAGCTTATTGATCATTCAAATTCAATCATCAAAGATAATTATCAATTATCAAAAATCAATAGAATATTAATAAGGATTAACATTGACGGGGCACCACCCTGGAATCAGGGACTAATAACCAGATAGTAAAACAGTCTCAATATTAGATTGTTTTCTTAGGAAAATCGACATCCGAAGAATATTGATTTTCAGGAAAAAAACAATGAATGAAGGTTTGAATCCGAGCACTACATCCGGTCAGCATGACATAGGTGTATGCAAAACAAACCAAAACACTTCTCTTTGTAATATAAACAAAGTTTATTTATGCAGTAATATCAATTAATAATTAATACAATGCAGTCAATAAACTTCCGACTTACAACTACAAACTAAACAGTGATATGATTAGATATGGAAACAAAAAATAATCCTATAGCACATAAGGTGTGTGGGTGACAGTGTGTGTGTGTGTCAGTGTGGTTAGTGAGAGAGAGAGAGAGAGAGAGAGAGAGATAGAAGTGACAGCCTTAAAGCTGATTTCTCGATCGTGGGAGAGAAAGTTCGTAGATCTTAGTTCATCGCTCAGAGACGCGGTGGACAGCTCGTAAACATTTGACTCTTTAATGGATGAACTCAGTTGCGGTCTCACCCGCGATGGCGAAATTGCACAACAATCCAATTTAGTTGGACCACAATACAGCAAAACAAAATCGTGATAATTAATACCCTGAGTATTAATAATGAGCGGACATGGCGATCCGTAAACTGTACAAGCAAAAACCTTGAAACACAAGAATAACACACTATAATATTCTATCTCTGCCCAGACGTAAACCTCTTACTTGAATCGCATGAGGACACAGGTAGAATGTGTTTTCCTCCGTCCTTTAACTCTGACCCGGTTCCTTGAGTCTCGGGTGATGACGGGAGGCCGTTTCCTCGCTCTGTCGGCGGGCGGTACGGCTGTTGATTGTCGGCGGGCGGTACGGCTGTTGATTCTCGGCGGGCTGGCGGAGAACTCAGAAATGTCGACTTGATTGAAGATGGAAGAGAAATCTTTAATCTCTTCACTTCTGTAGGCAAACGGATGAAGATGCGAATTGCTTGGCGGTCTCCTTCGGATCCATTAGAGTGTTCGGTTGAACACAGAGTAATCTCAACTCGTCCAGCGAGATGGAGATTGTATGGCTACAGTTTCAAGTCGGACGTTACTTCTTTGTGCCACGAGGTTGCACCTGAGAGCAGCAAAGAGCTACGTCTATATTCGGTGAACAAAGTTGCTGGAAGTAAATCTCGAAAAAATTTCAGAGGTATTTCAACTCCTGATGATGTCATGTTTGAGGGACATTCTGTTGTGTGCCTCATCCAATAGGAGTTGAGAGTTCGATCCTTTAGTGAGCAAGGCTTCATGGATTTGTAGTCTGTTTTGGACTCCCTTTGTTTGATTTTGGTGTGATTTTTATCAGTAAGATTTACGACTTAGAAGGTGGGGGCTTGAGTTATGTTTTTACGACTATGTTAGGCCTGCCTTTGTCTTCTATCTGAATACATGAGGCCCAACAAAAACAATCAAAAATGTCATCTATTTCATTTGTGTGCAATATTGCAAGTCTTCTGAAGACATATGATAGCTTTGTGTGAGGAACAGACTTAAATTTATATTGGTAATGTCATGCTTTTTTTCTAATTTTATTTTCTAATGTTTTTAATGTAAGTTTCTAATTTTATTATCCCTGAGGTCGACTTATAATGTTAGTAAATTTTTTTGCACAAAAAACAGTCAGTATTTAGTCATACTGTATATGATCATTTTAAACCCTGCTTCTGGCCTTCTGACAGAAAGGCTCGGTTTTTGGCTCTTTCCGCTTAAAGACCTTAATGTAAATGCCCACTGTTATGATTGTCCAACATTGCACAACCCCTCAAATAAAGTCACAAATGTTTAAAACTCATTCAGAAGAAAGAATTAACCTACTTCACAACAACAAAAAACAACACTCATTGAGCACTTTATTAGAAATAAAGTTCCCAATGTGGTCTTCTGCTGTTGTAGCCCATCTGCCTCAAGGTTCACCGTGTTGTGCATTCTGAGATGCTATTCCTGCTCACTACAATTGTACAAAGTGGTTATCTGATTTACATAGCCTATCTGCCAGCTTGAACCAGTCTGGCCATTCTCCATTGTGCTTTCTCATCAACAAGGCATTTCCGTCCACAGAACTGTCACTCACTGGATGTTCTGAGTAAACTCTAGAGACTGCTGTGCTTGAAAACCCCAAAGAGATCAGCAGTTACAGAAATACTAAAACCAGCTTTTCTGGTACCAACAATCATGCCAGGGTCGAAATCAATGAGATCACATTTTTTCTCCTTTCTGATGGTTGATGTGAACATTAACTGAGGCTCCTGACCTGTATCTGAATGATTTTATGCATTGCACTGCTGCTAAATCGCATAATAAAAAGTTCCTAATGAAGTACTCAGTGAGCGTATATTTCAGGGTTTGCACATTACACACATCCAACATGAAATAACAAAAGCAACAAAGTCAGTGAAACACATTCCATCTGAATGTATCAAACTGTTTACTTAAGCCAAGCTGCTCTATAAACCAAAAATACACTATACTGCCAAAAGTATTCGCTCACCCATCCAAATAATTGAATTCAGGTGTTCCAATCACTTCCATGGCCACAGGTGTATAAAATGAAGCACCTAGGCATGCAGACTGCTTCTACAAACATTTGTGAAAGAATGGGCTGCTCTCAGGAGCTCAGTGAATTCCAGCGTGGTACTGTGATAGGATGCCACCTGTGCAACAAGTCCAGTCATGAAATTTCCTCGCTACTAATATTCCACAGTCAACTGTCAGTGGTATTATAACAAAGTGGAAGCGATTGGGAATGACAGCAACTCAGCCACGAAGTGGTAGGCCACGTAAAATGACAGAGCGGGGTCAGCGGATGCTGAGGCGCATAGTGCGCAGAGGTCGCCAACTTTCTGCAGAGTCAATCGCTACAGACCTCCAAAGTTCATGTGGCCTTCAGATTAGCTTAAGAACAGTGCGTAGAGAGCTTCATGGAATGGGTTTCCATGGCCGAGCAGCTGCATCCAAGCCATACATCACCAAGTGCAATACAAAGCGTCGGATGCAGTGGTGTAAAGCACGCCGCCACTGGACTCTAGAGCAGTGGAGACGTGTTCTCTGGAGTGACGAATCACGCTTCTCCATCTGGCAATCTGATGGATGAGTCTGGGTTTGGTGGTTGCCAGGAAAGCGGTACTTGTCTGACTGCATTGTGCCAACTGTGAAGTTTGGTGGAGGGGGGATTATGGTGTGGGGTTGTTTTTCAGGAGCTGGGCTTGGCCCCTTAGTTCCAGTGAAAGGAACTCTGAATGCTTCAGCATACCAAGAGAGTTTGGACAATGCCATGCTCCCAACTTTGTGGGAACAGTTTGGGGATGGCCCCTTCCTGTTCCAACATGACTGCGCACCAGTGCACAAAGCAAGGTCCATAAAGACATGGATGAGTGAGTTTGGTGTGGAAGAACTTGACTGGCCTGCACAGAGTCCTGACCTCAACCCGATAGAGCACCTTTGGTATGAATTAGAGCGAAGACTGTGAGCCAGGCCTTCTCGTCCAACATCAGTGTCTGACCTCACAAATGCACTTCTGGAAGAATGGTCAAAAATTCCCATAAACACACTCCTAAACCTTGTGGAAAGCCTTCCCAGAAGAGAGTTGAAGCTGTTATAGCTGCAAAGGGTGGGCCGACGTCATATTAAACCCTATGGATTAAGAATGGGATGTCACTGAAGTTCATATGTGTCTAAAGGCAGATGAGCGAATACTTTTGGCAATATAGTGTATATATAAACAGCCATAATTATATGAGACATTCATGAATGAAACTGGTTACTTATAGTTTTGCGGTCGAGTCCTTAATCTATAAGTAACATTTCCTTTGATCACAAGCAATCCATGCTGTAATCAGCCACACAAACAAATGATCCACAATGAATTGTGCCTCATACACAGATATAATCCTGCACTGATGTGATCAGGAACTGTTAAACTAAAGTTTCTTAATCTTTTCTGATGTTGGGATGCTTCAACAGAGGCCAAAAGAGAGATGCTGGTCTTCACAGTCATGACATTCATGTCTGTATACAAAAAGGTGGGTACGTGGTCCTTTCACCTGTGCTGTGGAATGGAGAAGAGCAAGATGCATTTTTAGAAGTTGAACGTATTTTTTTCTTAAAACGTGGCACACATTGCTGGGAACGCATCAAAACGGTAAAAGACGTCCATCAAGTGCATGTTTACTTAAACCAACAAGTAAAAAATAGCGAAGTTGGGAGCAAGAACACATCTAGGATGCATTTATACTCCAAACAACAAAACGCAATGCAGCCGAATGAAACAGAATGGGGTCTCCTTTTAAAAGTTATAACTTGACACAGCGTCTTTTAAGTGGCACAAGAAAATGACAATGGTCAAAAATGTCTGACAAGTGCATTTTTATATACAACAATAATTTAAAATAGTCCAGATGGGCACAAGAAGATGTCCTGTGTTATTCTCCTTTGGTGTTCAGGAATAGTTAGTAAGCCACTAGGCCAATCTGTCCTAATCTGTGTAAAAGTAGGCATTGATGTTGTTGCTGTCGAGGTGGCCATTAATTAATGAGCCCCCTAGTTACGTAAGGTAACCACGGAAGTAGCCTTTTTTGCAGCTTGGTTTCAATAAATGCTTGTTTTGACTTGAGGAGGAAATTTTGAGTTGCCTCCACACACATCATGTGTGTGCTCCAAATTTGGGCCAGTTTAGTGATCTTGTGGATAACAGTTTTTGAGCAGCTCTCTTTGATTTATTTGACCACCTTGTCTCACCTTGTCGGCTGCTGTCTGTTTCTGCACCATAGAAATAGGATACGTGGTCTGTCCAAAGAAAAGTCTCCTTACCTGCTAAAATCCAAAAATGACCTGACAACTGGGTGTCAGTACGTTCTTTGAGAAGTTGACTCTGTGACTCAAATGCTCCAAATGCGTAAGCAAGAGGTCCCTGTGTTTGCAAGCTTGTTCCTCTCACTGTGCAAAAAGCAACCAGTCAAGGTAAATCAGGATGTGAACTCTGTCCAGCCTCAGCAGGGCGGGCGCCATGTGGACACATTTCGTGAACATACAAGGAGGAATTTTGAACTTGTAAACAGTCCCCTTGGGTGCGAATCTAAAGAATGGCCTGTGGTGAGGGGCTATATGTACATGAAAGTAATCGTCTTTGAGGTCGATCGACATAAACCAGTCCATAGGACATACGTAGGACAAAAATCTGTCTCTGAGTAACCATCTTGAACAGAGACTTTGCGAGTGTCCAATTCAAGCACCTCAAATTTAAAATGAGACATAATCCGGCATCCTTTTTGATGAGTAGGAAATAGAGGCTGTAAAATCCGCTCTGAGCATCATCCGCCAGTATCGTCCGTATAGCATCTTTTAACGGGGAGACTTATTATCTCTGAACAGAGAACCAGAGCATCCCGCACCATTACAGTGGAGGAAATAAATCCATTGAAATGAGGTGGCTGCCTGGCAAACTGTAGCACATAGCCATGCAGGATTGTTCTTAGCATCCAACTGGAAATGCCTGAAAGGCCATGCCATACATCCACGTAGTGAGCCAGAGGCAATTTTTATTGCATCAGGTCCTGCTGCTTTTATTGGTTTGTTTGATTGGGTTCAAGTCTGGGCTCTGGCTGGGCAACTCAAGGACATTTACAGAGTTGTCCCTAAACCAGTTTTTGCATTGTCTTGGCTGTGTGCTTAGGGTCATTGTCCTGTTGGAAGGTGAACCTTTAGCCCAGTCTGAGGTCCTGAGTGCTCTGGATCAGGTTTTCATTAAGGATATCTCTGTATTTTGCTGCATTCAGCTTTCCTTCAACCCTGACCAGACCCCAGTCCATGCCACTTAAAAACCACCCCCACAGCATGATGCTACCACCACCATGCTTCACCATTGGGATGGTGTTGTGCAGGTGATGAGCGGTGCCTGGTTTCCTCCAGACATCATGATTGGAATTGAGGCCAAACTGTTCAATCTTCATTTCATGAGACCAGAGAATCTTGTTTCTCAGTCCTTTAGGTGCTTTTTTATGTCTCTTCCACTGAGGAGAGGCTTCCATCTGGCCACTGTGCCTTTAAGCTCATATTGGTGGAGGGTTGCAGTGATGATTGTCCTTCTGCAAGTTTCTCCCATCTCCACACATGATTGCTGGAGCTCAATCAGAGTGACCATTGGGTTCTTGGTCACCTTTCTTACCAAGACCCTTCTCCCCTGTTTGCTAAGTTTGGCCAGGTAGCCAGCTCTAGGAAGAGTCCTGGTTGTTCCAAACTTCTTCCATTTAAGAATTATGGAGGCAACTGTGCCCTTGGGAACCTTCAATGCAGCAGAATTGTTTTGTAGCCTTCCCCAGATCTTTGCCTTGACACAATCCTGTCTCTGAGCTCTGCAGGTAGTTCCTCTGACCTCATGGCTTGGTTTTTGCTCTGATATGAATTTTCAGCTGTGAGACCTTATATAGGTGTGACTTTCCAAATCATGTCCAATTAATTGAATTTGCTTCAGGTGGACTCCAATCAAAGTGTAGAAACATCTCAAAGATGACCCAGAGAAATGGGATGCACCTGAACTAAATTTCAAGTGTCATAGCAAAGGGTCTGAATACTTATGTAAATGTGATATTTCAGTTTTGTTTTTTGTGTTTTATAAATTTGCAAATAATAATCAAATATCAGATTTTTGCTTTGTCATTATGTGGTATGGAGTGTAGAATGATGTGAAAAAAAATAATTTAAGCATTTTAGCATAAGGCTGCAATATAAAAAAAAACTGAAAAAATGAAGGGGTCTGAATACTTTCTGAATGCACTGTAAACAAATGGATCCCTGGAACCATCTTGGAAGGTAACTAAATCTCTGCGGGGACATACAGAGATGATCCGGATCCTCTTGGTGGCCAGAACGAACATATCCGTGGGCTTTGGTTCCTGCTTCATGGCGGTGGCATCAGGAACACTACTCTGGGTTGGCGGGATGCTTTCCACTGGGACAAGGGGCCTTGGGCCCACAATCTTGCATCTGGGTCAAGGCCACTGGCACCACACCAGAGGCTTCTTCTTATTAGGTGGCGAGGCAGATAGCAAGTCGGAGGTGCTACAGAACCCCCAGCGACTGCTTCTGAGCCACTGAAACTTTTCGATGAAGGTACTGATGGCATTGATACACCAGGCCTCTAACAGCACAGATTTGTCCCTGTCATGCATCTCTGACTAATTAAGCTAGAGATGGCATTCCACAGACACCAGGCTACCCATCGACCTGCCGATGGCTTGGGCAGAGATTTTGATAGCCTGGAGAGCCAAGTCAGTGGTGTGGTGCAGCTCCATGAAGGGCTCGGGGTCTGGGCCATTCGTGTCCATTTCCAAGAGCAGGTCAGCCTGGTAAGCCTGCAGCACCATCATGGTGTGCAAAGCTGAGCCAGCCTGACCTGCCACTCCATAGGCCTTGCCCAAGAGCATCCATGTCACTCTGCAGGGTTTGGATCAGTGCCTGGTCTTCCACACGGGGTAGAGGAGTGGCACATGGGGGCCGCTACCACCTCTTCCATCAGGGTAATTGCAGTATACCCATGCTACTCAGGTACAGTGTCATGTAGGCTGCACCCCCTAAGACAAGCATTCACGCAGTGTACGGTGAATGCTACATCTTGGTGAGTTGTTTGCACAGCTCGGGGAAGAACGGCACCAGTTGGCGAGATACAATAAAAAGGATAAAACTGATCATCGAGCCAAAAACAATCGGGGGCACTCGGAGTGGGCCACTTTAATTTGAGGTTCTCAACTGCCTGAGATAGTACCTGGAACAGCTCAGCTTCAGAGACTAATGCACAGTCTTCCTCTCCTCTGAGAGAAATACCAGCAAGCTCATCATGTGTCCTGGCCTCACCTTCAGACACCTTAACGGACCTATAATCTGAATGTGACGGAGCCCTGTGTGCCAAAAGCTGGACACAGATTATCACGGGCATAATCCACAGGCAAAGACACTTGAGGGGGAGGTGAGGAGGCACGTGAGTCTGGCGCTGGTGAAATTTCCTTCTCAAACTCTCCAAGCTCATCATCCCGCCCTTGCACGCCTCCCTCATGCGGTCCCTCGGGAGCCACAGAAGAAGTCTGGGTGGAGGGGAAGGGACCGGCATCGTCTCCCAGAAAGAGGATGACCCGAGAGTGAAGCGTTTTGTTCGCAGTGAACGCAATCCGTCTCACTGCACAATGCCTCCGGCTTGGCCCAGACATAGAGCACAGTGCTTGTACCTGTCAGACAGGGGGATAAACTGCTCACAAGGTGGGAAACAATTGTGAAACTTGATCTTGAAAAAGACATTGTTAAGCAAACTGCTCTTTTATGCTTATGTACAGCAGACAAACACACGCAAAATTAAAATTGCTATGATTCTAAAGAGTTCAGATTGATTATTCTGATATACTCCCATAGCGTCAGCTACTGATGAAGTGACCAACTTGAAAAGGAGCCAAATACATCAAACAATGCTGATGTATTGCTGGCAACTTTAAAATAAAAGTCACACATCTCCTAGTGAAATCTACTGGCCACTAGGGGAAAATCATAAACTGTACATTATGATCAATGGTAACTTCTCAAGCCAATTAGCTTTCAGTATCATGTTAGTATGTCTTCAAGCCCGCTTGATTATGAAATCTAATTTTTGTAAGGATCTTTCAACACAAGTGAATGTCTGAACACCAGGGTCATATAAAAATTTAACTCAATAAAGGAGTGGCGTTGCTCATCACAGTGCTGAGTAGATGTTAGATAGAATGGGGCCCTCCATTCATATATAAATGTCTGTATTGTTCATAGTCTGTTCGTGGCACTGAGTGATTTTTTCCGTTTATCTGCTACATTGACAAGTGTTGGGTTGGTGATCGGAAAGATCCTAACACAGCATTAATTATCAAGTCTATTTTTAAGATATCAGGGACAGAATATCTGTGTACAGGAGGATAAGTATTAGCTAAATGATATGATAATAAAACCTACTGGAATATTTCATTGGCTTCATTAATAGTGATTTGGAGCCTCCTCGCCACTGATGTGTATTCATCTGCATGGGCACCTTCAGGATTTCATCTCAGGGTGACACAGAGAGAAGCATTTGTACAGTTTCTTGAGTATATGTAGCATTCATGAAACTACTGAATAAGCATTTCTAAAAGGCTGTTTAGACCGAATTAGTTCTTACGCTAAAAATGCCAGGCGCAGAGCAGTGAATAAAGGCAGAGCACAGGTGTCTCGAGACGCCTGTGTAACAGTTGATGTTCTTTTTAAATTGACAAAAGGACGTTAAAAAAGGCGGCTCTCCTGTGCAAGATGCTTAAAACACAGTGATAAGCGGTGCAGAGGTTCGTCTAGCACGTTTACATAGGAAAACAATTAAAATTAGCCCTATAACTGTCTTTCTAAGCCATAACAGCTGACTTAGTCTTATTTGAAGCTTTTAGTATGTTTAGTATGTCAATTTAAAATCACCTTGCTTTGTGGGGCCCTCTGGTGGCGTGGTGACTCTAAGCTTATAGCTAGAAACAGCCCTTGTTCTTAAGTATCCCCATACTGTTTTACTGAGTGAGAAACCACTCCAAATGATTCAGTGAGAGAGTGGTCAGAACTCATCAAACTGAATAGCGAATAGATCCATGTGGTTTTGCTAAACCTACAGGCCACCTCACTGACAAGAACCAACTTTAACAAAGATAAAGAGTTATCCACTAATCGAGCATAGCTAACTCTGATTCTACACAGCCAACAGAAATATGGGACACACATCATGATTGCTGGAATATTGTTAGTCAGGGAACATTTTTCTCAGATGAGTTAGAGCGCTCAAGGTATGCACAGTGCATACAGCCATACAGCTGCAGGCACCACTGTTTATCTGTATCTCTATTTCATTTGTCTATTTCAAGTTGATCATTTGCTTTATTTTATTTAATTTTTTCCCAAAATAAACCTATGAACAGCTTATTTATAGTTGTATATTCACATTAAGCAAGGACAGGAAAAGTTTTTTAACACAGAAAAAAAAGCACACATCACCATTAATGAGGCCTGGTTGCAAGAAACCCCTTAGGCTAAAAAAAAAAAAAACTCTTAGTGACAATACCCTTACAATTATAACTAAGGGTTTTCTTAACTTAAGGGGTATCTTGCCAGGGCCAGTAGGCAGCGAGATGAAGCAGTGAGGCGCAGTGTTCTAACCAGATGTAATGTGAAAAGATTCCAGCCATAAACACATTTTCTGTCCACACAAAACTACTGCATAACGCAGCACAATCACCGACAATCAGAAGATAGTTCATGTTTAACGTAGGCTATGCTACAGAAATCAATGTACACTGAATTTTTATCTTGTAATGAAGTTGACAGAATATGTTTGACAGGTATGGTATACTGCATAAGGAGGTAATATCTGTATGAAGTTTTAAAAAACAAAAACAGGCTTTTATAATTCTCATTCAAACTGGTGTGTAACGTTGCAAATAACAGACAGTAGATAAAATCTGTACCTCCCTCATCTTTTCTCAGCCTCAGATTGGGTCATACTTTGGAGCTGAGGTGTGTGTGGTGGATTTAAACTCGGACTCCAACACAGACCTCTTGTTGGTTTCAGCACCAACATATACAGAGGCTGACCGAGAGGGCAAAGTGTTTATTTACTTCTATTCCCGACGGGTAAGTGATGGAGAAAAAAGGGTTAAGAATATGTTGACATTTGACAAAAAAACAGTTCCCTATCTGTCACTCACTCGAAGTTATGTCAATGTAGTGACACTAGGGGTCACTCTTGGGAGCCTGAGACACCTCTGGTCTTTGATAAAAAGCCAATGAAAACTGGCGAGTGGTATTTGCATACCACTCACCCGGACATACGGGCATAAAAGGAGCTGGTATGCAACCACTCATTCAGATTTTCTCTTCGGAGCCGAACGGTCGATGTTTACTGAGCTGACTGTTCATTCACCTCTGCTGGATCTGACAGCGCATTTCAACGGCTTCTCCCTCTCCTGCACTGGTGCAATGCAGAGAACGCCCCTGGGTGCTTCGGCAGAAATAAGGGAGTATATTTCTCTAAAAGAGTATAATTCTCTAAAAGAGCGGCACACACGGAACATCTTTTTAAAGATGCCTTTCCGTTTGTGTGTTATTCCTGGTTGTGGTCATAATCTCTCAACTTCTGATGGTCACGATCACTGTCTTTTGTGTCTGGGCGCGACCCATGCAGAGACAGTGTTCGTGGATGGATCATGTACTCATTACGAAAACATGACCATGGCAACATTGCAGTCGTGGCTTGCTCCCCGCTTCAGTCCTTCTACTACGGGTATGAGGCCAGCGTGGCTAGCACTGGGGGCGATTTGGGGACCCCAATGGGACCACCTCTGCCGGGTATCCCCCCACGGACCTCCCATTCCTCAGCACGCTCATCTGCCCCAATCGGGCTTCCGGAAGAGTCTGCCAGCTCATCTCACAGCGAGTTCAACCTCTTGTTCGGAGCCTGCAAAGCTGATGAGCTCTCGAGCGCAGCATTGGAGAACAGGCACGTCCAGTCATACGCGGAAGACTCAGCTGGGCTCCCCCCCGGTACGGTCACCCAGTCACAGGCTAACGAGAAAATGACGGACAAGCTTTCCCGGGCACCGCTCACAGCCACACCCCGCTCCAGTTCCTTTCTTCCTGGAAGTGCACGAGGAGCTGACAAGGTCGTGGGAGGCACCTTTTACTGCCTGGCCCCGATCTTTCAGCTCCCACACCCTCACTACCCTCGACGGTGGGGCGGCCAGGGGCTATTCAGCAATTCCCCCGGTGGATAAGGCGCTCGCGGTGCACCTATGCCCGCAGAGCACCACCACCTGGCGCGGGCACTCAAAGCTCCTGTCCAAGACCTGTAGGTTTACATCGTCCCTGACGGCCAAAGCCTATAGTGCCACTGGACAAGCCGCCTCCGCCCTGCACGCCATGGCTCTCCTGCAGGTCCACCAAGCCAAGGCGCTAAAGGAACTGCATTTCCGCCCCGGGATTGATGCAGGAGCTGCGCTCGGCGACTGACCTCGCTCACCGGGCGTGAAGGTCATGGCGTGGTCTCTTGGGCAGGCAATGTCTACCTTGGTGGTCCAGGAGTGCCACCTTTGGCTCAACCTGGTCGAGATGGGAGAGGCCGACAAGGCACGGTTCCTTGCTGCCTCCATTTCCCAGGTTGGCCTATTCGGCGACACTGTCGAGGACTTTGCCCAGCAGTTCTCGGCAGTGAAGCAGCAGACGGAGGCTATCCGGCACATCCTGCCCCAGTGCAGCTCAAGATCCCGCACCCCACCTGCTCGTCGCCAAGGGCGTCCACCTGCGGTGACTGCACCGGCTCCGCCGCAGCCCGCCCCTTCGGCCCGGCCCCAGCGTGGAGCCCACCGCAGGAAGCAGACGCCACCCGTCTAACGGCCGGCCGCCAAGAACCCGCAAAAGGCTTTGAAGCACCCCTGAGACGGGTGACCCAGGGATGATGAAACCCCATGCTTTGGAGCTGTTAAACAGACCACTCCATCCCCCGGTGGAGGGCCAGGAGGAGAATCTTTTGTTGCCTTTTCATTTAATTTCACTGCATTCCCAAGTGGCTGCGGTACCCAAGAGTTCAGAAAAAGAGTGGTTTCCTTGTTCCCTGGGTCACATACCCGGTGTGCACGGCTGTCATCACGACCACCGTCCACCATTCCATTCTGGCAGGTTTGGCGCTCCAGCGGCGGTCTCCCCACCCCTGCGCACCCAGCTATGGCACAAAACTGCCCCCGATGTGACAGTCTCCATGGGTCACGAGGACAGGCCTCTACCTCCCCCATCCCAGGCTGTTCCAGGGTGGTCACAAGGAGCCAGGTAAGTGCTTCGATGTTCCTGAACTCAGCATGGCCACCCCGCCGTGAGGCCCCACCCGCTGGTATGTCCGACGAGATTGTCCCCTTGGTCCCCCTCGCCCGGAGCTTGGACACGTGGCTTGCACTTTCCAACCCGTCACAATGGCTGATCCGGACCTTCTGACTCGGCTACGCGATTCAGTTCGCCAGGCATCCGCCCAGGTTCAGCGGTATACACTTCACCTCAGTGAAGAGCAAGAATGCTGCTACCTTGCGCACGGAGATCGCTACCCTCCTACGGAAGGAGGCAATAGATCCTGTCCCTCTGGCCAAGATGAAGAAGGAGTTTTACAGCCCCTACCTCACTGTACTAAAAAAAAGGTGGTGGGTTGTGGCCAATCCTAGACCTGCAAGTACTGAACCGGGCTTTACACAGACTCCCTTTCAAGATGCTGATGCAAAAACGCATTCTAACAAGCGTCCGGCATCAAGATTGGTTAGCGGCAGGACGCGTACTTCCACGTCTCAATTCTACCTCAACACAGACCCTTCCTGTGGTTTGCATTTGAGGGTCGGGCATATCAGTACAAGGTCCTCCCTTTCAGCCTGTCCTTGTCCCCTCACATCTTCACGAAGGTCGCAGAGGCAGCCCTTGCCCCGCTAAGGGAAGTGGGCATTCGCATCCTCAACTATCTCGACAATTGGCTAATCCTAGCTCACTCTTGGGATGTGTTGTGTGCACACAGGGACCTGGTGCTCTCGCACCTCAGCCGACTAGGGCTTTGGGTCAACTGGGAAAAGAGCAAGCTCCTCCCAGTTGAGAGCATCTCTTTTCCTTTCACCTCCCCTGAGCTGAAGACGTGCACTGTTAACTCCCAGTTGTGTTCACAAACTGTGTTCCCTGGATGATTTCCATCCGAGCCCTGTGGCAGACGAGTTTGCGGAGAAACTCGCTGCCGGCTCAGTACACGTGCTAACTAAACCCTGTACTGGGGTAGGTGCTTCGCATGTGGTGGTTCCCCGTAGGTAACCCCATGTGACGTATATCTTCTGCTAATTCGTTTCCCTGTTGGTAAACTGCGTCTTCCTTAGGCAGAGGCCCCTCTACCCCAGTCACCATGCTCGTAGAAACTCCTCCCCTGAAGGGTAGGACCTACCATGGGACTTCTCCACATGATATACTTCCAACAAAGCTCGGCAAGACCATGTGATGTATTTCCACTCAAAATACCCCCCCCCCCCATCTCTGGGCAGGGTGTGGTCTCTGTGGTGTCTTCCCCTTGGGAGTGACACCCCCCTGACTAGATCTGGTGGACCCAGTCGGTTAATTCCTTTTTTTGGGGGGAGAGGAAAAAAGAGGATAAGAGGCCACGACTGGGCTAGCCTGTCTCTATCTTTTGGGCAGACGACTTGTCCCCAAATGGCCGTTCGACACTCATAACAGTGTTGGGGGAGGTTACGTGTCGGCCTGGTGCGCTGGCTACAAGGCACACAGTGGTCTGCCCGTCACACACCGCCAGTTCATGTAGCACAGTTCAGCCAGTTGCGGCATTTCGTATAGGGACCCCTAGTGTCACTACATCGACACAACGTCGAATGAGTGACAGATAGGGAATGTCCTAGTTATTGCATAACCTCCGTTCCCTGATGGAGGGAATGAGACGTTGTGTCCCTCCTGCCACAATGCTGAACTACCTGCTGAAATGGCCAGGACCTTGTCTCGGCTCCTCAGCACAAACTCTGAATGAGTGGTTGCATACCAGCTCCTTTTATACCCGTTTTTCCGGGGGAGTGGTATGCAAATACCACTTGCCAATTTTCATTGGCCTTTTATCAAAGACCAGAGGTGTCTCGGGCTCCCAAGAGTGACCCCTAGTGTCACTACATCGACACAACGTCTCGTTCCCTCCATCAGGGAATGGAGGTTATGCAAGTAACCAGGACGTTTTTTGATTGAACAAGATTTTTATATTGCTATAAGTATATTTAAGTATTCTTGATAACATGTTATACTGCTCTCTCTCTCTCTTCTGTCTTGCAGCCGTACTTTACTTTATCAGATATGGTTCTGGTGGGCATGGCAGGGCAGAGAGGACGATTTGGCTCTTCTCTGTCCAGTCCAGCAGATCTGAATAGAGATGGTTTCAGGGATGTGCTGATTGGAGCTCCCTTAGAGGAAGATGGACAGGGCAGCATTTACATTTTTAATGGAGGAGTAGATAGAATAAATCCAACATATTCACAGGTAAAATAGACAAGGGCCGGGGGCAATTTAAAAGGTTAGTTCACCTAAAAATGAATTAAGCCTTAATTTACTCACCCTCATGTCATTCTAAACCTGTATGATTTTCTTTCTTTCATCAAACACAAAAGTTGTGTTTAATTTACTACAATAGACAAGCACAGCCTGCTTGAACAAATTATATGCAAACAAATATACATTTTCATTTATTGAACTGATGTAAATATTGACAGTGCAGGGTAGAAAAAGTGTATGAACCCATGGATTTATTAACTAATCATGAACTAATCATCTTTGGCAGCAATAACCTCCACCACTAGTAATTGTGGTTCAGACCTGAACAACAGTCAGTAGCATTTTGCACCATGCCTCTATTCAAAACTGTTTCAGTTCCGCAAAATTCTTCATATGTCTGGTGGTTTGCATAGATTAGTCAACTATTACTAATGTAGTTGACATTGTCAGCCTGAAGTTGACCAGTTGCTTTCCATGTGTTTTACAAAATGCTTCTATAGGAAATACTATGGGTGGCGGATTTCCATAACTTAGGATGGCAAGAGAAGACTCATTCATATTAATGAGGAAAGCTCTACCCGATTTGTTAGAGTTAGGTTTAGGGGTTGGGTAATAGTTTCTCTGATCAATCAGGTAGTGCTTTCCTGGTAAATATTATTGAATCAGTATGAATGACTGTATATAAATGACTCTTCCCCTGCCATCCCCATCCTGCATGCTAGATCCTGTGTCCACCTGTAATCATCTGTAAGAGAAGGGGGAACCGCCTGAAAATACAGGTAGTCCAGGCTAGACTAAAATATGTTCATGTTACCTGCTTCAGGTCTAGGAGATCCACAGCTGCATATGGGATTCCAGTTATTCAGTTACATCCTTCCCTTGATGCACACACTTACATTTCACTTACGCATCTACACTCACTGAAATATGCATGTGCTGAATGCTCAACATGGCGACTGAACAGACAATAGAAGATAACGTGAGAAGTGTAACTTCAAAACTCTTTTACATCTTTCCCCAGTTGCGTCCAGTTTATTACTGCGGCTGCAAACCTGGAGAAAGCCAGTTGTATGCATGTTTCCACCATTCGCTGGTGTGGCTGTGTAATACCACTATGTAAGACTCAATGAGAAAAGTTGTAATCCAAAAAATATATAGGGGGTGTCTGTTTTTATATAAAACTTTCATTAATGCCTAATAAATTCTAATAAAAAGCTGCTTACGAGGAGATAACATTATGGTTTATGTTTATTTTATCCGATCCATTCACATACAAAACAAAGCTCAGACCTTTGGTCATTATTTTCCCCTCAGGTGTCAAACTACTGTACATATGCACGTTGATATTTCATATAAGTAGATAAAACTCATTACATGGGGGTGTCTAGTTGAATTCAACTCGACTAATGGGCCCAAATCGACAAAACATCAGTAGTTGTGCAATCCCTAATGTCCACCAATCCCTAGTGTGAATCACTCTCTTGTGGTCATGACAAAGCATCTTAAAGCATCTCGAGCTGAGGTCAAGTCTCAGACTTGGCCTTTCCAGAGGGTGTATTTTTTTCTGTTGACATTTTTTTTCTATCATCATACATGTAGTCTATTTTTGGTCCTCTTCCGTAACTCGTCTCTTGCACTACTTGTCCTTGGTTTACTTCTTGGATTCTAACAGGGTACAAGGGGCTAAAGTTACACCTGAAGGAAATTGTGCTTGTTTTCTGGTCAAAAAGTGTATCAAGATTGAAAAAATACATTAATTTTTATTGAATATTAATGGAGCAACATCATTTATGTGAAAATAAATAATAATGGAAGGTTGTTTTTTTTTTAAATCTGTCAAAGGGGTGTAAAAGGCCTCCAGGGTGTTACAGTGATATTGTGCAAATATATTGGCAACAGTAATAGGTTAATAGTTATTGTAAGCAAATACTTTTTAGACAGCAAGATGCATTATTATTATTATTTTTGAGTAACAAATTAAGATAATGCTTATTCAAAATAACCATTTCAGAAAAGGGTTAAAAATTTTCAGTTAATTTCAATCGCATTTGGCAATTCATAACAATACTCAAACATTCAATAAACAAATAAATCTCCATTGTGATTGGATCAATCAATGTGAGCCCACTTTGAACATTTTTCATGACAAATCTATAGCCCCTTTGTAACATATCTCAATATCTGTCATGTTCCCTCTTTCTTCCACTATGTGTAATGACAGAGGATTGCTGGATCATCTGTGCAACCAGGTTTGCGGTTCTTTGGGATTTCACTAAGTCAGTCCTCTCTAGACCAAAGCGGAGACAGCCTACCTGACATTGCTGTTGGGTCCATGGGAGCAGTTCTAATTTTCAGGTCTGTTTTGTCTTACAAAGCTCTTAAAATAAAGTGGAATCCAAAAGTCTAAGGTCATGTCGATACTTTTCGTTTTTTCTACGTTTGTGCCTCTCATACACACTGGAACAGCTTTTTCCTCCACTGAAAACAGACACTTTTGAAAATGGCCCCACGCTGTATTTTAATGTGTATGTACTGTTTTTTTTTTTTTTTTTTTTTTTACTCAAAGTATTATGCTAATAATATTATGTAATATTATGTGGTCTCAGACATTTGGACCCAACTATATACCTACCTCATACAAAATACAGATGTACACTTACAAAACACAAATTCAACCATTTGTGTGTGTGTGTGTGTGTGTGTGTGTGTGTGTGTGTGTGTGTGTCATTCAGGTCCAGACCTATCATGCTCTTGGAAACAAAAGTAGTTTACAAACCATCTAAAATCCCAACCAGTGAAACAAACTGCCCAAATACATGGGAAAACACTCTTACAGTGTGCTTCACCATGAGTGCATACAAACATGCCATACCAGGTTTATGAATAAGTTGATTACATACTACAATAAAGTTTTCATAGCTTGAAAGCTATATGTGTTTTTCCTCATTTGTAAATGTTTTTGAATAAAAGTGCCTGTAAATAAAAGTGAATACTGAATAAATATAATAAATACATTTTCTAGATTTGACTGCAAAAATTAATTACATCATAAAGCTGGATGCCAAGCGACAGAAATTTCGAGCATACTTCTCAGCCTAAAACCGTGTCCTCAATGATCAGATGACTGTTGGGATGAAGGAAGAATGCAAGGATCATCATTTCTTTATAGATGTAAGCTACAACTGCCATTGTAGTTTTCTTTTTTATTATTTGTGATACAATTTTCAGTGACTTTGATTGAAGGCTAAACTCTGCAATGAGATAACATGCATGTGAATAATCAAATCCTAGGGTGTTATGTTATTAACATGGCTTATTACATCTACTTTTTGTCTCAGTCAGGTTTGTACAGAGGATGCTCTAAACCTCTTGTCTAGTCAGTTAACATTCCTATTTGTTGGTCTTCCATCTAGCACCCTGCAAAACTTGTGGCCAATAAAATGTGCCAATAAAAATGTAGAATCCTGATTTAAAGGCAATGAATATCATTTATTTTCTTGTCTCAATCAGGCTTGTTCAGAAGATGCCCTGAACCCATTGTCCAATCAGTTAACTTTCATATTTGAAGGACTTCCATCTACAACAGTGGAAGACTTGAGGCCAGTACTCCTGCCAGAGATAAAAAACACTACAGATCACAATGTAAGAATTCCTTTTTTCATTTTTTTTTTCATATTGCGAGCCATCTCATATAGCTTATGCTATCTTTCTTAAAGATATATGCCAAATGTTTGATGTTTTGTTTTTAATGCAATGTCTTTCATACATTTTGCAGTGTGGTTTTAATGCCCAAATACCCATCTTATCTGTAGCCTAGTGTGCAGTGCTCTGAAATTCGAACCTGAGTTTGAGTCATGGCTCGAGATCTTTTTCTGGTCCCATTCCCTTTCATTTTTAGTTTAAAATAAAAATGCCCAAATACTTTTTGAGGCAGTTAACAGTAGTTTTACTTATCTTCTTTTACTTAAGTTTATTTTTAAGATTATATACACTTCCTTCTTACAGTATTTTAATTACATAAAGTACCATTTTATTTCAAATCTGAATTACCAAAACTGGTACAATATCATTTTGTATGGATAACAAAAGAATTCAAGAACTAAATATGTTAGCCCTGGGGTCATCATAGTCAGCAGAAACAAAAAAGATAGATATAAATGATAATAGATTAAATACAAACTAATCGTAAATGCTTTGTAAACTTGCAGCTTTAATACTAAAGAAAAGTCAAACAAATGCTGGAAATATAGATACTTATGTCTCCATTTTGGGAGGCCAACAGATTTCCAACCATACAAAATAAACAAGCAATAGATCAGGTCAGGACATTTTTATTTGGAAAGCGCTTTTCACAACACACATCTTTTCACAGCAGCTTTAAAGAAAATTAAATTTTAACAGAAAATTAAGCTGTAATATCTAATGTCTTAGAGTCATCATTGTGCAGTCTGATAAAAATGTGATTGTAAATTGTGCCTTAAAATAAATAAATAAATAAATAAGTAAATAATATTTTTATTTCTAGTGAGCAGGCTAAATATATAGCCAATATTAATTATTTATGTGTAGTACAAGTCATGGCTTAAAATGTATAAACTAAGAAAGTGTTAGGGGCCAATGTTTAAACAACAATATTTAGTATGAACTGTAAAATAAATGACAAATGTCTTTGAAGTCCATTCTGAATTAACTGTGGAAATGCATACAGATCCATTGTCCTTTGTTATTTGGCTGATGACTGCTTTAGTTAATTAATTTATTGTTTATATACCATTTAAAGTGTGTAGTATATCCTTTGACCAAGGTCATGCAAGCAGAGGTCAGTGAGTTTCACCGCAGTCTGACTGGCAGCTTATGGCAGTTTATCTCGGTAAAGTCCATCTTGAGTCCAAGGTTCAGGCAGTGGCCAGTGAAGTATCCCATGTCTTACAGTTGGAGTTGGCATTCATCCTCTGTGAAGTCCATCATAGTAGACTGAAATTATATCTGGCTGGCACAGGCTGCAGTTAGTCGTCATCGTAACAGTGGGAGTCATACATCAGGCAAGCTGATCAGGATATGTATCCCGAGGTTAAGACAGGGAAACAAATAGAATAATATTAGCGAAGATGCCATTCACTTTAAAGCAGAATTATAGAATATGAGAACTGTTTCTGATTCCAGCAGACCTGACCATAGGTTAATGTAGTTAATGCCCATTTCACATCACAAGTGAATACGACGTATTGTTTGCAGTGCCCATGTTAACAGGTTAAAGCATTCACATCGGAAGCATCAGCAGCGTGTCAGAGCATAGCGTGAGCTGTAGCGCAGTGGGGGTTTCGTCTCCAAGTCTATTTTTGCAGCGCCGCTCACCCTCAATTAAAGTAACCATGCACTGTTTATGGATAAAATGAATGGGATTTGACACAAAAAAAGTACACAATGCACAGAATAAGCATATATTACTAGTCTAGTGTGTCTTTATATGAATTAGAGCACATCTGAAAAAAAAAAATGAAAAGAAAAAAATTCCAGGTGATTTAACAATTTAAAATATTTTAATTATATATCTTAATCAGAAGTATGGTTTATCATTTAAAACAGTAAACTGCAACTTATGAGTCTGAAAATATGAGACTTTTATGTACTATTAAACATAGAACAGGTCTATAGGCTTCAGCAATACCCAATCACAGCTTTCACTTGTAAACACATGCACGTGACAGACCGTGACGTCTGTAAATTCAGAACTTACCTCATTTGTGTTCAACAATGGATGATACAAGACTGATTGTGGAGGTGAAGAAGCATAAAGTGATCTATTGTTAACCTTTTAGATGTAAATGCAGGCCTCCTCCTCTTGTAAATAATACTTCACGACAATCAAGTTTGTAATACTTATCAATGACCCACTCATGATAACCATTTTATAAGTTAAGTGGTGAAATCTCAGGGTCAGCAAAGCCTTCTCTGCTGGCCTAACATACCTAATAAATAAATATTCATTCATTCTCATTCACCTTTTTGCCTAAGTATTTTCAAATGCTTTCCACTCCTAATTCATCTACAAATGAAGAGGGAAAAACGAAAAATATATCCAATCAAAATGTATTCATTGCTTACAAGCGAAGCTTGATGGCTATTTCACATCGCATGACCGAAGCCGAGCTAGTTGGCAGAAGCAGTGCACGAGTCTAAGATCCACTCTTTAAGCTTTCAGAATTTCTACAGAATCCCTCAACAGTGCAAGTGGATAGGCATCTAATGTCAGATTGTCAGATTGTCAGATTCATCAGCCAATCAGCTTGATTTATTTGTTCTTGATTGGTGTGGTCTTTAGGATATGTCCTGGTCGAGGCCTTCTAACTGGCCTTGAGTGACGCAATCGCGCTTTAAGTGATGTACGTAATTCGAAAGCGAAGAGCACGAGAGATCACAAGTAGGTGTAGCTACAGGCCAGAGACCTCCAAATGGGGGTGGAATCTCCAAAAGGGGGCATCACTTCCACTCACGGTTAAGGTTAGCATAAGGGTTAGTGGCTCCCTATATCTTCAATGGCGATTTGGAGCTCACGCCCCTTTTTGGGAAAATGCCTGCAGCTATAACCTTCTCAGAAATCAAGCTGTCTGACAAGTCAGCTGTCATCACTGTCACAATCGTCATTGAGAAAGAGATCCTAATGCATTTAAAAGCCCAAGATTTTATGCATGATCGTGAGATTTTTTAATTTATTAAACAGGAAATGAGGGCTAATTTTCACTTAAATTGGTAAGTGCTTTTTACAGTGTTATAGCAACATCAGCAGATTTCTAAGTGTAAAAGTAACCGTGTACCCTGACGAAACAAAATTTATTGCAAGCAACATTTAAATAGCAAATATTATTAGATGGCCTTTTCCAGGTGTTATAGACCTACTTGGTAGATTCATATGAATAATTATGATTTTTGAATGTCAGATTGGGAGATATTCATTTCACAAAACAGACATGCTGCAGTTAAAATTTCAAGTTTCATGCGTGGACATGTTTTTAAAATGTCAAATGGTATCATTAGTTGGCAGTGACGTAATGTATGATGTCCATAGGCAAAGGGCAATGAAAGGATTCATTGTGAAACTTTTCTTAATGGCATGAATTGCACTGAAGGCCTAGACTTAAAATGCACAGGCTGCCACTGGTCTTTTTTAACATAGAAATCACAGTATTTTTCTGTACAGAGCCGCTGCTGCGACGCTATAAAAACGCTTTCAGTGTGAAAGCCCTGTCGAGTCTGCAGCTGCAGTTATGCTGTAGTTAAGCTGATCCTATGATCACGTCTCGCTCAAGCTTGCAATGTGAAATGGGCGTAACTATGAGTTGATGGATAAATTAGGTGTATGCATTGCTGAATTGATGAGAATTTAGTCTAGACTTAAACAGGGAGAGTGTGTCTGTGTCCCGAACAATGCTAGGAAGACTTTTCCATAGTTTAGGATCTACCTACTTTTGTGGATTTTTATATTCTAGGTATTATTTACAGACCAGAATTTTGTGATCGTATGAATGTGATGGAATATAGCGTGATAGAAGGTGGCTTAAATACTGTGGAGATAGACAATTCAAATATTTGTAAGTAATTAACAGAATTTTAAAATAAATACAAAATTTAGCAGGTAGCCATTGTAGCGACAATAAAATTGTGTTGACATGATCATATTTCTTGGTTCTAGTCAGCAATTTAGTTGCTGAATTTTTAACCAGATTTCATGTCATGGAGCACCATGTATAATGTGCATGATGTAATTTAATTTATCTGATGCTACGAGAATAAACATAGTCTTCACATCAACACCTAAGAGACTGAAGTACGATTTTTTAAAGAAGACGTTATCTTTGTATTTTTTTTTTTTTTACTAAATAACAAGCAAACAAAAATAAAATATTGTAACATTTAATCATTTTTTTTTTAATTTTTTTTATGTATAATTATTTCATTTTGTTTTACAGTTGGATTTTGAGATAAACTGTGGAACTGATAACATCTGTATGGATGAAATCAGAATGGATTTCAATATTTCTGGGTGAGTTAATCATTTAAATAAAGCAACAATGACAAAATATGACTTATTGTAGTTAAATAATTATTTTATCACTCTTGTTATGATCATGAATTAATCGTAATAACTATTCCCATAAAGGATTTATTTTTTTTCCCCCAATACAGATCTACAAACATAGAGGTTGGGATCATGCAGGAGATTAATTTGACAGTGTTTGTGGAGAACAGAGGAGAAAACTCATACAACACTGACTTCACCCTCAAATACCCCTATGGATTTTCCTACAGAAGAATTACCTCTAAACAGGTAAGACCAGACTGCAAAAATGTTTAAACTAATTCTAGACATAATATTGATTGTACTAAATATACAGTATATACACTACCGTTCAAAAGTTTAGGGTCATTACTCATTATTTATTTTTTTATCTTCATTTTTCACATTTTAGAATAATAGTAAAGTCATCACAACTATGGAATAATAGAAATGGAATTATGGGAATTATGTTGTGACTAAAAAAATCCAAAATAAATCAAAACTGTGTTATATTTTAGCATCTTAAAAGTGGCCTCCCTTTGCCTAGATTTTACAGAAATGTACTCTTGACATTTTCTCAACCAACTTCTTGAGGTATCACCCTGGGATGCTTTTTAAACAGTATTGAAGGAGTTCCCATCTATATGCTGGGCACTTAGTGGCTGCTTTTCTTAATTATTCGGTCCAAGTCATCCATTTAAAAAAAAAATTGTTTCTTTTTTACATTTTTTTTTTTTTTTAAACATTTTAGTTTTGTAATTAAATCAATTAATATGTTTGCACATATATATATATATATATATATATATATATATATATATATATATATATATATATATATATATATATATTTTTTTTTTTTTTTTTTTTTTTTGTCTACAAAACTAATTTCAAACATTTAAGCATACACCTTCAGATCAAAAGATTTTTAAGATCATGAGAAACTTTTCAGGCAAGTGACCCCAAACTTTTGAATGGTAGTGTATATATATATTTAACTAAAGATGGAATTAAAATTCTAATGAAATTGTTACAATCCCCTTTCTAAGTTTTGGAAAATAACACATTGGAGGCACTTTGGAAAATTATTACATTTGATTAGAATTTATTTATTTAATATACAGTATATATTTACACCAAAGAAACATAACCTACCTACAGTGCCCCCAGAAATGATTTAGACATTTAAGGCTCACTTAAAATGTATGAATGCCATTGGAATAGATAACAAAATATCTAAATAAGTGGCATTTATTATTAAAGAAAGATAGCATGAACACACTTTTCAAGCAAAACAGTTTGAAGTTAATGTTGTGAATTACACTTGTGGTTGCTCTGCTAGGACAGATTTCAGAAAATGTTATGAATTTATTTATATAAAAAATATTTCTAGGAAAAACTCTAGCATCATTTATTTGCACACTTTAATATTTTGTTATTTAATGCAATGACATTCAGATATGTGTGCCTTAAGTGTTCAAATATATTTATGTGACATATTATCATTTTGAAAAGAATGATACTTTTAAAGACCTCTAGAAATCCTGAAATATCCACTGGTTTATCACTTGGAATAAGTATAATTTATGTGTTTATATAGTATATACTGTATATGATAACATTTTACAATAAGGTTCCATTTGTTAACGTTCGTTAACATCATTAGTTAACATGAACTAACAATGAACAATACTTGTACAGCATTTGTTAATCTTTGTTAATGCTCATTTTCACATAGGGCTCTATTTTCGTGAGTGCACAAAGTGCAGCGCAATGCGCTATGACTGTGCACAACATCTTATCTAATTTTTGTGAGAGTGCTAATTCTAAGTGCTATTTTCGCACCAGCGCAAAGCGCAAGTGGCCGTGGGTGGGAGTGTTTGTGTTACTGTGGGTGTAGGCATGCAAACTGTGGGTGTATTGTATGTAAATGAAGTGCCACAAAGCACAATTTGCTATTTTTCTAAGAATTTGGTTGTTGAATTTAGACGTTTCAATACCACCTCTTAACTCGGCGCAAAGTCCAAATTCTGTTCCTGCATTTGCAGTTTGGAGATTTCACCAGCAGGTGGTAATAAAGTTCATGTCCAAATTCTGAAAGTACAGAACATCAAAAAATGTCCTTGATGATCGCTGTTGAAGCTGTTTTTTAAAACAAAAAATTATGAAATTTGTGTTAAACTTTCTAGAGGTCATGGTTTATTTTTATTATTATTATTATTATTATTATTATTATTATTATTGTTGTTGTTGTGTTTATATGGATTAGTATTCTTGTATATTTACAATTGTATTTATGATTTCATTTTGACTAGTCATTTTCCACCTGTCGTAAAGTGATTTTTAAGTCACTGCAAAAGGGGTTGGTGGAAGAAGTTGGAGAGAGTAAAATGTTTGGATTTAGTATGATTTTTTGACCACTTCGTTATTTTGATTATATGTTCGTTTTGTTTGAAGTGTAATTTGAATTTAGAAATACTGTTTTGTTTCAATACATGAATATAATTTTTTTAAATCAATGTCGACCGGTAGAAATGAAGTGCGTGCCGATACAATCACTGTTTACTAGCCATAATTTGTGTGTCTGTAGATTAAAATGATTAATAATACTTAAATTCTCTGTAATTTAACGGAACCTACATTCATATGAACCACATTTTCTGTGTGTATAAAAGGAGCTTGTCCCATTTAACAAGGATGCAGTAAATGCGCAAAATAATGTAAATCCATATTTCTATTCTTCTAACTCATTGCATACAGTCTATTTACACTACCAACTTCTTATTAATGTACTGTCTTTGTTTATATTGCTGGTGCTGGACAGGGAATGGACTATAATAGGACTGAGACAGTTCCAGAGAAGAACCTCAGAAGAACCCGATTAGCGCCTTGTGTGTGCAATTTCGCCAAACCCATTTGCGCCTAGACTTAGCGCACATTGGTGCTAAAATACCAAAACTTCATGGCCATGCCCATTGACTTTGCGCTTAAGACATTACATTGCGCTTATCGCTCATGCTCTTGAAATAGGGCCCATTAAGTAACACATTTTTAAAATCAAAAGTTGTATATGTTATATTAGTTAATCCACTATGAACTAACATGAACTAACAATGAACAATTGTATTTTTATTAACTAGCATTAACCAAGATTAATAAATGCTGCAAAATGTTGGTAATTGTTAGTTTATGATACATAATGCATTAACTGATGTTAACGAATTTTGTTAGTATATAAAAATACAGTGTAGAGCATCCGGAAAATATTCACAGCGCTTCACTTTTTCCACATTTTGTTATGTTACAGCCTTGTTCCAAAATGGATTAAATTCATTATTTTCCTCAAAATTCTACAAACAATACCCCATAATGACAACATGAAAGAAGTTTGTTTGAAATCTTTGCAAATGTATTAAAAATAAAAAAACGAATAAAGAAAATCACATGTACGTAAGTATTCACAGCCTTTGCTCAATACTTTGTTGAAGCACCTTTGGCACCAATTACAGCCTCAAGTCTTTTTGAGTATGATGCTACAAGCTTGGCACACCTATTTTTGGGCAGTTTCTCCCATTCTTCTTTGCAGGACCTCTCAAGCTCCATCAGGTTGGATGGGGAGCATCGGTGCACAGCCATTTTCAGATCTCTCCAGAGATGTTCAATTAGGTTCAAGTCTGGGCTCCGACTGGGCCACTCAAGGACATTCACAGAGTTGTCCCATAGCCACTCCTTTGTTATCTTGGCTGTGTGCTTAGGGTCGTTGTCCTGTTGGAAGATGAACCTTCGCCCCAGTCTGAGGTCCAGAGCGCTTTGGAGCAGGTTTCCATCAAGGATGTCTCTGTACATTGCTGCATTCATCTTTCCCTCGATCCTGACTAGTCTCCCAGTTCCTGCCGCTGAAAAACATCCCCACAGCATGATGCTGCCACCACCATGCTTCACTGTAGGGATGGTATTGGCCAGGTGATGACCAGGCATTTCCTCCAGGCATGACACTTGCCATTCAGGCCAAAGAGTTCAATATTTGTTTCTCATGGTCTGAGAGTCCTTCAGGTGCCTTTTGGCAAACTCCAGGCAGGCTGTCATGTGCCTTTTACTGAGGAGTGGCTTCCGTCTGGCCACTCTACCATACAGGCCTGATTGGTGGAGTGCTGCAGAGATGGTTGTTCTTCTGGAAGGTTCTCCTCTCTCCATAGAGAAACGCTGGAGCTCTGTCAGAGTGACCATCGGGTTCTTGGTCACCTCCCTGACTAAGGCCCTTCTCCCCCGATCGCTCAGTTTGGCCGGGCGGCCAGCTCTA
This sequence comes from Myxocyprinus asiaticus, assembly GCF_019703515.2. Taxonomy (NCBI): domain Eukaryota; kingdom Metazoa; phylum Chordata; class Actinopteri; order Cypriniformes; family Catostomidae; genus Myxocyprinus; species Myxocyprinus asiaticus. The sequence goes on from NC_059375.1 coordinate 12,982,170, forward strand.
GGAAGAGTCCTGGTGGTTCCAAACTTCTTCTATTTATGGATGATGGAGGCCACTGTGCTCATTGTGACCTTCAATGCTGCAGAAATTTTTCTGTACCCTTCCCCAGATCTGTGCCTCGATACAATCCTGTCTCGGAGGTCTACAGACAATTCATTGGACTTCATGGCTTGGTTTGTGCTCTGACATGCACTGTTAACTGTGGGACCTTATATAGACATGTGCCTTTCCAAATAATGTCCAATCAACTGAATTTACCACATGTGGACTCCAGTCAAGTTGTAGAAACATCTCAAGGATGATCAGTGGAAACGGGATGCACCTGAGCTCAATTTTGAGTGTCATGGCAAAGGCTGTGAATACTTATGTACCTGTGATTTTTTTGTTTTTTATTTTTAATACATTTGCAAAGATTTCAAACAAACTTTTTTCACGTTGTCATTATGGGGTATTGTTTGTAGAATTTTGAGGAAAATAATGAATTTAATCCATTTTGGAATAAGGCTGTAACATAACAAAATGTGGAAAAGTGAAGCGCTGTGAATACTTTCCGGATGCACTGTATATGAAAAATCTTACGTATGCACAGGGCAGAGTGGAGTGTGTGTCTCTTGATGGTGAGCCAGGGGTTTTACTGGGAGAGACCATTTGCCACATCAGTAGCCCCATCCTCAAAGCCAATGCTCAGGTGAGCGAAAACACCCATGGCACAAACATTTATGTACACACACTTATTTACTCAGTAATTTACACTTAAATTAAATGCAATTAGACTTACGAAAGTGTTTTCAATAAAATAAAATCTTTTTTTTCTCTGTATGTTTTCTCTCTCTCTCTCTCTCTCTCTCTCTCTCTCTCTCTCTCATTCTGGGTTTTTCCCAATTATAGGTGGTGTTTGAGATTACGTACAGTATAAATAAAGAAAGCATGTTTGGACAAAATGTGACATTTAGTGCTGCGGTCAAAAGGTATTGCATCTTTTTTTTTTTTTTTTTTTTTTTGCTTGAATAGGCCAAAGTTTTTTTATACCACAATCACCAGTAGTTGTTTGAGAGCAAGTGTACAAATGCAGCCTTTGAATTACAGCTCTAGAAGACTGCTCACATATCAGAAAGTGATAAATGTAACAACTATACAAAACCCTTCGTCACTTACAGTGGGAATGACATACACTCTGGAAACAGTGAATTATCCAAAGAGAAAACCATTGGAGTCAAATATGCCATCTATATTGCCTTGATAAGGTCAGTGATCTGCACCTTTATTACTTTTCTGTACCAACATTTTGTTCATCCTGACTACTGCAATTCTTTGTCTTTGTTTTACATCATAAGGCATGACAATTCCAGCATCCACATTAATTTTACTGCAGGAAAAAAGGATCTTCAGAGACCAGTGCAACAAATATTAAAGGTACTGGTTCATTGCAGTATCTTGTAATATCTTCTAAAAAGATTTAATTTCATTTAGCACATTAAAATTATTTCAAGAGGACAAATTATATTGTAACAACATTTCATGTAATTAACTTTATATCTCGCTTTATACCCTTCTGTCTTTTAGGTTGAAAATGACCTTAGAGAATTAACTTTCAAAGTTTTCATCAGAGTGCCAGTGAAACTGGGTGATATTGACATCTGGACAAATACAAATTTACAAGTACATCAGTCTCCTTGTTTCTTGTCTTAGAGGCTATATTTAAATTCTTTAAATTATTGCCCTATTGCATACAGTATCTGTGCCAAGTGGTAAAAAACCAACCATCCAACCATCACCCACTATTGTTAAGTGATTAAGATTAAAAATGTCTCAAAAGGAAATCCTAACTTTTTGTTTTACACTGTGGTAAAATGTATAGTACCTTTAAAGCCAGTTGCTTCAAATGTGTTAATAAAACTGGAACTATAGCAGATTTTGTTTTTTACAGATTTTAGGCTGCAAGAAGAATATGTTGGAGCAACCTGTAATCACCAATTTTATGGAAGTTATTAAAAATCAACGTGTGGTGGTGAGTCCATAATAAAATAAAAAATAAAATAAATAATATATATATATATATAAAACCCTAACCCTTGCTTTTACATGTACTGTACTGTTTAATTTCCTATTATTCATATTATGTGCTATTGTATTGTAAAACATATGTTACAGGGATAGTTCATCCGAAAATAAGAAAATGTCATCATTTACTCACCCTCAAGGTGTTTCTAACCCTGACTTTATGAGAAGTACTGTATGACCGTATGAGAATGAGAATGTTAGTCTCTGTCGTCATTCACTTTCATTGCATTTTTTTTCTTTTTTTTTCAAACAATGAAAGTGAATGGTGACTAAAACTACCATTCTGCCTAACATCTTGTGTGGTCCATGGAGAAAGGAAAGTCATACAGGTTTGTTACAATGTAAGGGTCAGTAATGAGATTTTCATTTTTTGATGAACTATTCCTTTTGATCCCTCTTTCAGAACTGCTCTGTTGCAGTGTGTGCAGTGTTCAGTTGTGATGTTAATCTCTTAAAAAATGAAAGGAAACTCTATTATATATCTGAAAATGTGAGCTCTGGATGGATTGAGCAGGTAAATTAATTTTAATAGATAAAAACAGTAGTTTAACTGTTTTTTTAAAAATATGCTTAATTCATCTTTATCATGTTCATGATTTTTGTATCTTAGACTGGGCTCAGAGCTGCTATTTTTCAGTTGGTCAGTACAGCATCTCTGGATTATGACAAGAGCAAATATGCTTTCTTCTCCACTGATTCTCAACACACTGCTCCAACTGTCAAGGTAATTTTGTGATGGTTCATGTCACAGTTTAATGAACCATGGCTTTTAACAGATATTATTCAGCTTGACAACTGTTGCTAATAAACTTTTCTGACTTGCAAGCCACAAGACATTAAAGCCATTTGCAGATACAGTAATATGTCTGTCCTGATAGACTGGTTGAATATAAAAACCATTGCCCCCCTTAAACTCTCTGGATCCTCCAGTTAGTCCAGTGGGAAGGAGTGAGTAATAAGTTTATGCTTAAAATGTAAAAGTCCCTGGATACATGGTCAAATGTGTTACTGTATGCAAGCTTAGAATCTGAACTTTTCAAAGAACTACTGTACATCATGTTTGTCTTACATAAAATAACAAGATAAGACCTGAAAACCTAAGCATCAAAACTGAGTGCAACCCTAAGGTAATAATGTAGAAATGTGAATATGACTGATCTCTCCCGCTGATTAGTCAACTCAGCGCCAGGCGTGCATCATTACGGTCCAGCCACGCCCCCCTCCTCGTCACATCATGTGTCAAATAAAAGATCTATTTCTCAGGAATGTAGTTATGCAGTATAAGCCACAAGTAGCCAAAAACTCTTTTCAGTTGTTGCCTGTTATCTCAGGCTGTTTTTGTCAAAATAAGCCACATTTCTACATGTTTGGCTTGCTTGGGTAAATAATCCAATGTTATGTCTCAGCTGTCCAGAACAAAATATGCAGTCCAAAGTATATTCTCGATTGCCAATAATGAAATATTATACATCACAAAGCTGAGGATCTCAGGTTTCCAACGGCACCTAGGCTAAGCTTCTAGTCCACTCAAAAACCGAGATATTCAACAAAAGAGTGGGAAAGGTGCATGTATGAGATCACAAAATAAACTGAATGCCTAAGGACGAGCACATGGCGAGTGCTTAGCTGCATTAGAGCACCACCTGCATTTCAGATCTGTTTATTGTGATAGAAGATGATAGAGAAAAAAGTTTTTGACCTAGTACTTTCTGCCATCTAATGGAATGAGATGACACTTTTTGTGGGGACATGAAGCAAACAGAGCCTGTATATATATATACAATATTATTTATGATATAGTCCACTTGTAATGTATGCTGGAACTGCTGACATGAAGATGAAGAACCCAAGTGCAGTTTATTTAGAGACCGTGAAAACCTTTAACCCTGACTACAAACATGAAGCAATCATAACATGAAACTTGCCATGGTCTAGTCTGGTTATAGTCTTGACAAACACATACGATAACATCCAATACTCGACCAATAGACAATGCAAACATGAGGGCTTAAATACAAGACATGGGAGAACATAAATCAATGAACAAACAGAACTGATAACAAGATAATTAAACAATAAACCAATGAAAACATGACACATGAACATGGAGGGAAAACAGAAATCACATGTCATGAAACAGAAACTAGAATTTCAAAATAAGACATGAATCAACAGAATACACCGGACATATCCCCCCCACTAAGGGGTGGCTCCTGACACCCAAACACAAACAAAACACGTAATACATGACATAATTCAAAGTTCTGTATGGAGCCGGGGGGGGGGTGTCTTGAGGTGTGGGGCGTGGTGAGAAAGGGCGAGGGGCATGGGACCAGGGGAAAGTCCGTGAGAGGTGAAGCCATGAGGCTCGAGGGGCGGAGCCATGGAACGTGGTGCCCGGAGAGTAGCCGAAGACTCGAAGGGCCAGGGTGGAGCCGATGGCAGGGAGGACCAAGGCGGTGCTAGAGGCTCGAAGGAGCAAGGCAGAGCTGAGGGATCAAAAGACTGAGGTGGAGCCGGTGGGACTGAGGACCAAGGTGGAGCCATAGGGAAGGAGGTCCCCGGTGAAGCTGACAGATCAGAGGGACGAGGCGCAGCCAGAGGATCGGAGAGCCAAAGCGGAGCCAGGTGACCGACAGACCAAGGAGGAGCCAGAGGGACGAGGGACCCCGGCACAGCCGACAGGCTGAAGGACCATAGTGGAGCCGAGGGAACGCCGAGCTGAGGCAATGTCGAGAGACCGACAGGCCAAAGCGAAGTCCAGGGCTCAGAGGGTCCAGGTGGGATCGGAGGGCCGAAAGTTCCCCTTGCCTGCTCAGGAGAACTAAAGGTGGGTATAATGGTGGGAACCATCTCCAGGTCCCACTGCTCAGGTGTCACTGTGACGTGGCATGGAGCAGGCTGAGGCGTCGCTGTGACGTGGCATGGAGCAGGCTGAGGCGGCGGCCATGTCGTGGAACTCTGGCTCGGCATCAGCCTCCCCCACAGTGAACGGGGAACCGATGAATCGAAGGGTGAGGTCGATATATTGAGCCAGGCTGAGGGAACTGTGATCACCAGGCAACAAAAAAGAAATGGACTCATTTAGTCCAAATCTAAAACAACCCTTGAGGGCAACCTCATTAAAGTCTACCTGGCTGGCTAGACCGCAGAAGTCCTCAACATAGTCCTCCAGAGGACGATTCCCCTGACGTAAGCGCAGAAGTAAAACTGCTGGGTCCATGGGGGGGGTCGAGTATTTTGTAACATATGCTTGAACTGCTGACAGTGATGACGATGACAACGACGTGAAGATGAAGAACCCAAGTGCAGTTTATTTAGAGACCGTGAAAACCTTTAACCCTGACTACAAACATGAAGCAATCATAACATGAGACTTGACTCGACTCGACTCGACTCGACTCGACTCGACTCGACTCGACTCGACTCGACAAACACACATGATAACATCCAATACTCAACCAATAGACAATGCAAACATGAGGGCTTAAATACAAGACATGGGAGAACATAAACCAATGAACAAACAGAACTGATAACAAGATAATTAAACAATAAACCAATGAAAACATGACACATGAACATGGAGGGAAAAGAGAAATCACATGACTAGGGAAACAGGAACACATGACATGAAACAGGAACTAGAATTTCAAAATAAAAGACATGAATCAACAGAGTACACCTGACACCACTATATGTGAGTAAGGTGAGCATTAAAATTTTGGTGTGAAAATTGCAGGCGCCAGCCAAAATATGCAGCAGAGCACAAGGGGTTAAAACTGACTTGTGCAATTATTTCAATACTGAAATACATTCTGCTATGCCAGTTTAATGTTAAGAGACAACAATAAGTAAGCTATTCGTAAGCTGACTTCCTATAGACTGTAAACTCTGTTGATCTGTGGATCTTCAAAACATTTATATTTGTTTAAGCAGTCTGCAGAAGGAGACCTGCAATACCTGTAGGGAGCAATCCATTTGCATTCCCATTAATCTCAATGCCAGTTGCTCCACTGGCATGTGACCCCAGTAAGTGTGCAGCCTGCTTCCTTCCATCTTTGCACATGAGCACTCAGTTCTGTATACATGTTTTTAAGCCAATCGCCTCAGCCATAAACATCTATTGACTAATCACTCTAAAGCTGCAGGGAAATGACATCCTGACATGCTGACAAGGCTGACTGGCTGATAATACCACAAGAACACGTGCAATAACAAACCACTCACTGGCGACTAACAAACAGTGTTAGGGCAATCTTAAGGGGATGGCAGGAGTGTTTGGGGAACCTGTTTGGAAACAATTAAATTCAGTCTGCCACTAGTAGCACAGAAATTACACTCTACATTACACTCTACACTTTTAAGATCCTGCCTTTTCATTTACATTATTTGTTTAATGTCGTCACGCTTACAACATGCAGAATTATATAAGGACAAACTTAGCTGCTGAGAATTCCTGTATCATTGGATCGCAGCACTTCAGCATTTCAGCAGGGCAGTTTCTTTGTTTACAGATGATGAGGTTAGGCATTTATAGAGAATATACAGGTGCATCTCAATAAATTAGAATGTCGTGGAAAAGTTCATTTATTTCAGTAATTCAACTCAAATTGTGAAACTCGTGTATTAAATAAATTCAATGCACACAGACTGAAGTAGTTTAAATCTTTGGTTCTTTTAATTGTGATGATTTTGGCTCACATTTAACAAAAACCCACCAATTCACTATCTCAAAAAATTAGAATACATCATAAGACCAATAAAAAAAACATTTTTAGTGAATTGTTGGCCTTCTGGAAAGTATGTTCATTTACTGTATATGTACTCAATACTTGGTAGGGGCTCCTTTTGCTTTAATTACTGCCTCAATTTGGCGTGGCATGGAGGTGATCAGTTTGTGGCACTGCTGAGGTGGTATGGAAGCCCAGGTTTCTTTGACAGTGGCCTTCAGCTCATCTGCATTTTTTGGTCTCTTGTTTCTCATTTTCCTCTTGACAATACCCCATAGATTCTCTATGGGGTTCAGGTCTGGTGAGTTTGCTGGCCAGTCAAGCACACCAACACCATGGTCATTTAACCAACTTTTGGTGCTTTTGGCAGTGTGGGCAGGTGCCAAATCCTGCTGGAAAATGAAATCAGCATCTTTAAAAAGCTGGTCAGCAGAAGGAAGCATGAAGTGCTCCAAAATTTCTTGGTAAACGGGTGCAGTGACTTTGGTTTTCAAAAAACACAATGGACCAACACCAGCAGATGACATTGCACCCCAAATCATCACAAACTGTGGAAACTTAACACTGGACTTCAAGCAACTTGGGCTATGAGCTTCTCCACCCTTCCTCCAGACTCTAGGACCTTGGTTTCCAAATGAAATACAAAACTTGCTCTCATCTGAAAAGAGGACTTTGGACCACTGGGCAACAGTCCAGTTCTTCTTCTCCTTAGCCCAGGTAAGACGCCTCTGACGTTGTCTGTGGTTCAGGAGTGGCTTAACAAGAGGAATACGACAACTGTAGCCAAATTCCTTGACCCCAGCCTCAGTCCATTCCTTGTGAAGTTCACCCAAATTCTTGAATCGATTTTGCTTGACAATCATAAGGCTGCGGTTCTCTCGGTTGGTTGTGCATCTTTTTCTTCCACACTTTTTCCTTCCACTCAACTTTCTGTTAACATGCTTGGATACAGCACTCTGTGAACAGCCAGCTTCTTTGGCAATGAATGTTTGTGGCTTACCCTCCTTGTGAAGGGTGTCAATGATTGTCTTCTGGACAACTGTCAGATCAGCAGTCTTCCCCATGATTGTGTAGCCTAGTGAACCAAACTGAGAGACCATTTTGAAGGCTCAGGAAACCTTTGCAGGTGTTTTGAGTTGATTAGCTGATTGGCATGTCACCATATTCTAATTTGTTGAGATAGTGAATTGGTGGGTTTTTGTTAAATGTGAGCCAAAATCATCACAATTAAAAGAACCAAAGACTTAAACTACTTCAGTCTGTGTGCATTGAATTTATTTAATACACGAGTTTCACAATTTGAGTTGAATTACTGAAATAAATGAACTTTTCCACGACATTCTAATTTATTGAGATGCACCTGTATGTTCAATTTAAAAAGAAAGATGTATTTCGATTATGATGATTTTAAGGGTGAAATCAGCAGTGCCTTTTATTGTATTTTCTTTTTTCACCATGGTTGAAGACTCACCCATTCCTTCATTTCTGTAGATTAATACCCAAGTGGAGGTGTATGAGGAGGTGGATCTGACAAAAGAGATCATTGGTGGGGTAATAGGAGGACTGCTGCTACTGGCCCTCATCACAGTGGTCCTTTATAAGGTGTGTATATCACCAGCATAATATCATTTTTAATTAATCAACTCAACTATAATTTCAACTGCTACACAGTCAAAAATATACTTGCGTGTATCTACATTACTTAATGTTACTGTGTATTTTTTTTTTAATTACAAGGCTGGGTTCTTCAAAAGCCAATACAAGCAGATGCTGGAAGATGCAAATGGGGATGCAGGAGGGGAGCCAGTGACAGAACAATAATGTTTACATCTATAGATTTATTTCAAATTTAAGTCATAAGTTTTATAAAAAAAAAAATAAGGTCCTATATAAATTAAATTCGGTGAACAGTATGCTAGAATGCATCGATTTTAGAATGTAACATGAAATCTCTTTAACCACTCAAAGTAACATAATCATTGCACATGATTAGAAAATGTAGAAAATGTTACAAAAACTGTTACAAAACTGATAAAGAGTGTGAACTGTAACAGAAATATTGGACTGCTTATGCTAGGTTTGCCTACCTCTTTCTCAGCTTTTCAGTTTGTTTTCTTTTTTTTTTTTTTTTTTTTTGATTTCCAGGTAAAGGGCATTTTGAGGTCTGGGTGTATTTTGGGGAGGGAAAAAAAGGTTATTGGACTGGCCTCATACTCAGCATGCTAAACAGCTTCATTCAAATAATTCTGGTGGCCAGGCCATTGCGAATAGGGCAATAGGGTTAATAAAGATAGACGCACAGCTATTTAGTTGGAATAATTTGCCAGATCAACACGTCATTAACCTATTCCTAACCAAACTTATCTCCTACTGTTTAGACTTTAAACAGTGTTTAGCTTTTATGTGGTTAGTTCCGTTCTGAACAGCCATGAATGTGGCATTCACAAGCTGTAGGGCATAATAATGGAACGAGAGTGATATCGGGCACAGAAAATGTCTGCACAATGATCACATTTATTTAGTCAAAGTTTAATTTGTGATGAACTATTTTATAGAGAATGAACACATGTATAAAAAATATAAGCAATTTTATTGTTGCTAGTTTAATTAGCTATCACTATACATGTAACCAGGGGTTGTTAATCAAAAATTATCCATCATTTATAAAAAAAAACAAAATTTAAACTTTGATGGATGTTTCCAAATGCTGTCCATCATTTTGATAGATAAAAAAAAGAAAACCATTTAGTGCACCAGTTTTCTTTTTAACCATGTTTACGTGACTTAACACTCTCTCTTACTCTCTCGCTGTGTGTCTGTGTGCCTTGAACACACATTATCAGCTATTGTAGTAGAATACCTGTATTAACTGTGCTTCAGGTGTTCGTGCTTCTCATCTGTCACTGCATGTTGATATTAGGCACACTGAAAAAGTTCTGTGAAGTAGCCTATTGTGCATGTGTATGCACTTTTAAAATTGTCCGATCGGATGGTTATTTCCTTTTAAAGACGCACAAAACCCGGCAAAGTTTAAAAATCTTGTTTTAATGCAGTGGTTGATTGACAGATAGAACTTTCACCCTAGAACTTCTTGGTTTTATCAGATTTGCGCTTGAGAAGTAAAAAAAACAAAAACATCATACATATCCACTGTCATTTATATGCCATCATAATGGATGCTACACCGCTGGATGTAGTCCTAGTATTTATGAAACAAAAGCAAGAATGAAGGCTAAAGATGACAATGATGGAAAATGTCTGCCAAAGTGACAAATAAAAGATTTTATATCATTCATTCAATAAAGATCATTCATTCCCTAGTTGACCTTTTTTTCCATCCACAAGAAGTCACTGTGGCCTCCAAGCTTTACTCTGGAGCACTCTGAGCTTGAGTGCTATGTTTATTACCATATGATCAAATAAATAAATAAATGTGTAATTAGGAAAGAAATGTATAAATACTCATTTATGTCAGATTTAAACATTTATTTAATTATATCTAAGTACACTTTTCTCATTTCTTTTTTAATATTGTCACATTCCATCCTCCATACATTTAGAAGAATATTGATGTATTCTAATTTGTTTACTTCATGAAGAATTATTATCCATGTCCATTTTCACTAAATTATGTGCTGTGAATGGCTTAAGCGCTGTATATGGTTTGTTTACGTTCCTCTATTGTCTCTCTATATACTGTAATACTGTACGCTCTGTATTATGAGTAAAAGTTTGGTTACAATCATTCTGTGTGTTTTGAAAGATGATATCCACGCACACATTGAATAATGTCTCTTTTAATATTCTTTACACTCAGATATTGATAAAAAAAAAAAAAAAAAAAAGTAAAAAGAAAAATGAATTGCAATCACTCATTACATGGATGCGTTATAAACTCCTCTCCTCTATGAAAGTGTGATGTGATGTATTATGTCATTCTTAAAGAAACAGTACAATTTTAGCAATTGTTTAAACAAATTATTGGAAAAAATTACAGCTAATATTATTATAATATATGTCATTTCTTTACAGTATATTAAGTGATCGAATTAAGAATTTCTAAAGAGCTGAAATGTGATCATAGCAATGATAAGAAACAAAAAATATTTATATAAATCATTGTATATATTTCACATACTATAAATATAGCGTGTTAATTATCCTGGCTGGTTACTTCTTCAATACATTTGTTTATGGTCCGTTAACACAATTACTGTAACTATGAGTGCCCGACTAAATACCATTCACGTCACTTGTAATATAAATTAGAAACTCTGAATTGTATGAAAGTTCTCACTTGTATGATCTCCTAGAAAATACAGGAACTTAAAGTCCTGTATTTTTATTTAGTGATGCAAATATGAACCTGTTTAGTCTGTTCTAATCGCAAGTTTCAAGGCTCCTTAGGCCAGGTTTTGTTTTTGTTATAACAGTGGATAACTGTTAAAATTCTTCTTTTCATTTTGTACATCAGTGATATTACAATGTTAACAATAACGTTAGATGTTATTTAGTCTTTGGTATACATCTTTGTTTTTTGTTCATGAAGTGACAAAATCTTGCTGTAACAAACCATGATCAAGTGTAAATGCTACTTGAACCTTTCCTCATCATGCTCAGAACCATTCGCAAATCCCATAAGGTGCGTTCCAAGCCGCACACTTCTGCACTATTCTATGCCATTTTGTAGTGTAAGTAGTATGAATAGTGTTTTCACTGAAAATGCAACAAAAAGAAGTGTTCTACAAGTACCCAGACTATGCACTTCTTCAACCATCAAAATTAAGTGTGGAATGTTAGATACTTCATGAACTCAGCACACGTGGCTTGCTATACGTAGCGGAAGGGGCGGAGTTACCTGGTTGCATTGCTGGTCTAACAAAAAAAATAAATAAAAAAAATAATTGTAAACAGTGGAGAATGTGGCAAGTAGTGAAACTTCAGTGAAGACAGCACCTTACAAATGTGAGTTGAAAGTTTTATCATCACCCACGCTGTTTGAATATCTTCATTATTTTAGATATAAGTGTTAAACTGAGTGGCAGCTCATCATGTGCTGAAATCTCATTTGAAATGTCACATCCATCAGCTGTTAAACAAGTCAAGTCAACCTTTATTTATAGAGCACATTTAAAAACAGCAGAAGTTGACCCAAAGTGCTTTACAGATCAAACAAACAAAATATATAAAAACAGATTGATTTAAAGTTAAATATAAAAAATAAAATAAATAAAAACCATTTAAATACAACATCATGTATTAATCCACTTCAACCTATTCAGTGATCTATTCAAAAGCCACAGAATAAAAATATGTTTTTAAAGAAGAGTTAAAAATAGCTAGTGATGATGCTGACCTCACATGGAAAGGGAGACTATTCCATAGATTAGGACCTACCACAGAAAAGGCACGATCACCCTTAGATCTATAGCAGCAACGAGGAACCTTCAATAGAAGTTGATCAGAAGACCGGAGCGCTCTGGTGGGGGAGTAAGGGTGTAGAAGGTCACTGATATATTGGGGCGGGAGACCAAATAGTGCCTTGTTGTAACACAGACTCAGGCTGAGTGGGATCCATGTGTGGTTTGTTAAAGCACAACAAATTCAGAGTACAGAAAAGCATGGGTCGAATAACCAGGGCAACCAACAATATCAGAGGCAGGGCAGTAATCGAGGTCAAACAGGCAGAGGATCAGGGCAGGCAGCAAACAGCAATATAAATAGTCCAGGCAAACTCAGTGGTAGGTAGGCAGGCAGCAAAGAATCATACAGAGTTAATCCAAAGCAGAGTCAAACACTGGCAGAACAACACAGGAAATAATTACGCTCAGAAATGTAGCCGGGGCAAACAAGACTTTGCAAGGAGTGAACACACACACCGGGCTTAAATAGTCTGAGTGATATGAAACAGGTGTGTGGTAATCAGTCCAGGCATGTGGGCACTCCGCGAGTGAGACCTCCGGTGGCCACTTGAGGAATCTTCACCAGCGTTCGTGACAGAGACCCCCCCCCCACCCCGCGAGTGGCTCCTGATGCGAGAGCACATACGACATCGGGGTCTTCCTCGAGGTCAAGGGGCCGGTTTCTCCAGGTGGATCCTATGAAACTGATACTGTGCAGGTGATGTTACACGTGGTCTGCCACTGCGAGGATGATCAGCTGTCCTTCTTGTCTCCCTGTAGCACTGTCTTAGGCGTCTCACAGTATGGACATTGCAATTTATTGCCCTGGCCACATCTGTAGTCCTCATGCCTCCATGCAGCATGTCTAAGGCACGTTCATGCAGATGAGCAGGACCCTGGGCATCTTTTTTTTTTTTTTTTTTTTTTTTTCAGAGTCAGTAGAAAGGTCTCTTTAGTGTCCTAAGTTTTTATAACTGTGACCTTAATTGCCAACCATCTGTAAGCTGTTAGTGTCTTAACGACCGTTTCACAGGTGCATGTTCATTAATTGTTTATGGTTCACTGAACAAGCATGGAAAACATTGTTTAAAAACTAATTACAGTGCATCCAGAAAGTATTCACAGCGCTTCACTTTTTCCACATTTTGTTATGTTACAGCCTTATTCCAAAATGGATTAAATTCATTATTTTCCTCAAAATTCTACAAACAATACCCCATAATGACAACGTGAAAGAAGTTTGTTTGAAATCTTTGCAAATTTATTAAAAAATCACATGTACATAAGTATTCACAGCCTTTGCAATGACACTCAAAATTGAGCTCAGGTGCATCCTGTTTCCACTGATCATCCTTGAGATGTTTCTAAAACTCGATTGGAGTCCACCTGTGGTAAATTCAGTTGATTGGACATGATTTGGAAAGGCACACACTTGTCTATATAAGGTCCCACAGTTAACAGTGCATGTCAGAGCACAAACCAAGCCATGAAGTCCAAGGAATTGTCTGTAGACCTCTGAGACAGGATTGTATCGAGGCACAGATGTGGGGAAGGGTACAAAAAAATTTCTGCAGCATTGAAGGTCCCAATGAGCACAGTGGCCTCCATCATCCGTAAATGGAAGAAGTTTGGAACCACCAGGACTCTTCCTAGAGCTGGCCACCCGGGCTAACTGAGCGATCGGGGGAGAAGGGCCTTAGTCAGGGAGGTGACCAAGAACCCGATGGTCACTCTGACAGAGCTCCAGCGTTTCTCTATGGAGAGAGGAGAACCTTCCAGAAGAACAACCATCTCTGCAGCACTCCACCAGTCAGGCCTGTATGGTAGAGTGGCCAGACGGAAGCCACTCCTCAGTAAAAGGCACATGACAGCCCACCTGGGGTTTGCCAAAAGGCACCTGAAGGACTCTCAGACCATGAGAAACAAAATTCTCTGGTCTGATGAAACAAATATTGAACTCTTTGGCCTGAATGGCAAGCGTCATGCCTGGAGGAAACCAGGCACCGCTCATCACCTGGCCAATACCATCCCTACAGTGAAGCATGGTGGTGGCAGCATCATGCTGTGGGGATGTTTTTCAGCGGCAGGAACTGGGAGACTAGTCAGGATCGAGGGAAAGATGAATGCAGCAATGTACAGAGACATCCTTGATGAAAACCTGCTCCAGAGCACTCTGGACCTCAGACTGGGGTGAAGGTTCATCTTCCAACAGGACAATGACCCTAAGCACAAAGCCAAGATAACAAAGGAGTGGCTACGGGACAACTCTGTGAATGTCCTTGAGTGGCCCAGCCAGAGCCCAGACTTGAACCCGATTGAACATCTCTGGAGAGATCTGAAAATGGCTGTGCACTGACGCTCCCCATCCAACCTGATGGAGCTTGAGAGGTCCTGCAAAGAAGAATGGGAGAAACTGCCCAAAAATAGGTGTGCCAAGCTTGTAGCATCATACTCAAAAAGACTTGAGGCTGTAATTGGTGCCAAAGGTGCTTCAACAAAGTATTGAGCAAAGGCTGTGAATACTTATGTACATGTGATTTTTTTCATTTTTTACTTTTAATATATTTGCAAAGATTTCAAACAAACTTCTTTCACGTTGTCATTATGGGGTATTGTTTGTAGAATTTTGAGGAAAATAATCATGAATTTAATCCATTTTAGAATAAGGCTGTAACATAACAAAATGTGGAAAAAGTGAAGCGCTGTGAATACTTGCCGGATGCACTGTACAGTGACAGTAAAACACCTCGCTACCATTTTCATGTAGTAAAGGGGTGGTGTAGATTTATACCATCAACTCTTGTAAAAAAAGTACTTACTGTGCTCTCACACATAGTCTGTTTTGATCAACTCTTCTCTGTAGCTTCAATACAATCCTGAAACTAAGGGTAAAAAAACACGGAAGCATGGAGTGCTGAAAAGGTGGGGGGCTGAATATGGATGTATAGGCTCACATTTACGGAATGTTCAAATGGGCGAACCGAATACATGCTAATTTAAACTTCAATTGTCAGAAATTTTATGTAAACTAACACAGACAAGGCCTTTAATCTGCCTTAAAGGAATATTCCTGGTTCAATACAAGTTAAGCTCAAGCATCAGCATTTGTGGCATAAGGTTGATTACCACAAAAAATTAATTTTTTTTTTTTTTTTTTTTTAAGGAAAAATCCAGGTTATGTACTTACAATGCATGTGGTTGGGACCAATTTTTGGAAAGTTTAAAGGCAGAAATGTGAAGCTTATAATTTTATAAAATCACTTGCATTAATTCTTCTGTTAAAACTCATGTGTTATTTGAGCTGTAACATTGTTTAAATCTTTTTGTTGATATTATGTTGTCATGGCAACGGAAATGTAAAATGTTCTAAAATCATGTTAACACACATATTGTTTGTGTCATGTGGCTATACTTTTGAAATAGTGAGTATTTTAAAGTTTATGGATTGGCCCCCATCTCTCCCCTCTCTTTCTTTCTTGCTGTTCTTTATCTACAGTATCTATCGGTCGGTCGGTCGGTCGGTCTGTATGTCTGTGTACAATATTTATACCTTTGTCTGTCTGTCTGTCTGTCTGTCTTATCTATCTACAGTATCTGCAGTGTGTCATGACTCAAAAATGTGTTGTAGATCTGTTCTGGTCGGGGACAGCAGTTAGAAAAACAATGCTAAATGCAAAAAATAGGATATGCAAAATAAGGGATATGCTTTTTTAAAAGGGAAGAGAAAACGCTTTGCTCATCTTTTGTTGTTGACATCAAAGGCTGTGCATCCAACCAAACTGTGTAATATTTAATCACAAATTGACCTCTCACTTCGTAATATAGCTAATAAAAATACAATATTTAGCTCAGTGTTTATTCCATGTTTTAGGCTGGTAATCACAATTCTGTTTATGCATATGCAATAATTTCAATTTTTCTGTTCAGCCTGTACCAGGTTAATTATTTAGACCCAATAATATGCAAAAACAGAGGTTATAGTGGTAAAATTACACTTCCCCTCAGGCAGTTTCACTTTGGTCAAATGCATTACTCTATCAACTCTCAGCCACAATAGTCTCTTCATTTTCAAGTGCTCTACAAGTATCTGACCCTGTTGTGGACCCTTCACCTCCTACTTCACCCTAATACAGAAATGGACAGGAATATCTGGATCAACTTTTGTCTGTTTTGTGGTAAGATGAAACAATGCATATAATGTAAACGTGACAATAAGTAATTTAAAATTCATTCATTAAAATGCTCTGACATATTTCAAATGAGGGTCAGCTTGCATTCTTGTTCTTAGGAAATGGTAATCAGTGATTACTTTATTTCCATCACTACTTTTACAGTAAATTTATGTATTTTAATGTATCTTTAACATACACGTATATTATTTGGTATAGTCTTTGCAGCCTGCGAGAACCACCTGTAAGTAGAGAATAGATTTTGGAACTGATTTTGGAATAGAACTGTATCTGTTTTTTTGTTTTGTTTTTTGTTTTTTGTTTTTTTTGTTGTTTTTTTGTTTTTTTGCTTGATAAAACTCTTGTGGTAATAGAAAAATAAGCATTATACAGCCTAAAATACATCCTATTGCTCAAAACTAAAAAGTAGTATTCAATACATGTCTTCATGGTAACTCAACCTCAGTTTCTCTATTCCTATTTTCTCATTCTTTTCTCATCAACAAACAGTTCTAAATGCAGTGTTTTTGTCAAACATAAAAAATAAAAATGTTGGTGTTTGCTGGGGCAGTGTGTTTCTACTTCTACTCAACATTAATATGCATTCACTGCAGAGACATCTAATTTTCCTTTCTTTTACATTTTAGTATTTCAGCCATTGATGGCTTTCAACATTGATCCTGTGATCTGGAAGAACTTCACAAACAATGGAAAAAGTGGCTTTGGTTATAAAGTGATACAGAGAGATGCATCAAGGTGAAATCACACAACTGACAATAGATGATTAAAAACATAAACCTGTTGGGTATTGAAAACAAATACATGGCTTGAGAGTACACGAATTACAGAATTGCTGTGAATATTAATGGTGCTAATGAAAAGCTTTTGCAAATTAAAGTATTAATCCAGCAAGCTCAATTATTAAAATTGCTAACATACTATAGTTCATAAAACTAAGCTCACACAGACAGTAGAGTACATAATAGAAAACTAAAATAAATAAATCAATCAATATCATATATTTGAATACAACATTATGCATCTAATTTTCATTTGTACTCAAAAGGCATTTTGCTTCTGTAACTACTATTGTCATTGTAATAATGTGGACCGTGTCTTTCTATAGACATTTTAAACTTTTGTGAATTCTTTATAAATTACAAAACATTTTTGAGAGCCAGTTGTAGACGTGTGTCTGTCAGTGGAGAGCGAGGAAGCGATAAGAGCCATCACCTGGTGATTATTGATGCTAAACACCTGTGTCTCATTTCAGTGACGGCAGAGACGTCACTGAGAGCATAGCTATGCAGAGCCCTATGCTGAAAAGCTGTTTGATGATGAATTTAAGTTTGTTCTGACTGTTATCATTGAAGCTGTGTGTGCAAAGTAAAAAGACTTGCTGGAAAGCATATTTTGAGTTTACATTCGGAGAATAATATCAGACTTATGTGGACTGCAACCCCGGCTCCCACTTCCTTCTTGCTGGAACCTTCTACGCTGGTGCTGAAACCTAGGAATTGGGAAGAAAACTGGCTGCTATGGACACCTCACCGCTGGGCGAAGTCATCCGTGTCTTGGCTAGCATCCAGGAGACTCACCATCAAGCTCTCCTCACCCAAGAACACCAGGAGCTCCTTCAGGCTCAGGCCGAGTATCGGCAGGCCTTAAGGGGCTGGTTAGCTCAAGGCAGGTCCTCCACCGCGGCCCCGGAAACAGCGATGAAGCTGCACCTCCTCCTCACGAAAATGGGGCCCCAGGATGATCCGGAGGCATTCGTGAGCCTATTTGAGCAGTTCCGGCTGGCCGCGAACACAATGGGCCTTCCACCTGCTGCTGCTGCTGCTTTCCAGGGAGGCCCAGCTCGCGGCGCAGCAACTACCTGCTGAGGACTGCCTGAACTATGCAAAACTGAAGACAGCTGTCCTGCTTGGCCGTGTTGGCCACACTCCACACCCTCACCCTGAGCAAATCTGAAGTCACTCATTCACATTTGCCCAGCAGCTCCATGATGCCTGCCAGAAGTGGGTGCTAGCTGAGTAAGGACACAAAGTGGAGGACTGAACATTACTGAACTAATTTTGACCATTTGCCTGCATTCATCACATCAGTGGATGATGCTGTCCAGCTCTCCAAAGCCCACATGGCAGCCTACCCAGAAGCCAGCAAACCACAGTCCAGATCTCCCTCTCTCTCTCTCTCCCCTTCTTGCTGCTCCTCCCCCTCCTTCCCTCTCACCCTATACCCATTTCCTGGAAACAGGGAGTGTTTCAACCCAAACCAGCCACCACCATGGGCTGCACTATACACCAATCCCCTCCCCCTCTAATTATATTTATTTATCACACATTATACATTTGCATATATACAGTGAAATTCTTTTTTCACTGTATATATGCAGTAGAGTGCAGGGTCAGCCATGATACAGCACCCCTGGAGCAGATAGGGTTAAGGGCCTTGCTCAAGGGCCCAACAGTGGCATCTTGGCGGTGCTAGGGCTTGAACCCCCAACCTTCTGATCAGTAACCCAGAGCCTTAACAACTGAGCCACCACTGCCTCTCTGTCACCCTTCCCAGGTTGATGTCTCCGCTGAGCCAGGACACGTCCAAGACCGGTGTCCAGTAATGGAGGTGGGGACATGGATTCGGGTCTCCAACATGCCACAGACCACCCCCGATCAAGCTGAGATGCATCGCATACCGGTAAGAATTAAGGGGTATACATACCAAGCCCTGGAGGATTCTGGCTGTAATCAAACCTTGATTCACCACGACTTGGTTCATGACGGGGCTTTGGGTGCAAAACACAAGGTGGTGGTGATGTATGTGCATGGAGATGTTCACAAGTATCTGGTAGTGACAGCTGTTGTTCAATTCCAGGGGAAAAAGCATAGAGTGGAGGCCGCGGTTAATTCCCGCCTAATCAGAAAGACACAGGAGGGGAATCCTTCAGCATTCCTGCCCTTAGGGAGTTCCTGGAGGGGTAAAAATTGCTGGAACCCCTATTATTTAGAGTCAGGGAGGTCCCGCAAGCCTCCACAGGGTTTTTCCCCTTCGAGCTCTTGTATGGACGCCGGCCACGTGGGGTGCTTGATGTCATACGAGAGGCATGGGAGGAAGGACCTTCCCAAAGCAAAAATGAAATTCAGTATGTCCGAACCACACGTTGGTCGGTTGTCACAGGAAAATATGCTCCAAGCTCAAGAGAGACAAAGCCGGCTCTATAATGAGGTGTCCCGCTATGGGAATTTGCACTGAGAGACAAAGTCCTTGTATTACTGCCCATTTTGAGTTTGAAATTACTCGCCAAGTGGCAAGGACCCTTTGAGGTTACACAACGAGTCGTGGATCTCAATTATGAGGTTAAACGAATGGAAAGAGGCAGAGCATGTCAAATTTACCACCTCAACTTCCTTAAATTATGGAGAGAGACGATCCCTGTGTCCATGGCAATGGTAGTTCTGGAGAGGGTGGAGCTCGGGCCGGAGGTGAAGTTCAAAGGTGATACATTGAGACCACCTCTCACTGTCCCAGCTCGCAGAGGTGGCCAAGTTGCAAAAGAATTTGCGGACATGTTCTCTCCTCTTCCCGGTCATATGAACCTCATACAACATCATATCGAGACTTCGGCCATACCGCTTGCCCAAACACAAGAAAAAAGTGATTTGAAATAAATTAGAGGCAATGCTCAAGATGGGGGTTATAGAAGAATCGCACATTGACGAACTGCTCGATCGATTGGGTGCAGCTCAATTTTATTCGACACTCGATTTAACAAAGGGTATTGGCAGATCCCCTTAACTCCATTATACCGAGAAAAAACAGCATTTTCCACACCTTTTGGGTTACACACAGGGCTTATGGCAAACCTGAAAAAGTGTGAAATTTGATGGGTGGAAGTACAGTATCTGGGCCTCCACTTGGGTTATGGGCAGGTATGGCCCCAAGTTGATAATACCGCAACGATAGTAGCCTGCCCACGACCCAAGACCAAAAAGGAGGTGAGTTTATGGGGCTGGCTGGCTACTACCAAAGGTTTGTTCCTAGTTTATCTGATATCACCAGCCCCTTGACGAATCTCACTAAAAAGGGGCAGATCCAGTCCAGTGGACGGAGGCGTGCCAACAGGCTTTCACAAGAGTGAAATCTGCACTCTGTGGCCGGCCGCTTTTACATACTCCAAACTTCTCTTTCTTCTTCATTTTGCAGATGATGCATCAGAGAGGGGGTTGGGGGCCGTGCTTTTGCAGGAGGTGGAGCACCCCGTGCTGTACATTAGTTGTAAGCTCTCTTTGAGGGAGACTTAGTACAGCACAATCGAGAAAGAGTGCCTAGCCACCAAATGGGCTGTCCTAACCCTCCACTATTACCTGCTGGGGCGGGCCTTCATCCTCTGCTCGGATCACGTCCCGTTTCAGTGGCTCCACCGCATGAAGGATACCAACACGCAGATCACTCGTTGGTACCTGGCACTTCAGTCGTTCAAGTTTAAGGTGGTCCACAGGCCGGGGCCGCAGATGGTTGTTGTTGATTTCCTCTCCAGGAATGGGGGGGGAGGGGGTATGTGGAGCGGGACATGGTCGTGTGTCTGTCAGTGGGAAGAGAAAAAGCGGTAAGAGCCATCACCTGGTGATTATTGATGCTAAACACCTATGTCTCATTTCAGTGACAGTGGAGAGGGGCTTTAAAAAGGCCAGCGGAACACCAGAGTGACAGAGAGAGTCCGAGCCACACACACACCCTGAAGCCCTATGCTGAAAAAGACATTCTGTACTAGATCAAATAATGCACAAAAGGACACGGTAGCTGAAGTTGGCTGGAAACTTTACAATGAATATTAATGAGAGACCTCATTCCTGTGAGATCTTGTTAAAGAACATCTGTTATTGTGTAGCAAACTTGAATCAATATGTTTAAAAGTAAATTATTTTCCAAAAAACATAAATCTAAGCTCATCATTAGTCAAGAAGAGATCAAAAGTGTATTGTTTATATCATATTGGCCCAATCGCATATTGTTTTGCCTCAAACCAATAGATAAACATACAGAATAGACCTTTAATATAGTTTATTCAGAAGTCAAAGGTTCTGCGAAAGACCTTAAAGAATGCTTGGCTATCTAGTTTTAGTTATCATTTCCCCTTTCTGTGATTTTTCATTACACCAAAATTTTGTACAACACTAATAATAAAAAATTATTTTGTAATATGTTTACATTTGTTTGCATAATCTCAAACAGCCACGAAACTATTGAAAGCCACAGTCTTATTATTGTCTGGTTTGTTCCTGTTCTCATATTCTTTCTGTTCTCCTCCTCAACGTAATTGTGAGTGATCCTTTAATACAACAGTCAAACTCAAAGAGGACACATTTATCATTGTGCTGTCAAAGAAGAAACCTGCTCACCACTGGCCATTAAAGGTATTTAGGCTTTTTATACTATGCTTTCACTGAATGTTTCAGTAATATTGTTTTATATTTTCTATATTTTTAAAATGTATACATAAAAAATGTATCTAATTGCACAGGGAAAATGTAAATAATAAAATTTTAATGTCTCTCAGGTTTGTGGTCCAAGTAACCACTTACAGTGGCATGTGCTTTAAACTCATTACAAATAATGTTGTGAGCAGATCTGTGCCAAAACCTGTGAGAGGTAATTAATTTATGTGTAGCTGCCAAATCAAACCAAGTCTTCTTCATTTATGAAATGATTAAATCACAATTCCCTCTATCTTCTCTTTATATATAAATATGATGTTTGTTTGTTTTAACTGTTATTATTTCACAATCCTCGGAATGCCCTACATCACAAATTGATATTGCCTTTTTATTGGATGGATCTGGAAGTGTGAGCCATGAGGATTTTATGAAAATGAAAGATTTTTTTATAGCAATGATCCAAATGGACCAGGATGTACAGGTATTATAGCCAATGCATGTATTTTGATTTAGCATGAGTGTAAATGTTATGTTTATTTTCATCAACATCAAATAATCTATCTTACACTATGCCATTACACAGTTTTCTACAAACTGTGTCATTCATTCCTTTCTCCAAAAATACGCAAGAAACAACTGATGCTGGCAAAATCAGCTGAATAACACAAATCAACAGTGAGGATGGACAAACACAGCAAAAGCTATAAAAGAGCTTGTGTAAGACATATTTGCTGATATTTCATTATTTTTTTTTGCTTTGACAGACATTTATTATTCATTATTATTTATTAGTCAGCATACATTTATGCATTTACATAGATGCTATTTGTACTAAGTGCAAATGGCAATAGATACAATATTACTATAGTAAACCCATGGTTTATTATACCCAAATCAAACCTTTCTCTCAACTCTCTGACCGTGACAAAATCACTTGGGAAATCAATCTTCATATTCATTTTTATTAATTATTATAAGTAATCTTAGAGAAAATATTAGGAGTGGAAACAGGAAACTGGATGGGGAAAAGCAGGACAAAAGGAAGATTAGAACCCTGAAAAGAAACACATCCACAATCTTGTTACGCCTTACACCATTGCAGCGACACTAGTGGGTGCAGTTTGTTTTCTATTTCTGTGTTGCTACCAGACTAATGCAGTGCAAATAGCCATGCTATGTGGCCAACATGATCACACGGGAAGTCGGCATGCTGTTTCCGAAAGTTCCGGTACCCTAGGAACGGCAACAGTATGCCAACTCACTGACATGCCCTATCTCCCATCGGACATATTTGGAATGGCTCAAGTAGTGCATTGCCTCAGTTGCATGGGAGACCACAGTTCAATCCCCATTCAAACGAGGAAGTAATCATGTTTGTATAAACAATCATGAGCGTGATAAGGAGGTTGCATTTTTATCCCTAACATTGCATTTTGTCTCTACTAAAGGTTAGGGTTAGATATGGGTTTTGGTTGGGGGGTAGATTTAATAAAATAAGCATTTCTCTTCACTGTTTTACACCCTGTTCAGCTGAAAACAATTATTTTTACAACTTGCTTCTAGTGACCTCTCCTGGATATAAATGGATGTCACAGTTGTGTATATGCTCTGAAACACTGCTTTAACCTCTGGAGGCAGTGTTTTCAAATTCGGTCAACGTATACCGATTTCGGCTAAAGAAAAATCGGCACACCCTTGCCGAATTTTATGTGAGATCAGGCAGGTGCTTTTTACACCTAGTGAAAATAGTCACTCTTTATTATTGCTTAGTAAATTTTAACCCAATTGATAAGAAATTGGTCCTAGAGTTTTGACAGTCAAACAGAAATTGAAAAATCTGATCAGTTCCTCTGCATGTATTGTTTTCCAGACACAGGACAGAAGAATTTGTAAGCAAGAGAGGTGCAAGACCATTTGCCAGTAAAGTTTTACTAGTTATCACTGATGGTAAATCAACTGATAAAACCCCCTTGACTGATGCTGTTCAAGAAGCACAAGCAAATCAGATAATTCGATATGCAATTGGGGTAAGATCTGATTTTAATTGTTTCTTGGCTTGCCTACTCTGCTTGATTAAAAAGGACTGAAGCACCTCCTGATTGTGCACAGTGTTTGTTTATATTGATTTAATGCTAGATGCAAAACATGTTTGGCACAATTAACATGCAGCCTTTTCTGTTGTGATATTCTTGGAAGAGATTGCATTTCAATATGATTCATTCTATGAAATGTACTTAACATTTTTCTTAAGTTGGCAATGCTTTTAAAGACACCAAAGCACTAGAGGAACTGACAGCTATTACAACTTTACCCGCCACTAGCCACGTCTTCAAAGTGACAAACTTAAATGCATTGAAAAGTATTCATGAAAAACTCAAAGAGAACATTATTGCCATTGAAGGTGTGTTTGTAGAGGAAGTAACATAAATCATTTTTACATTTTACAGTTTGCAACTGTCATGTCAATGTAGTCACTGTTATTCAGCGGGTTGTTTTGTAATAAAAAGAGACAGATGAAAAAACAAATGTCTTTCAAGCTGGAAGTGAGCATAACAGTTTTCTAGTTGAATTATTTTATTTGACAGTGTAATCTGGAACAGAAATCAAATCAGTCAGAATTGTTTTAAAAGTCTGAGCATCATATTTTATTTGCAGGTTATTCTTTGACAGTAGCTAAAATATTCAGTGCAAAGTATGCAGTTCCCCTTCTGTTACTCACTCGAAGTTGTGTCGATGTAGTGACACTAGGGGTCACTCTTGGGAGCCCCAAACACCTCTAATCTTTGAGAAAAGGCCAATGAGAATTGGCAAGTGGAATTTGCATGCCACTCCCCCAGACATACGGGTATAAAAGGAGCTGGCTCGCAACCACTCATTCAGAATTTTTCTTCGGAGCCGAGCGGTTGTGTGTCAGCGAGCTGAATTCCACTGCTGGTCCATTCACCTCAGAAAGAAGTGTATGCTGTTGGATATACGGCGCATTTCAGCGGCTTTCTCTCCTTCTGCACGCTTAGTGTATACTACGCCCCTGGGCGCTTCGACAGCGCTACTAAGGGAGTATATATTTCTGCAAAGAGTATATTTTCCCCTATCAGAGCAACACATTGACGTGAATGTCTTTTTAAAGACGCGTCTTTTTAAAGATACCTTTCCGTCTTTGTGTGATTTCTGGATGCGGTCGTTATCTCTGCGCCTCTGGCGACGGGCGCTGCCTCACGTGTCTTTGCCGAGCTCACACTGAGGCAGCGTTCGTGGATGGTTTGTGTTCTCATCTTCCGGGGCTCGCAAGCAGGATAAGTCCTCTATTGCTGGGTCGGAGAGCGCACTGGCGATGTCGGACGCAGAGGATTCGACTGGGCCGCCACCTTCGGGTCTGCCCGCTCAATCTGAGGCTGACGTAGAGCTGACCGCCATGCTTGCCCGGGCTGCCGCGAGAGACTGGACCCCCCCGGTCCCCTTCTTCCCGGAAGTGCACGACGAGCTGACGAGGTCGTGGAGGGCACCTTTTTCTGCCCAAACCTGACTTGCCAGCTTGTCCCAGCTCCACAGGTACGCGAAGATCACTCTTGAAGATCACTAGGTGGATAAGGCAGTTGTGGTACATCTCTGCCCGCAAAACGCCGCCACCTGGCTCCCCTCCAGGGCCTGTAGTACTACGTCATCTCTGGCGACTAAAGCCTACAGTGCCACTGGACAGGCCGCCTCCGCCCTGCATGCCATGGCCCTCCTGCAAGTACACCAGGCCAAGGCACTGAAAGAGCTGCACGTGGGTAGTCCTGATTCTGATGTGATGCAGGATCTGCACTCTGCGACTGACCTTGCCCTCCGGGCGACAAAGGTCACGGCGCGAGCACTCGGGCAAACGATGTCCACCTTGGTGGTCCAGGAGTGCCACCTGTGGCTGAATCTGGTCGAGATGAGGGATGCGGAAAAGGTTCGCTTTCTCAACGCTCCCATCTCCCTAATCGGCCTATTCAGCAACCCCATCGAGGACTTTTCCCAGCAGTTCTCGGCGGTGAAGAAGCGGACTGAGGCGATACAGCCCCGGCGTGGCTCAAGATCCCATACCCCGTCTGCTCGGCCAGGTGTATCGCTTGCGTATAGCGCCTTTCCACTCTGTGAAGTGAAGACGTGCTTTTCTTCTCCCATGCGAGTTCACGAACCGTGAACCCTGGATGTCCTTCCTCCCTAGCCCTGTGGCTTGCGAATTTGGTGGAGGAATTCACAGCTGGACCCACTATGGGTACTAATATGCCCTGTACTGGGATAGGTGCGCCACAGGTGCCGGTTACTCCGGTAACCCCCTGTGATGTATTTTCCATGGTATGGTCTCCCTGTCAGCAGACCCACATCTCCCTTGGGCAGAGCCCTCTCTGCCCCCAGTCGCTGTGTTTGTAGAGCTCCTCCCCTTCCAGGCAGGACCTACCACTGCGCCTCTTCCATGTGCGGCTGATGAGCCCACGTGACATATTGCCACATGTTACCTCCCCTTCAGGCAGAATGTGGTCTCCAAGGGGTATTTTCCCCCTGAAAGAATAGGAAAGGAAAAGAACACCTTCCCCGTGCGTGTAACAGCGTTAGATGGCCCCAGCCGAATCTAATACTCTGTGGAGAGAAAACATATAGAGAAAAGGCCGTGGCTGGTGTGGCCTGCTCCCATGCTAGTTACGTCACTTCACCCCCTCTGGGATATGGGGAACTACATGATATGTCTTGTGGGGTGTTGGGGGAGGTTACGTGTGGACTGATGCACCTGCTATTATGTACGCAGCAGCTTGCTTGCACCTGCATCGGCAGTTCACGTTACACGGTCCAGCTGTTGTGCCATTTTTCTACAGGGACCCCTAGTGTCACTACATCGACACAACGTCGAGTGAGTGACAGAAGGGGAACGTCTCAGTTACTGTTGTAACCTCTGTTCCCTGATGGCGAGACGTTGTGTCCCTTTTGCCACAACGCTGTACTATCTGATGAAATGGCTGGGACCTTGTCTTGGCTCTTCAGCACAAAACCTGAATGAGTGGTTGCAAGCCAGCTCCTTTTATACCCATATGTCCGGGGGAGTGGCATGCAAATTCCACTCGCCAATTCTCATTGGCCTTTTCTCAAAGATTAGAGGTGTTTGGGGCTCCCAAGTGTGACCACTAGTGTCACTACATTGACACAACATCTAGTTCCCTCCATCAGGGAACGGAGGTTACAACAGTAACCAAGACATTCTGGGAGCTCCGAGACACAGGCATAAGGGACAAGTAATTTTTTCAAAACTTGATGTTAATCAAAGGGACTTGCAGTTGGATCCTCCTGAGGTTGTGACACTCATATTTGAGTAAATTGTTGGCACAACAGACATTGGTGAAGCAATTAAGCACAAAATATGCTAAATTTCAAACTGTATCCCTCTTTCTCTCTTTATAGCATCAGATTGGGTGTGGTGGATTTGAACTCTGACTCCAACACAGACCTCCTGTTGGTTTCAGCACCAACATATACAGAGACTGATCGAGAGGGCAAAGTGTTTATTTACTTCTATTCACAATGGGTAAGTGATGGGGAGATATTTTTTTAGAACATATTGGGGAAACAAATCTTTGATCAAAGGTCAACTTTTTATCTTTATTATCCCCATAAATGTATTTTTTCTCCTCTATCTGTTCTGTCTTGCAGCCATACTTTACTTTTTTGGATATGGGTCTGGTGGGCATGGCAAGACAGAGAGGAGTTGGCTCTTCTCTGGCCAGTCCAGCAGATCTGAATGGAGATGGTTTCAGGGATGTGCTGATTGGAGCTCCCTTAGAGGAAGATGGACAGGGCAGCATCTACATTTTTAATGGAGGAGTAGATAAAATAATTCAAAACTATTCACAGGTGGAAAAAGGGCAGGAAGAGAGAGAGATTTAACAAAACATGAACTTTACTGTAGAACCTGTTGTAATTTGGACCCAAGCTCCGAATGTCACATATAGGCACCTATTGTTTCTGTTAATTTTCTTATTATTCAAAATTTTCTGCATTAGGGTCTATAGTTTTAGTTAATAACTTTTGAACTGGATGATCTAGAAATGTAATCCCTTTTCATTCAATGCACCAAGAGGGTTGCAATTTCCACCGGTCTATATTTTCCTGTGTCTTGAATTGTATTGAAAAACATCGTCCTACACTTTTCATTGGATGTCCCCAAATTTGGGCCAGCTACTCCTCTGCCCATGCTGGTTAAAAGTTATTAAAAGCTGACACGTGTAGAATCAACAGACAAAAAATGATAACACTTTACAATAAAGTTGTATTTGTTAACATTAGCTTGCTATATTAATTTGAACTAGCAAAGAACAATATTTTTACAACACTTAATATCAACATATACCATTTATTTTATTTATTTATTTACATAAAAGGTTGTATGCTTTAACATTTGTTTTACAACAAACTTTGAGACTGTATATTATATTTGACTCTCCAGTGCTGGAACAAGGCTAAAACAAAGTGTGGATAGGTCTGACTATGCGAGACTGTAGTTTGAAGTAATCACTTTTCTTTGCATGATACATTGACTGCATTTATACGATAGCCTATGTCGGCGTTAGCTAGCTAGCCAGCTTTATCAATAGCTGTTAGCTAAATTTGGTGGATGATGACAGTAGCTGTTTATAAAATAGATTGTACATTATAAATATGTTGACACAATTCAGTATTGATGTGATTCCATCACAACTGTCATTTTGATATATCAATGCGCTATTGTTTTATAACAATAGAATGTATATATTTTCTGTATAACCAAGTTATGTTACACTAATGAATGGGTCTTTTTGCATTATCTTGAACATTGTCTAGCATTCATTTCATGTGTTATTGTAGTTTACCTTGCTGAATAATTACAGATTAACATTGTTTATGTCAGTTACTGTGAATCAGCATACCTGACTTTTAGTATAAAGAGAAGATCATTGAAATTATTTGAAAGTTATGAGGCAAGGTATCTTGCAATTCATCAGCGTTAGCAGGCAAAATCAAGTTAGCTAAAATTACACAGATCAATCCTTATGGCACTATATTTCACATGCTTTGCAGTTATGTAAGTTTACCTGTCCAATATTAAGAACGCTAATTCAGGGTTGGTTTTGATCCCCAAAACCGAACGAAGGTCCCTCCAGGAATCAAATGCCCTGCCGATGTTCACTCTAGTTTTCGCTCGACCACGATCACGTTCCCGCTTAGCCAGATGGGATTCAGTAGAAATTTTTTTATTTTATTTTTTTCGGTGAATATTTTTGCTTTATTGATTTTGCTTTAAAAATTAAATTAATTTATTGAAACATGAAAAACATAAACAAAAGACATTTCTAAATTCAAATTGCACTTTAAACTAAATGAAAAAAAGGTGAATATTACATGAAAATTGTTACATATTGCACCTTTAATGTTATAAGTTTCTCAGAAAAATCTAAACATAGGATATTCAGTCTAGCAACAGTAAAAAAGTATATGTATTTATACACATATCTATGCCATAGGGTCAACCTGGACTTGTATGCGGTGTGGTTAGTGGCTTAACTTAGACAAGTTCCGCACATTTGAACAGTATGTGAGAAGTGTAGTTTGTACAGAACACATCTGACACGTTCTTATATTTTAAAAAGATAAGAGACAGAGAGTCACATATCCGATAAATATACTGAAGATATACTGTATCATATGCATATAAAAACACACTATTATATTTCAATACCATCTTATGATTATATGATTATACTTTTTTTATACTTTTTTATTTTCTCACTCATCAAAAACTCAACCTGGTTTCATAAAAAATGGCAGATTTTCAGTTCATAAACACATTTCGCTCTGTTCCTCAAACATTGCTATCTAATCAGGCACACAGGTAGCAGTCAAAACCAGCTGGGCATTATTGCCTGCTGCACCTCCGCCAGTGCCTTCAGTCCAGCTGTGGGGTCATCAGCCAGAAGCCACTCATCATAGATGTTTCACCCCATTAATCCTGGAACATCTTATGGTGGTGGAGCAGCAACCAGGGACGTCTCCCTTCCATCCCATCAATACATTCCTCCTTTACAGGTCCTAACATGCAGAAAAGGTTCAATGACTGTGTGCTCAGTGCCCCCAGTTTCATATGGCATAACTTCCCATGACATCAAACTTTTATAGTGCTTACATTTAAGGCGATTCATTTTAAAGTTTGCATTAAAAAACCAACTAAATGTATTATCGTGTTCGAGGGTGATCAAATTGTGCTGTAGGTCAACTGATAAAGTGCATTTTTTATATCACATAAACACTGCTGGATGGAAACACCAAGATATGAATAAAATCTCAGAAAAAGCATTAAAAAACATATACACTAGATAATGTTTTAGTTGATAAGAAGAAATGCGCATAAACTATGGAAACACGTTTACTGAATAAACTCCTATTACAAAAAAATAAATAAAAAAATGTGACTGAATAACTTGTTCATTACTGGACTAAACTGTAATGGACCAATCATCGCATTTGAAATGTTGCTCTGGTCATCCTGAAATAATGGTGTCTATAAAATCCAAAGCCTGCTAAGAGTTTGCAGAGCAAATAAGTCATATACAAACTTGAACTGTGCCAAAGAGCAGGTTTATTGAAACTTTTGAAAAATATATTATAGATCCGCATGGCAAAGACATAAGGAAGGAGGAACGCACACACATAATGCTCCCAGAACTGTGTGGCACGTTGTCGCTCTCAGACATGAGACATAAAATTTCTTTATAGTGTTTTGTCTGTGTGCCCTAAACCAATCTATTTTTAGAAATAGTATTCTATTAATAAAGGAGTCACAGTTGCTACAATTTTTTTTTTTTTTTTTTTTGCATAACTCCACCTTTCAATGTCCCTCATTAACTACGTTTCCATCCTAGGGTTTTTTTTTGCGATAAAAAGTATAGTGCATCAAAAAGATTACCGATATAGCTGATGGAAACGCAAATCATCGCTAAAATTTCACAAGTGTCGACTTAATATTTTTCTGCTTAACTCTAGTGCATAAACTCTATGTCGATACTTCAGATGTCATGAAAAACTGGTTTGGAAACACTTTTTGTTGAGAAAATTGCCATTAACGCAAAAATATAGTGTCATGTGACAGAATTTACCCCAATCGTTAGCCTGTGATAATCATGAGGACAAGGTATACATCCTTGAAAGCCAATTTATTGTACGTGAAGCATTACTCGCACTGTTATGGATTGGTCTTAATGGCATACCTGCACCGATCCGATGCTGCATCATGAAACTTCCAGGAGTGCCAACACAAATATCTCATATCAAGCACCTGTCATCGACATGTGCACAGAGAACAAATGAATGGCCACTCTTTGCGATTAATTTAATCGTGGTAGCCATCCATTTATTTATTATAGTTGCTTTTCCACACCATTCAAAATAATAGACGGCAGTCATGGAATTAGCCCACAATACAAAAAAACATATCATTTCTGTGCACAAAGATGTTTTAAATTAAAAATAAATGCACAATACTAGGAGAGAAGTATTTGTCCAATGCTGAGTTCACTTTCAGAAAACTAGCTTTGGAACATTTTAAAACTTTTAAATATTTGAAATCTAACCCTATTGTGGCAGCGGGGGCGTGGTCGAGCGTAAGAGAGAAAGCGGTAAGGGTGCATACACCTGAGTCTGATAATGTCTAACACCTGTTTCTAGCTGCAGTAAGCAGTGGGGAGAGCGATAAAGAGCGACCATGCCAGAGACCAGGGAGAGAGAGTTACCAGACTGACAGACTGTAAACGGCTCCGGGACACCTGCCGGAAGTGGCTGCTGGCTGAGGACCACGGCGCAGAGGGAATCATTGACCGTGTGGTGCTGGAGCAGCTGTTCTGTCAGCTACCAAAAGGAAAGGCGGAGTGGGTCCAGTGCCACCGCCCAGCGTAACTGGAGGAGGCCGTCCAACTGGCGGAGGACCAGATCTTGGCATATCAGAGGGCGGAAGAGCCCTCCCACTCTCTCTCCCCTCCCCCTATGTTTCTGCAGTCTCTTCCCCCCCTCTCTCCTCTCACTCTGCTCTCTCCCAACAGCCCATCCCTGTACCCCGGAGGAGTGGAGTCCTGCCTCCGAAGCCGGTTCCCCACCCGTGGGGGTTTGTTCCCCCCCGGAAACTTCACTGCTTCATCGCTCTCCACCTCAGGTGAATGTGCCCACCGCCACAGGTATGGGTGTAACGCCTGGGCCAGTCTGTGGGAGTTGCGAGGATCCGGGACACTTCCGGGATCGTTGCCCCGTGATGGAGCTGGGAATTGTAGTCCAGATCCCAGACACTCCACGGGCTGCTCCTGATCGAGCCGGAGTGTACAGAATACCGGTAAGTGTCAAGGGGAGTACTCATCAAGCCTTGGTGGATATGGGCTGTAACCAGACCACTATCCACCAATGCTTGGTTCAACACGAGGCTTTGGGCACAAAAAAAAGGTGAGGGTGAAGAGTGTGCATGGGGATATTTACGACAACCCTGTAGTGACACTCGCTATTAAATTCTGGGGAAAAAAGCATAGAGTGGAGGCAGCAGTTAATTCCTAACTAATTGGCCAGACTTTGAAGGGAATTTGTGCGGATGGGTCCTGCAAGAAGGCTTTTAGATGTGAAATGTGTGATGCTTTGGCAGGGGAGGCGGAGCCGGGGCCGCCTTCGTCAGCTCCACGTCAGGGTGACGTGAGGGAGGGGGAGGCTTCAGCCCCTCCTGTCCTTGGAGGATTTTCAGAATGGGATTTCCCTCTAGAGCAGTCGAGAGACGAAACCCTTAGGCATGCCCTCAACCAAGTGAAGGTTATTGATGGTCAATGACTCCAACCAAACATCACACTTTCATACCCCATTTTGTGATAATCAAAGAGCGGTTGTATCGAGTGACGCAGGATGCTCAAACAAAAGAGGATACAACCCAGCTGTTAATACCACAGAGACGGTGGGAAATGTTATTCCAGGTGGCTCACTATAATCTGATGGTGGGTCACTGAAAAACACTGAACCAAATACTGGCCCACTTTTATTGGCTAGGCATTCACAGGGATGTTCGCTGGTGGTGTGCGGCATGCCGTGAATATCAGCTGGTGAATCCACCGGCCACCCCAAGAGCGCCATTACGCCCCCTTCCACTGATCGAGGTCCCCTTTGAAAGAATTGGCATGGACCTCATCGGGCCATTAGAGCAGTCAGCACGCGGACATCACTTTGTAATAGACCTGGTGGACTATGCAACGCGATATCCGGAAGCAATGCCTCTGTGCAACATCTCAGCACGCAGTGTTGCAGAGGCACTCTTCAAAATAATCTCCCGGGTGGGGAATCCGAAAGAAATCCTCACTGATCATGGTACTACATTTATGTCACGGACACTCCGCGAGCTTTACGAATTGTTGGGTATTAAGTCGATTCACAACAGTGTTTACCATCCACAAACAGATGGCTTGGTGGAGCGATCTAATAAAACCCTAAAAAATATGATTCGCAAGTTCGTGCACGAGGATGTTAGAAATTGGGATAAATGGCTCGATCCCCTGTTATTTGCAGTATGAGAGGTTTCGCAAGCCTCCACAGGGTTTCCCCCATTCGAGCTGCTGTATGGGCGGCGCCCGCGTGGCATGCTTGATGTCATACATGAAGCTTGGGAGGAGGGGCCTTAAAATAGTAAGAATGAAATTCAATACGTTCTTGATCTTAGAGCAAAACTCCACACTTTGGGGCAGCTAACATGGGAGAATTTGCTCAAAGCTCAGGAACGTCAAAGCCGACTGTATAACAGGGGAACTTGGCTGCGGAAATTTGCACTGGGAGACAAAGTGCTCGTATTACTTCATCGAGCTCCAAATTACTTGCCAAGTGGCAAGGACCATTTGAGGTCACACGACGAGAGGGGGATCTTGATTATGAGGAGATTATGAAGCGAACCAATAGATGGGGTGCACGTCAAATATACTACCTCAACCTCCTGAAATTATAGAGGGAGGCGGTCCCTGTGATGTTGGCTATGGTAGTTCCAGAGAGGGCGGAGCTCAGGCCGGAGGTGAATACAAAACCCAATCATATCACCCCGGTCACTTGTGGAGACCACTTCTCAACATATCAAGTCACATAGGTTGCCAAGTTGCAACAGGAATTTGTAGACGTGTTTTCCCCTCTGCCGGGTCGTACAAACCTCATCCAGCACCACATCGAGACCGAGCCAGGGGTAGTGGTACGTAGCCATCACTACCGACTGCCCTAGCACAAAAACAAAATAGTTCGGGAAGAATTGGTTGCAATGCTCGATATGGGGGTAATAGAGGAATCCCACAGTATCTGGGGTTCCACTTGGGCCACGGGCAGGTGCATCTCCAAATTGACAAAACTGCGGCAATTGCGACCTGCCCGAAACCCAAGACCAAAAAGGGGGTGAGACATTTCCTGGGGCTGGCTGGTTATTATAGGAGATTTGTGCCTAATTATTCAGACCTCACCAGCCCGCTGACTGATCTCACTAAAAAGGAAGCTCCAGACCTGGTCCAGTGGACGGAGCAGTGTCAACAGGTGTTTATGCAGGTTAAAGCCACACTTTGTGGAGGGCTGCTTTTACATCCACCCAATTTCTCTCTCCCTTTTGTGTTACAGACGGACACTTCAGACAGAGGGCTGGGGGCAGTGCTCTCGCAGGTGGTGGAGGGGGAGGAGCGCCCGGTGACTAAGTACAGCACCATTGAAAAGGAGTGTCTCACCATCAAGTTGGCGGTCCTCACTCTCCGGTACTACCTGTTGGGGTGGGCCTTCACTCTCTGCTCAGATCACACCCCACTCCAATGGCTCCACCCCATGAAAGATACCAAAGCACAGATCACACATTGGTATCTTGCTCTTCAGCAATTTAAGTTCAAGGTGGTCCACAGACCTGGAGCGCAGATGGCTATCGCCGACTTCCTTTCCAGAAATGGGGGGGGGAGGGAAGTGGTAGACAGGCCGGATGTCTCCCCTGACTGAGTCGGGCGGTGGGGATATGTGGCAGGTGGGGTGTGGTCGAGGAAAGATAGAAAGCAGTAAGGGTGCTTACACCTGAGTCTGATAATGTCTAACACCTGTTTCTATTTGCATTAAGCAGTGGGGAGTGTGATAAAGAGTGCCCATGCCAGAGACCGGGGAGAGAGAGTTACCAGACTGACAGACTGAAAAGTGCTGTGCCTAAATGTTACGCTGAAGAGCCAATTTGTGTTTATTGAATTAAAGTCTCACTTGGGTAATTTGGGGAGGGGAATTAAATGAGCCGCCTTCGAGAACTGGTCCACTACAGTCAAAATGACTATGTTGCCAAGGGAGGAGGGGAGACCAGTAACAAAGTCCATGGCTATGTGTGACCAGGGTCTCGAAGGGACTGACAGCCATTGAAGGAGCCCGGCTGGGGGGTTACAGGAGGTCTTATTAGTCGCACAAACTGGACAAGTGGCAACGAACTGGCAAATGTCCTGTGAAAGCGATTGCCACAAGAAATGCTGTCTAACGAACATCTGGGTACAAGCAGCCCCTGGGTGGCAAGCAATGTTGGACGAGTGACCCCACTGTAGGATGTGTGTTCGAAATGATTGCAGAACAAACAACTTACACGCTGGGCATGTGGCTGGGGGCGCGGTGTTTCATAGCAGAGTGCAGACTTTAGCCTCCACCTCCCAGGATACCATGCCCACCATTCGAGAGGCGGGGGAGGATGGTATCCACCTCATCCTTATCTCGAAACATCTCGAGAACAGTGTTGGTTGCCTCATCTATATGTGGGCTGTGTGTACCAACCAGGGATGTCCCAGCACTACTGAGGTCGATGGGGAGTGGATGAGATAAAAGGACAATTGTTCAGAGTGGTTACTGGAGACAAAGGTGACTGGTTTAGTGGAATGGGTGATGACTGACAGGGGAGTGCTACTAACTGTGTGAGCGGTGATGGGCTCGTCCAATCAGACCCTGGGAAGTCGCCATTTGGAAGCCAAGTCAATGTCAATGAACGTAGAGGGCTACAAGGAGAAGAACAGTGAGCATCATGAGAGATGCTCGCTAACAGATCCCTCACCTGAGAACGGAGCTGGAGGGAGGATACATGCCACAGGGCACCATGGGGCATAGGAAGCTGTTGAAGAAGATGGGGGTGTGTCCTAATAGGGACTGGGATCAGGAGGTGGGCGGAGCTGCTGGACCACCATGGTGAGTTCCGCAAGCTGCGATGCCATCATCTCCAGCACGCGGTTAGAGGCAGAGATTTGATCTTGGTGTCATCCAAGCAGAGCTCCTTGTTCCAAGAGGGCGGAGCGAAGAGTAGACTCCTCCACTGGGTCCATGAGGGCCAGTTTATTCTGTCAAGAGTGTGAGGGGAGACAAAGGGACCCAAATGCAGAGGAGAACAGTCAGTGAGTTTATTAATAACAAAAGGCTTTCAGCAAATAATGACTGGCGAACCCAGCACCGGCTGCAGTGGCAAGATGAGTCGAAGCAGTAGGCGCTCTGTGGGTTAAGGGAGGTGTGTTCGTAGGATGAGTGTGTGCATTGTGGAAGTCAGGAGCAATCCGAAGGATATCCGTAGAAGCTGGTGTGGTGCAAAGCAAAACCCAGGCTAAGGTCTCTCCCCCGACACATGGGCAGAGAACGAGGAATCCTCCTTCAAGGAACTGGGAGACGAAAACAGGCGAACTAGAAGACCACACTTCTACAGGCAACCAACAGACACACGAGAGATCTCCAACTAAACAAGAGAGCACGATTAACACTTGACAGTGCAAAAAATAAACAGGCAAAGAAAGAGAGGAAACACAAGGAATAAACAGGGAGTGCAATCAGTGTGAAGCAGGTGTAACGAGTAAATAATTGGCACGATCAGCGCCTCCCCATTGAAACGCTGATCATGCGTGCCTGCTCCACCTGTGAGACACAAGGGAGGAAGAAAAACAAACAACAGCATGAGCCGGCACAGATGCCAGAACCGTGACATTTTAGTAAATATATTAACTTACCTTTATTGGAACACAAAATCCATGCATCTCTCCTTTCAAATGAACATGTCCATCACCATTGTTGGGGGTAATGCATTACAAGTAAAGCATGTTACGTAATCAGATTACTTTTTCGAGTAATGTGTAAAGTAACACAATATTTTTTTTATTTTAGACCATAATATTGGACTTACTTTTTAAATAAAGTAATGCGTTGCTTTTGTACAGCTCTACTTTCGCTGTATTACGAGAAATCAGGAGTAAAAGTGTGCAAACTTCGGGGAGGAGATGTAGTGCATGATAGGGATTTGTAGTTCTATAAATTGTGAGGCCAGAGATTATTTAACAGAGACAAGTCACTTCTATTTAAATGAATGGGAGAAATTGGAATGCCCAACCAAGGAGCTCTATGTTGGGCCTCATGTATTCAGATAGAAGACAAAGGCAGGCCTAACAGTCAAAAACATTCCTCAAGCCCCCTCCTAAGTCGTAAATTGTACTGACAAAAATCGCGCCAAAATCAAACAAAGGGAGTCCAAAACAGACTACAGATCCACGAAGCCTTGCCCACTAAAGGATTGAGCACTCAACTCCTATTGGATGAGGCACACAACAGAACGTCCCTCAAACATGACATCATCAGGAGTTCAAATAATTCTGAAATGCTTCCAAAGTTACTTCCGGCGACTTCGTTCACCGAATACGGACGTAGCTTTTTGCTGCTCTCCGGTGTAACCTCGTGGCATAAGGAAGTAATGTCCGACTTGAAACTGTAGCCATACAATCTCCATCTCGCTGGACGAGTTGAGATTACTCTGTGTTCGACCGAACACACTAACGGATCCGAAGGAGACCGCCGAGCAATTCGCATCTTCATCCGTTGGCCTACAGAAGTGAAGAGATTAAAGATTTCCTCCATCTTCAATCAAGTCGACATTTCTGAGTTCTCCGCCAGCCCGCCGAGAATCAACAGCCGTACCGCCCGCCGACAGCGCGAGGAAACGGCCCGTCATCACCCTAGCCTCAAGGAACAAGGTCAAAGTTAAAGGACGGAGGAAAACACATTCTACCTGTGTCTCATGCGATTCAAGTAAGAGGTTTACGTCTGGGCGGAGATAGAATATTATAGCGTGTTATTCTTGTGTTTCAAGGTTTTTGCTTGTACAGTTTACGGATCGCCATGTCCGCTCATTATTAATACTCAGGGTATTAATTATCACGAATTTGTTTTGCTGTATTGTGGTCCAACCAGATTGGACTGTTGTGCATTTTCGCCATCGCGGGTGAGACAGCAACTGAGTTCATCCATTAAAGAGTCAAATAACAAGGGACTTTTACGAGCCTCGCTCGTAAAACCGCGTCTCTGAGTGATGAACGCGGCTGCTTTATCTCCAGCTATCGCGAAATCAGCTTTCGGGCTGTCACCTCTCTCTCTCTCTCTCTCTCTCTCTCTCTCTCTCTCTCTCTCTCTCTCTCTCTCTCTCACTAACCACACTGACACACACACACCTTATGTGTTATAGGATTATTTTATTTCCATATCTAATCATATCACTGTTTAGTTTGTAGTTGTAAGTCGGAAGTTCATTGACTGCATTGTATTAATTATTAATTGATATTACTGCATAAATAAACTTCGTTTATATTACAAAGAGAAGTGTTTTGGTTTGTTTTGCATACGCCTGTGTCATGCTGACGGGATGCCAGTGCTCGGATTCAAACCTTCATTCATTGTTTTTTTCCCCGAAAATCGATATTCTTCGGATGTCGATTTTCCTAAGAAAACAATCTAATATTGAGACTGTTTTAATATTCGGTTATTAGTCCCTGATTTCAGGGTGGTGCCCCGTCAATGTTAATCCTTATTAATATTCTATAGATTTTTGATAATTGATAATTATCTTTGATTGAATTAGAATGATCAGTAAGCTAGTGTTAATTTTAATGTTTCATCGATGTTAACAATTGATAAGTGTTGATTTTAAAGGATTAAAAAAAAAAGCTAACATTGATTCTCATCAATGTTCTATTGATTTTAATAATTAATAATTATCTTTGATAATTATTAATTATTGCTAATAACCAAACTTGCTCCTAAACGTAGCACACTACATTTACTGGAGTCCTATATGAGGTTTTAATGAGTTAGATCCAATTAATTTAAATATTGATTAATAACTACAGAAATAATTATTAATTATTTCTGATAGTAACCCTGATCTAAACAACCAGTAAAGCCCTACATCTAGCACCCAACAGTCAATGGATGTTGAAAGGAAGTCCCGCCTTTCAGGTAAAAGAGCCAATCACATTTTAGATATAAACATCACCTGTCAATCAACTCACTAACATGCATGCACATTAGCTATACAAGCCGTAAAAATTGCGTGTTTTAGCGTAATATGAGATGAACATTCGGTTGAGTGAAGCGCGATTGATTCATGTGTTAATACACACAGCATTAAAAAAATCAGTAAACACGCTTAGGCAGAGGGATTATAAGACTAGTCTTCCACTGGCCACGACATGATACACAAGGTGAAATACTCAATTCACTGACTTATGCAGCCGAACTGCTCCATGTTACAGCTCCCCATAACTGGGAGAATGGGATGAGAAAAGTTGACTCTGGATTAGTGGCTCCGAGCAACGTTCTACATCGATTGTGTACGCAGAGAAAATGTCTTAGTTTCTAAAAAGATTCTACTTTTTTGTTTTATAATAAACAAGTAGTTTGATTCAAGAAACAAACTGTTTTTATGGCATTTTGGTTGCATTAAAAACAATTCCATTCAAGTTGTATCAACATGCGCATTTGAAGTTGTATGCGATCAACCAGTGGCGTCTGTACGCACCATGGGTCAACCCAAAACAAGCAGCACTGAGATGACTTCATTTCCCACTGAATTTATCCTGACTTTTGAAAAACATCTTAAGTTGACTCTGACATTGTCGATGGACACAGCACATGATGACATACTGTATATGATGCACGTTCAAGTGTTGGATTTTGTTGCTTTAGGTAAGACAGTGGTTATGCTTCATTATTCATATTGGCTGCCATGTTG
Organism: Myxocyprinus asiaticus; assembly: GCF_019703515.2. Classification (NCBI taxonomy): domain Eukaryota; kingdom Metazoa; phylum Chordata; class Actinopteri; order Cypriniformes; family Catostomidae; genus Myxocyprinus; species Myxocyprinus asiaticus. Next base: position 13,022,037 of record NC_059375.1, read on the forward strand.
ATGGAAAAACAAATCATGCATATTCATGTTATTGATTCTTTATTATAAGTATGAGGCAAAGACCTACTTTCTAAATATCTGTTTGTTTACTATGTTATTTTGACATGAGTGTTGTACAGTATATAGCATGAACTGTAATGTCTCTTGTATGCAATGCATGGCTTATTCGTATGGAATGCATAGCATAGCAGAAGAGAAAGTGGCTGTGAGAAAAAAGTAACATAAAATATAAATGCAATATTCTAACGAGTTACTTTTAAAAGTAATGTTACCCAACACTGGCCGTCACTTTGTTAAATGTCGCCCCCTTTTTGAAGTTCCGATAGCCTCTCTTTCTCAATTTAATTGAAATCAACTTTGCAAGATCCCCGTAGATTACACCATATACGTTTTAGTGCTTAATAACGCATTAGTTACGTGAACTTGAGCATGTTTACATGAAACAAAAATCTAGCCTATCAGATAGCGTGACTGAAGGAAGGAGCATTCTGACTGGCTTACTCATTTTGGTAAACATGCTTACCTTGGCCACTTGTAGTAGCAGGCGTGAACCTACAGATTTGAATGAAATGGCGGTAAACAATACTTTGAATCAGAGAAAGCATAACATAAAGTGCTTATACCCGAAGTTTGCACCAAAGCGAATAAATGATTTACTGCCTGTGCTGCTGAACTGAGATGAAGGATGACAAATAACAGTAGTTTATATTAACAATTATATTTAAATATTTCATAGTGTCATTTTTCTTTTCACCCTACTGTTAGGTAAGCACTGCTCACCTTCTTTATATAGATGGCACGTCCCTAAAAGGAACGATCTATAAATCTGTTGCTGTAAATTGTAAAAATGGAAAAAAGAGGGCACATTTAACAAATCTGTGAGTTGTACTTGGTGACCCATGTCGCGCTCCATCTGACTTCTAACCCTATCAAACACACACTCTTCTGTCAGGTGTGATGTGCATTCCAATGAAACCGTGACAGTACAGTTCAGATTCCATAGCGTTCACAATTCCACCTTTGAGCGACTGCTGTAAGTCCTCATCTTGAAAATACTGTCCACAGACAAAAGTGCTTCCTCGTTTAATAACGAAGTTATCTTCTTCGCATTTAATTACCTGATCTCACCAAGCCCGTACAAAGTTCAGCATCTTTTGGAAATTCATGGAAACACAAATCCTGACATTTTCTTTAAGAATTTGTGCAAATAGGAACACCGTAGTGGCACTGGTTATTACTGCCACCATAGTTTACCTAACTATTACAACTTCTGCTTTGCGCATGCGGATGTGTGAAAAGGGTCTATTGCTTACATAGTGTGAGTGCCCACTACTGGTGGAACCCATGCAATGGGTTTAAGTGGAACACCCTAAACCAGGGAATCATTTAAAACTTTCTAGAGATAATTTTCCTGCAGAAAGTGTGGGATGCGATTGCAAAGCTTGCAGTCAATGACACTGTTTTGATTTCCTTTCTCCCGAATTTGTCGTACAGCCTACTCCTGGTGAACAAGGTTTGAAATGAACACCCGCCAAATGTGGATTTTTCATGCGGAGTATTTTGCTGATGTACCAGCCACTGTGGAAGGCGACCTGTAAGACTTCTCGGAGTGATATATAACAAGAAATTAGACACAAAGACGCACGTTTGATGAAACGTGATTATATTTTGAAGAACAGACGAAAGAAAAGCTGCCGATGCGCTTCTGATTTGATATGTGTGCGCAGTGAGCTCTGCTGTTCATGAATGCAATGAAAGCGCTTCTCCAAAACATGTACATTCATAGAGTTCTGGGCCTCAATTCCAAATAACTATTGATCTTTGCTGTTAAGAGCATTTTCTATGAGTGATTTATGAATGTTCGTTATTTTTTTATGTGCGCCCAGGGTGTGAAATAGCACCCACCACCCACAAACTGTGATGAGGCTCAAATCAGTTTGTAAGCTTCTCGTCCAAATGTATTTCATGCGTGAATAATTTTGCTCATCTACCCGCAACAGGTGGGTGACCTGTAAGACGTCTCGGAGTGACACATGACAAGAAATGCTGTTAGTCAAAAAGACACGCGCTTGAAGAAACACACTTTATTATATTTTTAAGAACAGACAAAAGAAAAGCCGTCAGTGCTCGTGTCTGATTCGCTGTTTGTTCAGAGACACGGCACCCTGTCTCGTGGAACAAGCACATGTAAAGAGTTATCACTCCCTTTTCTCTGTTTCATTCAACTGAAAACTGTTTGCAAGAATAATGTAGTCTATGAGAATGCTGCAAATGATCTCCGATCATCTCGTGAGGTGCTGTGAGTTTCACTTTATTTACACGAAGCAGTTCGCTCTTGCACATTGTAAACGCAACTCTGCAGGTTCAATAATATATACAAGTATCTTTGTATTAAAGAACAAAGATGAAAGTGATTAAATCATAAAGTAATACCTTGAAAAATGCATCAACCAAAAATGAAAAAAATGGCTCCTTAGTGAAAAAAGGTTCCCAACCCCTGCCCTAAACCCTTGATCAGTCAGAGCACTTTGAGGTATGATGTCAATTTGTGGAATTATTCAGTGAATATTGCACCTGAGAAGACTGATGCAATCACAGATTCAGATAAAGTTTTGTTGTAATTTCAGAGGCTTGTGTTTAAATCTTGTCAGTTAAGAACAATTTTTTCTTTTTTTTCTTTTTTTTTTTTTGGAATTAATTGTTAGAAAGGATTAATGAAGTTTTACAAAAACTAAAATGGTAACATTACAATGAACAGGCTATGGCTGTGTAACAAACATTCTGTTTAAGGTAGCTACAAGTATTATGCTGTTAAATCTCAATATAACTTTTCTAAATTACTTAATCGACCTAATTTCACTTCCATCATATATCAGATTTGTGTGGGGGTTTAGCGTGATCTGTGCTGTGATAATATTATATTGTGTTGATAATATTATAGATAGTGATATTATTATTGAATTGCAAATGCAGTTATCAATATTAATACTGCATATTTTCTGTTGCATAGAAATGTACATTTGACTGTGCAGCATTCAGTTGTGAGACAGATGTGAATTTACTGACATTAACAAAAGTAAAATCTGTAAACAGTAATCTATGAAAGGCTATGACAGTAGGACTTCTTAACTGATATTTCTCATTCATCAGGATCTTCATTATTTAATTAACTTTTTCCATTAAAGTTCATTAGAACTGAACATATTTAAAGAGGATGAAAAACTTAGTTTAATCCTTAATTTACGGGGTCCAGTCTTTAAAGCTCTTATTCAATTCTCCTTTGTACTTGCCCTTATGAAAATTTACCACAGTTCTTGTATAGTATACAGATTTTAATTGTGGTATTAGTAAGAACATGGTGATCACAGGTAAAACCATGTATATGGTTTCTACAAAACAAACTATGATATCGAAAATTATGAAAAAACAATATCCAGGTAGAGACTATAAAAATACAAGTGCCGAGAAAGTGACTTATATTCTCCTAATATACAATATTGAATGTACACTGGCGGCCAAAAGTTTGGAATAATGTACAGATTTTGATCTTATGGATAGAAATTGGTACTTTTGTTCACCAAAGTGGCATTCAACTGTTCACAATGTATAGTCAGGACATTAATAACACGAAAAATTACTATATGAATTTTTTTTTCAGAACTTCTTAAACTACTTCAAAGTGTTCTCATCAAAAAATCCTCCACGTGCAGCAATGACAGCTTTGCAGATCCTTAGCATTCTAGCTGTCAGTTTGTCCAGATACTCAGGTGACATTTCACCCCACACTTCCTGTAGCACTTGCCATAGATGTGGCTGTCTTGTTGGGCACTTCTCACTCACCTTACAGTCTAGCTGATCCCACAAAAGCTCAATGGGGTTAAGATCCATAACACTCTTTTCCAATTTTCTGTTGTCCAATGTCTCTGTTTGTTTGCCCACTCTAACCTTTTCTTTTTGTTTTTCTGTTTCAAAAGTGGCTTATTCTTTGCAATTCTTCCCATAAGGCCTTCAGCCCTGAGTCTTCTCTTTACTGTTGTACATGAAACTGGTGTTAAGCGAGTAGAATTCAATGAAGCTGTCAGCTGAGGACATGTGAGGTGTCTATTTCTCAAACTAGAGACTCTGATGTACTTATCCTCTTGTTTAGTTGTACATCTGGCCTTCCACATCTCTTTCTGTCCTTGTTAGAGCCAGTTGTCCTTTGTCTTTAAGACTGTAGTGTACACCTTTGTATGAAATCTTCATTTCCTTATCTGTCACTCACTTGACGTTGTGTCGATGTAGTGACAATAGGGGTCACTCTTGGGAGCCCGAGATACCTCTGGTCTTTGATAAAAGGCCAATGAAAATTGGCGAGTGGTATTTGCATACCACTACCCCCAGACATACGGGTATAAAAGGAGCTGGTATGCAACCACTCATTCAGATTTTCTCTTCGGAGCCGAACGGTCATGCACACTGAGCTGAATTGCCACAACTGTTCATTCACCTCTGCTGGATCTGATGGCGCATTTCAGCGGCTTCTCCCCCCTCTGCACTGGTGCACTGCAGAGAATACTCCTGGGCGCTTCGGCAGAAATAAAAGAGTATATTTCTCCAAAAGAGTATATATCTCTAAAAGAGCAGCCCTGACGTTGCTGTGTCTGGTGTGCACTTTACGCATCTATTTGGATCGCACACAAAGTTTTAGAGTCTCTGAGCAGCTCTTTGTCTGCTTTGGTGCACAGCGGAAAGGAAGCACTGTCACCAAGCAGAGGATCGCCCACTGGCTCATTGAAGCCATAATTATGGCATATCACGCCCAGGACGTGCCGCCTCGGTAGGGCTATGTGCCCATTCTACCAGGGGTTTAGCGCCCTCCTGGGCCTTGGCCAGGGGCGCCTCTCTAACAGACATTTGCAGAGCAGCGGGCTGGGCAACACCCAACATATTTGCGAGGTTCTACAACCTCTGGGTGGAACCGGTTTCATCCTGTGTAGTGGCACGCAAAAGCAGGTAAGTCCGGGACAGCCGGCCGGGTGTATCGATTGCACATAGTGCCTTTCACCTCCCCTGAGCTGAAGACATGCGTCGTTAACTCCCAGCAGTGTTCACAAACTGTGTTCCCTGGTTGACTTCCTCCGAGCCCTGTGGCAGTCGGGTTTTTGGAGAGACTCGCTGCCGGCCCAGTACACGTGCTAACTAAAGCCCTGTACTGAGGTAGGTGCTCATGTGGCGGTTCCCCTTAGGTAAACCCATGCGACGCATATCTTCTGCTAATTCGTTTCCCTGTTGGCAAACTGCGTCTTCCTTGGGCAGAGGCCCCTCTGCCCCAGTCTCCATGCTTGTAGTAACTCCTCCCCATAGGGTAGGACCTACCATGGGACTTCTCCACATGGCATACTTCCGACATAGCTCGGCAAGACCATGTGACGTATTTCCACTTAAATACCCCCCTCTCTCTGGGCGAGGTGTGGTCTCTGCAGTGTCCTCCTCTTGGGAGGGACACCCCCCTGACTAGACCTGGTCAGCCCAATCAGATAATCCCCCTTTTTTTTAGGGAGTGGAAAAAAGGGGGATAAGAGGCCACGACTGGGCTAGCCCGTCTCTATCTTTTGGGTAGTCGACTTGTCCCAAAGGGCTGTTCGACACTCATAACAGTGTTGGGGGAGGTTACGTGTCGGCCTGGTGCGCTGGCTACGAGGCACACAGTGGTCTGCCCGTCACACACCGCCAGTTCACGTAACACAGTTCAGCCAGTTGCGGCGTTTCGTATAGGGACCCCTAGTGTCACTATATCGACACAACGTTGCGTGAGTGACAGATAGGGAACGTCCTGGTTACTTGCATAACCTCCGTTCCCTGATGGAGGGAACGAGACGTTGTGTCCCTCCTGCTACAATGCTGAACTACCCGCTGAAATGGCCGGGACCTTGTCTCGGCTCCTCAGCATAAAACCTGAATGAGTGGTTACATACCAGCTCCTTTTATACCCGTATGTCCGGGGGAGTGTTATGCAAATACCACTCGCCAATTTTCATTGGCCTTTTATCAAAGACCAGAGGTGTCTCGGGCTCCCAAGAGTGACCCCTAGTGTCACTACATCGACACAACGTCTCATTCCCTCCATCAGGGAACAGAGGTTACGCAAGTAACAGGACGTTTTTTTGGCAATTTCGAGCATTGTGTAGCCTTCATTCCTCAAAACAATTATTGACCTACGAGTTTCTAGAGAAAGCTGTTTCTTTTTTGCCATTTTTGACCTAATATTGACCTTAAGACATGCCAGTCTATTGCATACTTTGGCAACTCAAAAAGCAACACAATGTTAAACTTCATTTAACGAACCAAATAGCTTTCAACTGTGTTTGATATAATGGCAAGTGATTTTCTAGTACCAAATTAGCAATTTAGCATGATTCCAAGCGGGGCTCGTAAAAGTCCTGCGTTATTTGACTCTAATGGATGAACTCAGTTTCTGTCTCACCCACAATGGCGAAATTGCACAATCCAATTTGGTTGGACCACAATACAGCAAAACAAATTTGTGATAATTAATACCCTGAGTATTAATAATGAGCGGACATGGCGATCCGTAAACTATACAAGCAAAAACCTTGAAACACAAGAATAACACGCTATAATATTCTATCTCTGCCCAGACGTAACCTCTTACTTGAATCACATGAGGACACAGGTAGAATGTGTTTTCCTCCGTCCTTTAACTTTGACCCTGCCTTGAGGCTCGTGTGATGACGGGAGGCCGTTTCCTCGCTCTGTCGGCGGGCGGCTGTTGATTCTAGGCGAGCTGGTGGAGAACTCAGAAATGTCAACTTGATTGAAGATGGAAGAGAAATCTTTAATCTCTTCACTTCTTTAGGCAAACGGATGAAGATGCGAATTGCTCGGCGGTCTCCTTCGGATCCGTTAGAGTGTTCGGTTGAACACAGAGTAATCTCAACTCGTCCAGCGAGATGGAGATTGTATGGCTACAGTTTCAAGTCAGACATTACTTCCTTGTGCCATGAGGTTGCACCTGAGAGCAGCAAAAAGCTATGTCCATATTCGGTGAACTAAGTCGCTGGAAGCGAATTCTGGATGCATTTCAGAATTATTTCAACTCCTGGTGATGTCATGTTTGAGGGACGTTCTGTTGTGTGCCTCATCCAATAGGAGTTGAGAGCTCGATCCTTTAGTGAGCAAGGCTTCTTGGATCTGTAGTCTGTTTTGGACTCCCTTTGTTTGATTTTGGCGCGATTTTTATCAGTAAAATTTACGACTTAGAAGGTGGGGGCTTGAGTTATGTTTTTACGACTGTGTTAGGCCTGCCTTTGTCTTCTATCTGAATACATGAGGCCCAACAGAAATTATATTGAATAAATGAAAGTTGAGATTGATAGTAAAAAAGGGACTTAAATATTGATCTGTTTCTCACCCACACTTATCATAACGCTTCAGAAGACATAGATTTAACCACTGGAGTCATATATATTTACACTGCCTTTATGTGCTTTTGGAGCTTGAAAATGTTTGTACCCATTTACTTGCATTGCGAGGACCAACATAGCTGAGATATTCTTCTAAAAATCTACTTTTCTGTTCAGCACAAAAGAAAAAAAGTCATCCACATCTGGAATGGCATGAGTGTGAGTAACTGATGAGAGAATTTTCATTTTTGGGTGAACTATCCCTTTAAAGCACCATTTATTCTGTTGAGTTTCTGGTTTGTCATAAAGCAAATCGATACCATCTAATTCTGCTCCCTCCTGTATTAACAGCACTTAATGGGGCACTGCCTGTAAGTATTGTATAATTATTTTGCTTATATTTAGTTTCATTTTGTATTTTATGAAGGATTGCAGTAGAATAATTGTTTTATATGCAGTGACATGAGCTCTATTTCAGGTAGTAACCTTTAAGGCATCTGTATATTAACATTTTATTGTATTTCATGTGAAATTTATGTGCTTCTGTATTTAGAAAAAATAGTGAAGATCACATCTTTGATGTAATAGTTTATTTATACAATCTTTTCATTTCGTATTACAGTTTAGAGTTTGAGTTTTTTTCACTCAGTAAAACTTCTCAATGGCAACTTTCTGGTCACCAGAATTATTTGAATGAAGCATGCATTTTTAAAAGCATGAATTTTGCATGCTGAGTATGAAGTCAGTACAATATTCTTAATCTTAAAAATTCTCATAAAACTTAGGACTTAAATTTGGACTAAATCTATAGATGTAAACATTATTGTTCTGTCACTGGCTCCCCTCCTGCATCCCCATTTGCATCTTCCAGCATCTGCTTGTATTGGCTTTTGAAGAACCCAGCCTTGTAATTAAAGAAAAATACACAGTAACATTATGTAGATACACGCAAGTACATTTTTAACTGTATAGCAGTTGAAATTAAAGTTTGGTTGATTAATTAAAAATGATATTATGCTGGTGATATACACACCTTATAAAGGGCCACTGTGATGAGGGCCAGTAGCAGCAGTCCTCCTATTACCCCACCAATGATCTCTTTTGTCAGATCCACCTCCTCATACAACTCCACTTGGGTATTAATCTACAGAAATGAAAGAATGGGTGAGTCTTCAACCATGGTAAAAAAAAAAGTACAATAAAAGGCACAAATTGAAAATGTATTCTCAATAAATGCCTGACCTCATCGTCTATAAACAAAGAAACTACTGAAATGCTGAAGTGCTATGGTCCAATGATATAGGAATTCTCAGCAGCTAAGTTTGTCCTTATATAATTCTGCATGTTGTAAGTGTGACAACATGAAACAAATAATGTAAATGAAAAGGCAGGATCTTAAAAGTGTAGAGTGTAATGTAGAGTGTAATTTCTGTGCCACTAGTGGCAAACTGAATTGAATTGTTTCCAAACAGGTTTCCCAAACATTTCTACCACCCCTTAAAATTAACATCATTTGTTAGTCGCTTGTGAATTGCTTGTTATTGCACGTGTTCTTGTGGTATCATCAGCCAGTCAGCCTTGTCAGCATGTCAGGATGTCATTTTCCTGCGGCTTTAGAGTGATTAGTCAAAAGATGTTTATGGCTGAGACGATTGACTTAGAACCTGTATACAGAACTGAGTGCCCATGTGCAAAGATGGCAGCAAGAATGTTGCACACATCCTGGGGTCACATGCCAGTCGAGCAGCGGGCATTGAGATTAATGGAAATGCAAATGGATAGCTATTTACAGGTATTGCAGATCTCCTTGTGCAGACTGCTCAAACAAATATAAATGTTTTGAAGATCCACAGATCAACAGAGTTTACAGTCTATAGGAAGTAAACTTACAAATGGCTTACTTATTGTTGTCTCTTAACATTGAACTGGCATAGCAAAAAGTATTCCAATATTGAAATAATTGTACAAGTCAGTTATAACCCCTTGCGCTCTCTGCATATTTTGGCTGCCGCCTGCAATTTTTACACTGAAAATATAGTGGACTAATTGCACTCAAATGTACAGTATATAAAACAAAATATTCCAATAATTAATAAATAAAATTGTATATATTTACAATCTTATGATGATAATTTTTTTATTTATTTATTTTTCTACATCTTTGCAGGCCTGTGATTCAAGCTCTGTTTGCTCTATGCCCATACAAAAAGTGTTAGTTCATTCCATTAGATGGCAGAAAGTACTAGGACAACACATTTTCCTATATCATCTTGTATCACAATAAACGGATCTGAAATGCAGGTGGTGCTCTAACACAGCTAAGCACTCGCCATGTGCTCGTCCTTAGGCATTCAGTTTATTTTGTGATCTCATGCACCTTTCCCACTCTTTTCTTGAATAGCTAGTTTTTTGAGTGGACTGGAAACTTAATCTAGGTGCTGTTGGAAACATCCTGGTTACTTGCATAACCTCCGTTCCCCGATAGAGGGAACAAGACGTGTCAATGTAGTGACACTAGGGGTCACTCTTGGGAGCCCGAGACACCTCTGGTCTTTGATAAAAAGGCCAATGAAAATTGGCGAGTGGTATTTGCATACCACTCCCCTGGACATACGGGTATAAAAGGAGCTGCACTCATTCAGGTTTTATGCTGAGAAGCTGAGACAAGGTCCCGGCCATTTCAGCGGGTAGTTCAGTGTTGTGGCAGGAGGGACACAACGTCTCGTTCCCTACATCAGGGAACGGAGGTTACGCAAGTAACCAGGATGTTCCCTATCTGTCACTCACTCAACATTGTGTCGATATAGTGACACTAGGGGTCCCTATAAAAAACGCCGCAACTGGCTGAACTGTGTTACGTGAACTGGCGGTGTGTGACGGGCAGACCACTGTGTGCCTCGTAGCCAGCGCACCAGGCCGACACGTAACCTTCCCCAACAGTGTTATGAGTGTCGAACGGCCCTTTGGGACAAGTCGACTACCCAAAAGATAGAGACGGGCTAGCCCAGTCGTGGCCTCTTATCCCCTTTTTTCCCACTCCCTAAAAAAAAGGGGGATTATCCGACTGGGCCACCCAGGTCTAGTCGGGGTGGTGTCCCTCCCAAGGGGAGGACACCGCAGAGGCCACACCTCGCCCAGAGAGAGGGGGGAGTATTTAAGTGGAAATAGCCGAAGCCTTTCGCGGGTTCTTGGCAGCCGCAAGACGGGTGGCGTCTGCTTCCTGCGGTGGGCTCCACGCTGGGGCTGGGCCGCAGGGACGTGCTGCGGTGGAGCCGGTGCAGTCACCTCAGGGGGACGCCCTTGGCGACAAGCAGACAGAGTACGGGATCTTGAGCTGCGCCGGGGCAGGATGTGCCGGATAACCTCCGTCTGCTTCTTCACCGCTGAGAACTGCTGGGCAAAGTCCTTGGTGTCACCGGACTGACCAACTTGGAAAATGGGGGCAGCAAGGAACCGTGCCTTGTCGGCCTCTCCCATCTCGACCAGGTTGAGCCAAAGGTGGCTCCCCTGGACCACCAAGGTGGACATCGCCTGCCCGAGAGACCACGGCATGACCTTTGTCGCCCGGAGAGCGAGGTTGGCCGCCGAGCGCAGCTCCTGCATCAATCCCAGGGCGGAACTTTTAGTGCCTTGGCTTGGTGGACTTGCAGGAGAGCCATGGAGTGCAGGACAGAGGCGGCTTGTCCAGCGGCACCATAGGCCTTGGCCGTCAGAGACGACATAAACCTACAGGCCTTGGACGGGAGCTTTGGGTGCCCGCGCCAGGTGGCGATCACCTTTATCCACTGGGGGGATTGCCGAATAGCCCTTGGCTGCCCCACCATCGAGGGTAGTGAGGGCGGGGAAGCTGAAAGATCGGGACCGGGAAGTAAAAAGTTCTTCAGTGAGCCCAGGAACCAATCATGGAGCCGCGAGTGTTCAGGGGAGAGCAGAGGGTTCTACTCTAGCCCGACTCTCACGGCTGCCCGGGAAAGCATGTCGTCATCTCTGTGTCAGCCTGTGACTGGGCGACCACACCCGAAGGGAGGAGCCCAGCTGAGGCTTCCGCGTCCGACTGGACGAGCCCGCTCTCCAATGCTGTGCTCGAGAGCTCATCACCTTCGCGGGCTCCAAATAAGAGGTCGAACTCGCCGTGAGATGAGCCGGCGGACTCATCCAGAAGCCCGATCGGGGCAGACGAGCATGCTGGGGAATGGGAGGTCCGTGGGGGGATACCTGGCGGAGGTGGTCCCATTGGGGTCCCCAAATCGCCCCCAGTGCTAGCTGTGCTGGCCTCATACCTGTGGGCAGAAGGACCGAGGCGGGGAGCCTCTGGGGTGGCTTGCTTTCTTACGAAGGTAAGCCGCGATCGCATCGTTGCCATGGACATGTTCTCGCAATGAGTACATGACCCATCCACGAACGCTGTCTCCGCGTGAGCAGTGCCCAGACACGAAAGACAGTGATCGTGACTGTCAGAAGGCGAGAGATAACAAGCGCAACCAGGAATAACACACCTTTATTTTTAAAGACCCGTCTTTAAAAAGATGTTCCGTGTGTGCCGCTCTTTTAGAAATATATGCTCTTTTAGAGAAATATACTCTATTTCTGCCGAAGCACCCAGGGACATTCTCTGCAGTGCACCAGTGCAGAGGGGGGAGAAGCCACTGAAATGCGCCATCAGATCCAGCAGAGGTGAATGAACAGTCATGGGGATTCAGTTCAGTGAGCATGACCATTCGGCTCCGAAGAGAAAATCTGAATGAGTAGTTGCATACCAGCTCCTTTTATACCCGTATGTCCGGGGGAGTGGTATGCAAATACCACTCGCCAATTTTCATTGGCCTTTTATCAAAGACCAGAGGTGTCTCGGGCTCCCAAGAGTGACCCCTAGTGTCACTACATCGACACAACATCGAGTGAGTGACAGATAGGGAACCTGAGATCCTCAGCTTTGTGATGTATAATATTTTATTATTGGTAATCAAGAACATATTTAGCCATGATTTGTTTTTCATGCCTTTTCTGCCAGACTTCATATTTTGTTCTGGACATCTGAGATATAACATTGATTTACCCAAGCAAGCTCAAAGACAAGTAGAAAAGTGGCTCATTTTGACAAAAACAATCTAAAGTAACAGGTAACTGAAAAAGAGTTTTTGGCTACTTGGGGTTTAAAGAAGCTGTGATTAGAGCAGACATGAGATGTTCGTCTATGCTGTCTTCCAGATATCATATTTCACTTTGTAATTCTTTTCATAATTTTTTTAACTGTGTTGTTATGGTCACAAAATACTACATCACTGCATTCCTGAGAAGGAGAGCTTTCATTTGATCCATGGCTTGTCTATACTAGTGCTTTATGCTACACATTTTACTCATATTCATATTTCTACATTATTACCTCAGGTTGCACTCATTTTTGACACTTAGGTTTTCAGGTCTTATCTTGTTATTTTGTGTAACATAAAGGCAAATGTGATTTACAATAGTTCTCTGAAAAGTTCAGATTCTAAGCTTTCAAACAGCACCACACATGACTATGTATCCAGGGACATTTACATTTTAATCGTAATCTTATTATACACTCCTGTCCACTGAACTGGAATGTTTTTTATATTCAACCAGTCTATCAGGACAGACATATTACTGTATCTGCAAATGGCTTTTATGTCTTGTGGCTTACAAGTCAGAAAAGTTTATTAGCAACAGTTGCAAGAAGAATAATGTCTGTTAAATGCCATGGTTCATTAAACTTTGACATGAACCATCACAGAATTACCTGGACAGTTGGTGTAGTGTCTTGAGAATCAGTGGAGAAGAAAACATATTTGCTCTTGTCATAATCCAGAGATGCTGTACTGACCAACTGAAAAATAGCAGCTCTGAGCCCAGTCTAAGATACAAAAATCATGAACATGATAAAGATTAAGCAGATATTTATAAAAAACTACTACTGTAAAACTACTGTTTTATATCCATTAAAATTTATTTACCTGCTCAATCCATGCAGAGCTCACATTGTCAGATATAAAATAGAGTTTCCTTTCATTTTTCAGGAGATTTACATCACAACTAAACACTGCACACACTGCAACAGAGCAGTTCTAACAGAGATCAGGAGAGAAGGTGTCTCTTAAAGGGGTAATTTACTATCTCTCATAGTTTACGGGTTTGGAACAACATGAGGATGAGTAATTGAAGGCAGAATGTTCATTTTTGGGCAAATTATCACAACTCACCACCACACGTTTATTTTTGACAACTTCCATAAAATTGGTTATTACAGGTTGCTCCTCCGACACCTTTTTGCAGTCTGAAATCTGTAAATAAATGAAAAACTGCCGTAATGGAGGTTTGTTTTACACATTGGAAAGTGATAAAGTTTTCCTTGGTGACACTGTCAATCAAATTACTTGGTAACAATGAGCGATGGTTGGGTCTTTTTTACCACTTCTTCTAAAAAATACTATGTGTATGTGTATAGGGTAGTTATATATTAAGTTAAAACAATTTTAATACTGCTTTCAAAACATAAGACAAGAAATGAAGAAAGCAATGTACTTGCAAATTTGTATTTGTCCAGATGTTAAAATCACCCAGTCTCACTGGCACTCTGATGAAAACTTTGAAAGCTAACTCTCTGAGGTCATTTTCAACCTGAAAAAGAGAAGAGTGCAGAACAAATGAGGATTTATTTACAGTATGGACATTTGAGTGTTTTTCTAATGTTGTTGATAAAAAAAAAAAATAAAAAAAGGTGTGTATTTTCAGTCCATTTTCAGATTATATCCTGTTACACTCAATAATTTGGTCTCTTGAAACAATTTTACTGTACTAAATGAAATGCGTTAAGATCCTTTTAGATGATACTTCAAGATACTGCACTTGAACCAATACCTTTAATATTTGTTGCACTGGTCTCTGAAGATCCTTTTTTCCTGCAGTAAAATTAATGTGGATGCTGGAATTTTCATGCCTTGTAAAGTAAAACAAAGATAAAGAATTGCAGTAGTCAGGATGAACAAAATATAGGTACAGAAATGTAATAAAGGTGCAGATCACTGACCTTATTAAGGCAATATAGATGGCATATTTGACATCAATGGTTTTCTCTTTGGATAATTCATTGTTTTCAGAGTGTAGGTCATTCCCACTGTAAGGGACGAAGGGTTTTTCTTAGTTGTTACATTTATCACTTTCTGATATGTGAGCAGTCTTCTAGAGCTGTAGTTCAGAGGCTGCAATACACTTGCTCTCAAACAACTTCTGGTAATTGCAGCAAAAACAATTTAGCCCATACAAGCAAAACAAAAAAAGGTGCCATACCTTTTGACCACAGCACTAAATGTCACATTTTGACCAAAAGTACTTCCTTTATTTATACTGTATGTAATCTCAAACACCACCTATTATTGGGGAAAAATCCACAGAATGATAAAAACAGAAAAGAAATACATTCAGAACAATGTTTTAATTATATATATATATATATATATATATATATATATATATATATATATTTATAATGGTTTTATTTTATTTTTTAAATTTAAAAAAATATATATACTTTTGAAAGTCTGATTGCATTGATAATAAATGACTAAATAAATAAGTGTGTGTACATAAATGTTTGTGCCATGGGTGTTTTCACTCACCTGAGCATTGGCTTTGAGGATGGGGCTACTGATGTGGCAAATGGTCTCTCCCAGTAAAACCCCTGGCTCACCATCAAGAGACACACACTCCACTCTGCCCTATGCATACAGAAAAGTTTTCATATATTTGTATATACTTATACATTTTTCCATTATATATATATATATATATATATATATATATATACAGGTGCATCTCAATAAATTAGAATGTCGTGGAAAAGTTCATTTATTTCAGTAATTCAACTCAAATTGTGAAACTCGTGTATTAAATAAATTCAGTGCATACAGACTGAAGTAGTTTAAGTCTTTGGTTCTTTTAATTGTGATGATTTTGGCTCACATTTAACAAAAACCCACCAATTCACTATCTCAAAAAATTAGAATACATCATAAGACCAATAAAAAAAAACATTTTTAGTGAATTGTTGGCCTTCTGGAAAGTATGTTCATTTACTTATATGTACTCAATACTTGGTAGGGGCTCCTTTTGCTTTAATTACTGCCTCAATTCGGCGTGGCATGGAGGTGATCAGTTTGTGGCACTGCTGAGGTGGTATGGAAGCCCAGGTTTCTTTGACAGTGGCCTTCAGCTCATCTGCATTTTTTGGTCTCTTGTTTCTCATTTTCCTCTTGACAATACCCCATAGATTCTCTATGGGGTTCAGGTCTTGTGAGTTTGCTGGCCAGTCAAGCACACCAACACCATGGTCATTTAACCAACTTTTGGTGCTTTTGGCAGTGTGGGCAGGTGCCAAATCCTGCTGGAAAATGAAATCAGCATCTTTAAAAAGCTGGTCAGCAGAAGGAAGCATGAAGTGCTCCAAAATTTCTTGGTAAACAGGTGCAGTGACTTTGGTTTTCAAAAAACACAATGGACCAACACCAGCAGATGACATTGCACCCCAAATCATCACAGACTGTGGAAACTTAACACTGGACTTCAAGCAACTTGGGCTATGAGCTTCTCCACCCTTCCTCCAGACTCTAGGACCTTGGTTTCCAAATGAAATACAAAACTTGCTCTCATCTGAAAAGAGGACTTTGGAACACTGGTCAACAGTCCAGTTCTTCTTCTCCTCTGACATTGTCTGTGGTTCAGGAGTGGCTTAACAAGAGGAATACGACAACTGTAGCCAAATTCCTTGACATGTCTATGTGTGGTGGCTCTTGATGCCTTGACCCCAGCCTCAGTCCATTCCTTGTGAAGTTCACCCAAATTCTTGAATCGATTTTGCTTGACAATCATAAGGCTGCGGTTCTCTCGGTTGGTTGTGCATCTTTTTCTTCCACACTTTTTCCTTCCACTCAACTTCCTGTTAACATGCTTGGATACAGCACTCTGTGAACAGCCAGCTTCTTTGGCAATGAATGTTTGTGGCTTACCCTCCTTGTGAAGGGTGTCAGTGATTGTCTTCTGGACAACTGTCAGATCAGCAGTCTTCCCCATGATTGTGTAGCCTAGTGAACCAAACTGAGAGACCATTTTGAAGGCTCAGGAAACCTTTGCAGGTGTTTTGAGTTGATTAGCTGATTGGCATGTCACCATATTCTAATTTTTTGAGATAGTGAATTGGTGGGTTTTTGTTAAATGTGTGCCAAAATCATCACAATTAAAAGAACCAAAGACTTAAACTACTTCAGTCTGTGTGCATTGAATTTATTTAATACACGAGTTTCACAATAACGTTGTAGCTGGCATAGGCAATGATGATGATGTTGAAGTGAGAACCCAAGTGCAATTTATTAAATAAACGTGAAATCCAAAACCCTAACTACACGTGAACTAAACTAAACATGAACATGGCTTGACATAAACGTTGCTTGAGTTAAAAATCTACAATCACATTCAATACTTGACAACCAACAATGGAAAACATGAGGGTTTAAATACATGGACATGGGAGAACATAAACCAATGAAAAAACAGAACACTAAACAAGATAATTAAACAATGAACCAATGAAAACAAGACACATGAACATGGAGGGAAAACAGGACATCACATGACTAGGGAACAGGAACTAAACTTTTCAAAATAAAAGACATGAAATACATGAACACACACATTAAACATTACATATCCCCCCCACTAGGGGCGGCTTCCGACACCCCAAAACATGAACACACACAATAAACATGATATAGTTCAAAAGTTCTGTAGGGAGCTGGGGGCGGGGTGTCTTGAGGCTTGGGGCGTGGGGCATGGGACCAGGGCAGAGTCAATGGAAGATTGGGCCCTGAGAAGCTCGAGGGGTGGAGCTGTGGAAGGTGGGGTTGTGAAAGACTTGAGGGGTGGAGCCATGGAAAGCAGAGCCGTGAGAGACTCGAAGGGCGACACCATGGAACTTGATACCTGTAGAGTAGCCGAAGACTCGAAGGGCCAGGGTAGAGCCGGAGGCAGGGAGGACCAAGGTGGCGCTGGAGGCTCGGAGGAGCAAGGCGTATCTGGTGGATCGGAAGACTGAGGTGGAGCCGGTGGGACTGAGGACCAAGATGGAGCCGTAGGGAAGGAGGTCCCTGGTGGAGCTGACAGATGAGGCACAGCCAGAGGATCGGAGAGCAAGGTGGAGCCAGGTGACCAACAGACCAAGGATGAGCCAGAGGGAAGAGAGAACCCCTGCAAAGCCGACAGGCTGAAGGACCACAGTGGAGCCGAGGGAACGCAGAGCTGAGGCGATGTCGAGGGACCGACAGGCCAAGGCAGAGTCCAGGGCTCGGAGGGTCCAGGAGGGGTCGGAGGGTTAAATGTTCCCCTTGCATGCACAAGAGAACTAAGGGTGGGTTCATGGGGGGGGAACCATCTCCAGGTCCAACTGCTCAGATGTGGCTATGACAAGGCATGGAGCAGACTTAGGCGTGGCTGTGACGTGGCATGGAGAAGGCTGAGGCGTTGCTGTGACATGACATGGAGCAGGCTGAAGCATTGCTGTGACATGGCATGGAGCAGGCTGAGGTATTGCTGTGACATGGCATGGAGTGCTGTGACATTTAAACATTACATATATATATATATATATATATATATATATATATATATATATATATATATATATATATATGGGGTTTGTGTACCATATCTTGTACATATTGAATGCAACATTCAAACATTCACAGTGAAGGTTGGATAAATTATGTGAAGCCCTAGGCTAGTTACGTCAATAATAGCTTATTAAAGTCAGGAGTTGGAGATTGAAATGAGACTGAAGCTGTGGGTTAGAGCTACTTTGATGTGGACCATGCCTCACAAAAACAAAAACAAAAAACAGATCTCAGAAGACCTACAAACAAGAATTGTTACTTTTGAGAAAGGTTACAAATTTATCTGGAAGAACTTAGATATTTTTCTGTCCACAGTTAGACAAATTGTCTATAAATGGAGAGGATTTAGTATTGTGGCTACACTCCCTAGAAGTGATGACTCAAAGGGCACACCTTAAAATGCTCAATGAGGTAAAAAAGAACCCTTGAGTGACAGCTAAAGACTTGAAGGAATCATTGGAACTGGTTAACTTCTCTGTTCATTAGTCAACTATACAGAAAACATTAAACAGGCATGGTGTTCATGGCAAGACACCACAAAGGAAGCCGCTGGTTTCCAACAAAAATATTGCTGCATGCCTGAAGTTTGCCAAAGACCCCCTTGAGAGTCCACAACGCTACTGGGAAAATGTTTTGTGGACTGATGAAACTAAGGTTTAATTGTTTGGGAAGAACACGCAGCGCTACGTATGCCGTAAAAAGGGCACCACATACCAACATGAAAACATCATCCCAACTGTGAAGTACGGTGGAGGGAGCATCATGATTTGGGGCTGCTTTGCTGCTTCAGGGCATGGACTGCTTGCCATCATTGAGGGAAAAAGTAATTCCCAAGTTTATCAAGATATCCTACAGGATAATTTCAGGGTGACTGTGTGCCAGCTGAAGCCCAGTAGAAGTTGGGTGATGCAGCAGGCAGTGTTGTAGCCAAGACCACCTAAACCGAGACCAAGTCAAGACCAAGACCAGAGTGTATCGAGACCGAGACAAGACCAAGACTTTGAAGGGTTGAGACCAAATCGAGACCAAGACCAAGGCAGGGCGAGACCGAGTCAAGACCAAAACCAGACCAGTGCGAGACAGATCCACATTCCCATAAAAACACCCACAGAAAACAAAGGAAGATTCCACTTTATTCACCTCTTTTATTGCCATATATATATATATATATGTGTGTGTGTGTGTGTGTGTGTGTGTATCAGTGTACCATGAGAAATGTCTTGATAAAATAATCAAAAGGCATTGCAGAGGTGAATTTTATGTGTGTGAATTTTCCTTTGTTTTCTATGAACAAACAAATACAAACAAACACCATCTTTATTCAACACTCCTTTTCCAAGTTTTACCATCCACCTAAAACAATAAATATTTGTGCAAGCATCGCATCAGGTTTTCTGGATGACTCTTCCTCTAGAATCCATCACTAAGTACAGAATATATCAAACAATTATTCAGTACACAAGTCTTCACTTTTCTCTGTCTTTTCTTAAACAATATAGTAACTTTCCAAGTTGAATGGAATGCAGCAAGAGGCATATTACTAACGTTAGCTAGCTAGCTTTGCTAGCATCACTTACACTTTGCTTATCTTTCTTTATGCTACTTTTCTAAGTGCCGATAAATGTTTGACGTGGTCCCAGCTGTCTCGGTAAGCATTGCATTGTAAAATGTACATCCTGCTGTGTGTTTTCTTTTTGACACTTTTTTGCAGATGAACTCTTTGTCGTTTAGGTCAGTGTTTCTTTTTTTTTTGCCACCTCACACTTTTTACGATTTAAAAATCCCATGACACACCACTACCCACGGCACACCACTATCCCACATAACCATCGTCAATAGTTTTCCTTTTCAAGAACGTGTCCATGTTTTCTGTCTGTCTAAGTAGTGTGAACTATGTAATGTTTGAAATTCGGCTATGTAAAAAATGCAAGTAACATAGGTAGGCTGTATAATGAGGTCACAGATGCCAGGAGCGCTAATTGGATAATGAAAAAACAACAAATTTGTGTCTTTTCAAATTTGTAGATTTGTTCTTGCAAATTAATTCTTGCAATGGCACAGCAAATAAATTTATTATTTATTTATTTATTTACTGTATTTGGGGGAAATAATGTAGCACCTGACTATAAGTCATACCGGGTCAAAATCGCGTTGTTTAAGTCGCACCGACAGAGGTTGGATCCGGCAGGCACCAGAACCCAAGAGCAGCCATCAGGCCTCCATTCACAGGTTAAGATGTCAAACATGCTCTGTGAAGATTACAGTACCTCAGAATCTACACATCGAATCACAGTGTTTTTGGACTAGTTTAAAACAGGAGAATTTGCTTTTAGTAATCGTATGTAACAGTTTCTCATATTCTTTTTATGTTTCATGAGAGAATCTGTTCATAACATCTGTAACTCTATGCTGTGCACAGATAAACAGCTTTTAGTCTTTGAGTAAAACAATACACCTGGTGTATTCTATTCATTCATTCAGTTCACTGACTGAAAGTTTTTACTACAAGTGTGTTGATGAAGCATCATTTTGTGTGCATGTGAGGAGTTGCGTTTGACAACGGACTAGAGTTTGTTAGAACAATAATGTTATGATGGACAAAATATTTAAACTGGTTGAATAAAATACTTTGTAATGGAAAATATACTTAATTGGCAACTTTGAAACTCTTCTACCATCTCTATTCCTTCACTAAAATAACAGAATAAAAACGGTATTTATTTATTTTGAGGAATTTGATAATTTTCCATGGCACACCTGACAATCTTTCACGGCACACTAGTGAGCACAGTGGTTGGGAAACACTGGTTTAAGTAGCCAAATTGTATTACAGAAGATTTGGCTGACATCTCTCAGACAGCCACAGTTTCTTCTCCTGTCTCCCGCATTCACTTTCTTGGAGTGCGTGTGAAGGGTGGCAAGGAGGGGTGACAGCTGTTAACAGTAACAAAAAATTCAAATTAGAAATGAGTCAAGTTATTACTTGCCTTTGAAGCAGGACGTTTTACATCCAGTCACAGAAATGATGTTAACAAATAAATCAGACAATGCACAGGCAATTTAGTGATATCTCCGTAGTTGTGGTCTTGACCAGTCTTGAAATAAAATCTGAGTCCTCTTTGTCTGAGACTGAGACAAGGCCGAGTAAAAATGTGGTCTATTCCAAGACGAAACCGAGATCTTCAAAAAGTGGTCTCGAGACCAAGAACGATCTTGAGTACTACAACACTGGCAGCAGGACAATGATCATTCAAACACTGAAGTAAATCCACTACAGAATCAGAATAAGAATGAGCTTTATTGCCAAGTATGCTTACACATACAAGGAATTTGTCTTAGTGACAGAAGCTTCCAGTGCACAAAAAAATACAACAACAAGAATAAAACAGAATAAAAATAAAAAGTGAATAGAAAATATAAGTATATATACAAATGTACAATAAGACAAATACACACACACACACACACACACACACACACATATATATATATATATATATATGTACAAATACAAATCTATTATATACAGATAGTGCAAGGGAATGTAATGGCAGAAGAGAAAGGATATGTTGGATAAACATAATTATTGCTTAATGGGGCAGTTTTAACTATTCATCACCAGCCAGAAGGCAACAGTTCAAATAGGTAGTGGGCTGGGTGATTGGGGTCCAAAGTGATTTTTCCAGCACTTTTCCTCACTCTGGAAGTGTACAGTTCTTGAAGGGAGGACAGGGGAAACCAATAATCCACTCAGCAGTCCAAACTGTCCTTTGTAGTCTTCTGATATCCAATTTGTTAGCTGAACCAAAACAGACAGTTATTAAAATGCAGAGGACAGACTCAGTGCTAAGTAGAACTGTATCAGCAGCGCCTGTGGCAGGTTGAACTTCCTCATCTGGTGAAGGAAGTACAACCTCTGCTGGGCCTTTTTCACAGTGGAGTCAATGTGGGTCTCCCACTTCAGGTCCTGTAAGATGGTAGAGTCCAGGAACCACAGTGCTGTTCAGAATGGTGAGCGGGGTCAGTGTTGGGATGTTTCTCCTAAAGTCCACTATCACCTCCACTGTTTTGAGCATGTTCAGCTCCAGGTTGTTTTGACTGCACCAGACAGCCAGCTGTTCAACCTCCCTTCTGTATGCAGACTAATTGTCATCCTGGATTAGGCTGATGACAGTAGTGGTCCTTGGCGGTGCAGTCATTTGTGTACAGGGAGAAGAGTAGTGGGTAGAGCACACATCCCTGGGGGGCACCAGTGCTGATCGTACAGGTGCTTGAAGTGAATTTCCCCAGTCTCACCAACTGCTGCCTATCTGTCAGTAAGCTGGTGATCCACTGATAGATAGAGGTGGGAACAGAGAGTTGGTTTAATTTAGTCCAGAGAATAGTTGGGATGATGGTGTTGAAAGCCGAACTGAAGTCCACAAAAAGGATCCTTGCATATGTCTCTGGTCTGTTCAGATGTTGCAGGATATGATGCAATCCCATGTTGACTGCATCATCCACAGACCTGTTTGCTCGATAAGCAAATTGAAAGGGATCCAGAAAGGGTCCAGTGATGTCCTTCAGGTGAGCCAACACCAGTCTCTCTAATGATTACTTGACCACAGACGTCAGAGCGATGGGTCTGTAGACATTAAGTCCTGTGATTTTGGGTTTCTTTGGGACAGGGATGATGGTGGAGGGTTTGAAGCAACAGGGAACTTCACACTGCTCCAGTGATCTGTTGAAGATCTGTGTGAAGATGGGGGCCAGCTGGTCAGCACAGGATTTTAGACAAGCATGTGAAACACCGTCTGGGCCCTGTTCTTTCCTTGTCTTTTGTTTCCAGAATACCCAGCACACATCCTCTTCACAGATCTTAAGTGCAGGTTTAGTAGCATGAGGGGGAGGAGCTTGGTTGCAGGAAGTGTTGATGTTTGTGTGAAGTGAAGGTCAGAGCAGTGTGGGGTGTGAGACTGGGCTTTTCAAATCTACAGTAAAACACATTCAGGTTGTCAGCCGGTTGTTGATTCCCTACAGTGTTGGGGGTTGGTGTCTTGTAGTTAGTGATGTCTTTCAGGCCTCTCCACACTGACGCAGGGTCGTTAGCTGAAAACTTGTTTTTCAGCTTCTCAGTGTAGCTTCTTTAGCCACTCTAATCTCTTTTGTCAGTGTGTTTCTGGCCTGATTGTACAAGATTTTATCCCCACATCTATAAGCATCCTCTTTGGCCTGATGAAGCTGCCTGAGTTTTTCTGTAAACCATGGTTTGTCATTGTTGAATATTAAATAAGTCCTAGTAGGAATGCACATATCTTCACAGAAACTGATATATAATGTCACAGTATCTGTGAGCTCGTCCAGATTGGTGTCTGCAGCTTCAAAAACACTCCAATCAGTGCAGTCAAAGCAGGCTTGTAGTTCCAGCTCTGCTTCATTGCTCCATCCCGTTACAGTCCTTACTACAGGTTTAGCTGATTTAAGTTTCTGCCTGTAGGTCGGAAGAAGATGAACCAGACAGTGATCAGAGAGTCCCAAACCTCCTTGAGGGTCAGAGCGATATGCATCCTTTAATGTTGTGTAGCAGTGATCCAGAATATTTCTGTCTCTGGTGGGGCATGTAATGTGCTCTCTGTATTTTGGCAGTTCACAGGTGAGGTTGGCTCTGTTAAAATCACAGAGAATAATAATAAGTGAGTCTGTGTATTGTTGTTCCATGTCTGTGATCTGATCAGCCAGCTGTTGCAGCGCTGCGCTCACACACTCTTGTGGAGGAATATAAACACACCAGAATAAGCGAGGAAAACTCCAGTGGTGAGTAGAAAGGCTTACAATTGATAAAGAGTACTTCCAAATTAGGACAACACATCTTCTTTAACGTTGTTACATCTGTACACCGACTTTCATTGATGTAAAAACATGTTCTCATTTTCCCCGTTAACTCCACAATGCAATCCGCTCTGAACAGCTGAAAGCCTGGCAGATGTAACGCACTGTCTGGAATGGCTTCACTCAGCCAGGTTTCTGTGAAGCACAAGGTAGCAGGGTTGGAAAAGTCCTTGTTTGTATAGGTGAGGAGATGTAGTTCGTCCATTTTGTTAGGAAGAGAGTGGATATTTGCAAAATGAATATTCAGCAGCGCTGTTCGAAAGCCGCGCTGACGGAGCTTGACCAGCGCGCCGGCTCACTTCCCTCGCTTGTGTCTCATAGCGCTTGAACAACACAGCAGCGCCTCCAACTAAAATGTCCAGGAAACATCCGAATAGCCAAGAATGGTTTCAAAAAAAGAAAATCCACCTTTTGGTGTGGCCAGTGATGGGCAGTAGCTTCACTACAAATAGCGAAGTTATTAGCTTAACTACATTTCTGAGTAGCGAGATGGTAGCTTTGCTAGTTTTTAAATCAAGTAGCTTTTCAGTAGCGAAGCTATATTTTTGACAAGGTAGCGGCATAGTGTTGACAAAAGCTACACTGCTACATCATGCCTTGTACCTGGTGTTTACTAATGGCAGTTTTGAATCAGAACTAAAGATGTCCGATCACAAATTAATCGTTCATTTGAGTCGGTCCTTTACAAAGAACTGGTCACACATGATAGGAAAGTGGTCTGAATCTGTTCGCGATTCAATCTGAATGACTCAGAAAGCTTGCGCTCGCGCTGCTGAATCATTTGGTGCACGCTCTCACTTTTCACAAGCTCAAGGAATATTTTATAACACGGCAAATAAAGATAATGCTGGATGCAGTGGATCAACAATCAATCAATGGAAACCAAACCTGCAAATACATCCTATCATTTGGCAATGATGAAGAAAGTCTTTATTAAGTTCAATACGTGTGCAGCTTGTGAACGACTTCTGCAGGTAAATAAATTTTCCAACCAAAAGAATATCAAAATACGTATTAACCTATACGAAAACACTTAAAAAAGTACCATGACATTACCATGTTTTTGGGCATGTACCATTACCTGGGAGCACCATGTTAATACAATGGTATATGAATGTGGTAATATAGCGAAGTACAATGGTATTTTTTTGAAGCACCATGTAAATACAATAGCATATATGGTAATCATATATCAAATTACCATGGTAGTAACATGGTATTCTTTGAAGTGCTTTGAAGCACCATGCATCTACAGAATGGTGTATAAATAGTTGTATATTAAAGTACCATGGGATTACCATCTGACACCATCAGAAATCACATTGTTATTGCCCAGATGTGCTCTCACACACACACACACACACGGTTGAAAAAAAAATTAAGTAGCTTAAATGTAGCAAGCTACTTTTGGCATGTAGCTTGTAGTGTAACGTCATGGTTACTGGTGTAACCTCCGTTCCCTGATGGAGGGAACGAGACGTTGGTGTCGATGTAGTGACACTAGGGGTCACTCTTGGGAGCCCGAGACACCTCTGGTCTTTGATAAAAGGCCAATGAAAATTGGCGAGTGGTATTTGCATGCCACTTCCCCGAACATACGGGTATAAAAGGAGCTGGTATGCAACCACTCATTCAGGTTTTACGCTGAGGAACCGATATAAGGTCCGGCCATTTCAGCGGGTAGTTCAGCGTTGTGGCAGGAGGGACCAATGTCTCGTTCCCTCCATCAGGGAACGGAGGTTACACCAGTAACCATGACATTCCCTATCTGTCACTCACTCACTCACTAGGGGTCCCTATACAAAATGCCACAAGGCTGAACTGTGTTACGTGAACTGGCGGTGTGTGGTGGGCAGACTTGCTGTGTGCCTCATAGCCAGCGCACCAGGTCGACACGTAACCTCCCCCAACACAGTTATGAGTGTCGAACGGCCCTTTTTGGGGACAAGTCGACTACCCAGAGATAGAGACAGGCTTAACGCAGTCGTGGCCTCTTTCCCCTTCTCTTTTTCCACTCCCTAAAAAAGAAGGGGGATTATCTGACTGGGCCGCCAGGTCTAGTCGGGGGGTGTCCCTCCCAAGGGGAGGACACCGCGGAGACCACACCTTGCCCTAAGAGAGGGGGGGATAATTAAGTGGAAGAATACATCACATGGTCTTTCCAACCATGTGGAGAGCCTTCAAGGTAGATCCTGCCCAATGGGGGAGGAGTTACTACAACATGGAGACTGAGGGGCTCTGCCCAAGGAAGATGCAGTTTGCCAGTAGGGAAACGAACTAGCGGAAGATATATATCGCATGGGGTTAGCCTTACAGGGAACCGCCACATGCGGAGCACCTACCACAGAACCGGACTCTTAGTTAGCGCGTGTACTGGGCTGGCAGCGAGTCTCTTTGAAAACTCGACTGCCACAGGGCTCGGAGGAAGTCAACCAGGGAACAACTTTTGTGAACACTACTGGGAATTAGCAGCGCACGTCTTCAGCTCAAAAGGAGGTGGAAGGTGCTATGTGCAAGCGATACACCCGGCCGGCTATCCCGGGCTTATCCGCTTGTGTTGCGTGCCACTACCAGGGACGAAACTGGTTCCACCCGGAGGTTGTAGAACCTTGCAAAGGTGTTGGGTGTTGCCCAGCCCGCTGCTCTGCAAATGTCTGTTAGAGAGGCACCTCTGGCCAGGGCCCAAGAAGCCGCTACACCACGGGTAGAATGGGCTCGTATCCCTACAGGGGCAGTATGTTTTGGGCGAGACATGCCATAGTTATGGCGTCAATGAGCCAGTGGGCGATCCTCTGCTTGGAGACAGCGCTTCCTTTCCGCTGTGCACCAAAGCAGACAAAGAGCTGCTCAGAGATTCTAAAGCTCTGCGTGCGATCCAAATAGATGCGTAAAGCGCGCACCGGACACAGCAACGACAGGGCTGGGTCCGCCTCCTCCTGGGATAGCGCTTGCAGGTTCACCACCTGGTCCCTAAAAGGAGTGGTGGGAACCTTGGGCACATAGCCCGTTCGGGGGTCTCAGGATCACGTGAGAATAGCCCGGACCGAACTCCAGGCATGTTTTGCTGACAGAGAACGCTTGCAGGTCACCTACCCTCTTGATGGAAGTGAGCGCAGTCAGGAGGGCAGTCTTCAAGGAGAGTGCCTTAAGCCCGGCTGACTGCAAAGCTCAAAGGGGGCTCTCTGTAGACCCTGAAAAACTACAGAGGTCCGATGAGGGAACAAGGCGCCGCCTGGAGGGATTCAGCCTCCTGGCGCCTCTTAGGAACCTGATGATCAGATCATGCTTCCCTAAGGACTTACCGTCGAATGCGTCGTGGTGTGCTGCTATGGCAGCAACGTACACCTTCAAGGTGGAAGGGGACAGCCTCCCTTCCAACCTCTCTTGCAGGAAGGAAAGCACTGATCTGACTGCGCACCTTAGGGGGTCTTCCTGACGGAAAGAACACCACTTAGTGAACAGACGCCACTTAAAGGCATACAGGCGCCTCATAGAGGGAGCCCTAGCCTGAGTGAACGTGTCTACCACCGCAGGTGGGAGACAGCTTAGGTCTTCCGCGTCCCATCCAGGGGCCAGACATGGAGATTCCAGAGGTCTGGGCGCGGGTGCCGGATGGTGCCCCTTCCCTGAGAAAGAAGGTCCTTCCTCAGGGGAATTTGCCCGGGGGGAGCTGTCACGAGGAGTGTGAGGTCCGAGCACCACGTCTGGGCGGGCCAGTAGGGTGCTTACCAGGACAACCTTCTCCTCGTCCTCCCTGACCTTGCACAGGGTCTGTGCGAGCAGGCTCACTGGGGGAAAACACATATTTGCGAATGCCAGGGGACCAGCTGCGTGCCAGCGCGTCTATGCCGAGGAAGGCCTCGGTGAGGGCGTACCAGAGCGGGCAGTGAGATGATGCTTGGGAGGCAAACAGGTGCACCTGTGCCTGACCGAATCGACTCCAAAACATGCTGGACCACCTGAAGGTGGAGTCTCCACTCTCCCTTGAGGGTAACCTGTTGTTACGGCGCGTCCACCGAAGTGTTGAGGTTGCCCGGGATGTGAGTGGCTTGCAGCGACTTGGTGCTGCTAACTCCGTTGGAGGAGACGGCGGGCGAGTTGTGACATACAGCGGGAGCGCAGACCGCCTTGGCGGTTGACATATGCTACCGCTGCCGTGCTGTCTGTCCGAACTAGCACGTGCTTGCCCTGGATCAACGGCCGGAACCTCCGCAGGGCGAGCAGAATTGCCAGTAACTCGAGGCAGTTGATGTGCCAACGTAGCCGCGGACCCGTCTAGAGGCCGGCGGCTGCGTGCCCGTTGCCAACAGCGCCCCAGGCCGTTTTGGAGGCATCTGTCGTGACCACGACGCGCCTGGAGACCAGTTCTAGGGGAACACCTGCTCGTAGAAACGAGAGGTCGGTCCAAGGGCTGAAAAGACGGTGACAGACCGACGTAATGGCCACGCGGTGTGTCCCGTGGCGCCATGCCCGTCTCGGGACTCGAGTCTGGAGCCAGTGCTGAAGCGGCCTCATATGCATCAACCCGAGGGGTGGCCACCGCCGAGGATGCCATATGCCCCAGGAGCCTCTGAAAAAGTTTCAGTGGAACCGCTGTTTTCTGTTTGAACGCCTTCAAACAGGTCAGCACCGACTGGGCGCACTTGTTCGTAAGGTGCGCCATCAAGGAGACTGAGTCCAACTCCAAACCGAGAAAAGAGATGCTCTGAACCGGGAGGAGCTTGCTCTTTTCCCAGCTGACCCGAAGCCCTAGTCGGCTGAGGTGTGAGAGCACCAGGTCCCTGTGTGCGCATAACACGTCTCGAGAGTGAGCTAAGATTAGCCAGTCGTCGAGATAGTTGAGAATGCGAATGCCCACCTCCCTTAACGGGGCAAGGGCAGCCTCTGCGATCTTCATAAAGACGCGAGGAGACAGGGACAGGCCGAAAGGGAGGACTTTGTACTGATACGCCTGACCCTCGAACGCGAACCGCAGGAAGGCTCTGTGTCGAGGAAGGATCGAGACGTGAAAGTACGCATCCTTCGGGTCTTGATGCCGGACGCTCGCTAGAATGCGTCTTTGCATCAGCATTTTGAACGGGAGTCTGTGTAAGGCCCGGTTCAGTACTCACAGGTCCAAGATTGGCCGCAACCCACCGCCTTTTTTCTGAACAATGAAGTAGGGGCTGTAAAACCCCTTCTTCATCTCGGCTGGAGGGACAGTTTCTATGGTGTCCTTCCGTAGGAGGGTAGCGATCTCTGCGCAAGGTAGCAGCGTTTCCGTCTTTCACCAAGGTGAAGTGGACACCGCTGAACCTGGGCGGATGCCCGGCGAAGTGAATCATGCAACCGAGTCGGACGGTCCGGACCAGCCCTCGTGACGGACTGGAAAGCGCAAGCCATGCGTCCAAGTTCCGCGCAAGGGGGACCAAAGGGACAACATCATCGGATGTACCGGCAGGTGGGGCCTCGCGGCGGGGCGGAGCTCGAGATGCCACACCACATCATGGCCGTGCTGAGTCCGAGGACATCGAAGCACTTACCTGGCTCCTTGTGACCACCCCGGAACAGCCTGGGACGGGGGAGGAAGAGGCCTGTCCTCGTGACCCATGGAGACTGTCACATCGGGGGCGGATTTGTGCCACAGCTGGGCGCTCAGGGCGGGAGACCGCCGCTGGAGCGCCAACCTGCCAAATGGAGTGGTGGCTGGTGGTCGTGATGCCAGCCGTACACACCGGATATGTGACCCAGGGAACAAGGAAACCACTCTTGCTGAGCTCTTGAGTACTGCAGCCACTTGGGCATGCAGCACAATTAAATGCAAAAGGTAACAAAAAGATGAAGATCTGCTTACCAGCTCCAGAGCAGCGGGTTTCATTGTCCCTGGGTCGCCCGTCTCAAGGGCGCTTTGAAGCCTTTCACGGGTTCTGGGCGGCCGCGAGACGGGTGGCGTCTGCTTCCTGCGGTGAGCTCCACGCCGGGGCCAGGCCGAAGGGGCGGAGCTGGTGCAGTCACCGCAGGGGGACGCCCTTGGCGATGAGTAGATGGGGTGTGGGATCTTGAGCCGCGCCGGGGCAGGATGAGCCGGCTAGCATCCATCTACTGCTCTACCATCGAGAACTGCTGGGCAAAGTCCTCGACGGTGTTGCCGAATAGGCCCGCCTGGGAAATGGGGGCAGCAAGGAATCGTGTCCTGTCGGCCTCACCCATCTCGACCAGGTTGAGCCAAAGGTGGCGCTCCTGGACCACTAGTGTGGCCATCGTCCGCCCGAGAGACCGCGCCATGACCTCCGTCGCTCGGAGAGCGAGGTCGGTCGCCGAGCGCAGTTCCTGCATCAATCCTGGGGCGGAACTACCCTCGTGCAGTTCCTTTAGCGCCTTGGCAGACTTGCAGGAGAGCCATGGCGTGCAGGGCGGAGGCGGCTTGTCCAGCGGCACCATAGGCTTTGACCGTCAGAGACGACGTAAACCTACAGGCCTTGGACGGGGGCTTTGGGCACCCGCGCCAGGTGGCGGCGCTCTGTGGGCATAGGTACACCGCGAGCGCCTTTATCCACCGGGGGATTGCCGAATAACCCTTGGCCGCCCCACCATCGAGGGTAGTGAGAGCAGGGAAGCTGAAAAGATTGGGACCGGGCAGTAAAAAGTGCCTCCCGTGACCTTGTCAGCTCTTCATGCACTTCCGGGAAGAAAGGAACGGGGCGGGGCGTGGCTTTGAGCGGTGCCGCGAGCCCAGGAACCAATCACCGAGCCGCGAGGGTTCAGGGAAGAGCAGTGAAATCCACTCTAACCGATGCTCACGGCTGTCCGGGAAAGCATGTCGTCATCTCCGCGTCAGCCTGTGACTGGGCGATCGACCCCGAAGGGAGGAGCCCAGCTGAGGCTTCCGACTGGACGAGCCCACTCTCCGATGCTGCGCTCGAGAGCTCATCACTTTCGCGGGCTCCGAATAAGAGGTCGAACTCGCCGTGAGACGAGCCGGCGGACTCACCCGGAAGCCCGATCGGGGCAGATGAGCATGCTGGGGAATGGGAGGTCCGCGGGGGGATACCTGGCGGAGGCGGTCCCATTGGGGTCCCCAAATCGCGCCCAGGGGCATTCTCTGCAGTGCACCAGTGCAGAGGAGGGAGTAGCCGCTGAAATGCACCGTCAGATCCAGCAGGTGAATGAACAGTAGTATTCAGCTCAGCGAGCATGACCGTTCGGCTCCGAAGAGAAAATCTGAATGAGTGGTTGCGTACCAGCTCCTTTTATACCCGTATGTTCAGGGGAGTGGCTTGCAAATACCACTCGCCAATTTTCATTGGCCTTTTATCAAAGACCAGAGGTGTCTCGGGCTCCCAAGAGTGACCCCTAGTGTCACTACATCGACACCAACGTCGAGTGAGTGACATATAGGGAACTTTCTACTTTTTCTGAAGTGTAGCCTTTAGCTTTGCTTAACGAATTTCCTGTTGAGTAGTTGGTAGCTTAGCTAGCTAAATTTTTTTGAGTAGCTTGAGAGTGAGAGTGGCACTGTCAGAGCCCAACACTGAGAGTGGCCCAGTCAGAGCCCAGACCTTAACCTAATAGAGATGCTGTGTAATGACCTCAGGAGAGATGTTTACACCAGACATCCTAAGAATATGGCTGAGCTGAAGGAGTTCTGTAAGGAAGGATGGTCCTCAATTATTTCTAAAAATTGTGCAGGTCTAATCCACAGCTACCTGAAACACTTGGCTGAGGTTTATATATTGAAGATTTACAAATGTATATTCGGTTATATATTTACAGTATATATTCAGAACTACATATTCAGGATTTACAACTATATATTCTGATTCATATTTATATATTCAGATTTACTGAAATATATATTCAAAATATAATCATATTTTCCAATGTGTTATTTGCCAAAATGTAGAAAGGGGGATGTAACAATATTTAGTTTTTCTTTCTTGATTAAAAAATATAGTATTGTCATTATTATTATTTTTGCAATCTGGTCTTACCTGTTTAGGGGTGATCCTCCTGTTAATTAACCATTCTGTTTCTCATTCATTTCTTAAGAACATTGCACACTATGAGGAAACTGTCATATTCACAGTTAAAGCCAGACTACAGATCCTCCCTACTAGACTTTTCACTCTTTCTGGTATCCCACCGTTCATGTCCCTTATTATTTGCATCACACCGAAGAACAGGTTATTGAATCAATGTCACATATCTTGATGTTTTGTCTTTACAAAATAACTTTTTCTCATCTTTCTGCCAATACACCTGATGTTGTAGTGACTAAAGAAGAGTCCAAACAGGTGTTTGTTTTGAGGTTGGCTGCACCTTTGACTAGTTTAGAGGAAGCTTTTATGATTAAAGTAATTAAATATCAATAGCTCCTGGACATAATTTAAGAACTGTGTTATAGGAGAAGACTATTGGTATTCATATTTGGCAGCTTAGGACATACACATAGGTTGGTAAGGGGGGGCTCCAACTTTTGGGAATGTCAAAAAAGGAGCTAAGAAGCTTGCCAAATACTGTGTTGTCTCCGCTATCATTGGCAGTCATCATACAGTACTGTGCAAATGTCTTAGGCACATAAGATGTTTCACAAAAGCATTTGTCTTAAGATGGTTATTTATATCTTCAGCTTTAATGTGTCAATATGAAAAACACATTTTAGACTCCCAAACATTACTTTTGCAAATAGAAAAGATTATAACAGAAGAAAAGGGACCCCTGCAACAGATGTCATGGCCCCCACAAAGCCCCCCACTGACCATCGTATCTGCCTGAGATTACATAAAGAGACAGAAGCATTTGAGACAGCCTAAATAGATAGAAGAACTGTGGTGAATTCTCCAAGAAGCTTGGAACATCCTATCTGCCAACAACCAGGAAAAACTGTGTACAGGTGTACCTAGGAGATTTGGTGCTGTTTTAAAGGCAAAGGTGGTCACACCGAATATTGATTTCGCTTTTTTATGTTTACTGGACTTTGTATGATATTAAGTGATAAATGAAAACTATTTATGTAATTATTTTTGAAGAATCCTCACTATGCAACATTTTTCACAAGTGCCTAAAACTTTTGCACAGTACTGTATATGGCGGATACATTGTTACATGTATCTCAGATGAATTGCTGTGCTGTGATGTGTAGTCTGGAGATCTGATGTAACTGGTTCATGTGTTGCCAATATAGACTATTTTATTTTATACCTCTAATATTTGTGTCCTGTACTGTTTACCTCTGTGTGGACATTACACTGTGCACAATTATTAGGCAAGTGAGTATTCTGATCTTATCATTATTTCCATGCACATTTTCCAACTCCAAACCATATAAACTTGAAGGCTTATTGGATTCAGTCATTTTCAGGTGATATGTATTTGTGTATTGAGGGAGGGTGTGGCGAAAGTGACTAACATCTTATATCAAGGTGTGCATAATTATTAGGCAGCTTCATTACCTCAGGTAAAATGGGACAAAAAAGAGATTTAATTAAAACTGGAATGTCAAAAATTGTAAAATGCCTTTCATACGGTTGCAACACTCTTGAAATAGCTAAACTATTGAGGCATGACCACTGGACAATCAAACTTTTTGTTGCGAATAGTCAACTGGGGTGCAAAAAATGCATGGCGAAGAAAAGGCACAAATTAACTGCAAAAGACTTGAGAAGAATTAAACGTGAAGCTACCAGGAACCCATTATCCTCCAGTGCCACCAAATTCCAGAACTGCAACCTACCTGTAGTGTACAGAAGTACAAGGTGCCAAGTACTCAGAGACATAGCCAAGATCATGAAGGCTGAAATACGACCACCACTGAATAAGATTCACAAGTTGAAGCATCAAGATTGGGCAAAGAAATACCTGAAGACAGATTTTTCAAAGGTTTTATGGACAGATGAAATGAGAGTGACTCTTGATGGACCAGATGGATGGGCCCGTGGCTGGATCACTAATGGACACTGGGCACCACTTCGAGTCAGGCACCAGCAAGGTGGAGGAGGGGTACTGGTATGGGCTGCAATCATTAAGGATGAGATAGTTGGACCTTTTCGAGTTGAAGATGGACTGAAACTCAACTCCCAAACCTGCCAGTTTCTGGAAAGTACTTTCTTCAAGCAGTGGTAGAGGAAAAAGTCCTCAGCATTCAAGAAGGCCATGATCTTTATGCAGGACAATGCTCCATCACATGCATCCAAGTACTCCACTGCTTGGCTAGCCAGCAATGGCCTCATAGATGCCCAAATAATGACTTGGCCCCTTCCTCACCTGATTTAAATCCTACTGAGAACTTGTGGGCCCTTCTCAAATGTGAGATTTACAGTGAGGGAAGACAATATGCCCTTTGAACAGCATTTGGGAGGCTGTGGTTGCTGCTTCAGTGAAAGTTGATCGTGAACAGATCAAGAAACTGACAGACTCCATGGATGAATGGCTCATGGCAGTTATTGAAAAGAAGGGTGGCTATATTGGTCACTGAATATTTTTGAAAGGCCAAAATGTTATTTAATTGTCATTTTGTATTACTTATTTGTTGCACTTACTATAAAAATTGAGAATAAACAATTGAGTTGGGAGAAATAATTTTTGTAATTTAGTTGCCTAATAAATGTGCACACTTATATATTCCCCTGAGAAAGACAAAACTCACTTTTCTTTGTTAAACTTTCAGGGTTGAAGTTCCATAACATTTTGGATTGACTGAGAGCATTGTGTTTGTTCAACAATAAAATTAATCCTGAGGAATACAATTTGCCTAATAATTGTGCACGCAGTGTAAATGTGTGTGTGTGTGTGTGTGTGTGTGTGTGTGTGTGTGAGTTTTGCTTGAAAAGTGTGCTTATGCTATATTTCTTTAAAAATAAATGCCACTTGTTTAGATATTTTGTTATCTACTCCATTGGCATTTATACACTTTTAAGTGTGCCGTAAGTGTCCAAAACATCAAATATTGATTTCTGAACTCTTCCAAAGTTAAAACATTAGTATTGTGTTGTTTAAAAATGAATATGAACTTCTTTTCTTTGCATTATTCAAGATCTGAAAACACTGCATCTTTTTTGTTATTTTGACCAGTTGTCATTTTCTGCAAATAAATGCTCTAAATGACAATATTGTTATTTGGAATTTGGGAAAAATGTTGTCAGTACTTTATAGAATAAAACAAAAATGTTAATTTTACTCAAACACATACCTATAAATAGTAAATCCAAAGTAACTGATAATTTTGCAGTGGTCTATTAATTTTTTCCAGAACTGTTAAATATAGTATCATCATTATTATTATATATAGAATTACTATCAACATTTCTGCAGTCTGGTCTTACCTGTTTAGAGGTGATTCTTCTGTAAGAAAGTCCAAAGGGGTATTTGAGGGTGAAGTCAGTGTTGTATGAGTTTTCTCCTCTGTTCTCCACAAACACTGTCACATTAATCTCCTGCATGATCCCAACCTCTATGTTTGTAGATCTGAATCAGGTAAACAAAAAAAGAGTTAATTCCTCCATAGGCATACAGACAGTTATAACGATTAATTAATTATCATTACAAGAGTGAAAAATTTATTAACTAAACAATGAGTCATCTTTTATTAATGCTGCTTTCTCCACTATTAAAAATATGGTTTAATTAACTCACCCAGAGAAATTGAAATCCATTCTGAGGTTATCAACACAGATGTTATCAGTTCCACAGTTTATCTCAAAATCCAGCTGTAAACCATTGTGAGAGCACAAAAAAATTAAAAACAAAATTGTTAACTGTTAAACTGTTTTTGTTTTGTCTTTAAATATAAAGATACATTACATAAAAAGTATTGAACATAAGTAAAATTGTTATATTTTTATGTTAATTACTCGAAAAAAATCATACTTCAGTCTCCTAGGTGATGATGTGAGAACTTTGTTTATTAATGTAGCATCAAATAAATTAAATGAGAGCATGCACAAACAGTGTATCCAGAAAGTATTCACAGCGCTTCACTTTTTACACATTAAGATGGGTATTTGGGCATTAAAACCACACTGCAAAATGTATGAATGCCATTACATTAAAAACAAAATATCAAACCAATTGGCATTTATTTTTAAGAAAGATAGCACAAGATATACGAGATGGCACTCAATGTGAAAAAAAAAAAAAAAAAAGGAATTCTTACATTGTGATCTGTAGTGTTTTTTATCTCTGGCAGGAGTACTGGCCTCAAGTCTTTCATTGTTTTAGATGGAAGTCCTTCAAAAATGAAAGTTAACTGATTGGACAATGGGTTCAGGGCATCTTCTGAACAAGCCTGATTGAGACAAGTAAACCTTATAAGCAATGTTAATAACATAGCAACATGCATGTGAATAATCAAATCCTAGGGTATTGCATTAATATTTCTTAGTCCAAGATTTTAGACTTTAATCAAAGTCACAGAACTTATTATCACACATACTAAAAAAGAAAATGACAATGACATTTGATGCTTACATCTATAAAGAAACGATGATCCTTGCATTCTTTCCTCATCCCAACAGTCATCCGATCATTGAGGACACGGTTTTTGACTGAGAAGTATGCTCGAAATGTATGTCGCTTGGCATCTAGCTTTATGGTGTAATTAATATTGGCAGCCAAATCTAGAAAATGTATTTATTATATTTATTCAGTATTCATGGAGCAGACACCTTTATTCAAAGCCACTTGCAAATGTGGAAAACACAAGTGCAGGAGCCAAATAATATTGTCAAGGCCATAATACCAAATTCCAAGACATGTGATGTAATATAGCTTTCAAGACACCAAAACTTTATTGTAGGATGTAATCAGCCAATACATAAACCTGCTATGGCATGTTTGTATGCGCTCATTGTGAAGCACACTGTAAGAGTGTTTTCCAGTGTCTTTGGGCAGTCTGTTTCACTGGTTGGGATTTTAGATGGAAAGTAAGTTACTCTTGTTTCCAAGCGCATGATAGGTCTGGACCTGAATCACACACACACACACACACACACACACACACACACACACACACACACACACACACAGCATGATTTAAGAATGTTCAATACACCATCTTGTGTGCATCAGTGAAAGCACAGAGTTTTTGTACAGATCAGCTGACATGATCAAATGATCACTTATTTGATAAGTGACCTAGAAATCATTATTCATTTTATGTCATAATGTTTATTTGTTTTATATTTTTCAAAATCCTAAAACTTTGTTCATTTACAGGTTAAAATTTCATGCTGAATCCAACAGAATTCTGTCTAATTCTTTTGGACACCATTGTATACTGTAAAAAGTGGTAACCTGCAATTTATTAGTTTTAGGAGCTATTTCTACTTGATCTAACCCTTAAAATCAGTTTTGTATGTGTGACTTAATGTATTAAGGTTGATTAAGTGATGTTAAATACAAGGATCAGTCAATTTTAGCCAGAATGACAGATTGGTCTCATGGTAGAGTTTTCACCTCTAAAGCCATCTTTACACTGCAAAGGTGGCACAGAAGCTGCATCTAAAGGGGCATTTAGGTGTATTTACACAGACTGTTTAATGCTGCTCAGAGCAGGCATAAATGCTCTTACGCAGTAAGTACAATTGCATAAATATTGTTTTGAGATTAATGTTTTAAATATTAAATTTTAATATAGAAAAATAAAATGAATGAAAAGATGAAATTATACTTTTAAATATGAAACTAAATTATGAAAGATATGCTCTGTCATGACAACAAGCCAGGCAGCCAGCCAGCCATTTACACAGAACCAAAACAGCATCAGAGCTGCCTTTGATACTAAGGGCTGAGGTGGGTCAGAGCAGGCTTAATTTTGTCTGGATTGTATGCGGCATTGCGTCTTTACACTGAATTTTGAGCAGGCACAGACCAGGCTTAACTCGGCTGTGTAGCGACACCTCTAAGGAGTACAAGGAGTTCCAGGTTCCAATCTGCCCAGGGCCAGACTGGGACATAATTTCAGGCTGGGAGTCTCACACTCATCCTGGCCACCCAATAAACCCACAAGAAATTTAAAAATGACATCTTATGTTGGGGATAACAATACACTTTCTGCTAGGGTTGTATATGTTTACACATGAACATGTAACGTTCCAAATTAGGTTTAAAGACATAATGAATACTTTTTAATGCATAAAATTAATGTTAATTTCTACATGTCATTCATCGCTAGTTCATGTTAGTTCTTAATGATGTTACATTACCAAGTTTCAGTAATAAACTGTATTAGTATATGTATAGATTAACATAAACCAATATTACAAATGCTTTAAAAGTATTGTTCATTTTTCGTGTTAATTCTTTGTGTAATGTTAATGGATACATAACCTTATTTCAATGTGTTACCAATACATTTAACGAAAAGCAATCAAACAATGCCTCCATGGATATATTACCCAAGATGTAAATATTATCATGCATTTTCTCAACAACTCCTAAACTAAATTGTTCACTGAATAATAAATACCTGTCCTCTTTGTTCTCTTTCTCTGATTCATCACAAAAGGAAGTATATATTTATTTTTTTGTAAATATCACTCCATGTTGCAATAATTTGCTACCATTATAGGGCCTAATTGAACTTGTACATGGATCAAACATAATGTTTTTGTGATTAAAGTTTTTTTTTTTTTTTTACAACACTACCATTAGAAAATTAACAAATAAACATGAATTGATTTTATTTATTCTTTATTCTTAATTTTATTCTGTATGTGAGAGCATTTATCTGATTTTCATTTAATTCTTTTTCTTTCTACTGTCAATGATGATTCAGAGAGAAAACACGCAGGTGGCCTACTGTTGCTATAGTAATGAACACCACTTCCACACCCTCCTGACTGACAGGTAAAATGCGCTCTCTC
Source organism: Myxocyprinus asiaticus (assembly GCF_019703515.2). Classification (NCBI taxonomy): domain Eukaryota; kingdom Metazoa; phylum Chordata; class Actinopteri; order Cypriniformes; family Catostomidae; genus Myxocyprinus; species Myxocyprinus asiaticus. The sequence goes on from NC_059375.1 coordinate 13,060,830, forward strand.
GTTTCAGTTAATTCTGTGTTTATTTTTCGTTATTTCAGCAGACAGCATGCTTCATACATTCGTATCAACAGCATTGAGTTTAAGAGGGTAAACTTTATAATTCATCTGTACTGTGCAAGCATTTAGACACTTACATTAGCTGCGCTGTCCATGTACTGAATGAATGAATGTGCGTCCTTGAGTGAGTGGGGTTTTCCGCGCATTTACTTGAACCGCTCATGCAATTGTATGACCCATTTTAGGGGTGGCCCAGATTAGTCAAGACTAGCGGATTTGTGATTTATTATCGATTTATTATCAAATTCAGAAATCACTTGGGTGGCAATAATATAAAATAATAATGAATAAGTAAATAAATAAAAACAAGCGGGGCAGTGGGCCAAATCAGTCACCAGTTCACCGGGATTCCCCCTGCCACTTCCGATGGCCAGTCCAGGCCTGAATCCACCCTAATATAACTTTGTATGTTAATAAATAAAGATTGCATCTGTATGCCAGCAAATGTACTGTATATCATGAGCGGTGACACATCTGTTTGCATTTTGCCTTGCGATTTAACTGTAAATGAGTGAGACCTGCGTAACAGCGCAGCGATTGGAGTGCGCATTTGGATCAGAGACTATTTAGCAGAGACGTGCCACTTCTATTGAAAAGAATGGGAGAAATTGGAACGTCCAATGGCCAATGGATGTAGAAAAGGATCTCCCCACTTACAGGTAAAAGATCCAATCGCCTTTTAGATACAGACATCGCCTCTCAATCAACTCTGAGAAAGCGCATGCGCATTAGCTATTCAAACTGGGAAAATAGCAAGGGTTTTTTTTGCTAAATCTAAGCTAAAGAAACACAATTTATGATACCAGTGTTCTCAGATTTTACTGCTGATTTGCAATATGTTCTTTGATTGTAATCTTGACTAACCATTTGTAGATTTTGGTTTTTCCCCATTCAAGTAGACAGAAGCTGCACTTATATGCCGCTTGAATCCACTGAAAATAGTTGCCCAGGAGCGTTCCAAAAATGGCTGCTGAGTGGACTGACTTGCCTTTAAAGACACTTTGGTCTGTATATACAAGAGAACATCATCACACGCTGTCACTCAACATCACTGATGAGAGCCGTAACGAGCACGAATCATCACATTAAAATAACACATTCTAGTGCTGGATCGCCATTTATTATAACACACACAAACTAAATTGAAACTCTTGCTCAAGAACTGAAGATGTTTCTTCTGCATTAGACACATACCTGAAGAATACTTTTCAAAAAGTGGTGGGGACAAAATTGACAAATCCAAAAATTTGTGGGGTAGGGTCCCACCTGTCCCACCTATAAATGATGCTTGGGGTTAAATAAAGTGTTTGACTTGAACAAAACTTTTTTTTCTTATTTCTTGTGTACACCCTAAGAAATGTTTTGTAAGGTAACCAAAACTATGTGCTTCATGCTGTAACATCTAAATTAACTGGTTTTATATAAATAAATAAAAAATTAAAAAAAATCTGAATAAATCAACTTGATAAATGATTCATCACCAACAGTCTTAGATCTAGTAGAAATAGATCCTTGAGGTAACAATTGCAGGTTACCACTTTTTTCAATGCATGTTAGGTTCTTTTTAAAAGCAAACAGACCTGAGAAGCAGAACTGCTCCCATGGACCCAACAGCAACATCAGGTAGGTTGTCTCCACTCTGGTCTAGAGAGGACTGACTTAATGAAATCCCAAAGAGCTGCAAACCTGGTTGCACAGATGATCCAACGATTCTCTGTCATCACATACAGTGGAAGAAAGAGGGAATTGGACAGATAAAGAGATATAACAGTCCAAGGAGTAAATAGAAAAAAATAGTGCAAGATACAGGTTTGATGATAGAACACAAAATGTCAACAGAGGCACAGTCTCTGTCCTGACCTCAGCCCGACTGAGATGCTTTGTCCTTATTACAAAAGAGCGATTCACACCAGACATACCAAGAATATTGCAGAACTGAAACAGTTTTGAATAGAGGCATGGTGTTAAAGTCCTCCTGACTGTTGTGCAGGTCTGAACCACAATTACTAGAAAAGTTTGGTGGAGGTCATTATTGCCAATGACAGTTGATTATTTAATAGATTCAAGGGTTCATATACGTTTTACACCCTGCACTGTCACTATTTACATGATCAGTTTATTAAATAAATGAAAATGTATCGTCTGCATGTAATTTATTAAAGCAGGTTGTAATTTTATGAAAAATTTTACAGAAATACCGTTAAATCTAAGAATTCACAATATACTGTTTGATACAAGATGGCGCCACGGATGGCAGCCTCAGTGTGGAGCTCTCAAATTCTTTTGTTGTTTTTGTTTGTTTGTCCTGTGTTTAGTATTTTTTTTTCCAATGAGTTTTACCAGGGACGAACTGCTGAACATTTGGCAGCATATACCAGACAGTCTTTTCCCAGTTTTTGACTATTTGGACGTTTTCCTGAACATTTTATTCAGCGGCGCAGTTGTGTTGTTCAAGCGTGCTATGAGATGCAAGTGAGGGAAGCGAGCCAGGGAAAATGAGAGGCGGTGGAACATGCTTTTACATCATTGAAAGTCAGTGTGCCCAGCAGAGGTTGAACTGAGCATGAGAACCGTCAGGCACAAGAAAATTTTGTTCTAAAAAACGGTCCATCTCATGAGCAGTTAAAACTGCCCCATTGAGCAATAATTATGTTCAATACACAGCTTAGTCTATTTATTTTTATCCAACATATCCTACCTCTTCTGCCATACATTCCCTTGCACTATCTATATACAGTATAACACATTTGTATTTGTGCATACGTACATATATATATATATATATATATATATATATATATATATATATACATTTAGTTGTGCTCAAAATTTGCATACCCTTGGAGAATTGGTAATATATGTACCATTTTTAAAGAAAACATGAGTGAGCAGGCAAAACACATTTCTTTTATTTCTTATGGGATTCATATTCAACTGTAGGTTATAACAGAATGGCACAAGCATAAAACAAAACATGGCAACAAAGAAAAAAATGAAATGACCCCTGTTCAAAAGTCTGTATACCCTTAGTTCTTAATACTGTGTATTGCCCCCTTTAGCATCAATAACAGCATGCAGTCTTTTGTAATAGTTGTCTATGAGGCCCCAAATTCTTGCAGGTGGTATAGCTGCCCATTCATCTTGGCAAAATCTTCCAGGTCTCGCAAAGTCTTTGGTCGTCTTGCATGAACCGCACGTCTGAGATCTCCCCAGAGTGGCTCGATGATATTAAGGTCAGAGGACTGTGATGGCCACTTCAGAACCTTCAACTTTTTCTGCTGTAACCACTGGAGGGTCAACTTGGCCTTGTGCTTAGGGTCATTGTCGTGCTGGAAAGTCCAAGAGCGTCCCATGCGCAGCTTTCGTGCAGAAGAATGCAAATTGTCTGCCAGTATTTTCTGTTAACATGATGCATTTATCTTGCCATCAATTTTCACAAGATTCCCCATGCCTTTAGAGCTCACACACCCCCAAAACATCAGTGAGCTACCACCATGCTTCACAATGGGGATGGTATTCTTTTCACTAGAGGCCTTGTTGACACCTCTCCAAACATAGCGCTTATGGTTGTGACAATAAAGCTCTATTTTGGTCTCGTCACTCCAAATTACATTGTGCCAGAAGCTGTGAGGTGTGTCAAGGTGTTGTCGGGCATATTGTAACTAGGCTTTTTTGTGGCATTGGCGCAGTAAAGGCTTCTTTCTGGCAACTCGACCATGCAGCTCATTTTTGTTCAAGTATCGTCATATTGTGCTCCATGAAACAACCACACCGTCTTTTTGCAGAGCAGCCTGTATTTCTCCTGAGGTTACCTGTGGGTTTTTCTTTGAATACCGAACAATTCTTCTGGCAGTTATGGCTGAAATCTTTCTTGGTCTACCTGACCTTGGCTTGGTATCAAGAGATCCCCGAATTTCCCACTTCTTAATAAGTGATTGAACAGTACTGACTGGCATTTTCAAGGCTTTGGATATCTTTTTATATCCTTTTCCATCTTTATAAAGTTCCATTACCTTGTTATGCAGGTCTTTTGACAGTTCTTTTCTGCTTCCTATGGCTCAGTATCTAGCCTGCTCAGTGCATCCACTCATTGACTATTTATACACAGACACTAATTGCAATTTAATAAGCCACAGGTGTGGGAAATTAACCTTTAATTGCCATTTAAACCTGTGTGTGTCACCTTGCGTGTCTGTAACAAGGCCAAACATTCAAGGGTAAGTAAACTTTTGATCAGGGCCATTTGGGTGATTTCTGTTATCATTATGATTTAAAAAGGAGCCAAACAACTATGTGATAATAAATGGCTTCATATGATCACTATCCTTAAATAAAAGACAGTTTTTTTGCATGATCAGTCATATTTTCAAAATCAATGCCAAAATGTCACAATTTCTGCCAGTGTATGCAAACTTTTGAGCACAACTGTATATATATATATATATATATATATATATATATGGTCTTATTATGTATTTACATATACTTATATTTTCTATTTGCTTTTTATTTATTTTTTATTTTATTTATTTTTTATTTTCTCTGTCTTGTTGTTGTATTGTTTGTGCACTGGAAGCTTCTGTCACCAAGACAAATTCCTTGTATGTGTAAGCATACTTAGCAATAAAGCTCATTCTGATTCTGATTCTGATTCTGATATACTTTGTCCTGCACTTGCAGAGTTACACTGGCTACATTTAAAATTCTTCTGTAGTGCTTTTTTGTCCTTTTTGGAGCTTGGTAGTAAAAATCACTGTCCACTTTCATTATATGGAAAACAAAGACTCGAACATTCTTCAAAATATCTCCTTTTGATTTCGATGAAAGAGAGAAAATCATACAGATTTAGTACGACGTGCGGGTGAGTAAATGATGGCTGAATTTTCATTTTTAGGTGAACTAACCCTTTAAATTGCCCCCAGCCCATGTCTCTTTTACCTGTGAATATGTTGGCATTATTCTATCTACTCCTCCATTAAAAATGTAGATGCTGCCCTGTCCATCTTCCTCTAAGGGAGCTCCAATCAGCACATCCCTGAAACCATCTCCATTCAGATCTGCTGGACTGGACAGAGAAGTGCCAAATCGTCCTCTCTGTCCTGCCATGCCCACCAGAACCGTATCTGATACAGTAAAGTATGGCTGCAAGATAAAACAGAGAGAGAGAGCATTACAAAATGTTATCAAGAATACTAAAATATTCGTAATGCAATAAAAAAGAATTCTTGTTTAATTAAAAGTTGTTTATTTATTTATTTATTTATTTGTGTCAACATGTTCTTGATAATTTTTTCTCCATCACTTACCCGCCGAGAATAGAAGTAAATAAACACTTTGCCCTCTCGATCGGTCTCTGTATATGTTGGTGCTGAAACCAACAGGAGGTCTGTGTTGGAGTCAGAGTTCAAATCCACCACACACACCTCAGCTCCAAAGTATGACCCAATCTGAGGCTAAAAAGAGAGAAACAGGGATACAGTTTGAAATTTAGCCTATTTTGTACTTAATTGCTTCACCAATGTCTGTTGTGCTAACAATTTACTCAAATAGGAGTGTTACAACCTCAGGAGGATCCAATTGCAAGTCCCTTTGATTAACATCAAGTTTTGAAACAATTACATGTCCCTTATGCCTGTGTCTTGGAGCTCCCAGAACTGCATACTTTGCACTGAATATTGTTGCTATTGTCAAAGAATAACCTGCAAATTAAATATGATGCTCAGATTTTTAAAACAATTCTGACTGATTTGATTACTGTTCCAGATTACACTGTCAAATAAAAGAACTCACCTAGATAACTGTTATGCTCACTTCCAGCTTGAAAGACAATTGTTTGATCATTTTGTCTGTATAGTTGATATCCACCTTTCCACTGAAAAGCTCCCACTGCAGTCATTATCATATCTGTCTAAATGGAAATAAAATATTTTAGGGAAAAAAAAAGAAAAGAAAAAAAGATTGAGATCTTTCATGTAAGCAGCTTGTACCATTCAAGCGGGACCGTAGCTAGTGGGGAGAAAGGTGGTAACAATTCTAGGGGCCCAAATGTCCAGGGGCATTCCACAACAAATTCTAAACTGTCTTTTTTTTTTTTAATAGGAAAGGGGCCCAGAGCAATATACAGTCAGGGGGCCCAGATTACTTTGCTATGGTCCTGAATTCAAGTTCTACAGTATATTGAAGAGTGGTTAAAAACAGTGCCCTTCATAAGTATTGGGACAGTAAGACACTTTTCAGAATTTTGGCTCTGTATGCCACCAAAGTTATTTGAAATGTATCAATCAATATATGATTCAAGTAAAGACTGTCAGCATTCATTTGAAGGTATTTACATCCAAATTGGGTGAACGGTTTAGGAATTACAGCATGTTTTATACACAGACCCCCCCCCCCCATTTTCAGGGGATCAAACGTAAATGGACAATTGACTTTTTGAGAATCCACTCAAAATGGCATGTGCAAGTTTGCTCTATATGCCACCATAATGGATTTGAAATGAATCAGTGTGTACAAAAGTGCAGACTGTCAGCTTTAATTTTAAGGGATTTACATCCTAATTGGGTGAATGGTTTAGTATCCACTCAAAAAGGTATGTGCAAGATTAAGGATAACTGGAAAAGCTGTGGTTGTCAACAGTGTTTGAATGTTTTTCAAGACATTTATGTAGATTTCTGAGGGTTATACAGATCTGACAAGACTCAAAACCACTTTTAGTGCACTTATAGGGTGTTTCTAAAATATGGTTTGCTGTTTAATTTAATTTAAATAAAATGTTAATTTGTTTCATTCCAGTTCAATAAGTTTGTAAAGTGTTTTTTTGTTTTGTTTTGTTTTTTTCACAATATAATGTAGATAGATTTTGAATAAGATGTCTGATGCATGCATGATTTCTACAATAACTATATTATAACAAGGTGAGAAAGTGCATTTCATAAATTTGGTGTCAGATGCATTGAATACACATAAACTGAATACATATAATTACATTTGTTGCCAATGCTGCACTAAAGCCGTCCTGTGCAAACTCCATTCTTGATGAATCACCAGATGTTTGGGTTCCTAGCAAATAAAATGAACAATAAACCAGTTAACAAATCATTTATTACAAAGCCATCTGCTGAACATTAACTACACTAACATGACAGCTCCTAACTGTAAAATGTAAATTCTGTTTTTCTTTTATTCCTTTCCTCTGCAAACACACCTTCAATGGCAATAATGTTCTCTTTGAGTTTTTCACGAATACTTTCCAATGCATCAAAGTTTGTCACTTTGAACCTGTGGCTACTGGTGGGTAAAGATGCAATAGTTGTCAGTTCCTCTAGTGCTCTGGCATCTGAAAAAGCATTGCCAACCTAAGAAAAATTGAAAGTAAATTTCATAGAATGAATCACATTGAAATGCAATCTCTTCCAAGAGAAATCACAACAGAAAAGGCTGCATGTTAATTGTGCCAAATATGTTTTGCATCTAGCATTAAATCAATATAAATAAACACTGTGCACAATCAGGAGGTGCTTCAGTCCTTTTTAATCAAGCAGATTAGGCAAGCCAGGAAACAATTAAAATCAGATCTTACCCCAATTGCATATCGAATTATCTGATTTGCTTGTGCTTCTTGAACAGCATCAGTCAAGGGGGTTTTATCAGTTGATTTACCATCAGTGATAACTAGTAAAACTTTACTGGCAAATGGTCTTGCACCTCTCTTGCTTACAAATACTTCTGTCCTGTGTATGGAAAACAGTACAAGCAGAGGAACTGATCAGATTATTCAATATCTGTTTGATTGTCAAAACTTTAGGACCAATTTATTATTGATGGTTTAAATTGTATAAGGCACTGCAAAATGCTTTAGGGTTGTGAGTACAATGCCTGTCACACCTAAAAGAAATATCAGCAAACATATCTTACACAAGCTGTTTTATAGCTGTTGCTGTGTTTGTCCATCCTCGAAGCTGATTTATGTTTTTCACTTGATTTTGCCACATCAAGTTGTTTCTTGTGTATTTTTGGAGAAAGGAATGAATGGCACAGTTTGTAGAAAACTGTGCAATGGCAAACTGGAAAATAGATTAGCACTTGACGTTGATCAAAATTAACAAATAAAATTTACACTCATGCTAAATCAAAATAAATGCATTGGCTATAATACCTGTACATCCTGGTCCATAAAACTTTGGATCATTGTTATAACAAAAGCTTTCATCTTTGTAAAGTCCTGATGACTCACACTTCCAGATCCATCCAATAAAAAGGCAATATCGATTTTTGATGTAGGGCATTCTGAGAATCATGAAATGAAAAATTATATGAAATTATATTAATTAAAATAAATCATATTTTAAATTAATACACAGGGCCGGCCTGTGCAAAGGAATTTATATTAAAAGGAAACATCTCGTAACTCTAAGTATATAAACGCCACCACAAAGTCATAATTATGAGTGGCAAACTTGGATTTTTCTTCAAGCCCCAACTTTTCGAGTTGGGGGCATGTCAATTTAAGACACATGGCGGAAGCAAACTGTAATGATAATAATTACGTTTTACTTGAGGATTTGGAATGTGCAGTTCTGTTGGTATGCATGTTTTGTACTTTTAATGAAGAATAATGATAAAACTAACCAGAAAATAAGCCTCATTTAGCTGGTCAATACAGCAATAAGCGTTAGCAACAAAACTACATTTCCCATTATTATATGTGGCCACACAACAATGACACAATTCATAGATAAAGCATTTATTGCACACCTAATGCGTGGCTTTGCTTTTCATTTGGTTGCATTGGTACTAAAAAAAAAAAAAAAAAAAAAAAAAAGGCTTCCTGCCTTTACTAGTTAGTGAAAAAGAGAGAAAGAAATATTAAATTGCAAAACGGGTCCGTTCGTTCAGAGTAAATTCACTTGAAAGCACATCACATTGTATTTACAATTTCCGACCTTGTAAGTATGAATTTCATAGGAGGACTTTAACGCACCATTAGCTCACACATTCTTTGTGATCAACGTGCATGGACCTCATCATTTAACATACAAATCACAATGACGTGGTAACCAGAAACAGCACATTAAGAATAAGATGAGCTTTCTGAATAATCACCAATGACAAATAACTGAAAGTTACAACAAATACATAACAGCAGTGTATATAAAATCAGCAAAGCTGAAAAAAAGCAGTAGAGCTATAAACAGTACAGATTAATTTACATAATTTATTCATACCACAATGCATTACTGGGAACTTGAGTGCCGCTTCATTTCACAGTATTGTTAGACACAGATCGCACACCTTGATGAATAATGTTCACTCCTCACAGAAACGCAGAAAATAAGTCATGAAAAATATTACTTTGTGGCTATTTGAGTCATTGAGGCTTACTTTGTTTAATGGATGGCAGAAACTACACTTATCAAGGCATAGAGCTTTTCATGTTTTGTCAAGAATGATCAGGGGAAGGAAACACTGGCGACTTAAATAAAAAAAATAATAAAAAAAATTAAAAAAACTCAGACAGAGTGAAAATATGAGCAATTAATCTGCAAAACAACCCACAACCTGCAAAATCAAGGGCCCATATTTACAAAGATTTTTATCTTACCGCTAGGAGTTCTCCAAAGAGTTCCTAGCTAGGTGTTTTTGTTTAAAACCTATTCTCAAAATAGCTAAGAGCAAGTTTTACTAGGAAATCTTAATGTAAGAGTAATGTGGAGTTGTCCTTGTTGCTATGGATGACGTTACGTTTTATGAGCGCACTCTCTTAAATCACCCAAAGTGATAGATAGACAGACAGACCGACCGACCGACCAACAGACAGACAGATAGATAGATGAAAGTGCAATGAAACTACACCGGGTAGCCCGTGATGGCTGTGAATGCCACCTTTTTTTTCTGTGCAGCGAGTGCACATCCAAAGGAGAACATATGCTGTGCGGTCTGGAGAGGGCATATACAGTTTTATAGATAATTCTGCTGACCTATTACAGAAACTCCCAATTAATTTGCACTACACAGTTTTATTTTGCCTGTGGCTAGGGAGCGCAGAATTTTCAAAACCTTTATCTCTGTTGTAATTGGCTTGTTTCGATTCGTGGGAGAGGGAACTGCATCTCTAACTAAGTTTACAATATAGTGCAACAGTGCTCACCCACTTTTTCAGCTGTCTGGGTTACGAAGTATTTTTCCCATTCATTTTTCCCATCAACTTTTCATGAAAACCTCCATAAAAGAGTTGTAAGCCATGAACCAAATCAGCCAGCTCCGAGGTACATCACACCATCACAAACTTTAATTTGGGGCAAAAAAATATTTGAAAATTGGACAAAAAGACAAAGGTACAAGACTGTATACTCACCTTGTTTCATGAGGGCACAGACTACAATTCCATAAAGCATTGTGAATTATGTCATTGAATAAAAAACAGTGGAGATATTCAAAACTGTTGATTTTAGGTTGTTGATTATGAGTATAGAAACAATATTTTATGTTTATTGCTAAATATTCCGATATGTACAAATATATAAGTAGTTTAAGGGTGAAGAGAAACCGACTCGATTACATCATTCATAGTGCATCATGCGAGTGGGAGGTTGCTCCAAAACACATTTTGCGGGCTTGGTTGGTCGTGGTTTTCTGATTGGTATTATAATATTTTAATGTTCTATTATTAAAATACATTGACTCAATTGCAATTCAGGCGATACCTTTTAAAAAGATCAATGTTATAATAATATTCTAAAACATTGTTTTTAATGTGGATTGACGGCAGCAGCCATGCGTCTGATGGTTTGTGATTCACTCTTAGGGATTTAGAAGTCCTCAGGATGACTTCTAAGATGTCATAGGTTTGGGAGCTACTTTGAATGTTAAAATGCTTCATGAATTACTCTTATGTACAATTTTCGAGTCCTAAAATTAGGAATGACAAGCCCCTAATTTTTAGTTGCTCCTAAATTTCCATGTTACGAACACAAACTAATATTTTTAGAAGAATATTTCAGCTCTGTAGGTCCATACAATGCAAGTGAATGATTGCCAGAACTCTGAAGCTCCAAAAATAATCCATAAAACTCCAGTGATTAAATCCATGTCTTCAGAAGTGATATGATAGGTGTGGGTGAGAAACAGATCAATATTGAAGTTCTTTTTGTACTCTAAATCTCCACTTTCACTTTCAGATAAATTTCACAATTTCACTTGCATTGAATGGACCTACAGAGCTGAGATTTGCTTGTGTTCTGCTGGAGAAAGAAAGTCATTCACATCTTGGATGGCATAGGGGTGAGTCAATGATGAGAGAATTTTCATTTTTGGGTGAACTATCACTTCAAGATCTTTTGTAAATACAGGCCCTGCTCTATAAGAGCTCTATTACATATATTCATATTCATATTTGTTTTTGTTTTTTTTCTGTATTTCTGAGGTGTTGTGTTTATAGGTACTATTTAAAATATATAATTTTATTTATAGATTTTTTTTCCCACATTGCTGTTGCTACCTGATTTTCACTTATGTTTTACCTTTTATTAAATTTGCATGTATTCTGGCAAACTTAATTGTTTTCATTGATACCATTGCACAGTTATGAGGGTAGTTGAAAACTTTGTAAACTATCTAAAACTATTTTAAACAGCATTTTCTTATTTTGTATCCTGTAATGGGTATTGTTTTGCACTATGGTTGTATTTGCCATTCCATAAGAAGCAATTACCTCTCAGAGTCCTTGGCACAGATCTGCTCACAACACTATTTGTACTCAGTTTGAAGCACATGCCATTGTAAGTGGTTACTTCACAGTTCTTGGGTATGGTTGGACCACAAACCTGAGAGACATTAAGATGTTATTTCAACAAGGCAAGCTCTAGTCTTGACATTAATATGAAAAAAAAAAAAAAAAGAAAAAAAAAGAAGAAGGTCCTGAAGGTCCAAACAAGCTTCAAATTACACCCTGCTGCATGCACCTAATCTAGCATAGCACTGTCTGTTTGAACACTATCTGGTCATTGACAAGCTTATATGGACTTAGCCAGCAGCCAAATCATCCTGCAGCTCTTGCTTGGATACCCACTGAAGCTATGCAGGGTTGAGCCTGGTCAGTACCTGGATGGTAGACCTCCTGGGGAAAACTACTTCTGGAGAAGTCCTTCTGTGTTCTTTGTTCAGGGGTAAAAATAAATTTTAAACAGCCGAGCAACGGTATACTGTTCCCAAACATTCAGACACCTGCCACACCACTGTGGGAGGCGTTTAGAGGAGCATTTAAATATGAGGATGCTCAGTAAAACCTCAAATAATGTGACATTAAAATGTGTTATCAATGACTTTATGCCTCATTCTATGAGTAGAATTCACATGAGGTCAGTAAAAAAGCTGTTTTAACCACTCGATGATTATTTAGACTAATATACTGTATATGCAGTAGAAAATGTTTAATTTGTCTTGTTTAGATTATAAATTCATGACGCTAATGCTATCGTGCTTTACACGTCCATAACATGTGCCGATTACACTCTTTTATTGTAATTTATGATGATACCTATACTGTTGCAAAGATGAGTTTATAAAATTGTTAATGTGCAGAATAAAGACAAAAGAACGATGATATGCTTACTTTGGGCAGATGTGTGAATGGCTTTCACTGCAGATGGCACATGAGTGAATGGGCACTTGAGAGAATTTGAGTAGTTTTGATTGACAAATTGACAACAAAAAAAATATGGTCTTGGATGCAGGTGTGTTTACACTGAATACTGACTGTACAGCGTAAATGAAGTAGTAGGTGGAGCCTCAGGTCACACCTAACAATGACATGGACCAATGGCAGCAAGGTGTTTAGCAGCCGGTTAGAAGTTTTCCTAAAAGTTTGCCCAGGCGAGCTGTTACAAACCACCAAAACTAACGTAAAAACACCTTCTTTTTGGACAGATTTAGTTTTAAATTCCATCATACCCATTCGTTCTTTGATTTTTTATGAAGTATATCTGAGCCTTAAGGTTTCTGCTGGAAGAGGTGTTATTGAGGTCAGCAGGGGGTGGTCACTCTGCAGTTTTTGTGGGTCCTAACGCCCCAGTATATTGACAGGGACACTATACTGTAAAAGGGCACCATCTTGAGGTCCTGACTCTCTTTGGTCATTAAACATCCTAGGGAACTGCTCAAAAAAGAGTGGGGTGTAACCCCAGTGTCCTGGCCAAATTCCTCCTATTGGCCCTTCTCAGTCATGGCCTCACAATAATTCATATCCATTAATTGGCTGTATCACTCTACTTTCTCCTTTCCACCAAGTAGCTGGTGTGTGGTGAGCGTACTGGCACACTATCTCTGCTGTTGCATTAATCCAGGTAGATACTGCACACTGGTGGTGGTTGAGGAGAGTCCCCTGGTAACTATGTAAAGCACTTTGAGGGTAGTGTCAGAAAAGCGCTATTTAAGTGTAACATTCATTCATAGCTGACACTTTTCCTTTCATGTTTATGCAGTTTCATTTTTGACTGTGGAGGGAATGGTGTGGATAGATTTAACATATCAAACTTACCACTGCCCTTGAAGACTGTGGATCTTGAGACATTGAAAGTCCAAGGGACATATTGACAGCCTCATCAGGGACTTTGTAGAGACATAAAAGTGGATACATCATTTTATATAAATGTTATCATGGAAAATATAAATCTACATTACTGAAATACTCAGTTCTTCTTGAAAGCATAATATAAAAATCTAAATACCTTTAATGGCCAGTGGTGAGCAGGTTTCTTCTTTGACAGCACAATGATAAATGTGTCCTTTTTGAGTTTGACTGTGTTGTATTAAAGGATCACTCACAATTACACTGAGGAGGAGAACAGAAAGAATATGAGAACAGGAACAAACCAGACAAAAAAAGACTGTGGCTTTCTTTAGTTTCGTTGGCTATTTGAGATTATGTAAAGAAATGTAAACATATTACAAATAAATAAACAAAATAAAATAAAAATGGTCAACATCAGCATTGTTATTGTTATTATTTTATTATTAAAACAAACCAAAATATAACTCCTTTTTCACTGTACATCTTGCCATTGCAGTCTCTCAACATGATCATGATTTCAAACTCAATTACACTTCCTAGTGCTTTACACTAGATGGAGCTATTGGAATTGTAATCGAGCTTGAAATCCCGATCACCAAGGAGAATTTTGTTAAGAAGTACAGTGAAAAAGGAGTTACATTTTGGTCTGTTCTCACCAAAAACCAACTAGATTGCTTCAGAAGAAATTGATTAAACCACTGGAGTCTGATGGATTATGTTTATGATGAGCTTCAAAGGCCTTTTTCTTGCTATACTGCAGGAAGCAGACGCCACCTGTCTCACATCCGGCGCCTAAGAACCCACGAAGGTCGTCAAAGCACCCCTGAGACGGGCGACCCAGAGACGAGGGAACCCACTCACCTGGAGCTGGTAAAAAGACCACTCTATCCCCCGGTGGAGGGCTGGGCGGAAAATCTTTTGTTGCCTTTTTGTTTGATTTTGCCGCATGCCCAAGTGGCTGCGGTACCCAACAGTCCAGCAAAAGAGCGGCTTCCTTCCTCCCTGGGTCACATACCCGGTGTGCATGGTCATCACCACGACTACCGTCCATGGGTTTTTTCTTGCAGGATTGGCGCTCCAGCGGTGGTCTTTCCGCCCCTGAGCGCCCAGCTGTGGCACACTGCAGCCCCCGATATGTCAGTCTCCACAGGTTACGAGGACAGACCTCTTCCTCCCCCGTCCCAGGCTGTTCTGGGGGTGGTCACATGGTCCAATCCGTTGCGATGGCTGATCCGGATCATCTGACTTGGCTACATGATTCAGTTCACCAGGCGCCCGCCCAGGTTCAGCGGTATTCACTTCACATTGGTCAAGGGCGAAAATGCTGCTACTTTGCGAGCGGAGATCGCTACCCTCCTACGGAAGGGTGCGATAGAACCTGTCCCTCCAGCCAAGACGAAGAAGGGGTTTTACAGCCCCTACTTCATCATACCGAAAAAAGGCAGTGGGTTGCGTCCAATCTTGGACCTGCGAGTACTGAACCGGGCCTTACACAGACTCTTGTTCAAGATGCTGACGCAAAAACGCATTCTGGCGAGCGTCCGGCATAAAGATTGGTTCGCAGCGGTAGACATGAAGGATGCATACTTCCACGTCTCGATCCTTCCTCGACATAGACCCTTCCTGCGGTTTGCATTCGAGGGTCAGGCGTATCAGTACAAAGTCCTCCCTTTCGGCCTGTCCCTGTCTCCTCGCGTTTTCACGAAGGTCACAGAGGCTGCCCTTGCCCTGTTAAGGGAGGTGGTGAGCTAATCCTAGCTCACTCCTGAGACATGTTGTGCGCGCACAGGGACCTGGTGCTCTCACACCTCAGCTGACTAGGGCTTTGGGTCAACTAGGAAAAGAGCAAGCTCCTCCCGGTTCAGAGCATCTCTTTTCTCGGTTTGGAGTTGGACTCAGTCTCCTTGATGGCGCGCCTTACGAACGAGCATGCCCAGTCAGTGCTGGCCTGTTTGAAGGCGTTCAAACAGAAAACAGCAGTTCCACTGAAAATTTTTCAGAGGCTCCTGGGGCATATGGCATCCTCGGCGGGGGCCACCCCGCTCGGGTTGATGCATATGAGACTGCTTCAGCACTGGCTCCAGACTCGAGTCCCGAGATGGGCATGGCACCACGGGACACATCGTGTGGTCATAATGCCGGTCTGTCACCGTCTTTTCAGCCCGTGGACCGACCTCTCGTTTCTATGGGCAGGTGTTCCTCTAGAACTGGTCTCCAGGCACGTTGTGGTCACGACAGACACCTCCAAAACGGGCTGGGGCACTGTTTGCAATGGGCATGCGGTTGCCGGCCTCTGGATGGGTCCACGACTGCATTGGCAAATCAACTGCCTCGAGTTGTTAGCAATTCTGCTCGCCCTGCGTAGGTTCCGGCCGTTGATCCAGGACAAGCACATGTTAGTTCGGACAGACAACATGGCAACAGTAGCATATGTCCGCCCCTTCGGTGGTAGACATGATCATTCAGGCTAGGGCCCCCTCTACGAGGCACCTGTATGCCTTTAAGTGGCGTCTGTTTGCTAAGTGGTGTTCTTTCTGACAGGAAGACCCCCAGAGATGCGCACTTGGATCAGTGCTTTCCTTCCTGTAGAAGAGGTTGGAAGGGAGGCTGTCCCCTTCCACCTTGAAGATGTACGTAGCATATCACGACGCAGTCGACGGTAAGTCCTTAGGGAAGCACAACCTGATCATCAGGTTCATATGAGGCACCAGGAAGCTGAATCCCTCCAGACCACGCCTCATTCCCTCATGGGACCTCTCTGTAGTTCTTCAGGGTCTACAGAGAGCCCCCTTTGAGCTTTGCAGTCAGCCGAGCTTAAGGCACTATCCTTGAAGACTGCCCTCCTGACTGCACTCACTTCCATCAAGAGGGTAGGAGACCGGCAAGTGTTCTCTGTCAGCGAAACATGCCTGGAGTTCGGTCCAGGTTACTCTCACGTGATCCTGAGACCCCGACCGGGCTATGTGCCCAAGGTTCCCAACACCCCTTTTAGGGACCAGGTGGTGAACCTGTAAGCGTTGCCCCAGGAGGAGGCAGACCCAGCCCTGTCGTTGCTGTGTCTGGTGCGCGCTTTACGCATCTATTTGGATCACACGCAGAGCTTTAGAATCTCTGAGCAGCTCTTTGTCTGCTTTGGTGCACAGCGGAAAGGAAGCGCTGTCTCCAAGCAGAGGATCGCCCACTGGCCCATTGATGCCATAACTATGGCATATCACACCCAGGACATGCTGCCCCCGGTAGGGCTACGAACCCATTCTACCAGGGGTGTAGCAGCTTCCTGGGCCCTGGCCAGGGTTGCCTCTCTAACAGACATTTGCAGAGCAGCGGGCTAGGCAACACCCAACACCTTTGCAAGGTTCTATAACCTCCGGGTGGAACCGGTTTCGTCCCAGGTAGTGGCACGCAATACAAGCGGATAAGCCCGGGATAGCCGGCAGGGTGTATTGCTTGCACATAGCGCCTTCCACCTCCTTTTGAGTTGAAGACATGCGCCATTAATTCCCAGTAGTGTTCACAAGTTTTGTTCCCTGGTTGACTTCCTCCGAGCCCTGTGGCAGTCGAGTTTTCAGAGAGATTCACTGCCGGCCCAGAACACGTGCTAACTAATGCTGTTCTGGGGTAGGTTTATCATAGACCAGAGGTGTCTCGTTCTCCCAATAGTGACCCCTTGTGTCATTACATCGACACAATGTCTCGTTCCCTCCATCAGGGAATGGAGGTTACACAAGTAACCATGACGTTTTTCGATGCAAAATTAATAGAAATGCGTAATCCACTTGGATCCCATATGCCATAAGCACACTGCACTTACAATGTCATGCAGCGATGACTTGAAAGGTTTTTGAAGTTAATATAAAATCCAGTAGAGTGAGTCTTTTTTCACAAGTTTAAGAATGTGTCAGATACATTTATTTCCACCAAAGTCATCACAATGCTGGCATGTTTCGAGTTTCACTGGATTATTATTCATTTAAATGTGAATGGATATAATGTAAAAAGGAATGCTACGAACTTGGATGAACTTGTTTTCAATGCAACCATGTTTTAATCAAAGAACTGCACTATTTAATATTTGTTGTAAAATTTTAAATCATTTAATAAATGAAGAAATTCTCCGCGTCCATGATCACATGGACACTGTGCTTGGCTGAAACCGCTCATGTAAGATGAATTCATCCACAGCCACTGTTCTAGAGTGAGCCTTCACTTCTTACTAGTTATTAATGTTTGAATTTGAGGTGGGGAACACGATCCTAGACCAGCAATTAAGAGCCAGCATTTTCCTGGAGCGACAGTCGTAATTCTGTATCAGTTTACACATCACGCCCATCACCCGTGTCCAGCCTTACACACGCTCCGCCTATGCTTATGAGCCACAAAACAACCCAACATTGTCTTACCCTCCCTGAATTAAACCAATATAGACATATGCTTTCTGACCTCTGTCTGGTAGGTGCTGCATTGAACTTTTGCAGTGTTGTAAGTACAGGCCTTATTGTGCTTTTCTTAGTGTCACAGAAACTATGTAGGTAGTTTCGTTTTCAGTGGTTATGTTGCTCTTACCTTGATGGTTCACTTTGCATTATTCTATAGCCAAAGGCAACATTTGCTTTCTGTGAAGGTCCTGTGAAACTTCTCCATGTAACAGGGTCAATGTTGAATGCCATAACTGACTGAAACACTAAAATGTTCAGAAATACAAAGAATGAATCATTACTCAACGAAAGTTGCTTCATTGGCCTTATCCTAAATGTAATTTATGTAATTAAAATAGGTTAAACATTTATAAACATTTACAGTAGGAAATAATCTTTCCAGTCCTGGATACTGATTGGTCAATACAGCAGTCCAGCTGTGCTAAAATACACAATATAGTAACAGTTTGATAATGCAAAACACTTGTTCACTTAGCTACTGTGTATATCATTGTGCTGCACCCATACAGGCAAATTATTAACTTTAGATGTTAGGGACTTTGGGCCCTATTTTCATACGTGCATTAGGTGCATGTACTACGACCATGCACAACTTCTTCATAAATTTTATCCAGTTTTTACAAGTGTGGTAAATGTAAGTTGAATTTCAGTGCTAAGGCAACTGGCTGTCAGTGGGAGCACTGTCTGTGGCCATTCGTGGGTGTATTCACAAAAAGATATGGGAGGTCTATGTAAATGAAGTGAAAAAAGGTCACTGAACTTTAAACATCTGAGAACCATGCCCACTAATGTTGCGCATATAACGCCTCTAAGAAGTACCGCTCTTAATACAGGGCCCTATCTTCTAGTAGAAGAATGGCACCTACACTGTGATTTAGACTGTGGCATGATTGTTGGTGCCAGATGGGCTGGTTTGAGTATTTCTGTAACTGCTGATCTCCTGGGATTTTCACGTACAACAGTCTCTAGAGTGTATAGAGAATGGTGGGAAAAACAAAAAACATCCAGCGAGTATCAGTAATGTAGGCGAAAACGGCTTGTTAAGGACAATGGCCAGACTGGTCCAAACTGACCGGAAGGTAACAGTAACACAAATAAACACGTGTTACAACAGTGCTATGCAGAAAAGCATTTCTAAACGTACAACACGTCGAACATTGAGGCAGATGGGCTACAGCAGCAGAAGACCTCTCTGGGTACCACTACTGTCAGCTTAGAACAGGAAACTGAGGCTGCAGTAGGCACAGACTCACCAAAACTGGACAGTAGACAATTGAAAAAACATCACCTGGTCTGATAAATCTGGATTTCTGCTGAGGTACACAAATGGTATGCCCACTGCAGCCTCAGTTTTATGTTCTTGGCTGACAGAAGTGGAACATGATGTGGTCTTCTGCTGTTGTAGCCCATGCGCCTCAAAGTTCGACATGTTGTGCATTCTGAGATGCTATTCTGCTCACTACAATTGTACAGAGGGGTTTTCTGAGTTACCGTAGCCTTTCTGTCAACTTAAACCAGTTTGGCCAGACTCCGTTGACTTCTCTCATGAACAAGGTGTTTTCGGCCACAGAACTTCTGCTCACTGGTTGTTTTTCGCACCATTCTCTATACACTCACGAGACTGCTGTGTGTGAAAATCCCAGGAGATCAGCAGTTACAGAAACATTCAAACCAGCCCATCTGGCACCAACAATCATGTCACGGTCTAAATCACTGAGATAATTTTTTTTCCCATTCTGATGGTTGATGTGAACATTAACTGAAGCTCCTGAACCATATCTGAGTGATTTTATGCATTACACTGCTGCCGCACGTTTGGCTGATTAGATAATCGCATGAATAAGTATATGTACAGGTGTACCTAATAAAGTAGCCGTTGAGTGTATATGTAGCATTTTTGTATCACATTTTGTAAGTAAATTCAATTTATGGTAATTTAATGTCAGTATAACTAGAAAACCTTTGTTAGAGACACACAAATGTATCAGTTCATTCAGCTTTATTTACTTAAAAAGGTATGTCACACAAATAAGTATTAACAACTAGTAGCAAATTGTTTTTTTAATTAACTTTAATATTTCTGTTTCTACTTAATATAATTGGCTTAAAAGAAAACAACGACTGAATAAGTAATTAAACAATTGATTCCCCTTAAATAAGTGCAGATACAAATGCACTTCAGTTACACATATTCACATGCAAAAGGAAACATTTTCACCAAAGGGAAAAATAATCACCCTAATGGTGACTTTACATAAAACAACTAATTAAAGGAAAACAACATCAATAATACTAAAAATAGCTAAAATCTCTATGAATTCTTAATACCAACTAATTAAATGCCCCAATAAGGTTCGATCTGACAAAACAAACATGCTAAAATTATTCAAGTGCAAAAGCTTATGGGTATTCTTCACAACCTCAGTTCTGTACTTAATCGTTTGAGTTAGTAGTATTAAAATCTTAATTTTATGGAATTATATTTAAGTTCAAGGAGCTAATAATGATTATTTTATTTTATGTATCACTCTAAGTTCAACTTATAATTAATATTTTGTGTTGTACATATTAATGCAAAATAAAAATAGCTCAAAATATTATAAATATTTACGTTTCTAAGTAGAAGATATTTATTTTCGTACATTATGGTTGTTGAGCCAACGAATCATGTTTTTCAATGTAGTGTAATTAGTGTAATGAATATTATAATGTTTTATAAAGAGTAGGGACAAACTTTATATAAGGTGTCTTTAACTACTATGTACTTAAGCTTTTGCTGCAATGTACTTATTATGTACATACATGTTGTTGCATTGTACTAACATTTAAAGTACCTGCATTTAATTACATCTGTAAATACACTGTTAACCTTAACCCTAACCTAACCTAACCTAACCTAACCCTAACACTAACCTAACCCTAACCCTAACTAACCCTAACCCTAACCCTAACCCTTACCCTTAACCTAAACCCTAACTCCTACCCCTAACCCTACTCCTAAACCAACACGTACCTTGACCTCAGTAGCAGCAAAGTGAATCTTGTGAGAATTTTGCACAACAACATGGAGTTACACAATAAATCCATTGTATTGTATGTATTTGAATTTTAGTACAGAGTAGTTAAAGACACCTAATGTAAAGCGGGACCAAAAGTTGTCTTTAATATTTTTGATATGTCGTAACCATTTTAAAAAAGTGATTAGGGCACTAGGGATCATGCTGTACGTCACAGCTGAAAGGGTTGCAGGAACTCTCTGTGCATCATGCCTAACAACACCCTTTAGCCATCACTATATTCACAGACTAGCACAGCCTTGAGTGCTTTATTGCTAAAAATAAAATAAAATAAAATAAAAACACAGTCAAAGCAATTTATCACCCACAAATGCATGTTTGAATGTGTGAAATAACATCAAACAGCTCTCATGCTCAGACACACAGAGAGAGAGAGAGAGAGAGAGAGAGAGAGAGAGAGAGAGAGAGAGAGAGAGAGAGATTACTCCAGATTATACATTAAAATGTTACCATACTCTTCACTCAATACATTAGGAAAATATTAAATCATCATCTTCTACAGAACACAACAAATCCTTATAAATCCAGACATTCTTAAAACCTTAATTGTTCTTCATAGATGTATAAAAACAAAAACTCTAGTCTTATTCTTCCTTTTATCAAATTTTTTGAAAACTCAATCTACATCTTGTCCATTTTGCCCTTCTACTTTTTTTTTTTGTTGTTGTTCTTGTAAAAATATTGCCATCTTTGGTTGACCAACAATGATATTCAGTAGCTGCCCCTTTCTTTTTATTTTATTTATTTTTATATACATATATATATTTATAACCATAGATAAAACAACCTTAAACTCAACAAATACCACTTTTAAAAATAAAACCCCAAGACTATCACAATATAAAAAACAGTGGAAAATTGTTTCCCTGTGTTTGCAGAAAGGACATTTAAGATAGAGAGAGAGAGAGAGAGAGAGAGAGAGAGAGAGAGAGAGAGGGAGAGAGAGATTTAGAAGTTCACACTTATTGCAAGCATTTTATTCTTGCCTTGTAAGGACAGATTTTTTTTTTTTTTTTTTTTTACCCATAAAAAAAAAAAAAAAAAACTGTCATGGAAGGCATTGGTCATACAGTGCATCCGGAAAGTATTCACAGCGCTTCACTTTTTCCACATTTTGTTATGTTACAGCCTTATTCCAAAATGGATTAAATGTATTATTTTCCTCAAAACTCTACAAACAATACCCCATAATGACAACGTGAAAGAAGTTTGTTTGAAATCTTTGTAAATTTATAAAAATAAAACAATATTTTTTTTTTTTTTTTTTTAAATCACATGTACATAAGTATTCACAGCCTTTGCTCAATACTTTGTTGAAGCACCTTTGGCACCAATTACAGCCTCAAGTCTTTTTGAGTATGATGCTACAATCTTGGCACACCTATTTTTGTGCAGTTTCTCCCATTCTTCTTTGCAGGACCTCTCAAGCTCCATCAGGTTGGATGGGGAG
The DNA here is from genome assembly GCF_019703515.2 of Myxocyprinus asiaticus. NCBI lineage: Eukaryota > Metazoa > Chordata > Actinopteri > Cypriniformes > Catostomidae > Myxocyprinus > Myxocyprinus asiaticus. The sequence goes on from NC_059375.1 coordinate 13,083,417, forward strand.
CATCGGTGCACAGCCATTTTCAGATCTCTCCAGAGATGTTCAATCAGGTTCAAGTCTTGTCTCTGGCTGGGCCACTCAAGGACATTCACAGATTTGTCCTGTAGCCACTCTTTTGTTATCCTGGCTGTGTGCTTAGGGTCGTTGTCCTGTTGGAAGATGAACCTTCGCCCCAGTCTGAGGTCCAGAGCACTCTGGAGCAGGTTTTCATCAAGGATGTCTCTGTACATTGCTGCATTCATCTTTCCCTCGAGCCTGACTAGTCTCCCAGTTCCTGCCACTGAAAAATATCCCCACAGCATGATGCTGCCACCACCATGCTTCATTGTAGGTATGGTATTGGCCAGGTGATGAGCGGTGCCTGGTTTCCTCCAGGCATGACGCTTGCCATTCAGGCCAAAGAGTTCATTCTTTGTTTCTCATGGTCTGAGAGTCCTTCAGGTGCCTTTTGGCAAACTCCAGGCGGGCTGTCATGTGCCTTTTACTGAGGAGTGGCTTCCATCTGGCCACTCTACCATACAGGCCTGATTGGTGGAGTGCTGCAGATATGGTTGTTCTTCTGGAAGGTTCTCCTCTCTCCACAGAGAAATGCTGGAGCTCTGTCAGAGTGACCATCGGGTTCTTGGTCACTTCCCTGACTAAGGCCCTTCTCCCCCGATCGCTCAGTTTGGCCAGGCAGTCAGCTCTAGGAAGAGTCCTGGTGGTTCCAAACTTCTTCCATTTATGGATGATGGAGGCCACTGTGCTCATTGTGACCTTCAATGCTGCAGAAATTTTTCTGTACCCTTCCCCAGATCTGTGCCTCGATACAATCCTGTCTCGGAGGTTTTCAGACAATTCCTTGGACTTCATGGCTTGGTTTGTGCTCTGACATGCACTGTTAACTGTGGGACCTTATATAGATGGGTGTGTGCCTTTCCAAATCATGTCCAACCAACTGAATTTACCACAGATGGACTCCAATCAAGTTGTAGAAACATTCAAGGATGATCAGTGGAAACAGGATGCACCTGAGCTCAATTTTGAGTGTCATGGCAAAGGCTATGAATACTTATGTACATGTGATTTTCTTTATTCGTTTTTTATTTTTAATAAATTTGCAAAGATTTCAAACAAACTGCTTTCATGTTGTCATTATGCAGTATTGTTTGTAGAATTTTGAGGAAAATAATGAATTTAATCCATTTTGGAATAAGGCTGTAACATAACAAAATGTGGAAAATGTGAAGCACTGTGAATACTTTCTGGATGCACTGTACTCTTTTGGGCATGTTTAGTCTTTTAATCTAAGAACCACACTCTTTATAAATATCATTTTTGCTCCAAGCGTAAAATATTCGACACGCATTTAAAATCACCATTTTCATACCCTCTCACTGGTACATGGGTTTTTCTTTTCTCAAAGTACAATGATGTAAAAATAAATTTGCTTTAAGAAACTATTTAATTTAACACTAATATATTAATATATTTATGATATATCATTTTTGTCACTTATCTATTTAAAACCCAATCCTAATTTTAAAAAGGTGTATGGTTTTTAGTTATAGAAAATTTTTGTTGAAAAGTTTGATGTGTCTGATATGTCATACCATGAACAATGCATTGTTGAATAAAACTTTACTTAATTCCTACAATGCTATACTTTTTTTTTTTTTTTTTTAATTACTCTCCATGTATCACATTAATGAGGTAGCATTGTTTTGTGGAAAATAAATAAGTAATTAAAAAAATAGATGACTGAAAAAAATAAAAATAAATTGCTCTTACCGCACAAGATACACAAGCTGATACACAAAAAATTCTGGTCCATCATTACTTGTTAAAAGATGTAGAGAATGCATGGGGTGAGACAGTCATCAAGCTAATGTGTGATAGTGAAGAGTAGTTCTGTGGTGCATAGAGGGGGGTGGTAACATCTAACTAAAGAGGAACAAAGTTGACAGAGGAAATGAATACGTATGAAACAGGCATGAGGTTTCAGCAAAATTAGCTCAATATGCATAAATGGAAAGTCACAAGACATTATTTTTGTATATTTATTTAATTTATTTAAATCTAGCAGTTAATCAACTCTCTGAATAGTCAAATCAAATAGATGCTGGGGGGGCTCTCTAATGGGTATAACCTTACAATGACAATAGAGACTCTTAAAGAGAGCTATTCTGGGATTTTATTCATTCTTCAACGTCTGTTTGTTAATGAAAAGCACTTGTCGTACTGAATGAGGAATTTTAATAGTTTAAAAGTTTTAATCTATACAAAAACCTAATCCTGTTGTTCTAGAAACTGTGGTGGAAAGAGTTTCTTTATCTAAGTATGACAGTTTCAAACAGAACTGTGCGTAATTGCAGTCACATTCAGAAATGATAGACAGATAGGAAATAGATAGTGATTATGTATACTGCGACTATTCCTTAGTGCTGAAAAGTTTTATAAATGTTCTCTTGTGTGGAGTGACAGCTACATTACTATTATTCACTTCACATATTTTCTTTCTAAATGGACAGAACTGAAATATAAATCGACATGCAATAATCCAACGTGATCTCATGAGAACGTCCTGATTACTTTCATAACCTCCGTTCCCTGATGAAGGGAACGAGACGTTGTGTCGATGTAGTGACACTAGGGGTCACTCTTGGGAGCCCCAAACACCTCTGCTTTTTTTTAAAAAGGCCAATGAGAATTGGCGAGTGGAATTTGCATGCCACTCCCCCGGACACAAACGGGTATAAAAGGAGCTGGTATGTAACCACTCATTCAGGTTTTGTGCTGAGGAGCCGAGACCAGGCAAGAGGGACACAACGTCTCGTTCCCTCCATCAGGGAACGGAGGTTACGAAAGTAACCAGGACATTCCCTATCTGTCACTCACTCGACGTTGTGTCGATGTAGTGACACTAGGGGTCCCTATACAAAATGGCACAACTAGCTGAACTGTGTTGTGTGAACTGACGGTGTGTGACGGGCAGACTGCTGTGTGCCTCGTAGCCAGCGCACCAGGCCGTCACGTAACCTCCCCCAACGCTCTTATGAGTGTCGAACGTCCATCAGGAACAAGTCAACTGCCCAACTATAGGGACAGGCTAGCCCAGCCGAGGCCTCTTTTCCCTCTCTTTTCTCCCAAAAAAGAGTGAAATTTGTTAACTGACTGGGAGCCATAAGTGTCTGCGTCGGGGGGTGTCCCTCCCAAGGGGAAGACACTGCGGAGACCACACCCCGCCCAAAAAGGGGGGGGGTATTTTGAGTGGGATACGTCACATTGTCTTACCGAGTCTTGTCGGAAGTATGTCATGTTGAGAGGTCCCATGGTAGGTCCTACCCAAAGGGGGAGGCACAGCGCACGTACTGGGCCGGTCAGCGAGTTTCTCCGCAAACTCAGCTGCCAGAGGGCTAAGGAAGAAAGTCATCCAGGGATCACAGTCTGTGAACACGACTGGGAGTCAAGAGTGCACGTCTTCATCTCAAGAGAGGGGAAAGGCGCTATGCGCAAGCGGTACACTGGGCCAGTTGTCCTGGAACTTACCTGCTTGTGCCTACCAATACACGGGACAAGACCGGTTCAACCCGGAGATTGTAGAACCTTGCAAAGGTGTTTGGTGTTGCCCAGCCCGCTGCTCTGTAGCTGTCTGCCAAAGAGGCGCCACTGGCCAGGGCCCAGGAGGCCGCCACACTCCTGGTGGAGTGGGCTCGTAACCCCGCAGGGGGTGTCACGTCTGGAGCCTGATATGCCATCGTGATGGCGTCGATGACCCAGTGGGTGATCCTCTGTTTGGAGACAGCACTTCCTTTCCGCTGTCCACCAAAGCAAACAAAGAGCTGCTTGGAGCTTCTAAGGCTCTGCATGTGATCCAAATAGATGCCTAAAGCTCGCACCAGATACAGCAACGCCAAGGCTGGGTCTGCCTCCTCCTGGGGCAGCGCTTGCAGGTTCACCACCTGATCCCTAAAAGGAGTCGTGGGAACCTTGGTACGTAGCCCGGTCGGGGTCTCAGGATCACGTGAGAGTAACCCAGACCAAACTCCAGGCACGATTCGCTGACAGAGAACGCCTGCAGTTCTCCTACCCTTTTGATAGAAGTGAGCGCAGTCAGGAGGGCAGTCTTCAAAGAGAGTGCCTTAAAGCTCAGCTGACTCCAAAGGCTCAAAGGGAGCTCCCTGTAGACCCCGAAGGACTACGGAGAAGCCCCATGAGGGGACGAGGCGCGGTTTGGAGGGATTCAACCTCCTAGCACCTCTCAGGAATTTAATGATCAAGCCCAAATACTTACCATCTACTGCATCGTGATGCGCCGAAATAGCAGCATCCTACACCTTCAGGGTGGGAGGGGGACAGCCGCCCCTCCAGCCTCTCCTGCAGGAAGGAAAGCACTGATCCGACTGCACATCTCTGGGGGTCTTCACGTCGGGAAGAACACCAATTAGCGAACAGACACCACTTCAAGGCATAAAGGCGCCTCATAGAGGGAGCCCTAGTCTGAGTGATCGTGTCTACCACCGCAGGTCCCGTCCAGGGGCAAGACATGGTGATTCCAGAGGTCTGGTCGTGGGTGCCAGATGGTGCCCCGTCCCTGATAAAGAAGGTCCTTCCTCAGGGGAATTCGCCAGGGGGGGCTGTCGCAAGGAGTGTGAGATCCGAGAACCACGTCTGGGTGGGCCAATAGGGTGCTACTAGGATGACCTGCTCCTCGTCCTCCCTGACCTTGCACAGGGTCTCTGCAAGTAGGCTCACTGGGGGAAACGCATATTTGCATAGTCCAGGGGGCCAGCTATGTGCCAGCGCATCTATACCAAGCGGTGCCTCGGTCAGGGCATACCAGAGCGGGCAGTGGGAGGATTCCCGGGAAGCAAACAGGTCTACATGTGCTTGACCAAATCGACTCCAAATCAGCTGGACCACCTGAGGGTGGAGTCTCCACTCTCCCCTGAGGGCAACCTGACGTGACAGCGTGTCCGCTGCAGTGTTGAGGTCGCCCGGGATGTGAGTGGCTCGTAGCGGCTTGAGGCGCTGCTGACTCCAGAGGAGGAGACGGCGGGCAAGTTTTGACATGCAATGGGAGCGTAGACTGCCTTGGCGGTTGATGTATGCTACCGATGCTGTGTTGTCCGTCCGGACTAACATGTGCTTGCCCTGGATCAATGGCCGAAACCTCCGCAGGGCGAGCAGTACTGCCAACAACTCTAGGCAGTTGATGTGCCAACGCAGCCACGGGCCAGTCCAGGAGCCGGTGGCTGTGTGCCCATTGCATACGGTGCCCCAGCCCATCTTGGAGGCATCTGTTGTAACCACAACACGCCTGGAGACCTACTCTAGGGGAACCCCTGCCCGTAGAAATGCAAGGTCAGTCCACGGGCTGAAGAGGCAGCGACAGATTGGTGTGATGGCCACGCGATGTGTCCCACGGAGCCATGCCCATCTCGGGACTCGAGTCTGAAGCCAGTGCTGAAGCTGTCTCATATGCATCAACCCAAGCGGTGTGGCCGCCGCTGTGGATGCCATATGCCCCAGGAGCTTTTGAAAAAGTTTCAGTTGAACCGCTGCTCTCCATCTGAACACCTTCAGACAGTTCAGCACCGACTTTGCACGCTCGTTCGTGAGACGCGCTGTCATCGAGACTGAGTCCAACTCCAGACCGAGAAAAGAGATGCTCTGAACCGGGGAGAGCTTGCTCTTTTCCCAGTTGACCCGAAGCCCCAGTTGGCTGAGGTGCCAGAGCACGAGGTCCCTGTGTACGCACAGCAACTCTTGAGAGTGAGCTAGGATTAGCCAGTGAGGATGCGGACGCCAACTTCCCTTAGCGGGGCAAGGGCAGCCTCTCAATAAATGTATTTATAATCGATTTGTGTATTCAAATATAGTTGTAATGGATTTGTCAATATTTTACATTTCTAAAGCTGTAAATACGTAACATTTTTTACGTTTTAGATGCTTTCAAATGTCCATATGTACGTTTTAGTGTCTATTCAATTGTAAAAACATGTATGTTTAATGTTACAAGTATTAACATACAAATAGCTTTGTATATTAATGAGATCAGGCTGAATAATCACACATTTCTGTGTGTGCGCTATCAATGCTATCGCAGTGCTTACTTTTGTCTGACACAGTAATGTAATGTCTTTGAATTATCCTCATTTGGGGGTATTTCTCAGCAAATATTGGTATGTGCGATTAATTTGATTAAGGTCTCGGGTTAGGGGTTCACAAGTAAGGGGTTTGGGTGTGTCCATTCAACCACAAGAACCGAAAATCCCATAATCATTCTTTATTTGTGGGTATTGTGGTTGGTTTTTTGTTGATTGAAACTAAATGAGTATGTGTAGAGGGTTAGACCAGTCAATGATAAGACTGAGTAAAATGTAGGTAGGCAGTTAGGTTTAAAACAATTAACCAATCAACACAAGAACAAAAAAGAAAAAAACACAGTTAATAATTTTCATCTATGAACAGTCTTAATATACAGCATGAATTAACATATTACACAATTTTTATGCTAGAACAACAGTAGAAGAAAAAGTTATTTATCAATTTAACATTAATTTTCATTTAGATCAAGCTCATCAGCTTCTTGTGTTGCACTTTCCATCTGCTGCATGGACTTTCTTTTGAAAAACCCAGCCTATAATAGAAGAGACATTATGAAAGTTGTACAATTTGTTCTACACTATTTTTCCAAAAGTTTGTGGACACCCCCTTTTAATTAACATGTTTAGATGTTTCATTAATTCCACTGAAGTTAAATCTTAGTGCTGCAGTGTACAGTGGGATTCTAAAGAATTGTGTGCTTCCAAATTTGTAGTAACAGTTTGGGGAGGGGGGCTTTCCTATTCCAGCATAACAATGCCCCTGTGCACAAAGCAAGTTCCATATTATGTACTGAGTATGGTGTGGAAGAACTGGCCTGCACATAGCCCGAACCTGAACCCCACTGAACACATTTGGGATGAACTGGACCAAGCCAGAGTCCAGCACCTAACATCAGTATCTGACCTCACTGATGCTCTTGTGTCTGAATGAGAGCAAATCCATGCAGCTATATTTCAACATCAAGTGGAAAGCCTTGCCAGAAGAGTGGAAGATGTTTTAGCAATGAAGAGTGCAATTAATCCCTTTGGTTTTTAAATAATTGTTCAGTTGTCCACATACTTTTGGCCATATAGTGTTAAGAATTATTAAAAGGCTGATGTATTGAACCTTAAGGAGGACAGCTGTGATGAGACAGATGAGCAACAGTCCTCCACTTACTCCTCCAGCGAACTCCTTGATGTGACTGGGTTCCTCATAGACCTCTACCTGACTATTTACCTTTGAAACCAAAAAGGTCAAAATAAACATTTCATCCTTTTGAAGCATAGAAAGAAGCATTCTGCTGAAAATGTTATATAAACATCTGCACTTATCTCTGGTTATAAAAGTAACAGTTAGGAAATTCTGACTTGAAAATATGGCTTCAGTGAATGCATATGCATTACCTTGCAAATTGGTGAATAATGTGAATCAGAGAAGTAAATATATTTGTTCTGATCAAAATCGAGAGACGCTGTACTGATCAGCTGAAAAGAAGCTGATCTAACCCCAGTCTAAGAAAAAATAACAACTGACTATTAGAATGAAGATAAGGGTGAATATTACAATGGCAGAAATATAATATCTAATATTTCCAGCTCTGTCATTTTAACTACCTGCTCAATCCACCTAGAGGTTACATTGCCAGAGATATGATAGAACTTCCTTTCATTTTTAATGAGATTCAGATCACATTTGAACACTGCACACACTGCCACAGAGCAGTTCTGAAACATAAACAGGAAAAAGATATGGAGCCACATTATTGTCATTAATTATAGTAATAATTATTAATCATAGTATTACATATTTAGTTATCTAAATTTAAGTCACATAATTTGGTAACACTTTACAGTAAGGTTGAATTTGTGTAAACATCAGTTAATACAACAGTTAACATGAACTAAAAATGAATAATACTTTTACAGCATTTATTATTCTTTGTTAAAGTTGATTTCTACATAAACTAATCATTTTTTTACATTAAACGTTGTATACATTAACATTAGTTAATGCTTAATGAATAAACATGAACAATGAACAAATAACATTCATCAAAATTAATAAATGCTATGAAATATCATTTTTTATTGTTAGTTCTTGATACCAAATGCAATAAGTAATGTTAACAAATAGAACCTTATTGTAAAGTGTTATCCAATAATTTCTTAAAAATTTAAATTTAGAATAGCATGTAAACAAAATGCAACTCACTATAACACGTTTTTTTGTGAGTAGTTTTAGAAAATCTTTGCTGTTGGGTTGCTCATCCCTTTCCCTCAGGCAGTCTGAAACCTTTTACAACACCAAAACATTTTAGTTACACTTAACTGTAATGGTGGATCTCAAACACACTGAACCAAGTAACACAACATTAAAGGAGTGATATTTTAAAAAACATTGTTATTATGAAATTATTTTACCTTAGGATTTATATATACACTGGCGGCCAAAATTTTGGAATAATGTAGAGATTTTGCTGTTTTGGAAGGAAATTGGTACTTTAATTCACCAAAGTGGCATTCAACTGATCACGATGTATAGTCAGGACATTACTGATGTAAAAAACAGCACCATCACTATTTGACAAAAGTCATTTTTGATCAAATCTAGACAGGCCCCATTTCCAGCAGCCATCACTCCAACACCTTATCCTTGAGTAATCATGATAAATTGTTAATTTGTTACTAGAAAATCACTTGCCATTATATCAAACACAGTTTAAAGCTATTTGGTTCATTAAATGAAGCTTCTTTGTGTTTGTTTTTTGAGTTGCCACAGTATGCAATAGACTGGCATGTCTTAAGGTCAATATTAGGTCAAAAATGGCAAAAAAGAAACAGCTTTCTCTAGAAACTCGTCTGTCAATCATTGTTTTGAGGAATGAAGGCTATACAATGCTTGAAACTGCCAAAAAATTGAAGATTTCATACAAAGGTGTACATTACAGTCTTCAGAGACAAAGGACAACTGGCTCTAACAAGGACAGAAAGAGGTGTGGAAGGCCAGATGTACAACTAAACAAGAGGATAAGTACATCAGAGTCTCTAATTTGAGAAATAGACGCCTCACATGCCCTCAACTGACAGCTTCATTGAATTCTACACGCTCAACACCAGTTTCATGTACAACAGTAAAGAGAAGACTCGTGGGTGCAGGCCTTATTGGAAGAATTGCAAAGAAAAAGCCACTTTTGGAACAGAAAAACAAAAAGAAAAGGTTAGAGTGGGCAAAGAAACACAGACATACTGGAAAGGATTGTTATGGATCATAACCCCACTGAGCTGTTGTGGGATCAGCTAGACTGTAAGGTGAGTGAGAAGTGCCCGACAAGACAGCCACATCTATGGCAAGTGCTACAGGAAGTGTGGGGTGAAATGTCACCTGAGTATCTGGACAAACTGACAACTAGAATGCCAAGGATCTGCAAAGCTGTCATTGCTGCATGTGGAGGATTTTTTGATGAGAACTCTTTGAAGTAGTTTAAGAAGTTCTGAACATTTTTTTCAAATTGTAATAGTAATTTTTCACATTATTAATGTCCTGACTATACTTTGTGATCAGTTGAATACCACTTTGGTGAATAAAAGTACACATTTCTTTCCATAAGAGCACAATCTGTACATTATTCCAAACTTTTGGCCACCAGTGTGTGTGTGTATATATATATATATATATATATATATATATATATATATATATATATATATATATATATATATATATTTGCCAAAAACAATCATATTTTAATCCTTCACAAGAATCAAGTTTTGATGTTGTCATTCCTTTATTTCAATCTCATAGTTCTTCTGGTGTACATCAAGCTCTTTTAATCCAACAGATTAAGGAAAATTTTATTGCCCATGATATGACCCCTTTAAAGATTCCATTTGTTCTCAATACTAATAGTATCAATACTAAAATGTTTATTTTCCTTGATTTCTAATTTACCTGCAAGTTTCTATCAGTCCAGATGTTTTCAGCTCCCAATTTTATAGGCACTCTAATGGAAACTGTTAAATTCAGTTCTCTAAACTCATTTTTCACCTTAGGGTGGAAAAAAGAAGGTAGGGAAGATTTATTGATACTGACAACTGATTTTATTTCAGTATTGACACAAAAAAAAAGGACACAGAGTACTATGTCAAAAGAAATTTCTTCACCTCAAATATCTGTTTCACTGGTTTTTCAAGACTGTTCTTCCCTCTAGTTAAATTGATGTAGATGCTGGAGTCTGTGTGCCTGCATTAATGACAGCCAATAAAGAACAGACGAGGTTTCAAATATAAATAGAAGAAAAGCTAAATATTAAATGGCCAGAAATCCAAACTCCAAAATCCAAAATTTAATCATACTACAGTGAAGAGTAGCACTGACCTCAACAAGGTAATGTAGATAGCATTTTTTACACTGATATTTTTCACTTTCAATAATTCACTGTTTTCAGAGTGATTAGTATTGCCACTGCAAAATGTCAAAGAATGTTGGTTAGTGCTAGTATAAATTATATGTATTTCTAACACATTTGAAACAGTTTGCTCATTTATATTCTCATTACAGTAATTAAACATTCTATAGAACAATTATAATAGCTATAATAGTAAAATCTAATACCATACCTTGTAACAGATGCACTAAAAGTTACCATTTGGTCAAAATTACTTTCTTTATTAATAAAATAATTAATCTCGAACATAGCCTAGAAAAATGAGGTGTGAAGAAAAATTGTAAACAACACAAATACAAAATAGATGCTTTAAAATATTTTACATTTTGAGAGTGTTTGTGTGTTTGAGTGTATGTGTTAGATATCTGTGTGTGTCTGTTCAACAAATTTTTACTTACAAAAGTGCTGCCTGGAAATAGGGGGCTATTGACCTGACAGTTTGTTTCCCCCATTGAAACTCCTTGCATACCATCTAAAGACCGGCAATTCAATCTGCCCTGCTCAAACAGAAAATATTATGTTTTTTTTTTTTTTCTTTATCATAAAGGAGACCAGAATATCATAGAGAGATGGGGGTGGGCTCTTTTTATTTGGGCTAGTAAGAAACCACCCAAAACACCCAAGCAACCACCTAGCAATGCCCTAGCAACCTCACAGAACACCTTTGCACCTGCATTGCAACACAATGGCAACCCCCCAAAACATCTCAGCAGTGTGGTGGCGGGTTTTGCATGAGCAAGAACCATTTTCTTCAGAAAATGGACCTACGTATCTAGTACTCTCTCCTCTATCTTTACAACTCTATTGGTCAAGTGGATATTTTATATTTCCATATACATTTCCATTTCCATTTGTTACACTTTTCATACCCTTTAAATAAACATGCCATGACCATTTGATATCCTGGTCTTACCACTCTAGAGAAAACTCTCCTGTAGGAAAGTCCAAAGGGGTATTTGAGGGTGAATTCAGTGTTGTATGAGTTCTCTCCTCTGTTCTCTATAAAAACTGTCACATTAATCCCCAGCATGATCCCAACCTTTATATTTGTAGATCTGAATAAAAAAAAATAATAAAAAAAATTTACAAAAAAGTTGTTAAATTCCATCTTAGCATCACATCAATTTCCATTTTTTTCTTCTTTTATTTTCATCTCCCTCATTGGATATTTTATCTATGATAATTCTCTAAATATTTACTCACATTTATGCTGTCTCAGATTCATATGACTTTCTTTCTTTTCCAGATCACAAACAAAGATATTATGAAGGATGCATGATGTGTTATTGTCTATATAATTTAAGACAATGGGGTCCAAAACTTCAAAGCTCCAAAAAGGACATACATAAAGGCAACATAAAAGCAATCCATATGACTACAGTGGTTTAATCCACATCTTCTGAAGCGATACAATCATTTTTGTGTGTGAAAATTTGATGTCCTTATTCACTATAAATCTTGACATCCGGTCAAATTGGACTACAGTGGTATGAGGGTGAGTAAATGATGAGAGAACTATCATTTTTGGTGAACTATTCCTTTAAGGCATTGATGCATGAACTACTAAAAATATTTTGTATTGGTAAACTTTATAATTGTCAGCAGACATTAACTTACCCACTAAAGTTGAAGTCCACTCTGAGGTTGTCAACACAAAGGTTGTCTGAGCCACAGTTTATCTCATAATCTAACTGCAATATAAGGTCATATTTTAAAAATATGTACAGATATTCTCATATAATTGTGTGTCACACAAATGCCATAAAATGTTTCACAGTAGGTCTACTACTATTACTAACATATCTTTTCATGTGACACCCCAGTGCTAGGAGGAGGAGCCCATAGCCAAGAGAGAGGTCCCGCCTAGGAGAAATCTTTAACCAAGAGTACTTCCACCTGCTCACCCTCCAAACGTGGCACCACCCACAGCTGAAGCCAATGATGAGCTAATTGAGATCCCCATAAAAGCTTGCACCCAGCATAACTCCAGAGAGGTAAAATATGGGGAATATGAGTTGGCCATGTTAAGAAGTTTTGGATGGATTGCAGAAGAAGATGCCCAATCATGTGGAATAATACATGTAGAAGTGAGCCCCCACAGCAGTAGTGTCACCTATTTCACCTTGGCTATTCCCTTTACCATTAGTAGATCTTAATCTGTAAGAAATTATTAATGCTAAAAATAGAGCAAAGGATGCAATGGTTAAACAGTATCTAGAGCAGAATTATTACTCAATGCTTACAGTTTTCACTGATGGTTCTAAAGATATTGAACAGGTTGAGCTTCAGCAGCTGTATATGTCCCACATTTTCAAGTTAAAATTGGTAAAAGAGTATCTGACCAAGCAGGAGTTTATTCAACAGAGATGGTAGCAATATTATTAGCTATCAGGTGGATGGAGGACACTCGGCCAAGGAATGCGATGATATGCTCAGATTCATTCTCTGCTTTATCAAGCCTTATTAGCGGGAGATCCTCAAGACATTTTATATGAAATTCTTTTAAGTATGTATAGAGTAAATAAGTTAGGAATTAAGATGTGTTTCCTGTGGGTTCCAGTACACGTGGGAGTGGATGGAAATGAAGTTGTTCATTTAGCAATGCAGGTGCTGAAATTATCACATATAGAAATTAATATCCCACTAAGTAAAGAAGGCCAAAATCAGAACAGCTATAAAAGGGAAATTGCAAGAACTTTGCAATGAGGAGGGAAGAGGAAGACATCTTTATCATATTCAAAATCAAGTAGGAAGTGAAAGAGGGAATTTTGGTAGTAGACGAGAAAACACATTTATTACCAGGCTTCACCTTGGGCACACAGCTCTAAATTATTCTCTATATAGAATGAACAAACATGAGTCTGGGAATTGTAGATTATGTGGATCAGCAGAAACTGTAGAGCATGTACTAATATATTGTACTGCATATGAAAATGAAAGAGTATTTCTGTTGGAAGAAATAAGAGAAATGGGGATAGGAAATCTTACTCTTAAAACACTGCTGCATAATGGCTTGAATCATCATAAAATATATAATGCATCAATGAGATACTTAAGAAAGGTAGAACTATTTAATAGGATTTAGAAGATAATAGATTTTTTTTTTCATTCCATCAATGGTCCACACTCCAGCCCAGTAGGTGGCGGGAATGCATCTATCGTTTGTTTGCCAACCGCCATAATTTGCCAAAAGAAGAAGAAGAACTCCGGAGAGGATGCACCAATTGCTGGTTTGCCAACTGCCATAAAACAGTAAAGAAGAAAGAAGAAGAAGAAGAACTCCGGAGAGGGGTCTGGTCATGTGAGAAGCCTAAACAGGACCGTGTCTGGGAGCTGGATATCTATTGAAACCGGCAGCTGAGTATACAGACTTTTGAATCCAGCTCACTCTTATTTTACACCCTGTCTCTCTTTGTCTCTCCCTGAAGGTGGCCCAGATGCTGGTCAGTCACTGAGGATCTAAATCTCTGTGGATATCCTGGTTCAGGAAGAACCTCAGTTTAAATTTTACCCCCCTGCCTTTTGCCCACTCCCATGTTTCAGTCTGAATAATTTTTTTGTTTTTTGTTAAAACTACTCTCTGGTCTTTTGCAACTCATTCCTCTCCTTGCCCTGGGGTGCCACAATCAAATCTAAAGGATAGCGCAGAAAAACAACTTTGTATACAACAGTAAGAGTCATTGTTTTTTTGTTTTTTTTCCCAATTTGGAATGCCCAATTCCCAATGTGCTTTTTAAGTCCACGTGGTTGCGTAGTGATTCGCCTCAGTCCAGGTGGCGGAGGACGAATCCCAGTTGCCTCCACGTCTGAGACCATCAACCCGCGCATCTCATCATGTGGCTTGTTGAGCGCGTTGCCACGGAGACATAGCGCGTGTAGAGGCTTCACGTCATCCACCGCGGCAACCGCGCTTAACTCCCCACGCGCCCCACCGGGAATGAACTGCATTATAGCAACCACGAGGAGGTTACCCCATGTGACTCTACCCTCCCTAGCAACCGGGCCAATTTGGTTGCTTAGGAGACCTGGCTGGAGTCACTCAGCACGCCCTGGGATTCTAATTAGTGAACTCCAGGGGTGGTAGCCAGCATCTTTACCACTGAGCTACCCAGGCCCCCAGTAAGAGTCATTGTTAAATGTAAGAGTTATTGTCTCTTATGACAATATACATTAAAATATGCATCTCTCACACTGTGGATGGTAGTGTTCTTTATCCAAGGTAAGAGAATAGGCTGCAAGTTCCCCAGACTTTGGGAGGGCAGACCCTCAAAATTGAATGTTAATTCATTAAGCAACGGGTTCAGAAAATCCCATGGACAAGCCTGCACAGATCAAAACAAGGTGATCAACTTCAATTGTTTTTTTTTTTTGTTTGTTTTTTTGTTGTTGTTGTTTAGCCTAGCATTGTTTCTCAATTCACTTTTAGCAGATGCTTTTAAAATTTACACTCTTTTGGGTATAAAGTACACAAAAAAAATATTGTTGTAAAGCACATTGGCATATACTGCACTAATTTGGTCCACAAAAAAAAAAAAAAAAAAAAAAAAAAAAGCTCTCTAAAGCAAGAATTTCCCTCCCCCTAATACTGCCTGACAAACAATATCAAGTAGTAAATTAGTGTTCATGTGACATAAATTAAAGGCTATTGACTATTTGAAAAAATTAAAAGGGAGGAGCCCTTTCAGTAGGAAAGAAAACTACTTTTATCAAGCCATTTCATAGAGACTTTCAGACAGCACCCTTTTGCTCAAGTAGTTGAACAGTCAAGTGCACTGGCTTATCTCATGACCATTGCTCTAAGTGAATCATATGACATGGGAGGAGTTTTTGTATTCACATTTCAATGATTAGTCTCTGAAGGGATAGCAATCTTTCACAAAAAAATAAATAAATACAAAATACAATACAAAGTCAAGATTTTAAATGACTAATTTTTACATTTGGGAATCAAAGCAAATTTTTTTTTTTTTTTTTTACAATTCTGTCATGTCTAAATCTGTACAAATATTTTATACAAAAAAGTATTAAGTCTTGCAAGTCTGAATTATTATTATTCCAAAAAAAATTAGAATGACTTTGATGAAGCAACATTGTTTTCTGCTATGTTTTTACAGTAGAATGGAAATGCCTCAATTTTACTGTAGCTCTAGGGATACACTTATCAATCAGACCAAGGACAAAAGAAGGGTAAACAAAAATGTTTTAAAGTCTCTGGTGCATCTATTTTGGTCTCTAGAAATTCTCTGGTTCCATTTCATTCTTAATGCACTTAAATTTCAAAAGGCTGGAAGAGAAATGTTTGCTGTCACAAAAGGAGGCGATACATGACTTACCTCTATGAGAAAAGAATGGTCTTGGCATACCTCTTCCAATGTAATCTTTACAACATCATTTATGACATGATTTTTGTCAAAGAAGTATGCCCGATGGTTATATCGCTTGGCATCCAGCTTTAACATATAGCTAATATTGGCAGCCAAATCTAGAAAAGATATGTCAATGAAAATTTAAAGTTGTATAACATTGTATCCAAAAAAATTTTTAATAATAAGGTCTGTTACTGTTGCTCTGCACATACTGTACACTGTGCATCAGGGCAGTTTCTGACCATTTTCTGACCCTAAGCAAGATCTCTATTGTCGCCCCTTTTGAGGGCGGGATGTTGGCGACTTGCTATTCCATCACTGGAGGCTTGTGCATTGGTGCCCCAACCAAACCCACCCTCCCCTCCCCCAGGCTGTTGGCACCTAGGGCACCGGACAAGTTTACCTATGTCTAGAAACAGCCCTGCTTTGCATGTCAGCTTATCCACAGGAACAATGAAGCAATTAAAGCATGCGGTCCATTAATATATCATATTTCATTCACAGAAATTTGGGAAAACCTGTTATATCATGTTTGTATCCACTCATATTGAAGCACACTGTCAGGGTGTTTTCCAATGGCCTGGTGCAGTTTATTTCACTCAATTTGGCTGGGATTTTGGATGGACTGTAGGTTACTTTCACATCTAAGGACACAATGGGTCTAGACCTGGGTGTTGTACATAAAAATATACACATTTAGAGTTCCAATACATAAGGAGTGGCTTTGATGTCATTGATTAGAAGTAGTCACTGATTAGAAGTATAAAAACAATATTTTGTAAAGGTGATGTGTGCAATTGCTGTGCCACTTGTGACACAATCAATATAAAAAACAAACAAACTTTAAAGCCATTTCTCACAGTTTCAGTGTTGGCATAGTTTCTGCATTTTGGCTTTTGTATGGCAGTATACTGGAGTGACAGGTAGCATACCTTAGAAGCAGAACTGCTCCTTTTGATCCAACAGCAATGTCTGGGAGACTGTCCCCGCTATGATCTAGAGAGGAATGACTCAGTGCTAGTCCAAAGAACTGTAACCCCGAACGCACAAATGATCCAGAAATCCTCTAAAATTACACAGAGAGAGAAAGGGATGGACAGAGGGAGAAGGACAGAGTTTTAGAGGGTTGGACAGAGATATCCAATGACATGATAGGTCACAGAGAAATAGTATATAAAGAAGTGGCAGAGAACAAGTGGTTAAAACTTCCATTGAAGGAACATCACAAAAGACTAATATTGGCAGACCTGTGAATACGTAGAAATTATTCCATCAGTTTGCCCATTAAAGATGTATATGCTTCCCTGTCCATCTTCTTCTAGGGGAGCTCCAATCAGTACATCCCTGAAACCATCTCCATTCAGATCTGCAGGACTGGCCAGAGAAGAGCCAAATCGTCCTCTCTGTCCAGCCATGCCTTCCAGCACCATCGAAAAACTGAAGTATGGCTGCGAGAACAAAAAAAACAAAAACATTTTAAAAAGGGAATAAGTTACCCAAATTTTTGAAAGAAAATGCAAAAAGGATTAAATTATGAAATTATCATAAATTGATAATTGAAAGGTAGATGGCATATTTAATTTGACACAAATGAAAACTGAGGGTTATGAGGGATAGTCCTGTAATACTTTGTACTGATTGCAAAGTTCATGAAACAATGAAAATACTGCAAGTATTTCCAAAGAATTTGCAGACCACAGGGGCCTGGGTAGCTCAGCGAGTATTGACGCTGACTACCACCCCTGGAGTCGCAAGTTCGAATTCAGGGCATGCTAAGTGACTCCATCCAGGTCTCCTAAGCAACCAAATTGGCCTGGTTGCTAGGGAGGGTAGAGTCACATGGGGTAACCTCCTTGTGGTTGCTATAATGTGGTTCTCGCTCTTGGTGGGGCGCGTGGTGCGTTGTGCATGGATGCAGTGGAGAATAGCGTGAAGCCTCCACATGCAGTATGTCTCCGCGGTAACATGCTCAACAAGCCACGTGATAAGCTGTGTGGATTGACGGTCTCAGACATGGAGTCAACTGAGATTCGTCCTCTGCCACCCGGATTGAGGCGAGTCGCTACGCGACCATGAGGACTTAGAGCACATTGGGAAATGGGCATTCCAAATTGGGGAGAAAACAGGGAGGAAAAAAAAGAAAGAATTTGCAGACCACAAATACCCTTGAAAACATGGGTTTTGAAAATTAGTTATGACCTAGGACTTTAAAGGACCTGATATACTTCATACGAAATTTAAGAACGAATGGGTTTGACATCATTTAGAACAAAACCTGGCCTAAAAGGAGGTGCTTTTGCGTTCGTTTTGGTGGTTGGTAGCACCTCACCTTGGCGAACATTTAGCTAAATTTCTTACCGGCTGCTAAATACCTTCTTACTGCCATTGGTCCACGTCATCAGTAGGTGTGACCTGGAGCTACACTTACCTTGAGGCCAGCAGCTAATGCTTGTATACGCCATTCAGTTAGTTAAGATCAGTCAACATGAACACTGACATGCAGTTATTAGTGAGCTGGTGCAAATTTACCTACATCTGTATGATTTTCCAAGAACATGCAATGCATTGTTTTTTATTAGTCTATAAAAAGTATTAAATCTACTTAAATACTCTTAAGTGCCCATTCACTCCTTTGTTTTATATGCTGCTTCACGTATGTGCCTTCTGCAGTGAAAGCCATTTACACATCTGCCCATAGAAAGGTATGCCTATAATCATTCTTTTGTCTGTTTTCTTCCCATTAACACTCTTTTATACACCAATCTTTGCAGTTGTATCAGTGTCATCATGAATTACAATAACAGAGTGTAATCGGTGCACGGGTTACTTTTGAAGTGTATTCCGCTACAGATTACAGAATACATGCTGTAAAATGTCATTTGTAATGTATTCCGTTAGATTACTCAAGGTCAGTAACGTATTCTAAATACTTTGGATTACTTCTTCAGCACTGGTGGATTTTTTCACTTGTTTTGACTATAAAAACTCTATATAAATGTAAGACAAAATACACGTTAAAAATACATTCTCTGAAAAATGTCCTGGTTACTTTCGTAACCTCCATTCCCTGATGAAGGGAATGAGACGTTGTGTCGATGTAGTGACACTAGGGGTCACTCTTGGGAGCCCCAAACACCTCTGCTTTTTTTTAAAAAGGCCAATGAGAATTGGCGAGTGGAATTTGCATGCCACACCCCCGGACATACGGGTAAAAAAGGAGCTGGTATGCAACCACTCATTCAGGTTTTGTGCTGAGGAGCCGAGACCAGGTCCTGGCCATTTCAGTGGGTAGTTCAGTGTTGTGGCAAGAGGGACACAACGTCTCGTTCCCTCCATCAGGGAACAGAGTTACGAAAGTAACCAGGACGTTCCCTATCTGTCACTCACTCACTCGACATTGTGTCGATGTAGTGACACTAGGGGTCCCTATACAAAACGCCACAACTAGCTGAACTGTGTTGTGTGAACTGGCGGTGTGTGATGGGCAGACTGCTGTGTGCCTCGTAGCCAGCGCACCAGGCCATCACGTAACCTCCCCCAATGCTCTTATGAGCGTCGAACGGTCCATCAGGAACAAGTTGACTGCCCAACTATAGGGACAGGCTAGCCCAGCCGAGGCCTCTTTTCCCTCTCTTTTGTCCCCAAAAAGAGTGGAATTTGTTAACTGACTGGGAGCCATAAGTGTCTGCATTGGGGGGTGTCCCTACCAAGGGAAAGACACCGCAGAGACCACACCCCACCCAAAAGGGGGGGGGGGTATTTTGAGTGAAATACGTCACATGGTCTTTCCGAGTCTTGTCGGAAGTATGTCATGTGGACCTCCTGCAACTACAACACCGGCGCTGCAACACAGCAGGGGAACAGCTGTGTTGCAACCCTCCAGCCTCTCCTGCAGGAAGGAAAGCACTGATCCGACTGCGCATCTCTGGGGGTCTTCGTGTCGGGAAGAACACCACTTAGTGAACAGATGTCACTTCAAGGCATACAGCTGCCTCGTAGAGGGAGCCCTAGCCTGAGTGATCATGTCTACAGTACCACCGTGGGTGGTAGGCCACTTAGGTCTTCCACGTCCCGTCCAGGGGCCAGACGAGGAGATTCCAGAGGTCTGGTCATGGGTTCCAGATGGTGCCCCGTCCCTGAGAAAGAAGGTCCTTCCTCAGGAGAATTCGCTGGGGGGGGGCAGTAGGGTGCTACTAGGATGACCTGCTCCTTGTCCTCCCTGACCTTGCACAGGGTCTGTGCAAGTAGGCTCACTGGGGGAAATGTGTGTTTGCATAGTCCAGGGGGCCAGCTGTGTGCCAGCACATCTATACCGAGCGGTGCCTCGGTCAGGGCGTACCAAAGCGGGCAGTGGGAGGATTCCCGGGAAGCAAACAGGTCTACCTGTGCTCGACCGAATCAACTCCAAATCAGCTGGACCACCTGAGGGTGGAGTCTCCATTCTCCCCTGAGGGTAACCTGATGTGACAGTGCATCCGCTGCGGTGTTGAGGTCGCCCGGGATGTGAGTGGCTCGTAGCGACTTGAGGCGCTGCTGACTCCAGAGGAGGAGACAGCGGGCGAGTTGTGACATGCAATGGGAGTGTAGACCGCCTTGGCGGTTGATGTACGCTACCGATGCTGTGTTGTCCATCCGGACCAACACGTTCTTGCCCTGGATCAATGGCCGAAACCTCCGTAGGGCGAGCAGTACTGCCAACAACTCTAGGCAACTGATGTGCCAACACAGCCACGGGCCAGTCCAGGAGCCAGCGGCTGTGTGCCCATTGCATACGGCACCCCAGCCCATCTTGGAGATGTCCGTTGTAACCACAACATGCCTGGAGACCTGCCCTAGAGGAACCCCTGCCCGTAGAAATGCAAGGTCGGTCTAAGGGCTGAAGAATCAGCGACAGATCGGTGTGATGGCCACGCGATGTGTCCCGCGGAGCCATGCCCATCTCGGGACTCGAGTCTGAAGCCAGTGCTGAAGCGGTCTCATATGCATCAACCCAAGCGGTGTGGCCGCCGCTGAGGATGCCATATGCCCCAGGAGCTTCTGAAAAAGTTTCAGTGGAACCGCTGCTCTCCGTCTGAACGCCTTCAGACAGTTCAGCACCGACCCTGCACGCTCGTTCGTGAGGCGCGCTGTCTTCGAGACTGAGTCCAACTCCAGACCAAGAAAAGAGATGCTCTGAACTGGGGAGAGCTTGCTCTTTTCCCAGTTGACCCGAAGCCCCAGTCGGCTGAGGTGCCGGAGCACGAGGTCCCTGTGTGCGCATAGCAACTCTCGAGAGTGAACTAGGATTAGCCAGTCGTCGAAATAGTTGAGGATGCGGAAGCCCACTTCCCTTAGCGGGGCAAGGGCAGCCTGTGTGAACTTTGTGAAGATGCAAGGGGACAGGGACAGGCCGAAGGGGAGGACCTTGTAATGGTACGCCTGTCCTTCGAAGGCAAACCACAGGAAGGGTCTGTGTCGAGGTAAGACCGAGACGTGAAAGTACGCGTCCTTCAGGTCTACTGCCGTGAACCAATCTTGATGCCGGACGCTCTCTCTAATGCGTTTTTGTGTCAGCATCTTGAACAGGAGTTTTTGCAAAGCCCGGTTCAGTACTCACAGGTCCAGGATTGGTTGCAACCCACCGCCTTCGGTACGATGAAGTCTGTAGAACCCTTTCTTCATCTCGGCTTGAGGGACAGGCTCTATCATGCCCTTGTGCAGAAGGGTAGCGATATCCGCATGCAAGGTAGCAGCGTTCTCGCCCTTCACCGAGGTGAAGCGGACACCGCTGAACCTGGGCGGGTGCCTGGCGAACTGAATCGTGTAGCCGAGTCAGACGGTCCAGGTCAGCCACCGCAACAGGTTGGAAAGCGCAAGCCATGCGTCCAAATTCCGGGCAAGGGGGACCAAGGGAATGATCACATCGGACGTACCGGCGGGTGGGGCCTCGCGGCGGGGCAGAGCTCGAGGTGCCACATCGAGGGGATTTGAAGAAACTTACCTGGCTCCTGCCGCCCACCATAAGATTGGCCGAGGAGGGGGAAGGAGGAGTCTCGTCCCTGTAGTCCACTGGACCCAATCCCGTGTGGGCATGTTTGTGCCACAGCTGGGTGCACAGGGGTGGGGGGACCACCGCTGGGGCGCCATACCTGCAAAGATGGGACGGTGGACGGTGGTCATGACGACGGCCGTGCACACCAAACATGTGAGCCAGGGAACAAGTAAACCGGTCTTTTGTTGAATTTTTGGGTACCGCAGCCTCTTGGACATGCAGTGAAATTAAATGAAAACAAAACAAAAGATTCTCCTCCCGGCCCTCCACCAGGGGATGGTGTGGTCTGCTCACCAGCTCCGGAGAAGCGGGTCTCCTTGCCCCTGAGTCGCCCGTCTCAGGGGCGCTTCGAAGCCTTCCTCGGGTTCTTGGCAGCCGGCCATGAGACAGGTGGCATCTGCTTCCTGCGCTGGGCTCCACGCCGGGGCCAGGCCATGGGGGTGGGCTGCGGCAGAGCCGGTGTTGTAGTTGCAGGAGGACGCCCTTGGCGACGAGCAGACGGGGTGCGGGGTCTTGAGCCGCGCCAGGGCAGTATGTGCTGTATGGCCTCCATCTGCTGCTTCACCGCCGAGAACTGCTGGGCAAAGTCCTCGACGGTGTCACCGAATAGGCCAACCTGGGAGATGGGGGCATCAAGGAACCGTGCCTTGTCAGCCTCACGCATCTCAACAAAGTTGAGCCAAAGGTGGCGCTCCTGGACCACCAGGGTGGACATCGCCTGCCCGAGAGACCACGCCGTGACCTTCATCACCCGGAGAGTGAGGTCGGTCGCCGAGAGCAGTTCCTGCATCAATCCCAGGTCAGAACTACCCTCATGCAGTTCTCTTAGCAGCTTGGCTTGGTGTACTTGCAGGAGAGCCATGGCATGCAGGGCGGAGGCAGCTTGTCCAGCGGCACTGTAGGCTCTAGCCGTCAGGGACAATGTAAACCTACAGGCCCTGGACGGGAGTTTCGGGTGCCCACGCCAGGTGGCGGTGCTCTGCGGACACAGGTGCACCACGAGTGCCTTGTCCACCTGGGGGATCACCGAATACCCCCTGGCCGTTCCACCATCGAGGGTAGCGAGAGCGGGGGAGCTGAAAGACCGGGACCAGGCAGTAAAAGGTGCCTCCCACGATCATGTCAGCTCCTCATGCACTTCCGGGAAGAAAGGAACGGGGATGGGGCGTGGCTGTGGGTGGAGCCCCGAGCCCAGGAACCAATCGTCGAGCAGCGAGGGTTCAAGGGAGAGCGGAGGTTTCCACTCTATCCCGACGCTCGCGGCCGCCCAGGAAAGCATTTCCATCATTTCCCCGTCGGCCTGGGACTGGGCGACCACTCCTGAAGCAGGAAGCCCAGTCGAAGCCTCTGCGTCCGACTGGATGAGCCCGCTCTCCGATGCTGCACTCGATAACTCGTCTTCTTCCCAGGATCCAAACAAAATGTCGAACTCACCCTGAGACGAACCGGCGATCTCGTCCGAGCGCCCGACCGGAGCAAGCGAGCGTGCTGGGGAATGGGAGGTCCATGGGGGGATACCCGGCGGAGGTGGTCCCATTGAGGTCCCCAAATCGCCGCCAGTGCTAACCGGCATGGCCTCATACCCGTAGGTAGAAGGACCGAGGTGGGGAGCCGCTGGGGTGGCTTGCTTTCTTACAAATGCAAGCCACGACCGCAACGTTGCCATGGTCATGGTCATGGTCTCGCAGTGAGGACAAGACCCATCCATGAACGATGTCTCTGTGTGGGCAGCGCCCAGACATGAAAGACAGCGATCGTGGCCGTCAGAAGTGGAGAGATATCGACCGCAACCAGGAATAACACACAGACAGAAAGGCATCTTTAAAAAGACGTTCCATGTGTGCCGCTCTTTTAGAAAGAAAATATACTCTTTTTTTTAGAATATACTCTTTTAGTTGTTTCTGCCAAAGCGCCCAGGGGCGTTCTCTGCACTCCACGGGTGCAGAGGGGGAGAAGCCGCTGAAATGCGCCGTAGAATCCAGCAGATGAGGTGAATGAACTTCGCGGATGAATTCAGCTTCAATGAATAGAATTGCTCGGCTCCGAAGAGAAAATCTGAATGAGTGGTTGCATACCAGCTCCTTTTATACCCATATGTCCGGGGGAGTGGCATGCGAACTCCATTTGCCAATTGTCATTGGCCTTTTTTCAAAAAAGCAGAGGTGTTTGGGGCTCCCAAGAGTGACCTCTAGTGTCACTACATCAACACAACGTCGAGTGAGTGACAGATAGGGAACCTAAATATCTTATGCGGTGTTGTTTCTAAAACAAGATCAATCAAATTGATCTTGTTTTAAGGATTTTTAGATATTTTTACTGGAAAACAATACAAAAATTATTATCAAAAATACGATTTTTGCCCTAATATCAAAGGTCTTGCTAGAAAAAAAGAAATAATGATCAACGTGAATTTTCTTGATAAAAAAATATGATCGTGCCTGGTAACATGAGCATGTAAAATGGCTAGAAATAGCATTTTTGGTTAGTGTAAAGCTGACAATTTACACAAGGTTTATTTCTATTTCTTCTGCACAAAACTTACTTCAAATTTACTTCTCTGTCTGCTCATATGAATGTAACACATCATAAGAAAGTGTTTCACCGCTGTTCAAATGCACTTTGGATCGCATCATTAAATGAAACAAATGTCAATAAAATGCAAAGTATTCTCTACATTAATCAAAATACTTTTTGAATGTAATTGTATTCTAATTACCAGTGATTTAAATTGTAACTATAGTGGAATACAGTTACTAATATTTTGTATTTTAAATAGGTAATCTTGTTACATGTATTCCGTTACTCCCCAACCATGTCAGTGCATATTATGGCCGTGAATAGCTTGTTAGAGCAGCGTCATAAATACAGAATATAAACAAGACAAATTGCGCATTTCCTGAGCGTCCTATTTAAATGCTGCTCTAAACACATCCCACAGCGGTGTGACCGGTGTCTGAATCTTTGCAAACAGTATCCTGTTGCTTGGCTGTTTCGAACTTCTTTTTACCCCTGAATGAGAAAAAAGAAGAACTTCTCTGGAAGTATATTGTGGCCTTAAGACTTCAAATGCCTCACAGTCTTGCTTTCCTTTACATCAAATTAAATATTGCATCTACCCTGACATCCTTACTTGGCTCTAAAGTCAGATTACAAGTTAGATTTTAAATATGGAACAGATATTTTTAACCTACCTGCCGTGAATATGAGTACACAAAAACTTTGCCTTCACAATGACAGTCTATATAAGTTGGAGCAGAAATTAAGAGAAGATCTGTTTTTGTATCAGAGTTCAGATCAACCACACAAACCTCAGCTCCAAAATATGAACCAATCTGAGGCTGAGAAAGAAGAGAGTCAATTAGCAGGTAATTTACACAAGTTATTTGTGATACAGCATGACATCTACACTTCATTATAAAATAGCAAAATTACTGCAGCATGTTTGGAAAAACTAGTACAAAAATATTCCTATGGATTGTTAAGAAATTCAAACACAAAATTAACTGAAATGTAAAGGAATGTACTACAATGAAATGCAACATGCCACACAACGTAAAACAGATGACTGAGACACTGTCTAGGTAGGAATGGTTCTTATTGCAGTCAAATTCTTATCCCACCAAATGAGGATTTTTTTAATGGAAAGAAAAGGTAAAGCAATGGAAGTCACAAAGGGAACCGTTGTGTATCCATGTGTCAAGTTCAAGTACTCAATTAGGCCTACTCAAAATGCTCATTCCTACTGTACATCACACCATTTGGTCTTTATACATATACTGTATGCAAATATATGGATATATGTTGTCTTCTGGTGTCAAAAGGCAAACAATATTTGATTAGAACATAACCTTACAGTATAGTTTGGGGGAAATTTTCATACAACCTTGGGGGAATCCAGCAGCAGGTTAGTTGTGTTGGTCGCTAGTTTTGAAATGCTCACTTGTCCTTTATGCCGGTATCTTGGTGCTCCCAGAATCACAAACTTTTTTCTTGACCTTGTTGCGATTGTCATTGAATAACCTTTAAAAATTGATGATCAAAGCTTTAATTAATTGGGCTTTTCTTTTGTGGAACACAAAGAATTTTGTAGATTATCCACACTGCTCTCAGGCTATTCATCTGGCAGTTGAATTTGCACATACGTGAATGAGATTTGAGAGCTACGGCAGAAGGCTATATTTAGAAGACTTGGAGTAAAGCACAAGATGTGTTTAGATAATCCATACTGGTTTCAATGTGTTGTATTTTTGGCCTGTATTTAAGCAGGGTCTCACCTAAGTAACTATCATACTCATTTCCTTCCTGGAAGTCTGATGAATGGCCATTTTGATAGTATTCTTGATATCCACCCTTCCCCTGGAAAGCTCCCACAGCACTCAATATCAGGCTTACCTGAACAAAGAGAAAAAAAAAATAAAGAAAACAATAATTTTTCTTATATAATATTTCTATTGTGGTCTTTTCAGTTATATTTTCATCTAGCACTGACCATGCTAACCTATTAAATAACATACAGTATTAAATTTGTTACTATAATAGTGTATTAATAATGTGTACATATAATATACTCTTCATTCTTGAATATGAGGTTAGTGGTACTTCTATCCACTGCATTTTTGACCGCTAAATTATAGTTGGTTTAATAAAACAAATACATTTGAAATGACACTTGTATTATTGTCATAAGCTTTTTAAAGAGTTTAGTTACATTTGATGTAAAAACTGCACTAAATCCATCCTGTGCAAATTCCATTGTAGCAGAATCCCCAGTGGACTGGATTCCTGAGAGAAAATGTTTTAAGAGTATAAGCGTTGCAAATAATTAAACATTATGTAAGATCACATGATGTAAGATAACAAAGGGTGAAAAAAGGTGATTGAGACATTGGGACACCTAGGCTCTTATGTGTACATTTCATGTTCCATCACAAGCAAAATGCATTAACATTACAATATGCTAGCTGACTTTTCATGTGATAAAGTCTCACATTATTAATTGGTCTGCAGTTTTGGGGTAGTCTCGCATATTCTGGACAATGTTCTGAATAATCTTATTCTGGACAAGAACCGTGCACTTAGACAGGATGTCTGACTGACATGTATAGTGATCAATCACAATTCTTATTGTTCCATGGCATTTAGGGGAGGGATTATTTAAGAGATAACTAAGAAAACAAAGCAGAATATACAAGTCTGCTCATGGTTATTTAGTTTACTAGCTACTAAGTGCCTCAAAAAAAACTTTGAATAGCGTTAAAATATTTGATAATGCTGGATCAACCCTTGTGATCTTGTTATGCTGTTTGTCCAGTCAAATAAGTGGACTGGAACTGATGGTTGTATATCCATATTCAATTCGTTGATCAGATTCATTAGAATGGAAATAAAATTGTAATCTCTAGGTCAACCACTGATTAATTTGCATTCCACACAGCTTGTGATTTTCAATCTTCTGTCTATTTGCTTCACTTCCGCCTTTCCCCTTTCTCTCATTTTTACTATGTATTTACAAACATACCTTCAACTGCAATGTTCTCTTCCAGTTTTTCACGAATACTGTCCAGTGCATCAAAGTTAGTCACGTTAAACACATGTTCGGCAGCAGGTGCGGATGCAATAATTTCTAACTGTTTCATTGTGGGGAGATCATCAAAAGCTTCACCAATCTTTAAAATAATAAAGGTAACAAAAATGTGTTAAAATTATCTGCAGATCACACATTCTCTGGGAATTTCATGTAAAAATGAGTAGCAGTTTGCTTTAGCATTGTAAAGTAAAACATCTCTTTCAATGTTCAGGAAACTACTTTGAAATTGTAGCTCACCAAGCTACAAGCTACACATTAAGTAGTTAATCTACAGTAAAACTACTCTTGAAAAATTAATTAGCTACACTGCAAGCTACTGACAAAAAGTAGTTAACTACATTGAACTTACATATATTTATAAGTATAACTACCCGATGATATAATTTATAATTTAATCAGATACATATTTTTCTGAATGGATGAAAAATCTGTTCATTTACATGAACCATCCACACAAACCAATTAAATGGAATGAATCTCACTTTCAAATGCTACATATGAGAGTGAGGAACATTTTAGGCAATTATTGCCTCAGTTTGCACACTTATAAATGTGTTTGCACATTACAATGTGTCATTAAAACAATGCAGCATTTGGTCATGCTACACTGCTACTTGTTAGAAAGAAGCTAGATTATTTTGAAAATAACTGAGCTACTGTCATGCTGCTGAAAATGACTAAGTTCAGGCATCAAGCTCTACATGGTGCAAGTTGATAAGTAACTATCTGTTAGCCAAATGACTCGATCGGCTCTCATGGTATAAGCTGATAAGTCCTTAGTCCTGTAATCTGTTAGCCAATTAACTTGAGTTCTCTCTCATTGTGTAACATTTCAATTGTTCAGTTTTACAAATAAGCCAGTTTTACTGCAGCATGCTGCGAGAGTTTTTTCTCTAAAAATGCTATTTACTGCTGGGGTTCTCTTGTATCAGCTTGCACTGGAAGGTTTGCTTTAGGCCATGGCACATAGAAGCATGTTTTTAACAAGGTAAACTTTAGTCAAATGTGGTATGGGCACACATAGCTAAATTAGGTCATTAGTTTAAATAAATCCACACATAACTTGGCTAATTCACTAGTTAAATAAACTTTGGGCTTTCCTGGTCTAGGTACATATTATGAGTCAGTTCACTGGTTGTTTAATCCATTCTGCCAAGCTGGCCCAGCTACACATTTAGATTTAGTACATCAGCATTACATGTTGGGCAGGAACACTTAGCTAGCATACTTTTGGTGCACATGGCTCTTCAGGGCAGTAGCGGTACACAAGTCTTGGTGGTGGATCTGCATTGTTGGGGGAGTCTGTGTTTTTTGTGTGTGTTTGTGCAACTTTCCTGCATTGTTGGGGTATTGTATGTATGTCTAATTGTACAGCAGCAGAATGTCCCACTTGCATGATGCAGCATGTCCTGTTTTTCAAACTATGCAAGAGCAGCAGCATGTCCACATGCTAACACATTATGTCTGTGTATGTTCTTGCAGTAGCAAGTCTTTGTACTTGCTTTGCAGCAGCAGCGTAGCAGATCTAGTCCGCCAATACCAATATGTCAATATGTCCTACCCACATTAACATGCTGAATGAAATGTAGTCAAGCTACTAGTTTCTTTTAGTTATCTACTCCTTAACGCTGATCTCTTTCACCAATCTGATGTCAAAGAATACCTAAATGAAATGACATCTTACCCCAATAGCAAATCGAATGATATTCTTCTCTTCTGCCTTTTTAACAGCATCTATGAGATGTATTCCATCATTTGATTTACCATCAGTAATAACAATTAAGATTTTAATTGCTGATTGCCTCGCCCCTCCTTCAACTGTGAATAGACCAGCCCTGTACATTGGAAATAAGATATCTTGATATGGCAAAATATTATACAGTGTTGAGAACTGTTAAAATATTTAGGTTATGTCATTTACAGGTG
Source organism: Myxocyprinus asiaticus (assembly GCF_019703515.2). NCBI lineage: Eukaryota > Metazoa > Chordata > Actinopteri > Cypriniformes > Catostomidae > Myxocyprinus > Myxocyprinus asiaticus. The sequence goes on from NC_059375.1 coordinate 13,112,840, forward strand.
CATCTCAATAAATTAGAATGTCGTGGAAAAGTTCATTTATTTCAGTAATTCAACTCAAATTGTGAAACTCGTGTATTAAATAAATTCAGTGCACACAGACTGAAGTAGTTTAAGTCTTTGGTTCTTTTAATTGTGATGATTTTGGCTCACATTTAACAAAAACCCACCAATTCACTATCTCAAAAAATTAGAATACATCATAAGACCAATAAAAAAAAACATTTTTAGTGAATTGTTGGCATTCTGGAAAGTATGTTCATTTACTGTATATGTACTCAATACTTGGTAAGGGCTCCTTTTGCTTTAATTACTGCCTCAATTCGGCGTGGCATGGAGGTGATCAGTTTGTGGCACTGCTGAGGTGGTATGGAAGCCCAGGTTTCTTTGACAGTGGCCTTCAGCTCATCTGCATTTTTTGGTCTCTTGTTTCTCATTTTCCTCTTGACAATACCCCATAGATTCTCTATGGGGTTCAGGTCTGGTGAGTTTGCTGGCCAGTCAAGCACACCAACACCATGGTCATTTAACCAACTTTTGGTGCTTTTGGCAGTGTGGGCAGGTGCCAAATCCTGCTGGAAAATGAAATCAGCATCTTTAAAAAGCTGGTCAGCAGAAGGAAGCATGAAGTGCTCCAAAATTTCTTGGTAAACGGGTGCAGTGACTTTGGTTTTCAAAAAACACAATGGACCAACACCAGCAGATGACATTGCACCCCAAATCATCACAGACTGTGGAAACTTAACACTGGACTTCAAGCAACTTGGGCTATGAGCTTCTCCACCCTTCCTCCAGACTCTAGGACCTTGGTTTCCAAATGAAATACAAAACTTGCTCTCATCTGAAAAGAGGACTTTGGAACACTGGGCAACAGTCCAGTTCTTCTTCTCCTTAGCCCAGGTAAGACGCCTCTGATGTTGTCTGTGGTTCAGGAGTGGCTTAACAAGAGGAATACGACAACTGTAGCCAAATTCCTTGACATGTCTGTGTGTGGTGGCTCTTGATGCCTTGACCCCAGCCTCAGTCCATTCCTTGTGAAGTTCACCCAAATTCTTGAATCGATTTTGCTTGACAATCATAAGGCTGCGGTTCTCTCGGTTGGTTGTGCATCTTTTTCTTCCACACTTTTTCCTTCCACTCAACTTTCTGTTAACATGCTTGGATACAGCACTCTGTGAACAGCCAGCTTCTTTGGCAATGAATGTTTGTGGCTTACCCTCCTTGTGAAGGGTGTCAATGATTGTCTTCTGGACAACTGTCAGATCAGCAGTCTTCCCCATGATTGTGTAGCCTAGTGACCCAAACTGAGAGACCATTTTGAAGGCTCAGGAAACCTTTGCAGGTGTTTTGAGTTGATTAGCTGATTGGCATGTCACCATATTCTAATTTTTTGAGATAGTGAATTGGTGGGTTTTTGTTAAATGTGAGCCAAAATCATCACAATTAAAAGAACCAAAGACTTAAACTACATCAGTCTGTGTGCACTGAATTTATTTAATACACGAGTTTCACAATTTGAGTTGAATTACTGAAATAAATGAACTTTTCCACGACATTCTAATTTATTGAGATGCACCTGTATACACTGACATACTACTCATACTGATGTTGATAACAATAGAGCTGGCATACACAAGTTGATTTATGGCTCTTGCAGTGAAGGTAAATCCTTTTTGCTGTTTTATCTCTCCCACTATTGTCTTCCACAAATGGAGATCTTTGGCCATTTCAAACTTGGAGTGAACTTCATAGTCAGTGGAGAACTGTGCAACTGCAAACTACAAAACAAGGGAAAGTACACAAGAAAATTGGTATATACAAACAAAACAAACTGTGTTTGGTTGATTTACATGTCAATCAGAGGGTTTCTTCCTGTCTAAGTTGGTTGTGGGCTGCAATGTTAAACTACACTTTATGTTGACAGAAAAAAGTCTGGCTTCGTGAGATTATAAATGTGTGCTCATTTCTATGCACTTTGTACAACTGAGACCAATAAAAAAATCAAGTATATAAAGTTTTTTAAATAGTCTAAAATATTCAGAAGCATTTACTCCTACCTGAGAATTGCACTTGGAAAAAGTCTGGATTATTGTTATGACAAAAGTTTTCATTTTGATAAAATCATCATTTTCTACACTGTCAGAGCCATCCATTAGAAAAGCTATATCTATTTCTATGGGGCAGCCTGTGAAAGAGGAGTTAGAGGGGGGAAAAAACGTATGATTAGATAATCAAAAAGCAATACAAAAGTATATTATGTATGTATGTAATTGTTAATCTTACTTACTTCTCAAAGCACTTGGTATAGATGTACTCACTACATTGTTTTCGCTGATATAAAAGCACATGCCATTGAAGGTAGTAATTACTTTGCAATCTTTTGGAATGGTTGGACCACAAACCTGAAGGAGAGTGAGAAAGGTTTTTCATTGTTTAATTATTATAAATTCAAGAATGCCTGACTAAGTATCATATTAAGTGAAATATTCAATGCAACAGGCACTGGCATAAGGTCTCTTTAAGGTATCTTTAGTGCCAATATTATAATGTAACTTACAACGTAATTGGAAGATTGTGGATCCTTAGTCATAGAAAGTCCAAGAGACATGTTAACAACCTCAGAAGGCACTTGGATAACATAAATGATTAAAATCTAAATGAGATTTTACATGAAACAGGATTGCATCAAGCTGAAGACAAAATTAGGAAAGGGTAAATACCATTTAATGTTACCGGCGAGCAAGTTTCCTGTGAAATGGCACAACTATAAACTTGTCCTCTCACATTTTGACTGTATTGTATTAAAGGATCACTCACAAGCAAACTATGGAAAAGTAAAGGAAAATATATGTTAGGTTTTTGATGTGAGTGATCTATAAATTCTATGTTATCTCTTGATCTAACTTAACCTAAATTCATATAAGAAGGTAAATTGCACCCTGTCCAACACAAGACCCACATAGTTTTGTGACATACCAATTCTGGATTTTAAAACAGGAATTTCTTGTACTTGTTGTTATTCCACAAAAAAAAAAAAATAAATAAATAATAATAATAATAATAATAATAATAATAATAATAATATATATATATATATATATATATATATATATATATATATATATATATATTTTTTTTTTTTTTTTTTTTTTTACAGCACTAGTTCTCTTTACCCAGCAGAAAAAAAAAATATTAGTTAAAAGAGTAATGTCTGAAAACATATCAAACCCTCATATATGTACAGTAGTTCACTGGAAAACATCTTGGTTACTGTTGTAACCTCCGTTCCCTGATGAAGGGAACGAGACTTTGGGTCAATGTAGTGACACTAGGGGTCACCCTTGGGAGCCCCAAACACCTCTGATATTTGAGAAAAGGCCAATGAAAATTGGTGAGTGGAATTTGCATGCCACTCCCCCAGACATACGGGTATAAAAGGAGCCAGCTTGCAACCACTCATTCAGGTTTGTGCTGAGGAGCCGAGACAGAGTCCCGGACCAGACACAGCACCGGACACAGCAACGACAAGGTGGGTCTGACTCCTCCCGGGGCAGCCCTTGCAGGCTCACCACCTGGTCCCTAATAGGGGTAGTGGGAACCTTGGGCACATAGCCCGGCCGGGGTCTCAAGACCATGTGAGAGTATGCCGAACCAAACTCTTGGCACGTATCGCCGACAGAGAACGCCTGCAGGTCCCCTACCCTCTTGATGGAAGTGAGCGCAGTCAGGAGGGCCATCTTCAATGAGAGGGCCTTTAGCTTGACTGAGTCCAGAGACTCAAACGGGGCTCTCCGCAGGCCCAGCAGGACCATGGAGAGATCCCACGAGGGAACGAGTTGCAGCCTAGGAGGATTCAACCTTCTAGTGCCTCTAAGGAACCTGATGATCTGGTCGTGCTTCCCCAAGGACTTACCGTCCACCGCATCGTGGTGTGCTGCTATAGCGGCCACATACACCCGCGCCATGCCCATCTCGGGACTGGATTCTGAAGCCAGAGCTGAAGCGGTCTCATATGCATCAACCCGAGTTGCATAACCACCACCGAGGACACCATATGCCCCAGGAGCCTCTGAAATTGTTTCTGATTTCCTTGTACTGAAATGCCCGGCCCTCCAAAGCAAACCGAAGAAACGGTCTGTGTCTAGGCAAAACCGAGACATGGAAGTACGCGTCCTTCAGGTCTACCACTGCGAACCAATCTTGATGCAGGACACATGACAGAATGCGCTTCTGAATCAGCATCTTGAACGGGAGTCTGTGCAGGGCCCGATCCAGCACTCACAGGTCCAAGATTGGACACAACCCACCGCCTTTCTTTGGTACGATGAAGTAGGGGCTGTAGAACCCCTTCTTCATCTTGGCTAGAGGGACAGGCTCTATCGCGTCCCTCTGTAGAAGGACTGCAATTTCTGCACACAGGACAGCGGCATCCTCACCTCCTACCGAGGTGAAACGGACCCCATTGAATCTGGGCGGGCGCCTGGCGAACTTATACATCCTGGCCAGCCAATGCGACGGGTTGGAGAGTGCTAGCCATGCCTCCAAACTCCGAGCGAGGTGTACCAAGGGGACAATCGCATTTGACATACCTGCGGATGGGGCCTCATGGCGGGGTGGAGCAGGAACTGCCACGTCGGGGAGCCTCGCGTCGTGAACCCGTGGCTGTGTTGAAATAAACGCTAAAGCACTTACCTACCTCCGCATACCCACCAAAGGACTGGTCAGTGACGGGGGAGGAGGCTGAGCGTCCTCGTGGCTCATCACAACTGCCTGAGCGTGGGTGTGTGTGCCGCAGCTGGGTTTGCGAAGGCGGGGAAACCGCATTCATTGTGCCCCATACACAAATGTTTGATGTATGGCAGTTGTGACAATGACAGCCATAAACACAGAATGTGTGACGCAGGGAGTGAGGAAACATCTCTTTATTTGAAAGAGTGGGTGCCGCAGCCTCATGGACATGCAGCGAAATCAACACAAAAGGAAAAAAAAGATTCTCCTCCAGGTGCTCCACCAGGGGATGGAGTGGTCTGTGCACCACCTCCAAACTTACAGCAGGCTTCCTGTGGGGGGGTTCTACTCCGGGGCCAAGTGGTTGGCTCAGGCTGCGGGGGAGCCAGTGTTGCTGCCGCAGGAGGATTCCCTCAGTGACGAGCAGACGGGGTGCGGGACCTTGAACAATGCCGGGGCAGGATGTGCTGGATAGCCTCTGTCTGCTTCTTGACCGTCAAGAACTGCTGGGCAAAGTCTTCGATGGTGTCACCGAACAGGCCAGCCTGGGAGATGGGGGCATCAAGAAAGTGAACCTTGTCAGCATCCTTCATCTCAACCAGGTTAAACTACAGGTGGCACTCCTGGACCACCATGGTGGACATCGCCTGCCCGAGAGCTCGTGCCGTGGGGAGTCTCGGGTGATTCCACCAAGTGGCAGCGTTTTGCAGGCACAAGAGCACCGCAACCGCCTTGTCCACCTGAAGAATCTCCGTGTACCCCCTAGCCGCCCCACCGTCGAGGGTAGTGAGAGCGGAGGAACTCAGAGACTGGGTCCGGGCAGTGAAAGGTGCCTGCCACGACTTCGTGAGTTCCTCATGCACCTCCGGGAAAAAAGGAACTGGGGCGAGGCGTGGCTGTGAGCGGCGCTCACGAAGGCGCTCACGAAGGTGGGAACCCAGCTGAGTCCTCCGCGTCCAACCATACCAGCCCGCTCTCCGATGCTGCGATCGAGAGCTCATCCTGATCCCGAGCCCCGAATGAGACATTAAGCTCGCCCTGGGGCGAGCTGCCTGTCTCATCCCAGAACTCGACCAGGGCAAACGAGCGTACTGGGGAATGGGAGGTCCGTGGGGGTTCGCCCGGTATGAGAGCATGAACCATCCACGAGTATATGGCTACGGCCCATATACTCCGAAGAACTAATCTGAATGAGTGGTTGCAAGCCAGCTCCTTTTATACTCGAATGTCCGGGGGAGTGGCATGCAAATTCCACTGGACAATTTTCATTGGCCTTTTCTCAAATATCAGAGGTGTTTGGGGCTCCCAAGGGCGACCCCTAGTGTCACTAAATTGACACAACGTCGAGTGAGTGACAGATAGGGAACTCAATTTAATCCTAATGCAGTTGTTTTTAATAACATGGACAAATTAAAGATGGAATCAGTTAATATAACATGGTAACCAGGGGCCTAATCCTCACAAGTAAATTGACTGTCCTTGGTGTAGACAACCAAATATGTGACACTCAGTTCAAGACAATATTATGCAGTCATCCACAACAAGAACAAACAATATTTTAACATGAAACAAGTCAAATGAAAAGTTATTTTCCTGAAACTTGTTATTATACTCTACAGTAATATTGTAACTGGATTATACAGTATGTGTTTCTCTCACCTATATGTATCTCTTTGTATCACTCTATAGCCAAAGCCAACATCATTGTTTCTTGTGAAGTACTTCCAGGTCACAGGATCGATGTTGAACGCCAGCACTAATTGAAAGGCTGGATGGTGCAAATTAGGAGCAATATAACACACAAATACACAGATTCTGTACTTAAGTACACATTCATTTTAGGGTGACTCTCCTTATTCTTCCAGGCAATGTTTTATAAAAGGCCAACATTTCACAGAAGGATCTCACTCTTTGTCATTGATTTAATAATCATCATAATCTTTTTAGATTGACATAGTGGTGGTATGCGCAATGATATTTAATTTTTTGTAAACAAAAAGGGTGTGATGAAATTCAGTGCTTTAAAGTGATAGTTCACCCAAATATTAAAATTATGTCGTCATTTTCTCATGTTGTTCCAAACTCAATGTCTTTCTTAACCCTCATTCGCCATTCACTTTCTTTGCATCTTTTTTTCCTTACACTGAAAGTGAATGCTGACAGAGGCTTTCATGCTGCCTAACATCTCTTTTTTTTTTCCTATGGAAGAAAGTCATATAGGTTTGTAACAACATAAGGGTAAATAAATAATGACATTTTTGGGTCACTATCTCTTTGAAAATAGCAATTTGCTATACACTGTCCATCATGCACATTTAATTATTCTGATCTTGTGGAAACAAACGCAAACAGAAACAGACTGTTTACCAGCTGACAGAGCAGAAACGAGGAAGTCTGATAACTGAGTTAATGAAGTTGCAAAACACTGGTGATGTAACAAGGAGTTACTGGTGGTCATCTCTAGTGACTTTAATTTTTCAGGAGGTTCCTTTTCCTCAGTCAGTTATTTTCTTAAAATATTTTTTAAGGGGCAATGTGATGTATGACGTGTTTTTGTTCATATAATGTAAGTCAATGGGGTCCAAAAATGTCAAGCACCAAAAAGAACATAAAAACAGCATAAAAGTAATTCCATACAACTTGAGTGGTTTAATCCATGTCTTCTGAAGCTCATTTAGACATTTCCTCGCAGAGCGCTGTAAACACTCAAACAGAGTTAACCAGGGTTGAGGTATTTTTGGGGATACCTTTAAAATGTACCATGGTTACAAAAAGGTTTATAATAAACATAAGAAAATGAAAAGATGTATCTAGTATGGAAGCATACTTTTCTCTCTATGTTTTCTCTCCACAGAGTATTCAGTTATTTGGCTGGGGCCATTTTAACGCTCAATATATGCACCGGGGACCCCACGGAGAGACCACATCCTGCCCGGAGGGGAGGTAACATGCCTCTTTGGAGGGGAAAGGCGCTATACGCAAGTGATATACCCAGCCAGCTGTCCGTATTCCCAAACTTACCTGTTCGTACCTGACAGAACATGGGACAAAACTGGCTCAACCCGGAGATTGTAAAATCTCGTGAAGGTATTGGGTGTCACCCAGCCCGCTACCCTGCAGATGTCTGCTAGAGAGGTGTCATGGGCCAGTGCCCACGAGGATGCCAGACCTCTTGTGGAGTGTGCTCGTATTCCCGAAGGGGCAGGCACGGCCTGGGCCTGGTATACCATAGCGATGGCATCCACGATCCAGTGGGCAAGCCTCTGTGTGGAGACAGCGTTCCTTTTCCGCTGTCCGTCAAAGCAGACAAAGCGCTGCTCAGAGCATCTAAAGCTCTGCGTGCGATCCAAGTAGATGCGCAAAGTATGCACCGGACACAGCGATGACAGGGCTGGGTCTGCCACCTCCTGGGGCAGCGCTTGCAGGTTCACCATCTGATCCCTGAAGGGGGTTGTGGGAACCTTGGGCACATAGCCCAGCCAGGGTCTCAGGATTATGTGAGAGTCACCCGGACCAAACTCCAGGCAGGTATCGCTGACAGAGAACGCTTGCAGGTCCCCGAGCGCAATCAGGAGGTCCGTCTTCAAGGAGAGGGCTTTCAACTCGACTGACTCTAGCGGCTCAAAGGGGGCTCCACGAAGGCCCAGGAGGACCACGGACAGATCCCATGAGGGGAACAGGTGTGGCCTAGGAGGATTCAGCCTCCGAGTGCCTCTCAGGAACCTGATGATCAGGTCGTGCTTCCCTAAGGACTTACCATCCACTGTATCGTGGTGTGCCACTATGGCGGCCACATACACCTTCAAGGTGGAGGGGAACAACCATTCCTCCAGCATCTCCTGCAGGAAGGAAAGCACTGACCCGACTGCACATCTCTGAGGGTCTTCGCATCAGGAAGAACACCAATTCGCGAACCGACACCAATTCAGGCTATAAAGCTGCCTTGTGGAGGGAGCTCTGGCCTGAGTGATCGTGTCTACCACTGCTGGTGGTAGGCCACTTAGGTCTTCCATGTCCCATCCAAGGGCCAGACGTGGAGATACCAGAGGTCTGGGCTCACATGGCATGCAGGGCAGAGGCGGCCTGACCAGCGGCGATGTAGGCTTTGGCCGTCAGAGATGACGTTGTCCTACAGGCCTTGGAAGGGAGTGCCGGGCGATCCCGCCAGGTGACTGCGCTTTGCGGGCACAGGTGCACCGCAACCGCCTTATCCACCTGAGGGACCTCCGTATACCCGTGGGCCGCCCCACCATCAAGGGTAGTGAAAGCGGATGAGCTGGGAGGTCGGTTTCGGGCAAAAAAATGTGCCCTCCACGATCTTGTCAGCTCATCGTGCACTTCCGGGAAGAAAGAGGCCGGGGGCGTGGCTGTGAGCGGCGCCCCGAACCCAGGAACCAATCATCTAACCGCAAGGGCTCAGGGGAGGAAGGTTCCACTCCAACCCGACACATGCGGCAGCCCGGGCAAGCATGGCGGTCATCTCGCCATCAGCCTCAGACTGGGCGGGCCGACCCGAAGGTGGCAGCCCAGTCAAGTTCCCGGCGTCTGACATCGCCAGTACGCTCTCCGATGCAGCGATCGAGCACTCATCCTGCTCCGGAGCTCCGAAAGGGACATTAAGCTGGTCTCCTCTCAGAACTCGCGGGGGGCAAACAAGCATGCTGGGGAATGGGAGGTCCGCGGGGATTTAATCGGCATAGCCGCACCCATTGAAGCCCCCAAATCGCCTCCAGCGCAAGCCGGGCCGGCCTCATACCCGGAGATAAAAGGTGAGGTGCGGGGGGCAGCTGGAGTGGCTTTCCCCCAGAAGAAAGTAAGTTGCAACCGCAACGTTGCCATGGTCATATTCTCGCAATGAGAACATGAACCATCCACGAATGATGCCTCAGTGTGATCGCTGCCCAGACACGTGAGGCAGCGCCCTTGGCTGTCAGAAGCGGAGAGATAGCGACCACATCCAGGAATCACACAAAGACGGAAAGGCATCTTTATAAAGAAGCGTTTTTAAAAAGACGTTCAACGTCAATGTGTGCGCTCTAATAGAGAAAATATACTCTTTAGCAGGAATATACACTCTTTTAGTGCTGTCGAAGCGCCCAGGGGCGAAATCTGCACTCGTCGTGCAGAAGGAGAGAAAGCCACTGGAAATGCGCCATATATCCAACAACATACGCTTCTTAAGAGGTGAATGGAACAGCAGTAGTATTCAGCTCACTGACAGTACAACCGCTCGGCTCCAAAGAAAAAATCTGAATGAGTGGTTGCGAGCCAGCTCCTTTTCTACCCGTGTGTCCAGGGGAGTGGTATGCAAATTCTCATTGGCCTTTTCTCAATGATCTGAGGTGTTTGGGGCTCCCAAGGGCGACCCCTAGTGTCACTACATCGACACAACGTTGAGTGAGTGACAGAAGGGGAACATATGGATTTCTTTTATGCTGCCTTTATATGATTTTTAGACCTTAAGAGTTTTGGCCACTATTCACTACCATTGTATGGACCTACAGAGCTTAGATATTTTTCTAAAAAAATCTTAGTTTTTGTTTAGCAGAAGAAAGACAGTCATACACATCTGTGATGGCATGGGGGTAAGTAAATGATGAGATAAATTTCATTTTTGGGTGAACTATTCCTTTAAATACGCTGGGGCACACATTTAACAAAGCCTTACTGTATAACTTATAACACTGCTTATTAGCAAAACAGGACATTTTTTTACTAAATGAGTTCAGAAAGAATTGCAATTAATCATATATCGTGCTTTCAGTCGATAACATTTTTTAATCGTGATTAATCAAATAATTTTTTGTAGTTAATTTGACACTATATAGTATATACTTCTTTTCCTGTCAAAATGCATTTATTTCCTTATTAGGGAAGAAAAGAACTCAACATGTTACAATATAATGCTTTATTAATATTTTCCAAACAAAGTCTTCCACAGTATAAAGATAGGAATGCACTAAATTAGCACCAATTGAAGTAATGTTTCCTTTACTTTAATTGGGAGCTTGACTAATTCAAAAAACTAATTTCCCCATAGGTTGCATTTTCATTGCAATGGGCATTAAATTTCTTAAACATTCATCCTCCACAATATTAATCTGCCGTAGACTGTGGCTATCTGCTTTCCTGCATTCATGATTCGCACCAGGACACCAGCGTCAAGCCCCGCTTTGAACTCCACATGACAAATGCTATCAGAAAAAAACGTCTCACTCTGCGTTTTGGTGATTGTTAAGACTTGACGTGCTTCTGTGGTAATTAAAATTATTATTAATATAATGTATTAAAAATCAATACATTGAATGTGTTGAAAATGTTCTCAGTCTTTCTTTCCTGTGCTGGGACAGCCTAAACATAGAGGCTACTAGAGTCCAAACTGAATGAAATCCTCTATGCAGTTTATTATGCATCTAATAATTAGAGTACATCGGCACTCTTATTTTGAAATATCTGCGCTCCCAGCTCACACAAACAGATAAGATGACAAATATTGACTCTTACAATCATGTACAATCTATTACACATTGTCATATAACAAATATGAGCCGTAAGGACCTGCGGAAAGCCTGACACTTAAATTTTGACCTGTTTCTCACCCAAACCTACTGTATCACTCCAGAAGACATGGATTAAACCACTCGAGTGATATAGATTACTTTTATGCTGTCTTTACGTCACTGAACATAAGCTTGAAAGTTTTGGACTCAGTTGACTTGCATTGTATGGACAAAAACACATCATACGGCCTTCAAAATATCATTGTTTATGTTCCGCAGAAGAAAGTCATACAAGTTTGAGATGGCATGAGGGGGTGAATAAATGATGACAGAATTATCATTTTTGGGTGAACAATTTCTTTGATTTTCAAATACTACTTTTTTTTTTTGCTTCAAATCAAAGTTTCTTCAAATCAAATGTTGCGATTCATCATGGAACCGGTTTATCTGGTTCTTGTCTTAGAACTCTGTAATAATGACTTTTTTATAATCCCTATGGAAAAAATGGTGGGCACTTTTGCACTCTATTAATGCTGCAGTATTACCACCTGCACTATTATCCAGAGAAGGTGCTGTATATTCCCAGTTAAATGTGTTAGATTGCAGTTGTATACTAAATCCTCCACAGTCTAGCTCTCAAGAGTCCAACCCGGAACCTGGGGAATTTATTTAAAGTGAATTCCACCCTGTGTCTTCTTTCACAGTTTTGTCTCTCAAACTAAAATAACCTTAACACAGTTTCACAGCAATGCAATAAAATACATAAACACAATAGCAATAATAACAAAATCACACACACACAAAAAAGAGTCTTTAACACAATTGTAGAAGAATATCAGGATTTTAACAACATACTATACAGTTTTATTACTGATATTTTCTCTCTTGGTCAGCAGGTGCTAGTGGATAACTGTATAGTTATAAGGCAATTTAAAAACCTTTAAACATGCTAGGTGGAAGAGTATCCACATGAGAATAATGTTGCACTGTTTGGTCTTACCACAAAACAGGTACAACCAGATGCAGAAATTCCAATCCATGGCCATATCAGGCTAACAAAGGCAGGGGTGGTGAATGCATGAAAGCATGTACCGTATGAATCGCAAAAATAGAAAAAGTCTATTTATTGAGAAAGATGGAAAGCAGGCTAGCACATATGACTAAGGAGAATCAGAAAGTGACAAAAGGAAGTGAACATGCAAGAGTTGAACGTATCTGAACAACTGAGTAAGAATAATTCCCTGAAAGGTAAACTCTGCAATGAGCTAGGAAATGACAATGAAACGGTTATATTACCCAAAGCAGACTCTCTTTGGCTAAATAAACTCTGTTATCACATTACTGAGAAATGGAGTGAAAAATAAAAAATCAATTCGGTCAGTTTAGTGTGAACTGGTCTGATAAGGTGAATGATTGTACAAGGAGTACCGAAAACAGTTAGCATCAAATCCAAGATGGCTTCAGTAACGTGTAACTTTTTCTAAAACTGAAAAAGTGTCGTTCCACTATTGGTCTAGGGGGAGGTGGAAAATATATCTATTGATCTATCTGTCTGTCCATTTGTCTATAAAAATATTGTATAACATATACATTAAGAATACAGTTTGCATTGCTTGGTGAGCAGCTTGTTCTCAACACTATTCAGCTTCCTGTGGGTTCATCACAGCATCAGTTTTGCTTTCACTCATTTTAACTTCAACACAATCAATCATTCTCTCAAACCGCCAGCTTGTCCAACAAATATATCATTCAGAATCATTTCTCAGTGGAGCTTTACCTTTTTGTATGGCATTAATTCAACAGAACAAAACGAATAATGAAGTTTTGCCATAGACACATGATATTCATCAAGATGGCGCCGTGGATGGCCACCTCGGTGTGTAGCTCTTCAGTTCTTTTGTTGTTTTTGTTTGTTTGTCCTGTGTTTAGTAATATTTTTCCAGACAATTTTACCAGGGATGAACTGCTGAACATTCGGCAGCATATACCAGACAACTTTTTCCTGGTTTTTGAATATTCAGATGTTTTGCTGGACATTTTAGTCAGAGGCGCAGCTGTGTTGTTTAAACGCGCTATGAGATGCAGGCGAGGGAGATGAGCAGGCACGCTGGTCAGGCTCCGTTGGCGCAGATTTCAAACAGCGTTGCCGAGCATTCATCTAGCGAATCTCCGCTCTCTTCCTAACAAAACAGATGAACTACATCTCCTCAACTGTACAAACAAGGACTTTTCAAACTCTGCAGCCTTGTGCTTCACAGAAACCTGGCTGAGTGAAGCCATTCCGGACAGCGTGTTACATCTGCCGGGCTTTCAGCTGTTCAGAGCAGATTGCATCATGGATTTAACGGGGAAAACGAGAGGCGGTGGAACATGCTTTTATATCAATGAAATTTGGTGTACATGCAACCAAGGTTACTAAAGCCCATATTAAACCTGAAAAAGAAAGAAAAAAAAGAATTATTATAATGCACATATAATATATTTTATTATATTATTTTAGTGTTTTAGTAATCAAATATTGCTGAAGAAATGTAATAAATGTCACAAACTAGAAAATAAATTAAATTGAACAATTAGCAATAGCTCCGCCCTTAGTGGGTTGCGTCATCTCTAGTACTAAATAGAGGTGAACAGTCTCTCCTCACGTAATGAAGTGAAATGGCCGCTGGAGCAGTGATGCATGTTAGTAGCAGTTGTAAAGTTGAGAAAGTAAGTGAGAAATACTAGATTAATAATTGAGATTCATAGTTAAGACATTGCTAACAGGAAAAAGTTGTTTAAATAGTTCTAATCGCGTTTGTAATAACTCCAAGGATTGAACGAGAAAATGAGCTGATTAATCTGATGGAAACTGCATAAAACAGATTTTCCTTGATTCATCAGAGATTATTTCTAATCGTTATCATTTTATTCTTGGTAAGTGAGCTCATAAGCTACCATATTTAGTTATGGCTTTTTGAAGTTAAGTGTTTTTAATTGATACTGTGATGTATAAGTTTGTGAAATATGTTAGGAAATGTGAGTAAAGTGATAAATTGAATGTTGATTGCTGTTTAAAAGTGTTTATGTATGTTTGCTAAATTTATGGGGGTAATGAGTGCAACGTAGCTCACGTGGAGGTTTGTTAACCATGCGGGCTCATGTGCTACGAGCTATAGCTAATCGAGTGCACATACATCATTCCAAGACGATGTTCTTTGTTAATATAGTTATATTTCTGTTAAGAAAATGTGTTAACAAAGGAAATAAGTGTTTGGAAATGTGTATTTATGCATTTAAAACATTTATTGTGTTGAAAGGGATCATTTGAAATGTATTATCCTTTCCATGGATAATATCACAACTGTGGACAAGAACTGTTTTTTTTTTTTTCTTTTTGCATCTCTGAGTTTGCGTATCTGTATTCTTTAAACTGAACACTGAAACAGATGTATGAAAGACACTGAACTGAGCTAAACTCCTGTCATTCCCATCAAAGACATTTAGCTGAAAAAGAACTCTGATTTGGGTGTCATTGGATATTTTACCTGAAATTTATCATCCAAACTATTGTTTATTTTTGTTTTGTTTTCCCCATCTTTTATTGAAATTGTTCTGAAAAAAGGGAACACGAAGGTTATTGAGTCATATAACTGTAATTTGGGTTTTGAATGTTAACCGGTTATGCCATTTATGTGAAAAAGAAACACGGTTGTTTAAAGGTTCTTTTGTGAAATATTTTATTTTTTTGAAACTGTCATTTTGTTTTTCTTTTTTGTTGTTTTTTTCCTCTCCAACGCAAATAAGTAATACACAGAAATACAAAAGAAAATTACTTACCTTTTCAGCTATAACCCATTCTTCTGTGGTTATTTCCCTTGTCTCGCTGCAACGCCGGCTCAAGAGCGAACGTGGTCTTCTGATCTGGTCCAAGGCATTAGAAAGTGGTTTATGCTTAGATTGTAAGCCACGTATGTCCCGTGCTACATAAGTTGGCGAGCCAGCCAGGAGCCAGTTCTTGCAGCGAGGGTAACTGTTAAAGAAACAGAGAAGGGAAATTAGTAAAACGAGAGATAAGTTTTTAAATTTTCAACCGTTACAATGGAAAATGTTAACGTAGCAAATGCGCTCATAGTCGGAGGCCTTACATTAACAGAAGTAGACAATGAGCTGGAAATATACCTGCAGAGATATGGTTCAATTAGCCGTAATATTATCATTGATGACCCAGCTTCAGAGTTTCACAGAAGTGTCATCATAGAATATAACCATAACTCAGCAATCCAAAATGTGTGCCCTTTCTTACCCTTAACTTTGGGGAGTCTCTCTGACCCAGGTGTTACCTTCCGAGTGCATGCCTTAGCTACTGTCTACACTCAAACTGCTAGCTGCACTGCCACTGAAGGGTATCTTGAGGAATTGAGTCCAAAGAGAGTGGAAGGCCTTTCCAAAGTGTGCTTCAAGAGGAATTGGAGAAACTCAGAGAAACACATTCTGCAAATCAAGATCCAGCAGAATCTCAACATGTGGGCTGCCATGGCTCTAGCAGTGACTCCCAGAGTGCAGAGGCCATCATCCCACCACCAATAAGTAGCTCCCGGACTTCCAACCTGACTCATTTAAAAGTAACAGAAACTCAAATCTCAGAACCTAAAAACCCAAACAAGTATAAAACTACATTTGTGTCTCCCCCTTCTCCAGAAACCACCACTGATGATATTACTGTGACAACCTGCCCTGCTTTCCCCACAAATATTTTGGACCCACCCAGAGTCCAGAGAATGGTGGTTGAACACATAGTGAAAACAAGCAAAGCTACCCTGTCCCAGCAAAGCTCAGTCTGTCTGAGGGTTTTCTCAGGGAGGTCTCCTCGTCCCCCCAACGAACCAGATTTCGACACCTGGCGTGGAAGTGTTGACTTCTTCTTAAATGATCCTTCCATCTCTGACTTGCACAGAACACGAAAAATCTTTGACAGTCTCTTACCTCCAGCTGCTGAAATTGTAAAACATGTGCACCCTCCAGCCCTACCTGCTGTGTATCTTGAGCTGTTAGAGTCCATATATGGTTCTGTCGAGGATGGAGACGAGTTGTTGGCCAAACTCATGGGCACTCTACAGAATCAGAGTGAGAAACCATCAGACTATCTGCACTGCTTACAAGTCATTCTGAGTGCAGCAATCAGGCGAGGTGGCATAGCAGAAAGTGAACGTGATCATTACCTGTTGAAACAATTCTGCAGAGGGTGTAGGGACAATTGTCTCATTGCTGACCTTCAGCTTGAAAAAAGAGAAATCCAACCACCCACTTTTGCCAAATTAGCAGTGCGTATTCGAATCCAAGAAGACAAACACGCCTCTAAAGAGGAACGGATGAGGAAGCATCTTGGGATGACAAAGCCCCATAATGCCTACCCCAAGTCACGGGCAGTCTCTAACAAAGTGTCAGTCTGTTCATGTGATGTGCCCAACTCTGATAGTTCCGAAACCAGTCTTCTTAAGAAACAAATTGTGGAAATCCAAGCTCAAGTTACAGCCTTAAAGCAGTCTCCTGATCAGAAGAGTCCAAAGAGTCATTCTGAAAAGGCTGAGTTGACCGCTTTAAAGAAGATGGTGGAAGAGTTATGCACCCAAGTAGCCATAGTGAAAGCATCGGTCACCCAGGGACTGAAACAAAACCATGCAGAAGAGTCGGAAATAGCTAGGCTGCAGCGTCAGGTTGCGGAGCTGCAAACTCAAAGTGCCACTCGTAAGATGCCTCAAACTTCTAACATGCAGAGACCGCTTGAAACAGAAACAGACAGGAGTACCAGGACGGGCCAGCTGAAGGTTAACAGACCACGACCCTGGTACTGTTTCCGGTGCAGAGAAGATGGGCACCTGGCCATCAATCGCGAGAACTCTGCAAATCTATCCAAAGTCGAGGAGAAGCGACTTAAGTTAAGAGAGCAACAAAGCCAATGGGACTCTATGCATGGAAGGCCTGCCCTGCCTTTAAACTGAAAAGGGTCTCTGTAGCGGGGCATATGGAGACCAGACGTTCAGACTGTCGCCCTGAATGTTACAAACAGATATCTGATGTGCGCAGCCATGGAGTACCACCATTGAAACACTTGCCAAAGGGGCTAGTGGGGATAAAATGCACAGCCAAGGTCACCATTGGAGAGAGAGAAGTAGATTGCCTTTTAGACACAGGGTCACAGGTGACCACAATTCCTCAGTCATTTTATGAATCAAATTTGACAGACTTCCCCTAGAAGCCATTGGAAACCTTGCTGGAGGTAGAAGGAGCTAACGGGCAGGCTGTGCCATATCTGGTGTACATTGAGTTAACCCTGAAATTCCCCAAGGCATTCATAGGAACTGAGGTTGAAGTCCCCAGCCTGGCCCTTGTGTTGCCAGATTTAACAAGTCTTTCCCAAATTTTAGTTGGGACCAATTCTTTAGATGTGCTTTACAGCAAGTGTACTAAAGAAAATGCGGCTAACTTTCAGTCAAGCTTCCATGGTTACCAAGCAGTACTTAAAGTTTTGGAAGCTAGGTGGAGACAAGCCAGTAGTGAGACTCTGGGTTATGTGAAGTTGAAGGGAAACTCCCCTGAAGTTGTGCCTGCAGGAAGCACAGTGGTCTTGGACGGCTTTGGCCACCTACATGGCCCCCACACAGAGAAGTGGGTGACTCTTGGGCCTCCTTCGGTCCCTTTACCAAGTGGCCTGCTGATTGCAAACTGTTTGCACACCTTACCCCGTAAACGTCCCTCCAAATTGTCAGTTTTGTTAAGAAATGGAATGCAAACGACATAAAAATCCCCCCTAAAGTTATGCTGGCAGAGATTCATGCAGTTCAGAAGGTCATTGACCAGCAGCATCAGAGTTTGGATGTCAAAGTTGAGGAAGAAACACTTACCTGTGCTAACCTTACCTTTTGAAGTTGGTGACTCCCCTTTGCCTACAAGCTGGAAAGAGAAGATTTCGAAATTGTTGAACTCCATGCCTGAGGTCTTCTCCCTGCATGACCTTGACTACGGCCACACTGAGAAAAGTCAAACATCAGATAAAGTTGAGTGACGAAACACCGTTCAAACATAGAGCCCAACCCATCCATCCCCAAGACATTGACGCTGTGAGAAAGTACCTCCAAGAACTACTAGAGGCCGGTGTCATCCGTGAGCCTGAGTCTCCGTTCGCATCACCCATAGTTGTAGTCCGCAAGAAGGACGGTACAGTTCGGCTGTGCATTGACTTTCGAAAGCTCAATTCACAAACAATTAAGGATGCATATGCCTTACCAAACCTAGAGGAGGTCTTTTCAACACTGACCTGCTCCAAGTGGTTCTCGGTGCTCGATTTGAAATCTGGATTCTACCAAATTGAGATGGAAGAAGCCGATAAGTGTAAAACAGCATTTGTCTGCCCGCTTGGATTCTGGGAATTCAACAGAATGCCGCAGGGGATTACTAATGCACCGAGCACGTTCCAAAGATTAATGGAATGGTGCATGGGAGATTTGAACAGAAAAAAGGTACTGGTTTTCATCGATGACCTCATAGTTTTTTCAAAGACTCTGCAAGTTCTCAACCGACTGAAGGAGTATGGGCTGAAATTGTCACCCGAGAAATGTCGGTTCTTCCAGACGTCAGTGAGGTATCTGGGTCATATAGTCTCACAAGACGGGGTAGAGACTGATCCGGCGAAGGTTGAGGTCTTAAAGACTTGGCCAAAGCCGACAAACCTAAAGGAGTTGAGGTGCTTTTTAGGTTTTGCCGGATACTATCAGAGATTTGTGCGTGACTACTCCAACATCATTAAACCTGTCACCGACCTTACAGCAGGATATCCTCCACTCCGGAAAAGCAGTAATAAGAAACAGAAGGATGGGGGGTACTTCAACCCCAAAGAAGAGTTTGGTGATCGATGGACTCCAGACTGTCAGAGTGCCTTTGACTCTATAATTGGCAAGCTTACATCTGCACCTGTTTTGGGCTTTGCTAACCCCAAGCTTCCCTATGTGCTTCACACCGATGCCAATACCACCGGGCTCGGTGCAGCTTTATACCAGGAGCAGGAGGGACAGATGTGAGTCATAGCCTTTGCCAGCAGAGGATTGACCAAGGGTGAAAGTAAATACCCTGCCCACGAACTAGAGTTTTTGGCGCTTAAATGGGCAGTCACCTCCAAATTTAGCGACTGCCTCTATGGTGCAGAATTTACCGTCATAACGGATAGTAATCCCTTGACATATATCCTAACTTCAGCAAAGCTTGATTGCCACTAGTTACCGCTGGCTGTCCAGCTTGTCAACTTTTAACTTTAAGCTGCAATACAGAGCAGGTAGCCAAAATCAAGATGCTGCCGGGCTTTCCCGACAACCGCATGGTGAGCCTCTAGATGACCTGGTCTCACAAAAGGAGAGAGAAAGGATTAAACAGTTCACACTACACCATCTCATGGGGCCAGGAGCTGAGTCATCTGTTCTCATGGCAGACACAATAAAGGCGATCTCTGAAAAGCATCAGGTGGTGAGGTCATCTGAAAATCCTAGTCCCTCTCACTCATCACTTACCTTGGTTGAATCCCTTACTCACCATGAGGATGCTCTGCCAAATGAGTTCCAACATGAAGATAAACATGGTCTTCCAGATCTTCCTCACCTCTCAGGAGCTTCCTTGGCAGAACTGCAGAGAAAAGATCCAGAAATAAGGATTGTTATTGAAGGTTTGGAGAAAGGCATGAAACCTTGTAACCTGAGAGACAAGCCACCTACCATGAGTTTGTGGTCTAAAGAGTGGAACCGACTCAAGCTGAGAAGTGGAGCGCTCTACAGGAGGAGGCAGGAACGTGGAGCCTCTCGCTATCAGTTGGCACTGCCCACCACATTGAGAGACATGGTGTTAAGGAGCCTTCATGATGATATGGGTAATTTAGGTATCGACAGGTCCCTGGATCTCGTCAGGTCAAGGTTCTTCTGGCTGAAAATGTCACAGGCAGTGGAAGAAAGTGTCAAAACTTATGACCGCTGTGTCCATAGAAAAACACCTCCGGAAAGAGCAGCTCCTTTAGTAAACATCCAAACTAGCAGGCCCTTAGAGTTGGTATGCATAGATTTTCTGTCCCTGGATCCAGAACAAAGCAACATCAAAAACATACTGGTTATCACGGACCACTTTACAAAGTATGCCATTGCGATACCAACTCGAAACCAAACTGCCCAAACCGTTGCTAAGAGCCTGTGGGACAATTTCTTGGTGCACTATGGGTTTCCGGAGAAACTACATAGTGACCAAGGGGCAGACTTTGAGTCACACACAATAAGGGAGTTGTGTAAAGTCACAGGAATTCACAAGGTGAGGACTACCCCATACCACCCGAGGGGAAATCCAGCGGAACGATTTGATCGTACACTCCTCCAGATGCTGGGGACACTGGAAAATGAAAAGAAGTCTCGGTGGAAGGAGTTTGTAAAGCCTTTAGTGCATGCCTACAACTGCACCTGCAACGACACCACAGGGTACACTCCTTATGAACTCATGTTTGGGCGACAACCCCGCCTGCCTGTTGATCTGACTTTCGGATTGCCAGTAGACACTCCCATCAAGTCCCACTCTCAATACGTGTGGGATCTAAAGAATCGGTTGCGTGAGAGTTACGAGGTGGCTACTAAAAATGCTGAGAAGGTAGCAGAACGTAATAAAAGGAGATTTGATGAGCGTGTGGTTGCTTCAGTTTTGGAAGAGGGTGACAGAGTTCTTGTAAGGAACATGTGATTGAGAGGAAAGCAAAAGCTGGCGGACAAGTGGGAACAAGATGTTCATGTGGTTGTCAGAAAAGTTCGTGATCTGCCAGTATATAGTGTCCAACCAGAGGGGAAAGGTGGTCCTCTCCGGACATTGCATCGAGATTTGTTGCTGCCCTGTGAGTTTTTGCAACTGAGCAAATTTTAAGAACAACCAAAGCAGAGAGTAGTCAGAAGGCCTAGAACCAGAGCTGCTTCTAATAATGAAGGGATACAGGAGTCTGAGCCTGTTTCTGAATGCTCAGAGTCTGAAGATGAGCAAATTCTCTGTTATGTACCTGGAAGGACTTTGGGCTCTGAAACTCAAATTATTACGGACCACTCACCTTGTGTTCGAGAAGGCGCAATTGACTTACCTGTCCTTGATCCTACTGGAGAGAACTTACTGGCTCAGGAACCTGTAGGGCATAATCCTGAAGAAGAACCTGCAAGGGAATACTTACCTGAATGGAAACCCGTGGAAGAAAAATTGGATGAGTCTGTAAGAATGGAAACGTGTGAGGATAAGCCTGAATCACATTGTACTGCACCAGATGTCTCTGTGAAGCAAAGACCAGAACAATCCCCTGAGTCCTTGAATGAATTCCCACTCAAATGGCTGAGACAACCCCAATCAATTCTGAGTCATAGATTGAAGAAGAAAACATAATCACAAATGAAATGAGTCACATTGAAAACACCCTAAACAAAGACAGGGGCACTGAAGCTGAAGACAGTGTTGCCCCCAGACACTCACAGAGAGAGAGATGCCCCCCTAAAAAGTTTGAATATCCCCAGTTAGGAAATCCACTAACCTTAGTGATTCAGTCCTTGTTGCAGGGTCTAAGCGAAGCATTTAGTTCTTCTTTAGAAGAGTCAGTTGTTGCCCCTGTAGTTCACGTGTAGATGCAATGAGACATGCATATATTTCAGAGGGGAGGGTGTAACCAAGGTTACTAAAGCCCATATTAAACCTGTAAAAGAAAGGAATAAAAGAATTATTATAATGCACATATGATATATTTTATTATATTATTTTAATGTTTTAGTAATCAAATATTGCTGATGAAATGTAGTAAATGTCACAAACTAGAAAAGAAATTAAATTGAACAATTAGGAATAGCTCCGCCCTTAGTGGATTGCGTCATCTCTAGTACTAAATAGAGGTGAACAGTCTCTCCTCACGTAATGAAGTAAAATGTCCGCTGGAGCAGTGATGCGTGTTAGTAGCAGTTGTAAAGTTGAGAAAGTAAATGAGAAATACTAGATTAATAATTGAGATTCATAGTTAAGACATCGCTAACAGGAAAAAGTTGTTTAAATAGTTCTAATCGCGTTTGTATTAACTCCAAGGATTGAACGAGAAAATGAGCTGATTCATCTGACGGAAACTGCATAAAACAGATTTTCCTTGATTCATCAGAGATTATTTCAAATCATTATCATTTTATTCTTGGTAAGTGAACATTTAGTTATGGTTTTTGTAACTTTTCAGTCTTTGTGAAGTTAAGTGTTTTTAATTGATACTGTGATGTATAAGTTTGTGAAATATGTTAGGAAATGTGAGTAAAGTGATAAATTGAATGTTGATTGCTGTTTAAGTGTTTATGTATGTTTGCTAAATTTATGAGGGTAATGAGTGCAACGTAGCTCACGTGGAGTTTTGCTAACCATGTGGGCTCATGTGCTACAGCCATAGCTAATCAAGTGCACATACATCATTCCAAGACGATGTTCTTTGTTAATATAGTTATATTTCTGTTAAGGAAATGTGTTAACAAAGGAAATAAGGAAATGTGTATTTATGCATTTTAAAACATTTGTGTTGAAAGGGATCATTTGAAATGATAATGTTGTTAAATGGGAATTAATTGTAATTTATTTGTGATTTTTCTGCCTTGTCTTTGCAAGGTTGGGTTTTTTTTTTTTTTTCACCTTTTTCTCTATTTTGTTTTCCCTGTCCTTCAAAATATCCCTTGATATTGAACGAGGAGTCTCTTGGAGTTTCTGCCATCAACAAGGAGTGCTCAACATTGGTAGAAATTGGCGAGCCAACCTGGTTTTTCCTGAGCTTGGACAACATTTCGTGTTTCATTGAATTGGTAGGACCACACGTATTCATTTTATCCTTTCCCTGGATAATATCACAACTGTGGACAAGAACTGTTTTTTTTTTTTTTCTTTTTGCATCTCGGAGTTTGTGTATCTGTTTCAGTGTTCAGTTTAAAGAATACAGATGTATGAAAGACACTGAACTGAGCTAAACTCCTGTTTATTTACTTGAGTCATTCCCATCAAAGACATTTAGCTGAAAAAGAACTCTGATTTGGGTGTCATTGGATATTTTACCAAAAATGATCGTCCAAACTATTGTTTATTTTTGTTTTGTTTTCCCCATCTTTTATTGAAATTGTACTGAAAAAAGAGAACATGAAGGTTGAGTCATATAACTGTAATTTGGGTTTTGAATGTTAACTGGTTATACCATTTATGTGAAAAAGAAACACTGTTATTTAAAGGTTCTTTTGTGAAATATTTTAATTTTTTGAAACTGTCATTTTGTTTTTCTTTTTTTTTTTTTTTTTCCTCTCCAACGCAAATAAGTAATACACAGAAATACAAAAGAAAATTACTTACCTTTTCAGCTATAACCCATTCTTCTGTGGTTATTTCCCTTGTCTTGCTGCAACGCCAGCTCAAGAGCGAACGTGGTCTTCTGATCTGGTCCAAGGCATTAAAAAGTGGTTTATGCTTAGATTGTAAGCCACGTGTGTCACGTGCTACATACAGATGTAACAACGCTAAAGAGGATGTGCTGTCCTAATTTGGAAGCACTCTTTATTAACTTTAAGCCGTTCTACTCGCCGCGGGAGTTTTCCTCGTTTATTCTGGTGAGTGTGTATATCGCGCCAAACACGTGTGTGAACACAACGCTACAACAGCTGACTGATCAAATCACAGACACAGAACAAAAATACCCAGACTCAGTTATTATTATTCTTGGGGATTTTAACAAAGCAAATCTCACACGTGAACTGCCCAAATACAAACAGCACATTACATGCCCCACCAGAGACAGGAACATACTGGATCATTGCTACACAACAATAAAGGATGCATATCGCTCTGTCCCTATAGCAGATTTGGGACTCTCTGATCATTGTTTGGTTCATCTTCCAACCTACAGGCAGAAATTAAAATCAACCAAGCCAGTAGTAAGGACTGTAAAGAGATGGACCAATGAAGCAGAGAGGGAACTACAAGTCTGCTTCGATTGCATGGATTGGAGCATTTTGAGACTGCAGCCACAAACCTGGATGAGCTCACAGATACTGTTACATCATATATCAATTTCTGTGAGGATATGTGCATTCCTATTAGGACTTATTTAAAGTTCAACAATGACAAACCGTGGTTTACAGCAGAGCTCAGGCAGCTTCGTCAGGCCAAAGAGGGGTGGGGATAAAGTCTTGTACAATCAGGCCAGGAACACTCTGAACAAGGAAATCAGAGTGGCTAAAAGAAGATACTCTGAGAAGCTGAAAACAAGTCTTCAGCTAATGACCCTGCATCAGTGTGGAGTGGCATGAAACAACTCACAAATTACAGGACTCCTACCCCCAACCCTGTGGTGGACCAACAACTGGCTGACGACCGGAATGTGTTCTACTGCAGATTTGAAAGGCCCAATCTCACACCCCACACCCACTCTGACCTTCACTTCACACAAACACCAACACCTCCTGCAACCCCCCTCCTGCTACTCAACCTGCACTTAAGATCTGTGAAGATGTTGTGAGCCGGGTCTTTCGGAAACAAAAGACGAGGAAAGCTTCAGGCCCAGATAGCGTCTCGCCAGCGTTTCTTCGATCCTGTGCTAACCAGCTGGCCCCCATCTTCACACAGATCTTCAATAGATCACTGGAGCAGTGTGAAGTCCCATGCTGCTTCAAATGCTCAATCATTATTCCTGTCCCAAAGAAACCAAAAATCACAGGACTTAATGACTACAGACCTGTCACCCTGACATCTGTGGTCATGAAATCATTTGAGAGACTGGTGTTGGCCCACCTGAAGAACATCACTGGACCCCTTCTAGATCCCCTTCAATTTGCTTATCGAGCAAACAGGTCTGTGGATGATGCAGTCAACATGGGATTGCATCATATCCTGCAACATCTGGACAGAACAGGGACATATGCAAGGATCCTTTTTGTGGACTTCAGTTCGGCTTTCAACACCATCATCCCAGCTATACTCCAGAAAAAATTACACCAACTCTCTGTTCCCATGTCTATCTGTCAGTGGATTACCAGCTTTCTGATGGACAGGCAGCAGCTTGTGAGACAGGGGAAACTCACTTCCAGCACCTGTACAATCAGCACTGGTGCCCCACAGGGATGTGTGCTCTCCCCACTACTCTTCTCCCTCTACACCAATGACTGCACCAAGGACCCCTCTGTCAAGCTCCTGAAGTTTGCAGACGACACCACTGTCATCGGCCTCATCTGAGATGACGATGAGTCTGCATACAGAAGGGAGGTTGAACAGCTGGCTGTCTGGAGCAGTCAAAACAACCTTGAGCTGAACACGCTCAAAACGGTGGAGATGATTGTGGACTTCAGGAGGAACACCCCAACACTGACCCCCCTCACCATTCTAAACAGCACTGTGGCAGCAGTGGAGTCATTCAGGTTCCTGGGCACTACCATCTCACAGGACCTGAAGTGGGAGACACACATTGACTCCACTGTGAAAAAGGCCCAGCAGAGGTTGTACTTTCTTTGCCAGCTGAGGAAGTTCAACCTGCCACAGGCGCTGCTGATACAGTTCTACTTAGCAGTCATTGAGTCTGTCCTCTGCACTTCAGTAACTGTCTGGTTTGGTTCAGCTACGAAATCAGACATCAGAAGACTACAAAGGACAATTTGGACTGCTGAGAGTATTATTGGTTGCCCCCTGCCCCCCCTTCAAGAACTATACACTTCCAGAGTGAAGAAAAAGGCTGGAAAAATCACTCTGGACCCCACTCACCCTGCCCATTACCTTTTTGAACTGTTGCCTCCTGGCCAACACTTCAGAGCTCTGAGCACCAGAACCGTCAGGCACAGGAACAGTTTTTTTCCCTCAGGCTATCCATCTCATGAACAGTTAAATTGCCCCATTGAGCAATAACTATGTTCAATACACAGTTTAGTCTTTTTTTATATTTATCCAACACATCCAACCTCTTTTGCCATTTCATTCCTCTGAAAAAAAATAAAAAAATAAATACATTTGCACTGTACATAACAGATAACAGATTTGTATTAGATTTGCACTATGTAGTTATGTATGTGTATGTCTCTGTGTGTATGTACATATGTGTATAATTATTTTTTTATTATTATCTATGTCTTGCTGCTGTTTTTGTATTGTTGTACACTTGAAGCTCCTGTCACAAAGACAAATTCCTTGTATGTGTAAGCATACTTGGCAATAAAGCTGATTCTGATTTTACATTTACATTTATTCATTTGGCTGACGCTTTTATCCAAAGCGACTTACAAAAGAGGAAAACATAAGCGAATCATCTTAGGAGACAGTGGTATAAAAAGTGCTGTATTACAAAGTATCACTAGCATCATAATAGTATTCAAAACAGAATAAAGTGCAACAGAATTGTTTTTTGATAGTTCAAAGGATTTTGTGGTTTCTGCAGAGCAGAAAGGTTTTTGTAGTCTACAGAAGAATGCTCTATGCAATCATCTATTTTTTTCTTACATGGTTAGACCATCTGCAAACATCAGAAACTGTATTATAAAAATGCTTCTGCTTGTTTAGTAGAACTTTTGTTTCTTGGTGAAAATAAAAATGTGACTATAATGTTAACACGTACATAGCAAGAGTAGGATATAGTGATTTTTGTACTGTTCAGTATGAACATGTGGTACCACTATACATTTTTTAAAAACATTTGAAGCATTTATTGCATCACACCACGTGTGTGTAAAAAGATGAAGTTTTGCAATTGTTACATTTTGTAACGAAGGTGAATGTCACACCCTTTCTCTCTGTTCTCATCTCTTATGTTTCACTGTCTCTTCCTTTCTATTGCTCTAGCTATCATTCTTTTTTCATTCTGACCACTGCTTCACACATTGTATCACTTTAACACATTCTCTGTCACACTCACAGCCACCTGTATGCAAGGAAATGACTCTTGTTTAATTTATAAATACAACATTATAAATTAAAGGCCCACCCACATGCACTTATTAACACTAAAGGACAAATTTTAAAGAATGTCTCGTTAGCTGATTTCAATACAAATATGGGATATTCCAGCTTTAAATACAGAACACATTTTCCAGCGTGGCTCCAGCATGAGATGCTGCGCAGAGGTAAAGAAGGTACACCCAAAACTTGGTTACATAGAAAACAATTGAAAACAGCGCAGACGGATGCAAAACGCATTCATGTGAACAGCCCCTAATTCTCTTAAAACCGCTACAACGGTCTCTACAACGTCCAGGAAAAAAACTAATTTCTATAAATCTTCACTTTTAATAAACACTACTTTTTGCCAAAAAAAAATAAATACGAAGCTGCAATCAATAAAGACAATATTTTTTTCTGTCAAGCATTTTCTTCCCCATAATTAATACAACACCCAGAAAAAAAGAAAATTATCAATCTTCACTTTTAAGAAATACTAATTTTTGTCAAAAGAACAAAGCTGTAATAGAGAAGCAATATTTTTCTGTCAAGCATTTTCTTCCTCAAACTTAAGCCTTTTCCATTTTTAAAGTTCAAAGAACTGGCTTCCTGTTAAAAATTGTGGTTATCCATTTGTAGACAGAAGTCTAAATGACTAATGTGTCAGAAATTGTATTTTATATTTAGTATAAGAAATAGTATTTTTTATCACCAAAAAATAAAAGTACAAGTGTATTTCTCCTTGGATTACAGTGTTGTTGTTTTGTCAGTAAATAGTGTTTATCACAAGGGAAATGTAAAAAAATAAATACATTTGTTTTTACTTAATCTGTACTCAGGGGCAGACTGGGAAGAGAAATCGGCCCGGGATTTTACATAGTAACTGGCCCAAAAGTTGGGGGGGAGGGGAGGTCCTGTCCTTTTCTGCATATCGCTGCCCCTTCAGCATATCGCGGTGCCATTTGTGGCCCGTTCTGCATAACGCGGTGGCCCGTTTCAGCCCGTTTCACGGCTGGCCCACTGGGAAGAGTCCCAGTTCTCCCGATGGCCAGTCCGCCCCTGCCTGTACTGTATTGTACTTTTAAAAAGTGCTGCATTTTTTTCTCACCGTCATTTAGCTGAATCTCTCTTCTAGAACGAGAACTGAAATATGCAAAGTAGCCTAATTACTGGTGTTTTTGAAATTACAATGGTAATAAACAGTTATCATGCACTCGAATGCTATATGTTTGACAAAATTCTTCTGCTTCTAACTGAAAAATACGACTGATATTCATTAATCTTTTCTCTGACAGCTTCTGTCAAGTGTTGCATCCGTGTAACGATATCTCACACAACTCATTTGAAGGGGTGTGTGTTTCAGGTCCATTTTCCTGATTTGTGAAACGTTTTCTGCAGTTTGGGTATGAGACACTAAGGGTGTGTTCACACTTGGCAGGTTTGGTTCAATTAAAACGAACTCTGGTGCGATTGCTCTGTTAGTGCATTTCATTTGAACAAGTGTGAACGCTGCCATCCGAACCTTGGTGCACACCAAACAAGCAGACCGAGACCCCCTGAATAGTGGGTCTCGGTCCTCTTCCAAACGAACTCTGGTGCGGTTCGATTGATATATGAATGAAGCATGGACCAAAGACGTCTAAACAGACCAATAACAGGAAGTAATTTGCTTAATACTGACCTCAAACATACCTAGTTCTTCTCATCATAGGAGATATGTTGCCCATTACAGTTCGGTACAGGCGTCGGAACCGCCGTCAGCCATCCTTGCAGCATATCTTCGTTTGTGTGTGCAACGGAGGAATTCCTGGTGCTGTTTTGGCTCCTTTTACACATTTTATTAGCTCTCAGCTGGTAAAAATACCATATCTTCAAAATCCAACAAGCACATTTGGCCCAGCAGCTAGCATTGTTTTGGATGTTCGGCAAGTTCCGTCGCAAAATATACGTACTAAAAGCTGTCCGATCAGGTTGTGACTTTATCCTGATGCCTTTTGTTTTGTACCTTTTAGGTAAGGTATTAAAAATTCCAGTGTGAACGCTAAGCGAACCAGGACTAAATATATCATTTTCTTTTTTGGTCCGGACCAAGAGAACCAAGAGAACTGAACTACAAGTGTGAACACACCTTAAAGGTAATTTCACAGTTCGGTTTGTTTGGATAATGTGAACGCTGTTTGCAAACCACACCCGGGTCCGCTTGAAAAGGTGGTCTGGGGTGCGGTTTATGTGAACTCCAGTACGGTTCGCTGCTGATATGAACACAAATACCAAACTGTGGAAGTGAACCGCTTGTGATGACGTATATAATTTGCATCTTTGCAGGCTCCCAATTTCAATTATTATGGTATAATGCATTTTTCCTACCTGAATGTGTCCAAATACACCGCCTTCAGAGATTCTTTACATCTCTAACAATGCATCCGTGGCCTCGCAGCAGACAAATGCTAACATTCATCACATCATTGCCCATTCAATGCATCTGAGTGAGACAAACACAAGTGGTGTTCTGTGCATGGCAAGTTTTCATAGTAAATCCAAAGAGACAAACTTTAATACTTCACTTAACACAGTGAAGTCTTCTCGAGTTGTTACCTAGATACAGTGGTAAACAGCTGCCGCTTGTGCTCCCGTTGATGACGTAATCAGACCCAAAAAATATGATGTGAACAGAGACCAATGTGGGCAGGGGGAGGGGGAAGGAAATTAACTCGAGTTCGGTCCAACCAATTGAACCAAGTGTGAAAGCACCCTAAAATTGGGACAAACGGCATTCAGTATGGATTTCATACGGAACGCAACTTTGTTCCCTCAAATACGGGACGATTCTGTATTATAAAGGACAGTTGGCAATCCTATGTGTAACGCTAGCCAGCTAGTACATGATAGCTGTGCAGTGTGTAAATCTCACTCTACTGACCTTAAATGACACACTAGCGACCAACAGACTGCTTAACATGCATATAGGGAGCAGCGGTACTGATCGCAGTACCCAACAGATTATATAAAATGCAGTTTTTTTCATGTTGATGCATGTTTTAAATGGATTTACAAGACAAATTCACAAAGTTATACACCCAGTCAGTGTTTTATCTAAAAATAAGTAGTGCTTTCAGTCAATTAAAAATTGTAATCGTTATTAATCATAATTTTTTGTAGTTAATCGTGATTAATTGCAGATTTTGAAAGTGCTGAAATTTGACGCTATATATATACTTTTTTTTTCTGTGAAAATGCATTTTTTTTCCATCTTAGGAAAGAAAACAAAACAAACTGTACAATATAATGCTTTTATTAACATTTTCCAAACAAAGTCTTCCACAGTATAAAGATAGAACTGCACTAAAATAGTACTAATTCAAGTAAAATTAAATGTTTCCCAAAGTCTAAGTGGGAGTTTGAGTAATTGAAAGAACTAGTCCCCACATAGGTTGCATATTCATTGCAATATGCATTAAATCTCTTAAACTCTCATCCTCCACAATATTAATCTGCCGGTAGACTGTGGCTATCCGTTTTCCTACAACAATCTTGAAGCTGTGTTCATGATTCATGTCAGGGCATCAATGCCAGTATCAGCGCTTGCAAACAAAAATGTCTCATTCTGCATTTTGGTGATAGTTAAGACTTGACGTGCTTCTGTGGTAATTAAAATGCACCTTACATAGTCTGAAAAATACATCAGCATTAAAAGGCCCTTTCTCCATTTTTTCACGGAAGTGCTGTTTTGTGTGTGTGTGTGCAGAGATTCTTTTATTTAGTTTTTTGTACATTGCAATTACATTATGGGCCCTCTAGTGCGCAAAGCACAGTGTGCAGTGTCTTATCCAGTTTTCGTTAGAGCACAAAGCGCAAGTGGGTGTGGGTGTGGGTGGGAGTGTTCTCGCAACAGTGGGTGTAGGCTCGCAGTTGGTGTATTGTATGTAAATGAAGTGCCGCAAAGTGCAATTTGCTTTTGCTAATGAAATAGGTCATTGTTTTAAGAAATTTAGTATTAAGAAAATACTAAAACTTCATGTCCAAATTAAGCCATTAGTTGAACCAGTAGTTTGCCATGTCAGGCCACTCAAACAAACAATGATTTGATACGCTATAGTGTCCAGTGTTTACACTCTTCAGGAAGTGAACTAACAAATAGTGTTCTTATAGTTGTCTCTACTGTAAACTGGGATTCGAGAGAGTATTTTAACAAATTATACACTTCTATAAATACATTATAACACACACATACATAATATGTGCAGGGGCGGGGCCAGAAGGGTGGCAAGATGGCACACACAGTGTTCCGCATCAATAGACCCCCCCCGCAGACAAACTTACTGGATGCCACCCCTTACTCAACTCTTTCCAAAAAATCCTGCCACTGAATATGTGTAAGTATTGCTTTATCCTCCGACCAGCCCCTATTCAAAGGCCACTGAAAGGTCAAGGGTCAGTTTGTTACCAGGGTTAGATTAAGCTTCTAACATTAGGACAGTCATGCAGTGCATGCTGTGGTAGTGGATAGACCTCAAAAGAAAATCATACTGAAGCTAATGCCTCAGAGTGTGAATCATACACAATTATTTTCTTAAAGTGAATGCCTTGTTAAATTGTATGAAGAATGAAAATGACGTTTTAGACACAGGAAGTTGTGCCTATTCTTTGTGTTAGACGCTCATTGGTCAAACAAAAAGTTCTGTCCCGAACTCACGCCATTGTTAGAGACACATACGCACTTCTAAACAGAAATAGCTCTAGCTAGTGTACAATGCTGAAAGAGCAGGATTAAGATTTATATACTTTCCAGTTCAAAGGTCATATTTTCTACACCTCAAGACTGTGTGTGTGTGTGTGTTTTGGACAAGTTTTATGGTAATACCATGGTATTTGTTGTCAGATAATAGAACCTCATTCATGAAACGTGAACAAAATTATTTGTGTAAGTTCAATTAAATGCAACAATATCCATATAAATGGTTTTGCACAGAAACTCATCCTGCTTATTTTTCATGAATGAGGCCCATATTGTGCAGGCCAGTACTGACAACACTGAGTGTTCTTTGTTTTTCATTCACTGTTCTGCTTGTATTCCTCCCTCTTTGACAGCAAAACACACTAACTACACATTTAGTAAAAAATTAAAGACGAAATAATGTCTCTTAGAATATTATCTTTCCTGTGACTGACAGGTTTAACTCAATGTTCAGATTCAGAGAAAACAGAGTGTGAAAACTGCAGTAATCACAGAGTACAAAAATCCCAGTAAAACCAAACAAACAAGTTGAATTTTTGGCGTAGTTATTGCATTTTGCCTTAGGGTGTTTAGGGCAGTTCTGTTCATGAGAGCCCACACAAAGGTTTGACCCCCATTCATCCTACGCCTGTTCTCTCCCTCAATCTCTTTCCTGCATGGGAATGTTGCCACCCTTCTCCGATGTCAGGCTGGAGCTAATTTTAGCAGGACAGCTGAATGTGAGGGGTCATAATGCTGAATAAATACAGTGGCCAATTGGTCAGGCAGTTGTCGTGGTCTGAGCCAGATCTTTTCTTCTTTCCCCATCTCTTTCTCTTCACCACGCTTCAAGGGTGCCTCCATTTAGCCTGTTCTACTTTCAGCAAGAGAAAGAGGTAAGAAAAATGAAATAATATTCATACACTTGCATCTTATTACCAACTAAATAAATACATTGAATTATTTTGATGTGAGAAACATAATAAAACAAGCACAGTGTAGGAAACTGGTTGCCAAGGATGATGGTCAATCATACAGGTCATTAGACAAAAATGTATGATTCTGTGACTGACCAGTCAGAATCAAGTGTTCCAGAGACTGTGTAATAATGTTTGATAGTGGTCAGAAGTCACTCATTACAAATCCATGACTAATTATAATCAATATTTTTTGTGTGTGTAAAAGCTATGAAACATTTACACGAATATATATAAAAGCAAAAAGCCAGCTGCAAAAGCAGTAGCTCTGTTGTGGGTTTTATCAATGCAAATTATTTATAGCTTTAAGAAAAGATGGAGGAATCTAGAGTTTTCCTTTTGAAGGCTGATGAAGTTATGTGTTATGCTCTACAAAAGGCGTCTGATAGCTATACTGCACCTACATTCACAGGAAATGCAGCATTAGGCCTATTTCACACACTTATTTTAAATGTATTGTGGCACCCATATTAATAGGCAACAGCGTTCACACTGCCCACTTAAGCAGAGCTGAGCTGCTTAGAAGCAGAAACACGTGTAAGCAAATGTTTGGCGCTGAGCCTATTTTTGCCTGAACTCAGCAAAAAATGCATTAAAAAAATTTTTTTTTAAAAGTATAAGCACAGTCTTTTGCAATATTGGTTTTAATGAATCAACACAAAGTTCTGGAGGGAACATCTTACCTATAGTTTGAAATAAAAATGTCTGTTGTGCCACACAAAAAACACTTTGTATTCAGTAAATCTAACTGAATTCAAACGATTTTAGCAGTTTATACAGTTTGGGGGTTTGGGAAAAGTTCTGTTTAGGTTCATTACTATAGGGATGTAAATGTGGTCCACCTCCTCATGTAAATTTCACGGAAAGTGAAAATGGAACAATAAATCTTGACAACCATTTTATAATATATGGTCATTATTATAAGAAATACTTAAAGGGATAGTTCACCCAAAAATGAAAATTCTCTCATCATTTACTCACCTTCATGCCATCCCAGATGTGTATGACTTTCTTCTGCTGAACACAAATAAAGATTTTTAGAAGAATATCTCAGCTCTGTAGGTCCTCACAATGCAAGTGAATGGTGACCAGAACTTTCAAGCTCCAAAAAAATTGTATAAAGGCAGCATAGAAGTAATCCATAAAACTCCAGTGGTTAAATCCCACGACTTCAGAAGCGATATAATAGGTGTGGATGAGAAACAGATCAATATTTATGTCTTTTTTTTTTTTTACCATAAATTTCACTTTCACATTTTTTCACATTCTGAAAGTAAAAGTGGAGATTTATAGTAAAAAAGGATTTAAATATTGATCTGTTTCTCACCCAAAGTGACTGCATCGCTTCCAAAGATATGGATTAAACCACTGGAGTCTGATTTTTGGAGCTTCAAAGTTCAGGTCACCATTCACTTGCATTGTATGGACCTACAGAGCTGAGATATTCTTCTGAAAATCTTTGTTTGTGTTCAGCAGGAGTAAATGATGAGAGAATTAATTTTTTTTTTTTTTTTTTTTTTTTTGGATGAACTAATTTAATGTTGTAACCCAGAAATCACTTTATTTTTTTTAAACAGTAGCAGCTCACAGTAGAAACGCCATCAGCGTGAAAGCACAATGCAAGCCTTTTGTTTGCACCTTTTATTATGAAGTCTGATATAAGAAATACATTAAGAAAGAGGTTTCCCTCTGGTCTGACAACAGATTTGAAAGCTTCTCATAAATGGTCAAATTAGGAAGTGGAGGCTGATATAAGATCTAATTTTGCAGGAAAAAAAATCTAATGCTTTATTGCACCAATGTAGAGAGATGTCAGGTATTTGTATATTAGTAGTTGGCATGTTATGAATTTTTTTATTTGTATTTAATTGAGGGGGGGTTGCATAATATTAAAGTACTAATATTATGCAATCCGTCCTTAAGAAAGAGCAGCAAAGCAAAACCGATGCAGCTGGCAGTCACCAGTTTATATATAGTCTGAACTAGGGGAGGGGGGACAGGGGGTTGCAGGAAAAGAGCTTGGCCCACATACTTTAGATAAAGGTCAACAATGACAGTACTTCAGCAACAAATGGCATAGGCATCCAACTTACAGTATAACTCTTTAGAGAGAGGGAGAACGAGAGAGAGCAAGTGGCAGTCATTATGGGGAGATAAAAGAGAAAGAAAGATGAAGAGGAGTAAGGGAGGGGCATGTAATCTAGTTCCCTTTACAACAACACAGAAAACAGAAGTTCTCTAAAAAAGATAATTATATAAGCTTTTAAGGCATATGAGTCTGATGATGGTTGACAGATTTTGAAATAGTGCCTTATGGTTGACAAAATTCCATTCTGTATTTAGAAAGATGTTCTCTAAAAAAAACTTCCTCATTTCACTATCTCTTGTGACATTTTGCAGATGCTTATCCAAAACAAAGAACAAAATCTCCTGTAACAACCAAGGGCTAAATGTCCAGTAAAAGAGCACAATGCTAAAAGAGCAGGATTATATTTTATACTGTCATATTCATAAATCATATCTTTTACATCTCGAGACTGAAGAGCAAGCCCAGACACTTATAAAAAAGTACCAAAGTATTTTCAGGAATTGTCATTGGGCATTCACCATGGTGAAACTATGTTTTTTGGTAACACAGAATGAATAGAATAGTCATTTTACAATATGGTATATGGCAAAATACCATGATGTTGACATCTGATACGATGACTGTAACATGGTACTGCATCATTGACATACACAGTTGAATGCATAAGTTTGCATCCCCATTGCAGAATCTGCAAGATGTTTACCTTTTTTTTTATATATATATATATATATATATATATATATATCATAGGGATTATTAAAATTCAGATATTCACAAATTTTCCAGACTTATATATTTTTTACAAACAATCTTATCTTCTGGTGAAATCTAAACCATCCAGTCATATCGCCCACTCTTATCTGTACTTTAATTTGATAACCACCCATTTTGAACCTGATTCCTCTCCCCCTCTTTCAGTCAAGATGCCTCATGCTTATCCATTCCTGGCCCCTGAGCAGAAGAAGGAGCTGAGTGATATCGCTCAGAGGATTGTTGCTCCCGGCAAAGGAATTCTTGCAGCTGATGAATCCACAGGTACAAACACTTAGACACGCACATAAACTGGAGCGTTAACAACACGTTAGTGCTCAATTTGCTTACAAAAGTTAACCAAAACAATGAAAGTTCTGTAATTTACTCAGCCTTATGTCGTACCAAATTCAAATGTTGTTAATTTTTTAACTGTGGAAGACAAATCGAGTCTCTTTTCCATGCAATGGCAATTCATAGTGACCAAGCTCCAAAATAAATAAATATGTAAATATCATAAAAGTGGTAAAAATAACAGAGGGAAAGATTTTCAGTTAATATTGACTAAAATGTTGGCCTTTTGCTCATTCTTCTGAAATTCTTTTTGAATTCCACAGAATAAAACATTACATTTTGTTTGGAATGACATTAGGGTGAGTAAATAATGAAAATTTTCATTTGTGGGTGAATTATGTACAATTTTAAAAAGAAAAAAAGAAAACAGTTCTCTTTGTCTTCTGGCTCTTACAAAAATCTAGAGTTCTGGCAAACTAGCCACAAATTTGCCACACATTATTTTCACATGCAAATGAGCTTGAGATTCACGCAAATGTTTGCCGGAAGTTTGCAGCTCTTCACCGATAGTGGTGAACATTTGCAGCAAACATTTGGCAACAATGAACAGTTTGCTGCAAGTTTGCCACAAAGCTCATTTGCATGTGAAAATAATCAGTGGCGAATTTGCGGCAAGTTTGAGGCAAATTTGCCACGGACTCTCGATTTTTTTTTTTTTTAAGGGGGATTACCTTTCGATATGTCTACCATCCCTGACATTCTTTTTCTCCTCTCATTATTCTGCCCCTGCCACTTCCCATGATCACTCTAGGTAGCGTGGCTAAGCGCTTCCAAAGCATCAATGCTGAAAACACAGAGGAGAACAGAAGGCTGTACCGCCAGTTACTGTTCACGGCTGATGACCGCATCAAGCCCTGCATTGGTGGAGTCATCCTTTTCCATGAAACGCTCTATCAAAATACAGATGATGGCAAGCCTTTCTCACAGCTCATTAAAGAGAGAGGCATGGTGGTAGGAATCAAGGTGGACAAGGGTGTAGTACCACTGGCTGGCACCAACGGAGAGACAACCACACAGGGTATGTGCTGCTGGATTGCTGGACCTTTCTCTCTCTCATTTTAATGATAGTGCTTGCAAGACTGTATTGATATTCCTCAAACATTAGGGTTAGGGTTTTTTCTAATCCCTAACCCTAAATTTCTGCAGTTAATTCAGATTGAACATACAGACTCCATTCCAACTTTTCTAATGATTTTTGATCATTTCACCCTTACGTGTACTTATAAACATTATACTTAAAGAAATGTAAGATCAAAGTTTACACTGACTTACACTGATATAATGTTACGTTTTCAACATGTAAACATCAGTGATGACGTCAGTGTAATATTTGCATATTTAATTGTGATTAGTCAACACAATTAAACGGTCACAACACACATAGGTCACTCAGTGTCATGTCAGTTGCAAAGTGTCTTTATACAGCA
The DNA here is from genome assembly GCF_019703515.2 of Myxocyprinus asiaticus. Classification (NCBI taxonomy): domain Eukaryota; kingdom Metazoa; phylum Chordata; class Actinopteri; order Cypriniformes; family Catostomidae; genus Myxocyprinus; species Myxocyprinus asiaticus. The sequence goes on from NC_059375.1 coordinate 13,150,324, forward strand.
ATTCATTTACATAGAATTAAAGCCTAAAACCAAATCTTTCCTAAAAGCACTACTATTTTGTTGCTTTGCACTCACTGGTATTTCCTTCAGGAAATGCATATACCACAAATGTTAACACATTATTAATTTATCTCTCTCTCGCCCCCTTCAGGTCTGGATGGGCTGTACGAACGTTGTGCTCAGTATAAAAAAGATGGTGCTGACTTTGCTAAGTGGCGTTGTGTGTTAAAGATCACTCCCACAACCCCGTCCCACCTTGCCATTATCGAGAATGCCAATGTGCTTGCCCGCTATGCCAGCATCTGCCAGATGGTGAGATACTCTACAAAACAGACCAACCGGCCACTAACTGAAAGCATTAACATGCATCTTTAACTCACACACTTTAGGAACATGTTTATATTCATTGCTACATATTTTAAAAATCGACTAGTCGTGGGTTGCCTGAATGACTGGTTGCCTGACCGCAATCAGATTCATTTCATAGAGGGTGTTTACATAAGACTTGTTCAGACTCGTACAGCTAAACAGAGAGTAACAGAATTTTTTTTTATGTTAGACTATTTTAACTTAATCAGCATTTTAAAGAGACAACTCTTATGGCAGGACTCTGGTGTTCTACAACAGTGGTGTTATAAAGGGGATGAATTTATACGTGCAACTTGTCAAAGAGGGTTTACCATGCAAATTGTCTAACAGTGAAAATACAATGTGCTTATTACAGTAATGATGCAAAGAAATATAAATGAATAAATAATCAAAATCTCTAATTGTTGTTTACCCCAACAGCATGGTATTGTACCAATTGTGGAGCCTGAGATCCTGCCTGATGGTGACCACGATCTGAAGAGATGCCAGTATGTGACTGAGAAGGTTCTGGCAGCTGTGTACAAGGCTCTATCAGACCACCACGTCTACCTGGAGGGAACCCTGCTAAAACCCAACATGGTGACTGCAGGTCACTCTTGCTCCCACAAATACTCCCCTCAGGAAATTGCCATGGCAACAGTCACCGCCCTGCGCCGCACTGTTCCCCCTGCTGTTCCTGGTGAGTGAAATACACTCACAAACACACACTGACACCCTTAAAGCACCCATGAACTGGTTTGATAACCTCCTATTGAAGCATGAAATTTAGGGCGAGACATAGGGAAGGCTTTGCAAACCCCCCCTCCCCAATCCCATGAAGCATTGCAAATGACGTAATAACAATTAAAAATGCTAGAAAATTAAAATAAATATTGATTGAAAGTTGTAAATTATAATTACAGAAACAACATTTCAAGTTTGTTGCCAAATATTTCGAAATATTTAGCAAGTATATTAGCAGCCTAAGAGTGTAGGGAGACCGACTCGATTGCATCATTCACAGTACGTCACGTAAGTGGGCGGTCGCTACAGAGCTTGTTTGGCATGCTTTGTTGGTTGCGATTCTCTGATTGGTGGATTGTTCAGTATCATGGGTAGTTCTTCACCAGGAATTCCCCTATTAAACACGATTTCTAAAAAATTAAGTTGAAATAATGTGGACTGATGGTTTCAACATAAGCATAGACCGGTGATTAGCAACCTCTGAGCTATCGTTAAAAATGTATTTGCCTATGGAATGATTAATGGGATTTTTACCACCTGACTGTCGCATTCTATATCTCCACATATACACATGTCTGGGCACTCCTCAAAGTCTTTTTAACAAGTCTGTTCACTGGCGGTCATTTTTGGAACGCTCTAGGGAAGCTATTTCAAGTCCTGAAAGTGCAGCTCCTGTCTACTTGAATAGGGGAACACTGAAATCTCAAAAACTGTTGGCCAAGATTACGATCAAGAACATATTTCAAATCAGCAGTAAAATCTGAACACTGGAATCATAAAATGAACTTCTTTACCTCAGATTACGCTAAAAAGCGCAATTTTCCTGGCTTGTATAGCTAATGTGCATGCGCATTCTCAAGTTAATAAGGTGATTGGCTCGTTTACCTGTTAGGCGGGACTTTCTGTCTACATTCGTTGACCATTGGGCATTCCAATTTCTCCCATTAATTTTAACAGAAGTGGTCTATGAAGGTAAATCTGTTGCAAAACTCGAGAGCTTGTACATTTGAATTTGAGAACTTGTACAATAAATATTTGTACTTGTAAGTTGAAATTTAAACCCAAAGCCCCGATGTAAAAACTTGTAAAATAAAAATCTGAAGCTGAATGCTGCAATCTGCACGCACAGACAATAATCCAAAACCTGTGTTTTGAATTCAAAGTTGCAGACAAATAGTCACAAATGTGTAAAATTACATTCATATAAATACAACGACAGACACAAACTTGTATTACATAGGCTATTTACTTTTGTACTTTAATTCACTTTCGCAGTACAACAACAAATCAGCAGTTTCAACCTTTGAAATCTGCCACTTAAACTTCAAATCTTCGCGCCTTGACATTTGCATCAACTTTTGCAGAAAAACCTGTAGCAAAACTCACTTGTGCACTTGTAAATCAAGATGTGAGAGAACAGACTACTAGAGGTGCTGGGCAGGGGCAGGGCCAATGAAGTTGGACCAATCACAAGAGCTGGAACGACTGATGCCTGACCAAGCAAAATAAATCATCTTAGAATGAGATGATGTCACGCAACAGCGCCAGTGCCATTTTTGTAAGCAAAACAAGTCCAGCGGTGGCAATGGCTGGCTGATGCAGTGGCAGAATAAGGTAAATAACTTGACAATTAAATGATTAAGAGTGAATTTATCATGTAACAAATCAAATGAGACGATTTGATCACGATCAACACAGAATTCTGCGCCGACAGACCGTACATGTAATGTCTAAGGATGGCAATGAGAGAATTCTCTGAAGAAATGTTTCTGCAGGATGTTTGCATTCAGTAAAACTACATGGGATGCGACAATCCAGCCAGCTGCCATATGCAACAAGTTCCGTATTTCCATTAAAGCATGAAATAGAGGTTAAATACCGGTTGGGTATAAGAGTGAAGTAAGAATCTCAATTATCACCAGAGAACTGTTTCAACAAATAAAATACTGTGAATTATTGTTAACACCAGAGATATGATAGCTGGCAAATCCTTAAATTGTCACAGTGCAGCGTTATGCTATATTACAGTCATTTTCTGACATTTATTTATCTTCTGTATTGTTTAAATATTTTAAGTGTAAAACACACAACAACTTGAGTGTTATTCTTTCCAAACAATTCTCCTCTTTTTCACATGAATGGATAACTATATTAATCATGCTTATTAAGATATATAAATGCCTGACCACAATGACTTGCTTTTAACCATGATTATCTGAGATTACCACAGTCATGTGCACTTTAATTTAAATCACATATTGACATCTAAATAAGGGAATTAAGCGAATACTAAAAACACCAGAAAATGCACATTTTATATCTCTAATTCAGGTGCAGTGGGAAAATAGATTAATTATTACTTGCACAGAATTCTATATAAAGTAGATAGCCATCAAGCAAGTACTATGATCCATTTTGATTGGTCCAGTATCGATTGTTATAGCTCTTGTGATTGGTCCAACTTCATTGGCCCCGCCCAGCACTGGTAGTCTTTTCTCTCGCATCTTGATTTACAAGTGAACAAGTGAGTTTTGCTACAGGTTTTCACAAAAGTCAAGACGGGAAGATTTGAAGTTGCAGTGGCAGATTTGAGAGGTTGTAACTGCCAATTTATGGTTGTACTGCGAAAGTGAATTAAAGTACAAAAATAAATACTTTTTGTGGCGGTGGCGTAGTGGGCTAAAGCACATAACTGGTAATCAGAAAGTTGCTGGTTCGATCCCCACAGCCACCACCATTGTGTCCTTGAGTAAGGCACTTAACTCCAGGGGCATTGTCCCTGTAATAAATACACTGTAAGTCGCTTTGGATAAAAGCCTCTGCCAAATGCGTAAATGTAAATATGTAATACAAGATTGTGTCTATCGTTGTATTTCTATGAATGTAATTTTACATATTTGTGACTATTTGTCTGCAACTTTGAATTCAAAACACAGGTTTAGGATTATTGTCTGTGCATGCAGATTGCAGCATTCAACTTCAGATTTTTATTTTACAAGTTTTCACATCAGGGCTGTGAGTGTAAATTTCATGTTACAAGAACAAATATTTATTGTAAAAGTTCTCAATTTCAAATCTACAAGCTCTTGAGTTTTGCAACAGATTTACCTTCATAGTGGCCCATCTTTGCTAAATAGTCTCTGGTTCTTAATATGACTGTAGAGCCTAATTCACGAAACACAACCAGAATGAATTTCTGTGTAAATGGTTTGTAAAATGGTTTGTAAAACCAATTACCGGTAAATTGTCACATGATGCAGTACATATTAAGAAATACATATTCTTATTTATAAAGGCATCATATTTCAATAGAATGATCTACAACTCAACCCTCTACCATCTTCTCCCCATAGGCATCACCTTCCTGTCCGGTGGCCAGAGTGAGGAGGAGGCCACAATCAACCTGAATGCCATGAACCAATGTCCCCTACACAAACCCTGGGCTCTCACCTTCTCTTATGGCCGTGCCCTGCAGGCCTCCGCGCTGAAAGCCTGGGGGGGCAAGAAGGAGAATGGCAAGGCCTGCCAGGAGGAATTTGTCAAGAGAGCCGTGGTACGTAAAAACATTCTAAGCAGAGCCAATGCAAAGTTTAATTAGATTACAGGTTGCCAAAAAAAACATCTATTATGACCATCTCTGTACAATACATGAATATGGGACAACACCCCCTTCATCTATGGCACAGCATGTCATACTGGCCTAAGCATGAATAAAGCTGCCTTCAGATATCCTTCCAGAAACAGACAATACATGCAAAAGTTTTTAACATCCAGCCCATTGTTCCCATTTTTTGTGATTTTATGTCTTGATTTCTTCTGCAGAACAACAGTGCAGCAGCCATTGGTAAATATGTCTCCTCTGGAGACACAGGAGCTGCCGGAGGAGAGTCTCTGTTTGTGGCCAACCATGCTTATTAAAGATGCACACCTAGATTCCCCACTGGCTCTCACACCGCATTTCCCTCATCTGTCTGTGCCCTCGTGTACACCAAGGCACTATTTGTGCCATGAGAGAGAAAGTACAAAGCTCAAAACCCTTGTAGTTTGGATTTGTTTTTTGTTGTTGTTTTTTTCACGTGATATGATATTTCATTTATCAGATAGAAAAATAAAGGACTCAAACAACACATGGTGTTTGATTTCCTTGAAGCTAAATTTGATGGAAACTTGAACTAACAACCATGAATGAAAAAAATATACACTCACTTAGCACTTTATTAGGAACACCCATACACCTACTTATTCATGCGATTATCTAATCAGCCTATCATTTGGCTGCAGTCCATAAAATCATGCAGATACGGGTCAGGAGCTTTAGTTACTATTCTCATCAACCATCAGAAAATGTGATCTTGGTGATTTCGACCATGGCATGATTGTTGTGCCAGTATGGTTTGAGTATTTCTGTAACTGCTGATCTCCAGGGATTTTCACACACAACAGTCTCTAGAGTTTACTCAGAATGGTGCCAAAAACAAAAAGCATCCAGTAAGTGGCAGTTCTGCGGACAAAAGCATGTTGATGAGAGAGGTCAACAGAGAATGGTCAGACTGGTTCGAGCTGACAGAAAGGCTAGGGTTGCCAACTTTCTACCAGCCAAATACAGGATATTCCATCTTTAAATACGGAACACTTTTTTTCCAGTGGGGTTCCAGCATGAGATGCTGCACAAATGTTAAAGAGGTCCACCTAAAGCTAGTTTACAAAGAAAACAATTGAAAAACAGGGCAAACGAACACAAAAACGCATTCGGTGTGACTGTGTGAACAGCCAGTAATATGCCTAAAATGAAAACCGCTTTAATAAAACATCCAGGAGAAAACTAATTTCTATCAGTCTTCACTTTTAATAAGCATGACTTTTTGTCAAAAGAACTAAGCTGCAATCAATAGAGAAAGACAGTATTTTTCTGTGAAGCATTTTCTTCCCAATAATTAACTTAAGCCTTTTCCATTTTTAAAGCTCAAAGAGAACTGGCTTCCTGTTAAAATTTTGGGTCATCAGTTTGTAGACAGAAGGCTATATGACTAATGTGTCAAAAATAGTATATTATATTCAGTATAATAAAAATAGTATGTTTTTATCACAAAAAAAAAAAAAAAAATGTCTCAGTGCAAGTCCTAGTAGTAACCATGTATTATAATGGATTTTATGGGAGTGAAAACGCTTAACATGAAATAGCGTATTTCTCCTTGGATTACAGTGTCGTGTTTTTTTTTTTTTTTTTTTTTTTTTTGTTTTTGTCAGTAAATAGTGTTTATCACTAGGGAAATGTGAAAAAAAAAAAAAAAAAGTGTTTTTACTAAACCTGTACAGTATTGTAGCATACTTTAAAGCTGAGTCATTTAGCTGGATCTCTCTTCCAGAACGAGCACTGAAATATGCAAAGTAGCCTAATTACTGGTATTTTTGAAATCACAATGGTGATAAACAATTATCATGCACTCAAATGCTATATTGCTATATATTTTACAAAATTCTCCTGCCTCGACAGAAGACAGAAGACGTGCGCTGGTTTTCATGTATTTTTTCACCGGCCTGTCAAGTGTTATTTTTTCCCTTCAAGTGTTGCATCCATGTAACGCTTAACAGCCAATATCTCACACAACTCACTTGAAAGGAGTGTGATTCAGGTCCATTTTCCTGATTTATGAAACATTCTCAGCAGTTTGGGTGGGAGACACTAAAATACGGGACAGCGTACCGTATGGATTTCATATGGAACGCAACTTTGTTCCCTCAAATACGGGATGGCTGGCAACCCTAACTACGGTAACTCAGAAACCACTCTGTACAATTGTAGTGAGCAGAATAGCATCTCAGAATGCACAACACGTCGAACCTTGAGGCAGATGGGCTACAACAGCAGAAGACCCTGTTGGGAACTTTATTAGGACCATAGTGTTCATAATAAATTGATCAGTGAGTGTATATGCTAATAAAAAGCTAATTTATTAACATTCATTTAAATCTTTTGTGATAGCACCATGAACTGTTTCAGAACAAAAACTGATTTATTTCCTGACTGAAAGCATCAAGGAGGTCTATAATACCTGGAGATAATTAACACTCCCTTTTAGCATTCCCATTCATCTCAATGGTAGTTGCTCAGTTGCCATCTTGCTTCATGGGCACTCATGTGAATGACCACTCTGTTCCTGGGACGCTCCTACTAACGAGTTTAAGTCAAAATTACGGTGTGATGCATGTTTTTTTTTTTTTTTTTTTTTTTTATGTTACTTGCAGAAAAATTAATATTTAGAATACTCACCTTCTTTTGAATGGCAAAGGAGAAAGATGTTTTTTGGCTGCATAATGGTGTAGTTACAACATCTACCAGCAGGGGCTAACTGCTGAAGCTAACCACCTAAACCTTACACTGAGTGGATCCACTCAATTTTAAAATAAATAGTTTTTCTTTTTTCTTAAATCATTTTATTACTGGCTGCTTCCAGTTCTTCAGAATTTTACTGTGCATTGTCACTGTGACACATCCCTTTTCCCATCACCCATGTTAACTCACAGCAGCGTCAGTTTAATGTTAATATGCATGTGAAATGAGGAAGATGAGTGTTGTGAAGAAAACGATAAAATTAGAGTACTGTGAGAATTTGAGTGTGGGAGCTTTTGAGCTAGCTGCGGTGCATGTAAAGCTGCTGTCCGTGTCTGTGCCACTGGATGAATAGGTTATGAATCCAATGCTGGATCCCTCCACATTCTCTGTGACCCAGTTGTGGAATTCAGAGACACGTGAATAGACCTCTGGGAAACCTTCCTTGGCACAAGGTATTCCAAAACTCGTGATCCCTGCCTGGATCCACACAGAACCCTGTTTGCACTGTAATGGACCTCCAGAATCTCCCTGCAGAGGACAGCAGAGAGACAATGAAACAGAAAGAGTACAAAAGATAGAATGAGAGTTACTTCTGTAAGAGAAGACAGGGGCTGAGTTTGAAAAGGCATACTAGCCATACAACTCTTACTACTTCTGCCATGTCTGTCTATGGCAGAAATAGTAAGAGTAGTTGGGTAGTATGCCATTCCAAACTCGGCCAGGGAGTCTGGAACACCAAAGAAGAATTTTTGAATGATCTTTATGAAACTCTTTCCATATAATGACAATTCATTTTGATTGATCATATCAGTCAAGCTTGGAAAAAACATATAAAAGTACTATAATTGTAGACTATATCATTTGTGTGCTATATGCAATTTAAGCCATACAGTCTAGCCTGTGTTTGGGTCCAGGACAGGCTTGCAGGTCCTACGGGGTGCTAAGCATAATGAAAAAGATATTAAAGCACCCTCAAGTGAATAACTGCATCTTCTCTTTAACTACTAGAGCACCCCCATTAAATTCAGAAGCACCCTCAGAGATTTTGATCTGGAACCGGGCCTGGTCCAGGATCCAAAAATGGGACACCATGCTTGGTTATTACACATGTGAGAACAAATTGCAGCCTTTTAGGTTTTAATCAGGACATACACTGGCAGCCAAAAGTATGAAATAATGTACAGATTTTGCACTTATGGAAAGAAATTGGAACTTTTATTCACCAAAGTGGCATTCAACTTATCACAATGTATAGTCAGGACATTAATAACGTGAAAAATTACTATTACAATTTGAAAAAAAAAAATTCACTTACATTACTTCAAAGAGTTCTCATCAAAAAATTCTCCATGTGCAGCAATGACAGCTTTGCAGATCCTTGGCATTCTAGCTGTCAGTTTGTCCAGATACTTCACCCCATGCTTCATGTAGCACTTGCCATAGATGTGGCTGTCTTGTCGGGCACTTCTCACGCATCTTACAGTCTAGCTGATCCCACAAAAGCTCAATGGGGTTAAGATCCAGAACACTCTTTTCCAATTATCTGTTGTCCAATGTCTGTGTTTCTCCCCTTCCTGCTAGAAATGGGGCCTGTCTAGATTTGATCAAATAGTGATGGTGCTGTTTTTTACATCAGTAACGTCCTGACTATATTTGTGATCAGCTGAATGCCACTTTGGTGAATTAAAGTATCAATTTCCTTCCAAAACAGCTAAATCTGTACATTATTCCAGACTTTTGGCCACCAGTGAAAATGTGAGCAAGATGCAAGCTTTGACAAAGGTAAAGCTAACAACTTTTAAGTCAGTCTGTTCCTTACACAAAGCTATTGTACAGCTTCAGAAGACCTGGAATTCAACACACCAGCTGTGTAGACTACTTCCATGGTTCTATTTATCACAAACTTGGTCACAATGTATTGTCATTGTGTGGAAAGTTCAGATGTTTCCTTTTATGTTCCATGGTAAAAATAACAGCATATAGGTTTGGCATGACATGAGGGTGAGTAAATAATTCTCATTTTTGGGTGAACTAGTCATCCTTAGAAATGTTTATCTTTATCTTTCAGAAAGTTTTCTGGATTTTTCTCTCCATTACACTCACCTGGCAGATTCCTTTACCGACTCTACCTGCACATATCATCTGCGATGTAATTATAACATTTTCTATTGCCTTGTATTGGCAGGTACATTGTCTGTTGCCCACAACTGGGATTTCCACTTCCTGAAGAGCCTGAGGGGCCGGCAAAGCCTCTGTCACAGAGAGAGACAATGAGTAAGTGAGTGTGACTGGCTAAGTTAAGCCATATTAGGAAAAAACTGCAAGACTCATTCCACCCTCACACATACTAATAATGCATATAAGTAATAAGTCATCTCTTGGCTTATGTGCCCACAACTGGGTAAGTTGCATTGTTCGAATGAAATGTTCACACAAAGAGGAAATAAGTTAGGTCTCAAAATTGGAATCCTCAACTACAGTCGTAGGAAATGAAATGGTCCAGTCAATGTAGTGACTCTCTCAAAAACACATCCAGGTCACATTTCACTGCAATATCAAATGAAGAAAAAAAAGGATTTATATTTTAACTCAAATTAAATTAAAAGCAGTCCAAAAAATGACAGCACTATTTATTTGCCTTACAGTTGTAAGAACTGAGGAGGTATACTACTATATATTGTCATGAAAATACATTTATATGGTGCTAAAAATCATTTTTTTAAAGTAAAATTTCGTACTTTCTGTAGAAGTATCAACAATAAGGAAGCGGAAAGCAGGGTGGCAGTCCAGGTAAATCAAGCTTTAATGGTTTCCTAGTCTAAAAAACAGTCTTTGGCTTTTCAGCTTCACAGCAGTGCATTTACTCTTAAGAATCACAACAAGGTATCTTCTCTAGCTTTAGTCATAAGAGACAACATAAAATTGTAAATAATTTAGGTTAACAGCTTTGCAGCGTTTAGCTTCACAATCTAGCAGGTCTGTGTGACTGGGACTCTCTCTGTCTCACTGGTGTTCTCAGCGGCCTTTTCAAGCCCATCTCTGTCATCACTGTAACGAGAAACAGGTGTTACGCATCACTAATCACCAGGTGATGGCCTTTACCGCTTCCTCTCCCCAGTGACAGACACACGACCACGTCCCGCTCCACATACCCCCACCGCCCGACTCAGGCCTGGGCAACGTCCAGCCTGCCAACTCCCCCCCCCCCCCCCCATTCCTGGAGAGGAAATCAGCCACAACCATCTTAAATTTGAAGGGCTGAAGTGCCAAGTACCAACGAGTGATCCACACATTGGTATCCTTCATGCGGTGGAGCCACTGAAGCAGGGTGTGATCCGAGTGGAGGATGAAGGCCCGCACCAGCAGGTAGTAGCGGAGGGTTAGGACTGCCCACTTGATGGCAAGACACTCTTTCTCGATGGTGCTGTTCTTAGTCTCTCTCAAAGAGAGCTTACGACTAATGTACAGCACAGGGCACTCCACACCCTCCACCTCCTGCGAGAGCACAGCCCCCAACCCCCTCTCTGATGCATCTCTCTGTAAAATAAAGGGAAGAGAGAAGTTAGGTGCATGTAAGAGCGGCCCACCACAGAGTGCAGATTTCACTCTCGTGAAAGCCTGTTGGCATGCCTCTGTCCACTGGACCAGATCTGGTGCCCCCTTTTTAGTGAGATCAGTCAAGGGGCTGGTGACTTCAGAAAAAATGGGAACAAACCTTCTGTAATATCCAGCCAGCCCCATGAACTGTCTCACCTCCTTTTTGGACTTGGGACATGGGCAGGCCGCTATCGCTGCTTATCAATTTGGGGACGTACCTGCCCATGACCCAAATGGAAGCCCAGATTCCACTCACCCAATTGCGCACTTTTTCGGGTTTTCCGTGAGCCCCGCCAGCCTCAGCGACCTCAGGATGGCTCTCAGATACTGCATATACCTCTGCCAATCATTACTTTATATAATGGTATAATCTAAGTAGGCAGCGGCATACGCAGCGTGTGGCCAGTGGATCTTATCCATGAGGTGCTGGAATGTGGTGGGAGCCCCGAACAAACCAAATGGAAGAGTGACGAATTGGTGTAATCCGAACGGCATGGAAAAGGCCATTTTTTTCTCGGGAAAATGGAGTTAAGGGATCTGCCAATATCCCTTAGTTAAATCCAGTGTCAAATAAAATTGAGCCGCACCCAACCGATCAAGCAGTTCGTCAATTCGGGTCATTGGGTACGCGTCAAATTTAGACACCGCATTGAATTTCTGGTAATCAACATAGAACTGGACTGACCCGTCACTCTTAGGTACAAGAACAACCGGGCTCGCCCAATCGCTTCTATTACCCCCATCTCAAGCATTGCCTCTATTTCGTCACGAATCACCTTTTTCTTGTGTTCAGGTACACGGTATGGCCGACTACGCACTACCACTCCCGGTGGGATCTTGATATGGTGTTGTATGTTCTCTCCTCTCCGACCGGGGAGAGAACACATCTGCAAATTCTTTTTGCAACCTGGCTAACTCTGTGAGTTGGGACGGTGAGAGGTGGACTCCACAAGGGACTGGGATGAATGGATCAGCTTTGAACTTCACCTCTGATGAAGAGCTCTGCCCTCTCCGGAAGTACCATCGCCATGGACATGGGGACCACCTCTCTCCACAATTTAAGGAGGTTGAGGTGGTAAATTTGACGTGCCCCGCCTCTATCTGTTCGTTTAAATTCATAATCGAGATCCCCGACTCGCTGTGTAACCTCAAAGGGTCCTTGCCACTTGGTGAGTAATTTCGAGCTCGATGTAGGGAGTAATACAAGTACTTTGTCTCCCGGTGCAAATTCCGGTAGCTGGGCACCCCTGTTATACAGCCGGCTTTGTGTCTCTTGAGCTTGGAGCAAATTCTATTGTGACAACCGACCCAGTGTGTGTAGCTTTGCTCGAAGATCAAGGACGTATTGAATTTCATTTTTGCTCTGGGAAGGTCCTTCCTCCCACACCTCCCATATGACATCAAGCACCCCGTGGGGCCAGCGTCCATGCAGGAGCTCAAAGGGGGAAAACCCCAAGGAGGCTTGTGGGACCTCCCTGACTGAAAATAATAGGGATTGTACCAATTCCTAGCGTCCTCGTGTAAGAACTTACGAATCATATTTTTTAGGGTTTGATTGAATCATTCCACCAGCCCGTCAGTTTGCGAGTGATAAACGCTGGTGCAAATCGATTTAATCGAGGACTAATACAAACCGATACCCGCGTGCTGACCGTTCTAAGGACCCGAAAAGGTCCATACCAATTCTTACGAAGGGGACCTCGATTAACGGTAATGGGCGCAATGGCACTCTTGGGGTGGCCGGTGGATTCACCAGCTGACATTCATGGCATGCCGCACACCATCTGCGTACATCCCCGTGAATGCCCGGCCAATAAAAGCGGGCCATTAAGCAGTGTAGTGTTCTTTCTTGCCCTAAGTGACCCGCCATAGGATTGTAGTGAGCCGCCTGGAAAAGTGTTTCCCGATGGCTCCTTGGGACTAATAACTGGGTTGTATTTTCATTAGTTTGAGTGTCCTGCGTCACTCGATACAACAGGTCCCTAATAATTGAAAAATACGGATATGTGAGGGCGACGTCAGGCTGGAGCTGCTGGCCATCAATTACTCTCACTTGGTCAAAGGTGTGCCTAAGGGTTTCATCATGTGACTGCTGTAGAGGGACGTTCCCCCTCTGGGAATTCCCTAAGGGCAGGAATGTTGGAGGAATTAACCGCGGCCTCCACTCTATGCTTTACCCCCCGAAATTGAATAACGGTAGTCACTACCGGGTATTGTGAACATCCCCATGCACACACCTCACCATCACCTTGTGTTTTGTACCCAAAGCCCCATCCTGAACCAAGCCGTGGTGGATCGAGGTTTGATTACAACCCAAATCCACCAGGGCTTTGTATGTACAGCCCTTAATTTTTGCCGGTATCCTGTACGTCCCTGCTTGACCGGGGGCAGACTGTGGCGTGTTGGGGACCCGAATCCACATCTCCACCTCCATCACTGAACGCCGGTCTTGGACGCGACCTGGCTCCCTGCAACCCCGACAGACTGGCCCAGGCTTCCCGGCAGCAGACACATCAATCTGGGAAAGATGACAGAGACGGGTAAGGGAGAGGGCTGGTGCATATTGCAGCACACGAAGGCGGGGCACCGGTTTGGGTGGAACCACTACCCATTTCTGGGGAGTGGGTATAGGGTGAGAGGGAGGAGAGGAAGGGGCAAGAGGGAGTGAGAGAGAGAGATAGAGAGAGAGAGAACTGGACTGCGGCTCGCCGGGTGATGGCCCTTACCGCTTCGTCTCTCCCCAGTGACAGACACGCAACCACGTCCCGCTCCACACTTTCTTATGATTTGAGAGGAAAATTTACCTGGACATGTTCTTGACCGGTTTTTGCATGATTCACCATAATCTGTGTTCTCACAGGCTGATCACACTGTGAATTTGTCTATAGTTGGTGGAAATTACTTCAGAGAAATCTGCCCTGTGTTTGAATTCACGTACATTCAAAGTATATCCTGCATTTGATCAAGGACGCACTTCTCTGAAGGTAAAAAACTACATTCTTTAAGTATGCAGGTGAGTAGTATGAACACATTCCAGACATACATCAGAGAATGTGGGTATTGTCTCGTGAGTCGTGACCTGCATATATGATGTAGTAACAACAACTGTGAAAATAATCTACTCTGACTTTAACAAGCACAATTGAACCACAAGGAACAATTTTCATGGTACATATAGCACTTACATTTAAAATGAGTAACCCGAATTGCAGTTCTCCACCGGTTTTTACAAATTGAAAGTTTTGAAATTGTTATCTCCTCTCATGTGGCATTATGGGATAGTACAGTGTCAAGTTGTTGTGGATGCAGTAGGTCATCCAGACACAGTGTTGGTCTGTGCTTACCAATATTCGAATCACTGCACCCAGTGTCCAAAGCTGGAAATGTTGAGCGTTTGGGCATGTATGAGCTACAGTTTCCAAGTGAAATTTCCACAGAGTGGCGCTAAAAGCAAGTTGTAAAACAAGCTGTTTGTAGTTGTAAATAATGTAACACAGTAAAGAGGAATTTATGTTTTATAAGCCATATGCCGCAACCCAACTTCCAATCCTAAACTTAACCATCAGTGAAGTAAAAATGTAATCTTACAGTGAAAATGCAACCTCCAAATCATCATTGTTTATGTGAGTGCAATTACTAGTTTCCATGGGACTAGAACCCATGTCTCTGAGGCTCCTGAATCAATTCACAATCAGTAGTACCACAGTGGAATCCAGTTGTACTCATCATTTGCAGCAGTTGATTTATTCTATCATGGAGTTTGCATGTATGGCTGCCATAAATTTAGCTTTTGTCATGATAATCATAGCAAGAGTGTGAACACATAAGGCAATATTTAGTCAAAAATGTGACATTCGTGTAAGTGAAACTTGTTTCTTTATTTCGTTACTACTTAAGTTACTTTTTATGGAAAGTAATGCATTTAATTACTTGTGCCATACTTTTTCTCACCATCAGCTGGCTGAGGCGCTCTACTTTTTTCAGACCAACGTCCAACTCTTGAACCTGTTTTATATGTCATCATATGTGGTTCCCATCGACAATGCCAGTGTCAACTTGAAATGTTTTTCAGAAGTCAGGATAAAATTATGTGGAGAATTCCAACCTAACATGTTCAAGGAATGTGTCTGATATATACATTAATATTTTCACTGAAGTTATCTCAGTGCAGGCTTGTATTGAATTGATAGAGATAGTGTTTCTCAGGTCATCTTAAGCTCATGGTACGAACAGTGTGTACAGCCTTACAGCTGCAGGCACCACTGGGTGATCGCCTACTACTTTAAACATGGATATGGATATAATTTGAATGAAATCATTTTTAATGCCACCAAAATATTATAAAAAAAAAAAAATAAAAAACACTTATTTCACAAATCACTCTGCTTGTTTATTATTTTAAAAAATGTAAATGTAGAATCATTTTTGAAATGAAGACATTTTCTCTTTGCACGCAAACAATGTTGGACATTGCTCGCAGCTGCTGATCCAGGGTCATCTTTTCCACTCTCTAGATACGGACAGTAACACGGAGCAGTTCGGATGCAAACTGATACTAGACCAGTGGTTACGGGCAGATTTAAAACAAAACAGTTCAGATGCACTAGTCGTCACTGTGTATTGAGCAATTATTCCACAGCTTGGCCAGGGGAAGACTTCCCCTTACAAAAATTGAGAGTTCATGGCAAATTTGCCACAAATTTATTTTTTTTAATTTACCACTCATTATTTGCACATGCAAATGAGTTTGTGATTCGCCGCAAATGTTTGCCAGAAGTTTGCAGCTCTCCACCGGTAGTGGTGAACCTGCAGCAAACCATTGGCAACAATGGACAGTTTGCCGCAGGTTTGCTGCAAAGCTCATTTGCATGTAAAAATAATCAATGGCGAATCTGCGGCAAGTTTGCCATAAATTTAGGATTTTTTGTAGGGGTTTCCAGCCTTAATCTATGCTTTATTATACCATGAAAATATGCATTTACACATTGTTTAATGCAGCATGTACCCTTACAAAAAATCTAAACTAGCACTGAAGCATTCAGATGTATATTCCTTTCCCAGCAATATTTAGCTGTTTTTAAAACATATATCTCATGGTGGGCTGAAAGAAAACTTTTTATGTGCTCTGTACATTGCTGAAAAGCATGACTTACTCTCTTAAACAACAATACTCATCAGGCACTACCCACACATACAACAACTCCTCCCCCCACACAGCTTGCACACTTTTACTCCTGATTTCAGCCAATACCGGGAAATTAGAGGTGTAGAAATACAATGTGTTGCTTTTTTTTAAAAGTAACTAAGAAGTGATGGGCTAAAATTAAAAAGTAACATGTAACCTTCAACACTGATTAAGGACATGTATTTGACATAAAGGTATATATTTAAAAACTTTACATAGCTAGTTTTGGACACTCACGGTCTTTGCCAATATTTCCCCAGCCTGAAGCCCAGCAGGTTGTAGCACTGTGAAAGACACTCCCATTAGATGCCAGGCAGACCGGACGAATGTAGTTAGTAAAGGTCACAAGTTGATTCAGTTTCATCAGGGAGATGTCATTATTGTATAATGAGTTGTTGTACTTCGGATGGACAGTGATGGACTGAACACCAACTCTCACTTCCTGTGTATTTGGGTTGGCAGCAGATGTGGTCTGAGTTTCTCTTCCCAAGTACAAGGTCCACCTGCTGGTGTCAGTACTGGTGCAATGGGAGTTAGAAATAAAGATTATGGAAATTTGTCTTTGCAGACAGTGACAAGTGCAGAGGTATAATAACATTCAACAGCTTTTCAGTCTCCATGACTCCATGAATTTTCACAAGGTTCATTAAATTTGGAAATTACAAATTATTTGCTGAAATTGAGCTCGCTCAATGCTTAGATTAAAAACAGTGGTTCTCAACTGGTTTCGCTTCACGACCCAGATTTTACATTGGACATCAAAGTGGCGACCAAACACAGGACCTAAATTTTACAAAAGTTATTTTTTTTTTTTACTAAAATCAAACAGTGAAATTTATTACAATAACGTTGAACTGGATAGTCCCATCAATGTGCAAATGTATTAAGTTTGCAATGTGATTTACCAAGAAACACCCTTTTTTCTCTTTTTCACACTTTTTTATAATTATTAGCTACTATATGACTAAGTCACAGTGAAATTTTGCAACAAAACACTGTAGAGTTTTGATAGCATATACAACTTTTAAGGTCTTGAACAAGAAGCACACTTAAAACGTTGACAAGCCTATTTTGCTATCCTCCTTACTACAGTATGCACAATTATATAAGTTTTGTTTTATTATTTAAATTTAGCATTGTTTTTCACCTGCTGTTTATAATCCTATCAGAACAGCAATTTTTATTTAGTGACCCACCAGTTGAGAACCACTGGTTTAAAACCTCTAAAGATCTCTTCTAAAGGATCAGTTCTAAAGGTTTAGAAATCAAGAACAATTCTGAATAACAAAAAGTCAATAGCCACTTTCACACATGAAACCATTAAATTGCAGCAAAATTGCTGGGCTGCCTTTACTGCTACTGACATGACTTGAACACAGCATTAGAATTCCTTGTAGAAGAAAAGGAAAACTCCCAAACTTTGGTCACTGTCAAAACTTCTTTTATAATACAATGAAATATTAGTTTTTAAATGTTGTGTGCAAAAATGTTTTTAGTCTTCTTTTTTAACATCATTTCAGTGGCACTCGAGAAGGAAGCTTTTTTCCCCACATAATGGTGTAGTTACAGTATCTACCAACAGGGGCTAACTGCTGACCAGGTAAATACTGACCCTTTTGAGAGGACCCACTCAATTTTAAAACTCATTTTTTTATATCATTTTATTTACTTTTATTATTATTATTATTATTTCTTTACTGGTAAATGTACCACATCTGCTATTCACACCTGCAACAGCTTTCTGTCATTTTTCCTTTTTTCCTCCATTAACGCATGGCATTAAATGGCGTTAAAATCTGTGATGTTTTTTGCTGGAAAGGCTTTGGTCCTGTATTTTATAATAAGTGACAGAACTGTTCCTGTAAACTGATGACAAATTACTTCATCCACTCGGATGAAGAGGAATGGATTCTACTTCACAACTTAAATCTGAACAGATTCTAAAAATACTCTGTATAATACATTTACTGATTAAAATGAAAACTGAAAAAACTGTGAATCACACACCATGCGATACACATGAGTTCACTGATATAAACAAACATGGATATATGAGCTGACTGCTATTGTTGTTGCTGCAAATCTGTTCTTAATAGTGAAAGAAATTGGCCAAACACATTTTGGTGTAGTCTACGGTGGAAAGACATAGACTGTGATGCGAGTTGGGGGTTAGTGGTGTAAAAAGTTTAGCTCCACTTTGGGTGCTTGTTCGCCATCTCCATTTCTTCGTGGTACAGTTTCATCCGATTTCAATTTGCTTCTCACCATATGACTTCAGATTTGAGTCATTAAGCATCATACACTAGTCAACTCTAAAATATCAAACATGTCCCTGTTCCTGTTGCTGACAGCATGCTGCACAAGTGTTTGTAGCTTGCTAGCCTGCTTAGCATTGCTTATTCTTATTCTTATACTTTCATCGTTTTATCCTTTGCCATTTTACCATGTGCTTCAGGTTTTATCTCTTTTCTACTGTTTCATCTGTGTGTATTTTACCACACGCACCTGTTTCTCTCATTTTTTTCTTTATTTTTTCTGATTTTTTCTACATGTCTACATCACGCACCTCGACTGAGTGCATTAGTTTTCTCCACTGTGTTTTACACAGATTATTGCATCAATCTCAAACATCTGCTGATTAGGAACCACATCAATTCCAAACCCTCGCCGCTCAAGAACAACAACAAACAATTGCGGTAAGTCATGGCATTCGCTTATGTTATTGCTACCTGCATTACATGCCACATGTTTACTATAGCTTCTTCTGTCAGCAGTGAGGGGTTTACTTGTGATAAATGTAAGGAATTAGTCAAGCTGACAGAGAAGATTAATTTGTTAGAAACACGCATCTGAACTCTAGTGGAAGTCAGTGAGAAAGATCAAATCAAATCAATCACTTTATTGTCACACAGCCATATACACAAGTGCAATGGTGTGTGAAATTCTTGGGTGCAGTTCCGATCAACATAGCAGTCGTGACAGTGATGAGACATATACCAATTTACAATAAACATCAAATTTACACAACACAATTTAAACATCTGATATACACATAATTTCACTCAACAATATACAAATAATAACAGACACTGTACAGTATACAATACGCACTATATAGATACACATTATTCAATAAAAATAAAAAATAAAAATACATAAAAAAGTATATATAGTATATTTAGAATGTACAGTATTGTACTGTATTGACATTCAGGCTGTCAGTTGATAGTCAGTTGTTAAGAGAGAATATAATATAATAATAATATAATTTATGACAGTCCGGTGTGAGATATAAGAGTAAGGGTAATAAAGTGCAGTGCTGATGTATTTGATCGTGGGAGATCAAGAGTTCAGAAGTCTGATTGCTTGGGGGAAGAAGCTATCATGGAGTCGGCTGGTGCGGGTCCTGATGCTGCGATACCGCCTACCTGATGGTAGCAGTGAGAACAGCCCATGGCTCTGGTGGCTTGAGTCTCTGATGATCCTCCGAGCTTTTTTCACACACCGCCTGGTATAGCTGTAGAACCGTGTGAGGATGTGGTGGTTCATTCCAAACTTCCTCAGCCATCTCAGGAAGAAGAGGCGCTGATGAGTTTTCTTCACAACGACTTCAGTCCAGGATCCAGCTGCACAGCGAGCTGTTTAAGCCCAGAGCCTGGAGTTTCTCATCTAGCTTGGAGGGCACTATGGTGTTGAATGCTGAGCTGTAGTCTACAAACAGCATTCTCACATAAGTGTTCTTTTTTTCCAGGTGGGAGAGAGCAGTGTGTAGTCTAGATGCAATGGCATCATCAGTGGAGCGGTTGTTGCGGTAAGCAAACTGCAGTGGGTCAAGAGAGAGAGGCAGCACAGAACAGATGTAATCTCTGAATAGTCTCTCAAAGCATTTGCTGATGATGGGGGTCAGAGCAACAGGACGCCAGTCATTTAAGCAAGTTATTTTTGATTGTTTTGGAACAGGCACAATGGTGGATGTTTTAAAGCATGTGGGGACTACAGACAAAGAGAGGGAAAGGTTGAAAATGTCCGTAAAAACACCAGCCAGCCGGTTCGCGCACGCTGTGATGACGCGGCCCGGAATGCCGTCTGGGCCCGCGGCTTTGCGGATATTCACCCGTCGGAAGGATCGGGTTACATCCGCTACAGAGACGGAGAGTGAACTAACCTCTGTAGCTTCAGCCGCGAGAGCTCTCTCCGCGAGGGTGGTGTTATTTCCCTCTAAACGAGCATATAAAGTATTTAGCTCATCCGGGAGAGCGGCAGCAGTGTTCATGGCGGAGTTTTTATCCCCTTTAAAGTCCGTGATGATGTTAATTCCCTGCCACATGCTTCTAGAGTTAAAAAGTAACTAGGTGTTAAACTGTCCTTCAATCTTGCTTCTGTACTGGCGTTTTGTGGTTCTGATAGTTTTTCGGAGGGCATAACTGGCTTGTTTATGCTCCTCCGCGTTCCCGGAATTAAAAGCGGAGGTCCGCACATTAAGTGCCGTGCGAACATCACTATTAATCCAAGGTTTCTGATTCGGATAGATCCATATTGTTCTGGTCGGAACCACGTCCTCTACACACGTTCTGATGAAACACATTACGCTATCAGCGTAAAGCTCGATGTCGTCATCAGAGGCGGACCGGAACATCTCCCAGTCCGTGTGATTAAAACAGTCTTGTAGCATAGAATCTGATTGGTCCGACCAGCACTGGATCGTTCTGAGGGTGGGTGCTTTCTGTTTCAATTTCTGCCTGTAAGCGGGCAGAAGCAGAATGGAAGAGTGGTCCGATTTGCCAAATGGTGGGCAGGGGAGGGATTTGTAGCCATCCCGGAAGGGAGAGTAGCAATGGTCCAAAACCCGGTCCCCTCGTGTGTTGAAACTAATGTGCTGGTGGTATTTTGGTGCGACTGATTTTAAACTGGCTTTATTAAAGTCCCCGGTCACAATGAACGCGGCCTCAGGGTGCGCGGTTTCCTGCTCACTTATACTCCCATACAGTTCCTTGAGTGCCCGGTCTGTGTCGGCTTGTGGGGGAATGTTCACAGCTGTGATAATGACCGCTGTGAATTCCCTCGGTAGCCAGAATGGTCGACACAGAAGCATAAGAAATTCCAGATCAGGAGAGCAGAAAGACTTGATAGAATGTACGTTCCTCTGATCACACCAGGATTTGTTGATCATAAAACATACACCAGCTCCTCGTCCAGCAGGGCATTTGGGTGGCGTCTTGGCGGCATACTCTCTCAGCAAAGCGACACCACTCTCCCATTCCTGTTAGGGTTTCCAAAAGATTCTCCCCATTTAGTGACGCACCCACTGAGAATCATGTTGAAAGAGCCCTAATAATTGGTGATTCAGCCATTATTGTTAAATGCATTTTGGGTGTCAGAGCATCTGACATCAGATCAAATTTACAAGTGCTGGCTAATGCTAAACTAGAGATAATGTTAAAGATGTGTGTGAACTTGCAAAAATTATGTCAGACACTGTAATATGCTCTGGCCCCCTCCCTGCTCATCATGGTGATGAGGTTTATAGTAGATTAGTGTCACTGAATGGCTGGATGTCTGAGTGGTGTCTGGAGAATACCATAGGATTTATAGACAATTGGAAGAGTTTTTGGGTTAGACCTGACCTGCTAAAGAGAGACGGGCTCTCTAATATTTGTTTAAATGAATCTACTCCCCCAGGTTATTGTTATAAACATGATCCTCATCTGAAGGGTCGAGGAGGAGGTGTTTCTACAATTTACATTTAAGTTTTTGGTGTTACTCAGAGGACAGGATATAAGTTTAAGTCTTTGAACTAATAATGCTTAATATGACACCGTCAGATATATATAAAAATCTCTGTCATCTTTTGTCCTTGCTACAGTATATAGATTACCTGGGCTTGACTCTGGTTTCCTTGGTGAATCTACAAATGTTTCTATCAAATCTAGTAGTTAATGTAGATAGAGCTTTAATTGTTGGTGACTTCAACATTCACATAGATAATGAAAATGACACTTTGGGATTAGCATTTATCGATATTCTCAACTCTTTTGGAGTCAGACAAAATGTGACAGGACCAACTCATCGCCATAATCATACGCTAGATTTAGTTCTGTCATATGGATTTGATGTTGATACTATAGAAATTCTACCGCAGAACGATGACATCTCAGATCATTACCTCGTCTTTTGTTTGTCATGGTCAGCTAATGTCACTCAGTCTACACCACGCTATCGTTCAGGTAGAACTATTCTTCTGACCACTAAAGATAGCTTCACTAATAATCTTCCAGAATTGTCTCACATACTCAGTAAGCCAAAAAGACTAGAAGAACTTGATGTAATGACAGAAAGTATAAAAAAAGAAAAAAGCCTCACACTGTGGTACACACTCATGCTCTCAAGAGAGCAGCTCGGAAAATGGAGTGCAAGTGGAAGAATACAAAATTAGAGGTATTTTGCAGTGCATGGAAGAATAGTGTCTGTAGCTACAGACAGGCACTAAAAGCTGCCAGGTCAACATATTTTAGCAAACTCATAGAAAATAACCACAACAATCCTAGGTGTTTATTCAGTACTGTGGCTAAACTGGTTAGGAATAAAGCATTGACTGAACCAGATATTCCATCGCAGCACAATAGAAATGACTTCATTAATTTCTTTACTGATAAAATTGAAATAATCACAAACAAAATTGGAACTATGCAGTCAACTGCCACAGCACCTCAGAAAACAATGTCTCATAATTTTGCTTGTTTTAGGTCCTATTTATCAGACTGCTACCACTTTGAATGTGTAAATGAGGAATTGTCAAATCAAACAAAAGTTAAGTGCGGAGTGCCACAGGGATCAGTTTTAGGACCTCTGCTTTTCTCCTTATACATGCTTCCCCTAGGAGATATTATCAGGAATCATGGAATAAATTTCCACTGTTATGCCGACGATACCCAACTTTATATTTCTTCTAAACCCAATGAAAATTCACAATTCTCCAAATTAGCAGAGTATATCAGTGAAATCAAAGACTGGATTGCCAGAACTCAATTCCGACAAAACAGAAGTACTAATGATTGGACCAGAAACCTCTAAAAAATAAACAACTAAAATATAATTTGACTCTCGATGGATGTACTGTTACGTCGTCTTCTACAGCAAAGAACGTAGGTGTTATATTTAATACCAATCTGTACTTTGAAAATCAAATTTCCGATATTTGTAGAACAGCATTCTTCCACCTCAGAAATATTGCAAAATTACGACACATGCTCTCTGTTGCCGATGCCGAAAAACTAATTCATGCGTTCATGACCTCAAGACTAGATTATTGTAATGCATTACTGGGAGGATGTCCAGCAAGTTCAGAAAATAAACTTCAATTGGTTCAAAATGCAGTTGCCAGAGTGCTGACTAGAACCAAGAAATATGATCATATTAGACTCATTCTATCATCGTTATATTGGCTACCTGTTAAATTTCATATTAATTAAAAAATTCTGTTAACTACTACATAGCTTTGAATGGTCTAGCTCCACAGTGCTTAAGTGACCTTCTGACACGCTATATTACGTCACATTCATTACAATTGCAAAGTCCTGGCTTGTTAATAATTCCAAGAATATCAAAATCCACAAAAGGAGGTAGATCCTTTTCATACTTGGCTCCTAAACTATGGAATAGTCTCCCTAACATTGTTCGGGACGCAGACACACTCACTCAGTTTAAGTCTAGACTAAAGACTCATCTATTTAGCCAGGCATACACCAAATTTATCCTTCAACTCCCAATTAGGCTGCTTTAGTTAGGTCTGCCGGAACCAGAAACATCCATCATGATCTATAACTCTGCATAAAATTGAATGGCATCTACACTAGTATTATTTTTTTTGTTTCCATGTCTTAACCTTGGGATTCAAATCCCGAGGTTATCAGAGCCAGCCAGATCCAGCTCTGTTCCTGTTTGGTGTCGGACTCCACAGCTACGTGTTGCTGAAAGATGATGAAAAACTGCAGCCGGTGCCAGCCAGACATCACTTCAGTCTTTTGACTTCAGAGGATGAACTGATGCCAACTCCAACTGTAAGACATGGGATACTTCATATGCCACTGCCTGAATCTTGGATTTAGGGTGGACCCCACCGAACCTCACCGAAATCACCTGCAGGTTGAACTGTAATGCACCTCATTAATCTCTATCTGCATCACCTTTGTCTATTGATGGATTACACTCTTGAAATGGAATACATAGACTATCACTTAATTGCCAACAAAAGCCTTCATCAGCCAACTAACAAAGGACAATGCATCAATGTGAACTTCTGCAGTTAATCCAGGATGGACTTCAAAGACATTAGTCATTAATCTTAAAGTAAAAAAAAAAAAAAAACAATGGACCTTAACGCTTAACCTTAAATTTTACAAATTTAAAACCATGACTTGCACTGCACATAAATAACTAATACTGGCATTATATTCATGTTGTTGAGCCAGAGGGGAACTGGCCCCCACAGTGAGCCTGGTTTCTCCCAAGGTTATTTTGTGTTCTTTGCCACAGTCACCTTCAGCTTGCTCACAGGGGTTCTAAATACAATTATTATTTAATCACATATGTAAACATCATAACTGCCAGATAATTATTTAATTTCTATACAGAATTTACAATAAAATGTAATCAAACTACACAATGATCACTCTAAGACTTTATAGATATTACAGTTTCATTTTTTGTTAATGCATGATTTCCTGTAAAGCTGCTTTGAAACGGTGTGTGTTGTGAAAAGCACTATACAAATAAAAATGACTTGATTTATAGCTGACAGTACTGCCAGTATTGCCACGGCAATGCTAGTTTTATTTTAAGTATTGTCCGGCAATAAACATTTTCTCCGTTTGTACAGCTTCATTAACCTGAATTTTTAACTCTGGTAAACGCCTACCGTCTCTCTCTCTCTCTCTCTCTCTCTCTCTCTCTCGTGCAGCATTCCATTGAGTTTAGTGTGTGTGCACAGTGAGCAAAGGAAGTTGCACATTTGCTGAACTTAAAGATTATACCTATATATACCTGTTAATTCGACATGAAATGGTGTTATAAAGCGTCTCTGCAAACAAACAACGTGATAAAACTGTCACTCCAGTTTATATAGTATAAATAGTCAAGTTTAATAATATAAGTAGGCCATATGTCAAGGTAATAGTATACATAATAATATCATAAATACTATAATATTAATACATGTAATATACATGCTTAATATTGAAAATATCATTTTATTATCTATCTTTAATATGTTATTGTATTGCAGTAAACATCATAACTGATTTAGAAACGAGGTCCCCTTTTTTAGGATTTAATCTGTTAACATGTTCAGTGCATTTTGTCTACTTTTAACTTGTGAGCATTGAGTGCTGAAGGAATAGTTCACCCAAAATGAACATTCTGTCATTTTGACGTTTTTCAAACTTGTGTGACTTTCTTTCTTCTGTGGAACTCAAAACGAGGTGTTAGGCAGAATATTAGTCTGAGTATTCACTTTCATTGTATGGAAAAAAAGATGCTGTGATAGTGAATTGTGACAGTTTGCTTAATGTCTTTTGTGCTACACAGAAGAGAGAAATGTATGTGGGGAACAACATGAGGTTGAGTAATGATGACAGAATTGACATTTTTGGGTGAACTATATTTTTAATTACCTATTTAAGTTTTTGTTAAAGGTATCTGCCATAACAACAATATAAATGTAAGCCAGCACATGACTTCATTAGGTCTTTCTGATAAACATGCGAATTAAAAGTAATTCGATAAGAAAAAAATAAAAAAAGAGAAAATTGAGAAAAGTAGCCACCAGTGAGACTTACACAGTAAAACAGTTTCTGGATAATTTAGAACACAGAGATCAAACAGAGCGCTGCATGAAGTGGATATTAATCTACAATCAGTTGAGAGGTAACTTTGAGAAACTTCACCTAATGCTGTGTCATGTGAACAAGTCTTTTAGAAATGCTTTTTAGCAAATAGTTAATATAGTTAAGATATAAAAATGCTTCTCTCAAAGTTGCCAGAATTGAACACTTTGGTGTTGTTTTTTTGCTAAAAATTGCTCATGGGGGTGCGTGCCCCCGGACCCCACTACACAGCAAGTATACACTTCTACACTTGATAAGGTTCCTGTGCATAACCACAGATGAAATCCTGCATGCACCCCTGATAACATGTACATATGCAAAGTAAAAGATTTAAGTAAAAGACATTAAAATGATAAAAATATACTTATAAGTATTATAATATACTTACACAATAAATGGACACAAAAAACATGCTATTATAGCAGGTAGGCTACTTATTTTAGCAGTATACGCCATGCCGTGAAAATCTGGCAATAATACTTTGACACATGTGATGGCACCCCTGTTTGATATCCTCTGACTAGATGTAATAATTTCACTGTCACGATTATCACGACTGATATTATGATTGATACTATTGATATTATGATTATGATATTATTTTACAATAATTTACTGCATATAATGTTTATTACTATAAATCATCACTGAATGGTTAAAACAGCTTCTTTTACTGGTCTATGAATTCTGCTCATATAATGAGGCATGAAGTCATTGATAACACATTTTAATGTCATATTAATTGATGTTTTACATGTGGTCTTGTGCGTCGTTATATGTTAATGCTCCTCTAAACGCCTCCCCCAGCGGCTGGGGTCTGAATGTTAGCAAACAGGTTGCCGTTGCTCAGTTGTTTTCAAACTTCTTTTAGGCTTTGAGCAAAGAATGAAAAAGTACTTCTTTGTGAGTATGACAGGGCCTATAGCATTAAAACGGAACATATCAGGTAATGCTACAATTTCTAATTCAGAGGGGATTTATCAGTCATTTTCAATGGGTCCTGTTCACACATGACCTCTTAACTGAAAAACGCAGTTAATTTTCCAGAGAAGGTTGCATTTGTGAAAGTGACTATTTTTTAGCCTATAGCCTCCACCATTAAATCAAAGCGCCCCTTACGAAACGATGCAGTGAGCAGCTGTCATCACCCATTGGCTGTTGATCAGAGTTCCGCCACAGATGTGTCTGCTGTTGTAGTGTATACTGACCTGCCAGGGCCAGTTACCTGCTGGGGCATTTGTACCACCCACAACACGTGTGTTTAGAGGAGCTACCCCACAACCTGTTGCCAATAAATCATAGATAACAAATTAAGGACTCTCCACCACACTCCAATCCCAATGTAAAAATATGATTTGTGCTGCTCATACCATTTGATGTCTGTGCTTTTGAACCTGTTGAAAAAGAGCAGGACATTTCAAAACTGCTATTTATTTGCACCCATTTGCCTTTTTTGAAGTTTAAAGTGTTCTGTTTAAAAATCAGAAATTAAGACATGCACTACAATAAATCTCATATTAAATGAAAAATGAGAACCACTTTCCTTCTTTTTTTAAGAACCCAAACTGAGATTGTGTCTGAGTCCCAAACAAATGCTAGGAAGACTATTCCATAGTTTAGGAGCCAAATAACCTATAATAAAAAGAAAGTAGTCTGTGTACACTGGACTGCCAACACACATTTATGAACAAACTTACCCTCCATACACACTATCATGGTTACAATGCTGAGCAAGATCACTGACAACCCCATGACTGAACTGAGATACTTTGAATGAAAGATGTCTACTCCTTTCATTCTCTTTAAATCACCAGGGAAACACTGAAACATGTCAGGCTAACTCGTCTTTCTTGTTACTTATGTAGACAAACTGAAAAAATCCTGAAGCAGGTTTGTCTAGTTTCTTCCTTTCATTTAAATGAAAGTATGCATAGTGACAATGCCAGAAATATATATATATATATATGTGTGTGTATATACAGTATAAATATTAGGGCTGTCAAACGATTCAAATATTTAATCGCGATTAATCGCATAATTTTTTGTAGTTAACGCAATTAATTGCAATATCTTTATAAATAAGAGTGGACAAAATATGCTTCATTCAGATGTATTTTTCAGTAATCCGCACAAAACCTACCCCACAAACAGAGCTGAAGAACAGAAAATGAACACAACACAACTCAATTCAAATTATTTTCTTCTTTTCTTGTCACTTATGCAGAAAAACTGAAAGAATCCTGAAGCAGGTTTGTCTAGTATCTTACTTTCATTTAAATGAAAGTATGCATAGTGACAATGCCAAAAATAGCAAAACAACTGAGATGACATATATAGGCATCCAAACTGTGGTTATCTAATAAATCCATGTAGAATTATATATACACTGGTGGCCAAAAGTTTGGAATAATGTACAGATTTTACTGTTATGGAAAGAAATTGGTACTTTTATTCACCAAAGTGGCATTCAACTGATAACAATAGTGAGGACATTAATAACATGAAAGATTACTATTACAATTTGAAAAAAATGTCCAGAACTTCTTAAACTACTTCAAAGAGTTCTCATCAAAAAATCTTCCATGTGCAGCAATGATAGCTTTGCAGATCCTTGGCATTCTAGCTGTCAGTTTGTCCAGATACTCAGGTGACATTTCACCCCACGCTTCCTGTAGCACTTGCCATAGATGTGGCTGTCTTGTCATACACTTCTCACACACCTTACAGTCTAGCTGATCCCACAAATGCTCAATGGGGTTAAGATCCATAACACTCTTTTCCAAAGATCAGTTGTCCAATGTCTGTGTTTCTTTGCCCACTCTATCATTTTCTTTTTGTTTTTCTGCTTCAAAAGTGGCTTTTTCTTTGCAATTCTTCCCATAAGGCCTGCACCCCTGAGTCTTCTCTTTACTGTTGTACATGAAACTGGTGTTAAGTGGGTAGAATTCAATGAAGCTGTCAGATGAGGACATGTGAGATGTCTATTTCTCAAACTAGAGACTCTGATGTCCTTATCCTCTTGTTTAGTTGTACGTCTGGGCCTTCCACATCTCTTTCTGTCTTTGTTAGAGCCAGTTGTCCTTTGTCTTTGAGGACTGTAGTGTACACCTTTGTATGAAATCTTCAGTTTTTTGGCAATTTCAAGCATCGTATAGCCTCCATTCCTCAAAACAATGAATGACTGACGAGTTTCTAGAGAAAGCTGTTTCTTTGTTGCCATTTTTGACCTAATGTTGACCTTAAGACATGCTAGTCTATTGCATATTGTGGCAACTCAAAAAACAAACACAAAGACAATATTAAGCTTCATTTAACAAACCAAACAGTTTTCAACTATGTTTGATATAATGGCAAGTGATTTTCTAATACCAAATTAGCAATTTAGCATGATTACTCAAGGATAAGGTGTTGGAGTAATGCCTGCTGGAAATGGAGCCTGTCTAGATTTGATAAAAAATGACTTTGTGATCAGTTGAATGCCACTTTGGTGAATTAAAGTACCAATTTACTTCCAAAACAGCTAAATATGTACATTATTCCAAACTTTTGGCTGCCAGTATATATATACAGATACTGCAGAAAACGTCATGGTTACTTGTGTAACCTCCGTTCCCTGATGGAGGGAATGAGACGTTGTGTCGATGTAGTGACACTAGGGGGTCACTCTTGGGAGCCCGAGACAGCTCTGGTCTTTGATAAAAGGCCAATGAAAATTGGCGAGTGGTATTTGCATGCCACTCCCCCGGACATATGGGTATAAAAGGAGCTGGTATGCAACCACTCATTCAGGTTTTATGCTGAGGAGCCGATATAAGGTCTGGCCATTTCAGCGGGTAGTTCAGCGTTGTGGCAGGAGAGACACAACGTCTCGTTCCCTCCATCATGGAATGGAGGTTATACAAGTAACCATGACTTTCCCTATCTGTCAATCACTCGAAGTTGTGTCGATGTAGTGACACTAGGGGTCTCTATACGAAACGCCACAATTGGTTGAACTGTGTAACGTGAACTGGCAGTGTGTGGTGGGCAGACTACTGTGTGCCTCATAGCCAGCACACCAGGTCGACACGTAACCTCCCCCAACATAGTTATGAGTGTCGAACGGCCCTTTTGGGGACAAGTCGACTACCCAAGAGATAGAGACAGGCTTAACCCAGTCGTGGCCTCTTTTCCCCTTCTCTTTTTTCCAATTCCTAAAAAAGAAGGGGGATTATCCGACTGGGCCACCAGGTCTAGTCGGGGGGTGTCCCTCCCAAGGGGAAGACACAGCAGAGACCACACCTCACCCCAAAGAGAGAGGGGGATATTTAAGTGGAAGGATACGTCACATGGTCTTTCCAACCATTTGGAGAGTCTTCAAGGTAGATCCTGCCCAATGGGGGAGGAGTTACTACAAACATAGAGACTGGGGCAGAGGGGCTCTGCCCAAGGAAGATGCAGTTTGCCAACAGGGAAACGAATTAGCGGAAGATATATAT
This sequence comes from Myxocyprinus asiaticus, assembly GCF_019703515.2. Lineage (NCBI taxonomy): Eukaryota > Metazoa > Chordata > Actinopteri > Cypriniformes > Catostomidae > Myxocyprinus > Myxocyprinus asiaticus. Next base: position 13,180,891 of record NC_059375.1, read on the forward strand.
CGCATGGGGTTAGCCTATCAGGGAACCGCCACATGCGGCGCACCTACCCTAGAACAGGACTCTTAGTTAGCATGTGTACTGGGCCGGCAGCGAGTCTCTCCAAAAACTCGATTGCCACAGGGTTCGGAGGAAGTCAACCAGGGAACAAAGCTTGTGAACACTACTGGGAACTAATGGTGCATGTCTTCAGCTCAAAAGGAGGTGGAAGGCGCTATGTGCAAGCGATACACCCGGCCGGCTATCCTGGGCTTATCTGCTTGTATTGCGTGCCACTGCCCAGGAAGCCGCTACACCCTTGGTAGAATGGGCTCGTAGCCCTACCGGGGGTGGCATGTCCTGGGCGTGATATGCCATAGTTATGGCCTCAATGAGCCAGTGGGCGATCCTCTGCTTGGAGACAGCGCTTCCTTTCCGCTGTGCACCAAAGCAGACAAAGAGCTGCTCAGAGATCCTAAAACTCTGCATGCGATCCAAATAGATGTGTAAAGTGCGCACCAGACACAGCAACGACAGGGCTGGGTCCGCCTCCTCCTGGGGCAGCACTTGCAGGTTCACCACCTGGTCCCAAAAAGGGGTGGTGGGAACCTTGGGCACATAGCCCAGTCGGGGTCTCAGGATCACTCCAGGCACGTTTCGCTGACAGAGAATGCTTGCAGGTCTCCTACCCTCTTGATGGAAGTGAGCGCAGTCAGGAGGGCAGTCTTTAAGGAGAGTGCCTTAAGCTCGGCTGACTGCAAAGGCTCAAAGGGGGCTCACTGTAGACCCTGAAGAACTGCAGAGAGGTCCCATGAGGGAACAAGGTGCGGTCTGCAGAGATTCTCTCTCTTCTCTCGCCTCTTAGGAGCCTGATGATCAGGTCGTGCTTCCCTAAGGACTTACCGTCGACTGCGTCATGGTGTGCTGCTATGGCGGCAATGTACACCTTCAAGGAGGAAGGGGACAGCCTCCCTTCCAACCTCTCCTGCAGGAAGGAAAGCACTGATCCGACTGCACATCTCTGGGGGTCTTCCCATCGGGAAGAACACCACTTAGCGAACAGACGGCACTTAAAGGCATACAGGCGCCTCGTAGAGCGGGCCCTAGCCTGAGTGATCGTGTCTACCACCGCAGGTGTCTACCTTCCACGTCCATCCAGAGGCCAGACATGGAGATTCCAGAGGTCTGGTCGCGGGTGCCAGAGGGTGCCCCGTCCCTGAGAAAGAAGGTCCTTCCTCAGGGGAATTTGCCGGGGGGGGGAGCGTGAGGTCCGAGAACCACGTCTGGGTGGGCCAGTGTCTTGTCGGCCTCGCCCATCTCAACCAGGCTGCGGTGGAGCCGGTGCAGTCACCGCAGGGGGATGCCCTTGGCGACGAGCAGACGGGGTGCGGGATCTTGAGCCACGCCGGGGCAGGATGTGCTGGATTGCCTCTGTCTGCTGCTTCACCGCCGAGAACTGCTGGCCAAAATCCTCGACGGTGTCGCCGAATAGGCCAGCCTGGAAAATGGGGGCAGCAAGGAACCGTGTCTTGTCAGCCTCGCCCATCTCGACCAGGTTGAGCCAAAGGTGGCGCTCCTGGACCACTAGTGTGGCCATCGTGTGAGACCGCGCCGTGACCTTCGTCGCTCGGAGAGCCATGGCGTGCAGGGCAGAGGTGGCTTGTCCAGCATTGGACAGGAGCTTATGGCGTCCGTGCCAGGTGGCGGCGCTCTGCGGGCATAGGTGCACCGCGAGTGCCTTATCCACCAGGGAATTGTCGTATAGCCCCTGGCTGCCCCGCTATCGAGGGTAATGAGAGCAGGGGAACTGCGGAATTGGGGCCAGGCAGTAAAAGGTGCCTCCGACGATTTCATCAGCTCCTCGTGCACTTCTGGGAAGAATGGCACTGGAGCGGGGCGTGGCTGCTTTGAACGGCGTCGCGAGCCCAGGAATCAATCATCAAACCACGAGGGTTCAGGGGAGAGCGGAGGGTTCCACTCTCACCCGACGCTCGCGGCCGCCCGGGAAAGCATGTACGTCATTTCGGCATCGGCCTGTAACTGGGCAATCATCCCCGAGGGGGGAAGCCCAGCTGAGGCTTCTGCGTCCGACTGGATAAGCCCAATCTCCGATGCTACACTCGAGAGCTCATCATCTTCGCGGGCTCCGAACAAGAAGCCAGACGAGCCATGAGACGAGCCGGAGAACTCATCCGTAAGCCCGACTGGGGCAGACGAGCGTGCTGGGGAATGGGAGGTCCGCGGGGGGATACCCGGCGGAGACGATCCCATTGGGGTCCCCAAATCGCCCCCAGTGCTAGCCGCGCTGGCCTCATACCCGTAGATAGAAGGACCGAGGCGGGGAGCCGCTGGGGTGGCTTGCTTTCTTACGAAAGCAAGCCACGACCACAACATTGCCATGGTCATGTTCTCGCAATGAGAACATGAACCATCCACAAACGCTGCCTCCGTGTGGGTCGCGCTCAGACACGAAAGACAGCGATCATGACCATCCGAAGTTGAGAGATAACGACCGCAACCAGGAATAACACACAATCGGAAAGGCATCTTTAAAAAGACGCATCTTTAAAAAGATGTTCCGTGTGTGCCACTCTTTTAGAGAAATATATACTCTTTTAGAGGAAAAAAGCTCTTTCAGAAAATATACTCTCTTTTTTTCTGCCGAAGTGCCCAGGGGCGTTCTCTGCAGTGCACCAGTGCAGAGGAGGGAGAAGCTGCTGAAATATGCCGTCAGATCCAGCAGAGGTGAACGAACAGTAGAATTCAGCTCAATGAGCATGACCGTTTGGCTCCGAAGAGAAAATCTGAATGAGTGGTTGCATACCAGCTCCTTTTATACTCGTATGTCCGGGGGAGTGACATGCAAATACCACTAGCCAGTTTTCATTGGCCTTTTATCAAAGACCAGAGGTGTCTCGGGCTCCTAAGAGTGACCCCTAGTGTCACTACATTGACACAACGTCGAGTGAGTGACAGATAGGGAACAAAAATAAAGTGAAACTATCTTCATCTGTCTGATATGTGATTCAGCCGGTTCAGCTAAGAGAGGTTTGTGTCAGGACAAGTTAACGTGCCACCTTAAGACTTTTTTCCATCTAAATTTAGCTTCATTAATCAGCATGTTACGAGCCTTTCAGAATAAACAGATTTTTGTTCTAATTTTGTGAAAATTATGCAGAGATGTCATCATGGCAAGGAAAGCCTATTTATCCTTAAATGAATCAAACAGATATTTAATGCTTCACTGTTATGTAAATTGTTTGTTTGTTGTTAGTAGATTCTCACTTTAAGGAAAATATAAAAATGGTCCATTCAGGCTTTTACATTTGTATACATTTTCTCTCAGGGGACACCCCTGAACCCACAGTATTTTATCTGTCAAAAGGCCTACTATGTCCCATACATAGGTATAGATTCTGAATGTAAAAATATTTCAACAAAACTAGACTGCTGTCATTCAGTTTCAAAACAAAATGTTAATCTTATCTTTTAATATTCACATCCAAGTGCCCTCGACTGATGAAGTCTGAAATATTTTAATCTTTTGGTAGAAAAGATCTCTCAGACCCCACTAGCTGTCTCTGGGCCCCCAGTGTCATCATCAGGATTATTTGTTTACAAAGTACTGGCTTAGTATGGCAAGTTATAAAAATGATAATAAAAAAAAATAAAGATACATAATTTCCTAGCCATATAACTACTGACACCATGTAAGCTACATACTATCTGGACCTTTGCTGGAAAGGAAATGCAGAGACCGGACCTCTTGGAACTTTAATTGAGTACCCCTGCTATAACACATCCACAGTGCGGAATGCACATGCACACACACACACAATCTCACACAGGAATTAAAACGTGAGACTATAAAAGAGAGCATTTTTATAGAATTTGTCAAATAAAATCAGCCACAATGGAGAACACACAGAAATGAAAGGGTGGGACAATAATACTTGGCACACACCAAGCATGCTCACACACATGCATGCACACCATCACGCGCACACAGACACACAAGCACACACACACACACACAGAAATGAAAGTGTGAGACGATAATACTTAGCACACACCAAGCATGCTCACACACATGCACGCACACCAACACGCACACACAGACACACATGCACACACACACACACACATACACACACACACACACACACACACACACACACACACACACACTGAAATGAAAGGGTGAGAAAATAATACCTGGCACACACCAAGCATGCTCACACACATGCATGCATTTATACACACCTGCAAGGGAAGCAAAAGATTAGTTAGGAAAAACATGAAAATTACGTTTGTACACACCTGTAGGGGAAGCAAATGGTCAGTTAGGAATACATAACTTTGTTACATTTGGCATGGGCGGGGCACTGCTGCAGCAGTATCAGGTGGGGCACTGTTACGGTGGTATCAGGTGGGGCACTGTTGCGGTGGTATCAAATAGGGCACAAATGGCTTTATTACATTTATAAACCCCTGTAAGGGAAACAAAGGTTAGTTAGAAAAAGCATGATCATTTTGTTTGTACTCACCTGTAGGGGAAGCAAATGGTTTGTTAGGAATACGTAAATGAATTACATTTATTCACACCTGTAAGGGAAGCAAAAGGTTAGTTATGAAAACATGTCAATTACATTTATACACAGTTTTAAGGAAATCAAAAGGTTAGTTAAGAATACATAACTTTATTACGTTTGTCATGGCGGGGCACTACTGCGGCAGTATCAAAATGTGAAAGGGGTACTGCTGTGACAGTATCGAGTGTAGGCAGGTGCTGCTGTGGCAGTATCAAGCATGGGCGTGCACTGCGGTACAGTATCAAGTGGAGCACTACTGCGGCAGTACCAAGTGGGTCACTGCTGCGGCAGTGTCAAGTGGGGCACTGTTGTGGCAGTATCAAGTGGGGCACACATGGCTTTATTACATTTATACACACCTGTAAGGAAAGCAAAAGGTTATTTTGGATGTTATATCATGCTCTATTTATTATGTGTTGGGCTCATTTTAACCATGAGCAAAAGAAATGCCAATGCGAAGGCTAATGGGAGATGCTAAAAGGCTCTTAAGATTACTGCACCACCACTGCACTTGAACGGGGAAGCTCATATTGCGTTTTGGCTGGGAGAGCCTATGGAGTGAATGACATGAAATCTCACACAGCATTCGAATGGGAGAGCCCACCCTGCGATTTGAATGGGAGAGCCTGTGTAGTGATCGAACAAGAGCACTGCAATTGTGCTTTCTAACAACTAAAATGTTTGCCATCTTTTGACTCCTTGGGAGGTAACGGTGAAGTCTTGGAAATACACCTAGATAGAGAAAGCGAGAGGAAAACCTGCATACAATCCAGTGGAAGGAATTTAAATGGGCTCTCGCAGAGATCTACTGGAAGTAATATTGGAGAAAATCCTGTGGATGCCGCAATTTCAGGCGTTGCTTTAGAAAAGACAAAATAGTAATATTTAGGTGAAACTTATACTAGGAAGACATTTCGCAACCCTGTGAACTAAGAAATATCTGTGAAAAGTTAGATCCATGGCCACTGGAGAGTGGGCTGCACTTGCGCTGGTAGAGGGAAAACTTCAGACTGCTAATGCTTATTTGAGGGGAAAGCATGTGGTCGACGTTTCTGGGACATAAGTCTAGAGAGAAGAGAAAATATATATTAGTGACATTTAATGTGACCAACAGCATAAAATTATCTGAGAAATAAAAGAGTTGCAGTTCTGCACTGCATATGGAAATGCAGGAGAAATGGACTTGCGATCATTATTGAAGGATTCACTTGTGGCCATTCACTCCTTAGGAGTATGACTGCCACTTACTGTACAATATACATCTTGCATGGGTGATACATCTGTATTGCAATAGTTTTGTGAGGAGTAGATACTCCGCCCTACCTCCAGAAAATCAGAGCCCAGGCTTCAGCTGGTGCTGCATATTCAGCTCCTCCAGCTTTCACACTGGGCTCCTCAAGCTCCATTGCGTGAGGAGTTTTCTCAGGAGTTGCGAGAAATTACTGAGAGAGGAGACAGTTGAAGCACCGCAATTAAGCTAAGAGGAACCACCTGTGTGCTTGAACGGGATTAAAACAATCAAGTGTGTGGGAATAAAATGTAGACAGGCAAAGCAGTGGCCAGTCTTGCGGATGCAGCCTCAATGCAATAGGATCTGCTTCAGCGAGTAATGATTAAAAAGAAAGGGTAGAAAACAACAGTTAAAGTGGCTGCTGCCATTATCACAATGTTTTCAAATAGTGAGCTGCTGCGGCAGCTTCTGTTGAAGAACATAATTATTGTGATAAAATAGTGTGGCAGCGGGGGCATGGTCAAGCATCTGTCCGGAGAGAGAGATAAAGCAGTAAGGGCACTTGCACCTGAGCTAAATTATGTCTAACACCTGTCTCTAATTACATGGAGCACGGGGAGAGCGGCATAAAACAGTCACATCGCCAGTAGACCAGGGAGAGGGAGCCTGGGTCCAGAAAGTTATTATTGTGAAGCTGAAGAAATTATTACTGTGAAGCTGAAGAGATTATTATTGTGAACCTAAGAATTTATTATTGTGAAGCTGAAGAGGTTAGTGCGTGAAGCTTAAGTGTGGTCATTAAAAGCCTTACCTGTGAGTAGAACAACCTGCCTCCCGTGTCATCCTTATCGACTGCCTTTACACTGGTGCCAAAACCCGGGAAATCTTGGTTGAAGATGGACGGAAGTCGTCCCATAGAGTCCTCCCAGTTGGCAGAGATCCTCCAATCCCTCGCTGGCCTACATCAGAACCACTAGCATACCCTGCTTGAGCTCCGGCAAGACCAAGATCGCCGGTTTGTGGAGCTCCTACGGGCTCAAGCAGAGGACCGGCATGCGATCCGGAGCCTCCTCAGCCAGGAGGCCACCCCAGCCGCGACCCCACAACCCGCACGCCGTTGCCCCCACCCGCATTACAGAAGATGGGGACGGCGGACGACCCAGAAGCCTTCCTTGATCTGTTTGAGCGCACTGCCGAGATCTGGGGCTGGCCGCTCGGCCAGTGGGTGGCCCGACTTATTCCGCTGTTGTCCGGGGAAGCCCAGCTCACGGCTCAACAACTGCCAGCAACAAGCCTCCTGGGGGGGTTGGTGGGAGTCCGGAAGAGAATCTTCAACTCTTTCGGAGCCTGAAGCTGGAAAAGTCCGACCGCCCGTTTGCCTTCGCCCAATGGCTCCGCAACGCCTGCCGGAGATGGCTGCTAGTGAGGGACCGCGGCGTCAAGGGGATCATCAACCAGGTTGTACTGGATCAGTTAATACATCGACTGCCAAAAGGGACAGCGGAGTGGGTCCAGTGCCACCGCCCGACGTCACTGGAGGAAGCCGTCCGGCTTGCAGAGGACCACATAATGGCTATCCCCCTCTCAGGTGGGGGCGCCCGCCGACGCAAGTGCATAGTGCCTGGGCCAGTGTGCTGGAGGTGCAGAGACCCGAGCCACTTCCGTGATCAGTGCCCTCTGATGGAGCTGGGGGCAGTGGTACGGGTCTCCGACATCCCACAGGCTGCCCCCGACCGGGCCGGAGTGTACCAGATACCGGTAAGTGTCAAGGGGGTTACTCACCAAGCGTTGGTGGACACCGGTTGTAATCAAACCACTATCCACCAACGCTTGGTTCAACCCGAGGCTTTGGGCACAGCTAAAATGGTGAGGGTGAAGTGTGTGTACAGGGGTATTCAAAAGTAATACCCAGTTGGCAGAGATCCTCCAATCCCTCGCTGGCCTACATCAGAACCACTAGCATACCCTGCTTGAGCTCCGGCGGGTGGGGGCAACGGCGTGCAGGTTGTGTATTCAAAAGTATCCTGTGGTGACTCTTACGATTAAATTCCAGGGGAAAAAGCATAGAGTGGAGGCCGTGGTTAGTTCCCGCCTCAACCATCCACTGATTCTGGGGACGGATTGGCCTGATTTTAGAAATTTATTGAAGGGAATTTGTGTGGATGAGTGCTGCACTAAATTAGGGAGATGTGAAATATGATCTAGCAGGGGAGGCGGAGCCGGGGCCGTCTTCAACAGCTCCACATCATAATGACAAGAGAGGGGGAGAGGCTGTAGCCCCTCCCCTTCTCAGGGAATTCCCTGAGGGAGATTTCCCTTTGGAGCAGTCGCGAGACGAAACCCTCAAACACGCCTTCGACCAAGTGAGAGTCATTGATGGTCAACAACTCCAGCTGGACATCACCCTTTCATATCCCTATTTTGCAATTATTAATGAGCGGTTGTATAGAATGACGCAGGACGCTCAGACAAAAGAAGATACAACCCAGCTTTTAATACCACGGAGCCATCAGGAAGTGGTATTCCAGGCGGCTCATTATAATCCCATGGCGGGTCACTTAGGAGAAAGGAAAACACCGAACTGTCTAATAGCCCGTTTCTATTGGCCGGGCATTGGCGGCGATGTCTGCAGGTGGTGTGCGGCATGCCGCGAATGTCAGCTGGTTAACTCACCTGCCATTGTGCCCCCTTCCGTTGATCGAGGTCCCCTTTGAAAGAATTGGAATGGACCTCGTCGGGCCATTACAGCAGTCAGCACGCAGACATCACTTTGTATTGGTCCTAGTGGACTATGCAATGCAATATCCAGAAGCAGTGCCTCTTCGCAACATCTCAGCATGCAGTGTTATGGAGGCACTCTTCAAAATAATCTCCTGGGTGGGAATTCCGAAAGTAATCCTCACCTATCAAGGCACAACGTTTAGGTCACGGACACTATGCGACCTATATGAATTATTGGGCATTAAATCGATTCGCACCAGCGTGTACCATCCACAAACAGATGGCCTGGTGGAACGATTTAATAAAACCCTTAAAAACATGATTCGTAAGTTCGTGCACGACGATGCTAGAAATTGGGATAAATGGCTCGACCCCCTGTTATTCGCAGTACGAGAGGTCCCGCAAGCCTCCACTGGCTTCTCCCCATTTGAGCTGCTGTATGGGCGGCGCCCACGAAGTGTGCTTGATGTCTTGCGAGAAGCCTGGGAGGAGGGACCTTCAAATAGTAAGAATGAAATTCAATACGTTCTTGATCTTAGAGCAAAACTCCACACTTTGGGGCAACTAACACAGGAGAATTTGCTCCAAGCTCAAGAACGACAGTGCCGAATATATGACAGGGGAACTTGGCTAAGGGAATTTGCACCAGGAGATAAAGTGCTTGTATTGCTTCCCACATCAAGCTCTAAATTACTCGCCAAGTGGCAAGGACCCTTTGAGGTCACACAACGAGTGGGGGATCTCGATTATGAGGTTAAACTAATCGATAGAGGGGCGCACGTCAAATATACCACCTCAACCTCCTGAAATTGTGGAGGGAGGCAGTCCCTTTGATGTTGGCTACGGTAGTTCCCGAGAGGGCGGAGCTCGGGCCTGAGATGAATTCAAAACATAAACAGTTCTCCACGGTCACTTGTGGAGACCACCTCTCAACGAGTCAACTCGCGGAGGTTGCCTGGTTGCAACAGGAGTTTGCGGATGTGTTCTCCCCTCAACCGGGTTGTACGAACCTCATTCAGCACCACACCGAGACCAAGCCGGGGGTCGTGGTATGTAGCCGCCCCTACCGATTACCTGAGCACAAAAAGAAAATAGTTCAGGAAGAATTGGATGCAATGCTCAATATGGGGGTAATAGAAGAATCCCACAGCGACTGGTCCAGCCCAGTTGTTCTAGTGCCTAAGAGCGACGGGTCCGTAGGGTTCTGTGTGGATTATAGAAAAGTCCACACGGTGTCTAAATTTGACGCATACCCAATGCCTCGCGTTGATGAGTTACTCGATCGGTTGGGCATGGCTCGATTTTATTCGACGTTGGATTTGATGAAGGGTTATTAGCAGATCCCCTTGACACCAATTTCCTGTGAAAAAACTGCCTTCTCCACACCGTTTGGATTACACCAGTTTGTGACACTTCCGTTCGGTTTCTTTGGGGCCCCGGCTACATTTCAGTGTCTCATGGACCGAATCCTCAGACCGCATTCAGCTTACGCCGCTGCCTATTTAGATGACATCATCATTTACAGCAATGATTGGCAGCGGCACATGCAACATCTGAGGGCGGTTCTGAGATCGCTGCGTCGAGCGGGACTCACAGCAAACCCAAAGAAGTGCGCAATTGGGCGGGTGGCGATATGTTATCTGGGGTTCCATTTGGGCCACGGGCAGGTGCATCCCCAAATTGATAAGACGCCGGCGATTGCGACCTGCCCAAGGCCCAAGACCAAAAAGGGGGTGAGACAGTTCCTGGGGCTGGCTGGCTATTATAGAAGATTCGTACCTAACTATTCGGACGTCACCAGCCTGCTGACTGATCTCACTAAAAAGGGAGCTCCAGACCCGGTCCAGTGGACGGAGCAGTACCAGCAGGCGTTCACGCAAGTTAAAGCTGCACTTTGCGGGGGGCTGCTTTTACATTCACCTGATTTCTCTCTCCCCTTTGTTTTACAGACAGACGCTTCAGACAAAGGGCTGGGGGCCGTACTCTCGCAGGTGGTGGAGGGGGAGGAGCGCCCGGTGCTGTACATTAGCCACAAGCTCTCATTGAGGGAAACTAAGTACAGCACCGTAGAAAAAGAATGTCTTGCCATCAAGTGGGCGATCCTCACTCTCCGAGACTACCTGCTGGGGCGGGTCTTCACCCTCTGTTCGGATCATGCCCCACTCCAATGGCTCCACCGCATGAAAGACACCAACACGCGGATAACCCGTTGGTATCTGGCTCTTCAGCCATTTAAATTCAAGGTGGTCCACAGACGGGAAGCGCAGATGGCTGCCGCCGGAGGGGGGGGAGTGGTAGGCAGGCTGGATGCCTCCCCGGCCTGAGTCGGGCGGTGGGGATATGTGGCAGTGGGGGCATGGTCAAGCGTCCGTCCAGAGAGAGAGAAAGCAGTAAGGGCGCTTGCACCTGAGCTAAATTATGTCTAACACCTGTCTCTAATTACAGGGAGCACGGGGAGAGTGGCATAAAAGAGCCACATCACCAGTAGGCCAGGGAGAGAGAGCCTGGGTCCAGAAAGTTATTATTGTGAAGCTGAAGAGATTAGTGTGTGAAGCTGAAGTGTGGTCATTAAAAGCCTTACCTGTGAGTGGAGCAACCTGCCTCCCATGTCCTCCTTATCGACTGCCTTTACAAATAGCTTATATGATAAGGAGGACGAATGCTTCAAGCAGAGTAATAGGACATTGCATGGATCTGTCGCGGGTGGGCGGGGCCAAATGCTGGGAAGATGTTGCTAGAGTGAGGTAAGCGGCTGGTTTAAATACTCCGCAGCCTTCAGGTTGTTTGGCAGATTAGATGAGTCAGCTCCTCCCAGACTTTCATTTAATAACTGCATGTATCAAAAATCTTACTCTAAGTCTCGTCTTTGTAACACCACGGTCAGTTATCATAATGTGGCATCATTGCAAAAACTGACACTTCAAAAAATTGCTTAACATTGACAAAAATAGTGGTTTTGTATTGTCTTTGATAATGTCTAAATATATATCTAAATGCATAACTTGTGATAAGATCTAAAAAAAACAATCAGTTTGCTACAACCAGGCAAATGAGTGGACCTCTACTGCAAAATCTACTGGTTTTAGTTGTAATTTCAGGTCATTTAAATTGTTTTTTTTTTTTTTTAATTCCAGTAGATGGCAGCAATTTGCCCCAATACATGACACATTTTTCACATTTTCTCCATGAATGGAACTGAGAAATGTAGATCTTCACCGAGGTGAATGTAATATAAAATGTTCTCAAATTTGACCCCAAAAACTAAGAGAATGCACCCGTAAAGAAAAGAATACAAGGGTTAAGCGGTGAAACTCATGAAATGGCTGATATGAGTTCAGTTGAAAATACTTTTATTTTATATTACAACCTACAGCCTCAGTGGACAAGGCAAATGAACCATCATACTGTAATAGTAAGTCTATGCACTGCAAGCAATAAGACTGTAATATAAAAATGCGAAACATCATAAATGATGAAATACTTTATTGAACATGAAAATAATATGCTGAAATATGCAATATAATAATTACAATAATACATTTTTCATCGTTTATTTGGAAGTTACAACAGAGAGATGATTACACGTTAAATTAACTTGAGCATAAATTCACCTCCTTGAATCTATAGTGGCTTTTAGATATGTTTAAATGGGCTACTATAGTATATTGTTATATACTATATACTATATACTACCTGCTAAAAAAAATAAAATGGCAGTTGTCCATACACCAATTTATTGCTCCAAAAACACTTTATTGGCATTCACTTGCTTGCAACGTTTAGACCAAGAGTAAGGTTTTCTTCAGAGGGGAAAAAAAAAAATCATTTCAAATTTTTCTGCTAAAAGGACAATGGAAGTGACAACAATTTGTGCATTTCTGCAACTGAGGTAAAAAAATAAATAAAAAAAAAATAAGAAAGAAATAGCCTAAGAATACAGTGGCACACACACTTAGAGACACAAAATTGGGGAATATCAAAACTGCAGCAATGTTCTAAAATACTCAGAAGTCATGAATATTAGTAAATGTGTAACATCACATGTTACATCACAGAAAAAAAAAAGAAACTTATAAACATATCGTGATCGGTACACATGAGTAATGTTCAATTAATTAAAGCATGACAACCAATATAAGCTTCAACAACCCTACAAAAAAAAACAAATCTAAGCATTATAGCAGGTAAATAACAACACCAAACTGTAAAAAACAATGAAATCCATTAGGAGAGTGATTTCACTCTGCTGCTTTTGTGACTCCTGAAACTGCAACTGACTGAACAGCTGTCGCACTTGCTTCCCGCAACACAGCCAGACATTCTTTCTGAGTTTATGGATATGATGTAAACACGCAAGGACGAATGACGCCTGCGATTTGGCGCCAAATCCGACCCGACAGCTCAAAATAAAAATCATTATTGTAGGCTTACTGTAGTGAATCAGGGTAAGACAAGGACCTGGTTTTGAACATGGATCTTTTCTGTACTCAGTAATTAACTTCTTTTAACTGTAACAAAAATAGTGCTGCTTTAATAAGTCAGATTTACATAGTTGCATAACAACTGGCCACGCGGGTGGGGCAGTCACACTTGTGCCAGCAGTTAAATTTAGAAAGTCTTGTAATTTATGTTGATGCATGCCAAAGAGTTGTCTCTTTTCCTCAACAGTGCTGTTTATAATGTTGAGGCTGTCTAGCCATTTGAGATGTTTGACTTCCTCCAAAACGGTGTATTGTAGAACAATCTTTGTAAAATTCAAATGCGGGACTAGGCAACTTTTCTCAATTTTGTTGCGTCTCTTGACATGTCCACTTCCTGTCTCCAGTGGTCACTGTCACTTGTGTTGCCAGAAGTCGTCAGCTCTCATTGAAAATGAATGGTCTCCTGTCGCTTTGTGACTGCAAGTTCCAGGCAATGTGAATGGGGCTAGTGATGGAGTTACAATCCATTGCTGTGTTCTACCTGCATTTGGTGGTTGGGCAGGTGTTAATGTCAAGCCCTGCTCACCTGTCCACTTGTGATCAAAATGCATCTTAATAGCAGGTATAAATAGGGCCTAAGTGATTGCCTGGGTTGAACAAGCAGATATGCTTAGTGTAGAAGGGTTTGATTCAGGTAGGGGCAGGGCTGACAGCAACATGTTTACTGGCTCCCTACCTGGACCTGCAAGGACACCATTGTACATGCTCGTGGGCATGACGAGGCACAAATTTAATCCTGATATGCTTCATCTCCTGCTTCTTTTGAAGTTTTTGGGCTTTGTGGAGCATTTAAACTGCTCATGCTCCTACCTCCGAGAGCTGTGCAATTACAGGCCATCCTACTTCAAGTGGCATGTAGCAGGGGTATGTGTCTAAAAGGAATAGTTCACCCAAAAATGGTAATTCTCTCATCATTTACTCACCCTTATGCTGTCTCAAACTCGTATGATTTTCTTTCCTTCTGAAACGATACGAATGGTTTTGGGTGAGCACAGACCAAAATATAAATCTTTCTTGCATTCTGTGATCTCCTTGGTGCGATCACAATTTTAAGCTTGATTACAAGCTTCAAATTATCATCACTGAGGCGACTGCAGATGTCAAGATAAAGTGTTCTCACCCAAAACCGATCAGATCATTTTTTAGAAAACATACTGTAGATTAAGCCACTCAAACCATATTACCTGTATGTTGCATTTATGTTCTTTTTGGAGCTTGAAAGTTTTGGAACCCATTGACTTGCATTCTATGGATTTACTGTATTCACAACACATCTCCATCAAAATATATTCATTTGTGTTCTGAATAGGAAAAAAAATGTCTTGAAAAAAGTTTGGGTAAACTATTCCTTTAAAAGTGAGTCAGAAGTTCACTGGTGTGCACTCTCAGTGGTTGATTTGTCCAGTTTAATTTTTTTAAGCACAAATGGATAAACAAAAGCATCTGGCAAAAGGGCAAAGAAAAGCAATTGGCAAATGGATTTAGAAAAGCAACTGGCAAATTTTTTCAGACACTTTAAGCTGGCATCACACTAGCAGACTCAGAAAAACTCGATTTGTGTGGGGGGTGTCACACTTAGTGATTGTTGTTGCTGATCTTTCCCTCCTAGTCGGTGAACCTGTCACACTTGCCAGTTAAAAACGGAGGAAAGGTGTCACACTTATCGACTGCCTTTGACTTTTCTCAACGCTTCACTGTCACACCCCTTTTTCACAGCCAATTAACCTGAAGCTTTTGAATACACAGGTATTTTTCATTGTTACTCCAAGAGTCTGCAGCATCTGCTATGTTAGGTGGTTTGTTAAAGATATGTTCTATTGAGAACGCAGAGCAAAAAGAAATAGCATCTTATTCTTTCACACATTTATTGTCACATTGTGCAAAGAGCTGGGCAACAAAAGTGTCATTTGGTAGAAAATGAACTATTCAAAAGTATATATTACATTACTGTAATGTTTAACCTAGTAAAATAAATTAAAGTACGGGACTGCTGGTCAAACAATATCTGCACATTATATTAACTGCATCACACTGCGCATGGTCGTGTCTAGAAGGGATCCCTCTCTTGTCAACTTCTCACACATGTGCATTCTGTTAAGATGCTTTCGCATCTCACCGTATTAATGATGGAAAGCATTAGAAAATTCAATAATATCAATAATATAACATTATTATTATTATTTATAGCATTATCATAGAGTGACTATTTGCAGTAGGTATAAATACCTGCCACATAGTGCGGCTATTTGCACTGAAATAGTCTGGTGGAAACAAAGAAATTAAAGACAAACTGCTCTTTGAGTGTCTCTGCAATGACTTAGTGTGTTAAACTGGTATGAATGTGCTTTTTCTATGCAGATGATCTGGGTTCTAATCCTCCGTTTGACCTAGTTTTCCCCATCCTGTTTCCTGTATCCACTCTTGATATTTTTCTTTAATACTACTTATAAAAATAAATAAAATGAATATAAAGGTTGATTTCCCTGCAGTGATAGGTTGGTGTAGGGTGTCTCTGGGACTCTAAAAAACATATTGCAGTGATGCCCTGTTAGTGTTTAATTAGAGGTGCAAATAGTATCTGTCTTACACTATTTGCACTTAGTAAAAATAGCCTCTGACTTATTTATTATTATTATTATTATTATTATTATTATTATTAAGAAATCCTGCTGTTTTCTTAAAATATCATATAGCATACCATGTTTCTTGGATACAGTAATATTTTGACATAAGTTCCTGTTAAGGCACATATTACTTTAAATCTTAGATTCTGTTATTTTGACTTAATTGTCATTATTAGTAATTCATGAATTAAAAAGTGTTTGTGTTGATAAAAACTAGCTGCTGTTTAAAGACATTTATCCCTTTTAGAAAATGTAAAACAAATCTTGTGGATATTTTGTTTGTGTTCTGCAGCTCACGCTCCTTTCCAGTCGAATCGCAAAGAAAAATGCAAACAAATGTGTCCCCACTCAAGAAATACACATCTACTGAAGTGTGGATGCAATCTTTGGCTATTAAAATATGAAGTTACATCTGAGTGGTTCAGAACCCTTCATATACAAGGGGTGAATCTGATACCACTTGACTACCCAGCTAGTCTCTCAACAACTGATCTGATTGATGTTCTTCTCCAGTGACCAACAATATCTCATATCCAAAAGTAGCAGAAGTAGAGCTAAAGTTATCAAATGTATTATGTGAAATATTTATTTTATAGCTTGAATTGATCATCAAAACTTACTGTTCATATAAACAGACAATTTAAAATAATCTTTTACGAGTGCTCCTCGTTGCTGTGCGACTTCAAATGAACACTGTGTAAGAATCTTGCGAGATTGAAGAGAGGGGGATCCCTTCTAGAAAGTTTTTTTTTTAAATATTGGACAATTTTTTATTATTGGACATTTTTTTATTATCGGAAAATGCAAATATACAAACAAATATGGCAATATAAATGTGATTGAATGAACAATAAAGCAAGACACATAATTAAAAGACAGAAAAACCAAAAGGTATTAACAGAACTGTAATGAGAAAAAAAAGACATAAAGCAGCCAGAAATGTTGTTGTTTTTTTTTTTTTATAAAAAAACAAACAAAAAAAACAAAAAACAAAGAGGGGGCTTTTTACTCATCTAACAAATCGAGGTCTTTTAAAATTTTGGCAAATTTGCAGGCTTGTTTACAGAGGTGGGTAGTAACGTGCTACATTTACTCGAGTAACTTTTTGGGAAAAAATTTTACTTTTAGAATAGGCTTAAAAGTGGGTACTTTTTACTCTCACTCAAGTAAATTTCAAATGAAATGTTTTTTACTTTTACGTCTTTACAATGGGTGGCGTTCCTGTCCTTACATTACTGGGTTAAATTTAAATTAATATGTAATTTATTGAGAGATTATTGAATGGGACTTTTACAAGAGTGGAAGTTCACACAGCTGTGTGTGCTCTGCTGTCACAGATTGTCACTCAGTCACTGCTGCAGCATCAAACTCTTCACAGTGAAACACTTTCTTCACTCCTCACGGTGAAAAAAAAGAAGTTTCTTCATGCAATGCCTTCATTTAACACCAAGACAAGCTGATATTTCAATATTAAAATCACAGCTCCAATTTAAGGCAGCATGCTAAGGTAAGTTTTGGCTCTAATCCTAACGCGGGATTTTCTGTGTAATGAGATGGTCATTTTAAGGGTGATAATGTAACTGGGCTCTTATGACATCAGTTTATATGTGTACATTTTTAAATCAGTGCAGCAATATATCAGTGCGCTTTATCATGAGGTATTTACGCATTTACCCCACGCCCTCGTGGGGGTACTGGAAACTATAGCAGCTACTTCAGGCGGATTAACTGTATAAATCCATGTAAACATCCAAGTTAAGTGTAAATAAATGCCTTGGCTCTGCTGTTCGCGTGATTGACAACTGGAGCGCGAACAGACAGCATTTCTACGCGTGCACAGCGAGGTGCGCGGGGCGCGCATGTGAGATGTGCGGGCGCGAGGCGATCGTATGGCAAAGAGAGTGGCTGTGACCGAAATTGTTCAATCGTTCACTATTTACTATATAGTGAATGGCAGTGAGTGCACAATATCTCAGCAGTAAGTGAACTAAATGAGTGATTAATTCGGACGCTGACGTATACACCTAGTGTCGGAGCTCTGGGGCTGTTGCAGAAACAACGTCACATATGAAATTTTCAAATACTTGGGCCTTACTTGTTATTCTTATTAAATAATATATTAATACAATAAATATTCCTTCTGTTCGTCATTTTTAAAATATACTGTGTGTTAATATAAAGAGTAAACACATTTGATCAAATAAACAGTACATTTTAAAATATATGTTTTGCCTCTCTATATGTAATTATGTTATTTAAATCAAGTAATGATTTGTCAAAAAGTAATTTACTGCATTCAGCATGAAATAAAACATTGCAGGAGTGAAGGAAGCAGTAAACTCCCAGCTCGTCCGTCTTCCCTGTGGTAGATTGTGGGCAATTAACCATTGTTGAGTGTACATCAAATGTACACTCGATATTAGAGTGCATTGTGGGTAAGAATGAGTGAACAAAAGTAGGGAACGAGTGGCTCACTCAGAATTCAGACACTCCTACAAAATGGCAGACACCCGAAATAGTGCACTATATAGTGGATAGGGGGCGGTTTCAGACACAGCGAGTGTTCCACGATTGGGGTTGGTGCCCTACGCACTAGGCTATGTATATGCATTTAGAGAGCGGCGGTACTGCTGTACAGAGCTAATGATCTAAATACTTATGACACTGAAAACTGTAACTACACGGAAATAAGAATCCGCGGAGGACTTTAAAAGCTATGAAATAGCAAAAGAAGGCATTAATAAAGCATGATCTTGCTTTGGTTTATATTTCAGCATTATATATAATGTCCTTGTGGGACATTTTCACGTTTTCACTGTAATAATTACTAGAAATGTTTCCAAACCTCTCTTATTGACAAATTCATCCAAATCTGACAAGAGCCCTTAAAGGGATAGTTCACCCAAAAATTACAATTCTCATTATTTACTCACCCTAATGCCACCCCAGATGTATATGACTTTCTTTCATCTACTGAACCCTTTAGAAGAATTTCTCAGCTCTGTAGGTCCATACAATGCAAGTGAATGGGTGGCAACATTTTAAAGCTAAAAAAACATCACATAAATCAGCATAAAATTAATCCATAAGACTCTAGTGGTTAAATCAGTGTCTTCAGAAGCGATGTGATAGGTGTGGATGAGTACTTTTACTTCTACTTGAGTAATTTTTTTTAAAGTAATTGTACTTTACTTGAGTACAGTTTTGGGATACTCTACCCACCTCTGCTTGTTTACTTCTCATACACGTTAAAGAAGGTAAATAATTACAAATAAAATGTCCTTTAAAAACTGAAAAGTAAGGTTTTGTCTTCAAACATTTGCACTTGTGAATAAAAAATTTACAGAGGACAAACATTATATTAACAAAACATTCTACCTTCTTGTCCTCCAGCAAAACTCCAAATACAATTAGAGTTCTAGACAATGTTGGTAGCAATTGGATCTTTGTTTTCTAGCCAATTGAATACATTTTCCCATAAAATATTTGAGTGTGTACAGAAAAAGAAAAGATGATCGGTTGTCTCCACATCAACTTGACAAAAAATACAAATGTTTTGATCTAAATTAAATCAAATTCTTAAGAATTCACTTAATGGATATACATTATTAAGTATTTTAAAGTGAGTTTCCTTTGCTTTAGGAGCCACTGGAGCCCTAATATAATGGGTTCGCAATTTTTTATAGTTGGTTTGTCATAAATTTGTAGAATACCATTGCGGTATGGAAGTGTAGGATACAGTATAGAATTAAAACAAGAACGAATACATTTGTTGGGAAGCATTGTCATAAGGTCATTTCCATTAAATAGAAGGGATGGAAGTTTGCATGAATCATCAAGGGAGTTTACAAAGGAGTTTTGTACTAAATGAAGAAAACTCTTTGGAATGGCGTTTAAAACACACTCAAATTGTTTACGTTCACAATATAGATTGTAATTGATACAAAAATCTCTGAAAGTTAACAGATTCCCATCCCCATCCATTAAGTGGACCACAGACCAAATACCTTTTGCAAGCCAATCAAGAATGCATAGAGACTTGTGTCTAGACAGAATGAAATGGTTATTCCAAATGGGGGTTCTGTGTGGGATAAAATTGTGATTATACAGTAACTTCCAATACAGCAAAATCTGTTGGTGAAAAGGAGATAATTTAATTGGCAATTGTGAAATCAAAAAATAACATTTTATTTAGAAGTGTCTAACTAAGATATTTGCAAGTATTTGTTTGTTCTTATGTGTTAATTTTTCACCCACAGCAACAAATAAAAACTAAAAGAATACAGATAATGATACATAGTACGTTCTCGCTCGTAAATGTGGTCCATGTGGCAGGTGGAACATCCTGCAGCAGTATGGACACAATCGTTGCCATTTATGCCTGGGCAGCATCCATGCGGAGGCTGCGTTAGTGGACACCCAGTGTGCTCACTGCGAGAAGATGAACATCAAATCTCTCCGTTCACGGATGGCAGTCTTCATGAAAGACATCACCACAACTGCAGCTTCCCGCAACAACCCTGCTGTGGCTTCAGATGACACATAGTTGAGTGCTTCACCAGGCTCAGACACGGAGCATAGAGAGCTTCAGGAGGATCTCCCACTGGAGCAAGCTTTGCGGGCCTCCATTTCTCCATTCACAATGTCTTCGCCCGTGGAGTTTGCCAGAGGAAATCTCTGGCCAGTTGCTGATTAAACCAGCTCTATTTCCTTTGGCACATCTCTGGATGAAGACATGGTCTCCACCGCAGCATCAGAGGGCAAAGCATGGTGCCGTTCGGCTGTTGATCTGACCCGCTTTCTCGCTGATGAGGGCCAGACAGCTGAGAGGATTAACAGATCAGATGTCAAACTGACTCGCATCCTCTCCAGAGCAGTCGAGGAGCTCGAGCTCAAATGGACTCCCCCATCTGAGCCAGAGCACTCATGGCTGGATGAATGGTATTTCAACACGGAACGGCGTCAAGCCGTTTCCCAACATAAAGTACCATTCTTCCCGGAGGTCCATGCTCAACTCTCTAAGACGTGGCGTGCACCCTATTCAGTGCGTATGCACATAATGGGAGTCACCGTCTTTATCGCACCAGACCACGTGGAGCAGAAGGACTATACCACCCTTCCACAGATGGGAGAGGCAATCACATTGTCTTTATGCCCCGCCTCAGCACCTGGCTGGAAAAAGCGCCCTTCTCTCCCATCCAAGCCTTGCAAACTTACGTCCGATCTCGCGGTTAAGTCTTATGTGGCGTCTGGACAAGCTGCATCGACCTTGCACATCGTGGCGGTCTTGCAGGCCTTTCAAGCTAAGGTCCTGAAGGACATGGACAAGCGTGGTCCCAATCTCGTGCTATTTCAAGAGTTACGCAGTGTGACTGACCTTGCGTTGTGTGCCACTAAGATTACTGCCCAGGCCATCAGAAGATCGATGGGCAGTATGGTCACACTTGAGTGACATCTGTGATTAAGTATCTCTGAAATGTGCAAGATGAACAAGATGAGACTGCTTGATGCTCTGGTGTCACAAGATGGCTTGTTCGGAGATGCAATTGATGTTCTCTCTGAAAAGCTCGAGGCAGCAAAAAAGCACTTGCTGGCAATGTTACATTTCATGCCAGCCTGTGTTTGAGCCAGTGGCAGTTCTCCACACCCAGTGCCGTCAAAACAGCATCCTGACAAGACCAGTTCTCCATCCACAGGCCCATCAGCTGGCACCAGGTCTGGAGTAAAGGTGCAGTGCCCATGGCCCAGATGCATATTGTCGTCCTCAAGCCAGCACCGTGGAGGGAATAACCTCCCAGGCCAGCCTAAGCGTTCCTGACTATCTGCGCAACAAGGAGGAAATCAGAGCTCCAACCACAGTTTTCCTCGACCCAGAAGAAGGTGCGGCTCGCGTCTCATATCCCCACTGTGGGAGAACAGTCATGTACAAAAATAAAGCATCTGCATTTCGAAGCTATTGCACTAAATGCAATTACTTTTTCCAAAAAATAGCTATTTCCTTAAAACTCTGCAAATGCATCTCCCACATGTCAAACAAAAACCAAGACATTATACCCTCTCATGCTCCATGCAGATGTGTGGAGTGCGCTACCAGGTGTTTCTCGGTGGATTGTCAAAACCATAAAAAATGGTTATGCAATCCAGTTTGCGAGGCCCCCACCTCACTTCAACAGTGTTCTATTCTCCGCAGTAATGTGACGAAATGCACCATCCTAGACTTACGTTCCCTGAATCAGACTCTGGTAAGGTTTCCATTCAGGATGGAATGACACAGAAACAAAATCTCGCACAAATCCACGAGAAAGAATGGTTTATAGTGCTGGACCTGAAAGATGCTTACTTTCATGTTCAGATTTCCCCTCGGCACAGGCCGTTTTTGAGATTTGCCTTTGAGGGGATCGCGTACCAGTTCAACGTCCTCCCGTTCGGATTATCTTTGGCTCCCTGCATATTCACGAAATGGGCGGATGCAGCACTTTTCCTCAGAATGAGGGGCACCCGCGTGCTGAATTACACAGAGAGCTCTTGCTCAAACATCTGCAGTGGCTGGGTATGAGAGTGAACTGGAAAGAAAGTGTTCTTGTACCAGCTCAGAAAATCTAATTTCTCAGAATCAAAATAGATTCGAGCATGATGCGGGCACGTCTGATGGATGCGTGCATTTGTTCCATTGTCCGCCACTTGCAGACTTTCAACTGGGGAGGAAAATACAGCTGAAAAAGCTCTAGGGTTGATGGCGGCTGTCATAGCAATCACACCACTGGGCTTGTTGTGAATGAGACTGCTTTAGTGCTGGGTGAATGCGATGGTGCCTTGGTATGCATGGCATCTTGGCAGATTATGCCTACTGGTAATGAGAGATTCTCAGAGTTTGGAATGCCAGTGGGACTTAAAGCCCACTTCACAAGGGGCATGGGTAAAGGGCCTGTCTTCATCAGACATCTGCCAAGCGGCAGGTTGGGCCTCTCCAAACATATTCGCTAGATTCTATAATCTGGATGTTTCCTCCATGTCTTCACATGTGCTTTCTGTGAAGGGAATTTGGGCTTTTATCACTATGATAGTGCTAATGCAGTTGTTAAAAAAAAAAAAAAAAAAAAAGATTTGAATGAATAATTTCTATCCGGATTATTCAGTACTAAACCAGCATTAACTGCTCTTGTAACAAAGTTATTTTTGTATACTCCCCAAAAGCCGTTAGTTACAACTGGACATATCTGCATAAACTTGATGACAAGTTATGCACCAAGTTGGTAGCTACGTGAGAGTTGGTCCCTAAAAATGTTTAATCTGCCTCCTGAATAAGGAACGAGACGCTACCTATTCCTGCCACAATAATTGATTGCCACTTAAAAGGTGCTTTTGAGGTCCTCTTGCCTCTTCATTCAAAGTAGGTCCTGACAAGCACATCTTTCTCCTGGCCTTTTATATGCTCGCTGGGCATAAAGACGGGACTTTGAGAGATGCCAGCCAATAAAATTGGCATTGTTGTGTATCTATTCAGGGAGAATCGGGGCTCAGGAGCGACCCCTAGTCGTCATTTGACGAAGAAAGCCTCGTTCCCTCTTTCAGGGAAACTTGATGGATTATAGAATGATACAAGGTTGCTTAAGAACTTTGGCACTAGACAATTAAAAACTTTGCAAGTAATTAAAATAATTTTTAAATAATACAAAATTTAACAGGCAGCCAATGTAATGATGATCAAATTGGGCTGATACGATCATATTTCTTGGTTCTAGTCAGCACTCTAGGTGCTGCATTTTTAACCAATTGAAGCTTATTAACTGAACCTGTGGGACATCCTCCCAGTATTGCATTACAATAATCTAGTCTTAAGGTCATGAATGCATGAATTAGTTTTTCGGTATCAGAAACAGAAAGCATGTGTTGTAACTTTGTGTTCTGCAATCACAAACAATGGAAATGTGATTTTCAAAGGACAGATTGCTATCAAATATAACATCCAATTTCTTTATTGTAGAAGATGATATAACAGTACATCCATCGAGTCAAATTATAGTCAAGCATCTTAGTTTTTTGGTTCAATAATTAGTACTTCTGTTTTGTCAGAATTGAGTTGATGGAAATGTATAGCCATCTAGTCTTTGATATCATTGGAGTACTCTGCTAACTTTGATAATTGGGAATTTTTGTTGGATTTTGAGGAAATATAAAGTTGGGTATTGTCGGCGTAACTGTGAAAACTATTTTGATGGTTCCTGATAATGTCTCTCAGGGGAAGCATATATAAAGAGAAAAGCAGAGTCTTTAAAGAGGTATTGTAGGCAGGAATAGGGAAAAGGGGAGGGGGTCAAGACCTACTTCTTAAAACACACACAAAAGAGATGGCAGAACCTCACATTATGAGTGGAGATGAAAGCAAAAGAGTTTGGGGCACTTTGCTGTATTTTAAAATCATGGGACAAAAGTGTGAAGAGTTAAGGCAATAGAACAGTCTGCAAATCTGTAAAAAGATTTGTATTGTTTGTTCAAACTTTTAAGAATGAAGTAAGAACAGCACTCAGAGCAGGAATCATCAAAACCAGCACTGCTTTAAAACTTTACAATTATTCGTAGATATTTATCCTTATAAGGAGTGTTTTGGGTATGTCTACAAGTTCAGCTCTATTGACAGTTTATGTGGCATAATGTTGATTTGCCACAGAAAATAATTTAGACATCCTTTTTTTCTAAAAATAATAATAATAATCTTGTGTAGTAATAAGGCACATACAATGAAAGTAAACAGGTTCTGTTAAACAAAACATGTACACACTGTTTTTTAAAAAGTATAGACACAAAAGTTAAGGATAATACGTGACATGACTCTAGTGTGATAAAATCGCTTACTAACCTGGTCTGTGTAAAGTTATCCAGTATTTCAACTCCATTGTCATGACAACGTAATACCAGTAAACAATAGGAGTAAATCCCGGAACCTTGATGTAAAGTAGATCAAAGATAGAGTTTTTCATCATTGTCTTCTGTTTTTGAACAAGCCACAGCGAAAAGACACGATCGGTGCCATCTAAACAGAACAGCCTCCCCAAATGCACTTGAAATGCACTGCTGCCTTATGTTTGAAGTGTGACTTCAGCCAGCCAACATTCATGCTCGCTTCTGTGCGGTTATGGAGTGAACTATGGTCCATTCTGACTTGTGATTTTAATCTTATCATGTCCATTATCCGACACACGTAGAAAAGCGATGGAATCAGTGCTCATAGCCCTCCCTCATAAACATTGTGTTTGGAGCAAGACTTGTACAACTGCAGCCAAGAAATGCTTGCGGTGGTATGGTTATAGACTGTGGTGCATTTTGTGGAGTGATTTCCTTCTGACCACGGTGTTTAGTGTAAAAGTCCGCTCTCATGTCTGTTCCCTGAGTGCTGTTGAAGTTTCGCACTGCGGAACAGCAGTTATGTCCATGAGTTTGAATTCTCCGCTGTGGCTGTAATGTGAGCACATGAATGAGTCAGAATCAGCGCTGTGATTGGATTGAAGTGTTCTTTCTCATGAATAATGTGGAGAAACGCTCAGAATCTAGTGACGTAAATGTGTGCTGTCCTACCAATCATAACTCTGAGTTTATGCATATACTTCATTTTTGTGACGTTGCTTCAATTTTGCTTTTGAAACCGGAAGAACAAAATGAAAAAATAACCACTTTACCCTTTACCGTATACGTAACGAGTGCTATCATTGTTTTCAGTGATGTGCATCCTGTACATATCTGTTCACATCTCAAAACATTTTGGGGGGGGTTTCATGACCCTTTAAGATCTGTCTGTAATTAGGCAACTCTCTAGGATCAAGCTGGGCTTTCTTAAAAACGGGTCTGATAACTGCCAACTTAAAGTTTCTTGGGACATGCTCTAAAGACAGAGTGGAGTTTATTATATTGAGAAGATGTTCTGAGATTACAGGAAACACCTCTTTCAGGAGCTTAGTAGGAATAGAGTCTAGCATAGATGTTGTTGATTTTGGTGCATTAATAAGTTTAGTGAGCTCTTATTGATCTATAACAGCAAAGGACTGAGGTTGCTCGTAGAGGATACTATGAGACACTGTCTTCTGAGGTGCTGTGGCAAACGGTTGCAGAATTCCATTTTTGTTTATTATTTTATTAGTAAAGAAATTCATAGTCATTATTACTGTGTTACAAAGGAATATCTGGTTCAGTTGAAGCTTTGTTCCTTTTCAATTTAGCTATGGTACTTAATAAACATCTAGTATTGTTGTGGTTATTTTTATGAGTTTGTTCAAATATACAGAGCTGGCAGCTTTTAGAGCCTCTCTGTAGCTAGAGACATTATCCTTCCATGCACTGCAAAACACCTCTAATTTTGTACTCTTCCACTTGCTCTCCATTTTCTGAACTGCTCTCTTAAGAGCATGAGTGTGATCATTGTACCACGGTACAGGGATTTTCTCTTAAACTTTCTTTAATCTAAGGGGGTTGGGGGTCACTCTCTAGAGTGCTAAAGAAGACTATATCCATATTTCCTGTGACTACATCAAGTTCTTCTGAATGTTTTGGCTCCAGTAATTCTAAGTATTTAAGACAGATCTAGAAGAATAATAGTGAAGCTGTCTTTAGTGGTCTAAAGAATAGTTCTACCTGATTGATAACACAGTGTAGATGGAGTGACCATAGCAAAGTGCAACATGCAAGAGAAGAGGTTCATCGAGATGTCATCGCTATGTGGCAGAATGGCTGAAGACTTAAAATTTATGTATTTTTCTCCATTGTGAAATCACAGAGTCAAACACCAGTTACTTTGCCATGAAATAGTACATTTATTAATTATTTTAGTTATCAGACATAGAAGAGAAAGTGACATAATTATAATGGTGTTTTGCGATGGTCTTCGTTATCTTTCTCACCTTTCTCTTCCTCTTTCTCATCTTTCTCTGAAGAGCAGTCTTTCTCTGAAAAGCATACTTAAACAGGGCGCATTTAAGTCCATCCATAGGAAAAAAAAACAACATAGGCTTCCTCTGTCTTAAGCAGACCACACTCTCCCCCCTTAATTTGATCCACTTGTGTCTATGGAAATTTTCAAGTTTACCATTAGGTAATGTAAAGAACTTATGTAAGACTTACATAATAACTTGTATAAATTTAACTTTTATGTGGCAGTAAGAATGCATATAAGACACATGATGTAAAAGCATTATTAGAATAATGTAATGAAAATGATCAATAATGTTACAAAATCATTACAAATACTGATGATAATCAATAATATTGATAAACATTAAACTTTTAGTCTTCAGTTGCTATATTATCAACATCAACTCCATATGACAGAATTAAGTCTTGCATATGATTAGGATGATGAGTTGGTCCTGTCCCATTTTGTCTGACCTCAGCAGAGTTAAGACTGTTGATAAATGCTAATCCTAGTGAATCATTTTCATTATCAGTGTGAATGTTGTAGTCACCAACAATTAAATCTCTATCCACAGTAACTTCTAGATCTGACAGAAAATCTGCAAATCTCTAAGAAGTCTGTGTAGAGCACAGAGGGTCTATATATTGTAGCAAGCACAAAAGACAACAGAGATTTGTTTATTTATATCAGACTGTCACATTAAGTACTACCACTTAAAAATAATTAAACTTACTGTATATTCTGACCTTTGAGTGACACTAAGAACATCATTATAAATTGTAGCAACAGCTCCTACTTGACCCTTCAGGCGAGGCTCATGCTTATAACAATAACCTGGGTGAGTAGACTAATTTTAAACTTAACTAAGGTTTTTGTCAAACAGAGCGAATCCAAACTATGATCTGTAATTATTTCAGTTACAGTTAGTGCTTTGGATGAACTGACAATCTGATGTCTAGTAGTCCTAACTTTATGAGATGTTTATCTAAAATGTTTGGTCATTTTCTAGTTTGACATCAATAAAAAATGTTCTAAATGACTTAACCCTTTCGCACGTGAGTTTTTCCTGTACTGACGGATCCCCCAGCATGAGTTCTTTAATGCACACTGTAATAAAAAAAAAATATCACCTTACACTTCACAGCAGATGCACTGAAGGACAGATTATGTATTATAAAACACATAATGGGATTTTTAGATTAGATGGTTAATGATTTATTATGATAGATAAATTGAGATCACAACACAATTGCTGGCTATGGCACGACCATATGGTTTACAATGCAATGTAGCATCAAGCATAGCTAGTTCTAAAAACCTTGCCCCTCCACTTTTTTTGCACGAGAAGTGGTGAGAATGAGTGACGGACAGAATGGGAGGTGGCTCAAGTGGACTAACTAGTTTATAGATTATTTGTTTGACGTCAGAAAACATGGCCACTTTGCTGCAACAGCTCTGACTGTAATGGCTTTAAACTATTATTTAGTGACTGTTTGAATGTAAAAAAATTAAGATGTTGTGATGTTGAAAATACTACTTGAGCAGCTGGTTCATTATGACAACTGCTTTAGTCTCATTTCTGCTGGTAAACAGCAGCATGAATGCAGATCGCACTGGTTTGATCGTAAGCCTCTGAGCCCAGCCTAGTGTAATCACACCGGTTTGATCGTATATGCGAAAGGTTTTAAGTACTGTGTTTGGTAGTTAGGGAAACTCCACTGGAAACTCTAACAGGAACTGGAGAGTGGTGTTGCTTTACTGTGCAGGTATGCCGGCAAGTCGTTGCCCAATCGCCCTGCTGCGGGGGCTCTACTGCCAGAACTGAAGTATGTGTTTTGTTGCTGTACTATCCAGCGATGGTGTTCGGAACCCTAATGATGCATCCCAAAACTTTACAGATGTACATTTGTGAAATCACAAAGGAGGATATAAGTATTTCTCTAACTGAAGTGCCAAATATGTTGCTTATTCTTAATAATAGAGTATTTGAGGACTCTACAAAATACACCCTGATGCACACATACATCACTCAGATATCCATTTGATGTGTTTTTACATCTGGAAGACATATTTTTTTAGGTTGTTTGCTCATCTGTAATACGTCTTATCAGATGGTGTTTAGCAGATGTTAATTAGGTTGTGATACTTTCCATATAAAATGCTCTTAGACAGTTATCTCAGAGACATACGTGGGAGATTTTGTCATTTTTGTTTTTATGAGAATACAGTTGTGGCCAAAAGTATTGGCACCCTTGGTAAATATGAGCAAAGAAGGCTGTGAAAAAAATCTGCATTAAAAAAAATCACAAAAATCGAACCTTTAATTGAAGTAAAACAATTGAAACAGGGGAAATTTCTCATTATTAAATAAATATTTTTCTCCAAAATGCATTGGCCATAATTATAGGAACCCTTTTATTCAATAATTTTTGCAACCTCCCTTTGCCAAGATAACAGCTCTGAGTCTTCTCTTATAATGCCTAATGAGGTTGGAGAACACCTGGCAAGGGATCTGAGACCATTCCTCCATACAGAATCTCTACAGATCCTTCAAATTCAGAGGTCCATGTTGGTAGACTTCCTCTTCAGTTCACCCCACAAATTTTCAATGGGGTTCAGGTCCAGGGACTGGGATGGCCATAGCAGAATCTTGATTTTGTGGTCAGTGAACCATTTTTGTTGATTTTGATGTTTGTTTTGGATCATTGTCCTGCTGGAAGATCCAACCAGGGCCCATTGTAAGCTTTCTGGCAGATTTATTTTTTTATCTGTTGGTATTTGATAGAGCCCATGATGCCATGTATCCGTACAAGATGTCCAGGACCTCTGGCAGAAAAACAGCCCAACAACATTAAAGATCCAGCACCACATTTAACCGTGGGCATTGGGTACTTCTTCATCTCTGTGTGCACCAAACCCATCTCTGGTGTTTGCTGCCAAAAAGCTATTTTTTTTTTTTTCTTCTTTTTTTTTCATCTGACCATAGAACCTGGTCGCATTTGAAGTTCCAGTAGTGTCTGGCAAACTGAAGATGCTTGAGTTTGTTGTTGGATGAGAGCAGAGGCTTTTTTCTTGAAACCCTCCCAAACAACTTGCGGTGATGTAGGTGATGTCTGATATTTTTTTGAGACTTTCTGACCCCAAGATCCAATTAATTTCTGCAATTCTTCAGCTGTGATCCTTGGAGATCCTTTGGCCACTTGAACCATCTTCCTTACTGTGCGTGGAGACAATATAGACACATGTCCTTTTCCAGGCCGATTCTTAAGATCTCCAGTTGATTGGAACTTGTTAATTATTGCCCTGATGGTGGAAATGGGCATTTTCAATGCTTTGGCTATTTTCTTATAGCCACCTCCCATTTTGTGAAGCTCAACAACCTTTTGCCGCACATCAGAACTATATTCTTTAGTCTAACCCACTGTGATTTATGATTAAGGGAATTTGGCCTGTGTGTTTCCTCATATTTATACCCCTGTGAAACAGGAAGTCATGTCTGAACAATTTCATGTTCCTAGTCACCCAGATGCACTAAAAAATGTACAATATGAATGGGAATATACTTAAGATATATTTTACTCTTAAGAATTTCTAGGGGTACCAGTAATTGTGGTCAACATGTTTCAGAGAAAAATATTTATTTAATAATGAGATATTTCCCCTCTTTCAATTGTTTTACTTCTATTAAAGGTTAGATGTTTGTGAATATTTTGAATGAAAGATCAAAAGGATAAACTATGCAGATTTTTTTTCACAGACTTCTTTACTCATGTTTAACAAGGGTGCCAATATTTTTGGCCACAACTGTAAGTAAGAGCTGTGAAAAACAATTATTTATTTTGTGATAACTGGCTACCTACCAAATAAATTAACAATTAACAATTAATACAAATTAACAAATAAATTAACACATGAAAAGTTGATTAGCATTGAAATGTATTATGTGAGAGTTAAGAAATCACAGACTCTCTAGAAACAACTGATTTTCACATCCAGTTTACATGAAGTTGTTTTGGTGTTTATTAAGCAAAAATGATAATTGACTGACTTCTCGTTATCCCACTTTTTACAAGACTGCTTGCCAAATAATTAAGTTAAAATTATTTTATTGGCTGACTTGTAGACAAGGGCGTAGATTTGTTTAAAAGTTGGTAGGGACATATAGCAAGGATCATATTCAAAATCTTGGTATTAAATGCAAGAAAGTCAGTCTGGTAATTTAGGCAAAATAACATTATTACCTCATATAACAAGTAATTTCTTACAGTATTTCTCTGCCCCTTCATATTAAATATTAGCCTTTTGTTTTAAGAATTTCTAAAGAATAAACGAATTAAGAACTGGCCACATCACAGTTAGGAGGAAAAATGTGATATGCGATAAAAACGTCATGGTTACTTGCGCAACCCCCTGATGGAGGGAATGAGACGTTGTGTCGATGTAGTGACACTAGGGGTCACTCTTGGGAGCCTGAGACACCTCTGGTCTTTGATAAAAGGCCAATGAAAATTGGCGAGTGGTATTTGCATGCCACTCCCCCGGACATACGGGTATAAAAGGAGCTGGTATGCAACCACTCATTCAGGTTTTAAGCTGAGGAGCTCAGAGATGTGGCAGGAGGGACACGACGTCTCGTTCCCTCCATCAGGGAACGGAGGTTATGCAAGTAACCATGACGTTCCCTATCTGTCAATCACTCTACGTTGTGTCGATGTAGTGACACTAGGGGTCCCTATACAAAACGATGCAACTGGCTGAACTGTGTTACGTGAACTGGCGGTGTGTGACGGGCAGACAACTGTGTGCCTCGTAGCCAGCGCACCAGTCTGACACATAACCTCCCCCAACATAGTTATGAGTGTCGAACGGCCCTTTGGGGACAAGTCGACTACCCAAAATATAGAGACAGGCTAACCCAGTCGTGGCCTCTTTTCCCCTTCTTTTTTTCCACTCCCTAAAAAACAAGGGGGATTATCCGACTGGGCTGCCAGGTCTAGTCGGGGGGTGTCCCTCCCAAGGGGAGTACACCGCGGAGACCTCACCCAAAGAGAGGGGGGAAAATACATCCCATGGTCTTGCCGACCATGTGGAGAAGTCTCATGGTAGATCCTACCCAATGGGGGAGGAGTTACTACAAACATGGAGACTGTGGCAGAGGGGGCTCTGCCCAAGGAAGACGCAGTTTGCCAACAGGGAAACGAATTAGTGGAAGATATACATTGCATGGGGTTACCTTACAGGGAACCGCCACATGCAGAGCACCTACCCCAGAACAGGGCTCTTAGTTAGCACGTGTACTGGACTGGCAGCGAGTCTCTCCGAAAACTCGACTGCCACAGGGCTCGGAGGAAGTCAACCAAGGAAGATAGTTTGTGAACACTACTGGGAATTAAGAGTGCATGTCTTCAGCTCAGAGGAGGTGAAAGGCGCTATGTGCAAGCGATACACCCGGCCTGTTATCCCAGGCTTATCCGCTTGTATTGCGTGCCACTACCTGGGACGAAACCGGTTCCACCCGGAGGTTGTAGAATCTTGCAAAGGTGTTGGGTGTTGCCAAGCCCGCTGCAGTGCAAATGTCTGTTAGAGAGGCACCCCTGGCCAGGGCCCAGGAGGCCGCTACACCCCTGGTAGAATGGGCTCTTAGCCCTACCGGTGGCGGCACGTCCTGGGCGTGATATGCCATAGCTATGGCGTCAATGAGCCAGTGGGCGATCCTCTGCTTGGAGACAGCGCTTCCTTTCCGCTGTGCACCAAAGCAGACAAAGAGCTGCTCAGAGATCCTAAAGCTCTGCGTGCGATCCAAATAGATGCGTAAAGCATACACTGGACACAGCAACGACAGGGCTGGGTCTGCCTCCTCCTGGGGCAGCACTCACAGGTTCACCACCTCGTCCCTAAAAGGGGTTGTGGGAACCTTGGGCACATAGCCCAGTCGGGGTCTCAAGATCACAGGAGAGTAACCCGGACCAAACTCCAGGCACGTTCTGCTGACAGAGAACGCTTGCAGGTCTCCTACCCTCTTGATGGAAGTGAGTGCAGTCAGGAGGGCAGTCTTCAAGGAGAGTGCCTTAATCTCAGCTAACTGCAAAGGCTCAAATGGGGCTCTCTGTAGACCCTGAAGAACTACAGAGAGGTCCCATGAGGGAATGAGGCACGGTCTGGTGGGGTTCAGCCTTCTGGTGCCTCTCAGGAACCTGATGATCAGGTCATGCTTACCGTCCACTGTGTTGTGGTGTGCTGCTATAGCAGCAACATACACCTTCAAGGTGGAAGGGGACAGCCGCCCTTCCAACCTCTCCTGCAGGAAGGAAAGCACCGATCCGACTGCGCATCTCTGGGGGTCTTCCCGTCGGGAAGAACACCTCTTAGCGAACAGACACCACT
Source organism: Myxocyprinus asiaticus (assembly GCF_019703515.2). NCBI lineage: Eukaryota > Metazoa > Chordata > Actinopteri > Cypriniformes > Catostomidae > Myxocyprinus > Myxocyprinus asiaticus. The sequence goes on from NC_059375.1 coordinate 13,213,800, forward strand.
TAAAGGCATACAGGCGCATCGTAGAGGGGGCCCTAGCCTGAGTGATCGTGTCTACCATCGCGAGGAGCGTGAGGTCCGAGAACCACGTCTGGGTGGGCCAGTAGGGTGCTACCAGGATGGCCTGCTCCTCGTCCTCCCTGACCTTGCACAGAGTCTGTGCAAGTAGGCTCACTGGGGGAAATGCATATTTGCACAGGCCAGGGGGCCAGCTGTGTGCCAGAGCGTCTATGCCAAGAGGTGCCTCGGTCAGGGCGTACCAGAGCGGGCAGTGGGAGGATTCTTTGGAGGCAAACAGGTCTACCTGTGCCAGTCTACCTGTGCCTGTCCGAATTGACTCCAAATCAGCTGGACCACCTGAGGGTGGAGTCTCCACTCTCCCCTGAGGGTAACCTGCCGTGACAGCTCGTCTGCTTCAGTGTTGAGGTTGCCCGAGATGTGAGTGGCTCGCAGCGACTTGAAGTGCTGCTGACTCCAGAGGAGGAGACAGCAGACGAGTTGTGACATACAACTATAGCACAGACCACCTTGGCAGTTGACATATGTTACCGTTGCTGTGTTGTCTGTCCAAACTAACAAGTGTTTGCCCTGGATCAACGGCCGGAACCTCTGCAGGGTGAGCAGAATTGCCAACAACTCGAGGCAGTTGATGTGCCAACGCAGCCGCGGGCCTGTCCATAAGCCGGCTGCTGCGTGCCCCTTGCAAACAGCACCTCAGCCCATTTTAGAGGCGTCTGTCGTGACCACGACGCACCTGGAGACCTGCTCTAGGGGAACATCTGCCCAGAGAAATGAGAGGTCGGTCCAAGGGCTGAAGAGACGGTGACAGACCAGCGTGATGGCCATGCGATGTGTCCCGTGGCGCCATGCCCATCTCGGGACTCGAGTCTGAAGCCAGTGCTGAAGCGGTCTCATATGCATCAACCCGAGCGGGGTGGCCACTGCTGAGGATGCCATATGCCCCAGGAACCTCTGAAAGTGTTTCAGTGGAACCGCTGTTTTCTGTTTGAACGCCTTCAAACAGGTCAGCACCGATTGTGCGCGCTCGTTCGTAAGGCGCGCTGTCAATGAGACTGAGTCCAACTCCAAACCGAGAAATAAGATGCTCTGAACCGGGAGGAGCTTGCTCTTTTCCCAGTTGACCCAAAGCCCTAATCGGCTGAGGTGCGAGAGCACCAAGTCCCTGTGTGCACACAACATGTCCCGAGAGTGAGCTAGGATTAGCCAATCGTCGAGATAGTTGAGAATGCAAATGCCCACTTCCCTTAACAGGGCAAGAGCTGCCTCTGCGACCTTTGTGAAGACACGAGGGGACAAGGACAGGCCGAAAGGGAGGACCTTGTACTGATACGCCTGATCCTCGAATGCAAACCGCAGGACGGGTCTGTGTTGAGGTAGAATCGAGACGTGAAAGTACACGTCCTTCAGGTCTACCACTGCTAACCAATCTTGATGCCGGACACTCGTCAAAATGCGTTTTTGCATCAGCATCTTGAATGGTAGTCTGTGTAAAGCCTGGCTCAGTACTCGCAGGTCCAAGATTGGCCACAACCTACGGCCTTTTTTCGGTATGATGAAGTAGGGGCTGTAAAACCCCTTCTTCATCTTGGCCGGAGGGACAGGTTCTATCGCACCCTTCCGTAGGAGGGTGGCAATCTCCGCGCACAAGGTAGCAGCGTTTTCGTCCTTCACCAAGTTGAAGTGGATACTGCTGAACCTGGGCGGACGCCTGGCGAACTGAATCGCGTAGCCGAGTCGGACAGTCCGGACCAGCCATCGCGACGGATTGGAAAGCGCAAGCCATGCATCCAAGTTCCGCGCGAGGGGGACCAAAGGGACAACATCATCGGACGTACCGGCAGGTGGGGCGTCGCGGCGGGGCGGAGCTCGAGATGCCACACCATGTTGTGGCCGTGTTGAGTTCAGGGACATCAAAGTACTTACCTGGCTCCTTGTGACCACCCCCGGAACAGCCTGGGACGGGGGAGGAAGAGGCCTGTTCTCGTGACCCGTGGAAACTGTCACATCGGGGGTGGATTTGTGCCACAGCTGGGCGCTCAGGGGCGGGGAGACCGCCGCTGGAGCGCCAAACCTGCCAAATAGAGTGGTGGACGGTGGTCGTGATGACGGCCGTGCACACCGGATACGTGACCCAGGGAACAAGGAAACCGCTCTTGCTGAACTCTTGGGTACTGCAGCCACTTGGGCATGCAGCACAATTAAATGCAAAGGTAGCAAAAAATTCTCCTTCCAACATGGGAAATGAGGGCAGCAAGGAACCGTGCCTTGTCGTCCTCTCCCATCTTGACCAGGTTGAGCCAAAGGTGGTGCTCCTGGACCACCAAGGTGGACATCGCCCACCTGAGAGACCGCACCGTGACCTTCATCACACGGAGAGCGAGGTCGGTCGCCAAGAGCAGCTCCTGCATCAATCCCGGGGTGGAACTACCCTCGTGCAGTTCCTTTAGTGCCTTGGCGGACTTGCAGGAGAGCCATGGCGTGCAGGGCGGAGGCGGCTTGTCCAGCGGCACCATAGGCCTTGGCCATCAGAGATGACGTAAACCTACAGGCCTTGGACGGGAGCTTTGGGTGCCCGCGCCAGGTGGCAGCGCTCTACGGGCATAGGTGTACCACGAGCGCCTTTATCCACCGGGGGATTGCTGAATAGCCCTTGGCCGCCCCACCATCAAAGGTAGTGAGGGCGGGGAAGCTGAAAGATCAGGACCGGGCAGTAAAAAGTGCCTCCCACGACCTTGTCAGCTCTTCAAGCACTTCCAGGAAGAAAGGAACGGGGGCGGGGCATGGCTTTGAGCGGCACCGCGAGCCCAGGAACCAGTCATCGAGCCGCGAGGGTTCAGGGGAGAGCGGAGGGTTCCACTCTAGCCCGACGCTCGCGGCTGCCCGGGATGTCGTCATCTCCGTGTCAGCCTGTGACTGGGCGACCGCCCCCGAAGGGAGGAGCCCAGCTGAGGCTTCCGCGTCCGACTGGGCGAGCCCACTCTCTGATGCTGTGCTCAAGAGCTCATCACTTTCGCGGGCTCCGAATAAGAGGTCGAACTCACCGTGAGACAAGCTGGCAGACTCATCCGGAAGCCCGATCGGCAGACGAGCGTGCTGGGGAATGGGAGGTCCGCGGGGGGATACCCGGCGAAGGCGGTCCCACTGGGGTCCCCGAATCGCCCCCAGTGCTAGCCGCACTGGCCTCATACCCGTGGGTAGAAGAACCGAGGCGGGGAGCCTCTGAGGTGGCTTGCTTTCTTACGAAGATAAGCCGCGACCGCATCGTTGCCATGGACATGTTCTCGCAATGAGTACATGACCCATCCACGAACGCTGTGTTCGCATGAGCAGTGCCCAGACACGAAAGACAGTGATCGTGACCGTCAGAAGGTGAGATAACGAGCGTAGCCAGGAATAACACACAAAGGAAAGGCATCTTTAAAAAGACGCGTCTTTAAAAAGACGTTCCGTGTGTGCCGCTCTTTTAGAGAAATATACTCTTTTAGAGAAATATACTCTTATTTCTGCTGAAGCGCCCAGGGGCATTCTCTGCAGTGCACCAGTGCAGTGGAGGGAGAAGCCGCTGAAATGCGCTGTCAGATCTAGCAGAGGTGAATGAACAGTCGTGGGAATTCAGCTCAGTGAGCATGACCGTTCGGCTCCGAAGAGAAAATCTGAATGAGTGGTTGCATACCAGCTCCTTTTATACCCGTATGTCCGGGGGAGTGGCATGCAAATACCACTTGCCAATTTTCATTGGCCTTTTATCAAAGACCAGAGGTATCTCGGGCTCCCAAGAATGACCCCTAGTGTCACTACATCGACACAACGTCGAGTGAGTGACAGATAGGGAACTTATATGCAGCAATGGATGTGATAAACCTAAGGTTAATGGATCCAAATCAAATGTTATCTTTTTCAAGAAGATTTACATCGAGAAAATAATATCCAAGGGACAAAGTGGCATTCTGTAAAATGTTTTATCCAGCATTAGATAAGGAAATGGGTAGGCTAAATTAACAATTTACATGTGCAAACTGGAACATTGGAACATTTACATTTTCCCCACTTTCTGCTTTCAAACTGCCCTCACTTCCACATAATCTTTTCTCATATATTTAAAGGTGCTATATGTCAAATTTCACTGTACTAAATCATAAAATGGTCATAATATGTCATTAGAGAATTAGGAAACATGCTAAGTTGAAATACTGGCTTCTCCGATAACAATGCTACAGCCAGTATATTCTACTTTGAAGCTTCCATTCCATTCCAATTTCTGTTTATGTTTTTGCCTGTATGATCCCGCCCACTGCCCACTGCCCACTCACCAATAGTATTTCGACACCGCCAGGTTGCCAGATTTGAACAAGTTTGCATGCAAATAACACTGCGTACTGCAGCCATGGAAGCCAGCAAACGAACTGGATCAGAGATAACAGATTCCACCCAACCTAAAAAGCCTCGCTATCCATCTAAAAACCACCATGACCAGAGGCATAGTAAAACAAGGATAAATATTGGAGATGCCTTTGGAAGATGTTCCTGTTGCGTGTCCTCATTCTGGCAACCCGCATGAGCTTCGAGTCTGGGGCGGGACAGACAACTCTCCAATATTTTGAATTTGGACTGCAGTACCCATTTCAAACGCTTGTTGTCAATCTTACATATAGCACCTTTAACCTACAATTAATTACTTTTTTTTATCACAAATGCATTATTTTATTTGCAAAATATTCTTTTCTAATCCTCATGTTCTTCTCCAATGTGTAAAATAAAACATGTATTGGGAGTTATACTGGCATCTTAAAATCCTGCACCTCTGACACAATCATACAATTTTTAAGGCGTCTTCATGAAGAGGGCGCTTGCTGGCCAAAAAAGCAGAATCGTTCATTGGGCTGCATTCAAAACTTTTGACAATTTTTTATTTTTGACAGGAAATAGTACACGAAAATATGCTTGTTTAAATCTACTAATTTCAAGGATTGAACGTAAAATACCAATGGAAATCTGCCCACGTAATCTCCAGAAAATATTTTGTATAAAAATCTTACAAACGACTGGTGCATCCTGAACAGCGCTGAGAAAAGTTACAGGTGCCACTTGGCAACATTTATATGCACTATTTTAGAAGAGGTAGGACAATAATTTACTCAATAATAATTATAATAAGGACATTTAATAGAAAATAAAAACATATAAAGTTAACATATTTTCTGTGTGGTAAAATTGTCCAAATGTTGGTAGAGACATTTCCGATTTTCTGAAAGTTGATCGGGACATGTCCATATCATCCCTAACTAAAATTACGCCTCAGCTTGTATAGATTGCACAGTGATAAGAGAAGTAGGAAAGATGACTGGTCTGATATAACTTCATCCCCGGAAGTGCGGTTAATATTCAGAAATATCAGACCGCTAGATAGCCCAATTGACCAATCAGAATGGATTATTCCAAGATACATTTCTAGTTTCAACTATTTTTGTACCTTTGTTTTGTTGGACAGGAAAAACTTGCTTCATATCATGTGACCCACATTTGTTTTTGTTTTTTTTGGCCATTTTCAGATGGAGCCATATTTAGAGGACTCATAGCTCTTTGATTTAACCATATAGGGCCTTTAAAATGAAGATACATAATGGAAAGTTTGTTCTGAACCAGAATCTAAAAGGATATTAAGACATACAGTATTTAATGTTTCTGGAGTAATAGTCACTCCAACTTTGGAAAAAGTGGAATATTTAAGTATTTATTTTTCTAGTCTTACTTATTATTTACTTTTATTATTTCTGTCTTTCTTTTTTATCTGTGTAAGTAAAAGTACATGAAAGTGTACATTTTCTGCACAAGTTGCCTGAATCTGTGAATTTTGTTTACACTAACAAACAAAACAAAAAACAGTTAAGTTCAATGTAAGTAAGAGTGTGACGAGGTGAGGAAGCTGATGAGTGTGGTTAAGAGAATGTGTTAGTAGTGTGAGGACTTGAGTGTGGCAGCTTTTGCGGTGCATGTGAACATTCTGTCTGTGTCATTGGATGAAAAGTTCACAAAGCAAATGCAAGATCCATTCACATTTTTTGTGATCCAATTCTGAAACTCAGAGACACGTGAGTAGACCTCTGGAAAACCTTCTACGAAGCAGGGTTTATTTTCCCCAAAACTTGTGATCCCAGCCTGGACCCACACTTTGCCATTTTGGCACTGCAGTGGACCTCAAGAATCTTTCTGCAGAAGGCAGAAGAGAGCAAAAAACAGGAAGATTAAAGAGAATAAAAGCAAAACCACAAGAGGAGGCCTGTTTAAATAAGAAAAGCTGAGACTTAAAGGAATAAGTCAACCCTAAATGCAAATTGTCTCATTATTTACTCCTCATGATGTCATTTAAATCCTGTGTATTGTTATTTTTATTCAGTGTAATGCAAAAAGAGAAATGTTTTAAGAATCTTAATGTGGCTCTTTCTGTAGAAAAACAGTTCATAGTGATCACTTTATGGAGCTTGACAGGTTTTATGGCAAGAATTGCCTTGTGATTCTTTATAAAGTCCATAGAAAAATTTGCACCATACAGGCCTACTCTGGCTGTCTATAATGCTCTCTGGAATTCTCTCTCTCCATTATACTTACAGTGCATCCAGAAAGTATTCACAGCGCTTCACTTTTTCCACATTTTGTTATGTTACAGCCTTATTCCAAAATGGATTAAATTCATTATTTTCCACAAAATTCTACAAACAATACCCCATAATGACAACGTGAAAGAAGTTTGTTTGAAATCTTTGCAAATTTATTAAAAATAAAAAACAAAAAAAATCACATGTACATAAGTATTCACAGCCTTTGCCATGACACTCAAAATTGAGCTCAGGTGCATCCTGTTTGCACTGATCATCCTTGAGATGTTTCTACAACTTGATTGGAGTCCACCTGTGGTAAATTCAGTTGATTGGACATGATTTGGAAAGGCACACACCTGTCTATATAAGGTCCCACAGTTAACAGTGCATGTCAGAGCACAAACCAAGCCATGAAGTCCAAGGAATTGTCTGTAGACCTCCGAGACAGGATTGTATCGAGGCACAGATCTGGGGAAGGGTACAGAAACATTTCTGCAGCATTGAAGGTCCCAATGAGCACAGTGGCCTCCATCATCCGTAAATGGAAGAAGTTTGGAACCACCAGGACTCTTCCTAGAGCTGGCCGCCTGGCCAAACTGAGCGATCGGGGGAGAAGGACCTTAGTCAGGGAGGTGACCAAGAACCCGATGGTCACTCTGACAGAGCTCCAGCATTTCTCTGTGCAGAGAGGAGAACCTTCCAGAAGAACAACCATCTCTGCAGCACTCCACCAATCAGGCCTGTATGGTAGAGTGGCCAGACGGAAGCCACTCCTTAGTAAAAGGCACATGACAGCCTGCCTGGAGTTTGCCAAAAGGCACCTGAAGGACTCTCAGACCATGAGAAACAAAGATTGAACTCTTTGGCCTGAATGGCAAGCATCATGTCTGGAGGAAACCAGGCACTGCTCATCACCTGGCCAATACCATCCCTACAGTGAAGCATGGTGGTGGCAGCATCATGCTGTGGGGATGTTTTTCAGCGGCAGGAACTGGGAGACTAGTCAGGATCGAGAGAAAGATGAATGCAGCAATGTACAGAGACATCCTTGATGAAAACCTGCTCCAGAGCGCTCTGGACCTCAGACTGCGGCGAAGGTTTATCTTCCAACAGGACAACGACCCTAAGCACACAGCCAAGAAAACAAACGAGTGGCTCTGGGACAACTCTGTGAATGCCTTGAGTGGCCCAGCCAGAGCCCAGACTTGAACCCGATTGAACATCTCTGGAGAGATCTGAAAATGGCTGTGCACCGATGCTCCCCGTCCAACCTGATGGAGCTTGAGAGGTCCTGCAAAGAAGAATGGGAGAAACTGCCCAAAAATAGGTGTGCCAAGCTTGTGGCATCATACTCAAAAAGACTTGAGGCTGTAATTGGTGCCAAAGGTGCTTCAACAAAGCATTGAGCAAAGGCTGTGAATACTTATGTACATGTGATTTTCTTTATTCGTTTTTTATTTTTAATAAATTTGCAAAGATTTCAAACAAACTTCTTTCACGTTGTCATTATGGGGTATTGTTTGTAAAATTGAAGAAAATAATGAATTCAATCCATTTTGGAATAAGGTTGTAACATAAAATGTGGAAAACATCGTAGATTCCTTTGCTGTACATCGTAGATTCTGTACATCGTAGATTCCTTTGCCTGCTTTCCCAGCACACATCATCTTTTCTGTGATTGTAGTTTTTTTTTGCAGGTAGCCTACTGCCAGGCACATTGATTGTTGCTGATAACTGGGATTTCCACCTCCTGAAGAATCAGGGGGTACTCTATCACAAAGCAAGACACTAAGAGAGTCATTGTGACATACTGTGTTGGGTCATATCAGGAAACAATACCACAAGTGTAAGACTCATTAAGACCAATTGCCATGTGACGTCAGTGCAAAAAATCCTAAAAAAAAAAAATAGGCTAAATTTTCCTTTAGAAAAATTTAATTTCTAGTAACACTTTACAATAGCCTGGCCAAAAAAAAAAAGTTGCCGATTGGATTTAAATAAGCAGATAATTAAGAGCCTATGATTGGATCATTATTGCAGTGATTAATATGTTTCATCTGGCAACAATTCTTTTAACCCTAACTGATACAGTATGTAGCTTCTCATTTCTTAAACAACCATGTCGGAAGAGGTATCCCGTGGTCGTGGACAAGATGTTACTGTGTTTCAGAAGGGGCAAATTATTGGCCCGCATCAAGCAAAGAAAACTAAGGTGATTGCTGAAATCACTGTAATTGGGTTAAGAACTGTCCAACACATTATTAAAACCAAACCTGTAAGGATAGTGGTGAACCGTCAGCTTTGTGGAAGAAATGTGGTCGGAAAAAAATCTTGAAAGATCATGATTGGAGATCACCAAAACGCTTGAAGTCACATCGTAAAAAATCGACTGTAGAATTCCTGGCTATGTTTAATGGTGAAAGTAAGACCATTTCCACACGCACAATGTGATGACAACTTACAGGATTGGGACTAAACAGCTGTGTGGCCACAAGAAAGCCACTTGTTAGTGAGGCTAATCTGAAAAAACAACTTAAGTTTGCTAGAGAGCATAAAGATTGGACTGTGGAGCAATGGAAAAAGGTCATGTGGTCTGATGAGTCCAGATTTACCCTATTCCAAAGCGATGGGCGCCAGGGCCACGTTAATCCAATGGGCAACATGGGCTGCAGCCCCAGGCCCCGCCACTAGTGGGGGCCCCGGGTACACAAGATCAAATATGAATTTTAATATGAATTGTTTAATTTTGGCACCACCAGTGCCACCAAACTCTGTAAACAAATTTTTTATTATTTGTAAATGGTTTTTCTGAACACTCTTGCCACTCTTAGTCTGCTGTTGTTTGAAAAAATGAGTAAATTCACAGCTAAACAGCATATTACAGGTACTCCCGCCCCAAAGTCACACAGTTGGTTGAACAAGAAGTTGACATGTCACTCTGAAATCACTTTGAAAGCACTACAGGACAGTGTTTACATTATTCGGGGGAAATCAACCTACAAATGGCTTACTTACTGTAGGCTATAATTGTCTCTGCAATTAAAATTATTTTTACATATGAAAAAATCACACGAGGATGTTGGTTCACATTAAAAAAAATATGTATGTATATGCATTACCGGTCTGAACTGGCTCCATACTCTTAATGCTTAGAATTGAATTTACCCTTAAACCGGAGAGAGATTGTTTTCGAAGATCAGCCCAATCAAAATCAGCTGAGGACTTCAGTGAATTGTAACAGATTGAAATGTTTGATGACAATGTAAATGGAGCACGACGATTCCCTGCACCTTTTGGGTTTCAAAGACTTATTTGTGGGATTGCTTTCAAGAAGACCATGAATAGGGCACTTTAAGTGGTTTGATGATAGAGATGAGTGTCATTTAATTTTATATAGATCTCTGCTTGACTGTTTTAGTAGTTTTAACATGATTGCATGGTAAATGTATCCATCCTCACTAGGGTTGCAACGGTATACCGGTTTCACGGTATACCACGGTATGAAAATTCGCGGTTTTCATACCATGTACACTTGCTTATCTACGGTATTGAGAAAAAAAATGCAACCAGATGGAGAATCTCACCTGCGCGTGTGCATCTCCTTTCCTCCTCAACTGCCTGTCAGACTCGTCATCTTCACCACACGCACACACACATGCAGCAGAGAAAATGTCAACGAGAAGCGAGGCAAGGGGGTCTGACATAAGTGAGTGTGTGTGTGAGTTAAAGCAGTGTTTCTCAACTGGTGGGTTGCGACCTGGACAGCAGGTAATGAACAATGCCATGGTTCTCCCATTGAAGATATTTCTGCAGCTGCCCAAATGATAGCCTATTTAGGACTGCCGAGGCAGATTTAATGATAATCTCGCAATCAGCTAAAGGCTTCTCATCTGCACTTTCGCACGAGTGTAACGGAACCAGCTCGTGATCATAATCTACTCTTCTCTCTGGCGCACGCATGCAACAACCGGGCTTCCCTCGATATTGCGGAGCGCAGACCTCAAAACTGATGTGACCAATTTCAATTCTAGTGAGACTTTTCTAGTTTAAAGTGTTACGGAGGAAGTCAAGTCGAACCTCTCAAACAGTAGGCAGCCCTGACATGCCAAACAGCACTGAGGAGGAAAAGAGCAACACTGTGCTATGCACTATATATTTTTTTATTATACATCATCACCTTTACAAAATTGTTTCACGATTTTACATGAGTAAAAGTAACTGTTATATTTTGACAAAATGTTATAGTTTCATATGAAATAATCTAAAGGTAGAATCTATTAGATCCAGGGGAAATCGGCCCGGAATTTTACATAGAATCTTTGTTGAGTGGGCTCGCTGTGCTTTTCTGCATATCGCTGCCCCCTTCGGGCCCTTTCTGCATAACGCGGCGGCCCATTTCAGCTTATCGCAGCCCATTCTGCCCCATTTCGCGGCCGGCCCTTTGGGAAAAGTCCCAGTTCTCCTGATGGCCAGTCCGCCCCTGATTAGACCTCATTTTATATCAACAGTGGCAGTTGTAGTTAAAGTTTTAAGATGTGTTTCAGCTAGTATTTATTTTTTTCATAAATACTATAATTTGTTATTATTATTACTATTATTTATGACTAGCTAGATTGACCTAACCATGGTAATGAGGAGCCTTTCCTCCTGTGTAATATGTATGTTCTGTTTGAATTATGTTTGAATTTAGGAAAACCAGCAAAACCAGTTGAGAACCACTGAGTTAAAGGTACAGACAGGAGCAGTCTGGCTGCACTGTCATGCACCTACAGTATATGTTAATTATTAATAATCATAGGACATTACTTTAAAAGCTCACACAGCTGATGTTATTTTTCATTTAGAAATTAATTTAACATGCTATGCTAACATGTAAACTAACATGCTTTAGTTATATAACATGTTATAGTTACATGCTTTTTTTTATCATGTTTATAATTCGGTTTATTATAATTCTGTTAGCTTTCTTATTTATTCTATTTATTTTCAAAAGGGAGACCTTTTTTTACACAAACTTCAATTTAAAAAAATGGTTTCAAGTTTCAATTATAATAAAGCATTTGTTCAACCAAAAAAACCTTCTGTTCCCTATCTGTCACTCACTCGATGTTGTGTCGATGTAGTGACACTAGGGGTCACTCTTAGGAGCCCGAGACACCTCTGGTCTTTGATAAAAGGCCAATGAAAATTGGCGAGTGGTATTTGCATGCCACTCCCCCAAACATACGGGTATAAAAGGAGCTGGTATGCAACCACTCATTCAGATTTTCTCTTCGGATCCAACCGGTCATGCTCACTGAGCTGAATTCCCATGACTGTTCATTCACCTCTGCTGGATCTGATGGCGCATTTCAGCGGCTTCTCCCTCCTGGGATGCCCCTGGGCGCTTCGGCAGAAATAAAAGAGTATATTTCTCTAAAAGAGTATATATCTCTAAAAGAGCGGCACACACGGAACGTCTTTTTAAAGACGCTTCTTTTTAAAGATGCCTTTCCTTTGTGTGTTATTCCTGGTAGCGCTCGTTATCTCTCGCCTTCTGACGGTCACGATCACTGTCTTTTGTGTCTGGGCACTGCTCACGTGGAGACAGCATTCGTGGATGGGTCATGTACTCATTGCGAGAACATGTCCATGGCAACGATGCGGTCGCAGCTTACCTTCATAAGAAAGCAAGCCACCCCAGAGGCTCCCCGCCTCGGTCCTTCCACCCACGGGTATGAGGCCAGTGCAGCTAGCACTGGAGGCGATTTGGGGACCCCAATGGGACCACCTCCGCTGGGTATCCCCCCACAGACCTCCCATTCCCCAGCACGCATCTGCCCCGATCGGGCTTCCGGATGAGTCTGCCGGTTCGTCTCACGGTGAGTTCGACCTCTTATTCGAGCCCGTGAAAGTGATGAGCTCTCGAGTGCAGCATCGGAGAGCAGGCTTGTCCGGTCGGACGCAGAAACCTCAGCTGGGCTCCTCCCTTTGGGTGAGGTCGCCCAGTCACAGGCTGATGCGGAGATGATGACATGCTTTCCCGGGCAGCCATGAGCGTCAGGCTAGAGTGGTACCCTCCACTCTCCCCTGAACCCTCGTGGCTCGATGATTGGTTCCTGGGCTCGCGGCGCCACTCAAAGCCACACACTGCCTCTGTTCCTTTCTTCCCGGAAGTGCATGAAGAGCTGACAAGGTCGTGGGCGGCACTTTTTACTGCCCGGTCCCGATCTTTCAGCTTCTCCGCTCTCAGTACCCTCGATGGTGGGGCAGCCAAGGGCTATTCAGCAATCCCCTGGTGGATAAAGGTGCTCGTGGTGCACCTATGCCTGCAGAGCGCCATCACCTGGCGTGGGTGCCCAAAGCTCCCGTCCAAGGCCTGTAGGTTTACGTCATCTCTGACGGCCAAGGCCTATGGTGCCTCTGGACAAGCTGCCTCCGCCCTGCACGCCATGGCTCTCCTGCAAGTCCACCTGCATGACAAGAACCTGCAAAAGGCTTCGAAGCGCCCCTGAGACGGGCGATCCAGGGATGACGAAACCCGCTGCTCTGGAGCTGGTAAGCAGATCACTCCATCCCCTGGTCGAGGGCCGGGAGGAGAATTTTTTGTTACCTTTGCATTTAATTGCGCTGCATGCCCAAGTGGCTGCAGTACCCAAGAGTTCAGCAAGAGCGGTTTCCTTGTTCCCTGGGTCACATACCCGGTGTCCACTGCCATCACCACGACCTCCATCCACCACTCTATTTGGCAGGTTTGGCGCTCCTGCGGCGGTCTCCCCACCCCTGAGCGCCCAGCTGTGGCACAAATCCACCCCTGATGTGACAGTCTCCACAGGTCACGAGGACATGCCTCTTCCTCCCCCATCCCAGGCTGTTCTGGGGGTGGTCACAAGGAGCCAGGTAAGTGCTTCGATGTCCCTGAACTCAGCACAGCCACGACATGGTGTGGCACCTCAGGCTCTGCCCCGCCGCGAGGCCCCACCCACCGGTACGTCTGACGAGATTGTCCTTCCGGCCGAGATGAAGAAGGGTTTTACAGCCCCTACTTCATTGTACCGAAAAAAGGCGGTGGGTTGCAGCCAATCTTGGACCTGCAAGTACTGAACCGGGCTTTACACAGACTCCCGTCCTAGATGCTGATGCAAAGACGCACTCTAGCGAGCGTCCGGCATCAAGATTGGTTCGCGCTGGTAGACCTGAAGGACGCACACTTCCACGTCTCGATTCTACCTCGACATACACCCTTCCTGCAGTTTACATTCAAGGGTCGGGCGTATCAGTACAAGGTCCTCCCTTTCGGTCTGTCCTTGTTCCCTCGCATCTTCACAAAGGTCACAGAGGCAGCCCTTGCTAAGGGAAGTGGGCATTCGCATCCTCAACTATCCTGATGGTTGGCTAATCCTAGCTCACTCTCGGGATGTGTAGTGCACACAGGGACCTGGTGCTCTTGCACCTCAGCCGACTAGGGCTTTGGGTCAACTGAGAGCAAGCTCCTCCCGGTTCAGAGCATCTCTTTTCTCGGTTTGGAGTTGGACTCAGTCTCGTTGACGGCGCGCCTGATGAACGAGCGCGCACAGTTGGTGCTGACCTGTTTGAAGGCGTTCAAACAGAAAACAGCGGTTCCACTGAAATTTTTTCAGAGGCTCCTGGGGCACTCTGCTCGGGTTCATGCATATGAGCTTCAGCACTGGCTTCAGACTCGAGTCCCGAGATGGGTATGCCGCCACGGGCTGGGGCGCCGTTTGCAATGGGCATGCAGCCGCCGCCTTGTGGACGGGCCTGCGGCTGCGTTGTCACATCAACTGCCTCGAGTTGCTGGCAATTCTGCTCAACCTGCGGAGGTTCTGCCCGTTGATCCAGGGCAAGCACGTGTTAGTTCGAACAGACAACACGGCAACAGTAGCATATGTCAACCGTCAAGGTGGTCTGCGCTCTCGTTGTATGTCACAACTTGCCTGCCGTCTCCTCCTCTGGAGTCAGCAGCACCTCAAGTCGCTGCGAGCCACACACAGGCGACCTCAGCACTGCAGCAGACGCGCTGTTACGGCAGGTTACCCTCAGGGGAGAGTGGAGACTCCACCCTCATGTGGTCCAGCTGATCTGGAGTCGATTCGGACAGGCACAGGTAGATCTGTTTGCCTCCCAAGAATCCTCCCACTGCCCGCTCTGGTATGCCCTGACTGAGGCATCTCTCGGTATAGACGTGCCGGCACACAGCTGGCCCCCTGGACTGCGCAAATATGCGTTTCCCCCAGTAAGCCTACTTGCACAGACACTGTGCAAGGTCAGGGAGGATGAGGAGCAGGTCGTCCTGGTAGCACCCTACAGGCCCACCCAGACGTGGTTCTCGGACCTCACGCTCCTCGCGACAGCCCCCCCCCAGCAATTTCCCCTGAGGAAGGACCTTCTTTCTCAAAGATGGGGCACCATCTGGCACCTGCGACCAGACCTCTGGAATCTCCATGTCTGGCCCCTGGATGGGACGCAGAAGACCTAAGCGGTCTACCACCCACAGTGGTAGATACAATCACTCAGGCTAGGGCCCTCTCTACGAGGCACCTGTATGCCTTTAAGTGGCATCTGTTTGCTAAGTGGTATTCTTCCCCCAGAGACCCCCAGAGATGTGCAGTCGGATCTGTGCTTTCCTTCCTGCAGGAGAGGTTGGAAGGGCGGCTGTCCCCTTCCACCTTGAAGGTGTACATAGCCGCTATAGCAGCACACCACGACACAGTGGACGGTAAGTCTTTAGGGAAGCACAACCTGATCATCAGGTTCCTGAGAGGCACCAGGAGGCTGAACTCCTCCAGACCGCGCCTCGTTCCCTCGTGGGACCTCTCTGTAGTTCCTCAGGGTCTACAGAGAGCCCCCTTTGAGCCTTTGCAGTCAGCTGAGCTTAAGGCGCTCTCCTTGAAGACTACCCTCCTGACTGCACTCACTTCCATCAAGAGGGTAGGAGACCTGCAAGCGTTCTCTGTCAGCGAAACATGCCTGGAGTTCGGTCCAGGCTACTATCACACCCAGGACGTGCCGCCCCCAGTAGGGCTACGTTTTCCGACTGGAGAAACTATGTTCAGTTTAGTCAGTAACACACACACAGTTCACAGCAGTCTGCATGGATGTTTTTCTGTTATCCATTTGGCTAAGTTGTTTACCTGCTATAATGCTTGAATATGTTGTCTGGTAGGGTTGCTGAAGCTAAAATTTGTTGTCATGCTTTTATGAATCGATCATCACTCGTGTGTTCACCAATTGTGATGTATTTTGCTGGGGGAAGTACTGTGACATGTTTATGTATGACTTCTGAAATTTAGTTCTTGTAACTGTTATATTGCATATTTAAGCATATTATTTTCATGTTTAATAAAGTATATTTTATCCTCATCGACTCCCAGACGTCCCACGAACAAGACAAAACTAGATGAAAGACCAGACAACAGGAAGGGAGGGTGAGGGAAACAGGTGGATGGCACTACAACACACAGAACAGACAAGACAGAAAAACAAAAATCCAAGTAATCAGAAAACAAAGGTAAGGACCAGGGCAGAACAGACCAGGGTGGCACTGACAGGACGGACCCAAGCAAAGCCTGCATGACAGCCCAAGGTGGTGCTGGTGAGAAGGTCCAGGATGGGGTTGGCAGGATAAACCACGGTGGAACACCTAGGCTAGGTTAGGTTTAGTGTCTTGACTAAGTGACTTGACTTGGCTAGTCTTGATAACTTGACTGGGCCAGCAAGCTTGACTTGGTGACTTGATTAGGTATGAAGATTTGGCTTGAAGTGGCTGCTTGACTTGACGTGGTGACTAGGTTAGGTGTAGCAGCTTGACTTGATGTAATGTTGGTACGACTTGGCATGACGGCTTGATTTGGTGAGCAGGCTCCAGGAGATAGCTTAATTGAATGAGCGGGATCAGGTGTCTCTAGGATGGAAGCGAGGAACGACTTCCATGGCCATGAGCACTGGCAATGACAGGGGAACGGCCTCCGTGGACACTGGTAGTGGCAGGGGAACGACCTCCATGGCCGTGAGCACAGGCTGTGACAGGGGAATGGTCTCCGTGGCCGTGAGCACAGGCAGTGACGGGAATGGCCTCCGTGGCCATGAGCACAGGCTGTAACAGGGGAACAGCCTCCATGGCCATGAGCACAGGCAGAGACTGGGGAACGGCCTCCGTGGCCGTGGACACTGGCTGTGACAGGGAAACGGCCTCCGTGGCCGTGGACACTGGCTGTGACAGGGAAACGGCCTCCGTGGCCGTGAGCACAGGCTGTGACAAGGGAATGGCCTCAGTGGCCATGAGCACAGGCTGTAACAGGGGAACAGCCTCCATGGCCATGAGCACAGGCAGAGACTGGGGAATGGCCTCCGTGGCCGTGGACACTGACAGCACCTGAAGAGTAGGGGCCCTTCTCCTCCGGGCGGTAAGAAGCACTGCAGTGGTAACGACCAGCACCTCCTGGTGGTCGACGGTGGGAACAACCGGCGGTCGGCGGCAGGAACAGCCACGTCCTGGTGGTCGGCAGCCTGCTTCCTCTGGCAACGGAGTCGAGAAGCACCCGAAGAAGCTGCAGTTGACTTGGTCACCTCCTGGTGGTCAATAATGGGCTAGGTGGGCCTCTCCAAGACACCAACAGAGAGGGATTTTGGGACTCGGTGTTCCACCCTTACAGCAGACATTCCATTTCTGCAAACCGGCAGAGGTGGTCCACCAAATCCCAAAAGGAAAAATGAAGAATCGAACCCAGCTCCTCTGGATGGATGGGCTTGTCCAGACCTGCCAAAAAAAATAGCTTGAGGATGGTCTCATCAATACCCTACCCGAAGGCTGTGTCGGCCAACTCCTCAGCATAGTTGTTGACAGAACGACCATTGGGCAAGGCATTGGGAGACCAATTCCTCAAGAGCCAGAACTGGGCTCAATAAAAACACCCCTCATGCCTCCGCTGGGTCCAAAGTTGGTCAGATCGTTCTGTCACTATATATTTGAAGAAGGACCCAAGATGCAGGAGGCAATGAAAGGTGTTTTATTCAAATGAAAAAAAAACAACAAAAACAAAATACAAGCAAAACTCATGAGGGAGATATAAAAGAGAAGACAAAAAATAGAACTGAATACAAACTGACAAGGAAAACTAAACCAAACAGGAAACAAGACAAAGGAGAGAATATAAAGGCTGTGTATCGTTTGGAAGGATGCATCCTCCGGAGGTCGCATTTTTCGTCTTGTTTCATTGTTTATTTTTATTTTTTATTTTTATTGGGAATGCAAAAAAGGTGAACAATTGTATAAATGTAAGTGCATATACATAAAAGGCATTGACAATAGATAAAAAATGAAACGAGACAGCCTCGATGACGTATGCAGCCTACAAATGCGACCTCCGGAGGACGCAGCCTTCCAAACGAGACACAGCCAAAGTGGAAGGGAAAATAGAACACAGGTGCTGCCAATAATCACAAGCAGCGCGAATTAGCGCTGCCATTACAATGCTGATTGAGCTGCTGAGCAGCACTTGTGGGAAACACGAGTGAAGGAGGAAAGCAAAAGCACATGGATAACCTGAGAGAGAGGTGGAGGAAACTGTCACAATCTTGCCACATAACGAATAAAACCAGACCAAAATGGCAGGATCATGACAATATATACATATGTCTTCCATTGAATTGTATCAGCCACAACACAAGTTTCAGCTCTTAAATTGATGTGTAGTACAATACAAACATTAATAGTAGATGAAACACTTAAAAAATTATATTAAAATATACTGGTAACTGGTGTTGGTTGAGGAGAGTCCCCTGTTCTCATTGGCCCCATTTCCACCTGATATTAAGATGCGTTTCAGGTGATCCGATCACATGTGGTCAGGTGAGACACATAGCTGTTTACACCTGGTCATTTAAATGCGTCTCCTGTGACCACTTGTGTTCAGAATTGGAGGGGAGGATCTCTGTTTCATGAAGACATTAATCACTATTTCATTGTGTTACTGCCTGATATTAAAGCACAACAAAGTCAGAAAAGACAAAGCGTGAAAAAACTGCACTGCACTGTTTCTCCCATGCAATTAACATTTTTGGGAGAACGTAACTGAAAACAGGAACAAAGTGATTTTCAATTGTTCCGGAGTGAAAACTTTATTTTTAAAATGCTGGTAACCGGTTATAACAGGTCAATTTAGTTCTGATATTGTTTTAATTAGGGCTGCCTCCTAATAGTCGACCAAACGTTAGTCGATGAAAAAGAGTCTTGGTCGACCAAGTTTTGATTGGTCGGTTGGTCACAAAAAAAAAAAAGAAACTCCACAGGAAGTGGCAAAGTCACAGTCAGTGATGGACAGACATGAATGTTTACATGGCTGGTCCATGCAGTAATTAATTATTCATGTTCAAACTGACGATATTACCGCTGGTTGGACGCTAGGTGGTACTATGGGGAAATTTTCATTAAGCAGGGTTAGGATTAACCCTACACAATAAAGCAAGACACCTTGATTTCAAACTTTGAACTTAATTTTTTATTTATTTTAACTAAACATTCAAATGAAACTGGGGGAAAAATTAAGTGCAAATGAAATGTGTGTTGTTTAACTTTTTGAAAGGTGGTTTTACAAACAGCTGTGAAGGGCAAAATCTCTCAGGCAAAGAACCTACTTCATCTGTGCATTCTCTACCGGTCGGGTAATTCGATGTCTGGGAAAATACATCATGTGTGTGAATAAATTTGTTTTGTTTCCTCCATCACGAGGATCGGTGAATATTCTTGCTTTAGTGATTTTGCATTGAAAATTACATTAATTTATTTAAAAACCGAAAAACTTTAATTAAATACATTTCTAAATTCAAATTGCACTCCAAACGAAAAAGCAATTAAAATAATGAAGTGATAAAAAATATCTATATATACATATATAAGTAACCATGCATTTCCATTTACTGTCAGGCAAGTATCTGTCTAAACATGCAGGCAGAAAATTACTTACACAAATGAAGACATTAAAACAATTATAAATGTAAAAATAATAATAATGATGATAATAATCACTGAAATATAAATCATGGTTCGAGGTGAACGTGTTTTTGTATTATTTTATGTTTTAATCACAGAAGTATAGGCTGCAGAGTTGCATTCACAATGAACTGCTCTGTGGAAATAAAGCTAACTGAACTCAAAGCACCTCCTGAGCTGAGATGTCTGAGGTCTTTTGCAGCACTCATAGACGATACTGTTCTTGAAAAAAATAAATAAATTCAGAACACAGAAACAAAGAAAGAGTGAGAACCTTTTACATGCGCGTGTTCCACGAGACTGCACGCCTCCAACAGCGCGTCATATATGCACATAGATGGCTTTTCTGTCATCGGTTCTTAATAATATAATAAAGTGTGTTTCTTCAAGCGTGTGTCTGTGTGTCTACGGGCAAATTATTTGTAATATTAATTTGATAATAATAATAGCCAAAGAATAATTATTAATTTAATACATTAATGGGAAAACGATATTGTCTTGATATCGTCAAAGGCATCAGCTATTGGCGATCACTCTGACCATCGTCGATCCCCGAGATCATCATCTGTCGGCACAACCCTAATGTGCATTTCTCTCTTTAAATTAATAAAATGTTCAGACAGTCTCCTTGCTGGTTTTTCCAACACATTCAAAATCATTACCGCTAATGTCGCAGCAGCTCGCTTTGTGCATGCACTTGTAAAATTTATATTTTAAAGGCTCATTATTACAGTTTAGGATTTCTCTGTAATGTAGAACAGTTCTAGCAATGTTACTTATAACATTCTTTCTCAGCCCTGGAACTCAAACCATTTTCTGACGCCCCCCAATATATATATATTTAAGCAGCGGCGGGTGGTGCATTTAAAGTCTAGGCCTTCAGTGTGATTAAGAAAACACAGTTTCACAATGAATAAGACACCCTATGCCTTTGGGCATCATACAGTATGTCACAGCTAACTAGTAATACCAACTTACATTTTAGAAACACATCCATGCACAAAAGCCAGAACTTGAAACGACACTTAATGCTCAAGCAAGCCTAATTTTAACTGCAGCATGACTGTTTTGTGAATTAAATGAACGTCTCCCAAACAGACATTCAAAAATTATAATTTTTCATATGAATCTACCAAGGAGGTCTATAATACCTGATCTAATAATATTTGCGATTTAAATGTCCTTTCGTCAGGGTACACGGTTATGCTGCATTCTATTCAAATTGGATGTGGGATATTCCTACTTGATATCTCCGACCATAAATGTATTCCATTCCCCAATATTCGGAAGATGACGTTTAAGGAAACAAAACTGCAACACTCCCGTTAGCAGCCCAGACAGCAGTTGACTCCGAGCCGGATCCGTCTCCAAACCGTCAAATCCGCGTTACAGTCACATCCGTTTCACTGCTCTAATACAGATCCAGCCTGGGCCCGGGATTCAGTGGATGAGAACAACAGTCGCATCCGGGCTGTATCTGTGGAAACGAGCACGCGGATTGATTATGTTGTGTACTCATTAACTTAAAAAGGTTTGGAGTTTTTATTGCTCCTTAGAACCGTAATGTTAGCTAACTCTTATATTATCAGAGGGCATGCTAACATGAAGAAGAAGGTCCAGAGGTCTGTAATTATATGTAACTGACAAACTTTAACTGCTTCTATCAATTTTTACTGTTAAAGTTTGTTGCGTGGTAATGTTAGTGATGGGCTAGCATTAATGTTAACGCTTAAGCTAGCTAAGGCCTCCCACAGACCCTAATTTTAAAATATATATATATATATATTTGCCGCTGATCACTCCCACTTTAAATGCCTTTGAATTATGTATTGAGAGTGAAATTCAGTGTGGTCGGGTCGACAGTATACAACAGTGAGTTACAGTTAATCAGGCGCACCCCGAATGACAGCCACACAGAGGGGCGTTGAGGAGACAGACAGTAGGCTGAGTCTCTTTGTTGTTTTTGTGTTTTTTTAGTATTCAGTTGAGTAATTCAAGCTATTTGAATGCCACTTTGTATAATTGAGTATTGATAATACTGAGTATCTTATAATACTACAACTAGTGCTGTTCAAAACATGCTGTTTGTTAGGGCCGATTTTGGCTTGCAGCTTTCTGGAGAAACGCTCAAAGAACTTCACACTCAGCATCCTGAACAATATACAGTACCTGTCATGACATAGTCATAGTCTTCTAGCAATGCTATAGTCTATGTGTCATTTGGGCACAAACAATTTATCACCTCAAGTCAGTGATTAAAGGTAGTGTGTGTTATGCTGATGTCACGTACACTACTTTCCACAGTGGAGGATGAGTTAATAAACTGTATGCCTCACTGAGACTCTTATGTGTAAGGCTTAAACATTGCCTTCCTCGCTTTGTAATACTAAATTAAACAAATCAATATATACAAACACTGTAAGGATTTTTTTGTCACAATTAATCTTTTTTAGAGACAATGAAAAGGAGGGAACCGCCTGTAATGAGCTCTGGAGTCAGACAGAGGGCTCGCATTTCCCTCAAAAAGCGACTGCATGACGTTGCAGAAGATTGTCTATTAGAACCAGAACCAACTCAAGCTCACAAAGTTGACACATATTCCATCACCAATGACACACAAAACAGCAATGACTCAAGACTCTCTCAGATAGATGACCATTTAGATTCCATTTGCACAGATGATATTGGAGGAGTGACAGAAAGACAAAATGTTTCAGAGCCTGACTCTGAATCAGAATCTGAGTTTGCAGATGAGCCAGACTTGTTGAAAGTTTAGCCAATTGGTCTGTACAGTTTAGTGTTTCTTTAGTAGCCCTCACTGCCCTCCTTAGTTTGTTGAGAGTGTACCACCAAGAACTGCCCAAGGATGCTCGAACCATCCTTAAAAAAAACTGAATATAAAATCCAACAAAAATGTGGTGGTTTGTATCATTATACAGGTATCCTGACAGCTATGCAGAACACCCTAACCCAACTAATTGAAAATGTTGCAGATTGCTTTACTTTTAGTTTGCAGATAAATATTGATGGCTTGCCATTGTTTAAGAGCTCAAATTTACAGTTATGGCCCATTTTAGGACTTTTGTTGAGTGTCCCAATGAAATAACCTGTTGTTATTGGACTTTTTTGTGGTACACCCTGATGAATTTTTTACAGACTTTACCCACGAGTTAAAGCAGTTGCAGGAAGGATTCTATTTTAGAGGAAAAAAAAGGTTTTCATTGAACTAGATTCTGTTGTATGTGATACCCCTGCTATAGCTTTTGTAAAAAACACAAAGGCTCACAATGGATATCATGGATGTGACAAGTGTTGCCAGTCAGGTGTTTATGTTAACGACAGAATGACATACCCCAGAAATAATTTTGTGTTACAGACTGATTCATCATTTTCAGACAGAGTTGACGAGGAGTATCATCATGATGGACCACATGGATTTTCTGGTCTAGATGTAGGCATGGTGACTAGATTGCCTTTAGATTACATGCACTTTGCATGTTTAGGTGTCATACGTAGATTGTTAAATATTTGGCTGAGGGGCCCTTTGAAATTTCAATTGTCCTCCAGTCTTGATGATCAGATTTCTCAAAGTCTCATTCAGATGTGTGCATACATCCCAGTTGAGTTTGCGAGGAAGCCGGTGTCTCTAAGAGAGCTAGACCGTTGGAAAGCTACTGAACTAAGACAGTTTCTGTTGTATATTGGCCCTGTTGTTCTGGCATAGGGTTGCAAAGGGGCGGAAACTTTCCAGAAACTTTCCATGGGAAGTTAAGCTGGGGAATTTTGGAAATATTGGAAAAAACTTTGGGCACTTGGCTACATGCTGCTGCATCTTTGTGGCATTCTCAACATAGGTCTTTGCACAGTATTTGCAAATGTACACAGCCTTTCCTTCTACATTGGCTGAGGTGAAATGTATCCACACATCAGATGGCACACGTGGCATTGTTCTGTAGAATAAGATTAGAAAAAAGCTTGCAAAAAAACACTAATGCCATGCCATGCACAGATATATAAATAGTTAGCTAAACAATTGGAATATTCTGGAATGGTAAAAATATTTTACAATTGATACTGGACAAATTAATAAAAATAGGCAAGATGAATAGATGAACACTCCTCAGTCAGCATGCTAAATCAAACTATAACCTACGTTCTTGTATGATAACAGAAAACTGGCTAGCAGAAGAAACAGCATCACAGTTAAGCTAGCTAGCACCATGATAGCTAGCCTCTTAAATTGTCAATGAAATGGCGTTAGCTAGCTTACATTTAGCATATCTGATTTACTGGCTAGCTAGCTACTGTATAAACACATACTGATTTAGTATTTGCTAGTTAAACTTTAATACCATAGATCAAATATATTTACCCGAGTAATATCATCAAAACTTACTTGACTGGATGTAGTCCTTGGGCTCAAATGCAGTAGTGTGGCTTCAATAGTCCTGCTGTAGTAAGTAGCCTGCAGTAAGTAGTGTGCTGTGTGCGTGTGATTGAGGAGTGCGCAGGGTAGAAATTCAACTGAATTTGCATTAAATCTGGTTGTTTTAACCAAGATTATGCTGCAAGATTTTTTTTTTTTTTTTTTTTTCAACTACATTTAAGTTCCCTGTTATAGGCTAACTTGCAATTTTGCAAATTTCCAGATTATTCCCATTAATTCCCGTTAATTCCCATATATTCCCGATAATTCCCATGGAAAGTTTCCAACTTTGAAAATTCCCGGAATTTTGCAACCCTACTCTGGCACCATATTTGGATTGTAATTTATAACTTTATTTAATTTATTAATTTATAACTTTGTTATTTTATACAGGTACTTGCATCCTTGTCAGTCTTCAGCTGTGTTCTTTGTTTAACAATTATGCAAACACGCTGCTCACAACATTTGTTGATTTGTTGTCATGCCCCTCTTGCATACCCACAGTAATAGTGCACAGATCTATTAGGTCCAGGATATAGGTGGGGTTGTGGAAGGTGAGGGTTTAAGAACAGAGTAGTGGGAGACAAAACAATTTATGCTGACTAAAGGCTGACTTAACACTTACAAGAACTGACAAAGAGCTGCTTTACTCCACAAAGGTTTCTGGATACTTGTGGATTTTGACAATGTATCCTCAATAATTAATAATAAAACTGCTGCCAAAACTAGTTGCTGCAGCCCATTTGAGACAACATTTTCCTTTAATAAGTAAAAATTTACAATGTAAGTTGTAGTAAGTGCTACTGTTAAGGTATGTAAGGGATAATGTGCCATGGGTAGGTCATTATAGCGAATTTAAACTTGACAGGATGATGCGGTAACCCAACACGAAGTGGAGGGGTCCCGCATCATCCTCTCAGGGTTAGGGTTAGCTTTTCACAGGTAAGCCCACTACAGGTCTGTGGCTGGTGTTACATTAGGGCTGGCCAATATCATGTACAGTAAAAGCAATATCATGATTATCTGCACTCCATACATCATTGAATCAACAGTAATTTTAGTACTGGAAGAAGCCTGGATGTGAGAGAATGTTGGTGTTATTTGTTTGCCAATTCTCTGTTGCTTTTACTCTACCTTGGTAGATTTCTAACCATGAAATTAAATTATTAACAGTAACACTGGATTACATGTATATGTTGTGTTGTTCCTTGTGCATGTACAGTTTTGAATCTTTTGCAGGAAAAGGCAGGCTATGCTGGTGATAACAGAATTTATCAGAGAATGCAAATATATGGAATGAAGGAAAATGTCAAAAGTGGTGTTTCAAATATTGTATAGCTTATGGATCATCTTTCAAATATGTAACAATTTATGCAATAATTTCTTTTTCAGATGTTTTTAGTCATCGAATTTATGGAAACAAAGACTGTCAACATTATATCTGAGTCATGGTTTGAGGATGGTGTCACTTGGTGGCCAAACTATAGAAGTGATGAACAGAGCTATCCAAAAATGTGAAGAGCCAGGAGCAGACTGGAAAAAGTATGATGTTTGAGTCCTCTCAAGAACTGGTAAGGATCCACTTTAGAAACATTTTTCCAGACCAGGTTGCTTGTTTCGCTTGTGAGATCTGGCAACACCGCAATTGGTATTTCACCCACCCTTAGCTCAGAGTACTGTCATTTTAAAATGAACGTTATTAACCGTTCTTTTATTTTGTTCTAACCAGTTACCATTTTAAAAGGAGAACTTCTGAACCAGAATGAAAAAATACAGTTTTTGCTCAGAACAAACCGAAATGAAAAAACATTTTGATTTTAGTCCCTGTAAAAAAGGACTTAAATATTGATCTGTTTCTTACCCTCACCTATCATATCGCTTCTGAAGACATGGATTTAACCACTGGAGTCTTATGGAATTCTGGGCACCATTTACTTGCATTGAATGGACCTACAGAGTGTCAAGGTCCTGTTGCTTTGTCAGGTTGGGTTTCTGCCTGATGGGACCGTGGCAGTATCGGCCTGCCTCAGTGTTTTGTGTACCCCCTTTGTGTGAGCGCACGGGTCCGGTGGTTTGTGACCGCCATGCGTGAGTTGCCAGCGCTCCCGACCACAGAGACCATTCCCCAGTCGCCGCCAGCGCCCCCAGCCACAGAGGTCATTCCCCAATTGCTGCCAGCGCTCCCGGCCACGGAGGCCGTTCCCAGTCGCTGTCAGTGCTCCTGGCCATGGAGGCCGTTCCCCAATCGCTGTCAGTGCTCCCGGCCATGGAGGCCGTTCCCCAGTCACTGCCAGCGCTCCCAGCCACAGAGGCCATTCCCCAATTGCTGCCAGCGCTCCCGGCCATGGAGGCCGTTCCCCAGTCGCTGTCAGGTTGGGTTTCTGCCCAGAAGCACTTTATTAGGACCTGTACACCTACTAATTAATGCTATTATCTTATGAACCAATCGTGTGGCAGCATTGCAATGCATAAAATCATTCAGATACGGGTCAGGAGCTTCAGTTAATGTTCACATCAACCATCAGAATGATTTTTGGTGCCAGATGAGCTGGTTTGAGTGTTTCTGTAACTGCTGATTTCCTGGGATTTTACAATAGCTTTGGGTGAAAAAAAATGAAAATTAAGTCCTTATTCACAAAAATTGACATCCACAGTCTCTTTTAAAAGTGTGTTATGAATGACTGTTATTTTTAAGCCCCATACCTTTCAGCCCTCCAAATCTCTCACAGGAGAAGGTAAAGACTTAGAGGGAATAGGGACAGTCCCTTCTGAAGGAAACAAAACTCAAGGGATTGCATGCAAGAAGTAATTACAGTGTTGCCATTGGGCCGGATGTCAGGATTTATAATGAATAAGGGCTTACATTTTGGTCTGTTTCTCACCCAAAGCCATCATAATACATTAGATGTGAAATATACCTCTCAGATTGTATGGATTACATATTATGCTGCCTTTATGTCCTTTTTGGAGCTTGAAAGGTTTGATCTCTATTGACTAAAGACATTCTTCAAAATATTTTTGAGTTCTGCAGAATAATGAAAGTCATGAAGGGTGAGTGAATTAGATACATTCAAGGTATTTCTCCATGTTTCCCATTTCTAAGCAAAGTTATTTAAATATATTTTATTTTCTTAATATTGCTTTAATTGATAATCAATTTGTGTTGTATCAATTTAAAAGCTTTATGATACAGGTTTGTCTTACTCTAAAACATTCCGTCCTTAATAATGAGTTATAATGAATAAAGTTAATTAATAAAGTTTAAACCAGAGTGTATTTCTGAAATTCTAGTGTCCACTCAAAATCTTCCTTAAATTATAACACAAGCAAATTCATTTAAAAAAAAAAAAAAGTTCATGAGTTCAAAATCTACTGCATGTTTCAAATATGAAATGTGATAAAAATGAGAAATTTATTTTGTATACATTTAAATCTGTCAACAAGAATACACATTTGTGATTAAACTTACCCTCCATACACACCATCATGGCTAAAGCTGAGCAAGATCACTAGCAACCCCATGATTGAACTGAGATACTGTGAATTAAAAGTTTCTGCCTCTTTCATTTTCTTTAAATCTCTTAAATCCTTGTGACATACCTGACTGGCTCTGATCTTGCTTGATCATGCATGTTTACAACTTGATAACAGGTTTGTGCAGTCTTATTCTTTGTATATAAAGTGAAAGTATGTATAATGATAATGTTGATGCCAGAAAAAACAATAACTCAACTGAGATGACCTATAGGTACCCAAATGCAGCTATTTGATAAAACAATATAAAAAGATTATATTTATGGGATATACAACAAAAGGTTTGGTGCACTTGATGCACTTACTCTTTTGTTAAAAATATTGAAATACTGGATCTGGGCAAACACACACTGTTAATGAACTGCAATGCCACTGCACACTTGTGTCTGGTTTGTTCAGTTGATGGTGATTCAAAGGCACCATTCTGCATGACATTCAAACATTTCCGCAAACCCATAGCCTACAATTTGATTATACAGTCAGTACTATACAGAGTGCTCCTTTGAACTTTATACTCTCTGTTGTTACTGCCATATTTGATTTAACAATAACACTTAATGACAAAACAGTCATGCATATCAAATCATACAGTTATGTAACCACTCCTGTGTCTTTCAGTTAAAGACAATGCATAACATTTAACATACAACCGTGTTAAAAAAAACAAAAAACAAAAAAAATTATAAAATGCCTAACAGTAGTCCCTTTATTCCTGTTTTTTTCTCTCTTTCATTCTCTCTGTCACTCACTGTAAATCTCCTTTTCACACTCTTTGCCTTGCCATCACTCCATGCCCATCCTTTTTCACTTTACTCTCCAAGTTCCAGTTTACCCTCCTTCTAATTTCTTTAAAGATTCTTACTGTGATATTGTATTTCAAACTTCAGTCAGCAAAGCGTTATAGGCTTGATTGTTAACATTTACAATATTGTCAAATCATTACTTATAGTACAGAAATAGATAATGTAGAAAATAAAGAAGTAAATGTAAAACAAAATGAAAAGATTGTATTTTAAATTGGGAAAAAAACAATCCAATTCAAAGTGACAAATATTACAATAAATATATCGTTGTCACATTTCAGTCAAAGGTACAATAATCATCTTTAGGAAGGTCTAAAAACAAGCTGTGTGATATGCTGCGATATCCATATTTATCTAATCTGTGATACCATGCTATGAGATATTTATTAAGAGATATAATCAGAACCTTAAAGAAAGTCTTTATAGAGACACTAGGTTAAGGAATTTGAATTCCAGTTATGAACACTTTTACTAAAGCTCTGGTCTGCTAATAAAGTTGTTTACTATGTGGTCAAAGCTATAAATATTTTATAGTGCAAACTTTTAAAACTCTTCATTAAGTTAATGTTTTACCATAACTGGAGACCGACAGAACAAGATCAAGTTTAATAGCACAAAATGTGAACAAAGTGCTAAGCCAATCTCTTTCCAATATTCTTCTTTGGAAGTACAGTTATTTTAGAAGAGGTCCGAGACTGCTAAACTGCTAGAACCCCAATTTGAGTTGGGTCACTATACAGCATGAATGTAAAGTAGTCCAGAACACTGGCAAGGGGCCAGAATGAATTTTAAGTGACCACTGTCCTAAATGTGTCTGTGAGCATCTCTCTCTCAGTACCCTGTGTTTACCTTCTTCATACAATTTAACTCTCTCTCTTTTAGTGATCAAACTGAATGACTGCATTGAACATTAGATATAAAGTTTGTAAACCCCCTTTTCACATTTGTTTTAGCACTCAGCATCTATTCCTCAAACTGCTTGATCCCCGCCTACTGTCCCCTGCCCCTATATAAGTGTGTTTTTCAGTATCCAACACAAAGAGCAAGAAGCAATGAAAGAAAGAAACAGAGTAATGATAAGGAGTCGGTCCGCACTCCAGTAAATCGACATGAAGTTTAAAGTCCTGTTCTATTTATGGTGGCTGGGCCTAATAAAGCCAGGTGAGTACTATGCATGTGTCTCATGCATTTTCTCTAAATGTACTACTTTTAATTATGGATCTCGAACGTCTTTGCTAATGCATTCATGATTGGCATTGTGCGCAAAATTTTAGCTTTGTATTGAAAGCTGTGCACCTGTAGCTGTGTTAATGTGAATACCAATGAAAGATCATTGCATGTTTAACTGCAAATGCTACCAAGACACTCTGACATGGGCTGTCAATATTCTATACCTTACAAATATAATGGACTATATTGAGAGTAAATAAATGAAAGTTTAAGATAGTGTGACAGTTTGAAATGTATGCATTAGGTTAAGTTTGAGAATTTAGTTAGATGCTGAAACAACTACTACACATCTTCTTATGTTAAAATCTCTAACATTTCCAGTCATCATTAAATCTTTTCAAATATTCAGTTTTTCTATCATCATCATTCTGTCCATTGATCATTGCAATGTTGGTAGTGTTTATTTCTAAACAACTGACACATTATGTCAAATGTTCTACAGCATCCTTCTATCTGTCTGACACCTATATATTGTCCAAATGATTAAAGTAATCAAACACATCCCAATGACTCTGCACATTTAATTGTCATTATTGTGAACAGTTCCATTCAGGCTCAAGAGAAAGAAAAAAACATAGGATACTCTGATAAATAAAAACATGCTGATATCAGTTGCTCCATCTTAATGTAATTATGTAGTGCACTCTGTCAAATAGAGCATGTTCTATTCAGAAATACAAAGGTTGAGTACTCTTAAAGCTATCAAAGCATGACTAATAAAAGCTTCCAGCAAGTTTTCAATTTGGATGTTGAATTTGGTTTTATAGATGTATATTTTTGTGTCAACCAGTCTTTGGAAAATTTATGTTTTGTGTAATCTATATATACCAGTGGCGGGCCGTGCATTTTAAGTCTAGGCCTTCAGTGTGATTTATGCCATTAAGAAAACACAGTTTCACAATGAATAAGACACCCTATGCCTTTGGGCATCATACATTATTTCGCAGCTAACTAATAATACCAATTGACATTTTAAAAACACGTCCACGCACGAAAGCCAGAACTTGAAACGACACTTAATGCTCAAGTAAGCTTAATTTTATCTGCAGCATGACTGTTTTGTGAAATGAACATCTCCCAAACAGATATTCAAAAATCATAATTTTTCATATGAATCTACCAAGGAGGTCTATAATACCTGATCTAATAATATTTGAGATTTAAATGTTGCTTGCAATAAATTTCGTTTCGTCAGGGTACACGGTTATGCTGCGTTCCATTCAAGTTGGATGTGGGATATTCCTACTTGATATCTCCGACCATAAATGCATTCCATTCCCTGATATTCAGAACTATAACGCTCCCGTTAGCTTAGCAGGGGTTTGACTCTCATTAGAGATGTCTCCTAGCAACCCAACTGATAAACAATGCTGCAGCGCTAGCATTTGTGCTTCAGGTGTACGATTATCAAAATAGATTATAATGTTTTATATACCTGTTTCTGCAGACGTTTGTTAAACAAGCTTTAATATCATGTAATGCGGAAACGAACTCATTTATCGATATTACTTAATAAAGTGAATGTTTATCACTTACTTTGTATATATCCCTGAGTGTCCACATGTTTGTGTGACATCATGCCCCTGCATCTCTGCGAAATCGGAGTTGAGAATTTCTGCACGAGCCTACAAGTTGTTATTCTGTCTTCAAGATGCATTCCATTACACTTTTTCTAGTAGGAAGTTGTAAAATCCGACTTTCCGAGTTGAATGGAACGCAGCACTACTTTTCAAAAGTTTATCCGACACTGAGTGCTCAAGCAGCCTAATTTACACTTAGAAAACTCCTGATGTTGCTATAACAATGCAAAAAGCACTTACCAATTTCCTTGCAGTGAAAATCAGTCCTTCTTTACGGTTTAATAAATTAATCAATCACACAGTCATGCAGAACATCTCGTGTTTTTAAATCCATAAGGATCTCTTTCTCAGTGGTGATGTGGCAGTGATGACAGTCGACTCGTCAGCAAGATCTCGCGCTCTTCGCTTTCAAATTACGTGAAAGCGTGATTGCGTCACTCAATGCCAGCTAGAGGGCCTAGACCGGGACATATCCTAAAGATCACACCTCAGACTCACGTGCTGCTTCAGGCATACGATTTGTGAAACAGTTGTCACACTTTGCTTGTAAGCATCAAGGAATAAATTCTGACTGGAAAACTTTTTGTTTTTCTCTATTTGTTTGTATTAATTAAGAGTGGAAAGCGATTAAAAATACATAGGTAAAAAGGTGATTGAGAATGAAAGGATGAAAAATAGTTATTTATTTGGCATGTTAGGCCAGCAAAGAAGGCTTTGCTGGCCCTGAGAATTCGCCACTGATATATACTGTATAGAGATCTTGTAGTAGGCCTAGTTAATTATTATTATTATTATCAGATGATTTTTGTATCTTGCAGTACACTTATTACAGTTACAGTCCCTCTATATCAACCTTGATAAAGTGCCTTGATTTTCTTAAAAAAAAGATGTGTACCCATCTGATCTAAAAGTCATTTAATTCACCTAATAACTGAAATGCTTACTCTTTTACATATTTCTTGCATTCTGTCAAACTCAGGCTCCTCTGCAGGTGTATCTGTGGCCCCGGGCTCCTCAGCTGTCCTGAACTGCTCCTTTACACTCTATCCTCCAGTCGATGATTTGCTTTTAAATATCACCTGGTCCTATGGTGGTTCAGTTATTGCCTCAAAGAACCACACTGAACCAGGTTTCTTCCTGAACACCACTGCTTCCTACATTGCTTCCTTCCCACTGACTGTTTACAATACCACTCCAGAACAGCAGGGGGTGTATGAGTGTAGAGTGAGCTACAATGAGACAGACTACTCAACAGATGTCACCTTGACAATATTAGGTGGGTCTGAAATGGGTAACTTGTAAGAAGTAGATACGTACTTACAAGTGCTATAAGTGATTTGTTTGGAGTACCACCCAAAAAAAATCCCAACAACCTTACAGACATCACTTAAATAGCTGACTTGAGCACTCACACCTAATTCTGTGCCCAAACGCTCTGTAAACAGCCTCAAAAAGGTCAGGGGGGCAACCCACCTAGCAGCCAATCAGAGGTTGTGTCCCAAATGACGCACACTATGCATGTACACAATGCACTCTGCCCTCTAGTTCAGGGGTTTTCAAAGTCTTGGACAGTAAGCCCTCACCCCTCTCTGAGAAAATTTACAAGACCTTGACCGCCCCCATCACCCCCCCCCCACACACACACACACATTTTTGGTGATCCCCCCCTCAGAGTTACAAACACACAATAATATTATATAGGCCTTTACAATAGCAAAGTAAATCATAAATAAATTAGCCGATGCTAAATGTAAAAAATACATGATGATCAATAACCTTTACTTCAGTCTGACAGACTCATTCAGCCAATGCCTTAAACACTGATGCGTTGTTAACAACTATGCATTTTTCTATTCAATGTTTTTTATTAAAAAATACCTGTTTGTCCTCATGACATTGGGATTACTTAGCATAACTGTTTTTAGCCAGTATCTGTGATAAACTTGCAGCACATGAGCCAATTTCCTGTGAACTGTGAAACTGCACATGAGTCACATGTGTCACAAACACATGAAGACACACTGACCTGATATCATGTTGAACTCGTAATAATGGACATGTGTGACTTTATAATGGATTTGCGGATGTCATAGAGCAGCGTAGTTTATTTGAGAGCAGGTGTCCAGTTTTGAACGAGAATTGCCCGCGTGCGAGCGGAGAGATTCGTGCTGGCGCAACCGGTACATGGATGCGCTTTCTCATGATATGCATGTTGTACTCTCGACATTAACAATATTTTAACGCCAGGACTATGGTCTGTTATGCCAATAATTTTCATTTATCTTCACAATACATTTTATCTTTTTATTTTACTTGGTGAAATAATCATCAATCTCCGCACCTCCCCTGACATGCTCTGGCACCCCCCTGGGGAGGCGTGCATCCCAGTTTGAAAACCGTGGTTCTAGTGTATGATTTTTAAGTGTAGTATTATCCCAAATGGAACACTAACCTTTTTTTACTGCGCAGAAGCATTCGCCATTTTACAGGGGGTGATGTTTGTATGCGATGTGTTGCCGCTAGCTTTAGCACGTTAGCCAACCTAAGTCCAACACTTACTGTTTTATCTCAAATAATGTACATGTTCACAGCGTTGTGTGACGGTAAAGCATTTAACTCACATATGCAAGGTGCTGTCTTCACAAAAGTTTCGGTAGTTGCCGTATTCACCATACATTACAATTGTTTTCAGACCAGGATAGCGTCAAAGTAAACCTGCCCCTTTCCGCTATGCAGTGTAAGCACTGCCCTCTCTGGAAGGAAATGTTCCAGGTTCAATACAAGTTAAGCCCAATCTACAGCATTTGTGACAATGTTGATTACCACAAAAAATAATTTTGACTCGTCCCTCATTTATTAAAAAAAAAAAAACTATAGGCACAAAATTTAAACATTGTATGTGTTGAGATGATTTTTGTGTGATAAAATTACAGATTTACCAGCATTATAGCGTTTACCAGAGAACAGGGTTTACCTGCATTACAACGTCACGACAACAAAGTTGTATATTGAATATAACTTCACACAGATAAATTGACATTTATGCATTTGGCAGACGCTTTTATCCAAAGCGACTTACAGTGCCCTGATTACAGGGACAATCCCCCTGGAGCAACCTGAAGTTAACAGCCTTGCTCAAGGACACAATTTGTGGTGGTTGTGGGGATTGAACCAACAACCTTTTTGCTTACGAGTTCAGTGCTTTAGTCCACTACGCCACCACCACTCCAAATTTAGTAAGTCAATATAGCACACTAAAATCATGTTAACAAATATAATGTTTACAGTGCGTATTTTCATGGACTGGCTCCATTTACCTTAATTGTAACTGGGATTTTTGCTTCTTTCTTTTTTCCTCAAATAAACAAGATGTCAAAATGTTTCTTTGTGGTAATCAATTTTACTCTACAAATGCTGATTGAGCTTAACTTGAATTGAACCCGAAACATTCTTTTAAGAAGGTATTAAGATATTTATGACAATTATTCATATCCACATATCCCACTAGTAAACAAACTAAACCCACAGCTTAATTTTCGAATTCTTAATTTTTCAAATCGCTTTGAAGTTATTTAAAGTTTTTGCTTTTCTATTTCTAAAGCTTTCTGCTTTCTAACTCTCTTAAAGTTCCCCCATTGGTCTCCATCATCTCAAATGAGGTGGTTCTGAGAAGAAAAAGTATAATTGAATGTCGGGCAAAGGGTTTTAGTCCTCCACAAATTACTTTTACTTGGATACAAGATGGAGAGAAAATCCAAGCACCACATAAAGTGCAAGTGAACCGTACAGAAGATGGGCTGTACGACGCAGTGAGCTGGCTCACCTTTATCCCTGAACTCTCTGACCAGAACACAACCTTTGGCTGTGAGGTGCACCATACAGCCCTGATGAAACCTATTACAGAGGAGTTCAAGCCACATGTGATAGGTATGTTTTCAAAATGTACACTTTTGTCACCCTGTTGAAAGTACCAGCTTAAACAGGCCTGAATTTCTATGTTGCTCCTCCTGACTGGTTTATGCTGGTTAGTATTGGTTTGGTGCTAGACTTGATGTTGGATGATAGCACATGCTGCTAACCAGCAAAAAGAGGTGGTAAAACTGGTTAGCCAAAGAAGTCCTACTGGTCAGGCTAGTTAAGAAGGGGTCAATAGCTCCTGTGCTGGAGACCAAAACACAATGCAAAACAGTTGCACACTGTAAATACTATTAGTAATCTTAAATTATAAAAAAAATAGTTTACTGAACTTGAGCTTAAGTTTTTACTATTCTTACTAGTTTTAATTAAGTTACTGTTACTCTCTAAATTCTAAAGTTGTCATTAATAAAAACATTTAAGTGGTCCTAATTAAACTACTAAAATGTCACATTTTGGGATTATAACTCAAAAATATACATTATTTAAACTTTGTTAGTACTACTAACTCAAAATTAACAAGTACAAAATTGCGGCTGTGTGGAATACCCATAAGCCCTTATGCTTGAATAAATTATGTATGTTTGTTTAAAACAAGGGAACTTATGTAGAAAAGTGATATTTTTTGTTTAAAAATGTATGTAGTTTTAATTCTTATGACTACAGTTGTTGTTTTGTTGTAGCTGGTTGATAATTGAGATTTTTGTGAAAACACCATGAGGGTGATTAGGGTTACCTCTGGTAAACTTGGAGCCTGTTAAGTTTAAGCCATTCAACTTTACTCAATTGTACTTCACAAAAGTGCAGATTTATGAGCACTAAGGAGTAGTAGTGCCATATGGATAACTTAGTCCAGCCATAAATTCCTTTACACTGTATAATGCATGTTATAACCCATTTTAAATAATTTAATCATACTTTAATCACAGATGACTTAAGTTTACTTTTAACTAGTTAACAATACTTCAAAAATTTAAGTTCAATTTACATGATTGCCTTGAAAAGTCCAAGTAAGGTCAACTAATTAGATTTTACATTTTGCATACAGCTTTTGCAATAGTAAAACATATATTTGCAACTTGTTTGACATCAGTTCAATCCATTTTGCCACTCGTCCAAGTGGCTTTATCAGTGGATGGATGATATTCCAAGCATTAAACTTCACACACTCCAATGTTGTGCAACTCTTTGATGGGCTATTGTGTTTTGCATGCTGGTGTCCTCAAAAGGCTTCTTAACAAGCTTAAAGGAATGTTCCAGGTTCAATACAAGTTAATCCCAAACAACAACATTTGTGGCATAATGTTGATAACCACAACAAAAAAAAGAAAAAAAAAAAAAAGAAAAACTTATTTATTTAAAAACAAGCAAAAATCAAGGTTACATTAATGGATTTACATTGAAAGTAAATGGGGCCAGTCTATAAACATGAAAATACTCCAAAATGATTACACAGGAAGTTGCAATGTTGCTTCAGAATGTTCCAGTACCCTGACATCAGCCCCATTATGCCAAGTTACTGATAAGCGCCATCTCCCATTAGACATTTTTGCATTGTTCAATTGTGTTTACTTTCTCCTGTGGCACGATTGGAAGCCTGTTACATTACCCGTGTGGGAGACTTAAGTTCTCATCCTGCATTGAAACCAGGAAGTAATCGCATTCACATAATCAGTGATGAATGCGATTCGGATGTTCCATTTTCCCTACACTAATGGTTAGGTTAGGCTTGGGGGTTGGGGGTAAAGTTAATAAAATATGCATTTCTCTTAACTGTATTACATCCTTTACAGCTAAAAGCAACTTGCTTTACAGTTCACTTTTTGGCTCTGCGGGCATTATACCTGGAAACTGGAGCACACACGTGCCCTTAAGGTGCAGTCACATTTACCTTCGTATGGCAAAATTCCATGGGAGAAATATAGACATTTAAATGGGATTCCATGCAATCTTGAATTTCATGTGATGGACTTCCAATGGTGAAAAATTTTCCCTCAAGGATTTCGCTTGGAGTTCAAGTTTGGTGAACTTTCACAGGCCTATAGTTAGTTGCTTGGTTTGGCAGTGACCTCTGTGTGGGCGGTGCACAGTGCACAGTGCTTCGTACACAGCTACACTGAATATTCACAATAGAAAAGGACACAGTTCTAGTGGCTAGTTACTTTTAAATTCACTCTCCCAAAGTATAAAGTGTAGCATTAAAAAGAGCCTGCTTGGCAATTAGTTGCTGGTTTCACATGCGCTCAACATCCACCCACGGCATCACGTCTGCGGAATTTTGCTTTGCAAAGGTAAATATGAACACCTTGCCATTCAAAAACACTTCTCTCTTCTGACACTGGGAACAGTGCTTCAAATTTCAGTAAGCACAGCAGAGTTTAGCTCAAGAAAAGTTAACTTATTCTTTCTGAATTCACTGTGAGATCAGTCTGAATACTCACTGTTTTAAAAGTATAGCCAAAAGACGTAAACATTATACGTGTTAACATGATTTTAGTGTGATAAAATCAGGGATTATGTCATTTACCAGATTACAGGATTTTGGTGTTTTAGGTTTTGGTTTTGATTACAGGTGATTTTATCATATTAAAAGCATGTAAACATGAATAATGTTTACATCTTGTGGATATACTTTTGAAACAATGTGTATTTTAATGTATATGGACTGACCTCATTTACTTTTATTTTTAGTGCCTCACTATAACCACGATTATTTTTTATTTTTTTTAAATAAACAAGGGGCATGTCGAAATCATTTTTTGATTCAACTGAACTGAACCCAAAACATTCCAAGCCTCCCTTTGTCATCCAACTTCACCAGAAATACAATGCTAGTTAACCAGCATTTCTGCTGGTGAACAGCTTGGCTGTACTGACCCACCAGCTAGACCAGTACCAAACCAGTACTGACCAGCATTTCCATGCTGGTCTATACAGCAGGAATGACTGTTATATTCTACAAGTAAGATATTTCAGTCTCTTTTGCTCTCTTTCCATCAATTTCTAGTTCTCCCGAAGGTCACTCTCTCCGCTGTCTCCTCCTCTTCCCACTCTTCTCCACTTACCCTCTCCTGTGACATCAGTGGATTCTACCCAGACAGCGTATCCATTCTATGGATCCAGAATGGAAGAGTTCTTCCCGAGCATCCCTTGTCCATGCAGAACAAGGACAGAATGTACAGAACACATCGGTATTACACCCTGAGTGTAGAGGAGAGGAGCAGAGGAGGAGAGGTGAAGTGTGTGGCCCAGCAGCCCCATGTGTCAGAACCTGTCTATGGAACCATTGACTTGTCCATTCTTGACTCAAGAGGTACACAGAAATATGACTTCACATTTATCGTATTCTTTATTCAAACACAATGACAAGCTATGACAAGACCAACAGGTATATTGTGCTTTATGTTCCAATCAACAAAGAGAACATCCTCAATAGGGTGCTCTGGAGTCCACTTTGTCTGTTGTTGCTTTTTATTAATTTGATTGAAGGTGAATATGCCTACTGCCACTTCAATCCCACCCCTCGTCTTCCACTGATCAGCAAACATACAGTGCCACCCCAAACTCACACCTGGCTGAGCTTGTAGTTTACATGATTGACCTATTAAAAAAACAAGGCCATGTTTTGATACAGCCAAAAAGCCAGTGTTTACACCCTTTGGGAAGTCAACATACGAATGGCTTTCTTAAGTCCGAAATTATTAACATCCGAACAATTTCTTCAACACTAGTAACACCAAACAGAATTGAGAAAATATATTTAGTTTACACAAATTCCTAAATACAAACTCCATCTTCCATTGGTCAATAAAACTAATAGTCCCTCCCGAAACTCAAGCCACTGGTTGAGCCAATAGCTGTGTTTCCAAATGAGGGCATGCTAGTATGTGCAAGGGCCAGTTGTGTTCCTACTGTCTCAGGGCTTCCTCTGGGTCAACGGCCAATGGCCTTTGGCAGCTGATTACCCTTGGGCCAAAGAAGGCCAACTGGGGATTGAGACGGGGTCAATGTCAAAAGCGGAGTTTTGCTGAGTCAGGTCAGAGGTTTCAGCACCAAGATACTAATTTACCAATTTTTCATATCAAGCTACCCACTTACCTCAACAGATCAACGGAGAATGGAGAATCGTCAGTACTGGTCAGTACTGGCTCTTCTGAATATTTGGACAGATCGACAGCGACCACCGAAAGAAGACGTGATCAAATGTATTGTCACACAACTTGCTAAGTTGTGTATCCAGCGCACAAATTTTAAAAAATTACGGACGCAGTACAAATCCATGTTCATTTCGAGGGCTAGCTAGTCTCCAAAGTCTGATACCTCAGCTTCATTTTCCCTCTCGCTTGTGAAATTGGTGGGGTGTGTGACGTTGGCACCAGGGCAGCATATTAAGGGCGGGTTTTAGGACAAACCTACGGGGCTTTTGGCCCAGTTGTGGGAATGCAGATTTTGGCCTCGCGGCTCAAGTTCCGAGCCTTTTGACCCCGGCTGACCAGTTGATAGCCCTGACTCACATTGGCCCGATAGTGGAAAAGCGGTTAATGTTGCTGTGTCAGGCCAGACGGGCCACTCATACAGACAGTGGAACGTTTAAAAGCACCACAGAGTTTTTCGGGGAAATCAACCTACAAATAGTTTATTTATAGTTGTCTCTGCATATTATGTTTTTATTACTTTTATTGCTCTAATCTCTTTCAGTGCAAAACCAAGGTCTGAATAAATCAGCCAAGGCTTCAGTAGCAATGATGATCATTTCACTCACTCTTATTTTCTTGCTCTGTTTTGGATTTTCCTGGAAGAGGAGGGATGGTAAGTCTGGTTATGGTGTATGCATGCTCTCTCTCTCTCTCTCTCACTCTATCCACACATACACAACTGCTACAATTTCATTTTCACAGTCTTTTTTCC
The DNA here is from genome assembly GCF_019703515.2 of Myxocyprinus asiaticus. Classification (NCBI taxonomy): domain Eukaryota; kingdom Metazoa; phylum Chordata; class Actinopteri; order Cypriniformes; family Catostomidae; genus Myxocyprinus; species Myxocyprinus asiaticus. The sequence continues at coordinate 13,253,798 of NC_059375.1, forward strand.
CTTACGCAAAGAAAATATATTTCCTTATATATTAAGGCTCAATATATTAAATAATTTTCAGTATATTCATAATTATATAGAATAATACATTGTGTTAATATATTACAATATACTGAGTAATACATAAGGAATTGCTGCTTTTCATATATTGGGAAATACAGGTGCATCTCAATAAATTAGAATGTCGTGGAAAAGTTCATTTATTTCAGTAATTCAACTCAAATTGTGAAACTCGTGTATTAAATAAATTCAATGCACACAGACTGAAGTAGTTTAAGTCTTTGGTTCTTTTAATTGTGATGATTTTGGCTCACATTTAACAAAAACCCACCAATTCACTATCTCAACAAATTAGAATATGGTGACATGCCAATCAGCTATTCAACTCAAAACACCTGCAAAGGTTTCCTGAGCCTTCAAAATGGTCTCTCAGTTTGGTTCACTAGGCTACACAATCATGGGGAAGACTGCTGATCTAACAGTTGTCCAGAAGACAATCATTGACACCCTTCACAAGGAGGGTAAGCCACAAACATTCATTGCCAAAGAAGCTGGCTGTTCACAGAGTGCTGTATCCAAGCATGTTAACAGAAAGTTGAGTGGAAGGAAAAAGTGTGGAAGAAAAAGATGCACAACCAACCGAGAGAACCGCAGCCTTATGAGGATTGTCAAGCAAAATCGATTCAAGAATTTGGGTGAACTTCACAAGGAATGGACTGAGGCTGGGGTCAAGGCATCAAGAGCCACCACACACAGACGTGTCAAGCAATTTGGCTACAGTTGTCGTATTCCTCTTGTTAAGCCACTCCTGAACCACAGACAACGTCAGAGGCGTCTTACCTGGGCTAAGGAGAAGAAGAACTGGACTGTTGCTCAGTGGTCCAAAGTCCTCTTTTCAGATGAGAGCAAGTTTTGTATTTCATTTGGAAACCAAGGTCCTAGAGTCTGGAGGAAGGGTGGAGAAGCTCATAGCCCAAGTTGCTTGAAGTCCAGTGTTAAGTTTCCACAGTCTGTGATGATTTGGGGTGCAATGTCATCTGCTGGTGTTGGTCCATTGTGTTTTTTTGAAAACCAAAGTCACTGCACCCATTTACCAAGAAATTTTGGAGCACTTCATGCTTCCTTCTGCTGACCAGCTTTTTAAAGATGCTGATTTCATTTTCCAGCAGGATTTGGCACCTGCCCACACTGCCAAAAGCACCAAAAGTTGGTTAAATGACCATGGTGTTGGTGTGCTTGACTGGCCAGCAAACTCACCAGACCTGAACCCCATAGAGAATCTATGGGGTATTGTCAAGAGGAAAATGAGAAACAAGAGACCAAAAAATGCAGATGAGCTGAAGGCCACTGTCAAAGAAACCTGGGCTTCCATACCACCTCAGCAGTGCCACAAACTGATCACCTCCATGCCATGCCGAATTGAGGCAGTAATTAAAGCAAAAGGAGCCTCTACCAAGTATTGAGTACATATACAGTAAATGAACATACTTTCCAGAAGGCCAACAATTCACTAAAAATGTTTTTTTTATTGGTCTTATGATGTATTCTAATTTTTTGAGATAGTGAATTGGTGGGTTTTTGTTAAATGTGAGCCAAAATCATCACAATTAAAAGAACCAAAGACTTAAACTACTTCAGTCTGTGTGCATTGAATTTATTTAATACACGAGTTTCACAATTTGAGTTGAATTACTGAAATAAATGAACTTTTCCACGACATTCTAATTTATTGAGATGCACCTGTATGTCCTTATATATTGTAATGTATGTCAGTTTATGTTCAATAATACACTTCATAATATATAGATGCGCATGTGATTAAAAAATTGTAGTGTGTGCTTAAATATATTTTAACATATATGTTGTACATATAGTCACATTTATATGGGAATATGTATGAGCAATATATGTACACAATTCTGAGGAAATATATACTGTAATATATATCCATAATATATATATGGGAACATGTACGTTAAATATATATACACAAATCTGAGAGAAATATATTATGTAATATATATCCATATGTATTAATTTTATATATATATATGTGTGTGTGTGTGTGTGTGTGTGTGTGTGTGTGTGAAATGTAAAACATTTGACCTTGGGGACCTTTGTAGGCATATTGGGAATATATTTTTGAGACATTTAATGCTATATGTAAATAAATTTCAATAAAGCTATTACATGTAAAAATGTAGTGCAGTTTTTGTATATATATTTATATGTATCAATATATAGCCATACATGGTTCATGCATATATTGCAGAATATTGACAAATATAAGCACTAGATTCCCATGTATGAAAATTTATTATTTAATATATCACATTATATTTTCCAATATATTCACATATATTTTTGTTTCGTAAGGGTTATTTTACCTCTTATTTCCTCATTGCTCTATTTTTCTCATACTTTTTATTTTCCAGAGAAGCTGAAGACCCTTAATGTATCAGCGATTGTTCTGCCACCCAGGGTGGTTGTGGGCAAGAAAGGCAGAGTCACCATCTGTGTGGAGGGCAGGCTGGCAGACAGGGTACAGACGACATGGTTTCTGAATGATGTCCCCATAACCGACACTTCATACACAGGTTATCAGTTCATCATCAAGACAACACTATGCATTTACCTTCCCACCACTATCACATATTTGTCTGTTTATTGTATGGATTGCACGACTACCAATTTTTACTAGTCGTCGGGTTAATGTTTACCTTATGTAAATGACTCACAATACGTCCTGCAGCTTCAGTGATCTTTGGGCAACATTTTATTAATTTCAGGGTGGTTCACAAGAATTTGACTTGAATATCAACACTCCAAATTAACTCAAAATGAGACCATCTTAGATGTCCGTAGCGCATTCAGCATGGTTAAGTTATAACACGCTTTGTTAATGCAAAACGCACTATGTTCACTTTTTTTTTACTTTCACATGATTAAAATATACAGTTTTTGTATAGTTTATACAAAACTAATGTCACACAGCTAAACTGGAATGAAGTTTATGGACAAAGGAATTTTCCTTCAGCTGTTGCCATGTACGTATACAACATGCACAACTGAAGTCATGTGTTCCACAACTAGTCAGTCAACACAGACCCAACGTGTCGATTAGTGGCAGAACGTATCAACTAGCCTTGCTACCCCTAGTTTATTGACATTTTGAAGTGGCTTTAAAATGCATTGTTTTTGCACTGCTCTCATTATGTCAAAGGGACAAATAGAGATGATAATGAAGTGTCATACTTATCAGATATGCTAGGCTTGGTTTTTACACATGGGATATTGTATAAGTTATGCAAATTATTAACCTGCATAATCATAAACTGGCAGTCTCTCTCTCTCTCTCTCTCTCTCTCTCTCTCTCTCTCTCTCTCTCTCTCTCTCTATATATATATATATATATTAATCTATGTGTGTCTCACCATTTCTCTCTCTCCCTCTCTCTCTCTCTCAGAGAAAAAATATGGTCCTTTTCACTCGGCAGCCTACACTCCTCGCAACTCTCGTGTGTCTGTGGGATCAGAGAAAAGCCTTCTGCTGCCCTCTACTGCACAAGGATATTATAAGCTACACACTCAGCTGCCACTCCGATCGTCCTCTGGCTCAAACAAACAACTCTTCTCTTCCCTCTCCTTTATACCCAATCTGTCCATTCATAAGGGTGCAGTTTTCAAATGTCAGATTTCATATAAGGGCAAAGACAAGATTGTGGCAGAGAGAGAGTCAGATAAGTTTACGATTCTAGGTAAGAGTGTATGCTAAGGCCCCTTTTAACGTGATGAATCAGGTTAATAAAAATTTCTTGTGAAATTTTCAGGTGTATCTCACAAAACACGTCCAAGTGACATTTCACACTATAATAAAAAAAGAAAAAAATAAGAAATTATATTTTGCCTAAAAAATTAAAGGAACAGTTCACCCAAAAAAGAAAATTCAGCATTTACTCACCTTCATGCCATCCCAGATGTTTATGGCTTTCTCTCTTCTGATGAACACAAACATACATTTTTAGAAGAATATTTCTCTGTAGGTCCATACAATGCAAGTGAATGGGTACCAAATTATTAAGCTCCAAAAGCACATAAAGGCACCATAAAATTAATCCATAAGACTCAAGTGGATAAATCCATGTCTTCAGAAGGGATGTGATAAGTGTGGGTGAGAAACAAATCAATATTTAATCCTTTTTCACTATAAATCTCCACATTATTCTTGTGTCACATTCTTCGTGCATATCGCCAACTACTGAGCAGGGAGGAGAATTTGTATTGAAAAGGACTTAAATATTGACCAGTTTCTCAACAACACCCATCATATCGCTTCTGAAGAATTAGATTTACCACTGGAGTCTGATGGATTACTTATATGGTACCTTTATGTGCTTTTTGGAGCTTAAAAATGTTGGTACCCATTCACTTGCATTGTGAGGACCTACAGAGCTGAAATATTCTTCTAAAAATCTTTGTTTGTGTTCTGGAGAAGAAAGAAAGTCTTACACATCTGGGATGATGTGGGTGAGTAAATGATGAGAGAATTATTTTTATTATTTTTTTATTATTATTTATTGCATTGAATTGCATTGCATTATAACAACATTTTGTATTCAAATCAGCATAAATTAAAGGTAGAAAATGCTACCATGATATATATATATATATATATATATATATATATATATATATATATATATATATATATATATATATATATCCCAGGAGATCAGCAGTTACAGAATTACTCAAACCAGCCCATCTGGCACCAACAATCATGCCACAGTCAAAATCACTGAGATAAAATTTTCTCCCCATTCTGATGGTTGATGTGAAGATTAACTGAAGCTCCTGACCCGTATCTGCATGATTTTATGCACTGCACTGCTGCCACACGATTGTCTGATTAGATAATCGCATGAATGATTGTTGGTGCCAGACGGGTGGGTTTAAGTATTTCCGTAACTGCTGAACTCCTGGGATTTTCACACACAACAGTCTCTAGAATTTACTCAGAATGGTGCCAAAAACAAAAAACATCCAGTGAGGGGCAGTTCTGCAGACGGAAACGCCTTGTTGATGAGAGAGGTCAACGGAGAATGGCCAGACTAGTTCGAACTGACAAAGTCTATGGTAACTCAGATAACCACTCTGTACAATTGTGGTGAGAAGAATAGCATCTCAGAATGTTATTCTGAGATGCGTGATGGCACTGCTTTGGCGGCACGAGGGAGACCTACCCAATATTAGGCAGGTGGTTTTAATGTTGTGGCTTATATACATACATACATGTACACCGATATATATATATATATATATATATATATATATATACACACTTTAACATTTAAATAAAATAGAATTTGTTTTTTCCATTCTTATTACAGTAATAACAGTGAATCACAATACAAAAAATCCTAATGGTCATAAAAATCTGCTTTATTTTCTTGAAGCAAAATATAATTTTTTACTACTTTATTTTGATTTTGAGGTGAAATATGTTCTTAAAACATTTTCACCCTATTGGTTTTCCTTTTTAGATCTTTGATTGGACTGCCAATAGTTAAGAGATTTCCAAAGAAAATTGGATTTTCAATTCAAAATAATCTTATTTATTTGCAAGAGGATAACAATGTGACAATGGAGACTACTTTTTAATTATTATTTAACACGCAACACTACTATTTGAAAAGTTTATTGTTGTATGATAATTTTATATGCTGTTTAAAAAAGATAGGTATACTACAGCGTATACTGCCCAGTATGCAGTAATCAGTATGGTAGTATTTAATTTAGAATTTTTCAAAAGCAGACATCACACTAGCCAATTAGCTAGATTTTAGCTTCATATACATAATCACTGGCTTATTTCTTTCTTTTAATTTTAGGGTGAAATATGACTCAGACATGTTCTTCACATATATTGTGAGATTCACCTTATTGGTTTCACTTTATGGGTTTCTACTCCCAGTTAATTGTTCTCTTTCAGCATGTAAAAGAGTTGCATGTTTACAGGTGTTGAATTTTTCTTTAGCACCACCTGAAGTTTCGGAGATCCAGTTCTCAGAGCCAAATGAGGATGGAGGTATCACACACACACATAAAAACAATATACAATATTGCAAAAATATATACAAACATGTAATTCTAGAAGGATGGCAGTAACAGACTCTCACCCCAGGTGTCGTGACACTAACAGCCCAGGCCTCTCATTTTCATCCGGACATAGTCACCTTCCGCTGGTTCTGTAAGGGAGGGGAGCTGAGCCCAGTGTCCATCTCTCCAGCTCTGGCAGCCCCGCGGCCTGATGCTGAAGGCTTCTTTTCAGCCATGAGCCAGTGCAGGCTGCCCAAGGCAGAGCTGGAGAGAGGAGAAACCAGGGTGTGGGTCACTGTTCACCACAAGGCCCTTAAACAGCCCATCACACGGGAAACCAGAGGTAAGAGAAGTACAGGTATAGAGCTGGAGAGAAACTGAAATATATGAATGCTTGTTGCAAAAAACAATTAAGGCTATGTTTGGAAGAGCATATCACCATACTACCTGTACTATTTCTATACTGCAATATGCAAATTTTATGTATGCATTAAATAACCAAATAACTTACTACATTTGTGAAAAAAATGTATTGGAAGTAATACCAGCCATTTGAATGGACTCACAACATGGGCAGCCATCTTGATTGTTTCAGGTTAAATGGATCACATTACTGCATCACATGATAACAAATATGTCATCATTTTCAGATATCTCAGTTTCCCCAGTCCACACTACAACACTAAGACGTGTTTTCAAATTTATCCACTTGGGAGAGTGTTTTCAAATAGCTCAGTTTTCACTGTAAAAAATGTCATCTTAGTGTGGATGGAAGGCCAAAACGTAGAGAAAAAGATGTGTGTTTTAAAAGAAAAATTATTAGTGTGGACGTTGCCTAAGAATCATGGAAATATGGTTCATGGAAAGATAAATAATAATAAAAAATAACAGTCTTATTAAAATGCAAGTTGTAATCTCAGAAATCGCAATTGACTTTTATTGCTTCTTTCCAAGGGTTCATTAAAAAGCCTACACTTTCAGAGATTATCTCCTCTCCCCTTTCATCCAATGAGGACGAACCCTTGACCCTTGCCTGTGACATATCTGATTTCTACCCCCCTGAAATCTCGGTCAAATGGCTGCATCTCAAAGGGAATAAGAGTGAGGAGGGAGAGGAGAGCGGCGAGGAAATCATGAAAGGAGCAGAGGTTTGGGGCCCTTTGCAAACTCTGCCGAGGACATTTAGAGCAAAAGCATTCCTGAAGGAGGTGGATAAAACAACAAGGGGAGGTGAAATCATTTGCAGAGTGAAGCACTGCTCACTCCTGAAGCCTGTTGAGAAAGTTTGGAGAAATCCTCACCTTGGTAAGCTGCCACACTCAAAACTAATAGCATTTAACAGAACAGTTTGTCCAGACATAACCAAGAGAAAAACAATGATGTTTTAAATTTTAGAGATAAATGCAGATGCATATGTGAAGATAAATAGTTTTTTGTTTAGTGATTATTTCAAGGTATACTTTTTTTTTTTATTTTTTTTTTTTAAGTGTAAGTGGTTGCTTGCTAAATCTTTTCAAAACAACTAAGGCCCTATTTTAAGAGTGCAAACGCTAAGCGCAGTGCTACGCTATAAGTCATTAGCACAAAGTCAGTGGGCATGGCAATGAAGTTTTGGTATTTTTGTGCTAGCAGTCTAGGCACAAGGAGGTTTGGTGAAATCACGCATGCAACATACTAATCGGCTGGGTCAAGTGCAATTTAATTCGTAGGTTCTTCTCGGGTTATTGCAGCATCTGTGTCCTATTATATAGTCTATTCCCTCAAGCACCAGCAATATAAACAAATACAGCACATTCATTAAAAAAATTGAAAATAGAAAATTGCACTTTGCGCCACTTCATTACCATACAATACAACCACAGTTTGCGCACATACAACCACAGGTAGCACAAACACTCCCACCCATGCACACCCAAATTGCACTTAGAATTAGAGCTCTTCCGAAAATTGTATAAGAGGTAGTGCACGGTCTTTTTGGGTAGGGCTGCACTTTCTGCACTCACAAAAATAGAGCACCATGACATGTCCACACTACTCTTAGGTCATGTCCACACTAATACATGTTTGTTTGAAAAAGCATTGATTTCGCTGTTTACGTCTCTCATCCACATTAGAATGATGTTTTCCTCCAGCAAAGAAAAGACCATTTCGAAAACGATCTCCATTACCGAATACTTCGGAAAAAAGTGAGGTTAGGAAACTGAAAACAGAGTTTTCAAACAAAAACATATTCGAAAGGAAAAAGTAATCAAATTTTGCCTTTCATCTGATGGAAAATCAAACAGGCAAAAAAATAAAATAAAAAAATAAATCCCATTTACTTGTTTTAAAGAAGGATCCCAAGCCATATCTAGGGGTCAGAATATCATAAAGACTTGGGAGTGGGCTCTTTTGACTTTGGCCAATATGAAACCACCTAGCATTCACCCAGAATATTCTAGCAACCACCTAGCAATGCCCTAGCAACCACCCATAACACCTTAGCAACCACATAGCAACACCCTGGCAACCACCCACAACACCCTAGCGAGTTTTGCACGTGCAAGCACCACAAATTTTTTCTGAATTAAATGTAAAAATTGAGTTTATACTTCTCTTTCTTTCTCTTCTCTCTAAGTTGCTCCCTCTATCCCTCCTTCTCTGTTTGTGCACTGGAGCAATAATGGTGTTGGAATATTCTCTGTCCTTCTCTCTGGAGGAAACCCAAGGGCTGAACTGCTCTGGGCAGCTGGTGGCATGACTGTCTCCAAGCTTTTATCAAAAGAGAGGGAAAATATAGACAGTGAGGGGAAACTACAGCTCAAGAGCGTTTGTGCTCTGATGAGGTCTACAGGACAACAGGAAAGACTGGACAGTCATAGAGGAGGACATACGCGCAGTAAGTAGCCAATGCCATGAAGTAGGTAAACATTGGATGGTTGTCTAGACTAGTGGTTCTCAACTGGTTTTGCTTCAGGTCCCAGATTTTACATAAGATATTAAGTGGCAACTCAAAACAGTACCAAAATAGTTTATTGTCCAAAAATCAAAAAATTTCTTTAACATCAAACATTGAAATTAAAGGGATAGTTCACCCAATAATTATAATTCCCTCATTATTTACTTACCCTCATGCCATTCCAGATGTGTATGACTTGCTTTCTCTCCCTCCTCCATCTGAAGTCTCATTTATTTTTGCTATCCAAATTATGTGCAATTGTAAGGTTAGTTTAATTTTGTTATTTGAATTTAGCATTGTTTTTCCACCAATGTCCATGATCCAATCAGAACAGATCTGCTGAGACCGATTTTTGGGTCATGACCTGCCAATTGAGAACCACTATTATAGACAAACAGCTCTCAGAGTGGGATCAATATTTGAAGAAATCCACCATAAACAGACTCAAACTAGTCCCATTTTGAAGAATCCTAGGATCACATGATGGTGTTATGTATATTGTATATTGTATTTTAAATAATATCAAATAGTAAAACCTCCTGAAAAGTGTTCTGGCTTATTCTACAGAACTAAGGCCAACTGTTGTGGACCGTAATGCAGATTATGCAATGATGAATGAATTTTTGAATGGAATGAAATCCGTCAATGACGACCGACAGACTGAGTATACGGAAGAGAATGATAAGGATGAAGAAATGGATCCAGCCTATATAAACACTGTGATCTTGAGGAAAGAGAAGAGAGAGCGTCTGAGAGTTACAGTGGAGATTATCCATCCTGCACTGAACTTGCCTGCATACCTTACCTGGATAGGTAACCAATGTCTTTTGTAGAATTTCAATTCAGTGTTATTGCGGTACAAGAAGTCATGCATGCGTAATGCTTGTAATGACCTACCTGTACATGCTAGATTCACAGACAGCATACAGTAGTATAATAATCAAATTACAAAACATCATCCAACATAATTAGCATTCATGCTTATAGGTGTCATCAAAATTTGTTTTAATGTTTAGTCTAGAACTAAATAAGTCAGTCTAAAACAATACATGATGAGAATGTTTGGCTTTTAGTATCTTAACTGGGGTTTTCCGATTTCAAAATGTTACTTCTCACTTTACTTCTCAATCTGATTGCAGAGCCCGCAGAAGAAGCAACATCCTGACCTCATAATTATTTTGAGGTTCCAGACCTGACCTTCTTTTCTGGACACCCACCCAACTCTGCGCACAAGATCCTACATTTGCTATTATATTTATTTTTTCCTAAACATGTATCTTTTCTTTTACTACTAATTATGTAATGCTTAACACAACAGAAATGTTGCCATTCACTACATATTTGTGAATTATGTCTGTCATCAATTATTTCAATTAAAACAGAATTAAATAAAAAGTTTAAATATAAATAATAAAAAAATAAATAAATAAAGCTGTCATATGTTTTTGTAAAAAAAAAAATTTAAAAAAAAAAAAAATTTTTTAAACATTTTTTAAAAAAATAGAGTACGTGAGAAAGTGGGTGAGAATGTTTCAACGTGACTAATTTTGTCCACATACTAAGCAGAGCTGACTGTCAAACCTCAACCACAGCACTTGTGTATACAAGTTCCTTCCAGCTCAGTGCAAATATTTATAAAGGTTATAAAGCAACCTAAGCCTTCTTTAGTTTACTTTATGAACCATCAATGGCACAACTGACCAAGTGCACAACCCGCAACAAATTTATGCTGATACAGTATCTGTTGAGAGAAAAGCTCAGTTGTAGTCAAGTGCACACACATGTTGCGCAATACTACAGTTGCATGCAGTGGAAGCATCATAGGCTCGTGCAGCAATTGTCTGACGCGGAAATATGATTCAGGCGCCTTTGATGACCAAACATGCAGCTGGTTCGGACCACGCATATGATTTCCTACAGTTTTTTAAGGTAGCCCAGTAGGCATTGAGACACGGCCTATGATTATTAAGAGAAATTTTCACTGAATTGACACGACAGGCCTAATGACTCTTCTATTTTTTTCTCACCACAAACCAACTCCGGTGATTTTTTTTTTTTTAAGCTCTTGCATCGGCTGGTGTGATGCTGCTTCACAAAGAGAGTCTTCCTTATTAAAACACCGGACATATGAGCGTCAGTAACTAAACAAATGTGAACACCATCCAGTAAGAAAACAACTAGCCAAGACTTTTAGGACGTACCGCTCGTATTAAAATGTGGAGTGACGCTTTTAACGGACTGAACTGAGATGTTGTGAAGAAAAGCACCTGGTTGGACATCGCCGACAAACTCTAAAAAGGTTTCATTTATCTGTCCATACTTGATAATTTCTCGTTTTATCAGCTATGGATGGATCTGAAAACTCGGGGAGTCGCATTGGTCGCACTATTTGGACTGTTTGGGTGAGTAAATGTTGAGACTATTTAACAATAAATGACATTTTCTCTGATTGGCTTCTTGATAATGGTAAATCCACTTGTCTGCATTTCAGTTATGTTTTATTATGTTGGCAAAGCCAACGTACTGTTATTCTACAGACTTGGTTTAGGATTTTTCCAAAACCTTAAACAAAGACCAAAATTATTAATCCATGTCATGCCATGTCTTTTCTAACTGATTGGACTTACAGTTTCCTGTGCAGACCGAACAAATATGGGAAAAATCCCACATAGACTTACTTTGACGGAATGTTAGTGAATTCAAACCCCAACTTAAAAAAATATAAATTAAAAAATGTATTTGCTTTAAAGGATTAGTTCACCCAAAAAGGAAAATTCCCTTATCATTTACTCACCCTCATGCCATCCCAGATGTGTATGACTTTTTGTCTTCTGCTGAACACAATCGAAGATTTTTAGAAGAATATCTCAGCTCTGTAGGTCCATACAATACAAGTGGATGTGATCAACATTTTAAAGCTCCAAAATGTACATAAAATCGTTGTAAAAGTAATCCATACAACTCCAGTGGTTAAATGAATGTCTCCTAAAGCTAAACGATCGATTTGGGTGTGAAACGGATCAGTATTTAAGTCCTTTTCACTATAATTGAGTTTACTTCCGGTCACTGTCCAATGCGTGTCCACGAGGGGACTCGGTTGACACTGCCTCTCGTGTGACGTAATTGCATCTGTTTTACAATGATTTTCTGTGCTTTTTGGAGTTTGTGTTGATCACCATCCATTTGCTGTTTATGGACCTACAGAGCTGAGATATTCTTCTAAAAAATTTAGTTTGTGTTCTGCAGAGTAAAGTCATGCACATCTGGGTTGGCATGAGGGTGAGTAAATGATAAGAGAATTTTCATTTTTGGGTGAACTATCCCTTTATGTGCCTCTCTCACTTGCTTTTTTACATCCATCCATCTGACTACCTATCTATCTAGTTGGCTTGATGTCTTACTGAAATGTCGGTATAAGCATCAAATGTTTTAATCTATTTTAAACTTTCAGATAAGGCTTAGTCAAGTCAAAATCACAGTTTGTTTTGACAAACTTTAACTATTTAGTTGTTTGTCTACTTTATTTTTCCATTGACTTTCTCAATTCAATTGAGGACTATAGATAAAAGGCTATATTTCACATTCAGTCTCTCATGGACTCATGTGTTTCAATGTTGTGCTCCTGTAGGGCTATCTCTCAGGGGCTGTTGGTAGATACCTCAGACCGGAAGTCACTGATGAAGGAAACCAAAATAGTGTTGTTTTGAAAAATACAGCAAATGAAATTAACAGGGAAGAAAATGAAAATGAAGCTGAGAAAAAGGAGGGTAAGAAATTTTATGAAAATGAAAAAAATACAGAGGTCAAATGCTTATTGCCTGGGGCCAGAATGCAAGTTGCCTCGGCACAGTGGGAAAACACTGATGTGGTCATAAATGATCATAATGAACCTAATGTAAACACCACAGAGAAACAAACTCACCATTGTGCACTGTGGTCCACTGGCACAGACCATGGAGAGAGTGTTTCAGGTGATGTAGACAGCAACGGACACAAGCAAAAGAGTGGAACGAGAACTTTGGATGTTCAGATCAATAACGAAAATGAAGAGCGACAAAAAAGTAAAGCATGCGTTGAAAAAGAGGCAGTTTCTTCTGAAGCAAGCAGTGAGGATAATGTAGAGCATAAGGTGAGTGAAACTGAACGAGAGCCAGAAGAAATTGTGGACATTGAAAAAATGCATGGTACCAATGAAGATAAAAAAGAAGAAGAATGTGATCAGGATGATCATGGGGATGACGATGTTGTTGTGTGTGAATTGTTGAGAGATCAAAATAATGCAGAAGTAACTGTCCAATCTGAGCTTTATGGACAAGACGTAGAACAAGAAAAGCTGATAAACAAGAGAGACTATGGAGAAACAGCAGGTATCAGGGGGACAGAATACATCACAGACTTTCCCAGGGAAAAGGTGGTTGAACATGTTATTGATGAAAAGGAGCAACAAACTGTTGTCCAAAATCAGGATCTGGAGAAAGATGAGGATTATGAAGACAAAGAAACTGAATCACAAGTGAAAGATTTAGAGGTAGTGGATGTGTTTCCAAACCCTCTTGAGACTGAAAGTAAAAAATATTCAGAAGAAATTATTGAAAATGAGCACATATCGAAAAATGATCAGGATAAAGACATTGAAGAGAGTGAACAACAAGACTGGCCAGACTCTTTTGAATTGACATGTGCAGGCATTTGCAATGTAAAGGAAGTTTGTGATGTAATGCTGGGAGAAATCCAAACTGCACAAACAAAGAATATAGATGAAACCAAATCGGAGTCATTGAAGTCATTAGATACACTGCCAAGGGCTTCAGAAGAAATATTTGAAAAAATTATACCAAGCACTGAAATAGGGATGAAAACAGCCAAAGTAGTGGATGAATTTTTTGAAATTGTTACTACATCAAAAGACATTCTGCAGTCTGATATATCAAAACAGGATACTCCACAAACAGGAATTGGATCACCTGTGGTGTCCATAAAACCTGAGGCTATGTTTTCAGATCTCACTGGGTGTGAGCTCTCTAGAGAACCGAAGATAGGGCCAGAGATTGGATCAGAAAAGACAGTGGCTGTGGACCAAATAAAAACAGTAGAGACTGCTTTGGGATGTTTTGGGGAGATTAAGATTAACTTTCATGAGCCAAACACTCTAACAGAAGAGCATTCACAAAGGGACACTGTGGTCGCCCACTCAGTTGAGCTACAATTGCAGGATAGCAAGGAGGCATTTGAGATAGAACAAGATATTGATTCCTTTAGTGCAACACAAAATCAAACACTTCAGGAAATGGACAAAACCAAGTTCTCTCTCAAAGAACATGATAAATTAAAAACTGATCTGACTGTTGAAACAATTGCAACAAAGGTCAGTTCAAAAGAAGAGAAAGTGAAACCCTTTGAGACAAACAGTCAAGCAGACGGTGAGCTTCTTGAGTTGACCACAGAAAGTGAATGCAAACTGCCTCAAGCAACAATGAATACTATCAGTGAACCACTAGAAGATGGTGAAAAGGAATCGTTGGTTGTGTGTGAAATTGCTGGAACTGAATTGTATCCAGCTGATATAAAACTTGATGCAGAGGATGCACCAGAAGTGAAAATTGGGCCTGTTGGATCACTGACTGGACTAACAAGACCTTTAAGCCCAGCAGAGTTTCTGGACAAAACTCTAGATTTGCAGAAAGACTCTGAGAGTTACTCTGGGGGACAGGAGAACAGAGAGGTCAGGTTGTTAGATAAAACCACTTTAGAGTATGTAGAAGAAATAACGAATCAATGCCTGAGGGAAATGATAGATATGGAAAATATTTTAGGACAAGAAGTAGAACCTTTGGTAGAACTTTCAACTGAACAACTTTGTGATGCAGAATTTCAAGAACTACCAACTTGTGCCTTAGACCTAAAGCATGAAAATATGGAGGCATTCAAGGAGAGCATAAAAGAGATGAAGGTGGAAACAGCAATTTGTGAAGTTGTCAAGAAGCAGAAGAATGACCATACTCTTTCATCTGTGACCAAAACAACTGAAGCTGATGAACAGGTAGAGGAGAAGGGCACAGCTTTAGAAGCAGTGTTATGTAGTCATGAAGACATAATGGAAATCCGCAAATCTGTGATTAAAAGAAGATTTGATGATGTGAGCAAAGACGTTCCAGAAGTAATGATAAAAGAAGAAAATTCTCCACTGACAGACTGGTCAACTACTGTTGATTTAGATGTACAGGTAATAATGAATATTTATTTTGAGTAAATCAATAACCTGAGGCATTGATCTTAAAAGAACAAGGAACCATAAACCATGACTTATTTTTCAGGCATTGAAGGACTCATCTTTGGACTTTGGTGTTCAAAAATCTAGAATTGCTGTGAAGAATCCCCTAGTTCGGCCACCCAAAGACCCCAGAAAACTTATTTTCAAGGCCTCAGTGGAACCCTTTCTCCCAAAGCCTCAACCATGCGGACTGTTGAAGGCAGGCCAGGGAATTGCTGTCTCTGTGCCAAGTAAAGGGGTCATTGGATTTAAACTCCCAGGTAATTTCAAATAACCAAAATAACATAAATAAATAAGAAATGTATGTTAAATAAAATGGATGAACTTAGTCATTATAGTCATGTTAATCAGAACATTTTAAAAGGTTATGGCATGAGTTTTTAATTTTTTTTATTTGTTGTTTAGGACTGGGTGCTGTGATGCCCACACTTAGAAAAACAGAGTTTGGTAAGAAAGCAAAAGAGGAAGGAGAGGCAGAGAGCCAACTGCAGGGACAGGAACAGGTATGGGTACACACTATTTGAGTACTTGAAAACTAATGGAAACATGGCAAAGTAAGGGATAGCTCACTGGAAAACTGAAACAATTCTGTTATAATTTAAAAAAATTATGATTTTCTTTCATCTGTGGAAAACAAAAGGAGATGTTGGCATTGTTGCATCATTTTTTCCCAACCTACAGAAGTGAATGGTGACTGATGCTGTCAAGGTTCTGGTGTACTTTTTCCGCATTCCGGATCGGATCGCACCTGGCCGACCACCTTGTCATCCAAAGTATACTTTTCTGACCGCGAGCGAATACGAACTACAGTTTGTGATACCCTTTTAGTACAGTCGATGGCCGGTGCATGCACCGACGATGTGCACAGACGAGGACCATGGGTCAAGAAAATTTGGGTGGCATGTGGTCAGGCCGTGCGGCTGTGCTGATGACTAAATTTGCATTACGCATATTGTGCTCGGAGCGATCAGCAGTGCAGACAACTGAAGTATTCTTTGGCCTTTATTCTGTCTAACATCTCCTTTTGTGTTCCATGAAAGAAAGCAAGACATACGAGATGTGGAGCAACTTGAGGGCGAGTAAATGATGACAAAATATTCATTTTTGGGCGAACTGTTCTATTTAATCTAAGCACAATATTATCAAGGCACATATTAGTATTTTTATAAATCATTGGGTAGATGTTCAGTGGTATAACCATAATTTTTTTTACTCAGCAAAAGTCAGTGGCAGTAAAAGAGGATTCTGTCAAACAAGAGCTAGCGTCACTTAAACCCAAATGGACACCACCAAGACATCCTGGGTAGGACCAATTATCCCAATTGTCTTGATTGGAACTGCAATTTAAGATGCAACTGAAATATTGGGGGGAAAAAAACATTTCACTTCTTCATTTGCCTTTACTTTGTTTTGTGCAGTATGGGCAGTCCCTTGATGATGGCAGAACTCAAAGGCAAACTCAAAAAGCCTGTTAAGGAGTCAAATATTTGATTATTTCATTCTATTTGGATGCAGAGATGCATTCTCCACCTGGTTTCTGTTTGTTATTTGTTTTCTTATTTAAGCACTATGCAACCTGGTTTGTGTTGTGGGAGGTCTGAACACTGTGTTTAACACTGAAGTTAAGCAACATTTCATTTCACTTCCGCCATTACATTAGATATCTGCACACTGCTCAGTAAAAAGAAAAACAAGTGTGAATTTAAGCTGTGATCTGAAATTTCCTCTTAAGACTTTAAATCTAATGTATCGTCTCAACATTGTGTGTGCCATACCAAGCTCAGCCTAGCTCAGTATTTATTTTGAAGCAAATTAAGTATGAAATAAAAAATGTAAGTGTCATTGTGAGCTAAATGTCAATAAATATTTTTGCACTTTTTCATTGTGAGATTTGTTTCTTTGACTGTTGTCATCATCTATGTTTATCACCAGAAATCACATATGTCTATACTCCTCAAGGGGGAAAGCAAATATGTGTGATGCTGTTCTGACTAAACAATAGAGTGGGTTCCTCAAGTATTTTTCTCATTCATTTTTTGCATAGGCTTTGCACAGAATCCTCCATGAAAGAGTTGTAAGCCATGAACCAAACCAGTCAGCTCTGGGGTGAATCACAACATCACAAACTTTGTTTTGAGGCAAAAAAGTATTTGAAAATAAGACAAAACGACAAAGGTACAAGACTGTGTAGACACTAGATGGCCATGTGCATCGTATGTATATCTATGGTGTGCATTATGTGAGACTATTTAGCAGAGACGGGCCACTTCTATTAAAATTAATGGGAGAAATTGGAATGCTCAACTGTAAATAGATGTAGAAAGAAAGTCCCTCATTACAGGTAAAAGAGCCAGTCACCTTTTAGATACAGACATCGTCTCTCAATCAACTCGAGATGACGCTTGCGCATTAGCTATACAAGCTGGGGAAATTGCAATTTTTTTGGGCGTAATATGGGGTAAAGAAGCACAATTTATGATTCCAGTGTTGTCAGATTTTAGTGCTGATTTGAAATATGTTCTTTGATCATAATCTTGACCAACCGTTTCCCCCATTCAAGTAGATAGGAGCTGCACTGTCATGACTGGAAATAGCCTCCCGAGAGCATTCCAAAGATGGCCGACAGTGGACTGACATGCTAGAAAGACTTTGGTATATTGTAAGAAACTCAAGTAATTTAGGACACTACTGTATGTCTTAACGCTGCTAAAGGACTGCAGAGATCCACTACCACAGTTTTCCTCAGCAACCACTGAGCGGCGCCATGATTATTCTAATGGCCTGTTTTGTATTTCTGGTGTCGAGATGCCAAGTAAAAACTACCAAAACGAGCGATCCAGACAACAGCTACCATTTATGTGTCACTTGGTGTAAAAATAAATTTCAGGCTCAACTTGTGCTATTGTTGGCTGTCATAACAACTCAGAATAATTAATGATATCAACGTAACTAATCTCTGACCATCGCTTCATGTCATCTACACATTCAGGTGAGGCAACGTTTATAAAAACGGTCGTCTGAGAACCGACGCTGCACTTGAAGGCAACAAATGTCTGTACACTGCTAGAGAGAGCCACTGGCGCAAGAGGGGTCTGTCTGCATCCTGCAAGACTACTACAAGACACCCACTACAAGTTACGCCCCCTCCAAATAACCAGCGAAATCCTGTCAAGGAACAGTTAAATGCCACATTCATACACCGTTTGTTGTGTTTATTTGGAGTCCCGCAGCAACCATAAACACCTACACCTATTCATCACTCTAAACCTAACCATAACTACAAAGATTTTAAAAAAATTTAAAGTTCATAAAATCATTATATAATACCGCAAATTAAACATTATTTTAAATTAATTCATACCGCTGTATCAGTAGGTGGCGACAGTGAGGAAAAATTTAATGAAAGCTAGCGGTATGCTAAGCTAATAGCCTATCCAATTAGCCTGTAAGATAACTGAAGAAAACAGAAGAGAAAAAAGTGTATCTTACCATTTATATCTTTTTTTAATTATTATTATTGAACAAGGTGAAACTGTACAAACACATTCAGGAATAAAGTAAAGAGCACTTCCAAAAAAAATCACATTAAACAAGTTCAGTTTACCATTTAAATTTCCATTTAAATAATATGACGTGACATGTAATTTCAAAGTTATTCTTTGTTAACCCTTGAGTGTCAATAAAATAAAGTTACTCAGAGGTCCTTAGAGGACAAAAAATGTCCACATCAAAAAAACTGCCATAAAAATATTATATATTAATATTATATTCCACTTTCACTGACTTAGATTTTTTAACCAACATCAGTCCTGATCATATCAACCAAATATTCATTAATTTTCAGGATTTTAACCCTTTAAATGCCAATTTGTTTACATAATGACACTGTTGTTTTTCATACACACACACACACACAAATTTCTCAATACACACATACAAAACACACTGACATCCATACCAACACACCCACACAATTTTAGCTGCATCGTTTGGCCTGCAGTGCTCTATAATACAGCAAAAAGAAAATAGGGAAAAAGTATGTATTTGCTCCATAGGCTAAACATTAAAATGGTGCCATCTGGTAGAAAATATAAAACATTTAAATTTTGAAGCCAGGGCTCCGGAATGAAAGCATAATATCATAGAATTCATGATTTTATGCTTTAATGGCACTGGGATCAAATACTGCAGATTTAATGGGTTTCAATAGGGACATATTTGTCCTGAAGGTCCTGAGTGTAACCATTTTGTGTACACAGTGTATTATAGATGTATTTTAGGAACTGAGGTTAAAATATCAAAATTCCCCAAAAAATACACACCTTTGGCAAAATGTATGCCATCGGCATTAACACAGCCAAAATGATCGGAAAAAAATGAAAAAGACAAAAATGTCCCAAATGTCGAACAAAAGTTAAGTGAATATGAATCATACAGCGATTGCATATGATTTTAAAAGTTATTGTAGCCATTAGAATCGCTCGATGATCCAAAGGGGGCGTTATATGTAGTGGGCGTGTCGTGAAGTGGGTGTTCCTTGTAGTCTTGCGGGATGCTGACACTATACACTTGGCTGGCGCACACATACAGTATGTCTGGTTGCCCAAGAGGGAGGCGCTCGACGCCGGTAGAGGGTGGTGGGTGAAAAAGACCGACGAAGCGGGTGGAAGATCTGTTAAAGCGAACTGGCGATATATTCTTTAGATTTCTGTATTTTTTACCAGTCTTTCCGAAGGGGTTTAAAGGTGGGTGTCACTCGCATATATATTTCCGTCTCTTGTGATTTGAGCGGCAAAGAAGCACATATTGGCCGTGTATTTGAGCAGAGGTCTGGGGAGATGAGCTCATTTTTTCAGGCCTTTAGCTGCTCAGGCTAGTTAGCTCTGCTAATTCCGGACTGAAATTGAGGTCGAGTTTGACACCAACACATTGACATCGTCACATATTATTATTATGATCGGTATTGTGTTTGTTAATTTTATTTTTGGAGTATCTTTAAATCTTCAGTAAGTTTTCGGGAAAGTTGTGCGAATGTAACGTTGGTTTTGAAGCTGGGTAAGCGAGCTGAGCAAACTATTGTCATAGTTTTTGCGCTAATCACTTCTGACCGAATATGTTCAAATATAAAGACTTTATGTATTTAACATTTATATATTAGTATGTATGATATTTATTTTATTTAAATTGTATTGGTCTGGCAATTTCTACACCAGGCTGAGCTGTCATGTTAATATGGTTTAAATCCAACATGTATGATAGTTGTAGTTTTTTTTTTTATTTATTTATTTATTTTTTTTAACATTTTTATTTATTTAATGTCTTGAAGTGTGAAATCACGACTTGTCTAACTTCGACGTAGTCAGCATGCTTAACTAAGCAATTTTTTTAAACTAACAACCTATGCTATCTAACGATTTCTTTCTTTTTTGTTTCTTTGGTTAGGTCTAGTAAACTTTCAATAATATAAAGATTATAATAGTAAATATTCAGATTTAAAAAAAAAAAATCTATTCAGATTTTTTTTTTTTTATTAGTAAACATTTGTAATTATCTTGTAGCCTATAGTACAGTAAGAAACATGCCTTTAGATATATCAGCCAAAAATTACAATTGCTGCATACTTAAATATTTTGCTAGTAGTATGTGAGACTCCTCGGCCTCTTGATCCCATTTGTTAAATGTCCTTTGTATTATGAAATGTAAGGCGATGTCATTTTTGGTGACTAATTGTTGACTTGTTCATGTGTTGAAGCCACTTGACTGGATAACTGGAAAGTGTTAGTAGTTTTGGCCTGATAAAATTCCATGACATACTCTTTCACTGCGCTCTGTGTGCTCATTTCAGTCTGTTCTGTGTTCTTTACTGAACAGGTTGCTGTCCCCAGATTCGCCCCGCCACCTCTCCGTCTCTTCATCTGGTGTGATTGTCTGTCCTTGTGTGCTTGTGTCGGTCTTTGGACGGCAAAGAGAGCGATTGCTAGTACTGTATAAGCTATATTCACTGGTATCAAGTGGAGGCACCCTATCTTCGATCCACCATGAGTGACATGAGTGATCTGGACAGACAGATCGACCAGCTGAGGAGATGTGAGCTCATCAAGGAAAATGAGGTCAAAGCCCTGTGTGCCAAAGCCAGGTAAGGACAACCAATGGAGATTAATCATTTGTATAAAATGAGTTTGTCATTTCAGTATTGATTACCTGCTCAAACAACAACACTAATGTGTGCTAATGTGTTCCAGAGAGATTCTAGTGGAAGAGAGTAATGTACAGAGAGTCGACTCTCCAGTCACAGTAAGTGTGTGTGAGCTAGTATTATTGCCCTTGCCTTTCCTAATCATAGATATGGGTATGAAATAAATGGTCTTTTCCTCTGTTCAGGTGTGCGGTGACATCCATGGGCAATTTTATGACTTGAAGGAGTTGTTCAGAGTAAGTTTGAGTACTTGATTGCTCTCCAATCAAGTAACACTGTCTTTTTTTCCCCCCCAAAATGACTTGCATTGCACAGATTGCTGGAGCAAATTGCTTTAAAGGGATAGTCCGTTAAAAAATTTAAATTCTCTCATCTACTCCCCTTCATGCCATCCAAGATGTGTATGACTTTCTTTCTTCTGCTGATCACAAATGAAGATTTTAATGAGAATATTTCAGCTCTGTAGGTGCATACAATGCAAGTGAATGGTGACCAAAACTTTGAAGCTTCAGAAAGCAGATAAAGTCAGCATGAAAGTAATCAATAAGATTTCAGTGGTTCTTGATTTTAAGCTCGATTACACTTCCTAACACCATCTAGCGCTTTGCACATGCGCCAAGCACTAGGAAGCTTGAAATCATGGTCGTGCCCAGAGACTGCAATGGCAAGATGTAGTGTCTGTTCTCACCCAAAAATGATTGGATAGTTTAAGAAGATATGGATTTAACCACTGGAGTCTTATGGATTACTTTTATGCTGCCTTTGTGCTTTTCAGAGTTTCATAGTTTTGGTCACCATTGACTAGTACTGTATGGACCTACAGAGCTGAGATATTCTTCTAAAAATCTTCAGTTGTGTTCTGCAGAAGAAAGTAAGTCACACATCTGGGATGGCATGAGGGTGAGTAAACGATGAGA
Source organism: Myxocyprinus asiaticus (assembly GCF_019703515.2). NCBI lineage: Eukaryota > Metazoa > Chordata > Actinopteri > Cypriniformes > Catostomidae > Myxocyprinus > Myxocyprinus asiaticus. The sequence goes on from NC_059375.1 coordinate 13,276,218, forward strand.
GAATTTTCATTTTTTGGGTGAACTATCCCTTTAAAGCTATTTGTGTAATGCAAGTCCATTCGTGAAAAAAAGAGCGTTACTTGAATACCTACTAGTTGAATGTGCGAAGTACAGGTATACTGACTCATCACAATTTTGCCATTACCGTTTGTTAAATAATAGGTATTTGCTTATTAATTTCATTAATAAAGTAATACCTTCTGCTTCAGGTGGGAGGGGACGTTCCAGAAACAAACTACCTCTTCATGGGAGATTTTGTGGACCGAGGCTTCTACAGTGTAGAGACCTTTCTGTTACTTCTTGCCCTGAAGGTACTGTTTGTTTGTTTTTTGTTTTGTTTTTTACAGTTATGTCATTGTTATTATGATTCAAAGTGTCAATAATACTTTACATCTAATTTTACATTCAATTACTTTTCACAGGTGCGTTATCCAGACAGAATAACCCTGATCCGAGGGAACCATGAGTCCAGACAGATCACACAAGTATACGGCTTTTATGACGAGTGTTTAAGAAAATACGGGTCGGTCACGGTATGGAGGTACTGCACAGAGATCTTTGACTACCTTTCTCTCTCCGCCATCATTGACGGCAAAGTGAGTATTTCTTCGTTTGTTTACTGACAGGGATCTAAATGTATCCATGAGTTAAAACCTCAGCACCGTGCTCAAGTGGATTTGTTTTCTTGTCTTGCAACCCTGTAGATCTTCTGCGTACATGGAGGCCTTTCACCCTCAATCCAGACTCTGGACCAGATCAGAACCATTGACAGGAAGCAGGAAGTGCCTCATGATGGGCCCATGTGTGATCTTTTGTGGTCTGACCCTGAAGGTAATTCTTATGAGTTTTAGAATTCATACAGTAGGAATACTGCAGATATGTGATGAAATCTAATGAAAGCAACTTACTGTATGAATTTATTTCTCCTGTTTCAGACACCACAGGTTGGGGCGTAAGCCCGAGAGGTGCTGGTTATCTGTTTGGCAGTGATGTTGTGGCCCAGTTCAATGCTGCCAATGACATTGACATGATTTGTAGAGCGCACCAGCTTGTCATGGAAGGATATAAGTGGCACTTCAATGAGACTGTTCTCACTGTGTGGTCTGCTCCAAATTACTGCTACAGGTGGGTTTTTGTGACACAGTAGTGAAGTTTTATTTATTATGACATATTGATAAGCGATGGGTCAGGTTGTTCGATTAGGGAGGTTGTTTCATCCCTTTTAACCCTCCTAATGTCTTAGGTGGGACACTTAAGTGTGGGAATTGGGCATTCCAAATTGGGAGAAAAGGGGATAAAATAAAAATTTTTTAAAACAAATTGTCCTTCCATTGCCTTAACTGGTCAATTTTGACCCGAATGGGAAGAACCAGTTGTAACCTTTAACCTTTGGACTTTTTGGATGTTATATAGCTTTAAATAGTTTTTTGTAAATCTATGAATCAAATTTGAACAAAAAATATTTCAAATTTTCTCATTCAGCCCCTAACCTATATACTGTTCTCTAGACCCCTCACCTGCTCCAATGGGTACTGCATCTTTGCCACAAATTGCATACTTTCCTCTCAAATGGGGTTTGTGCACACGTCCACACAAACAAGCACATACAGAGATAGTATTTTTTTTTTACAGGCAATATGTTAGTAAATAGGTTTACTGACATGATTTTATATGATAGTGCAATGGGACTAAAGGCCCCCCCAAGGCCTACTGAATACAGTTTTCTGCTAAAACATTAGATGGCATAAATATCTTTTACAGCACTTTCCTAAACCCCTGTAACACTACAACAAATTGTTTGACATTTGTGGGAAGGAATGGATTGTTGCAATGGACGTGCAAAGTGGGCCCATTTTGACTGCTGGAAAAGACTATAGAGATTCATTTGTGAAAGAGTCATGTACTAAAATTGTCACTTTAAAATGTAGATTGTTGATTTACTACAATCAGAAATTGGTTGTGATATAGTTGAGGTATTATAAAATGCCCAAAATTATTTAAATTAATGTAAATTGAGTTATCCTTGGTCAATGTTTGGCAAGTTTTTAATTTTTGTTACTATTATTATTATTGTTGTTATTATTATTATTATTATTATTATTATTATATTTCTTTTTTTTTCTTTTTTAGAAATTCTTAATTTTTACTCCATTAATATTCAGAACATAGCATTTTTCCCCCTATCATTATACACTTTGGGACCACAATAAAACAGATTTTTGTAGGGTGCAAGTTCTTAAGACAATAAGAGGGTTACAGCAAGACTAAGGCTACTTCCACATTAATCCGGATACATTTGAAAATGGCGTTTTTGTTTTCGAAAAGCGTTTTTGTTTGACTCTCTGTCCACACTGCGGTTTTCAAGTGTTTTCCAAAAGTTGCACGTCTACACTTACGCTCGTCTACATATGAAAACTCTTAAATCCCCTTACTGTGAATGTGAAAAATCGCTGTTCAACGTACGGTCTGAAATGCAATTTGTCCTCGTGTTCCATTGCCAGACAGCAGTTCCTTGTAAACTTCCTGTTGCCTTTGAAGGAATGCAATGTGAAGGTTGTACAAAGTAACATTTATCTTTAACAACACTATCAAAGTGAATGGACTACTTGCACAACTGCTTCCGCGTTCTTAGTAGTGCGGCTCAGGCGTTTCCGGTTACAGCGTTCAGCATGCCTACGTGCAGAGATGTATTCATGTGAAGGCAGATTATATCTTTTTTTAGGGCTGTCAGTTGATTAAATCAATAAATCATATTTCTGGTGCTAACGTGATGTCTCAGTTTTATAATTTGCTGAAATTTGCCTTCAAATATATTTTTTTCCTTTCCAAATGTAGCTAAACTCAGCTCCTGAATAATAAATCAAACGAATCTGTATCGAACTGACAAAGTTTACGGTAACTCAGATAACCGCTCTGTACAATTGTGGTGAGAAGAATATCATGTCAGAATGCTATTCTGAGATGCGGATTGGCGCTGTTTTGGCGGCACGAGGGGGACCTACGCAATATTAGGCAGGTGGTTTTCATGTTGTGGCTGATCGATATATACCAGTCTTTGCTTTCTCAGATCGGCTCGGGCTGAATTAAAGCTCAGAAAACTGTTCTTCCACTGAATGTTGAAGAAGCTGTACACGGTAATGTTCAGAATATTTCTTCTCCTATCTCGGAAAAGATCCGTACTTTAAAATCCTCTTTCGAACACTCATTTTAAGTGCCGTTTCCGGAACTAGGCAACTACGGCACATGTAAACACAATTAACCGGAAACTAGCGGGTGCACTATTTCAAAGCGGAAGTACGTCATGAGGCTCAGTGCAAGTAGTCCATAGCAGGCACAACAACGTGCTACAACATGGGCCGCCATCTTGACTGTTTTGGGATGAATCGATCACATGACAACAAATACGTCATCGTTTTCAGATATCTCCGTTTTCTCCGTCCACACTACAACACAACTTTTTCAGATTTATCCACGTGGGAGACATTTTCGAAAAGCTCAGTTTTCGCTGTCAAAAACGCCATCTCAGTGTGGACAGAAGGCTAAAACGTAGAGGAAAAAGATGTTTTTAAACAAACACGTATTAGTGTGGACTTGGCCTAAATACACAGCTTGTGTAACCAGTTCACTGCTTGTGACAAGAAATTTCACAACTATCGAATTTCAAATGTGTCCTTGTTAATTTATGTCATTTTATTTCATTCTGTTGCGCTCTGAGCAGCTGTTTTGGAACGTAAGAACATGTTCTGTGTGAACGGCCCATAAGAAACGCATCTGATCGGACATGAGCTTAAATCAGCTTAATTATACAGGGCTTCCTTTAAGGAATATTTCGGGTTCAATACAAGTTAAGCTCAATTGACAGCATTTGTGGTATAATGTTGATTACCACAAAAAATAATTTTGACTCCTCCATCCTTTCTTTAAAAAAGCAAAAATTGAAGTTACAGTATGTGTATATATTACAGGGGTTCCCAAACTTTTTTGTCAGCTGAACCCCTATGACAGGGGTCGGCAACCTATGGCATGTGTGCCAGCATTGGCACATGGAGGAGTAATCACTGGCACGCCAGCAACGGCAAGAGAGGTGTAGACTATTTTATTTATATAAATTCCACTCCTGCATTCCAGTCTACATCTTTATGTAATCCTCATGATCACTCAGCTTGTTTTCATGAGCTGAATGGGAGGCTAAACAAAAATTAAAACATGATGTGACTGCAGTATACCCAACAGACTCCATTCGCCCTTCACGCATCACGAGCCAGCAGCGCTTCACGTTCGGCACAGCCATTGGCCAGGGGGAAAAAATGGCACTCCATGTCAAAAAGGTTGCCGACCCCTAAATATGACCTAAATGATTTACTTGAAGTGATCATTTTTGATATTTCTGATATTTTAAATAAGGTTAACCTTTGGGGATGTAATTAATTTAGCATCTTTGCACTTCATTTTAAGTATTCTTGTTACATTTGAAAGAACTGTTATTACATCGATTTGTCTTTTCTTATAATTATACATTTTATTTGATTTAATCCCAATCAGAGATTGCGCTACAAATAATCATTATCTGGTTATTTATTATCTGGCTAGGAAAAAAAAAAAAAAAAGGAAATTAAACATTTATATTTTTCGGAAATCATGCATTATATTTTTAGAGTTTTGGAAACAACAGCTCGAAGGTCTAGCAGAAGCCTCTGTCAACCAGACCTTCAGCCGTGAACTTAACCAACTGAAGTGTTCTTTCTTGTTTTTTATGTCAATTGACGGACAAAATGTGCAATTTTCCGTCAGTGTTTTTAAAATGTTTTATTCGGTAAATTACCAAAATATTTTTCACGCAAACTCTTCGCTCTCTTAACCCCGTGTGGGGAAACCCTGATATGTGCATGTTATTTTATAAATGTTTTATAACCTTTTTTTTTTACTTTTGGCCGTTAGTAACCCTTTATCTTTGTCATAGATGTGGTAATGTTGCTGCAATCTTAGAGCTGGACGAGCACCTGCAGAAAGAATTCATTATATTTGAAGCTGCTCCACAAGAAACCAGAGGCATTCCCTCCAAAAAGCCAGTTGCTGACTACTTCCTATGAGCTTCCTGTGTCCTTAGGATGCAAGCACTCTCAACAGGAAGTGGTGCCCTGTGTGTCCTTGTATTTCTGTTTCTATTTCTCTTTCCTTGCCCAACTGTCTTAATTATGCTTTTTTCTTTTTTACTTTGTAATATTCAGATTTTTATTTTATTTTTTTGTCTATTTTCCATCTACTTTTTATCACATTCTTTCTTTGCCATCAAGACACACACTTGGTATATATTCTCATATACTGCTGTGAAATCTCTTGCTCTCAAACTCGTTGTACTCTGTAGATGTAGACATTTATTATGTGTGTGAATAGCAGTAGGGAAAGTGGAACAGAGCACAAAGCACACTCGAGGGTGTGACTGCTGGTAAGACATGTTCCTCAGAAAGCTGTTTAAGGAAACGGCAGGTTAAAACAGTATGTTGGACATTGCATTATTATTATTATTATTTGGGGTTTTTTCTCTCTCTCTTTGCATTCTTTTCTCATGTAAGTTGTGAATGTGTCAGAGAATGAATGTGGCATATTTTCTGCTTTGATTATAATTTACAGTCATCTTTCACCTGAGTCATAGTTTCACAGCTTTGGAGTTTTGTGAAGGAAAGTAAAAACATTACATGGACAATTAACTACACTGGAAACCATCTGAACACAACACACAAACCGAACTGGATTTAGAACATGTGCTTCTCCCTCCTGACTGTTCTCTCTATAGGACTTTTTTAAATTCCTGTGAAAATAAAATGTACTTTTGTATAAACATTAGATGTGGTTTTTTCTGGATTTGTTCAGCTGTTATATAGTATGCACTTGCTCAATTTATAAACCCTCATCCACAACCATTCATTGAATATGCTGGATTTTTATACAGCTCTCTGAAATTCTTGATTCTGATCCAGTCAGTCTCATAAAGGAATATTCCAGGCTCAATCTACAGCATTTTTGGCATAATGTTGATTACCTCAAAAAATAAGTTTGTCTTGTCCCTCTTCCTTTATTTTATTGATTTAAATCAATAAAAAAAAGGTTACATTAAGACACTTGCAATGGAAGTGAGTGGGACATATTTTTGGAGGGTTTTAAGGCAGAAATGTGAAAAGAATAAAAATAAAATTCAGTTGTTTTAGGGATTGTTGACATTACATGGTCATGGCAACGAAGTTGTAAAATTGGCTGTAACTTTGGCAATTTTATCTCACTAAAATCATGTTAACACACATATTGTTTGTCTTGTAGCTATACTTTTTAAATCGTATTTTAATGTTTATGGATTTGCCCCATTCACTTCCATTGCAAGTGCCTCATTGTAAACCAGAGTTGTGCTTATTTCTTTTATTTTTTTTTTAATGAAAAGAAGGGGAAAGTCTAAATTTAATTTAGTGGTAATCAGCATTATGCCACAAATGCTGTCGATTGAGCTTAACTTTAAAGGTGCACTCAGTAACTTTTGTCTTTGTGTCATCTTGGACTTACACTGACACCTAGCGGCTTGGATGCAGCATCATTAAAATTGACAGTTTCCAGTTTCAGACGTCATTGTAAAAATGTAGTATTCATAGTCAGCCATGATTACTTTAATCCAAGAGTGAAAGTATCAAAAAAACAGGACAGTTACTGAGATTAAGTGAGTATTATTCAGCTGGTCATGTGATTGTAACATGGCAGCCCCTATGTGCGGACCCTCTCCATGTAGAATAAAACAGCTTTTATAAGGTTACTGATATGACTGGAGTCTTCATTTTAATGTGAGTGATCATGATTTTCTACATATATTGCAAAATTATAATTCAATTCATGTCTTTAGGAGTAAAACTTTTTTAATGAGGAAAATATTACTGAGTGAACCCTTAATTCTGCATTCAAATATTTTGCACTGGTAAATTGCATAATTTACCATTGTCCGAGCAATTTAATACGAAACTGCTTTTTCCTCAAATCAATATGTCATACCCATTTCTTTACTTGGAATGCTGTGTAATAGGTGGGATGACGTACAGTCATCCAGTCTTTGCAAAATCAGCTTTGAGGTGGACTTAAGAGTAATACAAGTGCTGATAATGACTGGCTGACTGTACATCATCCCGCCCTTATGCGTTTAAAAAACAAGTCTAAGTTCTTGTGTTGACTCCTTAAGAATTAAGATTGGAAACGCAACAGTCTTGTGCTCTCAGTGATAACGGTATTCATTATCATTTAAACTATTTAAAATATGTCCCACTTCTGAGTACTCTCTGATCAGATGATAAATCCACCTAATAACGACTCTAGTGTAGTACCACTTCAGTCCATCAGGTGACGCTAAAGTGCGCAAGCAAATGATTTGGCGCGCCACCCCCATCACCATGGCTTCCTCTTTCTCCGGAAGTAGCCGACAGGGTTCTGACGCACGCTGTCACTTTTGCTGACGAAACTGCAAATCTGGATCTAAACTCTTCACAAAGGGATTTCACAAAAGAGAGGACTTATATTTCCAGCAGATAACAGGTACGTTCTGAATCAGACATATATGTTGTGGGAATGACAGCTGTAGACGGTTCGGTTCTGTTAGGCCTGAAAGAGCCGGTCACACGTTTTCCGCGGATGTCTACACGCTCGCTGCAGGAGATATAAAATAGAAAACAAATTTATTACACATCGTGTATGTCTTTATGTACTGAATCTGGCTTGTTGTTTGTAGGTTATTGCCATGCCCCGACATTCAATCTTTTATCGGTGGTGAACGAGTAAACATCGTGTAGGTGATGATATAATCTACATATCAGCAAATGCGCAACTGCCAGTATAATGCCGTTATTAAAATGCCGAAGAATTAGTGGTTTATTTAGTAAAAATGCGATTCTACTACATTTCTATTGTTGTTTTCATGATGCAATTCCACTAAATTTCTATTGTTATCATCATAATGCAGTTCTACTAAATTTCTGTTGGTTATTATCATGATGCAATTCTTAACCGGGGATTGGCAACCTGTGAATTGCCCCTTACAAGACTCATATGGGGAATGATATTAAAACATCCAACATTTTTACAACAATTTCACCTGCTTTCCTCAATTTATACCTTTTACCAAATGGAATGATTAAAAAAAAATAATAATTTTTAATAATGGTCCTTCTCTTCAGTAGTTTGTTTCCTTGCAAGACGTGATGCAATCATGTGCTGAATTACATTTATTGTTTTCCACAGATATTGTAACAGGAATTTAAAGGGCAGTTCACTTGAAAATGAAATGTTCATCCAAATTACTCACCCACAAACCTGTATGAATTTCTCTCTTCTGTGGACAGCGGTTTAGCACCTAATGTTTCACCAAGGGCACAGGATTATTTAGGGCCCCAAAAACAATTTGGGTTGTGGTTGGTAGGGCTGTCATGATTATGAAATTTGGCTGACTATTAATTGTAAAAAATAAAATAAAAAAATGGTAATTGGTCATTCACTTCTCCGAGTAAAAATGTTACTTGTCCAGAGAGAAAAAAGGACATTTAAGTAATCATTACATGCTCAAGTAACATATCAAAGATTCTGTAGTATGTTTTCTAAAATTATATCCGATATCCAACCTAATATACCTATGCAATCAACTCAATTCTCTGCGACAGAAATGTAAACTGTGCTGGGTAGGGGAGGAGGCTGTTGTCATATGGTAAATATATTAGTTCATGTATGGTATTCAAATAAAGTAAAGTCTCCATCACCATTATTTACAGCAGGGGTGCTCACAGTTCAATGGAACGAGATCTACTTTTTCATCACGTCATTGCAAGGGCCAGTTCTATCATGCATAGTGCTGCACAATTAATGGAAAAACTAATCGCGATTACGATTACGCCTGCCACAATTATGTAATCGTGAAAACTGACGATTACAGCGTTCAATTTAAATCTGCTCCTGTTGCGTCAATGGATTCTATTTACAACGTGTTTTTGCAGCGGTTGAGTATTCTAACCAATCACTAACATGTCCGTTGAGCAATGAAACGGCAATGGCCAATCAGAGCCATTTAAAATAGTACTCCGTCCCATCAGTAATGACAACTGATCCTAATGCGCAAGTTTTAAACCATCTGAATGCTCAGTTGCTGTATGTTCCACCTCTGTTCGCGGTGGCACACGGAAATTAATACTGAAGAAACATCACCTGACAATCGAAAAGAAGCTGTAGAACAAGAGAGAAAAGCACTTTGGAATTATTTTGGATTCATTGAATATTGCACCACTCGCTTTGAACGTATGTTAAATGCACTGCAAATGAGCAACACGACAAAACTAAAACGTTCCCGTTCTAATCAAGGCATAGATGCGGTGTAAATAATTGATTTATTATGCTGATTAGACAGCTTTGTTTTTAACGAGAGCATTCGCGAGAGTGCAGAACTTTGTGCGGAGCGTCACTGAGCTCCTGTCGAAATGCAAGTCTCAAACAGTGTAAACCTGCAGTGAGTGAATAATTTAATTTAAGATATCCATTTAAAATCATTTTTATTTGGCCTAACATTAACAAACATTATTACAATATTTAATGCTTAAAAGAAACTGGAGCGCAGTTCATATCCACCATTGAAATCTGCTACTCTGAAGAACCACACTTTGTGGCGTCACGGTAATTTCATATTTTAATCGACATTAATAATCGCGATTACATTATCAGGGGCAATAATCGACAGATATGATTTGTGCTATAATCATGCACAATATATACATTGTCAAAATACAAAAATTTCAGTAGATGTTAGAAATTTGATGATTCTCGAAATCAGCTTCAGAACCACAACAAATGATAACACTAATTGTTATGTAAGAATTGTTTCAAGTTCTCAAGTAATATTCAAGACTATTAAACAGTCAGTAATAAAATAACAATAAAAGCAGCAGTGAATAGCAATAAATTAATAATAATAAAAAAAAAAACAGTGCTTTTAATAGCTTTTAAGGTTTTTAACAGCAGTATTAAAAATTCATGTAAACATTAATAATATGCAACATAAAACTACTACTGGTCTTTACTGTATGAATATACTATATTCATTATTCTTCTTTTTTTTTTTTTTTTTAAGCTTCTAAAGTAATCCAGCCAAGAGCAGTGAGTTGTTTTCTTGTTATGGTTGTTTAATTAACGATACAATAGACAACAGCAGGTCTATTAAGTTACATTTAGGGTGTGTTCACACTTGGCAGGTTTGGTTAGATTAAAACAAACTCTGGTGCAATTGCTCTGTTAGTGTGGTTCATTTGAACAAGTGTGAACGCTGCCATCCGAATCTTGGTGCGCACCAAACAAGCTTCCAGACGAACTCTGGTGTGGTTCAACTGATATATGAAAGCAGCAGGGACCAAAGACGTCTAAACGGACCAATAACAGAAAGTAATTTGCCTTTAATACTGACCTCAAGCATACTTGATTCTTCTCATCATAGGAGCTATGTTGCCCATTACAGTTCGGTACAGGCATCGGAACCGCCGTCTCCTTGCAACGTATCTTCGTTTGTGTGTGCAACGGAGGAATTCCTGGCGCAGTTTTGACTCCTTTACACATTTTATTAGCTCTTCGTTTGTTCTCAGCTGGTAAAAATACCACCATATATACAGTTACAGTCAACCCCCCTGACCAGCAATACATTCTGATGATGTGAATTAAAACACATCAACTAAAACCTCAGTAAACAGTCAAAGTAAGTTTTTAATACACATTTAAGTGATTTTGAAAACAAAGAGTTCACTTTACCCAAAAGTTAAAATAAAAAATAACTAATTCTCTCCACAAATGTCATGTCAAAAATATTTAACCCCCGAAGTCAATTATTAGTGGAGCATCCTTTATCCTTAATAACATCAAATAAATCTTTCAGGTTAGTGTTCTCAGGCTTCGGACATCTCTCTATTAGAATTTTTACACATTTCTCATGAGCAAAAGCTTCCAGCTCATTGACATTCTTTAGTTTCTGTACTGCCACTGCTTCCATGAAATCCCAACAAAGGTTTGCAATGGGATTTTAATGATGGACTGAAAGGGCCATTTAAGGACATTCCACGACCTGTACCTGAACCAGATTTTGGACAACTTTTTCAAAATCAAAATCAAATCACTTTATTGTCACACAGCCATATACACAAGTGCAATGGTGTGTGAAATTCTTGGGTGCAGTTCCGATCAACATAGCAGTCGTGACAGTGATGAGACAGTACCAATTTACAATAAACATAAAATTTACACAACACAATTTAAACATCTGATATACACATAATTACACTCAACAATATACAAATAATAACATACACTGAACAGTATACAATACGCACTATATAGATACACATTATTCAATAAAAATAAAAAATAAAAATATATAAAAAAGTATATATAGAATGTACAGTATTGTACTGTATTGACATTCAGACTGTCGTTTGATAGTCAGTTGTTAAGAGAGAATATAATATAATAGTAATATAATTTATGACAATCCGGTGTGAGATATAAGAGTAAGGATAATAAAGTAAGGGTAATAAAGTGCAGTGCTTATGTATTTGATCATGGGAGATAAAGAGTTCAGAAGTCTGATTGCTTGGGGGAAGAAGCTGTCATGGAGACGGCTGGTGCGGGTCCTGATGCTGCGATACCGCCTACCTGATGGTAGCAGTGAGAACAGCCCATGGCTCGGGTGGCTGGAGTCTCTGATGATCCTCCGAGCTTTTTTCACACACCGCCTTGTATATATTTCCTGGAGGGAGGGAAGCTCACCTCCGATGATGTGTCTGGCAGTTCGCACCACCCTTTGCGGTTGTGGGTGGTGCTATTGCCGTACCAGGCGGAGATCCAGCCAGTCAGGATGCTCTCTACAGTGCAGGTGTAGAACCGTGTGAGGATGTGGCGGTTCATTCCAAACTTCCTCAGCCGTCTCAGGAAGAAGAGGCGCTGATGAGCCTTCTTCACAATGACTTCAGTGTGGACGGACCATGTGAGTTCCTCAGTGATGTGGACACCCAGGAACTTGAAGCTGCTGACTCTCTCCACTGGTGCTCCATTGATGGTGATGGGACTGTGTTCTCTGTCTTTTCTTCTGAAGTCCACCACAAGCTCCTTTGTCTTACTGACGTTGAGGGAGAGGTTGTGATCCTGACACCAGTGTGTCAGTATGTGTGTGTCATCATTGTCAGTGATCAGACCTACCACCGTCGTGTCATCAGCAAACTTAATGATGGCATTGGAGCTATGTGTTGCCACACAGTCATGTGTGTACAGGGAATACAGGAGTGGGCTGAGAACACAGCCCTGTGGGGCTCCAGTGTTGAGGGTCAGTGAGGAGGAGATGTTGCTGCCTATTCTAACCACCTGGCATCTGCTTGACAGGAAGTCCAGGATCCAGCTGCACAGCGAGCTGTTTAAGCCCAGAGCCCGGAGTTTCTCATCTAGCTTGGAGGGCACTATGGTGTTGAATGCTGAGCTGTAGTCTACAAACAGCATTCTCACATAAGTGTTCTTTTTTTCCAGGTGGGAGGGAGCAGTGTGTAGTGTAGATGCAATGGCATCATCAGTGGAGCGGTTGTTGCGGTAAGCAAACTGCATCGGGTCAAGAGAGAGAGGCAATACAGAGCAGATGTAATCTCTGATTAGTCTCTCAAAGCATTTGCTGATGATGGGGGTCAGAGCAACAGGACGCCAGTCATTTAAGCAAGTTATTTTTGATTGTTTTGGAACAGGCACAATGGTGGATGTTTTAAAGCATGTGGGGACTACAGACAAAGAGAGGGAAAGGTTGAAAATGTCTGTAAAAACACCAGCCAGCTGGTTCGCGCACGCTCTGATGATGCGGCCCGGAATGCCGCCTGGGCCCATGGCTTTGCGGATATTCACCCTTCGGAAGGATCAGGTTACATCGCTACAGAGACGGAGAGTGAACTAACCTCTGTAGCTTCAGCCGCGAGAGCTCTCTCCGCAAGGGCGGTGTTATTTCCCTCGAAACGAGCATAAAAAGTATTTAGCTCATCCGGGAGAGAGGCAGCGGTGTTCATGGCGGAGTTTTTATTCCCTTTAAAGTCCGTGATGTTAATTCCCTGCCACATGCTTCTAGAGTTGGTGGTGTTAAACTGTCCTTCAATCTTGCTCCTGTACTGGCGTTTTGCGGTTCTGAGAGTTTTTCAGAGGGCATAACTGGCTTGTTTATGCTCCTCCGCGTTCCCGGAATTAAAAGCGGAGGTCCGCACATTAAGTGCCGTGCGAACATCGCTATTAATCCAAGGTTTCTGATTCGGATAGATCCGTATTGTTCTGGTCAGAACAACATCCTCTACGCACGTTCTGATGAAACTCATTACGCTATCAGCGTAAAGCTCGATGTCGTCATCAGAGGCGGACCGGAACATCTCCCAGTCCATGTGATCAAAACAGTCTTGTAGCGTAGAATCTGATTGGTCAGACCAGCACTGGATCGTTCTGAGGGTGGGTGCTTCCTGTTTCAATTTCTGCCTGTAAGCGGGCAGAAGCGGAATGGAAGAGTGGTCCGATTTGCCAAATGGTGGGCGGGGGAGGGATCTGTAGCCATCCCGGAAGGGAGAGTAGCAATGGTCCAAAACCCGGTCCCCTCGTGTGTTGAAACTAATGTACTGGTGGTATTTTGGTGTGACTGATTTTAAACTGGCTTTATTAAAGTCCCCGGTCACAATGAACGCGGCCTCAGGGTGTGTGGTTTCCTGCTCACTTATACTCCCATACAGTTCCTTGAGTGCCCGGTCTGTGTTGGCTTGTGGGGGAATGTACACAGCTGTGATAATGACCGCTGTGAATTCCCTCGGTAGCCAGAATGGTCGACACAGAAGCATAAGAAATTCCAGATCAGGAGAGCAGAAAGACTTGATAGAATGTACGTTCCTCTGATCACACCAGGATTTGTTGATCATAAAACATACACCACCTCCTCTACTTTTACCTGAGAGGTCTTTCGCTCTCTCCGCTCGGTGCACGGAGAACCCCGCGGGTTCAATGGCTGAGTCTGGAATCTCCGCAGACATCCAAGTTTCCGTAAGGCAGATAATGCAGCAGTCCCTTGTATCTCGTTGGAAAGAGATCCGCGCTTTCAGCTCGCAGAGCTTGTTATCCAGAGACTGAACATTTGCCAGTAGAATAGTGGGTAGCGGTGGTCGATTTGCGCGGCGTCTTACTCTGATGAGAACGCCGGCTCTGTGTCCCCTTTTGCGTTTCCGCGGCCGGGCAGCCCAGACAAAGGGCTCCGCTGGCGTGTTTGTAAACAGCGGGTCGGCATTGAGGAATGTGAAGTCCGGTTTACGGTTTGTAAACCGGGATGTATCGGTGTGTACAACTTGGATGTATCCTTGGTGTTATTGTCTTGCTGGAAATTCCAATGATCACCGAGCTTCAATTTACACACTGAAGGCATCACATTTTTCATGCCAAAATGGCCTGATACCTGAAAGAATCCATGGTGTCAGTCACTGTCAGGATACAAAACACCCCCATAACAGGACTGACCCACCTCCTGCTTGACTGTGGGGATGGTGTCATTCTTGTCATCACCTTGTCATCTTACTCCAGACGTACTGCTGATCCATGGGTCTAAAACTCATTTTCAGTTTAGTGTCACATCTATAAAACCATCTTCCAGGACTCCACAGGTCTTTCATAATTACTACTTGAATATTCAGTCAACTGGAGTTAACATTTCCCTTGGTGAAGTTTTGCTTTCTTCCACACCCCAAGAAGGTTGCTGTTGTACCATATTTAAAAAATGTATGAATGGTGCTGCCAACTTTGTCTATTGGAAATTGAAGTGCCTTGGAAATGTACTTTTAGCCATGACCTTTCTTGTGTAATGAAATAATCTCCTCTATTAGCTTTTGAGACAGCTTATGTTTAATTGCATTGTTTGCATAGAAATACATTTTTGCTTATGACACTAAACTTAAATTTTAAAACTTAAATAAGTGCCATTGCAGATTGATAACTTAATTTTGTTTTAAAACAATTACTTACATATTTAAGAAACAGCTACATGCAGTGGGGGTGGAATAATTATGCATGGCTGTATTTTAAAAAAAATCCTGCTATTTAGGAATATTAGGTTATGTATTCACACTATGACTTTGAATGCGTCACTCAACTGATATAGATGTAAAGTTTAAATATTTTGGGTCATCAGAAAAGCTTACCTTTGTAAATCCTTACTGTCTTGGGAGGGTTGAATAATTTCGATTGCAACTGTACATAAATCCAACAAGCTCATTTAGCCCAGCATCCGGAATTGTTTTGAATGTTCGGCAAGTTCCTTCGCAAAATTTACGTCATAAAAGCTGTCCAATCAGGTTGTGACCTTATCCTTATGCCTTTTGTTTTGTATCTTTAGGTTCAGTGTTAAAAATGCCAGTGTGAACGCTAAGTGAACCAGGACTAAATGTATCATTTTCTTTTTTGGACCGGACCAAGAGAACCGAACTACAAGTGTGAACACACCCTTACACTTACAAGTCCGACATTTTGAAACAGATACACTTTTTCTCCACTGTTTTCATTCACTTTAGAGATAACTCACTGTGTTAACATGAAACCTCACCAAAAAGGGCATTTTGGCAGAATGTTTAAATGTTTTTGACTGTTCAACCATGTAAAATTATATTTCACTTGCCCCTTCAAAAATCCACTTGTCCCAGACAAGCATTTTTAATCTATCCCTGCAATTTCAGGCTTTAAAAACTTGAATGAATGACAGAGAAAATATTTTAATTATCAAAATATTTTCAAATACTTAAAATACTTTAGTCATGGACCATTTTACATTTACACTGTTGTTTTTTGGAACCCAGCCGACCTGAATAGCTATTATATTGAAGTATGCAATAGTAAAATATATCTGTCCTAAATTCTTCACTTTCACATGTTTTTTTAAGGCTCACTGATTAAAACCCATGAGCCCTTATTTTGCATGAAGGAAGACCTTTGAGATCACTTTGAAGTCACCAGTCACTGTCACTGCATCTTTTTTCCATATGATAAAAGTGAATGGTGACTGAAACTAACACGCTTCATAACATATCCTTTTGACTTCCATGAAATAAAGTTACTGTGGATTGCAACATCATGAAGGTGAATGATGATGATTTAATTTTGCAACAAAGGAAAATGAAAAATGGCACTCCATGTCAAAAAGGGTGCCGACCTCTGTTCTAGACAAACACTGTGTACGAATATGCATACTTGCCTACAATATAGTATGTCTGAATCCTCAGTATTCATAACATTTACATTTATGCATTTGGCAGACGCTTTTATCCAAAGCGACTTACAGTGCCCTTATTACAGGGACAATCCCCCTGGAGCAACCTGGAGTTAAGTGCCTTGCTCAAGGACACAGTGGTGGTGGCTGTGGGAATTGAACCAACAACCTTCTGCTTACCAGTTCAGTGCTTTAGTCCACTACGCCACCACCACTCCTCATAAGAGTTGTGATTCTTAAGTGTGCAAAGTTTGGACACTTTACTGTTCCATAATCCCACGGGAGCCGAGGCGGCGTCCAGTTCTAATGCTGGATTAAAAAAATAAAAAAAATATGGAGAACTGCAAATTGGGTGGCTCTATAACTGTAAAAGCCATATATACACTAGAAAAGTTATTTCTTGTCCACATTCTCGGATGAAGTAGCTATCTATTCCTAGAATGTAGTCTAATTGTAATGTAATACTAATCCCATGCACACCTAAAGAATGTACTGTTTTACCGACCAAGAAGTGTATCCTTCATCAAATGCAGTACATGCTCTGACAGTATGCACTTTCAGATGCAGCTAAAGACATTTAGGTATGAGACAGGGTTGTTCAATTTTTCATCACTGTTTTCTCATTTCTAATTTCAGTATAAATACTCGTCTGTTATGTCCCGTTTTTTCGCCACCGGATCCGACAGTGAGTCGGAGGAATCCTCATCCGCTGATGAGATCACCCCCAAAGCATCTGGGACTGCTATAAAGCAGTGAGTGTGTTTTCTGTATTATCTGGTTTTTGTGATCTTTTGTCATGCAGTAGTTGACTTTGCTTGTTTTTCTGTAGGGCCCTGTTGCTGAGCGATGATGAGGAGGACACAAAGAGAGTGGTACGCAGTGCCAAGGACAAGAGGTGAGTATTAAATGTACACTTGCATCAGTTTAATTTGCCAGCAAGGCATCTCCAGCATTTGTTAAAGATGAGAATGTGATAAAAATAAGAGCTTATGAGTTTATCAACATTATGGATCTGCACTCCATTTGTACTAGAGAGCTGTTCAGTTGTGTAGTCAACTTCATCACAAGTTTGTTTTTTATTGTGCTTGTATATTTTTATGTGTGAAATAGGACGTGTCAGGTAGGCTTGGGATCGATGCCTTTTTCACACATCGATAATCGGAAGATTTTCCCGAAGATTATCGATATATACTGTATATCAGGATTTTTTTTCAGATATAAATAGGGCTGCTCGTTGCACAACAGTCTTTGTTTCTTCAGACATATTTCTCGACACAACAAAATTAAAGGGGGTCGCACACCGGACGCATCTGGCGGACGAAATGGCGTGTTCTAAAATTAGAAACAATTATTTATTTTCTACAAAAGGTAAGGACACACAGTTAACGTTCATCGTCAAAATTCTGAAGTGCCATGGAGTGCAACTCGTATAATTTTCCGTTAAATTTGACCCAAATCATTATCAGAGGACATATTCTAGCCATCACTGGATGATATTGAAGCAATATCACATGAGCAAGAGTGCTTTATGGCCCTACATCAGCACTGCTGTGCAGGCCGAGTGCCGTAGGCAATCAAAGCAGTGCTGATTTAGGGCCATATAGCACGATTGTGAGTGTGATATTGCTTTTATCCAACAGTTCAATGAACAAGTAAATGTTAAAAAATTAGGAAAAACTGAGTACGGTCATAAAAAACGCATTTGTGCATGGAACTACTTTCTTACGCCATGGATCAGAATCGACCGTTGCTGGTTCAAAACAAATGATGCGTCCAAGCCTCTCAAAAACATCACTTTAGAACTACTAATATCACTACTTGGGCTGTTTATAACATGTTATTGGAGAAACAAGGATGTGTGTGTGTGAGAGAGAGAGAGCGAGCGAGCGATATGGAGTGTGTGCGATCACCTGTTGTTGATGCTGTAGTCTGTTAGTCAGCTTTCTGAAGATAATGTCATTTTGGTGAAATTCATCCTATTTTCTCAGTGGAAAAATAGCCATCCAAGCAGGGGTATTCCTCCCTATTTCATGGTAGCTGGTGCGCAACAGTCTTTCACTATAGAAACCGCATTCTCCTCCGCCATTTTGAACAGTATTTCCTCTCCAATGTGGAAACTCCGGTAAGAGGTAAGCGCCTTTAGTTTGTGTAATTAATCAGTCAGTTGTGTCTCTCAGCTGTGATGAGCCTTAATGCTGAAATTGTTAGTTTAAAGCCATTTAGAGCTATTTCCGAGCTTTAGTAGTGTAGTAGTAATACGAGCGATCACGGAGTGCTGTTGAATGTAAACACTGACTGACGCTGACTCACTTCACATCACCAACTGGCTCATATTACACACAAAATTGGTCTTTTGCCTCCACCTGCTGGCTAAAATATGTAATGTCACAAAATTAAATGTAAAGAGACAGATAGCTCTTAACACATCTGCACTGCTCTTACACTAGTTTAGAACAGTACGAACACAAGCGGAGTGATACACACAGTGAAGCGTCTGAGTGCTGGTGGTGTGAGACCAAACTGGGCTTTTAATTTAAATGTCGGCTAATTTTAATATATAGATGCCTCAAAAATATATTGATAAAATAACATGCAGATCAATAATCAATATATCAATATTTTATGACATCCCTATAGTCAAGTAATAAGGTTTTCCATTACTTGAAGAGACTTACCTATTTTGTTCGACAACATGCAGACAGTCATACCTCAAATACAGATTTCAAAAATGCTTTTGAAGTTTATGTTGCTACACAAGGACTACAACGGTTTTCCCATTTATAACATGTATGTGAGTTTACATATTTGACAAAATTACGTGTAATTAATGGGGCAACCAGCTTGAAAATGCCAAATCTCTTCCATTTTTTAGGATTACTCAATGAACTGCTCTATTTCAGCTCCGTTGTAGTGCTGAATTTTAATTACTGTAATCATACTGTAAAGTCTCATTATGCATGCATTTTATTAGTATTCTTTAGCTTTAGAAGTATTTCATGCCCCTGAGTGGCTCTTTTCTCATGTCCAAAGCCTCTTTTGTAATTAACAGGAACATCAATTAAAAAACTCGAAACTCTGCATCTGACATCCAAACCTCTCTCATTCTTTCCAGGTTTGAGGAGCTCACCAACTTGATCAAGACCATCCGCAATGCCATGAAGATCCGAGACATGTCCAAATGTCTAGAGGAGTTTGAGCAGTTGTGTCGAGCGTTCCTCAAAAGTAAAACAATCGTGGACAAAGAGGGCGTGCCTCCATTCTACATCCGCCTGCTAGCTGATCTGGAGGACTACCTTAATCAGGTCTGTAGCAGATGCCAGAGTTTCATCCAAAAGTGAGCCACACGATCAGGTGCTTCATGTGTAGTGAACAACTTTTTCTTTCTTGATAGTTATGGGAGGACAAGGAAGGGAAAAAGAAGATGAACAAAAACAACGCAAAAGCCCTGAGCACGCTTCGCCAGAAGATTCGCAAATACAACAGAGACTTCGAGACAGAGATTGCCAGCTACAAAGAGGTACTGAACAGTGGCCAAAATGTTGTTTCTATATGAGATAAGGGCATATAGCTGCATGTTTCTTGTTTTTGTTTCAGAACCCAGAGCAGTCCGCTGAAGAAGAGGAAGAAAAAGATGACATTGAGAGCGGTAAGTTTTTTTTTTTCCCCCTCATTGTATTGATCTTTCGTCTGCTATAGGTTATTGTGAAGTTGTTTGAAAATGTATGAATGATTTTTATTATGTTTTGAGGTTTTTAAAGTCCTCTTCCTTTTTTGCGTTTTCTCTGCTGGCATGATGTGCAGCAGCATCCTCAGAGAGCGATGATGATGAAGAAAATGGCATTTCAGCCAAGAAGTTCATGAAGAAAAAGCCTCAAGAGGAGGAGAAGAAAGGCCCAGAGGCCAGCAAGTTCCTCAAGGGTGCAGCTGTAAGTCTAAAACACAATACAGTTTAGCTCAAACAAGTCAGATACTTCTAGTTCACCCAAAATTATTATTCTCTCATTGTTTAATCACCCTGTTGTCATTCTGATATGAAAAAACCCCCCCATAAAAGTAGTCCATACGTCCATGCCTTTTCCAAAGTCTACTGAAGATGCCAGACAGCTCGTTATTCAATGATAATCTTGCTGTTCGCTGTAGTTTTCAAATTAAATATTTATTTTAAATCAGATTAGTCACTGGTTTTTGAGTAGTCACCCTCTTGTGCTTGTATCTGAGAGGTTAGTGCAGTTGTTTCCATGGTGACGGATGGTGTCTGCGTGGTGCTTGGCCAGGTATTGCGGACTAACCATGAAACTATAATTCACGTGAAACTGGGGCTATACACGAACTCCAGAATATAACAGAGGGATTCTATCTAACAGACTCATACCTACCAAAAAAAGGACTTAATTCAGCTGTTTGCGAGCATTTGAATGACTAAGTGTTGCTGAAGACGATGGATGTGAAACATGCATACAGATGTCATATAAAGGTACATACCTTACAAATGGGATGGGATGGGATGGTCCACTAGTCGTCCAACAACAAACTAGTGCGTTTAATATATTTAGTTGTGGTGCATTTGTGTGTAGTTAGTATCAGCGTGGTAAACTTTGAGAAGTTGTGACTTAAATCATCCACATTTAAAGCATTGCTTGTGTACAAATTCAATGCATTCAACATAAATTTCTATTTTAGTCATTATTGGGCTTTAAATTGCCTGCTGTAAACAAAGTTTCTTTTATTATGCATAGTCCACAGGTTGGTTTGTGAGGTGTTGTGGACAGAGTTTTTATGGAGTGTGTTGCTGATTCTTTGTGGTGGGGTAAATTATTACTTTAAGAATACTCAATAGTGGCCCTGGGCAGCTCAGCAAGCAAAGACACTGACTACCACACCTGGAGTTGAGAGTTTGAACCCAGGCTGTGCTGAGTGACTCCAGCCAGGTGTTCAAAGCAACCAATTGGCCCGGTTGCTTGCTACGGTGGGTAGAGTCACGTGGGTTACCTTCTTCGTGGTCGCTATAAGGTGGTTCTCGCTCTCTGTGGGGCGTTTGGCGAGTTATGTGTGGATGCCGCAGTGAAAAGTGTTAGCCTCCACGTATGGCAAGTCTCCGCGGTAACTCACTCAGCAAGCCACGTGATAAGATGCACAGGTTGACTCTGTCAGATGCAGAGACAACTGAGATTCATCCTCCGCCACCCGGATTGAGGCGAGCCACTGCACCACCTTGAGGAATTAGAGTGCATTGGGAATTGAGTTTGCCAAATTGGAGAGAAAAGGGGATTAAAAAACAAAAAACAAGAGTACTCAAATTGTCTAATCTTTGTTCAGTCACACTTTATTGATTGGGTGTACATCCTTCAACACTTTGTCTTTCACATTGTTTTAGACTGAAGACTCTGATAGTGATAAAGATGACGATGATGATGATGATGATGATAACTGGGACTCTGATACAGTGGACAGCGGAAGTGAGAGTGAAGGCAATGAAGGAGGTGGAGCAACACTGGCTGAATCCTTCCTCAAAAAGTATGTGCTACAACCTCAAGATATCTATTCTTCTACCGAGTTCATCTACCAATTCATGTTCAAATCATCTCTTTGTCCTTTGCCTTCACAGAACTTCAGATGGCAAGCATTTAGACCAGAAGAAGGAAGAAAAGAAGAAGAGACTCAAAAAGAAGGAGCGAGTGGAGGAAGAGATTGAGGAAGAAGGAGAGGCTGAAGAGGGAGGATGGGAGAAGGTGAAGGGAGGCGTGCCGCTGGTGAAGGAGAAGCCCAAGATGTTTGCTAAAGGCACAGAGATCAACAATGCTGTGGTGATCAAGAAACTCAGTGAGATCCTACAGGCACGAGGCAAGAAGGGAACAGACAGGTATGAGGTCATACAGCAGTGCATTCATGAATGAAATTTTCGGTTGTAGTATATCTAATATCTTAGCCCTGAGAGTTTTTGGGAAGTGTGTACTCTTTATCTTCAACAGTAGTGATTTGCAAATACATAAAAACAATAATATAATTTAATTTGATAGTAATTTTTTTTTTTTTTTTTTTGAAAGATTAATATTTGAAAATATTTTGTTGAAGTCAGTCTGATATAACCAACGTGTAGAAAAGGAAGCTATTTTATCATTTGACAAGTCAACAGGCGATTCACAAAGCTTACCCCTGTAAACCTTCATGACTGTTTGTCATGGTCAGTTAGTCTCTTAAAAATGTCACTTTTTTATGTATTATTAGATGGCTTTGTAATATGGTTAAGGTTGTCAAATGGTAACGTCATGATGTCAATCAGAAATTTGTGATATTTGGAAAAAGAAAAAAAAAACTGCGTTGAAGCCATGTTGCTGAAATTAATAATTAAGATGTATACACGTCTCGTATACACGCATTCAAGGTATATGGAAAATGTTATTGCTTTTTACTTGATTTTGAAAATTAGAACTACAAATCAAATTACATTTAAAAAAATGAATGAACCTAACAAAGATGTGTTTTAATTTAAATAAGATACACGTTTTTTTTTTGTTTGTTTTTTTTTTATCATCATGGACATCCTTTGTCATTTTAGCCAGTTATAAGTTTGAAAGGGCGTGAATGTTTTTTCATTAGTAGGCTTGTAATTCTGACATGCCCTGGATGCAGCAACTTTAAACATGGAAGACTGCTAAGTGTTTTTGTTTTTTGTCCTGCAGAGCTGCACAGATTGAACTCCTTCACGCTCTCGCAGTCATCGCTAATGAGAATAACCTCGGTGAGGGCATCCTGGTCAAGATCAAGTTCAACATCATCGCCTCCCTGTACGACTACAACCCCAACCTGGCTGCCTTCATGAAGGTGACAATCTCTCAAACAAGCTTGCATTGTTTAAGTTGTCGAACGTTCTCAATTTACAATCCCTCTTTCTCTCCTTTTCAGGCGGATATGTGGAAAAAGTGTTTGGACTGCATAGATGAGCTACTGGACATCCTGTTTAACAACACCAACATCTTCATTGGAGAAAATATTGCAGAGGACAGTGAGAATCTTGCCATCTCTGACCAGGTCAGCATAATTTTTATTAGTGGTGCCGCATTCAGAGTCAGGAGAGAAGTTTAGCCCTTTGTTTCCACCCGGGACGCGCTAAACTCAGCAAAAAACACATTGAAATGCACTCTAAACCTATTTATCTACACAATCGTTTGCCAAATAGGCTTTTATGACGCAACATAAAATAATGTATGAAAGTTACATACGCAGTGACGGATGCACAAACACTTTCTGCTCCGCACGATCTAAAAGGTTATTTTCTGCAGATTGTGTTCTGTTCTGTGTAAATTAATTACAATTTGAATTTAAATGCAATCGTTGTCATGTACATTCGAATTTGTGTTTATTACATTTGTAATAGTTCGTAATGCTCCACTTCTGATAAATATTTAATAAATTATGGTCATTATCACAGGTAAAGAATAATCATTAGATAACTCTATTACAAAAATAATCGATAGTGACACCCCTAGTGCCACAGTGTTATTGTTTTTGTGTAAATTAACTTACGAGTGGCTTACTTAGTTGTAAAAAGATTGGATAGAAGTATTTAAATGTCAAGAAAATTACACTCAACCTTGGTATTTTTGTGCACAATTTTTTGGTGCACAGTATTCCAAAGAAAAGAATGTTGATCAAAAGGATGTCTGTATTTATTCAACCCCTCCCTTTTAACCACCTGACTCCATTTTGATACGAGGGTCAATGAAGAATGGCTTTTTTTTTTTTTTTTTTTCTGGATCTATTAAAGAGCACCTATTATGGTTTTTCAAATATTACCTTTCATGTAGTGTGTATATAGCTGTTTGTGAATGTAAAGAGGTCTCAAATGTAAAGTTTAAAAAAATCAAAGTGCACGACAAATGGAGTTATTGACTCCCAAAAGAAAGAACCGATTCTGAACACCTGAAACGAGTTGTTAGTAATTCCAGACTTATTTCCTGTACTAACCTACGTAATTTGGTAACAAAAAAACCCGCCTCTGGTCTGTTTACATGTACAGCCAGTGCAGGCTGTTAGCCTCTGCTAACCGGCTAACTCACGTTATTGTCAAACTACATATAAACTTACCACTGAGAAACGTCCTGTTCTCGTTGTGCTTGCAATGGTGGTTCGGGTTGATCTTCCGATGTATCACTATCAGACTCGGGCTCAAATTGGTAAGGTAAAACTCGGAGCTGAAACTCGGATATGGTAGTGGGCGTTTCCTTTCTGACGTGCTGTAAGCGGTTGACCAATCACAACAGACTGGGACATCTGACCAATCAGAGCACAGTAGGCTCTCTGAAAGGAGGAGTTTAGAATGAATCCTTTAGAACGGATCATTGAAGGAGTCGTTTTTGACACTGGTTAAAAAAGGTAATGCTGCAATTTAAATTATGAGCAAATTAAAATGTTTTTTGACCTTGGATGCATGTAAATCTATTGTATGAGACCTTTAAAACAAAATTAGGCACGTTTAAAAACCATAATAGGTGCACTAAGTTATTGAAAAAAAGACATTAAAAATGCAATTCAGTCTAAACAATTACATGAATACACTGGAGATGGGACAATATATCGAATTGCGAAATATCGCACACCAAAATAATTGATGAACCACATTGAGGCGAAACTCTGTATTTCGACGTTTGCAACATTCTGTCCATGTGATCATAAATGAAATGACCCATCAAATATCAAAATCTCTCTCTTGCTTTTTGCTACACTGTTTACAGGGTTCGCACAAGGTTCCTGAAGTGCTTGAGGTGCTTGAATTAAGTTTCCGAAATTTAAGTACTGGAAAAGCTGGAAAATCGCCTTGTTTTGTTGAAAAGTGCTTGATTAAAATGGAACATTTCTTCCGTGTAATGTGTGTCCATCAAAAACGAGATCCACGCAATCCACTTTCAGTGAAAAATGGGTTTTTTAATATCCTTTCTGTTCTTTACAGTCCATTGTTGATCAAATAGAAACATTAATTTTATCACTCATAGCATGAATGAAAGAAACCGCTCGTTATGTTTGCTGAACCGGAACACTGAGACACTCGTTAAATATTTAAAGAGAAAGTACCATTTTAGCGCTTTATAGAAAAGGATAGAGCTACGGGCCAAGCTCCAAAAAGTGCCGGGATCTCCAAACCACCAGCAAAGAGTCCCTAACCTAACCCATTCCCTAAACATAACCGTGTGTGGAAGTGTCACCCCCTTTTGGAGTTGGCCCAACCCTCTTCTGGAATAACCCCGCCCCCATCTGGAGTTACCATGCCATCTTTGAGTTTCTGCCCTCAGTTGAGTAGGTAGCTATACCTACTTGGCTTTGTATACAAACGAATGTAAACTCGATGTAAATACTTCTAAATTTTGTACATTATTTCAGACAGTGACAGCTAATATCACTATTATATAAAATGACCACGTTTACATGCACTTAAGAAAGCGGGTTATTCCAGGATTTTTGCATTCTTAAACATCATGTAAGCGAGGATGCCGATTTCCTTTATGCCGTTTAAGGGATTAAGAGAAAGTGGTTTAACACACCTAGGTTTCTCCCAGAGAAAGCTGCTTATGTGGCCATGTAAACACATACGCTGCGTTCTAACCGTTTTTTGAAGTGTGCGCATGTGCGTGGAACAGACCGAATAACAAACGTCATAGGATGGAGCCCAACAAAACATTTCTGGGAGTACAGTGGGAAAAGCACACACTATAAACTAGTGGTCGACCGACATGGGTTTTTAATGGCCGATGATGATGGCGATATCCAGAGAGCAAGGTGGCCGATAGACTGATACAATGCCGATATATCACACAATTAAATGTAGTAAATAACATAAATTGTAAAAAAATTTATAAATCTTATTTAGCACTTTATTTACTCAATTTCACACAAAACTTAGTTAGTTATATGTTATATTAATAAATTTGATTAATTACCTTTTAAAAAAATAAGATGCATTTTAAAAGGTAGATAGTAGTTTCTTCTGATTACTGTGTAGTCATAATTTTTTTTTATTATTTCTGCATGAAGAAATTGTTAATATATTAGAAAGAAAATGACAGTACACACAGTCCAGCAACAAAGGATGGCATTTGCACATTAACAATTGCATTTTCTCATAAAAGGCCCAATCAAACCAATTGTACATACAGTATACAGTGAATATGACATTTACTCATAGTGCACATGAAGCGCTTTTACTTTGAAGTTGCCCTCGTGCGCATCCAGCAAGAGCAGCAGCGATCTTCTGAGATTTTAAACGCCGTGGATTGCCTGTTTGGATTGACTGACCATCATGATTTGTGCATTATTAGAGCAGGGGATGAGAACCTTTTTTCACTAAGGAGCCAATTTTTTAATTTTTGGTTGATGCATTTTTTCGAAAGAGCCGTACCACAAACGAATAATTAACTATTTACCAAAATAAAGTCTTACAATAAAATAAAATGTTTATATTGCCCATAGACTACTCAAAAACAAACAAATATGCAAAAATTATTAGGTAACGTTGCAATATGGAATTAAGTACATGTGTTTGTGCGGGTCTCCATAAAATTACTTCATTTTACAATTGTTCATAAATTTTAACTTCGCTTTTGGGCTGGGCCATATGTAAAAAATATTTTAATGATAATCGCATTTAAAATATCGCAATATCCGATTATATGGTCAACCCACAAGATCGGTGAATATTTTTGCTTTATTAATTTTGCTTTAAAAATGTAATTTATTGAAACACGAAAAAACTTTAACAAAAGACATTTCTAAATTCAAATTGCTCTTTAAATGAAGCGAAAAAGCAATTAAAATAATGAAGTGATTAAAAAATCTTATATATAACCACCTCCCCACATCCAAACATTTACTGTCTCCAACGGCTCCATTTGCCATCACACAAGTATCGGTACACGGCAACAGTTGAAAAATTACTAATAGCATACAAATTAAGAACTAAAGACAATTATAAATGGAAAGATAATTATAATAATCATCATAATAAATAAGCCTAATAAGTTCCCTTATGTTCCTAAAAAATGCTGCCAAATGTGTGTTCTTATCGAATGTGTTTGTTTTGCGTTTTGGTAATACAGTTTGTGCTATCTAAAGAAAATAAAATAGAACTCAATTTAAGGTTTAAGGTGAACATGTCTTGTGTTATTTTATGATTTAATCACTTCCATCTTTGTTTCTTTAATACAAAGATACCTGTATATATTACTGAACCTGCAGAGTTGCGTTCACAATGCGTAAGCGCGAACCGCTCCATGGAAATAAAGCAAACTAAACTCCTCACGAGATGATCGGAGATCATTTGCAGCATTCTCATAGATTACATTATTCTTCCACACAGATTTCAGTCGAATGAAAGAGAAAAATGAGTGATAACTCTTAACATGCGCTTGCTCCACAAGACAGGGTCCTGCTGCACGCCTCTGAACAAACAGCGAATCAGACACGAGCAATGACGGCTTTTCTTTTGTCTGTTTTTAAAAATATAATAAAGTGTGTTTCTTCAAGTGTGTCTTTTTGACTAACAGCATTTCTTGTCATGTGTCACTCCGAGACGTCCTGCAGGTCACCCGCCTGTTGCGGGTAGATGAGCAAAATTACTCACGCATGAAATACATTTGGACGAGGAGCTCGCAAACTGGATTGAGCCTCGTCGCATTTTGCGGGTGGTGGGTGCTATTTCACACCCTGGGCGCACATAAAAAATAACAAATGTTCATAAAATCGCTCGTAGAAAATGCTCTTAACAGCTAAGATCAATAGTTATTTGGAAATGAGGCCCAGAACTCTATGAATGTACGTGTCTTGGAGAAGCGCTTTCATTGCACTCATGAACAGCAGAGCTCACTGTGCGTAATACATCACTCTGAGAAGTCTTACCAGTCGCCTTCCACAGTGGCTGGTACATCAGCAAAATACACCGCATGAAAAATCCACATTTGGCGGGTGTTCATTTCAAACCTTGTTCACCAGGAGTAGGCTGTACGACAAATTCAGGAGAAAGGAAATCAAAACAGTGTCATTGACTTCAAGCTTTGCAATCGCACCCACACTTTCTGCAGAAAAATTCACTCTAGAAAGTTTTAAACGTTCATGTGTTGGTGAATGTTGAGACACCCGGCGAGCCACTTGATTTTTAACAAAGAGCCACAGGTTCCCGACCCCTGTATTAGAGGAACATTTGATCCTTATCCTGAAGTTTTTGTATTCTGGCTGGTGGAATATACACTTCAGAGGAAGATATTAGATGATTGCTGGACGGGAAGAAAACGCAGCATTTTTCTGGTTTCGGACACAGACTGTGTTGCACACCGGTCTATTATTGTAGTAACACAATGGCACGTAACAACAAAACAAACTGTGATTGGTTGTTTACATGTTCCAGGCACTCCTTCACATGCAAGCAGGCAATTCTCTGCGCCCTTGTGGCCTTAAGAAACCAAACGGGAAAATGCTGAGAAATTATAATGTGCATTTTCCTCAAATATTATGTAATAACATTAAATACATACAAGACTATGTATTTACTGTGTAACTACATGTTGTTCTGCAAAATTCCCACATTTGCTGCTACTGAGGTTGAGGTACGGGTAGGTTTAGGAGTAAGGATAGGGTTAGAATTAGGGGTTAGAGTTAGGTTTTGGGGTAAGGGTTGGGTTAAGGTTAGGGGTAAAGTTAACAGTGTAACTACAGATGTAATTAAATGCAAGTACTTTAAATGTAATTACAATGCAACAACATGTATGTACATAATAAGTACATTGTATCAAATGGTTAAGTACATAGTAGTTAAGGCCACCTAATATACAGTGGGTCCCAATTTTCTAAACAAATAAACACAATTTTCTGTTTTACTTTGTCATTTAAGTGTTATTACATCGAATTGTGAACCTCAGATCATACATCGAACCGAATCGTGTTAGAACTGTTTCGTCCCATCCCTAGTACACTTCTGTGATGATGAACATGTTTTTCTGAGTTCAAAGTCATTTTGATATTTGATATTCTGGGGCTTAAAAAATGTCCAAGTGGTGTAACCAACAAGCAGGTAGCCATTTTGTTGTCATGTGACAATTTTTAAGATTTCTCATTTTTATCACCTCAATAGATATTCCCAATAGATAAATCAAGTCCCTTCCCACATTTGTTTCTCCATTATAACTCCTGTTTCACTTGGAAATTCAGAATACATAAGTCAAATATATTGCGAATGACATTTCATGTTGACGTGTTGTGCAAGGATATGTTAAAAAATAACAAGTGGTTTTCCTCTCCTCAGCCGTTCCGTGTACGTGGCTGTATTCTGACTCTGGTGGAGAGGATGGATGAGGAGTTCACTAAAATCATGCAGAACACAGACCCTCACTCACAAGGTGAGTAGATTCGTATTTCAACCACATAACGGGGCAGTTCTGAGCTCATTAGCATGGGAATACACTGTTGTCTGTGTGTGTCCTGATGTCTGACCTCTCATGCTCTTGTAGAGTATGTTGATAACCTGAAAGACGAGAGCCGTGTGTGTGGCGTCATTGATCGTCTGCTGCAGTATCTGGAGACGAAAGGCAGCACAGAGGAAGTGTGCCGCGTCTACCTGCGCAGGATCATGCACACTTACTATAAATTTGACTACAAAGCCCATCGTCGCAGCCTGGGCCTACAAGGAGAGACTAAGGTGATTGTCTTTATGTTAATGTTTAATTATTCTCTTTATTATGTTAGAATAGCCTAATGTTTTTTTATTTGTTTATTGTTAGTATATTTAGTATTGTTTTGTGTCTATATATATATATAAAAAACAGAATTCTGTTCTAAGCATTGCAGTGAAACCATTTTCTTTATTACATTAATGTGGCTGATGAGTTTAAAATACTTTTTTAATTGAAAAGCTTAACCTTTTCCCTCCTGTTTCACTTTAGTCCGAACAGGATCAGGAGGAGAGTGAGGGAGAGGATAGTGCTATTATCATGGACCGTTTGTGTAAGTTTATCTACGCCAAGGACCGCACTGACCGTATCCGCACCTGCGCCATCCTGTGCCACATCTACCATCATGCCCTGCATAGCCGCTGGTACCAGGCCAGAGATCTCATGCTCATGAGCCACCTACAAGACAACATTCAGCATGCCGACCCACCTGTCCAGGTACACACACAGTGATACACATGATGCATTAACAGCACTGCTATTGGCCGAAAATTGGTTGGTGTGATTTGAATTGGGTTTGCTCATTGATTTGTCCTCTCCTTCAGATCCTGTACAACAGGACTATGGTGCAGCTGGGTATCTGTGCGTTCCGTCAGGGCATGATCAAAGATGCCCACAACGCCCTACTGGACATCCAGTCCAGTGGTAGAGCCAAAGAGCTGCTGGGACAGGGACTCCTCATGAGGAACATGCAGGAGAGAAATGCCGAGCAGGAGAAGATCGAGAAGAGGCGACAGGTAAATCCACATCTCGCTAGCATTCAATACTAATGATTAGAGGGAAAAGCACACACTGACAGGTCAGCGGGTTTGTGATTTGTATTCTGTTTGATTAATAAAATTTAGCATCCTTCTAACAGTATGATTCATAAAATCCAAGAAGCTCTGAAATGTTTACATATACAGTGGCAAGAAAAAAGTATGTGAAACCTTTGAAATTACCTGCATTTATGTATAAATTTGTCTTAAAATCTTGTTTGATCTTCATCTAAGTTACAATAATGAACAAACACAATCTGTTTTAACTAATAACACACAAATTATTGTATTGTTCTTGTACATATTGAATACATAATTCAAACATTTATCGTGTAGGTTGGAAAAAGTATGTGAACCCCTAGGCTAATGATGTCAACAAAAGCTAATTAGAGTCAGGAGTTGGCAAACCTGGCATCGAATTAATGAAATGAGATTGGAGGTGTGGGTTAGAGCTACTTTGAATTATAAAAATAACTCAAACATTTTGATTGGACTATGCCTCGCAAAAAAGAGATGTCGGAAGACCAGCGATCAAGAATTGTTGCTTTGCATAAAGCTCAAATGTTTACAAAGTTTTCTCGAAGAGCTTAGATATTCATCTGTCTACAGTTAGACAAATTGTCTATAAATTGAGACGATTTAGTACTGTGGCTACTCTCCCTAGAAGTGGCCGTCCAGCCAAGATAACTCAAAGGGCACACCACAGAATGCTCAGTGAGGTAAAAAAAAGAACCGTAGAGTGACAGCTTAAGACTTGAAGGAATCACTGGAACTGGTTAACATCTCTTTTCATGAGTCTACTATACGGAAAACATTAAACAGACATGGTGTCCATGGCAGGACACCATGAAGGAAGACAAATTGGAAGACAAACGTTTTTGTTGCTTTCCAACAAAAACATTGCGGTGCGCCAGAAGTTTGCCAAAGACCACCTTGACACTTACAACGCTATTGGGAAAATGGTTGGTGGACTGATGAAACTAAGGTTGAATTGTTTGGGAAGAACATGCAGCATTACCTACGGTGTAAATAGGGCATCTCTAGCTCTTAGCAATATGGTAGCTAGTTTTGTGTCTGACACATATTTGTATCTATCAGGTGCCGTTCCACATGCACATTAACCTTGAGCTTTTGGAGTGTGTGTACCTGGTGTCTGCCATGCTGCTGGAGATCCCTTACATGGCAGCCCATGAGTTTGATGCCCGCCGCAGGATGATCAGCAAACAGTTCCACCACCAACTGAGGGTGGGCGAGAGACAGCCACTACTGGGTGAGAGAGATGGGGGAAAAAGTGGCAGATGGGAAATAGAAATCAGCTTGACATTTGATGTCTGTGATAGACAGATGACCTCTCTCTCTGTCCTCCACAGGCCCTCCTGAGAGCATGAGGGAGCACGTTGTGGCTGCTAGCAAGGCCATGAAGATGGGCGACTGGAGGACCTGCCATTCCTTCATCATCAACGAGAAGATGAACAGCAAAGTGTGGGATCTGTTCCCCGAAGCGAAGTGTGTGCGAGAAATGCTCGTCAGGTAGACCCTTAATGAGCCTGGAGATGTTCATTTTAGCCTCATTCATTCACAGTAGCCCTAAAAAGTATTTGGACACTTAAGCCACACTTAGAAATATTTGAATGTCATTGCACCAGATAACAAAATGTCAAAGCAAGTGGCATTTATTTAAAAAAAGATAGCACAAGAAATTAGTGTAACAAGTCCATAGGATGCTGATATGGCAATACAAATAAATAAATATCTAGTCCATAGGTTAGTGTGATGAATTCTAAATGTGGTTACTCTGATAGGAAACTTCATTTGAACTTGAGGGGAGCTAACTTCATACATCCACTAAAAATGAAACTGGGACCAGTTAGTTTAAATTTCAAAAAGACTCAACTAAAATTTGTTCTGAGAATGAAGTCTAAAAGCTTTTGTTTGCAAATTCCACTTGGTGTGATAGTTTTTTTTATGCAATGACATTCGTTTACATGAAAATGTGATTTGAGTGTCCAAATATTTTTGGCGCCACTGTACATTTAATCGAATTTTTGTTAACTTTGTTTTTGTTTTCCTCGTAACTTACAGGAAGATTCAGGAGGAGTCGTTGCGCACTTACCTTTTCACCTACAGTAGTGTGTATGACTCACTCAGGTACATGTTATTTACAGACACCCTTGAAAAGCTTTTTAACAAAGTCAATTCAAATTTAATTTGGGAGTTTTTAGTAAAAACGGATCTTAAACATCTTATTTTGATTTTTTTCTAACTATTTTTAACCTGGTTTTTGCCATGAAAATAGCCATAGAAGCTGGCATGGCATTAGAAAACAAAAAAAAAAAACATGTTATCTAGAGGTCGACTGATATATAGTTTTCGCAGATTAATCGGTGCTAATAGTTGCTTTTTGGAACTATCGGTTATCGGCAAAAGTCGATAGTCATTTAAAAAATTTTTTTATAAAAAATGTATTATTCCTCCATGTTTTTCTGTGGCTAAAACCCTTCATCTGGTGCATAAATAGGCTACAAAAAGCTTAATTTGGTGAATATTTACATGTAGAGCATTGTAACGGAGACAACTTTTGTCACCATCACTATGGATTCATTCAAGAATATTAGTGCGAAATGTTGTTAAAAAAACACGCATATGACAATTGACAAGTGATCGCTGATGACCTACTATTGATGAATGATGATCTACTGTTGATTAATTACTGCTCATTATGGTATTTATTAGCCCGTATGACAATAATTACTTTTATATGATTCTATTGTAATTCATTGCAGATGATTGTAAGAGTGCATGTTTTGTTTCCCTTGTGTTTTTGTGTGAGCTGGAAGCACAGACATTTCAAAATAAGAGTCCCTGTTGAATTTCGAGCTTGTTCATAATTAAAAGTCCTGCATTATGCACCAAATCTTTTTTTTTTTATTATTATTGGGATTTTGGTTGCACAACAAACATGCATCCTGGGATTTTACTCATTTTGGACTGTTGCAGCCTCTGTGTCTGTACCAGTCACAGTAAGGAGAGACTAAGAAGATTTTTTTAACATTCAGTAAATTGATTTGAAAAACTATCGTCTGATTAATCTGTTATCGGCCTCTTCCACTACCATCTGGATTTTTTCAGATATAAATAAGGCTAACCGTTGCACACCGGACGTGTCTGGCGGATGACATGGCGCGTTCTAAAATTCGAAACAATTATTTTCTACGAAAGTACATACACAACGTGCTCTCTCCGTCTCTGGAAGCTGCTCAAAAATCTGCAGCACCACGGAGCAGAACTCGCATAATTTTCCATTAAATACGACCCGAATCATTATAAAAGGACAAAGATTATTACTGGATGGTATATTGTGTATATTCAACTTTCATATAGCCTACATAATGTATTTTCATTTACAAGAATGTCTTTTTGTGGCTTGAATGAAACCTCTTCAAAGACACATTTCATAATTTCTAATTCTGTCTGTGCAGTTAATCATATACTAACCTGCAAACTCATAAATATCACTTTCATTCTTGAAATAGAAAAACCTTCATAACTTTTGTGTGTGCGTGTCCTGTGCAAGGATATCTAAAATACCTGTCCTGTGTTGTGATACCTGTGCCTTGCAACCTGCTTCAGTAAATGTTGTCACCCCCTTGTGGTCTCCCAACGCTATTACACCAGACGTTCAACAGAAGCCCAACTGTGAGTTGGAAAGCACGCAAATTAGGCTTCTAATTTAAATCTCGGCTAATCGGTTCTCGGTTAATATACCGATGCCACAACAATATATCGATAAAATAGCGCACCAATCATTAGTCAGTATATCGGTATTTTATGACATGCCTAGTATCTGCAAAATTCCCACTATCAGTCAACCGCTAATGTTATCAACACTTAACCTGTAAATAGGTCTGTCTAAAATGAACATTACTGTCAAATATTTAAACTGGTTGTAATACTTTTCAAGCATTTCTCATCTCTCTCTCTTGTTCTACAGTATGGAGACTCTATCAGAGATGTTTGAGTTGGAGTTACCCACAGTACACAGTATTATCAGCAAGATGATTATCAATGAAGAGCTCATGGTAAAAGTCATTTTTACAGCTTCCAAAGGGCCATTTAACTACTCAACCCTCTGTACCTACAGTGTACCTTCATTTATTTGTCATTAATTTGCTCAGGGATCTCTGGACCAGCCGACTCAGACAGTGGTAATGCACAGGACAGAACCCACGTCCCTGCAGAACATGGCCCTGCAACTGGCTGAGAAATTGGGTGGCCTGGTAGAGAACAATGAACGCGTGTTTGACCTCAAACAGGGTGTCTATGGAGGCTACTTCAACAGAGGTAGATTGAACACTGGTGTGGTTTTGACAACATGTACCTGAAATGTAATGTTTAAGGATCACTTGCATAAAAAGTGGCAGTTTTTGTTTTGTAGGAAAATAAAGGAGAAAAGAATCAGCTTGGAGTAGGGTTGGGAATCGAGAACTAAAAAAACCTGAAACTGAATTTTCCTGATGATAGATTTTTCATTTTGGGAGGAACTAGCCCTTTAAATTAATTACGATTCTCATCACTAGATAGAAAATGGGGAAAGTAGAAAAAATTTAATAATATTTTGGGAAAATGAAGCTGATTCTAGTAGAAGTGCCACCATGATTTCAAGCTTTGTTCTAACCTTTTTACCTTCACACACAGATCAGAAAGGAGGTTACCAGCAGAAGCAAGGCTATCAGAGAGGTAATTATCATTTACACACAACCACGACAGAGTATAGGAGAATCCACACACACACACACATTCAGATTGTATCCTTGTGCGCTTCTCGCTTGTGGTCACTTGACACAGCTGCTTTGAAGTGTGTGTCTAAGTGTTTTGTGTTAGAGAAAGTGTGATTGATTGTGCATGTGCAGCTGTGTCTCTAAACATATCTCACTATGCAGCTCCAGACCAGAGGGGAGGTTACCAACAGAAGCAAGGTTACCAAAGAGGTGGTTATGAACATGTTCAATCATTATCATTATTCATTCATCTACTCATCTACCCACTCACCCTCTCACTCATTTCTGCCTTTATCAGTGAATGCGGTGGCAACTTTCTATGTTGTCGTTCAAAGGCTCTTCCTCTTTTTTTTTCTTGTTCTTCCTTGACAACTTCAGAACCTCTAAGTGTCGCTTCAATCTCTTTATAAAAACAGAGAATGCCTATAAAGCCATATTAATGACTTCTGAACCTCAATATCTGTTTTGTGTCCCTCCTTTAGATCAGAAAGGTGGCTACCAGCAGAAACAGAACTACCGAGGAGGCTACAGGTCCCAGAACCAGGGCAACTACTGATCCCAGTGCGGCCTGCTCCAAACATGCCTTCATTCCAGAACCATATTGCAGGTTCCTCTGCTTGGCTCTTCACCCACCTACAACTCCATATCTGTTTCAGTACATCAGCCTGCCTGCGTTACAGTGCTGTAGTTGCTGATATCACAAAATCATTTAAACTCAATTTTATTGTTAAAGACACCATAATTATCTACAACTTTTATAGTGAGTGTGCAAGTTTTCAGCTTGTGGTGCAAGTGGCAGATTTGGGGACAGCAGTATGCTTGGCTGGAAAGAAATATCAAGTTACTTGTTTTACAAACTGATGAATTAATAAACGTTATTCAGTCAACAGTGGAATTTTCTTCAGTCATTCATGTCATTTGAATTTTGTGGTTAGCTGTGATACCTCATATTCATATTTTTGGTCTTCTACATATGATAAACTACATCTCTGGGACTTTTGCGTTAAGGACTGCTTTGCAAATATTTAAAATAAAAAATGGTCAATTTACGTACCCTTAAGGTGCTCCAAACTTACATGACTGACTTTATGCCGAACACATAGGAGAGGTTTTAATAAATATCACGTGACATCTTTTCTCTACGGCAGTAAATACGGCCTCACTTTAAAGCCTAAAAAGTTTATTCCCTGTTGAACAGGGCAGTAGAGCGTTATAGTTTCTAAAAATTAATTTTAACAATAACTTGTAAACCTTTAAAAACAAACCAACCATAAGCTCCAAAGGTTGTTAATTTTTGCTATATGTTTCTGCTGAAGCCATTTGTCTGCATTATTTCAATTTCATTTTTAAATAATCTTGTTTAATAGAGGGATTTCAAGTGAAGAACTATACTATCCACAATCCTGAAAGCAAAAGAACCACCAATCAGAGAATAGCGACAAACATATGGCGCCAAAATAGCGACACCCACTCCCATGACACGCTGTGAATGACACAAGTCATTCTGTATTCTTAAATATTTTATAATTAGGGCTGTGAATTGATCCATTTTTTTAATAATTAATCACAGTGTTTTCTGATTAATCGTGATGAATCATTAAAACATTATACTTTGTCTTAAAGAACTTGCAAGAAATTGGTGTCATAATTTATTTTAATTATTTAAAGGAATATTCTGGGTTCAATACAAGTTAAGTTCAATCAACAACATTTGTGGCATTATATTGATTACACAAATACATTTTGACATGCCCCTCCTCTTTTAAAAAAAAAAAAAAAAAAAAAAAAGCAAAAATCTGGGTTACAGTGAGGCACTTTCAATAGAAATGAATGGAGCCAATAGAGGCCGGCAGATATATTGGTTTTACCGATTAATCGGCGCCAATAGTTACTTTTTGGAACTATCATTTATTGGCAAGTATTAACACCGATAGTTGCAGAAACGTTTTTTGTCTATTTATTCCTCCATGGACTCGAAATAAGAGTCCCTGGTGTATTTTGGGCTTTTTGATAGAGTTGGACACATTTTTACAGATCTAAATCTTTGATACAAGTATATGTATACTTGCCATAAAATCTGTGAACATGCTGTAATTAAAAGTTGGGCAAAATCTTCTGCCGTTTTCCAGTGGACTTTTCCAATAATAGGTTTAAATGGGCAGATTCAATTCACGTCAGGCTTTATTGGCAAGATAAATTTAAGTGTGCATTGCCAACGCATTATAAGGCACTATACATACAGATATAAAACAAATTGAATGTTTAAAATCTCAAAATGAAAATTTTCTCTCGCTGCCTTTCAGTCTTGCTTACGTGCTGGGTCTCTCACGCTGTTTATTTTTTTGACACTGGTTCAGATGACAGTGAGAGAGTTTTCGGGCTTTGCGAAGAGATACAGTAAGGCAGCTTGCCCATATCTCTCCCACATCTGGCTCACCGCCGCTTGCGAGTGCAGTCTCCATTCTCCGTACAGTAAATCCGTTCCCGTGTTTATTATGCCCGGGACATGCATTCCGCGTAATGAATAAGCGTGAAGTGGTGCACTGCTACACACAGTCTGTTTCTGTGCTTTTGGGAATTTATTTATACCAATTTTAGCCGCAGGAAGATCGGATACTGCATTAATTGCTTAAATTTACCAGCCCTAATATTAATAGATTGGAGTATTTTGTAATTAAACTTAAATATATTGTTTTTGTACTCCTAATCAACAACTTTAAATCAATAGTTTTGTATTTTCCCATCATCTTTAATTCAATTACATCATTCACAATGCTTCATGGGATTGTAGTTCATTCCCTTTATGAAAACCATTAAGTGCAAAGTCTGGTACTTTTGTCTTATTGTATGATTTTCAAATACATCTTTGCTTCAAACCAAATTTTGGAATGTGGTTTACTTCAGAGCTGGTTGGTTTGGTTCAAGGCTTAGAACTCTCTTATGAAGAATTTTATGGAAAAAAAGGATCGTGGAAAATGCTTCCGAAACAAAGCCTGTTGCGCTCTATAGGGAACAGAAGAGACTGGGGGGTGGGCTATGACTTGGGCCAGCAATTAACCACATAGCAACACCCTGGCATTAAGTTTTGCGCAGTCAAACGGCAGTAATATTTTCAACAGAAAATTATAAAATCAAGTTATTTTTTGCATTCGGTTATATGCAACCAGCAGGGGCTCTCTCTTAAATTCATGGGGCCAACATTTAATAACTTTTGAGCAACCCCAGGCCCAATATGTAGGCTACACCTATAAAAGTCCTCTAGTCCTCAAGCATAGTCTTTAAGGGCATAGAATTGTGACACACAGGTCACAAATTTGATCCCAGGTTTAAGTGATCATGCATTGTGCCCTTGAAGAAGGTGCTGAACTAGATGATTTCGAGGGATTGCCCTCATGACTTTTGCTTGCTTTAGAGGAGAAGCTTGTTAACATAAAATCTGAAGTTAACAGTGGGACAACTTTTTTTTTCAACACACAGGTGTTTAAACATAACCGGGTTTCTGTATCATTAAAACAAACTACACACAAACCCCCCCCCAGACCTTCACTTCAGTGTGCTTTAGTCAACAAGTTTTTGACCTATATACAGCACACATTTACTAAACGCTGTGGAGACATATATTGATGTCCCATTTTTAAGCCAATGAAGAACAGCTTGTAAGTATAGCGGACACAAAACAAAGGACTACGGAACAGGTGATACTAACTAAAAAAATCACTCCATGTAAGTAATTGGTGAAGAGATGTTAATATTTCTGTCATTAAAAAAAAAAAAAAAAAACATTGGTCCTTCTCTTTTAGTACTTTGTGGGAAAACGATGTTAATGACCCAGAAAAGACATCCCATACCAAGAGAAAAAGGGGAGGATGTTTTTATTTATAATCCTTGATGATTTTATGTTCAAAACTGAAATAAACTAAATGAAAAATCCAGCCAAAGAATGTGACATCAGATATATTTTTTATTGTTCTGGTCAGTAGTAAATATTGTGTGGAGTTAAAGGGGGTTGGAGTAAAATTTTGGTTCAAGTTTTTAAGTATTGACTGTTCCGGACAAAGTCTAGCATGACCTTTTCTCTCACACATCACTGTGCTAAACACCGATGTCTGTCTCCTTCCCAAGATCCAAGGTCAGACTGACATCTGCTCTGTTCCCTTGCTTATCATTTTTAACTTAGTTTAGTGTATAATATGTATTTTTTTTACCTTTCTTTTTATGGACATCAAGTATTAAAGGATTTTTGATGTGGGCTGTAATTGTAACGTCTGCTTTTTCAAAAGCATTGACTGCCATCGATGTGACAGTGTTTACTAATCAGTATGTCAAGGATGTTTTTGGTGTGGTTGTAAAGCTTGTCAAGCATTTTTAAAATGAAAATTGATGCTCTGTCATACACATTTTACAGGAAGGTAGGGTGCAAAATAATTGTCCATGAAGGTTTCACTATTAATATCCCAAAGTTCAGACTGCATGTCAGTCATTAACCAACAGATCTAAAACGAACCTCCCCTCCCTCGTCCCCATTCGCTTGCTCTCCTTTTTCATGTTTATTTGCAGTGGAAAAGTTGGAGAGAACCTCACGGTTTACAGGTGTTGGTCGTGGCATCCATAATTTATGGTAAGAGACATTTTTTTAATTTTTCTTTAGTGAGTTCTAAAAAAATGTGAGAAATCCAGCTACCTCACATTTGTCGTA
Source organism: Myxocyprinus asiaticus (assembly GCF_019703515.2). Classification (NCBI taxonomy): domain Eukaryota; kingdom Metazoa; phylum Chordata; class Actinopteri; order Cypriniformes; family Catostomidae; genus Myxocyprinus; species Myxocyprinus asiaticus. Next base: position 13,316,456 of record NC_059375.1, read on the forward strand.
GTATTATGAAGTGTGGCACTTAAACTGATTAATGCCACTCTTTTTCTGCCCCTTGTTTATTTGCCTACAGGTTTCACTGATGTTTGATCTATATAGAGGTCTGTGTGTGGAAAATGTTGTTTACATGTGTAAATAGAGGTGGTTGTATATTCATATAAGTTGCATTGTTTGCTGAGCAAGCATAGGAGTTGCACAAACTTTCTGTTTTAAAGCACTACTTAGATAAAACTTCGATGGGACACTCCAGCAACTCTTTAAGATTAGATGAGAAAATCTGAGTTTTACTGGAATCAACAGTTCACTACTTTTCGTAGTTAGAATCGAAATATCCTCTCACTCAGTATCTTCAGCTTGTGGAAGAAGAGTGAAGATGTATTCTCTTCTTCGGCCACCCTTGTTACATCGTTTCATTTCTCTGCGTTTATTGAGCGTGGCTGCTCCTCAGTCCCTGGCAGCCAAACATGGTGGTCGTGACCTCTGTAACGCCACTCCATCTGCATTCCTGACCTTTGAGGACCCAAAAGCATTCAAGATGAAGAGTTTCTGGGAGCTGATGCAAGCCCTTGGAGTCTTCAGGCTTTGCTCCTTCCCTGTGCTGGTGAACAACTGTGACAAGGTGAGGAATATACACACTTGATTCATACAGTATATAAATATGTTGTCTTACCTGTCACATTGACAAATTGCTAAATTTCTGTCTTTGTCGCTCACTCTCTTACAAAGTTGATGACCATTGCAAGGATGGTTTTGGGTAAGCGGGGTTTCTCAATGGTCCTGCGTCCATCTGTGTATGCTCAGTTTGTTGCCGGAGAAACAGAAGGTGAGATTTTAGAGTCCATGCAAAAGATGAGCTCTTTGGGGCTCCACCCCATGCTGGCTGTCCCCATCGAAGAGGACCTTGGAGAGAGCACTGGGTATAATATTAAGACATGATGTCAGGAGTTTTGCCTTTTTCAATATTTCCGCTAAAAAAAAAAAAACATGTAATTGATAATTTCACAATATCTCTTAAATAATAATTTGTATTTATTTTTTTATATTAAGGGGGAATATTTCCCCCAGAGTTTAACTTCAGGGGCAAAAAGGTAAAAATTAATAAAGGCATATTTTTCTAAACACAGCATTTGGTTTTTGTAAAACACTTTAACCAATTTTTGGAAATGGAATAACAACCTGAAAAATTACAGCTGTTGCCTATAAATATAAATTGACAAGCAACATGGGGCCCTCTGAGCCCAGAGGCAGAGCTGCACCATATGGCCCACTGAGCCCAGAGGCAGAGCTGCACTGTGAGGCCCACTGAGCCCAGAGGCAGAACTGCACCATGGGGCCCACTGAGCCCACAGGCAGAGGTGTAACGCAATGCCCATTGACCCTGGAAGTGGAAGTGAACTTCAGAAAGTGCAGCTGCACCACAAGGCCCAGTGAGGCCAGAGGTGGAGCTGCACCATGGGGCTCACTGAGTCCAGAGCCTGAGTTGCACCACAGCACCCACTGAGCCCAGAGGCAGAGCTGCACCACAAGGCTCAGTGGGTCTGTACAAACTTCCTTTGACTTTATGGTAGGCCCTAGGATTCAGTACTGAGGCAATCCATCGTAATCCAATAGTGACAAGATAGTGGACGTTTTCACAGTGTATTCTGCTTCATTGAACAATACAATAAGGTACAGCTAACAGCTATGGTGTCTGCAGAGGCAGTAAACTAATATTTGATGTGCTACATGTAACTAGATATGTCTAGAATAAAATAGAATGAAATTCATCAATGCATGTTACAAAATGAAAAACAATAGAAATTGTTATGGGTGCCCCCATTCATTTCTGATCCTGTTTTACAGTTAGTCTAGATAAGGAATGATGATGAATACTTAGTTATGTAATATATGTTATGTAACATACTTAATATGTAATACATTGAAACGCATGCATTTTGTATTATCATGACACACATATCTACAGGGAACGTCGATACGAAGACAACCTGGCGGCCATGTTGGAGTGTGTACACATATCTCACAGTAATGGCTGGAGTAAGAATCCAATGATGCAGCTGAAGATCACAGCTCTAGTCAGTCCTGAGCTGTGTGTGGGTGTTTATTCTTACTCTAATAAGTTTGTTTCTTATGAGTCAGGATTAACAGTGATTAAGTTTTTAGTTCTTTATCTGATGTATACATTTGACAGAATTAGATGCTGTCATTTTGTTTTGGAAATTTCATTGTTGGCATAATAACCCTTTATTTCTCTACTTAAAATCTAAATGGTATTAATAATTCAATTAATTCATGTTCAGGTAAAGCTGACCTCTCTGCTAAAGACTGAACAATATGATCTGAATTTGCTTGTCAGAGCCATGGAGGGAGAGGTAGAGATATGTGCCATTCCATTGCAGCACACCAAAGGCTTATCGTAATCAGCTACATTTGATATTCAGTGCTTTAGATGTTGTTTTGTATCCTATAGGAAATGATGTTTCCTGGCCTGACCGAAAGTGAAAACACACACTTCCTATGCAGCCTTTGCAGACTTAACAAAATAGGAGAGGTGCCAGAATTTCAACACACTAATTGACTAAATGTTCTGCTCTCATTTGAAAGTTTGAGATTACTGTTGTGTTTTTTGTCACATTTATAGGCCAGTGCTAATAAAGTCTGTGTTTTGGTGGATGCTGAGTATACTTACATGAATCCTGCACCGTCACTCATTACCATGGCTATGATGAAGAAATTCAATCAAAAAAGTGCCTGGATCTGGAACACATATCAGTGCTACCTTAAGGTTGGCACAACTCCTCTTTTAAAACATTTCCCTTTTCTGTAGAAAAAGCGCATTGTATGTTCTCTAATGTCTTTACGGATATGCTTGGTTTGTTTCTTCACCTGCAGGATTCAAGGAATTTGTTGCTTGATGCCATTCAGACATCCATTGATCAGTCTTCCTGTCTCGGTGTTAAGCTCGTCAGAGGGGCTTACATGGATAAAGAGAGGAAACTGGCAGAGAAGGAGGGGCGGACAGATCCAATCCATGAATCATGGGAGCATACTAATAACAGGTGATCTATGAGTTCAAATATTATATTTTTAACATTTACATTTATGAAAGGTGTTTTCATCCAAAGCAACATACAGTGCATTCAAGATATAAGTGTTTTAGCTGTATGTATGTTTCCTGACATTTGAACCTGTGAACGTTTCATTGCTGGCGGCATGATTAATTGTGCTGCAGTAAACCAGTAACAATAGCTGTTAATTACAGAGTTCTCACGGTCATAAAAAAACTGGAAATGTAAAGTTGTGACTTCCTGGAAATGTCATGGAAATTAATAAAATCTTCTTAGAAGAAAATGTTCCATATAGAACCCAAAAAGGTTCTATCGCTCGCTTCATATTTTGAACCCATAAAAGGTTCTATATAGAACTCTTTTAAGGGTTCTTTTAGCCAAGTGAAAAGGTTCTATATACTCTATAACCGTTTAGGAGTTCCAGACATGGAATCGTAATTGGTTTTTGTTTAGTTTTTACATTTCGTTTTTGTTTTATTACCAGAATAACGTTTAATAGATATGTGAATTAAAAGGTTCATATACAAAAAGGGTGCAAAAAGGGTTCTTTTTTTTGTAAGTCTTTTTAAATAGAACCTTTTTCACGTAAATGGTTCTTTGGAGCTGAGTAAAGAACCCTAGGGTTCTACTGTATATAGAACCCTAAAGAACCTTTTTTTCTAAGAGTGTAGACAATGATGGAATAAGTCTATAGTGATTGATTTTTTTTTTCATTATGCTTGTCTTCTCTAAAAAAGGATCTAGAATTTAATATTATGAACTAATATTATGCTGCAGTTAGTTTGAAGGTGAATATTTAGTCAGTTATTGTTCTATCCCCACTGATCACACATTTAAATGGCCATTTATATGCAGTTATAATGGATGTCTGGAGATCATGCTTAACCTAATTTCTGAGAAACCTGAACGCTACATGATTATTGTTGCCACTCACAACGAAGAATCAGTCAGACGGGCAGTGACAAGGTACTCTCTAATGTATCTATGGACTCTTGTTAAAATGGTTATGAAAGTGTAAGGGAAATTGAAATTGAATGCTGTTTCAGAATGGAAGAGTTGGGCATTGGAGCAAACGGTAGCTCTGTCTGTTTTGGCCAACTGCTGGGAATGTGTGATCATGTATCACTAACTCTAGGTACAATACAGTTGAAGTCAGAAGTATACATACACTTAGGTTGAAGTCATTAAAAGTCATTTTTTAACCTCTCCATGGATTTAATATTAGCAAACTATAGTTTTGGCAAGTCGTTTAGGACATCTTTGTTCATGACACAAGTAATTTTTAAAAGTAAACAATTGTTTTCAGACAGATTGTTTCACTTTTAATTGACTATATCACAATTCCAGTGGGTCAGAAGTTTACATACTCAAGTTAACTGTGCCTTTAAACAGCTTGGAAAATTCCAGAAAATTATGTCATGCTTTTAGACATTTAGACAACCTAGGAAAAAAGGTGAGGGTTGCAAGCTGAAGAACACCATCCCAACCGTGAAGCATGGGGGTGGAAGCATCATGTTGTGGGGGTGTTTTGCTGCAGGAGGGACTGGTGCAATTCACCATATAGATGGCATCATGAGGAAGGAAAATTATGTGGATATATTGAAGCAACATCTCAACACATCAGCCAGGAAGTTAAAACTCGGCTGCAAATGGGTCTTCAAAATGGACAATGACCTCAAGCATACCTCCAAAGTTGTGGCAAAATGGCTTAAGGACAACAAAGTCAAGGTATTGGAGTGGCCATCACAAAGCCCTGACCTCAATCTGATAGAAAATTTGTGGGCAGAACTGAAAAAGCGTGTGTGAGCAAGGAAGCCTACAAACCTGACTCAGTTACACCAGTTCTGTCTGGAGGAATGGGCCAAAATTCCAGCAACTTATTGTGAGAAGCTTGTGAAAGGCTACCCAAAACGTTTGACCCAAGTTAAACAATTTAAAGACAATGCTACCAAATACTAACAAAGTGTATGTAAACTTGTGACCCACTGGGAATGTGATGAAAGAAATAAAAGCTGCAATAAATCATTCCCTCTACTATTATTCTGACATTTCACATTCTTAAAATAGTGATCCTAACTGACCTAAGACAGGGAATGTTTTCTTCGATTAAATGTCAGGAATTGTGAAAAACTGAGTTTAAATGTATTTGGCTAAGGTGTATGTAAACTTCTGACTTCAAATATATAATGTATAATTATATAGCTATTTTAATCAATAAGACTGAATACATTTCTCTCCTTGCCTCTCTTGAACACCCCTCAAACCACAAATTCCTCTCCCTCTCATAGCTCATAGCATGGTTTCTCAGTGTATAAGTCAGTGCCGTATGGCTCAGTGGATGACACACTGCCATATTTGCTGCGCAGAGCTCAGGAGAACCGTACTGTACTCCAGGGCATCCGCAAAGAGAGAGACCTGCTGAGACAGGAGATCCGCCGCAGAGTCCGAGAGAAGATCATAAGAGCCAGACAGACAGAGAGCAGAGGAGAGAGAACATTGTCAGTGCAATAGGTCAAGAGTAAAAAGCTTTATTTTTCATAACTTGAATCAAATTTTTTCTTCTCCAAAATGTAATACATTTGTCTACCTCTGAAATGACTTTCCAGCTGAAAAAGGAATATGTCTGCAGTCAAACCTATACATATTATCTTTAAATATCTAGTTGTAAGATAGATCAATGTCATAACATGGTCAATGTCATAACAGGTTCAATACAATTTAAGCTCATTCAGCAGCATTTGTGGCACAAAGTTGATTACCACAAAAATAATATTGACTTGTCCCTCCTTTTCCTTAAAAAAAGCAAAAATCTGGATTCCAATGAGACACTTGGAATGGGGGCCAATACGTAAACGTTAAAATACTCACTATTTCAAAAGTATAGTGTGGCAGACAAGCCTCTCGTTCATCGGGAAAGGAGCTGATTGGGCAACTCAGCGCCGGGCATGAATCATCTCGGCCCAGCCACGCCCTCGTCCTTGTCACATATAGCCACAAGACAAATAATATGCGTGTGTTAACATGATTTTACTGTGACAAAATCGCTTAAGTTATAGCCAATTTTACAACTTTGTTTGCCATGACGATGTAATGTCAACAAACCCTTAAACCTTAAAATTAAATCTTTATAGTTCAAATAATACTTGAGTTTTAACAAAAGAAGTAGTGTTTTTGTAAAATTATAAACTTCACATTTCTGCCTTTAAACCCTCCAAAAATTGGCACCATTCACTTCCATTGTAAGTGCCTCACTGTAACCTCAGAGGGACAAGTCAAAATAAATATTTGTGGTAATCATTTTGCCACAAATGCTGTCGAATGAGCTTAACTTGTATTGAACTAGGAATATTTAAGTTATTCAAAAATACATTTAAGATTCACACAAATCAATTACTTGAATAAACTTCTACTATGATGAACATGATTTTTTAATTTGTCACAACTGTAAAATACTGTATAATATCCAAATAATGAGTTATCAATTCTTGGACATTATTTGCTACTGCAGAGATCCAGTGTAAATTGACTTGGTTGTTAATGTTAACAACATTAAATATATATTAAACCTCATTTCTGTCTCTGAACATTGTGTCCATTAGTGTAGTGTTGTTTATCTAACCTTATTTTAAACCCTCTCTTTGTCCATCACCAAATGGAAAGGGAGGTAAGAGAAATAATGGAATGGATGGGGGGGGGGGTGATAATTATCACCAGGACTTTAATGACTCTTTCTCAGTTTCTAACGCACACCCACTATCAACACTTGACCATGAGCAAATGTCTAAGATCAACTCTGAAGGCTAAATGACAAACACTAAGAATGCGCTAATTGTTAAATAAGCCTACTGTGTGTGTGTGTGTGTGTGAGAGAGAGAGAGAGAGAGAGAGAGAGAGAGAGACAATCTCAAATTGGCTTCCTCCTTAAACATCGAACCACTGACCATATACTGTATATACACTACAAACAATAATAAATAAGTACACCAAAAAAAAAAGAGGGCAAAGTATTTGCATGTTTTTAAGATTGTAAAAGGATTTTGACACAATTTGGCAACAAGGGTTACTTAATGAAATCATTCAAAGTGGCATAGGAGGTAAGGTATATGACCTAATTACACATATGTGCACACACAGTAATTGTACAGTAAAGATTGGGCAAAAAAGAACAGTATACTTTCCCCAACAGCGTGGTGTAAGACAAGGATTCTGTATTAGCCACACTTTATTTAAAATTTACAGTATATTAATGAACTGGCAGAGTTACTGGACTGCTATGAAAGCCCAGGACTTGAGCTTTATGACACTCAAGTCAATGCAGATGATCTGCTAATTCTGTCTAGGACACCAGGTCTCCAAAACAGTCTGGACATCTTAAATCAATATTGCCATGATTGGGCATGATTGGGAAATCAACATCCAAAAAACTAAAAGAATGATATTTCAGAAAAAATGCAGAAATCATGAAAAAAGACACACATTTACCCTCAACAACACCACACTTCAGCAAACTTCACAGTACAGTTATCTGGGCCTGGTCTTAACCCCTTCTTTGAATTTCAATTTGGCGATTAAAGCATTACTTACAAAAGCCCGTAGGGCAGTGCATGCCATACAAATTAGATTATTCAAGATTAACATTCCAATCAGAATTTGGATAAAGATATTTGATTGTGTAATTCTACCCATAGCTTTATATGGAAGAGAGGTCTGGGGCTCTCTTAACAGTTATAGCCATGATACCTGGGGCAAACACCCAGTGGAAAGTTTACATGTAGAGTTCTGCAGAAACATCCTTCCTGTCCACAGAAAAACACCCAGTGATGCATGTAGAGCAGAACTTGGCCGTCTCCCTCTAAATTAAATAGTTAAAAAAAGAACATCAAAATTCTGGATACACCTAAATTCAAGTCCGAGAGATGCCCTACACTATAAAGCACTAAAGCACAAGAACTAAAACCAAAGCAAAGTCCTCTCTGTCTAATAGTATCACAGCTTACAAGTAAAGAACCCAAGATTTATGCAGCAACACAACCCATAAGAATAAAATAAATTATGAATCAAGAAACAAATACATACAGCACATAGAACATTGGAAAGAGCTTATAAAACCCAGAGCTGTATGAAATGTTATGTTGATCTGGAGAGACAGTACAGCCCAGCTGAATATCTCTCCTCTGTCAGAGAAGTAAAACAGAGAGAGTTATTAACTAAGTACAGACTTAGTGACCACCAACTGGCCACTGAAACAGGAAGATACAAAAAAACATGGCTGCCCGAAGAAGACCGTCTGTGCAGTCACTGCACATCAGGAGAGATCGAGACAGAGATGCACTTCCTTCTTCACTGCCAAAAATACTCCTTGCGAGACTCATTCTACACCAAAATACAAATATCTATCCCCGAGTTTCAATCACTCAATGAGATCTATTTAAATCTTACCTGGTAAAGGGCCCACTTCCTCCATAGTGGCCATAAACATAAGAGAACACAACCAGTGAACATGTCCACTATACACCACCTGATCTTTTACTTGATGCTACTTGCTGTGTACATACAGTACAGTATGCTAGTTGTTATGACACCATCTCATTATTTACCCCTTCCCCCTCTTATTGTTTCCTTTTTTTCTTTTTTATTGATGTTATTATTATTATTTATTATAATAATAATTACATTGACCTTTTTTTTTTAATGCTTTGGCAATATGTACTGAAGTATGTCATACCAATAAAGCAAATTTGAAGAGAGAGAGAGAGAGAGAGAGAGAGAGAGAGAGGTTGATTTTTACAACAGAATATGAAGTAGATAAGCAGTGCCAAACCACATTTCCAAATACTCTGTTTTACTTAGGGGTTTAATGTTCTCATGATTTGAACAAGATTTGTTAAAATTATTTCCAGTTTTTATGGTGTTTTACTTCATGACAGGACTTTATAGCATTATGGTATAGTATGTTGTGAACTGGTTGTGTCTACAATGAATATGTTACATATTTCTTTAAAGAGGGGACTGGAGCTAGTTATGACACTTTTTTACAGCAGGAAATATTAGGGTAGGTTCGTTTTTGGAAGTCTTTAAAGTATTGGTTACAAAACAGCTATTGAACATTTCCACCATTATTGCCCAAGAAACAGCAGGCATGTTGTCACACAACATGAGGTTAACTGTCACAATGGAAATGGCCATTAAACAGCCTATTATATTGTAGGTTTTTCAGCTAAATGTAAACAGTGATACAATTATGAAACAAAACTATTCATGAAACAGCAAAAATGTGAAGGGAAACATAAAGCCAACCAATTTTGGCCAACAAATAGCTTATTGCAATTAATACATTTGATAAATGTTTAAAATGTAAAACATGTGACAACTTGCCCTGACCTGACTTAAAAATCCACATTCATTATATAGTAAACCATTGCCTGAATGAATGCTAGTGTATGATAGTTTATTGTGTTTACTTGTTTATCCAACAACTTTTTTAAGAATTTTAGTTTGGGGGATAGAATTTCCAAAATTAAGTCTAATTTAAGATGGTTTAAACTGGGTGTTGAAACTAACATACACAACTACTGAATTTCATTCATAACCTTAGTTACTGAGATACAGCTCTTGTGACTATATTATAACTTTCCTGTGTGATACTAGTCCAGGTGTCCCCTATATGATGAGTGGTGCTAAATCACTTTTTGTAAGTTGCTCTGGATAAGAGCATTAGCTAAATGCCTTAAATGTAAATGACATAGATTCCTATATATCTATTGTCTCTAAAGAATCATCTCATCATAGTCACTCGCTGTGTAATATTTTGTATATGAAAAAAACAACTTAAAAATCAAACTTTATTTTGTAATGTAAGCATACAAACAGAATAAAGAAAAACATACAGCACTGATAATATCTGTTCATCAAATATTAGTCAGGATAGTACTCGAGGTCAATAAAAAAAACAGTCAAACAGAACAAAATGTTTTCTTTTTTAACTGAGTTGCCATAAACCCCAAACAATTTTACATTTGAAATTGCAATCATAAAATGATCTTTTTAACAAAATTTGCAGTGCTTCCATCGTTTTCAAGCAAAGTCCTTTTGAATTCACTGATGCAGACATTTCTGTCATGTTTAGGTTCTTAAATGTCGTTTTTCTGTTTATCCTCAGAATACTGCTCTTCCACCAAGGTCAAAGTAGGACCCCTGACCATGAGCATGGGTATGCTGTGGTTGTCTATAAATATGCCTAAGGGGTAAATGCATGGAGGATCGAGGGTCTTGGCAAAGACGCAGTGAGTATGAAGGAAAGGGGTTATAAAGGGATGTAGGAGCAGTGGTTGAAAGTGAGGGATCCAGAGGAGGGAGCAAGGAAGGGTGCAGTACCATATCAGGCAGATAGGGGGCAGCAGATTTCAGCTGGGAGAAGGTACCAATCTCAGTAGGAGCTACAGCAGGGTAAGCATTTGAAGAGGCATGGCATTGTGAATAGGTTGAGACTGGAGGAACAGAGGGATTTGCAAGGGAAGGGTGCAGTAATTGAGAGGAGCTTGAAGACTGGATGGGGGGAAAGGTCTGAGAGGGGTTTGCAGCTTGGGGCGGGATATGAGGAAAGGTGGGATTAGAGTACGACTGAGGGAAGGTATGCTGAATTTGGGACATGTTCGGATTCTGAAAACTATGGATGGAGCTGGAAGAAGGCAGAGCCAGGCACTGTAGAGGATGTGGACCAGATGGAATAGGAGTAGGGAAGGAGTAAGAAGCGTGAGCCATTGGAGCAGGGTTAGAGAAAGAACCAGGAGTGGTGTGTTTGGGCAAAGATGCAGGGAAGGAAGGAGCCTGGTATGCTGTGGTGGGGTGCAGTGTGTTGGACTGCAGTGGGCCTTGATGGAAAACATTGTTGGAAGGGAAGGAGAAGGATCCAGTTGTTGGGGTTGGAACTGTTGGGAATGTGCTCAGACCTGAGGTGGATGATGATTGGGAAACTGGAAAAGAACCAGCTGCTGGAATTTGAGTTGGTCCAGGGGGGCTTGAGTTAAGGCTAGGGTTCTGGTGAACAGGGGGAAAGGGAAAGACAGTTGGGTTTGGATTGGATGGAGTCATCATAGCATTTGGGGTGGACTGTGCTGCAGAAAGGAAGGAGAATGCAGTTGAAGTTGTGTTTGGGTCAGATGGGGAGGGAATAGGGTTAGGGTTGCACTGTGCCACATCGGTGTACGAGAGGGCAGATTGGGGTACATTTTGGTATGGAGGGGATGTTGGGTCAGGATTGTTCGAGGACTGCACTGGAGGGAAGGGAAAGGCTGTTTGGGTTGGGGTTTGAACAGCAGGAGTTGTTGCATTGGAGGAGCCATTATCCAACTGATTTTGACCAGGGTCAATTGTTAACCCTTGACAAGAGGAGGCAGGAATAGATTGGAACGGTGGATTCGTAGGTGTATGGGGACTCAGGTTGTCCTGGGATTGGTCTGACTGAAGAATAGAGTGATAGGATGAAGAGGGGAGAAGGTGTGGAGTGGTGGAATGAGTGATGGGAGGATATGTAGAGCCAACGGGAGAGGTTGTAGGGGAGGGCATAGCTGTGGAGGAATTTAGAGGATAGTCTGATGAAGGTATAGAGGAATATGTTGACATAGAGGGTGGAGAGGAAATTGAGGTCTGGGGAAGCTCAAGGTCAGAGTTCTGTGTGGAGGACACTGTGGAATAGATGGAAGATGACTGAGGCAAAGACACTGAAGAGTGGGCTGAGCAGCTGAGCTGAGGGGTTGGAAAAGATGACGTGTATCCAGAAAGGCCCATCATTTGATCAGACCTGTTAGAAAAATATTTTTTAAAGAGTTGAACTATAGTAAAGTCCTGAGTAAAGGCTGAAACATAATCGATGCAAGCATTTGAACACAGAAGCTTCTAGCTACGCAAGCTAGATTTTGTTTGTTGTCACATAACGTCCAAGTTGCATTCTCAACGTTGCCGCAAGGGGTGCTATAGTGGACATTATTTTGAGTTTTCTCTTTCTCGCCAACTACTGTCATGGTGAACAGTTTTGAGAGAATATTGCTGAGCAAGTAAGGTAAAGTCAATATATTTATAGCAACTTACCTGAAAAATAACACATGCAGTTTAATGGCACAGACTTTTGAATGTATCTCTATCTGCTCTAAAGTATTGAAGTTTGTTACCACCTCAGTAACATAAGAACGCATGTTAAGCATGTTCAGTCGGACCACACACTGGCAAAGCACTGACCAAGTGCTCGAATTTGCATTTACATACTTGCATAATATGTTTCTGGCCTAAGATAAAAAAAAATTATGATCAATGAGCCATGGAGTTATAGGACTTACCCATCCATCAGTGTGTTGTTTACATTATTTTCAGAGGTTGTTTGAGGTTGACTCTCCATTGAGTTGGTAATGTCAGACATCTCAGAGGTCATGAATGCTTGACCAAGGACAAGTGATTGGTCAGAGACTGTCTGTTGTGGAAGAGATGGTATTTCTGTGTGAAAGCCTGAGTCTGTAATTGGGAGGGCAGTATTTATGATGGAGAGGGCGGAGCTTGTGAGTTCCACAGACTGTGGTAGGAGCTCAGTGGAATCACATGGGTCACATGATTCTGAGGGAGGGAAGCAGAGAGAATACAAGTGTTTCACAAGTAGGAGAGCAATCTGGGAATCCAAGTTGATTTTTTACTCTTTATGTTTTCATTTGTGTCTTTGTTTAGATGTGTAGATTATGAAGTTAATAAAATAGTGTCCTTACCAATATCCAAGGATTCCTCTTGATTGGATGTTATTTTTCTCTTCAGTCTTGCTTCTCTTTGTCTGAAACAGAGGGGGAAAAAGTTGTTCTGCTCTCAGTTTTGTTGTCTTAAGGTGTTTTCGTGTTTATGTAAAAAATTATTACCTAAATGGGTGTTTGTTTGCATAACTCACTTCTTGCAGTTCATGCCGTTCTCTCTAAAGCCTTTTGCGAAAGGATTGGAGTTGATCTTCAGCTGAGTGATCTAGATATAAAAATAGATAAATAATAGATTTGAAGAATATATAATTAATAATATATTCTTATAATTAAATATATAATTATTATAATTAGCTTTATTTTGCTTTTAGTGTATTTGAAGTGTTATTAACATTATCAGTTGTATTATTCTGTCCTTGATTATTTCTCTCTTTTGCACCTTGCTGTTTTGGTATGCAGTAACAGTAATAAACTGTGTTTCAGGGAAAGTAAAGGAGTGCTGAGTTCTTCCCCACATCAGCACATCTCGGGCCTCAATCACATGGACTCGTGGCTGGTATCGGTGCAGGGAGTGGAGGATGATCTTTAGGAGAAAGGGAGTTGGACATCAATGAATGTAATCACTTTGATTTAAGTCAGAGTTAGTAATTTTGCAGTACTGAGGAATTAAGTTTGATGTAAAGGCATATTAATGACCAAAAACGTAAGTAACAATTTATAACTTTCCATTTAAGTCATTATCAAACATTGTAATGCTATACGCATACATTATAAAATGCTTAACAGATAATGTACATTCAAATATTAATATTAAAATATATAAATTAAAAAATGTAAAGTTTTAGGACATTTCTAATTATTTGAATGAACAATAGTCATCTATTAAGATTTTATAATAACTTATTAATGACGCTTTAAAAGTGTTCTCAGTAATTTTTTCCTCATTACAAAAGTTGTACTCCTAAAGAAATTAATAGTAATTCTGAAATGAGAAATCACATGAGATGAAGACTCCACACATATCAGTAACCTTATAAAAGCTGTTTTATTCTACATGGAGAGGGTCCGCACATGGGGCTGCCATGTTAGAATCACATGACCAGCCGAATACTACTCGATTAATCTCAGTAACCATCCTGTTATTGGATACTTTCACTCTTGGATTAAATTAATCATGGCTGACTGTTTATAGTGAATTTCTGCAATGTCATCCGAAACTAAAAACTACTGACTTTAAATGATGCTGCATCCAAGCCACTAGGTGTCAGTGTAAGTCCAAGAGGACACAAAGATGAAAGTTACTGAGTGCACCTCTAAAAATGATTGTAAAAAATTTGAAAATAGTTACCAAAATGTAAAATAACAATATTCCAATACTGTTAAAGCAATTTAGAAGTACATTCAAAAATATTAAAAGATGCAGTGTTTGAAATGAATAACTCACATATCCTAGTGTATCCAGTGTGTTGTTGGTGAGTTTGGCCCTGTGGAAGGATATGGTGCGGTTCTGCCAGTGTTCTCCAGTCGCAGGTGAGTCGGGATGGATGAAGACACGGTCTGGCAGCCGAGCCTCTGCCCCACCTACCACCTGCCAGCTGTTGTCTTGGAAACGATAGCGAGAGGAATCAACAGGTACAATGTCTAATAGAAGAATGTAACGTAGAGATGGATTCAGCCCTGACAGCTTCAAGCGCAGCTGTGGAAACATTCTCCTGAGCAACAGAGAAGGTTGAGAAAGATACAGTAGGTCAGGAAAAACTGAAGCAGAAAGTGGATTCAGCAGACAAATCATTTAAATATATTTTAATTATGAAAAATAATAATGCCAAATGACCCATTTTTCAAACTAGTTTGGAACAAATTATTAATTTAGCACATATAGAGCCATTCAAATGTCGAGTCCACGTGTGTAAATGCTTCTATTTGCCGTTTTTCCAATTTAATACCATTTCTATTTTATTTTTTATTAACATGAATGTGATAATTTCTTAGTATTAGGTATGTTACCTTTTTCTTTAATGGCAGCATGCACTTAAGATTACATGGACTCCACAAGTTTGTGGAAAACCATCCCAGCATGATTTGAGAATGTTCCAAAAAGCATCATGTGTGCTTCAATAGGGGAAATGGAACCTCTCATACAAATGATTTAATATGTTTTGTTTTGTTTTGTTTTTTTAGGTTTAAATTTGATTCCTTGCCATGTTCAATGTAGCAACTTTTGAATGGCCCTGTATTACATTCTGAGATATTTTTGTATGACTAGTCTATACTGTACATTTCACTACTGGTCCCATTTATTTCTTTACATTCTAAAAACATTTACTCACCTGCCCTTCTTAGTGACTATCATCTCTGTGCCAACTGTGCTGAACTGTTTCCACATTGATGCATTCTCAAGCTCCAATTTGACATTATCCTGAGGATTGGCAGGAGTCTCTGCAGTGGCAGGAGGCTGCAGCAGTCGAGGGGGAAGCCCACGAGCTGCCATATCACATGTAGTGGGGTACAATGGCACATGTGCTGGGGGCTCACGATCTACGGGAGAGATGTGGGGACAGGAAGCACATGATAACATGCATGTAGGAATTAACTAGAGCAAGACACCACATCTTTATCAGATGTGTGACAATGGCTTGATGTCAGAGAAATGTACACGAAATGTATTTAAGAACATTCAAGAATAGGTACTGTATCCAGAGTGCTGCTCTTCAATTAATTTTCTTACTCTATTTCCATCTCAATATCACAGCATATATCCTCAAACATTAACACATTCACTTACACTAGCACTCAAAAGTTTGGACTAAATTACTCATTCTTTGTTATTACCGTTTTCTATGTTTTAGAATAATAATTAAGTCATCAAAACTATGAAATAACACAATTGCAAGTATGGGAATTATTAAGTGACCAAATTTTTTTAAACAAATCAAAACTATCTTATATATATATGCATGTTGTTTAATATAGCCTGCTCTTTCCTTCCTTTTTTTATTATTTTTTTTTTATTATTTGTATTATTCTCTTGAAAGATCTGAATTATCTCTTACCTCTGTAAAAGCAGTCGCCCAGTCTCTGAGGTCCCAGGGCCAAACTAGGGTACATTTCCACACCCAGCATGATTCAGGTAGATATCCCTTTGTCCTGGCTTTAATTCTGGGTTTATCAGTATAAAATTAGCACCTCACTAACTGATCTTTCATAATGAAGTAATACCGTATCAATGGCTTCTATCTTCTTTTCTTTTTTATTTTCCACTCTTCCAATGATGACTGTTATGTTCCGTGTCTTCTCTTCTAATGTCTCGGCGTTTGTCACCTTGTGTATTATATGGGTGAGTGTGCCTTCACACGTTTACCAAATGGTGAGGTCTTCACACTTCCTCCCTCTTCTTCTGTTTCTCTTAGGTCCAGGTCATTCTCTTGGGCCCAACACTCCTAGTCTTAACACAATGGTTAAATAAACACAAGCTCAATCTCTTTCTCATGAACGTACATTGTGTGGCACATACAATCTGAAAGGTTATACTGTACATTGGCCTTCAATATTGTCACTGCCAATCAAAATCAATGTAGTAGCTCTGGGTCAAAATAAAACTCTTCATCGTTGAGTTTGATACAAGCTGGTATGGGTCTATATAATAGGATGCAGTGTTATGGCCAGATGGATTCTTATACCTGCCTCAAGGACCATGTTACTTTCAATCAATGAAAAAAAAGTCTCCTGCTTCTCAAATCTCCCAAGACCCAAGTTTCGCAAGTTTCTCTTCTACACTTAATTAAAAAATTAAGTCATTACACTTACTTAATTGAATTTGAGAGTTTTTACAAGCAAATTCATTTCTTTCATTCAGATTAAGTCAGTTTCATAGAGCCAACATAATTTTGTTGGGTTAGGTCAAATCAATGTACTATAGTAGTTTTAACTCTACTTTATTAGGTTTGTCAAACTTTACTAATAA
Source organism: Myxocyprinus asiaticus (assembly GCF_019703515.2). Classification (NCBI taxonomy): domain Eukaryota; kingdom Metazoa; phylum Chordata; class Actinopteri; order Cypriniformes; family Catostomidae; genus Myxocyprinus; species Myxocyprinus asiaticus. The sequence goes on from NC_059375.1 coordinate 13,333,210, forward strand.
AGTTTTAATTTACTAAGGTTTTCATTTAATACATTTTCTTATGTTGGTCCAACTTATCTTGCTCAAAAATGCATTAAATAACACTTAATTTCAACATTTGTTCACCCCATCCAATCCCATGCAAAGCATGCTGAGAAATGGAAATCTCCTACCCAGTTTCATCAAAAACTATTCATATAGTCCCAACTTAAATGGATTAAGTAAACTTCAATTTTGATTGGATAGAATGCAATGAAATCAAGTTTTGACAAAATGTTCTAGAATTGTGTTGCAGTCTCTAAAAATTTGCTCAGATTTGCCACGATACCAAAGTCAGCAATAAAAAAAAGAGAGAGAGAGAGATTTCAATACCCAAATTTATCATTACATCTATGCTATCCACATTAATTTTAAAACTCTATATGTCAATCAAGTCATTTGTGTCTTTTTTCATTACTCATTGGGACTTTTAGTAGAAACATTTCAAAGTTCAAGATACATAACAGAGAACTCCATTATGTCTCCAAAGACATGAAAGAGTAGCCCCTAAGCAATATTTTTTTTTCCTTTGGGGAGTTTAATTTACATTTAGTAGATACAATGTTAACCTAAAACTGTGGTAACTTTTTAGCTTTATGTGGTAACATCTGCATTAAATTAATTAATCAATTAAAATCACAATTTCAGTTTTATTTAAGTCAAAAATATTATTAAACATCACTGAATCGTCCTGACTACATCAGGTTACACCAACAAAACTAATTTTAAATGTTAGATCATGCACTCAAAAAAAAAAAAAAAAAAAGCTCTTTGGCTGAATTGATTCAATCGTGAACAGTGGTTCCACATGTTTGAAATTAGTTTTCTTAACTTAAAATTACTAGGTAGTCTCAATATAAACACTTTGTGTAGAAACAACCTAGTTGTATTGGGTAAACACAACAAAATTAGACATGTCAATGTAACTCAAATGAACCTCTTATTTTTCTTTATGTACTAACTAGTGAAGTTAAATGTTAGCATGCTAAATATATGCTGGTTTGAAGCACTACACAGTGTAGTTTAGTAACTATGCTATTGTTAGCACAGCAATTACTCAACAAAGCTAGCAATCAGGTTCATATGCAATATTTACCTGCCCTCATCATTAGCTCAAGCTCCACTCTTCACCATAATGGTAACCCCCAAAACTCCAACCTAACCAAAACTTTTCTAAATCTCAACATAACAAAATATTCACCTTCATATTCATCTTGAACAAAAACACATAAAATAACACTGAATTTTAACATTTATTCTCCCTGTCGAGTGCCATGCAAAGCATACTGGAAAATAGAAATCCCCCGCCCATTTTCATCAATGCTACTTTAACACCACAAAAAGTATTCATGTAGTCCAAACTCAAATGGATTAAGTAAACATCCATTTTACAAATTTAAATGGATAGAACGCAAAGAAATCAAGTTGTTACAAAATTTCTAGAATTGTGTTGCTTTAGTTTTATTGTTGCATTTTAATTAAGTAAACTGAGCAAGCAGCAAAATTCTTAGTGTGTAGAAATAGCTCCTTACGGTAACGATTGCAGGTTACCACATTTTACCATATAAAGAGACAATATTTGGAACAACACATGTTCCAAAATAGCTTGTTATAGTTCGAGTTACAACAGAGATGTATGCAGAACAGCAGTACAATAGCAGAATTATTTTTGTTGATTGTTTATGGGTAAGTTGTGAGTAAAATGCTCACAAAAGAATAGTCTTTACACCACATGGTCTTGTTCTCATGGAACCTGCTGACTGAGTTGATGTCACACCAAAGGGTTTATGTTTTCATGGAAAGAGGAAGGACAAAATGAAATTCTTTGTGAATTAATGGCAGTTGTTTGATGTAAAGGCTCAACCATATTTGGACATGTTTTGATGACCGGATGGGGAAACTAGACTTCTTATTGTTATTCAGTGATATAAAAGTATTTGTCTAATTTTGGTATACGCCTTTTGCTAAGTCCAATGTCTGTCCTTCACTCTCTCAGTTGGTGGTGAGGGGTGGGCTTGCAGGTGAAGGCATGTGACAGACAGTTTGGTCTCACTGCCACAGTTTGGTCTCTAAGGTAAACACAGGGGTTCAGACACTTCATCCAAATGTCTTTTAAAAGCAACCATGGAATAATATTTGCTTTCAAATATGCTTCTTTGCTGCTGTTTATTCACATAAGATTTTGCAGTATATGTTGCCTCTTGTTGTAAACTCAGAAGTCCTTTAAACTGCAAAAAAACACCATATTGTATTGACATAATTGGTTTTGTGTTTAGATGATTTTTACATACTTCTTTTCTGTCTAACCCACTTTTAACAAATAGGACATTAATACATTTAATAAATTCCGATCTGTTACCTTACCTTTAGCAGAAATGAGTGATACTCATGACCTTGAGAAACGGCTAGTTGCGGACCTCAGACAGGTCAACAGACTGCTTCAGTCCTACCTTACCATTGTTGTTGTAGTTGTTGTTTGTGTTTTTTATTTGCATCAATGTGATAAATGCAGGACTGGAAGACAGAGGGGAAGTGGATGTGTGACCCCCCCCCCCGTGTCTGTCCCAGAGGGGGGTGGATGTCATTACTTACTTTAAGGCCTAATGGCAGCTAATGTGTTTATGAGTGCCCAGGTGTGCTTCTTTAGGCAACAGTAGCACAAAAAGTTCCATTCAAGTTCCATTATCTGTAATGAAGGTGTTTTAGATAGTGAAATGTGGCATTTTAAATCTGTTAATCGTGTTAATAAAGAGCTAAACAAGTAGAATCCAAGGCCTGTGGGATGGAACAAGCCACGATTCACAAATTCATTTCTACATGTATTTAGTTTTGTCTAAATAATAAACAATCAGCATTTCTAGATGTTTTTGACTATTTTAGTTTACCATAATGAAGCAGAATGCACTGGAATGGAGAGTAGATTGTCAAATTTAAACAAGAAATTACAATATAATGTTTTTATAATTTTATGTAAGCCATAGTTGGTTCAGTAAAGTTTGTGAAAGTTCTTTAGTTTCTCTCAATGCAGTGGTGTCTCATTATACAACTTTTAGGTATATAATCTGCAAACTACCATCTGTGCAGGTTTGCTTGTATAGAGCTTAGGTGGTCATTTTAACATACCCAAAGTCCTGGTTCAACACAATCTAATATCGATTATAGTTTCTTTAATCTGTAGTCTCCACTGTTTAGCAATGCACCGGTAAATAAACAGAGGAAAATACATGTTACAGTATGTAAATTAATGCTTAATAATCAATGGTGCTTGACAATTTGATTTGATTTATTGGATCAAACAGCACTGTAAACTTGTCTCTTAAATTTAACAAAAAACTGGGCAGGGGATTTCACTTGACAGGGAGAGTAAATCTTAAAATTAAGTGTTATATAATGTGTCTCTGTGCATGATAAATGTAAAGGGGTGACTTGTTAGTGTTTAATGTTGTGTTGTGTTATTTAGAAGGGTTTCTGTTATGTTAAAGTTTTTGGGGGTTACCATTATGATGAATAGAGGAGTTTTAGCTTAGGTTGAGGACAGGAAAAATGTAAGATGATCTTACAGTAAACTGTTTTACTTGTTGAGTAATTGCTATGCTAATCTTAGCTTAGTATATCCAAGCGTGCTAGAATTCACTGTTCTAGCTAGCTAAGTTTTTCCACTTTAAGTATTTCAGTTGAGCTTACATGGTAATTTCAAGTTCAGCCAAAGAGTTACATTTAAAGAAGAACCATTTAAATGCACGAGTTAGCTTACTCAATATTTCAAGTTAAGAGCAATTAACATGCATGTTTAGTACAAAATCAAAATCTTCAAGTTTTGTTAACTTGGGAGTTTATTAACTTGAAAAATGTATGTAACTGATTGCCTCAAATCTTTTGAATTCTGCAAACTTATTAGTGTTTACAGTGAGTAGGCCTGTTACCAGGACCAGTTATCATAAAAAATACCTTAAATTCCAACAAAAATGACCAAACCAAAAAGGTTACAACTTGGTAAATTTCCTCTGTCCATATTCCTGGCAAACCACCACCTGAACCTAATTCTCAGATGTCTGAAATAAGCCTTTTTGTTGTTATAAAGGTTGAACAAGGTAAACATATCAAGTTAAAGTTGTTTTATTCCCTCGCGTAAACCAGACTACTTATTTCATTCACCTTACACCCTTGTCAAATATTCAGTACAGTACATGTACTTTTAATTCTGTTGACAAACCTTTAACCATGACTACTGTATATATACATTTGCAAATACAATACATAAAAGTTTGGACACGCATGCCTTAACACCTCCACTGATGCCATAATTTCACATTCCAAAATGGAAGAAAATACAATTTTCACAATTTTGGTCTAACATTACGACATGCAGGACTTTCCAGGCATCACAATATGAACAAAATGGGATGGGGTTAACATGTCAAGTGGTTTGCATGCAATCAGAAGTTGAGCTTTAGAAGAAGTATGGATTCTGTGGTAAAGTCAGAAGGTAAGCTATTCATGTGGTGCTTTTGCTACAATCAGAAACTCTGACCACAAACCACAAGAGTTCAGATAAGGGATAAAAAATGACAGATATTAAGAAATATGACAATCAGTCTTTTATTCCCATTACAATAGCTAATGTTTACATTTCTAAGCTTTCCAATTTGATATGTTTTGCAATATACAATAGAAGTATAAGATATCAGTCCTTGGTTCAGTCCCATTTCCTTCAGTATCATACCTAACCACATACACCCTTGGACTCATACATAATTCTCATGAATGATCACATGCTTAGTTAGAAAGAACGAAAATGACATAAAATCCGCATGAGATAAGACATGCAGAGAGGAAGGAAGATAAACCACTGAAAAGCTTGTATAAAAACAGGTGAAGAAAACGCTCTGGCATTAAACCAAAGAGCTGCTGATACATCGAGCACTGATATTTGCTTTCTGTAGCAATACTAAAAGAAGTATATAATTATATCCAGCTCTGAGAGTCAAAGTTCAATTTGTCAGGGAATAACTGGTTACTGCATTTGTCAGAATGGACGCAGTGATTGGAGTTCTTCTGTTCTTGATGGCTGTAGGAGTTTATGTTGTTTGTTCTCTTTACCTGCTACACAATCCATACATCCTTCATAAGAAGAAACACCTTGGATTCTACTGCAAACACATTTCACACAGAGGAGGCAAGTAGTTTTTCATATTCTTTTGACTATGATTTTAAGTTTCATAACTGGGACCTAAATAGCATAGTTTGTTGGATTGTAAAATCATGGCAACTTCTAGACTCTATAAAGTTTTTAAAAGGGTTCATAATTGAGCATGGCCTGTTGGATTTCTAATAAACCTTTTATAAACCTCATTATGAAGCTTTAAGATGGAGCATAAGGGAGTTGTTTTATCCTGTAGAGGTAGTCTAGAAGAGATTCAAAGAGGGACATAAAGACAGTTCTTTTACGAGACATACAAAAATTAACCTTAAAGGTTCCCTCACAGTTCTTCAAGAGCCTCAACAGGTTTCATTTCAAATCTTTTCTTTTTAGAGTGAACATTGTGATGACATTGGCTGTCTATGGCAGATATAGTAAGAGTAATATGGTAGTATGCAATTCCGAACTCAGCTATTCACACAGCTTGAAAAAAATGACAATTTTGAATTGTTTATTTGTTTTCTAGGGTCTGGAGAGAAGATAGAAAACACAATCGAAGCATTTACACAGTGAGTTTCTCTCTTCCCGTGTCTATTTTTCTTCTAGCCATCCCTCCACTTTAACCTTATAATGTGGCATTGTCATATCTGTGATAGTGCTGTTGAAGTGGGCACTGAAATGTTGGAGATGGATTGTCACCTCACACTGGATGGCTATGTAGTGGTTTCGCATGATGACAACCTTCTAAGACAAACAGGATATGACAAAACACTGTCATCACTTAGATTCCAGGTAGGTAATTGAATCACATTAACCCTTAAATGGAACTGTCACTGCCATTGAAAGTCTTGCACCTCTCTATGATTTGTCGCAATGGAGATGAATTCTGATTTCACCTTTCAGGATTTGCCTTGTTATGAAGAGAAACTTGAGGTCACATTCTATGTTGGTAAGTAATTTTTATAGTCATGCAAAAATAGAAAGATATGCTATTAAGTAGTAATACAGTAATAACAGAAGGGACTAAAAATGAAATGTTTCATATTACGGATCGTTCTGAGCAGAAAGAGTATTTTTTTGTTCCAGTTCCAGCGTTCCGATGCCTGCTTTCCAATTGGTAAGCGGTTAGAGCGAAATTAAAGAACGGTTAATAACATTCTTTTTTTTTTTTTTTAAATGACCGTATTGGTGCTAAGGGTGGGTGATGTACCAGTTGCAGTGTTTTCAGACCTCTCAAGAAAAAAAGGGACCTGGTCTGGAAAAACATGTTAAAATAAGGGACTTGCCTCAACCAAATAGGTGATAATATGCAATTAAATTTTTCCCCCATTTGGGGGAATTATCAGCATAGAAATCATGACAAGCAAAGTATAAAGTAGCATACAGTGGCAAGAAAAAGTATGTGAACCCTTTGGAATTACCTGCTTTTATGTATAAAATTGTCTTAAATCTGGTTTGATCTTCATCTAAGTTACAATAATGAACAAAAACAATCTGTTTGAATAACACAAAATATTGTATTGTTCTTGTACATATTGAATACATCATTCAAACATTCACAGTGTAGGTTGGAAAAAGTATGTGAACCCCTAGGTTAATGACGTCAACAAAAGCTAATTAGATTCAGGAGTTGGCAAACCTGGCATCCCATTAATGAAACAAGATTGGAGGTGTGGGTTAAAGCTACTTTGACTAATAAAAAGCACTCAAACATTTTGAGTTTGCTACTTACAAGAACTGCTGACGTGGACCATGACTGGCAAAAAAAAAGAGATAGCAAGAACTACTGTTTCGTTCTGCATAATTTTTTTTTTGTTTTTTTTTTTTTTGTTCCTTGAAACATTTTCAGTCCCTGTATAATAGTAATATCTGACAAAAGTAATGTTCTTTGCTACACATCTGTTAGGACACTACAGTTCAGGAAAAGACAGAAGGTTTGCACTGCTGGAAGATGTCTTCAAGAAATTTCCCAACATGCCAATGGCAATTGAGATCAAGCAAAACAATGAATTGTTAATTAAAAAGGTGAGGAAAGTTTTTGCAATATTCAGTGTCATCGAACTAGATTAATTAGCCATACTAACATTTTAACGTGATTAACACTAGTACATGTTCTTGGATGATCCTTGTTGGTCATGGTAACATTCCTATCAACCTACTTGTCTAAATCACTTTAGGCCTGATGTAATTAATAATCATTTTGGTTTCTCATATGTTGTCTTAGGTCTGTAATCTCGTGAAGCAGTATGGCAGAGAGGGCATTACAGTCTGGGCTGCAGAGGATTCTGACATTATGGCTAAATGCAAGAAGCAGGTACTGCTGTTTTTGGTCTGTGATTACTGACCCTATAGGTCCAGCACCTAGAACCTCAAAGTACATCGAATGAAAAAGTATTCTTCCCATAATCTTAACTTTTTCTGTCATTTGCTCTCTCTCTCTCTCTCTCTGTGTGTGCGTGTGTGCGTGTGTGTGTGTGTGTGTGTAGAACCCATCCATGCCATACATGTTCACTCTGAAGCGTGGATTGCTGCTTTTATTGCTCTTCTATACTGGGCTCCTTCCCTTTGTGCCACTGGGTGAAAGTATATTGATGTTCTACCTACCCAGGATTATTAACAGGTCAGTCTAAATAACCTGCCTACAGTTGGAATACTGGGGATGATTTCTTAAAAAGTTCAGAGAGTTATACATTGATTTAAAGAGAAACGGAAGGAACTCTACTGATATATGGCACTTGTCACAAATAGGGCACAAAAAAAGAGCCTAAAACTTGTTTTGTTTTTGTTTGTTTTTTACAAATGGTCAAAAAAAGGAGGTGTTTTAACTTTTGAAAATGTTCCTCATCAAGCTCAGGTCAAATAAAATAAATATTTGAACTGATTTAGTTTCTATGAGGTTTGCCATTTTTACAACCTTGTTACCAAAATTTGAGCCACGTGTAAATATTTTATTACAATAAACATTAAATATCCATGAAAATTACATACAAAATTTAAATAAGAATTTAAAAATAAATAAAATGTAAAAATGCATTTCCTAATGTTCCATGCAAAAAGAATAGTGTCACAATTAAGCAATGTTACATTTTCTGTATTGGGTAAAAAACAAATCATGCAGTAACAGGGTTGTGTGCGAAATGTGGGACACAGCTAAATATTATGTTAATATTCATTATGTAAAACAGTTTTTAACTACAATTAACTAAATATAAATTCAATAGACTGTCAAAATTATGACGTGTAATTTTAATTGTTTAATGTTAAAATGTTTACAATTAGCTACTTTTCATGCTTGTTTAATTTAATGTTAGATAATAGTTTATCTAACATATCTACTCTCTTGGGTAGATAACTCCTGAAATATACTATGTTACTGAGTACAAATTACACATCTAAAATTGTAATCAGTAATGCATTGCTTTAGATTACTATTCTGTTTACTTTTGACATTACATATTTTGATAAAAAAAAAAAAAAAAAAAATTTAATCTAAAATCTGTAATTTCTTTGACACAAGCACCACCAAAAGGAATTGCAAAAATAAACTGTTCAAAACAGCTTCAGGAATATGCCCCTAGTCTGCGGTTGTTCAAACAGTCAGATAGACCAGCCCATCTGGCACCAACAATCATGCCACAGTCAAAATCACTGAGATCACATTTTTTCCCCATTCTGATGGTTGATGTGAACATTAACTGAAGCTCCTGACCCGTATCTGAATGATTTTATGCATTGAACTGCTGCCACACGATTGGCTGATTAGATAATCGCATGAATACGTAGGTGGACAGGTGTTCTTAATGAAAACTTTTAGTGTACTAATGCAATAGTTATGTGTGATCTCTCAGGACCTACATTCCAGAGGAAAGCTTCTTAAAGACAAGATTTGCAGTGTCTCTACTTCAGAAGTAAGTGGCTTCTCTGTGCTTGATGCTAGCACAAACTTTTGCAGTAATCTGTGTTTATCTGATGTGAGCTGAATGTTTATTGATGCCTTGCTTAGGTTGACCATGCGAAAATCTTTGTTCGAACACTTGATCAAGAGGGGGTTGCAGGTATGTCACCTTTCTTTGTTGTGTAGAGTTGAAAGGGTTAAGGCAGAAGTGTGGCAGATTTTCGTATAACTTCTATTATCACAAATCACAAATCTAATCCAAAGCGAAACCCTCTCTCTATTTTTTCGGTCTCAGGTGCAGCTGTTTGTGTGCAATGAGGAGAGTGACATGGAAGCTGCATTTGCAATCGGAGCTACAGGAGTTTTGACCGACTACCCCACCCTGCTGTCAAACTACATTAAAAAACACCCTCACCTGCCCCCTCCCACTATTTATTAGATATTTCAAAAGCACACTTAACTTGCCATACAAATAGATAAATGAACACATTCACCTTGAAATAAGAGCTGGAAATAGAGTTTTTATGTAACATGGTGAACTTTTTATAGGACAGTGTTACTTCAGCGTTTACAAAATTAAGGTCAGACAATGCATGGTCAGTATGATCCTTTGTTATTTCAATATGCACAGTCTAATATGACTAAAATCTAATTGGCAGTGTGACTGGATGAGATCAGACCACCTGTAATGGATCTCGGTCTATTTGCGAGATCGCCACGGTAACCGTGTCGCCCAGTCGCACTTTTAACCTCTCTTTGAATATGGCCAAGAAGCCTTCCTCACTGTTGCTATGTTCACTGAGCATCACACTGGTCCCTTTGGAAACAGCATCTAGAACCTCATGATGGGACATCTCACCTAAACAGATGAGATTAAACTGTATATTATATAAGGATTAATTATGTACCTTTGAAGCACTGTCATGTTTTTTGTACTGTAAAATGTTGAGTTGCAGATGTCATTCTGGGACTTCAATAAACTGGTTAATGTCAACTTTAAACAAGTCTCTTTTGTGACATACCTGTGATGTAGAATTCTGCTTTTACTCCCTGTATGAAAGAAGCTCCACACCCTGCACATACTGCAACTGTCCTCACCAAAGAGTCTACAACAACTTAAAAATACTGGTAATGTTGTGTTTCCCTGGTTAGAGGTGGAAACTATTGTACCAGTGTTGGAGAAGCTTGAAACTGTAGCTTCCAAAGCTAATCATCATTTTAAAAGAAAATATGTTTAGATATATAACAATCAGATTATATTATTTGATTCTGAAATCAGAAGTTCAAAAATTTATATTTAATAAATATGTGATGAGGAGGGCGTGGCCAGGCCATGATGAATCAGCTGATCAGCGGGGGAGCCAGAGTACACCAGTTCGAGAGAGAGAGAGAGAGACGCACGTGGCCGTGTTGCATATGTGCCTGTGTTTGTGTTTGTTTTATGTTGTTTTAAGTTTGAGTTTTGACATTAAACTTATGTTTACTGTTCAGCCGGTTCCTGCCTCCTTCTTGCCCATCCATATAATGTTACAGTGGTGCCGAAACCCGGGAGAGAGGAGGGATGCGCTGTCACAGATTCCTCACCGCTGCCATCCACCAGGTGAGCAGTCGCGGCCGTCTGCCTGGGGACGGAGGGGTTGCTGCCGGCCATCGAGAGCCGGAGGAACTGCCGCCATCTGGCGAAGAAGGGGAGGAGTGGTTCCGTCTGCCAGGGGACGGAGGACTTGCTGGCGTCCGCCAGAGGATGGAGGAGCGGTTGAGGACCGGGCAACAGCGCGTCCAGGGACCGGTGAACAAGTTCTTCTCTCTCTCTCCTCTCTCTCTCTGTGTGTCTCCACTCGCCCTTTCCCTCTCCCCTTGTCTCTTCCCCCAGGTTCACAGGAGGCAGAGTGGACCACCGGCTGACAGAAAAACATAAACACCAGGACAAAATCCATGAATTAGGACTTGCAGTGTAAATGCAGCCTTGTAGACCTTTCTCTGTCTATGTCGTTAAAATATGTCACCGTGAAGTTCCTTGATAAGCACATTTTACATTTTACCTGACTCAAACAGGAAGTGGGTGCGGGACATGTCTAACCACTTGTCCCATTTTTAAAAATAGCCAATAGGCTTTAGTTTACAGCCTCACAAACACACACATATATAAATTTATATATATATATATACCCGTTTCCACCGTGCTGCTAATGTCAGAGCTGCTTACCGAGGAAACTTGAGAAGTGATCTCAATACTGGCCAGCTTTTCCAAAGACTTGAGAACAGAACGAAATAAATAGTTCACCCAAAAATGGAAATTCTCTCATCATTTACTCACTTTCATGGCATCCCTGATGTGTATGACTTTCTTGTTATTAACATTTTTATTGATTCCATCTACAAAACCCAATAAACACAACATAAAATACGGAATCAATTATATAAATTAAACCCCTCCTCCCAAACACCCCCCCCCCCCCCCCCGCCCGACACAAACACGCATTACAGTGGTCTCTTACAATTATAACAATAATATTTGAAACAAGCTAAAAAATATATACTTTCAAAAGACAAGAGTGCACATACACATCAAACTAAAAATAAAAAATAAAAAATCCTTCTCCACTGCCCCTCCCCGAGAACCCTCCAAAAAATCCAAATATCCACCCCACTTCCTATTAAACAAATCCCACTTTCCCAACCTTCTGTATATCACCTCCTCAAATGCCGCAAACTCACTCATCTCCCCGCACCACTCCCGAAACGAGAGTGCCCCAGCCGTCTTCCACCCCCTGAGAATTATTCGCCTGGCCACCATAACTCTGGCCAGGACCCAACCTCTCAAATGGCTATCCCCAAAATGAATGACCTCCCCATCACCCAAAATGCAGAGTCTGGGGCAAAATGAAAACTGTGTGTCCAACACATCACACATAAATCCCTGAATCTTCAACCAAAATTCCTGTATTTTAACACATCCCCAAAAAACATGGGTTGTGTCCCCGTCTTCTGATTGGCATCTCCAGCAGGTGGGTGTGTCTTTAAGACCAAGTCTATACAATCTAGAGGGGGTCCAATATAATTGATTCAAAAATCTTAAATTGCATCAGACGGACTCTTGAAACTCTAGATGTAGACGATGTTTTTTAGAATCTTAGCCCACACTCCCTCCTCCAATACCAAATTTAAATCTCTCTCGCATAATCTCTTGAGAGAAGTTGAAGCTCCATCCCCCAGACTCTGAATTAACAGGGAGTAATACACTGATGCCTCATGACCTTTTCCAAAAGCAGTAATCACCACTTCTAGAATATCTGCCCTTTAAGGGGGGTTGTATGCTACACCCAAAAATAGTACAGAGCAGGTGGCGCAGCTGTAAGTACCTGAAGAACTGAGATCTAGGAATCCTGAAATGTTGGACCAAATTTTCAAACGATGTCAACCCACCACTCTCATACAGGTCGCCAAGTGTATTAACACCCCTCACAATCCATTCCGACCAACAGAAAGGGGACTCACCAATACGCAACTTTGGGTTTAGCCATATGCTTGAGGCAACATTTAAATAAATGTCTCAATTAAACACTCTGGACACTTTTGTCCATAGCGTGTGCAGATGCGAGATGACGGTGCGACTTAACTACTCCAATTAGTTTAATAGAAAGGCTTTGTAATAATAAAATAGGGGCAATAACATCCTGTTCAATTCCAAACCAGGGAGGGGCTCTCTCTGGTAGAAGTGACCAATGAGCCAAATGTCTGAGACCAAATGCATAATAATAAAACAAATCTTGGGTAGGCCTAGCCCACCTTTGTCAACTGGCCTATGTAACTTATTGAAATGTAATCTGGGACGTTTACCATTCCAAATGAAGGGCTTCGCTATGCTATCAAATTGCTTGAAATAAGAAAGGGGGACATCTACAGGGAGAGATTGTAGTAGGTAGTTGAATTTTGGAATACAATTCATTTTAATAACATTAACCTTCCCAATCATCGATAAATGTAATGAAGCCCATCTACTACTTGAAATCCTTTTTATTAAAGGGTCAAAATTAACTGGGTGGTATGAGATAATGAGGTCGCAATTTATCGCCTCATCTTTGTCCATGACAGCCACTGTAAGGTCATTGGTTGGTAGGATTGTTTTGATTGGACGTGGTTTGTTGGGCTCCACCAACAGACTGACATTATCCCACGATTCAGCCAGTAACAGTGGAACAAGTTGCTCTAGAACCTCAAGCACTCCCTTTAAATCCATGTGGCCAGTAGGACTGGTGTGTGTGTGTATGTGTGTGTGTGTGTGTGTGTGTGTGTATATATGTGAAAAATGTTGCATGGTGAGGATGTCTTCAAAAATAATGACATATATAGTTTTCATTTATCAATTAATGTCATACAAAGTCCAGTAAACTTAAAAAAGCTAAATCAATATTTGGTGTGGCCACCTTTGCCTTTAAAACAGCCCCAATTCTCCTAGGTACACCTGGACACAGTTTTTCTTGGTTGTTGGCAGATAGGATGTTTCAAGCTTCTTGGAGAATTCAGCACAGTTCTTCTATCTATTTAGGCTGTCTCAGCTGCTTCTGTCTCTTCATGTAATCCCAGACTGACACAATGATGTTCAGTGGGGGGCTTTGTGGGGGCCATTACATCTGTTGTAGGGCTCCCTGTTCTTCTATTCTAATCTTTTCTATTTGCAAAAGTAATGTTTTGGAGTCCAAAATGTATTTTTCCTATTGACACACTAAAGCTGAAGATATAAATAACCATCTTAAGACAAATGCTTTTGTGAAACATCTTATGTGCCTAAAACTTTTGACACGGTATGTGTACGTGTGTGTGTGTGTGTGTGTATATATATATATATATATATATATATATATATATATATATATATACACACATATATACATCATACATATATACATATATATATATATATATATACATATATATATATACATATATATATATACATATATATATATATATATATATATATATATATATATATATATATATATATACACACACACACACACACACACACACTCTCTCTACCGGTCAAAAGTTTTGAAACACTTGACTGAAATGTTTCTCATGATCTTAAAAATCTTTTGATCTGAAGGCGTATGCTTAAATGTTTGAAATTAGTTTTGTAGACAAAAATATAATTGTGCCACCATATTCATTTATTTCATTACAAAACTAAAATTTATTAAAAAAAAAAAAAAAGTTTTTGAAATTGATGACTTGAACCAAATAATAAAGAAAAGCAGCCAATAAGTGTCCAACATAGATGGGAACTCCTTCAGTACTGTTTAAAAAGCATCCCAGGGTGATACCTCAAGAAGTAGGCAAAGGGTGAGTACTTTGAAGATGTTAAAATATAACATAGTTTTGATTTATTTTGGATTTTGTTTAGTCACAACATAATTCCCATAGTTCCATTTATGTTATTCCATAGTTTGGATGACTTTACTATTATTCTAAAATGTGGGGGAAATATATATATAATAAAGAATGATTGTTTCAAAACGTATGACTAGTAGTGTGTGTGTGTGTATATATATATATATATATATATATATATATATATATATATATATATATATATATAAACATCATGTATAATATGATGATACTATAAATAATAACATCAGAAATGTACTACTCCTTCAATATTACTAATTGCCACATTTAAGAATAATAGTAAAGTCATCAAAAATATGAAATAACACAATGGGAATTATGTCAGGGCTAAAAATAACTAAACAAAAACATTTGAGCTTTTAAACGTAGTTACCACCATTGCCTAGGTTACAGGACTTTAGGCATTCTCTCTCAACTAACTGCATGAAGTTGATCCTGTGATGCTTTTTAAAAAAGTATTTGAGGTGTTTAATGTAGGACTGAATCTATAGACAATTTTATTACCAGGTGTGTCCAAAGTTTTGACTGGTTGCTAGCTATATATAAATACAATTCATGTGAGATAATAAGATCATAACACTTTGCAATATAATAACATGTGCTTGGCATTTGTTCCTTCAATGCTTCTTTCTCAGAATGCTTTATATATTATAGGGCGATTTCTCTTAGTTTGACACTGCCACCATCAGCTAAAAACTCCCAACAGCGTCTAGCAGGACAACGAAAGAGATTAATTGCGCTGTAATATCTGAAACACAGAAGTGATCAACATGACGAGATTACTCCAAGCTAATGAAGCAACTCTTATTACATGAATAAAACTTGCTGTACTTTTCACTTCCGCGATCGAATGAAGATGGCAGCTTTCAGTTTGCAGAGCATGACAGAACGTAATTTTGCGTGGCACATAATATCCAGTTCTTATCGTGGAATTCTGTTTTTGTAGTTTTTATTTTTATTTTTATTATTATTATTTTTTATTTTATTTTTTTATGAATGCCATAAACATGTTATATGCAATAATATCAAAAAGAGAAATAAGAATTAATAAAATCCAGAGATACTATCCATTATAAAAGGCTACCGCAGATTGTTACTGTAAAACATGTATTTACCACACCACACAATCAAAGAGCCGAGACGGGCCACTTCTATTAAAATTAATGGGAGAAATTGGAACACCTCCCGAGAGCATTCCAAAGATGGGCGCCAGTGGACTGACTTGCTAGAAAGACTTTCGCTGAGTTCAGAATTGCATTCCACTCTTACTATTTCTGCCATAGACAGATATGGCAGAAGTAGTACCAGTAGTATGTGTAGTATGCAATTCTGAAATGGGCTTTTGACAATTAAAAAAAAAAAAGTTGTTTTAATTAGCCTAAACACTGTTTTCATTGTTTCTGTTCAATTAAATTGAATATTATGCTCACATGCTGCAA
Organism: Myxocyprinus asiaticus; assembly: GCF_019703515.2. Lineage (NCBI taxonomy): Eukaryota > Metazoa > Chordata > Actinopteri > Cypriniformes > Catostomidae > Myxocyprinus > Myxocyprinus asiaticus. The sequence continues at coordinate 13,349,117 of NC_059375.1, forward strand.
AAATCATATTAGTCAGCATGATGCAGTTAAAGCCAAAGTGCAACATTTACAAAATCTGCTATAAAATCATATTAAAGATAAGAAAATCTAATCTAATTTTCTTCTCTCTTCAGTTGTTTTTTAGTACTAATCTATATGTTTTGTGCATTTTTAATTCTTTATTGTTTTAAGTGTATTTTTTAATTTGTACTTACCTACCTACATACTTACTTAAAAGGCAATGAATCCAAAGATTATGCTCATCAGTCTTTATGCTTTGCCATTTAGTCTATAGGTGCTTTTCTCTGAAACATAAGTAAAGTGCTACATAATTATTAAAAATTCATATCCGGCATGGATGCACTGGGATTGTGATTTAGAAAGTTTTATGGAATAGCTGATTGGAGTCAAAGGTCATGATCCTTATCAAACCAATAATGCCACTGTTTGACCTTCTATGTGGAAGCCAAAGTATCATAAATAAGAGAGAGAGAGAGAGATTTACGAGGATAAAACAACCCGTCAGTGATAAAACTGAAATTATGGGCCAGAAGCCATAACCATTACATCATTTGGCATCCTGTATCCCTCTTATATGGCTCTCTATCCATCTCTCCTTCCAGCTGTATAACACTCTGATTACTCCTTATCCTATGTTCTGCTTAAGTTACTCTAAAGGAACTTTCTATATATGGAACTATTTTCTCTCCCCACCAACCACATAATATACCACCTGATGTTTGTTTGTTTGTTAATATGTTAGATTGATTAAAAAAATGGGACCGAGATGAAACCAATAAGTGTTACATAAGTTTTAATCAAGCACTTTTGGGCCACGAATCACGGCCTTGGCACTGGACAGGGTGATGAGAGTGATAAAAACAGCAGGACTACAGTTGTGCGGGACAGATGTGCTCTGTGATATTGAGTGCGAGAGAAACGGGATGTTAGTTCACTTTGAGTAATTGGTGGTCTAAGTCCTCAAATCCCAGCTGTCTACCAAATTCTACCAAAAAAAAATTGGGTGTTCTGTTTCTGTATCTAATATCTGTTTCAGGGTTGTAACCACATAAAACATTTGGGAAGGTGCCCTCCAAGCTTTAATGCGTGATCACAGCCTTCCGTTTCTTCTTGACATGAGGGTGAGTAAATGATGACACAATTTTCATTTTTGGATGAACTATTGCTTTAGGAGAAACACATTTTAAACTACCATTCTCCTTTCCAAGTCACTCATAATAACAACAGCAGAAAAGTTAGTGCTCAAACTCAAAATTGGGTATGAGCACATATCATGAGATCATGTCCATGTTATTAATTATTTGTCTGTGTATTTTCAGCACACTCTGTTCAACCACACAAATATTTGGATTACTTAAGACCTTTTGGGATTTTCTTCAGTCTTGAGCTGCAATTTCAAGCTATTTTTATCATAGCTGTTGAGATGCATGCATGAGGAATCACAGCAAGCTTGGTTCTTTTTCGTCTCTTAACCTCAATATCACACTTTGCGTCTCATGCTTAAAATTGGCTTTTGTATCATCCCTTGCTTTATCACTCAGAGAGCTCAGAGAGCCCCAGTGTACAGGCTGATCCAGGACATTTTGTGATATTTGTAGTGTTTGCTAATCACGCGGTGTCCTCTGTGCTGTTCTCTAAATATCATGAGCTCTATCATTCAGGGGTTTGTGCTTTTTATTTAAACTTCCCCTTAGGACTCAGTTGCAGTTGCTGATCTTTCCTTACAATGTTGAGTTTGATATTGAGTTTAAAATTGCAGTTGTTTGATATATGTTGGTAAGAAGACATCAGTTAACAGTAGCTCTCGATGTATCAGTTCCAAAATCTGCCAACAGTTTTGTTATTGGATAATAATGTTTGTGAATATTTTTGTGTTGAATTTTTATAAATTAAGAGTTAAAGGAATATTCCGGGTTCAATACAAGTTAAGCTCAATCGACAAAAAAAATCAAAAAATTAATTTAAACTTTTTTTCTTTAAAAAAAGCTAAAATCTGGGTTTCAGTGAAACACTTACAATAGAAGTAAATGAAGGGCCTGGGCAGCTCAGCGAGTAAAGACGCTGACTACCACCCCTGGAGTCACGAGTTCGAATCCAGGGTGTGCTGAGTGACTCCAGCCAGGTCTCCTAAGCAACCAAATTGGCCCGGTTACTAGGGAGGGTAGAGTCACATGGGGTAACCTCCTCGTGGTCGCTATAATGTGGTTTTCGCTCTCGGTGGGGCGCGTGGTGAGTTGTGCGTGGATGCTGCGGAACGTCTCCGCGGTAACGCGCTCATCAAGCTACGTGATAAGATGCGCGGATTGACGGTCTCAGATGTGGAGGCAACTGAGATTCGTCCTCCGCCACCCGGATTGAGGCAAGTAACTACGCCACCATGAGGACTTAGAGTGCATTGGGAACTGGGCATTCAAAACTGGGGAGAAAAGAGGAGAAAGAAAAAAAAAACAATAGAAGTGAATGGGGCCAGTTTCTAAACATTAAAATACTCACTGTTTCAAAAGTATAGCCACAAGACCTAAACAATATGAGTGTTAACATGGTTTTAGTGTGATAAAATCACTTGCTAACCTTTTCTGTGTAAAGTTATAGCCAATTTTGCAACTTCGTTGCCATAACGATGTAATGTCAACAAGAAGGGATGAGTCAAAATTATTTGTTGTGGCAATCAATATTATGCCACAAATGCTGTCTATTTAGCTTAACTTGAATTGAACCTGGAATATTACTTTAATTTAATTTCACCAATTTATTGTGTTTCTCATTTGCAAATTCTTTGATTAAATTGAATTATGTTTTTATGTGTATATTGTCAGAACATCAGCTACGTTTCAGTGTGATTTTATGAATTTGTTCTTTATTTGTCATATCAAAACCGCAGCAATATTACATTTTAAATGTTTTTCATAACACATTTCAAATTGCAAACATAAAATATGATTTTGACCAAATCGTGCAGCTATTTGCTATGAATATGTATGTAGTATTGTATATAAATATTATGTGCATATATATTTATGTTTATATTGCCATTATATCGACTGTTGACCAACCTGCTCTCTTGATATTGGCTTCGGCCATTGAAAACCCCATAATAGTGGACCACTAGTGAGAATAAAGTCTCCTGAAAGGAGTACCTAAAAAGAAAATGAAAATTTTATTAAAAAATAAATAAATAATTTAATATCTAATTACTGTAATTATCAATTAATCAGGTTATATCTAATTAATTATTAATAAATTATTTAATCTCATATAAATGTATATTATATGTGCATGGTCAAGTGCTCATGGAAATGATGTGTCTTTAGTCATTTTTTGAAGACAGAGAGTGAGTCTGCTTCACGGATGGAGGTCATTCCACCAACGAGTTACAGTGATGCCAAAAGTCCGGGAAAGTGATTTGGTGCCTCTTTGTGTTGGTATGACAAGGCGCCGATATATATACAGCTCTGGAAAAAATTAAAAGACCACTGCAAAATTATCAATTTCTCTGGATTTAGGTGTGGTTTGATGTACAATGAACATTTTTGTTTTATTCTATAAAGTACTGACAAAATGTTTCCTAAATTCCAAATAAAAATATTGTCATTTAGAGCATTTATTTGCAAAAAATGACATCTGGTCAAAATAACAAAAAAGATGAAGTGTTTTCAGACCTCGAATAGTGCAAAGAAAATAAGTTCATATTCATTTTGAAACAACACAATACTAATGTCTTAACTTAGGAGGAGTTCAGAAATCAGTATCTGGTGGAATTTTCAATCACAGCTTTCATGCATCTTGGCATACTCTCTCCACCAGTCTTTCACATTGCTGTTGGGTGACTTTATGCCACTCCCGGCTCAAATGTTCAAGCAGCTCGGCTTTGTTTGATGGCTTGTGGCCATCCATCTTCACCTTGATCATATTCCAGAGGTTTTCAATGGGGTTCAGGTCTGGAGATTGGGCTGGCCATGACAGGGTCTTGATCCAGTGGTCCTCCATCCACACATTGATTGACGTGGCTGTGTGGCATGGAGCATTGTCCTACTGTAAAAAGCAATCCTCAGAGTTGGGGAACATTGTCAGAGCAGAAGGAAGCAAGTTTTCTTCCAGGATAACCTTGTACGTGGCTTGATTCATGTGTCCTTCATTAAGACTAATCTGCCCAATTCTGAAGCACCCCCAGATCATCACCGATCCTCCACCAAATTTCACAGTTGATGTGAACATTAACTGAAGCTCCTGACCCGTATCTGCATGATTTTATTCATTGCACTGCTGCCACATGTTTGGCTGATTAGATAATTGCATGAATAAGTAGGTGTACAGGTGTACCTAATAAAGTGGTCAGTGAGTATACATACTGTATACATAATGTACTGACATTGTATGACTGACATAAGATTATTAACTATGCAATGTTATACTGACATTGGCCACAATAATTTTTTTTATTATTAATTACATCAGTCTGATTATATTAATATTTTTTGTTGATGCTTTGATTACTTTTTCCATTCATTTTTTTTATTTTTATGCCAATCTATTTTTTTAATTGATTGTATCCAATTCAAGACATCTCTCCCAGCATTACTGATGTAGCTCAATGAAGAATGGTCAAACATGTGTCTTTAATTTTTTCCCTGCACAGTCCGTGCAGCGTATCCACTTCATTTTCAAATCCCTCTTAAAACCTTTCAAAAAAAGTTTCTATCAAAACTGAATTCTTGTCTTCACCATCTGCTAGATAGATTATACAAAGATTAAACAGATTTTGTTTTCTGAGAAATGGTAGATTAATGGAGACATTTAGTTACTGGAAGCCTACAGGTTCTGGCTTCATTCATAAAAAAAAAAAATGACGTTGCCAAGAGTGACAGTGGATTGCGCTGATAGACAGAGTGCATTTGAGAGGTCAGTTAATCCTCACATATCTCTCAGTCATAAAGATTAGGAAACCTGATCCCAGATAAGAATGACCACAGAAGTGTCGAGGCATTCTGTTGTTGAATTTTTGCAAAGTGAATTGAGCTCACATTCACATGCACACTCCATATAATTATTCCCAAATGTTGTATTTTATTCATGAGAAAATATATTAAAAACAAACAAAATTAAAGGACAGACACATTATGATCTTGGACCTCAATGGAATTTTTTAATAAGAAATTCAAATTTCAAAGAAATATTGCACAACATCCAGTCCTCTCAGTATTGCATTAAAAGCCTGAGATTTTTGCATAGTTTGTGAAAAAAAAAAATATATATATATATATATATTTCTGTACATTTTTTATTATATTTCACAAGTTCACATGTTTATATAATACTTAAATGAGATGAAGGTAAACTTATATAACTTGCTGTTAAGAATGGAAGACTCGACTCGAGCTGCAAATTACCCCCTGGACTATTTCATTATATATATACAGTACTGTGCAAAAGTTTTAGGCACTTAAGATGCAAAAACACAAAAACATTTGTCTTAAGATGGTTATATCTTCAGCTTTAGTGTGTCAATAGGAAAAATACATTTTAGACTCCAAAACATTACTTTTGTAAATAGAAAAGATTAGAATTGAAGAACAGGGAGCCCTGCAATAGATGTAATGGCCCCCATAAAGCCCCCCACTGAACATCATTGTGTCAGTCTGGGATTACATGAAGAGACAGAAGCAGTTGAGACAGCCTAAATAGTTAGAAGAACTGTGGTGAATTCTCCAAGAAACTTGGAACATCCTATCTGCCAACAACCAAGAAAAACTGTGTCCAGGTGTACCTAGGAGGATTGGGGCTGTTTTAAAGGCAAAGGTGGTCACACCAAATATTGATTTAGCTTTTTTATGTTTACTGGACTTTGTGTGACATTAATTGATAAATGAAAACTATTTATGGCATTATTTTTGAAGAAATCCTCACTATGCAACATTTTTCACAAGTGCCTAAACCTTTTGCACAGTACTGTATACAGTATAATAGAAATTAATAGAAATAAAGGTGTAGTTGGGGTGGCGGAAGGATGCCGGAAGAATTGTCACAGGAGTGATGTAAGCAGCTATTTATATACCTTGCAATGTGTGATTGACAGGATTAGACAAATATGATCCTCCGAAAACTTGTTTTGAGGCCCATTTATGTGTTTGTTTATAGTGCATTTGCTTTCTTATGTGCAAGCATGGGGTTATGCATCTGCAATAACATAACCATGTAAGATTTTCTCAGCAACTCGACAACATCTTCACGAATTCTGCAAAAACAAGCATAAAAGCACATCACACTTTCATTCACTGCCATCATCTTATACGTGTGGGAAGTGTGTGGAGGCTATATTCTATAGGAATGTTATGCATTTAAAATTGTGTTATTTCTTACCTTCAAAGTCTACTGTACCATCACCATTGTTGTCTGCCTCTTTGACCACGGCATCAATCTCTCTATGGTTCATATGCTCTCCCAGTAGTTTATTCATAGCACATCTCAACTCCTCTGTAGTGATCGATCCATCCCCATCCATATCAAACTGTAGATAAGGATGAATGAAAGGAAAAGAGGAAAAAGAATGTATTTAGAGAATTTGTGTGAAGAGACAGAAACTGAAGAGCTATCTGATTCTGATTACTTCATTTAGCAGGTTCTTTTCATCCAGAGCAAATAGTCTACAGTTCGTTTATTACAAGTCAGGTAAGGTATAATGTACAGTCAACAGAATTGAAATATACACTGCGTGCCCAATTATTAGGCAAATTGTATTCCTCAGGATTAATTTTATTGTTGAACAAACACAATGCTCTCAGTCAATCCAAAATGATATTAAACCTCAAACCTGAATGTTTAACAAAGAAAAAGTGAGTTTTGTCTTTCTCAGGGGAATATATAAGTGTGCACAATTATTAGGCAACTAAATTACAAAAATAATTTCTCCCAACTCAATTGTTTATTCTCAATTTTTTTGAGTAAGTGCAACAAATAAGTAACACAAAATGACATTTAAATAACATTTTTGGCCTTTCAAAAATATTCAGTGACCAATATAGCCACCCTTCTTTTCAATAACTACCATGAGCCATCCATCCATGGAGTCTGTCAGTTTCCCTCACTGTAAATCTCACGTTTGAGAAGGGCCCACAAGTCCTCAGTAGGATTTAAATCAGGTGAGGAAGGGGGCCAAGTCATTATTTGGGCATCTATGAGGCCATTGCTGGCTAGCCAAGCAGTGGAGTACTTGGATGCATATGATGGAGCATTGTCCTGCATAAAGATCATGGCCTTCTTGAATGCTGAGGACTTTTTCCTCTACCACTGCTTGAAGAAAGTACTTTCCAGAAACTGGCAGGTTTGGGAGTTGAGTTTCAGTCCATCTTCAACTCGAAAAAGTCCAACTACTTCATCCTTAATGATAGCAGCCCATACCAGTACCCTCCTCCACCTTGCTGGTGCCTGACTCGAAGTGGTGCCCTGTGTCCATTAGTGATCCAGCCACGGGCCCATCCATCTGGTCCATCAAGAGTCACTCTCATTTCATCTGTCCATAAAACCTTTGAAAAATCTGTCTTCAGGTATTTCTTTGCCCAATCTTGATGCTTCAACTTGTGAATCTTATTCAGTGGTGGTCGTATTTCAGCCTTCATGATCTTGGCTATGTCTCTGAGTACTTGGCACCTTGTACTTCTGGACACTCCAGGTAGATTACAGTTCTGGAATATGGTGGCACTGGAGGATAATGGGTTCCTGGTAGCTTCACGTTTAATTCTTCTCAAGTCTTTTGCAGTTAATTTGCGCCTTTTCTTCTCCATGCATTTTTTGCGCCCCAGTTGACTATTCGCAACAATACATTTGATTGTCCAGTGGTCACGCCTCAATAGTTTAGCTATTTCAAGAGTGTTGCATCCAATGAAAGGCATTTTACAATTTTTTACTTTTCAGTGTTAGTTAAATCTCTTTTTGTCCCATTTTACCTGAGGTAATGAAGCTGCCTAATAATTATGCACACCTTGATATAAAATGTTAATCACTTTCGCCACACCCTCCCTCATTACATAAATACATATCACCTGAAAATGATTGAATCCAATAAGTATTCAAGTTTATATGGTTTGGAGTTGGAAAATGTGCATGGAAATAATGATAAGATCAGAATACTCACTTGCCTAATAACAGGGCACGCAGTGTAATCTTAGACAGGGAAATCAGGACCCCAATGAGAAGTGGAGCTTCTTGAATATGTGGGTCTTGAATAATCCTGAAGGGGTTTTGTGATAATGACTAGATGATATTATCCCACCTATTACATGCTTACCAAATAAGTAAATAAATGGACATGGAGTATGTTGAAATTTTGTAAGAAGAAAGACTGTGTGAAGTGTTGTTAGAGACTTCAAACTAGCACAACCTAGGAGTTTGGCTGACAGGGACAAAGGTCACATCTGGTCAATGTTCAGTTTGGTGGTCATTATACAAAAAATATCTGACCACAGAATGGTGCAATTGACCAATCAGAATCAAGTATTCCAATAAGTAACAGGTAATGTTGTGATACCGGGTCAAATTCTTCACCATGAGGCTACAATCACACCACAGAAATGGATGGGGTGAAGCCAGTTGAAAGTTTTGGCACTGTATTTGGATGAATCCATATATAACCCTCTGTAGGAATGTGCCAAGTCACCTTACTTATCATCATTGTGCATAAACAGACACATATTTCCATTTAGTTTGTCTTCTCACCTCTTTGAAAGCATCTCGCAGTTCCTTCACACCAATCATTCCTGCTGTTTCTGCCAAAAGCTTTGGGGCCATCAACTCCACAAAGTCTTCAAAGTCTACCCTTCCTCCCACTGAGAGAAAATAAGAGAGAATAAGAGACTTTGTAAAAATTATCTTTGGATAGTTCACCCTAAAATTAAAATTCTCTCATCATTTACTCACCCTCATGCCATCCCATATGTGTGTGACTTTCTTCTGCTGAACACAAACGAAGATTTTTAGAAGAATATTTCAGCTCTGTAGGTCCATACAATGCAAGTGAATGGTGGCCAGAACTTTGAAGGTCCAAAAAGCAAATAAAGGCAGCATAAAAGTAATCCATACAAATCCAGTGGTTAAATCCATGTTTTCAGAAGTGATATGATAAGTGTGGGTGAGAAAAAGATCAATATTTAAGTTTTTTTACTATAAATTCCCCTTCCTGCCCAGTAGGTGGCGATATGCCCAAAAGAATGTGAATCGCCAAATACAAAAGAAGAAGAATGTAAAAGTGAAAGTGGAGATTTATAGTAAAAAAGGACTTAAATATTGATCTGTTTCTCACCCAGACCTATCATATCACTTCTGAAGATATGGATTAAACCACTGGATTACTTACAATATATGTTGCCTTTATATGCTTTTTGGACCACTTCACTTGCATTGTATGGACCTACAGATGTGAGATTATTCTAAAAATCTTTGTTTGTGTTCTGTGAAGAAAGAAAGTCATACACATCTGGGATGGCATGAGGGTAAGTAAATGATAAGAGAATTTTCATTTTTGGGTGAACTATCCCTTTAATGGATAGTGTGCCTGTATTAACCCATATGAACCTGATTTTAGTAGGCATCTGAGCCACTCACAATTCATGTTGATGTTCTGGCCCAACTCGATCAGTTCCATCTCGGTTGGCATATAACCCATCGTTCTCATGAGGTTTCCCAGATCCTTACAGCTAATCAGTCCATCTTTATCCTTATCAAACTCATTAAATGCCTCTCTCAGCTCTGAGGAAAAGAGAAAGAATTAACAAACACTTCACAACAACAATCAAGAGTACATATAAAAAGCACATTGTTGCATACAGTAACAAACACAGTGGCATGAAATGTTAATGCAAGATTGGAAAAATTATTTTGTTTAAGAAAGTTCAAGACTACGGAGTATAATTAGAGTCTCTGTAATGTTTAACAATATTTATCTTTTTAACACTTTACAATAAGGTTCTATTCATGAACATTAGTTAATGCACTATGAACTAACATGAATTAACATTGAACAATATATTTTTTACAGTGTTTATTAATCTTTGCTAATTCAAGTTAATAACAATACAATTGTTCATTGTTAGTTCATGTTAATTCATATGGTACATTAACTATTGTTAACATATAAAACTTTTGATTTTAAAAATGTGTTACTATATGTTGAAATTAAAATGAACTAAGATTAATACATGCTGTAAAAGTGTTGTTCATTGTTAGTTCATGGTTAACAAATGGAACCTTATTAAGCTTGCCTTAAGAAATGTTATCTTGACTCATTTTACATCCTTTTTTTTTTGTAACACTTTACAATAAGGTTGTATTTGTTAGCATAGGTTTACTAGTTAACACACACTAACAATGAACAGCACTTTTAATCTTGATTAATATTAATTTCAGCATATCCTAATACATTTTTTAAATTAAAAGTTGTATTAGTTAACATTAGTTAATGCATTATGAACTTAAAAAAAATAACTATGAACAACTGTATTTTCAAACATCAACATTAACCAAGATTATTTAATAATGTAAATATATATTGTTCATTGTTAGTTTATGACAAGGCATTAACTAATGTAAACAAATCGAACCTTATTGTAAAGTATCACCCTTTATTTTTAGTAAAGCTTTGACAGCAACAGAAGTAATATTCAGATATCACATGTGAATGTGGAGCCAAAAAGTAACTGAAAATTCTGTCGTTGTTTATATGTTTATTCCAAACTAATAACTTCTTTCTTCTGTGCACGGAAACTTGAGACAAGTTCACTAAATTTAAATTTTTTATGGAGACTCGTTGCCCTAAAAAAGTGCATTTTTCTGTGGTAAAAAAGTTGGGTTGACTCAACTTAACTTAGTTTTGTTGTCTTTGCCTTGACTCTTTGAAGTTACATTGATGTAAAATTACTTTTTAACTAAAGAAGTCTTGTTGAGACAACGGGTTAAACAACTGAAAAATTATTTGGTTTAAGTAATGTAGACTTGAACTGTTTTGTTCAAATAACATATATAATTAATTAAACATGTTTTTGTTAGGCACTATGTTAGTCTCAGTGACCATTCTCTTTCTTTGGATCTGTTTTTTTTTTTTTTTTTTTTTTAATTTATTTTTTATGAAAGTGTCTTTCTAACATGTTCTTTTGTGTTCCAAGGAAGACAGATAGTCATGAGAGTAAATGATGACAGATTAGTTTTTTTTGTTTTGTTTTTTTTAGTGATCTATCCCTTTAACACAACAGACAGTTTGTATTTACCTTCAATTTCATCATCTGCCAATTCTCTTTCCTGCAAAAGCAAAATGACACAAAGGTTAAGCTCCTCAAACAGGAGGCCTCAATCTCTATTTAGATTTTTGGAATGAATTTAAATCATATTTCATGTCTGGGCCTTATTTTGATAATGACTTTTAAAAGCAGTCACGCTCTACGCTGTAATATATCCGTTCCTCATTCCTCCCATTTTCAGATGAATAACAGGGTTTATGGGCTGAATGTGACTAAGGGTTTACTGTGATAACAGCTTATACCTCACCTGACTTAGTGAGGCTGAATGCGATTATGTCTGCTGAATCAGGCCAAACATAGATATACTAATACAAAAGAAATCCAGTCAATTTTCTGATTGCACTGCATTTCCTTTTTTCCTCATATTTGGCCTTTTTTTTTTCTTTCTTAAAAAACAATATGCTACGGATATGACATTTTCAATCATAATACCATTCATGAGTCATGACATATCCTTCAATATTCATAAAACAATAATTTCACAAAGGCACAAATGAGATCATGTTACTGTCTCGGTTTTTCTCCAAGACAGCAATGAGATTATATGGCGATCAGATGGAGACTTTTGCTTTTAATCTCCTCCAGACTTCTCAACAATGTCACAAACTCAGATTTGTCAAGATACCAAAGTCTGCGATCAAAAGTCAGAATTTCAATGCAAACTCAAACATTTCTCATCAATATTCTATACAAATATACCATACAAATTAATATAATAGCTCTATACTCTATGTCAACAATCGCCTAATTTGTGAATATTCTTAAATTAAATATATCTGACAGCTTGATAAAGAAAGAGCTGTCTCTGAGCAATATTTTCCATGGTGTTCCTCAAGAGGTGATACACAAATAGTAAATGCTATTAAGTATCTTTATCTTTTTGGTCCATACATAGGTTGTTATATTAAAAGTTTTATTTTTATACTTACAATTTTCGCTCCTCGAATGAAGACGCAGGCAGTCATATCTGTAAGTATTAGGATGCTGCTGACCAGAGTGCTGTCTGTGATCGGTGTCTGTCCTAAGCTGTTCACTGTGCCACAGAAAGAACAGATTTACTTCACCCTGCAACTTTCATGCATTTCAGTGTGCAATATGGTGAGTGTGTTTATATAGTTTGTCACATTGGAACTGACATACATTTAAGTTACAGTAATATATCAAACAGCAAGTTAAATTATTTGTAAAATGTGTCAAATATGTGTACCCTTTTCTGCACTCAGTCTGGTGTGAAATTCTACAAATGCGTTGATGATCCTTCTTTTCTTGATCTTTCTTTCTTCTTATCTTGTCGCAGGGTTTGCTGACTGCGCTGGTCCAAAGCTAGTGAGTTGACCTTCCTCTTCAGTCAGTCTTTGCCCTCTGATTGACTGACTGTGCTCGTGAAAGCTTTTTTTATGGTGCGTGAAAGAAAAGGGGGAGGGGTCACACTGACATCAATTTGAAAGCTGCACAACCAAATATCTTCATTAATCAGACTCAAAAATGAAATAAAAGGAAAGAACTGCTGTTCTACTTTTAGGTTTCATTATAAATTAAAAAAAAATATATATATATAATAAAAAAACTGACAGTGTGGTTGTTCTCTGTTTAAAAATGTGGTGACATCAATTCAGGCATTATGAAATGCCATTTCAGCTTTGTATTTTAATTTACTTATAAACCACCATAATAATACAGGTGGTAAAAAAGACAAAACCCCATCAGGGTAACACACATGACATGACACTCAAATAAATGGTTAAAGGAATATTTCACCCAAAATGAAAATTCTCTCATCATTTACTCGCTCTCATGCCATTGCAGATGTGTATGACTTTCTGTTTTCTACATAACACAAATGAAGATTTTTAGAAGAATATTTCAGCTCTGTATGCCCATAAAAAGCAAGTGAATGGTGGCCAGAACTTTGAAGCTCCAAAAAGCACATAAAGGCAGCTTAAAAGTAATCCAATGGTTTAATCCATGTCTTCAGAAGTGATCCAGTTGGGTGAGAACAGACTAAAATGTAACTCCTTTTACTCCTAAATCTTGACTTCAAGAGTCTCCTTGTTTCACTGTACTCCTTTTTCACTGTACATGTTGCCATTGCAGTCTCTGGGGCACGATCATGATTTCAAAGCTCTAGGAAGTGCAACTGAACTTGAAATCATGATCGTGCCCAAAGACTGCAACGGCAACATGTACAGTGAAAAAGGAGTTATATTTTGGTCTGTTCTCTCCCACTGGATCACTTCAGACACTGATTAAACCACTGGAGTCATATTGATTACATTTATGCTGACTTTATTTGCTTTTTGTAGCTTCAAAATTGTGGCCACTTTTCACTTTCATTTTGTGGAGCTACAGAGCTGAGATATTCTTCATAAAATCTTTGTGTTTTGCAGAGGAAAGAAAGTCACACATCTGGGATGGCATGAGGGTGAGTAAATGATGAGAGAATTTTTTTATTTTTGGGTGAAATATTCCTTTAACTAAACAACATAGAATGTAACATAAACATGACAATGCACATAAATAATTACAAAAATAAGAAAGAGAACTTAACTTTAAAAAATATAATCAAATGTGATATTGTAAATAATGTGTAAATTATGTAGTGAAAATATTTTCATAAATGTAACAATATTTGACTGTAAAAGAGCATGTATTGTCTTTTTAAATGTAATATTTTACTTGTAAGATGGTTATGTGGTTTCAAAATGTTACCTTGTAAAATGTAATATACAGTAGATGTTCCCTGTAAATTATAATTCAAATTTATAACTAACAAAAAATATTTTTTGACAGTATTTTATGGTAAATTACACATATTGTCTTGTTAAATCGAATATAATTTTTCACCATATAAGATGGGGTACCTTGCAGTAAATTATGTTGAAATGTAAACAAATGTAACAATATTTTACTGCAAATGTGTCTAATCTAACATTATATTTTTCACTGTATACTGTAGGGTAATTTACAGTTAACCACTAAACAAGTTTTAAATTTTTCTGTTAATATTACTAGCATTTATACAGTTTATTAATCCTAAACAAATAAAAATTTTATACATTACTCTAAGGAAATGATTTCCTGATTCCTGGAAAAAAGACTAATAGGGATTATAGAAGGCATCTCTGCTGTTTCTAAAGGTGATAATTCATGTCTTCATAGTATGGTAAATCCTAGTAAATCCTTTCCATATAGGAACTGTTTACATAACAGACATTTTCACATTTCTCAGTTATTCACATAAGAGAACTTCACAGTATGCACATAACATAGCTGACACATAGTTATCAAAATAATTCAATATACTGTACGTGAAACATTGTGCTGATCTTCTGCTATGCACCTATACAGATTAGAGATGTTAATATGCCAGAAATATCACAGAAATATTATTAACCGTCTTCATAGCACTCGTTTGACCTGACCTTTATTGTGTCTGTACATATTTGTGACCTTTTACTCTTTACCTTGTCACTGTTACAGAAATTGATGCTTTCATCCTCACAAATCTGTTTGCATAAGAGATTAAGTCTGAAGCTTTGGCATTAGGCAACTTAATACAGATTTTATTATGATTTATTTATTTTTATAGTTATTCATGGGTTTTTGATATAGGGAGTGGTGCCAGAAAGGGTTACATAAGGCATAGTGTAGAGGAGAAAATGAAGAGTGATAGGATCATATTCAGGTGACAGGGTTGAACAGGATAAAGTTTAAAGAGAAGGTGAAGAGATGACAATGTTGAAAATTGGTGAGGATGAAAGTAATCATTTCAGTAAACAGATAAACATATGAGAGGCAGATGGGCTAATCCGTTTTAAGGTACTGGTGTATGGCATCCAAAAATGCTTGAAATTTTTTTTTTTTTTTTTTACTTTTTAGAAGGCATTTTATAAATCATATTAAATGTTTGGAAATAGGTTGGAATAGTTAAACTGTGATTTACTGAATGTGAATAACATTAAAATGTGTTAACCACAACGGCCCACCACTGCATTTGTTCAACATTCAGAAAAATGCTCTCTCATTTACATCTCTTTTGTATTTTTAGAGGATGTTGCCATTTTTCTAAACAACAAAATTACAGGTCAACTACACAGTTACTTGGAAAATTGCTAACTATGATCCATAACAGTTAGCAGGGCTCATCATCAAACAAGAACAAAATGAACCGTGTATCCAATATGCTAATTTCAAAGAGCTCTTACATGCCAATCTGCCTGCTCTGGTAAGCAATCACATTTCCACATTTTATATATATTTGATGTGCAATATCTGATTAGTGGCCAGTTTCCACCCACATGCTTTGAGCTTTGGCTTTTCCTATTAAATAATCTCCTGATCAAGCACCAAATCACTTATGGGCTCAAATAAAGGCAACTGCACTGAGAACCAATGAGACTGCTTTTTCAAGTTTGAACCCAAATTACAAAAAAGGTAATTTATCTGTTGCTTTGCATTCGGACAAAAATGAACTGCTTGTATTTATAATACAATTTACACTGACCTCTTTGAAACGTGCGTTCATCCTTATAGCTAAAGTCACTGTGAGCTTCGTGGTTTTATGTAGGCTATGTCTTATGATTTTGAGGAGAATCTTACTTTTATTGTTTCTATATGTGTACCCTCTCCACCCACACCAGCCCACTTTCATCCATTATTGAAAAGAAAATGTTCCTCTTAAATAAAAGTACTTCACATTCCAGTTTTTGTCATTTCAGTTAATATCACATTATCAGTCACCATTAATAGAGAGAACTAATACTCTATGAAACACATTTTTGAGAGTAACGTGAGCACTTCTTGGAATATTGTTAGTATAAAAATAAAATTGTGTGGGGATTAATTTGCAGCTGTTGTCAAGGAGCATAACACTATGTATTGCATTGAAAACTTACTAAAGAGTTACTGCTTTATTATTATTCTCTTTTTTTCTTCTTTTTTTCTTGTCATTACTTGTTGTATTGATGCTTTGGCAATATTATATGTAAACACAATCGTGACAATAATGTACTTTGAAATTGAAAAAAAAAAATAATAATTTAACTTGAGAGACAGAGAATACCTTGTATTTATATTTCACCCTGTGCCTTGATGTACCTCTGATTAAAATTTTTATTTCATGCTAATCAATTTTCGTCAATGTTTTTGGGTTGTTCGTTTGATCCTTTAAACAAGACAGGACATTAAATGAGCAACCTCATTATTTTTATATGTGGATCAACAATGTGATGATTTTGTGGTCTGGATCTATTAAAGGGATAGTTCCCCCAAAAATGAAAATTCTCTCATCATTTACTCAGCCTCATGTCATCTCAGATGTGCATGACTTTCTTTCTTCTGCTGAACACAAACGAAGATTTTTAGAATATCTCAGCTCTGTAGGACCATACAATGTAAGTGAATGGTGACCAGAACTTTGAAGCTCCAAAAAGCACATAAAGGTGATTAAACCACTCCAGTGGTCTTCAGAAGTGATCCAGTTGGTTTTGGGTGAGAACAGACTAAAATGTAACTCCTTTTTCTCTATCTCCTTGGCGATCATGATTTCAAGCTTGATTACACTTACTAATGCAATATTCTTCTGCTTTTGGTTTGATTGGTGGTTGGCAAACCAGCTTGCAGGTGGACTACCGTCACCTACTGGACTGGAGTGTGGAACAGTAGATTAAACTAGTGCCATCTAGCGTTCGGTGCATGCGTCAAGTACTAGGAAGTGTAATCGAGCTTGAAATCATGATCGTGTCTAGAGGCTGCAATGACAAGATGTACAGTGAAAATGTATATATATATATATATATATATATATATATATATATATATATATATATATATAAATATATATATTGCTTCAGAAGACATTGATTAAACCAGTGTTTCTCAACTGGTGGGTTGCAGGTCTATTCGGACTGGGTCGTGGACAGCAGGGAAAGGACATGCCATGGTTCTCCTGTTTTCGGGGGTCGCCCAAGTGAAATTTAGGACTGCCGAGGAAAATTTTATGATAATCTCGCATTCAGCACTTTATCCATGCAAAAGGGTTCTCATCTGCAACACAATATTTTCACGGTACGATTAAAGCTTGTTTTCCGCAACAAGCTTTAATTGTTATAAACACTGTGCTATGCGCCAAAGTAACATAAAGTTGTTGTTTTTTAATTACACATCATCACCCTTACGAAAATGACGATTTAATAACAGTGCGATATTTTGTCTTTTTATTTTTTTTATTTGGTTCAGGTCAAATGGAAGAACCCTATGAAAACGTAATAATATCCGTGACTCAAAAGAAGTCATATTTGCCAATAAATAAATAAATAAATAAATACATAAAATAAAAATCTTTCCCTTGAAAAATGTTTTAAGTTGTGTCCACGCACATGCAGACTCTTACAGACGCAAAGAAAATATTAGAATACCTTGATGGTTCCCAACTGAACATTTTTAGACATTAAATCCATTTTTTGTAGAAATGTTCAATGTCATGTTTTACATAAATGTATGAAACCAGCATGGACGCAAATATTACGTTTCTACCACCTTGACACGTGTGTTTTAAAACTGGAATTTTAAAAGATTCATATTTGTATCACCTCAGACAACCTTGATTGTCAAAGGCACGTGTACATTATGTTTAAATTCAAAATAAGAAGATAAAAAAATGTCCTCAGCCATGGACAAAATATACTGAAGCAGTCCAGTCCACTGTAACGAAACGAAACGAAGAAAAAAAAAAAAAAAAAAAAAAAAAAAACTTTAATTTCCACTTCACCCGCTCTTCCGGTTTCCGGTCGGCTCCCGCCCCGCTCCGCCATCATGAAGTCCTGAACAAAAAGCGAATGAGACAGGAAAAGAAAAACAGGAATGGACCTGTCGGTGACAGAAAGAGACAAAACAAACGCGTGACACCCACGGCATGACAAAACATGACAAAAAAGCGACCGGTAGAAGCGGAATATCGCGCAGTTATTTAACGTGTTCATCCGCTGTGCTTGACAATCAGCTGATTGCGGTATTATATATTTAAAAACGGACAGATTCCTGTGCTGTGACCACGATCATTACACTAGAAATAGATGGGTCGCTATTCAGATCGGACGGTTTGTGTCAAGTGAGAAAGGAGAGGAAGAGGCCAGATCTTCCACAGCAGGCCGGAGAGAGAGAGCTGACTCGAGCTACAGTGGATCCCATAAACCACGGTACGACAGATTCGTATAAATCATTTAATAAAGCAGTGCTTGACGAAATGCACGGGCGAATGTCGCGTTGAAAAGTTTCAGCTGTGGTCATTGCATTGCATTGCATTGCATTGCATTGCAAGCGGTAGGGTGATTTATTATATTCATAGATTTGCACAATGTCTGTTACAGACACACACCAGCTCTCATGTCATGTAAGCTTTTGCTAGGACATTGAATCGATCATTCATGTGCAAGATCGCAGAGCTGTTGGGCAATGTGTTGTTTTTCTTCCTCGCGCTCCTTCAAATGACTGCGCAACCTCTATGTGATCACACCTCTGCATGCTTAACATTAATGTCACTTGCAACACAGCATGTGAACTTAGTTTGAGCACACAAAATTGACCGAACAAATCCCATTTTCAATGTGACAGTGATGCATTTAATTTCCTTCCTCTGCACCTGCTTTTACACACCAGCACATATCAGAAATGCCTGATATTAATATGTATATGACTAAGAGCATCATGGAAAAGGTGTGAACCTGAATTGTGAGCCAGGTGATGAGTTTCGTGCTGTTATGTGATGAGTAATTTTACATTTTGACTGCATAATCACCATTCTGTTTCGGTTGTTATTGTATAATTCACTCTATATCTAATACATTATAAACCCTGTTTTGAAATCTCATTAGCTTGGGATTGGTGCTGTTTTAGGACAAGGTGCATATTTGGGAACGTCACTTTTAATATGGACCACTGGAGTTTCTATAATGGTTGTTGGAATGAATTATTCATGATTTGTTGTGGGAATATAGGCTTGGCCCCTTTTTATTAGCATGTCAGTACACATAAAGCATAGGAGCTGTATCCTAGATTCTTGTTTGCTGTATAAAGGGTACAATTATATTTACATTTCTGCATTTGGCAAACATTTATGCACTCTTTTCCAAAGTGACTTGCAGTGCATTCCCTGGGAATCGAACCCATGTCCTTGAAATTACAGGAGCCTTACGTAAATAAAGGTGCTGTTGCTGATAAAGCGTGGGTAAAAGTAGTACTGTACCTGTTTAGCCTAGTTTCTCTTAAAGGGATAGTCAACCCAAAAATGACAATTATTTTTTTTAACATTACCTTCAGATATTAATACAAACAACTTCATTTCTTTGTGTGTGTCAAGGCGCTGGCCATGCCGTCGAGTGTGCGGGCTGGGAGTCTGAAGGACCCGGAGGTGGCAGAACTTTTTTACAAGGAGGATCCGGAGAAGCTCTTCACAGACCTGCGCGAGATTGGCCATGGCAGCTTTGGAGCCGTCTACTTTGTAAGTGGCCATTAGAACATTCAGAGCTGATTGCACAGCTCACTGAACAGAGATGAAGTGACTTACTGTGCCTCTCTTTCCCCTGTTCTCTCCCTCACGTGTTTTTGCCATTATTTGGTTTGCTGTAGGCCCATGACATCCGCACCAATGAGGTGGTGGCCATCAAGAAGATGTCTTACAGTGGCAAGCAGTCTAATGAGGTGAGCATGCACACACCAACTCACAGCGTTTCTTTCTTTGGATTAGCAAAGGAGTGCGACCTGTATAGAACCAGTCGAAGAAACCTCATGCAGTTGTTTACAGGGCTGTTTTACTAGATTTTTAAGTAAAAGTCACTAAGAAGGTATTAAAATCTGGCTAGAAAGCCATCTAGACAGATTTTTAAAAACCCCAAGGATTAAAGTCTTTTGTGGCATTTAGTAAATGTCTGTTAGTGTTCTCGTAGAAGTCGGCCAGATTATCTTTTAGCAGATGAACACATTTAAAATGCTCGGTCTTTTTCTTCCGGGTAAACGGTCCAAAAATATTGAGGCATGCATGGGGGTATCAAATTTTTTGTCTGATCAAAAACTCTCCCTTTGCATTTATACCACCTTCTTCTGACTGGTAATAGCAAGCAGCAAATCATGGTGCAAAGCAGGGATGTAAACTAAAAACCAAAATTGTCTATGTAAATAAAGGGACGAACTCTTTAGTATGTTCCGCCCTTCAGAGATAAGGCAATCCCAAAATGTATTGCGACAAGCTCGGTGTATAAATTAATCCAAGATGGGGAAAGAAGCAAATGTTGATTCAGTATATTTAAATTTCATTTTATACCAAAGAGAATATGGTAGTCTTAAAGAGACAGTACCGATTTAACACTTGATCTTTCAATGTAAATACTTGTAAATAGATATATAAATAAATATGAGTTATGCATGTAAACGATAACCATGTTACAAGAAATAGATATGCAATATAATGAATTAGGACTGGGTAAAAATATAGATTTTCCGATTGTGATCTTCGATTGAACGAAATCGATTCTTAAATCCCAAGATCGATCTTTCACTCTATGTGGCAACCCTCTATAATACAAGTAAATCACTCGCATATGCGACCAAATCTCTTGCTATGCGACTGAAAATGTCTCCGATTAGCCATTGGCTAGTAAATGTTCAGATTTCACTCTCCAGTGATTAGTATAGTGGAGATGATGTTATTAGCACAGAGGTCTTTTCACTGCGTGTTGAGAGTAAAAGTTTGGTTTAACTCGTTCTGTGTTTCCAAAGACAAGATCCACGGATCCATTTGTCATTGAATAATGTCTCTTTAAACCCTTTCTGTTTTTTACAGTCAGTCGTTGATTAAAACCACAAAAAAGAAACGTTTAATTTTAATCACACATGGATGCGCTAAAGAAACCATGCACATCTTCACTCGATACTCTTACTGATGCCGTTAGACTTAAAGAGACAGTACCGAATAAGCACGTGTTCTACATGTCAATGTAAATACTTGTAAATAGTAAAAATAATGCAAACATTAGTAAACAATAAAAATGTATAAGCAAAAAAATATATGCAATTTCAAGACATTAATTGATGGAATAGACTTCATTCAAAAAAATTTCAAAAGCTAAAATGTGACCCATTTTGATGAAAAACGTATGATGATAATAGTTTATTAAAATTAATATTTTCGAATTGTACCTAGAAGGGTTGCCTAAAGGGTTCCTTTATAATTAAGAGCATTAGCTGTGAGTGAATTTCTTTTATATGTAAGCAAAATGGGCACTGTAACAGAAATGTACCCATATGAATCGATATCGAATTGAGATCGGAATCGAATCGAGAGCTTGTGAATCGAATCGTGAAATCTGTATCAAACCCAGCCCTATAATATATGCAAGAAATGTATTGATGGAATTGAAAATTTTTCAAAAGCTAAAATGTGACCAATATGATGGAAAAGTTATGACAATATAATTTGTAAAATTAATATTTTCGAATTGTACCTATATGGGTTACCTAGAAGGTTAGAAGGTCCCCTGTATAATTAACAGCATTAGTTGAGAGTGAATTAAGCAAAATGAACATTTTAACCAAAATTTACCCATATGAATGGATATTGAATCAAGAGCTTGTGAATCAGAATCGAATCGGGAAATCTGTATCAATACCCAGACCCATATCCAGAGTCTTTTTAGCAAGTCAGTCCATGTTTGGGACAATCTCGCGCGGCTATTTTTCTATGTAAACAAGTGGCATACAAGTGCAGCTCCTATCTACTTGAATGGGAAAAGAGTGAAATCTCCAAAACAGTTGGTCAATATTACGATCAAAGAACATATTTCAAATCAGCAGTAAACTCTTGACAACACTGGAATCATAAACTGTGCTGCTTTACCTCAGATTACGCTAAAAGGTGTAATTTTCTCAGGCTTGTCTAGCTTATGTGCATGTGCGTTCTTGAGTTGATTGACAGGCGATGTTTGTATCTAAAAAGTGATTGGCTCTTTTACCTGTAAGGTGGAGCTTCTTTTCTGCATCCATTGACTGTTGGGCATTCCAGTTTCTCCAAATCATTTGACTAAAAGTGGCCTGACTCTGCTAAACAGTCTCTGGTATATCACGCGTATAGCTTAGCACTGTATTCAAATTATGCAAATCACACAGCCAAAATAAACTGTTGTGCCATTTAAACAGTGAAAGCTACTCCCTTTTATTGTGCAGCAGAACTCTTTAACACAAAGTGCCGCACCACACCTCATTTGCAAGCCCACCACAATACCAGACAACATTTGAAAGGAAAAAACTGCATGGCTATGTTTCACATACTTGCAGGAGGATTTGAACTGAAATGTCACGCAACATGATGCTAAATAAGCCCTTGATTGTTTCATTGTTCTCTTGTTCCTGCTGTAGAAATGGCAGGATATCATCAAAGAGGTGAAGTTCCTTCAAAAGCTGCGGCACCCCAACACTGTAGAGTATAGAGGCTGCTACCTGCGAGAGCACACAGCATGGGTGAGTGTTTGTGTGGGAGGTAGGCCGCATGCATTTGAAAAGCCTCGTTCAGGGAAGGGAATGTACTGACCCGCTAACACTTTCCATTTATTACAATAGAAGCCCTACACGCACCTCTTGTTACTTACAAACTTCAGTTATACCTTTTCTGCATCTCTACCTTTCTCTTTTCTCTCTCTACCACTCATTCATCATCCTTTCCTGCTTTGTCTTCTAGCTGGTGATGGAATATTGTTTGGGTTCCGCTTCAGATCTGCTGGAAGGTGAGTGAACGTTTGGAATATGAATTGTCTCGGGCCACATCCACACTAAGGGGCCGTTTACACGACAACGGCGTTTTGGGGCCTGAAAATGCTAACTTTTGAAAACGGGTTTCAAAGTGCAAGTTTTTGAAAACTATGCTGTTATCGTCTCCGTGTAAACGTACAAAAATGCGAATTTGTGAAAACATTGACATCATGCGCACACGTATTACGTGTTATATAAAGAATGATGGATTGATAGGCATCAATTTGAGATGTATAATTATCAATATGAATACTGGTGTCTGTGCAAATAACAATAATCAACAATTTATTCATTTGGAGTGTTTTGTATGGAGTGGGAACATTGTACAGTAGGCAGAACCTGCAATTTGAAAATCTTGAAATTAATGTATGGATTCAGATGGGAAAAATGTATTTGTATTTTAAATGTTATTTATTTACTTTATTTTATTTGATGTACCTTTACCCTGCAGTTCATTCATTCACCGCTTATGTATATAGCCTATAGACAGAGATGTGATGCCATGTACAGTATTCAATGATATGCTTAGAATATGAAAACATGAGGCAGTGAAAATGCATGTTAGATCCAGTGTACACAAGACCTCTCTCTCCGTCAGAAGATATCCATATATCAGAGTTCTGTCTGATATCCAAAACCAGTCAACATCAACAGCTTGTTATGTTAACTTACTCTCCTACCAGCCCAAGAGTCAGCAGGGGGAATACAGAAGAAGGCAGGAGACGAAATGATGGTAAAAATGAGCAGAGTTAATTGAATAATCTTGAGAGTTCAGTCTATAGGCATGCGCGTGAGTACTTCAAAACTACAATGGCGGACTACAGGACTGTGTTTGTGCTGCTCAAGATTTTGAGTTTATTGACGCTTCTCCAGCAAAGTAATTGTAGTAATAAAGCAACCTCATCATCCGTCCAGACAAAATTGCTCGATGCTTTCACCATCTTCATTGTTTGTATTCACCGCTCTGTGGAAGAATGCTTATGTGCGCAGGCGTGTAGTGTTTCTTTACAAAGTGACATCGCCAACTACTGGCCTGGCACGCATAATACTGCGTTTTTAGTCGTTTGCGCGGATCTGTGTGAACGGGGATCGTTTTGACAACATTGTCGTCTGTACGCGAAACTTTTCAAAAACGCAAAGGAAAAACTTTTCTGTTTTTAGTAAACGTACGTGTAAACGTACCCTGAGACGTTTTTGTTTGAAAACGCATCTTTTTCTCTACGTTTTGACCTTCTGTCCACATTAAGACGCTGTTGTTATAGTGTATAGAAAACAGAGATATTTGAAAATGATGACATATTTGTTGTCATGTGACGCAGTCATGTGATCCATTCAACCCAAAACAATCGAGATGGCGGCCCATATTGTAGCGGTGTTGTTGTGCCTTGCTATTCACTTTGATAGCGTTGAGATAAAGATAAATGAGATTAAGATAAATGTTACTTTATACAACCTTCACATTGCATTCCTTCAAAGGCCACGGGAAATTTACTTGGAATTGCTGTCCGGCGTCGGGACACAAGGACAATTGCGTTTCAGACCGAACATGGAAAGGCGATTTTTTTCCGCATGTGCAGTAAGGGGATTTAAGCGTTTACATACGTTTCAGTGTGGACAAGAAACTTTTTGAAAACGTTTGAAAGCAGCAATGTGGACGGAGAGTTTTTTGAAAATGAAAACGCAGTTTTCAAATGTATCCGGATTAATGTGGGCCTAGCCTTAGGGATATTCTGGATGTTGTGATTAGGCCTGTTCTGTCAGATGATGGATATTTGGTTTGGCGAGTAATTGATTTCATTACGTCTCACGCACCTCCTCACTCAGGCACTCATACACTGTTGTTGTTTCCTGTTGTTTAGCGGCAATTACATCTTCTAGTGCTTCTCTGTGACAGCAACGGCTCAACTGTGAGTGTTGCCATCTTGTGGAGCCACAAATTAGTGCGTATAATTCCAGGCGCATGCGCATTCTGTACGCTCCGAGTATGTGTAGTTTGAAACATCGGGCTGCATGCGTTCAGTGCTAAAGCACTTTGAACTGAGTGGTGGTGGTGTAGTGGACTAAAGCACTGAACTGGTAAGCAGAAGGTTGTTGGTTCAATCCCCACTGCCACCACCACCATTGTGTTCTTGAGCAAGGCACTTAACTCCAACTGGGGGTTGTCCCTGTAATCAGGGCACTGTAAGTCGCTTTGGATAAAAGCGTCTGCCAAATGCATAAATGTAAATGTAAATGCTAATGACGAAATGTGCATCTAGCATTGGCGTCTGACCGAAGTATACTTTGTGCTTGTGAATTACATTTCTGATTTTCAAATATTTCTTCCTGATAATTATTAAGGGTGCTTTCACACTAGCACTTTTGGTGCGCACCCAGGGTTGAATGACGTCAAAGTTCAGTTCGTTTGGATGAAGTGAATGCTGTTTTCCGAACTCTGATTCGTACCCTGGAACCGTACCCGAGTCCACTTGAACAGGTGGTCTGGGGTACAATACATGTGAACTCTGGTATGATTTGCTGCTGATATGAATGCAATCGTACCAAATCGCGGAAATGAACCGCTTGTGATTTATATAATTCACGTCTTTGCAGGCTCGCGTTCGCAATTATTGTGGTATAATGCATGTCGCATACCTGTTTGTGTCCAAATAAATCCCCTTCAGAGAGCAGCTCACATTCTTCACATCTCTTGCAACGCATTCACATGGCTCGCGGCAGACAAACAAGTGTTGTTCTGTGCATGGCAAGTTTTCGAGGTAAATCCAAAGAGACAAACTTTAATACTTCACTTAACACAGTGACAACTTCTCGAATTGTTACCTAGTTGGTAAACAGCTGCCGCTTGTACTCATGTTGATGACATAATCGGACTGCAGTTCGGACCCAAATAATATGATGTGAACAGAGACCAGTGGGGGCAGCGGAGGGGGAGGAAATGAACTCTGGTTTGGTCCAAGCAATTGAACCAAATGTGAAAGCACCCTAAAAGTATTTTTAATGGAATCTTTAAAGAACCTGAATCGTTAGGAGGAATCTGAACCAGAATTGTTAAAGCTGAAGTATGTAATTTCTGCGACATTAGCGCCAACAAACGGAATTGCAAAAATAAACTTTGTTTTCAAAACAGCTTTCTGAATATGCCCCCCACCTGCCATTGGTCAAACAAAGAGATATTTCCGCCCCAACTGATGCCATTGGTTGAGTAATGTTGTTGGGGCAGGTCTAAGCAGGTTGCCACAGAGAAATGGAGCCTACAGTTCTTGAGAAATTTAACCTATGAATGGCTTACTTGTAGTTGTCTCTGCATTTTAAGCTGGGATAACAGAAAGTATTTTTACACAGAAAAAGTTACATACTTCAGCTTTAAGTTCCTTACGATTCCCTTCACTATCATTTAATGCAAAAGACCATTGCGTAGGTTTGGGTAAAATGTTGCAGGTCAAGACATCTTGCCCATGCATTAAAGGGAACGTATCAAATATATATATTTTTAAACATTTCTTCCCCCATTAAGTTCTATTATAATAGTAGAAAAGTAAAAAAAAAAAACATCAGTATCGTGAGAAAACAAAATGATTTTTTTTGCCTTATAGGGGTGGTCACCCAAGACTTTGAGCATGCAAAATGTTTTGGACAATACAATGGACGAGGAAATGATGTCATGCGACAGAACTTCTGATTTAAAAAAATAAATAAATAACAAATAATTTTACATTCAAAATGTTAAAATATATTATCTTGCATTCCTGCTACAATAAAACGCACAGCCTTGAAATATGTATTCTTTGTATTAGTGTTGTCACGGTACCAAAATTTCAGTAGTCGGTACCATTTCCAGTGAAATTTCACGGTTCACGATACCAATTTCGGTATCACAGCATAAATATGCTAATATGACAATGTGCTATTGAATACACCTGTTTAGCCTATTTAAAAAGTTACTTTTCAATGTAAATAATAAATGAAAAGAAATGCATGTTTCCTTCAAGTGTTTCTCAATCAAGGAAGCCTTGCTTAAGTGTTTTTAAGTAGCACCCTACTGAAATCTGTTTAATTCTTTACCAAATAATGTTTTCCTTTTTGTTATTATTATTATTTTCCAGAACTCCATGTTTGTTTAATTTAATTTTACCATCAAAATAGTGTCTAATCAATAGAGGTCGACCGTTAGTGGATTTTACCGATAGCTAAGTTGGGCAGTACCTGCCGATAACCGATTAATCAACCGATAGTTTTTAAAATTTATACTGAGTGAAAAAATAACACTCAAATTAAAATAGTGCTGAACTTTATTACAAAAATAAACAGTACTGACTGAACCATGAAAAGGTATTGTACTTTTTTAAATGAAATAAATATATAAATATTAATATATATGAACTAATATTCAAATTTTAATGTCAGCTGATTTTTAAATTGATGTTGTTTCCTTAGTCCATAAGAGGGTGCAATAAATAGATAAACCATTCAGCACCGTTATATTATTGCATAGAACATTCCTATCCTGGCTGTTAAAAAAGAGCATTTCATTTCAACTAATTTGCATAAAATAAAGTTTTAGTTGGTCCATATTTTTAAATGTTGTCAAAAGTAAAATGAGGGGGAAAACGCTTCAATAGACAGTTCACATGGTGTTACACTTGCACTGATTCCTACTACTCCAGACTCAAGCTTCATAATAACAGCGAAATACCACATTGTTTTTTATTCAGTACAGTTGTATGTAGAGTAGCAATATTCACAGAGAGCAGTGGTATTCGGCTGAACTCGGTGGTGAAGTGGCTCAGACTGTGTGCCCAGGCCAGGGGTTGTTCAAACAGACGAAACACAGACTGGAACCAAACGCGAGAATTTCGAGACACACAATTCCAAGTTGAACATCTTTCCTGACAATGCATTTAAACAACTCATTGCTTTTTCTGAGAAACATTTGGGTTGGACTTTCGTGTATTTTTGTCACATTGTTCTAACCGCTTGGGGTTAGCTTTAATGTCAGCGTCCTCTCAGCCTTGTCGGCAAACATACTGCTGTTCTCTACTAATGCATCATCTAGTCAACAGATTAATTACTTTATAGTAATTTCTGAAGTGTTCCCCTCCATGCAGAGTGTAGTCTCACGTGTCAAAACAAACACCACAAGACATCAGTGAAAAATTTTTTTCACTTCTAGAGGCCACTCTCATACTGTATAACGACAGTGGAGCCTTCCCAGCCGCTCCAGCACCAGACGCAAAAGGGAAAAACTATCAGTGTGGATTTTTGCAGATAACCGATAGTTCCAGAAATGTGTTATCGGTGCCGATTAATCGGCAAAACCGATATATCGGCCGACCTCTTCTAATCAGTTCATACTTAAATCTTTTAACAAGTGAAAATAGAACTTTTCAACATGTCATTGCATTTTTTTTTTTTTTTTGGCCAAATTTTTATTCAACAGCAGTCTTGCTTGGGATATATTGCTTCATTAATTTTATTATTATTATTATTATTATTATTATTATCATTACAGTGAATATTACATTTTACTATACATTTGTAATATATTTCTGTTACAAATACTTGAATTTCAGGGCTCTGGTTTATATTTTGAAACGTGCTTTTATTATGATGTGTATTTTTTGCCTGAATCTTCACTTTCTGGATAAACAGTTTACGAAACATTTAAGTCACGTCTGAAATCTCATCTCTTTACACTGGCTTTTGAATCTGACAAATGAAATGTAGGACAAAGTTTTGGAGTGTTTGTATTTTGTGTTTTAGATTACTGGCGTATGTGATAATTTTTAAATGTTATGTTTTAAATTGTATTACTGTGAAGCACTTTGGTCAACTCTGTTGTTTTAAATGCATTATAAATAAAGTTGAGTTGAGATTAAAGTGCAAATGCTGTGATTTAATTATATAAATACATTGGCTGCCAAATGTTTGGAATAATGTACATATTTTGCTCTTATGGAAAGAAATGTGTACTTCTATTCACCAAACTGGCATTCAACTGATCACAATGTATGGTCAGGACATTAATAATGTGAAAAATTACTATTACAATCTGAACCAAAATATTCAGATCTTCTTAAACTACTTCAAAAAGTTCTCATCAAAAAATCCTCCACGTGCAGCAATGACAGCTTTGCAGATCCTTGGCATTCTAGCTGTCAGTTTGTCCAGATACTCAGGTGACATTTCACCCCACACTTCCTGTAGCACTTGCCATAGATGTGGCTGTCTTATCGGGCACTTCTCACGCACCTTACAGTCTAGCTGATCCCACAAATGCTCAATGGGGTTAAGATCCATAACACTCTTTTTCAATCATCTTTTGTCCAATGTCTGTGTTTCTTTGCCCACTCTAACCTT
Organism: Myxocyprinus asiaticus; assembly: GCF_019703515.2. NCBI lineage: Eukaryota > Metazoa > Chordata > Actinopteri > Cypriniformes > Catostomidae > Myxocyprinus > Myxocyprinus asiaticus. The sequence goes on from NC_059375.1 coordinate 13,378,552, forward strand.
TTCTTTTTGTTTTTCTGTTTCAAAAGTGGCTTTTTCTTTGCAATTCTTCCCATAGTCTTCTCTTTACTGTTGTACATGAAACTGGTGTTGAGCGGGTAGAATTCAATGAAGCTGTCAGCTGAGGACATGTGAGATGTCTATTTCTCAAACTAGAGACTCTGATGTACTTCTCTTGTTTAGTTGTATCTGGGCTTTCCACATCTCTTTCTGTCCTTGTTAGAGCCAGTTGTCCTTTGTCTTTGAAGACTGTAGTGTACACATTTGTATGAAATCTTCAGTTTTTTGGCAATTTCAAGCATTCATTCCTCAAAACAATGATTTGACTGATGAGTTTCTAGAGAAAGCTGTTTCTTTTTTGACCTAATATTGACCTTAAGACATACCAGTCTATTGCATACTGTGGCAACTCAAAAACAAACACAAAGACAATGTTAAGCTTCATTTAACGTACCAAATAGCTTTCAGTTGTGTTTGATATAATGGTTAGTAATTTTCTAGTACAAAATTAGCAATTTAGCATGATTACTCAAGTTAAATGTGTTGTAGTGATGAATGCTGGAAATGGGGCCTGTCTAGATTTGATCAAAAATAACTTTTTTCAAATAGTGATGGTGCTGTTTTTTACATCAGTAATGTCCTGACTATACTTTGCGATCAGCTGAATGCCACTTTGGTGAATTAAAGAACCAATTTTCTTCTGAAACAGCAAAATCTGTACATTATTCCAAACTTTTGGCCGCCAGTGTATATAGTTTACATGTGCTGCGTGATTCACAGTAGATTAGTGCTCTGCTCTGTCATCTGATACAATGTGAATGATTCCCAATATGTATGAGCAGTCGGATTTATACATTCATTCAAAGTATGCAGCTCTTCCACACTAAGATTGCAGCCTTTAGCGGTTTAATAAATCACACTAGGATATGTCACGATTTTAATTTGATTTATTGTCAGTCATATCACGCGCTGGTACCGTATTGAGTCGGGGCTCAGTACTGCAGAAACATAGGTATCCTTGCATCTTTTTTTATTTTAGTATCGACTTGGTACCGAAGTACTGGTATTTTTGACAACACAACTTTGTATTGAGCCAAGAGGTCAGCATGTGATGTTTTGATTTTCTGTTCACCAGCTCAGAGTTCACCAGCCAAACACAATATATCTTCGCATTTTGAACAGTACATGCATACTAAATAATAACAAATGTTTTATAAAGGATGATGGGTGTGATTGTATTCATTATGTAACATTGTTTGGTGTAAGTTTGCTGACAGCAAAAACAGGATCTGATTTTTACTACTTCCCCTTTTCCTTAGTGCACAAGAAGCCATTACAGGAAGTCGAGATAGCAGCAATTACCCATGGTGCACTGCAGGGCTTGGTATACCTCCACTCTCACAACATGATTCACAGGTACAGAACGGCTTGGAATGACTTCCCCTGTCTGTGGTTTTGAATGGCAGTGCTAATCCATCTATATATTCTAATTCTGTTTTGTGCTTTGGAAAGATATGTATTTTGAAAAGCACTATGCAAATACATTTTCAGATAACTTAGTAGTGTGGTGGACTTCTGAATTCTGCATTCAATTGCAACATTAAAGATTCAAAGAGAATATGTGTCTTCCTTTACAGAGATGTGAAAGCAGGTAACATCTTGCTAACAGAGCCTGGCCAGGTCAAACTTGGAGATTTTGGTTCCGCCTCCATTGTTGCTCCTGCCAACTCCTTTGTGGGCACACCTTACTGGTACAAAAAGCTCCCATCAAATTACTTACCAACTGCCAACATAACCAACTGACGTCATTTGGAAGAAATATACAGAAATGAATATACTGTAATATGCATGATATATAACATTTTTGATAGAATACTCACACTCTAGATTACTTTCCCCTGAATATATGAATGTTGTCCATATGTTGTGTGTAAAATCATTGTATTAGTGCCCCTTATGTCTAATCACAGGTGATCTGGTTAGTTATTGTCAGTTAACATTTGACTGAGTTTTGCTCTTTGTGCAGGATGGCTCCAGAGGTAATCCTCGCCATGGATGAAGGGCAATATGACGGGAAGGTTGACGTGTGGTCACTCGGCATCACCTGCATAGAGCTTGGTAAATAATCCCTAATGCACAAGAGCATTCATCTATTCAATGACTGTTAAAGTTGAACATGGGTTCAGTTAGTCTTTGAAAGGCATGAGAGTGTACCTTTTCCTTAAGGAATATTCCATGTCTATGGACCACATCTATGGCACACTGTCTATTACCACAGAAAATAATTTTTAACCCATCCCTCTGTCAGTTTGTAATAGGTTCAGGTGGTATGGTCAAAATCTTATAACACTGGATGAGGAATTTTATGTTAAAAAAGTTCAAGAGAATAAATGTTTATTTAATAAATAACCATGTGGTAATTATTTTGGAATTGTTTTCATTTCTGTTTCAAAAGTTGATTGATGCAAGCTAAAAGATATGATCATTCATAAAAAATGAATAAGTCTCACATTATATAACACAAAAAGATTCAAAACAGTACAAATATATTTAACTTAAACTTTAAATTCAAAGGCGATATTCAGGACACACACATGCACTAATCTGTCTACTAACTAAAAGTTTACCAATATAGCTGATGAAAATGCATAGTATCGCAAAAATGTGTCGACATTTTTCCGTATAACTATCGCATAAACTTGTAGCTATGTCGATACTTCAAATGTCGTGAAAAACTGGTTTGGAAACACTTTTTGTCGAGAAAATGGGCATTAACGTAAAAATATAGTGTCACATGACAGAATTTACCCCAATCGTTAGCCTGTGATAATCATGATGACAAGGTATACATCCTTGAAAGCCAGTTTATTGTATGTGAAGCATTACTCACACTGGATTGGTCTTAATGGCATACCTGCAACAATCCGATGCTGGAAACACATCTGCGTCATGACACTTCCAGGAGTGCCAACACAAATATCTCGTATCATGCACCTGTCATCGACAAGTGCACGGAGAACAAATGAATGGCCACTCTTTGTGATTTAATCATGGTAGCCATCCGTTTATTTATTAAAGTTGCTTTTCCACACCATTCAAAATAATAGACGGCAGTCATGGAATTAGCCCACAATACAAAAAACATATTTCTGTGCACAAAGATGTTTTAAATTAAAAATAAATACACAATACTAGGAGAGAAGCTTCAGTGTGCTTTATTGGAACACTAACATAGAGCCCAATTCTATAAAATTATTGTTTAGTTTACTTTTGAAAAAATGCCAGCAAAATTCCTTGTATGAAATTAAATAAATTACCAAATGAATAAAGCATTAAATTAAAAAATAAATAAATTACCAAACGAAAAAAATTATATTGTTAGGCCTATATACTTGCCTTTTCTTTACACAAACGTATATTAGCCTTACCCTGTTTTGTAAATGAAAAAAGTCGGCTGAATGACATTCACAGAATGTTCTACACTTTTTTCAGGACTATAAACTATCAGAACTATTTGTCCAATGAGTTCACTTTCAGAAAACGAGCTTTTGAACCTTTTAAAACTTTTCAATATTTTAAATCTAACCCTCTTTACCTCAGATCACATTTGCTGAGCTTCTTCAGAAAATGTAAATTGCATTATGACGCTAAAATTAATTTTAGATGACAATCAAGTTCAGTTGGTCGTTAAAAGTTGCTGGACAAATATGCGGGACATAATGCAGTTGTGATGGCGATGCTTTAGATGATTGTTCAAAATAGCCTATTGAATATCAGGAATGTATCAAATGTAAACCCTGATATTACACCGCATCAGTTTTTCTTTAATAGCTGTGCACACAGCATATACACATCGATAGATGGTCCTTATACTAAGACTGAAAGTTTCCCCCACTACTTGGTGCAGGTTGCCAGCTTGGACAGGGCCATGACGATCCACTTTTGGGTCGGAACTGGTGGCAACCTGCGATAGGTGCAACATCAGGACCAATATTACAGTCAGTGTTTCCCATTAATTACCTAGACTGTGGCAGCTCGCCATAATCTAATTTGTCCCGCCACAGTTTCATAAATATTTGTAAAATTCTCATAATAACATAAAAGATCTCTAACGTTGTGTTTTGCGCCATTGCTTCGGCAAAGCATCTCTCACTCCCAGTCAGTCAGCCCCCCTCCTCCCCCTGCTGTATGCTGACACACACACGCACTGGAACCAGTTATCTAACATTAACGTTAAAACCAGTGGCCCTGACAACGTAACTATTTTCAGCATCTGAGGAGGAAGTTCAACACAGGTAACCATTTTTGCTTCATTTCTATGAAGGCTCACAGGGCTTGACATTAACACTTATCCACTTGTCCGGCACAAGTTAATTTTTGAAGGGGCAAGTGAAAGAGAATTTTACTTGCCCGACCGGACAAACAGACTGATTAAAACATCATTAACAAAAAAATAGCCAGCTATATTTGTGATAGCCTAGGCCTGTGTCATTATTAGAAAGTTCATATTCTTTTTCTGCTGTTGAAAGTAATCAAGAGCACATCATTTTCTAGTAACAGCTGCGCCCTGTTTGATTGACAGGCGGCGTATGTGTGTGTGCTGAACATGTGCGTGTGTTCCAAAAATGTTTGCGCTAAAGCGCACCTGAACAGTCAGATTCCGCCAAAATGCCCGTCTTGGTGAGGTATTAAAATATTAGTTAGTGTTATTATTTGTTGTGGTTTTGAAACTGGTATTGAGTACGGACTATTTTACTATTACGAAATTTTGGTATTGTGATAATGTATAGCCTTTATTGTACATGGCACATGGTTCTTGCTGCAATAACATGATGAAAAAGTAGATCTCATTCCATAGAAGTGTGAGCACTAGAGCCCGACCGATATGGGATTTTTGAGACCCATACCGATATTAGAGAGGGAAAATTCACCGATAACTGATATGGTGACCGATATAGCTAATTTTTGAGCTGGAATGAAAACAGACCTTTTCTATGTGGATTTTTCACCGATTTTGCACCGATATGACTATGCAAAGGTATTTTTATCAAAGAATATTTGACATTATTATTATACATTGTCAACAAATTCTAGAAATGAACACTAAGAAAATAAAGAATAAATAAAAATAAAACAAATAGCTAAATAAACATCGGTATTACTGTTTAGTATCCGTTAATGGCTGACCATTTAAATAAAGAATAAATAAAAATTAAATAAATAGCTAAATAAACATCAGTACTGTTTAGTATCAGTCAGATGCTGACCATTAAAATAAAGAATAACTAAAAATACAATAAATAGCTAAATAAACATCAGTAGTACTGTTTAGTATGCTGACTATTTTAATACTGCCAGTCAATTAGTGCCAGGTTGTAAAACAAGAAGCATTTACACCTGCCGAGTCAAGTGATAAACAGCGGCAGCGTTGTTACACCGTATCCTGCTATACAAGTTCAGGGGAAACTTTCAACAGTGGAAAACCAGACTTTTAAATATTACATTTTATAAATGCAACGACTGGAATTGTTCGGTTGAAGGGGGTACCAAACTGTGAATCCTGAACAAAACAGTTTGGTGAATACATGTTTACACATTAGCTTCCACTTAGCTGACAACAATGAAAGTAGCTACGTGATTAGCTAGTTAGCTATAAGCTCGTTGTCATGGAGAGCAAAAGACGGACGTTGTTTATTTTACTTTCTCATCAACTAGGTAACAAAATAGCATGAAATCAACACTCAGCAGACACAATCCACCACCGCACCGTTGTCTGCTGAGCTGCGAAAAGATGCTCTGGTGTTTACCTTTCAATCTGCTACATTACTGAATGCACTGACAAACTATAGCTGGCTAACAGCAAACAGATGTGATAAACATGAGTGACAGGTTAATGTTATATTAGTTATATTGAAAAGGGAAAATTATGGGGTCATTGTTTATTAAGTTTCCAGTATGTATTTCACAAACTAGTTAACTTACCGAGAAGAGGCCGCTGAACTCCGCACTGTCTGCAGAACCTCCGTCAGCTCAGCTCTGTAAACAATGGAGTTGGAGCACGCTCTGCTGGACAAACTACGCTATGACACTAATTCTAAAGCATTGTTTTCTGCAGTATATGTTCTGAAAAAACTTTTCATATCGGTAAAATATACGCCGATATATCGGTCAAAGACCGATATATCAGTCGGGCACTAGTGAGCACCCCTGCTTTAAATGATGGCGATGGAGGCTTTTCTTTATTTGACTACCATACATAACATAAAATTATTATCATATGACAATAGCCTCCTCCCCTACCCAGTGCACTTTACATTTCTGTCGCAGAGAATTGAGTTGATTGCATAAGTACATTATTAGGTTGGGCATCGGTCATAATTTTAGAAAAATATACAACATAAACTTTGATATAATTTCAATTAATTGTCTCAATACTCCCCATTTTACAAAGACTTTGGGGGAACAAAATTAGGGACATTTGGGAGGCAAAAGGTACACAATTAGCGATATACACACTTTTGTATGGAAACGGCTTAAGGACAGATTTCTTTTGCGATAAACCAAAACTTATGCGACAAATTGTTTTTTTAAGCATGAATTTTTAAGTGCGTCATCACGCACACCATTTTTATCAATAAAAGGCCATTTGAAAGGAAACAGGCAGAAGACTGCAAATTTCAAATACAATTTTTTTTTTTTTCCCGCATTTTCACTTTACCGCTAACAAAACAGCGTGAAAAGTGGATGTAAACTAGGTTACTGTTATCGGATGATGCCGATAATTTCAATATGGCCAAATATCAGCCGATTAATTGGCCTGGCCAATATATCGGTCTATCACTAGCAAAATCTCTACTAGTTGACACATTTCTACTGTCATAACGCACATCGTTATTTTGTAAAAATAAATAAATAAATAAAAATCTATCTAAAAAAAATATATATTTTTTTTTTTACATTAATACAATTACAGTGGAAACCTGGCAGCTAACTGTTTGCTTGTGTCCTTCTGTTGTAGCGGAGAGAAAGCCTCCCTTGTTTAACATGAATGCTATGAGTGCCTTATACCACATCGCCCAGAATGAGAGCCCAGTACTGCAGTCCAATCACTGGTAGGGAACCAGAGCTACCTCATCCAAGACACAATACTGGATGGTGCCTTAACACTTTTGATTTACCCAAATTTAACTCACAAATATATAAACATATTTTGTGCCCCAACCTCTCAGGTCGGATTATTTCCGTAACTTCGTAGACTCTTGTCTGCAGAAGATTGCCCAGGACAGACCTACCTCTGATGTGCTGCTTAAAGTAACATTCTTTTGGAGTTTTGTGGAGTTATAGATTTATGCACTAATTACACTTTTTGAACATTGTGGATTCCTACAATAAGTTTTTTTTTAAATAAACCTTTACTTTCCACACTGTTTTCCCAGCATCACTTCCTGTGCCGTGAGCGCCCAGTGACGGTGGTGATGGATCTGATAGCACGCACTAAAGATGCCGTGAGGGAGTTAGATAACCTGCAATACCGAAAGATGAAGAAGATACTCTTCCAGGAAACACACAATGGGCCTGCTACTGAGGGTACAGAGGAAGAAGAGGTGAGATAACCTTTCAGCATCTGATCATTGTCTGTCTTGTTGTCAAATAGAAAAGAAAGTTGATTTTCGGGACCCCAGGCATTTGAAAGACATGCATAATCATTTAATCTATTTACACTGCAATAGACAAGCTATTTTTGGTGCTAGTTGATCGATAAGCCAGTAAAGATGTCTGTCTGGGCGTCAACCCCCTGTGGTATTGTTAGAAGAATTTGTTTTAACAATAGATGTACACTTTATTCAAACTGTTTTGTCTGGCGACTGGCTATTCAGACATTTGCCAACTCATGTTTCAAAGGTTTTATGTTAGACTCTTTGTTCTTTTTTCTTTCAGTCTGACATTGGGAGTGCTTGATTGCTTTGAACTAGCTTCACTTAAAAGTCAACATGAAATCAGAATTTACCCTATTTGCTTTCTTAGGCCACGTCCACACTAATATGTTTTTGTTTGAAAATGCATCTGTTTCTCTACGTTTGGCCTTCTGTCCACACTAAACCGCCGTTTCTGACAGCCAAACTGAGCTTTTCGAAAACGCTCCCTCAAGTGGATACATTTGAAAATGGCAACTCCGCATTATAGTATGGACAGGAAAAAATGGAGATATCTGAAAATGATGACGAATTTGTTGTCATGTGATGCAGTCATGTGATCCATTCAACCCAAAACAATCAAGATTGTTGTAGAGGCGTTGTTTTGTCTGGAACACGAGGAACATTGCATTTCATACCGTACATGGAACTGTGATTTTTCGCTTGCGCAGTAAGGGGATTTAGGAGTTTTCATATGTTTCAGTGTGGACGAGAAACTTTTGGAAAACGCTTGAAAGGACTGTGGACAGAGAGCATTTAAAAAACGAAAACATAGTTTTCTAATTTATCCGGATTAATGTGGACGTAGCCTAAATACAGGGGTCTTGGTCTTTTTGTGAACTATTCATCTGCACATGTTATTCCAAAGAAAAAAGTTGTTTGTCTTTGTAATCGTTCATCAAAATATAATAACTTGCTCCACCTCTGGAAAAAACGCTCCTTTCTGGCTGACATAATTTTTTTTTTTATTATTGAATATCCTTTTTCACACATAAATACGTTTCTTTAGAAAAGAAAATGGTTGCAAACTTTGTTTCATGTAGACTTTAAAAATAGATGTTTGAGATCACAAGAGTGAGTGGAAAGTACGTTGTGCACAAATTTGTTGATAACTTATCTCTAATCAGCATGAAAGGCTGGTGCCAACTATCGTGATGTGCGTTTAGTTTTTAAACATACACTGGTGTCTTGCAGGATGTAGAGCAGTACATGTTGAGGATGGGAACAGTGAACAGCATGGAGAGCTCCCATTCACTGCCGTCCATGTCAATCAGTGCCAGCTCCCAGAGTTCTTCAGTGAACAGCCTGGCTGACGGTTCGGATGACAGTGGAGAGATGGCTATGATGCAGGAGGGAGAGCATACAGTCACCTCCAACAGCTCTGTTCTGCACAAACCTCTGGTATGCGTCAGTGGGTTTTTTTCAGGTTTCTTTGTGGTGAACTGAAGCTATATTGTTCATTTACATATGATTACTGTTTGTGCTACAAATAACCATCACCCGATACTTACTCAAATCTTTCTCTTTGTCTGTTTTCGCTGGGGTGCTTTAAAACATTATCACAATAGACCAGACATCTTATGTTTTATCTGCCGAAATGACAAAGCATTTTGAATTAAAATTCAGTAAATGACAACACAACCTCTGCTTCTAGATATACTTTTATGACTTTTAATTGTCCCTCTGATTCCCCATATAGAACCATGATAACATCTATGATGACCCCTACCAGCCAGAGGTGGACTCCCAGCAGCAGGGCCCGTCTGGGGGTCGCAGACGCAGAGGACGGGACCATTTCGCCACCATCCGCACAGCTTCTTTGGTGACCCGTCAGATCCAGGAGCATGAGCAGGGCTCAGCGCTGAGAGAGCAGATGTCTGGGTACAAGCGCATGAGGAGGCAGCATCAGAAACAACTGATGGCTCTAGAGAACAAGCTGAAGGCCGAGATGGATGAACATCAGCTCAGGCTTGACAAAGAACTGGAGACGCAGAGGAATAACTTCAGCAGTGAAGCAGATAAGCTCAGCAAGAAGCACCAGGCCATCCTGGAGAAAGAGGTGAATGAGGGCGAAGCTTGTGGTTTTAGCTATTTTAAGGAGTTGCAGTCAGACACTCTCCACACCTGTTTCTATCTTATCTGTAAAAAACTTTTTCTTTCCTGTTGTCTTCTCTTTTCCTCTCCCTTCTCTTCCTCCTTAGACTAAGGGCACTCTTTCAGAAGAAAAGAAGTTTCAGCAGCATATTTTGGGCCAGCAGAAAAAGGAGTTGACCAGTCTAATTGAGTCTCAGAAACGCCAGTATAGACAGCGAAAAGAGCAGCTTAAAGAGGTAGTCAATGTCTTTAAGACATCAATTCTGATACCCCTTTTCCACTGACTGCCAGTGCTGGTTCCAGAGCCTGTGCTCAATCTGGCCCTGTTCTGAACGGTTCCACTGAATTTAAGAACGTTCCTGGCTGGAAAAATCACCTTTGCACCAGCCCCTTAAATCTGTTGGTTTTGAAACCATGAACTACTAACGTCAGAGGCCGGCGGGGTGGTTAAATGTCCTAACCAGAAACGATTCCAATGATAAGCAAGCATCTGTCTGTCCACACTGAACGTGAAACTGCAGTGCGACACAATCACAGCCAATAAGAATTAGGGCTGTATCAATACAATCAAATATCGATATATCGCAATACTTTTTCTCACTATATTTATATCGATACTTTAGGTCCATGACCAGCCTTTCAATACAGAAAAAGCAAGTAATCTAAAAAAGCACAAACTCAGAGCAGTGTTCCTCAGTGCAGTCATAGACGCTTTTATGAGGAGCGAGTGAGACTAAGGCTATGTCCATATTAATCTGGATATATTTGAAAATTACGTTTTCGTTTTTGAAGCGCTCTCCGTCCACACTGCCGTTTTCAAGTGTTTTCCAAAAGTTTCTCGTCCACACTAAAATGTATGAAAACTCTTAAATGCTCTTACTGCGCATGCGAAAAATTGCTGTTCTGTGTTCAACCACTCCTACTCGACCCGCTCCGAGTGGGATTCGAACCAGCATGGGAGGCGGGCGCGCTAACAAGGAGGCTAAAGGCTACAGCCTCTATTGTCAGTCGCTAGTGCACCTCTTGAGGCCAGGGGAGTGAGGTTTACACACTGCACAGCTACCTAACAGCTGGCTACCATAACACATATACAGTCTGAAACTGTTCATCACCGGACAGCAATTCCGAGTAAACTTGCCTTTGAAGGAATGTAAGTGGATACATTTTAAAACATTTTGTGCTGTAGTGTGGATAGCGAAACACAGATATCTGAAAACAATGACTCAAAACAACCAAGATGGCGGCCCATGATGAAGCGTTGTTGTTGTGCCTGCTATTCACTTTGATGGTGTTGTTAAAGGTAAAGACTGTAGACGGAAGGCCAAACTTAAAGGGTGTGTTTTCAAACCAAAGCATAATAGTTTGGACGTGGCCTAAAACTCATTCTCTTGCGACACATTTGGCATCACTAACGTGTTTGGTTCTAGGGCTGGGAAAAAATATTGATTTTCTACTTTATAGCGATCATCATTTGAACAATCCTGATGTTGATTCTTAAAATCCCAAGATCGCTCCATCTTTCTATCCTCAACCCTCACCCTAAATCACTCGCATATGCGACTTAAAATGTGTGGGATTGGCCACTGGCTGGTAATTTTTCAGATTTCACTCACCAGTGATTAGTATGGTGCAGAAGAAGTTCAGCACCGAGATCTTTTCACTGTGTGCTGGGGTAAAAGTTTTGACTCTTTCTGTGTAATGTGAGTCCAAAGACAAGACCCACACAATCTATTCATCATCGATAGGGCTGTCATGATTATGAAATTTGGCTGATGATTAATTGTCAAACAAATAATTGTGATTATGACTATTAATTGTCTGTTTTAGGGCTCTCACGATTATGATTATTAATTGTCTGTTTTAGAGCCCGACCGATATGGGGTTTTTGAGACCGATACCGATTTTAGAGAGGGACAATTCACTGATTACCGATATGGTGGCCGATATACTTATAGTTTGAGCTGGAATGAAAACAGACCTTTTCTATGTGGATTGTGCGCCGATTTTGCACCGATACGACTATGCAAAGGTACTCAGAAGGCTGCTTTCTTAAATATTTTTATCAAAGAATATTTAACATTATTATTATACATTGTCAACAAATTCTAGAAATGAACACTGAGAAAATAAAGAATAAATACAAAAACAATAAATAGCTTAATAAACATCAGTAATGTTAGTATAAGTCAATTGCTGACCATTTAAATAAAGAATAAATAAAATAAAAATCAGTACTGTATGTTTATTATCAGTCAAATGCTGACCATTAAAATAAAGAATAAATAAAAATACAATAAATAGCTAAATAAACATCAGTACTGTATGTTTCGTATCAGTCAAATGCTGACCATTAAAATAAAGAATAAATAAAAATTCAATAAATAGCTAAATAAACATCAGTACTGTATGTTTAGTATCAGTCAAATGCTGACCATTAAAATAAATACAGTGCATCCGGAAAGTATTCACAGCGCTTCACTTTTTCCACATTTTGTTATTATAGCCTTTGCTCAATACTTTGTTGAAGCACCTTTAGCACTAATTACAGCCTCAAGTCTTTTTGAGTATGATGCTACAAGCTTGGCACACCTGTTTTTGGGCAGTTTCTCCCATTCTTCTTTGCAGGACCTCTCAAGCTCCATCAGGTTGGAAGGGGAGCGTCGGTGCACAGCCATTTTCAGATCTCTCCAGAGATGTTCAATTGGGTTCAAGTCTGGGCACTGGCTGGGCCACTCAAGGACATTCACAGAGTTGTCCCATAGCCACTCCTTTGTTATCTTGGCTGTGTGCTTTGGGTCGTTGTCTTGTTGGAAGATGAACCTTCGTCCCAGTCTGAGGTCCAGAGCGCTCTGGAGCAGGTTTTCATCAAGGAGGTCTCTGTACATTGCTGCATTCATCTTTCCCTCGATCCTGACTGGTCTCCCAGTTCCTGCCGCTGAAAAACATCCCCACAGCATGATGCTGCCACCACCATGCTTCACTGTAGGGATGGTATTGGCCAGGTGATGAGCAGTGCCTGGTTTCCTCCAGGCATGACGCTTGCCATTCAGGCCAAAGAGTTCAGTCTTTGTTTCTCATGGTCTGAGAGTCCTTCAGGTGCCTTTTGGCAAACTCCAGGCGGGCTGTCATGTGCCTTTTACTGAGGAGGGTCTTCCGTCTGGCCACTCTACCATACAGGCCTGATTGGTGGAGTGTTGCAGAGATGGTTGTTCTTCTGGAAGGTTCTCCTCTCTCCACAGAGAAACACTGGAGCTCTGTCAGAGTGACCATCGGGTTCTTGGTCACCTCCCTGACTAAGGCCCTTCTCCCCCGATCGCTCAGTTTAGCCAGGCGGCCAGCTCTAGGAAGAGTCCTGGTGGTTCCAAACTTCTTCCATTTACGGATGATGGAGGCCACTGTGCTCATTGGGACCTTCAATGCTGCAGAATTTTTTTTGTACCCTTCCCCAGATCTGTGCCTCGATACAATCCTGTCTCGGAGGTCTACATTCCTTGGACTTCATGGCTTGGTTTGTGCTCTGACATGCACTGTTAACTGTGGGACCTTATATAGACAGGTGTGTGCCTTTCCAAATCATGTCCAATCAACTGAATTTACCACAGGTGGACTCCAATCAAGTTGTAGAAACATCTCAAGGATGATCAGTGGAAACGGGATGCACCTGAGCTCAATTTTGAGTGTCATGGCAAAGGCTGTGAATACTTATGTACATGTGATTTTTTTCGTTTTTTATTTTTAGTACATTTGCAAACATTTCAAACAAACTTTTTTCACATTGTCATTATGGGGTATTGTTTGTAGAATTTTGAGGAAAATAATGAATTTAATCCATTTTGGAATAAGGCTGTAACATAACAAAATGTGGAAAAAGTGAAGCGCTGTGAATACTTTCCGGATGCACTGAAGCTAAATAAACATCAGTACTGTTTAGTATCAGTCAAATGCTGACTATTTAAATAAAGAATAAATTAAAATAAAATAAATAGCTAAATAAAAATCAGGGGCCGGTTGCAACAGCTATACGTACGTTACAACTTAGCCTAGTTGTGGCGTAAATGGGCACTAAGTCACAATTTACGCTCTACTAAATATTTGAGCGTTGCACCATTACATTTATGTAGGACGTAACCCTACGTATAAACTAAATATTTACGGCAGCCTCTGACCAGGAGTAACTGATGGAATAAAAAAAGCAGTGGCATCAATGAACTCATGTTTTGGTTGACAGGCTTCAGTCCTTTCGACATATATGATGATGTTGGCATTTACACTCATTTACATTTACGAGAGAGAGGAAAAAAAAACTTTTTAGCAGCTCTTCAGCATAAAACAGATCTAACGGTGCCATTTTAGGGTGCGTCGCCTGGTGTCAAGTTTCAACACATTCAAAATATATATATAGGATATTAAAATGAATTAATATCTATTTTTCCAGCCTGTTGCATTAGTATTTATCACCCCTATTTTAGATACAGTTCCTATATAATAATAATTTAATTTATCACACATTATACATTTGCACATATACAGTGAAATTCTTTTTTTCACATATCCCAGCTAAGCTGGTGTCAGAGCGCCCCTGGAGCAGATAGGGTCAAGGGCCTTGCTCAAGGGCCCAACAGTGGCATCTTGGTGCTGCTGGGGCTTGAACCCCCAACCTTCTGATCAGTAACCCAGAACCTAAACCGCTGAGCCACCACTGCCACAATGATATAGTATTATTTACACAGGGCAAATAAACTACTCATTAAATCTACTTTTATTACATATCCTATTTAAATGTCTGGAAAACCAGACTTTTAAATATTACATTTTATAAATGCAACAACTGGAATTGTTCGGTTGAAGGGGGTACCAAACTGTGAATCCTGAACAAAACAGTTTGGTGAATACATGTTTACACATTAGCTTCTACTCAGCTGACAACAATGAAAGTAGCTACGTGATTAGCTAGTTAGCTATAAGCTCATTGTCACGGAGAGTAAAAGATGGACTTTTACTTTCCAGCATTGTGTCTCACCAGCTAGGCAACAGCGAAGCGTGAAATCGACACTCACCACACACAGTCCACCACTGCACCGCTGTCTGCTTAGCTGCAAAAAGATGCTCTGATGTTTGCCTTTCAGTCTGCTACATTACTGGCTGCACTGACAAACTGTTGCTGGCTAACAGCAAACAGATGTGATAAACATGAGTGACATGGTTGTCAGGGACAGGCTAGTTAGCAGTTTAATGAGAAGAGACCGCTCATCCGCACCGTTTAAATCCGCCCAGTTCAGAGTCAGCTCTGTAAACAATGAAGTCAGAGCGTGCTCTGCTGGACAAACTACGCAATGACACCTTTGTTTTCTGCATTATATGTTCATGGTATGTTCTGAAAAAGTTTTCATATCGGCGCATATCGGTAAAATATACGCCGATACGATATATCCGTGTAAGGCTAATATCGGCCGACCGATATATCGGTCGGGCACTAGTTCTCACGATTATGACAATTAATTGTCATACAAATCGTCATGCTTTTGTCCTAGGTGTATATGTGCTTCATGAACCTTAAAAAGTAATGTATTCATATTAACTTTGACATGATTTCCTTTAAGGCTTTAAAAACTTACAATTATATTTTAAATATCAAAATATTTAAAAATACTTAAAGGATTACCGTAGTTCACCCAAAAATTTAAATCCAGTCATTGTTTACTTTTATGTTATAACCCTATATGACTTTCTTTCTTTTTCTTAACACAAAGGGAGAAATTGTGAAAACATACAATGGCAGTTTATAGTGACCACCTCTTCAAGCTTCAAAAGAATGCAAAAGTATAATTTAGAAGTCTAATAAATTATTCCATGAGGCTCATGATTGTTATGAAAGCATACAATAAGATTTGGTGAGAAACAAAACTAAATCTAATGTATTATTTAGTGAAAATGTTCACTGACCGACCGTTGATCTCCTGTGCACGTTCATGATAGGGGACGAGAGCAAAAGTTCATGCAGCCCCCTCACGTCATTGGGGTGTTCAAGCGAAAACTAATTTTGTTTATCTAAAAACAGGTCCTCCACAGCGATAGAGACTCAGCAACAACAGAACACAACACAGCTGCACACAAAACAGAGAACAGAATTTACTAAACATGTCAAGAGTTTGTAGTCCAAAAATGTATGCATTTCTATGTCCAGCCTTATTTTTTTGAATGGAGTACTCCGAAATCAAACAGAAACATAGAGGAGGCTACAGGCAGCCACAGTCACACCGTGTCCTAACCTGATGGCTAACGACATAAAACGTATATTATCTATGGTAATTGGAGTTTTTTTCCTAACCAGCAGTGACGAGCGATGGTACATTATATCAATCGCTTGTTTTCTATTTTCAGCATTGGGCGAGTAACTCTGTCCACTGTGATCCAGCACAGGTCCAAAAACTTTAGGCTGGGCATAGAAATGCATTAATCTTCTACTACAAACTCTTCAGACATGTTTAGTAAGTTCTGTTCTCTGTTTTGTGTGCAGCTGTGTTGTGTTCTGTTGTCGGTATATCGCTGTGGAGGACCTGTTTTTAGATAAACAAAATGAGTTTTCACTTGAACGCCCCAATGTCGCGAGGGGGCTGTGTGAACTGTTACTCTTGTGCCCTATCAGGAACGCGCACAGGAGACTAACAGTCGGTAAATATTTTCACTAAATAATACATTAGATTTCGGTTTGTTTCTCACCAAACCTTATCATATACTTTCATAACAATCATGAGTCTCATGGAATAATCTCATAGAAAGACTTGTTAATTATACTTTTGTATTCTTTTGAAGCTTGAAGAGGTGATCACTATAAACTGCCATTGTGTGACATCACTGAGCACAACATTTTTTCACAATTTCTCTTTTTGTGTTAAGAAAAAAGAAAGTCCTATAGGGTTATAACAACACAGGGCTGAGTAAACAATGCATTTTCATTTTTGGGCGAACTATCCCTTTAAAATATCTGTCTCTCTTTTTGGTCAACTTTAGTTGCATTGACACTGTTGCTGTTGGATAGCCAACCTGAATACATTATATATTAAGTATGCAATAGTAAAATATTTCTGTCCTTATTCCTTTATTTTCACACGTTACATTAAGGCTCTCTGATTAAACCCACAAGCCCTTATTTCACATGAAGAAAGACCTTTGAGATTCTTTGTTTCTTCATTTATCATCTTGGGCGTGTTAGGCCCGTGTTTAGGTTAGTTTGGGTGTTGGTGGTGACTGTGAGTGGTTGGGGACTTGATCAACCTCCGGTTTCTCTCGACACACCCCTTCTGCCCTAATCAAGCTGATCATATTATCATTGTCCACAGCTAAAAGCCTGTGTTTTGAGTTTAGCAAGCAAAGTAGATGTTGGTTGTAGCAGCTGACCAGGCTGCTCTCCACGCCTTTTACTTTCTTGGAAACTCTCTCAATTTTTTATTTCTTTTCCACCTTTGAGGTAAAAGTTTGCTTCCTCTTTAAATTCTTTTCAAACTGTGTTTTCTTTTTCCCTGAGGCAACAATTTGCCTCTCTTTATTTTCTCTTTAATTAAGAGACTTTATTTGGACTCTTTAGTGGGTGTCATGGAAACATGACACCTTTTAAGAACTATGTTTGAGTTCATTTTTGAGTTTGTTAAAAGTTTCATTTGTTTATTTTCCTTTTATTTACCCCTTGTTGTGACCCGTCAGGGTGACCACTGTCCAGTTCGTAGAGGCCTGACACAGGGCAAAAAACAAAAAAAAACGTGCCATTACACAGTTGTTAAATGAAAGTTAAACCGGAGCGCTTTGCGTTCACTTCCTCCTTTATATTTGTGCGGGAGTTTGGCGCAAACCGCTGCAAACGGAGTGTACATCACAGCTTGAAGTGCACAGTGATCGTGGTTAGATTAAATAACCGCGGTTAGATTTATTAACTGTGGTTGGTTCAAATAACTGCGATCAGACAATTATTTAATCGTGACAGGCCTAATCATTGAATAATGTTTTTTTTTTAATACCCTTTCTGTTCTCCACAGTCAGTTATTGATCAGAAACAACAAATGAAACATTTAATTCTAATCACACATAGCACTGATGCTGTAAAGAAGCCATTCGACCAAAGCAAATACAATATATATATATATATATATATATATATATATATATATATATATATATATATATATATACTGTATATGCAATTTCAAGACATATATATTGATGGAATACGTGGACTTTGTATATGTTTAAAAAGCTTAAATGTGACCAAAATGATATAATTATGACATAATAAAAATATTTCTGTAATTTAACAAGTTAGATGGTACTGGTTAGAAGAAAAACTGTGATCAACATGGAAGAGATACCTTTTTATCACCTTGCGTCTGGTTAGGATTTCACAATGAATTATGTTTGTTTGTTGGCAGGTTGTGTAGTAGCGTAGTCAGTTATGTCATTGTTCATTGTTCAAGTTTATTAGTCTATCTTAGCGTAGTCAGTTATGTCATTGTTCATTGTTCAAGTTTATTAGTCTATCTTTTGAAAGAATAGCAGCTGAATCACTGCTTCCTTTATATTTAAGTTGCTGTTTAGCTATGGATTTGCTCAGATGTTCCACTGAAAGTTTTAACCATGTGCACAGGAACTGAATGAGAACCAGTCCACACCAAAGCGAGAGAAGCAGGAGTGGTTGGTTCAGCAGAAGGAGTGTCTCCAGCAGATCCAGGCAGAGGAAGAGGCGGGTTTACTACGACGACAGAGACAATACTACGAGCTGCAGTGCCGTCAATACAAAAGGAAGATGCTGCTAGGCCGCCACAATCTGGAGCAAGACCTACTCAGAGAGGTACAGATCTTGTGATTGATGTATCAGCCAGACAGATTAACAGTCCAATATTTATTTGATATTATCACAGGGTTCCCACAGTCATTTAAAACCTGAAAATATCAAGGAATTTGAAAAAAGGGATTTCCAGGATAAACATCTTTATCCAGTAATCACAAATTACTCAAGAACGCTTAGTCAACGTTATCGACAGATTAACGAAAAATTTTCGTTGTCGAATAGATGTTTGATTTCATTTAACGCAATTTGAGATCATTTGAAACGCTAATGATGACGCAGAAAAGCAGCACTTCAGCTCGCGCTTGATTGAGGAGAGGAAGAAAGAACAGCTCACAGTCCAGACGCACTCCAAACTTTCCAAACAGATTAAGGTGATGTAGATCACAAAGTATGAGGGAATTATAATACAAAAATACATAATAATTAAATACAGAAACAGTGCCGTTGTCATGTGAAATAAAGCGGAAATAAATGCATCCTTTATTAAAGTTCAAATAATAAGAATGCGCGTTGTATAAATAAGCACAAACTCCGAAACTGGCATTTCTCTGTGCGGTCAGAGCCGCTTACATGAGTCGCGTGAAAACCAGTGCGAGGTCAGTTTCAAACTTCTCCCGGCTGATACTGTCTCGCGCGGAGACACTCATCCCTCACGCGCGCTGCAGCTAGATTATAACATGATGGCTCGCAACGTAGTGAATCATAATATATGTGTCACGTTGTGTATCTTGTCGTGAAGAAAATCGGCGACACATAGCTCTATTAAGAAGAGAGAGTTTGTTTTTTGTGAGTTAAAGATGGCTCAAAATCTAGTGAACAAAATGGTGAGAGGGTGTAGTTTTAGCCCATTATACAATGCAAAAAAAAAAAAAAAAAATGTTATTTGTCTTTTGTGGTTTGTTTTCCAATATAAACATCTAAAACTCCTTACGTACATTTAATTTAGGAGCTATACTGCAGAAGAAAAAAAATTAGTGATGCACCAAAATGTATTTTTTACCGAAACACCAAAACCGAAATTAAAGTTTTCATTTAGCCAAAAACCGAAATCGAAAATAAAGTTTGGGAAATTACTGATTGATCATTTATCTGGCAATGTGTTTAAATTAATTTAGTCAATGAATTTAGCTTCTGAGCTTATTAATGTGAAAATTACTAAACAAATAAACGAGACAAAAACACTTGATAACAATAGGATTTTTTTTTGCAGTGAATTTTTTAATGAATGAAACAATAAAAACCTAAGTATTTTTTGTCCTTGTAATTCAGTGAATGTCATTTAGAGGTATTTTTAAAAGATGATTTTGTCCTCTTTATTGTTATTAAGCACCTTTAATACAACCTTTTAAGTCGAGGCACAAGCTGAAGAGCTAATGATTAATCGTTGCAATAATCACCTGAATAGCCGAATAATCGTTCGAATAATCGTTAGATTAGTCGATTATCAAAATAATCGTTAGTTGCAGCCCTAGACTCAAGTCATGGAAAAATCCTGGTAATTCATGGGTCACAAGGTTATTGGAATTGGACAATTAACAGAGGTGGATATTCCGCCTAATGTTAAGGTACGGTCACATTTACGTTTGCACGGCAAAATACCGTGGGCAAAGAAGGCATGAGCGGATGTTGAGCGCGTGTGAGACCAGCAAAAAACGAATTGTCAAGCAGGCTCTTTTTAATGCTGCATTTTATATTCTGTGAGAGTAAAGTTAAAAAGAAACACGCCACTAAAATGATATCCTTATCCATTGTAAATATTCAGTGTAGCTGTATACGAAGCACCATCCACACAGAGGTCACTGCTAAACCAAGCAACTTCATATTGGTCAACACAGCAAAATCGAGGGTAAATTTTTAGCAACCATAAGTCTATCGCGTGAAAATCGCGATTGCGCAGATTTCCATTGAGATGACTGTATCTCGCCCACGGACTTTCGCTGTGCTGAGGAACATGTGACCTTGCCTTTATGCTGCGTTTCTTTCAAAATTGGATGTGGAATATTCTGACATGATATCTCTGATCTCTGACCATAAAGGCTTTGTTTAGAGGATGATGTATAAACAAACAAAACTGCAATCCTTCTGTTAGCTTAGTAGGTGTTCGGTTGTCACCAGATATATCTCCTAACAATGTATGAAATTATCACCCGCAGCGTCAGCGCTTATCACGGAACACCTGCATGCATAGAGTTATCACTCTTCTCTGCTTCAGTCATCTGAAAACAGTTTGCAAGTATAGTGCCATGAGAATGCTGTAAATGATCTCAGACCATCTGAGGAGGTGCTCTGAGTTTAGTTCGCGTTATTTCCACGTAGCAATTTGTGTTTTAGACCTCATTTCCACCTGGTATTTACGATGTGTCTCAGGTTATCCGATTACATGTGGTCAGTTGAGACACATCGCTGTTTACACCTGGGGCAATATGTATAAAACTTCTCAGAAATGCTTTTAAGAATAGTCTAAATCTTTGACTTAGGAGTCAGAAAATTCTTAGCAAAGAGTAGGAGCTTTTTATGAATATGCTTAAAGCAAATTTCAACACAGTCTAATACTGATTATTAAGTGCTGACTGAGGTGACACTTAAGTGTGGTGAAATAAGGATTACAGTGATGTCGACCCAAAATGGCCACCCTCAAACACTGAATCACCCAATAGTGAGCTAGCAATGGTAATATGTCTCAGCTGGTATGACACCATTCATCATTCATTCATGATTTAATACAACACATTATACAAGAATATTTGGGTAATAGGTTATTTTCTGTTGATTAATTCTTTGATTAATCAAATGAGAAAGCCAAATTAAATTTCTTGTATTTTAAACCATTATTCCACATCTTGCCGTATGTCCTCAAACAATGTGCAAATTGAATGCTACAAAAAAAATCAAATGCACACTCTTGCAATATAAATTGCATATGCTTTTCACATTATCAAAACAACATTTCT
The DNA here is from genome assembly GCF_019703515.2 of Myxocyprinus asiaticus. Taxonomy (NCBI): domain Eukaryota; kingdom Metazoa; phylum Chordata; class Actinopteri; order Cypriniformes; family Catostomidae; genus Myxocyprinus; species Myxocyprinus asiaticus. The sequence goes on from NC_059375.1 coordinate 13,400,127, forward strand.
CCACAAGGACAATTTAAATCATGAAATGAAATGATAAAACAAACTGTTGTAATCCCATTACAGTTACATGTAAAATTTCAGTTAAACATGGCTCAATTTAGTGGTAAATTTGATGTTCAACATATCAACAATATTTTACCATAGTACTCCATTTGGTTGAGCGGCATTGGTGCACACTCCATGAAGTAAGCCTTTTTTTCTTTGCCTATTTAAAGTAATAACGACTCGCTTGCTGTTTTGGACAAGTTGTTTTGCAAAATTGAAATGGAAACTTGCATGACTTTGCATTTATAATATTTAAAAATGAGAATATATCAGTATCAATGTAAGTTTTGAGCTGGGGTTAAACATCTCTCAAGCACATTAAACTGCAGAAGGAATCTGTCAAAGCACTTTGTAACGGGTTCAATGAAATGAGGAAGCAGGAGACGGTGATTCCAAGTCAGGAATGTCACTTTTTATTGATACAAAATAAACTGCGTTCGCTTAAGAGCGCAACAGTGAAGCTTCAATTTAATGGCAGTGGCCAACACACAAACAGCTTCTCAGCTGGGCTCTCTCTCCACACTCTGAGGTCTGGCCACTTTTATTTCCCCCGTCTTTCACTGCGAACACAGAAACAGGCAATTACCAGCAATTCATCTCAGGTAAGAACCCTTACCGCTTATTCTCTTTCCAGATGAGTGCTCGACCATGCCCTCGCCTCCACACCCTTCACACCCCACACAAAATTATGAGCTTATTAAACGTTTTATTTAGTGTTTGGGTTGGGGTCTTTTCAGACGCAGCTCTGTACCATTTTTCAAATGTATTTTTTTCCCTTAGAAACACGTTTTCACTACTGTAAAATGGTGTCACTGATGGAGGTTGCAGTGCTAGTGCAAAGATATTCCACTAATCATAATTTAATTCATTTTTTATTATTTTCATCATTGATTTTTATATATATATATATATATATATATATATATATATATAATTTAAGTGATATTTAGATTTTATTAATTACTTGTTGCAGCCCTCTGAAAGTTTAGGCATTTAGCCAGTCACAATTGTCAAATGGTTAATTCACAACAATGAGTTTCAATGTATTCATTAAATGAAAAAATGTGATGCACTATCACAATAAACCACTATCATAGGCCCAACACATACTTTCTTTGTCGTAGAGTGTGTTGTCTCCACGGAACACAGTCATTGTGCTACTCCTAACTAGGTTTGAATACCTCTCCAGCACTCTTAAACAATTTAGGAGTTGAGACCAAGTTTTAACACTTATGAATTTTATGAATCATACTTGTTCTTAAATCTAGGAATAAGAGGAAAATTATGTCATTCTTAAAATTTTGACACACTTAAGACTAAAATTTCACTCTTAAGCGGCTTTCTGGTCACTTAAATGTGTCTCCTGTGACCACTTGTGTTCGGATTTGGGGAGGGTCTCTGTTTCATGACAACATACATTTGTGCTCAAAAGTTTGCATACCCTTGGAGAATTTGGTCATATATGTACCATTTTTAAAGAAAACATGAGTGAGCAGGCAAAACACATTTCTTTTATTTCTTATGGGATTCATATTCAACTGTAGGTTATATCAGGATGGCACAATCATAAAACAAAACATGGCAACAGAGGAAAAAAATGAAATGACCCCTGTTCAAAAGTCTGCATACCCTTAGTTCTTAATATTGTGTATTGCCCCCTTTAGCATCAATGACAGCGTGCTGTCTTTTGTAATAGTTGTCTATGAGGCCCCAAATTCTTGCAGGTGGTATAGCTGCCCATTCGTCTTGGCAAAATGCCTCCAAGTCATGCAAAGTCTTTGGTCGTCTTGCATGAACCGCACGTTTGAGATCTCCCCAGAGTGGCTCGATGATATTAAGGTCAGGAGACTGTGATGGCCACTCCAGAACCTTCACCTTTTTCTGCTGTAACCACTGGAGGGTCAACTTGACCTTGTGCTTAGGGTCGTTGTCATGCTGGAAAGTCTAAGAACGTCCCATGTGCAGCTTTCGTGCAGAAGAATGCAAATTGTCTGCCAGTATTTTCTGATAACATGCTGCATTCATCTTGCCATCGATTTTCACATGATTTCCTGTGCCTTTAGAGCTCACACACCCCCAAAACATCAGTGAGCCACCATCATGCTTCACATTGGGGATGGTATTCTTTTCACTACAGACCTTGTTGACCTCTCTCCAAACATAGCGCTTATGGTTGTGACCATAAAGCTCTAATTTGGTCTCGTCACTCCAAATTACAGTGTGCCAGAAGCTGTGAGGCTTGTCAAGGTGTTGTTGGGCATATTGTAACCGGGCTTTTTTGTGGCATTGGCACAGTAAAGGCTTCTTTCTGGCAACTCGACCATGCAGCTCATTTTTGTTCAAGTATTGTCATATTGTGCTCCTTGAAACTACCACACTGTCTTTTTCCAGAGCAGCCTGTATTTCTCATGAGGTTACCTGTTGGTTTTTCTTTGTATCCCAAACAATTCTTCTGGCAGTTGTGGCTGAAATCTTTCTTGGTCTACCTGACCTTGGCTTGGTATCAAGAGATCCCTGAATTTTCCACTTCTTAATAAGTGATTGAACAGTACTGACTGGCATTTTCAAGGCTTTGGATATCTTTTTATATCCTTTTCCATCTTTATAAAGTTCCATTACCTTGTTACGCAGGTCTTTTGACAGTTCTTTTCTGCTCCCCATGGCTCAGTATCTAGCCTGCTCAGTGCATCCACGTGAGAGCTAACAAACTCATTGACTATTTATACACAGACACTAATTGCAATTTAAAAAGCCACAGGTGTGGGAAATTAACCTTTAATGGCCATTTAAACCTGTGTGTGTCACCTTGTGTGTCTGTAACAAGGCCAAACATTCAAGGGTATGTAAACTTTTGATCAGGGCCATTTGGGTGATTTCTGTTATCATTATGATTTAAAAAGGAGCCAAACAACTATGTGATAATAAATGGCTTCTTATGATCACTATCCTTAAATAAAAGACAGTTTTTTTTTTTTTATTTATTTATATTTTTTTTTTGCATGATCAGTCATATTTTCAAAATCAATGCCAAAATTTCACAATTTCTGCCAGGGTATGCAAACTTTTGAGCACAACTGTACATCAATCAAAAAATACAAAGAAAGCATGAAAAATACGGTGCTCTGTTTCTTCCAGATGCTGTTGAAATTTAATCTAAACACAAACGCAACGTCAAGCAGAAATATCCGTTATTTTAGTGGATTATAGGTATTAAAGGAGCGTCGGGTGTTCGTGTTTCTTATCTGACTTGATGTCAGATACACTAAAGAAGATCTGTGAAGCTCTCATGATTGTATATGTATCAACTTTTTTAAATTTTACGATCGAGCAGCTATTTCCTTTTAAAGCCGCTCATAGCTGGCAAACTTTAAACACTTGTTTTAGCGCAACAGTTGATTGACAGGTAAGGGGTGGCGCTGAACTGCTGCCGGGATGCATACAGGACGGATTAGTATTTACACATCAAATGCGATGTGGTCACATGGGTTTTTGACCACATTCATATGTGGTTTTTGTGATCCGATCACAAAACGTTTTAGACCCTCTTTAGACCTGTATTTAGGGCTGACCACATGCGATCAGATCACTCGAAATTTTGCTGTATACGTTACTATACATAGCGAATGACATGCAACAACATTAGGTGAATTGTCTTGTGTGTCATCAATTCATTACAGCCTCAGAAATGGTGCTTGAACAAGAAGTTTCTCTTCTGTGCTTGTCTACTTTTTAGCCTCCATTTGTATGTTGTAAAATTATCATTCTAATAATTATAATAATGTAGTTTGTTATATTTTATATTACAAAATAACATTATATTAAAATTGTGTGTATATTTGTATACGCTCACCAACTACTTTACTAGGTACACTGGTACACACACTCATGCGATTTATCTAATCATCCAATCATGTGGCAGCTGTGCAGTGCATAAAATCATGAAGATAATGGTCAAGACCTTCAATTAATGTTCACATCAACTATCAGAATGGGTAAAAAATTGGATTTCAGTGATTTAGACCATGGCATGAATGCTGAGGCTACAGTGGGCACAGATTCCCCAAACTGGACAGTTAAAGACTGGATACATTTTCCCCATTGTCATTTAAAGTTTAACAGACTGGGCGATAACATGAGTGAAGACTCATTTCAGTAAGTTGTGCTGTATCTTTCAACATTCCTCTCAGTCTCAATTTCAGCATGGACTAGGAGCAAGTACGAAACGCATATTTCTATGGCAAGCTCTTCTGGACATAATTTTCAAAATAAAAGTTTCAATGAAATTCGAAATTAATACGAACATGAATTAGTGTAAAAATAAAATATTTTACAGCAGATTATTTTGGGATATCCCCATATACAGTACGATGCAATAAACTAGATATATTCATATGCTTTTTTAAATTTTTATATCTGCTACATAGCTAATGGTAAAACTGCATATATTTTACGCAGTCTGTATGCAATTTGTAATAAAAGACAACTATGCTTGTGATCTCTTGGATAGACAGTCCTTTTTTTATTCCAATAAACAGTTTATTTGAGCAATGGGGGTTCCAATGATGGGGGTTCTTCACTCTGAAGACGCCATCACAGGATTATTGCATCGCATATCGCATTTTCCAGCAACTTATCACATATTGTATTTTTCCTCCATATCGTGCAGCCCTAAATGCTAGCATTTGTTGTACAGGTGTATAAGGAAAAAAGCAGTATCATAAACTGTTTTGAACACTTGTCTCTGCAAATGTTTGATTAACGGTTTTTATTATCACGTAATGTAGGAATTTTGAGTCATTGATGGGTTTTATTTAATACAAGTGAATGTTTTTTAACTTTGTTCATCTCCCTGAGTGCCGACATGTTTACTTGACGTCATGCACCCGCATCCTGGCGAAATCGGAGTTCAACATTTCCGCACAAGTTTCCAATTTTGAAGTCCGACTTCAAGTCGCATTCCATTGCACTTTTTCTAATAGGAAGTTGAAAATTCTGAAATTCTGAGTTTAATGGAATGCAGCATTAGTCCCAAAATCCAAATGGATAATGCACATTTGTTTGAAAATATTTTTAGTGAATGGAGTAAATATTGTGTATAATTAATGTTGATTGACATTCAGCAATTTTATGTACATCTTATTTGCTATCATTTAATTGGAATTATTTATAATATATTAGCATTATATCATCCACCCTGCTCTCTCGATATTGTATTTATTGGCATCTGCAAAACCCATATCGGTCCGCCACTCCAAACAACTCAGACAGGCACACACCTACTCATAACTACATTTTATTGAGGCTGAAGGCTCGAAACTCCGTCAACACTTTGTAAACTGAACACCAGTGATCAAATGCAGTGCACTCATTTATGTCTGACCAGAGATGCTTGATTGCTTTTTTTTTAACCACCATGACTCACTCCCTCCATTTATCTCTGCATCTTCTCTTAGGACCTGAACAAGAAACAGACTTTGAAGGACCTGGAATGTGCCATGTTGCTTCGACACCACGAATCTACCCAGGAGCTGGAGTTCCGGCAGCTGGCCGTGGTGCAGCGCACACGTGCTGACCTGATCCGGACACAGCACCAGACCGAGCTCACCAACCAGATGGAGTACAACAAGCGGCGTGAACAAGAACTACGGCAGAAACACGCCGTGGAAGTCCGCCAGCAGCCAAAGAGCCTGCGAGTGAGTGATTGTGACATTATGGAAGGGGAGGGGACTATTGATGGGGAGAGGTTTGTAATTGAAGGGGTGGGGCCAAAGGAACCGCTGGAGGATGAAGGAGAAATGATGAATGGAAATGAAAGGCAGCGGGTAGGTGCTGTTGAAGAGACAGCAGATGAAGAGGACAGAGAAGTTCTTGAAGGAAACAAATCTTTTAGTGATGACACTGAAGAGACGTTTACTGACCAATGTGAAAAGATAGACAGTACAGAGAAGGAGGTGGTTTCAACTTCAGCTAACAATACCAAAGAAGGAAGTTTAGAAGAACAAAATGAGGTCTTGTTAGAAAGGGAAGTTAGGTCTAGAAATGTGGACCAGGCTGACGTATACGAAGGAAGTGATCCAAGACTAGTAGAAGGCCATCAATGGGTAGTTGACGATGACGCCAGCGAATCAGAAAGTGAGGAGGAGGATAGGGGTGTGGCTGACGGTTGTCCATCAGAACTAATACATGCCCCCTTGTTTGAGCGCCGCCCTCGAGAGCGGGATGCAGACGAACTCTCCGAGTTCTACTTCCCTGATACTTTAGAGGAGCTGGAACCCCCGCCCATCTACACCCCTCCCTCCCCATCCTCTTCCTCCAAACCTTCCTTTCCCTCCATCTTTTCCCACGCAATTTGTATCGTTCTTTCACTCTCCGCTGCTGTACAGCCATCTGTCCTCACCCTCCTTTTCCTTTCCATCTTCCTTCTCTCCCTGCGACGTTCCCCTCCTCTTCCATCGCTCGCGTCTGTCCTGCTCTCCGGCGAGCTTGCCTTCCTCACCCTCTTCTTTTCCTATTTGTTCCTGCGGTCCTGTTGCTCACTCTCATTTTCCATGTACCTTTCCTTAATCTACTGGGGCTCAGGCATTTTCAGTCTGGGTCTGTCATTAAGCCTGGGACTCTATTACGTCCCAGTAGCCCTGGTCTCGGCGTCCTTCCTCAGCTCACCTTCCCTGTTCCTCTCCCTTTACCTCATAGTGGTGTTGGTCGTCCGCCCGGCCAGAGTTTTCCTCCAAAACACCCCGCGCAAACTCAATCGCCTCTGGATGCGAGTCCTTTTCCGCCTGCCAAAGCCGCTCTTCACCGTGTGCCAGTCTCTTCTGGGTGGTCTAACTGAGCGCAACCTCTATGACATGTTCCCCAAAGCAGGCCGCAACTGGGGCGGGCGACAGTCCAGAATCCCTGTGCCTTTAAAGAGCCTTTCTGAAAAGTATCAGGCCAAAAGCAAATACTCCATCCTGCTTTCGCGCTTCCTGCTTTTGGGCAGGCGGTTTATCAGGCGACCGCTGGGCACTCTGATAGACCTGGCTAACTCTGTGGTGCTGTGTTTAGCCAAGCATGTGTTGAGAAAACTGCCGCAGAATTACCTGGAAAGGCTGCAGGCCTTCGGTTTGTTGCGCAGAGAGAAACCCAGCAAGCTGCCAAGACTCCTGCCTAGAGTTGTGAGGGAACATAGACGTAGAATAAGGGAGAGAAGAGAGAAGGAGAGAAGGAAAAGGGTGTACAGGGAAGAGGGGAGGTGGGAAAATGTTTTGAGGAGGACAGCCTCGGGGAGGAACTTGAGAGGAAAGATAGTGCCATGGAGATAGATGGAGTAAAAGGGAGGGAGGTGATAGTGCAAAATTATTGTGTATTATCTGCCATATATGTGAGCATGCACATTCCATTCATCCATCCCTTTTGTGTTTATATTTTATTTTCCTCCAACTCCAACCCTTTTGGCTGATTGATTTTATTCATTTTGTTCATATGCACACTTTTTCTTTTTTTTTGTGGAAATAGTCCATATTAATGTACTGTTTTAACTCAAATCACTCATTCACGATCATCAGTGAATGTAACGCTTTAGTCGATAATGTGCTTTTTGTAAAAGTTTCTGAGTTTAATTTTTTTACTTTCGAGTTATTTTATCCTTATAACAAGAGCTATGTGTGTTATGGTGATTGTTGAGGCCATGTCTGTGCAATCGTTTTATTTTATTGGGTGAAGGGAGTCTTTAAATTTCAAAAGTGAAATTGTGCGATATTGCTAATTTCAAAATTGCTCTCTGTGGAAATGACCATTAAGCCATGATCACATTTATTTGTTTAATACAAAATTTACTGCACCTATTGTGAAAGTAGATTATATTACAATGCTTTACACTACAAATCTCCCCCCCCAAAGAACAACAAGCCTATTTTAACCAAAAGTGCAATAGAAGTTCCTCAGTAATGTGGCAATTTTAAAAGTCTTCAGCGTATAAAAAGTTTTGGTTTTGAAATGGAAAATAGGCTGCATATTGTCACAAAAACAGTGTTTTTATACAATTTCAAAAGCTTCAGAACAATAATAAAAACTAAAAAAACTGAGTTTATATTGAAATGTGTGAAAAAACACCAAAAACAGTCCTCTCACTGGAAGTTTTAGAGGCAGGACCTCATAAATTGCAAAGATCTTGCAAGCAATCAAAAGCCCTAAATATATTAAGAAAAAACTGTGTCCTTGCCAGAATAAACTGCCTCATGTCGTGAACCAAGCACTGAGGAAAGTTAAACTCCTTTTATGTTGTTGGTGATGGTTTTCTCCATAAAGTGGATGAGCAATCCTAAAATCTGTTAATCCATCTTTGCCACTTTAGTAGTGAACTTTATTGAATGTTACTTTAAACATTAATCTTTTAAGTGAAAATGTAAGTCAGATATTTACTCCATAACTTGGGTGAACTATTATGAATACAATATAAGATATATGCAATTTTATTGAGGTGTTTAGAGGACAATATTAAACCAGATCCACCTCTTCTCTAGTATTGTGTAACTAAATAGTTGTGTTGCTTGCGTGGCACTCAGAAATTCATATACTTAAGATATTCTAGCCTTTAGCATCCAGCATACTCAATAAATGGGGAAATGTATTTGTATACTGGTGTGCTAGGGCATATATGTATTATGGATTTATATAAATATATATCTGTTATTGCACTAGGGGCAATGATCTGATCATATTTACCATGTAAACAAGTGTTTTTGGTCATATCCCTATGAAAGAAGAGGTTTAGCATGTATAGATCAGCATATGTTAGACTTTCTAAACCTCATATTTATAGATTAGCCCTGTATGCGTGGCACTGTTAAATTGTATTTATTAGTGCTCATATCGAAGTCTATTGTGAGAAGCCATTATGACAATCATAACTTCAAGTAAGTTTGGACAAGAAGAATGCAAATTTACAACCAAAGATTTAACCTTAGAATGTGATAACAACAATTATTGAGGTTGGTGGTTTGGATTTATAAAAAAAAGCTTGCACTGCTCTGAAATTTTCTATATTTGTAAAAACTTAAATACTAAAAGTTCTTTATAGAAATCTCAAGAGTTTCAAAGGGACCATTTGTATAGTACAATGGAAAGGAGACCTTCTTTTCAGACATAAATATTTCCGGTAAATTTAATATCTTGGCAAAAACGATGCACAAGGAAAGTATTTGTATTTCAGTTTTAGCAATACATGGTCCAGCTGTTGGCAATTTACAAATTTAAGTTATCCAATTTTTGTCTTCTTTTTTTATTGTTTACAAACTGTATGTTGTGCTCTCTCTCTTTTTTTTTTTTTTTTTTTTTTTTTTTTTTACACCAAATACTCTCTTATCAGTAATTATATAAAGAATGTTGGTGGTATTTTGTGTTGCATTGCACCGTCTGTTTCAAGGCCATTGTGTGTGCATTTCATCCTCGTTTTTTGTGTTTGTGCATGAATGGATGTTTACTTAAAATAGCAACAAAGATTTCTGTTATACATTTCTGAAATAAATTTTCTTTGTTATAATTATTGTCCTTTGGTTCGTTTTATTTTAAGTTTGTCTGAATTATTCTTCATCATCATCAATTTTATGTTTGCTATTCATATAGTCCTAATGTATATTACATTTTGTATTCTGATGAGATTTTGCTTCAACAATACATGTACTTTGAGTCCAAATCGAAGCCTAGTTCATCACTTAACTTTTAAAGAAATAGTTCACCCAAAAATGAAAATGTTGTAATAATTTACTCACCCTTTTCTTATGCGGAACACGAAAGGAATGTTTTAATGAATATCCCGATTCGTCTTTTTAATACAATGGCAGTGGATGGTGCCTTATTTTAAAGCTTAAAAAAGGACCCAAAAGTATCTTAAAATGCGACTTGTGTGTCATATTCTTTGTCTGCTTTGTCTGTTTTAGTGAAAAACATCCTTAAATTTAAATAATTTTTCAGTGAAAATCTTGATGTCATTGTTTTAGACAGATTGACATTCATTAAAACGTCTTTTGTCAAACAGGATCGGAATGACATGAGGATATGTAAACTATGGTGGACTTTTCATTGTTGGGTAAACTAGCCCTTTAATAGAGGACTTTATTAGTGTATTGAATAGTTATACTAAATATTACTTCTCTAAGGAATGAAAAGGTGAACTCTGATAGGTGAACAATATGGAGGAACTTTAACCATTCCATATTGTGAAATTATTTATATGGAACCTATGAACATTTAACACTTTATTTTTAATGTATCAACAGGTTTGTAAGTAGAGTACAGTAACCTAGGCCACAATTCCAATAACTGTTGAATTCTCACACTTAAGCTTTTATTTGTATGCTTCATCTGTCCCTGAATGAACAGATTTTTCTGAGATTTGCTCAAAATTAAGTACAGTCAATACAACTCTCTGAAAGATTTAGCATGTTAATGTGGGTATGACATATTGATAGTATATTGGTCTTGTCGGACTAGATCTGCTACACTGCTGCAGAGCAAGTACAGAGACTTGCTAATGCTAGAAAATAAACATACAAACTAAGCTAAGCATATGGACATGCTGCTGCACAATTAGAGAAACACAAGACATGCTGCATCAAACATGTATGACATGCTTTTGCACAAATAGACATACAGTATAAACAATCCCCATGTAGAAGATCTAGACAAGTGAAGCTGGGGTGGAGGAGGGTTTCAGAGAAAACACAGTGAGGCTTATGCAATGCAGTTGATTGGCTAACCGATTACACATCAAAGGAGCTTTTAGCTTACACCATGTGAGCCGATTGGCTTGACATATCACATGTGAGCGAGCTGATTGGCTTACAGATAACCAGTTCAAAGAACCTATCGGCGTGTGCCATTAAGAGTTTAATGCCTGAATTCTTCATTTCTTCATGCTGTTTCCTATATGTCCCACAATGTGTGGCTACATTAAAATACATAGCATCATTCTACAATCATTAGAATGACTGCCCCTCACTCTCTTTTATCCATTTCTGTTTTCAAACTTTGTTGCCACCATCTTCCTTGTTCCTGTAGTCCAAGGAGCTGCAGATTAAGCGTCAGTTCCAGGACACGTGTAAAATCCAAACACGTCAGTTTAAAGCTCTGAGGAACCACTTGCTGGAGAACACCCCGAAGTCGGATCACAAGGCCGTGCTGAAGCGCCTCAAAGATGAGCAGACCCGTAAGCTGGCCATTCTGGCTGAGCAGTATGACCACTCCATCAACGACATGCTGTCCACACAGGCTGTGAGTAAGGCAAGGACACATGAAACACAATTCCCATCCCACTTTGATCACCAAATCTCTCACTCAAACTTATATCATCAATGACATGCTCTGAAAACAGTCTGTGGTTAAGTATGTTAGTCGCAACACACTTTACAATACCCACTACTCTTGAATACCCTGTCTGTTTAGGGTAGTTCCTCTTAGAGATGCCACATCTCACTGACCTTTGGCATTTTGTGCTATTACTCACTAGCTTCGATTGGATGAGACACAGGAAGCAGAGTATCAGGTGCTGAGGATGCAGCTGCAGCAAGAGTTGGAGCTGCTTAATGCGTACCAGAGCAAGATCAAGATGCATACTGACACCCAGCATGAGAGGGAGGTGAAAGACCTGGAGCAGAGAGTGTCCATCCGCAGAGCACTACTGGAACAAAGGGTAAAAAGTGACTTTATTCATGGGTGTGTTGTCAAACAAATGGATTTGGTAAAGCAGTGCTTCTCAAATAGTTATAATTCACAACCAAGATTTAATATTTGACATCGAGTGGTGATCTTAAATTGTTTATTGTACAAAAGAAAACAAATATGTCCTTGAATCTAAGGTTAAAATACAGCCCGCCTAGTTCGACACCACGACACTGACTTTAGACCAATGCCGTAAATTGGGGTCGGGATTATATGTTCATTCGATCAACAGAAGCGTATTTGGAAAGATGTTTGGAAATGTTTTTTATTTTTCCAATTCCATTCGGTGGCGCAGAAATTACACACTTCGGCATATTAATATTACCATAAACTAGATTTTGATTATTTGTTTTGATGTGTTGAAATACTGTTGCTTTTATTTGACAAACTCAACAGGCTTACATGGCCACGTTCTCACTAAGACAATTTCGGGCCTCTAATAAATAGCATTTTCTTCCACCGAAGACGTAGCACTTCGAAACTCGCTCTCCATTACCACATACTTTGGAAAACGATCACGGTAGAAAACTGAAAACAGTTTTCAAATGAAAACAGATTAGTGTGGATAAATGTCTCTTTAATTTTGATGGTAAATTAAATTAGATCGGGCAACCAATAATTCACTGCATAAAAACACATTGTGGTTTGGCACAAACCATTTATATCTTTGTTGCAAGTGGTTCTCATATTTAATGTAGTTAAGGTCATATTTTTGCATAGTTTTTCTAATGGTTTTCAAGGATGAGGGCATGCCATGCAACCTGTCCTTGTTGGCTAGCTTCTACCAATTGACAGGTGAATTTGCATCGAAAATACCATAGAGTTTGATTGGACAGTCAACCTTTGATATCAGTAAAAAGAAGCTCCCTTTTAAAAGTTTATAAGCCTACTTATTTGCTATCCTAAAGACGCTATTACATTTGCATGGAGAATTTCCGCAGTCATCTCAATGGGAATCCGCGCAACTGGAATTTTGCCTGATGGACATTCGATGGCAAAGAATTCCCCTATGCGAATTTCACATAGGGGTTCAAGTTTGGAGAATTTTGATGTGCAAATTTGCAGTGTTGGCCAATAGTGGAGTGGTGCTTTGTATGTAGCTACACTGAATATTTACAATGGATGAGGAAATAATTTCAGCGGTGAGTTTCTAAACAACTTCACTCTCCCAGAGTATAAAGTACAGCAAACAAAAAGAGTATGCTTGACATGTAGTTTTTGCAGGTTTCACATGCGCTTAACATCAAGCCACACCTTCTTCGCCTGCAGAATTTTGCCATGCAAAGGTAAATTTGACCGCGCATGATTATTTGTTTATTTAGATTTTATTATTTGCATTTATCAGTGGTTTTTCCCTGCACGCGCTCTCTGCTGTGGTTTAACGGCAGATCAGGCAACGGCACAAACATGCCTACAAAATATGTGCTTAACGCAACTTGCACGAGCAATCCAGTTCTTGCAGGCCGTTTCTAAGCACTTTATAGTAGAGGATGCTGCAGACCAACATGTTCTGGCTCACTCTGCAGGACATTACAGCATCACTCCACTACTGTGATCCAGACACATCTCTTTAACATGTCAAAAGTGCACTAGAATAGATAGCGCATCTGGATATATGGCAGGTTATATAACGCTCTTCTCCATCATTTGATCATTATTTCATGAATTACTGCTGCCATGATCAATAGAAAATGTATAGAACTTCTCTTTTAAATAAAATTCATTTAAATGCATTCTTTTCTCAGGCGGTAATTTCTCAGGATGTTTACTGAGCCGGGAAAATAGCACAGCATTTTGTGAATAAAGCTATAATGAGCCTAATTGGTGTGTTTATTTTTTTGTTGTTGGATTTTATCTCCTTTTCTCCCCAATTTGGCATGCCCAATTCCCAATGCTTTAATTCCTCATGGTAGTGCAGTGACTTGCCTCAATCCGGGTGGTGGAGGACGAATCTCAGTTGCCTCTGCTTCTGAGATAGTCAACCCACGCATCTTATCACGTGGCTTGATGAGTGAGTTACTGTGGAAAATTAGCATGTGTGGAGGCTCAGGCTATTCACCGTGGTATCCACGCACAACTCACCACGTGCCCCACCAAGAGCGAGAACCAACTTATAGTGACCATGAGGAAGGTAACCCACATGACTCTACCCTCACTAGCAACCAGGCCAACTGGTTGCTAGTGGAAAGCCTAGCTGGAGTCACTCAGCACACCCTGGATTCAAACTCGCAACTCTAGGGATGGTAGTCAGCATCTTTGCTTGCTGAACTACCTAAGCACCTTAATAATTTGCGTGTTTGTGCGGAAAGGAATTACAATTACTTAATTTAAATACTGAAGAAGCAGTGCTATTTCAGTGCTAATTACTCCTGCTTAAACTACAGTATATTGTGAGCGGTCAGTGAAAAGGATGCAGGATTTTGCACTGAAACACCACTCTGCCACAACTCTTTTGTGAATTCGCACTCAAATATTGGTCTCCATTAGTCTGTTTACTGATGTTTTTGTGTCTCTGTAGATTGAGGAGGAGATGCTCGCCCTGCAGAATGAGCGCTCCGAGCGCATCAGATCCCTCCTGGAGCGCCAAGCTTCTGAGATCGAGGCCTTCGATTCCGAGAGCCTTCGTCTTGGCTTCAGCAGTCTGGCTCTGACGGGCATCCCCTCTGAGGCACACCTGAAGCAGGGATACCCATCCAGCCAGACCCCCCGCCCTTCCAGCCACTGGAGTCACGGAGGGGCACCACATCCCCACTCCCGCAGGGGTCCCAGCAGGGCCGAATCCTCTTCCTCATCCTCTGCCTCCCACGCCCTCGGCATAGCACGAGACGGCCCGGTCCACCACTCTTCCCGCTCCTCTTCCTCCTCCTCCTCCTCTTCCTCTTCCTCCCATCACAACCGCCATCACCTTCCCCAGCACTACCATCACCAGAGCACACCCCAGCTGTACAGGGAGAGAGAGAGGGATAGAGAGAGGGAGCGGGAGAAAGAGAAGGAGTGGGGTGGAGGGAGCAGGGGGGACCTCGCACACCCCCACGTCTTCTCCCACCACCTTCCCTCTCGCTCCTCCTCCCAGTCCCTCGCTCTCCTCCCTCCTCCTCCTCCTGCCCCACCCTCAATCTCCCTCTCCTCCTCTGGTCAGTCATCCTCCTCTCAAGGAGTGTACGGAGGAGGTGGAGGAGGGCTGGTGGTGCGGGGCCCTAGCCTGATGGCGTTGAGGAACAGCCCTCAGCCCCTGCGCAGAACAGCATCTGGGGGCGGTCCGGGGGGGTCTGGTAGCGGAGATGGAGTCCTGAGCCGTAGTACCTCGGTCACCTCACACATATCCAATGGGTCCCACCTGTCCTACTCTTAAACGGAACAGAGTAATATGGAGGATGAGGGGTTTATCGTCTTTTTAATGCCAGTTGAATTTGTCCAAGCAGTTATGAAGAAAGGAGAAAATACAAGAGAGCACATTTTACTTGTATTGCCTTTTTTCCTGCTGTTGGTTTTAAATATTTTTTAAGGGTGTCCAAAATATACTGGCTTGGAACATCACCACCGCCTTTAAGGAGTCTTAAAGGGATGTTGTGCCAGAGAGATTTATTTTGTGCAACTAAGAGAATTCTTATGAGGCACATCACAAGACAGTATGAACACAGTATGTTTTAAAGTTAAACGATTACTTACACACACACATTTGGGTGTGTCGAAAGGTTCTCTGTCAGTCATTTTTATGAATACATTAATGTCTATGAGAGTTGCTCCAATGCAAGTGATTAATGTAGTAAATACATTTGTATTCACATGATATCCAGTCACATTTGACATGTAAGGCTACCTTTCCAAATCATAGATGTTTAGGGTCATTCTCCCACCAATTGGATCTTTTATTGTATGTGTGTGTGTATATATATATATATATATATATATATATATATATATATATATATATATATTAGTATCTAAAGTGTTGAAGCATTGTGTCCACAGTTTTCTATAGTAATAATTATCAAAAATTTTATAAAATGGCGATGTGAACCAGATAGACATAACGTTTCATTACTGTAGAAAAGTAAAGGAGAGAAATTGGATCTGTAATTGTTATCATGAAACATTTTTCAAATTTCACAAAAATCTGTTTGGAGCACTTGGTTGAAAATGACATGAAATAACCTTAAAAAATGTGCTTTGTCACGTCCAATGTGCATTTTTGGTTTTTAATGATTGTTAATACATGATTATTAATAATTGTTAGTAGTCATTTTGGTTTTATGTGTTAGCTGAATGGCATACGGTCTGGTTATATTGCCACTTTTGTACACAATTTACATTTAATGGAAAATCTGACTTAGTTGGGTCAGCATCCTTTAACACAGACTTTATTTAATTACAACAGATTACAATATCTAATCTTTTGTAAAGAAAATAATCCTTCTGTATTATTTTGAGCGATGAGAGGTAGGGTGCATTTGATTAAACTTCTAAGAGACAGGCAAGAGAAGCACTGTAAGTCATAATATGATGAAAGACTCTGTATTCTATAACAAGATGTGAAGAACTTTGGGGGGAAATGTGTGGTTTCTGTCCAGATCCAAGATGAGTGCACAGTAGTGTACATATTTCTCTGTGTTGCAATGTTTTCTGTTCTCTGGCGAATATGAGTGCATCCTCTTGGGATGTGATTCTTCAAAGTGTGTTTGAACATGAAGAGAGCATACGAGCATTTGAAAGATACTTGGCTAAGAGGGCATATCCCTTGCACCGTGCATCGCCAAGGCTGTTTTCACAGACACATTCAGAGATATCCAGGAAGAACAACTTGATGAACTCAGAATCAAGCAAGTAACACCAGCTCTGATATCTCTCTCTTTCTCTCTCTCTCTGTATAACCTACTACTTTATGCTTGGTTTAAAGTAAAACAGTGCATGCAGAACTTCTAATGTATCAAGGATGTTGGGTATAGTGTTAGAAGGGCCAATGAGATTGTACCATTGAATGGATGGACTCGTTTGTGAGATTTGCCATGATATTAATGATCTTAGGGCAGTGTTGCTGATCCCATCATAATGTTGAATGTTAGAACTAAACTTGAAACAGCAAAGCCAAGGTGATGGTTAAACTTGTCTGGATCCATGCATGGTGATAAAGGAGGCTCTCTTAGTTTGTCAGGGGTGAGGTGTTGTGATTGAGGGACTCTGTCTATCATCCTGTGAATGTATGTATGTGTTGATTGTAAAACAGATTGTTAGGTCAAAGTGGAGGTTCTGCTGAGAGGACATTTTCAGTTCATCTTGAAATGTATGGATTACTTAAATCAAGCAGTTTCTGGCTTGAAGGGAGAAACATGTCGAAGAAAAACGAAGTAAAACGCGAAGCAACTTGAATGACAATAAATTGATATTAACGTGGATTGCCTCACTGTCTTATGTTCTTCACACATTTTCCCAGTGTTTTGATTATTCATGTCTCAGTATAGATAATGGGAGTAATTAAGAAAGTCTTTAGAGGAGCCTGGGTAGCTCAGCGAGTATTGATGCTGACTACCACCCCTGGAGTCGCGAGTTCGAATCCAGGGCGTGCTGAGTGACTCCAGCCAGGTCTCCTAAGCAACCAAATTGGCCCGGTTGCTAGGGAGGGTAGAGTCACATGGGGTAACCTCCTCGTGGTTGCTATAATGTGGTTCTCGCTCTCGGTGGGGCATGTGGTGAGTTGTTTGTGGATGCCGTGGAGAAAAGCATGAAGCCTCCACATGCGCTATGTCTCCGTGGTAACGCGCTCAACAAGCCACGTGATAAGATACGTGGATTGACAGTCTCAGACGCGGAAGCAACTGAGATTCGTCCTCCACCACCCGGATTGAGTCGAGTCACTATGCCACCACGAGGACTTAGAGCTCATTGGGAATTGGGCATTCCAAATTAGGGAGAAAAGGGGAGAAAAAAAATTGTTAGAGGTTTTAAATTCACAAATATCTGTTGTCACTTTGTCTGACACTGATGTCTGGCATTAATAACTATATGAGCTTGAGCTTTAGTTAATGGGTTATTTATTTATTTTTATTTATTTATATATGTATATACATTTTAAATATGCCAAGTGGGCCTATAATAATATACATGTGAGGTATTTGCACATTAAAATAAATAATGAATTAAATAAAATGAAAGCACAGGGTCACAGCAGAGATTATTTAGCAGAGATGGGCCACTTCTATTAAAATGAATGGGAGAAATTGGAACGCTCAACCAAGGAGCTCTGAGCGCCCGATGGTCAACAGATGTAGAAAGGAGGTCCTGCCTTACAGATACAAATTACCTTTTAGATACAGACATCACCTGTCAATCAACTCTAGAACGCGCATGAGCATTAACTATAAAAGCCGGGAAAATTGCATTTTTTTTAAGTAATATGAGGTAAAGTATCACAATTTACAATACCAGTATTGTCAGATTTTATTGCTGATTTGAAATATGTTCTTTGATCATAATCTTGACCAATCGTTTTTTAGATTTTGGTCTTTCTCCATTCAAGTAGATAGGAGCTACACTGACATGACTGGAAATAGTCTCCCGAGCTCATTCCAAAGATGGCCGACAGTGGACTGACTTGCTAGAAAGACTATCGGTGTGTCCCAAACCGCACACTTCTGCACTATGTAAGTGTAAGTAGTGCGAGTAGTATGTTTACACTGAAAATGCAACAAAAAGAAGTGTACTACAAGTACCTGGATGATGCACTTTTTCAACTGTCAAAACGCAGTGTGGAATGTTGGACACTTCATGCACTCAGCGCATGCGGCTTGCCGTACATAGCAGAAGGGCCAGAATTAACGGCAGCGACTGTGATCTGGCAAAAACAAATTTAATAATGGAGAATATGACAACTTGCAAAAAATCTGTGAAGACAGCACCTTACAAACGTGAGTTAAACGCTTTACCATCATACCATGCTGTGTGAATATGTATATTATTGAGATATACATGTTGAACTGAGGGTGGATAGAGTGCTAAAGCTAGTGGCAACACAATGCTTGGGTTTGAACTGAAATGTCACGTCCGTCAGCTGTTAAACGGCGAATGCTTCCATGTAATAAAAACTGTTAAGTGTTCCATTTGGGATGATACTACACTTTGAAAATTCATACACTACATGGCTGAGTGCATAGTGTGTCATTTGGGACACAGCTTTTGGTCACAGTTTTAACAGCTTTTTTTTCCTCTCTCTCTTTCCCCTTTTCTCCCCAATTTGGAATACCCAATGCGCTCTAAGTCCTCGTAGTGGCGTAGTGACTCGCCTCAATCCGGGTGGCGGAGGACGAATCTCAGTTGCCTCTGCATCTGTGACCGTCAATCCGTGCATCTTATCACGTGGCTTGTTGAGCACGTTACCGCGGAGACATAGCGCATGTGGAGACTTCACGCTATTCTCTGCGGCATCCACGCACAACTCACCATGCGCCCCACCGAGAGTGAGAACCACACATTATAGCAACCACAAGGAGGTTACTCCATGTGACTCTACCCTCCCAAGCAACCGGACCAATTTGGTTGCTTAGGAGACCTGGCTGGAGTCACTCAGCACACCCTGGGATTCGAACTGGCGACTCCAGGGGTGGTAGTCAAGCTTTAGAATTTTTATAGGTTAGAATTGTTTGGATACAATTGTTTTAAATAGGATAAACACAGGCTTTATTTACTGAATTTGGAAAGTTATAAAATCCGGAAAGTATTCATAAAATATTAACAAAATACTTCGTTAAATACAAAATAGTAAGCAATTACTATTAAAAATCCACAAGCAAATGTTCAGTAATAAATGTAAATAATAATAATAATAATAATAATAATAATAATAATAATAATAATTCTAAATGGACAGTGTCAAAAGATATGTAGTACAAATTCGTTTGAAGCATCACAGAAATTTTTTCTGCTTCTTTTTTAAACCGTTCGATCCGTGGCTCTATGACGTAAGCAGTGCAATGCTGTAATTCTATTTCTGTCGGCTCATATTCCGAGAGGAAAGCGACGGAAACAGGAGGTGGGGGAAAAGTGCCATCCCTTTAAGAACAACTGAGACATAGCGGAGAGTGGGGGGAAAAAGGAGAGGAGGGGGTAGAAGAAAGAGGAATTATAAAAGAAAAGGAAGAAAGAGACAGGGAGGGAGGGAGAGAGAGCGAGTGCGCGATAAAAAAAGAAAGATGACATCCTGTGAATTGAAGCGCCGAGGTGGAGTGGCGGGCTGCGGCCGGGCTCGAGTGTTATTCGCCGGGGTCAGAGCTTGAATCCAACTGCGAGGCTTCGACAAACACCCGATTGGCCTGTCGGTGGGAATCGAGGAAGAAGAAAAAAAACCCCCACTGATTTATGTATAGCAAGATTTAAGTTTGACGAATTCAAATACGTCAAACGCATTACGTGTAACCGTTTTTTTAACGTCTAAATGCAACAACTCCTGTTTTATAATGCATGATGTAAGAGTGTAGACATCGAAATAACATTATTGATTTCGTGTGCAGATATAGATTTTTTTTTTTAAGTCATGCAAAATAATAAATACTAGGTTTTTTATTTTTTATTTATTTTTTTTTGTTTTTGTGATGGCTCGGTAATAAGGGTTACAATTTAATTGAAGTGAATACTGAATTGTGTGCATTATTGCCTGGTAATCTGGGCCAGTGATTAAATAAACAGGAAGAGATTTTAAACATGTTATCAAGGAGAACAGTTTAAAGCACGTTCAGTATTTGCAAACTATAGACGATTGTAAGGATGTCAACGGTGCGCTATTAATCTTGATTGTGTGGTTGATTATAACATTCATCGCTTTGGAACAAAATGGATGCCGCGTGGAGCAATTTTCTCTTTCAGGTGAGATTAAACATGGCTTGTTCATGTATATGTGTGAATGAATGTTGCCTTCTTGTTATTACCAAGTTATATCAATGCCTACAATTAAAATGATGAGCAGCTGCAAAGAGTTTCACTCCAGTCAGGCAACCTGGAGTCTCTGAATTATACCTACACAGACGTTTTGAATTCAAACTTAGTACTTTGTGATTGTTCTTTCCCAGACCACACCTTCTCAGACCCAAGTGGAGGGTTCCCTCCAATCAGAACTTCTGTCTGTCCACACGACCTCTCCTCAAACCCCACCCAACGAGCACATAGCTCCGCCCCCATCGACAGTGGACACTGCTGCTCTCAATGAGGACCCAGTACCTGGTGGGTGAGAGGGAGGGATGGGGAGAAAATGAGGAGACTATCTGGGAGGGGTTGGAGGTTTTCTGTGGATGCTCTGTGTTCCTCTGTGAGCACATAGAGCTGTACAATATATCTGCTCCCTGGAATACAATTTTATCTTCTTCAAGCGAAGTCATCCAGGTGACAGGCTTTTCGGGTTGCCCTTTTCTGTGTTGTTTTTAGTCTTACCCCTCTGTACAGGGTTTCCATGGCCATGGAACACATGGATGTATCAAGGAATTATAAAACAGAGATTTCCAGCTCTGGAAAAGTGATCGAAATTCCGTATTTTTATTTTTTTTTTCATTATACTCGGCTCTGAAAGATTTAATCAGCTAGAAATAGCTCTTTGCTAGCTCTATAATAGTTCAACTGGTGGGTCATGACCCTAAACTGGGTCGCAGGAGGGGAAAAAAACACTGGTAAATGCAAGTAATAAAATGTAATCAACCATATAATGGTCCATATTTAAGATTGCAAAGTAATTGGCTTATCAACTTTTAAAATAGAGGGAAAACGCTCTCCATATCTTTTTTTTTTTTTTGTTGACTTTAAACAAAGTCCCTTGTAATCCAATGCCACCACAAAGTAATAATTACGAATTTGGGATTTTCTTCAAGCCCCGACTTTACAAGTTGGTGGCATGTCAATTTAAGAATCATGGTGGAAGCAAATTGTTATTGGTAATAAATCAGTTGTACTTGTGGATTTTGACTGTTTAGTCAAGTTTAGTTTGTATGCATTTTTTGTGTTGTTAATGAAAAATAACGATAAAACTTGCCAGAAAATAAGACTCATTTAGCTGGTTAATGCAGTGACAAGGGTTTGCAACTAAAACAGAATCAGAATCAGCTTTATTGCCAAGTATGCTTACACATACAAGGAAATTGTCTTGGTGACAGGAGCTTCCAGTGTACAACAATACAAAAACAGCAGCAAGACATAGATAATAATAAAAAATATAAAATAATTATACACATACATACAGATACACATACGTAGTGGAAATCTAATACAAATCTGTTATCTGTTATGTACAGTGCAAATTTTTTTTTTTTTTTTCAGAGGAATGAAATGGCAGAAGAGGTTGGATAAATATAAAAAAGACTAAACTGTGTATTGCACATAGTTATTGCTCAGTGGGGCAATTTAACTGTTCATGAGATGGATAGCCTGAGGGAAAAAACTGTTCCTGTGCCTGACGGTTCTGGTGCTCAGAGCTCTGAAGCGTCGGCCAGAAGGCAACAGTTCAAAAAGGTAGTGGGCAGGGTGAGCGGGGTCCAGAGTGACTTTTCCAGCCTTTTTCCTCACTCTGGAAGTGTACAGTTCTTGAAGGGGGGGCAGGAGGCAACCAATAATCCTCTCAGCAGTCCGAACTGTCCTTTGTAGTCTTCTGATGTCTGATTTCATAGCTGCACCAAACCAGACAGATACTGAGGTGCAGAGGACAGACTCAATGACCGCTAAGGAGAACTATATCAGCAGCGCCTGTGGCAGGTTGAACTTCCTCAGCTGGGCCTTTTTTACAATGGAGTCAATGTGTGTCTCCCACTTCAGGTCCTGTGAGATGGTAGTGCCCAGGTACCTGAATGACTCCACTGCTGCCACAGTGCTGTTTAGAATGGTGAGGGGGGTCAGTGTTGGGGTGTTCCTCCTAAAGTCCACAATCATCTCCACCGTTTTGAGCGTGTTCAGCTCAAGGTTGTTTTGACTGCACCAGACAGCCAGCTGTTCAACCTCCCTTCTGTATGCAGACTCATCGTCGTCTCGGATGAGGCCGATGAGAGTGGTGTCATCTGCAAACTTCAGGAGCTTGACAGAGGGGTCCTTGGTGATGCAGTCATTGGTATAGAGGGAGAAGAGTAGTGGGGAGAGCACACATCCCTGGGGGGGCACCAGTGCTGATTGTACAGGTGCTGGAAGTGAGTTTCCCCTGTCTCACTAGCTGCTGCCTGTCCGTCAGAAAGCTGATAATCCACTGACAGATAGACGTGAGAACAGAGAGTTGGTGTAATTTGTTCTGGAGTATAGCTGGGATGATGGTGTTGAAAGCCGAACTAAAGTCCACAAAAAGGATCCTTGCATATGTCCCTGGTCTGACCAGATGTTGCAGGATATGATTCAATACCATGCTGACTGCATCATCCACGGACCTGTTTGCTCGATAAGCAAATTGAAGGGGATCTAGAAAGGGTCCAGTGATGTTCTTCAGGTGGGCCAACACCAGTCTCTCAAATGATTTCATGACCACAGACGTCAGGGGGACAGGTCTGTAGTCATTAAGTCCTGTGATTTTTGGTTTCTTTGGGACAGGAATAATGATTGAGCATTTGAAGCAGCATGGGACTTCACACTGCTCCAGTGATCTATTGAAGGTCTGTGTGAAGATGGGGGCCAGCTGGTTAGCACAGGATCTGAGACATGCAGGTGAAACGCCATCTGGGCCTGAAGCTTTCCTCGTCTTTTGTTTCCGAAAGTCACGGCTCACATCATCTTCACAGATCTTAAGTGCAGGTTGAGTAGCAGGAGGGGGGAGAAGGGGGGTTGCAGGAGGTGTTTGTGTGAAGTGAAGGTCGGTGTGGGGTGTGAGATTGGGCCTTTCAGATCTGCAGTAGAACACATTCAGGTCGTCAGCCAGTTGTTGGTCCACCACAGGGTTGGGGGTAGGAGTCAAATGTGGTAAAACCACATTTACCATCATTATATGTGGTTGCACAAGAATGATTAAATAGATAAAGAATTAATTACACACCTAATGCTTGACTTTGCTCTTCATTTTGTTGCATTGGTGCTAAAAAAAAAAAAGCTAGCTTACACTAGTATGTGAAAAAGAAATATGAAATTGCTAAAAAGGTCTGTTCTTTCAGACTAAAATCACTTGAACGCACGTCACATCGTATTTACGATTTCCATCCTCATAAGTATGAATGCACCATTAGTCCATTCAGCCATCTCTGGAATGCTCCTGGGCAGCTATTTTTCTATGTAAACAAGCAGCATAAAAGTACAGCTCTTATCTACTTTAATGGGGAAAGATGGAAATCTCCAAAACGGTTGGTCAAGATTACGATCAAAGAATATATTTAAAAAACAGCAGTAAAATCTGACAACAGTGGTATCATAAATTGTGCTGCTTTAGCTCTGATCATGCTAAAAACGATATTATCCCGGCTGTTTCAGCCAATGTGCATTCGTGTTCTCGAGATGACTGACATACAATTTCTGTATCTGAAAGGTGATTGGCTCTTTAATTTTTACATCCGCCATATTTGACGTTCCAATTTCTCCCATTCATTTTAATACAAGCGGTCCATCTTGGGCTAAAAAGTCTTTGCTTTAAAGTAGTGATAGACCGATATATCGGCCAAGCTGATATTTGGTCATTTTGCGATTCTAAATGTGTTCGCTTGGACGAATAACAAGAGTGTTAACTTTCCCTTGTCTTAGTTCCAAAATCTACCAAAAGATTTGTCAATGGATAGCCAACACTTTCTGTTTTCAAGTTTTTTTTCTTATAAAGTTTATGGAAATTTGAATAAATAATGCATAAAGTATGTGTTTGTTTCACTTCAGAAATTTGCTTTTGTTAAAATGTATAATGTTTATCGGCATTAATATCGGCCATCCTGCTCACTAGACATCGGTATCGGCTTTGACCTTTGAAAAGCCCGTATCGGTTGATCACAACTTTAAAAGGGGTCATGACATGCCATTTTTTATTATCTTAATGTTACTTCTGGTTCACTTACAATATGAGTAAATGTTTTTTTTTTTTGCACAAAAAACTAATATATTTGGAAAACAATCATTTTCCACTCTCATTCTGACCCTCTGTCAGAAACACTCGGTTTTGGTGTTGCTTCTCCTTTAAGAGTTGACAGTACACGCCCACTGTTATGATTGGCTCTCTGCTCTTGACTGACCTGCTCTCTCTACTTGACATTTCACTGCTCACTGCTGCGGGGTGGGGCTACGGAAGTTAAATGGTATAGTGGGCGTTGATGTGTTGTTACGGAGGTGGTCAGATGCAAACGTCTACCACAGTGTGACATCACAATGTGGAGGAAGTAGAAATCGAGTCATTTTGGCTACTTGTTTTCAACAAATGCTCTTTTTGCAGTGAGGAGAAAGTTTTGAGTTCTGAAACTTACAGTATATTTTTAGTACAATGAGCTCTTATTCACCAAAAGATCAAGAGAAATTGAAACATGACCCCTTTAAAGGCTGTACGTCCAGTCAAACTTGATGGTTTTGCGACAATTCAAATATAGGTAGGCAGCAACATGGACAGGTTGCGTGACATGCCCTCATCCTCAAAAACCATGAACAAATCTATGCAAGTAAAAAAAATACGACTCGGACTACATTCTGTATGTTACGTTTGTTTCTGTGTTAGGTCGCCACACAAAAAGTTTTAGAAATTCATATCCAGTTATCACAAATTACTGGAAAAGTCATGGTCATTCATTGGTCAAAAAGTCTGTCATTTTAACCATAACTCTCTTTCTCGCTCTCAATCCATCCTGCAGTAAAGCCAGTGTCCAGACCGACCCGTGCAGCTCATATCTGCTCTATATGCAGCAAGCAGTTTAAGAACAGCTACAACCTGCGGCGTCACCAGTCCGTCCACACTGGTATTCGCATGAAAGGGGGCTCCCAGAGCAGAGAGGCTGTGGCCAAAGAGAGTACAGAAAGACACACTGTCCCACTCTCTCTCCTCCACCTCTCCATACCCCAGCAGCATCCCCAAACGCTGCCTTCTGCTGCCATGCTGCCCCCTCCCCACACACAAGTCCTGCACACTCAAGATGGAAATGAAGTTGCTATGGAGAGCGTGGTCTCCACTGTGACCGCCCTCCCTCCACCTGCTGCAGTTGTCATGGCAACAGGGGAGCCTTTACAGGTGGGCATCCATATGCATGTGTGTGTAATGCAGTGTCAGGTGTTTAGATCACATGTGGACAGCGATAACTAAATTAGGGTGTTCTTCAGACAGTTAAATAACTTCTTCCTTTCTCCGCCCTCAGAGGCCAGTAAACCAGAATCCCAACCCTGTGCGAAAAAACCACGCTTGTGAGACCTGTGGGAAAGCCTTCAGGGATGTGTACCACCTGAACAGACACAGGCTCTCCCACTCAGATGAGAAGCCATTCTCCTGCCCGATCTGCCAGCAGCGCTTCAAGAGGAAGGACCGTATGAGCCACCACGTCAGATCCCATCAGGGAGGAGTGGAGAAACCCTATGTGTGCCCGCACTGTGCTAAAGCTTTCTCACGGTAACCTTTTTGATCTCACATCCCACACATATACTTAAAACATACTTAGAGCTCCTACAATGCACTGTATATTTTTTGTATGAAGAAGATGAATGTTTCTCACTCTCTCACAGGCCTGACCATCTTAACAGTCATGTCAGACAGGTCCATTCTACAGAAAGACCCTTCAAATGTCCGGTATGAAAGTTTGAGTTTTTTTTGTGTGTGTGTGTGTGTGTGTGTGTGTGTGTGTGTTTGTCTGTCTGTCTGTCTGTCTGTGTGTATCTTTGCTATTCTAAATTTCAAAACCTAAATATACAATGCATATTAGTAACCTTATACACTTCTAAAACATTTTTAAAATATATTTTGTACTTATTTGTGTGGATATTCTGTATCTAAAAAAAATTTAAAAAACTTATTAAAGATGTTATATGCTACTGTATGTTTATATTCGGTATGTTAAAAAAACTGATATTTCTGGGCCAACTTTAAACCTTAGTTTATATGTCAGGGACTTTGTTTTAATGAAAAAATTAAGAATATAGTCACTCCACTACATATTGTGTCTAACAATGTCCTTTAGTTGTGACTATATTCACAAGATTGCTTGGCCTTTTGTACCTTTTATCTTAAAGGGATAGTTCACCCAAAAATGAAAATTCTGTCATCATTTACACACCCTCATGCCATCCCAAATGTGTATGACTTTCTATCTTCTGCTGAACACAAACGAAGATTTTCAGAAGAATATTTCAGCTCTGTTGGTCCATGCAATGCAAGAATGGTGACTTAAACTTTAGTCCAAAAAGCACATAAAGGCAGCATAAAAGTAATCCAAATAACTCCAGTGGTTTAATCCATGTCTTCTGAAGCGATATGATAGATGTGGGTGAGAAACGGATCAATATTCAAGTCCTTTTTTATTATAAATCTCCACTTTCACTTTCACATTCTTCCTCTTGTTTTTGAATTGCGATTCACATTCTTTGTGCATATTGCCACCTACTGGGCAGGGAGGAGAATATATAGTAAAAAAAAGGACTTATTTATTTTTAGGAAATATTTATCTGTTTCTTACCCACACGTATCATATCGCTTCTGAAGACATGGATTTAACCACTGGAGTCGTATGGATTAATTTTATGCTGCCTTTATGTGCTTTTTGGACCTTCAAAGTTCTGGTCACTTGCATTGTATAGACCAACAGAGCAGAAATTTTCTTCTAAAAATAATTTGTGGTCAGCAGAAGAAAGTCATACACATCTGGAATGGCATGAGGGAGTAAATGATGAAAGAATTTTCATTTTAGGGTGAACATGGTAAAGTAGTTGTTACATGTGGAGGTATATTTGTTTTGGTGTAGACGTGTGAAT
Source organism: Myxocyprinus asiaticus (assembly GCF_019703515.2). Taxonomy (NCBI): domain Eukaryota; kingdom Metazoa; phylum Chordata; class Actinopteri; order Cypriniformes; family Catostomidae; genus Myxocyprinus; species Myxocyprinus asiaticus. The sequence goes on from NC_059375.1 coordinate 13,427,727, forward strand.
CGAGCTTTGCCACACGAGACAGACTGCGCGCTCACATGATCAGACATGAAGAGAAGGTTCCGTGTCACATCTGTGGGAAACTGCTGTCTGCTGCTTACATCACGGATCACATGAGGGTGCACAACCAATCACAGCATCACTCCTGCCATCTCTGCAACCGCAGTATGTCATTTTATATATTATATTTTATGCTTGCTTCTCTATCCCATATCCTTCTCTGCCTGTTTATCTATCTATTAGGATTGTAACAGTACCAAAATTTCAGTAGTCAGTACCAGTTAAATTTCACAATTCTTGATAGCTATTTCGATACCACAGCAAAAACTAATATGCTATTGTACACACTCCGTTATTTTAAAACCTAAATATTAATTAGGGCTGTCAGTCAATAAAACAAATGAATTCCATGACGATTAAAGGTGCTGTAAGCGATTTTAGCTGTTCTGGAATTTCCACAAATTGAGCAGTTGGATTAGCCACGCCCCCTATTTCCACATCCCCGCCCTCCAAATGAACTTTATTGAGATTGACACTGAGCAGAAGCAGTTGTCAAAAACAAAAGCAGCAAAATAGTGCCCTCAACTGACAACTGTTATAAGCGAAATTGCATAAAAATGGAATTAATCCAAAATAATTCACAGCAACTACAGTACTATGAGAACACGCAAAATGATTGACAAGCAGAAAGCATCAGAGACTGTGGCCCACGGACACATTTTTGTTTGCTGTTTACAGAGTCTAGAGCTGTCACAGAGACCGGTGAGATAACACACGACACTTATTTCATTAATATCTTTCAGGGAGTAGGAACATTTTTTGCATAACTTTCCATAAAAAAATCGCTTACGGCACCTTTAATTAATTGAATAAATCTATTAATTACATTTATCAATATTTGCTGAGAAAGGCCCCCAAATAAAGAGAATTCAATATAAATTAAACAATACACTGACTGCCCTCTACTAACGCGGATCGTAAAAACACCAAGTTACATGTACTTCCAAGTTTGAATTGCTCCAATGTTAGGTAAATATGTACTTTTGTCATGGAATTTACATATGGGTCATGGGGGATGATTAATTGGGTTAATTTTATTCATGTGTTATTTTTTACATAATCACACTAAATTAACAGTCCTTATATTCATATAAATATCAACAAACTCTATTAAAACAAAGGAAATGTAGTCTTATACAATACAAAAGATCTATTATGCTGCATTTTAACTGCAAGATCTAATGCACATACAGTATCTGTCTCTCTGTCCATTTGTCTGTCTGTCTATCTATTATATAGTATTTAACAATTATTTATTGCATAAACAAAAACTTGTGTAAATTAATCACACTCAGCTTGTATGGCTGTAATGATCAATAGCGAGTAATTATGAGGTAATAATAATCATCAGTTAATCAAAAACAGCAGCATTTGATTGACATGCAGCGCTTCACCTCCCAAACTCACCACCCCCTCAGGTTTCACCACGCTGACGTACCTACGCGTTCATGCTCAAAAGCACCACGGTCAGGAGTGGAAGGAGAGCGCAGGAGGGTTTGGCACCACGGGTTCTGGAGGTGTCCTGGTTTGCCAGCTCTGTGGTGTGCACTGCAAGACCCCTACCCAGCTGCAAGGTCACATGGGTACCCACAATCCTCCCACGAGTGACCCCAACCCTGTCACTGCCACCAGCGAAGCAGTTCCAGGAAGCACAATCACCCTGTGCAACATGGTTTCGGCACCGACAGTGTTCGTGAGTGGAAACACAGTTGTGGATCTGCTTGTCACCGACTGCTCCAGCATCATCCCGCAACCTCAAAGCTAGCAGAGCAGGCCTGTAGTGCACACATGCTAGTAACTATATTCGCAAATACAACACAGCTAAATAAGTAGCTGTTACCCATTCACCTGTATGACTCAAAACAGCAATTTATGATCGTAAACACTAAAGAACCACAAGAAGCCAAGGAGAAACCTAAAAAAAAAAAAAAAAAGGCATTCTAAGTGGATGTTGATCACATTTTTAATGACATGCACACACAGAAACACACATGTAATGACAAATACTGTAGCATGATATATTTTGATAAAACACCTCTCAATGATGCACACAATAAGACGGGAGAATTCAATGAATAGTTGCGCCACATTTGTGCGTGGTATTTCCTGCATTTTATTCACTAAACACCCGTAATCCATTTTAACCAGGCACAAAATGCACTGAATTGGCACTGCGCTGTATTCAAATTGAGTCATTTTCATTCTATGTAGCGCAAACACAGCTCATTTCTATGTAAATTAGGCTTTATTATTTACTAAATGAAGCGCTATTTGCTTGCCACAATTACGTTAGGACCGCCCACTGGAAAGCAGACGGTAAACTGAATTTTATTAAAAAGAGATGTTTGTGTACATTTTCTAGGAATAATGGCAGCAGTAATTCATCAAATGAAGATGCAATTATGGAGAAGAGCGTTATAACCAGGCATATAGACAGACATGTGTATAGTCAAGCGCACTTGTAGCATTTTAAAGAGCCAATTCAGGTGTCTGGATCGCAGTGGTGGAGCGGTGCAGTACATACCCAAAGTATGCAAGATCACGGTATCTTCCACAACATATCACTTTAAACCAATCCGCAAAATCGGGAATTATGTCTCACAAATTACATTCAGCAAAAAAGTTTTGGATGTGTTTGAGCCATTACCTGATTTGCATAATTTCTTTAGTGAATCGGGTGCTTAAACAACGCAGACAGCGCATTCAAATAAACCACGCTATCAACAAGCGCAATTTATTCTTAGTGAATTCCCCCCCATAGTTGCTTTACACTTAGCCCTCCCAAAACCATGTAGTTATCCAAGTAATATGTACATTTTCTTGTCTAGCTGAGAGGGCAGGAGGACAGTATTTTGTCTTCCTAAAATATCTTGGATTGACAAGAAGGATCAGGGCATGAAGGTGGAAAAGGAGACAAGCAGAGACTTTGAGAGCAGCATTTTTATTTTAATACTATTATAAAAATCGCCATGTTGCACTGGATGGATGCACTCTTCGTTTTCTTCTTTTCTCCCTTTCACCTTCTCATTTCTCATGGCTGCAGGACTCTTTGATGATACTGTGATTGTGTATTTCTACTGTATTTCCTCTGCTTGTAATATGATTTCCTATTTGTTTGCCAGACCTTTCTCTTCCACCACCATGAACTGGCCCCAAGATACATTCATATGTCATAATATCTGACTCTGGTCAAAAACAAAAAGCAGAAAAAACGAGAGGTTTAATGAGAGGAAAGTTACAGAGATAACGTCATGTTTTGTTATGAACAGAAACACACAGGCAAAGTTTCTGTTTGTGTGTACCTGGTAGTGTCGGTACAGTACTGGCCAATTAATGAAACTCATGTGTCTGTTTATGTCAGTGTGACTCTGAATTTGTTGTCAACTATCCAGACTACCATTATTCTAAAGAGATGTTCAAACTGACTGGATGAAAAAGTGACCGGAGAAAATTCATTTTCAGTGAGAGCGACTGCCGGTGACGCGATATGGGCCTGTCCAGCAAAACCGATCGCACTGTGAATTCGGTGATAGCAGGTCGAAAGTTTTGCTGCTGAAATCAGTCTGTGTACCGAAATGCAAATAACTGCCCCCAGTGGCCTAAGCTGGAAGTGTTGTTGAACATAAGGGCATGTGTGAGTTCCAGTTTCTGGAGAAGGATATCGCTGCAGGCATTGCTCCAAAATGGGGCAGGAGCTCCAAACTGCCATTAAAGATATAGGTAGCTTCTTACTCAATCAACACTTTCCCTAACCTTTACTGTGAGTGAAAGTGACGCCCCCTTTTGGAGTTGCCGCAACCCCATTTTGGAGTAACCCCACCCTCTTTTTGAGATTCCACCCACATTTGGAGGTCTCCAGCCTGCAGCTATACCTACTTGGGTTTCCAGGTAAAAAGTCCACAGATTGGCACCAAAGGCGAGGTTTTTTTTTAGCTGTATATGATGTAATACTGTCAACAGGAATGCATGTTTTTTAAACCATGCAGCCTAACCCCAACCCTAAACTAAAAATGTAATTTTAGAGCGATAATGCAATGTTTATGTGAACGCGATTGCTTCCTGCTATCTCAGAGGTTGCTTTCACAGTAGCACCACAGGGAAAGGTGATCACATTTGAAATTATGCAAAAATGTCTGATGGGGAATGCCGCTTTAACAGAAATTTGGCAGATTGGGGTTGATTTCATTGTGAATGAACATTCAGAAGCAACATGTTGATTAACCGCGTGATCACGTTGGTCAAGTGACTTGACAAAGTTGAGAAAAGTTGACATTTATGCAAATGAGCAGCAATGCGAAAAGGCAACTAGCAATAGGAGTCAAGACAACTGGAGCTCACCTGATCCGTGGGTAGGTTTGATTCCTGCATTGATAATCGTTCATCTTGCTCATTTTATGATGCGTTATGCACAGCTGCGATTTATATACAAATGCTTTCTCCAGCAGAATGTTCATTTTTATCTGCAGAAAAATTTATGCTTTGTCAAAAGAGAATGACATCTTATTTTCAAATGCTATGGCCAGTTATGAAGCCCACAAATAATGTTATAGCGACCAGCAATGGGAACACCTAATAGCGTCCAATGGAAAAGATCTGTCTTCAGTAATTTTTTGAAGATTGCAATTGATTTTGGGTTAAGGTTAGGACAGTGAGTGGTACCTTCCTGCGATGGCACCACAAGGCGTCACTTGGGGACAGAACTGAAAAAAAGCAGGATATGGAAATCTAAATGAAAATACTCAATGTTGTTTTTATGTTAATTTTACAGCAGGATAGTAGTTGCTAGCTTCTATGAAAGGCCTATCCAAAAAGTTTTACAATAGCCACTTTAACACACAGAACTTAAATCGCAGTAACATTGCCAGATTGCCTTTTCTGGTAAATGTACCACATCTGCTATTCCCATATGCAATGACTTTCCTTCATTTATCTGTTTTACTACCATTCATACTCCAGCATCAAAATGCTGTTAAACTCTGTGATGTCTTTTGCCGGAAAGGATTTTGGTCATATGTATACCTCGTTCACGAAAGATGGTAGTTAACGGAATCAATTCCTGTTCCTGCAAGCTGCTGACAAATTTCTTTATCCACTCGGATGTAGTAGCGCTTTAGCTTCACAATCTGTCCAATTTTACAATTACAACAGTAATCGTGTCAACTCTCTCAGAACTTTGTGATTGGCCCAAAGCAAACTTCTTACGTCAGCGCGTCCTGACCACGTACATGCTCAAACCGTTAAATCTTACGGCTTTGCTCACACGTAGCATCAAAACAAAACTTTTTCAGTAATGTTACAATCACTCATTTTGAGAAATTGCCAGAGCTGATTTACCGTAATTCCCAATGGGTTCTGTTCACACATGACCTCTAATTGGAAAAATTGCGTTAATTATCTAGAAAGAGCTCGAAGTGTGGAAGCGCCTAATGTAAACATTTTGGGGTGAATTCACAAAACAGTTGCACCACTTTTGCGTGTTGTATTTTGGCACAGAAAGCTGCGTCTTGTTGACTAACCCCCACGTGTTTGTGTGCTGAAATTGCGCTGCGTCTTGTGTATTTAAATTGAGTAATTGTCTTTTTTTTTTTTTTCGTGCAAACACACCTCTTTTCTATGCAAATTAGGCCCACTATAGATTGCGCTTCAGTCACAAAAATTGCCCGGCACTATTTACATTGCGCTATAACCCCTTGATGAAAGCAAGCGGTGAAGTATATTTTATTTAAAAGAGATGTTTGTGTACATTTTCTATCAATTATATCTGCAGTAATTTATCAAATGATGGAGAAGAGCGCTATAACCTGGCATATTTCCAAATGAGCGGTGAAGTTTAGAGCACTTTCGACATGTTTAAGAGATGATTTGGGTGTCTGGATCACAGTAGCTTGGTTTCCATCCAACTATTTTTTTGCACTTTTTGAAATTGCGCATGAGAAATCTTGAATGGAAACGCTTGACAAGCAAATAAACTCAGAATTCGCTTAATTTATTGTTCTAGGAGGAGGTGGATTTTTTAGAGTTTCGCATTATATAAAATGTGCATTTAGGTGATGGAAACAGTTTATCCGCAAAATGATTACGTGTTTTAACCATTAGTGCATGTGTTAAGAGTTTGCGATAGCTTGATTTGGCTGGCCTAACGAAAGGTCAGACTTTGGCTTACAATTCTTCGAACATAGACCTTAACATTCTGAAGTGTTTAACCCACAGCTGGTTGTTAAAGTGAGTCCTTGCAATCTGCCAGAACGGTTTTGAACGCGGGTGCTTCAAAGTATATGAAGGCTGGTGGCGTGTGGGCATCGCAGCCATTTCAGCCCTCACTATAATTCAAATAACACTGTTATTCTTCGGTGTCTCCTGGCAGCATTTAGTAAAAAAAGGTACAATTGCTCCAATCCTGCAAATAAAACTCTCCCTGAATCATAAGGTCATTCAGCTGCTTCATCATGACAAGACGGCTCACTCATGATAATGCGCATGACTTCGTGGATAGAAACATGCACCGATTTGGAATTTCTTTTGTCACATTTTTAGAAATGCTCTTAAATGTTATTTATTCTTAGTGAATTCCCCCCTTTACCTTTTTGCTGGACTTTGAGTGAAAGATCTGTGATTGGTTACTATTCATCAATAACACTGATTTAGGTGTTGAACAGAAGTTTAATGGACTTTTGTGACATTTTAAACAAACCACCAATTGACATATTTATAATTTGGCCATGACTGTACTGTGGGAGATTGGTAGGTGTTTAGTGAATGAAAATGTACATGTTTTTCTTCCTCTCTGATTCTCTCTGATTTTTCTGATGTCTAATCTGTTTCCATCCAGAGGAGAACTTGATTGAAAACTGTGAATCCTCTGCCTGACTTTTCTTGAGAAACAGATGTTGGGTGCTGAACTAAGATATTCAAAGAGAGGGATATTTGGATCAAATGTTTAAAAGCGATGCGGTTTACCTTTAAACGTTGTTTTTCATTGCAACAGGCCATTAAAGAAAAGGAGTGCAACTGTTGTTACTGCTTCCACTAAGAATTACACGAAAACGTTTGTTTGTAGAAGATTGTTTTAAAAAAAAAATCTGTTGTGAATGTGTGAATGGTGTGTTTTACAGAAGGGCTTAATCATGCACGCTCAAGTGAAATTAAGAGTAACACACAGAAATAAAACACTACTAGCTCAAGTGTCAAAGTTGTCAAAAACAATGGAGAAAAAGAAGAGTTGACTTGGTTTTGTACTGGAGTGATTTGTTTGATCAGTTTAGTGTTGGTACTGTATACTGGTATATCTGGTTATTCATGAACTTAATTTTAATATAAAAATGTGTTCTTTCTGTCTAGAAATGTAGTTGTTTTTATAAGGTTCCGATCATATTTAGGATCTTCTTTTTAAGTTAGCTTTAAGCTGAAATACTGTAATACCTCTAATCTCTGTACAGCTCTGGCAATGCATCAAAATGCCTTATTGTATTCTACAACATTTAATTCGTCAAACTCTAAAACTATTTTAAATTATAGTTAACGAACCATTTAATAGGAAAGAAAAATAATAATGGGATGTATTTATATTTATATTTTTGTATTTCTCCGCAGTATGCATGTCTGTAAACAGAGCAAAACAAAATGTTGATGCTTACCATGATCATGAATATTATGTTATTATTTTGTAGATTATGTAGATCATGTTATCATTTTGTAATTTTGACTATTAAAAGGAAATGGAGTAATCATATCTCATTGGGTCAAGTGTGATGCATTGTCAAGATCAGATAACTTATGTGTGTTTAAAAGAGAGAAAAATATAGCAGTACACAAATCTGACCTTCACCTTCTGTTCTACCCCAATCATATCTGTCCATCTACAGGTATGATCCATATCTGTCTACCAAACCTACTGGCTTCCTGCAATTGAAATGGGACTAAATGTTCTTAATTTTAATGATAAAAGAATGTAAAAATGCTGCAGTAAAAAAAACATTATTGGTTAATGGTTATGTACCTTTAATAAGGTAAAATATATATATATATATATATATATATATATATATATATATATATATATATATATATAACAAGACAATACATGTAATTTTATGGTAAAATATTGTAAAAAGTATGATTTTACCAAATAATTAATGGTAAAAATGTATATAATGTTTAATGAGAATATACTGGATGTACTTTTTACTTTTTCTTAAAATTAGGGCAAAAAAACAATAATCGGCCGTTCCCATAAGTGCCTGTGTGACATCACATTTCATTATATTTTATGGGAATAGTTATGTTTCTTATTTTTAATATCAGTAATGTACATTTGGGTGTTCAGTGTTATATTTTATGTAGTTTAGTTCATGTTTATTGCATTATTTTAATGTCACATGTGTTACCCTGATGGTGATTAACCCTTAAACACATACCTCGGGAAAAGCCAAAATTACTAAAAAAATATATTTTTTATAATGGCTTGAGGACCAAAATTGTAAAGGGTCATTAAAGACCCTAGGTATGTAATAGTGTCATTTTATTTTTGTGCGCTTCCACAAATCATATTTTTATGATTATTTCATATCTATACAAGTTTAATATCACAATATATATATTTATTTATTACAAGAGAAATGAGTAGTATATTCATAAAAATTACTACATCACACTGATTTTCTTTGCAGCTGGTGAAATATCAGTATCCTATATGCGTGTACACATTCATATTATACATGCATTTCTTACTTAGTGACGCAGTTTCAGTGTTTTACTTGATTTACATCTGACATTACTATTTGAAAAATAAACAACATGGAAGTAAACTATAGCAAGTACAACACTTGAACAGTATGATATGACTATTGTCACTTGGATGTACTACTGAACTTAATATATGTTGTGCATCTATTTAGACTCAAAAAGTGCTTGAGAAAATACATATGTGTAGCTTATGTCTTTTGTGTAGCTCAATATGTGTTTGAAAGCCAGTTGCGCCTAATGAAATTTAGTGTGAAAATAATGAATCCTGTTCTAAATTTGTCCTGATTTGTTGCATCATCTCTTTAAAATATGAAAAATAAAACCCCAAAATATATTAGAATATATTCTTTTTATTTTCTAATTGTCTTGAACATTTTTCGAAAATTTGACACCATCTGGGCATTTTGTAGATACATTTGTGATAGATATACACTGATGAGCCAAAACATTACAGGTTCACAGGTGAAGTGAATAACGTTGATCATCTCCTAACAAGGCCATATGTCAAGGTCTGGGTAGATTAGATGGTAAGCAAACAATCAGTTCTCATAGTCAACATGTTGAATGGAGGAGAAATGGGCAGGAGTAAAAACCTGAGCGACTTTGACAAGGGCCAAATTGTTATGGCCAGAAGACTGGGTCAGAGCATCTCTGAAACGGCAGGGCTTGTGGGGTGTTTCCAGTCAGCTGTGGTGAGTACCTAACGACAGTGGTCAGAGGAGGGACGAACCACAAACCGACGACGGGGTGATGGGCGACCAAGGCTCATCGATGCACGAGGGCAACGAATGCTATCTCATCTAGTCTGAACCGACAGAAGGTTTACTGTGGCACAAGTCACAGTAAATTTTAATGATGGTTATAGGAGGGAAGTGTCACAACACAGTGCATAGCACCCTGCTGTGTAGCCGCAGACCGATCAGAGTGCCCATGATGACCCTTGTCCACCATCTACAATGGGCACGCGAGTGTCGGAACTGGACCTTGAAGCAGTGGAAGCAGGTCACCTGGTCCGGTGAGTACTGTTTTCTTTTACATCATGTGGACAGCCGTGTACATGTGCAGGGTTTACCTGGGGGATGTGATGGCACCAGGATGCACTGTGGGAAGATGACAAGCCGGTGGAGGGAGTGTGATGATCTGGGCAATGATCTGCTGGGTCCGGCCATTTCATGTGGACGTCAATTTGACACGTGCCACCTACCTAAACATCATTGCAGACCAGGTACACCCTTTCATGGCAATGGTATTCCCTGCTGGCATTGGCTGCTTTCAGCAGGATAATGCGCCCTGCCACACTGCACACATTGTTCAGGAATGGTTTGAGGAACATGATGAAGAGTTCAAGGTGTAGCCCTGGCCTCCAAATTCCCCAGATCTCAATCTGATTGAGCATCTGTGGGATGTGCTGGACCAACAAGTCCGATCCACGGCAGCTCCACCTCACAACTTACAGGACTTGAAGGATCTGCTGCTACTGTCTTGGTGCCAGATACCACAGGACACCATCAGGGGTCTTGTAGAGTCCATGCCTCAGTGGGTTGGCGCTGTTTTGGCGACACGTGGAGGACCAACAGCATATTAGGCAGGTGGTCATAATGTTTTGGCTCATCGGTGTATGTGCCGGGTCTCTAAAGACCCGAGTATGTAAGAGTGGTGAAATAGCCGTGCATTTTAGGGTTAATTATTGCTCATGGAAGGGACACCTTTGATGAATTTTAATTCATCATGTAGACTTTTGTAGTTGCTATGGTGATTAACAATACATTTTAAAGAAAAAACATAGTATTATAGATCCAGAAGGTTAGAAAATCACGTGTTTATTATTTACAGGCATCAAAATCACATCCCGTAAAGCCTGAGACATGGTCACCGTATTTTTACGTTAAATTTCTGGCAACCACAGCTGCCGGTATTTTACCATAAATTTAACAGATTTTTCTTATTTTATTTTATTTTTACAGTGTTCACTGAGAAAATAAAAACACTGAAGGAGGGATCACTGTCGTTTTCTGCATATTGCTGCCCTCTCCAGCCAGTCGCGGCCCGTTCGGCATAACGTGGCGGCCCGTTTTAGCTTATCATCGCCTGTTCGGCCCCGTTTCGCGGCAGGCCCACTGGGAAAAGTCCCGGTTCTCCCGATGGCCAGTCCACCCCTGCATGGAAATAATGAATTCATAGTTCCAAGTATGGTGCAACAGTTTTTGTATACATTTAGGCTCAAGGGAGTGCCACTGACTTTCTTATTAGCTTTTTTCCCAAAAGATTTTTACTGAATCCTCTAACAAACAATTAGTGGGTCCCACATGCGTTTTCATTTTGTTCTCCTGAGGGACGAACTCTCCGTTCCGCTCATTGTTTTTTGTCACAACAAGAGCGTGAAAATCGCACCTCAGATGGTCTGATGGTTTCCTCAAGCTCTCAACTGACCTACATAACAACATCATATGGGTGGAAAGGTCGACGTTCGAGAAAGAGAGTCCTGTGAGCTTATTACGAGGCTAAATAGCGTAGTGCGTGTGTTATTGATCACGAGCCGGTTGATTTGTTTTGGTAATGTAAGCAGTGCAGATGGTGATGAACACGCGCTCTGCAGCACTGCTGTTCTCTGTGTGACAGATAATGTAGCGTAATATCAAACAGGATAACGGAACCGGACTTTCTCTAACCGTTTTGGAGGAGTCGAGGTCTTACACGCATTTTTAGTGGCTCAACCACCCGTTTGCAGGAGCTTAACAGAAAACTGTCGGTTTTACGCAAGTTAAAGCGCCAGCGCGCGACGACGAGACATTTGAACGGCGATTCTGACAGTGTGTTGAAGTGCGAAAGCCGGACTGAGCACAACAGGCAACGACAGATTTATTCACCCCAAAGACACTGCAAATATAGAAGAAAAATCATGTCCGTAGATAAAACATGCTCCCGCTCTTCGTTATTTGTTTCGACGGGGACACGAGGGTCGACAGGCCGCTGACAGTCACGTATGTTCATCCTCTTCTCGCTTCATTCATTTTGTCATTCAGAACATGTCGCATATTATGATTATTAATTTGGCAGCGGTAATGGGTGATCACGGCCTATACCAATGCAACCAACCATTATTTTCAGTTATCTCATACAAATAGATGAGCACCGTCTCCCATCAACCAATAACGTGACATGTCGGGAGAGGAACGCCAATATAGACGTTTGTCACTTAATATCGTTTTGAATAAACGACCATTTTGCATGTAGATTGAGTCACTATGCTGATATTGTTTTTTGTTTGGTTTTTCTTTTCTTTTTCTTTTTTTGGTGATTACATGATAGCGCATTGCGCATTTTTGGCAGTTCCTTAGCTGTGATTCAAGTGCATCTATGCCAAGTTCCGAATTATAGAATAGACTTGTATGAGTGTTTCTGTGAAATATGAATATCATAGCTGCTGTAAAACAGAAGAATGAAGCTGTGTGGAGAAGGCGTTTTTGTGTGCACGGGATGGATGGCCGCATGCGTTAGTGATGATGATGATGATGGGATACAGGTTCCATCCTTTGTTTTGGACAACAAAAGGGGTCTGTCAAAACACAACATACTGTACTGGAGCATTTACGATATTTCCACATTTATCCATAAAATGTATACGTTTTAATATTTATGTGTTTATATTTATAAAATAATAATATTTTATTAATACATTAATATTTATTTTATATATATATATATATATATATATATATATATATATATATATATATATAGTGTACAGTTGTGCTCAAAAGTTTGCATACCCTGGCAGAAATTGTGAAATTTTGGCATTGATTTTGAAAATATGACTGATCATGCAAAAAAAGTCTTTTATTTAAGGATAGTGATCATATGAAGCCATTTATCTTCACATAGTTGTTTGGCTCTTTTAAATCATAATGATAACAGAAATCACCCAAATGGCCCTGATCAAAAGTTTACATACCCTTGAATGTTTGGCCTTGTTACAGACACACAAGGTGACACACACACAGGTTTAAATGGCAAACACAAAAAAAATGTGGCTTTTTAAATTGCAATTAGTGTCTGTGTATAAATAGTCAATGAGTTTGTTAGCTCTCACGTGGATGCACTGAGCAGGCTAGATACTGAGCCATGGGGAGCAGAAAAGAACTGTCAAAAGACCTGCGTAACAAGGTAATGGAACTTTATAAAGATGGAAAAGGATATAAAAAGATATCCAAAGCCTTGAAAATGCCAGTCAGTACTGTTCAATCACTTATTAAGAAGTGGAAAATTCTGGGATCTCTTGATACCAAGCCAAGGTCAGGTAGACCAAGAAAGATTTCAGCCACAACTGCCAGAAGAATTGTTCGGGATACAAAGAAAAACCCACAGGTAACCTCAGGAGAAATACAGGCTGCTCTGGAAAAAGACTGTGTGGTTGTTTCAAGGAGCACAATACGACGATACTTGAACAAAAATGAGCTACATGGTTGAGTTGCCAGAAAGAAGCCTTTACTGCGCCAATGCCACAAAAAAGCCCGGTTACAATATCCCGACAACACCTTGACACACCTCACAGCTTCTGGCACACTGTAATTTGGAATGACGAGACCAAAATAGAGCTTTATGGTCACAACCATAAGCGCTATGTTTGGAGAGGGGTCAGCAAGTATTATGCTCCTTGAAACAACCACGCCATCTTTTTTGCAGTTTTAAGACAGTTTTTTTTTTTTGCATGATTAGTCATATTTTCAAAATCAATGCCAAAATTTCACAATTTCAAGCCAAACTTTTGAGCACAACTGTACATCAATCACTATGTCAGTGTGTTACTGCATGATGATAAAGCACAACAAAGTCAAAAAATACAAAGAAAGCATGAAAAAACGGTTGTTACTAAACATTTTTACAATAAGCCTGTATTTTTTGTTTTCTATATTCCTAGCAAAATTGAACATTATTTTGTATTCCCACTCAAAAACTTTGCATGTCCAAGAATGTCCAACATGGCTAAAGGCACACCTTAATATAAATTTGCTAATCAAGATGGAAAAAAATACATTTCTTTTTTTGAATATTGATGGAGCAACATCATTTGTGTTAAAAGAAATAATGTTGTTTTTGATTAAAATGAATACAAATAAAAGTTTTAGGTTTTACTTGGGGTAAAAGGCCCTCAGAGGTGTAAATATATGGACAATAGCTATAGGGCAAAATTTTCAAAGTTTGGGCAAGAGACAGCAAGATGCTTCAGAAAAAGGTTAACCATTTTCTGTTGATTTCAGTCACATTTAGCATTTTATAACATCTCAGGTATAAACAAATGAATCTCCATTGTGATTGGATGAGTCAATGTGAGCCCACTTTGAACATTTTTCAGAACAAATCTATTCGCACCACTTAAGAAAAACAATGTGTTTATTGGAGTCTTTAGCACCTGCAACAGGGGGGCTCTTTACCCCAAATACTAGCCTTTCACTTATTGGACAGTTTTTAAAAAAACTTTTGATTTAATGATCTTGAACAAAACTGAAAATGACAAATAAGTATTTAAAAAATATTTTTGTGGATAATTTCAGGGATTCCCATTAGCTATATAACTGAAACATTTAAAAAATGATTTAATATTAGATCATATTACACTGAAAAATATGTATATTTTGTGGTAAAGTAAATATAGCATAAAATATCAAGCACTTTTACATTAAATAAGAAAGTTTAAGTGTGAACTTGAAAATATTAAGTAAATTCTACATTCAAACATGTACAAATGAATGCTCTAGCTTATAAGTAAATATTATTTATGATTGTTTGTTATTTTTACAATGTGTCATCATGTATTAATCCTAAAGTAGAAAACCTTGTCATATTTATTAGCTAATTTGAGTAAATTTCACAGGTAAATAAAATAAGTACATTTTACTTAATTTTTTGAAGCTAGTGTTCCCAGCATACACTGGGATTAATGAGCTTGCATGAATTCACTGTTTGCAAGTTTATTTACAAAGTTTTATTGTTAATTTTGTTGTTACGTTTGGTAACTTCTTGTTTTGTGCATTCTTAAGCTCATTTTCTACTCAAAATTACCCGTTCATGATCAAAAAAATCCTGTTGATTGTCACCATCATGGTGTTTTGTAGTCTATCACCGGTAATGCAGACAGAGTGATGTTGTCTCATAAACTACATAGCACGCATTAAGTTTCCCTGTAGGAGGCTTCCGTATGTCATGTAGTGTGATTAAACGTGTTTTTAAGGAAATTTAACAACATGACATGTTCTAATAAGATCTTTATTAATAATGAAGTTTACTTAAGTACCATGTATAACATATTTGTAAGTAAAAGTTACTGAATTTACTCAAATGTTTTAGGTAAATTTACTCACTCACTTTAATCAATATTATGTCATAAAGTTAAGTAGATTTTACTCTATTAAGATTTACTTAGAAGAACTGTGTGCAAACTAGTAATTTTTTTCAGTATACCTCAAAATCAAATTTAGACATTGCATGAAATGATCTCATGGATCAGGAATATTTAGCAGTGTATAAACAGGTGTTAGGGAAAGTACTGTGGTAGCTCAAAATATAGTTCAAATTTTGTAAGTGGAGATCATAGCCAAGGTTCTTGTGCTATTGAAAAAGTAAAAGCATTTCAGTATGTACTTAAATGCATACTAAATAAACATGCATTATTGTTAATTAATATGTTAATATGTTCTATTTAAAATGTAATTAATATGTACTTTTGCTGACACAGGGGCGATCATAAAAATATTTTAAAATGACAGTAAGTTACAGTATAAAAATACAGGGCATGTGTGATTGAAGGCAAAAATGCAGGATAGCATTGACTCAGAACATCACTGTTGTTCTGACTTTGCCATGTGACTTGGTTTGCATGTGTTAGACTTCTGTTGCTTGTGACTGGCCACATGTGGCAACATATGGAGCGTACATAATAACTTGGTTTATGCAACACAATTCCGACCCAAGAGAATCCTTTTTTCCTTCATTTTTTTGTATATGAGTGTTTCTTTATAATTACTAATCCACTGTAATAACTACTAGGAATATATTGTCTGTTTCTTTATTTGTTTATTTTTTACTCATCAAAACCTTTCAGTTTCTGAATGCTGTTTTGTTACAGAAGGGGAAGCAGGACAGCCGGACTGCTGGGGGCTTTTTTGAACACAGTATTACCGGAGTTCACCTGCCATAGACCATGTTGTCCATCATAGCAGCGGGGTCTGTGTTTTTCCCAGGCCTTTTCCTGTTGTCCAGGCAGTGTCTCAAATATGTTCCTGGGCTGAGGTGGAACGAGGGGGATGCAGTCATTGTTTCAGCCCGGTAAAAAAACCTTTGATCTGCAGTGTTAAAGTCCATCAATTTATATTTGTTTATCAGTAGTTTGTTACCCTTCTAGTATTTAGTACAGTATTTTTCATTTCAAATTATAATATCAGCAATTTATAGCAATTTTGCTAAAAAGTTATAACAGTTTCTTAATATTTGGTGTGTCCCCCTTACAGTTTAATGACAGCATGCTTTTGCTGGAATGGACTCTACATGCAGTTTGTGCAAAGGAGTTAAAGGGATAGTTCAATCCAAAAAAGAAAGTTCTCTCATTATTTTCTCACCCTCATGCTATCCCAGATGTGTATGACTTTCTTTCTTCCACGGAACTCAAACAAAGATTTTTAGAAGAATAT
The DNA here is from genome assembly GCF_019703515.2 of Myxocyprinus asiaticus. Classification (NCBI taxonomy): domain Eukaryota; kingdom Metazoa; phylum Chordata; class Actinopteri; order Cypriniformes; family Catostomidae; genus Myxocyprinus; species Myxocyprinus asiaticus. The sequence goes on from NC_059375.1 coordinate 13,444,211, forward strand.
CTCAGCTCTCTAGGTCCTCACAATGCAAGTGAATGGTGGCAAGAACTTTGAAGCTCAAAAAGCACATAAAGGCAGCATAAAAGTAATAAATAAGACTCCAGTGGTTAAATCCATGTCGTCAGAAGTGATATTATAAATGTGGGTGAGAAACAGATCAATATTTAAGTCCTTTTTAACTATAAATCTCCACTTTCAAATAGCCTTCCTGAGCACTCTTCTTCTCTTGTTTTTGGCAATTCACTTTCTTTGTGCATATTGCCACCTACTGGGTAGGGAGGAGAATTTGTTTGGAAAAAGGACTTAAATATGAACCTTTTTATTACCCACTCCTATTATATTGAAGATATGGATTTAACCACTGGAGTCTTTTGGATTACTTTTATGCTGCCTTTATGTACTTTTTGGAGATTCAAAGTTTCGGTCACCATTCACTTGCATTGTGAGGACCTACAATGTCACACTCATGCATTTATAACAAAATTCCATCAAATTAAATTAGGTAATCTTTAACAAAATTTAAAATAATAATAATAAAAAAAAGCTAAACATTTTAAGTAATTTTGTTAAAAATTACACAATTACATTTTATGGAATTTTGTAATGAAATTGAAATGCATAAATCTTAAAAATAGGCTAAAATACATTTTTGAGTGCAAAAATTTGCTTGCGTAAGATAAGCGACCTAGAAGTAGTGCAGAATTTTAATATTTTACTTCGTTTTACGTCTTTGTTTTAAATGAGTCAAAATCCTTTTCTTTTTCTTTCCAGGTTTAAATAAATAAGTAAATGAAAGATTTTAAGTGTGGTTTTAACAGAGAAATGACATGTGTGGTGGTTGTACTTACTCCACATGCTCTGTTTAAGGTTGGTGTCATCCATCCAAGCTATTATGGCTTCTGCAGCCGGTTACATCATCTCCAGATCCTGTGAGGACATCATTGAAGACCAGTAGGTGCAACAGTCATCACTTTTAGCAACGTAAAATCAATCTATAGCAAATCTTAATCAAAATAGAAGTAGTTTTGGTGCCTTTTGTTCTTCAGTGGACTGGAGAAAGGTTTAATGACAAGACAGTGTGAGATGTAACATGACCCCATTGATTTGTTGATGTATTCCTTTGTCAATTAGGTTTAAGATGCATAACAGAGTATGAACAGAATGATGTGCTTATGTGTGCAGTCAGATATGATGATTAACTTTTGAAGCCTAAATAAGTACCAGCCATTAGTATGTTGATCTTATGACAAACATGGATGATATTTCAGTATTTTTTGAGTCTGGCAACTGTGATTAAATAAAGCAATAAGCAACTAGAGGCTGTGCATTACAGCGATTTTACCACAGGTAAGGGGTGTTCTTAGACTGTTCTTAGATGTAGAGGCTCTATGCCCTGAGAGAAGTTCATCTTTCATAACTTTTGGGTTTTAATGGGTTTATATAGCACATATACAAAGTTACAGACCCACTCACTTTCTTTTCTCCACACTTTCTTACACAACAGGCATTGGCTGACCAGCTCCTACATCCTTTTTGCTGTGCCGTACTTTGTGTATGATATCTACGCAATGTTCCTGTGTTACTGGCACAAGCTCCAGGTCAAAGGTCATGAGGTGGACAACGGGTCAAAATCCAAGGCTATGGCAGTGTCTGGCTATCTCCGCAGAGAGTTCCTCATGATCTTGCATCACGTTGTCATGGTCACCTTGTGCTTCCCCATCTCTGTGGTAATTGTCATTACAGATACATTAAAGGGATAGTAGAACTATTCCATTAACCAAATTGACCACTTGAAACTGGGTCCTTATATTTGGACCTTATATTTTGCATGTATGAGTCAGCATTTTCATAATAGAAGCCCCATATCTTATGGACTAATTTATCAATAGCATGAGGTTACTGAAGAATCTGTATTTAAACAGACATCCAGTAATCAGAGAATATATATCAGTATGTAGACACATGATGCCTAATGTTTGCTGTCTCTCTCACATTGACTTCCAGTTCTGGAGGCAGGGAAAGGGTGATTACTTTCAGGGTGTCATGTTCCTGGCTGAACTTAGCACACCGTCTGTCTGTCTAGGCAAAATCCTCATCCAGGTATATTCATTATTGATTAGATGAGTGCTTCTTTGTTCTTTGGTATTTTTACCCTGATTTATCATTCTGTCCTCAGCTTTAGTGCTTAACAATAAGTGTACAACATTAAGCACAACATTAGTTACGTCGTACTTTAATACATTATTCATAGTAAAGTGTATTTACAGAAGTGCTGACTTGTGTTATACAGGTCTGGCCTGTTTTACAAAGACACTGTACAGAAGTCTTATGAACCCTGACAAAGTAAAAAATTGTTCACCCAAAAATGAACTGCAATTTCTTCAGTGAAACACAAAAAGAAATATTTTGAACAACCTCTAAGCTGCTGTTTTCCACACATTGAAAACATGTTTTGACCAGAAATTATCAAGGTCCAAAAACGCTCCATAAAAGTGGTCTATAGGACTTGTACGCTATATTCCAAGTCTTCTGAAGCCATATGATAGCTTTATGTGAGGAACAGACCAAAAATTAAGTCATTATTCACTGAAATTTCCACTACCACTACCTCTTAAAATCTAATTCGTGCATACACATATTCGCACCTCAGTGATGTCAACCGGTATTAGTTCTTGCATGTGTTGTAACTTGTAACCGATTACAACATGGCAAGTTTGAATATACGCAACCACAAATTAGATTTGAGACCCGGGCAGAGGGGAAGATTATCAGTGAATGCAGACTTAAACTTAGTTTTTTCCCTCATATAAAGCTATTGTATGGCTTCAGAAGACTTGGAATATAGTGCATGACTCATACGGACTACTTTTAGCGTACTTTTGGTGCTTTTTATCCCTTTGTCCCTAGACATGAGTGAGTAAATTATGATAGAATTTTATTTTTGGGTGAATTATCCCTTTAATAATTATTTATTAAAGTGTTTTTTAACATATTAAAGGAATGTTGCAAGTCCAATAAAAGTTAAGCTTAATTAACAGCATTTATGTCCACAAAAAAATCGATCTATATATACATATATATATATTTTGTATTTTTTGGTAATCAATATTTTGCCCCAAATGCTGTCGATTGACCTTAACTTGTAGTGAACCCTGAACATTCCTTTAACAGATAAATCAGAATTGGAATTGATGTGTTATGGTAAATTAAGTTTAGTATTTTTTTGTATTAGCAATATGTTTCACTGGCCATGTTTATTTATCCCAGTTGCCCTCTGAGTGCCTCAGAGCCACAGCTGCCTCTATCTGAATATAGCCCCCTGAATTTAGAATAGATTTAACACTTGATATAATAGCCAACTCTCTAACCCTCTCCGACCCCCACCTCCTCCAAGTCTCAGTATATGGCATAGAGTAGCACAGTGTAGCTTGGAAGTTGGCACTCAGCCAGGGTAGAGGATGCGTAGTTACCATTGTTGAATGCATGCCATAGGTGTGTGCATCAATTACATGTCAAATATCCAACATTAAGTTTCCTTAAAGGGGAAGTATATCATTTCTGCAGCATTAGCAGCACAAAACGGAATTGCAAAGATAATTAGATTGGTAAAGTTTGTCAAGACAAACTTTGAAGTTATCTTGGCAAAGTCTTGTCTGAGAAATTTAAACTAGTATTAAAAGTTTAAAGTTTGATGGATATACAGACATTACAGTTTGACAAACAACCAGCCAATCTAGACAGACTGTCAGATAGATAAAGAGAGAGATAGAGAGAGAGCAACTTAAAGATTTTTGTGGGATTGTTTACATTTGAATATTCGACAGTTGGAGTTTGAATTAACGAGCATTCTGTTTGCCTGTTTAAACATTCCGTCAATGTAAATCTATGAGATTTTCCCATAGGAAGTCAACCTACGAATTATAGTTCTCTCTGCACATTCAATAATTTTAATAAGTATTTTAACATCAAACAAATTACACACTTCACCTTTAAACTTAAGGAGAATATTTTGTTTGAAATCTTTTTGAAGTGGTCCATTTCAAAATATATCACTTAATTCTTTGGTCTTTTGTTTCTTTTCCCTTCTATCATCAAATTGTATTGCTGTCTTACCTATTCTCTCTCTTTTTCTTGTTCTTTTTCACTAAGTACAAGCAACAGCACACACTTCTTCACAAAGTGAATGGGGCTGTTATGCTGATCACTTTCTTCCTCTGTCGAGTACTTCTCTTCCCCTATCTCTACTACATTTATGGAAGGTATGTCTCTTTTTAAAGCTTCCTTTAACATTTAACTCTCCTTCTTTAATTTTTCCTTCCTCCCGTTCTGAGATGACCATGGTGCACACAGTGTCTATCATAAGGTCTGTCTTGGGTGATAAGATCATAAGCGGTCAGGCGGGACAGATCGCCATTTACACTTGGTATATACACTGCCTGGCCACAAAAAAAGTTGCATACTCTAATATTTCATTGGACCTCCTTCAGCTTTGATTATGGTGCATATTCAACATGGCATTGTTTCGACAACCTTATGCAACGTCACAACATTTATTTCCGTCCAGAGTTGCATAATTGTTTGGCCAAGATCTTGTATTGATGACGGGAGAGTCGAACCAATCCGTACCTCCCAAAGATTTTCAATGGGATTAAGATCAGGACTCTGTGGTGGCCAATTCATGTGTGAAAATGATTCCTCATGCTCCCTGAACCACTCTTTCACAATTTGAGCCCAATGAATCTTGGCATTGTCGTCCTGGAATATGCCCGTGCGGTCAGGGAAGAAAAAATCCATTGATGGGATAAACTGGTCATTCAGTACATTCAGGAAGTCAGCTGACTTCATTTTATTGCTGCATAACGTTGCTGAGCCTAGACCCGACCAATTGAAGCAACCGCAGATCATAACACTACCTCCAGAGGCTTGTACAAAGGGCACTATGAATGACATGTGCATCGCTGCATGCGCTTCTCTTCTTACCCTGCTGCGCCCATCGCTTTGGAATAGGGTAAATCTGGACTCAGGACTATTAGGAACTATTAGGAATAGTTGTCCTTAAAATTTATGTCCACATATGTGGACAGTGGGACTAAGTTGTGTTATTGAATATGTGTTAAATTAAATATTAAATAATACCAAACTACAGAAAGTCCGATTTGTTAATCAAATTGTTTATTATGTTTCCAGGAGTGTTGGTTATTCATGTTTTTGAGACGTTACAGACAGTACATTAGAAATTAGCATAATTGATTCTGATATAATGTAATGGCCAGCATCATCCAATCACTGCCAACCATGTTAAAATAAAAATCTGAATCTATGTACTGATCACCATTATCCCATGTCTGCCAAACATGTTGAGTGATCTAAACATCATCTGCAGCCTGAAACTGAACTTTTGACCGGATGTTAGGAGTCACTTGACTGCATAGGAAAGCCATAGTATGCGCCCTTGCTCCTTTGCTCCCTAATTAGGGAATTACTTAACTTCCAGCGTCTTTCTGTCTGCACTGGTTTTAGAACAGTTTGAATTGCACCTTAACTCCGTATAAAGCCTCTCAAAGCAACATTTTCCAGCTTTTGGATGCATCCACTGATTCTCAATGTGCTAGTGCACAGTGAATGTAAAATATTTTAAGGAAAATGAGCCTATAGTCCAAGCACGTGGTCATTGTGTTTAACAGCGTGCCGTTTCGCGATAAATTGATGAAATTTTTAAAATGGCATATCGGGTAAAACTAGAGACTCAAAACAGGTTTTAATGTAAAAACTTCTTACCAGATATAGTTTTGTTGCCGTTTCTCCAAAGGACAAACTCAGCTGAGACTGGCACCATGTTGTTTTGTCACATGACTTGGTGCGTCGAAAGTTTAACCTTTTAATGACAGCCTAGATTTTCCTGAACTGAGATCAGTCGGTTTAAATGAAATTAAATTATGCATAGTCTAAAGCGAAGCCAAAACATAACATCCACGCATGTGGACGCGGTGTCTCAGGAGGTTACATTTTAGTTGAGCAGCTGTATTAACTGAACTTTAGATGTTCATGCTTGCATGTTGATATCAGGCAAACCGGAGAAGTCTTGTGCTTGTTTATGGACTTTTACTAATTTTTCGATTGGAACAACTGTTAGATGTTGGTGTTTGTTGCCGTTTGTTGAACTGGCCTTAAGAACACCCATGGTAAAATCACTGTAAAGCACGGCCTCGTGTGGCTTCTTGCTTTATTCTACAACCTCCAAATATGGTTGGCAGGATCAGATCACAAACCATTTTGGACCCTGTTTACCCCTGTATTAAGTGCTGTCCAATTGTGATTGGATTGCCCGATACGGATTTTAATACCAGGTGTTATCGGGGTCTTAATTTTCCTCTTTGTCTTCCTCCAAGCTATTTCATGAATCTGCATTCTGTGCCCATTTTCTTGTAGGTATGCCTCTATCCCTTTCTATCGGGTTCCTTTTGCAGTGCCCTGGCAGTGTAATCTTGGAGCGGCGCTCCTAATGGCCCCTCAGCTCTACTGGTTCTCCCTGATCTGCAGGGGGGCGCTGCGCCTGTTCACCGGCAGGTCCTCGCAGTCCCGCAGGCCGAAAGCTCCAGTCAAGCACGATTCTGAAGGACACTCGTCGTGTCCTCAACAAGCCAATGGATACAGTCCACGAATGGTGGGTCAGGACACGCCTGCAATGTCGCACTGAAGGGAGGAGCTTATGAACCAGACTAAAGAAAGACAGTAGGAAAGGGGGAATGGATGGACGCAATGGTGAAGCAGAAGAGGAAGGGCAAGGTGGCAAGGATATACACAGAGTGATTAAAAAAGTACTGAAATAGACTAGATGCACTGATGCCCTGTACCACATTACAGCACAGCATTATGTTTAGTTACAGGACTTGTGTACTGTATATAAGACTTGCTTTAGTAGATCAAAGGAAGCTATGCTGACAAAAAAATCTGAGATGGAAATGTCTGCACAATAGCCAGACTTGTGTCCAAAACACACATTTGAGCAACTGAGGCAATAAGTGCAAATTTTCTGTGAGAACATTTCTGAAGCAAGAGAAGCACTTTTTGTTTGAGGCATTTTGCTATGGTTAAGGAATTTCAAAACTGGGGGCGAAGGTCTAGTGCCTGAGGTCTGTTCTTTGCGCATATTACTGTAGTGTTGCGAATGCATCGTTCATAGAAAAGCCCTAAAATACTTCTTATTGGTATTTAGCACTGGTCTACAATGAGCAACCCAAGGCACCAGGCATTATCATCCTTCTCCTTTTCTAGAGAATAGAATAAGCTGGTTCAGTTGAAGGAAAAGTTCACCCATGAATGATTCTGTCATCATTTACTCACCCTTATGTTGTTTTTGTTTGTTTTGTTTTTTTGCCACCTTTTTCTTCTTCTGTGGATCACAAAAGTAGAAAAATCTTCACACAGCTCTTTTCCATATGTTTTTTATTATTATCAAAAAGTGTATTTTGACCAAAACTGTCAAACTCTAAAAATGTCAACAAATGGCATGAAAGCATCCTGAAAGTAGTCCATATGACTTCTGCACTATTTTATGAGTCATGCGTTACCTTTACTTGAGAAACAGATCTTCCCCTCCACTGGAGCTCTCGTTATTCTGCATATTCGAACTGGCATGTCACATTCTGTTACAACGTAGCATGATGCGTCAACAAGCATTTTTGAATCTGACCTTAAATGCAAATGAGATTTCAGAGCTTTGTTGGAAGATAAGATAATCAGTAGATAACAATTTCATTTTCTTTCTGTTTCTCACACAAAGCTATCATATGGCTTCAGAAGATTTAGAATATAACACTCAAGTAGTTTTAGTTTTCCAGCTCCAAGGTGTGGTCACAATTAACAGTCCATGTATGGAAATTATTTAAAAATGTTTCTTTTTTTGTGTTTCACTGCATAATAACAGAATGTGGGTATGGTGAGTAAATGATGACATATTTTTCATTTTAGAGTGGGAACTGAAGTTAAAAAGGCTTCTCATTCAGTTTAACAGAGCTGATCCAAAAAAGCCCTTGTGACAAGGAGGAGGGCGTGGCCGGGCCGTGATGGTGCATGGCCGGCGCTGAATCAGATGATCAGCGGAATAAAGGGGAGCCAGAGATGCCAGTTCGAGGGAGAGAGAGACACACACACGGCCACGCGGCATGTGTGTGTGTTTGTTTAAGTTTGTTTTATGTTGAGTTTTACATTAAACTTTATGTTGACTGTTCAGCCGGTTCCCGCCTCCTCCTTGCCCATCCTTTAACTGTTACAGTGGTGCCAAAACCCTGGAAGGAGGAGGGATGATCCGTCGCGGAGTCCTCGCCGCTGCCATCTGCCAGGGGAGCAGCCGCGGCTGTCTGCCTGGGGACAAAAGGGTCACTGTCTGCCGCCGAGAGCCGGAGGAACTGCTGCCGTCTGCCGAGAAGGGGAGGAGCGGTTCCGTCCGCCCAGGGTTGGAGGGCTCGCTGCCATCTATCGGGGGTATGCGAGCTGTTGTCTGCCAGAGGGCGGAGGAGCGGTTGAGGACCAGGCAACGTCATGAGCAAGTTTTTCTCTCTCTGTCCTCTCTCTCTCTCTCTTTGTGTCTCCTGCTCGCCCTTTCCCTCTCCCCACGCCTCCCCTCGTCTCTCCCCCAGGTTCCCAGGAGGCGGGGTGGACCACCGGCTGACAGAACGGCCGGAAGGGCAGCATCTCCCCTCCAGAATTTGGGGGGTGGTGGGGCGTAAGTCAGTCCGGTGGCACCCTGGCCTTAATCGGGCAGGGGAGGAGTGTGACGAGGAGGAGGGTGTGGCCGGGCCGTGAGGCTGCACGGCTGGCACTGAATCAGATGATCAGCGGGAGAGCGAGATAAAGGGGAGCCGGAGATGCCAGTTTGAGTGAGAGAGAGAGAGACGCACAAGGCCGCGTGTTCGTTTATGTTTGTTTTATGCTGAGTTTTACATTAAACTTTATGTTGACCGTTCAGCCGAGTCCCATCTCCTCCTTTAACGAACTCTTATCCTTTAACTGTTACAGACCTATCTGGATCAAATGAAAGAAACACTAGTAAAATGTAATTAAACCCTGGCTGTCAGAGAAAGAGGCAGCTCAGGGTTTAAGAATGTATTATTTTGTACATGCTAGTACATTGTTCATACCTGGTCAAAGCATGAATGGAAAGTAGCTACCTTGAATGATCTCCGATTAGACCTGTAATCCACAATTAATTGACTTTAAACTCAACAATTGAGTTTTACCACATTTACAGTTAGATTTATGATATCTATGATATATAACCTGAGATCTGAGCCCAGAGAACCCTGCATACATTTTAAAGGGACATGTTTTAATATATGTATTAAGCTGCCTTATCCCTATGGAAACTCTGACATCCTTTTTCTTTGTTATTCATTTTACTTTTTGCCTGAGATGGGTTACAGTTATTTCAACAAATGTGATACAAGATGTGACTGTACATAGTCAATTTGAAATGTATTTGCACTTTTTTTTAAATTTGTTTTTCATCATTAAAGGGATAGTTCATCCAAAAATGAAAATTCTCTCATCATTTACTCACCCTCATGCCATCTCAGATGTGTATGACTTTCTTCTGCTGAACACAAACACAAAGAATATTTCAGCTCTGTAGGGCCATACAATGCAAGTGAATGATGATCAGATCTTTGTATCTCCAAAAATCACATAAAGGCAGCATAAAAATAATCCATACGACTCCAGTGGTAAATCAATTCATCCTGAAACAATATGATAGGTATGGGTGAGAAACAGATCAATATTTCAATCCCTTTTTACAATGTATCTCCACTTTCACTTTCAGAATGTTCATATTGTTTCAGAATACATATTTAACCACTGGAGTCATATGGATTACTTATGTTTCCGTTATGTGATTTTTGGAGCTACAAAGTTCTGGCCACCATTCACTTGCATTGTATGGACCTACAGAGCTGAAATATTCTTCTAAAAATCTTCGTTTTCAGCAGACAAAGAAAATCATACACATCTGGGATGGCATGAGGGTGAGTAAATAATGAAAGAATTTTCATTTTTGGGTGAACTATTACTTAAAAGCCATTTTGTTTGTCTCACTGGTATATATGTACCTATCCATTATTTATTGTGGTTTGTTTGAAGATATTAACTCTGTTATTAATTATTGTTGTCCATGTCAGCCACAGGTTTTTGTTTGTAAGTGGGTCACTCAAGCTATGTAATCTCAGTCTAGTCATAATTCATTTGCAAATTATTTTGGCCCAGTTTGTTTCATTTAATAAAACCGCTTTAAAATGCTTGCAAGTTCAACTGTACAACTTCTCGAACAGGAATGAATAACATCGTGAAGAATCTGCCACAAGGCCTGTTTTGATGCTTACTTAAAATAACTGTATGCTGATTTGAAAATTATTTAACTAAAATCATACAGGTGCTAAATGTCTATTGCACTGAATCAGGTATATGATTTTGCATGTGTATATTCCATCTTTGTCCCTTGTGAACCCTCTATAATGTACCACATGCTCAGATACAGAGCAGAACTCCAAACTATTTAATCCTAGTGAACGGGCAACAATTGCTTTTGATGGTTTTCTTTAAAAGCATTTGTTTTATCTTTTGTCCTTTTTTTTTTTTTTTTTTACACATGTAAACTTGTTCCCTGTTAACATACTAAATTGTATGCACTGTTGTAATTCAATCTCAATGCAAATATATATACCCTTGTCTCACATGCTGCATGGTATAATGTCAGTTCTACTAGTTCATTTGTGAATGTGCTGTATGGAGTTTAATCAAGACCCTGATATTGTCGAGCACTAGTCTCAATTTCTGTTATCATGAGGTCTGTGAAGACATCTGGAATTAAAACAAGCTTATATCTGAGACAAATGGGAGTGTAAAAAGGCAGACAGATCAGGATTATCACATCAAATATCCTCTTGATTCTTCTCAATTTGAGAGCTTGTACCAGATGGGTGATTTATTTATTTTATTTGTTTATTTTCCCCCTTTTTCTCCCAATTGGAATGCCCAATTCCCAATGTGCTTTTTAAGTCCTCGTGGTCGCGTAGTGATTCGCTTCAATCTCGGTGGCGCATCTTATCACGTGGCTTGTTGGAGACGTAGCGCGTGTGGAGGCTTCACACCAACCACCGCGGCATCCACACACAACTCACCACGCGCCCCACCGAGAACGAACCACATTATAGCGACCACGAGGAGGTTACCCCATGTGACTCTACCCTCCCTAGCAACCGGGCCAATTTGGTTGCTTAGGAGACCTGGCTGTAGTCACTCAGCACGCCCTGGGATTCGAAAGCGTCTTTTACCACTGAGCTACCCAGGCCCCACTGAGGGGTGATATTTTGAATCCAGACAACACAATTCAAATTAATAGGACACAAAATGTTTGGTTGCTGTACTGTACCACTATAATTCCCACTAATATGGCAGCTTGTGTTCAACAACAAACACTGGGGGACAAGTGGTACATTTCCATGCTTTAACACATGCTTCCCACACTTTTGACCAATGAATTTCCATGACCTTTCCAGTCATTTGTAATTAATGGAGAAAGCTAAAGTATGTCACTTTTTTGTGTTAAAATACTTTCTTATATCCAGCTTAATATGGAGAGACAACTGTATACCATACATAAGTAAATTTTCTCGAAAACTGAAAACACTGTGGCGCTATAAAAATCCCTGTGTTTTTCTGAGAGAGCCGGGACTATCTGACTGAACGACTACAGACGAGGGGCATATTCATAAAGCTGTTTTGAAAACATTGTTTATTTTTGCAATTCTGTTTGGTGGCACTTGTGTCGTAGAAATTAGATCAGCTTTAAATTCAGACCGATTCGCTAATTAATCGAGTCCGGTTTGTGAACCGTTTTGAACAATGTGATGAGGGGGACCTACTAAGTTCCTCTATTTACTATTAATTTGGCCTGGGAGTGAGGGGTACCATCCAAGCAAGGACTCTGCCTTGATGAAATACAGTGGCAAGAATCAAAGTCACAAGTATAGACAAACAAAATGTGCTTAACCCTTGTGCGTCAATAAAAAAAAAGTTACTCAGAGGTCCTTAAAGGACAAAAATATCAGCGTCAAAAAACTGCCATAATAATATTATATATTAATATTATTTTTTACTTTCACTGAGTTAATTTTTTTTAACCAACATCAGTCCTGATCATAACTACCAAATGTTCAGGATTTTAACACTTTAAATGCCAATTTATTTACATAATGACACTTGTTTTTCCACACACACACACACACACACACACACAAATTTTTCTATACACACATACAAAAAACACCCACACAATTTTAGCTGCATCATTTGGCCTGCAGTGCTCTATAATACAGCAAACAGAAAATAGGGAAAAAGTATGTATTTGCTCCATAAGCTAAACATCAAAATGGCGCCATCTGGTGGAAAATATAAAACATTAACATTTTGAAGCTAGGGCTCTGGAATGAAAGCATAATATCATAGAATTCATGATTTTATGCTTTAATGGCACTGGGATCAAATATTGCAGTTTCAATGGGGACATTTTTGTCCTTAAGGTCCTGTGTGTAACTATTTTGTGTACATAGTGTATAATAGATGTATTATAGCAACTGAGGTTGAAATATCAAAATTCCCAAAAAAATACACACCTTTGGCCAAATTTATGCCGTTGGCATTAACAACCAAATTGACAGAAAAAACAAAAATGAAAAAGACAAAAATGTCCCGAAGGTCACACAATGGTTAAACTAACAACACACAAACAACTATAATCTTTCATGTCTTTATTGAACACATTACACATTTTCAGTACTGTGGAAAAGTAAGTGAACCCTTGGATTTAATAACTGGTTGATCCTCCTTTGGCAGCAATAACTTCAACCAAGTGTTTTCGGAACCTGCACAATGTGCACAATGTGCACAAAGGAATTTTGGACCATTCTTTCTTACAGAATTGCTTCAGCTCAGCCGTATTCTTAGGATGTCTGGTGTGAATGGCTCCCTTGAGATAATTCCACAGCATATCTATTGAGTTAAGGTCTGGGCTCTGACTGAGCCACTCTAAAAGGTGGATTTTCTTTTTTGAAGCCATTCTGTAGTGGATTTAATTCGAGGTTTAGGGTCATTGTCCTGCATTGTCCTCTACTGAGCTTCAGCTGTCACACAGCCACCCTGAAATTATCCTGTAAGATGTGTTAATAAACTTGGGAATTAATTTTTCCCCTCGATAAGGGCAACCGGTCCAGGCCCTGAAGAAGCAAAGCAGTCCCAAATCATGATGCTCCCTCCACTGTACTTCACCGCTGGGATGATGTTTTCATGTTGGTACGTGGCGCCCTTTTTACGCCATACGTAGTGTTGCGTGTTCTTCCCAAACAATTCAAACTTAGTTTCACCAATCCACCAAAACTTTTCCTAGTTGCATTGTGGTCTTTGGGAAACTTCAGGCACACAGCAATGTTTTTGGTTTTTTGGAAAGCAGTGGCTTCCTTCATGGTGTCCTGTCATGGACACCATGCCTGTTTAATGTTTTCTGTATAGTAGACTTATGAACAGAGATGTTAACCAGTTCCACTGATTCTTTCAAGTCTTTAGCTGTCACTCTAGGGTCCTTTTTTAACCTGATTGAGCATTCTGAATATCTAAGCTATCTGAGATAACTTTTTAACCCTTTCCAGCTTTATGCAAAGCAAACAGTCTTGATCGTAGGTCTTCAGAAATCTCTTTTCTGCGAGGCATGGTCCACATCAGCAGATGCTTCTTGTGAATAACAAACTCAAAATGTTTGAGTGCTTTTTATAAGTCAAAATAGCTCTAACCCACACTTCCAATCTCATTTCATTAATTACATTCCAGGTTTGCCAACTCCTGATTAACTCCTAATTAGCTTTAGTTGACGTTATTAGCCTAGGTGTTCACATACTTTTACCAACCTACACTATGAAAGCTTGAATGATGTATTCAGTATGTACAAGAACAATACAATAATTTTAATGTTTTTAGTTAAAACAGATTGTGTTTGTTCATTATTATCAATAAAACTCATTTTTGAACCACTCCACAGATTTAATATTAACAAACTACAGTTTTGGCAAGTCATTTAGGACATCTACTTTGTGCATGACATGAGTATTTTTTCCAACAACTGTTTACAGATTGTTTCACTTTGAATTGACTATATCACAATTCCAGTGGGTCAGAAGTTTACATACTCAAGTTAACTGTGCCTTTAAGCAGCTTGAAAAATTCCAGAAAATTATGTCAAGCCTTTAGACAATTAGCTTCTGATAGGAGGTGTACTGAATTGGAGGTGTACCTGTGGATGTATTTTAAGGCCTACCTTCAAACTCAGTGCCTTTTTACTTGACATCATAGGAAAATCAAAAGAAATCAGCCAAGACAAGTCTGGTTCGCCCTTGGGAGCAATTTCCAAATGCCTGAAGGTACCATGTTCATCTGTACAAACAATAGTACGCAAGTATAAACACCATGGTACCACGCAGCCATCATACCGCTCAGGAAGGAGACACATTCTGTCTAATAGAGATGAACGTAGTGTGGTGCGAACAGTGCAAATCAATCCCAGAACAACAGCAAAGGACCTCATGAAGATGCTGGAGGAAACAGGTAGACAAGTATCTATATCCACTGTAAAACGAGTCCTATATCGACATAACCTGAAAGGCTGCTCAGCAAGGAAGAAGCCACTGCTCCAAAACCACCATAAAAAAGCCAGACTACAGTTTGCAAGTGCACATGGGGACAAAGATCTTACTTTTTGGAGAAATGTCCTCTGGTCTAATGAAACAAAAATTGAACTGTTTGGCCATAATGACCATAGTTATGTTTGGAGGAAAAAGTGTGAGGCTTGCAAGCTGAAGAACACCATCCCAACCGTGAAGCATGAGGGTGGCAAGCATCATGTTGTGGGGGTGCTTTGCTGCAGGAGGGACTGGTGCTCTTCACAAAATAGATGGCACCATGAGGAAGGAAATTTATGTGTACATATTGAAGCAACATCTCAAGACATCAGCCAGGAAGTTAAAGCTTGTCGCAAATGGGTCTTCCAAATGGACAATGACCTCAAGCATACCTCCAAAGTTGTGGCAAAATGACTTAAGGACCACAAAGTCAATGTATTGGGAGTGGTCATCACAAAGTCCTGACCTCAATCCGATAGAAAATTTGTGGGCAGAACTGAAAAAGCGTGTGCGAGCAAGTAGGCCTAAAAACCTGACTCGGTTACACCAGTTCTGTCTGGAGGAATGGGCCAAAATTGCAGCAACTTATTGTGAGAAGCTTGTGGAAGGCTACTCAAAATGTTCTGACCCAAGTATAAACAATTTAAAGGCAATGCTACCAAATACTAACAAAGTGTATGTAAACTTGTGACCCTCTGGGAATGTGATGAAAGAAATAAAAGCTGAAATAAATCATTCTCAACAATTATTCTGACATTTATTTCTCATTTCCAAAACTTTTACTGGCTTGGCCAACAACTTTGAAACTCCCTGATATGTCCAGGTTTTCCATGACCTGAAACGCTGACTGAGTAAATGGAGATAAAGTAAAGATGATTAAAGCCTAAAAAATATATATCTAAAAATAGCAGGAGACCAGGATCTAGGCAAGACATTTATTTACAATGTAGAAAATATATATATCTTTTTTTTTATTAAAAAAAACAAAAAGAAAAGAAAAAAGACAACATCAGTAAAATAGTAGCATCTCATGTTTAGGGTATGAACCCTAAAAAAATGGCTGTTCTTTCAAGAAGTCTGTTTCTCGTTTTCCCTCAGTATCTCCTCTGTCTGGGACTGAAGACAGTGCTGGGGTCACTGTCTCGCTCCCTTTCTTTTTCCCGCTCCCTCTGACTGTTTGGCGATAAGGGCTGAACAGCGGCAGGCCCTGGCCGTGTTTTATCACTTTTAAAAAGGTCACGACCTGTCCTTAGAATCTGCTCCTCAATTTTTCTGTGACGCTTCATGTCTGATAGCACTTTGTCTAGCCGAGCCTCACGTTTGACCGAAGAGCGGGCTGAAGATCCTGGAGATGAAAGAAGGAACGATACATATCAAATTAATGATTTTTATTGTATGAGTACCATTGTTCCCAAATTGATACATCTTTTTTTAATTTATTTTTTTTATCATACCTGGTGTTCTTCGCCGATTGAGAAAAGCATTTTTAGGAGTTGCGGCAGTTTGCTCCTCATCAAAATCAAACTCCGTTGGTGAGAGTGCCCTGGAGAAAATACACAGAGAAATCTAAAAATGTTGTTTAGAAATATTTGATAAATCCTAACAAAGAGGGTGGTGGTGCTTCATTACTAGTAACAGACCAATAAAACAATGTACTGAAATTAAGTCGTTATTCACAAATTAAATCACTGACGATCTGAGTATGAAGCAGGTTGGGTGTCAATAACATCACTGGTTCTTGCTTGTCTTGTGACCAAATGACTTAAATTTCGATTCATTCGTCACACAAAGTGATAGTATGGCTTCAGAAGACTTGAAATACAGTACATGTGTCATATTGATTACTTTTACTGTGGTTTTATGTAGGGATGTGCACGAGTAATCGACTAATCGAGTACTCATTCTGCACCAGCTAGTAAAAAAACTACTCGAATAATCGCAAATTGATTTTTCTTTGCGCATTTGTCTGCCATGAGCAGTAGGGCTGAGTGGTTTACCAGTACTAATGAAATATCGCGATACCAAAAAAATGTAAACGGTACGATATCATTTTGTTGCTAATTTCGGTACCACATTACAGTATGCTGTCATTAGCTAAATGATATGAGATGTGACAAATTTGAGATAAAATCAATGACAATTTGAAAATATAAAAAACCTCTGGATATGACCAAGTGTGATCATTAAACAGCAGAAGGATGTAATTTAATTAAATAATATACAGTCACATACGCTGCATGCTACAGAATGAACAAGAGGTGCCGCTCTGCTGTCATATGATTCCCACAGACACACGGGTGGACACGCATACGCATACACTAACACAAACTCAACAACTTAATTTCCATGCAGTATGTTTAGAGTATAAACGGCTTTTAACACTTAAATGAACTCCTCGGGTGCAGCTGGGAGATTTCAGCTCGAGAGTCACAAGGGGATTATCCCAACATTACTGGGAAGCTTGAAATAAAGAACCCGTTAAAACAGGAAGAACTCAAAGGTCTGTCAAAATAAAAGTCCAGCTAACATGAAAGCTCTATTCAAACGGATGCGTGAAATTGAAGACAGAACAATAACTACTGTATAAAAATGTAATATTTAAAAAGTAGCAATAATACTCATAACAACAATTATGTAATATTAAATGGTTGTATTATTATTATTATCTGTAAGCAATATCACAAATGCAAGCAGCCTTGTGCCACAGGTTTTTTTGTTTTCATTAATATCATGCTGTGAAGCTCTGTTGTGCAACATTTTATTTGACCAAAAATAAGTGAAATTTTTTGTAAAAATAAATAAATAATAATATTATATTTTTATTTGATTAAAACTGCATGTATCAATTTGATTAAACACCGATTGATCATAACATTTAATTAAAATTTTAACGTCATGGTACAAGCTCTTTAACAATTAACAAGTCATTTTCTGTGTAATTTCATCAAAAATATGAGGCTTTTTATTTGTTGATTATAGTATCAATTTAGTATCAATACCAATGTACCAGGGCTGGTATCGTACCGAAGCCAAAATTTTGGTATCGGAGTAACCCTCGTGAGTAGCGCTGAATACTGTACTTTCCCTCCGAATCACTCACCAAATCTCGCCATTACAATTGATTCCGCTGTGAAAGTGTGTCGTCAAGGTGTTGGATGAGAGAAGAAGATACGATGCTTCCATGCTTTTGAAAGCAAAGCCTAGTTTAGCACTAGCAATACTTGTAATATTTTGATTGTTATTGAATTCTACTCTGTCGGTAGTCAGTTCTTGTTGGAGTCATGCAAACAAAAGGACGAGGATCTGCTTTTATGGTGGAAAGAAAATGCGAAGCGGTACGAGAAACTCGGAAGCTTATCACACCAGTATGTGAGTCATGCAAACCAAAGGACGAGGATCTGCTTTTACGGTGGAAAGAAAATGCGAAGCGGTACGAGAAACTCTGAAGTTTATCAGACTAGTATGTGCGTTTAACTCTGAACACGGGCAGAGCACATTTGATAAAAAGACAACTTTCACCACTTGTTTTTCTGAAAAATAACATGTGAAATGACAATAATGTGATAGCCTTTATGTAGAGTCAGACTTTATATATGTACATTACCCTAATGCCATCACTATTGGTTTCTATGATTCTAAGCTCCAATGAGTGCAAATGTTTTTTTACTTTTAAATCTTTTTTTTTTCTTAATTTTTATTCATGCATATTGTTCATTACATTTTTTTCCCAAAGGAAAGCACAGTTTGTTGAAGTTGCCTTATTTTGAAACCGTTCTTTGTAACATTCCTGAATAAAACAAAATATAGATTTCCCGTACGCATCATACTTGTTATCTTTATCTTGCATTTTAATTTATGACTAATCGATTACTCGTTGTTTGTGGGTTAGAGTGCTTGTCTGCAATTTGTTTTTTTTAAATGCCCATCCCTAGTTTTATGACTATAAAGCCGCATGACGCATGAAATTATTTCCTTTTGTGTTCCACAGAAGAAAGAAAAGCCATATGGTCTGAAGTAGCAGTCGACCAATATCGGTTTTTCAATGTCCGATGCCGATATCTAGAGT
Source organism: Myxocyprinus asiaticus (assembly GCF_019703515.2). Lineage (NCBI taxonomy): Eukaryota > Metazoa > Chordata > Actinopteri > Cypriniformes > Catostomidae > Myxocyprinus > Myxocyprinus asiaticus. The sequence goes on from NC_059375.1 coordinate 13,462,994, forward strand.
TGAGAATCGGTGATGGCCAATATAAATGCCCCTATACATAATACAATTTAACAAAAGCAAATCAGATGTACACAAGACTTCTAAAGTGAAACAAACGCTTATTTTATATAATATTAACATATTTGAAAAAAAAAAAACACTCCTCAAAAACAGAATTTTTTTTTGCTATCCATTGACAAATCTATTGATAGATTTTGGAACTGACACAAGGGAAAGTTAGCACTTCTGTTTATTGGCCAAGCTGATAAATATCAAATATCGGCCGATTAATTGGCCTGGCCGGTATATCTGTCTATCGCTAGTTTGGAGTGACATTAGGAAATTTTAATCTTTGAGTGAACTATTATTCCTTTAAGACCACTCACTTGTGCTCACTCTCTTCCTGTTTAGCCTCCTGTGAGTCTTCTCCATCTCTGTCAGGCGATGGAGTGCGTGGAGGGGTCGGAGGTCGACGTGGAAGAGGGACCCACTTCAACTCAAGCGCTTCTCCTTTGGCCAGGAGCTCATATAGCCGTTTGATCTCCTCTGGTGGAGGCATCCAGTTCTTAGGATCCTCAATCTCCTTGTCACTGTAGGGGATCTCCCAGTCCTCCTCCGCCTGCTGGTGGTCTCCTCCACCTCCATTCATTTCTCCATCAGTGGTTATTCCCTCTTTCTGCTCCTGTACTTCCATGGATTCTTTGCCTCCCTCTACATCTTTCATACATGATGGACAGCATGGAAGAGGAAGAAACAGGAGCATAACATACATATGAATTGTGCTGCTCTTAGGATCATGTATTGTGAGATACAGTAACAGATGGTTATATGATATATGGGTGAATCTCATGAAACCTGCATCAAGAACATGTCCAGGTCATATTTAACCCCAAAATCAAAAGAAAAAAGGAAATTATTTAAAGCGGATGTGTGTTATCTCTTTTATGTTAAAATGAATATTATTAATATGAAGAGTCAGCTACAAGGAAGCCATTTGTAGGTTGATTTCACCTCTGTGGCGCTTTAAAGACAATTCTGTTTGCTTGAGCAGTTGGTTTTTATAGTATTTGTTGATCTACAATCATTTTAATGGCCCTACAAAAAAAAGGCTTCATTTTCTTAATGCAAAACATAATATCTTATTTTTTTTCATCTGGGTGAAATGTGCTCTGGACATTTTTTTGTGAGATTTGCCCATATCCCATGGTATTTACATGGTACTTCTACTGTAGGTACTAGGGCTCAACAGAAAGAATGGCTCATGGGCCCGGAGCCGGTTTGAGAGAGTTTCGGGCCGGTTGATGGAACATTCACTTGCCCGTCGTTGCTATGTTACATTTGTTGATCATGTAAATGTTTTTGGGATTTCTGTGATGTACTGAGCATTGTTGTTGCAAACTCTTCTGATATAACTAAACTTATCACCCAAGTTATCTAGCTAGCTGACAAAAATGTTGCTGAAACTGTGAGAATGTAATATAATAGTTTTAGAAGTGTTAGTTAGAACAGGATTAAAATTATAAACAAATCAGTCATTTTTGGCATCGCCATCATTTTCCAGCAAATTATTTTTTTGTAAAGGAAACTTATTAATAAAATTATAAAACATATAATATTCAAAGTATTATTCCTGGCACATATATACAAAAATATTTTTTTTTTTGTGGCAGGGCACGTAAGATACTACAAGCCCGATTGATTCTTACTGTTGAGCCCCGAGTATCTTTAAGGGATAGTTCACCCAAAAATGAAAATTCTCTTATGATTTACTCACCCTCATGCCATCCCAGATGTGTATTATGGCTGCAATTGACGATTATTTTGAAAATCGACTAATTTAATGATTATTAGAACGATTATTCAACTATTCGGTGATTACTGCAACGATTAATCATCAGCTCTTAACCGATTATTCAGCTTGTACCCGATTTAAAAGGTTGTATTAAACATGCTTACTAACAATAAAGAGGACACAATCATCTTTTAGAAATACCTCTAAATGACATTCACTGAATTAAAGGGAAAAACACTTTTTATTAAGTTTAATTCAGTAAAAAGGTCACCTATTGTTATCAAGTGTTTTTGTCTTGTTTTCCATTTAAAATAGTCTAAAAATCCTGAAAACAAGATACATTTACTTGAGAAGCAACATATAAGATATTTAGACTTGTACATATAGATACATATAGAGAATGTATCTTAAATATAAGTGTATTTTCTCACTTGGTTATACTGCGAGTGCAGTAAAGATAAAATATACTTATATTCAAGATCTATTCTCGTAAAGCAAGTCTAAACATCTTATATGCTTCTCAGGTGAATGCATCTTTTTTTTTTTTTTAATGATTTTTAGATATTTTAAAATATTTGTATTTTTAATATTATATTCAACATTCTCAGAAAACAATATTTTCTTCTGCAGTATAGCTGCTAAAGAAAATATACATTGTTTTAAATATTATTTTTGGAAAACAAGCCAAAACATATTTTGTTGCAGTGTATAATGGGGTGAAGACTACCCTCTCTCACCTTTCTATTCACTTCAATCCATTTTAACTCACAAAAATAAACTCTCTCTTATTAATAAAGCTGCATATTGCCAATTTTTACAATAAGAAATGCACAGTGACCAGTCAGGCTTCCTAAGCAACCAATTGGCCCGGTTGCTAGGGTAGATAGAGTCACGTTGGGTTAAACTCCTTGTGGTCACTATAATGTGGTTCTCGCTCTTGGTGGGGCGCGTGATGAGTTGTGCGTAGATGCCACAGAGAATAGCATGAGCCTCGATGCGCACTGTCTCCGCGGTAACGTGCTCAACAAGCCACGTGATAAGATGCGCGGACTGACGTTCTCAGACGTGGAGGCAGCTGAGATTCGTCCTCCGCCACCCGGATTGAGGCAGGTCACTACGTCACCATGCGGACGTAGAGCGCATTGGGTATTGGGCATTCCAAATTGGGGAGAAAAGGGGAGAAAATCAAAAAAAAAGACAGAAAAAAAAATGCACAGTGACATATATTATGATTCAATAAATCGCGAGCCATCACGTTATAATCTAGCTGCGTTAAGCGTGCACGCTCGAGGGATCCCCGCGACAGAGTGTGCCTCAGCCGGGTGCAGTTTCAATCTCTCCCCCTTAGATCGGGACATTCGCGGAACTCATAGAAGAGGCGCTGACCGCACAGAAAAAATGGCAGTTTCTGAGTTTGTAGTTTTTTACATGATCTGCTTCCGTATTATTTGAACTTTAATAAAGCTGTTAAGATGTAATGCTGGGGTGTTTCTTTAAAGACACTCAACACACAAGTTTTGCTTCAGTGGAGCGGCAGTTCCAGATCAACTTATTCCACAACGAGAATGCTTCTGTATTTATTGTATTTTTGCATTATATATCCCTCATACTTTGCGATCTACATCACCTGAAGCTGGTTGGAAAGTTTAGAGTGCATCTGGACTGTGAGATGTGAAATTCTTCCTCTCCTCAGTCAGGCATGAACTGCAGTGCTGCTCTCGTGCATCATCATTAGAGTTTATTGTGATCTCATGTTACGTTAAATGAGATCAAACGACTATTCGACAACAAACATTTTTGTCAACAGTTTTTATTGTCGACGTTGTCGATAACGTGGACTAATCGTTTCAGCCCTAATGTGTATGACTTTTTCTTCTGCAGAGCACAAACAAAGATTTTTAGAAGAATATTTCAGCTCTGTAGGTCCATTCAATGCAAGTGAATGGTGATCAGACCTTTGAAGCTCCAAAAAGAAAAGAAAAGCAGCATACAAGTAATCCATAAGACTCCAGTGGTTAAATCGATGTCTTCAGAAGCAATATGATAAGTGTGGGTGAGAAACAGATCAATATTTAGGTCCTTTTTTCACTATAAATTCTCCTCCCTGCTCAGTAGTTGGTGATATGCACAAAGAATGAGAATCGCCAAGAACAAAAGAAGAAGAATGTGAAAGTTGAGATTTATAGTAAAAAAAAGGACTTATATATTGCTCCGTTTCTCACCCACACCTACTGTATCATATCACTATGGATTACTTTTATGCTGCCTTTATGTACTTTTAAGAGTTCTGGTCACCATTCACTTGCGTTGTGAAGACCTACAGAGCTGAGATATTTTTCTAAAATTCTTTCTTTGTGTTCAGCAGAAGAAAGAAAATCACACACATCTGGGATGGCATGAAGGTGAGTAAATTGTGAGAGAATTTTCATTTTTGGGTGAACTGTCCCGGCAGTAACATCAAAGCCAGAGTGAGGCAAACACATGTCCAGTAAACATGGTAATACCATGGTAACCTTTGGTAAGTGACAAATGTGGAGTGCATACTTGTACAATTCTCTGTTTTAGTATCCTCTGCGGTTTCAGTTTTGTCCTCGCCTCTATCTTGATCTTCCTCATTTTCTGCAGTTTTGTCCTGCTCATTGACTCCCATCGACTCGACGCGCTCCGCAAGCGAGGACTGCATCAAGCTGCAAAAACTGCCCAAAACATACATGTGAGTCAGTTGCATTTCAAAATAATTATGTCATATTTCAAAAACGACCCGAATGCATTTTTACGGGGCTGACGGGGTTGAGCATCATTTAATAACATCATCATTTACAGGAAAGAATGACCAGAGGCTGAACTTACAGATGTTCTCCAACCGATTTAACAAACAACTGCGTGAAATACTAAAACGCATCAGTGTGCTATTATTTTAGATAATAGTACTGCATAACTGAACGTGAGCATTGAAGATTGTTTATCTCGGCGCCTTCACATCATCCGCCTCATGTCCCGGATGAGAGTATCAGGCCACTGCGCCATCATGCGTTCGAATGACCGACTGAAATGTTTTATTTTCCCTTGTAGTACAAATGTCAGCTCTTTGAAAATGCATTCGATTAAATATCGCTTCCCGTGGATGACTGACTGGATTATTGTCCTCATATGTAAGTGGCTTTGGATAAAATGGTCAATGAATAAACGTAAATGAAAGGACTCTTAATTCATGTAGACCGGAAACAGATGAACGGATGTTACGCAGCACACATCAACAGAACAACTACAAATCTGCAATGAGTTTTGAGTGGCCTTGGCAGTATAACTTTCCTCCTTTCTTCACGTAAGTCGTCCGTTTTCACGACAGTGATTGCAGATGGAAAAAGGAGGTTTATTAACCAAAATATTGTGGGAATAGTTCATTCAGGTGAAAAAATATAATTTTGTATGGCGAATAAAGTCGCTGTTTGCTGTCCGCTGGAGTTCCGCTAGGGAAGTCATCAATTCCTTGCATTGACACTGAATTAATTACACTCTCAAGAAACAGAAGGAAGGAAATGAAGTAGGATTAACCTAGTTACAACTGATTATACATAGACCATTTCAGGGGATCATTCATGTGGTGCACAAATACAGCAGATATGCTGAGACAGAAGGAAGCTAGCTTGAACAGAAAAGTAATGATCCTGTGGTTTGCAACAAAATTGTTAGAAAAAAAGTATATTATATAAAGGTACTAAGTAAAAACAGGGCTCCCACTGTCATGGAAAATAACAGGTACAATCAGGGAATTTTAAATTTGTCTGGAAAAGTCATGGAAATTAATAAGTCTCGGTAGATTTCTACAGTTAATAAAATTGTTTAGTTCAGAATCAGCTTTATTGCCAAGTGTTCTCATGCACACACAATTTATTTATTTATTTATTTTATTTTTTGGTGATAGGAGAAACAAGTGCACACAGAATATTACAGTGAGATACAGAATATACAACAAGGTAAGAGTATAAATAGACATTAATATAGGACATATAACAGAATAGTGGTAATGTATGTGCAAGGTAGGGGTATGTACAGTTATGCTCAGCTCTAAATTATTTATTACATACTGGCAATAAGATGCTTTTCGTTAGTCCAATTTCTGTAATATGATTTTTTAAATTATTATAATTTTTTTAAATCATTATTTTAAATTTTCTCCCCAATTTGGAATGCCCAATTCTCACTACTTACTAGGTCCTCGTGGTGTTGCAGTTACTCGCCTCAATCCGGGTGGTGGAGGACAAGTCTCAGTTGCCTCTGCTTCTGAGACCGTCAATGTTATCACGTGGCTCGCTGTGCATGACACCGCCGAGACTCACAGCATGTGGAGGCTCATGCTACTCTCTGTGATCCACGCACAACTTGCCATGCGCCCCATTGAGAGCGAGAACCCCTAATCGTGACCACGAGGAGATTACCCCATGTGACTCTACCCTCCCAAGCAACCGGGCCAATTTGGTTGCTTAGGAGACCTGGCTGGAGTCACTCAGCACACCCTGGATTTGAACTCATGACTCCAGTGGTGGTAGTCAGCATCAATACTCACTGAACTACCCAGGCCCCCAACTGTAATTTGATTTTAATAAATCCTTATCCACTAGTTAAACAAACAATCTAGGGCTGCAACTAACGATTATTTTGGTAATCGGATTAATTGGATAAAAAAGAAATTTTATTTCATGTATTTTATTAAAATATTATATTAAAAGCAGAAATGATAAAGGGCGTAAGGATTTGAGCGGAAAAGTCATGGTAATTCATTGGTCAAAATGTGCTGGAATCCTAAAAATTATGCGGTTTGCATCCTGAAAATGATGCCTAATTTCAGACTGTCAGGCAGCGTATGCGAACATCTTTGGGGGCACCAAAAATTGTAATTTTATACATACTCATTATTAATAATTTATTTTGTTCATTTGTAGGTCTGGGGACTATAAAATGAAAAAATGTGAAAACAGAAACTAATAATGAAAGTGATACTTTTATTATTATATTACAAATATAAATGAAATTACCAATAGTATTGGATATTTTGTCCCACTGAAATGCTCATTTGACAGTAAGGCATTGATTTTGAGTTGGGATGCAGATGTAAATTTACTGGTTTTAACAACAGTAAGTTATCTGTAACATCTATAAAAAGCTAAAAGTTAAAAAAAATTAAAGTTATTCCGACAGTGCGACTGAGTTGAGACTACTTTCATCAGGTTCTTATTGATTTAACTTCAGTCATCTCTTGGAATTTCTGAAGGCAAACAAAACCAGTTAAATGTTATTATCACTCCAAAAAATATTTAAGCCTGTTTTTTTTTTATTTTTTTTTACGCATTTCAATTTCATAACAAAATTCCATCAAATTAAATTGTGTAATTTTTTCAACAAAATATATATATATTTTTTTTTTTTTTTTTTTTTTTACATTTTATTACTTTTTATTACTTAATCAATTTGATGGATTTTTATTATGAAATTGAAATGTTTCAAATATTTTTTTTAAATGGGAAATCAGAGAGCTTTAGAAGAGAACAGATTTTACACAGAACGAAATCTAGTTTGTCCACAATTCACAAAGGTCCAGGCTTTAAAGGCCTTGATTCTATTTTTCATTTGCCCTTATGGAAATCTAACATAGGTTTTATAGTTTTAACAGTGGTATTTGTATCAAGACCAAGCCAACCACATGGAAGTATGGATCTTCACTACAGTGGTTAGATGTAACAATAAGATGATTTCTATAAAACAAACTATGGCATTCTTGTAATGAAAAACAGCACCCTAAGCACATGTAAAAAATTATAAATAAAAAATATTAAAAAAAAAATGTATATACAAAGATTTATTATATTCCCTCACTCCCCTAATGTAGTATATTATAAATTAATTTAAAAGAGCTATAGTAGTGATGTGATAATAGGTATTATGAATCAAATTCTGCCTAAGAGAGAGAGAGATAGCCAAATCTGTAGCCGCAACAATGTGACCTAAAACAAAATGCCTAAAAATGCGAGCCTTTAGTCGCAGTCTGTAGCCCTTCATAATTACAGATGTATTATATAGAAGATAATTTTTATGATGTTCCTGCACATGAGTCAAGTTTTTGAGATTAGGGATGTCCCTCTCAAAAAAAATTTGAGTGTGAGTACGATACTTCCTTTTTGGTACTCGCATAACTGTTTTTTGTTTTATTTTTTATGAAATTCCATATAAACAGTTTATTTCAATTTTATCATTAAAATGGTGCTTTAATTAATTAATTAAAACTTTAATCAAATGAAAATAGAACAATTTATTTTCAACGTAAAATTTTATTATTTTTATCAAACAAAGTGCTTTTTTACAGAACCTTATAGCACAATCCAAAATACAACATTGGATGTATTTTTTGTCAAATAAAGTGCCGTGTAACAGAGCGTCACAGATGTGAGATATTGCTTGAATATAACACAATTACTATTGATTTATTATTATTATTAGTAGTAGTAGTATTACAGTGAATATTACATAACTATACAGTAGTGATCCATTTCTGTTTAAATTGAGCTTTTATTTTGGTTGAGCTTTTATTTTGAAGTGTTTCTGCGTTGTTATGATGGTAGCTTCTCAATCCAGAAAAGAAGGTCACTATGTGACTCAGAGTGATTATTAAATTAAATAAAGATGTAGTCTGTATGTGCCTCATGCAAAAAAGTGAATTAGCGCTCTGCTCACTGTCATCTGCTACAAACAGAGCGCGCGACGGTCATGATGATGTATGAGCACTTTGTGTCTTTATGTTAGCACAACACCAGCTCCACACTTTTACAAACACTCACATTTGAAGTGCACAGCACATGCAAACTATATATTTATCTAAATAATTGCAGCTTTTGTGGTTAAATAACCTCACTAGGACATAAAGTGATTTAAATTTGTGCGCTGAATGTTTACGGAATGACATTTGTACATCAGATGGCATCGGTTTTTGGTATCGGAGCATTTTTACGAGCATGAGTACATGAGTGCTGTATCGGACCTGATTGGGAAATCCCTAATTGAGATGGATTGGGATGCTGTTATTTTCTGTTACAGATTGCAGCCGAATGTTGACACGAGACAGAAGCAGCTGGCAGCATGGTGCTCGCTCGTGCTGTCCTACTGTCGCCACCGAAAGCTCTACACACTGGATGTGCTCGAGGCGCAGGAAAGCCCAGTGTTCAACAACAAGAAAATTGAAAGTATCCTTTAATGGAAGCCCTGTGCCATTTTTTTTTTTTTTCTTTTTTTTTATTATCATTTGATATACTCAAACATTGTGGTTTAATCATGTGGAAGGTTGTTTCTTTTTGGTTATAGTTTGACCCATGACTTTTGCATAGGTTCCATAACTCGTGTTGTTCAGGAAAACTTTCAGTTGAAGCCATACAAGTAGTTTTTGAAGAGCTGAGAAAAAAAGGTGGGGTGAATCATGCCCCATGTTTGTTGACAAGAAGAGACCTTTTCCGAGAAATGGAACTGAGAACATGTTGTTAAAATCTTCTCTTTGCTTTTACTTCAGGGAACCTGGAATGGTTGGATAAGAATAAAACACGATGTCTTATAATGTGGAGGAGACCAGAGGAGTGGGGCAAACTCATTTATCAGTGGGTGAGAATATCCTGTTCATTTTTAAAACACTAATATTCGGCTGCTTTCAGCATTTCACAGCATAACCTAAACTGTGATAAACAGTATGCATTAACTTGTCATTGCATTGACTTGTAATAGAAGAGGGTTTTGAATAGCAGCTCGACTTAAAATAATAGAGTTTGATCTTGAACCTTTGAAGTTCTTGGTGAAAATGTAAATTAAATGGGGTATTAAGGGTAAAATGCCTAATTCGTGACAGGAAGTGCAGAAATTGGACCCACTTAATATGAGCTGTCTTTAACTACTATGTACTTAAGTATTTGATACAGTGTACTAATTATGTACATGTTGTTGCATTGTACTAACATTTAAATTACCTGCATTTAATTACATCTGTAGTTACACTGTTAACCTTAACCCTAACGCTAAGCTAAACCTACATGTAGCTCAACTTCAGTAGCCACAAATGTGAATCTTGTGAGAATTTTGCAGAACAGTATGTAGTTACACAATAAGTACATTGTATTGTATGTATTTTGATGTTAGTGCATAACAGTTAAAGATACCTAATATAAAGTGGGACCCAGTAATTCATGACACAATGCAATTACACTTAAATGGTTTTCATGCACAGTAAGACAAAAGGCAGTTGCATTTTGTCTATGAAAATGTAAAATCAGCACTTCATTTTGTGTACAAATTTCTAACCCAAAAACTTTAAGTTCCTTCCATTTCATGGACATAAGTATGGAAGCCCATTTCCACCACATAAAAAAACTGTGCTTTGATAAATCAAAATTATGAGAAACAAAGTCATAATTATAAGATACTTAGTCAAAATTATGAGATGAAAAGTTGAAATTATGAGACACTAAGTCATAACTATGAGATGCCAAGTCATATTTTTGAGATATGAGATTATCGTAATTATGAGAACATTTTGAGATTTTATCTTATAATTATGAATTAGCATCTCATAATTATGACTTAGCATCCCAAAAATATGACTCTTTTATCTCATCATTATAACCCTGAATCAGTTTTAGACTTCTTATCGAAAATACATTTTAAAGGTGCAATATGTAATATATACTGACGTACTAAAGCATAAGCTGAATACTGGCTTCTCCGAAAACAATGCTACAGCCAGTATATTCTTCTTTGAAATGTCTGTTCCAGGCCGGAATTTCTGTTTGTGTTTTGGCCTGTGTGATCCCAATACTATTTCGCAGTAGTATTTTGACACCCCAGGTTGCCAGATTTGAAACAAGTTAGTGGGAAAACACAGCACGCTGCAGCCATGGAAGCCAGCAATACATCTAACTAACATTGACAGAGCTATTAAAAATCCACATGAGCTGGTTCATAATTTGCAAACAATAAAAACATTGCAAATGTATACATTAGCTAATCAACTTACAGTGTAAGGCTCGTCGCTTGCCATTGTCAGTTTGCTCGTTCCTGCTGCGTGTCCTCAACCTGGCAACCCGCGTGAGCTTCGACTCTGGGGAGGAGGGGGCAACTCTCTCCAATATTATGAATTTGGACTGCAGTACCCATTTTAAATGCTTGATGTCAATGTTACATATTGCTCCTTTAAAAAACGTATATATGTATTTTTTTTTAAAAATCACTCTACCTTTTAATATATTTTATCACCATGAAAATAGCCTTGGAAGCTGGCATGGTGTAAAATCACTAAATAACTAACTAACTATCTCATAATTATGACTTAGCATTTCATAAATATGACTTTTTATAAAACGGATAGTTCCAGTCCTGGATGCTGATTGGACAACAGCCGTGTTTTATTCATGTATAAAGCACTGCTCTGACCTCTTCACAGAACTTCTATTTGCACCCATAGCTGACAGTTATTCATGTTGCCTAGCAATGTTCTGTTTACAGTTTACTGCCAGGGACTATATTTTCTGGCAGAAGGATGGCACTTAATGATTTTACTTACAAAATATATCATTTTAACAAACAGTTGTGACCTTAATATTTTTATTATGGTGACCGTTTTATAAAAGTAATAAAGGCACTCAAGGACGTGCTACATTGTGAATATAGTCACAGCTGAAGGGTGAAGCTTCGTGACGTGCCGTGCCTAACAACGCCCTTCAGCCATGACTATATTCACAATGTAGCACGGCCTCTCATGCCTTATTGCTTAATTATCTCATTATAATGACTTTATCTCATAATTATGACTTTATTTCAACATAATGACTTTTTATCTTATGATGACTTTATCTCATAATTATGACTTTTTATCTCAAAATTACGACTTGGCATCTCTTAAATACGACTTTTTAATCTCATTATTATGACTTAGCATCTCATAAATATGACTTAGCATCTCATAAATGAATTTTTATCTCATAATTATGACATTTTATCTAATAAATATAACTTTTATCTCATTATTATAACTTTTTAGCTCATAATTTCGAGTTTTTATTTCAACCTGTTTTTTTATCTCAGAATTTTGACTTTATATCTCATATTTTGAACTTACCAAAGGACAGTTTTGTTTTCTATGTGGCTGAAATGGGCTTCCATAATTAAGTATGAACATACTTCATGTCGTGGATAGCAAGAAACACCTTTCTTCAACAAAATGCATTTATTACATGCTGGGTGCATTTTGTCCACAAAAGGTGTTTCTTGCTGTCCACGAAATGAAAAGTATATTTAGCCTTGTGTCTGCAAAATGTAAGGAACTTTTTTAAGGGTAAAGCATTTAGGTGTAATTGCATTTCATCATGAAATACTCTCAGTTTGTGTCATGTAAGTCCACAAAATTAGGTATTTTACACTTGGCGCCCCATAAAATGAGTTATAATTGTTTATTTGAATTCTTTGTAACACGTTAGTTGTCTTGTGCTGCTTTATAAATAATAATAATAATAATATAATAATACTATCACTGAGTATAATCACGCTTATTCCATAGTTGACAGTTGATAGCCTAATTGAACTCTTCAGATAGCTTACTTAACGGTTATGCTCCTTGTTCATATTGTTTATATGATGCAATTCAGTTGTAAAGTAAGCATGTTTTATTGTAAAATCTAGTTTTTTCCCAATTGTTACTTTTAGGTTTCCAAAAATGGTATGGTCAACACAGTGTTTACACTTTATGAACTCTCTAATGGGGATGACACAGAAAATGAAGGTATAGAAATATGTTTGCCATATTTGTATTTCTAATATACAATGTATTGATCAAACTTTGCACTACATCAGCACAGTATTTCTGACATACAATATATCCATCGAACTTGCCTAGTTGCAGTGGTTAGCACTTGTTAAGTGGATAATTAGACTGTATCTTCCAGAGTTTCATGGATTGGAGGATTGGATGTTGCTACGCTCTCTGCAGGCCCTACAGGCTGAAGGGAAGGCAGAAATGATCACCATGGATGATGGAAAAGGAGTCAAGTTCTTTTGAATCAGATTTTCTCAATTCAGACTTTGGGATGGGGTGTTGGGTTTCTGTCAGCCCAGCATGATCTTTTCCTCACAGTCCACTGGGATCTTTTTTGGACTCTATATTACACTCCGCTACTAAATCAGTCAAAAGTCGATATTTGGCAGATGAGCCCAAACAAAGATTTAAGGAACTTCCTTGTTGGAACATGTTTAAATTGGTGGTTTTACACCTGACAAAACTGGAGGTATGTGAAGATTTTGTTCATAAACATTATGCATAAAAAGCTGAAATGTCAGACCAAAAGTAGAGAATATCAGCATCTTAATGTAGACGCAAACTTAAATCCTTCCTAAATCCCATTTGGTGTACATAGTTTTTATTCCACTCCTTTTATTGCTGTGAATCCTTAAAGTACTCTTTGTTCTATGTAGAACCAAAAAGCCAAAAGACAGTCTAATAATCTTAGGTGTGCCGTTTGTGGATCCCACAATGCGTCCTGGCAAAGATACAATGTTCTTGAGTAAAATGTCTCATTTCTGATGGCAGTGAAATCAACAGTTTGCTGAAATTTGAATTTCCTGGTAGCATTCACTCCTTTTCCCTGGCTGTTATTTTTTTATAACAGTGTAATACTGTACAAATAAATGAGGGAGATGTTTTCGGTTCTCTCCCGCAAACCTTAAAAATGCTTTGCGTTTTGTTTGATTGAAGAGTTTTAGTCCTTAATATGGGATTTACATATCAGAATACATTATATGAATGCTTGCAACAACCATGAAGCAATGACATGTGGAAGCAATGAACCATGTCTTACAACAAAGAATGCTCTGATTTATGCTTCCTATGGAGGAGTTGACACCCCTCAGATTCTGGGGTAACATTTGAATTTGTAGTTAATTAGTTGTGCTTGTTAAGGCACAGTCTTGTGCCTTAGAAGATATTTGCAATAATGGGCCAAATATAGAGTAGATAGATGCTGAGATCATTGAATGACTAATAGCTGTAGCATCAGACACTTTTTTAATTGTATTTGCTAAAAACCTTCTGTGCTTATATATGAGAAAGATGAAGAGAGACAGGTGGCACTGTTGTGCATGTTAAAGTCTGCTGAGCATCTGTTTACAATACCATACATATATCTCGGCAATTTACTTGTTGACACACTGAGTAGAACAGACAGACTAGGGTGCAGATGAAGATAGGAGATATGGTGGACTGTAGCACAGAGACTGTATGTTACAAAAATACAATATCCAGTAAAATACAGTGTTGTTATGTACAATTAAATATGTATACAATATCTGAATTTTTATAATGTAAATGAAATAACAAAGACTAGATTAGAGCATGGGTTATCAAACTTTTTGATGCCAAGGTTACCCAAATATGATGATCCCTTGCGATTGACCCCTCACAATATAAGTCAGCTATATATTTTCATTTATAAAACATAAACATCAATAATTTAATTTAGCAACATGTTGTCTTTATTATATCACTTCTCACACCATATCATTTTCATTGCACAAAATCTAACATAAATTCAAATATTGTTATATAAAGTATATATACAGTACTGTGCAAAAGTTTTAGGCACTTGTGAAAAATGTTGCATAGTGAGGATGTCTTCAAAAATAATGCCACATAGTTTTCATTTATCAATTAATGTCATACAAAGTCCAGTAAACATAAAAAAGCAAAACAATAAAAAATCAATATTCGGTGTGACCACCTTTTCCTTTAAAACAGCCCCAGTTCTCCTAGGTACACCTGGACACAGTTTTTCTTGGTTGTTGGCAGATAGGATGTTTCAAGCTTCTTGGAGAATTCAGCACAGTTCTTCTATCTATTTAGGCTGTCTCAATTGCTTCTGTCTCTTCATGTAATCTCAGACTGACTCGATGTTCAGTGGGGGGATTTGTGGGGGCCATGCCATCTGTTGCAGGGCTCCCTGTTCTTCTATTATAATCTTTTCTATTTGCAAAAGAAATGTTTGGGAGTCTAACATTTATATTTCCTATTGACACACTAAAGCTGAAGATACAAATAACCATCTTAAGACAAATGCTTTTGTGAAACATCTTATGTGCCTAAGACATTTGCACAGTACTGTATATGTATATGTGTGTGTGTGTGTGTGTGTGTGTGTGTGTGTGTGTGTGTGTGTGTGTGTATATATATATATATATATATTTTTTTTTTTTTTTTTTTTTTTTTACATATTTTCTTCTAGTTGACTGTGTAACTTTTTTCCTACCCATTATATGTTAGATGTATAAACCTGAAGAGAAAAAAAAATTGAATTCAATTAAAATCTATTTGTGTAGCGCTTTTCACAAATAAATTGTCCCAAAGCATCTTTACTGAGAATGTTGTCTTACAACCTGCAGTGAGCAAGCTAAAGACGATAGTAGCGAGGAGAAACTATGGCTGTCAATAGAATAAAAAATTAATCTTATGATTTCCAACAAGTAAATGTTAAACTTTTGAACCTTTTTTTTTTTTATAAATAAATATTTTCCACGGACCCCCTAGCTCAACCTTCCGTACCCCCTGGGGGTCTCCGGATTAGTGCACTTGAGTAAGACTGGACTGCACTCCTAAAAGTAGCTCTTTAACTAAACTTGATTCAATCGTGAACAGTGGTTCCACGTGTTTAAAATAAGTTATCTTAACTTAAAATTCTTATGTAATCTCAACACAAACATTTTGTGTAGAAAGAAACTTGTTAAACTGGGTAAACCCAACACAATTAGACATGTCAATGTAACTCAAATAAATCACTTATTTCTTTATGTTCTAACTAAAGTGAATGTTAGCATGCTAAATTTTGGAAGCACTACAGAGTGTAGTTTAATAAATATTATATGGTTAGCACAGCATTTGCTCAACAAAGAACATTAAACACTAACAAGTATCCCCCTTTATATTCATCTTGTACAAAAACACATAAAATAACACTTAATTTTAAGATTTATTTTCCCTATCGAGTGCCATGCAAAGCATGCTGGAAAACAGAAATCCCCTGCCCGTTTTCATCAATGCTACTTTAACACCACAAAAAGTATTCATGTATTCCGAACTCAAATGGATTAAGTAAACATCCATTTTACAAATTTAAATGGCTAGAACGCAATGAAATCAAGTTGTGACAAAATGTTCTAGAATTGTGTTATTTTAGTTGAACTTAACAAGCAGCAAAAATCTATTTTAATATACCCAGTGTTGGGTAAGTTACTCTAAAAAGTAATTAATTACTAACTACTAGTTACATCTTCTACAGTGTAATTAGATTACTGTACTAATTACTCTGTCTGAAAAGTAATTGCATTACTTATTACTAATTACTTTCTAAAACCCTTATCAACCTCGACCAGATGAAAAATACAAGGATAGACATGAAACTGTTCTTTTAATTCTTTCAAATAAATCATATAAAATCAAATAAATTATTCATGAACTGGCCAAAGAATTTAAGGTTGCAGCGTTAAATTAGAAAACATATATTTGAACATTAAACGTTAAATTTTGATTTTAAATTCACATTTGTTTTATATAGAATTGTTCTATAGTCTATACAGTATTTAACACAATTACATCAGAAGTATCTTTAAATAAATGACTGAAAATGTAAGAGTAATCCCTTTACTTTTTCAATGGAAAAGTAATTTAATTACTTAGTAATGCATTACACCCAACACTGAATATACTAGTAAATATAAGGTTTATGTTCAATAAAATTTCATATGGAATGTGCTATACAATGTGGTATATACAATAAAGTTGAATAAAATATGCATATACTGTGTAATGATTACAGTAAATAAAGCTGGCAATCATGATGTCTGTTATCATACTAAATAGTACAATTTTTAGCAATTAAGAAGTAGTGCAAAGGAGGGGAATTGCACAAAGCAGATGTTATGTGCCAAGCTCTCGTGCTGAGTCAGAGCTATCTTCATTGATTGTATGAATGGTGCTTTGTACAAGTTAGTTGAACATCATGGAACATATAGCCGGCACATGCGGGAAAGCAGCTGGAACTGGTATTGGAGAACATGTGAGCTGTCCCTCATAATGTCCTGGCCTTTCTCCTGGACTGCTGTTCATAAAATGAGACTTTATCCTCATAGGCACTCCAGTGATTTCAGAGCACGTTTACTATGGTTTGCAGGTGGTTTCTGTTCTTGGTTGTGAGATATGTAAAGCAACAGACAATGAAGAAACACAGAATACTGTCAATATAAGAGCTGTAGAAAGGATGTATGATGCTTTGGCCCCTGAATGGGTTTAGTTTCTTCAGGAAGTACTGATGTTTTGTGCTTTTTTGATTATGCATTCTACGTTTTGCTCAAACTTTAAGCTATTGTTGAAGATGGTACCTAAATACTATTGTTCTGGACTGGTCCACAACCTCCACCTTCCGCCATGAATGATGATTGGGTCCTACAGTAGGGATCTCTTTAAGACGTTTATCATGTTCAACTATGAATGCTAAGCACTGCACAGTTTGAAGATAGGATTGAAGATTAATCCACAATATAAAGAAAAGCTCTGTCAGTTTCCTTAATTTTACTGTAGACATTACCATAGTGAAATGTAAACAATATGCTTTCGATATGCATTTTATGTTTTGAGTTTTTTTTTTTTTGTCGATATTTTAGTTGTTCCTATTTGATGTGGAATGTTAGCCTTTTTAAATATATTTATTATTATTATTTTTTTTTTTGGCAGACAAATGTAATGATTTTTTAATGAAACCAACATGAAAAAAGTCTAAATTAGGCTACCCAGACTCTGTCGGGATGCAGTCATGGCTTTCAGCTCATATCTACTGTAGATGTTCGATTTCCTGTATATGGGTGTTTGTGCATGAATGACTATGAAAGTCAAGAAAACTTTAATTGTAAACAAATCATTTCTCTTGAGGAACAAACTATTAACCTTAAAGAATGCCACTGGTCCACAGAACATATGGGAGACAAAATTGTTATTAATTTTTCTTAGAACACACCAATTAGAGCTCAAATAGAGCTGTTCAGCTTGTAGTCAAAAAACCCAGAAGTCTAATTCGCCATGGGAAAATAAGATCTGTGGTGAACATTACTCAACGATAAGTGGAC
This sequence comes from Myxocyprinus asiaticus, assembly GCF_019703515.2. Taxonomy (NCBI): domain Eukaryota; kingdom Metazoa; phylum Chordata; class Actinopteri; order Cypriniformes; family Catostomidae; genus Myxocyprinus; species Myxocyprinus asiaticus. Next base: position 13,480,953 of record NC_059375.1, read on the forward strand.
GTTTTGTTCTACAACATAAATTAAACACAGTCATACCTCAAACGTGAATTTTGAAAAAAAAAAAAAAAAAAAAATGCAATTCAGTACAGCTTTAAAATTCACGTTTGAAGTATGACCGTGTGTAATTTATGTTGTAGAACAAAACGTCCACGTATCGTCAAGTAATGTTTACCACAGACCTTATTTTTCTCATAAGTTCAAGAACCCCATTATAAAAACCCATATGAAAATCCTGAGGGAACCCATGGCGAATTAGACTTCCGGATTCGCCTACAAATTGACGTCATGGCTGAACAAGTCTGTAACACTTTTCTGCCATCGGGCTGAATGTTCCTGAGTACGGTGAGTAATGGTTCCAGCAGCGTTTCCACTTGAGCATTGTTCAGTATGGTATGATTGCTGGCCCAAATTTCTCAGAGTGGTTAGTTAACCATACTCAGGACAGAGAACCCTTCTGGTAGAATACCTATAGTGACATGGTGACTAATGATTAATAATTTACTCAGTTTATTCTAATCCTGTCAATCTCCACAGTCCTACAGTGGAAAAAGAAACCAAAACTGTGCCATTGAGCCTGTATTTGTACAGAACGGCACGGTTCTGCAACAAGAATCGTTCTGCAACAAGAATCGTTCATCAACAAGAATCGTTCATCAACAAGAATCGTTCAGCAGCAAGAATCGTTCAGCAGCAAGAATCGTTCAGCAGCAAGAATCGTTCAGCAGCAAGAATCGTTCAGCAACAAGAATCGTTCAGCAACAAGAATCGTTCTGCAACAAGAATCGTTCTGCAACAAGAATCGTTCATCAAGAATCGTTCTGCAACAAGAATCGTTAAGCAACAAGAATCGTTCTGCAACAAGAATCGTTCATCAACAAGAATCGTTCTGCAGCAAGAATCGTTCAGCAACAAGAATCGTTCAGCAAGAAGAATCGTTCTGCAACAAGAATCGTTCTGCAGCAAGAATCGTTCTGCAGCAAGAATCGTTCTGCAACAAGAATCGTTCAGCAACAAGAATCGTTCTGCAGCAAGAATCGTTCTGCAACAAGAATCGTTCTGCAGCAAGAATCGTTAAGCAACGAATCGTTCTGCAACAAGAATCGTTCTGCAGCAAGAATCGTTAAGCAACAAGAATCGTTAAGCAACAAGAATCGTTCTGCAACAAGAATCGTTAAGCAACAATAATCGTTCTGCAACAAGAATCGTTCTGCAACAAGAATCGTTCTGCAGCAAGAATCGTTCAGCAACAAGAATCGTTCAGCAACAAGAATCGTTCTGCAGCAAGAATCGTTCTGCAACAAGAATCGTTTTGCAGCGAGAATCGTTAAGCAACGAGAATCGTTCTGCAACAAGAATCGTTCAGCAAAAAGAATCGTTAAGCAACAATAATCGTTCTGCAACAAGAATCGTTCTGCAACAACAATAGTTAAGCAACAAGAATCATTCTGCAACAAGAATAGTTACGCAACAAGAATCGTTCTGCAACGAGAATAGTTACGCAACGAGAATCGTTCTGCAACGAGAATAGTTACGCAACAAGAATCGTTCTGCAACAAGAATCGTTCAGCAACAAGAATCGTTCTGCAACAAGAATCGTTCAACAAGAATCGTTCTGCAACAAGAATAGTTAAGCAACAAGAATCGTTCCGCAACAAGAATCGTTCTGCAGCAAGAATCGTTAAGCAACGAGAATCGTTCTGCAACAAGAATCGTTCAGCAACAAGAATCGTTCAGCAACAAGAATCGTTCAGCAACAAGAATAGTTCTGCAGCAAGAATCGTTCAGCAACAAGAATAGTTCTGCAACGATTCTTGTTGCGTAACTATTCTCGTTGCAGAATGATTCTTGTTGCGTAACTATTCTTAAGTTATGCAACAACTTGTTGCAATAAGAACTATTCTTGTTGCAACAAGAATCGTTCAGCAACAAGAATCGTTAAGCAACAAGAATCGTTCTGCAACAAGAATCGTTCTGCAACGAGAATAGTTACGCAACAAGAATCGTTCTGCAACAAGAATAGTTAAGCAACAAGAACCGTTCTGCAACAAGAGTCGTTCAGCAACAAGAATCGTTCGGCAACAAGAATCGTTAAGCAACAAGAATAGTTCTGCAGCAAGAATCGTTCAGCAACAAGAATAGTTCTGCAACGATTCTTGTTGCGTAACTATTCTCGTTGCAGAATGATTCTTGTTGCTTAACGATTGTTGTTGCAGAACGATTCTTGTTGCAGAACGATTATTGTTGCTTAACGATTCTTTTTGCTGAACGATTCTTGTTGCTGAACGATTCTTGCTGCAGAACGATTCTTGTTGCAGAACGATTCTTGTTGCTTAACGATTCTTGCTGCAGAACGATTCTTGTTGCAGAACGATTCTTGCTGCAGAACGATTCTTGTTGCCGAATCGTTATGCAACAACAATAGTTAAGCAACAAGAATCGTTCGGCAACAAGAATCGTTCGGCCCAGTGGTGGAAAAGCAGCTAAACTGGATCACATAATAATGATGAAATAATGGACTGTTTACAGACAGACTGTTTGCATCTTTGACACAATGTGCATGCAACTAAACAATTATTTTGCCTTTTAGTCAACATAACTTAAAATGTAAAGTTATAAAACTGCCCTCTACTGATCTTGTTGAGATAACTCAATTATGCAAGTTTTTGTTGGCTGAATTTATAAGTTATTGAGCTTAGAAAAACTATTCATCTGAAATAAAAATATAAGTCTAGAGAACGTATTCGGATTCCCAGCATGCACTGCAGCATGAATAAATTATGCAAAGTGCAGTGTTATTGTCTTTATTTATTTATTTTTTTGTGTGTGTTTGCTGCTTATATTTATGTTGTTGGTTGTTGTGTGTGTTGTCACTTTCAGTTATTTGTCATGTGAAATAATTCAAAGCTCACCTTTTTGCTCAGTGGTGTGTTTGATGATTGTCACCATCATTGTGATTTGCATTTAAATTGTTGAGGCCATTGACAAGTTTGAGTCTGAATATGACAGAGGTATCAGATGATGGTGTTTGATCCATAACTGGCCATTTACCACTGATTGTCAGTTTATTTTACCTCTACCATTAGAATAGACATAATTACTTCTATGGTTATCATCAGTATATTAAATAATAACACAAGTCATTGAACTTCTAAATCCAATTTGAATCTAATTAGAATTAAGTTGAATGAACTAAAATAGTTTAGTTTACTTAAAAAGACATTAAGCTAATTTAACAAGTTATATAGATTTAAGTCAACACGTTCTGTTTAAACAACTTTCCCTTTTAAGGGTACACAACTTAAAATTTTATGGCAGCACGAAAACGTCATTTTTAAAGTTGAAACAAGATTTTATTTGATTATATTTTATTTTTTATTAGAGTGATCTACCTGAATGGGAAAAGACTGAAATCTACAAAGCGTTTGGATAAGATTATGATCAAATCACATATTTCAAATAAGCAGTAAAATCTGAAAACAATAGAATCATAAATTGCTCTTTAGTTCAGATCACACAAATAAAATCTATTTTTGATGCTGGTCCAGCTAATGCGCATGTACATTAACTGACAGGCGATGTCTCTATCTAAAAGGTGATAGTGGCTTTTTTACCTGTAAGGCGGGACTTCCTTTTCTACACCTGTAATATTGGGCATTCCAATTTCGCTCATTCATTTTAGTATAAGTGCTCCGTCTCTGCTAATGCACAATTTCTGTGTTGAAACATTTCAGTGCGCACTGAAAATAATGACAAGTAAGTGTTATCTAATTTTTATTTCACAAGTTTTTGCACAAAGTTTTTCTATGTAAATCTTAATGGTATAACATTTTGTAAAATCTACTTAATATTAATATTGATTAAAGTGAGTGAGTACATTTAATTTAAACATTTTAGTAAATACAGTAATGTTCATTTTTAAAGATGATATACATGATACTTAAATAAACTCAATAAATTTAAATGAACCTTTACATTTCCATTCTATCATATATTTAATCAATATGCAAGCCTTCTGCATGGAAATTTAACGTATGCTATATAGTCTGAAACAACATCATCTTGTGTAGTTAGTAATAGAAAGAAAATATAGAGCACAAAACATGATGATGGTGACAATCAACAGATTTATATATATATATATATATATATATATATATATATATATATATATATATATATATATATATTATTATCAAAAACTGGTCATTTTTAGTAAAAAATTAACTTCAAACTACACAAAACAAGAAATTACCAAATGTAACAAAATAAACAATAAGTGCAGCCATGCAAGCTCATTAATTATTCAAAGCCAGTGCATGCTGGGAACACTAGCTTTGAAAAATTAAGTAAAATGTACTTATTTTATTTAACAGTGAAATTTACTCAAATCAGCCAGTACATATGAAAAGGTTTTCTACTTTAAGACTAATACATGATGACACATTGTAAAAATAACAGACAATCATAAATAACATGTACTTAAAAGCTAGAGCATTCATTTGTACATGTTTGAATGTAGAATTTACTCAATATTTTCAAGTTCATGCTTAAACCAACTTATTAAATGTAGAAAGTACTCCATCTTTTCTGATATATTTACTACACCACAGAATATTTTTTTCAGTGTGTACTTCGAGTATATATTGTGTAAAAATATAAGAAAATAAATCAGCATATTTGACTACATCTCTATTGATTCATTTATATTGTATTAACCTATTGGACTATCAGTCAATCAAACTGCCACCAATTTTATTCAGAACTACACTGAAAAAAAAAAAAAAGATTTTGTGGTGAAGTAAATATAGCAGAAACAATTAACAAGTTAAAGCATAAACTTAAAAATATTAAGTAAATTCTGCATTCCAACATGTAAACATGAATGTTCTATCTTATAAACAATTAATATTTGTGATTGTTTATCTTTACAATGTGTCTTCATGTATCAGTTCTAAAGTAGAAAACACTGTCAGATTTGCTAATTTGAGGAAATATCAGTGGTAAAAAAAAAAAAAAAAGAAGTAAATTTGACTTAAATGTGCTTTCACGTGACTGAGCCGTTGAAATAACCACGCCCCCTCGTCCCAAAATCCCGCCCTTCAAGGATTATTTTGAGACCAAAACCGAGAAAAAGAGCAGCATTCGCTGTGGCTGTCAAATTCAACAGTGGCACAATAGCGCCCTCAACTGACAAACATTATGACTCATAGCCTCAATGATCAGCTTCAAATACAACACACATGAGAACGAGCAAAATGATTGACAGGTGAAAAGCATCAATTTCATGTACTCTGTCCTGTGGCCAAGTGCCAGCTCTGTTTCTAAAATCTATAGTAATAAGCGGAAAATCGTGTGGGCACTCTCTCACACAATACACGGTGGTTTGACAACACTGAAACCAAAGCTGCGAGAGTTCAGATGAAGGGGGCGGAGTCAGCTGTCCGTCAGACTGATGCTGCTGCGCACAGTGGCGTTTAAGAGAGAATGTACGAGCGCTTCTGCAGATCAACTGAGTGTGCGTGTGTGTGTGGAGCGTGTGTTGTGTGCTGTTTGATTTGTGGAATAATTTCAAAACTGTTCTAAATAAGGTAAATCGATTTAACAATTACTTGCCCGTCTCTCTCTCTCTCTTAATTGTTATTTTATTTTATTTTTTTTTGAGTTTATTTATAGATACATAAAAAAGTAGTTGTTGCAATAAGTGCAAAAACAGCCTATATCTATTTTTAATTATATTATTACAATAGAATTTGCCTGAATACTAGGTCATAAAAGAAATGTTGCGGGGCACACATGTTCTTGTTGTGACAACATCAGTCATCACAGCTCGCGAGTATTTGACGCTTTACGTTTAACGCGCGCGCTTGTTTAATTCTCTTTTCTATCCAGTTTGTGATGTCTTGAGCAGTCCTCATCATGTCGCATGCCGAAGTTGAGATCCCTGGACTTGGTTTTCCAGGTTTACCTGTTGAATTAGAGGACGACTGTCTCTCCATAGTGCCAATGATGCGGACGCACTCTCTGAGCGCGAGACGGAACTCATACGTGCTTCATAAACTCAGTGTGGATATTGACGCACAAATATACAACGACACACTCTCCAAGGCGCTTTCGTGGTCTGCTGAAAACATATTAATATCAGAGAGAAGGACAGAGGACGATAAAACAGATCCTCCATCTCCAAGTTCGCCGTCTCCAGTCTCCAGTCTCGAGGCTTCTACCCCAACCCCAAATTCGGCACCACCAGCGGACTGGAGAAGCTCTGTCCCTGACCCCGCTGCCCAGGATGCCAGTTCAGATTCGGACAATGAGGTATCCAAGGTCGAGCAGGTGGTTCCACGCCGCCCGTTTTTAAGCAGACTGGAACAGGATGAGAAAGAGGACATTGAGACCAAAGCTGTGGCCACCTCGCCGGACGGAAGATATCTCAAGTTCAACATTGAAATAGGGAGAGGGTCATTCAAGACGGTCTACAAGGGTCTGGACACGGAGACCACAGTGGAGGTGGCATGGTGCGAGTTACAGGTAAGGTCTTTTACTTTGGTTAAGATTAAAGTTGAACAGTAGGCTATGCCAATCAGAATTGAATCATGCAAGGCTAGAGGTCATCTTGTCCTCATATACTGGGGGTGATCAAAAATATGAAATTTTGCAATTTTACCCTTTTGATAGAATGAACCCATTAATGCATAACTCGGGTCTTTAGTGGCCCAGGACCTCATACGTCCCCCTGTAGTGTACCTCATCATTTTTTTGGAGTTATACCACACCTCTTTAATTTATTAGAAACAGGGGTGTAGATTCCAGTAATAATCAAAACAAACAAGTACAACCCCCCCAATATTTATACCATGATCAATGGAAAAATGTAAATTCTTCACGCTGCAACCCCCCAGTGTTCAAGCCATATTTATACCCTTGCGTACAAATGACTACTATGTCACGTTGATTTTCTGTGTGACAATGGGGAATTATCAGTATTCCATATGTGTGTACACTAATGGTGTAACGGTTCAAATGTCTCATGGTTCGGTTTGTATCACGGTTTTAGTGTCATGGTTTCGGTAGGGTTCGGTATTTGCTATGTTCAGAAAAAAGTATGACTTCCAAATTTGAAATAAGAATACTTTATTTGGTAACAAACACTTTGCCCTTAATAAAAATCATGGTTTTACAGTAACCACAGTTTAACTATAGTAGTTGTAGTAAAATCATAGTAACAACAATATCAACATGGTTACAGTCATTGTTTCAATATATAGTAAAATCATGGTTACTATATGGAAACTACAGTATTACTGTTGTAAAACCATGGTTAATTGAATCAAAACCATGATTTCTGCTAAGAAAACCATGATGACAGCAGTCATGGTTATTATAGTCATTTTTACTACAATATTACTATAGTAAAACCATGGTTAATTTTCATTAGGGTCCTTAACAAAAAAAAACAACTTTGTGCCTGCTTAAAAACGGAAGGGTGTTTCGGGCTCACTTGCAGCTCTGGGTGAGCACTATCTATCCCCAGGATATGTTGGCGTAAATGATTGATCATATATGGATGTCGAGCTATATCTGCAAACAGTGACTGTTTTGTAAAAGTTGTTTGACCATCACTGTTGTAATTGACTGCAAAAGTTGAATGTTCCCAGACAGGAGACTTGAAAAACGAAGGGGGCTTCTATATCAGTGACTCGTTTTCTCCGCTTGCCATTTTCAGCTAAACTTACACAACGCGTGCAGAACTGTGATGTCATCAAGTTGACCCACGTGAAACATAGGCGGAGCATATCCATCTACAGATCCATTCAGGCGCATTAGCGGAGTTTGTAACTGTGCCTGTCTATTCTACGCTTTGTTTTCTTCGCCAAAACTTGTGCTCCAGATGTGTTATTAAACTTGAGTTGAAGCGCTGTGCCAATGCTTACCGAACCGTAGGTGGCGAACTGTACGGTTACAGAGAACCGTTACACACCTAGTATACACATACATATAATACATGCTATTTCTTACTCAAGGTGGTGCTGATGTGTCAGTGATTGACTTGATTTACATTTGACATTGCTATTTGACAACATGGAAGTAAACTATAGCAAGTGTAACACATGAAAAGTATGGTATTGTCATTTGGGTGTACTACTGAAATTATGTAAATTGGGCATCTATTTCGCCTCAAAAAAGTGCCTGAGATAATACGTGTAGCTTATGTGTGACTTATGTGTAGATTATGTGTTATGTGTAGCTCAATATGTGTTTGACAGGCAGTTGTGTCTCAAACTTTTCAGACCAGTCTTTTGATATTGACATCTCTGACTTTGCACCTCACTTCCTTCTTATGGCGGTTTCATATATTGCAAGTACAAGTTGCGAGGTGAAGCGTCCCAGATGCGGCAGTGAGTGGATAGTTTCAGCGCCAAACTATTTTTGCCACGTGGCTCACTCTGAACTCAGCGGCTCTGGGTGCAGTAGAAAACGAAAATAATCAGGAGATTTTAGAAAAGATGCAAAAACAAATAAACAATATTTAAACCAAACCACCTATACATTACAATATATAGGTCTGCATCTTGACCAACCTTTTTGAAAATTTCAGCCTTTCCCCATTCAAGTAAATAAGAGCTTTACTTTTATGTTGCTTGTTTACAAAGAAAACAGCTGCCCAGCCTGAGAGCGTTCCAAAGATGACCGCCGAGTGGACGGACTTGCCTTGATTGGGACTTTGATATATTAACCAATCATGACCAAGTACGCTGATAAACAAATGCACGTTACTGCCTGCCGTTGCCGTAGGTACCTAGAAAATAGACGCGGCCAGTGTGAAAGCCTAAACGCAATGTGTTGCTCATGCCTCACTCATGCCCCCGCTCACGGAGTATGTGTGAATCCGGCGTTACACATTCCTAACGTACAGTGGCTTTAAAAATATTTGGACTTTTGGACATTGAAATCACACTTAAAAATGTGTGAATGTCATTGCATTAGATACCAAAAGATCAAACCAGTTGCCAGTTTGCAATTACTTTTACCCAGTTTTTCCCAGTATCCTTTTTATTGTATATACTGTGAAGTCTGTTCCCCTTAAGTTCACACAGGTGTCAGCAGAGGAACCACAGCACTGTAAAAAAAAAAAAATTCTGTTAACTTTAACTGTAACTGTGGTTGACAGTTCACCGTAGAAATTCACCGTAGGAAATACAGTGACCATGTTTCAGGCATTATGGTATGTCCTTTTAGTGCCTGTATATTTTACAGTTCACTATGATACAAGGTTATGACAAAAATCATAATTGACAATTATTTCCATTAGTAATTGCGATTAGGGCTAAAACGATTAGTTGATGTTATCGACAACGACTGTACAAAAATACAAAATAAGTAAAAACAGAAGCAGTGTCATAGTAAAATAAAGCGGAGCTGGTGTTCCGCTGGAGCATAACTTGCATGTCAGAGTGTCTAAAAAGGAAACACCCCGGCGCTAAACTTTTAATAGAAAATATCAAGTATTTTTTTCCCTGTAACTTAGTGAAATCATTTAGTGGTATTTTTAAAAAGATGCTTTTGTCCTCTTTTTATTTATTTATTATGATTATTTTTTAGTAAGTACATGTTCAATACAACCTCTTAACTGGAGGCACAAGCTAAATTGTCAGTTTAGAACTAATGATTAATCGTTGCAATAATCGGCCAAATAGTCGAACAACCGGTCTAATAATCATTAGATTAGTTGATTATCAAACGAATCTTTAGTTGCAGCCCTAATTGTGATTAATTTCAATTAATTGAACCTAAGTTATGAAGCTCCAAAAGAACATAAAGGCAGCATTAAAAGTTATCCATATGACTCCAGTGGTTTAATCCATATCTTCAGAAGTGATATGATAGGTGTGGGTGAGAAACAGATCAATATTAAAGTCTATGTATTACTTTTATGCTGCCTTAATCTGCTTTTGGAGCTTCAAAGTTTTGGTCACCATTCACATGCAGTGTGAGGAGAAAGTCATACACATCTGGGAAGGCATGAGGGTGAGTAAATGATGAGAGAATATTCATTTTTGGGTGAACTATCCCTTTAATGCTTTTTTTACTCATTAAAATGTAATTTTGTACTCATCACATGTTGACTACTAGAAAGTGTCCAATTGCGTTTTGACTTAATTTTGAACAATATATCTATTGTTTATAATTAAAAAACATACCAAACTAATTTTTGTGAAATGTTTTGCCTGAAAGTGTTTGTGCTGTAATTCTTTAAATTGGATGCCACTTGGTTTGATATTTTGTTATATAATGCAATGACATTTATAAATTTTGAAGTGTGAAAATAAATGTATAAGTGTGAAAATACTTTAGTGGGTACTGTATGTTTCAAAACATCACCAAAACAAGCATGGAAAAACACAGTGTGGACAGACTTTTGTCTTGATTCCGCTGAAGTCTAATCAGGCTCTATATTCTAATCTACAATCTAATCAGTCATGCCAGGTGCCACAACTACAGCACTAGCACTCTAATCTATGTGCAAATGAGCAAAGCCAGTCTTCGTTCTGTATGGTGTGAAGACCTGAAAAACTTTTGCAGTTGTAAATGGAGATACAGGGCTATTTGAGGTTTAAAATCATGAATTCAGGCTTGCCTGTTCTCTCCTGATCTCTCTGTTTTTACCTTTGACTTTGAGTGGCTCTCTGTCGACCCAGCAGCAGTCATGCACGTCACAGTCAGGCGGCCACTCCTCACACCACCTTTTCCACACTTAACTGTGTTAATACGTGCAATCCATGCCATTCTGCATTCATTAAGAGAGACGTAGTCCATGGACTTACTCACATCCTCACGTACAGGCACTAGTTTTCAACCTTCCTCCTATAGTTCCCCAGATTCAAAGTGTTTTGCTCAGAGGTTTCTCTTTTGTTGCACAAAAGACTAAATGGAGTTCTCAGTTATGTTTTATTTACATATAAACTTTGTTTCAGGTGTTTCTCCTAAAATTCCAAAGGGGAAATAGAAATAGACACAAATGAGACAGTTGTTGACATACTCAAATGTTACCTGAGTTACCGTAGCATTTCTGTCAGCTCGAACCAGTCGGGCCATTCTCTGTTGACCTCTCTCATCAACAAGGCATTTCTGTCCATGGAACTGCCGCTTGCTGGATGTTTTTGGCACCACTCTGAATAGTCTCTAGAGACTGTTCTGTGTGAATCCCAGGAGATCAGTAGTTATCAGCAGAAATACTCAAACCAGCCCATCTGGCACCAACAATCATGCCACGGTCAAAATCACTGAGATCACATTTTTTCCCCATTCTGATGGTTGATGTGAACATTAACTGATGCTCCTGACCCGTATCTGCATGATATGCACTGCACTGCTGCCACACGATTGGCTGATTAGATCGCATGAATAGGTAGGTGTACAGGTGTTCCTATTAAAGTACTCAGTGAGTGTACAACAGAAAAGATTAAGTATTTTCTACACTGAATAATTTAATGCGTGAACTTGAAAATATTTAGTTTAAGTGTGAACTTGAAAATATCAAATAAATTCTACATTTGTATTCAATTCAAACATTTTAAAATGAATGCTCTAGTTTATAAGTAAATATTATTTATGATTCTTTGTTATTTTTACAATGTCATCATGTATCAATCCTAAAGTAGTAAACCTTGTCAGATTTATTTAGCTAATTTGAGTAAATTTTACAGGTGATTAAAATAAGTACATTTTACATAACTTTTCGAAGCTGGTGGTCCCAGGATGCACCAGGCTTGAATTATTCATGAACTTGCATGGTTCGACTATTTGCACTAATTTAATTGTTGATTTTGTTGTTACCTTTGGTAACTTCTTGTTTTGTGAAGTCTGAAGTTCAATTTCTACGCAAAATTACCCGTTCATGATCAAAAAGTAATCTGTTTATAGTTACCATCATCGTTTTTTTTTGCATCAAGTGTTGTGGTCTGTGTGTGCAGCTCTGTATCTTGTTTTCTATCCCCAGTAATGCAAGGTGATTATGGATATGGATAGATTATATAGCATGCATTAAGCATCCCTCTGGAAGGCTTCCTTATGTCAATATGGTACATGGTTAAACGTGTTTATAAGGAAAGTTCAAAGTGTGAAATGTTTGAGTTAAATTTACTCACTCGCTTTAATCAATAGTATGTTATTAAATTAAGTAGGTATTACTTGATTTTATACCATTCAAATTTACTTACAATAATTTTGTAATAAGTTGTGAAAAAGTTAAGTAAATCAGACTAGTCAATTTTTTAGTGTAGAAGAAACCATTAAGATAGGATAAATTGGATCTTTGTCTCAGAAGACAAATCTGAGATGCTATTAAATCAATTGTGATTTTTCTTTCTATTGTGTCAGTTTAAAAAAACCCAGCACACTCATCTTAAAATGCAGTGATTTTTACTAACACTCCTTTTTCAAAGGAAGACATTGTTGAATTGTAACATATCTGTATGGTTTAAATGAACCTTATTGACCTGAACTCACATTGAAGTGATGTTATCAGTGTTCCACTTACTTGAACCATTTGAACCATTTCATATTATGGTGGCTTTTGGAAAACATGTTTTGTTTTGATAGAACACATATGAATAGAACAAGCTTGAGTTGCCAACTTTTTGTGATGTCACCTCCATCTCACACAGGTTTTTTTTTTTAAGTGTAAACAAATAGATTAGATGTGCACTTGAGATTAATTCTTTCCACCTTTTTCTTACCTATCTTATGATGGTCTTTTATCAAGGTGATTGAGGTGAGGAGTATTATTTTATTAAACCCAGCCCTGAGATTGACATAACAGGTGTAAAGCAGGGCAAAGTAGTGTAGTATCAGGACATGCACCTATGCAGTTGGCCTATTTTAAAATACAGTACATGGACTTTATTTCAATACTTAGTGAGCAGCTTACATAGGCAAAATTTTAAGGCATCATAGGTGTGCTCCTAAAGTGAAGGCTATTCCAAAAGTTAGGCAGCATATTTATGTAAAAAATAAATAAATAAAGGAAAAATAAATGGCTGAATTTTGTTTCTAAATATTCAAAAGGTATCAGTAAACAATAGGGCTTTTGATTTAACATGTTATTTAGTGGAATTAAAAATAATGCAATAAAAAATGTAACACAATTATTCATGTCCCGACCCATATGTAAATTCTGTTATAAGGACCATCGGATTCAATCTTGATGTACCACCTTGATGTTTTTGCAAATATGTGGCAGTAGGGGGCAGTCAGCGCAACTCCAGCTTTACAGGTAATATTTATTAAATGGCCTGTTTGTAATAATTTTATTATATACTACTTTTTTGGGGGGAGGGGGGCTTTCTCAGTAAATATTGGTATATGTGATTAATTCAATTAATTAATCGGCACATCATCAGAAAAATTTTAATTGATTGACAGCCTTAGTAAAAAATAAAAAAATAAATAAATATATATTTAAATTAGTGCTGTCAGTCGATAATTTTTTTAAAATTTGTGATTAATCGCATATGTTTTGTAGTTAATCGCAGATTTTGAAAGTGCTGAAATTTTACACTAAATATACTTATCTTCCTGTCAGAATGCATTTATTTCCATCTTAGGAAAGAAAACAAAACAATATGTAATATTATTCTTTATTTTTATTTGATTTATTTGTTGGATTTTCTCCCCTTTTCTCCCCAATTTGGCATGCCCAATTCCCAACGTGCTCTAGGTCCTCGTGGTGGCGTAGTGACTCGCCTCAATCTGGGTGGCAGAGGACTAATCTCAGTTGCCTCCACGTCTGAGACAGTCAATCCGTGCATCTTAAAAAAGCATCTGCCAAATGCATAAATGTTATCACGTGGCTTGTTGAGCGCGTTACTGTGGAGACCTAGCACGTGTGGAGGCTCACGCTATTCTCCTCGGCATCCACACACAACTCACCATGCACCCCACTGAGAGCGAGAACCACATTATAGCGACCACGAGGAGGTTAACACAATGTGACTACCCACCCTAGCAACCGGGCCAATTGGTTGCTTAGGAGGCCTGACTGGAGTCACTCAGCATGCCCTGGATTTGAACTTGCGACTGCAGGTGTGGTAGTCAGCATCTTTACTTGCTGAGCTACCCAGGCCCCCAATATTGTGCTTTATTAACGTTTTCCAAACAAACCCTTCCACAGTATAAAGATAGAAATGCACTAAAATGGCACCAATTCAATTAACATTAAACGTTTCCCAAAGTCTAAGTGGGAGTTTGACTAATTGAAACAACTACATCGACACATTACAAAAGTTTATGCCCTTCTAACCAGTGTTTATGCTGGTTTATACTGTATTAAAGATAAATGCGTTAATCGCGATTAAGAAAAATTAATGCGTTAAACTTTTTTAATTAATCGCACGCGCTAACGCGTTAATTCTGAAAACTCTAATTTAAATCTAATTAAAAAGCATATTTACATAGGCAAACAATTGAAAAACAGAGCAGACGCTTGCAAAAACGTGTTCATTTCCACTTCATTTACGATGCTGCCTTAGAAGGTCGCTGTCTATGCAGGTAATAGCAAGGCAGCTCCCTAGGTTTTGGAACCAAGCCATGCTTTCAGTAATGCTCAAGATGCTCCCAATGCTTGAAGGTCAGATTCACAGTCATTTAAGGGCACAATCTTTAACTGCCATAACAGCAACTTGAAGTAAAAGGATGAAAGTGTGCTTTAGGCAAGAGCTTGAACCACAGATGCAATATAGGTATTATTGTACTCCCAGTAATTGGTGAGCAGCTGCTGCATTTGCGAATGTCTCTTATAAATCACTTAATCATAAATTCAGCTCTTTCCTGCTGCTTTTTGGGGCTTATTAATAACACAGGTTAAGGGCTAAATAAATTATTGTGTATGTGTATGATTGAGTCCATCTAGAGGCCTTAATCAGCTCTAATGGGATTTCAAGTGGCTGCTGCTGCTGTCACTCGTGCTGGTGCCTCTGCTTGGTCACGATGACATCATCATGATCTTGAGCTGAACACCAGCTGCTGGTGGTTTAAACCTATTGTAATCTGGCCTCTTGATTGTCTAAACACACACATACACACAAATCCAGACACAATCAATAATGGCCTTCCAGATTAATTCTCCGCATTTGGTGCTACAGACAGACAATCTATGTGGTTTTCATTGCATGCAGCAGAAGGATTTCTATTTTTATTCTGAAAAGACCAGCTTAGACCAGCATGAAGTTCCATGGTGGTTTATGCAGGTTTGGTGCTAGCCGAACCAGCATAGCTATTGTTACTATCAAAACCAAGCGTTTCTAAAGAAGCTGGTTGACCAAGGAAGCTGTTTACGTGCGGTGATGGTCTTTTCAGCAAGGTTGTCAGTTTGCACTGATATTGGTGAGTATTAACTTCATTGCCAGATTACGAATATGCATAAGCAGAAATCTCACCAGAACCCAAACAACTCCTTACAGTGAATGTAGCTTCATATACTGTATATAGTACATGTGATCACAATGTAAACACATCAGATATGTATGTCTTACATTGGCTGTGGATTAAAAGGCCTGTCCATGTGGGAAGAGCATGGCTGTGTTATATAATTAAGAAAACATTAGTTACCCGGCAACAGCATTCCTATCAGAGGTTTGCCAAATTGGACAGACTTTATGGAGAATACATGGCAAAGAGAGCAATCCACGTCAGATCTTTAAGTGCTGAGTGTTGTAAATGGGAACATGATAAATATGATGGCATTACCATTAGTGCCTTAGTTAGGACATTGGTTGTAGCAGTGGCGGGCCGTGCATTGAAAGTCTAGGCCTTCAGTGTGATTCATGCCATCAAGAAAACACAGTTTCACAATGAATAAGACACCCTATGCCTTTGGGCATCATACATTATGTCGCAGCTAACTAATAACACCAATTGACATTTTAAAAACACGTCCACGCACGAAAGCCAGAACTTGAAACAACAGTTAATGCTAGAGCAAGCCTAATTTTAACTGCAGCATGACTGTTTTGTGAAGTCAAAAATCATAATTTTTCATATGAATCTATACCAGGGAGGTCTATAATACCTGGAAAAATCTATCTAATAATATTTGCAATTTAAATGTTGCTTGCAATAAATTTCGTTTCTTCAGGGTACACGGTTGTGCTGCGTTCCATTCAAGTTGGATGTGGGATATTCCTACTTGATATCTCCGACAATAAATGCATTCCATTCCCCGATATTCGGAACTGCAACGCTCCCGTTAGCTTTGCAGGGGTTTGACTCTCATTAGAGATGTCTCCTAGCAACCCAACTGATAAACAATGCTGCAGCGCTAGCATTTGTGTTTCAGGTGTACAATTATCAAAAGAGATTATAATGTTTTATACACGTTGATCATGTAAAATTTCCAGGTACTACTGCAAAATAAAAACCTAAAAAATAAAAATAAAAACATAATATACCTTCTATGTAATATTCTGAGACATACAATTGCTAAAAATTCAAATGTATTATTTTCTGTTGTGGGGCTAGTGAAAATTATTGAACTATTGGCCTAACTGGGCCAGCAGAAAAAATTCATATTGCTGAGCCCTGCAAAAGAGGATTTTCTTTGGTCTTTTCTTGTTTCTCTGTTTCTGCTGTGTCATAAAACATTTTATTTCTGAAAAACAGCAGGGAGAAATGTCTAATATTTACCCTATTTCATACTCTGATGTTTGTGGCTGCACATCTCCTCCTCCAGTCTGGACTGTTGTAAATTTCCAGTCAACCATCTTGTGTACAGTTACCAAGTGTTTGGACCCTGGCCATTCACTTCCTGTACTTGCTGTGGGTCTGGTCTGGCCTGGGATACGTTGCTGGGTGATGCAATGAAGCATCTTGTGTTAGTTAAAACACAGTGCTGTAGTACAGAGAATAGATGCCAGCTGAAATACAGCAGTCAAATTTTCCTCCCCAGCTAAAAAGACCAGCTTAACCAGCATGCAGTTCTCATGTTAGTCTAGGTTGGTTAGTACTGGTTAAACAGATAAGCAGGGCTTGATATCAACACCCGCAACCCACCATGTGGGTAGATCATGGCAGTGGCGGGTAACTCTCTTATTAGCCACTTACTAGAGGTTTTCCTGCATTGAATATTCTGTGAATGTTGGTTCGCAGCCGAAGCAAATTTAATTGTATTCAGCTTGTGATCAGCACTTTATAGGCATTAACTATACCTCTCATATCTTATACGTGCATCTGTGCGAGGCGAATGAAGCATGGTGTCATGTGAAACACAGCAGAACACACAGCGTGCTCCAGAGACAGGATAGCCAGAGCTCTGCGATAGCGTGAGTCAATCAGGCTTCACTCAATATTGCGACGGAGACCATAAAACTTATGTGACCCATTTTATATACTGTATATTTTATATACATTGCATATACTGTAGCCCAATTTCACTAACATATCTTTATGAATAGGCTGTTTTAATTTATATTATTGTTGCTTGACAGGGAATGGAATATATACTAGGACAAAGACAATAACTGGAGAATAACCTAAGAATTCAATTGCACTTGACCCAGCCCATTATCGCTTTGCACGTGTGATTTCGCCAACCCCCGACTGCATGAAAATACCAAAACCTCACGGCCATGCCCACTGATTTTGCATGTATGACGTATCGCCAATGCTGGGTAGATTACTTCTAAATTGTTACCTGGTTCTGATTACAAATTACATGACTAAAATTGTATTCATTAATGTAATCTCTTTGCTTTTAGATGACTTTTTGATTACTTCTGACCTAATTCTTGTTTTTTGATGTCACATGCATTTAAGTAGGATAAGGTACCATTTTGACAATGTTGCTTAAATGCATTAAGAAAACTTACTTAATGGATCAAAATATGAGAATTTATATGTTTTTTTTTTTTTTTTTTTTGTCTGTGTCTGTTTCTGAGTCAAAAAGTGAACTTACAATTTTCTTAATGGGGCAATTTTGGCATCCATGTGTGGCAACAGATCAGACCAGTTATTTTTGTAAATAAAATAATAATAATAATAATAAGGCCAAGTACAAAAGCAAACTCAATACCTCAATAATTAAATCGGTTCAGCATTAATGTGTGAAATTACTGCTCCATGCAGTGCAGTATTAGCTGATAGCTAGTATCAGGTCTGTGTATGCAAACTAAAATGGGTCTTTCAAAAAGGCTGCCAGTATCTTATCAGCAACTGCCTGCTGGGTGAATATGTTCCTTTTTAGGGCAAAAATAAAAGGGTGTTAAACAGCCCTGCAACCACACCCATCACGTAGAGCCGCTGTACACTATGTTCATGCATTTGGACTGTACGTTCTGTGCCAACTGTTAAAGGAGATTACAGCTGTTTCTAGAGTAAAAGCTCCAAATAGTGCTCTTGCTTGCGTGTGTAGAGCATTTCCGAACAGATGATTCTGTGCAATGTGCAACAAGAAAGAAAAATGTACTTTGGTGTAAGACTTGACTTGTCTTACTGATGCTAAATGTCATTATGGACTCACCCACATTTCATTACTTTTTTCTCCCAAAAAAACACACACGCACAAAATTTTTTAATATTTAAGAATGTCCTTGCTACCCACTTCCATATAATGAATTCAAGCTTCAAAAAGGACAAAAAGCATCTTGAAAGTATCATACGAATAGAGTATATGACCTATATTCCAAGTTTCTTTGAAGTCACAGGATAGTTTTCTGTGAGGAACAGATTTAAGTCACTGACGACTATGCCGTATTTCTCAAATCTCATTCACGGAAATTCAAATATTGTGCTTCAAGAGATGTCATGCCAGGTTTGATATCAGTGATGCCAGACACCACTGGCTCTGATCACAATGCGCCAAGGTTGAATATGTGGAAACGTGAGAGGTCAAGATTTTCACCAAATTAATGACTTTATTAAATTTTTTTGCTTTCCGAAACGACATGAGGTTGATTAAATGATGAAAGAATTTTAGTTTTTGGTGACCTTTTCCTTTAACCTTGTTAATGCTACCTCAACAAAACAGTGCCCTATATCCCTCCAAATGGGCTTATTATTACAGTTACTGTAACCCTTATTGACAGTTTTTGGTTGCATCCCAGATTTGCTGAATGTACAGGGCTTTAGATGAAAACAACTGTTTTGAAGTCACTCGTCCGTGTCAGTTGACATTAGCCCAGAAATGATGACACATCTCTTGTTATCTTTATTCTTTGTTAAAATCAGTGTTGGAAATATTGGGAATCCTATATCTCAGTGCTTCTCAAGTTCGGAGTTGCAGGTTAGGAGGTGTTGCAGGTGTTTTGTGAGTCGTCAGGAAAAAAACAATGCTAAGAAAATCCCAAAATAAAGGATTTACTCTGAAAGAAATGAAAAATACTTTTGAGAAAAACTTTTAAAATCATGAACACTCAATCCAGTGAAGACCCCATAGTTACAGCCAGTCATATCAGTAGCCTAAAGATTAGGTCACGTTCACCCTTACACAGTGAAAATCTGCATGCGAAGAAGTCATTGACGGCATGTCGGTCATCAATTCAAAAACCCTCCATTTGCTATCTAAGGTACTTCGATGAAACAAGAAAACTTTTTCATTAAAAGATACTTTACAAATGAACAAATATACTTTTCATTAGAAGTATCTTTATTAGCTCTCATTTCCATGAGAGTGAGTCACTTTGCAAACAAAATGTCTGCAGGTTGATTTGAAGGGATCTGAACCAGTGAGTGAATGGAGAAAGTGCTCTAATGGAGTGAGTTAGTCAATTATGTTGTGTTTACAATCATGACTGAAAATGCAACATCTTGAACAGATAGATGAGGGGAGAGAGAAAGTGAGAGTATCAGAGCTTAACCTTAACAGAGAACAAAGAAAGGGCCCAATCTCTTTCCAAACTTTTTCCAAATAGATTGAACCCTGCCAGCTCACAACTATCAGTTCATTGTGCTTTTATGTATTTTTCTCAGCTTGAGGAAAACATTGAGTCATTCTGACTAATGAAAACTCCTGTACTCAGAATATCAATAAATCTGAATGGAGACAGACCAAACAGATTGGCAAAAAGCATCAGCTTTTCCAGACCACAAAATGCGTAGGCAAATAGTAAGAATAAGAAAACTGTTCTTGTTCTAATATTTTCCCCTATTGGTCTGTAATTAGCTCGGTGGTTTGGCAGCATAGTAGTAGATGATTGGATGTGCTGTAAAATTACTGTATACATGATACTGTATATATAGTCATTGCCTTTGATTGAATACAAGCACTTTAAGTGCAAATGACTGAACATCTGAACAATTGTCAGATGGTGATAGATGATTAAGATCTTAAGATGTAAAATATGGGAATGCTTAATAAGTGAAATGGCTATCAAATATTGTGCAATAGTAGGGTTCTGAATGTAAAAAACACAAATTTGTTTTCTCCGTAGAGAAATAGATATTTAGTGATCATAATTTAATCCTTTCAAGACAGACCTACCATGAGTGACAGTATATGCTTCTGAAGAAGCTCACAGGTAAGAATTTAACTTAATATTTTTAACATAACATTAACATAACCTGTGTAATTGCGAAATTTCCGGTTAAGAACTACACTACCCACAATCCTGATGAGAAATCCACCAATCAGAGAAATCACTGTTGGAAACAGGAACTACACCAAAAGAGCTTAGCTAAGATCACATAAAGCTTGCTGAATTACATTATTAAGTCTCTTAATCAGCTTATATATTAAAATGTAATGTTATAATTTGCAATTAGCTTCAAAGATATTGTATTTTTGTACTTACAATCAATGATTTTAAGACAATAGATTTATATTTTTCCATCTTTCTGGTTAGATTTTGCCATTCGTAATGCTTCATGGGATATGCAGTTCATTTTTTTGCTTTAAATCTAAGGCTGTGATGTTGTGATTCATTCCAATCTCAAACAGAACTCTTTACGGAAGAACATTTTGACATGACTATGGAGAAAATGAATTGAAAAAAATACTTCCAGAGCCATTGAAAAAGTGGGTGGTCACTGTTGCGCTCAATTGTTTGATTAAGAAGTCTTTCATAAAAAAAGGAAAATATGGCTTACCTCTATGAAGACCCCATCTGAGGTACTGGAACAATGTTATTAAAAACTGTACATTTTAAACATAGTGAATGACAGCGGCGTAGGTAGACCCTGGCTGATAGGGCCGAAGCCCCGGATCTTTTGTTAATAGCCCCGATTGTTTTTTTGTGATGAGAGAAAAAAAAAGTAAGGCTTAATGTTCATTACATCAGGGTACAAAAGCAACAAGGCAGGCTTCAATTCTGGCTTCAAATGTAAATTAATTCTGATCAGTGAGCCCAACTTGCATTATGACAGTTCGCACTTTGACTTTTACCTGCTGTTCGTGCTCAAGTTCATCAGACACGTTATGAACGCCTTGAGCGGGAGCTTTCTATTTTCTCTCATGGGGGTGCAGCTTTTCTGTATCAGATCTAATCTTCTAATCTTCATTTGTTTTTAACAATTCACACACCAAGTAGATTTTAATGCATGCACCAGTCATCTTGTTCGGTTATTTGTGTTTAGTCGGGAGTCGGTACGCGGGAATAAAGAATGTTTATTGCAATGGAATTTCCTCAAATGCAAATCAAAATAGCAGCACAATAAGCGCAAGAACGTAAATAGCACAATACAAAGGTTTTAAAATGATAAAATCTCACATTAAATTCAAACAAAAATGACTGCCTGTGTATGCGCTCTGCCCATGTTGGTTCACATTTCCATGTCATGTGCCTGGAGTTAAAAAGCTGCGTTTAAATAGCCTCTTTGGGGTGCTTTGATTTTTAAATGGTTTAAAATCAAATGACATTGAACTTGTCTAATTATTGAACTTAAGACTGCACACCAGAGCAAATGGGGAAAAAACACTCTCTTACCGTTTATCAAGCGTTGAAACTGTGATTTGATAAAAAAATCTGAAATGATGTTTAATAGCAGTCATGAAACCCAACGCAGATGTTTCGAGATGCGTTTATAAAAATATACGTTATTTTTAACTATACTCGGTGATCCTACGATGGCTTTCGATAAGATTTAGATAATAAAGTCATAATATTTTGTGAATAAAGTAAAAATTTCTAGAATAAAGTTGTAGCATTATGAGATTAAAGTCGTAATATTTTGAGAATAAAGTCGTTGCATTTTGAAATTATAGTCATAATATTTAGAGAATAAAGTAAAAATTATTAGAATAAAGTCGTAGCATTTTGAGAATAAAGTAGTAAAATATTTAGAGAAGAAATATTTTTTAGGCTAAACAGAGCGTCACTATCACAACGATAGAACGGACGCTGAGAAATGCAAGAGATGGATGTGGAGGATGTAGTTAAATCATACTATATAGGATAGTATTTAGCAATAAAGAAATCCTTGGTCTTTTGGCACACCAGCACAGAGTTATTAGTATCTGGACTCTGCAGCGGTTATGTAGGAAATGTAATTTATTCAGAAGAAAGAACCAGACAGATTTGAGCGGTCCCGCTCGGTGTTGTTATTGGGGTTTCCTCTCTAAACTATAATGTACTTGAGGGGATGTTACCGCATACAATGTCTTGAAATGGACTCATATAATTCACAGCAGTTCCAATTATTTTTCGCTTCACTTGAGTGCAAGCCTATATTTCGCTCCTTTCTTGACAGGCGCCCACGTTTAAAACTCCTGTACTAATGCACACCTCATTCATGAACAGAGAGCTTGCTAAAACTTCCCACAAATTCAGCTTGGTTGCATAGACATGTTATCTCCCTGGTTAGTGGTGTTGTATGTAAAGACCCAAACGCTCCACTTTGCTGTTGTCCAACACATCACTTTGATGTTACTTTCCTTTTGATTATTCTCAAAATATTGCGACTTTAATCTCATAATGCTTCGACTTTCTTCTCGTAATTTTTACTTTATTCTCAAAATATAATGATAAATGACAATTGTGAATTTAAATTAAATTACTTTGATTTTATTGTTAGTGTTAATTTCTGCACAATGAACAATGAGCCAACAAGTTGTAATTCTCTGTTTGATCCTCCGTAATGTAAACTAAAACGTGTTTTATTCGTTTATTGTGCACCTGACGTTTGCTTGTATAAAGTTCTGAACTGGTGTCAGTGTTGCGCTTAATATAATTATTATTTGACAGGTAGGGTGGTCATTTTTTAAGTCATGGAAGGAAGGATTCTTCTTATTTTTATATTATAGTATAGCGTGTGGGCCCTGGATGACACTGAAGTCTAGCGATGCCCCTGGTGAATGAGATTGCCTGCCAGTGATAACAAGGTCAAAGAATAATATACAAAGCAGATTTTTTTTTAGGATTTTATCAAAGAATCCAGCTTTGAAAATTCAGCCATGAACCAAATAGCATGAATCACCATCTCATGAAGTATTCTATCTTTTTTATGGCATTTGTTACCTTCTGATGCTTTGGCCCTTTTAAAGTAACTACTAAATTTAATAGAAAGTCTTTATTCTAGAATTGTGTGCATCTTGTTTGTATCTGCTGTGCATAACATGCATGTGCTCTACTGAAAATACCAGCATTGCTAGTCGCCATGTGTTTTGTTTTAGTCTTACTGACTCTTAACTAGCTTATCCAGTTAAATGTCCTTGGTCAACCAGCTTCACTGAAAAGGCCAATGGTCATTTTCCAGAAATGGTAATGGTACAGTATATTGTATTATAGAAAAACATGGCTTAGCTGGTCAACCAGCTAGACCAACACTAAACCAGCATTGACCAGGTTGGGCAATATATTTAAATATTCACAATATTCTCACAATGATTTGGCAGGTCATTAAAAA
Source organism: Myxocyprinus asiaticus (assembly GCF_019703515.2). NCBI lineage: Eukaryota > Metazoa > Chordata > Actinopteri > Cypriniformes > Catostomidae > Myxocyprinus > Myxocyprinus asiaticus. The sequence goes on from NC_059375.1 coordinate 13,504,779, forward strand.
AATTAAGTGACATTGTGAATATTGTAATTTTTTAAAGCACTTTTTATTTGTCCATTAAGACAAGACAAAGACTGTGTCATTAGACTATGCTTGGTTCGGGACTTGCAAGTATGAGAGCATTAAAGCAGAAATGCTTTAATAACATCTCTTGATTTAAACTTACAGTAAGTAACTGGGGGTGTCGGTGGGCAGCACAATTTGGGGCCCTATTCTAAGCTGGTCTTTTCAGCAGGGTAAACATGTTCTGAGGAGACATGGCCAAAATGTGCTGTCATGAAATCCTTTCTTTAGCTTCATAGAAAGGAAGTGTCAGGACAGACCATCTACATTTCCATTCTTACGGCAGCAGCTTACAAGAACAAGCCTGTTGTCTGTTGTGATAATGTTACTCTTCAGCAGGTAATTGAGCCAAGCAGTACGTACTGTACCGCAGACGGCTCTTCTGTGCTATTACGCTATAGCAGCTATCCTCTTGCAGTAAGGCTGATCAAACCTAATTCTGGTACAGTCTCATGTTCATTTGCTTTTATTTGCTGAAATGCTAGACAGTACTGGAATTTATCTTAAGCTATGCTGTGATATTTTCATTATTTGACTGGCTGATAATCCTCTCCAGATGTGTCCTGATCATCAATGTACTCCTCTCCAGCTAGCCCAGGCTGGTTTTACTTTGTCTTAACACACAGATGGCAGAAAAAAACTGATAGGACACACACACACACACACACACACACACACACACACACACACACACACACATACAGTACACACATGGGCTCTGTTCCAAAACCTAGTCACCTAGTCACCATTTTATCATAGGTGCGCTCCCGACGCAAAGGTTGTTCCAAAAGGTAGGCAACATGATTAAGCTGCCTTCTAAGATACCTAGTTTTGGCCAGATTCTAACGCTGCGTAACATTATGTATTCTTTGTGGAGTAGGCAATCCTATTATGTTTTGCGACAAGCTCAGTGAAAATATCCACCTAAGATGGCGGACAAAGTGCTAGAAATGAATATTTTAAATATACTTACAATTCATTAAATACCAAAAGTATCAACACATGTTCAATTAAAATAAAAATGAAAATAAAACTATTTTACCCAGTATTTTGGTGTGCTATGCATTTTTATGCTTATTAGAGTATTGCATTGTTAGCTTAGCAACATGCTAACAGCAGACTCTATTGAAATCAATTGTCGAGTCAAAGGAGCACTATTTTATGATTCACAGAGTTTCTGCCTATGTAGAGTGGTCCAGATTGGTCACTTATGAGGTTCCATCTCAGGTAGGATGCTTCTTAAGAAGGCAGATGCCTATGTAGGCAGTAAAAAGCAAGGCAGTAGGTTTTGGCACAGAGCCATAGATGCACTAAGCAAAACAAAGACTCCTGTGTGTCCAGTCTCAGCCAGTCTATGTCCTCATAATTACAGTTTAAGGTGAGTTTAGGACATAAAAGTATAATAGATAATTGTGAATAATGGGAATAGGTCTGCTGCCCATAATTATGGTATAGCTACCATGAAGGTACATTGATCACTGACTTCATTATTCAATTAAAGTTTCTCAGAGATCACAGAGAAGAATTTTATAGAGAGTATCAGTGAAAGCTGTCTCTGTGCTCTTAGAAACTGAAGCTAATGCTACAAATAATTTCTCCAAAAAATTTCAGATGTTAAGCCAGTAGACATCAACGATTATCTGATAATACTTAAAACCACAATGTTGTTATTGTGACTCATTATTGCAATTAAAAGGATGTTTGTTTCATATTTGTGAAATCACAAGGTACATGTGGTCTGTGTGGTCGCCACAGAATCGCAAAAATGATTTCAAACCATACTGTCTCTCAAAGAAATCGTATTTTGTTATTAATTGGAGCTGCGCGATTTGGACAAAAAATCGTATTGACAACAAATATCGTGATTGTGATTTGGACTGCAATGTGATAAAAACATCAAGGCATAAAATTGCATTATAACAGCAGCTCTCCTGTTAAACAGTGTGTGCAAACACAACAAATAAGTAACTAGGGATGTCATAAAATATAGATTATAGATTATTTATAAGCACGTTTATTTTTGAGGCATGGATATATTAAAATTAGCCGACATTTAAATAAGAAGCCAAATTTGCGTACTTTCCAATTCACTCAGTCGGCCTTCTGTTTAACAGTCTAGCGTAATAGCGTTGGGAGACCACAAGAGGGTAATATAACATTTACTTAAGCTGGGTTGCGGGTAGCAAAGGCACAGGTATCACACACACAGGACGAGCTGATGCAGTGCAGCAGATGGCAGTCCAAAGTTACGAAGGTTTTTGTACTTCAAGAATAAACAATGTGACAGTGATGAGTTTGCATGTTAGTGTATGAAACTGGTGTAATTACGCAAACTGAACGATTACAAAATTAGCAATTTCTCTGTATGTAGCCTTGAAAAGGTCATTCATTCAAGCTGTCAAACCACAAAACGACATACTTATAACTGAAAATACATTGTGTAGGCTTTATGAGAGATACACAAACACAATATATCATCCACTGATGGCTAGAGTAAATAAATTGTCATTTGATAATGATTTGGGTCAAATTGAATGGAAAACTATGCGAGTTGTGCTCCGTGGCACTGCAGAATTGTGAGGCATTGTCTGCGTAGAAAGTAATTGTTTTCTCATTTTAGAAAGTGCCATGCCGTCTGCCAGACGCGTCCGTTGTGCGACCCCCTTTAATTTACCCTGCCGCTCACACTTTAGCAAAGTTGTGTTGAGATATACAGTATGTTTGAAAAGACAAAGACTATTGTGCCACGAGCAGCGCTATTTATATCTGAAATCCCGAAATATATCGATAATCGATGGGAAAATCTTCTGATTATCGATGCGTAAAAAGTCATCGATCTCAAGCCTGTTTAAGTCTCTTTGAGTCTCTTTAATAAACAGTTGACCCAAAAGATAACTGTGTGAAGAAGAACTATCAGATCACTTTAGTTGTGATAGGGTCTCAATCCACTTTTCATTCACATGTATTTTTTGTCATCCAGTCCACCTGAATATTATATTAATGTAATATATTACTGAATTTTTAATTAACTGTGAAGCCCATAGTATTAATATAGCATTTTGTTTTGCTTTTGAACACATCAAGAGTCATCTAAAATTCATCACTTCACATGACATTTCGTAACATCTCCCCTTCCAGAAAGGCAAATGTCAGTAAGATAGCTTCTTATTGTTTAATTTTTTGCTATATTGAGGCATTTTGGCCTCTTTATGAGGTAGCATTGGATGTACACCACAAAAAATCTGGACAAGCTGTGAATCTTGCCCTCTCTTTTTTAAACAATTTTACCTTTGGTATATACCACTAATGTACCAACATGGTGTGTGTTTTAGTGGAGATCCATGTTACGAGATATTACGACATGTGCTTGCAGCCAACAGTTATGGTCAAATCTCCTGTGGCACTTTATTTAGTCATTAAAATCCAACACATTGATCTCACTGATGAAGAACAGACCATATGCCAGTGGATAGAGAGGACCAGCAATTGTCTTGCTTAACATTTTCCCCATGTAAAGCCAAAGTGTTTGCTAATATTAATGAGGGATTATGTTTTTAAACATTTACTCACTAATAGAGCAATTAGAAGCTTAACTTTATTCATGATTGTTGTTTTAAATGGGTAGTTGAGTCAAAAAAATAAAAGTATCCCTCATGTCGTTCCAAACACAAAAGAACATACAGTACATTGCAGAATGTCCAGTGGCCTGTTTCATAATGGAAACTGCACTGTTGAGCTCCCAAAATGACAAAAAAACCACCATAAAAGTTGTCTGTATGACCAAGTCTTCCAAAGCCATACGTTTTTTTTTTTTTTTGTATAAGACATAGCTCTTAAACCTTACTGAATTGAAATATGACATGTCAGATGTATCAAGCTAGGCTTGATATCAATGACAAGACGTGAGAACCAATGGCGCTTGACATCATGACTTCAAACCTGGCACAATGCGGACTGATGAGCCATGTTTGAATTGAACATGTTTTGGATGCTGGTGTTTGAATGTCCCAAGACCAGCATAATCAGCAAGACTACTTTGTTCAACAGCTTCTTCAGAAAGACCATGCTGGTCCACCAGCTTCCCCAGCAGTTTTACTGGTGAGCACCAAAACTACAGTATGCTGGTCCACCACCTAGATCAGCACCAAACCAGACCATGGTCTAGATTGCAAATGCATACTTCTCAAAGCTAGTCTTTTCATCAGGGAAATGAATCTACAGTGTGTAAACTGCAGTTCTGGATTACATACTGTATGTATATTTACATAAGATAGCTTGAAACTTTGACCATTATTCTATTCTTTCCCAAGAATAATGATTGATCTAATTTATTGATTTCTTTAAGCGGCAGTCACCTGACAATGAATACAACTCTTCTGCTTTTTCATTTGTTGGAATTCCTTTTTCATTGATGAGTTGTCTTAAGGTCAACGCTTTCGTCTAATGGTCACACTCACAATTTTCTCATTTAATTTACTGCCCTGGCTGTTTAAATTTTTGGGAAAACTGAGATAGGTTAAATGTGTGTATGGACAACCATATCTTATTGTGTCTCCTCTCTGAACACAGATATTGGTGATACACTCCATATTTTGTAAACCTTTATTTTTGGCTCTTTCCCAATGTCCTCCTCTTAGTTGACTCACCCTCATTCTCTCCACACCTCTCTCTCTTGGTCTCTCTCTCTTTATGTCACTCGCTATCAGTTTTTCTCATAGCATGTATCTCTGCCTCTGCTTTTGAAATAGTAACAGTATCAGCACTTGAATGAGAGCTGTAAAAGTTATTTGACAGTGTGTTTCCAGAACAATGTACAATCAAAATAAGTGCTGACATGAGGCATGGAACATCACCTGCCCATCTTAGATAGTTGTTGTGCTTCTGACCATATTCAATATGGGCAATAGTGCTATCACAATAGAGTGTAACAGTAGGGTTCTGGAAGTGAAAATCCTATTTATTTTCTCCATAGAGAAATTGATTTGGTAGTGATTACTTTCAAAACAGACCTACCATGAGTTCTGTGGTTGTTAAAGGTGCTGTAAGCGATTTTAGCCGTTGTACTTCAACAAGACTTAGCTGTTGGATTAGCCACGCTCCATCTTTCCAAAACCCAGCACTCCAAAGATACCAGATTAGCTTTATTGAGACCGACATTGTGCAGAAACGGATGTTAAAAACAACAGCAGAAAAATAGCACCCTCAGCTGACAACTGTTATGAACAACATGGCTTAAAAATGGCAGCAAGTCTCAATAATTTGCAGCAACTACAACACTATGAGAACGTGCAAAATGATTGACAGGTCGAAAGCGTCATTGTCCGCCATTCGTGGACACATTTTTGTTTGCTGTTTACAGAGTCTAGAGCTGTCACAGAGACAGAAGAGGTATCTTATGACACTTATTTCAGTATTATCTTTCAGGAAGTAGGAACATTTTTTGCGTACCTTTCCATGAAAAAAAATTGCTTACAGTACCTTTAAGTGATGGTGTCATGGTGAAGTCAGTATGATTTCAACTTAATTAACATAAAACAAAAAGTTGAATAGCTAAATTCCCAGTGAAGAACTACACTACCCACAATCCTGAAGAGAGATCCACCAATCAGAAAAGTCGCTATTACCATGTAAACAGAAATTGTGGCAAAATGCCTCAAGAGTGACCGCTTTTTTTGTGACCAATTAAGCATTGTGAACGTATATATATTTTGCAATAAACGTAAAAATACTGTTATACAGTGCTGTGGAAAAGTATTTCCCCCCATGCTGATTTCTTCTGTTTTTTTGAATATCTCATACTAAATTGTTTAAAAAATGTATTGAAGCAAAAAAGTTATCCAATACCAACTGGGCCTCTGTGAAAAAGTTTTGGCCCCCTTAGTTACTAAATCCCCAAATCTATAAAACTGCATTCAGCTGGACTGAATACTGCCTTCCCTGTTCAATCAAATCAACACTTAAACAGAACTTTTTCAGTAGCATGAAGTTGGCTAAAAGGTCTCACCCAGTAGCACACTATGCCAAGGTAGAAGGAAATTCCAGAAATGATGAGGAAAAAGGTGATTGAAATACATCAGTCTGTGAAGAGGTAAAAAGCTATTTAAAAGGCTCTGGGTCTCCAAAGAACGACAGTGAGAGCCATTGTCTCCAAATGGATAAAACTTGGCACAGTAGTGGACCTTCCCAGAAGTGGCTGACCTTGCAAAATTCCTCCAAGAGCACAGACTCCAGGAAGTCACAAAAAAGCCAAGGACAACATCCAAGGAACTGCAGGCCTCTCTCACATCAATAAAGGTCACTGTTTGTGACTCTACTATCAGAAAGACACTGGCCAAAAATGCCAACCACTGCTAACCCAGTAGAACATTAAGGCTCATCTGAATTTTGCCAAAACACACCTTGATTATCCTTAAACCTTTTGGGAGAATGTTCTGTGGACTGATGAGACGAAAGTGGAACTGTTTGGAAGACAGGGGTCCCGTTACATCTAGTGTAAATCAAACACAAATTTCCATAAAAAGAACATCATACCTATGGTCAAGCATGGTGTAGGTAGTGTGATGGTGTGGGGATGCTTTGCTGCTTCAGGGCCATGTCGACTTGCGATAATTGAGGAATATATGAAATCTGCTCACTACCAGAAAATCTTAAAGGAGAACATCTGATCATCATTCCTTTAGTTGAAGCTAAAACGCAACTGGATTATGCAGCAAGACAATGATCCAATGCATATGAGTAAGTCCACCTCTGAATGGCTCAAAAGAAGCTAAATTAAAGTTTTGGAGTGGCCTAGTCAAAGTCCTGACTTGAACCCTATTGAAATGCTGTGGCAGGACCTTAAACGGGCAGTTCATGCTCGAAAACCGTCCAATGTGGCTGAACTAAAGCAGTTCTGCAAAGAAGAGTGTGCCAAAATTCCACCACAGCGTTGTGAAAGACTGATCTCTGTTATCGGAAGCATTTGGTTGCAGTTATTGCTGCTAAAGGTGACACAACCAGCTATTAAGTTTAAGGGGGCAGTTCGTTTTTCACATGGGTGATATAGGTGTTGGATTTTTTGCTTTAATAAAAAAATATATATATATTTGAAAACTGTATTTTTTTTTTACTCAGGTTGCCTTCGTTTTATGTTATATCTCGTTTGAAGATCTAAAACAATTTAGTATGAAAAATACACAAAATTAGAAGAAATCGGGAATGGGGCACATACTTTTTCACAACATTGTATACTATTACTAAATAGTATTATTAAATTAATTCTAATTATTTATTAATTACTCAATTACTAAAGTCAATGGTTTTATACTATACATTTGTTGTTTTTTTTCACTTACGTCATTCGCAATGCTTCAAATATTTTAAGTACCCAGTCCTGTTTCATGTACGTTTTTGCTTATAATCAACGTTTGCAAAAATCCCAGGACTGGTTGGTTTGAAACCCTTTATTTAAGTATTTTTTTAAATCCCTTCAGAGAAAATGAAGGGGAAATGAACCTACAGAACCAAGGCAGCTGAAAAAGTGGGTGTTCACGTAGTACTTTATAGACAACTCTTTTGCCCTCTCTAATTATCTCACTATTATTCTATTTCTGACATTTACATCACTCAAATCCCTGTGTCACAACTATCTCCTTCTTCTAAATGTCCTGTCTGTAATCTCCCTTTCAAACCTCAAACATGAAACAGTGAGGCTAACCTTCATTTTAAGGTCTCCTGTGTTCCTGCAAACATATACGTGCACACACACACACACACACACACACACACACACACGTTCACACACAGATAAGGCCTATATCCTTTCTATTGAAGTACAGCACTGCTGAAATTCTCCAGTCAATAATGCCATGAAACTTAACACAGCTGAAGGATAAACAACTTAATTACAACTTAAAAAAACTTCAGGATGCTTTTACCTCCTCTGAATGTTCATTACAATAATTTTCATCTTTTGATCAGCTCTTTCATCTGGAATTACAACACTGTCATCTCTGGATTTAAGCTATCATATTATTGATAAGCTTTTTCTTTTTGGGCGGTTTCTTGCCTACAGGTGTCACCACATCAGACTGTAACCTTAGCTAAGTACTCGATCACTTATGACTGCAAGACTAATGGGTGAGTGAGCTGACAACACAGACGCTGTGTTCACACAGCAGACTCTGATTTCTGAGATCAATATGAATTGACTAGACTAGTTTGTTATGTGAGTGGTCTTGATTTTAGAGTTACATCATAGAGGGAATCAGAAGTCTGACTCAGTCTTTTGTTGGTTATTGATTATTATTAAGTCTTGTTGGCCCAATGATATTGATGCTGATCTGTCTCTAAAAACAGAGATACCATTGCACAGTGAAATGCAAACACAGCTACTGTCTTCCTCCCAAAATAGGCTACTTATTAACAGATGAAGCTCACGTTTACATCCATGAGGCAGGTAGACAGTTAGACCATAATCAGACCACATATCAACCTTAAGAATGAGCAATAATAATAATGCTTGCATTAGCAAGTGCTACTAATAATGGTTGTTATTGTTATTAAAGTAATAGATTACCCAAAAATAAAAATTCTCTCATCATTTACTCACCCTCATGCCATCCCAGATGTGTATGACTTTCTTTCTTCTGCAGAACACAAATTAAGATTTTTAGAAGAATATTTAAGTTCTTTAAGTCCATCTAATGCAAGTGAATAGGTACCAACATTTGATAGCTCCAAAAGGACATAAAAGCGATCCATATGACTCCAGTGGTTAAATCCATGTCTTCAGAAGCTATATGATAATGGGTGAGAAACAGATCAATATTTAAGTCCATTTTTTTACTATAAATCTTCACTTTCACATTTTTCTTCTTTTGTTTTTATCGATTCACATTCTTTGGCATATTGCCACCTACTGGGCAGGAAGGAGATTTTATAGTAAAAAGCTACCTAAATATTGATCTGTTTCTTACCCACATCTATAATATTGCTTCTGAAGATATGGATTTAACCTCTGGACACATAAGGATTACTTTTATGCTGCCTTTATGTGCATTTTGGAGCTTAAAAATATTGGTACCATTCACTTGCATTGTATTAACCTACAGAGCTGAGATATTCTTCTAAAAACCTTTGTTTGTGTTCAGCAGAAAAAAGAAAGTCATACACATCTGTGCTGGCATGTGGGTTAAGTAAATGGGTGCAAAGCAGTCTTTCAGCTGATACTAAAATACACTTTCTTTACCTTAGTTTTTCTTAGGATCTCTTATACCCTGAACCAAATGCTATTCCCAAGTGGAGTTCTTAAGCATCAACACTGCTTATGTAACACTCATATACTATATGTGGAGCCAGGCCAAAACATTTCCAGCCTGCCTTAAATCGCACAAACATACAGCCCTGCAGATCCCCTTAACTGGACCCCAATATAAGTTCAAGAGCTTGTCCCAAAGGTGTTAAGAAATGTGGGACCTAACAGTTATGTAATGGATAATGTACAGTCAGCCGGTTGTTGTCACAAAATAAACCCTTACAGGGTGATCAGGACCCCGATGCGAAGCGATGATTTGCATTAAAATGATATTATTATGTGAGAAGAAAGAAATTGCTGAATAGTTGAATTCAACCTCTGGTTTGCATCGGCATTCTAGTGGTGTCTGACTGCTCATTATCCAGCATATTACAAGACTACTGGCCAAATAAATAAATAAATAAAAAAGAGTGAGGCCGGGGAGATGAGTGGTGAATGAGTTCCACCTGTGCTCCACACAGGTCTCATGTTCCAGTGAGGAGCGATGGGAGTATTTAAGGAGAGGAGACAGCAGCAGACGGGGAGAGAGAGATGCACGAAGCTGTGTGTGTGTATCTGTGTAATAGTGACTGCTGAAAAGCAATGCTGTTGTGTGTAGGTTTTTAGTGAGTGTGCTGAAAAGCATGATTATGTTTGTAATACTGAAAAGTGTTGCTTACATTTTCTTACGTTGATGTCTTTAAATTGAAGTCTTACGTTGGAGTGTTCACACGGCTCCTGCTTCCTCCTTCTAAGAGTGCAAGACATCTGTCACAATTAGCTTACCTGTAGAGATCGCAGAGTGATACGAGAAGCCTTGCAATAACCTGTTGACCGGTCTATTATGACTTAGTGTTGTGTAGCCTTTGATTAAAATGGCAAAGGGAAAAGCCCTCTAACTGACATGTAAAGCGATCAGTCACAGTTGGTTTAGTCATCACATGCTGTTTAGGGGCAGGGTTATCAGAGATATGTCATTCCATAATAAAAGACCGTCATGGGGATAGATATAATTTACACAGATCAGCCACAACTTTAAAACCACCTGCCTTATATGGTGTAGGTCCCCCTCGTGTCACAAAAACACTTCTGACCCGTCGAGGCATGGACTCCACAAGACCTGTGAAGGAATCCTGTGGTATCTGGCAGCAAGACGTTAGCAGCAGATCCTTTAAGTCCTTTAAGTTGTGAGGTGGGGCCTCCATGGATCGGACTTGTTGGCCCAGCACATCCCATAGATGCTCAATCGGATTGAGATCTGGGGAATTTGGAGGCCAAGTCAACACTTTGAACTCTTTGTCATGTTCCTCAAACCATTCCTGAACAATTTTTGCAGTGTGGCAGGGCGCATTATTCTGCAGAAAGAAGCCACTGCTATCAGGGAATACCATTGCCATGGAGGGGTGTACGTGGTCTGAAACAATCTTTAGGTAGGTGGTACGTGTCAAAGTAACATTCACATGAATGCCAGGACCCAGGATTTCCCAGCAGAACATTGCCCAGAGCATCACACTACCTCCACCGGCCTGTCTTCTTCCCATAGTGCATCCTGCTGCCATCTCTTCCCCAGGTAAACAATGCACATGCACCCGACCGTCCACATAATCTTAAAAGAAAATATGATTCATCAGACCAGGCCACCTTCTTCCATTGCCCCATGGTCCAGTTCTGACGCTCACGTGCCCATTGTAGGCACTTTCGGTTGTGGACAGGGGTGGGCACTCTGACCGTTCTACACAGCCCCATACGCAGCAAGCTGCAATGCACTGTGTGTCCTGACACCTTTCTATCATGGCCAGCATTAAGTTGTTCAGCAATTTGTGCTACACTAGCTCTTCTGTGGGATCAGAACAGACAGGCTAGCCTTCGATCCCCAGGCGCATCAATGAGCCTTGGGTGCCCATGACCCTGTCGCTGGTTCACCGGTTGTCCTTCCTTGGACGACATTTGGTAGGTACTAACCACTGCATACCGGGAACACCCCACAAGACCTGCCATTTTGGAGATGCTATGACCCAGTCATCTAGCCATCATAATTTGGCCCTTGTCAGAGTCGCTCAGATCCTTATGCATGCCCATTTTTCCTGCTTCCAACACATGAAATTCAAGAACTGACTGTTCACTTGCTGCCTAATATATCCCACCTCTTGTCAGGTGCCATTCTAACAACATAATAAATGTTATTTACTTCACCTGTCAGTGGTTTTAATGTTGTGGCTGATCAGTGTATGTAATGGTGCACAAGTCTTCGCGAGCGATTGCACAGAATACACACAGGAGAATAGCGGAAAATGTGTACAGAGTCTAAGTAAAGCACAGAAAACCCCATAACAGAGTATTTCAGAGACTTAACTAAGTAAACAAAGCAGAATATGCAGCTCTGCTCATGGAGATCTGCTTTACTTTCTGCTACATGCCTCAAATGAAACTCTGAACATCTTTAAATTATTTGATGTCACTAACTGGGCAAACTTGGGGCAAATCTGGTGATTATTTTGTCCTCAAAAGTGCTCATTGTATTAATGAGGAACCTTATGAGCACGACTGTTTTTCCAGACGGACTAATAAAAAGTCCTGTGTGCTTCTACTCACAGAAGTTCCATCAAACCAGCCAATAAGATTTGAGCTGAGTGGTTCGAGAAAGAGTTTTTAAAATAATTTTGTGTGCTTTATGCATCAGACGGTTAGTGCACGGATGGTGGGTGTACTGTGGGCGTGCCGTCTGACTCTGAGACCAATTATAACTTAACCTCCAGACATGCGGTTGTTACTCAGACATATCAGACCACTAGATGGCGTCACTGACCAATCAGAATAGAGTATTCCAGAGAGCCGTGTAATAATCAGTGGTTAATGCTTTCTGAGTAATGCACTACAACAAAAGCATTATGACATCAGATGTTAATATGGCATAATGCATTGTGACTCCATGTCACATATTGATTTTGCTGACTTGCACTTGTGAACTAGAAAAGAAAGGTTGATCAAGACAAACTTTGAATGTCTGTTTGACAAAGCCTTGTCTGAAATAGATAGATATATTGATTGATTGATTCAGAAGAGTCTGAAGGTCTGTGCCAAGTTTGGTTTTGGTTAATTCCTACCAGTCTGGGTATAGGTGACAATTTTTTACCAACAGGGCAAAGTGCATTATTTTAACTTTATTTAGCTATTTACCTAACATTTTATTCATTTCTTTTTGACTTGAGTGAAAAACCTCTCAACAAATTTGTACTATTCGCTCCAGCTTTAAATGCCAGGAAAATTAAGTATGATGGCTTTTTGCAAATGTACTGTAAGTATTGTTAGGCAGTGGTTTATTTTCTTTCAACAAGCTCCAGACATGCATCAACTTTTGCCAATGTTGTTTACTCTTCTGCAGTGATGCTAGTTTTCTCTGTCACCCATGACTGCATACATGATGAAAGTTTGTTTATGTTTCTGTACTGGTTGAACCAAAGTTGCGGTTTCAAGTACCCTAAAGCTTTTCATATCTGTAAACTTTTATAATGACAGCGCCGTATATGATTTTCGATGGATGATCTTATGACTCTAGTTATGTAATTTAATTGAGGCAAAAAATAATTTTACATAACATGTGTCTTGTTTCTTAAAGCTTTGAGGGCTTTGGGTGGTGGTGACTGAATAGAGAGGTGTTCATTGTCTATGATGTGCTGGGTGTCGTTTACAAACCTGATGAAATATGCATGTGTTTATGGTTAAAGCACTGATCTTTTCATTCCATTCACTGATGTTGGCATTGATGTAGTCAACATCATATATCTGATATCAGCTTTTGGCTGTAAGTTGAGTTTGAGTTGGCTGCTCTGATGTTAATTCAGTTAAAAGGTAAACTGTGCAATGTCTGCACCAGTAATAGAATCAAACAGAATTGCAATTTGTTTATTTGAGTGGACATAACTACATTGGTTCAATCAATGGCGTGAGTTTGGGGCAGGGCTACCTGTTTTCTGAACAATGATAAAAAGGAGGTGTTTATTACTTGTTTGACAACAGTAATTTCAGTGCTTGCAAGACAGCACTATATTGATATTGCTCAGAGGGTTTGTTCTAATCTCCCAACCCTGTGTATTAAACCCAAATCACAAAACTTACAGACTCTGTTATTTCTTTTTTTTTCATAGTAAGTTGTGATTTTGATCGCAATGACGGTGTTACGTTATGTGTTGAAATGAAACACTTAAACACCTTGATGTTGTTTTGATCGCCAAAATACAGTAGTAATTTATACTATTGTAGTGGACTATGTGGAATCAGAATTCAGTCCAACACAAATCCAGACTGATTCAGCATGTGAAACTGTAGTTCATGGTCATGACTAATAACATGACTAATAACATTAAGATTTACTATGCTCTGCTAAGAGTGTTTGGGGTTTGAGGTTTGCAAAATGACTCTATTTTCCTAGAATAGTCTCTCTAACTTCTCTTCTACTGTTGCTTTGGATTCCACACTGGCTCAGAGGTCTTCAGAGTTAATGGATATGGTTTGGCATGTTTGAAAGCTCAACAGAGACAGGCATTCTTGAACTGGTCTGTGTTGTTCTGGACAGTGTGGATTTAAAGAGTGCTGTGAAGCGGCTGGCCTGTGCTGCTCCCGACCCCAAGCAGTGTGTTTTGATTGAACGCACATGTGATTCTGTAAATGTTTTCTTCTAAACATTCAAGCATGTAGCCAACATTGGTTAATTGATAATGACTACTGATAATAGGCTAACTTCAGTAAGACTGTAGTTTTAATCTTAAATCTTAAATCAGAAAGATTAATCTTTTTTATGATTTGTTTATTGAAGTTTTCTGTTATGAACACAAAAACAACAGTTTTAACTCACTAACAAGCAAACAGACAAACATTTCCCCTTATTCCCCCCAACCCTGTACCTCCACAGGCATCCACAAGTCTACAAAGTTTGGAAAAAGTTACAAAAATAGAGTACATTGAAAATAAGACTGATAAGTGAAGGTTAAAATTAAGGACAAATTCCAATACCTAAAAGTTTTCGTCATGAGAAAGTAAATAAATTATAAAAATAAATTAATAAATCAATAAATAAAAAATTAATCTAAGAGTAGATTAAGAACAAGCAGTTCAGTCACTACCATCCTCCCAATTCATATTGGACAAGTTTTCAAAACAAGTCAGGAAGGGAGCCTACACTTTATGGAACTTATTTCTGTTACCACGTAGCGAATATTTAATCTTTTCCAGCTTTAAATGAAGCATAACTTCTTTAAGCCACCTGGTATGGCTAGGTAATGTGGATAATTTCCAGTTTAACAAGATAATACGACAAGCCAAAAGTGTAGTGAGCGCTGTCACAGTATACATATCTTTTGACCAGCTGGAACCATCAGGTTTAACTCCGAAAAGAGAAAGAATGGGTTGCGGATTCCATATATCTCACCCAGGGATCTGAACACTACTTCCCAAAATGAGTGCAATCTAACATCAAATTACTTTACTGATTACGTCATCTAAAAGTAATCAAATTAATAATTATTTTTCTTTTAAGTTACTTTCTAAGTCACTTTTGCTATTAAAGTTTTTGCTCAAATTCAGAATGTCTATATTTTCTCATTCATTCTCGCACACCCTTCAGCTGTCTCAGAAACGCTAACAGATGTACATATGAATTCATATTTTTAATGTACTTAAATTACTTTAATTGAAAGTCAGTAACTGTAATCTGATTACAAGGATTTAAAATGTAATGATTTGCACTACTTTATGACTAAAAAGTAATTAGATTACAGTAACTAATTACTTTGTAATTAACTCTAGACATAAGATACCATCATCCAAGCATACTTACTGCCATATGGCAATAATGCATTCAATAAACGAATGACAAAATACTCTTCAACTCGTTCATTTTTGAATGTCTGAACACAGAAAACATGCCCTGTTAAGTCAATATCAGAGCATTGTGCTTTAATTTGAAAATTCTGCATAGAAATCTTTTTAGGTAGGAAACTGGAGCTCACATGTGCCCTTACGTTCAAAAACACTTCCCTCTTTGGCCACTGGGGGCAGTGCTTTAAATTCGGTAAGCACAGACCAAGTTTAGCTAAAAAAACCCTACTATTTCTGAATTCACTGTGAGATCAGTCTGTACACATACAAAAAGTCTTGACACTAGTATCCAATACATTTGTGTCTTTTCTGTGATGTGCAAAATAGTAGTCCCACGTGTGTATATTCCCATTTACTCTCACTTTTGTCCCACATACACATAAGCACTACCATATGGCTGATTGCCTTATAAGCCTTTAGGTTTCTTCCATTAATCAAGATAAGCCTGTAGAGGTTGTTATGTGTCATTTTGTAATTACTACCTTAACCTGCCTGAGGCTGTCCTCAACTCAAGCTGCTGCAGTTCTTAAGGGCGGTATGATCACACTTTAATTTCTCCTCCAGGATTGCTCCAGTTTAAGCCAACCATGTTTAAATCAAGCAATTTTACCATATTTGCGAGTGCAAATCCAATAGATGCCCATTTTAACCCTTTTAGACCCTTTCATAACTGTACCCCTTAGCTAATCACTCAGTAGTGAAATAAATAACTATTTATTTATTTTATTAACATGCTGTTCAGTTGAGAGGCTGGGCGTTACACTGGTTTTACCATGGATACGGGATATTCTTATACACAACCTGAAAAATAATAATCAGAATAAACAATTATTCTGCCAATAATATAGTTCATCACCTTAACTGTTTATGATTGCCAAGCAACAAAGCAACATGACACATTAATATGTTGTTGACAAGAAATGCTTTTGGGAAGTTGACATATCCTGCGGTGTGACATGCTATATTCCATCTTAAACTATTTTAAACTGCATTTGACTAATTCTTTTTTATAATGATTATGCATGCAGATTTAATGGCCGCATTTTAATTAAAAGACAATATATTTGTACTTAAGGACTACAGGACCATTTAAAATTAACTAGTGAAGGCAAAAAGGTGAAAAACTTAAAAAGTAGTGAACCCAAGACATATTTTCCCCATTATATATTCATATAAATGTTAACCTAAACTCTTGATGTTGATTAAAAAAGTCCATGGACACTTCACACGTCAAGAGTGTGAAGTGACAGGTGTGCGTTCACTTGCATTTTACAAAGGCTTTGAACTAGGCTTGGGATCGATGCCTTTTTCACGCATCGATAATCGGAAGATTTTCCAGATGATTATCGATATATATCGGGATTCTTTTCAGATATAAATAGGTCTGCTTGTTGCACAATATCTTTGTCTTTTCAAAAATTGTCTCAACACAACTTTGGTAAAGTGTGAGCGACAGGGTAAATTAAAGGAGTTTGCACACTGACGTCTGACAGACGACATGGCGCAATCTTAAATTTGAAACAATTATTATCTATGAAGGTACGTACACGCAGACAACGCTAGGCATCAAAAAGTAGTTTTCTATTAAATTCGACCCAAATCATTATCAAATTATAAAGATTATTTACTCTAGCCATCACTGGATGATACACTGTTTATATATATCTTTCTTATAGCCTGCACAATGTATTTTCAGTTAAAAGTATGTCGTTTTGCGGTTTGACAGCTTGAATGAAAGACCTGTTCAAGGCTACATACAGAGAAATTGCATAATAAACATTGCCATTTCTAATCGTTCCGTTTGCACAGTTACGCCAGTTTCATACACTAACCTCATCAATGTCACTTTGTTCATTCTTGAAGAAGTACAAAAACCTTCATAACTTTGGACTGCCATCAGCAGCGCCGCATCAGCTCGTCCTGTGTGTGCGATACCTATACTTTCCTACCTGCGACCAGCTTCAGTAAATGTTATATCACCCTCTTGTGGTCTCCCAACGCTATTACACCAGATTGTTAAGAGAGGGCCAACTGAGTGAATTGGAAAGCACGCAAATTAGGCTTCTAATTTAATGTCAGCTAATTTTAATATATCCATGCTTCAAAAATATATCAATAAAATAACGTGCTGATCAATAATCAATATATCGATATTTTATGACATCCCTCCTTTGAACGTCATTTAAAGTTGTTCTTGCTGGCTCATCCAATCAAAATTCATAGTCTGAACTGTCTGTTATATAACTTGTTTTAGCATAATTTATTTAACGTAATGTCAGGATTGTTTGTATAGTGCTTGCAATGTAGTGGTCACTGTATGTACTGGTGGTGAACTCTGCTTACAGCTTGTTAAAGACAATATTTGAATGGAAAATTCCTGCTTCAGGGTTGCATACTTAGGGTAGAGACAGACTAACTAGGAAAACATCTCTACTTTTAGAAGGCACTGGAAAGTCAGATGCATGTGTTTATGATATTTGCATCTTGGAAAGAGTTTCTGGTTACCTAAATGGGTTTCCAAATACACTACATATAGTCAGGCTGGTGATTAGACCCAACCCACACCCCCTACTTTTGCGCCTCCATCTGTTTATTTTTAATACACATATATAATTTTTAAGAGTTATACTGTAGAATGTATTTGAGTTTAACTGGGGTTAAAACGTTCCTGTTTATATGAACATGTCTTGGTGGCATAACTTATATAATAAGGCAGGTTACGTAGACAGTAGCTCCTGTTGATTGTACTCATGCTTTTCATGTCGGAGTTGGAAAAGGCAATCCCACGTTGACTGGAAATGCAGAAGTGGTGTTTTGAGTCACTAAATAGATTAGTGGTCTGTACACTGTATATGTATCATGTGTAAAAATGTGTGTATACAGTGTTTTTGGTCAGGGGACAGAACCTCACTGTAGACAGAGACATTGCGTGAGTGATCATACTAAGGGCCGAACATTTTCATTAGTTTTATAGCACTTATTGTATGTCAACAATAGTTTATTGCTCTATTTTTATTTCCCCTATGGTATTTTAAGAGAAACATCTGAGACAAAGTTGATACTTTGCATTTATGTATTTGACAGACAATTTTATCCAAAACGACTTACAGTGCATTCAACGTATACATTTTATCAGTTCACTGGGAATCGAACCCATGATCTTGGCATTGCTAACTAGAGCCTGACCGATATGGGTTTTTTTAGACCGATACTGATTTTAGAGAGGGAAAATTCACCAATTACAGATACGGTGACCAATATAGTTAATTTTTGAGCTGGAATGAAAACAGACCTTTTCTATGTGGATTGTGCACCGATTTTGCACTGATATGACTATGCAAAGGTACTCAGAAGGCTGCTTTCTTAAACAAATATTTTTATCAAAGAACATTTGACATTATTATAATACATTGTTAACAAATTCTAGAAATGAACACTGAGAAAATAAAGAATAAATAAAAATACAATAAATAGCTAAATAAACATCAGTATTACTGTTTAGTATCAGTCAAATGCTGACCGTTAAAATAAAGAATAAATAAAAATAAAATAAATAGCTGAATAAACATCAGTACTGTTTAGTATCAGTCAATGGCTGACCATTAAAATAAATAATAAATTAAAAATAAAATAAACAGCTAAATAAACATCAGTATTACTGTATAGTATCAGTCAAATGCTGACCATTTAAATAAAGAATAAATTAAAATAAAATAAATAGCTAAATAAACATCAGGGGCCGGTTGCACCAGCTATACGTACGTTACAAATTAGCCTAGTTGTGGCGTAAATGGGCACTAAGTCACAATTTACGCGCTAATAAATATTTGAGCGTTGCACCATTACATTTATGTAGGACGTAACCTTACGTATAAACTAAATATATACGGCAGCCTCTGACCAGGAGTAACTGATGGAATAAAAAAGGCATTTTTATGTCATTTAATGACATCAATGAGCTCATGTTTTGGTTGACAGGCTTCAGTCCTTTCGACATATATGATGATGTTGGCATTTACACTCATTTACATTTACGAGAGAGAAAAAAACGTACTTCAGCATGAAACCGATCTAACGGTGCCGTTTTTAGGGTGTGTCGCCCGGTGTCAAGTTTAAGCACATTCAAAATATAATATATAGGATTAAAATGAATTAATGTCTATTTTTCCATCCTGTTGTATTAGTATTTATCACCCCTCATTTATTTTAGATACAGTTCCTATATATTATTATTTACACAGGGCGAATATACTATTTATTAAATCTACTTTTATTATGCATCCTATTTTAATGTCTGGAAAACCTTACTTTTAAATATTACATTTTGTAAATGCAACGACTGGAATTGTTCGGTTGAAGAGGGTACCAAACTGTGAATCCTGAACAAAACAGTTTGGTGAATACTAGGGATGTGCGAGATTAGTCAACTAAACGGTTCTGATGCTGCTAGTCGACACTGGAATTACTAGTCGGTTAATATTTCCCCCCATTAAACTGATAAAATTTTTTACACATTTACGTTTGGCTTTATATTTAGACTGCACTTAAATTACTGTCATATTAATGTTACATATTTTAAATAGAATTAATAATACAAATATTATTTAAAAAAGGATATCTGGAGCAGATACAGAGTTTAATTTCACCTCAGGCTGCGCGTGCTTCTTCCTTCTCTCTCACGGCGCACGCAGGAAAATGTCCTCTCGCTAGACAAGAAAACTCGGCAAAGTAGTTATGAAATCACTTCGGTGGTGCAGGAATCGGCTTTCCAAATGTTTGAAAGTCTCTAAGGATGTTTTCACATTTGAGTCTTCTTTACATCTGTGCATGCTTGGATGTTATTTTTCCACTGAGCGGGCTTTTTCAAGCACAGGATAGCCGCCTCAGGTGAGTCAGGTCCCGTCTTTCACCGGACCATGAACTGACTACATTACATTACATTAAAGACTGCACTGACAAACTATTGCTGGCTAACAGCAAACAGATGTGATAAACAGGAGTGACATGGTTGTCAGGGACAGGGTTAACGTTATATTAGTTAAATAAAATGATGGGGTCATTTTTTATTAACTTTCCAGTATGTATTTCACAAACTAGTTAGCAATTTAAGGACAAGAGACCGCTCAAATCCGCACCATTTAACTCCGCCCTGTCTGCAGAACCACAGTCAGAGTCGGAGCACGCTCTGCTGGACAAACTACGCTATGGCACCAATTCTAAAGCATTGTTTTATGCATTATATGTTCTGAAAAAAAGTTTTCATATTGGTAAAATATACGCGATACCGATATATCGGTCAGGCACTATTGCTAACGCCATGCTCTGCCAGTTGAGCTACAGGAGCACCTACTGGTAGATACTTAAATGAAACATAGCTACAATGTCCATCTGAAAAAAAAAAATTCCCCTTTGTTTTTGCTTATCTAAAGGCCAATTAAGTAATATTGAGTTAGTTTTACTAATTAGGGTGCAATCAATGTTAAAGAAAAACTGCAAATCTCAGATTCTTGTTGTGGGTCCTTTAGTGAATCACTGGCATTATTAATTTAAATGTAGACCCCATTCTCCTTCAGACCCTCTGTCTCTTCCCCTTATGTTTTCATCACTAGAGTGTGGTCACTTGAGACATAAACACACACTACTTTTCCCAGAACTCATTGAATGTAGGATTCATGGTGCTTGCATTGGTGTCTCTGAGGAGTTTTCCACCCACCTTACATGGCTGTGAGGCCCTGGCCAGCTAAATCAAGCTTTTCATACCCACTGGAGGACAGAAATGGCCTTGTTACCAAGTAATAGCTTGTCTTTAGCCCAATTGCTAAAGGTTTTTGAAAATATGCTGCAATTATGTGCCAGAAAGTAGAATTTGATTATGTAACAGTGTCTTGGATAAATGGTGAAGTCCTTGTGGTTACAGCAGTCTTGCAGTTTGTATCTGTTTTAATGGTTACAGCCTATTATCTCGCAGAATAAGTAATGAATTATGCTTATTGAAGGAGGATGTACATCATGATAATTTTCAACACTTATAAGTTTAAAGCTGAAGTGTGTAATTTTTTTGATATTTCTTCCTATCCCAGCATAAAATGCAGAGAAAACTGTAAGTAAGCCACTAGTAGGTTGATTTCCCCAAAAAGTGTAAACCTCATTCATCCAGCTCATTTAAGATTGAATTGTAGGATTTATCTTTGCACGAACTGCACAAGAGCAGAAATATATCATTTTTATCTGGCTAAAAACACGTTAGCTTTCCTTGATCAGATGACTTTATTGGAAATTATGTAGTATGTTGTCCAGCGTCATGAAATGCCAAACCAATGGTAGCAGGATTAAGATCGCTGCAACCAGAGGTGGAAGTCATCCAAATATGGGCAGAGAGGATCGTTCACTCTAATTACATATGGCCACCGGGAGATGGCGCCAAGTACATGACACAGATTCAATGATGGCTCAAATGGCACAGAATGGAACTGAATGAGATCTCATTACTCATACCTGCATGCTTTGGAGAGAGAGCATACCTTTAGTCATTGTTGTGTTTGCAAGTGTAATTAGTTCTTATGTACAATTATCATGTTTTATTTGTTTGGAGAGTCTTTTGGACACTTGGAGACGTTTTTGGACACTAGGAAAAAATATTTTTGTAATGCAATAACTTTTGATTGCTTTGTCGTAATTGTACTCATTTACAGTTAACATAGCTGGGAACAAAACCAAAGCAGTTTGCAATTCAAAGCTACCTTATTTACACCCTGATATATATAATGTCAAATCAGAAAAAAAAGGCTGAGAGTCTGATAATTTATCATAATCTATATCATAATGTTTTTTAAAGTTTACTTTAAAATGATACCAAACACTTTTTTTTTTTTGTAGAATTATAAGCCTTTAATTGTGGGTATGCCACTGAAACACCTTCAGAGCTTAAAGGGTTAAATTGTTTTTTTCCCTTTCAGACTCGCAAACTGACCAAAGTGGAGCGGCAGCGCTTCAGCGAGGAGGTTGAAATGCTAAAGGGTCTTCAGCACCCAAACATTGTGCGCTTTTATGACTCCTGGAAGTCCACTGTGAAAGGTCACAAATGTATCCTGCTGGTCACTGAGCTCATGACCTCTGGCACACTCAAAACGTGAGCTTGTCCATCATTTAAGCATCCTTTTTCTTTTTTTGCTAAGGGGAAAATTATCTTAAACATTTATGTTTCTTGACACATCATAGGTATTTAAAGCGTTTTAAGGAGATGAAACCAAAACTTCTCCAGAGGTGGAGTCGTCAGATCCTGAAAGGACTTCACTTCCTGCACACACGAACCCCTCCTATCATCCATAGGGACTTGAAGTGCGACAATATCTTCATCACGGGGCCTACAGGAAGTGTGAAGATCGGAGACCTTGGATTGGCTACACTTAAAAGAGCAAGTTTTGCAAAGAGTGTTATAGGTAAGCCAGTACAATCCACAGAAAATATTATCAACGCAAGTATTATATTTTTGACCTAAATATTAAATGTCAGTATTACTTTAAATCGCTTTTTGAAAAGTTATCTTTAACCAATGGGGCCTTTCCAAAAAGTTTTGTGGTGGTACTATGGTACTGTGATGGTAATACCATAGTACTTTGGTACATACCATGGTATTGAATGATTACCATAATCATATACAATGCTATTGGAAAGGTACTCATTAGTACTTCAAAGAAAACCATAGTATTACCGTGTTACTGTAATACTTGTCTTGTAGTGTTATCTAAAGCAAAATCCCTCTGTGTTTAACAGGAACGCCAGAGTTTATGGCTCCAGAAATGTATGAGGAGAAGTACGACGAGGCGGTGGATGTCTATGCATTTGGGATGTGCATCTTGGAGATGACCACATCCGAGTACCCATACTCTGAGTGCCAAAACGCAGCCCAGATCTACCGCAAAGTTACCAGTGTGAGTTGAAATAGTTCCTTTTTCGGCTTAATCATTCTGTGCACTAAACATTCAGTAAAAACCACTTTTGCACATTGTGTCTCCTCGCTCAAACCTGCGTCTTATGCACTAAACACCTGCATTCTACTTTAACCAGTCACTAAATACAGTACGTTTAAATAACACTGCACCATATTTAAAAGACATTGCTATTCTTTTTAGAGCAAACACGCATCATTTCTTTGTACACTAGGTTTTATTTATTGTGGATTGCGCCTTATTCACAAAACTCAGTGCTATTTGCCTGGCGCAATTGACGTCAATTACTATCACTGCACACTGTTAAACAGAATGTTGTTTAAAAGAGATTTTTGAGTTTGTCTGTTGATCATGGAAGCAGCAATTCATCAAATGATGATCAAAGGATGGAGAAGAGTGTAATAACCTGGCATATATCTAGACATGTAGTCAAATGCACTCTTGGCACTTCAAAGAGCAGATTCAAGAGCCTGGATTGCACAGGTGGAGTGATACTATACAATCCCAGTAAAGTCTGCAACATCCTCCACAACCTAGCACTCAAAACCGACCGCCAGATCTGGAATTGTGCCGTGCAAATTGCGTTCAGCACCAAATTTTTGTTTGTGCTTATGCCGTTACCTGATTTTCATGATTGCTTTAGTAAATCGGGTGCTAAAACAATGCAAACAGTACGTGCAAATAAACGATGCTATCAGCGGCGCAATATATTTTTGGTTAATTCCTAACATATTAGTTAAGTTTCCACATGTGTTGTGTATTGCATTGCAGAGTATATTTTTCATAAGTAGTCATATGCCCATCTGGATGTCCCAGTGTAATCCCCAGTGTAATTCTGAGCTCAGACCCTTAACCCAGTATGCAAAATGCAGTAAACATCCTCTTTCTATTCATTTCTTTCAATGTCTTCCTGCATGTCCTCATTTCCTCTCATTTCCTTAAGAGCTTGCTGTGAATCGTCTTTGAGCAGAGGTTTAAGACTTGTGGCTTGGGTTTGAATAGAATTTACGGCACAGTTTGGAAAATCCCTCGACTTGTTTGTATCCTGTTTTTATAAGACCATGTCCCACACTGTATAATTTAAGAATGGCCCCCACAGGTCAGATTTGTACACAGAAATGTTAACTGTCTTTAATTACACAACTCGTTTAGGAATACAGTATAATCACTTAGCTACCCCTTATTGCATCTGGAAAGCTTTACCTCTAAATTACATCAACATTTACCTTAGGCATGACCCTATAATGTCTCAGACTGATCTTCTTGAACTGAAACTCATACATTGAATAAAAACCTGTCCTGCACCCAAAATTACATTTTGAAGATAGGATTTTACAAACTTAAATGGAAGAGGCTTTCTAGTTATATGAGCCTTATTGCTGAAGGGATGTAGATTATTAATGATCTCCTATAATAGTTTCAATCAAATTGTGTGTAATAAGTATGTGCTGTTTTGTAGACATAGAAATTCACTATGACCTTATAAATGCACGAATGAAAAAGAGGCCATTTTCAGTGGATTGTGGCATGTTGTGCAATACCACATACATTAATATAAAATCCAACAGGTTTATGATGTTTTTAAACTAATAATTAGACTTGACACAGACATACTACAGTATATGTGGATGACGGCAATAGTTTTCATTTAAATGTTTGTTAAATTACTGGTTTTTGACTGAACGAATCAGAGTCTACAGTGAAAACGGTGCTGAGTGTTAATAACAAAGCCAAGCACCTCACCCAAGTGTAAATGTGTTGGGGAGTCATCTAAGAGTCCACTGTCTCACCAAATTCAATTTTTAATGCAACTCATGCTCCACAAACACTACACGAGACTACATGAAAAGTGTCAAGGGGAATGACCTAGTCCTGCTGTACTTCAACCCTTGCTGTTATTCATTGAAATCCTTGTATTCACAGCTTAACTTCACATTATTGAATTTTTTTATAGCTTTACAGTAACCATGTAATATAGTCAGAGCAACAATATCAGATATAACAGAGAACAGGCGTGGAATGTTCCACGTGGAATGATTTTATTATCTGGAAGGGAATTATTTAATTTACATTGGAATATAACATCCATGAATTGCATTAATGAAACTTATTGAGGAATACTGAGTGATGTATAGATTTTTTCTTCAACATTTGACATTTGTTTCCATTTTTGCTGTTCTCAGGGTATAAAGCCAGACAGTTTCTACAAGGTGAAAGTTCCCGAGTTAAAGGAAATCATTGAAGGCTGCATCCGCATGAACAAAGATGAAAGGTACCTTTTTTAGTCCAGCTTAACTTATTTTCTCTATTATTACTGATTGTGATACTTTAAATACATTCTGTGATCCTGATCTGGTACAGAAGATTTTTATTTTATTTTCATCTGTTGTTATTATGCTTAATTATTTGCTGTTTTTATGCTTAAATACCAGGTTCCTGTGGTCATGGAAAATAGAAATATCAGGGAATTAAAAAATGGTGTTTTCTAAGCCTGGAAAAGTAATGGAATGTAAAAAAATCTTAAAATTAATCAGTAACACTTTACAAAAAGGTTCCATTCATAAACATGAGTTAATGCATTATGTATCATGAACTAACAATGAACAATATATATTTTTTACAGCATTTATTAATCTTTGTTAATGTTAGTTAATAAAAATACATTTGTTCATTGTTAGTTCATGTAAGTTCATAGTGCATTAACTAATGTTAACATATACAACTTTCAGTTTTAAAAATTCATAACTGTGTGCTGAAATTAACATTAACTAAGATAAATAAATGCTGTAAAAGTGTTGGTCATTATTAGTTTATGTTAACTTAAGTTGTTAACTAATATTAACAATTGGAACCTTATTGTAAAGGGTTACAAGTCATAAAGTCATGGATACACAAAAAATAGTGAATACACAATTTTATGGATATGTTCTGCTCTGAAATATTTAATTGGCTAAATTTTACTCTTGGGAAGAGTAAAACTTGCTCACGCCATAGTCTGATATGTGTGTTGGTCATTCTTATTAATTGTTCTTCTGAATGATTCGGTTGAACTGACTGACAAACTGGTCTGAACCAATCTGGTTCATTAGCAAATCAATCTGAATTTTTATTTTTCCTTACCCAGGAATCACAAATGACTAGTATGGTCATGGAAATTCATACTGTAGTTTAGAAAGTGTGGGAGCCCTGTAAAAAATTATATATAATAATCTAATTATTATTATGCTTAAATCATTTTACATTTTTACTTTAAAATGGGTGCAGTGAGCAAAAGCCTTTATTTTCCCTTTATTTTTAACAATACAGCTATAATAATATGTATAGATAATTGATAATTTATATCTTAACAAATAGGGTTTAATATAGTCTATTCAGTTTGTGTGACTTATATTAATCTAATTGGCTAGGTACACCATTCAAGACCTGCTGGAGCACACATTCTTCCAAGAGCACAATGGTGTTCATGTTGAATTGGCTGAGGAAGATGATATGGTAAAATCCAGCCTTAAGCTCTGGCTCCGCATGGATGACACCAAGAAGCTCCACGGAAAGTATAAGGACAATAACGCCATTGAGTTCCTGTTCGAGCTTTACAAAGACGTACCAGAGGAGGTGGCACAAGAGATGGTGAGCTTAAGTGATGGTCACACACCTGCAAAGTCAATCGTGTATTTCAGTTACTGACGTTCTGCAGAGCTGTGCCTCAAGCAAAATTCCAGAGCTGTTACTAGCACAATATCATAATATAGGGATCCCATGGCTCACAGAATCCTGTTTGTATGGTGTCACACCCAAAGTGCAATAACCTGTGATCTTTTAATTTGTGTTTCTTTGAGGGAGTTTATCTCCAAGGATGCGGTTATATTTCTCAACTACTCTGAATCAGTTGTTGACCGTCGCTTTGAACACTAAGCACAGAAATCCCCTCAGGGGTCAACAAAGTTTATCTATCTACAAAGAGATATACGTAAATGTGTGGATTGAGCATTCGGCAGAGAACTGTAAAGGACCTTTGATAGTCATGGGAACTACAAACAGTATGAATTGGGTATTCCTGTTAAAATGAATATGCTTTTGTTGTAATTTAAGGAAGTATTTCTATAAAAGGGTATACCCAACTTTCAGAAATATGCTCGGATAAAGAGCTACAATTAAGTACATACATATAATTAAAGGTGCACTCAGTAATAAAGAAAAACTTGAATAGTAATTTTGAAACATATGTTTAAAATCATGGACACTCATGTGAGATTAAGAGTTCAGTCATATCAGTAACCTTATAAAAGCTCTTTTATTTTACATGGAGAAGGGTTGCCTCAAGGGGGCAGCCATGTTAGCATTACATGACCAGCTGAATACTACTCGATTAATCTCAGTAACTGCCCTGTTATTGGACATTTTCATTCATGGATTAAATTGATCCTGGCCTACTGTGCATAGGGAATTTCTACAATGGTATTGGTAACAGAAAACTACTGTATTTGAATGATGCAGCATCCAGGCCACTAGGTGTCAGTGTAAGCCATACACCGACATACTTCAGAAAAATTACTGAGTGCACCTTTAAATAAGCTAAAGTTAGCTATTGGTCAGTAAGAGTGTCTAACCTTGAAGTTAATTTTGATATTTTGAAATAGACCTAAAAATAGTGAGTTTAATATTTTATCCAATTTATTAAGAACTATATGATGGGGACATGAAAAAGTAATGCATAGTTGGAATGACTCAATTACTTTTAATTTGGTTACTTTTAATTTAAAGGGGTCATGAGCCTTTTTTATTATTTTAATTTGTACCTTGAGGTCCCTCGACCCTCATTCTAACCCTCTGTCAGAAACACTCGGTTTTGGTGCTGCTTCTCCTTTAAGAGTTGACAGTACAAGCCCACTGTTATTATTGGCTCTATGACTGACCTGCTCTTTTCCTTGCCATATCACTGCTCACCACTACTGGGTGGGGCTATGTAAGTGATAAGGTAAAGTAGGCATTGATGTGTTGTTACAGAGGCAGTCAGATGCAAATGTCTACCACAGTGTGACATCACAATGTGGAGGAAGTAGAGAATGAGTCGTTTTGGCAGCTTGGTTTCAACAAATGCTCTTTTTGCAGTGAGGAGTAAGTTTTGAGTTCTGAAACTTACGGTATGTTTTTATAGTACAATGACATTTTATACATCAAAAGATCAGGGAAAATTTGTTTCCTCATGTCATGACCCCTTTAACAGGTGCTTTTTTTGTTTTATTTTATTGCAAAGCTATTTACAATACACTTATAACAGTAACAGTCCCCCTGGAGTATTGTAAATTACTGTAAGTGTCTTGCCTAAGAACATTGTTATAGGGG
Organism: Myxocyprinus asiaticus; assembly: GCF_019703515.2. Taxonomy (NCBI): domain Eukaryota; kingdom Metazoa; phylum Chordata; class Actinopteri; order Cypriniformes; family Catostomidae; genus Myxocyprinus; species Myxocyprinus asiaticus. The sequence goes on from NC_059375.1 coordinate 13,533,279, forward strand.
ATCTGAATACCTCTTCAGTTCCCTGTCCTGCCACCTAAGTGTTACGAGACCAGAATGCAAGACTAAAAGGCTGCCAAAATACCTCTAACTGGTTGAAGGTCTCATTTTGAAGTCTTATTAAGATTAAGATTTTTTTGCATTGTGACATTATTTTCCTGACAAATAAGTACATTTCCCCCATAGATTCTCATAACCGTTATGACATTTTGTAAGCATTTTTCTCAAAGGTGATTCTTATTACTGGGAATTTTAATTTAAATTAGCACAAATTAACAGCAGTACATTTACTAACGTGATAATGATTAGAATTTAAATAATATATTGGGGTTTTTTTCACTTTATGAGCTGTTGCATTCGATTTTTTTTTTTTCACTTTATCAGCTTTTGCATTATGGGAAAGTGAATTGGGTGAAATGTCCGCATTCATAAAGAAAATAATGTGACGATGAAAAAATCTTAATGGTCCTAAAATAGGCTTAATTTTCTTTGCCCTGGACATGTTCTTGGCAGGTTTTGTGAGATTCACCCAACTTGTTTTATCTTGAGTGTCTTTTTACTCTCATGACTTTCCAAAGCTTTCCTTTGTGACCTTGACAGAGTCGGTAATTTCAAACAATCTGTCCTCGCTCGGTGTAGATTACTTACTCTTCCTGTGTTAATAATGTAGGGACACCGTTGAACTCCTAACTTGCCTAGAACAGAACTCAATGTTCTAAGCACACCAGAGTATTTATTGATTGGCAGGTTCAATAGGACTTTTCTTTACATAGTGGGACATGCCCACCGCCATTCACTTCAACTTAAAGACAAAGCCTCTTTAACCCTGATGTGAAACAGGCAGTAGGCTGTGTGGCATAACCGTGTCAAGGGCATAACTTTTTAATCATCAGGTTGGAAATGTGAGCTTGGGGCCAAAGGAGGAAGAGGGTAACATGACCAGTGATAGAATGGATTCAGGACTGTGTTATGAAACTGGACACCTTCTCTTGTCCTTCAGACCAAACCGAAGTCCTCTTTTATTAGGCCAGACCTTTACAATCTCCCTTTTATCTCTCAACGTGTCTGCTTTTCATCAAGAAGAAATTTATTGTCAAGTCACATCGACAGGGGGTTATCACGAAATTTGACTAGCTGATGTGGTGATAGAGACTTCAGGCAACATTGGCCTGCATTGTTTCAATGGAAACACGCTGTTCCAACATTGAGTGAATGGATATTGAGATCTCCATCCCAAAGCCATGTTTATAAACATACCATGCCAAGTGCAGACAAGATTTAGGTCAATATGCTTAGCTTTGGATTGCCAAGGAATGGTAGAATTCATGGAATCCATGGCAAGACACTTATAGTAGCTTGCATATCTGTACGCCCAACTCACACGTAGATTCCACAGGTCTGTGTCAATATTTTAGGACAGAAAGCACAGATACCTGTGCATGCTTGTGCATGTATTCAGTTTGTTTGAAGATGTATTAGATTTCACTGATTGTATGTGCTCACCTTACTCTCATTCTATATCTAGTGAAAAATAGTTCCAGTCCTTTTTTTGGGAGAGAAATCATGAGACTTATGATTTGAGACAGAAGTCTCCATTTGCTCACCATTTAATCTCATTGATTTCTAGGAGAAACAATTGAGATTTTAAAAAGATTGTCAATTTTTAAAGTTTATCAAACTTGTGTCTATCCCAGGTGATTCTCGGATTTGTTTGTGAGGCTGACTTCAAACTTGTTGCCAAGGCAATGCGAGATCGCGTGACGGCAATCAAGCGCCAACGTGAAAAGCATCGGCGGCTGGCAGAGGAACAACAGAAGAAGAAAGAGGAAACTATTGAGGAAGAGCCTGAGCCACCCTCGCCCAAAACCATTGGTCAAATGCTGGAGAACCCCGCCCCTTCTCCTGTGCAGATCCCACCCACTCCTCTAACGCCTAAACCCATGTGCTCTCCTGTCATTGGCTCAATGGATTCCGGGATTAACGGGAGCTTCCCACCAGAGTCAGAGGAACCAGAGGCCGATCAGCACTTTCACATCTGCCATACAACCTGCTCCTCAACAACCTGTAAGCACCACACCTTCATTTCTTCATGTTTACAATAATGCAATTGTTGAAATATAGAGCACTGGCCAGGCCAAAAAATCTGCCAATATTTGGTCTTTTTGAGATTATTAATATTAGCCAGTATCTGTGCCACCTCGGGCAATTAACAGAAGCAGAACATCATGTCCTAACCAGACATGACATAATAAGTTTCCAGTGAAAAGCAATTTGTCAGCACTGAAAGTGAAAATGCTGCACCATGCTGCAAAATAACAACCAATCAGAACATATTTAATGTTTAATATACAGTTATGCAGAGTGGGTTTTTGAACCAATAAGATTCCATGGTGGGCAGAACCATCCAGCCTGGAATCCGGAAGTAAAAATCCCAATCATTTTCTTCATAGGCAAACTGGCTTTTAATGCTAACTTATAAACCTTTAAAGACAGACCTACCCTGAGCAGGGGCACAACTACCGATTTTCTAGGATGTATGCGATATCCTTTCACCTTCCAGGGGGTCTCTATTGAATGTTTTTGCCTTCCTTGGGTGGGGGATTATAATATAGCACCCCTGCGCGTTTTTTTGTTTTTTTGTTTTTTGCGCTTCTGACCATGAGCTAATCAATGGTAAATGCTTCTGTTGTAGCCATCAGTGCGCATTATTTCAACTTCATTTTTAAAAAATCATGTTTAATAACGAAATTTCTAGTCAAGAACTACACCACCTATGATCCACCAGAGGAAGATCCACCAATCAGAGAATGCGGCAGACAAAGCACACCAAAAGAGCTCTGCATTGACCACCTACTTCCATGACGCACTGCAAATGACATAATCAAGTCAGTCTCCTGAATATTTTGCCACAAACTTAAAATGTATTGTTTCTGTAATTATAATCAACAACTTTAAATAAATTGTTTTTTATTTGATTAATTCATTCGCAATGCTTCATGGGATTGTGGTTCATTCCCTCATGAAAGACATTAAGTACACAGTCTTGTACCTCCGTCTTTGCAAATGAGAAATGACTTGCATAACCAAGATGGCTGAAAAAGTGGGTGGGCACTCTATGTTGCACTCTATGGAAACCAAGCAAATAGCAAACTGGTTAAAACCATAAAACTACAGATTTATAAGAGATACATTTTATACTTTGTCGCTTTATTGAATTGTGTCTGGTTAGGACACATTGTTAGCTGTTCCTTGTGTCAGTTCTAAAATCTACCTACAGCTTAATCAATGAATAATGCTCAATTTCTGTTTTGTAATATTTTTTTGTGAGTTTTGAGCATACAGTGACCACTATATTGAAAAAAAACAGGGCCACTATATTGTATTGCACAAATCTTAAAAATGCATAAAGGCATTTGTACGTTTTTTGGCATACTTCTATGACTTTTTATAAACAACAAAATGACGTCACTTTTTTATAGATAGTTGTTGCTCACAGTGACGTCATTTTGTTGTTTACAAAAAGTCGTAGAAGTATGCCAAAAATCGTGCAAACGCCTTTATGCATTTTTAAGATATGAGCAATCAAACATAGTGGCCCTGGTTTTTTTTGGCCACCCTGGGCCATTATATTTCAGCATATACTGTATGTGTACATGCCATAATTAAATTGTATAGCCTATATCATATTAGCATTATACTGAGCATCTTGTTCCTTAGTTATTTCAGGGATCCGTATCGGCCATTGAAAAATCCATTTCAGTGTACCACCAATTTAGAGACCTGTCAACAACAGATATACAACTTCAAAACGAAATCTTCAACTGCACATTAGTCACATCCTACTCTCTGACTTTATTAAGTGTGATGTAATGGATATGGCCATCAGGGTCACTCCACTGCACAGGTTCAAGACGGTCCAGTTTCACATAAACTACATTGTGCAGTGCCCTAAATTTTCCTCAATGTGTCTTTCATGGAGTGTTAAGTCCAGCAGCTCTCTTGACACTCAAAACAGCATGGCACAGTCCACTGATGTCCACAAATAAACTATTTTTAATAGCCAGTGTGTGTGTATGCTTATCGGGGGTGAAGGGGTGAGTTGGTTACAGGTACCAAGTTATGTAGCTTGACATACTTTTGGAGGAGAGACTATAGAAGAGCACAGAGTGTGTATAAAGCAGCAGATTTATTGAATTATTACCTCTAATATTCTTACATAATGTGTTTTTCTTCTGTCTGTTGATGTGTTAACATTGTGTTTGGTTTCAAGAAAAAGAGAGAGTCCTTCTGCTGAATTTGAGTTTTTAACTGGCAGTGGACTGTGCTTGTGAACCAAAGAGCATAGTATCTATTTTAAGCTTTTAACCCAATTTAATCCTGTTTAGATCTGTGAATTTGAGGAACCCTTGGCCTTTGTTCTAAATCAGCCTATGTGACATTGATGCTATTTATGAATGCATAAAGTCAGCATGAAACATCATTCCTAACTAACTAATTTACCTTGGTAATGTTGTGTATTTCCAAGTGAAACAGGATTTAATGAGAAGAAAGAGTGCAACTTTATTTTATCCATCAGGAATTGATTGGATTGTGAAAAGTGGTGGTTGCATATGCATACTGTATGTATTAATGGACTATCTTTTTCTCTCTTTCTCTGTATTTCCCCAGCTGACTGTGAGACTGATGAATGTCTTAGCCCTTCAGGTTTACAGGATACCACTGAGGTTTCAAATGGCAACGTCAGCAACTCTCCAATCCTCTGCACCCCACAGGCCACACCCACAGAGACCACGCCCATTTGCACCTCACCAGTCCCAGCTCTCCGTTTTCGCTCAGTAAGTTTCTAATTACAAAGATGGCCTCACTTAATGACAAGGTCCTGTAGAAGTAGGAGGACCATAAAAACCCAATTTAAGTAATTTACTGTTGCGGGATGTGTTAGCCTCAAGTCATAATGAACTTGAAACATCTTTCATTGTCATGGCCACCTTTGATGTTGGTTTTTCAGTACTCCATATACTGTAGCTATTTCTTAATCTCCCCTCAGAGTATTGCTGTCTCTACTAAAACTGAGACAGGGGTGTCCGGACCGCCTAGCCCTTTCTCCTCGCCAGTGGACAGGTAAAGACCTGCTTGCTTTATCCTTTAGCTTTTCTTAGGATACGGTACCTTTCTACCTCCCAGATATGGGACAAAAGGTGGAATACCATGGCAGTGTGGATATGCATGTATTTCTCTATAACAGAATATTTTATGTCATAGAAATCACACACACATAAGCAAATTGGATTAGATACAGATCTACTATATATTAGATGAACATAAGATGCAGATCTTTTACCTTGCAATTTCTACTTTTTAAATGCTCTTCTCCATCATTTGATCTTTATTCCATGAATTACTGCTGCCTTGATCAATAGAAAATGTACACTAACATTTTTCTGTCAGGCAAATAACGCACAGTTTTGTGAAAAAGACACAATCTATTATGAGCTTAATTTATATAAAAAGGAACTTTATTTAAATACTCAATGCTATTATTTCAGTGCATTTAGCGCCTGCTTTGGAAGTGGTGTGTGAAAAGTGCCTTAACTGTTTAGTGAATTTGCCCCTTACACTACTTTGTCACTTTGCACAATGAGAGAATTCCTTACACGTCAAATCATAGTACTGAATAATTTCTAATAAAAGTAACTGATTACCAGTGTTGGGCACATTACTCAAATAAAATAAATCCACTACAAATTACTAATTACATCTCTAAAATTATAATCAGATTACTGATTAGAGATAATTTACTGTTACAGATTACTTCATCAAAAAGCAATCACATAATTAACTGTTTCCCAACTTTTTGTGCCGAAAGTACCATCACAGCACCATCAGTACGGCTGAAGTACCCTTTTATCGACACAAAACCAAAGTTGTGTACCAAAGGGTAAATAGGATTTAACATTATCATTAATATTGTAATATCCTGATGTACAAAATGAAAAGATGAAGATGAAAGATACAACTTTTATTCATCATCAACAACAAATATATATATATATATATATATAGTTAGGTCTACATGTTTTATGTTTACATGTATAGTTTGCACTACATAGAAGTATTTACATTGATATGTACAGTAGAACAGTGGTGCATATGAACAACTAGTGGAGTCACATGGCTTCTTAATGATCATTTAAATAAATGTATATTTTTTGTTGTTTTTAATAACAACTGACTGTAAAGACAGAAACAGAAACATTATTAATAGAGACATTATCAATGACAGATGGATTGCGGGGGTCTTGTAATTGGACATGCATCGAAGGAGTCAAACCAAACTTTTACTCTCAATACACAGTGAAAGGATCCCTGTTCTTAACTTTGCATACTAGGAGATCCATTTTGGGATTTTAAGAATTGAAACTGAGATCATACAAATAAAGACTGTGATTAAACGGCAAATCCATATTTTTATTCAGCCCTTATTCCTATTATTTTTACTTTAAGTCATGCATTTTGTTTTATAGGTTAAAAAAAAAGTCCAAAATCCAAAGGCTTTTTACGTACCCCCGGTTGGGATCGCTGTTTCATAGAAAAGTTTTTGTTTTTCTGCTCAACAAATTCAAAATAATGTTTATATTTACTCCTTGTTCATTGTTGCACACAAGTCATACACTTGGTTTTTCCCTTACAACGACTTTGTTATATTCTTGTTATATTTCTATTATTTTAGAAATATGTGTAATCCAAGTAGTGTACTTAAAAATGAATCACCTTAATTGAAAGCCAGTAACTGTAATCTGATAAGAAGAATTTAAAATGTAATGTGTTACACCTTTTCGACTAAAAAGTCATTAGAGATTAGGCAATATACTTTGTACTCAGATTACACCAATCACTGGTAATTATGTTACATTGTGACATTTTACAAAAAGCATTAGTTACTGTACTTCTGCATTAAAAGTGCTGCACACAGTGCCGTATCAAAGACATCCATAAGACTCTGTTTATCCACAAACACAGAGGACTTTGTGGTTGGTGTTTAGCTTTAGTGCCAGATGTACTGACGAATGTTTTCCCCCATAAGGGATATATGAGATGAATGGCTTTACTTTCAGTAGGAGTGTGTGTGTGTGTGTGTGTGTGTGTCTATGAGCCTGGGGGATCATGTTGTCATCTGGAGCCCATCCTCTCCACTCGTCTGTCATAACAGAGCATAAGCTCCACCTCCTATAGAATACAGTATAAACACCAATAAAAAATTTTTGGACGCCTGCCATTACAACACAGTTTTCCACTCATAAGAACTACACATTCCACAACAGGCAGAGATCTTTCAAAAGAGCCTGATCCTGCCAAGAAGCAGGCTGGCTATAAATGTTTGTGAGCCTTGTAAGAAGCCCAGTGTTTGGATAAAATACAGGCTAGTGTGGTAAAACACCTGAGGAGACACAATTAGCTTACAGAAACAAGCTCAGAATGGACTCTGTGTCCCTACGGGCTCCAAAGTCAAACAGCTTCAAACAGTGCTTGGAAAGCAAAGATAAAGCCAATTCAAATACTACGCTTGTCTAGTTCCTTTTGCTTTTGGCGTTATACGGTATTAGGTTTCCAGAAAACAGTGGCTTGTTGTTGAAGTGGATGAAATGGAAGTTTTACTGTCCGGCAGTCCTTCTTAATGCTACGCACAACTAACATAATTGCAAACTGTGAGGTTAAAGGACAACAACTTGAAGACGTACATAGAAAAAGTGTGTTTACTTCAAATTTTGCAAAGCTCAATAAGAGGGAACAGAATACTCATTAAATGCACCGTGCTCCCTTATAGAAACCTGGAATTAAACAATTAATGGTATTGAGATGATGAGAGAGGGAAATTCCTCAGTGGTTCACTTTACTTTGTGCTAATTGAATAATTTTTATTGGGTTTAAAGTGTTTGTTTAGCATTATTGTAAGTCTTCCAAATACCTATTTACTTACATGATTTTTTAAAAACTGGCTTGTGCAGTCTGCAATTTGTCACACTGAATTTGACAGTTAGCCACCAAAAATTGATATTTGGTGCTTGGGTGCTTGTCCGTGCAAAACTTGCCACCACAATGCTAGAGTGCAATGGTTACTAAGTTGTTCTTGGTTTTTGGTGCATTGTTATGTAGTTGCTAGGGTGTTTTGGGTGGTTGCATACTAGCCCAACTCAAAGAGTGCAGGATGACTTATACACCAAAGTTTAATACTAAGGGTTCAATTCAAATCTTTAGCAAGCATGTTTAGCAAGCATCATGTTTCATGCATGTGCACACATTTCTTTGCAACAGCATATAATGCAAAATATAAATGTTTGTCTGTAATCTGTCATATATTTATGCTGATTACGATCTTCTTCACAGCTATGCTTCAGATGTGACATCAGGCTTGAGCGATGGCTACGAGGGCCAATCAGAGAGAGGGAGTAAATCAGCTGCCAAACGAACAGCAGGGAAACTGTTTAGGAGGAGAGCTCGGTCCCGCCTACACATTACAAGGGTGAGTGTAATTCAACATATCATCTGGTCCACATATACATCTTATACATTCATTTCTACAGTACAGTCATCCATATAAATATTTCTCAATTATAGCCATCAGATAAAGACAGAGATCTATATATTGTGTAAAGAGTGCCAATAGCAATAGCTTGCCGCAGAAATTATATTTCATGTGAATTCAAGATGTCTTGCATTTGTCCATGTGTAATCTTTCTCTGTGTGGGTACAGTGTGTCCTCAATGATTTGTATGATGTGGAATGCTTTGGCCTCACATTGAGTTGCTTTCAAAGAGCCTGAGACATAAACAATTAATACAGAGTCAAAAAGAATCAGCTCAGACCATGACCAATCCATACTTAAAGGAATAGTTTACCCCAAAATGAAAATTATGTCATCATTTACTCATCCTTCCAAACCATTTAGGGCTCCATTCGAGCTCAAAATTAACAAAAAAAAGCACCATAAAAGTGGCCCATATGACTCATGCACAACTCTATATTCCAAGTCTTCTGAAGCCATATGACAGCTTTGTGTGAGGAACAAGCTGAAATGTATCTTGTTCACTGATAATCTTCCCCTCCGCTGAAGCTCTGAAAGAGATTATAAAAGTCGTAGGCCTGTTGACTACAAAATGGCACACCAAATGCCATTTGACACCATTGACGCCAAAAGGCATGTCTAATCATTATTGACATCAGTGGTGCCATTTTTGTTTTGAGAGCTACAGTGGAAGGAAAGATTACCAGTGAATAACAAAATAAGTTTCAGCCCGTTCGTCACACAAAGCTATATAGAGCACAATTTGTATGGACCACTTTTACAATAGTTTGCTGGTGCTTTTTTGTCATTTTTTGGCTTGACAGACCCAGTCACCATTTATTTTCATTATATGGAAAAGAGCGACAAGGATATTCTTCAAAACTTCTACTTTTTGTGTTGACTTTTGGGTGAAATATTCCTTTAATACACAGGCGATGACCAATAATACACTTAATGTTGCTTAACACACATACATACACCCACCCTGAACCTGTGTAGGATATTTGAGAACACACACTGTTTGCAACATACACACACACACAGTAAATTTGGTAATCTTGACTTAAGTATGTGTTGTGCCCCACAGCTCTCTAATGAAGTAGACCGGGTGGTTGAGTGTCAGCTCCAGACCCATAATGATAAGATGGTCACGTTTAAATTTGATCTAGATGGTGACAACCCTGAAGACATTGCTGCAGTCATGGTAGGTGCCTAAAATCTTAAATACACACAATGACACAGTACTTACCATCTCCTCTGCACTTTACAGTGTCAGATGGAAAACTGTGTGTGGGGGTGGTGGGGTGTTGACTAAATTCAGTATCCTGTTATTTATGTCGGTAGTAAGCAGTGCTGGGTAGATTACTTCTGAATTTTAATCGGGTACTGATTATAAATTAAATGACAAAAATTGCAATCAGTAATTTTTTGGGGGTCATCAAATCCAATTACTTTTGGATTACTTTCAACCTAACTTTTATTTAAGTTTATCAATCATTTCTTATGGGAGTTTCTAGAAATATGGACAGATTTCTGGGGCGCGTTACACAAACGTGGTCATACAATTTCAGCAGTTTTCAAACGCCATCCATGTGTGGTTAGAGATCAGACCAGTTATATTTGACAATCAATGTCAGAAAAACGGCCTCAAAGTTATCAGTAAAGCAAAAGTGCATTAATTTACATTTTTGAAGCCGAGTACAAAAGCAATTCACAAAACCAAAACTAATTTTACACCGCTAATGCAATTGGATTACATTGTGAATAAGAAATTATGTGTATTTGGGAATTTTGATGGACTTAAAACCCTTCCAAACACATAGAATGATGAGTATCATGTTTCTATGCAATTTCACAACCCTCCCACTCTCTTTCGAAAGCACTCGAAGAGTTACTGAATGTATATCGTAGATAGGCTGTTTTAGAGTGAAAAATGTAAAAGATTAAAAAAGAGAAAAATTACGGTGATCAATAAATTATGAACAGTGTACTGCTGTTGCTTCATTAACATGTAATCATATAATCCTTAAAAAGTAACTGTAGTCTGATTACTAGTATTTTAAAATTTAATTTAATCCAGTTACAAGTAATTGATTTTCATAATCTGATTAAGTAATCCAGAATACATGTAATCCGTTACTACCCAGCACTGGTATTAAATCATGGGCAGGCCCAGATAGACTTTTTCATATTTTCTGTGATGATTTTTGGGGAAAATCTGCTGCATTTTGTGCATTGGATTTAAAAATGGTAAAATGGTTACTGTAAATGGAGCTGAGATTTCTACACTCTAATTGGTATCAAATTAGCCAACATATTTAATAAACAATCACACAAGGGGGCGGGGGATGTGAAGAACTTTGTGAATGACGGGGTCTTCCAATTCTGCGGAAATCGATTGAGCTTTCTGCAGAATCCTGCACGTACTGATTCTGTTTTTCTGGTCATGGGACATGCGTAGTACATTACCACATATTATCAGCTGTAGCAGAGCTACACAAATGTCCCACTATAGTCCTTATCAGCAAAATCCCACAAGCAAAGTTCTACTTCCTTTCCATCAGAGAGCGATATGCTCCTCCGCTGTTAAGTTCTTCTTGTTGTGAGAAAACCTTCAGTGACACAAGTATCCAGATCTCTTGTCATTTCCCAGAACATGAAGTGGTAGATTTGGATTAGACATGGAAGATTTTTCATTTTCTTTTTCTTTTGTTTGCTTTCTTCTTTTTGTTTTTATTTTAATATTTATATTATACAGTGGCCCCAAAAGTAATTGGACATGCAAGCCACACATAAAAATGCATAAATGTCATTGCATTAGATAAAAAAATATCAAACCATGTAGCATTGGTTGGAAAGAAAAATAGCATAAGCACACCTTTAAAGCTAATTATGTGGCAAAAGTTTCTAAGGTTTTAAATGATAAAATACTGATATAGAATATAGATATAAAATGAAGACAAAAAAAGTATTTGGACACTTTCTGGTAGTCATTTGGTTTGATATTTAGATTTTTGGATTATCTAATGCAATGAAGTTCACACTTTTTTCTACATGTGGCTTAAGTGCCAAAGACATTTTGAGGCCTCTGTATTTATTTTAATCTTTATAAGTATAATACATTAGTCCATCTCATATACTGAATTTTTTTTCAGTTACTGCTATGTACATTTCAGAGATATTTAGTCATATATTGACTTGTACTTGGCCCAGTGGCCATGTGAGGAGGAGTGGAGGACCCAGAGGAGAAGTGAATAAAGTCTAGGAACAACAATACTATATTGTACCTTCACAGATCATCAAACTGTACTTTTGGCAGCCCATGTTTTGAAGGCATTGTGGAATTGTGGTTAATTAATTTCAGTTGAAAGAAGGATGAATGGACAAGAAGAGGAGTAAATATAATCTATGAACAACAATAAAACTGTATAACAGTTTTGAAGTATAAAAAGAATATTGAGTAAAAGTTACACTATAAAAAGGGGTAACCTGCAATTGTTACCCCAAGAAGCTTTTGATCAACCTGATCTAGCACTTAGAATGAGTTTTGTTGGTGTAACCTCATGTAAACTAATTATTCAGTGACAATAAATTATATTTTTGACTTGAATCAATACAGTCAATCCAGTGTGTGGCTGTATGCCTTTTCTCAGATACAGAGGCTCTTTGTTTAGTCTCAGTGTGCTGGCAATGTGGATTCGCATCTGGTGTGTTATTGGTCGACTCATGAACACCCACTGCTATTAGTGGAGTGGTAAATCTCAGCTTGTGGATGGACTTAATTAAACCTGCCTGGAATTAAAAGAGTGTACACAAGTGTGCACATGCTCAATTTAAGCACGCTTTTATTTTAAATAGTTATGGGACATCCACTATGTAGAAGTATTGCACAACACAGCTCTCTTCATACAGCATAGAGAGATCCCTTGATCCATGTTTGTACTACATGCACTACATGAGCCTTAGCCAGTTTCACTCAGCAATTTAGAACGAATGGGCTTCTTGCTTTCTAAAGTAATAATTCACCCAAAAATGTAAATTCTGTCATTATTTACTCATGCTTATGTTGTTAAGTATATTCAGGCTCTCAAACTCCATAAAACTCATGCTTTATTCCAAGTCTTCAGAAGTCATATGGGCATTGTGTTAGGAACAGATCCAAATTTAAGTCGTCATTTACTTATAATCTTCTCTTCCTCTGCAGATCTCAAATCAAATGTAGTGCTGATGGCACAGGTTTGATGTCATGATGTTTGGTGACGAGACAATCGAGAACCAGTGATGTTCAATGTTATTGATATCCAACCTGTATCATAGGTCATATTTGGTTTAAGAGCTGTAGTGGAGGTGAAGATGAATAATCAGTGAATAACAACTTAAATTTCAGTCTGTTCCACACACAAATCTATCATATTGCTTCAGAAGACTTGGGATTTAGTGCATTAGTCATATGGACTACTTTAATTATACTTTTCTAATGTTTTTTTTTTTGTGTGTTCCACACAAAAAAGAACAGCTTATGGGTTTGGAATGACATAAGGGAGGGTAAATAATGACTGAAATTTCATTTTTGGGTGAACTATTTCTTTAAGTCTAATCATTTTGTCTCTTATTTCTTTTTCTTTTTTCTTCTCAAGGTGCATAATGAATTCATCTTGCCCTCAGAAAAGGAGGGTTTCATTCACCGCATCGGTGACATCATTAAACGAGCAGAGTCTCTGATGAGGAAAGATTCATCAAGTCATCATGATGTTGGCACTGCCCATCCTTCTTATATTAATGCCGTCAACTCCCTCTCTGGATCCCAGGTGAGCAGAAACTGTCCAATCCTGTCCACTGTTACTTTAACAGTCCAAAGCTGTCTAAGTAACCACAGGTGTAGTCCCTCACATTAACTATGAACATGTTTTACTAATGTTTGACAACCAGAAAGTGTTCAAATACATTTCGTCCTGATTTTGAACCCTATATCTGTTGTTTTATCATTTAAAACCCTAAAAAATATATGTCAAGTATGCTTGGGCAATCTAATGCAAGTTTTATCTAGTTTAAAATGTCAGTGTCCAAATACATTTTGGGGCCACTATATAGCCCCCAAATAAATATAACAATATACTGTATAATTATACTAATAGTTTTAATACCTTCTCATCCCGTAAAATCAATTACTTACTGTACACACACAGTTTCATTTTTCACTTTTTTAGGAGCCCAACATTTTATTTACGAGTAGCAGTTTTAACTTTGAGAGCAGGGTTTCAAATATGTCAGATTATGGTAGAAATTAAGGTAGTCGATAAATCATGGTTTTTGGAATCATGCCTTATATCTGAAAGAAAGGGAGTGTACTCTATTCAGGAGTTTACACAACCAATATCTTGAGTTTGTGATTGTTGTGAGTGAGTGAAAGAGTGGTTTCAGGTTTACCTCATAATCTTGAGGCATGTTCTGTACTGCCTTAAATGAGCAGATAAACAATGAACAACTGGTTTAGAGTAACTGTGCAATTAGACCTCTGTGCACACTCATCGAAATGTTGTCCGCTTTCCTCTGGCATTTATAATATAAAGGAGCCTTATTAGGGTACCTGTGTAACCCCAGGTGTCTATTTCATCAAACTCACCAGTAACGGACGATTTAACAAGCCGAATCTCACGAAAACCTGTCTAGGACGTATGTCACCCCAAAAATAAAACAAAATAAAGATTTACTATTTTGCATGAAGAAAATTAAAATCACTTTTGAATTTGTTGAATTCTTATTATCCTCAATGGTGATTCTCTTTTGATTCTCAATACTCTAATGCAATATGTAGTTATAATCTTTTTGCCATATTACATCAAAGTATATTAAAATATTTGTTTTAATTAAAATCAGCATAAATTAAGAGCAGTACAATAAATACTACCATGATGTGTAAATTATGTGTACCTGTATATACACTGATGAGCCAAATCATTATGACCGCTCACAGGTGAAGTGAATAACGTTGATCATCTCCTAACAAGGCCACATGTCAAGGTCTGGTAGATTAGATGGTAATCGAACAATCAGTTCTCGTAGTCAACGTGTTGAATGCAGGAGAAATGGGCAGGAGTAAAGACCTGAGCGACTTTGATAAGGGCCAAATTGTTATGGCCAGGCGAGTGTGTCAGAGCATCTCTGAAACGGCAAGGCTTGTTGGGTGCTCCCAGTCAACAGTGGTGAGTACCTACCGACAGTGGTCCGAGGAGGGACAAACCACAAACCGGCAACAGGGTGTTGGCCACCCAAGGCTCATCGATGCACGGGGGCAACGAAGGCTAACCCGTCTTGTCCGAACCGACAGAAGGTCTTGTGGTGATGTGGGCGTGGCCGAGTAACATCTGTGGAGAGCAAGGCCGGGAGAGGAAGAGCGGTAAGGATTGACACCTGTGGGAAATTATCTCTAACTGCTGTTTTGTGTTGCAGTGAGAGCTGGAGAAGGATAAAATGGCTATCCAGACTGCCAAAGAGGGAGAGAGAGACGCACGCAGCAGTGATTGTGTGTGCCATCATTTATGTTATGCTGAAAAGCAAATGTTTATGTAACACTGAAAAGTGAAAAAATAAAGTCTTACGTTGGACAATTTACCCAGCTCCCGCTTCCTTCTTCACAAGAAAACCAGAGAACTGTCACAGGTCTACTGTGGCATGAGTCACTGAAATTTTTAATGATGGTTATAAGAAGAATGTGTCACAACACAGTGCATTGCACCCTGCATAGCCACAGATGGTCAGAGTGCCCATGATGACCCCTATCCACTGACGGCCGTGTACATATGCACCATTTACCTGGGGAAGTGATGGCACCAGGATGCACTGTGGGAAGATGACAAGCTGGTGAGGGAATGTGATGCTCTGGGCAATGTTCTGCTGTGTCCGGCCATTCATGTGGCCGTCAATTTGACACATGCCACCTACACTTACATTTATGCATTTGGCAGACACTTTTATCCAAAGCAACTTACAGGACACTTATTACAGGGACAATCCCCCTGGAGCAACCTGGAGTTAAGTGCCTTGCTCAAGGACACAATGGTGGTGGCTGTGGGGATCGAACCGGCCAAACTTCTGCTTACCTGTTCTGTGCTTTAGCCCCCTACGCCACCACCACTCCTAAACATCGTTGCAGACCAGGTACACCCCTTCATGGCAATGCTATTCCCTGATGGCAGTGGCCTCTTTCAGCAGGATAATGCGCCCTGCCACACTGCACACATTATTCGGGAATAGTTCGAGGAACATGACAAAGAGTTCAAGGTGTTGACTTGTCCTCCAAATTCCCCAGATCTCAATCCAATTGAGCTTCTGTGGGATGTGCTGGACCAATAAGTCCGATCCATGGCAGCTCCACCTCACAACTTACAGGACTTGAAGGATCTGCTGCTAATGTCTTGGTGCCAGGTACCACAGGACACCATCAGGGATCTTGTAGAGTCATGCCTCGGTGGGTCGGTGCAGTTTTGGCGGCAACAGCATATTAGGCTGGTGGTCAAAATGTTTTGGCTCTGTGTATATGGGTCATTGTCAGATATGTTTGTCTCAGATGATAAAAATGGATCAAGTTCGTAGAAATGTAATTTTTGTGTCCAAATTACTTTAATAAATTTTTCAAAATTGTTTATAACATTTTCTACAAAGAAATATTTCATGACTTTAAAAATGTGAAGTGATGTGAACATCAATTAAAAGGTATTAAAAGAGTTTTCTTGCACCTTGAATACCTGTGAGTGTACACCAGTGTTGGGTAACTCAAAATAAGTAATCCACTACAATTTACTAATTACTTCTCTGAAAAGTAATGACATTACTAATTATTTTATTTTTAAGAAACTTTATAAATCCCTTTTCCTAGAAAAGGTTTTGGTTTTGTGCTCAAATTCAAAAGGTCTATATTTCCTCATTCATTGTTGCACACACTTCAGCTGTCTCAGAAATGCTAACTGATGTTCATATGAATTAATATTTTAAATGTATTATACATATTACTTTAGCGCAAGTAATGTACTTAAAAGTAATTACTATAATTGAAAGGAACTGTAGAATTCAATGAATTGCATTACACTAATTTTTTGACTAAAAAGTAGTTTGATTACAGTAACTAATTACTTTGTAATTGGATACACCTAACACTGGTGTACACAACTTAATTATTCATTTAAAAAAAGTTTTCAAAAATATTTTTAAATCACAACTTTTTCCCACGCAAATGTCACTTAAGTGGCTCCGTAAACCTGAACAAAATGTGCCTTTTATAAAAGTGTCAAAATATCAGATTTTTTTATTCTTTTGTTTTATTCACAAACTGTCTAAAGGGTCCTCTCTGTTTTATATGTGTTTAGTTTTTTTTGTCACATGACAATAGAATGGCTACATGATTTGGTAGACAAAAGTTCTTTCAAATATTACCAGTAATTATATTTAATTTCAAACTACTTATGCCAATTTTTTTTTTTTTTTAAGAATTTCAACTTTTAATGAGAATTGATGGGAAATGTGCTTAATTGTCGAGAAAACAATGTCACAATGCACACATCTTAATTATCCTAAAAATAGGCTTAATTTTCTCTCTCTTTTTTCTTTCAATTTTGGGTAGAAAAGTGAACTGGACATGTTTTTGACAGGCTTCATGAGATTCACACAACAGTATTCTCAGAGGAAATATTTTATAATACTCATTTTGACTGGAAAAGTTACCTCGGCCCACTCCTGATGATGCTTTGACGACATGCACAAAAGATGCATGGTGGGTGTAGCACAGTATAGTACATTATAGTACAACTTATACAGTACTTGTACTATTGTACACATGGGAAACAGATTTTTGTCCATATATTTTAAATATAGACAAGTGTAACATGAAACATTGTGGTATTTTTAGCTTTACTTTCCAATAAAGTCTGTAGAACAAAGGACAGTCTCTGCTTCCTTTAGCCTGCCAGTCAACTGATCTTAAGATATCTCTTAATTAGTATAGAGAATGAGAACAATGGCCTGATTTATTTGGATTTAGAGATCTATAACAGACAAACATGCATTGGTACACTGAGGGTTGCATAACTACTAGCAGACTGCCCAAGAGAACTGTAATGGACCCAGACCAGGGTCTGATTAGGAACAGGCGCGCAACATTAGCTGCATCCAAGACCCTCCTCCCTGCAGGGTCTCTGCCGTCAGGCATCCTCCCCATCCTTAGCTGCTCGTCTCTGGGGTTCTCTCCAGCAAAGTTCAGTCAACAAACTCCAGGCAGGAGTGTAAAGGCTGAGGATATGACAGAATGTAACCCTCGAACCCAAAGCACATTGCTGTTCTGTGTAACTTTCCAATAAACAGTGCAGCTGTGCAGTTGAGGAAAGAGCATATGCAGATGAGGTGCTGTTTGGGTGTGTATGAGGTATTTTGTCCTGCTGCAGTGCCTTAGCGAGTTCTTTTAATATCAGTTGTGGTGTTAATAGTGTGCAGCACATAAAATGACTGTTCCTTTGTGTGTATGGCTGAAGTGGTGCTGGGAAGAAGCCGAGAGAGCTTTAGCTCTGAACCGTAATTAAGCATAAGGACTCATTAAAGAACATTAGACCAGTCTAAACTCAACAGTGTCACTCCCTAACAGCCTCTGTTAGCTTCAAAACCTTCAATTCTCAATACCAAGTATTTAAGCCAGTTTTTTTTTTTACAACAAAAAATGTCTACATGTCGCAGCATTTGATAAAATATCAAACCAAGTGCCATCTGCAAACAAATGAAGATCTATCTCACAACTAATTACTTTTAATCAACTTAACAGTAAAACATTACTCAAAATCAGATTTTTGTGCAAGATGAATATAAAGGGGATACTTGTTAGTGTTTAATGTTTTGTTATGTTGAGATTTAGAAGAGTTTCTGTTATGTTGGAGTTTTGTGGTTTTTCCATTATGGTGAAGAGTTGAGCTTGAGCGAACGATGAACACTGGACATGAAACGAATTGTTGTCTATGTTGAGCAATTGCTGTGCTAACAATAGCATAGTTACAAAACAACATTGTAGTGTTTCCAACCAGCATGTATTTAGCATGCTTACATTCACTTTCACTAGTTAGTACATAAAGAAATAAAAGAGATTTATTTGAGTTAAACTGACACGTCTAATTTTGTTGGGTTTACTCAATTAATCTAGGTTCTTTCTACACAGTGTTTGTGTTGAGATTACATAGTAATTTTAATTTAAGAAAACTTATTTTAAACACGTGGAACCACTGTCCAGGACTGATTACAGTTTCACAAAGTTTGAAAGCCGGAAAGTGTCCAAATACTTTTTGCTTTTGTTTAAAGGAATATTCTGGTTCAATACAAGTTAAGCTTAATCGACAGCATTTGTGACATAATGCTGATTACCACAAACATTTATTTTGACTTGCACCTACTTTTCTTTAAAAAAAGCTAAATCTGGGTTACAGTGAGGCACTTACAACAGAAGTAAATGGAGCCAATCCGTAAACATAAAAATACTCACTGTTTCAAAAGTATAGCCACAAGACAAACAATATGCATGTTAACAGGATTTTAGTGTGATAAAATCACTTACTAACCTTTTCTGTGTAAAGTTATGGCCAATTAACTATAGATGATGTAATGTCAACAAACTCTAAAATGACTGTAAAAATGACGATTTAAACAACTTTACAGTTCAAATAGTGCATGAGTTTTGACAGAAGAATTAATGTAAGTGCTTTTATAAAATTATAAGCTTCACATTTCTGCCTTTATACCCTCCAAA
Source organism: Myxocyprinus asiaticus (assembly GCF_019703515.2). Lineage (NCBI taxonomy): Eukaryota > Metazoa > Chordata > Actinopteri > Cypriniformes > Catostomidae > Myxocyprinus > Myxocyprinus asiaticus. The sequence goes on from NC_059375.1 coordinate 13,552,616, forward strand.
AATTGGCCCCATTGACTTCCATTGTAAGTGCCTCACTGTAACTTTGATAAAGAAAAGGACAACTCAAAATTAATTTTGTGGTAATCAACATTATGCCACAAATGCTGTCGACTGAGCTTAACTTGTACTGAACCCGGAATACTCCTTTAAATATATAAATCTTTTAAAATTTGAAACCTTGCAAACTTCTTTTTTTTTTTTTTTTTGGGGGGGATTTTTCCCCTTTTTCTCCCAATTTGGAATGCCCCATTCCCAATGTGCTTTTAAGTCCTCGTGGTCGCATAGTGATTCGCCTCAGTCTGGGTGGCGGAGGACGAATCCCAGTTGCCTCCACATCTGAGATTGTCAACCCGCGCATCTTATCATGTGGCTTGTTGAGCGCGTTGCCACGGAGACATAATGCGTGTGGAGGCTTCATGCCATCCACTGCGGCAACCACGCTCAGCTCACCACGCGCCCCACCGAGAACGAACCACATTATGGCGATCACGAGGAGGTTACCCCATATGACTCTACCCTCCCTAGCAACCAGGCCAATTTGGCTTGACCTAGCTGGAGTCAATACTCGCTGAGCTACCCAGGCCCCCGAAAAGTATGTTCTTGAAAATAATGCAAAGACATTCATACATTTGTAAGTGTGGCTTAAGTGTCCTAATACTTTTTGGAGAACTTTAAACTTTGTAACTATGATTAATTATGAGTGAAATATAATAGCAACAAAATATTTTTAAATAAATTCATAATATATAAAAAACTGTTTTTCCCTTCCAGCCAAACCTCCACAGCAATCTGGCACGTACTCACTCCTCTTCCTCGCTACCAGGTAGGCTTACATAAACTCTATAATTGGGTATTGATGATGTCAAACTGATGTCAACGCTTTTACATTGGCACCGTTTTACATGTGTGTGTATTGGTTTCTTAGCGGAGTTTGGTCTGGGCACTGGAGCAAGGGCCTCCCCTCCGGGAATCAATGGAGAAATTACCTCACCCGTACGCCCACTCTTACGTTCACAGTCTTTCCATAATGCCCCAGGTAAGTGACCATTACTCCCCAACAAACTCCCCCCACAAGAAACCTGCCACTCTTCCATATTCTTGTCTAGCTCACACTTTAGTCCTCTGGGTGGAAATGAAACAATTTAGCCACTCTTTAAATGTCATCAGACTGCAGCCGGCGCCTTCTACACATGCTGTACCTCAAAGCTGCAGTTTGAGTCTGCATGGCTCCAGGGAATCTTGAGTAATTACTTTACTTGAATGCAGCTTGTTTGTGGACCATGAATGCCATCAGTGTGAGAAGAGAGAGGGGGGATGAAAAGGGAGATAGGAAAGAAGAATGACAGTACGCAGGACAGGGTTATTATAGTTTTATCAAATTGTATTTAGTTTTTATTTCTAATTGTCCAATTTTTTTATTTAGTTTTTTCAGTCTGAATGTTTTAGTTTTTTCAGTGTTTTCTAGTTTTAGTTTAGGTAGTATATTAGGGCTGTCAATGCATACAGTACTGATATCATTTAAATGATATCACTCTTATTGCCTTCTACTGGCATTTCCATGCTTAATGAAGGTGGGAAGATATACTGTGTATCGAAAACTAAAATTAATTTATAGTCATTTTAGTTACTTCTGGAGTCCAAAAAATATTTTTTAGTTCAGTTTCAGTTTCTAAAACTTATGTTAGTTTTTAACTAATTAAAGTTAGTTTAAAAATGAATTATGTTTTTTTTTTTCCATTTAACGAAAATCGTTTAATTTAGTTTTTGTTAAAGGAGTAGTTCACCCAAAAATGAAAATTCTCTCATCATTTACTCACCCTCATGACATCCCAGATGTGTATGACTTTCATTCTACTGCAGAACACAAACAAAGATTTTTAGGAGAATATTTTTTAGCTATGTAGATCCATACAATGCAAGTGAACGGTGACCAAAACTTTTAAGCTCCAAAAAGCACATATTGGCAGCATTGATGTAATCCAGATAACTCCAGTGGTTTAGTCCATGTCTTCAGAAGCGATCCAATCGGTTTTGGGTGAGAACAGACCAAAATGTATCTCCTTTTTCTCTGTACATCTTGCCATTGCAGTCTCTAGGTACGATCATTATTTCAGGCTCAATTACACTTCCTACTAGTGCTTGACGCTTGTGCACTGCACTAGATAATGCTAGGAAGTGTAATCGAATTTGAAATCATGATCGCCAAGGAGACTGCTGAAGTCAAGATTTATAGATCTCTTCTGAAGACATGGATTAAACCACTGTAGTTGTATGGATTACTTTTATACTGCTTTTATGTGCTTTTTGGAGCTTCAAAATTTTAGTTACCATTCATTTGCATTGTATGGAATAACAGAGCTGAGACATTCTAAAAATCTTCGTTTGTGTTCTGCAGAAGAAAGTCATACACATCTCGGATGGCATGAGGGCTCCAGATGCTTAGATGAACAAAAATAACTAACGTATCTTATGTAAACATAAAATGCAATTAATTAATCATGTTAATTATTAATTATGTTATCAACCAACTTTGCATGTGTGGATTACCATGTACATAAGCTACAACTTTTTACCATTTTTGACCTAGGAAAAACACTGGTAATCAAGAGTCCCTCAGCCCATCTCCAACTTCATGGTCCCAACATCTGTTTGCACGCTCTCCCCTCCAATTCCTCAGCAATGGGGAGCTTTTGCCATAAATTAAAAACCAAGACCCACAAATCCTGCCAGGCCCCCTACTGCTGAAGTATAGTGTAGCCCCCACTCTTGCCTTTATCTCTTTCCACCATTGTTGGTTTTTTTCTGTCCCGCCTGTAGAGCATTTTGTACTGTTGCCTTCTGGCTTTATACCTCTACGACACGTTTTCCCAGTGCAATATATTTATTTTTTGAAAAAAGAGCCATAGTTTCAAAGCATCCAGAGATAACCAAAGAGCCTCTGTTATAATGTCAACCACAACCGAAGAGATTACTGGCATCCCCCAAACATGTGCTTTACAATGGGAGCTGTGAATGTACAGATGGGTTTTATTTTTGTTAAATGTCAGAGAACCTTTGGCTCACTCACTTGATCGATGTCAAAATTCAGTCATGATCATTTGTTAGGGCTGGCCTGTTGGCATCTACTGTCTGTAACATAAGGCACTTATCTTTATGTGCATGTGCTTATGCAATGCCTTTATTTATCACTATGGAGATGGCACTATGTTAAAGGTGTTACTGTACAGAGTAATTTTCACTCCAGTATTGACAGCTGCCAAAAGTGACTTGACAAGACAGGACAAGACAAAAGTATGTGAAATAGAACAAGGGTGTTATCCCATCTTGTTTAGTTAAGCCTGCACAAAAGACTGTCTATGCAGCAACAGGTAGAACTTGCAATGCAGAGATATTATATAAGTATTGACATAGATATTGCAATCATCGTTGAGTGATTTGCTCATAATGTTAAGTATGATATGACATCTTACTATTGAGCTGGACCTGAAACAGTAGCTTATGTTGTTTTTTTTGTCACGCCCAAGCTGAGCTTCCATCCAAAATAGGTCTGCTTGTCTCAGCGGATCGTCATATTTTCGGCATATTTCCAACATGTTTTCAGATGCGATTGCAATTAGTGTAATTTAGTTCCATTAAAACTGCTTAAAATTGGAACACAAATCTTGCCTGAAAATCATTTTCTTTGTCATTCTTCAGGTACTCCTTATTCCCATCATGCTCCTTCAGCTTCAGTCTACCCTCCTGATCCCAGAATGCCCCATTCAAAACGACCTCACGTTCAGCAGTATATGCCCTCGTATATGAACAATGCCACCCACTTCCCTTTCCCATACCCACCTCACCCAGCCTCCCCCAAACCCACCCATGCCCCTCTATCCCGCGTACACAGCAATACTTCCTTCTCCCTCTCCTCCCCTGCATCCACCCCTGGCTCCCCCAGCCCCAACAGCTCAGATGTCTCAAGCCCCATGTCCGACTTCAACCTGTTGTCCCCTCCTCCTGCTCAGACACCTGCTCAGACACCCACTTTGTGGCCACCCCACACCCAACCTTTATTTTCCCTGGCTAATATGCTGTCCATGGCCATGAGCATGGCACATTCCTTCATGCCTGCCCCGAGCCTTGCACAAGCCATGCCCTCCATGGTACAGCCCATGCCCCCCATGCCAGGCTACCAACCTCAGCTGACCCACCACACACTTCCTCAAGCAGGTTATCCCACTATGTATACACCCAAATATGCACCATGGGAGACGGCGTACAACCCAAGGATGGAGGAGTATTACCGGACCATGGATTCCCAGTTTTGGATCCAAGACAATGTGATTTCTCCACCTTCCCAAGCTACTCCTACATCAGCTTCACCCAGTGGCATTCCCATATCCACCCAGCAGACAGCTTCTACTGTTTCTCAGGAGGGAATGCTGGGAAACCCTCATCTATATCCACAGGAATCCTCCAAGGAATATTCTCTGTCTCAAGGGTACAGACACACTTTCCCCAGGCACTCGCTAGACCAGTGGCCCAGCTCTGGTTCTTCATCTGGGCTGTCATCATCCCCTCGAGCAAGCCCTGAATGCAGAGTAAGCCTCGTATACTGGATTATCCTCTTAAAGAAATGAATAGGAGACCCCAAAATGAAAATGTACTCACCCAAATCCGTTTGACTTTCTTCTGTTGAACACAAAAGGGGATTTTTGAAGAATATCCTGGCCACTCTTTACTATATTATGAAATGATATGAAGACTGTGGCTGTCAACCTTCAAAAGTATATGGCTCTACTTTTCAGGCCATACAAAACTTTGTGTGAGGAACAGACTAAAATTGAAGTTGTTATTCGCCGAAAACATTGACATCCGCTCTAGCTCTCTTTCATACTGTACATGACAGTCCATGAGAGAAGTAGTGATGTCTGATTCGTAGGCATGTCATAAAATATCAATATATCTATATATTTTGAGGCATTGATACATTAACATCAGCGACATTTCAATTGGAAGCCTAATTTGCGTACTTTCAAATTCACTGTCATTTGGCCTTCTGTTTAATGTAGTCTGGTGTAATAGTATTGGGAGACCACAAGAGTGTTATAACATTTACTGATTCCAGTCGCGGGAAGGACAAGGCAAATAAGTCCAAACTGTGGATCTAGTCACCATACACTCAAACTTTACGAAGGTTTTTGTTCTTCTTCAAGAATGAACAGAGTGACATTGATGTGTTTGCAGGTTAGTGTATGAAACTGGTGTATCTGCGCAAACTGAACGATTAGAAATGATTATGCAATTTGTCTGTATGTAAACTAGAAGAGGCTTCATTCAGTCTGTTAAACCACAACAAGACATACTTGTAACCGAAAATACATTGTGTAGGCTATATGAAAGATACATATACTCAATATTTCATCCAGTAATGGCTAGAGTAAATAATCTTTGTCCTTTGAAAATGACTGGGGTCGAATTTAATGGAAAACGGCGGCGATGTGAAAAAGGCATCGACCCCAAGCCTACTGATTCGTAAAAAAAATTGCACTTAAGTCGGATCTTTTTAATGAATCGATTGATCTATTTCACAAAACTAATCTGAATGATTCATTCACAAATCAGACCAATCTGGTTCTAAAGTTCAACTTACTGACTCAATGAACCAGTCACAGCAGTTTACAGCCAATAACAACTTAAAATACATTTTGTTCCTTGTGCAATCACTGTCGTAAGGCTTTAGAGTAGCATGGACCACTTTTATTATACTTTAATGGTTCTTTTTTTTTTTTTTTTTTTTTTTTTACATTTTAGACCCCATTCATTGTTTTTTATGTGGCCAGGATATTCTTCAAAAATTCACCTTTGTGCTCCTCAGAAGAAAGTAAGTAATCTGGGACATGAGGGCGAGTAAATAATGACATCATTTTCATTTAGGGTAAACTTTTCTTTTAACATTGAGTAAATGTTTAGCTTTGCTAAATACAATATGATTGTTTTCATTTCCACAGTTTTGGCAAATGCTGCATGCACATTTTATGTCACTGAATGTAAATGGCCAGTGTTGCAATATTAGTCCAAAATGTCCTTATCCTGAGTTATGAAACTCAGATGTAAAAGTTTACCTGAATAAATGGACTTGCGCTCTCTCCAAGGTGTCGTCATCCAGTCCTAAATCATTATCCCAGCTGGCAGCACCAGAGAGCACCAGAGGTTCTCAGTGCCAAGAAATCTCTTCAGCATCTGGTAAGAAATTTGACTCCTAAACACAAACGCACAGAGGCACATATGCATACACTTATACAACACAATTACGTACTACATTGTTCACTTAGGCTTTTCTTCTTTACGTAATGTGGTTTTATAATGAAGTGGGTCCAAATAAATGGTTAACACCTCTCGCTCTCACAGAGAGTTTTGTGGACATTATTACCTATTAAATATGCCTGTGGAGGTCTTGCACAACCAAAAATTCTGTTTGGAATGTTCTACATGGCCAGAACTGCGTAGTAACGTTGGCTATGTTTGGAATGGAATAGTAGCTGTTATACTAATGGATGGAATACTAATAATGTGTTAAACAGAATGTATTATGCAATGATAAATGTTTCTAACAGTACTATTCTACAGTGTTGTCAAATTAGCTCATTACATTGCTTGCAGAATGGCAGGGTTGGGCTGTAATGGAATACATGTAACTGTGTTACTTATTCAGAATGCAAAAATGAACTGTAAACATAACGGGCCTGAATAAAGTTCATTTTTGTATTCTGAATATGTAACGCTTGTTGGAAAGGGGACGAGACAGTAGAGTTGACTGCAAACTGCCTTCAGTTTGCCTTCTGCCTTCCATAAAGAAAAACATCAGAGTCCAACTCCACATCTAATTTAACGAAATCAAGGTATTGCTAAGTTCATGAAATTTTCCTGGCAAATAGTATTCTAGAAGTATTATTGTATTCTGAATACGTTACTTATTTATGTGATGTATTGGGATACATTACTGAATACATTTAAGGGAGATAATTTAGTATTCAGCCTAGAATACTCTAAGTATTCTACCCAACCCCGCTGAAAGGAATATTTCATACAAAAATGAAAATTCTGTCATAATGTACTCACCCTTATGTCGTTCCAAACCCGTATGACTTTCTTTTTTATGCGGAACACAAAATATGTTTTAATTAACATCCTGGTCCGTCTTTGTTAAACAGTGGCAGTGGATAGTGACTCACTTTTAAAGCTTAAAAAGGACCCAAAAGTATCATAAAAGCAGTCCATGCCACTCGTGCATCATATTTGCAAGTCTTCTGTAGGCATACAGTATTGTAGGTTTTGGTGACAGACAACCCGAAATTGAAGTCTTTCATCAGAAAATCTGTTGCGCACTCATGAGCGCTTTGAAAGAAGCTTGTTCACAACGGCTCACGCATTTATGCAAGAAATTGCGTACTTTAGCGGAAAAAAACCATTAGAGTAAATAACTTCTGACATAATTATATGGTGAATTATTCCTTTAATTCAATAACTGATGCCCTTCTGTTACATAAGTCATGCTTGGGGAGATTTACTGGGTTTTATAGGCAGCCATCACTTTGTCATTATTCTTTCACAACTTTCCCATATCTTTATATCACTCTCTCTTTTTTCAGATCCAAAGTCTACTGTGACTGTGGGCCGTTTTCAAGTGTCCCCCAGTAAAGAGATTCAAACCACAGGCACTCACACAGAACATGGAAATGCACTCATAAAAGCATCGACCACACCTGTCGCCCCTCCAGACAATCTCATCAGATTACCCAATCAGCCTATGTCCTCTTTTTTGGCTCATAAGCAAAATCCTGTAACAGAAAACAGCCAGAAGCTCTCCGTTCTTCCTTCCTGTGATGCTCCACATGATTCTTTGAGTTCTGCTGACCAGCCAGAGTCAGAGAGAAGTCAGAAAATGGACCAAAAAGGACAGATGGATGAGCAAGAGCAAAATGAGTATGATAACGATGAGATACCATTGGATAAGAAGCACAGAAGGAAGAAGGTAGGCAGAGCGGATTGTGGTCCATGTCTCATGGGGACATCAGTGGACAGCGGGTTTTCTGTGGCTTTGGACACTGAGGGGAGGCTGTGGGATGGCAACACGGGCAGCCCTCCATATCCCACTCCTCTCAATAATCTCTGGTTGAGCTACACACGGAACTTGTCCTACATGAGCAGCGACGAATCAGAGAGCGAAGATGATGAGATGTGGGGGGAGCTACAGGAGCTGAGGGAGAAGTAAGGGAATTTAATAGTTTTCCACGTTAAAAAGCTTTGTAGCATTGAAATTATATTCCTCAAACATTCTGATTAAAGTTTGTTCTAAACCCCTAAACGCGTACGCAGATGTAAAGGCTTGGCCAATGCGCTGGCAACGTGCATTCTTATGTTACAGTGGCGGTAGCAAACCTCAGTACTCAGGCAGGCGATAGAGTAACCCTCAGAAATCTGTGCCATTAAACTGGATGTGTTATTATTTAGGTAAGATGCTATAACCTCGTGAGACCCCACGTACACATGCGTGGACGTTGTATTTTGGCTTCACTATACGCAACGCATAATTTCATTTCATTTAAACCGACTGATCTCAGTTTAGGAGACTCTGTGCTGTAAAAGTGTTAAACAGTCGACGGACGGAGTCATGTGACAAAACAGCATGGCGCCATTCACAGCAGGGTTTGTCTTTGGAAGAAACAGCAACAAAACTACATTTGGTATAAAGCCTTAAGTTTTTACATTGAAACCTGTTTGAGTCAAAAGATTAGAGTCTGTAGTTTCATTCAGTCATGCCATTTTTTTAATTTGAGCGATTTATCGCGAAACGCCACACTGCTAAACACAATGTACACTAATGTGCACAATAGAACAAGGTTTTCATTAGAAATCCTATATTTACTGTGCATTTTCACATTGAGTAAAAAATATGTTGCTTTCAGAGGCTTTATATGGAGTTAGGATGAAAATACGGTGCATTTTAAACTGTCCTGAGACCAGTGCAGACAGACAGCACACTGGAGTCATTCACTAAATTGGGAACAAGGGAGCAAGGGAGCATCCTATAGCTTTCCTATGAAGCCATTTGCATCCAATCCAAACTTCCTATCAAAAGTTCAGTTTCAGGCTGCAGATGATGTTTGAACCACTCAACATGGTTGGCAGACATGGGACAATGATAATCAGTATTTAGATTCAGAATTTTATTTTAACTTGGCTGTGATTGGACGATGCTGCCCATTACTTGTATCAGAAATAATTATGCTAATTTCTGATGCTTCAGCACTGGCTATCACATGTTTGTTTGACAGTGCAAAGAGAGAACATTGAGAAATTGAAGAAACCATTGTAACATAAAAGTCAAATCAAGTTAAATAATTTTTATGTGTATAGTTTTTTTATTTGTGCTTTTCTCAATACACATTGCTCCAAAGCAGCTTTACAAAAAATCGGCTGTAATGTCTTTAATGTCTCAAAAACATGAATAACCAACACTCCTGGAAAGATAATAAACAATCTGATAAAAAAAAAATCTGACTTTCTATAGTTATGTGGACATACATTTTTAGGAAAAATATTTGCTCCAGATTTTTTATTTTTTGCATGTTTATTAGGTGCTAGTAGTTACAAATCAAAAAGGGAAATGGAAAATCCACACTGCTGTCATGCTCAGGTGTCAGGAGGATAAATATATCGACTTAAACTTACTTGCTCAGAAATAACTGTTGCTCCGCCATGAAAGTAGTTGGGAATGTCGAGAATGTAATGCTTACTTGCGTTGTCTTAAGAATCGCAGTCTGACACATTTTGGAACACAACAATGCACAAAATCAAGCTTACGTACGTACTTGTTCACGTACTTGAGTACAGTATGTTTCAGCTTTTACGCGAAACTGAAGCCTAAAACGTCTTTTGCATGAAGGCATTTCCTTCATGTTCTTCTCTCAAAATCTTTTTTCACCTCTGTCTGTCAGGCATCTGTGTGAGGTGCAAACTCTGCAGATGATACAGAAGCGAGAGATAGAGGAACTATATGCCAAAATGGGGAAGGTTCCTCCTCCTTGCATTGTGTCTCCAGCAGCTATGCTGTCTAGCCGCCAGCGCCGACTGTCTAAAGGAGGAAACTTCCCATCATCTCGCCGAAACAGCCTGCAGAGAGTGGACATTCTCCCATTAACAGGTGATACACTTATCCATAACCAGTTTTATGTATCTCGATTTCAACCGTAATCATTAGGGCGAAACTATAGGCTCCATCCTACCGCCAACAAAGACTGTAAATGGAACTGAAATGGAACCTCATAAGTAACTGATTTAGAAACACCTTACATAGGCAAAAAAAAAAATGTTATTGCTGTATTAGCTTGGAAACTTGCAAATACCAAACTCCACTGAAACATAGGATGGCAGGGGAATAGTCGTATTTTTGAGTAAAGCGCTACCTGATTTGTAAGGGTTAGGTTAAGGTATGGTTAGATTATAGTTTCTTCGACCAAGGTAGCGTTTTCCTGACAAAAATATTTCGCACTGAGACTCGACTCACAATTGATTTTTTAATAAGGTTTGGCATTAGCTTGTTGCTAAGCTAACACCACAATACACTAATAAGCATTAAATAGATAGCACACACAAATATTTTGAAAACTGGTCCATTTTAATTACATTTAACTATTTTTATCATTATTTTTTTTAGTATTTGAATGAATTATTTGAATAATCTTGAAATTATCTTCTTCATGAAGCGTACATGTGATTCTGCCTTAGAATTCTGACTACCTTTTGAAACAGCCTTTGCATCGTTAACAACATTAAAATGCTGCCTATGTAGGCAGCTTATTAGGTTTTGGAACAGAGCCATAGAACTGGTTTTTGTTCAGGCTAAAAATGCTATTATGTTCTTAATTGAAAGAAGCAAGTAATCAGCAAAATGAAATGTTTAACATTTTTCTGTGCTGTGACTGGTCCACAGGGATCATGAGGAAAAATTCCTTGAGCGGCAGCAGCAGCAGTTCCCTGGAAGGTTCAAGGCCTACTAAAGGAGTGACTTTTGCCCCTGATTTTACTATAATTGTAAGATTATTCTACTGATTACAGGCATTACATTCAGTACAGAGTTTCCCCCATTTAATGAGTATAATTTGTTCCTGAAGTCTGTTTGTTAAAAGCATTATTTAAGCCCTTAATTACCATCTGCTTTAATTATTAAAACTATTCTGCATTGCTGGTCTACAAAATGTTAACCAGCATTATGCTTATTTATAATATTGTAATAATATATTTATTATTAAATATTTAAAATATTATATATATATATATATATATATATATATATATATATATATATATATATATATATATATATATATATATATATAATGTCAGGAAAAGGATGTGAACCCGTTTGGAATTACTTGCATTTTGGTATAAAATCTGGTTTGATCAGTGGCGGGCCGTGCATTTTAAGTCTAGGCCATCAGTGTGATTCATGCCATTAAGGAAACACAGTTTCACAATGAATAAGACACCCTATGCCTTTGGGCATCATATATTATGTCGCAGCTAACTAATAATACCGATTGACATTTTAAAAACACGTCCACGCACGAAAGCCAGAACTTGAAACGACACTTAATGCTCAAGCAAGCCTAATTTTAACTGCAGCATGACTGTTTTGTGAAATGAACGTCTCCCGAACAGACATTCAAAAATCATAATTTTTCATATGAATCTACCAAGGAGGTCTATAATACCTGGAAAAATCTATCTAATAATATTTGCGATTTAAATGTTGCTTGCAATAAACTTCATTTCGTCAGGGTACACAGTTATGCTGCGTTCCATTCAAGTTGGATGAGGGATATTCCTACTTGATATCTCCGACCATAAATGCATTCCATTCCCCGATATTCAGAACTGTAACGCTCCCGTTAGCTTAGCAGGGGTTTGACTCTCATTAGAGATGTCTCCTAGCAACCCAACTGATAAACAATGCTGCAGCACTAGCATTTGTGCTTCAGGTGTACGATTACCAAAATAGATTATAATGTTTTATATACCTGTTTCTGCAGACGTTTGTTAAACAAGCTTTAATATCATGTAATGTGGAAACGAACTCATTTATCGATATTACTTAATAAAGTGAATGTTTATCACTTTATATGCTTTGTATATCTCCCTGAGTGTCGACTTGTATGTGTGACATCATGCCCCTGCACCTCGGTGAAATCAGAGTTGTGAATTTCTGCACGAGCCTACAAGTTGTTATTCTGACTTCAAGATGCATTCCATTGCACTTTTCCTAGTAGGAAATTGTAAAATCCGACTTTCCGGGTTGAATGGAACGCAGCACTACTTTTCAAAAGTTTATCCGACACTGAATGCTCAAGCAGCCTAATTTACACTTAGAAAACTCCTGATGTTGCTATAACAATGCAAAAATCACTTACCAATTTCCTTGCAGTGAAAATCAGTCCTCCTTTCCTGTTTAATAAATTAAGCAATCACACGGTCATGCAGAACATCTCGTGTTTTTAAATCCATAAGGATCTCTTTCTCAGTGTTGATGTGGCACTGATGACAGTCAACTCGTCAGCAAGATCTCGCGCTCTTCGCTTTCAAATTACGTAAATCACTTAAAGCGTGATTGTGTCACTCAAGGCCAGCTAGAAGGGACATATCCTAAAGATCACACCCACCAAGAACAAATAAATCAATCTGATTGGCTGATGAATCTGACATTAGATGCACATTCATTTGCACTGTTGAGGGATTCTGTGGAAATTCTGAAAGCCTGAGGTGGTGGAGCTCAGACTCACGTGCCGCTTCGGACATGCGATTTGTGAAACAGTTGTCATGCTTCGCTTGTAAGCATCAAGGAATAAATTCTGACTGGACTGTGTTTGTAGATTAATTAAGAGTGGAAAGCGATTAAAAATACATAGGCAAAAAGGAGACTGAGAACGAAAGGATGAAAAATATTTATTTATTTGGCATGTTAGGCCAGAAGAGAAGGATTTGCTGGCCCTGAGAATTTGCCACTGGGTTTGATCTTCATCTAAGTTACACTAATGAACAAACACAATCTGTTTTAACTAATAACACACAAATTATTGTATTGTTCTTATACATATTGAAAACATCATTCAAACATTCACAGTGTAGGTTGGAAAAAGTATGTGAACTCCTAGGCTAATGATGTCAACAAAAGCTAATTACAGTCAGGAGTTGGTAAACCTGGCATCCAATCCAGAGACTGGAGGTGTGGGTTAGAGCTACTTTAACTTATAAAAAGCACTCAAACATTTAGAATTTTCTATTCGCAAGAAGCATCTGCTGACGTGGACCATGCAAAAAAGATCTCAGAAGACCAATGATCAAGAATTGTTGCTTTGCATAAAGCTGGAAAGCGTTAAAAAGTTATCTCAAATAGCTTAGATATTCAGAATGCTCAATGAGGTTAAAAAAGAACCCTAGAGTGACAGCTAAAGACTTGAAAGAATCATTGGAACTGGTTAACATCTCTGTTCATGAGTCTACTATACAGAAAACATGGCAGGACACCACGAAGGAAGCCGCTGCTTTTCAACAGAAACATTGCTGTGTGGGTGAAGTTTACCAAAGACCACCTTGACACTCCACAACGCTACGGGGAAAATGTTTTTTGGACTGATGAAACTAAGGTTGAATTGTTTGGGAAAAACATGCAGCACTACATATGGCGTAAAAAGGGCACCGGGCATCCTAAGAATATGGCTGATCTGAAGCAGTTCTGTGAGGAAGAATTGTCCAAAATTCCTTCTTAACGTTCTGCAGGTCTAATCCGCAGATACCAGAAACACATGGTTGAAGTTATTGCTCCCAAAGGAGGATCGACCAGTTATTAAATCCAAGGGTTCACTTACTTTATCCAAAGCGCGGTGAATGTTTAATGGGATTTGTTTAATAAAGACATGAAATATTACAATTCTTTGTGTGTTGTTAGCTTAAGCACATTGTGTTTGTCTATACTTGTGACTTTGATGAAGATGAGATTAATGCAAAATACCAGCTAATTCCAAAGGGTTCGCATACTTTTCCTTGCCACTGTATATATAACAAATTACCCCTGTAAGCATGACTTGTGTTTTTCTCACTGACATTTTCATGCATCCAAATGTGAATGCTCTCTCTCTTTTTCTCTTCTCTCATCAGTAAGAACCCTACGCCAGATATATTGGCAGGACTACATCAGACTACCTCATTCACTTGTGACTTTTCTTACCCCACCTAATAGACTAAAGCAGAAAACCTTTGGACAATCAGCCACAGAAAAAATAGTTTTTAGACTCACTTTGCTAATCATAGGCTTGCAATTGCCGCCCGGTCCTCTGCTCAAAGGATCAAGCCACAGTCACTGCCCGTGCATCCATCACCCATTGGACTGAACTACTCTACTGTGTTAATTGAGAGCCTCATTAAACACAGAACAGTCAGTGCCCAGTGCAGATTTAGCATATGGGGCAATCATATAATGATGTAGATTTAGATCTACTCAAAGGCTGAATAGGAAAAACAAAGAGAAAAGATTTTACAGATTGTAAAATCTGATGTACAGTTTCTTATTTTAAGAAGTATTCCCTAAATATATATTACTGTGTGATTTCCACCTTTGGTGACATAAGGAATGCTTTCTTCGTACTGATGCTAGTGTCAATGCCTTAAGAGCTGTTCACATATAGTGTTTAAAAACAGCTAGACGGGGCTAAATGTATTCTGCAAGGATGTATTCTGTGTGAACAGCCCCTTCGTTTGCTTAATTTGGTGAATAGCCAGTCATTTGGCTATTTTATGATGCTGTTGCCATGGCAAACTTAGTGATATAAGGTGACATTGTGTTATGTCTCCATTTGATCTCTCTAATGGTTCAGCACTGACTATGATTCTTAATTGTCTCTTTTGCACTTTCTAAAAACGAACTGAAACAAACTGCTGAACAGGCGCATCTGAAACAACGGTCCACTTCTAGACATCAGTTTTCCTGCTGTCTTCTACTGCCTGTGTTTGCACTGTAGAAACTTCAACAGAAAAGTGTCAATCACCATAACATGTTTAATATTTCTGTTTGACTTCTGCATAAAGTATATTTGACTTTTTTCAAATCAGAGCTTGTTAGGGTCTCTTTTATGACCGTAGTTATAATGTGAACTAAAAACAATGGTGTATTATATATATATATATATATATATATAGATTGAGGGTGGATGGGTTAAAAATATATTATTTTTGAATTGTGTTATGCCAGCTTTAAAATTTCTATCCACTGAGATGCAGTACTTCTTAACTTTGAAGTGGCAACTGTTTTCAGTGTTAAGCAATGCTTATGCTTATGTATATTTATATATTTTTTTAATGTTTAAGTTTATCAGTTTGACTATAATTTACCTGTTATGGAAATATCAATGTATTAAGCAATGCACCAAAAGTCAAAAGTTTCAGCCATAGATAAAATTAAACACAAATGTAAAATTATACGCACACTGCACTTTGGCTCATGGCTCAAAGTTCCATAAGAGTGGCTTTACAATGTACAATACATGGTAAAATTACTGTTGATTTTCTGATAAACTTATGAGACATGCCTACTTAAATCATTCAAGAGGTATTCTGAATGTGAACGATCCAATCAGATGGGTAACTGATAGTAAAAGTTGACTACGTATACCAACATGGCTTTGTAGTATTATATAGTGTTTCCTATTTAGATGCATTGCACCTTTGCATACAGAATGTATGTTGGGTTTCATTTCACACAAACATGCCAATTGCATCATGACCAGGTCTTTTAATCTGATAACACCCATTATTAGTTCATTAAAAACTGTGACAATGTATGAATGCCTTTATATATGCACAGTTTGTAAATGTGTTTCAGATTGAGGTAAATGTGACTTCATGCTCTATTTGATACTGATTGCTTCAATGTGCAATGCAACACTTCCATGCTGTGCCTTTTCTGTCTTATAATAAATATCATGTTCTAAATCATATTTGTACATTAAAACCAATAAATTTTAATAAAGATGACTGTTGTTGGTTTGCATATTCATTTTAGAGACATAATAATTAGGACACGTTTATTGTGTTCTTAAAAAAACAAAAAAAATGAACAAAGGCAAATGAAAACAAACAATCTTTACAACAAATTAGAGAAGCCATCTTTTAAATGGTTTGTATTAGAATTATCGATCTTTGTCCATAGCAGGATCCCCAATAAGTCTGGTGTAACGCTATTCTTGGCATAACAGAGCGAGTATAACATTCACTTTCCATGTCTCCACACTAACGTTGTGGAAAACTGCACAATAATATTGTTCCATGAAGATGGAAACACACAGAAACACGTTTTACGGTAAAGATGAGTAAGTGCCTTGGCAAATGCTGAATTCCTCCTCACATTCCAGCCAAACTAATATAATCATTGATTGAAGAGTCTCGTCGGTATCTAGCGCCCTCTGCTGAATGGGTTTTAACTTGTGTTGCCACTTTTGTCCCTTGTCATGTTCATGTCATTACAGTCAGTGCAAACAGTTCCCTGCAGCTCAAAACCAGGACAGTTTAGTTAGCTCCGGTCTTTGGAGCATGTATTTTTGCAGTTCTGGCTTCTTCATCTATTTCATCCATGATTTTTTCTTGGGATACAGAGTAGAAAGTGTAGCCATCTGTGAATAAGTGGTGAAGGCAAATGGTACACACAGATATACAGTCCAACAGAGTAAAACCTAATATGACGTTACAACAATAGGTTAAAGGTTAACAAGACTGAGCCGTTGAATTGGAGAAGCCCACTCTTTCCAAAACAACACACTAAAAGATCGCATTGAGACAGCTGCCTTCTCACGGTTGTGAAACACAACGGAAATAGCAACCTCAGCTGACAACTGTTATGAATCTGAATATGAAATTAAACTTGGAATGTTCTGCTTCAGCTACTACACAATGAGAATGTGCCAAATGATGGACAGGCAGAAAGCACACCCAAGTCTTCTGGATGGCTGATCAATGTGTGCACGGGCCCGCTGTCCCATTTTTGCAGTTTACGCAGTCTAGTGCTGTCTCGGAGACCGGTGAGATATCTCATCGAAATCTTTCAGGGAACAAACATTTACTGCACACCATTCCATAAAAAAATAATAAAAAAAAAATCGCTTACAGCACCTTTAAAGGTGCACTCGGTAACTTTTGTCTTTGTGTCATCTTGGACTTACACTGACACCTAGAGGCTTAGATGCAGCATCATTTAAAATCAATAGTTTTTATTTTCAGATGCCATTGTAGAGACGTAGTATTCACAGTCAGCCATGATTACTTTAATCAATGAGTGAAAGTGTCAAATAACAGGACAGTTACTGAGATTAAACGAATAGTATTCAGCTGGTCATGTGAATCTAACATGGCATTTCGATAAAATCCTGCTTAAAACTGCTCGCACACACATATTACTCACATAGGCTCTCGTTGTAAAAAGATATGGTATTCCAAGGTACTCCAAAGAACATCATGCTACTACACCAGTAGTACAATTACCAAAAACATGTTAGTACCACAGTAGTACCAAAAATCCATGGTGTGTTTTTTGTTAGTGACACCTCAGAGTGGATTAATAGGAATGCTAAAAATAATATTAGGAAACTACAATAAATAATTGTAAGTGATGTTTAAACTAATTTTAGAGTATATGTTTTTGTTTTTGGCATGTCACATGGCAGAACATGTAAACAGTGTTAGTGTCTACTCATCATGATATCTGCAATTTTGATCATGTAATGAGATACAAAAACATATGGTGGTAATATAATAAATTGTGTGTTTTTTTTCTGGACATGAACCATGTAAATAGCATGGTACATCACTATGGTAATCATTCAGTATTATGATTATACGCCAAAATCCATACATCTCTGAACCTGCCAAAATACTATTAATAAGGGTATTAATAGGAATACAATAATAATATTTACTCATGATATCCGCACTCTTGTCAAATTGTTTGATAATTAAATAACGCAATCACGTGTAGCACCGATTACTGTAGCTCTATGGACTATATATTACTACCATTCATCCCACTTGTGCGGAATATTCACGAGGTAATTCGCCGATAAAAACATCATCTCAGGCAGTAAGGTAGCTTTACTCTTATAAAGTCATGTCATAACCTTGTGTAACAGAAAGGATACAAATGCCGAGTACTACAGCTCCGATGGCGAGCCCTGTCGCAACGTTGCGACCCCGGAGCTTGACGGTTTTCTTCTTCCATTGCGCCAGCTCCACTTGTCGGATGAACTGCAACTGTTCTTTGCTCAAACCCTCCTTTGTAGGGTCTAATCTCTTAGCAAATTGGGCTTCTGACTTCGAGTCCCCTTGACTACTCCTGTCAGCCATGTTTCAAGAGCGGTTGGTGTGACGTAATGAAAGATGGTTTTTTTTCTCATCATGGCTGCACCGCATTTGCGCAGCATTTTGAACCGTTCCACAATTGTTAATAAAATAAAATAAAAAATAAAATAAAATAAAAATATATTTTTTTGTCGGTTTACAAACAATACACATATTTCAAATTTAACCCTACTTCGCATGTAATTAAAAATGGGCTGGACTTAGCTGCACGAATAATGCATTAAAAAAAGTAAACTCGAAAAAGAAAATATATAATTAACATTTTCACTTTTATTTTTTCAATCACATTGTTATTAAGGCTCCTCGCTGTCATAATTCAGGTGTAAATATCATTCAGAAAGCTTCTGAAGCAAAATATTTACGGTGTTACCATGTGTTAACTGTTACTTTTCTCAGCGCCGGTTAGGATGGACCAATCAGAGTCCTTTGTGATTAATGGATAAGTATTTATGAAACATATTTTTTAGAAATTGCAAGGTCATATTTACATTTAGTTTATATCATATAATAATCATTGTGATTAATATATTTAAATTAATATACATCTTGGCATCTAGATCTCTCCTTAAAAAAAACAAAAAAAAAAAAACAAAAAAAAAACAAAGCATTGTGATTTGACTGTGGCTGAGCGGAGGATTCGGCTTTTCTCAGTCGGCGATCGCCCCCTGCAGGAGCTGTAGCGTCGATCCCCCCTCAGCTATTTAATGACAAAATTTCGTCATCCACTGTGTAGTTAATAGCAACAGATTTTCTTTCGTTTCGAAAACGATCACCGAGTTAACCGAATACAACCAATCTATAGCTTACTTCTGTTGTGCAACGACAACTCTTTACGAGCATACAATGGCGAAAAGACCGATGTTCTCACGACCTTCCAGTGAAAATAGCAAGTTTGGAGAGGTGCCATCAGACATTTTAACTGATACTCTGAGTGACCTCAACAAAAGAAACAAATCCAACATGGAAAATGTATCAGATATCTGTGGAAATTTTTTAGAGATCAGAAAATAGTGGGTAAGTGCGTGGTCGCCTCACACGCACCTAACAGACAAGTCAAACCTTCCAGACCCTTACAAAAATGACTGTGCTGATGGCACTATGAATGTGTGATGGTATCAGATGTAATAACATGGTACTTTGATGTATGATACTGTTTGATTATGTTACTGAACTATATATTTCAATACCATTTCATTTACATGACACTCCAAAGAACTTAAAAGAATACCATGAGACCACCATGGTACATGTCCAAAAATGTGGTAGTATCATGTTACTTTTTGTTATTATCACAAATACTTATTATTCTGATTCGTTGTGCTCCACAGAAAGTGTATTTCTTCTGTGTGAGGAGCTTGGATTTGACCCAGTGGTTGGATACAATGCCATTGAGTTACTGGAGAGGTCATTTATAAAATTAAAGAAATAGTTCACCCAAAAATCTTATAATTTATCACCCTCATACCATCCGAGATGTGTATGACTTACTTTCTTCTGCTGAACACAAACGAAGATTTTTATAAGAATATCTGAGCTCTGTAGGTCCATACAATGCTAGTGAATGGTGACCAAAACTTTGAAGCTCCAAAAAGCCTATAAAGGTAGCATAGAAGCAATCCATATGACTCCAGTGGTTAAATCTATATCTTCTGAAGCGATCCAATCGGGTTTGGGTGAGAACTGACAAGAATGTAACTTTTTACTGTACTTTTTTCCATTGCCATCTCAAGACACGATCATGATTTCAAGCTCTATTGCACTTACTAGTGATTGACGCATGCGCAGAGCGCTAGATGGCACTGGGAAGTGTAATCTAGCTTGAAATCATGATTGCTAAGAAGACTGCTGATGTCTAGATTTATAGTGAAAAAGAGTTACATTTTGGTCTGTTCTTACCCAAACCCGATTGGACCGCTTCAGAAGACATGGACTGAACCACTGGAGTTTTATGGATTACTTCTATGCTGCCTTTATGTACTTTTTGGAGCTTCAAAGTTTTGGTCACCATCCACTTGCATTGTATGGACCTACAGAGATATTCTTCTAAAAATCAGAAGAAAGAAAGTCATGCACATCTGGGATGGCATGAGGGTGAGTAAATCATGAAATCATTTTCATTTCTCTGTGTACTATTCCTATAAGGATAAACATTATTCAATGTAAACCTCTTTAAAACACCTTCACTTTGTCATACTGTAGGTGTATGACAAAACATCTTGAAGATCGAATCCTCAGCCAGAAGAGTCAGGCAACACAAGACACATCATGTGGGGGCAAAGGCAACTATGAGGATCTCATCTTTCAAACACTCAAGGAGAAGTTCTTCCTCTTCATCTTCTCAAGTGTTCAGATAGCCAGTAAACTAGACCTGCATTCTAATGTATGTAGATATCATCAATGTGATCAAAACAAATATTCTATTATGCTGTGAGGTGTTGTATTTGTTCATTTTCGTTACCTAGCTTGTGAACAACGACACTGCACTGAGATATCTGTGGGCGGTCAGCTACTCTTGTTCCAAAGAGAAACTTTGGACACAGAGATTTTCATTTTTAAAACTCTCAACTTTGATTTGAATGTTCCAAATGCTTTACTGTATGTGGAGACACTTTTGGAAGTGCTGGGTAAGTTTACTCAACCTCAATTCTGGCTGTATTTCTCAGATAACTTTAGATTGCAGTTAAACCAAACAGTCTTTAACACTGCGTATTGTACCCTCACATAGGCCATAATTATCCAACAACCCCTGTGGCACATCTGCACCGCTTGTGCATCTATGTACTGCTGTTTATTTACCTGCAGAGGGAGCCAATTTACCACTTATTGCTCATATCTGCCACTGGATGCCACATCACGACCCATGAGCAAAGGTTTGTTTTAATATCCCTACTTGTTTGTGTGTGTGTGTGTGTGTGTGTGTGTGTGTGGTTTTTTTTTTCTTTCTTTGTAATCCACTCTCACTAGTGAAGTCCTTAAAGTTGAAGCATGTAATCTATTCATTGTAAAAATACTCTCTTCTAATGGCTTAAAGGAAAAGTTAAACCCAAAATGAAAATTCTGTCATTATTTACTCATTCTCATGTCATTCCAAACCCATTTGATGTCAGCTCCTATATAAAGTGCCCAAATGTAATATGGCAGCAAATCAATAACATCAAATCTCATCTGTTCTATTTGATTCGTGCTCTGTTTACAGGAGTTGATCAACGATTTAATTTTAGAGTGCATAAAAACTTCAGTTTTGGTCTGTTCATCATACAGTCATCGTATGCCTTCCGAAGACTTAAAATATAATGCACAAGTTCCATGGACTACTTTTTTGATACTTTAAATAAGCTGTTAGTAGGCTGATTTCCAAAAAACAATGTGTAAACACTGGTTCTGTGGAACTTTCAAAACATTGCTCTGTTTTTTTGAATGGTCCAACATGTGGATATCTGGCTCAAGCAATGCCATTTTATAGTGGGACTTTCTGTTGTTCTGAACAATGAAAGATTGGAGACTAGGTGGTTGTTTGGAAACAGGCATTACACTTTCAATTCCGTTTGGTGCAGCTTGAAGTTACACACTTCACCTGAGTTAAACATTGCAGTGTTTGGTGCTGCCACGGCTTGATCTTGTGTTTGTAACAGAGCCAAGTTTGTGTCAGTGACAGAAGACTTCATGCTTTTGGGAGTTGGAGTCATTGCTGCGGCCTTCATTCATCATATTTCCACATGGGAAAAGGTACAGAACTGCTACTGAATATAGATTATGATAATTCAGTCATTCAGCTGTGAAGTGTGTTTAAATATGAACAAGATTATCATTTCCTGGAGGAAATACCAGTGCTTACAAGGCAGAAAATAAATAGTGTAAAGTTTTAGCTAAGCTCAGATTTAAGGCTTTTGATTTGCATACATAAAATGCCACATCAGAGCCATTTTGGCGTTTTTATGACACTCAGCATGCGTCTTGTTTTCTGACAGATGCACAATAGAATCAACATTTGTTATGTTAAACAATACAGTGACAATTGCTGTGTTAAATAATTATGCAAGGAAGACAAGACCTATTGCAATTCATTATGCAAATATTATTCTGACATTATCATTTACATTTGATTTATTGTAAGTCATAGAGAGATTTTGAACATTTAATTTTATAAAGTATGTTTTCAAACCCCACAACATTCAGCACACTAAAGGCTGAAATGATCTACATAACAGCTTAAATAAAGTCGTCGGCTGATAAGGTTAAGCGCTTCCACTAAGAAAAAAAATAAAGAAATAAACGATTTGTTGGCACAACAAACATAACAGATGAAAATAAATAGCATCTACTCAGAAACGTACATATTTATAACATTTTTAGCTTGACTTAATTTGCATTAATGCATACAACACAAAATATTATTTAGAAGGTGATCTTAGAGTGATACATAATGTAAAAGAATAATTGTGAGTTCTTTGAACTTCTTTGGCTTAAAAATCCATAAAGTTAAGATTTTAAGTACGACTAACTCAAACGATCAAGTTCAGAACTGAGGTTGTGGGGAATACCCATAAGCCCTTGCCAGTGGAATAATTTAAGCACAGTTGTTTGGTCAAAAGGAACTTATTGGGGCATTTAATTAGATGTTAATAACTATATAATAATAATAGTTAATAGTTCATAGAGATTTGAGCTCTTTTTTATTATTATTGATGTTGTATTACTGTAATTAGTTGTTTTACCATTAGGTTGATTAGTGTGTCCTTTGGTGATGTTGGATCCTGTTCATTCCAAGTATATTTGACTGTTTCCCACAAGATGTCAAGGAACACCAACTATAGACACACCTACTCCAAATAAAGCCCCCCTTGGATCACAAAGCGATTTCATTGGCTGAAAGAACTTTTAATATTATAAGCAGTCACTATATGATACATGTTGTCTTATTTATGTAAATATATAAAAACGAACTTTTAAATTATGACACATATCATATTGTTAAAGCGAAGATATAAATTGAAAATTTTTCCCCAGTTAGCTTACAAGCTAACTGGTTAGCGTACTAGCTTAGCTTCTTCTTCTACTCTTTATTTTCATCATGTTTCTCCTCAATGTCACTACCTAGTGGTATGGGGGCATGATTGTATTCTATAGAACTTTAGAACAATAGAACTTCTAAAGATATTAATTGTTATTTTGCAATATATGTAGGAAATCATGAGTACTCACATTAAAATGAAGACTCCAGTCATATCAGTAACTTTTTAAAAGCTTTTTTATTCTACATGGAGAGGGTCCACACATAAGGGCTGCCATTTTACAATCACATGACCAGCTGAATACTACTCGCGTAATCTCAGTAGCCGTCCTGTTATTCGACACTTTCACTCATTGATTAAAGTAATCATGGCTGACTGTGAATACTACATTTCTACAATGGCATCTGAAAATAAAAACTATTAATTTTAAATTATGCTACATCCAAGCCACTAGGTGTCAGTGTAAGTCCAAGATGACACAAAGACAAAAGTCACTTTTAATTTTTACACTTTGTGGTTAAGGTTAGGTGTAGGTGTAGGGTTGCTGCAAGATTCCAAATGAACACAACAAACACAGAATTTGACATCCAACAGTTGTAAGACCTCAGCATTTCGCTGGTTATTTGAAGGGGGCGTGCCTTGTAGTAGTCTTGCAGGACACAGACAGACCCTTCTCGTTCAATCCATGTAATTTTTCTTGCGCATGTGAATGTGCATAGCTGAAGTGCAGCTTTATCTGCACTTCTCTGAGGAATCAATTGTTTAATGACTGACCTCAGTCAATATTTTCTTATGAGCCAATTAAATTAAGTAGTAACAATAATGTAAATAAAAGTTTGAAACAATGTGCTATTAATTGTTAAATCTTATTCGTATGACATACCGTTTCAATAAATAAAGTTGAATGAACTGATACATTTGTGTATATATAACAAAGGTTTTGTAGTTATGCTGACATAAAATGACCATAAGTTGAATTTACTTAAAAAAGCATGATGCAAAAATGCTACATATATATTTGAAGTAAATTTTAAAGTAAAAATGTTTTTCAGTGAGTTAAATTAATTTACGATCTTTAATATATATAGGGTTCGGGGTTTATAACTAATCCTAACCAGAATGTTTGAGTCTTGGCTGGGGTCCCTCGTCCCTCCGGCTCCGCCTTGGTCTGTCGGTCACCTGGCTCCGCCTTGGCTCTCCGATCCTCTGGCTGCGCCTCGTCCCTCCGATCTGTCAGCTCCACCGGGGACCTCC
This sequence comes from Myxocyprinus asiaticus, assembly GCF_019703515.2. Classification (NCBI taxonomy): domain Eukaryota; kingdom Metazoa; phylum Chordata; class Actinopteri; order Cypriniformes; family Catostomidae; genus Myxocyprinus; species Myxocyprinus asiaticus. The sequence continues at coordinate 13,577,326 of NC_059375.1, forward strand.
TTCCCTACAGCTCCACCTTGGTCCTCAGTCCCACTGGCTCCACCTCAGTCTTCTGATTCCCCAGCTCTGCCTTGCTCCTCCGAGCCTCCAGCACTGCCTTGGTCCTCCCTGCCATCGGCTCCACCCTGGCCCTTCGAGTCTTCGGCTACTCTCCGGGCACCAAGTTCCATGGCTCTGCCCCTTGAGCCTCTCACGGCTCCGCCTTCCATGGCTCCGCCCCTCGAGCCTCTCATGGCTCCACCCCCCACAAACTTTGCCCTGGTCCCATGCCCCTCGCCCTTTCTCGCCACGCCATGCCCCACACCTCAACATGTCTTCAGAAGCAATCTAATCGATATTGAGTTCGAACAGACCAAGTTATAACTCCTTTTTCACTGTACATCTTGCCATTGCAGTCTCTTGGCACGATCATGATTTCAAGCTCAATTACACTTCCTACAGTGCTTGACGCATACATAGAGCGCTCGATGGTGCTAGGAAGTGTAATCGAGCTTGAAATCACGATCGCCAAGAAGACTGCTGATGTCAAGATTTATAGTAAAAATTGAGTTATATTTTGGTCTGTTTCTCACCCACAATTATCATATTGCTTCTGAAGACATGGATTTAACCACTGGAGTCATATGGATTATTTTTGTGATGCCTTTATGTGCTTTTTGGAGCTTCAAAGTTTTGGTTACCATTCACATGCATTGTGAGGACCTACAGAGCTGAAATATTCTTCTAAAAATCCTCATTTGTGTTCTGCAGAAGAAAGAAAGTCATACACATCTGGGATGGCATGAGGGTGAGTAAATGATCAGAGAATTTTCATTTTTTAATGAACAAATCATTTAACTCAAGCCACATAGCATTGCTTTGGTTGTCAATTTTTGAGATCATTTTGCATTTTTGGGTAAACTATCCCTTTAAAGGTGAAGTGTGTAATTTCTGCACCACCAGTGGCAACAAAGGAAATTGCAATCTGTTTGTTGAGTGGCCTGTCTGGGCCAGACTTTATACAATTTGCTCAACCAATAGTGTGAGTTTGGGGCAAGCTGTATTTAAAACTGACTATTTTTGAAAATAATAATTATTTTGCAGGTCTGTTTGGTGCAGAAATGACACACTTCACCTTTAAAAAGATCCACCAAGACAACAGTGGCAATTATCATAATAGAACAGGTTTTAAAGTTACCATATTCCTAATAAACTGTCCTTTTATTTAATTTCTTTACTATAGAGAGACACCTCTTGACTTCATGTGTAATATATCAAGCAAACAAGGGAAGTTAACAAGTCTCAAGCTAAAAATCTGATGCCCCATAGCTCTCATTATGTGGACTAAAATTTTGTTTTGAGTAATTAAAATCATTTTGAAATGTATTACAGTATATATTACAAAGTGGAAGGTTTTCTGGATTTTGACATTGAATACATTGTAGATACAACTGGTAAACTCTTCTAAAGCTGTTTTTATTGGATGATTTGTCACAGTTTAGGAAAAAAAAAAACACTTGAAAAGTGGTAAATGGCAGTTTTATCATATCAGTGCAAATGTGTCTATTGCCATCCTGTATCATGCTGTGGAAGCACATGCCAGGACTCCATCACTTCCATGTGGTCACCATAGCAACCGGAGCCTTTTACCAGTCAATGGGGAATTCCCATTTTGCACGGCTCACTTGCCAAGTAAGCAAGTCAGCCCTTCAGCCGCTTGCCTTTTGCTTCTCTTTACCAACCAGTTGCTATGCAGCTACTGTTGCCATGCTTGTGTAGAGGGATTAATGGGTACTGAGCCCCTCTATGATGCCACCCCACCCCCAAAGAAACTAAAAATTGTTTGATCATTGCAATATCTGCAGGGGGAATCTCGCCACAGTTGATCACATAACACATGCATTGACAATCACTTATATTGAGCTTGTTGCCCTTGAGAGTTCTTTCTGTTTTTTATAGCAACAGAAATAAAAGTGGAATTGTGTAGGCTTCCACCCACTGACAGTGAACAGTGTTGCATGATAGGGTTATTTCCTCTGTGAAAGCGACTGATTCTGCTATTCAGATCTATGGGTTGGTGTCAAAGTAATTTCCATGAGTCTCACTGACTCTCAGCATCCTTGGAACAAGAAAATAAGTCAAATAATGACAGTTATATAATGAGACTTGTGCAACATGGCGGAACAACAGTGATGGTTGTTTCTTTATGTAGCAGTTTGATGACGACTGGATTGGTTTTGAATGATCTTATAAATGGAAATGTTCTAAAATGCTCTTTTGAAAATTCAAGACAGTGGGATGTTTAAAAGAAAAAGCAAAGACATGGTTTAAGAGGCAGTATACTCCATTGGGACCTTACTTGACTCCGCACAGTTTGTGGGCAGGTTGCTCTCTGTAGTATTTTCTTGGCAGAGCTCACTATGACAGGGGTAACATGCCTCCTCAGATTTTTGAGCCAAGTGTATTTTATAAGCAACTCCCAAAAAATATATTTGCATCTTTGATCAATTCAAAGTTTTATTTCAATAGTGCTTTTTTTTTTTAACAATACATATTGCACTGGAAATTTAAAAATATAAAAATAGTGCCTTATAAACACCCCAGTGAGCAAGCCAAAGACAACAGTGGTAAGGGAAAACTTCCTAAGATGTTATATAGATGAGGAAAAAACCTTGGGAGGAACAAAGATTCCTCCTCAGGCTGTCATCAGAGGTTGTGTGACCCCAATTTTTTTTTTTAGACATTTTCCTTATTTTAACATTGGGTGATTCAAAACATTATTAATAATGATTTAGAATTACATATTAACAATTATATATGAATGTTTTTAAATTGGTCGGGACACCGGGAGAGAGACGAGAGATTAAAAGTGTTTGTTTATAATTCTTGGCATATTGTTTATTTACTGTACTTGGGTGACCAGATCGCAAAACTGCATTAACCTTGTGCGACCCCACGCACACATGCATGGACATTGTATTTTGTCTTCGCTATACGCACTACATAATTTCATTTCATTTAAACTGACTGATCTCAGTTCAGGAGACTCTGTTGTCATTAAAGGGTTAAACTTTCGATGCATAGAGTCATGTGACAAAACAACATGGTACCGATCACAGCGGAGTTTGTCTTTGGGAGAAACGGCAATAAAACTTCATCTGGTAAGAAACCTATGCCATTTTCCGTTATGCCATTTTTGTTTTTTATTTGAGCGATTTCTCACGAAACACCACGCTGCTAAACACAGTGTACACTAATGTGTACAACAGCACATTTTTTCCTTTAGAACTCCAATATTCACTATGCATTATCACATTGAGAATCAACAGGTTCATCCAAAAGCTGAAACATGTTGATTTCAGAGGCTTTATATGGAGTTAGGATGAAAATAAGGTGGATTTCAAACTATTCTGAGACCAGTGCAGACAGACAGCACACTGGAGGTTAAGTCATTCACTAAATAGGGAGCAAGGGAGCATGCTGTAGCTTTCCTATGCAGCTAAGTGCATTCAGTCCTAACATCCGACAAAAAGTTCAGTTTCAGGCTGCAGATGATGTTTGAACCACTCAACATAGTAGACATAGGACGATGGTAATCAGTTCATAGATTCAGAATTTATAATGTTTAACTTTATTTTAACATGGTTGGCAGTGATTGGATGATGCTGGCCTTTACTTTATATCAGAATTAATTATGCTAATTTCTGATATAATGTCTGTAACGTCTCAAAAACAGGAATAATCAACACTCCTGGAAACATAATAAACAATTTGATTTAAAAAAAAAAAAAAAAAATTCTATAGCTTTGTATTATGTAACATAACATGTGGACATCAATTTTTAGCAAAACTATTTATTCTAGAATTTTTTTTTTCATGTTTATTAGGTGCTACTAGTTACAAATCAAAAAGGGAAATGCAAAATGCACACAGCAATCACACTGAAGTTTCAGGAGGTTAATAATATCTTTAGTATTATTATATTGTATTATTCTATTTCTGATCTGCAGACCCACTTTATATTAGGTGTCTTTAACTACTATGTACTTAAGCATTTTATACAGTGTAATTATCATGTACATACGTAAGTGTTGTTATATTATACTTACATTTAAAGTACCAGCAGTTACACTGTTAACCTTTAATAACCTCTATATATATTTTTTTCCCTGTCAAAATGTATTTAGATTCTTCTTAGAAAAGAAAAGAAAACAATTTGTAACAATGTTTTATTAACATTTTTCTAACAAAGTATTCCACAGTATACAGATAGAAATGCACTAAAATAGAATCAATTCAAGTAAGACTTAGGGCCATATGAAATCTATGAAACCTTATTTCCTTAACCCTAATCTAAACTCTAACCCTACTCCTTAACCTCCCCATACCTTGACCTCAGTAGCAGCAAAAGTGAATCTTGTGAGAATTTTTCAGACCAACATGTTACACAGTAAGTACATTGTATTGTATGTATTTTAGTGTATAGTACATATTAGTTAAAGACACCTAATATAGTGAGACCTGATCACCATACTGAAAAGATTTATTTTTTGTTAGTCTATTATATTTGTCTGTGGATGGAAATACTGTATATATAGTTTTGTTAAATGTGCTAGCTTTTTTTGAATACCAGATGACATTGTAGGTTTTACTGGTTGTTTAGATCAGTGTTACTATCAGAAATAATTAATAATTATTTCTTTAGTTATTAATTAATATTTAAATTAAATAATAGAATCTAACTCATTAAAGCCTCATACGGGGCACCAGTAAATGTAGTGTGCTACGTTCAGGTGCAGGTTTGGTTATTAGCAATAATTAATAATTATCAAAGACAATTATCAATTATTAAAATCAATAGAACATTGATTTGAATCAATGTTAGCTTTTTCACATCAACAATCAAAGATAACCATCAAATTCAATATAATATTAATTATTATCAAAGATAATCATTAATTATCAAAATCAATAGAATATTAATAAGGATTAATATCGCCGGGGCACCACCCTGGAATCAGGGACTAATAACCAGACAATATAACAGTCTCAATATTAGATTGTTCTCTTAATAAAATCGACATTCAAAAGGAAACAATGAAGGCATGAATCCGAGCACTGACATCCCCTGTCAGTATTTGACACAGGTGTATGCAAAACAAGCCAAAACACTTCTCTTTGAAATATAACAAAGTTTATTTATGCAGTAATATCAATTAATAATCAATACAATGCAGTCAATAAACTTCCGACTTACAACTACAAACTAAACAGTGACATGATTAGATATGGTAACCAAAATAATCCTATAACACATGAGAGGAAGATGTGTGTGTGTGAGAGAGAGAATGGTTGTGTGTGCGTGTGTAAGGAGTGACGCGAACAAAATGGCGGACGTGACTCTCGTGGAGAGTACGTCACGTGAGATTTCCGGGCAGAGAATATGGCCGCGAATGTGGGCGGCGAGAAGCCGGTTAATGGCGTCTGCCCGTTTACTGTGTGTCTCCGCTTGTATGATAACTTAGGGACAAAGCTGAGCTTTATCACGAAGTTATCTACCAGCCAAAAGTGTGTGCGAGAATGTTTGTGAGGGGTCGCGTGTGTGTGTGTGTGGTAAGTACGAGAGAGAGAGAGAGAGAGAGAATAAAGTGGCGGCACCAAAGCCGGTTTCGTGATCGTGGGAGAGAAAGCATCTGTTAGTTTATCACTCAGGGACGCGGTGGACGGCTTGTAAACCGTCTCGTGGTCTCTGGTTCTTTAATGGATAAACTCAGTGTGCCGTTCTCACCCGCGATGGCGGAAATACACAACAGTCCAATGTGGTTGGATTACAACACAGCAGATCTCATTCGTGATAACAGTATATTACAGTAATACCTTGAGTATTATTAGCAGCAATGAGCGGACTCAGCGGTCCATAAACTATACAAGCAATAACCTTGATACACAAGAATAACACACTATAATATTCTATCTCTGCCCAGACGTAAACCTCTTACTTGAATCACATGAGGAAGCAGGTAGAATGTGTGTTCATCCGTCCTTTAACTCCAACTCGGTTCTTCGAGGCTCGGGGGATGACGGGAGGCCGTTTCCTTGCTCTGTCGGCGGGCGGGCGGAGAAATCAGCGACGTCGACTTGATTGAAGAGGGAAGAGAAATCTTTTTCTCTTCACTTCTGCAGGCAAACGGATGAAGATGCGGATTGCTCGGCGGTCTCCTTCGGATCCGTTAGAGTGTTTGCTGGAACACAGAGTAATCTCAACTCGTCCAGCGAGATGGAGATTGTATGGCCACAGTTTCAAGTCGGACGTTACTTCCTTGTGCCATGAGGCTGCACCTGAGAGCAGCGATGTGCTGCGTCTACACACGGCGAGCAAAGTTGCTGGAAGCAAATGCCCGGAAGGATCTCAGAGGTATTTCTACTCCTGATAACGTCATGGTTGAGGGGCCGTTCTGTTGTGTGCCTCATCCAATAGGAGTTGAGAGTTCGATCCCTTAGTGAGCAAGGCTTCATGGGATTTGTAGTCTGTTTTGGACTCCCTTTGTTTGATTTTGGCGCGTTTTTTTATCTGTAAGATTTATGACTCTGTGGGCCTCAGTCAGGTTTTACGACTGTGTTAGGCCTGCCGTTGTCTTCTATCTGAATACGAGGCCCAACAACATTACCGTCTCAGTATTATGGATGGTAAGTTCATTTCTTCTCCTGAAAGTCTAATAATACATATAAAAGACCTAGAATCATATTAATAAACCTACATTTTTGCAAAATAATTTGTACTTGTTTCCTGGTGAATTGAACACTAGAGGCACTAGAACAACAATGACTTTTAATCTCTTTCACAGAAATCACGTGTTAAAGTGGCAGATCATCAGTTCATAAACACTTTTCCCCTGTTCCTCACACAACGCTGTTTTTTAATGATATCTAAACACTTTTACCAGTGCATGACTTTAACATTTGCTTTGCATGAAGAACTACATTTACAAGATTATTTGTGTGTGATTGAATTGCGCTGAAGCTCAACTGATAGATTGTTGCACTTGCGATGCAAAAGACTGGGTACTAATCCTGAAGAGCACGTGAGTCGACACGCGAGCTAAAAGTGTAACCAAAAATTCAAACAAAAAGTTCATTCACAACTTGATAGAGCATTAACCTCAAAAACCTCATCTGTTTTTAATCTCACATTTGCCTTTTCTGACACTATTGGTTAGGTTTAGGGAGACTGGTTCATTAACAATTTGATAGAAAGCATTAACCTTAAAAATTTGTTTGGGACTAAATTTAACTTGCTTTCAGCAACACTCAGTTAACATTTTACAACGGAACTGCTGCGAGGAACCACAAATAATTTTGCCAAAATGTTGCCACAGTCACGTAATTTTCATGAGGTAAAGCTGTATAAAACAGTTAAGGCTGATCTTGGAACAGTGAAATAATTAATTTGTTATTTAGGTTAGAGAATCAGGTTAGGCTTCATGTTCTTTGGCCTGGCTCATACTACTATTCTAAATGTGCACAGATGCGTAGTCATTGACAATTAGCTGATTACCTCATTTGCTCCAATAACAATGTGAGAATTTAATTTTTAATCCCTAGACAACAAGGGTGAAAATTAAACTAGTATTAAATGAGAGAGGTGTAATGATTTGGGCCACAAGGGGACCTGAAAGAACAGATGGATTGAATGAATAATGTATTTTTACAATCTACATATGGGTTTCCTGTGAAAGCTGATGTCATTTAAACTTCTAGTCCTCCAGGACTCTGAAAGAATGGAAAACAGCACACAGAAAAATTTATTTTCTGAATGATAGAATTTATAGAAATTTATGAATGAATGACCTAAATTGTGCATGTAGAAGACTGTTGTCTTTAGGATAGACTACAAAGACTATAATTTAATTACCTGCATTGGTCCAGTTGTCCTAGCATAGACTCCATTGGTTGATAGAGATAACAAACTCTTATGACTTTATTTGTACCATGTAACACAAAGAGAGAAGTTTACCAGAATGTCTAAGCTGTTTTCGTCCATACAATAAAAGTGAATAGGGACAAGGGGCTGTCCACTCCAAAAAGGTATCATGAACCTGTGTGCTATATTCCAGACTGGAAAATAAGTCGTTATTCACTGAAAATCTTGCCGTGGTCACCATTCACTTTCATTGAATGAAAAAAGAGCGGCTTGGAAATTCTGATATAAATTAAACCCTTCGTGGTCCATGGCTGAAAAAAAAGCATGCAGGTTTTGAAATCCACGATGGTGAGTTATGTTGACAGAATTTTTATTTTTGGATGAACTATTCCTTTAAAACGGACCCTAGACATTACAATGAAATCATTATCTCTCTATTGTAATCATTATCTTAATAACACACTAATATAAACATTTTATTAAATAAACATATAACTACTATTTATTATTTCACTAAATTACACCGAAATAAATGCTTTGAATTTACATGTTTTGATTGTGTATCGGTTCCACATGAATCAATTAAGTTACATCAACATTTCCCCCTCTTGGTTTAGCTCATTAATTATTTGTCAGAAAGCATAATTTGTTCACCTAAATGCCAAAATCATGTCCCTCACATGAATAATTTCTTCAGTTTTACATAATATTTTTTGTTACTTCTGATTTATGTCATAAGGTTATGCTAGTTAGCTAACTTTTAGTTAGCAATAGCACACATTAGCATGCTTAATGCTAGGTTGTAATTACTCCTTGTGTAAAGCAACATAAGCATGTTGTTTTTATACCCATTCTCAACCTAGACGAAACCTTCACTCTTCACCACAATGGTAACCCAGCGTAACAGAATCCATTCTAAATCCCAGATTAACAACATTAAACACTTTTAATCCATCCTTTAACTCCTCTTGCTCAAAAATGCATAAAATAACACTTAAAGCAATAGTTCAACTAAAAATGAAAATTCTCTCATCATTTACTCACCCTCATGCCATCCTAAATGTGTATGACTTTCTTTCTTCTGCTGAACACAAACAATTATGTTTAGAAAAATATCTCAGCTCTGTAGGTCCATACAATGCAAGTGAATGGGTGCCAACATTTTGAAGCTCCAAAAATCATGTAAAGGCATCATCAAAGTAATCCATAAGACTCCAGTGGTTAAATCCATGTCTTCAGAAGCGATATGATAAATGTGGGTGAGAAACGGATCAATATTTAAGTCCGTGTTTACTGTACATTCTCCTCCCTGCCCAGTAGGTGGCGATATGCACAATGAATGCAAATCACCAAAAACAAAAGAAGAATGTGAAAGAGAAAGTGGAGATTTATAGTAAAAAAGGACTTAAATATTTATGTGTTTCTCAACAACACCTATCATATTTCTTCAGAAGACATGGATTAAACCACTGGAGTCTTATGGATTACTTTTATGCCGCCTTTATACAATTTGTGAGCTTCAAAGTTCTGGTCACCATTCACTTGCATTGTATGGACCTACAGAGCTGAAATATTCTTTTAAAAATCATTGTTTGTGTTCTGCAGAAGAAAGATAGTCATACACATCTGGGATGGCATGAGGGTGAGTAAATGATGATGAGAGAAATTTCATATTTGGGTGAACTATCCCTTTAAGTTCAACATTTTTATCTCATCTCATCAAGTCCCATGTAAAGAGTGCTGTCAACTACAAATACCCTTACACATGTTGTTGGACATGCTTGGTTCACATTCACTCTAGTAGAGAAAATTACATTTATCAAAAGCAAAGAAAACAAGTTTAGAAGAGAAAAACTATTTTGTTGTGAGGATCACAAATAATATGATTTAGTAAATTGGACAACCTGCGTTTTCCTTTTTCTTCTTCTTCTTCTTTCAGTGTAGATGATGTTTTGCATATGTTAATTTATTTAAATATGTGCCTCAGCTGAGTCTTGGTTCATCTCAAGGTTTTGGTTTCTTTCCATCCACTCAAAAAAAAAAAAAAAAAAAAAAAAAAAAATCATTACCCTTGCTTTTGAGAAAAATCATTACTTTGAATTTCAGAAAGTTTTTACAAGAGCCATTCTTCACCACAATGGTAACCCCCAAAACTCCAGCATAGCAGACTCTCTTTTTAAACGCCAATGTAACAGAACATTAAACATGAACACATCTCCTCCTATTCTCATCTTGTTCAAATGCATAAAAAATAACACAAACACTTGTTCTCCCTATCCATGCAAAGCATGCTGGCAAATGGAAATCCCCTGCCCAGTTTTATTAATGCTACAAAAATAATTCATGGAGTCCAAACTCAAATGGATTAAGTAAACTTCAGTTGTACAACTTTAAATGGATAGAAGGCAATACAATCAAGTTGTGACACAATATTCTAGAATCGTGTTGCTTCAGTTCATTTTAATTAAGTAAACCGAACAAGCACCATATGTAAGTTTGTAATGCAATCAGTACATCTGCCTCCAGAGGGTTCAGGTCAGAAATGGTCCTATGATTGACATCGACCTTGCGCCCCCCTCTTGCATGATAACGACAGTCCCTCCCATGGTTATGAATAATACATGACATTACAGTTGGTCAAGGCAGAGGTTGTGTGCGCTGCTGTTTGCGCAGCGTTCAAGATTCAGTTTGCTAATGAACCGATTGAATGGTATTCACACTACAGCAGCGGCGCGGGGAGTTGTATCGCTGTGATTTGATTCTCGACCTGTCCTCTGTGCACTCTTACTGGCGTTGACTGATATGAAGAGCAGAGGAACCGGACAACATTCAGCGCAAGTATCTGCTGTCATGAGAAAAAGCACGCAACAATTTCACTCGGGTTACGTGGAAACCGGTGCCGACGCGTCTGAAGGAAGGTGGGGCGGAAAGTAAGAGAAGCGAGGTACGTCGTCGCCTTTGATGTGTTTGTATGTGTGCAAGTGTGTTTCATTAACCAGCAGGACAATATATATGCAGGATAAAATCTGTCATTCACCGAATGTTTTGTAATCACATATGGTTGCATTAGTGTGAATAGTGAAGCATGCTAAACCCAGCTGGAAATCTTGAAAATTTGCCAGCCCAGCAGATTAGAAAACATGCCTCCACTGAACAGATTTCCTCCAGAAGCTGCCTATAGAAACATTTCAACCACAAACTAACCAGTAAGTTTTTGAGAATCTGTCCAGCAGGGTTTGGTGATGGTTGAAATGCATGTGACTTGGTTTGATTTTGGTGAGGTGAAAAGAGGAAGAGACAAAGGGAATCTAAATATTGCTTAATTGGCTGTTTTATTTTGTTATTCCATTGCTAAATATTTGTAATAATTCTGGACCCCACCTCCTGGTCCGATGAAGAGACAACCCATATTAAAGATCAAAATGCCCCCTTAATGTTTGCATATTAGTCCCAGCCATGGGATTAAAGGAATATTCTGGGTTCAGTACAAGTTAAGCTCAATCGACAGCATTTGTGGCATAATAGTGATTACCACAAAATTTAATTTGGACTTTTTCTAAAAAACAAAACAAAAATCTGGGTTCCAGTGAGGCACTTACAATGGAAGTCAATGGGGCCAGTCCATAAATGTTAAAACGGACACTGTTTTAAAAGTATAGCCACGAGACATAAACAATATGTGTGTTAACATGATTTTAATATGAGAAAATTGCTAGCTAACCTTTTCTGTGTAGTTCTAGCCAATTTTACAACTTCATTGCCATGACGATGTCGTGTCAACAAACCCTAAATTGACTGTACAACGCTTTGAACAACTTTACAGTTCAAATAATACATGAGTTTTAACAGAAGAATCAATGTAAGTGCTTTTATTAAATTATAAGCTTCACATTTCTGCCTTTAAATTCTTCAAAAATTGGCCCCATTCACTTCCATTGTAAGTGCCTTACTGTAATCTCGATTTTTGCTGTTTTTGAAGAAAAGGAGGGAAGAGTCTAAATTTATTTTTGTGTTTTTTTTTTTTTTTTTTTTTTAAAGGAGGGACGAGCCAAACACATTTTTTTGTAGTAATCAATAGTATGCCACAAATGCTGTCGATTGAGCTTAACTTGTATTGAACCCAGAATATTCCTTTAATTAACTGTCACAAATAATTATGTGATGCTGCTTATGAAGCGGTTAACCTCTCCTAATGTGCTGATATAGCCAGAGATTACGAGCTAACGCTTATTACATTGCAGTTCCATAATATAGATCGCTAACATGGCATATCTCACACAGCAGTAATCTGAAGTCTTTATCGATATGTTTCTTTAAATTAGAGGTAGAATTCTTGAATGCCGATATCTCGACCTACATAGACAAGCAAAGCTGACCATCCAGGTGTTGTACTGCTTAAGGTCACATTACCCCCCCAATAATTCATGATTATTAATAGCAGTTGGCGCCAGGTCTATTGCTGCCATTTAACGGGAGTCGGGAGACTTATTATTCTCTTCTTAGCAAATCATTTTGATGGATTTAAAAAAAAAAAAAAAATCAATGTAGTGAACACAGACGGGGGGGAAATAGCGGACTTGAAGTACAGTTACAGCACTTAAAATTATAACATTTTAAGCTACTTAATAAAGTACATTTCCTGAAAAAAATACATAATTACAGTAACGAGAGTATTTTCAATTCATTAATTTACACTCCTGATGGTTTTTGAGGATGTCACACAACCTGTCCATGTTGGCATCTGCCTTATTCGGCAGTCTTCTACCAAGCGACAGATACATTTGTACCAAAATACTGTAGAGTTTGATTGGATCCATGGCCTTTGATAACAATTTATAAACATATTTATTTTGCTCTCCAAACTATGTAGTTGCATTTGGTTAGTTGCATTTGATTAGTTACATTAAGCATTGTTTTTCCTTGTTATCTGCAACCCTGTGAGAACATATCTTCAGCCCATTTGTGGGTGACGACCCACCAGTTGAGAACCAGATCTTGGTTTACTGGTTTACGTTTGTTGACTCAATCTCAAAATGTTTCAACACGTTGCATAATGTTTGTTTGGTTAGTTTTACCTGATCTACTGTAGCTTTAGGCCGTAATGAGTCGCTTTAGCTTCAGAGTCTCTAAGTAAATTGCTCTAATTTTAAGTAATAATTAGTGGTCAACCGACATGGGTTTTTGAATGGCCGATGCTGATGCCGATATCCAGAGAACAGGGTGGCCGATAGACCGATACAATGCCAATATATCACACAATTTAATAGAGTAAATAACAAACATAAAATTGCTAAAAAAAAAAGACTCCTCTTATTTACTCAGTTCCACACAAATATTAAAAATAAAATTGTATTTTAAATGGTAGATAGCAGTTTATTCTGATTTCTATTTAGTCATCAAATTTTAGTAATTTATTTGCACATGGAGAAATTGTTAATATATTAGGAAGAAGGAAATAACAGTACACACAGTAGTCCAGCAACCAGAGATGGCATGTCCACGTTAGCAATCGCATTTTCTCAAAAAATACTGAATCAAATCAATTGTACATACAGTACATAGTGAATAAGACATTTACATATAGCACACGTGAAGCGCTTTTACTTTGGACTGCATCCGAAAACGATGGCAGCTGACTTGCTACCTTACTGCCTAATCAGTTAATGGCTTAACTGACAGCTGTTTTGAATGACTGGAACTCTTAAAGAAACTGGTCTCCGAACAGTTTGAAAAGCACCTTATTTTCATCCTACTGCCATATACAGCCTCCGGAGGCAGCATTTTCCTGGTTTTGGACGCAGCCTTGAAGTTGCGCTCATGCGCTCGTGCGGGTCCAGCGTGAGCCTCAAACTCCTGACAGTTTAAACGGCCTGGATCGCCTGCTTGGATTGTCATGGACTGACCATCATGATTTGTGAACCAGAGGAACTTTTAATCCTGATCCTGAAGTTTTGATTCTGGCTGATAGAATACGCGCTTCAGAGGAAGATATTAGATGAGCGCTCGGTGGGAAGAAAATACTGGATTTTCGTGAGGTTCGTGAATTACATCTGTTTAAACGAGATATCTGCATATTTGCAAACGGTATATAATACAAGTTTAATTGATATTGGCCTTTTCTCATTAGACAAGACACAGGGAACTGTTGAGGAGAGAGAGGGAAAATAAAACAAGTGAGCACTTTAACTTTATGAGCTCAAACGCGTCTGTCACAGCTCTGATATGCGGACCGTTTAAATGAGACTATGTTGCACACCGGCCTATTATTGTAGTAACACGATGGCACGTAACAAGAAAGCGAACCGTGACTGGTCGTTTACATGTCTCGGTTGTTTCACATGCAAGCAGGCGATTCTAGGCACCCTCAAGCAACAAATCAGCCAAACGGGAAAATGTATCGGCCTAGGCGATATATCGGTCGACCATTAGTAATTATAATTGTCCTTTGTTAATTTCCCCATATATTCTTTCTTATTCTGCTTTGATCCTTTGATCTATAAAGGGATCTGCCTTATTCTTACACACGTATTGTCACTAAACAGACTTGCCCGACACAGAAAACTTAGCTTAACCGATGGCCTGAGTTTGGGCAAAATCTTTCTAGCAAGTCAGCCCACTGGCGGCCATCTTTAGAACGCTCCCTGGAAACTACTTCCAGTCATGCCATTGCAGCTCCGATCTACTTGAATGGAGAAAGACCAACATCTCAAAAACGGTTGGTCAAGATGACGATCTAAGAACATTTTTCAAATCGACAATAAAATCTGACAATACTGGTATAAGACAATACTATAATAAATTGTGATTCTTTACCTCATGTAAAAAACGAAATGTTATAGCTAATGTGCATGCGCGTTAGAGTTGATTGACAGGTGATGTCTATATCTAAAAGGTGATTTAGCTCTTTTAATTGTAAAGCGGGACTTCCTTTCTACATCCGTTGACCGTTGGATGCTCAGAGCTCCTTGGTTGAGTGTTCCAATTTCTCCCTTTCATTTTAATAGAAGTGACCCATCTCTGCTAAATAATCTCTGGCTATTTCCAGTCATGACAATGCATCTCTTATCTACTTGAATGGGGAAAATCCGAATTCTCCAAAACGGTTGGTCAAGATTACGATCAAAGAACATATTTTAAATCAGCAGTAAAATCTGACAACAATGGTATCATAAATTGTGCTTCTTTACCTCAGATCACAATAAAAAGCGTAATTTTTCTGGTTTATATAGCTAATGTGCGTGCACGTTCTCGAGATGATTGACAGGTGGTGTCTGTATCCAAAAGCTGATTGGCTCTTTTAACTGTAAGGTGGTACTTCCTTTGTACAACCGCTGACCGTTGGGCATTCCAGTTTCTCCCATTCATTTTAATAGAAGTGGCCCATCACTGTTGGTAGCTTAGCAACATGCTAATGTATAACTCTATAAAGCACAACAGTCTGGTTCTAGAAGTTAAAATCCCATTCATTTTTTCCTTAGACGAATTTCATTGTCAACAGTAACTTATAAAGCTTTAAAGACAGACCTACCGTGAACTCTTAGAGCTCCTTGGTTGGGCATTCCAATTTCTCCCATTCATTTTAATAGAAGTGGCCCATCTCTGCTAAATAGTAGTGATGGGAAAATGAAGCTTTCTGAAGCAAAGAGGCATTCAATACAAATGTATTGAAAATAGGTTCATAACTCGAAGCTTCGGACATGGTTCAATTTACTGCCATCTGGTAATCCAAAAAATGCAGCGCACCTATTAAGCCGCTGTGGCTGACAACGTTTTGAGGAAATAAAATATATTATCAACGCTATTATGTTGTTTTGTTTTATTTACTTAAATACGTGATTATAAAGAAAAAACTAATACCAAATTGAATGCTCAAGTCTAAAGGGCTTCATATATGAATAAAGTAACTCTGTTTTGTTAAAAAAAATTAAACTTTAAGGTTACTCGCATAACCCCGGTTCTCTGATAACAGAAGTGAGGGATCTCACTATGGGAATATGCCTCAGGCGTATTTGACTCTGGAAGCAATGACACCACGTCTTTTAGCTGACAGACCAATCACAGCAGTGATAAGGGAGCCCCACCTCCCTATATAAGACACCACCACAGGTCTCTTCTTCATTCTCCGCATATCTCTTCTTCGTGCAACTGCAAGGAGGGAAGTGTGGTGAGATGCCTCATTCCTGTTATCAGAGAACCAGGGTTACATGAGTAACCTAAAGTTCTCTTTCTAACATTCATTCAGTATCTCACTATGGCATAAAGCCAACTTCCATATTGCAGATATGCTGTCTGAAGCAGACCATCAACTGACTTGTAGTGTCCAATGTACACCCACCTAATCAGTTTGCAAAGAATGGATAGGAGGGGAATCAAAATAACACTGAAGCACTTGTGCTTCACTGTGTTATTGTTGATTTGTGTGTGTGTATATATGTCAGAAGTGTACATACACTTAGGTTGAAGTCATTAAAATTCGTTTTTTAACCACTCCACAAATTTCATATTGGCAAACAATAGTTTTGGCAAGTCGTTTAGGACATCTACTTTGTGCATGACACGAGTAATTTTTCCAACAATTGTTTACAGACAGATTGTCTCACTTTTAATTGCCTATATCACAATTCCAGTGGGTCAGAAGTTTACATACACTAAGTTAACTGTGCCTTTAAGCAGCTTTGAAAATTCCAAAAAATTATGTCAAGCCTTTAGACAATTAGCCAATTAGCTTCTGATAGGAGGTGTACTGAATTGGAGGTGCACCTGTGGATGTATTTTAAGGCCTACCTTCAAACCCAGTGTCTCTTTGCTTGACATCATTGGAAAATCAAAAGAAATCAGCCAAGACCTCAGAAAAAAATTGTGGACCTCCACAAGTCTGGTTCATCCTTGGGAGCAATTTCCAAACGCCTGAAGGTACCATGTTCATCTGTACAAACAATAGTACGCAAGTATAAACACCATGGGACCACGCAGCCATCATACTGCTCAGGAAGGAGACACATTCTGTCTAACAGAGATGAACGTAGTTTGGTGCAAAATCAATCCCAGAACAACAGCAAAGGACCTTGTGAAGATGTTGGAGGAAACAGGTAGACAAGTATCTATATCCACAGTAAAACGTGTCCTATATCGAAATTAGCTGAAAGGCTGCTCAGCAAGGAAGAAGCCACTGCTCCAGAACCACCATAAAAAAGCCAGACTACAGTTTGTAAGTGCATATGGGGACAAATATCTTACTGTTTGGAGAAATGTCCTCTGGTCTGATGAAACAAAAATTGAACTGTTTGGCTATAATGAACATCGTTATGTTTGGAGGAAAAAGGGTGAGGCTTGCAAACTGAAGAACACCATCCCAACCGTGAAGCATGGGGGTGGAAGCATCATGTTGTGGGGATTCTTTGCTGCAGGAGGGACTGGTGCACTTCACAAAATAGATGGCATCACGAGGAAGGACAATTATGTGGATATATTGAAGCAAAATCTCAAGACATCAGCCAGGAAGTTAAAGCTTGGTCACAAATGGGTCTTCCAAGTGGACAATGACCACAAGCATACCTCCAAAGTTGTGCCAAAATGGCTTAAGGACAACAAAGTCAAAGTACTGGAATGGCCATCACAAAGGCTCAATTGGATAGAAAATTTGTGGGCAGAACTGAAAAAGTGTGTGTGAGCAAAGGGGCCTACAAACCTGACTCAGTGACACTAGTTCTGTCTGGACGAATGGACCAAAATTCAAGCAACTTATTGTGAGAAGCTTGTGGAAGGCTTTCCAAAACGTTTGACCCAAGTTAAACAATTTAAAGGCAATGCTACCAAATACTAACAAAGTGTATGTAAACTTCTGACCCACTGGGAATGTGATGAAAGAAATAAAATAAATCATTATATCTCTATTATTCAGACATTTCACATTTTTAAAATAAAGAAGTGATACTAACTGATTAAATGTTAGGAATTGTGAAAAACTGAGTTTAAAAATATTTGGCTAAGTTGTATGTAAACTTCTGACTTCAACTGTATGTGTGTATGTGTATATATATATATATATATATATATATTATTTTTTTATTATTTTTTTTTAACACATTGGCAGATTGACTACCCACACCAAGGACTGAATGAGCCAATGATGGCTCTGGAACATCCAGTCTGACAAAAGTGTGATGCGACGCCCAATATGCAGCAGCAAAAATTTCCTGGACTGAAATGCCATTAAACAGCACCTATGAGGTAGCCATGCCTCTGGTAGAATGAGCTCTCAAGCCCTCCGGAGGTCACAACCCCAGACTATTATAACTTAATATAATAGCTTTCACTAATACCCAATGAGACAGGCCCTGTCGTGATATGGGTCTGCCTTTACGAGAATCAGCCCAAGAAACAAAAAGCTGATTACTCTTCCTCAATACCTTAGTTTTCTCCCCTTACAAAAGTAGAGTATGAACTGGACACAGAGAATTATGCCACTCGTTCTCTGATGAGGAAAACGGCGGCGGGTGAAAAGCCAGCAAGTCCACCGGCTTACCTCTGAGCACCGAGTCATTCACCTCAGACACTCTCGACAAATCCACCGCAAAGCGCATACAAGAATGATAAACTTACAAACAAACGGGTGTTGACCTATTGTCCTTGAGTCAATTCCCACATGACAGGCCGATATGGCAGCGAGATCCTTGACGGAAGAAAAGGCCCTGCCTTTATCCAAAAGTTCCTGAAGAAAACACAAAATGTCTGCCATCGAACATAAAAATGGAACAACGTGTGCACACCACTGCTCAAACACAGCCCATTTCCGATCGTACGCGGAGCGTGTTGAGGCAGCCCTCGTGCTCTGAATAATTTCAATCACCCAGTACGGGGCAATCAGTATGACTGAGTGACCATATTGTCTTACTCTTCTAAGAGTTGAAATGATTAAACTCAGTGGGGGAAACGCGTAAAGTAGCGCATATGGCCACAGATGTGCTAGAGCATCCACACCGTCTAACAAACTGTTTAGCAACCACTCCTTGCGAGTCCTGCTGAGGATAGCTTCCAATAATCTTCACGGGGAAGAGAACGAGAAAGAAGAACAGACCTGTGGTGGTGTCTTATTTAGGGAGGTGGGGCTCCCTGATCATTGGTCTGTCAGCTGACAGACGTGGTGTCATTGCTTCCAGTGTCGGATACGCCTTAAGTGAATTCCCATAGTGAGATACCGAACGAATGTTACAAAGAGAACAACGAATGAGAGTAAATTAATAACCGATTATTAATGTGTAGATTGGAAAATAAATATGCTTGTTGGCAGGGCAGTAACATTTTATTAACAGGGGAGTGAAATGTGCTTATGTAACCATATTTGGTTCAAACCTGTACTGGGATTTGCACTTCTTTTGAATCAGATACCAAAGCAGTCACGTGGTTTTCAGCCGAATGAAGCTTCAGATGTCACTGATCACATAGTTTTTCCAAAACGAATCAAGATCCGATACAGTGCTTCAATAGGAAATGTGTTGCTTTTTCGACACAAGCTACGAAGCTTCGGTGTTGAACGTCACATCACTACTAAATAGTCTCTGGTTTGGGACGGAACTATCTGTTTGATGGACAAATGGCAAACGAGATGTTTGAAAACAAATATTTTTTGCATTTCTGTTTGGTGATGCTAGTGGCCACTCTCCCCATATCAGTGTTTCACATAATAAAGGAAAACACTGGTTTATTGAACTAATGTCATAGTGGCTGACACATCTTTTTTTCAGTTAGAAGAGTTTTGTAAAAAGGAATTTTGTTGTTGATATTCCCAAACATGTGCATGTGCACACCATGTTCAGTAAATCAGTTGTATTGTTCTGTTTTGTATGTTTCTGGGAGGATATCGTCAGTGAGTTGTCAGCTAATCCCTGTAGTGCTTAACCTCTACCATGGCTGCTTCTTAACCAATTAGCCAGCTGTTTTTGTTGTCCCAGCAGATAATTAAGTGCAAAATACTGTATGTGTATGAGTGTGTTTGTGTATGCTTTCTAGAGTTCATGGTCAGGGGATGCTATAAAGTGACATTAAGCCTTGTAGAACACTCTCAGTTGAAGATCAAGTGTGCCATGATCATAAAGCCCAAAGTATACTTAGGTTTTGACGCGAACGCTTAGTGTCTGCGTGTAGTTGAATGCTGGCCTTTCAAAGTATGATTAATTCGACTGTGCACGCATACACAAGGTTGTTGGCACATGCATGCTACGATTGCTATGAGAGACTGGGCTATTTATCTTCAAGAGTTTAGACCCATAAATATGTCTTTATATTCCTTCAGACTTTTGGTTTACAAACGTGGCTGACCTTCTCACAAACGCGCTTATACACTGTTGTTATTTCCTGTTGTTTAGCAGCGATTACATCTTCTTCTAGCGCTTCTCCGTGACAGCAACGGCTCAAATGTGAGTGTTGCCACCTTGTGGAACCAACTTATTAGTGAAAATAATTCCAGGGGCATGGCATACTGCGCATTCAGAGTACACATGGTTAGAAAAATCTTGCCGCGTGCCTTCAGTGCTCGAGCACTCTACCGATGATGAAATTTGCGTCATGCATCCTGTAAGCGGACGCCTAGCGTTTGCGTCTGACTGAAGTATACTTTGGGCTCAATCCAAATTTTTGAGAGGGTACATATAACAAGAAATAGATTTTTCCTAGATCTTTTGAGATAGAAATATTCAGTGTACTATTAAAACCTATACATATCACTCTGAAGGATTCCAGGGTCAGAAACGTGCAGCAGCTAAAATGTATTTTGAACAATATCCCTGATCATTTCTGTCTAATCTTAAAGCCCAAAGTATACTTTGGTCAGACGTGAACACTGAGCATGCATGCACAAGCAAATTTCATCATCAACAGAGTGCTCGAGCCCTGAACTCGCACTGCCCGATTTTTCTAACAGAGCGTCGCATGTGTCTGAAATTATTTGCACTAATTATTGGGTTCACAAGGTGGCAACACTCACATTTGAGGTGCTGCTGTCACTAAGAAGTGCTAGGAGAAGATATAATTACTGTTAAAAAACAGGAGAAGAATGTGGAAGCAACAACAGTGAATGTGCACATCAAGAGCGTGTGTGTGAGGAGGTCAGGAGATACCTGAATTTGTATAACTCAAGTCTAAAATCGAGTCTAAACTCCTTTAGGAGAAATAGTCCAATATCTCATGTCAGTCGTAGCACATATGCGGCAACCTCCTGTGTATGCACGCACAGTCAAATGAAGTATACTTTGAAAGGCTCATGTTCGACTGTACATGGACGCTAAGCATTCGCGTAAAAAAAAACGAAGCATACTTTGGGCTTTACGGTTTGTGAGGCCAGAGGCAGTCCTGACTCGCAAGGTGCCCTAGGCCCCACCAAAAAATTTAAAATAATAATAATTCACTGGATACCAGTGTTTACTATTAAATAAAATATCAACATGGAGGAAAATGCATCACAAGTTACAGGCTTCCGGTATTCATAACTTAAGCTACAGTCAAGCTACACTTTTGGAGTAGTAGGTTGTACAAGCAAAGCTATTAAAGGCAGAACATGTTTTAAATAATATAACTATCAAATAATAGTCCTATTATTTAATTTTACTATAAGTCTGCCATCAATTCTACAGAATTTATCTGGCACAAAAACAATGTTGATCTAATTAAGGGTGACGTTAAACAAGAAGGGTGGCAACATTAAACTGAACAAATAAATTCATACTAAACTGAACAAACTAATTTATACTAAATTACACTAATAAACCACTTTTATACTAAATGAGTCGAAAGCAGTTGTAAACACCTACAGTTACCTAAATATTTAGCTTCAAAAAAGACTTTAATGCTTCAAGGCTTCAAAAGTGGTTTGAGGTGTGAGTGGTTGGACATGGGTAGGGTGTAATGTGGGTCATTGTAAAGAACATTGCCTTCTCCCAGATTGCCAGCAACACTCCATATTCTCTGACCTTTTTGCTGCACTGGAGCTAACAACATTTACTGCGACCTTGTGTAGGGTGCATTTCAATTAATTGAAGAATCAAACACACACACAAAGACACGTCTGAAAGTAAAAAGTAACTCAGCCCTTCTAAGTTTTAAGTGTCTTCCTAATTGAACAAACAGGATGGCTTTGAATTGAATGTAAACTAAATATGATTTATAAATGTGTCCACAGATGTAAACAATGTTTGTGGTTATTGTAAAGAAATATAAGTAGTCATGTCTCTATTGCGGTTTTGCTCTCCACTGATCCAGCCCATATCTGCTGTTTGTGAGCATGGAAAGGACCTATGAAGGTCTAAAAATACATACATTTGTCAGTTTGTTTTCAAACCAGAGTAATATTTTAAGCCAAAACCTCCTGTGGCTTTACAAGCCAATCACATTTCTTTCAAACTCCTTCAAGAATGGACTTCGCCTTATTAAAGTACCTAGAAGGAGTGGAAGAGAATGGAACAGAATGCAGTGGTCTCGAGGCATGTTTTTTAAAAGTTGAACTATTTTTAACTATTTAAAAAAAAATGGAACTGTCATGGCAGGATGCTCCAAAAGAAAGCCTGACACATCACACCGACCAAAGTGTGCATCTGAATGTGTTTGACTCTAGCGTTGGTGCTTTAAAGGTAGTGAATTTAAAAGACACAGGGCAGGGCAGTTCATACAGGATGTGTTCTGTTTTTTATTGTTTTTCTGTGTAAACATGCACTATATATAGACATCTTCGACTGTCGAAACCGTTTTGTTCCATTCCGTTGAGTTTCATCTAGGGCTGGGCTTTTTTTCAGATTTTTCAGATTAATTCGAATTTGCGTTTTGACACGATTTGTTTTATTATTTTTTATTTAATCGAGATTTTGCAAAACAATATTGCAAACGCTATAGTTAGATATGTTGTAAATCCACCAAAGTCTGAATAAGGAAGAGAAAAAAATTAATAGCGTTTATCTTAATGCCATTCCCAATCTGATCAGCTGCACGTGTGTGGTGCGCTCCAAGTGAACGTGACAGGTGAACAACATGGAGACTTACAGTATATAAATAACGGTGGTAATATTCCCAGTACGATTGTACACAGTGTGACTGTAGCTTAGCTTTGTCCATCATGCAGTTATACACCGGCTTAAGACCATAACTGGCCTCGAAGTGTGCATGTTGATGAACAGTCTTCTTTTCTTTTTACTCATAAAAAAAGTGTTAGTTACGTGACAGTTATGGATGCTTCATTTCAAATCATGGAGAGGCTATATAAGGGAGAATCAAACATCCACCGCTCCTTTTGCCATGATGATTCAGATAGATCGCTAATTATTGCTTTGTTGTGTGATGTGTTTTAAGATGGCTAAGAACAGCCCTGCGGGGCTCCAGTGATGAGGGTCAGTGAT
This sequence comes from Myxocyprinus asiaticus, assembly GCF_019703515.2. Lineage (NCBI taxonomy): Eukaryota > Metazoa > Chordata > Actinopteri > Cypriniformes > Catostomidae > Myxocyprinus > Myxocyprinus asiaticus. The sequence goes on from NC_059375.1 coordinate 13,600,606, forward strand.
GAGGAGATGTTGCTGCCCATTCTAACCACCTGGCGTCTGCTTGACAGGAAGTCCAGGATCCAGCTGCACAGCGAGCTGTTTAAGCCCAGAGCCCGGAGTTTCTCACAAAGCTTGGAGGGCACTATGGTGTTGAATGCTGAGCTGTAGTCTACAAACAGCATTCTCACATAAGTGTTCCTTTTTTCCAGATGGGAGAGAGCAGTGTGTAGTGTAGATGCAATGGCATCATCAGTGGAGCGGTTGTTGCGGTAAGCAAACTGCAATGGGTCCAGTGATGGAGGCAGCACAGAGCAGATGTAATCTCTGATTAGTCTCTCAAAGCATTTGCTGATGATGGGGGTCAGAGCAACAGGACGCCAGTCATTTAAGCAAGTGATTTTGGATTGCTTTGGTACAGGCACAATGGTGGACGTTTTAAAGCATGGGTGGACCACAGACAAGGAGAGGGAAAGGTTGAAAATGTCTGTAAAAACACCAGCCAGTTGGTTCGCGCACGCTCTGATTTACGGATATTCACCTGTTGGATCTGGTTACATGCACTACAGAGACGGAGAGTGAAATAACCTCTGTAGCTTCGGCCGCCAGTTTTCTTATTCTGTTAATTCTGAACATCTGGGTTTATAAGATTTTAATTTATTTTACATTTACACTCTGTTGACAGCTTCCCCATGTGGTGCATTTCAGAATCAGAATCAGACTGAGCTTTATTGCTGAGTGTTCTATTAGGTGCATTTGTCCATTTTTCTTGCTCACCATTGTTTCCTATAATGAAAAGAACTTGGATTTCTCTAACCAGGTTGCCTTGCATTCTAATAAAGAACATACAGTTTGAATCATGTTGGAGTACATTTAAAAGTTGAAAAAAATCAAATCTTGAATCGTCCATACATTTGATAAAAATCGAGATTTTATTTTTTTGCCATATCACCCAGTCTTAGTTCCATCTAGCTTTTTAAATGTAGAATGCGTTCTGTTTGAACGGCCCCTCACAGTGCAAAATGTCAAAGTGTGCTGTCGTCACCACCATTTTTATATATTATATAAATATATAGTACTGTGCAAAAGTTTTAGGCACTTGTGAAAAATGTTGCATAGTGAGGATGTCTTCAAAAATAATTACATAAATCATTTTAATTTATCACTTAATGTCATACAAAGTCCAGTAAACCTAAAAAAGCTAAATCAATATTTGGTGTGGCCACCTTTGCCTTCAAAACAGCACCAATTCTCCTAGGTACACCTGGACACAGTTTTTCTTGGTTGTTGGCAGATAGGATGTTTCAAGCTTCTTGGAGAATTCAGCACAGTTCTTCTATCTATTTAGGCTGTCTCAGTTGCTTCTGTCTATTCATGTAACCTCAGACAGACACGATGTTCAGTGGGGGGCACTGTGGGGGCCATGACATATCTTGCAGAGTGCCCTGTTCTTCTATTCTAATCTTTTCTATTTGCAAAAGAAATGTTTGGGAGTCTAACATTCATATTTCCTATTGACACACTAAAGCTGAAGATATAAATAACCATCTTAAGACAAATGCTTTTGTGAAACATCTTATGTGCTTTTGCACAGTACTGTATATGGATACTTATATTTTAAAATATGAATAAACTAGTTGACCTCACTTATCGAGTTGGTGATTGTGACCCATCCCTACTTTCTTTTAATTTTTTCAGACATCGATCAGTTATTTTCTATTATTTTTACAATATCCCTGAACCCTTAGAAAGAGGGTTTAGGGTGTGTGATTGAGGATTAGGGTTATTCCCAAGAAAGAGGATGTGTGTAGATTAAACCTTTTGTTGAACTAACATGTTCACCAGGGAAGGGACTTTGGATTGATTTGTCTGAGTGAAGGTGTTAGGAGACAAAAGGAGCTGACATTCCTCTTCTCTCCTAGGGTCAGGGTCACTTCTTCTCTCTGCAGGATCCAACCAATAGAAAAGCTTCAAGAATGTTGCCTCATAACACCTAAAGAGCTCCTAATTGATCTCTTGCTGAATTCCCTTTTGAGTGCCTGGGAAGGAGAGAGAAAGGAATAAATTATTTTATTCAGCTACTGCCAGCCTTTGTCAGGGTTCCATATGCTGCCTACGTTCCATATGGTAATCCATACTGAAGAGTATATATTTAGACCTACAGCATCTTAATAGAATCAATGCACTATTACATACCTTTGAGGAGAATAAAGTCCTGCCATATACTGTACAGTTATGCAAGGGATAATGCACAATTATCACAAATTGTCAATGGGAAGCTTTAGCTTGTTTTGCTATAATCTCTGGGTGACTGCATATTATCCTGCATATTACATGACTTCTTACTAAATAAAAGTACAAATGTTTATATATACTGTGTATTAGGCATGTAACGATACATACATTTTACGATAATATACGATGCGGAAGCCTCACGATATGATACGATACAAAACGATTATAAAAAAAAAAAAAAAGGGCTTTAACATTTACTTAAGGATTCAACATAAATGTATTTTAAATCTTAAGTTACACAACTGAAATTGGCAACATAAAGTAGAGCTCTATAATAAAGTTACTTAAACAACAACACTGCATTTATTAGCAGATTGTTATGAGAAAAACTCACAATTTTCATGTTTTTCCTGAGAAAAATTCGTTTGTCTAACTTCAAGTAATTTTAATTTTACTAGCACTTTTCATAATGCACATAGTTTCAAAGCAGTTTTGTAGAAAATCGTGCCTACAGTCTTAAATCCCCCAGTGAGTAAGCTAAAGGTGACTGTGGCAAATAAAAAAAAAACTACTTTCAATAGTTAGTGGAGAAACCCTGAGAGGAACCTGACCTCTGGCTTTACATTATATATACATAATACAATATTATTTAGCGGTTTGAGCAAAAACGATCGGCACATGTAAATCTTTTGCCCTCTTCCCCCGGTTTCACTATGCATGTAAACTTTAGCAGTCTTTCCGGCTTATCCAGTGCACACAAGTGTTGTGCTCATAGCCATTTACATTTTGATGTCAAAAGCAGAGACAAACAATTATAAGTCTTATATAATTGCGGGTTTCTTATGTTGTCGTTTTTTTTAATAAGCTGGATTTTGATAGTTAAGAGTGTCTTGCTGTGCATGTGATCACGCGCAGTGTTGGCTGGGAGAGGCTGGCTGTTAATTGCAACTTGCTGCTACTGTTTCTGCCTCATAAATCCACTGATTTGCGTGGTAATGTCGGCGTAAATAAAACGACATGTACTGTAGCACCGGGACATGACACCGTTGTTTGGAAAATTCGACAAGCTGTAATGCTACAATCTACTTGGCGTTTGCCATCGATCCTGTTGCTCTCAACTTGCCTATGTAAACTAGTTGCTCTTTTCCTGTGAGCGCTCAGCGCCGCCTCTCTGGGGAGGAGACTGTTTCGCAGCTCTCAATGTTGCATTGCTTGGTTATATGATATTGAATATTTTTTGACACCCCTAACATAAACTACCGCTCAAAAGTTTTGAAACACTTGACTGAAATGTTTCACATGATCTTAAAAATCTTTTGATCTGAAGGCATATGTTTAAATGTTTGAAATTAGTTTTGTAGACAAAAATATAATTGTGCCACCATATTAATTTGTTTCATTATAAAACTAACATTTAATATAAAATAAAGAAGTTTTTGAAATTGATGACTTGGACCAAATAATAAAGAAAAGCAGCCAATAAGTGCCCAACATAGATAGGAACTCCTTCAATACTGTTTAAAAAGCCTCCCAGGGTGATACCTCAAGAAGTTGGTTGAGAAAATGTCAAGAGTACATGTCTGCAAATTCTAGGCAAAGGGTGACCACTTTGAAGATGCTAAAATATAACACAGTTTTGATTTATTTTGGATTTTGTTTAGTCACAACATAATTCCCATAGTTCCATTTACGTTATTCCATAGTTTTGATGACTTTACTATTATTCTAAAATGTGAAAATAAATTATAATAAAGAATGAGTAAGTGTTTCAAAACTTTTGACTGGTAGTGTATATGTATATGTACAGTTGTGCTCAAAAGTTTGCATACCCTTGGAGAATTGGTAATATACCATTTTTAAAGAAAACATGAGTGAGCAGGCAAAACACATTTCTTTTATTTCTTATGGGATTCATATTCAACTGTAGGTTATAACAGAATGGCACAATCATAAAACAAAACAAGGCAACAAAGAAAAAAATGAAATGACCCCTGTTCAAAAGTCTGCATACCCTTAGTTCTTAATATTGTGTATTGCCCCCTTTAGCATCAATGACAGTGTGCAGTCTTTTGTAGTAGTTGTCTATGAGGCCCCAAATTCTTGTAGGTGGTATAGCTGCCCATTTGTCTTGGCAAAAGGCCTCGAAGTCATGCAAAGTCTTTGGTCGTCTTGCATGAACCGCACGTTTGAGATCTCCCCAGAGTGGCTCGATGATATTAAGGTCAGGAGACTGTGATGGCCACTCCAGAACCTTCACCTTTTTCTGCTGTAACCACTGGAGGATCAACTTGGCCTTGTGCTTAGGGTCATTGTCATGCTGGAAAGTCCAAGAGCGTCCCATGCGCAGCTTTTGTGCAGAAGAATGCAAACTGTCTGCCAGTATTTTCTGATAACATGCTGCATTCATCATGCCATCAATTTTCACAAGATTCCCCGTGCCTTTAGAGCTCACACACCCACAAAACATCAGTGAGCTACCACCATGCTTCACAGTGGGGATGGTATTCTTTTCACTATAGGCCTTGTTGACCCCTCTCCAAACATAGCGCTTATGGTTGTGACAATAAAGCTCTATTTTGGTCTCATCGTTCCAAATTACAATGTGCCAGAAGCTGTGAGGCGTGTCAAGGTGTTGTTGGGCTTTTTTGTAACCGGGCTTTTTTGTGGCATTGACGCAGTAAAGGCTTCTTTCTGGCAACTCGACCATGCAGCTCATTTTTGTTCAAGTATCATCGTATTGTGCTCCTTGAAACAACCACACCGTCTTTTTCCAGAGCAGCCTGTATTTCTCCTGAGGTTACCTGTGGGTTTTTCTTTGTATCCCGAACAATTCTTCTGGCAGTTGTGGCTGAAATCTTTCTTGGTCTACCTGACCTTGGCTTGGTATCAAGAGATCCCCGAATTTTCCACTTCACAATAAGTGATTGAACAGTACTGACTGGCATTTTCAAGGCTTTGGATATCTTTTTATATCCTTTTCCATCTTTATAAAGTTCCATTACCTTGTTACGCAGGTCTTTTGACAGTTCTTTTCTGCTCCCCATGACTCAGTATCTAGCCTGCTCAGTGCATCCACGTGAGAGCTAACAAACTCATTGACTATTTATACACAGATACTAATTGCAATTTTAAAAGCCACAGGTGTGGGAAATTAACCTTTAATTGCCATTTAAACCTCTGTGTGTCACCTTGTGTGTCTGTAACAAGGCCAAACATTCAAGGATATGTAAACTTTTGATCAGGGTGATTTGGATGATTTCTGTTATCATTATGATTTAAAAAGGAGCCAAACAACTATGTGAAGATAAATGGCTTCATATGATCACTATCCTTAAATAAAAGACCTGTCATATGATCAGTCATATTTTCAAAATCAATGCCAAAATTTCACAATTTCTGCCAAGGTATGCAAACTTTTGAGCACAGCTGTATATACTTGTTTATATCAGGGTTTCGGTTAGCCATAAATACCGTTTTTGACTGTTAAAGAGTCCCAATGTCGACAAATACAAAAATTGTTGTACACAATGTCCGGTGGGAAGCTTCTCACTTCAGAATCACATTGCCTTGCTTTGCCATCTTCTGGAGGAGAAGGACATCAAGCTTATGTCACATTAGCAATGCCTCTTTGCTATGAGGAAAATAGTCATTAAAATAAAGATAATTAGTCAAGGTGAGAAATTCTATGACAAAACCGATTTTTGTTATTTTAGTTTATCTTTGTAAATGAAAAGATTTATGGCAAATTACAGTTTTGCTTTTTTCTTTGCCCTCTGTTTTGAATGTTTTTTTTAATTAGACACTAATTCCATGACTGCTGTTTTTTTTTAATGGAAAAGCATCTGTAATGAACAAATGTTAATTGTTTATTTGACCTGACTGTGTCATTATTATATTCCATATTATGCATAGACCATTGCGTTACAACACAAAATAAACACTGAGATGAGATGACCGCATTTTTTCAAATTTGTCCAGAAAACTTAATAATTCCCGGACACCAAAAGATCTTAGCGGACCACTGGTGTATATAAAAGCTGTTGAAACTAACAGTTTTCTATTTAGTTCTACACACTGGTTGGAATTGGGCAGAATCTTTGAGATGTATTCGGAGTCAATTACACTGATGTACACCACAAACACACACAACAGCGATATCATGTCAATGACCAAGTGATGATGGAGAAAGGACCAGGACCTCTTAAAGCAATTTTTTTTTTTTTTTTTTTCAACTAAAACAAACCTAGATAGGACTTCTGACAAAAATAAAGTACTCTGCAGTCCTTGTTAAGTGGAATTTAATTACAACAAATGCACATCAAGTCTTAAGTGTCACCTACTGTAAAAGCCTATGCCATTCTGAGCACGGCCGTTCTTTATTTATTTTTAATCGCAAAATTTTAATTTGAGTTAAAATGATTTTATTATGTGGGAAGATAGAATCATATTAGACCACAGAATGAAATTAGAGAAACGAAACTAGCACACTAGGAAATAGTTTGCCTGGCTGGAACAACGGTCAGTTACAGAGTTTAGCTGTCGTTGTACAAAAATATATTTGACCGCAGAATGCCGCAACTGACCAATCAGAATTAAGTGTTTTAGAGAGTCATGTAATAATTCACATATCTCAAATCTCAGTTACCTTTCATTGGAATATGGTAACTCACAATTAAATCTATAGATATCAAAAATTAAACAGGTACTTATTGTCATAACAAATGAAAATAAATGCCTGATTTCCGACAATGTCCTTGATTGCTCTCATTTGTGTTGCTTCTGTGGTGACTGCTATACTCACCTCATATGTCATCACTGCAATTACTCTCTCTAACATCTCCTTTAGAGTCATTTATGGAGCTAATGAATACGCAGGGGTATATCAAACGGTGTGGTTGCTGCCTCCCCCACATGGAACAGATCCAGAACTCCCCTAGGTAGTGGGACTGATTTATACATATTTTATGTGTGAATATAGTCATTATCATCACTGGCTGACTGTGTGTTTGCAGCCTTCACATTTGGTATATAGTTATATGACACCAATTTACAGGCCCTGTCCAGTGTTGATAGTGAAATTACAGTGCTTGTATGTGTGATGGTAAAATTACAGTATCGACTATGTTTGTACACATTGTTGAAGGCTGCATAAATAGAAAATGAGTGTGGCTATGTAAAATGGATAAAAAAATTTTTAGAGCGTGGTAACTGAAACCTGTGAATAATGAGATATAAGCGCCCCTAGAGTAAAATGCATCTGTTTATTGCAGTGCATTGTCAGATTAACACATTTTCACCTACAGATCTGCCATCATCTCTGATGGACTGACAGGTTGTTGTTTTTAATCAGGGGCCATATGTTTAAAACTTCTCAAAAATGCTACTTAAGCTTTGACTTAAGTGTCAAATATTTCTTAAAACATATGACTTGTGTAAGAGTAAAAGCTTTTTTAAAGAAGCTAAAAGTAACTTTCAGCAAAGTCTAAACTTGATTCTAATGTGCTGTCTGAGGTGACACTTATGTGTCGTGAAATAAGGACTACATTGATGTCTACTCAAAATTGCCACCCTCAACCACTGAATCAGCCAATAGTAAGCCTGCAGGTGAGCCTACACTCTTCATGCACCCTTCATTTGTTAAGTCTTTAATTAATCAAATGTGAAAGCCAAATTTTCCACATCTTGCCCAATGATTTCCTCCAAGCAATGTGCAAATTGAAGGCTACAAAATTTTTTTAATGTATAAGTGTACACAGGTTGCACTAGAAAAAATCTTTATCCAACACTCTGACGGACAGTTGTAAAATTTCCATCATTATCTATTTTTATCCATCATACTAACCATTTCTCTTTACGTTGTGCTCTGTTTGGATAATGCGCATGTCTGCGAACTGGCTCGGTAAAATAGACCAATTTCAAGCAACGACTCGCTTTCTGTTTGGACTTGTTGTGAAGTTGTGTTTGCAAAATGTTTTATTTAAAGTGCTTGGGTCGGGCTGCAGCTCTGTAGCATTTTTTTAATGTCTTTTTTCCTCAGAAATGCCTTTTCACTACTGTACAGTGACGTCATTGATGGAGGTTCTATGTGCAAATATCCAACTAATCATAATAAAATTAATTGTTGAATTTTTCATTATTAATTTTGATAGTTTTAGTGATCTTTAGATTTTAGCAGTTTATTTTTGCAGCCCTCTTAGCACTTGAATGTAGCCCATCAAATGCTTAATGGTGCTGTACATCCACAATAATGAGTTTCAATATATTTATTAAATAAAACAAATCAGAATCAGAATGAGCTTTATTGCCAAGTATGCTTACACACACAAGGAATTTGTCATGGTGTCAGAAGCTTCCAGTGCTAGCAAATGCAACGTATATACATACATACAAACATATACATTTAAACATATATACATATAGTGACATAAAAAAATACGATATAACAGAAAAAAAAAAAGAGAAATATACCATAGTGCAATAATGTTGTTGAATATTTTATATACAGATATACAGTTATGTGCAGGTGATGTAATGTATTGAAGAAGAGGTAGGATATGTTAAAGCATATAAATGAAATATGGATATAAGTAGGAATGGATGGATTGAACATTGCACATGATTGTATTGACCAAAGGAAAGTATTTGGGGGCAGTTTTAACTGTTCATGCGGTGGATGGCCTGAGGGGAAAAAACTGTTCCTTTGCCTGGCTTTTCTGGTGCTCAGTGCTCTGTAGCGCCTGCCAGAGGGCAACAGTTTGAAGAGGAAGTATGCTGGGTGAATGGGGTCAAGAGTGATTTTACCAGCCCTTTTTGTCACTCTGGATGTGTACAGTTCTAGTAGGGTGAGAAGGGGAGCACCAATAATCCTTTTAGCAGTCCAAACTATTCTTTGAATTTTTCTGATGTCTGACTTGTTAGCTGAACCAAACCAGACAGTTATAGAAGTGCAGAGGACAGACTCAATGACTGCTGAGTAGAACTGTATCAGCAGCGCCTGTGTCAGGTTGAACTTCCTCAGCTGGCGGAGGAAGTACAACCTCTGCTAGGCCTTTTTCAATGTGGGTCTCCCACTTCAGGTCCTGTGAGATGGTAGTGCCCAGGAACCTGAATGACTCCACTGCTGCCACATTGCTGTTTAGAATGGTGAGCGGGGTCAATGTTGGGGTGTTCCTCCTAAAGTCCACTATCATCTCCACTGTTTTAAGTGTGTTCAGTCAGTTGTTTTAACTGTACCAGACGACCAGCTGTTCAACCTCCCTTCTGTATGCCGACTCATCATCATCTTGGATGAGGCCGATGACTGTAGTGTCATCTGCGAACTTCAGGAGCTTAACAGAGGTGTTCTTGGCAGTGCAGTCATTTGTGTAGAGGAAGAAGAGTAGTGGTGAGAGGACACATCCCTGGGGGCACCAGTGCTGATTGTACATGTGCTGTAGGTGAATTTCCTCATTCTCACTAGCTGCTGCCTGTCTGTCAGAAAGCTGGTGATCCGCTAACAGAGAGCTGGGTTAATTTAGTCCATAGGAGCGGGATTGATGGTGTTAAAAGCTGAACTGAAGTCAACAAATAGTATCCTTGCATAAGTTCCTGGTCTGTCTAGATACTGAAGTATGTAATACAGTCCCATATTGACTGCATCATCCACAGACCTGTGTGCTCTTAAGCAAATTGAAGGGGATCCAGAAAGGGTTCAGTGATGTCCTTTAGGTGGGCCAACACCAGTCTCTCAAATGACTTCATGACTGCAGATGTCAGAGCGACAGGTCTGTAGTCATTAGGTTCTATGTTCTCAGGTTTCTTTGAGACGGGGATGATTGTGGAGCGTTTGAAGCAGCAGGGAACTTCACACTGCTCCAGTGATCTGTTGAAGATCTTTGTGAAGATGGGGGCCAGCTGGTCAGAACAAGATTTTAGACAAGTGGGTAAAACACCATCTGGGCCCTTTGCTTTTCTTGTTTTCTGTTTCCGGAAGACCCGGCACACATCATCTTCACAGATCTTAAGTACATGTTGAGTAGCAGGAGAGGGGAGGAGGGTGGTGGCAGAAGGTGTACATTTTTGTATGCCGTGAAGGTCGGAGCAGATGTGGGGTGTGAGACTGGGCTTTTCAAATCTACAGTAAAACACATTCAGGTCGTTGGCCAGTGATAGATTTGTGATGTAATAAAAAAATTGTTGATGGATTTCACTTGTTGGCTCAACTACGAATCACATTTGCCAAAATTCCACTATCATGTAAGTCTAACACATACTTTCTTTGTTGGAGAGTGTGTGGTTTCAACATAAAACAGTCATTGTGCTACTGGTAACTAGGTTAGGATACCTTTCCAGTGCTTTTAAAGAGTTTAGGAGCTGCTTTTCCACCATTGGGCCGAATGGTTCTAAGCACAGTACAGAACGGTTAAATTAGCATTTCCACTTGTGCACGGTTCAGCACGGCACGATTATAAACTGTTCTCTGCCCGGAATTCTCGGCACAGTCAGCTAACTGTACTCAACCATGCTGATGGAACGGCTTTAGCACGTGATGACTCATGATTGTCAATTTGCCAAAGCCAAGGTAACTTACATCACTTTAATTTGTTTCTAACTTGCCAAGTTTGCTAATATTTGGCTGAAGTTAATAAAAGTTAATAAAAAATAGTGAAAGTTTAGTATATTTCAAGATTTTATGATGATGGTTTAACTAGTATTGTAGCCTACATTAAGCCTATTTTTTGTTAGGGAAGTAGATTTAAATTTAAACTCAAAATACATCCATATATTCTCATATACGAATGAAGAAAATGTTATGATAATTTAATCCAGTCCTGTTGGCTGAATTCAATACAGTTGCAGTACATAGGGACTAGGGATGCACAATATATTGGCGGCTGATATATTATTTGCCGATAACGGGAAAATCAAAATATTATTGCGCTGATAATGGAATTACCGCCAATATTTTCGCCGATAATTTGTTACAGTTTATTTGCTTGCGGCTGAGAATCTCTGACTGCGTGCGTTGTCTTAACTTGCGGCAGAGTCTTGGGCAGCCCCAAGCACGCATGCGCATACACAACGTGTCTGTGTGAGTAAGAGCAGGTGAGAGCCAAGCTAAACTGTGTGGATTATTTCAACATCTCTGCATTATTTTGGGTCTGGTTTTAATATGAGATCATCTGCTGTAAGTAACGACATGCCATTTCCTATATTCTGTTTATGTTTCATGAGACAATAAATGAAAACACAACAAAAACATGTATGTATGTTGCTTGGGGGAAATCATTTTTGCTTATTACTTAATGAAACATAAACAGAATGTGGGAAATTGCACATTGTTACTTGCAACATAGCACTGCGATTAAAACAAGCCCCAAAACAACCTAACAAAATCACAGACTGACTCAAGCACATAATGACTTGTGACTATTCGATCTGTATCATGTTACCTTTTCCCATTGTGATTGTTGTGTTCACATTTCATAAGTTATACAGTGGAACTGTCACTGAGTGCTGTGATAAGCACGTATAAGCACACATATATATCACACACAAACCACCTCTGCACTTGCAGTCGGGCTGCTATCATAAACATTACACCATGTATTGTGTGTTTTGTTATTTAATGTTCGTTACATGCAGTTTATAGCCTCATTTTGGTTTAATGCATTATCACAGCAGTTAGAAGTTCATTATTCTCTCTATTAGCGAGTCATCAGGATTACCTGCATATCCATGCTTTTCACCAGCTAAACCTTGCTGGTAAAGCTTGTTGACCAGCATGGTCTTTCTGATGAAGCTGGTTAAGCTAGTTTAAAAGCCTCGTGGGGACACAAGCATACCAGCATTCCATGCTGGGGAACCAGCACACAAAACACAACATAAGCTGGTGACCATTCCTAAGAACATGTAATATGGAATATGGAAATTTATTCATTGTCATTTTCACATTAGCGTGGAAAAACCGTCGAGACAGTTGTAAATGTGGCACCCACAGAACATGTAGAGGGAAACCATCTAAAACACTTTGAAACCTGCAGACTTTGACCTCTAAGACATTGGTATATCCATCAAGGCAACATTGTGGATTGATTTAAGATTGAAATTGCAAAATGGCCTTGCACGATTACTAAACCGCAAAATGCTGTGTTTCAGTCAGCGATGTGTGAGCTAACGGTGCCCTCTAGTGGCTGTGTGTGGAAAACGCTGAGCAGCGCATCAATATGAGATGATCCAACATTTATCATATTACAATTAAAATTGCAAAGTTTGTTAAAGTGATCCCTTTGCAAACACTGGCTATAGATTTCATAACTTCCACACTCTTTTTGGGTGGTTTTGTGCTGATCAATAGCTATGTGTTTGTCAAGAATTAATTTAATAAAATATGTGAAACTGAGTGTTCAACAGAATCCATGTGGTTGGAGGGGAGGGTTTGAAGCGGGATTCATGACATCAGCCAAAAAGGAAAGTTGTTTCCAGCTGTAGAGTTTCGAATAAAAGTTATTTATTCATAAATAACTGTGGCTTACTGCAAATAGTGCATTTGTACAATGATTACTACTACTACTGCTTCTATTAGTGCATACTGCTGCTTCCATGCCGCTAGGTATCAGTATTCATGTAAGTCCATATTGGCCATCGCACCATAAACAAAAAATTACGTTGTGGACTTTAGTGTTGAGAGAGTAAATAGGGTCAATGTTGATTTCAGTTTGACTTTAACTATGTGTACGATTAAGTTTCAGCTTTTCCTCTTTACTGTTTGCCTTAGTAACAGAACACTATATTTATATATGACTATATTTGGTTATGTTTACTTGTATATACTGTACATATTAATATTTCTGTTTTTCTGCTCAACCTTGTCGCTTTTTGTGTTTATAAATGTTGAGATGCATCTTGGCATCTTTTAATCAGGAAATGTTCCACCATTGCCAGCACCCTTTTATTAGTTGGATGGGATCTTGAGACAAAACACAAAGAAACCCTGTGAAATTTGGCTGAGACAGATAGAACTGTACTGAATATTTAGTGGGGATTGAAATTTGAAGAAACTGAGACTGTTGTTTGGATGTTACCGGAAAAACCACCTTTATTTCCCTGGAGTGTGAAAGAACTGACAGTACAGGACGTGTGATATTGCACCAGTCAGAGAGAGAGAGAAAGAAAGAGAGGTTGTATTGAAGTATTTTTTATGAAGCTGCTAGTCTGGTTGACTGTTCATTTTACAGACAGGGATTCTATTCAATTCATGTTCCAGTCAGATTGTATTCAAAATTGTGGCATCTAATTCAGAGTGACACAGTATTCCCTCATGCTTTAGGTCTCACTATAATAGAAATGTGGTTAACTGGCTTGGATTTTACATTGTGACACTTATCACCACCAGACTCTTTAAATTGAAGAGGAAAGAGCTCCATTGTTTCTCTTCACATGGATAAAGGTCCTCTTTGTCCCAGAATGACTGTTAAAATTCAGCAGAACCCCAGGAAAAATGGACACTTGCTCTAGACTAATTGGCTCAGTGATAGATATGGGTTTATGAGGGGCCACGGCTACAGCTGTAACATTTAGGGTTACTAGGGAGACACAAGAAACCTCTGACCTTTGAACTTTAACCTCTGAGCTTCAACCCAGACTAAAGTTGTGATTAAATTAACTAGGATTTACTGCACCTGGTGCTGGAGTGTGGTGCTTAAAGGGTTAGTTCACCAAAACAAGAATATTTGGCCATTTTTTTGTTGATAGTTGAAGTTGATAGTGACTCACTTTTAAAGCTCAAAAAGTGTCCAATTTGTCCATTTATTTTTTTTAAACAGAAAAAATAACAGCATACAGGGTTGTAACAACATTAGTAAATAGTGACAGAATTTTCATTTTTGAAGGAACTATTACTTTAAAAAAAAAATTTAGATACCATGTGAGCTATAGAAAAAGTACTTTGAATACAGTAGATGTAAACCTGTGCACATATTTTTGCGTTAAATGTTGCACAAAAAGACACATCCGCTGTTTCTATATCTAAAGTGACAGATAGCCGTTGAATCAAAAACCTCTCTTTTCTCTCATTGTCAGTCTCAGCCATTATAAAAGACAAAAAAAAAATGTTGCTGATTCTTTTGCTGAGAATCAGCAAAAGCACTGAGCATTGTTTCCAGAGAGGAGAGAGGTAGAGAATGAGAGAATGGATATAAATGTGCTTGACTGTAGTGCTGCTTCAGTGAGAGTGTATCTGGCAGTATCACTCACTCGTGATAATAACACAGCTTAAGCATATCTGTCTGACTAAGGGATATCACAGCTCTCTCTGTGAGAGTGTAGTGATAGAAGTGAAAAATACACATCAGCTCACAAGAGGGCCTGCCCAAAGCTCGCCTAACTACACAGATGGGCAGCTAAATTGTTCGTACATAGGTAGCATGACGCAAAAAAATCTAAAAAAAAAAAATATTCTATGGTGTCTATTACCTTTACAGGATTTGACATATTTAATAAAGAGAGCCATTTAAATATTATTAATTTTATTATTATTTTTAAAATGTTTCTTTTCTGTATCTTTGTATAAAGGCCTGTTCATGGCAACTTTGATGTGACTAAACTGTCCTATAAGATTAAATGGTCAGTTTCTTTATTGCGCCTTTAATACTCCTATGTAAACACCCTTTTTGAATGTGAAACATGAGGTTTGTGTCAAGTTTGGTTTGTGCTGCCCTACTCTTCAATATTAGCTTCTTTGCAATGTCTGCATGACACTCACTGAGCACTTTATTGGGAACACTATGATCCTAATAAAGTGCCCGTTGTGATCTTCTGCTGTTGTAGCCCATCCGCCTCAAGGTTCGACGTGTTGTGCATTCTGTGATGCTATTCTGCTCACTACAATTGTACAGAGTGGTTATCTGAGTAACCATAGCCTTTCTGTCAGCTCGAAACACTCTGGCCATTCTGCGTTGACCTCTCTCTTCAATGAAACATTTTTAGTTTTTGGCACCATTCTAAGTAAACTCTAGAGATTGTTGTGCGTGAAAATCCCAGGAGATCAGCAGTTACAAAAATACTCAAACCAGCCCGTCTGCCACCAAAAATCATGCCACGGTCAAAATCACTGAGATCACATTTTTTCCCATTCTGATGGTTGATGTAAACATTATCTGAAGCTCCTGATCCGTATCTGCATGATTTAATGCATTGCACTGTTGCCACACGATTGGCTGATTAGATTAGATTCACAAAACAATCAGCGCTGAAATGTGCCACACAAACTTTTAAGGTTGTATTGAAATGTTCAGGGACATTTTTTTTTTTTTTTTTTTTTAACACTTCAGCTGCTAATTTTTTCATATAGGTATTTTTCAGAAGGACTTGCAGAGTGGCAAGTGCTACACACACCGCCAGGAATTCAAGCTGTCAAAATTTACGTGTTAAGGCACGTGATTAATTTAAAATGTTTAATGCTTTAATATTACAATAATGCGATTAACACATTTACCAGTTTTCACATTAGATTCTATCATTTTATTCAGCTCCGTGTTAGTTCTGATCACTAGTTGAAATTGGGCGGAACCTTTGCAGTGTGTCTGTGGTCAATTACACAGACACACACACCTGAAACACATACAACAGTGATTCCGTGTCAATGATCAAGTGATGGAGAAAGGACGTCTTAACTGTATTTTTGTAAAACAAAACAAGCCTAGATATGACCTGTGAAAATCAGCATTCAAATTACTCACAGAAGTGAGTACACATCTTACCGAAATATTTGGATGAAGGATCATTTATGTGCGCATTGCCTGCGCAAAAAGCAAGACTTTCTCTGCAAGCACTTTTCATGTGGAATTCAGAACAGCACAAGTAGGGGTGGGTGATATACCGGTAGACATGATAAACCGGTAGAAATTTGCCAACCAGTATACATTTTGGATTATCATCTCTATCGCGGTAACGCAAAAATTCCACATGAGAAATGTGTACAGAACATAACACGTACGCGTTACACAACTCTGTCGGATAAACGGAGGGAGGTGGAGCAACTGCGTGTTCCTCAAATCCATTTGAATGAGAAGATGAGAGGAGATTATGAAGGAAAAAATATGTTCTCCATGGTGTAAATTTGGTTTGGCTTTAGAAAACACGATACCGAGCAGAAAACTGCGATTTCCAAGGTTTGTACATTGTTTATGTCGATATATCCATGTGCATGTATATATCAGTGGTCAGGGCTTCTCGTGAGACTGATAGAAATAATTAAATGCAGTTTTTTACTGACATCTGCACGTGTCATTAGATGAAAAGCTTGTCTAGAACGTGAGAAAAAATGACACTGAATCCACTTCTGTGGCATGAAATTTCACTTAAGCCACCGTCAAAGCAAATTCAATGACATTCATCCCGTGCTCCAAACATGCCTCCCATCCAAACATGCACAGCTGTGTTTTGTGCGAGTGTTGTGCACGTAGGCGGAAACACGCAAGTGTGCGCGAGACTTGAAGTCGTCCCAGTTCCTTCATTTGTGCTCCTGTGACAGAAGAAGCACAGATCACACCCGCTACTCATTCTGGTTTCTCTTGATGTCAAGTGGATTTTTAAAATACACATCAAAACCCTTTCTAAAATGTTGTTTGAATTATGTTTGATATCAGGAAACAAATAATATATAATACAATTTTATTGATTTTTCAGAAAAATGTAACTATATTGTGTTATAGTTCACACATACACTATATGGACAAAAGTATTGGGACACCTACACATTACACCTACAGGAGCTATTATGACATCCCATTCTAAATCCATAGGCATTAATATCAAGTTGGTCCCCCCTTTGCAGCTATAACAGCTTCCACTCTTCTGGGAAGGCTTTCTACAAGATTTTGGAGTGTGTCTGTTGGAATTTTTGCCCATTCTTCCAGAAGAGCATTTGTGAGGTCAGACACTGATGTTGGACAAGAGGGCCTGGCTCGCAATCTCCATTCTAGTTCATCCCAAAGGTTTTTGAAAGGGTTGAGGTCAGAGCTCTGTGTGGGCCAGTCAAGTTCTTCCATACCAAACTCATCCAGCCATGCCTTTATTGACCTTGTTTTGTGCACTGTGGCACAGTCATGCTGGAACAGAAAAGGGTTTCCCCAAACTGTTTCCACAAAGTTGGAAGCATAGAATTTTCCGAAAAGTCAATGCCACAGCTTACCAAGACATTTTGGAAAATTCTATTTGTTTTTATATCAAAAGATCAAGGATTTCATTTGAATTTGATTACTCATACTATGACCCAATTCAATCTGGCTTATGTCAACATT
Organism: Myxocyprinus asiaticus; assembly: GCF_019703515.2. Taxonomy (NCBI): domain Eukaryota; kingdom Metazoa; phylum Chordata; class Actinopteri; order Cypriniformes; family Catostomidae; genus Myxocyprinus; species Myxocyprinus asiaticus. The sequence goes on from NC_059375.1 coordinate 13,618,098, forward strand.
TTGTTAAAATTCAGACAACAACTATCTACTTAATATTTATCTTGGTCTGTATACCACAGCAATCGGGCCAATCTGTATTCATTCTCAGTGAGCACTTTTATGAACTTGTCGAGCTTGACAGTAGAACTTTCATAGCCTCTGGCTAGTGTCACATTAGCCTCATCCTCAAAGACAAAAAAAAAAAAAAATGCATTTTAAATGGGAAAGTCCCTTTGGAAGCCCAAAACAATGAAGTGCAGTAAAGTCTGTGCTGTATGACTGAGGATACATTAATAGTAGGATTTTTAATGTGGAGGGTTTGAGTCAAGTTTGAAGGGTCCTTTTATTCGGCTGTGGCATTCTGTCACCGTCCTCATGGCTCATATTTTTGTGTCCGTGCGTTGGCATTTGGAGTGGGTGTCAGAGTTGACAGCCCAAACATTGAGAGAACAGTGGGTTGGGTAGGACTGCTCACACAAACAGTGGGGGAGGGAAAGTGTAGAGAATGAGTTGGGTGTTTAAAATGACTAGAAAGAATGAAACACTTTGATACAGATGAGGAATTATGAGGAGTCCTTTGAAACATACACTATGATGTCAGACACAAAATAGACAATACATAACCAGACTCATTCATAAACTGACAATGGTGAGTGAATTGCGAAAATTTACCAGCCATAAATATTTCTGACTGTAAATCTGTGTTTTGCTTTAAAATATACTGTATTCTTGCCTCGTGATTATTTAGATGGTTTTCTTTTGTATCAAAAGAAAAACACTGTAACAGGGTTAAAATGGAAAAAGAGGAGGCGGGAACCGGACGAACCATCAAAGTAATGTTTAATGTAAAATTAAAACATAAAGAGAAAAACACAAATGCACACATGGCAGCTGTGCATAGCTCTCTCTCTCCCGAACTGCCGCATCCAGCTGCTTTTATCCCTCTCCTCGGCTGATTAGCCCGATTGGGGGCCAGGCATGCGTAGTCACGGCCCGGCCCCGCCCTCCTCCTTGTCACGAACACTAATGTCATTTACATCACATAAAAAAAAGAGTCAAGTTAAAATTCTTACAATTTAATCCATGCAATCCATTGCCTTAACTAATGAAGTTTTTGGCCAAATGGCTAGCCAAAGCCAGTTTTTATTTGCATATGGCAGTTGGCGAGCGTACTTTGGATCATGGTTATGACTATTTTACAAATCATTTCACTTCTCCAAAGCAGTTATGAAGAATCAGTGCTAGCACCACATATCAGTCAGTCACGTACTGTCTTTGTGTCTCAAACTAGAGTTCTTTGAAGGTGAAAGCTCACCTTCCTAATCCACTGAATTTATGTTGAACAGTGTGTTTCATGTTAAGCCCCAGGAAAAGCGCTGCACTCTATGCTGTTCCCTGAACGGTGCCGACTGTATGATTCACCCTTACATCTCAGACTGTGTCTGGTTCCACAGATAGAGCGAATCAATGTGTCTTTCTAACCTTAATAGCTAGATGAGTCATGTTGTTGCGGTTCCTTATTAGATAATATAAAATAGCAGGCCCACACTGAATCTGCACCCGCAGATTTCCACAGAGATGAAACAGCCAGTGGCGCAACTAGGTTCATATGAGCCACAATGTAAAAACACTAGATGCCGCCTGACTGCTCAATATCCTGCTTATCCACTCAGACTGCTTGCCAATAAATACTTGCCAAATAAATGGACATGAAATTGATTTGAGTTCAGATTATTTTATTAGCTTACTTGTAGAGTTTGCAGAGTGATATGAGAAAGATAAACAAGTTGACCGCTGAAATATCACTTTATCCTTGTATGTGCGGTCATTATTCCGAAATATTTGACTGCTGGATGGCACGATTGACAAATCAGAGTTGAGTATTCCAGAGAGTCATGTAATAATTTTATATACTGTTTGAAATAAGTGATCTTCTAATTTGAATAAGTTCTAGAGTACTAACTTCGCGTCACACCAAGTATGTGACCCAGGGAACAAGGTAACTGCTCTTGCTGAACTCTTGGGTACCACAGCCACTTGGGCATGATGCGCAATTAAATGCAAAGGTAACAAGGCCAACACGGAGCGACAGCACGAGAGAGAGAGGAGAGAGAGAAAAAGCTCACTCACTGGTTCTCTGATGCGCTGTTGCGTGGTCCCCGATCACTCCTCCACCCTCTCAGGCAGACGACAGCCACTCCTCCCCGGGCGGACCGGAGTCAAACCTCCGACCCCCAGCGGACAGAACGCCCCTCCGCTTTTCTGGCGGCAAGTGGGGACCCTCCTGCACCCCTGGCAGTGACTCCATCGCTCCAGGCAGTCGGGGAGTCCCGTCCCTCCTCGCCTCGCGGACGGCGGCCGTTCCACGCATCCGGGTGGTTGGGCTACTCCAGCGGCGCTCCCCTGGGTGGACGGCAGTGTCGAGGAATCTATGACGGGCATCCCTCCTCCCTTCCGGGTTTCGACACCAATGTAACACATCAGTGGAAAGGAGGAGGTGAGAACCGGCTTGACAATATAAATAATATTTAATTAAATAAAAAGACACTCAAACACATACAGGGCAGCTGCCCATAATTCTCTCTCTCTCTCGAGCTGCCGTCTTCGATCGCCTTTATCCCTCGTCCGTCATTCCGCCCGGCCCCGCCCTCCTCCACTCTACAATTTGTTTTATACAAAATATAATATATTTCTGTCCTATTTTCTTCACCTTCACCTATAGCATTTATTTTGACACTAAAAGTGCAGTGTGTATTTGACATTTTGCAATGTTCCTCATCTGGCGAAACACTGTCATCTCCTCCTTTTCTTTTATATTGTGTCACTTTTGTAGATTTGTATAATAACTTGTATCATTTTCTAATGTTTGGAATTGTGCGGATGCTTGAACCTGCAGTACTTTTCACAATACATGTGAACTGCTCTAAAAGCGCTAAAAACATGAGTCCTGTACGTGCACAGAACAGCGCGTCACCCATTTATCCAAAGACGTTCACAGACCATGTTTATCTGTCTTTAATTACAGCCTTTGGCTGTTTAATAATCAGATATGACCATATCGCCATTTTTATGTTTTTTTTTTAATTAATTGTACAGCCCTGAATGATTGTGAATTTAGTGTACTGATGCTCTTTATGAATTATTCTAATTATGAATGAATTCTAACGCAATATCATCACAAATATATTGTGAATGTTCAATGCATCGCCAAGCCCTAACTTTGGCTAATCTGATTATGCTTGGAGCGACCAAGAAGAGTGCAGTTCTCTCAGGTATGTTTGACACATTTTACCATGTTTAAATCCATTCAGCAGAATTTACCCCAAAATAATTGCTTATAATTTGAAAAAATTTTAAGATTCCAAGCAGGTCTGCTCACCTCATTTTAGTTTGATTTTTTGGTGACCAGGGGCCGGTTGCACCAGTTATACACATCACACGTCTGGCTCTCTGCCATGCTGGTAGCAGGCTGTTTGGGTTGATTTGCCGGTGAGTGACTCAGTGTGTTATATCACACAACAGATACTGTCTCACCACCCCACTGCCTCACCATCATAATTTTGTGAACAGTACCACCACTCCCATTATCAAACGTACACCAACACACACACACACACATTCGGCCCACTCTGCTAGAGATTGCTGTAGTTACTCAAAGGGACCGACTGAATACTGTCATTGTTATTAGTATTATTAGCAGTCTCGTGTCTGGAATGGTGTGTGTGTGTGCACCTACTGAGAGATTGAGGGGAATGATATTACTTGCAGACAAACTATTACCAGCATTAACATGAAGACTCGATCTAATTACCAAATCTATTCATAAGAAGCTCTCTGATACTTCATAGTAAAATCTCTCTGACTGTCTCTTAATAAACTTAGGAGTAAAGTGCCATTCACACAGAGTTTCTGTGTGAAAATTGCAAACAAATTAAATGTATGGTCAACTTAACCAATATGGCCAATAGAGTGCAATATATAATAGAGTGGTTCCAAAAGTGAAAATCTCATTCATTTTCTTCATAGTAGTGGTCGACCGATATGGGTTTTTCAATGGCCGATACCGATATCTAGAGAGCAGGATTGCTGATGGCCAATATAGTAAATGCCAATAAACACAATACAATTTAACAACAGCAAATCAGATGTGCACCTGAAAAGAAAAACCTTGAAAGCAGAAAGTATTAACTATCCATTAACAAAACTATTGTAAGATTTTGGAACTGACACAAGGGAAAGTTAACACTTCTGTTAATAGGCCAAGGGAACATGGTTATCGGGCAATGCCGATAATCACAAAATGGTCAAATATCGTTGGATTAATCGGCCTGGCCGATATAAAACGGTCAATAACTTTTAACCTTTAAAGATCGACCTACCGTGAGCTCCGAGGTTGTTAATCAATGGTACACTCATTGAGCACTTGTACACCTGTACACCTACTTATTCATGTGATTGCCTAATCAGCCAATCGTGTGGCACCAGGTCAAGAGCTCAGAATAGGGAAAAATCTTTTATCTCATTGATTTCGACCATGGCATGATTGTTGGTGCCAGACAGGCTGGTTTGAGTATTTCTGTAACTGCTGATCTCCTGGGATTTTCACGCTCAACAGTCTCTATAGATTACTCAGAATGGTGCCAAAAACAAAAAAATTCCAATGAGAGGCAGTTCTGCGGACGGACATGCCTTGTTGATGTAAGAGGTCAGCGGAGAATGGCCAGACTGGCTCAAGCTTACAAAAAGGCTACGGTAACTCAGATAACCTCGAAGTACAATTGTAGTGAGCAGAATAGCATTTCAGAATGCACAACACGTTGAACCTTGAGGCAGGTGGGCTACAACAGCAGAAGACCACTTCAGAGCATAGTGTTCCTAATAAAGTGCTTAGTGAGTGTACATGCTTCTATTGAAACCATCAGTCTGCATTTTGGTTGCTGTCAAGAGACATTTCAACCTTTAATATTTGCAGTCTATTGCTGATGTACAAATTCCAGTATTACAAAATTAACATTTATCTTTCAGTGTCATAAGAATTAATGTTTTCTGTGTCAGTTAAATGCTGTTTCTTCATACTTGATTTTATTATTTCTGTGTATTAGTGAATCTTTGTTAAAAGAGGTCTGTGTAACAGTTTGGGAAAGGAGGATGCGGGAACTGGAGTAACAAACAACAAAACTTTAATCAAACAGAACATCAAACTGACAACACAACAACATAAACACACACACTGAGCGGGCATGTGTGTCTCTCTCTCTGGCATCCCTGGCTCTTCCCTTATCTCCCTCCTGTTGATTAGGCAATCTCTGGAGGGGAGATGATGCCCTTCCGGCTGTTCCGTCACCTTATGGTCCTCCCTGCCTCCTCAGAATCTGAGAGAGACTAGGGGAGGGAGGGGGAGAGAGAAAGAGCAAGCGGGAGAGACAGACAAAGAGAGAGAGAGAGGAAAGAGAGAGAAAAAACTGGATCTCCGGTCCCCGAACATGCTGTCGACTGGTCCTCAGCCAGCTGTGCAGCGGTTCTCCGTGACGCCGGGTGATGGCATTGGACCTCGCCTCCCGGCAGACGTCAGCGGCTCCTCTGCATCCTGGCAAACGGCAACGGCTCCTGCGCCCTCTGGTGGCCGGCAGCGGCTCCTCTGCTTTCTGGTGGATGGCAGGGGCTCCTTCATCACACATATAGAGCAGCCGCATGTGTCTCTCTCTCTGGTGTCCCTGGCTTTTCCCTTATCTCCCGCCCGCTGATTAGGCAACTCAGTGCTGGGTGTGTATCCTTATGGCCCACACGTCACACTCCTCCACCGCCCGATTCAGTCCGTGGTGCCATCCGGACTGGCTTACCACCCCCCCCACATCTCTGGAGGAGAGACGCTGCCCTTCCGGCCATTCTGCCACCTGATGGTCCTCCCCGCCTCCTGAGAAAGAGCAAGCAGGAGAGACAGAGAGAGGAAAGAATCGCTCTTCTTCAGCTCCTACGGGCACGTGGCCAATCCGGTCCTCAGCCACTCCTCCTCCCCCTGGCGGACGACAGCCACTTCTTCGTCCCCTGGTAGATGGCAGCGGTTCGTCCGCCTCCCGACGGACAGCCGCAAGTCCTCCATCACCTGGTGGATGGCAACGGCTCCTCCGTCCCCTGGTGGACTGCAATGGCTCCTCCGCTTCCCGGTGGACGGCAGCGACGAGTTCTCCTGGACAGTGTGCTGCCTCCTTTCCCGGGTTTCGGCACCAGTGTAACTGTTCGGGAAAGGAGGATGCGGGAACTGGAGTAACAAACAACAAAACTTTAATCAAACAGAGCATCAAACTGAAAACACAGCATCATAAACAAACACACAGAGCGGCCGTGTGTGTCTCTCTCTCTGGTATCCCCGGCTCTTCCCATATCTCCATCCTGCTGATTAGGCAACTCAGTGCCAGGTGTGTATCCTCATGGCCCGACCACGCCCTCCTCCTCGTCACAGTCTTATTGTAGTTGCAGCCAAACCAAGGCTGGCAGCCCAAAATAAATGAGTGGCCATTGAGTGAATGCCAGATTTCTGTGAGGATTTTCTAAATTTTAAAAGAGAACGAAGCCCTTTCAAAGAGCTAACCCTCTTTCGGAGTGGGAGGAGTGATGTGTGCAGAAATGAAGCCTGAGGCCAAGATTAAATGAGAGATCGAGGGAGTGAAATAAAAAAAGATGAAGCAGAGAAACATTTAACTGTGCAGGGGTGGAAACAGATGATTTTTGACCAATTAATGAGAGGATTGATTATTAATTTATGTATTTATACATGTAGACTCTGTTTACCCTGCTGGTAGGCAGAGGATGTGAGGAATTGCTAGCAGGAAAAGAAGAGTCGAAGAATATGAATGTGATGGCCGGGTGGATGAAGTTTGTGAGAGAAGTACAGGAAGTGGTGACAGAACAACTAATGTTATTTAACTGGAACATGTTGGCATATGCCTAGGTTGGCTAGCTTCTACCAAGCGACATATCAATTTGCACCAATATACTGTAGAGTTTGATTAGATGCACATCCTTTTAGGTCAATAGCAAAAGATAAGGGAAACGTTATCTCCTCCATTTTAAATTTTGATTAGCTTATTATTATTATTATTTTTGGTTTATGATTTATTGAATGTTTTTTACAGTTCACCCAAAACGGAAAATTCTCCCATAATTTACTAACCCTCATGACTTAATTTCTTTTGCTGAACACAAACAAACATTTTTAGAAGAATATCTTATGGTCCATACAATGCAAGTGAATGGTGACCAGAACTATAAAGGCCCAAAAAAAACATCTAAAGTCATTATAAAAGTAATCCCTAAGTCTCCAGTAGTTTAATCCATATCTTCTGAAGTGATATGATTGGTGTGGGTGAGAAACAGATTAATATTCAAGTCCTTTTCTTACTGTAAATCTTCACTTTCACGTTTGTTTTTGGCGTTTTACATTCTTTGTGCATATCGCCACCTGCTGGCAGAGAGAAGAATTTATAGTAAAAAAAGGACTTAAATATTGATCTGTTTCTCTCACCCATACCTATCATATCACTTCTGAAGATATGGATTTAACCACTGGAGTCTTATGGATTAATTGTATGCTGCCTTTATCTGCTTTTGGGACCTTCAGAGTTCTGGCCACCATTCACTTGCATTGTATGGACCTACAGAGTTGAAATATTCTTCTAAAAATCTTTGTTTATGTTCAGCAGAAGAAAGAAAGTCACACACATCTGGGATGGCATGAGGGTGAGGATCTCTTTAAGTAATGTATTCCCAGATGGTCTTAATTTTAGAACCATTGGTTTACTGTTAAAGCTACTGACTTTGCCTCTCATGTCCTTTTAAACAGTGCTTTTAAAATGTTCTTGTGAGCTAAAATTGAGGGGTTAGAAGTAGATCATTATGGGTATTTAAAGGTGAAGTATGTATTTCTGTGCCGCTAGTGTGACCAAATGGAGTTACAAATATTATTACCGTTTTCAAACATGTTTCCCAAATTCCGCAGTTGTGTTCAACCAACAAATGGTTTACTTATAGTTGAAAGAAAATTACACTCATCACCTTTAAAGGCTAATGTCAATATCTACAAAGCAAGGTGGTCAATTGCCAGTATAATGCAATTTAATGATTGCGGAGAAGATGGGCACAGAATTGCTTAATTTAAATGAACGCTTATTTTACACAATTTACTCACAATCACAGAAAAAAAGAAACCTAAAAAATTACAAAAAAGTACAATAAACAAAAAAGAAGGCTGGAACTGACAATAGAATGCGGCAGTTCTTTCCAGAAATAAAAAATAAAAATCCCATTCATTTTTTTCAATATTTTTTTTATTTATTTATTTTTAGATAACTTATAAACTTTTAAAGACAGATCTACCATGAGCTCCGAGGTTATTAATTGATGGTATATGTTTCTGTGGAAGCCATCAGTCTGTGTTATTTAAATGTTTTTAAAAAAATCTTGTGTAATAGCAAAATTTTAGGGTGAAGATCTATACTACCCATGTTGTTGAAGAGACTCGTGACAAAAGAGCCCGGATGTGACCGCACACGTATTGTGATTGATGCAATCGAATCCCTACACTGTCAAACTACATGTATATTTGTATGTATCTAAATATTTAGCAATAACATTTATATATATTGTTTCTATACATAAAATGAACAACTTTAGATCAGTCTTGTAGCTTTGTCATTTTGTACGCTTTTCAAATTATTTTCTGCTTCAAATTAAAGTCAAAGCTGTTTGGTTTGGTTCATGGCTTAGAAGTCTTTTATAAAGGATTTTAAATGCCTGAAAAAAAAAATGAATGGCAAAATACTTCTGGAATCAAGACAGCTGAAAAAGTGTTGTGCTTTATAGGTGGAATGACCACTTTTGTTAATGGAAAAGTGAACACATAGCCAAATAATGGCCATGTTAATCACCCTGATTGATATGTAAATCTGGCTATCACCAGATGCAGACATCTACAAGCTGCATGAATTCAAATCCGACATGTTCTGACTGAAATAACTGAAGAGGGGATTTTAATGCCATGCTCTTTAAGCTCTACCAATACTTGTCCTTCTGCATACACACAAACAGTTTTGACAGAATGACTTAAGACAATGTGTTGAGAGCTCCAGAGCTGGTGTGGAGAGTTTGACTGTGCTTTTTTGGCAAAAAGCGCTGACCTGCTTCGCTTCTGCACTGGCTGGGGAACATGAAATAAGAGCTGACAGCATCTGTAGGCCAAATGAGCCTCGCTACACAGGTGGAATACCACAGTGATCATTAGTACATTGTAGAGCTGGCTGATGCAGTCTCTCTCACACAGACAGTGTAACTGCTTCTCACGCATTCTTTGACACATCACAGGCATAGACTCGGCTGCTGCCGTGGGCATCAGCACTGGAGTTTAGCAGGAAGGTGGCTGTGGAACCATTTTTGGGGGGCTAATTTGCTCAGGGGGCTCATAATCAAAGGCACATATGAAAGAAACCCTGATAGCTTTCCTCATAAGCTACAGCTCCATGACAGCTCACTTTCTTCCCCTCATTTAGTTCTTCATTTCTCACAGTGGAGGCATCTAGGGCAGACTCTTAAAGTGCATTGCATTATTCGCAGCCTGAACTAGTTGTCTCACTTCTTTGGATTATAAGTCCTGTAGTGAAATTTGGTTCTCAGTAATATATTTATTTCAAAACACTTAAATCCCAGATTAAATAAAGTGACATTGTTTTTGGTCTGAATATTCTTAAAATAATTTTGTCATTATTTACACATCCTCATATTGTTCCAAATGCATATACTATTATGGGTTTTGAAGAATCTTAATGAAGCTCTTTTCCATGCAACAACAGTTCTTAGTGACCACTCATGTCAAGCCCCAAAAAGGAAAAACAATACCATTGAAGTAGTCCATACAATGACAGGAACTAACGTCCTGGTTACTTGCGTAACCTCCGTTCCCTGATGGAGGGAACGAGACATTGTGTCGATGTAGTGACACTAGGGGTCACTCTTGGGAGCCCGAGACACCTCTGGTCTTTGATAAAAGGCCAATGAAAATTGGCAAGTGGTATTTGCATGCCACTCCCCCAGACATACGGTTATAAAAGGAGCTGGTATGCAACCACTTATTCAGATTTTATGCTGAGGAGCCGAGACAAGGTCCGGCCATTTCAGCGGGTAGTTCCGTGTTGTGGCAGGAGGGACACAACGTCTCGTTCCCTCCATCAGGGTACGGAGGTTACGCAAGTAACCAGGATATTCCCTATCTGTCACTCACTCGACGTTGTGTCGATGTGACACTAGGGGTCCCTATACAAAATGCCACAACTGGCTGAACTGTGTTACGTGAACTGGCGGTGTGTGATGGGCAGACCACCGTGTGCCTCGTAGCCAGCACACCAGGCTGACACGTAACCTCCCCCAACATAGTTATGAGTGTCGAATGGCCCTTTGGGGACAAGTCAACTACCCAAAAGATAGAGATAGGCTAAACCAGTCGTGGCCTCTTTTCCCCTTCTTTTATTTCCACTCCCTAAAAAAGAAGGGGGATTATCCGACTTGGCTGCCAGGTCTAGTTGGGTGGTGTCCCTCCCAAGGGGAGGACACTGCAGAGACCACACCTCGCCCAAAGAGGGGGGGATATTTAAGTGGAAAAATACGTCACATGGTCTTGCCGACCATGTGGAGAGTCTCATGGTAGATCCTACCCAATGGGGGAGGAGTTACTACAAACATGGAGACTGTGGCAGAGGGGGCTCTGCTGAAGGAAGACGCAGTTTGCCAACAAGGAAACTAATTAGCGGAAGATATACATCGCATGGGGTTACCTTACAGGGAACCGCCACATGCGGTGCACCTACCCCAGAACAGGGCTCTTAGTTAGCACGTGTTCTGGGCCAGCAGCGAGTCTCTCCGAAAACTCGACTGACACAGGGCTCGGAGGAAGTCAACCAGGGAACATAGTTTGTGAACACTACTGGGAATTAATGCCGCACGTCTTCAGCTCAGAGGAGGTGAAAGACGCTATGTGCAAGCGATACACCTGGCCGGCTATCCCGGGCTTATCCACTTGTATTGCGTGCCACTACCTGGGACAAAACCGGTTCCACCCGGAGGTTGTAGAACCTTGCAAAGGTGTTGAGTGTTGCCCAGCCCGCTGCTCTGCAAATGTCTGTTAGAGAGGCACCCCTGGCCAGGGCTCAGGAGGCCGCTATACCTCTGGTTGAATGGGCTCGTAGCCCTACCGGGGACGGCACGTCCTGGGTATGATATGCCTATAGCTATGGCGTCAATGAACCAGTGGGCGATCCTCTGCTTGGAGACAGCACTTCCTTTCCACTGTGCACCAAAGCAGACAAAGAGCTGCTCAGAGATTCTAAAGCTCTGCGTGCGATCTAAATAGATGCGTAAAGTGCGCACCGGACACAGCAACGACAGGGTTGGGTCTGCCTCCTCCTGGGGCAGCACTCACAGGTTCACCACCTGGTCCCTAAAAGGGGTCGTGGGAACCTTGGGCACATAGCCCGGTCGGGGTCTCAGGATCACGTGAGAGTAACCTGGACTGAACTCCAAGCACATTTCGCTGACAGAGAACGCTGGCAGGTTTCCTACCCTCTTGATGGAAGTGGAGGGCAGTCTTCAAAGAGAGTGCCTTAAACTCGGCTGACTGCAAAGGCTCAAAGGGGGTTCTCTGTAGACCCTGAAGAACTACAGAGAGGTTCCATGAGGGAACGAGGCGCGGTCTGGAGGGATTCAGCCTCCTGCTGCCTCGCAGGAATCTGATGATCAGGTTGTGCTTCCCTAAGGACTTACCATCCACTGTGTCGTGGTGTGCTGCTATAGCAGCTCTGTACACCTTCAAGGTGGAAGGGGACAGACGCCATTCCAACCTCTCCTGCAGGAAGGAAAGCACTGATCCGACTGCGCATCTCTGGGGGTCTTCCCATTGGGAAGAACACCACTTAGCGAACAGATGCCACTTAAAGGCATACAGGCACCTCGTAGAGGGGGCCCTAACCTGAGTGATCGTGTCTACCACTGGGGGTGTTAGACCGCTTAGATCTTCCGCGTCCCGTCCAGGGGCCAGACATGGAGATTCCAGAGGTCTGGTCGTGGGTGCCAGATGGTGCCCCGTCCCTGAGAAAGAAGGTCCTTCCTCAAAGGAATTCGCCGGGGGGGCTGTCGTGAGGAGCGTGAGGTCCGAGAACCACGTCTGGGTGGGCCAGTAGGGTGCTACCAGGACGACCTGCTCCTCGTCCTCCCTGACCTTGCACAGAGTCTGTGCAAGTAGGCTCACTGGGGGAAACGCATATTTGCACAGGCCAAGAGGCCAGCTGTGTGCCAGCGTGTCTATGCCGAGGGGTGCCTCGGTCAGGGCATACCAGAGCGGGCAGTGGGAGGATTCTTGGGAGGTGAACAGGTCCACTTGTGCCTGTCCGAATCGACTCTAAATCAGCTGGACCACCTGAGGGTGAAGTCTCCACTCTCCCCTGAGAGTAACCTGCCGTGACAGCGCATCCGCTGTAGTGTTGAGGTTGCCGGGGATGTGAGTGGCTCGCAGCGACTTGAAGTGCTGCTGACTCCAGAGGAGGAGACGGCGGGCGAGTTGTGACAAACAACGAGAGCGCAACTGTTACCCTGGATCAACAGCCGAAACCTCCGCAGGGCGAGCAGAATTGTCAACAACTCGAGGCAGTTGATGTGCCAATGCAGTTGTGGGCCCATCCACAAGCCGGCGGCTGTGTGCCCATTGCAAACAACGCCCCAGCCCGTTTTGGAGTGTCTGTCGTGACCACGACGCGCCTGGAGACCTGCTCTAGGGGAGCAGCTGCCCGTAGAAACGTGAGGTTGGTCCAAGGGCTGAAAAGACGGTGACAGACTGGCGTGATGACCACGTGATGTGCCCCGTGGTGCCATGCCCATCTCAGGACTCGAGTCTGAAGCCGGTGCTGAAGCAGTCTCATATGCATCAACCTGAGCGGGGTGGCCACCGCTGAGGATGCCATATGCCCCAGGAGCCTCTGAAAGAGTTTCAGTGGAACCGCTGTTTTCTGTTTGAACGCCTTCAAACAGGCCAGCACCGACTGTGTGCACTCGTTCATGTGGCACGCTGTCAAAGAGACTGAGTCCAACTCCAAACCAAGGAAAGAGATGCTCTGAACCGGGAGGAGCTTGCTCTTTTCCCAGTTGACCCGAAGCCCTAGTCGGCTGAGGTGTGAGAGCACCAAGTCCCTGTGTGCACACAACATGTCCCGAGAGTGAGCTAGGATTAGCCAATCGTCAAGATAGTTGAGAATGCGAATGCCCACTTCCCTTAAAGGGGCAAGGGCTGCCTCTGCGACTTTCGTGAAGACGCGAGGAGACAAGGACAGGCCGAAAGGGAGGACCTTGTACTGATATGCCTGACCCTCGAAATCAAACCGCAGGAAGGGTCTGTGTTGAGGTAGAATCGAGACATGGAAGTACACGTCCTTCAGGTCTACCGCCGCAAAGCAATCTTGATGTCGGATGCTCGCCAGAATGCGTTTTGGCATCAGCATCTTGAATGGGAGTCTGTGTAAAGCCCGGTTCAGTATTCGCAGGTCCAAGATTGGTCGCAACCCACCGCCTTTTTTTGGTACAATGAAGTAGGGGCTGTAAAACCCCTCCTTCATCTCGGCCGGAGGGACAGGTTCTATCGCACCCTTCCGTAGGAGGGTAGCTATCTCCACGCGCAAAGTAGCAGCGTTTCCGTCCTTCACCAAGGTGAAGTGGATACCGCTGAACCTGGGCGGACGCCTGGCAATCTGAATCGTGTAGCCGAGTCGGATGGTCCAGACCAGCCATCGTGACAGATTGGAAAGTGCAAGCCACGTGTCCAAGTTCCACGCAAGGGGGACCAAAGGGACAATGTCGCCGGACATACCGGCAGGTGGGGCCTCGCGGCGGGGCGGAGCTTGAGGTGCCACACCATGTTGTGTCCGTGCTGAGTCTAGGGACATCAAAGCACTTACCTGGCTCCTTGTAACCACCCCTGGAACAGCCTGGGACAGGGAGGAAGAGGCCTGTCCTTGTGACCCGTGGAGACTGTCACATCGGGGGCGGATTTGTGCCACAGCTGGGCGCTCAGGGTCGGAAGACCGCCGCTGGAGCGCCAAACCTGCCAAATAGAGTGGTGGACGATGGTCGTGATGACGGCCTTGCACACCGGATACGTGAACCAGCGAACAAGGAAACCGCTCTTGCTGAACTCCTGGGTACTGCAAGGTACAAGATTGTCCCTCCGGCCGAGATGAAGAAGGGGTTTTACAGCACCTACTTCATTGTACCGAAAAAGGTGGTGGGTTGCGGCCAATCTTGGACCTGCGAGTACTGAACCGGGTTTTACACAGACTCACATCCTATATGCTGATGCAAAGACGCACTCTAGTGAGTGTAAGGCATCAAGATTGGTCCGCGGTGGTAGACCTGAAGGATGTGTACTTCCATGTCTCGATTCTACCTTGACACACACCCTTCCTGCGGTTTGCATTCGAGGGTCGGGCGTATCAGTACAAGGTCCTCCCTTTCGGTCTGTCCTTGTTCCCTCGCATCTTCACGAAGGTCGCAGAGGCAGCCCTTGCCCCACTAAGGGAAGTGGGCATTCGCATCCTCAACTATCCCGATGGTTGGCTAAATCTAGCTCACTCTTGGGATGTGTTGTGTGCACACAGGGACTTGGTACTCTTGCACCTCAGCCGACTAGGGCTTCGGGTCAACTGGGAAAAGAGCAAGCTCCTCCTGGTTCAGAGCATCTCTTTTCTCGGTTTGGAGTTGGACTCAGTCTCGTTGATGGCGTGCCTCACGAACGAGCATGCATAGTTGGTGCTGACCTGTTTGAAGGTGTTCAAACAGAGAACAGCGGTTCCACTGAAACACTTTCAGAGGCTCCTGGTGCATATGGCATCCTCAGCGGTGGCCACTCCGCTCGGGTCGATGCATATGAGACCGCTTCAGCACTGGCTTCAGACTCGAGTCCTGAGATGGGCATGGCGCTGCGGGACACATTGCGTGGTCATCACGCCAGTCTGTCACCGCCTCTTCAGCCCTTGGACCGACCTCACATTTCTACGGGCAGGCGTTCCCTCAGAGCAGGTCTCCAGGCGCGTCGTGGTCATGACAGACGCCTCCAAGATGGGCTGAGGCACCGTTTGCAATGGGCACGCAGCCACGGGCCCGTCCACAAGGTGTTACATCAACTGCCACGAGTTGCTGGCAATTCTGCTTGCCCTGCAGAAGTTCCGGCCATTGATCTAGGGAAAGCACGTATTAGTTCGGACAGACAACACGGCAACGGTAGCATATGTCAACCGCCAAGGCGGTCTGCGCTGTCGTTGTATGTCACAACTCACCTGCCGTCTCCTCCTCTGGAGTCAGCAGCACCTCAAGTCGCTGCGAGCCACTCACATCCTGGGTGACCTCAACACTGCAGCGGATGCGCTGTCATGGCAGGTTACCCTCAGGGGAGAGTGGAGACTCCACCCTCAGGTGGTCCAGCTGATCTGGAGTCGATTCGGACAGGCACAGGTAGACCTGTTCGCCTCCCAAGAATCCTCCCATTGCCCGCTCTGGTACACCCTGACCGAGGCGTCTCTCGGTATAGACGCGCTGGCACACAGCTGACCCCCTGGACTGTGCAAATATGCATTTCCCCAGTGAGCCGACTTGCACAGACATTGTGCAAGGTCAGGGAGGACGAGGAGCAGGTCATCCTGGTAGCACCCTACTGGCCCACCCAGACGTCTCGGACCTTACGCTCCTTGCGACAGCCCCCCCCCCCCGGCAAATTATCCTGAGGAAGGACCTTCTTTCTCAGGGACGGGGCACAATCTGGCACCCAAGACCAGACCTCTTGAATCTCCATGTCTGACCCCTGGATGGGATGTGGAAGACCTAAGCGGTCTACCACCCATGGTGGTTGACACGATCACTCAGGCTAGGGCCCCCTCTATGTGGTGCCTCTATGCCTTTAAGTGGCATCTGTTCACTAAGTGGTGTTCTTACCGACGGGAAGACCCCCAGAGATGTGCAGTCAGATCGGTGCTTTCCTTCATGCAGGAGAGGTTGGAATGGCGTCTGTCCCCTTCCACCTTGAAGGTGTACGTAGCCGCTATAGCAGCACACCACGACACAGAGGATGGTAAGTCCTAAGGGAAGCATGACCTGATTATCAGGTTCCTGAGAGGCACCAGGAGGCTGAACCCCTCCAGACCGTGCCTCGTTCCCCATATGGGACCTCTCTGTAGTACTTCAGGGTCTACAGAGAGCCCCCTTTGAGCCTTTGCAGTCAGCTGAGTTTAAGGCACTCTCCTTGAAGACTGCCCTCCTGACTGCGCTCACATCCATCAAGAGGGTTGGAGACCTGCAAGCGTTCTCTGTCAGCGAAACGTGCCTGAAGTTCGGTCCGGGCTACTCTCTCGTGATCTTGAGTCCCCGACTGTGCTATGTGCCCAAGGTTCCCACGACCCCTTTTAGGGACCAGGTGGTGAACTTGTGAGCGCTGCTCCAGGAGGAGGCAGACCCAGCTCTATCGTTGCTGTGTCCGGTTTGCACTTTATGCATCTGTTTGGAGCTTTAGGATCTCTGAGCAGCTCTTTGTCTGCTTTGGTGCACAGCGGAAAGGAAGCGTTGTCTCCAAGCAGAGGGTCGCCCACTGGCTCATTGACACCATAGCTATGGCATATCACGCTCAGGACGTGCCGCCCCCGGTAGGGCTACAAGCTCATTCTACTAGGGGTGTAGCGGCCTCCTGGGCCCTGGCCAGGTGTGCCTCTCTAACAGACATTTGGGAGATTTTACAACCTCCGTGTGGAACTGGTTTCGTCCCGGGTAGTGCCACGCAATACAAGTGGATAAGCCCAAGATAGCCGGCCGGGTGTATCGCTTGCACACTGAAGACATGCACCATTAACTCCCAGTAGTGTTCACAAACTATGTTCCCTGGTTGACTTCCTCCGAGCCCTGTGGCAGTTGAGTTTTCGGGGAGACTCGCTGCCAGCCCAGTACACGTGCTAACTAAAAGCCCTATTCTGGGATAGGTGCTCCGCATGTGGCGGTTCCCTGTAAGGTAACCCCATGCGATGTATATCTTCCGCTAATTTGTTTCCCTGTTGGCAAACGGTGTCTTCCTTGGGCAGAGGCCCCTCTGCCACAGTCTCCATGTTTGTAGTAACTCCTCCCCTGTTGGGTAGGACCTCCCATGAGACTTCTCCACATGATCGGCAAGACCATGTGACGTATTTCCCACTTAAATATCCTCCCTCTCTCTGGGCGAGGTGTGGTCTCCGCGGTGTCCTCCCCTTGGGAGGGACACCCCCCAACTAGACCTGGCTGACCCAGTCAGATAATCCCCCCTTTTTTTTAGGGAGTGGAAAAAAAGAAGGGGAAAAGAGGCCACGACTGGGCTAGCCTGTCTCTATCTTTTGGGTAGTCGACTTGTCCCCAAAGGGCTGTTCAACACTCATAACTATGTTGGGGGAGGTTACGTGTCGGCCTGGTGCGCTGGCTACGAGGCACACAGTTGTCTGCCCATCACACACCGCCAGTTCACGTAACACAGTTCAACCAGTTGTGGCGTTTTGTATAGGGACCCCTAGTGTCACTACATCGACACAACGTCGAGTGAGTGACAGTCCTGGTTACTTCCATAACCTCCGTTCCCTGATGGAGGGAACGAGACGTTGTGTCCCTCCTGCCACAACACTGAACTACCCGCTGAAATGGCCGGACCTTGTCTCGGCTCCTCAGCATAAAACCTGAATGAGTGGTTGCATACCAGCTCCTTTTATACCTGTATGTTCGGGGGAGTGGCATGCAAATACCACTCACAAATTTTCATTGGCCTTTTATCAAAGACCAGAGGTGCCTCGGGCTCCCAAGAGTGACCCCTAGTGTCACTACATCGACACAATGTCTCGTTCCCTCCATCAGGGAATGGAGGTTATGCAAGTAACCATGACGTTTTTTTTATCTGTTATAACACCACAAAATATTGTCTGTAACACTTTACAGTAAGGTTGTATATGCTAACATTAGTTAACTACATTAGTTGACATGAACTAACAATCAACAACACTTATTAGTCTTGGTTAATGTTAATTCTAACATATACTTGTACATTTTAAACATTAAAAGTTATGCTAATATATGGTTAATGCTAATATTAGTTAATGCTTTATGAACTAACATGAACTAGTATGAACAGGATTGTAGGATTATAAATTAACATTGACCAAGATTAATAAATGCTGTAAAATATATTGTTCTTTGTTAGTTCATGATGCATTGTTAACGAGTACAACATTTTTCTAAAGCATATCATATTATCTGCCTGTGATGACACTTGATCAGAAACATGCTCAAAATAAGTTGTTTTTGTCAAATTCACAACAATGCAACATACTGTAGCACTGACTGACATGAATGACGTGCTATAAATGTGCCACTTGCCGATACATTTAGCAGTAACCACTCTAACATCTCTGCAGCATTTATCTGTAGCATGGACTGGAATCACAAGGGTCTTGTGTCATGCTGCCCACACCAGAGAACAAGTAGTCACTTATTTGACAAAATTCATGAAATTAATATATATTTAGACGTTTTGTTTGAGGTCGACTAAACAAGGCTCTTTCGTGTTTTCATTACGTTCAGAGACATTAGCATTATTGTTTTCCGTCACCAGTTTAGTCATGCTGGTTTATTTTAGTGTTGTCCAGAGCCCCTCCCCAAGATTTACGAGCCACTAAGCATCACATATGCAGACGAACTGGTTGGTTGTTTTTACATGTTAATCAGACGGCTGCTCGCCGGGACTTACACCGAGAAATCAGACTTGAGTGATAATTTAAATAAGATTATACAACATAGATTGAAAATATGAAAATTAAAGTCATTTTCTCTATGATTCTATTTAGTTTTCCTTTGTACTGTAGTGCACATTTATAGTTTCAGTTTAGATTGAGTTTTTTTAAACTCCTGTTTTTATTAAAATTTTAGTTAATGAAAAATATTTTGTTTTCACTGATAGTTTTCCTCTTAGTAATTGTTTTTGTTAAATATAATAACCTTGGTCCTGTCACCCGTGGTTGAAGTGAACAGGCCAGTACTCTCTTCTATCCCTTTTCTGGCCTGTCAACTACAAAAACTGTAATGCTGTAATCTTCTGCATGTTTCATCATCTCATATTGCCTCAGATATGAAAAGTCTGACAGACATTTTAAACCAATCACACTTTAATTTCATATGTGATGTTTTGGGGTGCGTATAACCTCCGTGGGCATCATAAGTAGTTTGTCAAACATGCTGGGATATCTCATTTACTTACAATAACTGCCTTAAAGTTTTTAAATGTCTTTTAAAGATACGATGCCACGAACCTTGTAAACTTTTGCAGGTTCTTTATTATAATCATGTTTTTGAATTTGCAGAAATTTGCCTAATATATTTATTCCCTTTCATACTGTAATCTATTCAGTTCTAATTCATCTAGCCTAGTTCATCTCTTAAGAAAAGATGCAAAATATTAAAAAAATTGGAGACCATGAAAACAGTTTTAATATTAAATTAAGTACGTTTTTTTTTTTTTAAGCAATGTTTAATTTAATAATCAGATTACCTTTGTCAATCTATATATGGCTATATTAAATGTGAGTAGAGTAGTGAGTACACAAAACTTTAATCCGTGTACATTCTTTGTGTAAACCTATGATAAGATAAAGACATTTTTGGGGGTTTTGTCATGGAAATGTGTTATTTAAACCTTAAACGCTATTGATCCTCCGTCGGGTCCAAAGGGGGCACTATATCGTGAAATAGTTTATGTTTAAAACGTTAAAGTCCCCGTATACATAATTCAGGCATATGAGTTATCATTGGAATGCTTAGAATCTGAACCTTTTAGAGATTATCATCACTTCTACATTTATGTTACAGAAAATAACAAAATAAGGCCTAAATAAATTTGCGTCGCAAATTAGTAATGGGGTAGAAATATTTATATGAAAATATAAGTCTTTCACATTGCACCTAATTGGACAAGTCATATATCAAATGAAAGCTCTCATTCTCAGAAATGTAACTGTACAGTTTATTTAGTTGCGCTAATACCACAGCTTGAAAGATTTCAAAAGAATAACAAAGTGAAATATGATTTCTGTAAATCATCAAATACAAATGTCTCTTTTATGCTCCAATAACTGCTGCTGTAAGCCCTAAGTAGCCAAAAACTTTATATATGATTTTACCTTGGGGAGTTCTCTAAAAAAAATGAGCCACTTTTACTTGTCTGTGAGCTTGTTTGGCTGAATAATCCAATGTTATATCTTAGATGTCCAGAACAAATTATGCCATCCAGCAGGAAAAGCATGCTAAACAAATTATGGGAAATATATGTTATTGACTATTGATGATAAAATGTTATCATCAGCTTTCAAATGACATCAAGATTGATCTTCTAGTCCACTTAGAGGCCGAGATATTCGATTAAATAACGAGGGTGGTGTTTGAACTGAAAATTAGGCTGAATGTCTATGGACGAGCACATCTTTAAGGGCTAAAATGCGTTAGAACGCCACCTACATTTCAGATAATCATTTTGTGATGGAAGGTGATAGAGGAAAAAAAAAATTTCTAGTGCTTGCTGCCATCTTGTGGGATAAAATGAGAATTTTCAAAGTGAGATAGTGGGAACAGAACCAGAATTACATGTTTACAAATTTAGGACCAAAAAAAAAAAAATATATATATATATATATATATATAAAACACCACAGAGAATTTAAGTGTGTTAAAAATGCTTTTGATGCAGAATAATTGGCATTCAGAGAAGATATGAAGACATTAAGTCTGGCCAAAGAACTGTAAGGTGTAAGACACATGCATCTGAGTTTAATCCTTAGTTTAATCTTAGTTAAGTTTAAGGTTCAGGTGTCTTAATCCTTCTTGCTCTTTTCTTCTTCTCATTTGATTTTCTCCAGCTTATCCTGTTTTAGGTGGATGCTTATAAAGACATCGTCTGAAAGGGGCAGTATAGACAAATCTACCAGAAATCATCTTCCAACTTTCTTTCCTCATCCATCCATCCCTCCTCCAGCCTATCAATGCCTGCTTATCAAACATCATTCAGGCTTGAATGAAGGGTAGAGGCAGAGGCTTTGTACAGTTTAAAACCCCCCAAAATCAGTATGCAGAGCCAGAAACTAAATGTTTTGAAAAAAGGTAGCTTAATCTGTAGTCCTAGATCAGAGAACACAACTCTGCACAAGAAAATGTGTGTGACAAAGTGTGCCATGCAAGCTGAGTTTTCAGTCCTCGCCCCATCGCTTTCTCCTTTTCTCTTGCATTCTCTCTCTCTCCTTCTTGCTATTTTTGTCCTCTCTGATGTTCCTGATATTGCAGTGCCAGACTAGGTACCAGCATCTTCAGTTCTGCCCTTTTGCCCGCATCTCCATATTACATAAAAGACTCGGCTCTGAAGGAAAGATGAAAGAAATGGCTTGGAGGTGCAGAATGACAAGCAGCTACACACCATCACTAAACTCACTGATTCATCAACCATCAATATGTTGTTCGTCAAGCTCCTGACAGATGTCCAAAGGCAAAGAACATTCTGACAAACTCAAGTCAAATCCGGTGGAACTAAAGATAAGAGAATGATTTGAGTAACTGTGATAACTTGGTCTTAAGCTCCATTCTGACAGGAATAGTTTTTCCTGAGGAGGTACAGGGAAATTTATGTTTCACAGATGCACTTTGTGATTTTAATCCCTTCTGAATTGAACATGGCAGTGTTTTTTCTCACACAAGGAAAAATTATTGTGCAAATTGAATTAAACCTAAAATCATGGAGAGTCACGTGACGCCATGCGAGGAAGGGACGTGTGAACGGCGAGCTCTGCACACTTTGCTAGTTTAAATACCTTTTATGACATAAACCGGTGAGATTCGATACACTCTGTTCCATAACTGTTCTAGGAGGACAATATGTCAAAGAATTAAAAATCCTCGGGCTCTGGAGACATTAAAAGACAGTTATGTGCTCAAGCTGACACCCCTGAGCAGGTTGCATGCCTGGGAGTTGATTTGGTTGGAGAGATGAGGGAAATGTGGCGGGAGATGCTGAACATGTCGGCAATGCTGACGAAGGTCGTTGCTGACTAGGAGGTTCTTGCTGTGATATGTCGATCGATCACTGCCATGGAGGCGAAGGTTACTGATGTGGTCACAAGAGTGGGGTATGTCGAGAAACGGATCGATTATCTGGAGTCATTGGAGAGAGAATTATCTGCTAATCCGCTAGCGACCAAGGTGGATTTGGGGTGTGTCTGGGAGAAGTTGGAGGACATGGAAAACTGTAGCCAGCGGAATAACGTCCGTATCGTGGGAGTACCGAAGGGAGTGGAGGGACAGGATATGGTGGAATTCATGGATGGGCTCGTTCCGAGTCTGCTCGACATACAGTTGTGCTCAAAAGTTTGCATACCCTTGGAGAATTGGTAATGTATGTACCATTTTTAAAGAAAACATGAGTGAGCAGGCAAAACACATTTCTTTTATTTCTTATGGGATTCATATTCAACTGTAGGTTATAACAGAATGGAACAATCATAAAACAAAAATGGCAACAAAGAAAAAAAATGAAATGACCCCTGTTCAAAAGTCTGCGTACCCTTAGATTTTAATACTGTGTATTGCCCCCTTTAGCATCAATGACAGCGTGCAGTCTTTTGTAATAGTTGTCTGTAAGGCCCCAAATTCTTGTAGGTGGTATAGCTGCCCATTCGTCTTGGCAAAATGCCTCCAGGTCATGCAAAGTCTTTGGTTGTCTTGCATGAACTGCACATTTGAGTGGCTCGATGATATTAAGGTCAGGAGACTGTGATGGCCACTCCAGAACCTTCACCTTTTTCTGCTGTAACCACTAGAGGGTCAACTTGGCCTTGTGCTTAGGGTCATTGTCGTGCTGGAAAGTCCAAGAGCGTCCCATGCGCAGCTTTTGTGCAGAAGAATGCAAATTGTCTGCCAGTATTTTCTGATAACATGCTGCATTCATCTTGTCATCAATTTTCACAAGATTCCCCGTGCCTTTGAGCTCACACACCCCCAAAACATCAGTGAGCCACCACCATGCTTCACAGTGGGGATGGTATTCTTTTCACTATAGGCCTTGTTGACCCCTCTCCAAACATAGCGCTTATGGTTGTGACCATAAAGCTCTATTTTGGTCTCGTCACTCCAAATTACAATGTGCCAGAAGCTGTGAGGCCTGTCAAGGTGTTGTCGGGCATATTGTAACCAGGCTTTTTTGTGGCATTGGTGCAGTAAAGGCTTATTTCTGGCAACTCGACCATGCAGCTCATTTTTGTTCAAATATCGTCATATTGTGCTCCTTGAAACAACCGCACCATCTTTTTCCAGAGCAGCCTGTATTTCTCCTGAGGTTACCTGTGGGTTTTTCTTTGTATCCCAAACAATTCTTCTGGCAGTTGTGGCTGAATTCTTTCTTGGTCTACCTGACCTTGACTTGGTATCAAGGGATCCCCGAATTTTCCACTTCTTAATAAGTGATTGAACAGTACTGACTGGCATTTTCAAGGCTTTGGATATCTTTTTATATCCTTTTCCATCTTTATAAAGTTCCATTATGTTGTGATGCAGGTCTTTTACAGTTCTTTTCTGCTCCCCATGGCTCAGTATCTAGCCTGCTCAGTGCATCCACGTGAGAGCTAACAAACTCGTTGACTATTTATACACAGACACTAATTGCAATTTAAAAAGCCACATGTGTGGGAAATTAAACTTTAATTGCTATTTAAACCTGTGTGTGTCACCTTGTGTGTCTGTAACAAGGCCAAACATTCAAGGGTATGTAAACTTTTGATCAGGGCCATTTGGGTGATTTCTGTTATCATTATGATTTAAAAAGGAGCCAAACAACTATGTGATAATAAATGGCTTCATATGATCACTATCCTTAAATAAAAGACAGTTTTTTTGCATGATCAGTCATATTTTCTAAATCAATGCCAAAATTTCATAATTTCTGACAGGGTATGCAAACTTTTGAGCACAACTGTAGCAGGCCATAAGCTGGAAATCGAGCGAGCTCACGGTTCCGGCTCAGCGATCCGCAGACGAGACAGGCCCCAATCAATTCTGGCCAAATTTCTGAGATCATCTGATAAAGAACTTGTGTTACGCGAGGTGTGGAGTAAAGGAAGGCTTTCTTGGAAGAACCACAGCATTTTCTTGTTCCCAGACTTTGCAAACTCGACAAGAGAGAAACGTGATCGATTCAAGGAATGCAAGAAACTTTTACATCAATGATATTCCTGGCCAAATTGAGAATAGATGCTAAGGATGGCCATAAAAAATGTAAATGCCCACAGCAAGCGATTGTCCTTCATAAAGTCAATGGAGTAAGTTATCTTGTGGTACTCACGTTGCAGCCGAGTGGACCAGCTCACTGAACATTCGCTTGACTATTTGAAGATTCTGCGCACTCTTTTTGTGCTGGTTCCGCCTGGCGGCTGGAGTTTATTTTGTAGAGCAAAACACCTTCGGGACTGTTTCATGAATGAATCTACACGCTCTTTGCGCTTATTCCACCTGTCGGCTGGAGTTTATTTATGGAGCATTTCTGGCGAAGTCATTGGAGTAAGTCATTTGCTTGCACTCATGTTGCAGCCGAGTGAACCGGGTCACTGAACATCTGCTTGACAGTTTGAGGAACCTGCACGTTTTTTTTGAGCTGGTGCCGCCTATCGGCTGGAGTTTATTTTGTGGAGTATTTCTTGCAAAGTCATTGGAGTAAGTCAATTGCTTGTACTCATGTTGCAGCTGAGTAGACCGGCTCACTGAACATTCGTTTGACTGTTTGAAGAATCTGTGCATTCTTTTGTGCTTTTTCCAGCTAGCTGCTAGAGTTTATTTTATAGAATAACACACCTTGAAGACAGTTTTATGGATGAAGCTACACGCTCTTTGTGTTTATTCTGCCTAATGGCTGGAGTTTGTTTTATAGACTATCTTTTGCTGTGTAATACTATGTCACACAATGTGTATAAAAACACTGGACTTGAGTAATGCAACGGCAAGGTTGTCGCGGGGGCTCTCGTAGGCATGCATGGATTGTTTGAGTTTGGAGGGATGGACGCCAGTTGGCGCTGTTGTGCGAGGGGTTAATGCGCATGTTTTTCTTTTTTCTGTTTGTTTTGTTCTAGGGGATGTTCGGGGTTTGATTGTTGCACTAATGTTGGAATGTGGTCTTTATAATCATGTTTTTGACACACGATCTATTTTTTCTTATATGTTAAAATGTCAAATGTTAATATGAGTGGATTGTCTCTCTCCACGTGTAATGTGAATGGGTTGGGGCACCCCATAAAAAGTAGGAAGGTTATTTCTCTTCTTAAGCATAAGAAATATGATATAGTGTTTCTTCAAGAAACTAACCTTTCTCCGCAGGAAGCTGAAAAATTTGGAAAGATATGGGGTGGCATATTTAAAGATATTGGGTGCATATGGCTTTTTTTTTTTTTTTATAGTGCTGGCTCGAGTAAGAACAGGGGAGTCATTACTCTGATGAGTAAACACCTATAATTCAAATGTCTCAAACAGTGTAAAGACAAACTAGGAAGAGTCATTATTGTTTTAGCTGAAATTCAGGGACAAAGTCTTATTTTGGCTAATATTTATGCACCTAATGTTGATGATCAGGGCTTTTTTTATAGATCTTGAAGGGATGTTCCAAGCCGCTGGCACCCCTCATGATGTAATATTGGGAGGAGACTTTAATCTTTTGATGAACTCAGTCCTTGACCATAGTGAAGCAAAAGTGTGCAATCCCCCTAGAGCAACATTGACACTTCACAGGATGTGTAAATATCTTGGTCTATAGATATTTGGAGCCTTTTGAACCCATCTGGCAGGGACTATACTTTTTTTCATCAGTCCATAAGATTTATTCTAGAATAGATTTGTTTTATATATATATATATATATATATATATATATACAGTATATATATATATATCTGAGTCCCTCATTTAATCTGTTTTTGATTGCTCAGTTGGAAACATTTTAGTCTCAGATCATGCCCTGGTGTGTTCAGAGGTGTTGCCATATATGGAGAAAAAGAAATCATATAGTTGGCGCTTTAATGTATCCCTTTTGCAAAATCCGGAATTCTAACAGATGCTAAAAGCTGAAATTAATTATTCTTGGGGGTATGGCTTGGGAGGCACTTAAGGTGGTTCTTTTGGGGCGGATCATACAGTATGCCTCATTCCCAAAAAAATCCAAAGCACAAGAACTCATGGAATTGGAAGGGAATATTAAAATTGCTGAGGCAGATCTGAAGTGCCGGATGCCATCTAATGGCCTCAGGGAATTGACCCGATTGAAATACAGATATAATACTACTTTGTGATAGAAGGTGGAGTTTTGGCAATTCAGTCATACTTTGAGTTGGGGGACAAAGCAGGGAAATTTGGCTAGATATATAAAACAGAGAGAGTCTTTTTCTACCATTCCCTCAGTGAAATCTGATGATGTGAAACATTAACCATTGATATTAATAATGCTTTTAAGGAATTATGTCTTGATCTCTATAGTTCTATGTCTTCATCTACTGATGAGGATATTAGAAACTTTGTGGAATTATCAGAACTTCCTAAACTGACAACTGAGCAAAAAAATTCTCTTGATTCTGAGATAACCTTGGAGGAGCTTGGCAAGGTAATTAAGGCCTTGTCTACAGAAAAGGCTCTGGGGCCAGATGGCTTTGCCACTGATTATTTTAGATCTTATGCTACAGAACTGGCTCCACTTTTGCTAGAATTTTATATGGAATCATTAAAGAATGGAAAGCTTCCACCAACCATGACACAAGCCTGGATCAGTCTGATTCTTTAAAAGGACAAAGATCCAAGCGAGTGTAAGAGTGTCCATCCAACTTCCCTGATCCAGCTAGACGTTAAAATACTGTCAATAATTTTGGCTAGCTGATTAAGTAAAGTTATGACATCTCTTATACATATAGATCAGGTGGGGTTTATTCGGGGCTGTAACTCTTCTGATAACATTAGGCGTTTCATTAATGTCATGTGGGCAGTAGTGAATGATCAGACCCCTGTCGCTGCCATCTCACTTGACACTGAAAAGGCATTTGATATGGTTGAATAGGATTATCTTTTTAAGTTTCTGGAAATGTACAGGTTCGGGAATACTTTTTGTTGGATTAAGTTACTTTATAGACACCCGGTAGTGGCGGTTCAAACGAATGGATTAATTTCAGATAATTTTACTCTGGATGGGGCACCCGGCAGGGTTGCCCTCTTTCCCCCTTATTTTTCTGTCTTGCCCGTAATCATTAGCAGCCACGATAAGAAAGGAGGATGATTTTCCAGGGGTGGTGGCTGGAGGTATGGCGCATAAGCATTTGCTTTACGCAGATGATATTTTATTATTTGTCTCCGACCCTACTAGATCTATGCCTTGCCTCCACAGAATTATGAATTCCTTTTCTAAATTCTCAAGATACAGAGTGAATTGGTCTAAATCCGAAGCTTTGGCTCTGACAGCGTAATGCATGGTATCGTTTTTTTAGCCGGCGCATTCCAGTGGATAGAAAAGGGCATTAAGAATTTGAGTATTTTATTCCCAGCAAATTTGGGTGATTTAGAAGGAGTTAATTTTGACCCTTTAATAAAAAGGTTTTCAAGCGATATGGGTAGATGGGCTTCATTACATTGATCTATGACTGGGAAGGTTAATGTTATTAAAATGAATCGTATTCCAAAATTCAACTACCTGCTACAGTCTCTCCCTATAGATGTTCCCCTCTCTTATTTCAAGCAATTTGATAGCATAGCGAAGTCCTTTATTTGGAATGGTAAGCGTCCCAGATTACATTTCAGTAAGTTACATAGGCTGATTGACAAAGGTGGGCCTACCCAAGATTTTGTTTTATTATTACGCATTGGGCTCAGACATTTGGCTCATTGGTCTCTTCCACCTGAGAGAGCCCCTCCCTGGTTTTGTATTGAACAAGAAGTCCTTGCCCCTATTTCGTCATTGCAAAGCATTTCTATCAAACTAACCAGAGAAGTTAAGTTACACCCCGTTATCTCACATTTGCACTCGGTATGGACAAAAGTGTCCAGAGTGTTTAATTTGGACATTTATTTAAAAGCTGCTTCGAGTATATGGCTGAACCCAGTTCAGGAGAGAGAGAGCCACACGCAGCTGCAGTGTGTGTATTTGTGTTTGTGTCTTTTTGCTTAAATTAAATATTATTTTGACTGTTCAGCTGGTTCCCGCCTCCTTCTTTCCCATTTTAACCTTGTTACATTGGTGCCGAAGCCCGGGAAGGAGGAAGGACGCGCTGTCTTGGAGTCCTCACCACTGCCATCCACCCAAAGGAGCAGCCGCGGCCACCCACCGGGGGATGGAGGAGTTGCTGCCGGCTGCCTGGACCCGGAGGAACAGCTGCCATCCGCGAGAGGAGGAGGGGCACGCTGCCTGGAGTGGTGGAGCCGCTGCTAGGGGCGGAGGAGTTCTTTACCGGCCGCCAAAATGCGGAGGGGCATTCCATCTGCCAGGGGTCAGAGGACTGGCTCCGGTCTGCCCAAGGAGGAGCGGCAAAATATAATTTTGACTGTTCAGCTGGTTCCCACCTCCTCCTTTCCCATTTTAACCTTGTTACAACAATAGTTTGCTGTTAAAAATTTTGCATTCTGGGAGATCAAGAGCAGGCTCACTGTGAAGTGACTAGTTTTATGGTAAATAGGTGTTGTTTGCAAGGCATTAGTGGAAAATGAACTTGAAAAATCATGATATCATCTTGATGAAAGCTAGTGACATTTTGAAACATATATTTTAAAAGCCCCCATGATAATTCAAGTTTGTGGCACATGGTTAGTGTTCATGATGTTTTTGACCAACTCCTCTGTTCTTTATTATCTCACATCAGCCTTCACTTGTCTGTCTAATGAGAAATCAAATTTAAAAAGTATAAATCAACCTTTGAAGCAATGTACATATTAAATGTAAAGTGTTGCCAGGATTGAATAGTATATTTTTTTTGTTAAAAAAAAAAAAAAAACTGTACACAGTAAAATAACAGTAAGCACTGCACTGTGGGTTATAATGGTGAAATACCCATAAGCATTTGCGCTTGAATAAGTATGTATGCTTTGGCAATGTATTGGGGCTACAAAAATGTAAAAATAAATAAATAAATAATAATAATAATAATAAACTATAAAAGTTGTAATTTAGACTTAATAGAAGTCATAGTTTTATTTAGTGTTGTTGTTTTATCATCAATAGTTGTGTTTTGTTTGAAGTCACCATTATAGTGATTAGTGTTCTCTTGAGGTGGCACCTTGGACCTTCTTTATTATTATTTTATGCACTGTGCTACTTGGAAGACAAAACCTAAGGTCAAACTGAATGTCTGATCCTACCTTGCAAATGGTGTTATATGTGGCAATAGTGATGCGTTACACATAAAAACATAAAAGCAAAAACATTAAAGGATATTTCAGAAAAATTATATCAGCAAATTGAGTATTTGATGTTTCTGATGAACTTACAGCATAACTTGAGTTGCTAATAAGACACAAACAGAAATCAACTCTCTGCATACAAGATGCAACAATGGTGAAAATTAACAAACATACTTTTACATAAAAAAGTTAAAGCTGAACATTAAAATACAAGTAACTTAGACTGCAACAAAAACAACGTCAAAATAAACCAGTAAATAGTCAAAAATCTAAGTAATTTCTTCTTGCCGCAGTGCATGCTGGGAATTTAGCTTTTAATTTCAGCAACAGTAGATAGTATGTAATTTGACAGCTATATGCTGCTAAATTACAGTTGTATACTGTAGCTGTAAAAACAGTATCTAGCTGTTCCCTATCTGTCACTCACTCGACATTGTGTCGATGTAGTGACCCTAGGGGTCACTCTTTGGAGCCCGAGACACCTCTGGTCTTTGATAAAAGGCCAATGAAAATTGGCGAGTGGTATTTGCATGCCACTACCCCGGACATACGGGTATAAAAGGAGCTGGTATGCAACCACTCATTCAGATTTTCTCTTCGGAGCCGAACGGTCATGCTCATTGAGCTGAATACTACTGTTCGTTCACCTCTGCTGGATCTGACGGCACATTTCAGCGAATTCTCCCTCCTCTGCACTGGTGCACTGCAGAGAACGCCCCTGGGCGCTTCGGCAGAAAAACTAGAGAGTATATTTTCTGAAAGAGCTTTTTCCCCTCTAAAAGAGTATATATTTCTCAAAAAGAGCGCACACACGGAACGTCTTTTTAAAGACGCGTCTTTTTAAAGATGCCTTTTCGATTGTGTGTTATTCCTGGTTACGGTCGTTATCGCTCAACTTCGGATGGTCATGATCGCTGTCTTTCGTGTCTGGGCGTGACCCACACAGAGGCAGCATTTGTGAATGGTTCATGTTCTCACTGCGAGAACATGACCATGGCAACATTGTGGTCGTGACTTGCTTTCATAAGAAAGCCACCCCAGTGGCTACCCGCCTCGGTCCTTCTACCTACGGGTATGAGGCCAGCGTGGCTAGCACTGGGGGCGATTTGGGAACCCCAATGTGATCGTCTCCGCCGGGTATCCCTCCGCGGACCTCCCATTCCCCAGCACGCTCATCTGCCCCAATCGGGCTTCCGGATGAGTTCACCGGCTCGTCTCATGGCGAGTCTAGCTTCTTGTTCGGAGCCTGCGAAGATGATGAGCTCTCAAGCACAGCATCGCAGAGCGGGCTTGTCCAGTCGGACGTAGAAGCCTCAGCTGGGCTTCACCCTTTGGGGACGATTTCCAGTCAAAGGCTGATGCCGAAATGACGGACATGCTTTCCCGGGCGGGTTAGAGTGGAACCCTCTGCTCTCCCCTGAACCCTCGCGGCTTGGCACCGCTCAAAGCAGCCATGCCCCGCTCCAGTGCCATTCTTCCCGGAAGTGCATGAGGAGCTGACGAAGTCGTGGGAGGCACCTTTTACTGCCCGGCCCCGACTCCGCAGTTCCCCCGCTCTCACTACCCTCGATGGCGGGGCGGCCAGGGGCTATACGGCGATTCCCCCGGTGGATAAGGCGCTCGCGGTTCACCTATTCCCGCAGAGCGCCGCCACCTGGCGCGGATGCCCTAAACACCCGTCCAAGCCCTGTAGGCTCACGTTGTCCCTGACGGCTAAAGCCTACAGTGCTGCTGGACAAGCCGCCTCTGCCCTGCACACCATGGCTCTCCTGCAGGTCCATCAAGCCAAGGCGCTGAAAGAACTGCACAAGGGTAGTTCCGCCCCAGATTTGATGCAGGAACTGCGCTCAGCGACTGACCTTACTCTCCGAGCGACGAAGTTCACAGCGCGGTCTCTCGGGCGGACGATGGCCACACTAGTGGTCCAGGAGCACCACCTTTGGCTCAGCCTGGTCGAGATGGGCGAGGCCGACAAGACACAGTTCCTTGCTGCCCCCATTTCCCAGGCGGGCCTATTCGACGACACCGTCGAGGACTTTGTCCAGCAGTTCTCGGCGGTGAAGCAGCAGACGGAGGCAATCCGACACATCCTGCCCCAGCGCGGCTCAAGATCCCGCACCCTGTCTGCTCGTTGCCAAGGGTGTCCCCCTGTGGTGACTGCATCGGCTCCACCGCAGCCCGCCCCTTCGGCCCGGCCCTGGCGTGGAGCCCGCCGCAGGAAGCTGACGCCACCCGTCTCACAGCCGGCGCTGAAGAACCCACGGAGGTCCTTGAAGCGCCCCTGAGACGGGCAACCCAGGAACGAGGGAACCCACTCACGTGGAGCTGGTAAGAAGACCACTCCATCCCCCGGTGGAGAGCTGGGTGGAACATCTTTTGTTGCCTTTTTGTTTGATTTCGCCGCATGCCCAAGTGGCTGCAGTACCCAACAGTTCAGCAAAAGAGCGGCTTCCTTCCTCCCTGGGTCACTTACCCGGTGTGTACTGTCGTCACCACGACTACTGTCCACGGGCTTTTTCTTGCAGGATTGGCGCTCCAGCGGTGGCCTTTCTGCCCCTGAGCGCCCAGCTGTGGCACACAGCCGCCCCCAATGTGGCAGTCTCCACGGGTTACGAGGACAGGCCACTTCCTCCCCCGTCCCAGGCTGTTCCGGGGGTGGTCACAAGGAGCCAGGTAAGTGCTTCATGTCCCTAGATTCAGCATGGCCACGACGTGGTGTGGCACCTCGTGCTCTGCCCTGCCGCGAGGCCCCACCTGCCGGTACGTCTGACGACGTTGTCCCCTTAGTCCCCCTCGCATGGAACTTGGACGTGTGGCTCGCGCTTTCCAATCCATCGCGATGGCTGATCCGGACCGTCCGACTCAGCTACGCGATTCAGTTCACCAGGTGCCTGCCCAGGTTCAGCGGTATTCACTTCACCTTGGTCAAGGGCGAAAACGCTGCCACCCTGCGTGCGGAGATCGCTACCCTCCTACGGAAGGACGCGATAGAACCTGTCCCTCCAGCCGAGATGAAGAAAGGGTTTTACAGCCCCTATTTCATCGTACCGAAAAAAGGCGGTGGGTTGCGGCCAATCTTGGACCTGCGAGTACTGAACCAGGCTTTACACAGACTCCCGTTCAAGATGCTGCCGCAAAAACACATTCTGGCGAGCGTCCGGCATCAAGATTAGTTCGCAGCGGTAGACCGGAAGGATGCGTACTTCCACGTCTTGATCCTTCCTCGACACAGACCCTTCCTGCGGTTCGCGTTCGAGGGTCAGGCGTATCAGTACAAAGTCCTCCCTTTCGGCCTGTCCCTGTCTCCTCGCGTCTTTACGAAGATCGCAGAGGCTGCCCTTGCCCCGTTAAGGGAAGTGGGCATTCGCATTCTCAACTATCTCGATGACTGGCTAATCCTAGCTCACTCTCGAGACATGTTGTGCGCATATAGGGACCTGGTGCTATCACACCTCAGCTGACTAGGGCTTCGGGTCAACTGGGAAAAGAGCAAGCTCCTCCCGGTTCAGAGCATTTCTTTTCTCAGATTGGAGTTGG
Source organism: Myxocyprinus asiaticus (assembly GCF_019703515.2). Lineage (NCBI taxonomy): Eukaryota > Metazoa > Chordata > Actinopteri > Cypriniformes > Catostomidae > Myxocyprinus > Myxocyprinus asiaticus. The sequence continues at coordinate 13,651,136 of NC_059375.1, forward strand.
ACTCAGTCTCCTTGACGGCACGCTTTACGAAACGAGCGTGCCCAGTCGGTGCTGGCCTGTTTGAAGGTGTTCAAACAGAGAACAGCGGTTCCACTGAAACTTTTTCAGAGGCTCCTGGGGCATATGGCGTCCTCGGCGGTGGCCACCCCGCTCGAGTTGATGCATATGAGGCCTCTTCAGCACTGGCTCCTGACTCGAGTCCTGAGATGGGCATGGCGCCACGGGACACATCGCGTGGCCATCACGCTGGTCTGTCACCGTTTTTTCAGCCCTTGGACCGACCTCTCCTTTCTACGAGCAGGTGTTCCTTTAGAACTGGTCTCCAGGCGCGTCATGGTCACGACAGACGCCTCTAAAACGGGCTGGGGTGCTCTTCGCAATTGGCACGCAGCCACAGGCCTCTGGATGGGCCTGCGACTGCATTGGAACATCAACTGCCTCGACTTGTTGACAATTCTGCTCACCCTGCGGAGGTTCCAGCCGTTGATCCAGGGCAAGCATGTGTTAATTTGGACAGACAGCATGGCAACTGTAGCATATGTCAACCGCCATGGTGGTCTGCGCTCTCATTGTATGTCACAACTCGCCCGCCGTCTCCTCCTCTGGAGTCAGCAGCACTTCAAGTCGCTGCGAGCCACTCACATCCCGGGCAACCTCAACACTACAGCGGACTTGCTGTCACGGCAGGTTACCATCAGGGGAGAGTGGAGACTCTACCCTCAGGTGGTCCAGCTGATTTGGAGTCGATTCAGACGGGCACAGGTGGACCTGTTCTCCTCCCAAGAATCCTCCCACTGCCTGCTCTGGTACGCCCTCACCGAGGCTCCCCTTGGCATAGACGCGCTGGCACACAGCTGGCCCCCTGGCCTAAGCAAATATGCATTTCCCCCAGTGAGCCTGCTTGCACAGACCTTGTGCAAGGTCAGGGAGGACGAGGAGCAGGTCGTCCTGGTAGCACCCTATTGGCCCACCCAGACGTGGTTCTCGGACCTCACGCTCCTCGCAACAGCTCCCCCCTGGCGAATTCCCCTCAGGAAGGATCTTCTTTCTCAGGGACGGGGCACCCTCTGGCACCCGCGCCCAGACCTCTGGAATCTCCATGTCTGGCCCCTGGACGGTACGTGGAAGACCTAGATGTAGACACGATCACTCAGGCTAGGGCCCCCTCTATGAGGCGCCTGTATGCCTTTAAGTGGCGTCTGTTCGCTAAGTGGTGTTCTTCCCAATGCGAAGACCCCCAGAGATGCGCAGTCGGATCAGTGCTTTCCTTCCTCCAGGAGAGGCTGGAAGGGAGGCTGTCCCCTTCCACCTTGAAGGTGTACGTTGCCGCTATAGCAGCACACCACGACGCAATCGACGGTAAGTCCTTAGGGAAGCACGACCTGATCATCAGGTTCCTAAGAGGTGCCAGGAGGCTGAATCCCTCCAGACCGCGCCTCGTTCCCTCATGGGACTTCTCTGTAGTTCTTCAGGGTCTACAGAGAGCCCCTTTTGAGCCTTTGCAGTCAGCCGAGCTTAAGGCACTCTCCTTGAAGACTGCCCTCCTGACTGCACTCACTTCCATCAAGAGGGTAGGTGACCTGCAAGTGTTCTCTGTCAGCAAAACGTGCCTGGAGTTCGGTCAGGGTTACTCTCACGTGATCCCGAGACCCCAACCGGGCTATGTGCCCAAGGTTCCCACCACCCCTTTTAGGGACCAGGTGGTGAACCTGCAAGCGCTGCCCCAGGAGGAGGCAGACCCAGCCCTGTCATTGCTGTGTCTGGTGCGTGCTTTATGCATCTATTTGGATCGCACGCAGAGCTTTAGAATCTCTGAGCAGCTCTTTGTCTGCTTTGGTGCACAGCGGAAAGGAAGCACTGTCTCCAAGCAGAGGATCGCCTGCTGGCTCATTGACGCCATAATATGGCATATCTCTCCCAGGACCCCCGGTAGGCTACGAGCACATTCTACGAGAAGTGTAGTGGCTTCCTGGGCCCTGGCCAGAGGTGCCTCTCTAACAGACATTTGCAGAGCAGCGGGCTGGGCAACACCCAACACCTTTGCAAGGTTCTACAACCTCCGGGTGGAACCGGTTTTGTCCCTGGTAGTGGCACGCAACACAAGTGGATAAGCCCGGGATAGCTGGCCAGGTGTATCGCTTGCACATAGTGCCTTCCACCTCCCTTGGAGCTGAAGACGTGCGCCATTGTGTTCACAAACTTTGTTCCCTGGTTGACTTCCTCCAAGCCCTGTGGCAGTCGAGCTTTCAGAGAGACTCGCTGCTGGCCCAGTACACGTGCTAATTAAGAGTCCTGTTCTGGGGTAGGTGCTCCGCATGTGGCGGTTCCCTGTAAGGCTAACCCCATGCGATATATATCTTCTGCTAGTCCGTTTCCCTGTTGGCAAACCGCGTCTTCCTTGGGCAGAGCCCCTCTGCCCCAGTCTCCATGTTTGTAGTAACTCCTTCCCCATTGGGCAGGATCTACCTTGAAGACTCTCCACATGGTTGGAAAGATCATGTGACGTATTCTTCCACTTAAATATCCCCCCCTCTCTTTGGGTGAGGTGTGGTCTCCGCGGTGTCTTCCCCTTGGGAGGGACACCCCCCGACTAGACCTGGTGGCCCAGATGGATAATCCCCCTTCTTTTTGAGGGAGTGGAAAAAGATAAGGGGAAAAGAGGCCATGACTGGGTTAAGCCTGTCTCTATCTTTGGGTAGTCGACTTGTCCCCAAAAAGGGCCGTTCGACACTCATAACTATGTTGGGGGAGGTTATGTGTCAACCTGGTGTGCTGGCTATGAGGCACATAGTAGTCTGCCCACCACACACCGCCAATTCACGTAACACAGTTCAGCCAATTGTGGCGTTTCGTATAGGAACCCCTAGTGTCACTACATCTACACAACATCGAGTGAGTGACAGATAGGGAACGTCATGGTTACTTGTGTAACCTCCGTTCCCTGATGGAGGGAACGAGACGTTGTGTCCCTCCTGTCACAACGCTGAACTACCCGCTGAAATGGCCGGACCTTATATCGGCTCCTCAGCATAAAACCTGAATGAGTGGTTGCATTCCAGCTCCTTTTATACCCGTATGTCCGGGAGAGTGGCATGCAAATACCACTCACCAATTTTCATTGGCCTTTTATCAAAGACCAGAGGTGTCTCGGGCTCCCAAGAGTGACCCCTAGTGTCACTACATCGACACAATTTCTCGTTTCCTCCATCAGGGAACGGAGGTTACACAAGTAACCATGACGTTAATTTCAGCAACAGTAAAACACCATTAATTTTACAGTAACTTGCTGGCAACCCTGCTGCCAATTCTTTACTGTTTTTTGATGGGAAAATCTTTAACAGTGTATTGGATCCCCTCTAGATTGTATAGTCTTGGACTTAAAGACACGCCCGCCTGCTGGTGATGCCAATCAGAAGATGGGGACACAACCCAAGTTTTTTAGTGGTGTGTTAAGATCCAAGAATTCCATGTATTCCAAAAATGCAACTACCTGCTGCAATCTCTCCCTATAGATGTACCCCTCTCTTATTTCAAGCAATTTGATAGCATAGCGAAGTCCTTCATTTGGAATGGTAAGCGTCCCAGATTACATTTCAGTAAATTACATAGGCCGACTGACAAAGATGGGCTAGGCCTACCCAAGATTTTGTTTTATTATTACGCTTTGGGCTCAAACATTTGGCTTACTGGTCACTTCCCCCTGAGAGAGCCCCTCCCTGGTTTTGTATTGCACAGGAAGTTCTTGCCCCTATTTTGCCATTGCAAAGCCTTTCTATCAAATTAACTGGAGAAGTTAAGTTACACCCTGTTATCTAGCATTTGCACTCGGTATGGACAAAAGTGTCCAGAGTGTTTAATTTGGACATTTATTTAAATGTTGCTTCGAGCATATGGCTGAACCCAAATTATGTATTAATAAGTCCCCTTTCTGCAGGACAGAGTGGATTGTGAGGGAGGTTAATACGCTTGGTGTCCTACAGTTGCAATCAAAATCATTCAACCCCCCCACCCCCGCAGGCTGTAAGGATTTACAAAGGTAAGCTTTTCTGATGACCCTGAATTTTTAAACTTTACATCTATATCAGTTGAGTGACGCATTCAAAGTCATAGTGTGAATATATAACCTAATATTTCTAAATAGCAGGATTTTTAAAAAATACAGCCATGTCATAATTATTCAACCCCTATTGCATGTAGCTGTTTCTTAAATATGTAAGGCTACACAAGTAATTGTTTTAAAACAAAATTAAGTCATCAGTCTGCAATGGCACTTATTTAAGTTTTGAAATGTAAGTTTAGCGTTGTAAGCAAAAATGTATTTCTATGCAAAAAATCAAATCTCAAATTTCCAATAGACAAAGTTGGCAGCACCATTCATAATTTTTTTTAATTATGGTACAACAGCAACCTTCTTGGGGTGTGGAATAAAGCAAAACTTCACTAAGGGAAATGTTGACTCCAGTTGACTGAATATTCAAGAAGTAATTAGGAAAGACCTGGAAGAAGGTTTTATAGACGTATGACACTAAACTGAAAATGAGTTTTAGACCCATGGGTCAGCAGTACGTCTGGAGTAAGATGACAAGATGATGACAAGAACGACACCATCCCCACAGTCAAGCATGGAGGTGGGTCAGTCCTGTTATGGGGGTGTTTTGCAGCTGCAGGAAACAGCTATGTGACTGAAACCATGGATTCTTTCAGGTATCAGGCCATTTTGGTATGAAAAATGTGATGCCTTCAGTGTGTAAATTGAAGCTCGTGATCACTGGATTTTCCAGCAAGACAGTAACACCATGGATACATCCAAGTTTTCCAAAATCTGGTTCAGGGATATGTCGTGAAATGTCCTTAAATGGCCCTTTCAGTCCATCATTAAAATCCCATTGCAGACATATGTTGGGATTTCAAGGAAGCAGTGGCAGCACAGAAACCAAAGGATGTCAATGAGCTGGAAGCTTTTGCTCATGAGAAATGTGTAAAAATTCTAATAGAGAGGTGTCCGAAACCTGAGAACACTTACCTGAAACATTTATTTGCTGTTATTAAGGATAAAAGTGTCAGGAATACCCAGACTCGGAGATGGTGTTGAACCCAATGGCAGGAGTTTATTGCAACACAAAAAACAAACAGAAACCAACAGGTGAATTGTAATCAAGCAAGATGGTTCAGACGTATAGTGTCGAGCTGTGAAGGACTGGGATAATTCAGGAGTGGGATATTCTTAAGGTGGTGATCATACAACTGGGTGCTTACATAGGAAAGGAAGATATCGGGATCACTGGAGTGGAGAGGAATTGTCAGGAGATCAGGATCGCAGGAGTGGAGTGGAATTACTCGGAATCTTGTGAAGAAGTTCCTTGGAGGACCAGTTAAGTGAGTCTGAATTCTTTGTCGAGACCAGACAATGATTGACAGTAGAATGGGGTTTAAGTAGAGGAGCTGATTGACGCGGTGATGAGAAACAGGTGCAGGTGATTAGTAATCAGGAGAGAGCGAAGTTTGAGTGAATGTGGCAGAAGGGTCAGATGGGTCCGTGACAAAAAGATGCTCCACAAATGATTGACTTTGGGGGTTGAATATTTTTGACATGACATTTGTGGAGAGAATTAGTTATTTTTTATTTTAAAATTTGGGTAAACTGAACTCTTTGTTTTCAAAATCACTCAAATGTGTATTAAAAACTTACTTTGACTGTTTACTGAGGTTTTAGTTGATGTGTTTTAATTCACATCACCAGAATGTATTGCTGGTCAGGGGGGGTTGAATAATATTGATTGCAGCTGTATATGAGAGTGGAGTGTTGAGGTCCTTTGAAAATACATTTCAACATTTTGGGATTCCCAGGTCTCAATTCTTTAGGTATTTACAGTTGCGCCACCTGCTCTGTACTATTTTTGGGAGTTGCATACACCCCCCTAAAGTGGCAGATACTCTGGAAGTGGTGATTACTGCTTTTGGAAAAGGTAATGAGGCATCAATGTATTACTCCCTGCTAATTAAGAGTCTGGGGGACGGAGCTTCAAATTCTCTCAAGAGATTATGGTAGAAAGATTTAAACTTGGTACTGGAGGAGGGAGTGTGGGCTAAGATTCTAAAAAATGTCAAGTCTACATCTAGAGATGCAAAGGTGCGCCTTATGCAATTTAAGATTTTACATTGATTTATTGGACCCCCTCTAGATTGTATAGGCTTGGACTTAAAGACATGCCCGCCTGCTGGCGATGCCAATCAGAAGATGGGGACACAACCCAAGTTTTTTAGTGGTGTGTTAAAATCCAAGAATTTTGGTTGAGGGTTCAGAGTTTTATGTGTGATGTATTAGGCACTCAAATTTCATTTTGCCCCAGGCTCTGTATTTTAGGTGATGGGGTGGTTTATTTATTCTTAAGTGTTTCCTCTTGTCTGGTTTTATATTTTATTTATTTATTTATTTATTTTTATTTATTTGTATGTGTGTATATTTTCATTTTGTATTGATTGTTTGTAAATCAATCCTGATTTTTGAATCAATAAAATGTTAATAAAAAAAATAAAAATAAATAAAATCATGTGGTTTGTTGAGAAGAGATGTGCTGTTACTTTTCTGGGCAGTGAGACTTGCACTTGTTGCCTGGTGGATGATAAAACAGGTGAAAGAATTTACTTACTTTGAAAGTCGGACCCAAGCATATCTCCCGACCAGAAATATTGAGGCCTATGGCAATTATTCCCTGCAACCACCCAGAACACTGGAGTAGAGTTAGACCAATATATCGGTTTTGCGGATTAATCGATGCCGATAGTTGCTTCTTGGAACTATCGGTTATCTGCAAAAGCCTATGGCGATAGTTGCCAATAGCTTTTTTTTATATAAATATATATTTACAAAACCCTTTATCTCATAAATATATAGGTTTAATTTGGTAAATACTTACAGGCCCTGTCTCAAATGGCACACTCCGCTCCTGCGGTCTTCCTCTGAGTGCAGACTTTGGTGACATAAGCGAGTGTAGACCGATGGGGCGCTAGTCAGCAAGTCCATGAGGGGGCACGAGTGGTACAAGTGTGCATTTGGGACAGACTTCAAGACTTCAATCAGATGATGCATTTTTTACATTATGTTTTATATAAATGCAATTTTACAAATTATTATTTTAATAGGTTGTGGCATTGATAGATAAAGAAACCCACTTAAAATTCACTATAACATTTTTTAATTTTTTATTAAATAATTTCAAGCAACACACTGACAATAAAGAATTAGATAATTTAATCAAGAACATCTGAAAAACATAGCGCACATATAACTACAGCAACCAAACTCCATCGTTTTAAATCTTTAGAGAACAAATAAACATGATTCAGACACATGGATGGTTACAGGCAGGTGCTTAGAACAAAGTAAAATGTATTGAAAGAACATAGCGCCATATATTCGCAAAGATAGTTATAAGATACACACAGCCACACTGGGGGTATAAATATCACATGTTAGACCGAATGTTGCTATATCAATAAATATAAGCAATCTTACAAGCTTCAGCCATTTCCATTAAATTATTCTCTCCTGTCTTGATATTTTAGAGACTCACAATAATTCTTAAATCCTCTTTGAAACAAAAATAGCACAGTTTTAATGTTAGGTTACTTACTTTTATGAACGTAAAACTTCCCCAAGGAGTACTATTCAATAAACGAATTCCATATCTCAGTAAAATTAAATAAAACAAAGTTTTGAACCAGTTCTACACATCAGACTTAAAAGTGATACTACATACGCATGATAAGAAAGTGATCCACCGTTGACAATCAAGCAATTTATTAAAATTAATCTTTAATCCGCGATTAACATCGCCTCATCTGCCACGTGTTTTCCTCCAGCTCAGAAACTCCTGTCCGCTGTGATTGATCGAGAGGATCAGCAGTGGTGACTGTTGGGTAATAGTCCACTGTGGAGCTCGCACTGATGTGGGCTCAGCTGAAGGGCGCATTGAGGGTGCAAAGGGGGCACTCGCTAGCCCCCCTCGGAGTCAAATGGGACACCCTACAATGATGGAGACTTGGCTCTAGTACAGTGCTCTATGGCCCTGTCCCAAATGGCACACTTGATGTGGACTTGCGGTCTCGTGACCTTCATTTGCGGATTCCCGCGAAGTCGACGAGACCGCAAGTCCACATCAAGTGTGCCATTTGGGACAGGGCCATAGAGAATTGTACTGGAGCCAAGTCTCCATCATTTTAAAATAAGAGTCACTGGTGTATTTCAATTTAAAGTCCCACGTTACACACCAAATTTCTTTATTTTTTCTTGTTATTGTTGGGATTTTGGTTGCACAATAAACTGCATCTGGGATTTTATTAATTTTGGACTCTTTAAGCCTCTATGTCTGTGGATATCATAGTAAGGAAAGACATTTTAACATTCTATAAACCGATTTTTAAAACTATCGGACGATCTGCCTTTTCCACCACCTTAGTTATCAGTATCGACAAAATCTGCTAATTGCTGACCTCTACACCCTAGCAACCTCATAGCAATGCCCTGGCAACCCACAACACCCTAGGCTAGCATTGTGGCAACAGGTGTTCATTAGTTGTGGACATTTACTGTACAAATGGGCTTATTTTTATGTCCTTTTAAAATGGCTGCCAGCCATCCATGTTGAAATTAAGGTTATTTGAGATAATAAATGACACTTACATGTAATAAATTACCTAAGATGATTATCTGATTATAAAGATGCTAGCTTGTGCATAAAACACAAAAATTGTTGCAAAGATACACTTTCATTACATTTTAAATATTTAATTTTGGCACCCCTAGCTAGTGGTGGCGGCACCCAGTTTGGGAAGTGTCATCAAACACGAAAATAATTACTGTTTTCAAACCCTGTGTGCCATTGGGCACTCAACAAAAATAGGGCTGGTCATGATTATCAAAAAGAAACAGAACAATGTTTCGTTAGCACTAAAGAGCCACAATATTTACAATTGTCAGGTAAATCAACCTAGAGCTTTCTAACTGTATAGTGTGTCTCTGCTCACATCAAAACATTATAAACCTCACCTTAAAATGTTCAACAGAATCAGAATGAGCTTTATTGCCAATGTTCTCATGTACACAAGTAATTATTATTATTTATTTTTTTGGTGATAGGAGAAACAAGTTCACAGAAGTGCACATGTCTGCAAACTTCAGTAGCTTCAGGATATGCTTTACATAATACATACCTCATTTGACTTTCAACAGGACAACAATTTATACATGTAGAAGAGGGTAGAAAAGATGTTAAGCATTACATCAGATGCATAAGCCACTGGCTTTTAGTCTGCTATTTTTTTGTGCTTTCTTTAGTGTAAGACAGAGGTGAGTCTTTTAATGAGAGCAAACTTACATAAGTAACCCACTGAAACACTCAGGCCCCTGGAATAATCTTTAGTCTCAAACCAAATGGGAAATACTTAATTGGAGAAGCATAATTAAGTTGTTTTACAATATGGGAGAAAAAAATCTATACATTTGATAAGCTAGCAGAATGATTAGCCCTTTGAGTCGACAAGGCCTTGTAATAACGTTGTCAATGTAGCAGTTTTGTGGTGCAATTTTCCTGCTGAGAAAAAGGCTTAAACCAGCCTAGGGTGGTTCTCTGGTCTAAACTGGTTTTGTTTGTCTCCCGGTTTGGCCAAACAGGTGTTTAGCTGGTTTTTCTGGTCGGTCAGCTGGTCCCACAGCCTGACCAATTAACGAGGGCCCAAAACTAAAACAAACGAGCCTAGCAGCTTGGCCAAGTTGAGAGACAAATTAATCACCTTGGGCTGATTTAAAGGGTTAGTTCACCCAAAAATGAAAATTCCCTCATCATTTACTCACCTTCGTGCCATTCCAGATGTGTATGACTTTCTTTCTTCTGCTGAACACATTTGAAGAAAAATAGAAATATTTCATAGCTCAGTGGGTCCTTAAAATGCAAGTGGATGGTGATCAGTCAGCATAACATCATCCATAGTGATCAATTTTGCTGCGAAAAAGATAAATATTTAAGTATTTTTTAACTGTAAATAATCACTTCCGGTCAGCAGAATTACGCACGTGTGACAATCGCGTTGGCATGTTCACGCTAGAACAGACACACGTGCTGCACACCCGAAAGAGAAGCGCTGTTTACAACTGAGTTTTACTCACTCACAGTGGGGCATTTGTGTGCTCATCCTGGATGTCTCAAATGAGAGAAAAACCTGAGATTACATATATAACATGCCAACGCGAAAACGTCACGCCATGATTTATAGTTAAAAAGTACTTAAATATTGATCTTTTTCACAGCAAAAGCGATCGTTTTGTTTTAGAAGACATTAATTTAACCAGTGGATTCGTATGGATGACGTTTATGCTGACTGTCTGTTCTTTTTGGAGATTCAAAGGTCTAATCACCATCCACTTGAATTTTAAGGACCTACTGAGCTGAGATATTCTTCTATTTTTCTTCAAATGTGTTCTGCTGAAGAAAGAAAGTCATACACATCTGGGATGGCATGAGGGTAAGTAAATAATGAGAGAATTTTTCTTTTTGGGTAAAGGAAGTTTTTTAAAATTAATATTAAACAGGTCTCTGGAAAACTCAATTCAGATTGGTCAGTGGCACCATCTAGCGGTCTGATATTTCTGAGTAATAACTGCACATTCAGAGAATAATACACATAAGTGTCAGAAACGTGAGACAGAGGACCCAATAGAGGAGGAAAACAGTTCAAGTATTTATTAATAACAGAACATTTATCTTTTTAAACTGAACAAAGCCCAGGCAATGGAGGGCTGGAATTTACCGACACACGGGCAGAGATGAGGAATCCTCCTCGGCGATAGTGGGCGGCGAAGACAGGCGTAAGGCGAACTGAAACGTAAACAAACATTAAACATTGACTATCACATAGAACGATCCAACGTCGGACATGACACACGAGGGATTTAAATAAGTGGGAAACAAACAAGGGGCAAGTGCCGCTCGCAGCTGAAGGTTGTCATGATCAGCGTTCCCATGGAAACAATCAGGGTAGTGGCATCTGAAACACATAAGGGAAAAATGTAAACACGCTTTGACCAAAACAGACAGGGAACGATGATGCCACTGTCCTTGTCAGACAAAACACTCAACCTGGCAAGGTGACAAAACTGTGACATCACCGCATGGCGGTAACTTGCGCACGGCATAACCAACTACTAGACCCGTGCACCCACACAAAGCACATAAACGAAACACAAGACAGACGGGACAATGATGTCATGGTCCTCATCAGACAAAACCTAACCTGACAGGGTGATAGGATCATGACATCACCGGAGAGCGCACGGCGGTAACTCGCGCACTGCAGTCACCAACAACCGGACCCGTGTGCTCGCAAAAAGAGAGTACACAAAACACGAGGCAAGCTGATACTGCCACGATCCCGTCAGGCAGAAACCCAACCTGACAAGGTGACAGGACCGTGACACATAAGACCGGTTATCCAGGTATTGCGAGCCATCTTTCCTACTTCTCGTATTACTCTGTGATCTCTACAAGTAAGCTAATAAAATAATTTAAACTTAAATCAATGTTTCATGTCCATTTATTTATTTATTTGGCAAGTAGTTTTGTAATAAGCTTGATAATGAGCAGTCAGGTGGTCATTTTTTACAAAATAAACACCAACTGAACTCTGACACAAACCTTAAGTGGAATTCAGCTGTTCATCGATTTCTTTCTTCTCACATAATTACATAATTTAAAAGCAAATCAGTATTTCAAGTCCATTTATTATTTATTTGGCAAGTAGTCTTGTAATAAGCTGGATAATGAGCAGTCAGATGGTCATTTTCGCAAAATAAACACCAACAGAACTCTGATGCAAACCAGAGGTGGAATTCAGCAATTCAGTGATTGCTTTCTTCTCACATAATTACATAATTTCAACATAAATCAATATTTTATGTCCATTTATTTATTTATTTGGTTAGTAGCTGTGTAATAAGCGGGATAATGTACAGTTACTTCATGTCGGGGTTTATTTTGCGATAACAACCAGCTGATTGTACATTATCCCGTACTTAACAGAGTGTAGATTGTAGCCAGATTGTTGTACTAGTCCTCACTTGAGTCATTGCTTTCAGATTACAGCCATAACAGTTTATTAATATGCTGATTTACCCGTGTTTCTTCCTACAATGCTGTTCAAGGTTGGAACAACGATGATAGCAGCTCAGCAGTTTTGTTTACTTTGTCTTCCTCCTGATTAATAATTTAATAGATTTAATAATACATTTAACAAACTAACATATAGACCCTGACACATAAATAATAACATTAATTCTATAGGTACTCTGCAGTGATATAAACAGTAGCTATGTGTGCTTGTTAAGCTAGGAAACCAGGTGTTTTGGCATCATAACTATATCATAAATTTTAGCACGGCTGACAGCTGACCAATCTGCATTCTGGACCAGAAATATCTGTTTAATAACACGTCTTTTGTTATTCTCTACAATCTTACTGTTGATGAGTAGAGGAAGGAATTAAACAGTTTAAACTCAGATTACAACCCAACAGGGTCCAAACAATACTGATGCAGTGGATTGCAGTAAAGATGTATTAAATCTCTCCATCTCCATGCTAATGTTGTTCCTGCCAGTGCTGATTACTTTTCCTTATAGTGGCAAAGCCCTCCTGCCCTGGGTCACAACTTAATTTGCTCTTTCAGAACACCTGTCAAGTGCATAGCTTTTTTTTTCTCTCTCTCTCTCTCTCTCTGAGTCTTTTGCTTTCTGCTTCCTTTCCTCTTTCTCTTGCTCCTTTTTCACTATCTCCCCCATCACTTTATCTCTTGCTGTGGCAGACACAGGGCACTAGCGGAATGCTAATAGATCAGATAGTCACTGAAGTAAAACCACATTTCCATTAACAATAATATTTTCTCTCAGTTATTCTCAACAGAAACTTTGTAAAAACTGATATTTCTTAGATTGCTTGGGGAAAATGTATTACCGCGGCTGGTATTAAAGATTATTCATTATTCAAATTTGGCATTAGAACTGCATATCTATTTGCATAACAATAAACCACGTTATTATTTGGACGTGAACGTGATTAATGAGACTGCTGCCAGTTCTGGGCAAGAAATGATCGGCCTGTTGGTCCTTGGCTTATTTGGTTCTTCAGATAAAATGGTCTTTGAGAATTTTAACTTACCCCTGGATTGCTTGATTCAGTTGATTTATTGTTAGCACATTAAGAACCTTTGAAACTCTTTAACCTTTCCAAACATTCATTACTGCTCACAGCAGCAACTGGCGATCCTGGCTTCTCTCACTCCTAATGTGTTTTCAATATTAATTAAACTCAAAACGGTACTGTCATTGCTCCAACTAAAAGAGATATATATTTTTTCAATTTAGTATAGCCCAGCGGTTCTTAACCTTTTTGCGAGTGCGACCCCCTTTCAAGAACGACAATGTATTGCGACCCCCGCCCCCCCACGGAATTGCATTTGCATGTCATTTAGGTGAGCCCCGATATCCGGCCACAAGTTTGCTTATAGCATGGTGATCCCGTTCAGAAAATCGTCCAGTAACGGGAAAGCATCAAAGATATCATTGTCCAAGCGTGTTTGCCATAATGACAGTTTTCTGATCCATGCTTCAATCTTATCAGAAAGAGTGAAGAGCGATGAACTTTTCCTACTAGAAAGTTTTGGAGTTAGCGGGGAGTTTTTCTCCAAAAGAGAGATCCTCACCTCTTCTCGGAGCTCATACAGTCGACTGAGAACTTTTCCTCTGGAAAGCCACCGTACTTCACTGTGGAACAGCAGCTGCTGATGTTTTGCGCCCACCTCTTGACAGACAACTTTGAAAAGTCGTGTGCTTGTTGCGCTCGTTTTTATCGCTTTGACTGTGCAGACGGCTTCATCCATTACTTGTTTTAGTTCGGGTGGCATTTTCTTGGCCGCAAGAGCTTGTCTATGTATAATGCAATGTGTCCATACTGCAAGTGGAGCGACGGCCTGTACTTTTGTCACAAATCCACTGTGTTTACCGGTCATTGCCCACGCACTGTCAGAGCAAATTCCCACGCAGTTCTTCCACTCAATGTCATGTTCATGTACAAATGAATCCAATGTGGCAAAAGGTTGCTCACCTGTTGCACATTCAGGAAGAGGGCGACAGAACAGAAAATCCTCGTTAATTTGTCCTTCATCAACAAATCTGACGTAAACCAATACTTGTGCTTCTCCGGCAATATCAGTGCTCTCGTCAATTTGGAGAGAGAAAAAAACGCTCGATTTAACTTTCATGATTATCTGCATTCGCCCAATACGATTAGCCACAGTATCATTTGACACTGGAATCAATGTTAATTGATCAGCAGCACTTTGTCCACACATAACAGAAACAGTCTCTTTAGTGCAGGGTAAGAAAAACTTCTTACCTAAATTGTGTGGCTTCCCAGTTTTGGCAATCCAATGAGAAATAATAAAAGAGGCGCAAAGAGCCCTCTCATTCACCGTAACGGCTTTCTACATGAGTGATTTTTGACCACGTAACTCCTGTAGTTTTTGCTGGAAAAACTCAAGTGGCTTTGTCTGCAGTGATTCGTGTTTAGTTGTCAAGTGCCTTAGCATTTTTGAAGGTTTAAGGCTCTCCTTCACCAACACCTCGCTGCAAATCATGTGGTCGTGGATCCCCCCCCAATCTCTGGTCTGAGTAAAGCCATATTCCAAGTACTTATCGTCATATTTCCTGCTTTTGGCCTTCTTTCCTTGTTTTGACTGTTTCTCGGCTGGATGCTTTTTAGCGTCAGCACCAATTAAAAATCGTTCCATGTCTAATCAGCAGTCCAGCTATGATGACTATGAACCACAAATTGCTATGCCCATGTGACTACTTCCAATCAGCAGTTAATAAGTTATATCATGTCACCGGAAGGTGGTACCATTAGGTGAGTGTTTTATGTTCAAAATTAAAGTTTTTCCACGACCTCCCAGCTACCGCTTTGCGACCCCCCCAGAGGGTCGTGACCCCCAGGTTAAGAACCGCTGGTTTAGCCTAAAGCTTGTTCTTAGTCTTAGACCAAACACAATTTGTAGTTGATGCAACATATCCATGGACTTTCTCTTGTTCTCAGTGACAGGTGTATCTAGTGCTCCAAGCTTGAGAGACTGAGGGATTTGGTTTGCTTTCCTTGTCTAAATAAGTTGTGACACTTAGCTTGATGCCTGTGTTTCGGAGGGATCAACTCTGCTTGATGAACAGGAAAAAAGCCAGATAAGGTCTGACAAAGTGAGAAAGGAAAGTGTGTGTTCGTTTGTTTAGTTAAACATAAGACATGAAAGATGATGAGTGTTATGACCCCTTTGTTTAAAGAGGCCATTTCCCCTGGGAACCCAGTGTTTAAAGGGGACATACTGTATTTATTTTTCCCTGAAATCCACTTACAATGTAAGTCAAGGTTCCATTAGTTTCGAGTAGTCATACTTTTGACTTGTGGCATAAAGTCCGGTCCATATTGCAGCTTATTCTGGCCAAGAACTGTCCACATCAACTCTGCTTGATTAACAGGAAAAAAGCCAGATGAGGTCTGACAAAGTGAGAAAGGAAAGTGTGTGTTCGTTTGTTTAGTTAAACATAAGACATGAAAGATGATGAGTATTATGACCCCTTTGTTTAAAGAGGTAATTTCCCCTGGGAACCCAGTGTTTAAAGGGGACATACTGTATTTATTTTTCCCTGAAATCCACTTACAATGTAAGTCAAGGTTCCATTAGTTTCGAGTAGTCATACTTTTGACTTGTGGCATAAAGTCTGGTCCATATTGCAGCTTATTCAGGCCAAGAAATGTCCACATCGACAGATGAAGAACAACTGCATATAAACTGACCAACCACAGTTTAAATAGATGGGCGTGGAAAAAAACAATTTGTGGACAAATTCAAAATAATGTGGTGTTTTTGATCAACTGTACAAAAACACAGAAAAAAAGAAAATAGCAAAAATGTATTTAGACTTTGTAATTAGAATTTAATTCCATATAGAAGTAATAAGTACTGATTATTTCACAGACATCAAACACCAAAAACAAAGTGGTAAGTATAGTTCTGCTCGAGGAGTTTGAGTTTATTTGCTTCTAAACATCTTTAAAAAAAAAAAATTATGCCTCTACTAACTTGCCAAACTTGGCTTGGCCAACCAGCCAGCCAGTTTTGTATGTAATATGAATCAGACGGTCAATGAACTGACTGCGGGTATTGGTTTCTTGCATCAAAAACAGACATCTTCTGGCCCTTAGAATTCAACAGTCTGTTTTTGTTACTGTCACTTTAAAAGTTTTATATGTAAATGACTTCTGTTATAATTGGCTAAACTCCAGGAACTGTAATTCCTACTGTCATACATCAGGACAGGCCAAGTTGCTGAGTACTGAAGAGGTATTCACTGTAAAAAAAAATTCATTATATTATATAACATTATATTATATAACATGGAGTGGTGGTGGTGTAGTGGACTAAAGCACTGAACTGGAAGGTTGTTGGTTCAATCCACACAGCCATTGTGTTCTTGAGCAAGGCACTTAACTCCAGGTTGCTCCAGGGGGATTGTCCCTGTAATCAGGGCACTGTAAGTCGCTTTGGATAAAAGCGTCAGACCAAATGTAAATATATAAAACAATTTTTTTTTTTTTTGTTTCCATCCATTTAATGTGTCACGTTAATTCCTGACATTTCTATTCAAGTTTTCTGAGTTTCAACTTTGTTCTTAATCAGTAATCACAGTGGCAAGAAAAAGTATGTGACCCCTTTGTAATTAGCTGGTTTGCTCCATTAATTGGTCAACATTTTATCTCATCTTCATTAAAGCCACAAGTATAGAAAAACACAATGTGCTTAAGCTAACAACACACAAACAATTATAATCTTTCATATATTTATCGAACAAATCCCATTAACCCTCTGGGGTCTGAGGGTGTTTTGGGCCCTGGAGAAGTTTTGACATGCCTTGACATTTGTGCTTTTTTAGTTGCTTAAAAACATATTAATGGCTAAAGTCTGATAACACTTTTTTTGCAACAAAAATTATGTGAAAACCATCCTGATCACTCATTCATACAAAACAATATAGTAATTTAACTTTTGTATGACACTTTTAGTGTTAGAAAGGCCATATGCGAGGAGGCGTGGATGATCATGAATATTGATGTTATTCACACCTGAGGAGACAAAGACCCCTCCCCTGAGAGAGAATGAATGTGAGGAGACTTAATGATTGAATGTATTGTTTGTAGCTTATTCACAAAATCAATTTTAAGTTAAAAGAAGTAATCTGACTATACATTTTCTTTACATAAAGACTTTACTTAAAAACTTTAGACCTACACTACCGTTTAAAAGTTTATAGATCTGTAAGATTATTTTAATGTTTTTAAAAGAAGTCTCTTCTGCTCTCCAAGGCTGCATTTATTTGATCCAAAATACAGCAAAAACAGTGATATTGTGAAATATTTTTACAATGTAAAATAACTTCTATTTGAATATATTGTAAAATGCAGTTTATTTCTGTGATCAAAGCTGAATTTTCAGCATCATTACTGCTGTCTTCAGTGTCACATGATCCTTCAGAAATCATTCTAATATGCTGATTTTCTAATATGGGCATATTTACGGCACATTTTACACATTTACACCCAAACAGATATTTGCAAGCACAAGTTTCGTCGATGATAATGAGGCAGCATAAACACTAGTTAAAATATAATCTAAACATGCATATTATTTTTATATCATTTACATATCATATTGATATCATACAGCATACAATTTAAATACATGCTTTAGCAAAAACAACATTTAAATGTAACTAAAACTTGCCTATTAGGACATATTTCAAATTTCAATACTTTGAATACTGGCTGGCAAGTCTGGAAATAGTCCAGCTAGTAAAATATGTACATGTTTATTTAAAATAGCATGTCAACTAATATGTAAGTAAAGACTTACTCATCCGAAATTGTATCCTCGGCTAGATCAAGTCGCTCTTCAAAATGCAAATGTTCCTCATTGGATTCTGCTCTCCTTCTGAGGAAAATGTGAACTCTTCTTCACTATCCAGGAGCTTCCTCACCTGTGTAGCGTGCCATCTTACAAAAGTGTATGAACTTGATGCTTTTTAAGGCATTGTTGGGGGCGTTTACCATTTGCATTGATCGCCTCATCACATTACCATATGAATAGTGCGCTGTGCTGGTGGGTGTGATCACATTAGCGATAATTAGCTGAGCCAGGACAAACTGTACATGTTTCATAAAGATTACATTTCCGGAGAATATTTGTTTTAAATTTGAATTGTTTTATTTAAAAGTAGACATTTTAAGCTTTCTTTAGACATATGTTTCACGTTTGTGTGATAAGTATTCACAGAGTTTCAGTTCATTTTTGTGACGTGTTTCAGAAAGATGCTCACGGAGACAGAGACGGCTGAAAGCGCACCCTGTTTATTTTCTTTATTTTAAAAAAGCACAAGATTTTGTTGTCATTGTGAGTGTACACAAATAAAAGTAGACCGTTTATAGTCTCTAATGATGTCTTACACTTATCTGTATGCCCCAAAATGATGGAGTATTTTAAGTTGTTTCCGCTGTTATGAGGAAAATATCCAGCAGGACGCGCCGGTGTGTCCATTGACCCCAGAGGGTTAAACATTCACAGTGCCGTGGAAAAAGTAAGTGAACCCTTGAATTTATTAACTTGTTGATCCTCCTTTGGCAGCAATAACCTCAACCAAGTGTTTCCGGTAGCTGCGGATTAGACCTGCACAACATTCAGAAGGAATTTTGGACCATTCTTGCTAACAGAACTGCTTCAGCTCAGCCATATTCTTAGGATATCTGGTGTGAATAGCTCTCTTGAGGTCATTCCACAGCATCTCTATTGGGTTAAGGTCTGGACTCTGACTGGGCCACTCCAAAATGTGGATTTTCTTTTTTTGAAGCCATTCTGTAGTGGATTTACTTCGATGTTTAGGGTCATTGTCCTGCTGCATCACCCAACTTCTACTGAACTTCAGCTGGCGCACAGCCTCCCTGACATTATCCTGTAGGATATCTTGATAAACTTGGGAATTAATTTTTCCTCGATGACAAGCGGTCCATGCCCCAAAGCAGACCCAAATCATGATGCTCCCTCCACCATACTTCACTGTTGGGATGATGTTTTCATATTGGTATGTGGTGCCCTTTTTACACCAGACATAGCGCTGCATGTTCTTCCCAAACTATTTAACCTTAGTTTCATCAGTCCACAAATTTTTTTTCCCATCAGCGTTGTGGAGTGTCAAGGTTATCTTTGGCATACTTCAGGTGCGCAGCAATGTTTCTGTTGGAAAGTACTGGCTTCCTTTATGGTGTCATTTCATGGATACCATGTCTGTTTAATGTTTTCCGTATAGTAGACTCATGAACAAGGATTATAACTACTTCCAATGATTTCTTCAAGACTTAAGCTGTCACTCTAGGGTTCTTTTTTACCTCAATAAACATTCTGCAGTGTGCCCTTTGAGTCATCTTGGCTGAATGGCCACTTCTAGGGAGAGTAGCCGCTGTACTAAATTGTCTCCATTTATAGACAGTTTCTCTAAATGTTGACAGATGAAAATCTAAGCCTTTGAGATAACTTTGTAATTCTTACCAGCTTTATGCAAAGCAACAATTCTTGATTGTAGGTCTTCTGAGATCTTTTTTTTTTTTTTTTTTTTTTTGCGAGGCATGGTCCAGGTCAGCAGATGCTTCTTGTGAATAGCAAACTCAAAATGTTTGAGTGATTTTTAGAAGTCAAAATAGCTCTAACCCACTCCTCCAATCTCATTTCATTAATTGGATGCCAGGTTTGCCAAATTCTGACTCTGATTAGCTTTTGTTGACGTCATTAATTTAGGGGTTACCATACTTTTTCCCATCCTGTACTGTGAATGTTTGAATGATGTACAATTGTATTCAATATGTACAAGAACAATAAAATAATTTTTGTGATGTTAGTTAAAACAGATTGTGTTTGTTCATTATTGTAACTTAGATTGAGATCAAACCAGATTTAAAAAAAAAAAAAAAGATACATAAATGCAGAATTCCAAAGGGTTCACGTACTTTTTCTTGCCACTGTAATTATTAATAAACTTGAAAAAGGCATGATTGCAAATTTAATAAGAGACACTAAAAAACAAATTTACGTTTGAATAAAAAAAACTTAAATGATGCATTTAATAAAACTAACTATAGTATATAGCTATAATGAATGAACATGCATTTACATTTAATGATGACAAATATTAGAATTTTTGATCAAGTTAAGAGAATTGGAACTGTGTTTTTAATGTAAATGTTGGCTTTTTTTACATGTTAATTTAAGAATATCTAATGGCAAACAAAACCAGATTTTTCCCTACAATCAGAGCATTAGTACAGAACAGATTTTACACAGCAGGAAAACCGATAGCTTGGTCCATAATTAATGGAGGTCCCGGTTTATAGCCCTTTTATTTATTTTATTTTATTTGTAAGAATTACCAAATGTTAAACCACGGATGGCCCTCCAAAAAAAAAGTACCCTAAACACATTTATAATCAATAACTAAAACTGCCTTCATTATAATACAAACGGAATAGACTTCTCCTTTCCCTTAAATAGTTGTAATATAAATCTATAACATTTCAGTTGTTGTTGCTACAGTAATGGCACACATTATGTTTACAATATTGGGGCTGTTTGGCCTTACAAGATGTTTGACACTCTCCATACTCGTCCACACAAGCATGAAAATGAGCGCAACTCACGACATACGTTGCACTGTATGGAAAGCGAATTTAAAATAAAAATGCTTTGGGATAAGCCAGTGAATGTCTTAAGGGTGAGCCCACACACTAGATCACATTTTATTACCAAGGAAGAGCAGTCTTTATTCTCGCTTACCTGTGCGAAGTGGCCATTTATCACAAAATTCTGCAGGAAAAGAGTCGGTGGTTTTGCTGCCCCCCTTCCCCCCCCCGACACACACACACATAACAAGGGAAATGCTTTAATTAATGAAGGCAAAAAACAAAGATGGAGAAAGTTTGTCTGTCAGTCTGTCCTGTACATCTGTGTGATGCTTGGCCTGTGTAGGAGTCTGTGGTTTTGCTTACCAGAGAGAAGCTTCTTTACATCGGGTCGACTACATGTATCCAGGCTGCTGTCTGCTGCCCCCTCATATAGCCACAGAACTTTACCACACCGCGAAGGTGTCGGGTTTGTTCTACTCAGCCCATTTAATAGAACACTATTTTAAGCCCAGATTAATCAAATGTCTTTTCTTTCATGCCTCAGGGTCTGAGCAATTCAATTTGACATGTAGGGGCTGTTGTTATCACACATATTAAAACTGTGATGTTGGGCCTAATGTACTTATTGGAAACCATGTAAGGTCTTACCGACTTAATAGAATTACATTATTACACTTTTAAGCTGCCAGCTACCTTTCTTGCTATGCTGTCATTGTGTCTTTTAACATTAGCTTTACTGGCTAAATTTTTTATTTTAGCATTGACATTTGGAGGTTTGCACTCTATGTATCGCAGGCAAAGAAGGCGTGGCCGGATGTTGAGTGTGTGTGAAACCAGCAAAAAACGAATTGCCAAGCAGCCTCTTTTAAATGCTGCACTTCATACTCTGGGAAAGTGAACTTAAAAAGAAACTCACCGCTAAAATGATATCCCGGTCCATTGTGAATATTCAGTGTAGCTGTGTTCGCAGGACTGCCCACACAGAGGTCACTACCAAACCAAGCAACTTTCTATACATTTCTAGTATGGTGGAAGTTCCAGAACGGCTGACATGTTTAATAAGTTCTGTTCTCTGGTTTGTGTGCAGCTGTGTTATGTTCTGTTGTTACTATCACTGTGGAAGACCTTTTTTAGAGTAACAAAACAAGTTTTCGCTCGAACACCCCATCTCACAAGCGAGGGCTGTGTATTCTTCTGCTCTCATGCACTCTCATGAACATGCACAGATCAACGGGCAGTAAAGATTTTCACTAAATAATCTATTTGATTTCGGTTTGTTTGTCACCAAACCTTATCGTATGCCTTCAGAACAGGGCCAAGTCGCATACAATAATTCATTAGACTTCTGAATTAAACTTTTGCATTCTTTTTGAAGTTTGAAGTGGTGGTCACCATAAATTAACTTAATTGAAAGTCTGTACATGTAATCTGATTACAGGGATTAAAAATGTAATGCCTTGCACTACTTTTTATATTAAAAGAGTTAAAAGTATTCAATTTTAATAATTAAATACTTTTTAATTAGATATACCCAACAAAAGTTGTTGTAAAGCAACAATTACACAATAGTTATAATAAAGCTACTGTTATACTGTAATTGTAGTAGAGTATTGATGTCATTATATGATTATACTTTCATAATAAATTAAGAATACTGCTAATTTTAAAACTTAGCAACCACTTAGCAAGGCTCACATAAAACTTATATATATATATAAATGTCTTATAACCTTCAGTCTTCAAACTTACCTTCAGACTGTTTTAAAGTTGGCAAGGCTTTGCCAAGCCACTTGTTGAAAGTTTTCTTGATAAAAGTACCTTTTGTAGTTGCAATAGTGACTTTTGTAAAAGAGAACCATGACCACACATTTAGTATATCGGAGTGTTTTACTGAACAGTACCACATTAGCTTTATTAATTTGGATTTAAAGTGTTCCGATTTTGCCCCTGTTGTTAATAATGTGGTATTAATAATTGTTTTCAAAATTTATTTTATAATATTGCATAATATTTTTTGGTTTAGTCACATAACCTGAAATGTGTTTCATCAAGTAACAAATAAATGAACTGGATTTATTTATTTTTTAAGTCAACATTTTTATTTAATAGGCCTGAATCAATCTGAATACATTAGGTTTCACCATTGAAAGTCATTTTGAAGGGTCAGATCAGATAGAAATAGCTCTAAATGTAATAACCGCACATTTTCACTTTTTAAAGTGTAGGCTTATTTATTGTATTTCTTCTTTCTTGTTAACATAGAAAGAGGATAGTGAGATAGTGAGATGTTAAAAATGAGCTACTGTAGTGTATTAGGAGAACCCAAGAGCATAATGAGCTTCTGTTTTGGTAATAAATACACCACTTCAATTCCCTAAATGTGTTTTTAAGAGTCACACAAGGACCTAAATTGTGCCTCCCTTTAATGCGCTTAATTTATGATGATGCATGTATCTAAAAGCTGTTAATGGTAAAAACAACAAAACCAAATGTATTTTGAGACATAGACAGCATTTAAAGCCTAAAGCCTTGCCCCAATGCTTCAAATTACACTCTAGATCCACAGTGAGCATCATTTGTGTCTCATTAATGATGGCTTTCGGCCTTTTGTAACATCAAAAGCAATTAGCTGATTACATGATGTGAGAACAGTCTGTATGCACAGATATGCAATCACAGCATTCACTAATGACTCATGATTTTCTGTTAGATGGAAAAGGTTTCATTGCACATCTGATGTGTGTTTTGGTTGGAGTCAGGCTGTAATGTGTCATATTTGCATTTGTGATTCAGATGGAATTCATTTTTGAAATGATGTTTGAGTTGCAGTTATTATGCCCGCCATTTCAGTGTACTGATAGAGGCCTGTTAGTTTTTGTTTTACTAATGTAGCAGTGTCTAGTGTGTGGATCGGGGCGTTATAGAATGTTATGTGTTTTGGTGTGTGCCTCAAGAAACCCATTGAATTGAACAAGACTTAAAAATTTGAGACATTTGTAACATTATGTATGTATATAATTTAAAGGAATTTAATATTTCAGTGACCGTTCTGAACAGTGCGTGATCAGACTCTCCTCATTGTATTAATTCTCATTTTCTTTTTACGTTGGATGTGTTGCCAGCAGTACTTGATCCACCAACTGTTATTTTACTCTAAGGTCTAAACCCACAATGAAGGTGCACCAGGCTGCACAAGTTACGATATTCAACAAAAAAAATACAGCAATTACAGACATTCCTATCTGGATGGGATTTGATTTCTCAGCATACGCCTGAGTTAACTGAAGAACAGTAGGTAATTTTCTCTGCAATTTTTACTGAGGTTGTGTGTGAAAAACACAGCCATGTTGAATTCAGATGGGATTAAACAAGCATTTGCAATACCTCATGAGAGAAAACTGATCCTGTCTGAACGGGGCTTATGCCTCTATTTGTCATAAGGGCAGTTTAGGTGACCCCCAAATTGGATGAAGGAATATGATGTTTCAATCAATTACAACTTCAAAAACATAGCCATTTGTCCAGTTTTTATTTTCTTTGGTCCAGAAAAAAAGGGATAAAAGTTATACACCCTTTAAATAAGTGGTAACTTGTGTGATCATTTGAACAGTATTTTATGTGCAGGCTCATGCACTTCAGCTGTATTTTTTAAAGAAAATGGCATTTATCACATGCTTTTTCATCCAAGGCAACATTAAATGGACTAAAATTGCAGAGACAGTCCACCTGAAGCAGCTTTAGATTAAGTGCCTTGTTCAAGGACACAACAGTGACAATTCTTTCAGTATCTCTCCAGTTCTCAGGTTGCCCCTGTGCCAAGAACAAAATCTGTGAATGCAATATATGTGTTTGCACAAGACTACCACTACCAAAGTGTCTACAGCCTTGGTAATTGCAAGGTTAGGTGTGAAGATTGGTTTTGTGCCACTAGTGTCACCAAACTAAATAGCTAAAATAATGACTCCGAACTCTCACTCTGTCTTTCATTGGTCGTCCAAGCACATATAGTCTTACCCCTGGTTGAGCCAATGCTGCCATGTCAGGCTAGTCTGGATGCTCAAACAAACATAGCAAAGTTTTAATAGCGTCACAGAGCCGGTGTTCACGGTTTATGCAGTAATCAGGCTATTATTGGCTTACTTATAGTTGTCTCTGAATATAAAGCTAGGATAGGAAAGTATATTTACATTGGAATAAAATACCCATACCCATACCCAGTGCTGAAAAAACACCTCACACCAGTTTAAGGTGGTATGCTGGTCTTTGCTGATCTAGCTGGTCTCCCAGTCAGACCAGCTGAAAAGCTTAGCTAGGCTACCAGATAATCACTTTAGGCTGGTTTAAGACATTTTTTTTTCTTTTTTTTTACATTCAGTCATTTAGCAGATGCTTTTATCAACAACAAAAAAAAAAACTTATAAATGAGGAACACAGCAAGCAATTTGTCATACAGAAGTCAACAATATCTGCACCGCCATGTTCTCAAAGTGGCTGGAGTAGTATAGAAGATAGTGTTGAAGAAAGAACAAATTTTATATATAAATATTGTTAAATTTTAAGTAGGTGCATTTAGTGTGGATTGATTAAGTGCTTTTGGAACTGGTTCTTGAATGTTGTGATGGTTTCAGCAGAACGTGTGGTGGTTGGAAGCTCATTCCACCACTGAGGAACAGAGAAAGTGAATGATCGTGAAATAGACTTTGTGCCTTTATGCGACAGAACCCCCAGGCGTCACTCATTCATTGACCGCAGAGAGAGAGTTGGGACATAGACCTGGAGGAGTGAATTGAAGTAAGAGGTATTGTGCCACAGGCTGTCGTGAAGGCCAGATCTTTGAATTTGATGCGGGCAGCTACAGGTAACCAGTAGAGTGAAATCAAAATGAGGTGATGTAAGCCCTCTCTGGCTGTTTGAAGACCAGATATGCTGCTGCATTCTGGACCATCTGCAGTGGCTTAATCGTGCTTGCTGGATGTCTGGCCAACAAAGCATTACAGTAGTCCAGTCTTTAGATGACCAGAGCTTGGACCAGGAGCTGTGGAGCATATTCAGACAGGAAAGGTCTGATTTTCCTTATGTTGTAAAGTGCATACCTGCAAGATTGTACGGTCGATGTGATGTGGGCAAGTTGAGCTGGTCCTCTACCACCACTCCTAGGCTCCAGGCTGTTCTGGTTGGTTTAGTGTAGTTGAACCAAGATGAATAGTGAGGTTGTGGTCAAAAAACAGGTTGGCTGTGATCACAAGGATTTCTGTCTTGGCCAGGTTGAGCTGAAGGTGACGTTCCTTCATCCAGGCCTATATCTCAGAGAGGCAGGCAGAGATACGAGTGGAGATGGTGGAGTTGTCATGCTGGAATGACAGGTAGAGCTGTGCATCATCTGCGTAGAAGTGGAAGGAAAAGCAATGTCCCTTTATTATCAGTAGGAACTTTTTTTCTTGTTGAATGGTCTGGGAATACAGTGCTTTATGGAGGTGTAATTTCAAAGTTTGAAGGGGGTCATGTCATGAGGAATAACATTTTATTTGATCTTTTGACATATTAGAGTTTATTGTACTATAAAAACAGACAGTAAGATTCAGAACTCAAAATTTCCTCTAGTCCAAAAAAAACAAAAAAACATTCTCTACTTCTGCAACTTCTCTACGCCACTTGGGGGCCTTCATTTATGCATTACTACCTCATGAGACAGCATGAGATCAATGCCCCTACATCATCACTTTTTTGGTCCGCCCACTGGTGCGCAGTCAGAGTGAATGATAAGGAGAAAGCTGGACAAGGACAGCCATTGTTACACACTTAGTGGGACTATTGCTGTAGTTGTTATTTAATTAACAAAGAGATTGCATTGTCGAGGAAGATACTAAAACGTTTAGCCATTCCTGACTGTGAAAATGTAGCATGTCTGCATAGCCTTCTGAAGGATGATAAAGTTAGGATAGAGTGGCTGAAGTTTATTTTGAATAAAGTTCCTGATCGTGTCAATGTGGGATTCTTTTTGGCACATTTCTCTAAGGATTTTATTGAGAACTATTATGATTTAGATTTTGCAAAGAAACTTGCTTTTCAAACTATGGAGTAGTGCGATCAGGACTCCAACACGGAGCGGATCATGCATATTACACGTAAAGAAAAACATAATTGCGCGTGAAATATTGATGTGAGTTTAAATAATTTTATTATGTAATCAGAATGTGTAACAGAGTGCAATGAAAGACAATGGTGTTGTACAAGCTAATGGCTGCCATCTCATCTGTCTTGTGTTAGCCAGGACGTCCCGTATTTTGGCTGAAATAAACACATCGGGACGCCCTTATCCCCTGTTTAAGCAGCAAAACAGTCGAAGGTGATCCCCTTCCCCCTGTTGACTGGCGAAATGTCCAGACTCCCCACCCAGCAATCACCGTACATCCTATTACACGGGATATGTATTGAAGCAGCTACACAGAGGCGAACACCTGGGTCAACTGTCCGTTACAGCTGGATACAGATTTATAAACTCTTCACATTCACTGCTTGTGTTACTCTGGACTGTTTTGACTGTTCTCAGTTTTATATAGCATTAATGTATCACAAAATCTTATATGCATAATAAAATAAGTATTTGGGAGCAACAGTATGCAGACTTTCTTCAGTGTTCGAATTTTTATTTCAGTCGGTAGTTGTAGTAGTTCGATTGCATGCTTCACATAAATTGGGACATACTGTAGCTTTTTAAGTCAGGACCACTTTGTCAAATGAATACATGACTTGAATGAATCATTTTATTAACTTTGACAATTTAAGTAATCTGTTGGTGTTGGTGGTATGGTTCTATTTTGTTACCGCCACTTTTAGGTTAGGGAGGTACATTTTACTCATTAAAACCTCCATCTAAAATTCACCTCAAAAACCTTGTCTGATTAGGACACAATTTCACTCGCTTGTGGCATCCCCCACTGGACATTTCACTGGGAAACTGCAGCCAAATGTGTAATAAGGCAGGTAATTTTGTTTTGCAAAAATGTTGCTACATTCACATAATTTTCATGAGACCAGGCTGTTAATTGTGGTGTAGATCGACGTCAGATAACAACGTTTATTCAGTGCCATTAACGTTGACGCATCAATGTTGACTTAACATTGTTTCAATGCTTGTTTGCTGTCTTGGTAAGAGTAAAGAAAATTCTGAAAAATATACTTATGTACTATGTGCTTGTACTTCAACGTATGGCTCTTGTTGCTAAAAGTGTTTGGGTTATGAAAAGGCTGACAAAACAGGGTGTGATGTTCCTACAAAAGAACACTGTTTTTAGGATAAAGATCTCCATTCACTCTCCAACGTTGAGGGGAGGGTCTCTGATTTAATGTCTACAGTACAGACACCAGTACTGTTTATCACTGTATATGCAAACCACAGAAACGTCTGCAATGTAGATCATGTGAAACACGCACATCTGAAATTCATTTACTACAGGTATACAACAAAAGTGATGCTTATAAACGAGGGCCTCAATCTAAGAGAAACCAAGTTTCACTTGCAAATGCACTTTAAAAACTTGTGATAATGCCATCAAAACTGATGAGTAATGTGTTCTAATTTTCTGATGAGTAATGCTTTATTATCTTCAGTCACACTGGTGGCATTGGTGTAATGTATTTAATTGTATCAGAAACAGTCTGTCATTTTTTAGCTTGAAAATGACATAAGCAGACAGGCAAAATCCTTCAACAAGGCAACATGAGCAGATCGTCTTTCTCACTGTCTGGGGTTTTCATTAGTTATCTTGGAGAGAGAGAGAGAGAGAGAGAGAGAGAGTGAGAGATAGAGAATGTGATATGGAGTGCAGGAATAGGCAGTCACTTAGTTTGTATGCTAATGGTCCTTGTATATATGCACATAACCAAACAGGAAGCTCTTTAAACATGTGGCGGAGTGTTAATGACAACGTTATTGGGTAATATAAAAGCTTGATATTCTCTGTGCTGTGCAGAGGCTATTACAAGCAGTACACTTCCAATTCATCCAGTCTAAACAAGCTCTGGATATTTTGGGAGAGTTGTATTATTATTTTTTCTTCTGTACTGTTTTGCCTGTTTCTGAATTAGATTTCATGGGGAGAAAGCAATAAGCCTGCTTAGTGCATTACACATAATGGGCTTTGGGTAGTCTTATCCTCTTCAAAGACATTAGGTTGCATGTGTGTGTGCATGGAGTTATGCAAAGTTTTTTTTCGATGCAGGTTTTAATTGCAATTTATCAACAGTAATTTGAATTATGCCTAGAACATATATTTCTCAGTGTTTTTGATATACATTTTGCTCTGTCAGCATTGCATTTCACACCCATTGACCAATTGAATTTGCTCCTTTCCAACCTCACCATCTCTACTTTTCCATTTCTAAATCCCAAGGTTTGAATTTCTAAGCTAAAACTCTTTTTCTCTGCAGGTGTTTGTTTAGCCCCCTCTGTCCGCTGCCACCATGTTTAGAAACAGCTTGAAGATGCTGCTGACGGGGGGCAAGACCAACAAGAAGAGCCGCAACAGCAGCGGTCAGTCTGACCTTTCATATTTAATGTCTCAGTGACATGTATTTCCACTAAACATGAATTGGTCAAAGCAGATGTGTTTACGTACAGTGGCAAGAGAAAAAGTATGTGAACCCTTTGGAAATAGATTGTTTTCTGCATTAATTGATCATAAAATGTACTCATCTTAATCAAAGTCACAAGTATAGACAAACACAATGTGCTTAAGCTAACAACACACAAAGAATTATAATATTTCATGTCTTTATTAAACACATCCCATTAAACATTCACAGTGCTGTGGAAAAAGTAAGTGAACCCTTGGTTTTAATAACTTGTTGATCCTTCTTTGGCAGCAGTAACCTCAACCAAGCATTTCCGGTAACTGCGGATTCGATGTTTAGGGGCATTGTCCTGCTGCATTACCCAACTTCTACTGAGCTTTAGCTGGCACACAGCCACCCTGATATTATCCTGTAGGATATCTTGAAAAACTTGGGAATTAATTAAGTAGCAAAGCATCCCCAAATCATGATGCTCCCTCCACCGTACTTCACTTGTTGGGATGATGTTTTCATATTGGTATGCGGTGCCCTTTTTATGCCATATGTAGTGCTGCGTGTTCTTCCCAAACAATTCAGCCTTAGTTTCATCAGTCCACAATACATTTTCCCAGTAGCATTGTGGAGTGTCAAGCTGGTCTTTGGAAAAATTTAGGAGTGCAGCAATGTATTTGTTGAAAATCAGTGGCTACCTTCATGGTGTCCTTCCATGGAGACCATGCCTGTTTAATATTTTCCATGTAGTAGACTCATGAACAGAGATCCAATGATTCCTTCAAGTCTTTAGCTGTCACTCTAGGGTTCTTTTTTTTACCTCACTGAGCGTTCTGTGGTGTGCCCTCGAGTCATCTTGGCTGGACGGCCACTTCTGGGGAAAGTAGCTACAGTTCTAAATCATTTCCATTTTTAGACAGTTTATCTAACTGTGGACAGATGAATATCTAAGCTCTTCGAGTTAACTTTGTAACCCTTTCCAGCTTCATGAAATGCAACAATTCTTGATCGAAGGTCTTCTGAGATCTCTTTTTTTGCAAGGTATGGTCCACGTCAGCAGATGCTTTTTGTGAATAGAAAACTCAAAATGTTTGAGTGATTTTTATAAGTCAAAGTAGCTCTTACCCATACCTCCAATCTCATTTCATAAATTGGATGCCAGGTTTGCATGATGTATTCAATATGTACAAGAAAATTAACCCTCCTATGGTATTCGGTCATTTTTGACCGAAATACATTTTTAAAATTTAATAAAAATGATTTCCTTTATCTGAGCAGTACAAGACTTCATTGATTCAATAAGTCTAAGTGGTCGTAAAAGAAAAACAGAGCAATTTTTTTTTTTTTTTTATCTGTCAAATACTATCAATAAATCAGCCACAATACAGAAAGAAAAAAAGACAGAAATTACAGGGTGAGCCTCTAAAACATCCTCAGTGCAAAACATATGTCAAATAAAACTAATAAATCAGCCACAATGCTAAACATTCACACTCAGAAATGAAGGTTTGACACACACACACACACACACACACACACACACACACACAGAACCAGGACATCAATAAGTGTAGCTCTACAGCCATCTTTTGGTCATTGTTGGCGTTACAAGTCATCTGTTGTTTTCCAGCTGATGACAGCAATCTGACACACACACACACACACACACACACACACACACACACACACACACACACACACACACACACACACACACACACACACACACACACACACACACACACATATACATATACATACACATACGTTTGCAAAATTTTTACTATAGAATATTTGAAATTGCAAAATGTTTACTCTGATTCTTCTGTTTTAAACTCTAATTGTATTTTCAGAATTTTGCAGTTAATTTCAGTTTCTTGATTAGGGCTGCAACTTTTGATTATTACAATGATTATTCAACTATTCGGCGATTACTGCAATTGATTATTCAGCTTGTATCCAACTTAAAAGGTTGTATTAAACATGCTTACTAACAATAAGGAGGACAAAATCATCTTTTAGAAATACCTCTAAATGACATTCACTGAATTAAAGGGAAAAATACTTTTTTATTAAGTTTAATTCAGTAAAGAAATTCACTGCAAAAAAATCCTTTTGTTATCATGTGTTTTTGTCTTGTTTTCCATTTAAAATAGTCTAAAAATCCTGAAAACAAGATACATTTACTTGAGAAGCAATATATAAGATATTTAGACTTGTACATATAGATACATATAGAGAATGTATCTTAAATATAAGTGTATTTTGTATATAAGTGTATTTTGTCACTTGGTTATACTTCTGCGAGTGCAGTAAAGATAAAATATACTTATATTCAAGATCTATTCTCGTAAAAGCAAGTCTAAACATCTTATATGCTGCCTCTTTGAAAATGCATATTTTTTAAAGGATTTTTAGATATTTTTAAATATTGTTATTTGTAATATTATATTCAACATTCTCAGATAACAATATTTTCTTCTGCAGTATAGCTGCTAAAGAAAATTTACATTATTTTAAAGGAGTTGTAGATATTTATAATGGAAAACAAGCCAAAACAAAAACAAATCAAAAACATATTTTGTTGCAGTGTATAATGGGGCGAAGACTACCCTCTCTCACCTTTCTGTTCATTTCAATCCATTTTAACTCACAAAAATAAACTCTCTCTTATTAAAAAAGCTGCGTATTGCCAATTTTTACAATAAGAAATGCACAGTGACATATATTATGATTCAATAAATCGGGAGCCATCATGTTATAATCTAGCTGCATTAAGCGTGCACGCTCGAAGGATCCCCGCGACAGAGTGTGCCTCAGCCGGGTGCAGTTTCAATCTCTCCCCCTTAGATCGGGACATTCGTGGAACTCATAGAAGAGGCGCTGACCGCGCAGAGAAATGGCAATTTCTGAGTTTGTAGTTTTTTACATGATCTGCTTCCGTATTATTTGAACTTTAATAAAGCTGTTAAGATGTAATGCTGGGGTGTTTCTTTAAAGACACTCAACACACAAGTTTTGCTTCAGTGGAGCGGCAGCTCCAGATCAACTTATTCCACAACGAGAATGCTTCTGTATTTATTGTATTTTTGTATAATTCCCTCATACTTTGCGATCTACATCACCTGAAGCTGGTTGGAAAGTTTAGAGTGCATCTGGACTGTGAGATGTGAAATTCTTCCTCTCCTCAGTCAGGCATGAACTGCAGTGCTGCTCTCGTGCGTCATCATTAGAGTTTATTGTGATCTCATGTTACGTTAAATGAGATCAAACGACTATTCGACAACGAAACATTTTTGTCGACAGTTTTTATTGTCGACTAATTGTTTCAGCCCTATTCTTGATGTTCATTTTCTTGACATTATTATGTATACAACAATAATGAACAATAATACAAGCATAATGACAAAAAATGACACTTCAAATCAATTTTAAAATGCTAAACTTTGACAAATAATAGTTTGATAATGTCTATATATATATCCAAATGCATGTTTTGTGATTAAAATATAAAATTTGGTTGCAACAAGCCATCAAACTACACAGTAGGTCGCTACAGCCATCTACTGGCTGTTACTGGCATGACATGACTGGCAAGTTTTTAAGTAACATTATTTATATTTTGTTCACAGATGGCAGCAATCTGCCTCCAATTTATGTCACATTCTCATATTTTTTCAGGTTTCAACTTAAAATCCCAAAAGAAATGCATAATTGTATTGTTCTTACTTCAGTGACGAAATGTTTTTATCATTATCATCATAAAAAAAAAAAGAAAAAAAGGGTTACGCATCTAAACCTTCCAATCAAAAATGACCACAAATACCAAAGGAACGTGCCTTTTTTGAATACCATAGGAGGATTAAATGTGTTAAAACAGATTGTGTTTGTTCATTATTGTAACTTAGATGAAGATCAAACTGGATTATAAGACAAATTTATACATAATGCAGGTAATTCCAAAGGGTTCACATACTTATTCTTGCCACTGTATGTCTATTTAACACCAACATGATCAAACAGGAAATCGACATGTTGCTTCTGAAAGTTCATGTACCCAGAAATGAACCCCATTTGGCTGAATTACTGACAAGCACTATCAGACATTTTTGCATCAGTTGATTGTGAAAACCTTTCCCTACTGATAGCGCATTCACAAGCAACCTCAGAGATTTGGGTTCTGGTCCTGGGGAATGCAGGAAGTAATCGCAAATCACATAAAAAATGTAGAGCGCAATTCGAAGGTTGCATTTTCGTTCTAAAATTAAAATTTTACTGCACTGACGGTTAGGTTCAGGGTTGGGTTGGGGTCAGTGGTAAGAGTTAATAAAATATTCATTCCCATTGTATCATTTACAAGTAAAATTACAACTCGCTTTTGGCAAAGGTCTGTGGTTATTTCACCCTGAAATGAGCTCATGTTTTTGCCCAGTCATTCAACAACACTTCTAGCTTTGGGATCTGGGCACTGGGGGGCAGTGATTTAAATTTACAAAAGCGCAGAGGATAACACAAATTTCAACCCCCTGTTGCCGAATTCAACATGAGCATTCAAACTGGCATTCCTTGGACAAAGTGCTTTATGAAATTTCTCTAACCAAAAGAGGATATTTGAATAAGCATGCAGTACTGCTAAAACTACTATGCACTTGGCTTTTTCATAGAGTAATGAGAAATTATTAATTTAACGGTCTGTTTCGGAAGTCAGTATCAAGTGCATTCACTCTGGGCTGGCATTTCAGAAGCATATAAGAAAAAGAACAGCCTAAAGTCTTTATTATCCATCATGCCTCAGCAATAGATCTTATTTCTCTCTGGAATAGTGGGACATTCTGCCAAAATATGGGGTTCCATATGTTTCCTGATATCACTGACAAATCTGAAACAAGCACTGCCTGGGCATGAGTCACAAATCAAGGGAAAAGTGAAAAAAAAAACAAAAAACCAAACAAGGTTTTATAAAATTAAGTTCTGATGTTTCGGTAAACCAATTAGCCAAAATCACAGTAGCGTCATCACAAAGCCTCTCAAATACAACTGTACTCCCGCTGGAGTTGGTTTAGCTGGAGATGACTTCATTATCCAATGTGTCACAGAGATCAAACACACATTTTGAGTTTTACTGATGTTAACATTATCTATAAGGCTTTTCCCTCTAGGATGACGTAATAGTCAAAGCGTGTGGAATGGTTTTATGTTAAATCCCAACATTTATATGACAGTGCTACCAGACCATGCATGTTGCAGGATGAAACTTATGAGGTCAGTGGGCAGATTGGGCTCACATCCTCAGTTGGATGGGTATGTATGATATTTAAACTCAATCATCAAACCTCCTCTGCCTTGCAACCATACAAGGTTTTCTTGTTTAATTAGTCAGTAAACCTCAGTTAATTTTGCTAGATTAATTTAAAAACAAGACAATATCTTCTGTCATTTTGATTCTCAAGTAAATGTATCTTGTTTTAAGGATCTGTAGATACAGTATTTTCATTGGAAAGCAAGACAAAAATACTGAGTAAGAATTTATTTATTTATTTACTACTGTAAAGGTGAAGCTCAACAGCCAAACAGCATCAAAAGAACTGCTGCAAGAGGCACCATAACCACCATAAGGCAACACCAACATTACCAGTGGTGGGCAAACTACTCAAAAAAACGTAAAAAAAAATTTTTCAACCAGATGCACAGATTATACTGTCATAGACAAAGCATCTAAAAGACTTATTCAGCCATAATACAGTATAGTGCAATACTGTATACAAGTATAAAATATGGTGCAATATAAAATGTAAAGTCATGTAAAAAAACAACAACAGCATGTCAATTCATATTTATACATATTTATGCTACCAATACAAACCCAAGTGTTTAATATGCAAATTCACTACTTTTAAATTTTTATTTTTCATATTTATACTACTACCTGTTCAAACCCATACCCATTTAAACATAATTAATTTTGCACATTCCTATATAACAACTCTATGTACATATGCAATGTATTTCTCTATGTACTGGAAGCTTCTGTTCAGAGGCCAAATTCATGGGCACATGGGCAATAACACTCCAATATCTGATGGTATCAGATGGTACTCTCATGTTTTTTTTTTATATACATTTACCGTATTTATGTATCTTTACGTATTTACATGGTACTTCAAAGTACTTCAAATAATACCATGGTACTACCATAGTACTTTGTTACATGATTCATTACCATGTTCATATACCATTGCATTTGCATGGTGCTTCCAGGTGGTAAATGTCCAAAAAACATAGTAACGCCATGGTTCTTTGATGTGTTTTTGTACTTTATTGGTTGGAAAATGCCTTTACCTGCAGTAGTCGTTCACAAGCTGAATACGTGTTTAGCTTAATAAAGACTTTCTTCATCACTGGCAAATGACAGGATGTTTTTTTTTTCTCCGTGTTTTAAAATATTCAGCAAATGTGTTGTCGAGTGAGTAACCGCTCAAAATGTTTCAGTAGCGTGTGTGTGAGCATTCTAA
Source organism: Myxocyprinus asiaticus (assembly GCF_019703515.2). Lineage (NCBI taxonomy): Eukaryota > Metazoa > Chordata > Actinopteri > Cypriniformes > Catostomidae > Myxocyprinus > Myxocyprinus asiaticus. Next base: position 13,687,029 of record NC_059375.1, read on the forward strand.
GTCATTCAGATTGAATCGCTAACCGATTCAGACCACTTGGCTATCATGCGTGACTCTGGCTGAGAGTTCCACTTCACTTTAAACATCCACTGGCTAACTTCCCCTTGGGGAATCCCCTTCACCATTTTGGAAGTCCGTTCTACTTCGTAAGTGGGTGAGGGATGTTTTTGTTGATAATCCCTCAACCCCTCGATTTTGACCGAGGGGAGCAAGCCTACACAGATGTATGCTTCAGGCAGCTCCATATCCCACAATGCAACTCGACTGTGACATCACAGCACAAATCACGCTTAACCTACCCCACTCCCATAGAACTCTTATGTATGATGGAAGTGAAGTTAGTTCAAATAAGAGTTATTTTAAGAGTAATTATAATTAAGAGTCAATTAGAAGAGTTATTTTGAGATTTAACAGCATAATACTTTTAGCTACCTTAAACGGACTGTTTTTAACACAGCCATAGCCTATGTGTTCTTTGAAATCTTACCATTTTAGTTTTTTTTAAACTTGATTAATTCTTTCTAACAATTAATTTCATTATATACACTGGTGGCCAAAAGTTTGGAATAATGTACAGATTTTGCTGTTTTGGAAGGAAATTGGTACTTTAATACACCAAAGTGGCATTCAGCTGATCACAAAGTATAGTCAGGACATTACTGATGTTAAAAACAGCACCATCACTATTTCAAAAAAGTTATTTTTGATGAAATCAAGACAGGCCCCATTTCCAGCATTCATCACTACAACACATTATCCTTGAGTAATCATGCTAAATTGCTAATTTGGTACTAGAAAATCACTTGTTGAAAGCTATTTGGTTCGTTAAATGAAGCTTAACATTGTCTTTGTGTTTGTTTTTGAGTTGCCACAGTATGCAATAGACTGGCATGTCTTAAGGTCAATATTAGGTGAAAAATGGCAAAAAAGAAACAGCTTTCTCTAGAAACTCATCAGTCAATCATTGTTTTGAGGAATTAAGGCTATACAATGCTTGAAATTACCAAAAAAAAAAAACTGAAGATTTCATACAGAGGTGTACACTACAGTCTTCAAAGACAAAGGACACTTTTGAAACAGAAAAACAAAAAGAAAAGGTTAGAGTGGGCAAAGAAGCACAAACATTGGACAACAGATAATTGGAAAAGAGTGTTCTGGATCTTAACCCCATTGAGCTTTTGTGGGATCAGCTAGACTGTAAGGTGCGTGAGAAGTGCCTGACAAGACAGCCACATCTATGGCAAGTGCTACAGGAAGTGTGGGGTGAAATGTCACCTGAGTATCTGGACAAACTGACATCTAGAATGCCAAGGATCTGCAAAGCTGTCATTGCTGCACGTGGAGGATTTTTTTGAAGTAGTTTGAAGAACTGAATATTTTTGTTCAAATTGTAATAGTAATTTTTCACGTTACTAATGTCATGACTATACATTGTGATCAGTTGAATGCCACTTTGGTGAATAAAAGTACCAATTTCTTTCCATAAGAGCAAAATCTGTACATTACTCCAAACTTTTGGTGCCTTTGTATATATTTTTTAACAGACAATATTTATACATACACCTCTGAAATTACACTAAATCAGAGTTAAATGTTCTCCCAAACAGATGAGGTTTTTAAGTTTAATGCTCTATTGAGTTTTAAATCAACAAAACCTACCTCCCCACCATTTACCTTAAACCTCAACCTAACCGATAGTGTCAAATAAAGCAAATGTGACATGAAAAATGGTGCTTCAATGTCACTTTCACCTCACGTCGACTTGTGTGCTCTGCGGTACTCGTTCCTTGGTCCTTCACATTGCTAGTGCAATGTCCTATCTATTGAGCTACTGCACATTTCATCACAATTGAACAAGCTTGTAAATGTATCACCTTACGAGTCATGTGCTATAGGAAAAGTGTGTGTGAACTGATAATCTGCCATTTTACTCTTGATTTGCAACAAACAATTGAAAACTCGTTTTGTGAAAATGTAATCATGGTAACATGATTCTACTAGACCGTGTTGGAGTTTACCCTCTTTAGTTCTTTTGCCCATTTAGTGGTAAGGTTACCTTATCCCTGCCCCAATGACCTCATCATCTTGAGTCAGTGACAGAAAAGCACAATGGAGCTGTTACTGTTTTCATACGGTTGCATTGATATGGCATAAATAAGCAGAAGCCAGACAAATTTATTGACCTCGCAGTTGTTATGTACTCTGAAAGTGTTGTACAGCACAACTTTTATTCTCACTTATGTACATATATTTTGTTCTATTTTTCTCCCTTTCTTTATGTATTAGCAGATGTGTAGGTACTTCAGTGTCTCTCTCGTCTTGTTTAGTGCTCTTGACCCATATAATGATGATGTTCAGCCATTCAAATGCCACTTCCAATCCGACCTACTTTTTTATAAATTTCCATCCATCCACTCTCTAACTTTTCTTTCTTTCTCTATCTGTCTCTCATTGCCTCTTTCAATTTGCATCAGCTTTCTAAAAGGAAGAATTCACCCAAAAATGAAAGTCTGTGTATCAGTGAATTTCAGTGAACATACTGTATTTTAGTCAAATCAGCCTCGCTCCATTCTGGTATAGAACGGCCACTTTTCACAATCCAATCAGTTCCCAATGGATAAAATCAAGTCCCTCCCTACATTTTCTCATTGAATATCCTGCTTTACTCAGAAATGTAAAATGGGTTGTAAACTGTGTTTTATGTTGACTTTAAGAGAGAGGGATTTTTGAGGGTCTGTATGTGTGATGTAGATCAAGGACATTGCAGACTGGCACCAGCTTTCACATATCATTTTAGGTAGCAATTGCATGGCATCAGAGAGATTGCTCACATGGCCATGATTTCATCCTTTAAATGTGTTGATGTTGACGCTTGTATATATTGAATTTCCTCTTGGTATTTAACTTGAAAGACAGAGGTAATTAGATGCATCAAGGACTCCAGCTTTGTGTCAGAGGAGTGATTCTGCCACATTCAAGAAACATGGCAAGAAAAAAAGGGACATTTAATAGATTGAAGGTAAAGGGTTACCTCTTTGTATATTATCCATTATTTGTTCATGTGTGGTAAGTGTTGATGTATGCATGCACATACATTCAGACATCAGATAGTTCATCAGACTGTAGAAAGCTTTCTTTCTGTCTTGACCCATAATCAACACTCCTCGCTATTTTTTAAGTCATCTGTTTTTGGGTAGTTGACAAATAAAATCAATATTATAGGTTAAAATTTTAATGAATGTATAATAGAAGTGCTGTAATGCTGTAATGTCAAAGGCAGCAGACCAGGAAAAATAAAAGTCCATTTCAAGTGTTTGAAAGCCCTAAAAATATAGGGCACTTGTAAAACTTCTTTAATATAATGCGATTAATCACATAATTGTTCGTAGTTAATTGAGATAAATCACAGATTTTGAAAGTGCTGAAATTAGACTCTAAATATACTTATTTTCCTGTCCAAATGCATTTATTATTCCTTCTTAGGAAAGAAGACAAAACAATATGTAACAATAAAAATCTATATTAACATTTTCCAAACAAAGCGTTCCACAGTATAAGGATAGAAATGCACTAAAATAGCACCATTTCAAGTAACGTAAACGTTTCCCAAAGTAGGAGGTTGACTAATTTAAAATAACTAGTCCCCACATAGGTTGAGTATTCATTGCAATGGGCATTACATCTCTTAAACTCTTATCTTCCAAAATATTAATCAGCCAGCAGGCTGTAGCTATCTGTTTTATTACAGGAATCGTGAAGCCGCGTTCATGATTCGCGTCAGGGCGTCAACGCCAGTGTTAAGTGCCGCTTTGAACTCCACATGAAAAGCGATTGAGAACAAAAATGTCTCATTCTGTGTTTTGGTGATAGCTAAGACTTGGTGTGCTTCTGTGGTAATTAAAATGCACCTTATGTAGGCTGAAAAATACTTGATTTCTGTCACAAGTCCCATCTGGGCTTGTTTTGTACAACAAATAGCATTAAGAGCTCCTTTCTCCATCATTTGATCAATGACACGGAAGCACTGTTGTGTGTGTGTTATGAAGTGTGCGTCAGCGACTTTGGGCGGACACGTCGAAAAAGTTTTGCCCTTCTGATGCTGGTTTATGCTTTGTCTATTGTCATTCAGCTGTCACAGAAACGCAAACAGATGTACATATGTAAATCATATTATTTTAGACATGTGTGACCCAAGTAATGTTCTTTACAATAATTTAAAATCTAATGCGTTACACTACTTTTTGTCTGAATTAGATTTTGACTAATTAGATTACATTAACTAACTACTTTGTTATCAGATTACACCTAACACTTTGCATTATTTACATTGAACTAATTGCTGCATGCAGCTTAAGACTTGTACTTGGTCCAATATGTTGAATCAAAGCTTTATCTCTAACAACTTCCTTAGCGTTGTTTCTTTTTTTTCTTTTTTTTTTTTATTATTCCTCCACATTATTCCCATCCACTCACGACTCATGCTGTGGAATTGACAACAAAAGTAGCGAGAAGGAGTAAGAGAGTGAGAAAAAAAAGAGATAATAAAGGTTAATAAGCATCTGCACAGTTTATCAATCTTCTCTGTCTGTTGATTAAAATCTCAGTAAAATTCTCTCCTGTCTGACAGTCCGTTTCTCTCGGCATTTAATCTGCATTTTTTTTTTTTTATAGCTGCCTCATGCCTTCTTTCAACTTCCCCCGCCCTTCATCTTCAAACCCGACCTTCGTCTCTCTCTGCCAAAATCATTGTCACCTTTCTATGTCTGCTCCTCCTACACAGCAGATAGAAGCAGTCTTATCTACTGTAGGTTTGTGTATGTGTGTGTGTGTGTGTGTGTGTGTGTGTCTGGGCGGGTTTGGGTGGTTTACGAGGACATTGTTTTAGGTTACAAACTGGTAATTACAAGGGCATTATGCTATAAATGTGGTTTATGAGGACATTTCTAGTGTCCCCATAATTCAAATCACTTAAAAAACATACTAAACAATGTTTTTTTGAAAATGTAAAAATGCAGAAAGTTTTTTGTGAGGGTTAGGGTTAGGGTTAGGGTTAGGGGATAGAATCTATAGTTCGTACAGTATAAAAATCATTATGTCTATGGAGAGTCCTCATAAACATAGCCGCACCAACATGTGTGTGTGTGTGTGTGTGTGTGTGTGTGTGTGTGTGTGTGTGTGTGTGTGTGTGTGTTCTCATTAGATTAATGCTGATGAAATGTTGGTTAAAATGATGATGATTTGAGTCACTTTAGCTGACATTCTGTTACACTATTTTGTATTTTTTGTTTGTTTTTCAGCTACATTACAGTAGCTGCTCCAAAATCAGTGTACTCTCTCTTCTCTAGCTGCGTTTAGACCTGATATTAAAATCTGTTAAGATCTTGGGTTAAAGCCAAGCAGACTGTGTACATAGACTGTCACTTATGTCTGTATGATATACATCTTAGCTAAGACTTTACATGATTGACAGCATGAACTGTCGCATTTTAAAGACATTTTATACAGCACAAACCAACAAAAATGCAAAGTAAGAGTGTCTAGAGATAAGCACGATCATAACATGAAGGGAGCGCTAAATAATGAAATATTTATGTTGCCAGAATGCAAGACTGCAACCCAAAATTTGTCGGAGGCTAAAGGCCGAAAATACTTAGGTTTTCCACTTTTTGCTATGTCTCAAATTTCAAATATGCCATACATTTCGTCATCAGCACAGTATGCGCAGCCTAGTTTGTGTAGATACGCAGACTGTCCACATCTGTATGCGCATCTGCATATGCACCTGCCGTTGACTGTACATAACCCTGTAAAGCCTGACTTACGAAAATTTAATTTTTATTTACTTCAAACTGTTTTTAGTACCATTTTACTAAATATGAGCATAGACAAACAATTTTTTTTATGTATCATATTTGAACCATTAAGCTTTAAAGGTCATTATCCTTCTGAGGCCCAGCAGTTAATTTTTGTGTAGGACATTTGTTATTTAAGTTTTTCTTCAAACAAGGACAATTTTAAAACTTTTTTTTGCTGAGTCTCAGGAATTTATGGCAAGATGAAATCATAATAGCCTGTAATGTAAAATAATAGATATTTATAATCACAGAGCAGGCTGCATATATTAAAATACACAGAAATATTAGTTCACACTTTAAATAATTTTATATATAATATTTATATGTCAGAATTTTCAAAGCTCTGTGATTTTTGTTTTTGTTTTTTTGTGGTGGGCATGATTGGAATGTAATAGTGATTGTGAGATATACCTCAAAAGCCTGTTGTATCATATTTGATACATGGATTTCAAAGGGTTTTCAATAAAATATATATTTTTTTTAACCAAGCACATGTTGGGGGCCTGGGTAGCTCAGCAAGTATTGACGCTAACTACCACCCCTGGAGTCGCGAGTTTGAATCCAGGGAGTGCTGAGTGACTCCAGCCAGGTCTCCTAAGCAACCAAATTGGCTCGGTTACTAGGGAGGGTAGAGTCACATGGGGTAACCTCCTCGTGGTCATGATTAGTGGTTCTCGCTCTCAATGGGGCATATGGTAAGTTGTGCATGAGCCTCCACATGCTGGGAGTATCCGCGGTGTCATGCACAACGAGCCACGTGATAAGATGCGTGGATTGACGGTCTTAGTAGCGGAGGCAACTGGAACATGTCCTCCGCCACCCTGATTGAGGTGAGTAACCGCGCCGCCATGAGGACCTACTAAGTAGTGGGAATTGGGCATTCCAAACTGGGGGAGAAAAGGAGATAAATTAAAAAATAAATAAATAAAAAACAAGCACATGTTGCTTATTTTCAGCAAATACTCATTTTTAAATATCAGTAACAATATAATCATTACTGTCACTTTTACTTTATTAAAATAAGCTGACATTTATCCCAACATAAGTCACTTTTCACACATGTCTGTCCATCTCCATTTTAAATAGATCGATATAAATATTGAAACCACTTTTTTTACACAAATAACCACTAGATGGTGCCATAAAAGTGAAACTTACATATACCATAGGTTGTTTGGCTCATCAGCTTGAACAGAGAGTGAAACAGGAGCTACAAATGGCTTTATAGGGTTAAAGAGTATCACAAAGCAGTCATAGTGCGCATGCGTGCAACTTGCCCATATGGGCTTGCGGTCAAAAAAGTATACTTTGAAAGGCTAAGCGCTTGATCATGCGCAAGACTGAATGGCATGCAGAAAAACGTATAACCTGACGTGTACCCTTCATCTCAAAGGCATTTAATTGGCTGCCGGTTAGCACTAAGCAATCAAAGACTGCTGTTTTGTAGAAATGTTTTACGATTACCAAAATGTTTCGCAATCAACAAAATCAAGAACAAATTCGTACAGTTTGGGGCAGACTATAGTTAGAAATGCATGTGACCACATTGCATTTGTTGTGTAAATAAAAATTGGTTTCTTATGGTTGCAAACAGTGAAGTACCGCCTACTCACCTGTCAATCAAGCTTTCTGCAAAAAAAGTGTTTTAAACTTTGCCTATTAGGTATGGCTTTAAAGGAAAATATCTGTCCAATCTAAAAAATTACATATACATGCACAAGACCACACAAAATATCAAACCCACTCTCATCACAAGTCGTAATAATTAGTATGAGATGGAAAAATTGTAAGAAAATGCACAAGTTGGCTTACGAGTTGGCTCGTATCCCTAACCTAACCCTAACTTCCAAAAGAAAAATAAACAAACCTGCAAACAATGTTTTTATGATTTAACCCCAAACCATAAAGTCTAACCCCTTACCAGAACCTTAAACCTAACCATTCATTTAACAGGAAAATAACTTTTGTTTATCATGGAAGAAAGAAAACATTGGGGTTTTAACTAGATGAGGGTAGCGCATTACAGGTTATCGAAATTCATTAGTCATCACTTAAATAAATACGGAATGAGTAACCAAATTTGCTCACAGAATTTTCCTTTCTTAAAGTGTTAGATAGGAGGCTGGCTAAAATTTGATGTTTGTATTATATTGATTTGAAATTCAGTTTTTTATAAGTTTGTCTCTTTGAGAATAAAAATTATACACCTTTTTGCACGAGCCAAGATGTACGATATCTTACGATTCCGCCATCTCCTACAAATCATTTAAGAGTGGTCATATTTTGGAATATACTGTAGTTGGTATGCCTGACACTAGATTAATTGGCTAGATTTCTGATTAATTTAGATTTCAGTTAAAAAAAACCCCTTGGCTTTACAGAGCCAAGGGTTGTCACAGAGAGAAGTGTGATTTTTCAAGACGCCATTTATGCGATATCTGTCATATAGTAGGGACATTATATGAGTGCTATTCCAAATCACTTACAGCATCTTTAATTCTGTGAACATTTTTCAGCAGGGAATGAAGAGCTCTTTCTGTAAGCTCGGCTCTGGCATACTGTAGTACAGTACCGGACATTTGTCAGCAGCCTGCTTGGACGCACTCATCTCAATGTCTGCCAAGAAGTGCCATATCACATTCAGTCTATCAGGCCGAGGAGTGTGTGAGTGTGTATGTGTGTTTTTGAATGGGCTGACACTTCTTCATTATAGTGGTGTGTATCTTTGCTGTGCTCCTGCTGATAGCTCAGTCTTTGACGCACACACTCACTCAGACCTGCGTCATCATGAGGTACCCACATGGGTTTTCATACAGACACACACTTTTAAGTTTGGAGACAACCCAAAATTATTGCACTCATTGATGCAGAAAAAATTAAATAAAAAATATCTTATTTCACTGAAGTCATTCTTTCTAAATGACATCTTATATTTATCTACCTGCACTGTAAAATCTAATTGGTATACCTTAGTTTGATCTAAGGCAGTTGTTTTGCATGCTTTTTCTAAGTAAATATACTTATTTGCCTCAAATAAAGTGAACTTAATTATTTAAGTACAGTTAACTAGTTACTAGTAAACTTAACTCATGTAATTAAAGTATCATTGTTTTTATTTGGATTCTAGGTTAGCCATATGGCACCTTGGATTCTCCTCAGTACTTCTTAGAAGTGATGGGTCATTCATGAACGATTCGTTCATTTTGAACTAATCTTTTATGTGACTCAGAAGAACGAATAGTCTCGGAGAGTAATTCGTTCATTTTGTGTTGGCCGCGCACGTGCATTGCGCAACCTCCGTTCGTTTGTTACGTGAAAACCGCATAGGCGCTGTACAGGAAACAGAAATGATTAGTTCACCTCTCGACTCTTTTGGTCCGAGTCGTTCGTTCTTTTGTCACGTGACAGCCGTATACGCTATGCGTTGCTCACACAGGAAACAGAAATGATTAGTTCACCTCTCGACTCTTTTGGTCCGAATCGTTCGTTCTTTTGTCACGTGACAGCCGTATACGCTATGCGTTGCTCACACAGGAAACAGAAATGATGTTCACCTCTCGAGTCTTCTGGTCCGAGTCGTTCGTTCTTTTGTCACGTGACAGCCATATATGCTATGCACATACGGGGGGGGGGGTTTGGCTATTGAAAATGTAACATTTTAATTTAATTCTGCTCAAATTGAAGATTCTTTCATTTTGCTGAACGAGACTTGAATCTTTAAGTCAGTAAAATGATCCGATCTTCCCATCACTACTTTTAGTGCACATAAATTTGCACCTTTATAAAGTACAATTGAGTAAAGAAGAATGGCTTTAATTTAACAGGCTCCAAGTTCACCAGAGGTAACACTAATCACCCTCATGGTGATTTCACAAAAATCACAACTATCAACCAGTTACAAAAACAACAACAATAGTCATAATAATTTAAACTTTATACATTTTTCAATAACAATGATTAAACTTCTCCATAAGTTCTGTTGTCTTGACCAAACATACTGTACATAATTTATTCAAGTGCAAGGGCTTATGGGTATTCCACACAGCTGCAAATTTGTACTTGATAATTTTGAGTAAGTAGTACTCTAATCCAAAGTTTAAAGTATGTATATATTCGAGTTATGATTCCAAAATGTGACATTTTAAGTACTGTTTAATTAGGACCACTTGATTGTTTTTATTAATGACAACTTTAGGGTTTAGAGAATAACAGTAACTTAATTAAAACTAGTAAGAATAGTAAAAAAAAAAGTTTTATTTTTTAAGTTGTCAACTATTTTTTATTTTTTATTTCAGATAACTAAGTATTTACAGTGTGCCTAGTCGTAATGTCTTAATACAGACAAGTGGTCGATATGGGTTTGTAATAGCTGATCCTGATATTTAAGGAGCAGGGTGGCCAAAAGGCAACATACAGTACGTATATAATATAATATAAAATAAATTATTATAATATTTAATTTAATATACATTGGCAAGAAAAAGTATGTGAATTAGCTGGTTTTCTGCATTAATTGGTCATACAATATAATCTCAGCTTCATCAAATTCACAAGTATAGACAAATACAATGTGCTTAAGCTAACAACACATAAACAATTATAATCTTTCATGCCTTTATTGAACACATCACATTAAACATTCACAGTGCTGTGAAAAAAGTAAGTGAACCCATGGATTTAATAACTGGTTGATCCTCCTTAGGCAGCAATAACCTCATCCAAACATTTCCGGTAGCTGCGGATTAGACCTGCACAACGTTCAGAAGGAATTTTGGACCATTATTCCTTAAAGAACTGCTTCAGCTCAGCCATATTCATAGGATGTCCACAGCATCTTTACTGGGTTAAGGTCTGGGCTCTGACTGGGCCACTCTAAAAGATGGATTTTCTTTTTTTGAAGCCATTCTGTAGTGGATTTACTACAATGTTTAGGGTCATTGTCCTGCTGCATCACCCAGCTTCTACTGAACTTCAGCTGGTGCACAGTCACCCTGAAATTATCCTGTAGGATATCTTTATAAACTTGGGAACTAATTTTCCCCTCGATGATGGCAAGCGGTCCAGGCCCTGAAGCTGCAAAGCAGCCCCAAATCATGATGTTCCCTCCACCATACTTCATCATTGCGATGATGTTTTCATGTTGGTATGCGGTGCCCTTTTTACACCATACTTAGTGCATGGGATTGGGATTTTCCCTTAGCAAGCATGACTAATGATTCGCTGTATAGTCTAATATACAGTGTCAGTCTTCACCCTGCCTCGGATGAAGTTGAGCCACATTCAGCCTGTCAGCCCACTCTCATCTCCACCTCCATGCTTTTGGCCTCTTGTCTGCTATGAACAGACTGAAGAGCAACTAATTTGTGTAGAGGGCCTGTTGCATCTGTTGACACGTTCATCACTGTCCTGTCACTGATGCGGGCATCACGTCTACCTGGAGGTCCAGGACCAGGTGGCAGATCTGAAACAATCTGTCTGATGGACGAGTCTGATGTGTGGGTCCTGTTCTGGTGTTGTCACTTGAGGTAGAATGAACTTCAATGATGTAATATATTTGAATAATGTGAACTATTATATATTAAATTATTTTTAATTGGTGGTATTTTTCAGCATATATTGGTATATGCAATTAATTAGATTAATTCATTGCCACATCATGTAATTAATTTGATTAAAAATTTTAATCTATTGACAGCCCTAGATTACATTTATAATCAGAACTAATTGCAGAATTAAATAATATCATCCAATTGTTATATATCTAAAAATATTTTTTTCTTTAAATAGCTTCATTGTAGTAAGCTACTTTTCTAGTAGCTTGTAGTGTAGCTAACAATTTTTTTAAAGAGTAGCTTGACTGTAGTTTAACTACTTTATGTGAGTAGCTTGTACAGTTGAAGTCAGAAGTTTACATACGCTTAGGTTGAAGTCATTAAAACTAATTTTTGAACCACTCCACAGATTTCATATTAGCAAACTATAGTTTTGGCAAGTCAATTAGGACATCTACTTTATGCATCTCACAAGTCATTTTCCCAACAATTGTTTACAGACAGATTGTTTCACTTTTAATTGCCTATATCACAATTCCAGTGGGTCAGAAGTTTACATACACTAAGTTAACTGTGCCTTTAAACAGCTTGGAAAATTCCAAAAAATGATGTCAAGCCTTAAGACAATTAGCCAATTACCTTCTGATAGGAAGTGTACTGAATTGGAGGTGTACCTCTGGATGTATTTTAAGGCCTACCTTCAGTACTTCTTTGCTTGACATCATGGGAAAATCAAAAGAAATCAGCCAAGACCTCAGAAAAAAATTTGTTGTGGACCTCCACAAGTCTGGTTCATCATTGGGAGCAATTTCCAAATGCCTGAAGGTACCACGTTCATCTGTACAAACAATAGTAGGCAAGTATAAACACCATGGGACCACGCAACCATCATACTGCTCAGGAAGGAGACGCATTCTGTCTCCTAGAGATGAATGTAGTTTGGTGCGAAAAATGCAAATCAATCCCAGAACAATAGCAAAGGACCTCATGAAGATGCTGGAGGAAACAGGTAGACAAGTATCTATATCCACTGTAAAACGAGTCCTATATTGACATAACCCGAAAGGCTGCTCAGCAAGGAAGAAGCCACTGCTCCAAAACCACCGTAAAAAAGCCAGACTACAGTTTGCAAGTGCACATGGGACAAAGATCTTACTTTTTGGAGAAATTTCCTCTGGTCTAATGAAACAAAAATTGAACTGTTTGGCCATAATGACCATCATTATGTTTGGAGGAAAAATGGTGAGGCTTGAGAGCTGAAGAACACCATCCCAACCGAGAAGCATGGGGGTGGCAGCATCATGTTGTGGGGGTGCTTTGCTGCAGGAGGGACTGGTGCACTTCAAAATAGATGGCATCATGAGGAAGTAAAATTATGTGGATACATTGAAGCAACATCTGAAGACATCAGCTGGGAACTTAAAGCTTGGTCGCAAATGGGTCTTCAAAGGACAATGACCTCAAGCATACCTCCAAAGTTGTGGCAAAATGGCTTAAGGACAACAAAGTCAAGGTATTGGAGTGGCCATCACAAAGCCCTGACCTCAATCCAATAGAAAATTTGTGGGCAGAACTGAAAAAGCGTGTGCAAGCAAGGATACCTAAAAACCTGACTTAGTTACACCAGTTCTGTTTGGAGGAATGGGCCAAAATTGCAGCACTTACTGTGAGAAGATTGTGGAAGGTACCCAAAAAATTTGACCCAAGTTAAACAATTTAAAGGCAACGCTACCAAATACTAACAAAGTGTATTTAAACTTCTGACCCACTGGGAATGTGATGAAAGAAGTAAAAGCTGAACTAAATCATTCTCTCTACTGTTATTCTGACATTTCACATTCTTAAAATAAAGTAGTGATCCTAACTGACCTAAGACAGGCAATGTTTTCTACGATTAAATGTCAGGACTTGTGAAAAACTGAGTTTAAATGTATTTTGCTTAGGTGTATGTAAACTTCTGAGTTCAACTGTAGTTTGGGAAGTTACAGTTTCTAAGTAGCTTTCCCCACATAGATAAGGACCATGGCTCAAAAAAAGGCATATAGCACCTTAAATGCAATTTCACAAACTTTGTGAAAAGTATTTGTGAATTTCAAAGTTTTAACTATAGTGCAATTATTGCAGTAAATGTTGCAGGTCATTTAGACCCTTAATTTATTCTTTTATTGTACTGAATTACAAATCCGTCATTGAAATTAAGTTCTCTGTGATATATCTTAAGCACTGAAACTCCAAATTAATCATCTGAATGTAGCATTCTTTGTAGCATTTTGTTTTTATAAAAACCTGAAAAATGCTGGTTGCATAAGTATTCAGCTCCTATGTTGAAAAAGGTCTGGGACTGCACAGATGAAAAACACAGGACACAATTATAACAAGAGCACAATTGTTTTCTAATTGGCCTCTGCCTGTGAATAATTAAAATCTACCGCTTTCCTGGATAAAACCCCCACTGTTAAGGGGTCATTATGAAGGACAGCTGTGGAAAAAAGACAACTGAACACTCAAAAAAAGTAGACCTAAAGCAAAACACATGCATAAATTAGGTACAAAACAATGTCCAATTGTTTGGATGTCCCACTGGGCACTCCTGGTTCAATTATCAAGATGTACATTTATAGACAATATCAAACCACTCAGACATCGGCTAGAAAAGGTTGGCTTCAAAAACAAAAAACAAAAAAAAAAATACCAGCACACAGCCACCCTGACATTATCCTGTAGGATATCTTGATAAACTTGGGAATTAATTTTTCCCTCCATGATGGCAAGCGGTCCAGGCCCCGAAGCAGCAAAGCAGCCCCAAATCATTAGTCTCCCTCCACTTCATCGTTAGAATGATGATTTCATGTTGGTATGTGGTGCCTTTTTTCGCTTGTTCTTCCCAAACAATTCTACGTTAGTTTCTTCAGTCCACAAACATTTTCCCAGTAGCATTGTGGAGTGTCAAGGTGGTCTTTGGAAAACTTCAGACACGCAGCAATATTTTTGTTGGAAAGCAGCGCCTTCCTTCGTGGTGTCCTGCCATGGACACCATGACTGTTTAATGTTTTGTGTATAGTAGACTCATGAACAGAGATGTTAACCAGTTCCAATGATTCCTTAAAGTCTTTAGCTGACACTTTAGGGTTCTTTTTTACCTCATTGAGCATTCTGCGGTGTGCCCTTTGAGTTATCTTGGCTCGTCGGCCATTTCTAGGGAGATTAGCCACAGTACTAAATCGTCTGCATTTATAGACAATTTGTCTAGATGCATATCTAAGCTCTTTGAGGTAACCCTTTCCAGCTCAGTGAAAAGCAACAATTCTTGATCGTAGGTCTTCGGAAATCTCTTTTTGGTGAGGTATGGTCGACGTTAACAGATGCTTCTTGTGAATAGCAAACTCAAAATGTTTGAGTGTATTTTTATAAGTCAAAGTATCTCTAACCCACTCCTCAAATATCGATTCATTACATCGATGCCAGGTTTGCCAACTCCTGACTCTAATTATCTCTGAGAAAACTTGTTTGTGCAAAAGTTCTGGAAAATACTGCAGAGACACCTTCAGTCAGTTGAAGCTTGACAGAAAATAAAACTTGTTCTTTCAGTTGAAAAATGAATTCAAACACAGTGCCTAGTTCATATTATACTGTGCAATATTATAGTTAAAGGTGCAGTCAGTAATTTTTTTGTTTATTTCGTCTTGGACTTACACTGACACGTAGGGGTATGGATGCAGCATCACTCAAACACAATACTTTTCAGTTACCAATGCCATTGTATAAATTCACTATTTACAGTCAGCCATCACTAATGTAATTCATGGGTGAAAGTGTCTGAAAACAAGGTGGTAACTGAGTTGTATTCGGCTGGTCATATGATGCAAACATGGCAGCCCTTGTGAGGGGGCCCTATCCATGTAGAATAAAACAGCTTTTGTAAGGTTACAGATGTAACTGGAATCTTCATCTCATGTGACTTGACATGATTTTTTAGGTTTCAAAATAATACATTTCTTTAGGAGTAAAACTTTTTTTAATGAGTAGCATGAGGTACTGACTGTACCTTTAATATTACTTATAGACAGTTATAGTCAAGAATTTAATGACCCAGTCAAAGCCTTGAATTAAACCGCAAATCTGTGGTACTGTTTGAAATTTGTGAATCCTTCTTTTGAATGTGAATGACTTAGCGTTTTTTAACAAATCAGTTGAATCAATCACTAAATGACTCACTCATAACACAAAATACTCTAATTTGTCAGTACCTGCTGATGTAAAGATATAATCTGTAGAAATGGTCAATGAATGAATCAATATAAACTCAGCAAAAAGAGAAACATCCTCTCACTTTCAACTGCTTTTATTTTCAGCAAACATAACGTGTAAATATTTGTATGAACCAGCTGCATTAAGTACTGCAGTGCATCTCCTCCTTATGGACTGCACCAGATTTGCCAATTCTTGCTGTGAGATGTTACCCCACTCTTCCACTAAGGCACTTGCATTTCTGGGGGGAATGGCCCTAGTCCTCACCCTCCGATCCAACAGGTCCCAGATGTGCTCAATGGGATTGAGATCTAGGCTCTTCGCTGGCCATGGCAGAACACTGACATTCCTGTCTGCAGGAAATCACGCACAGAACGAGCAGTATGACTGGTGGCATTGTCATGCTGGAGGGTCATATCAGGATGAGCCTGCAGGAAGGGTACCCAATGAGGGAAGAGGATGTCTTCCCTGTAACGCACAGCGTTGAGATTGCCTGCAATGACAACAAGCTCTGTCTGATGATGCAGCATAAACGTCTATTGCGGTGAATGGGTGACGAGAGCAAATATTATTTTTGCTTACCAGTTTGCCAATACTGAAAAAAAAAAGTTTGAAAAATTAGGCATTTTTTACTCGTTTGTGAGCTTGCTTGTGTGAATAATCCAGTGTTATATCTAAGATGTCTAGAACAAAAAATGCAGTCCAGCAGGAAAAGCATGCTAAACATGCTATCGACTTTTGATGATAAAATTTAAAAAATCATCGCAAAGAGGAGGATCTCAGCTTTCTAATGACACATTGAGCTTCTAGTGCACTGAATAGACTGAATGTCCATGGAAGAGCACATCTGTGAGGACAAAAATGCGCTAAAGCGCCACCTACATTTCAGATCGGCATTTTGTGATGAAATGTGATAGAGAAAAAATATTTTTTTCTAATACTTGCTACCATCTAGTGGAATAAAATGAGACTTTTTGGAGCGAGATGGCGTGAACAGAACTAGAATTACGTGTTTACAAGATTAGGACAACAACAACAAAATTTGAAAAAGTGAGTACTGTTACTCCCTCAGCAACTGTATTAGAAACCTCATCACAGATGTGGTAACTAGTATTATTAAACTAATCCCAGGGAAATACATGATTAATAATAATGTTATGAATTTACACACAAAAAAAGTAAACATTTCAAATGTAAAAAAGTTTTCTAGGTTTATGCTGCTAAATAAGGCAGAAATGAAATATTTATACCATGATCAATAGAAACATGTAGATGCTTCATGCTGTAACATCTCCCCCCCCCCTTCGATCTACGCCCTTGAATGTAGCTATACTGTATGTCCTCTTGTTTTAACAGATGTCTCTGTTATCGCTCTAAAGGTGGTGATTCATTTGAGTACATCTGTTCACTTTAAAGTGAGTCTGCTCAATAACTTTTTTGCTTTTAAACAACAAAGTATACTGTATGTACACATTTGCATACAGGTAATATGGACAGAATGGAAGAACCTTAATATTCTGTTATTTCAAAAGCTGTTTTAGAAGTAATTATCTGCACACTGCATGAGCACTTTAAACCTTATGGCCTTGAGTAAGCATTACAAATTATCTTGATTTTCTGTTCTGCGGTGTAGATACATAATGAAACTCACTCAACCAAAGATATAATGCAAATCACTCCTGTGGGACAAACGTAGCCCCCAGTGATCATATTGCATGTAATCTGTTCTTCTGTAATGAAAGATACAAGCACATAAAGATCTGCAGTTGTGTCAAGACCAAAACCCAGGGCATAAATTTCAGCATAATGAGTGGATCATTTAACCACTGTGAAGTGATTTTGTACGCGATACTCAGTGGGAATTATACAGTTTAATTTTTAGTGTTTGCACTAAATCCCAAACTAGTCTAAGACAGTGTTATAATCTTTACCAAAAATTAAATGACAAAATTTTCGCTAACTTAAATAAAAACAGAATTGGAAAAACTGAAACTAAACTAAAATATATTTTCTAGAGGTCGACCAATAGTGGACTGTGGCAGTGGGGGCGTGGTCAAGCATCTCTCCAGAGAGAGAGAAAGCGGTAAGGGCGCTTACACCTGAGCTAAATTATGTCTAACACCTGTCTCTAATTTCAGTGAGCACGGGGAGAGTGGCATAAAAGAGCCACACCGCCAGTAGACGCAGTGAGAGAGAGACTGGCACAAGAAAAGCCACACTGCTACAGAAGCTATTGTGATGTTGTATGTTAAAGTAAATATTTTCCTGTAAAACTGTAAGCATCAAGCTGGACAAATTAAACACCTACCTGAACTGGGAAACCTTGCTTCTCGCCTCCTCCTTTCCACTGAACCCCCTTACATGGACTTTGCCTATATATTCACCAGATGAAGAGTTTGTGTGTGTGTGTGTGTATGTATGTATGTATGTATGTATGTATCTATATATATATATATATATTCACTAGATGAGGTTTACTGATGAGGAATAAAAAAATGAGGAATAAAAAACTATCGGCATAGATTTTTCCCGATAACCGATAGTTGCAAAAATTGCACTGATTAATCTGTAAAACTGAAATATCGGTCTAACTCTAACATTTTCATGACTCCAAAATTAACTGCAATAATCTAAAAATGACCAAGGATTAATTTTAGTTTCAGTTTTGTCAGCCAGACAGTATCTTCATGTCTAAGTGGGTGGTTCTTGGCCAGGGGTGGTTTTTGGCCAGGATAAGCTTCAATTAGGGTTGCCGCCCGTCCTGTAAAATATGCAATCATCCCGTATTTAAAGATGAAATTATGCATCCTGTGTCGAATCAATATGGGATGTGACTTGTCCCATATGTAAGCTTGTCCGATGGCGTCACCGCAAAATTGTTCAAGATCATTAATTTAACCGTAATATTTGTTGGAAACTGTGCCTACAGACCCCCCAACTCTAGAGAGAGTATCCCGTATTTTACAACTTCAAAAGTGGCAACCCTAGCTGCAGTGTGGACCAGACTTTATGCCGATAGTAAAAAGTCAGGCTATGTGAAAGTAATCTAAAACAAACCTCATATACCCCATGATCATCTGGGCCTTTTGGGTAGTGATGATTGTATTATTATGTTAAGCTAGAGAAATAAGCCCTGATTTTATATACTGCTGCAATAATTCTTGTCTTATTTCCTTGACGTAATTAAAAGAAATGCATGTCTTCGTCTCACCCTCTCATCTCCTTTGATCGCTTCTTAATGGAAAATTGATTGTCGTGACAGTAAATTCCTGTTTGATGTGCTGTAACAGGACAGCAATTTCCTTAAGAGAATGGGAGAAAGCAATCACCAATGTTCACATAATGGCTGAAGCTAATTTAGCATCGGTTAATCGAATGTTCTGTGTTGAGAAATGTCCAAGCCTTTCAGTGGTCTGTGCAGCATTTCGGTATCACTCTGTGGTTACTTAGTTATAGAAGATATTCATTTGAGATTCAAACTCATGACTGGACACTGGGAAACAAGGTTGTTGTTAGCCAAGCAAACACTGACCTACATTGCACATGTATGCCGTGTTGCAGTGCTTGACCCTCAGGCATGTAATATTCATGAATCGATTTAGGTTGATCATTTCACCCACTATGGGCACTGTGTGTTGGATTTTTATGTATTTACTTTCAATTTATTATTTTCATTTCTCTGCTAAAAAAAGAAAAAAAGAAAGTGGTTTGCTGGTCTTAGATTAATTATCTAGCCAAGCTGGTGTTTAAATGGTTAGGCTGGTTTGTTTTGATGGTTTAAGAGTGGTTTTTGGCACTTGTCAGCTGGTCAGGTTGGGAGACCAGCTGGTTGACCACTAAAACATGACTTTCCCCTCCTTTTCTTTAAAAAAAAAAAAAAAAAGCAAACGTCTGGGTCTCAGTGAGGCACTTACAATGGAAGTGAATGGAGCCAATACGTAAACGTTAAAATACTCGCTGTTTCAAAAGTATAGCCACAAGACGTAAACAGTATGCGTGTTAACATGATTTTAGTGTGATAAAATCACTTACTAACCTTTTATGTGTAAAGTTATAGCCAGTTTTACAACTTTGTTGCCATGATGATGTAATGTCAACAAATCCTAAAACGTCTGTAAAAATGACGATTTAACTTTAGAGCTCAAATTGTACGAGTTTTAACAGAAGAATCAATTTAAGTGCTTTTATAAAATTATAGGCATCACATTTCTGCCTTTAAACCCTCAAAAAAATTGGCCCCATTCACTTCCATTGTAAGTGCCTCACTGTAAGTTCGGTTTTTGATTTTTTTAAAGAAAAGGGATGAGTCAAAATTCATTTTTGTGGTAATCAATATTATGCCACAAATGCTGTCGATTGAGCTTAACTTGTATTGAACCTGGAATATTCCTTTAAGGTGTTTGCTGAACTTAGCTGGTTTAAGCTGGTCCAGCTAGTCTCCTAAGCTGGTGTCTATCTGGTTTCAGTGGTCAGCCAGCTTGTCTCTCAGCTTGACCACTTGAAAAGTGCCCAGAACCCCTCTTAAACCATAAAAACAGACCAGCCTAACCAGCTTGGCCAGCCTGGGAGAACAGCTAACCACCATAGGCTTTTTTTTAGTAGGGTTGTAATTCCTGCAAATAATAAT
The DNA here is from genome assembly GCF_019703515.2 of Myxocyprinus asiaticus. NCBI lineage: Eukaryota > Metazoa > Chordata > Actinopteri > Cypriniformes > Catostomidae > Myxocyprinus > Myxocyprinus asiaticus. The sequence continues at coordinate 13,707,311 of NC_059375.1, forward strand.
CTACTTATTAACACACAGGGGGATTCAAAACATGACTGTTTCACCTTCCATTTCCTGCCAATCCAGAGAATAAAAGCACTATTACCAAGACCTGGCCAATGTTTTTGTGATAGCAGTCTTCTTATGAGATCCTCTGTATGATACGCTTGCTTTGTGTCGCCACTGATCAAGATCTATAAAGAGGTCTGTTCTACAGGGATGAAGCTAATGCCCATTGACGAACCATACTCCTGTCATAATAGGCCAGGGCCGTTCTCTCCAGTCCCCTGAGGTCAAAAGTAGTGATCCTGCTATCGTTAGCTCAATGCTAATCCATCATGTACAGTAGGCTACTGTATTTTCTCTCCAGCTCCACCTTCTTCTACGCCAAAACCACAAAAGTGGAGCAGTCTACAACAGCTTGACTGTTTCCTGCACAATGCTAGACTTCCATTGACTTAACTACACTGCACTTTTGGAGCTTATCACTTCCTGTACATGCCTACCAGTCCGTAGAGGACAAATATTTAAGTTTTGATGGAGTCATGTTTGTTCACTGAGTGATTATGGGGAAGACCAAGAAATGGCGACTTCCCTTAGTCCCACACTTTGCCACCTTGAGGGGCAAGTCGCCCTCTCGGCGGAAGAACGTAGAGGGTCTGTGCGCGAGCACTCTGCTGGGGGTTTTGCACACTAGAACCTGGTTACTGGACGCCAACTTAGTGTATTTGCTGGAACGGACTCAAGCTGGCCCCACTCCACCTCCTCGTGCTCACTCGCTCTGCTCTTTCTCTCGTACTTCCTCTGCAGATGGAGGGAACGAGGAAACATTTGATCTACCAACTTCCAGCCTGGATCCCCTGCACAACTTCACTGGACAAGGTAAGATATGATTCAGCTCTGTCTTTTGGTTGCCATATCTTTTAGAAACTATCCATTGCCTTGTCTCATACTAATTCTTTGTTTTAAAATAGTACTTCACTGAAAAGTTCCCAAAACCATCCTTAGAAGGTTAAAAAGGCACCCCTTTGTATTTTTATTTGTTTGTGTCATTTCTCTTTCATTATAGCACTGTACATTTTAACATCTACAGTATATAGAATATGCATGATGGTGTCTTTTCTACAGCGATGTGGTTGACTAATACCAGCAGCGTTTTAAAGGGATAGTTCACCCAAAAATGAAAATTCTCTCATCACTTACTCACCCTCATGCCATCCCAGCTGTGTATGACTATCTTTTTTCTTCTGAACATAAATTAAGATTTTTAGAAAAATATCTCAGCTGTGTAGGTCCATACAATGCAGGTGAATGGTGGCCAGAACTTTAAAGGTCCAAAAAGCATATAAAGGCAGAATAAAAGTAATCCACATGACTCCAGTGGTTAAATCAATGTCTTCAGGAGTGATATGATAGGTGTGGGTGAGAAACAGATCAATATTTAAGTCCTTTTTAATATAATTTCTCCTTCCTGCACAAAGAAAGTAAGTCACACACATCTGGGATGGCATGAGGGTGAGTAAATTATGAGATCATTTTCATTTTTGGGTGAACTATCCTTTTAGTATGTCACCTCGTAATCGTTTCATAGTAGGTTTTTGAGCGATCAATGTCCCAATGTTCATTGGATCAACCCCCATTCCAGTGCTTGAATTCATGTTCATGATATACTGATTCGTGACATAGAGAGCTAGGGAGTGAGGTGAGACACCCTGAGATTTTAGAGCTGCACCGAAGGGGAATATTTTCTCTGAATAATAAACTTAAATTTTGGCATAACATGCATGTCCATACAAGGGGGCCAAAAGTTTAGAACGTCTTTATTGCCTTTAGACTTTAATAGCATGTTGTTGATATTCTACTTGGATTGACAAGTTCAATAATTCGGAAGAGTACCATGATGTGCTTTACTCTGCGTCTGTGTGAGCACGTGTACATTTTGCCCCACAGGCATTTTGTATTGGATGGACAACAAAGTCATGCAGAGATCATATCATTCAAATACAGCCCTGATAAACAAAAAATAACATTCAACTGTGTTACGCATATCTGCTGTGTTCTAGCTTAAAGGTTATTTGTTCTGCAAATTCATTAGTAAAAATGATTTTCTTTATGTATTTAAATAGTAACATTTAAAGGTGCACTAAGTAAGTACATATTTAGCTTTCACTGGCTCTAATCCATGGAGGCATACAGTTTTCAGTTTAAAAAGGTTATTACCTCAGTTGAATTACAAGACATGGCTGGTCATGTGATATCAACATGGCAGCCACCATAGGGAGTGACCCGCCTTATTTGCAGAAAATGACAACTGATCAAAATAACTAAGGTTAAAACTAAACTAGGTTTTCAGACCTCGAATAGTGCAAAGAAAACATTCACATTCATTTTTAAACAACACAATACTAATGTTTTAACTTGGGAAGAGTTCAGAAATCAATATTTGGTGGAATAACCCTGATTTTCAATCACAGCTTTCATGCATCTTGGCATACTCTCTCCACCAGTCTTTCACATTGCTGTTGGGTGACTTTATGCCACTCCTGGCACAAAAATTCAAGCAGCTCGGCTTTGTTTGATGGCTTGTGGCCATCCATCTTCATCTTGATCACATTCCAGAGGTTTTCAATGGGGTTCAGGTCTGGAGATTGGGCTGGCCATGACAGGGTCTTGATCCAGTGGTCCTCCATCCACACATTGATTGACCTGAATGTGTGGCATGGAGCATTGTCCTGCTGTAAAAAGCAATCCTCAGAGTTGGGGAACGTTGTCAGAGCAGACGGAAGCAAATTTTCTTCCAGGATAACCTTGTACGTGGCTTGATTCATGCGTCCTTCACAAAGACGAATCTGCCCGATTCCAGCCCCAATCAATCAATCAATCAATCAATCAATCAATCAATCAATCAGTCAATCACATTTATTTCTATAGCACATTTAAAACACATGGACAATATAGAACATAAACCCAAGAATAAATACAATGCATCTAGACACAGTTATAGGCAATAGAGAATAGATGAGCCTTCAGCTGAGATTTAAAAGACTCAATTGTACCACAGGATCTAATGTGAAGAGGCAAACTATTCCAAAGGCGAGGGGCCACAACAGAGAATGCATGATTTTAAGACAAGACTTGGGGACACTCAACCGCAGGCTCTGTGAAAATCTTAGTGGTCTAGTGGTTTGATATTGATGTAAAATTCCGAAATGTAATCAGGTGCAAGCCCATACAGACAATCAAGAGCACCTTAAATTGAACTCCATATTCAACTGGAAGCCAATGTAGAGAAGAAATACTAGTGTGCTTCCTGGTGCAAGTTAGGAGGTCTGTATATAATGCACAGAGAACAGGACTAGACATATCTATTTTAAATAGTTGCACCTCAAAACTCGCATAGTTTTCTACTGATATTGTTTGGCATTTAAAACAGTTCCTGAAAATTGTAGCAACCTCCCAACTTGGCCCAAAACATTAGTACTGTGTTGTTTAAAAATGAATATGAACTTGTTTTCTTTGCATTATTCGAGGTCTGAAAACACTGCATATTTTTTGTTATTTTGACCAGTTGTCATTTTCTGCAAATAAATGCTCTAAATGACAATATTTTTATTTGGAATTTGGGAGAAATGTTGTCAGTACTTTATAGAATAAAACAAAAATGTTCATTTTCTCAAACACATACCTATAAATGGTAAATCCAGAGAAACTGGTAATTTTGCAGTGCTCTCTTAATTTTTTCCAGAGCTGTATATATATATAATATTTTATTTTTATTTTTTTTTCATGTTTTTTAGGTTTGTTGTTTTGTACCAACAAGTTTTCATTTGTGTGCTGAAAACATGCCCTACTGTAATCATACCCATTAATACTTTCATTTGTTTCATGTGTCGCTGCAATTCTGTAGGTGGCAGTATAGACAGTGACTGTGCCTTTGAGGCTGACTACGCAATACCTCCCATCTCCATGGCTGAGGGTTTGCAGCACATTCGTATGATGGAGGGGTCGTCTCGCTCTCTCCCCTCATCGCCTCTACTCACCCACCAAATCGCCAGCTCAAGACTGCCGCCCGTGAGGACCGTCACAACCACAGGTACAGATGGGACACTTAACGTGAAACTATCCTCTGTTCATGTGTGACGTAAAGTGACAGAATCATAGCCAATGAGAAGCTATTTTATGTTCAATGTACAGTTTTGAGTTGCAGAATTTTGGACTAATTAGATTTCACGGTGGGCACAGCTTTTCAGAAGTACGCTGCATAATAGAAACCAAGTGACTGACAAAATGTCGTGGCCGCAGCTGGTAAGAGTTACATGGAAAGGGGCGTTCACACTGATAGAGATTTGGAGCAACAAAACCTGAATTGCTTAATTTTCAGTAATAGTTAACAATTTCTGGTAACTTGAGTTAATTCATACAAATGCAGCACAAAGACTTGCCAACCAAATTAATGTTAGTGTGAACACCCCTAAAGAGAGAGGTTTTATCGCTTGTTGCTTTATTGCCAGGCAATATGCATACACAAAATGTTCTTTTGGGACTTATTTCAAGATCGCTGTTTGTAATTTTGATACCATTGTGCAGAGAGACAGAGGGATGCTGTGCTATATTGCTGCTGTGCCAGTATATGGCTGGTGTTGGATGTGTCCACTAGGGTGTATCAGTCTCAAATTCCTGTTGAGGCTGAACACAGGAATAAATTCTATACTCTCTGGACTCTACACTTAATAGACTCTAACAGATAGCCTACATGTCTGTTCATTTGAACAGATTTCACGCTGATGCTTGTTTGTCTGTATTAAATATCTGTCTTCATATTTATTTTTATTTTTTTATGAATGTGTGCATTTGTGGGTCTTTTTTGTGTTGGAGCCATTTAAGTTTAAATGCATTTGTTCAGTCTAAGTTTCCAATATTAAATTGATTGTTGATTTATTGATTGTGCATTATAAAAATTTGGGTTTTGATCATGCTTTATGGACATACAGTGGTTCTGAATCTGAATTTATGACTTTTAAACATTGTTTGATTTAAAACGTACAAATAATGTGTTCTATTAACTTCCATTTGTAACACTTTACAATAAGGTTCCGTTTGTTAAGTAATGGATAATGTACAGTCAACCATTTGTTATTGCAAAATAAACCCAGATATGGTGATCTTGTATCACACTGAATAGGTTTATTTTGCAATAACAACCGGTTGACTACATTATCCCACTTATTACACAGCTACAAACAAAATAAATAATAAATTGACATGAAATATTTATTTGCATTGAAATTATGTTATGTAAGAAGAAAGAAATCACTGAACAGTCGATTTGCACCTACGGTTTGCATCAGAGTTCTGTTGGTGAATATTTTGTAAATAATGACCGTCTGACTGCTCACTATCCAGCTTATTAAGACTACTTGCCAGATAAATAAATAAATGGACATAAAACATTGATTTTAATTTAAATTATTTTATTAGCTTACTTGTCGTGATCGCAGAGTGATATGAGAAATAGGAAAGATGATATGCAATACCCAAATGACCGCTCTGATATGTCTTAATCCCCTGAGGTACGGTTGATACTCAGACATATCAGACTGCTAGATGGCGCTATTGACCAATCAGAATCGAGTATTCCAGAGAGCGGTGTAATAACATTTGTTAATGCACTATGAACTAACATGAACTAAAAATGAAATATTGTATTTTTATTAACTAGCATAAATGCTGTAAAAATATAATGTTCATTGTTAGTTCATGATACCTAGTGCATTAACCCATGTTAAGCACGAAGCATGTTTTTTGTTGTATTTTTTAACCTTTGGATAATAAATCCATTGTTATTTTATTATCAACTACCTTTTTTGTTTATTATTTTATGGATTTTCAATGTGTGTGGAAAACCCTCAACCTTCTTACCACGTGGATGGCTTAATTTTTAATTTTGTATAAAGAATGCCCCTACAGTTTACAGTGGTTTATCAGATACAGTATGAAGGTGTCTGAAAGTTAGTCTAGACAAAAAAGATTGTTATATTGTCCTCGGTATGAATCTCAAATTCTTGTATAAGAAAGTATATACTTAAACTTTCGTCTGCTGTGAAATCAAGTGCATTTGTGGAGATGTACTGAAAAGGACAGCATGTTGTTCATTCATATGAGTCACTAAATGGTTCTTTTATTGCTCTTTGTGATGTTAATGTGTCTTACTGCTTTATGATTTAAGGTTCACTGTCTTTCAGATTGGATGATTAGTTTCAGAGTATGGGATCAGAATTTGGCTAGTTTACAGAAAATAAAATGGCAGCACCATCATTTGTTTAAAGCTGAAAGGGGGGAAGGGAAAACTATAACGCTCTCACACCCACACATACTTATTCCATAACATCAAAAGCATATTTTTAGACTCTTAAAGTGATTGTTCATCCAATAATGAAAAATATCTCATCATTTACTCACCCTCATTACTTTCTATATTCTGTGAAACACTAATAGAGAAATGTTAAGCAAAATGTTTCATTAGGGACTGACAGCCTCAGTCAACATTCATTTCTGTTATATGGAAGTAAAAGAAGCAATAAAAGTAAAATGATGACTTAGACTGTCAGTACGAAGAATGAAAGTCATGTGGGTTTGGAACAACTTGAGGGTGAGTAAGTGATGGCAGCATTAAACTTTCACTTTACTGTAAATGCAATTCCATGAAGTCATCTATAAAATGAATGGTTAGAGAATCATCTACGCCTTGTTTAGGAGAAACAGAAAAGTAATTTTACCAATTTAAGGGTGTAGTGGTTCGCTCCCAGCATTTATTGCAGTGTTTTCTTGGTGGCTGATTTGTAATTCTCCAGTGTAAGCAGCGCTGCGAAGCTTCTCATCTCCGCTAATGAAAGTCAGGCCTCTTTATGAGCGCCCTTTCATCCTCTGTTCTTTATGCAGTTCTGCATATTTATGAGAACCTAATCAGGTGTTGCTTTTGCATTTAGGCTCTGTCTGTTATTACAGAAAGAGAAATGTACCATATGGACCAAAAAACTAAGAATTAAACAGTGATATCACTCAAAGGTTTGCAATTAGATCTTTAGATTAAAGAAAACCAAGTCTTCTGTGATTTGAAACTATAAGATGAAAGATCTTATGTTATAAAGGATGGATTTGAAACTGTTCCACTCTACTTTGGTCAGCTTGGTCCAGATCCTAGTTCCCTATCTGTCATTCACTCAAAATTGTGTCGATGTAGTGACACTAAGGGTCAATCTTGGGAGCCCTAAACACCTCTGATCTTTGAAAAAAGGCCAATGGGAATTGGTGAGTGGAATTTGCGTGCCACTCCCCCGGACATACGGGTATAAAAGGAACTGGTATGCAACCACTCATTCAGATTTTCTTTTCGGAGCCGGGCGGTTCTATTTATTGAAGCTGAATTCATCCGTGAGTTCATTCACCTCATCTGCTGGATTTTACACCGCATTTCAGCAGCTTCTCCCCCTCTGCACCCGTGGAGTGCAGAGAATGCCCCTGGGCGCTTCAGCAGAATAACAAAAAGAGTATATTCTAAAAAGAGTATATTTTCATTCTAAAAGAGCGGCACACACGGAACGTCTTTTTAAAGATGCCTTTCCGTTTGTGTGTTATTCCTGGTTGCGGTCGTTATCTCTCCGCTTCTGACGGCCACGATCGCTATCTTACGTGTCTGGGCACTGCCCACGTGGAGACATTGTTCGTGGATGGGTCTTGTCCTCATTGCGAGAACAGGACCATGGCAATGTTGCAGTCGCGGCTTGCATTCTCCCAGGTTGGCCTATTCGGCGACACCGTTGAGGACCGTTCTCGGTGGTGAAGCAGCAGATGGAGGCAATTCAACACATCCAGCCCCGGCGTGGAGCCCACCGCAGGAAGCAGATGCCACCCGTGGATGACCCAGGGATGAGGAGATCCGCTTCTACGGAGCTGGTAGACAGACCACTCCATCCCCCGGTGGAGGGCCGGGAGGAGAATCTTTTGTTTCATTTATCGCCGCCTACCCAAGAGGCTTCAACAAAAGAGTGGTTTCCTTGTTCTCTGGGTCACATGTCAGGTGTGCACAACCGTCGTCATGACCGCGTCCACCGTCCCATTTTCGCAGGTTTGGCGCTCCAGCAGCAGACCCCCCGCCCCTGCGCTCCCAGCTGTGGCACAAACACGCCCACACCGGGTTGGTTCCGAAGGACTGCGGGGACGATGTTCCTCCTCCCCCCTCCTCGACCAATCTTATGGTGGGTATCAGCAGCCAGTTAAGTGCTTCGATGTCCCTGGGGCCATGGGGCTCGAGCCCCTGCGATGTGGCACCTCAGGCTCTGCTCCGCCACGAGGCCCCACCCGCCGGTTCGTCCGACATGATTATCCCCTTGGTCCCCCTCGCCTGGAGTTTGGACGCGTGGCTAGCACTTTCCCAACCCGTCGTGATGGCTGACCCGGACCGTCCGACTCAGCTACGCGATTCAGTTCGCGTCCGCTTCACCTCGGTGAAGGGCGAGAGCGCCGCTACCTTGCGTGCGGAGATCACGACCCTTCTGCGCAAGGGCGTGATAGAGCCTGTCCCTCCAGCTGAGATGAAGAAAGGGTTTTACAGCCCTTACTTCATCGTACCGAAGAAAGGCGGTGGGTTGCAGCCAATCTTGGACCTGCGAGTTCTGAACCGGGCCTTGCACAGACTCCTGTTCAGGATGCTGAAGCAAAAACGCATTTTAGTGAGCGTCCAGCATCAAGATTGGCTCGTCGGTTTTACCTTGACACAGACCCTTCCTGCGCTTTGCTTTCGAGGTCCTCCCTTTCTGCCTGTCCTTGTCCCCTCACGTCTTCACGAAGGTCGCAGAGACAGCCCTTGCCCCGCTAAGGGAAGTGGGCGTCCGCATACTCAACTACCTCGATGACTGACTGATCCTAGCTCACTCTCGAGAGTTACTGTGCACAGACAGGGACCTGGTGCTCAAGCACCTCAGCCGTCTAGGGCTTTGGGTCAACTGGGAAAAGAGCAAGCTCTCCCCGGTTCAGAGCATCTCTTTTCTCAGCTTGGAGTTGGACTCAGTCTCGATGATGGTGCACCTCACGAACGAGCGTGCACAGTTGGTGCTGAAATGTCTGAAGGCGTTCAGACAGAAGACAGCGGTTCCACTGAAATTTTTCAGATGCTCCTGGGGCATATGGTATCCTCTGCAGTTGCCACACCGCTCGGGTTGATGCATATGAGACCGCTTCAGCACTGGCTTCAGACTCGAGTCCCGAGATGGGCATGGCGCCGCGGGACACATCGCGTGGTCGTCACGCCAATCTGTCGCCACCTCTTCAGCCCTTGGATGACCTAGCATTTCTATGGGCAGGGGTTCCCCTAGAGCAGGTCTCCAGGTGTGTCGTGGTTATGACAGACGCCTCCAAGACGGGCTGGGGCACCGTATGCAACGGGCACACAGCGGCTGACTCCTGGACGGGCCCGCGGCTGCGTTGGCACATCAACTGCCTCGAGTTGTTGGCAGTACTGCTCGCCCTGCAGAGGTTCCGGCCGCAGCAGACGCGCTGTCATGACAGGTTATGCTCAGGGGAGAGTGGAGACTCCACCCCCAGGCAGTCCAGCTAATCTGGAGTCGATTCGGTCGAGCACAGGTAGACCTGTTTGCTTCCCGCAAATCCTCACACTGCCTGCTTTGGTACGCCCTGACCGAGGCACCCCTTGGTATAGATGTGCTGGCACACAGCTGGCCCCCTGGACTACATAAATATGCATTTCCCCCAGTGAGCCTACTTGCACAGACCCTGTGCAAGGTCAGGGAGGACGAGGAGCAGGTAATCCTAGTAGCACCCTACTGGCCTGCCCAGACGTGGTTCTCGGACCTCACGCGCCTCGCAACAGACCCCCCCCCCAGCGAATTCCTCTGAGGAAGGACCTTCTTTCTCAGGGACAGGGCACCATCTGGCACCCATGACCAGATCTCTGGAATCTCCACGTCTGGCCCTTGGACGGGATGTGGAAGACCTAAGTGGCCTACCACCCATGGTGGTAGATACAATCACTCAGGCTAGGGCTCCCTCTACGAGGCGCGTGTATGCTTTGAAGTGGCGTCTGTTCGCCAAGTGGTGTTCTTCCCAACATGAAGACCCCCAGATATGCGCAGTTGGATCGGTGCTTTCCTTCCTGCAGGAGAGGCTGGAGGGGCGACTGTCCCCCTCCACCTTGAAGGTGTATGTAGCTGCTATAGTGACACACCATGACACAGTGGACGGTAAGTCCTTAGGGAAGCACGACATGATAATCAGGTTCCTGAGAGGCGCTAGGAGGTTGAATCCCTCCAGACCACATCTCATCCCCTCATGGGACCTCTCTGTAGTCCTTCGGGGTCTACGGGGAGCCCCCTTCGAGCCCCTGGAGTCATCTGAGCTTAAGGCACTCTCTTTGAAGACTGCCTTCCTGACTGCGCTCACTTCCGTCAAGAGGGTAGGGGACCTGCAGGTGTTTTCTGTCAGCGAAACGTGCCGGGAGTTCGGTCCGGGCTACTCTCACGTGATCCTGAGACCCCTATGTGCCCAAGATTCCCACGACCCCGTTTAGGGATCAGGTGGTGAACCTGCAAGCGCTGCCCCAGGAGGAGGCAGACCCAGCTTTGGCGTTACTGTGTCCGGTGCATGCTTTACGTATATATTTGGATCGCAAAAGCTTTAGAAGCTCGGAACAGCTCTTTAGAAGCTCGGAACAGCTCTTTGTCTGCTTTGGTGGACAGCGGAAAGGAAGCGCTGTCTCCAAACAGAGGATCGCCCACTGGGTCATTGACGCCATCGTGATGGCATATCAGGCTCAGGATGTGCCGCCCCCCCCGTGGTGCTACGAGCCCACTCTACTAGGAGTGTAGCGGCCTCCTGGGCCCTGACCAGTGGCACCTCTTTGGCAGACATCTGCAGAGCAGCAGGCTGGGTGACACCCAACACCTTTGCGAGGTTCTATAATCTCCGGGTTGAGCCGGTTTCGTCCCGTGTGTTATCAGGTCTGAACAGGTAAGTTCCGAGACAGCTGGCCAGGTGTACCACTTGCGTATAGCGCCTTTCCCCTCCCATGAGGTGAAGACGTGTGCCTTTGACTCCCAGTCGTGTTCACAAGTTGTGATCCCTGGATGATTTTCCTCCTCGGCCCTGTGGCAGACGAGTTTGCGGAGAAACTCGCTGCTGGCCCAGTACATGTGCTAACTAAGCCCTGTACTGGGGTAGGTGGTTCACATGCGCTGGTTCCCCATAGGTGACACCATGTGATATATCTTCCACTAAATCGTTTTCCTGTCGGTAAACTGCGTCTTCCTCGGTCACCATGCTTGTAGAAACTCTTCCCCCCTCGGGTAGGACCTACCAGGTGACTTCTCCACATGACATACTTCCGACAATACTCGGTAAGGCCATGTGATGTATTTCCACTCAAAATACCCCCCTTCTCTGGGTGGGGTGTGGTCTCCGCGGTGTCTTCCCCTTGGGAGTGACCCCAAGACGATGTAGACATTTATGGCCCCCAGTCGGTTAACAAATTCCTCTCTTTTTTGGGGAGAAAAAAGAGGTAAAGAGGCCACAGCTGGGCTAGCATGTCCCTATTTGTTGGGCAGTCGACTTGTTCCCGAAGGACCGTTCGACGCTCATAAGAGTGTTGGGGGAGGTTACATGACGGCCTGGTATGCTGGCTACGAGGCACACAGAGGTCTGCCTGTCTCGCACCGCTAGTCCACGTAACACAGTTCAGTAGTCTTGGCATTTTTTATAGGGACCCCTAGTGTCACTACATCGACACAAAGTCGAGTGAGTGACAGATAGGGAACGTCCTGGTTATTTTCGTAACCTCCGTCCCCTGATGGAGGGAATGAGACGTCGTGTCCCTCTTGCCACAATGCTGAACTACCCGCTGAAATGGCCGGGACCTTGTCTCGGCTCCTCAGCACACAACCTGAATGAGTGGTTGCATACCAGCTCCTTTTATGCCCGTATATCCGAGGGAGTGGCATGCAAATTCCACTCGGCAATTCCCATTGGCCTTTTTTTCAAAGATCAGAGGTGTTTAGGGCTCCCCACAGTGACCACTAGTGTCACTACATCGACACAACCTATCGTTCCCTCCATCAGGGAATGAAGGCTACGAAAGTAACCAGGACGTTTGCCCAAATTACTGTATAAAGACTTTTTAAAATAATAGAGTAAATGTTTTATTCTTAGGGAGACTAGGCCAAGTTGTGGAAGATGTCTATTTTACTTTAGATTGTATTTTAAACAAAGGTATTCATCTCAAATCAGTGTCAATATACACTTACTGAGCACTTTATTAGGAACAACTGTACACCTACTTATTCATGCCAATCGTGTGGTAGCAGTGCAGTGCATAAATTCATGCAGATATGGGTCAGGAGCTTCAGTTAATATTCACATCAACTATCAAAATGGGGGCATAATGTGATCTCAGTGATTTGGACCATGGTATGATTATTGGTTCCAGATGGGCTGGTTTGAGTATTTCTGTAACTGCTGATCTCCTGGGATTTTCATATACCAGTCTCTAGAGATTACTCCGAATGGTGCCAAAAACAAAAAACATCCAGTGAGCGGCATTTCTGTAAATGGAAATGCCTTGTTGAGGAGAGAGGTCAAAGGAGAATGGCCAGACTGGTTTGAACTGACAGAAAGGCTACGGTAACTCAGATAACCACTCTGTACAATTCTAATGAGCAGAATAGCATCTCAGAATGCACAACACATCAAACCTGCAGATGGGCTACCTCAAATACACTTCTACATCTCATCCATCCTCTTTTGCTCTCCTCCCTTTTCCTTTTGTTGTTCTTTTTCTTTATCTCCCTTATTCCATTTGTCTGCTATTACTGATTGCCAGAGAGGAGAAAATGGCAGATTGTATCCATCTCTTCACGTTCAGATTTGAACAAAGCCCAGCAAGAGAGCATTGACCTTTTTACAGGATCAATCACATCCTGATTTAAGCCTCCCAGGGCGAGGCGGGAGGTCCCATGCAGCCCCTCATCCATCAGTTCAGCCTGAGTGACTAGTGAAGGTGTGCAACCCCTGAAGAACCACCAGTTCTTGATTAAATATGTCACTAGTCCTTTGTTTTCATAGATTGATTCACATTTCTCTTATGTGCATATCGGAAACGTCAATTAACTTCTGTGGACACTTGCAGGGAAGCACTTAATTCACTGCTGAGTGCTACAAAGTCAGATATATGCCACCCCAATGTGGCTTAGTTGATTTATTGAGATTTAATAAGGCTGTTTGTGTCATCTATTGAGAACAATTTGTCACTTCTCTGTAGAGTATCACTGGTAAGGTAATTGTAAAGAGGGCTGGCCCTGCATGCATTTGAGAGACAACTTGTTGATTGCTCAGCACGGTGTCTTAAGGCCGGTCGCACGGTTTTAAATGTGAAAATTTACTAAATTTATAAAAACCTGAGCTTCTGAAATACTGAATAGACTGAATTATTAGCTACTTTTAAAAAGTTAGCCCACTGTATTCTGAATTCTTCATGCTTTAGAGACTTATGAATTTTCTGTGAAAGGAAATACGTGTAGAGTGTTTCTTACACAACGCAAATTACGCATATTCTGACTTGCGCATCATTTAGTTCAAGTTCACATGTTCATTCACTTAACTATGCAGATGTAAGTGGTTATACTACATACATGTATATGTTGTGGATATAGTGATTAAACTCATGTATACTGTAAATAGGATGCGTTTGAATGAGGTATTTACCCTGATTTAAAGCGGTTAATTTTAGTTAGTGCATTCAACTCACGCAGCTCAAGCGGAGAGTATCACTTTTGTCTCATCATATTTTCATCAAAAGTATACTTTAATAAAATCGTTTAACTATCGTCATGAGGCGCCTTTTTTGTCTCGTCTTCGTTATCGTTGACGAAATAAAAAAACAATTTCGTCAGTGATTTTGTTAACAAGATTAACACTGACTGTGTAAGAAAAATAGTAAGTGTGAGATTATAAAGACATGTTTTTTGGAAAATTTAAGAATTTATGTTTATATTGTCAGTGTTCTAAAGCCAAAAGAACATTTTAAAAGTCTATCCGGAAAATATTCAATTTGTATTACTATATACAATACAAATTAATTAAAATTACACTGTTGGCAGATTTTTGTATGCACTATTAGAGTAATGGTGGGTGTATGACCTTTTTAGAAAAAGTAGAAATTTTTTTAACTAGGTCTGGGTAAAAATATTTTTTTTCCTCATTTGAACGATCTTGATATCGATTCTTTAATCCCAAGATGGATCTTTTACTTTATGCACAACACTCTTCTATAATTAGAGAAAATCGCTTGCATTTGCAACCAAATTTCATGCTATTCGACTAAAAATTTCTATGATTTGCCATTGGCTGGTAAATGTTTACTCAACAGTGACTATGTTCACATGGACACCAGAAAGCGGCTTACTGGAAGAAAGCAGCGTATTGTGAAAAAGCAGTGTTGCGGTTTACATGCACTGTTTAAGCGGCGTACTCTTTACTCCTGTATACATGCAGCTTGGTCAGTAAGCAGCTTTCTCCACAGCAACGTTGTAAGGATGAGGTAGGCTGAGAGGATTCCATTTGCGGATATTTATTAGAGGGATTGAACAAACAATCCAAACAGTATTCATTAAACGTAGTCAGGTCACAGGCTTGGGTCAAAACACAGATAAATCGGTCCACAGGCAAACAAATCCAAAACAGTAATCCAGAGATGTGAATCCAGTAAACGATGACAGAGAATAAACGCTTGTAAGACAGATAACTGGCAATATTTTGCAAAGTGATACTGTGAGCACATGGCTTATATACATGGTGAATGACCAAACAGGAACTGATGTGGCAGGAACAGGAAGTGACAGAGTTCAGTATTCAGGTGAGGGCTCCCTCTGGTGGACAGGAGCCTATTCAGACGTTACAAACGTAGTTTCCCCGCAACGCTTGTGTAAATAACAAACATGGTATCTGAGGAAGACTTCACTATTTTATTCTCTGTTGCTTCGCTTTATTTCCAGATATTCCAGAGTTGTTGTTGTGTTTGTTTCCTTAACTTTCTATCGCAGCCTGCAATGGAATTGCGCTGCAATAGTGGGGTTTGCCTCTAACGTAAAACTCTGGGATTCCCTCAATGTACAAGCCCATATATGCGAACATGAGGGACCGTCGATACTTTACAGTGGTGTTTATAAATTGGTATAGTTTAAAGTGTGCTTTTCCCACTGTACTCCCAGAAATGTTTTGATGACTTGTTGTTGGGCTCCATCCTATGACGTTTGTTCTCCGTTTTGTCCCACGTAAATGAGCACTCCTCAAAACCCTTTAAGAACGCCGCTTATGTGTTTACATGGCCACGTAAGGAGCTTTCTTTGGGAGAAACCTGGGTGAGTTAACCTGCTTTCTCTAAATCCCTTAAATGGCGTAAAGTAATCTGCATTCTCGTTTCATGACGTTTCAGAACGCCGCTTTCTGCAAAAACCCTGGAATAACCCACTTTCTTAATTGCATGTAACCATGGTCAGTGTTTGAGTAATATAGTGGTGAAGAAGTTCAACAGCGAGATCCTTTCACTGCGTGTTGAAAGTAAAAGTTTGGTTTGACTCATTCCATGTGTATATCCAAAGACGAGATCCACGCAACCCATTTGTCATTGAATAATGTCTCTTCTAATATTCAATTTTTTCTTTAGTCAGTTTTTGATAAAAAAAACAAAACAAAAAAAGAAACATTTAATTCTCATCACGCATAGCCGGATGAGTTAAAGCCATTTGATTCCTCTCTTGTTAATATGCGCTCGTTTACAGACGCTCCTTACAGAAATGCCGGTTTTCTTAAAGAGACAGTACCAGTTTTTAGCATGTGTTCAACAAATCAATGTAAATACTTGGAAATAGTACAAATTATGCAATTAAACAGTAAACATGTAACAAAATATAATATATGCAAGATAATGTCATATTTATTGATGGAATACATGGATTTGTTCATTTTTAATAAGCAAAAATGTGACCAAAAATGATGAAAAACGAATAAATATGATTAGTAAAATGTATATTTTCTTACATTTACCTAGTTAGAAGGTCCCCTGAATAATTAGCAGCATTAGCTGGGAGAGAATTTCTTTCATATGTAAGCAAAAGGGACATTATAACTGAAATATACCGATATGAATCAGTATCGAATCGGAATTGAATCAAAAAAGCTTGTAAATTGGAATCAAATTCAATTGGGAAATCTGTATCAATACAAGCCCTATTTTCAACACAATTCAAGTGTATTTTTATATCGCCTTATGATGTTGCCTCATGATGTCTAACCAGTCTTTAGAAAGCAGAATGAAATGCTAATAATATCAAATTTGTGTATATGTTAACTTTTTTACCTTTTATTTTAAGTACTTTTTTTTTTCTCTGAAATTTTCCTGTTTGAAGGCCATGGTCTTTTGAGAATGCAGCTTTAGCTTGTTGATTTCTGGGGTTGTATCAGAAGAATCACTCCTCCTGCATTTCAATCCTCACATCCCCTCCTTTTCCAAATCCAAATTAACTACCACAATCAGTACCATTATTGCCATCCCAATAGATCCCTATGGAAAAAATAAAAATAAAATTTTCCCTCATTACAGCACCACATCCTCCGCTGTCGATGTGCGTCCACTTTTTCTCCTCAATCCATACCACAATTACACTGCTATGATTAGCCCTTACAACAAAGCTCAGGCTTTCTATTCTCAGTTACCCTTTTTGAGAAAACAAGTGGTTCTCTCTCCATCCATGAAGTAGGATTACACCTGAAAGAAAAGGGTCTTGGGAAGATTCTGTCATGATTTACTTACCCTCATATCGTTTCGTATAACTTTCTTATACAAAACAGTTTGGAAAAGGAGGGGATGTGAGGATTGAAACGCAAGAGGAGTGATTCTTCTGATACAACCCAGGAAATCAACAACAAGCTAAAGCTGCAATCACAAAAGACCAGGGGCTTTCAAACAGGAAAATTTCAGAGACATTTAGGCAAATTTTACATTATTAGCATTTAATTCTGCTTTCTAAAGAGTGGTTAGACATCAAGAGGCATCAAGAGATTCTCTGTAAAGCTGCTTTGGAACTAGGAGACATTTTAATGAATATCCCGGTCTGTCTTTTTAATACAATGGTAGTTGATATAGACTGAATAGTGAACAGTGTAAAAAAGGACCCAAAAGTATCATAAATGTTGTCCATGCTACTTGCGTGTCATATTCCAAGTCTTCTGAAAACATACAATAGGGCTGGGTGTAATGGTCAAAAAAATTATCACAATATTTTTTTCTATATGTCAATATATTTCGATACTGAACAATATCGATATTTATCAAGATGTATATTTCATACCCTTAATGGTGGTAGAACTGTATTCCACGTTTGTTAGACCTCAAGAATGAATTAAACATGACTTGTTTGTTTACAAGTAAACTCTAGAGGGTAAGCTACCTTTAAAGAACACTTAGTTTATGATGTAATCCTACATAAACTGTGTGACATCTTTTCAGCTGATCTTTGACTCCAGTGATAGACTTTCTTTTGACGCTCCACACTCCAGCTCAGTAGGTGGCGGTAATGCACCCAAAGCTGGATTGCAAACCGCGAATAAACATCACTAGAAGAAGAAACACTTTCTTGCCTGTGACATCGCTATGGATCATGAAAAAACTTTTAACTAAATCGTGCATAAATAAACAGCAGTGATGTTGATGTCAGAGTTGTTGTGTTCAGTCGATAGCTGTATTGCATTGTCAGTGTTGTGTTGCTCGGTACACAACAATATCATATTAGTCGGATAGCTAGCTGCTAGCTAGCGGCTACCAAGCCTCATTGCCACTTTCCATGACAGCAGGACTGCCTGCTAATATTTACTAACAGGCTGATTTCATGACTGTGATTCAGTTAGATAGTTGTGTGTATAACTTTGCCAAACTGCTTGCGTTTTTAGCGACACCTGATCCGATCGTATAGATGCAGGACATAGGCTAAATATTAAAAATTACTCAAAAGTTTATCATCGATATCGAACATTTATATTTTTCGATAAATATCGATATGGTTTACGATAGGTTTTGGTGAGAAACAACCTGAAATTTAAGTCATTTTTTTGTGAAAGTGTTGATGTTCATTGCACGTTCATGAGCACTATGAAAGAAGCTTGATAACTACTTCTGAGTCCCTTTTTTTAGCTTTAAGGTGAGTCACTATAAACTGCCGTTGTAAAGACAGACCAAGTTATTTATTAAAATTTGTCCTTTCGTGTTCCACATAAGAAAAAAGTCATGGAGCTAGATGGTTTGGAACACATGAGGGTGAGTAAATTATGACAGAATTTTCATTTTTCTTTAAATCGTAAAAGTCGCGGAAATTTCTATAGCGAATACACCTTTTTCTAGTTTTGGTCTAAAATACTAATTGGCTTGATTTGCTCTTGAGTTGAGTAACACTTGTATATCCTTGTCTAAAGGATTTTTGGAAAAGCATAAACCTCTTTAAATTGTGTTGGATTTATGCTTAAAACAAGAAGAATACAGTTTGCCAAAGTCTTATCTTACTTTTGCTTTCAAATACATGTATCGCCTTTTTTTTTTTTTTTTTTAGGATGTTTAGATATTTATACAGGTAAACAAGTAAAAAATACTGATTAAGAAAATATTTTTTTTTTTGCAATATGGAAAGGTAATGTAAAATTCATTGAAATTCATTTGTCAAACAGTACGGGAACCCTGTCGGGAGGTCAGGGACCACCTCAGAAAGGCATGACTTGAAAGATTGTCTTTCCTCATGTTCAACCTCCTTCTCCTGTGGCTTTTCCAAATCACTTCCCAATTACACCCCCTTCCCCCACCTCAGTCATTTGTTCAGCTAAATGGAAATGTGACATTTACTGCATGGAATTGTACTCAGGTGAAGAGGGTTGGGGAGAGAGTGGGCCCAAATGATAAAGAGATGGCTATAAAATGAGAAAGAGCTCAAAAAAGGCAGAAGGTCACAGACAATGATGACGTCGTTTCCTCTTAGAAGGTAGAATCAGCATTTATTTGTATGAATGTAGGTCTAAATCAGTGTATTACTGTACATATACTGTATTACCTATGTGAATAACTGGAATTGCAGAGCTCTTTTATCAACGATTCAAAGGCTGTTACAGCCAATGATGCTCCCAGCTGACTGATGTTAGGTCAGGATAAGGGTTGCCAACTGTCCCTTATTAGCCGGGATGTCCCATATATTAGCTGAAATTAACATGTGCAATGAAAGGGGACATTCAGCTGTCCCCAACCGTAATTGATATCCTCTTAAATTTTAGATCAAATGACAGACCCAGTATTTCATATTGTTTTTGTTTTGTTTTGTTATTTGCTTTTTTTGTACATATGCAGCTCAGTGCACTATTTAGTATGCCATAGCATACAGCGCAGAAAACAGTGCAGTGTTTATCATGCAGGACTGCTGCTTGACATTCAGAGGACAGAGAGACATGGAGTGATATTAAACCCATAAATCTTTGTCCGTTTAAACAGAACAAATATAGTGCAGCCAGTGAAATGGAGGCTGTCGAAAAGTTAGATAAATTCAGGACAGATCACTTACTACCATTCAAGGCAGATTTTGACCAGAATGATAAATTTGTATGATTCACTGATGCATTTAATCTTCTTGATCTTTAATATTTATGTCTAATTTAATAGTGCCCAACACCAGCAATGGCAAAGTTGTGAGTTCGATTCAGGGGTGCACACATACTAATAAAATGTATGCCTTGAATTAAGGCTGGGCATACAGTATAGCTAGAAAATTATATCAATATTTTTCTTAATAAATATTTATATTATATATATATATATATATATATATATATATATATATATATATATATATTATACAGCATCTACTACATATAATATATTGGCTTAATAACTTTTTTTTTTTTTGGTTTCCCAATCAGAGGAACCATCATTTCAACCAAACAGCCAAGAATTATGTTTAATAATTTTCATTTATATGAACCCATATAACAACACATCGTAATAAACAACAATATTTAATTACACTTATTTTTACTAAAACATAAAAAAAAAATTACAAGCAGTGACTTCCTTGAACATTTTTGAGCAATAGCACAAGTTACGAGACAAGAAAAGAAATATAATGGCCGAATAAAAAGCGCATTAAAATCATCATCATACTCACATCATCGCCAACAAAACCAGCGTAAATACACTGTATTGTGAATATTCAATATTTTGCCCAGCCCTACCCTGAATGCACTGTAAGTCTCTGGATAAAAGTGGCTACCAATTCATAAATGTAAACACAGTTCTGTTCTCAATGAAAATCAAAAAATATATAATTAAACAGATTTAAAAAAAAAAAAAAAAAAAGTGTCATTTTAAATGACTCATTTGTCATTAAAGCAACCCATTGCTCAAGTGCTCTGATGTCTATCAAGTTTGAATTAAGAACAAGATCGCTACAGTATCATCTCAAATAGAACATTAGTGAGAGCAGCAAGAGTCACTAATGATCTCTAGGCATCATTAGATCACTAAAAACTCATTGTGAGAAGTGGAGATAGGCACTGAATAAATCCAACAAAATAGAACAAACAGCCTCAGGTTTTTAAGTCGCCATTTTAAGGGACAGTTCACACAAAATGTTTAACTCTGGCATCATTTATTCACCCTCATGTTGTTCCATACCCATATGACTTTCCTGCCATGTTTGACACCAATGGATCTTAGTCAGAGTAGATGCCTTATTTAATTTCACATGAATGAAAGCAAGGAGTAGAGGGATAGAAGTGTGGTATACATGTACAGTCCATTCAATATGTTGTACTATTGTGTACTTTGGTGTCGATTGTTCAGCTGATGAAACACTGAAAATACATCTTTCCAAAAAAATTCAATTGGTCAAAAAACTGGAAAACATGGGTTGTGAAAATGAGATGTGTTGACCTTTAGACAGTACACCCAACTGAACCGACTGCACACCTGTCCCTCACAGCCTCATTTCACTCGCCTCAAATTTCAGGCATCCACACTGACTAAAGGCCAGTTTCTACATTGAACCTACAAACCTGCGTAAGCTCTGCGTAGTTGGTTTGCATTTATAGTTCTGCATCGGTACGTCTGCATCGTTCAGCGAGTACTCAGCCAAAATGCTAGTGTACTGAGAGAAAATGCCTCCATGAAATAATGAAAGAATTACACATTTCATAAATAAACAAAAGCAATTTAATTTGTGCATTCAAAAGTATTTAATAATTATTGTAGCATTAAAAAAGAGTTCACCAAAATGTATGAACATATTATTTATTATACATGTTGTCTGGAATGCAAAGAGAAATTAAATTAGGCATTTACTGAATACTTGCCCTTGAGTCACTTTAATAATATAATAAATCAATATTATGGCATACTTTTGACGCTCCGTGCTGAAAAAATAAATAAGTGAATTAATTAATTATTTGCTTGACCAACACAAAATGGGTGTCATTTGAAAGTTTAGAAGCTGGACTATACAATGCATATAGGCAATATAACCAACTCTGAACAGGTGCTTTTTAATTTGCTGATAAATTTGATATGTTTTCATAACTTATGAAATATGATTATTTACTACACACTAGAGATGTTGCAATTATATGGTTTCATTTTAAAGGTGCTGTAAGCATTCTGGAACTTCCACAAGACCGAGCCGCTGAATTAGACATGTCCCCTCTTCCCAAAACACCACCCTCCAAAGATAGCATTTATCAGTGCATCTTCTCATGGTTGTCAAACACAACAATAGCAAAATAGTAGTGGATTGATACGTATACTATATTTGTTAAGTGTGAGCTGATTGAAGCAAATATTAAGAAAAAAAAATATGTATTTTCAGTCCGGGCTATGTTATAAAAGAGAGATATGTCATTATTATCTTTATTAAAATTAAAATAAAAAAAAGTCAATATTGTTATTTCTTATGGGCCCCCCCACCCCTCAATTCGAGCACTGGTGCTGCTGTTTCTATGGTTACAGACCGTGTCCGCGTGGTGCTTGGCCAGGTATTGTGGACTGAACGTGAACTTTAAATTCACGTATGAACACATGGACTCGAAAATATAACAGAGGAATTCAATCTACTACACACATATCTACCAAAAGTGACTTAAATCGGCTGTTTGGGAGCATTTGATTGACTAAGGTTTACTGAAGACTACAAATGTAAAACATGTAGACAGATGTCATATAAAGGTGCACATCCTCCAAAGGGACAGGATGTTCCACTAGTTGTCCAACAACAAACTAGTGAGATTAATATTTTAGGGTTTAACATTTGCGTGTTGTTACTATCAGCGTGGTAAACTTCGAGTAGTTGCATCTCAAATCATTCTCATTATTTAAAGCATTACTTGCGTACAAATGCACCACATTCAACAATATATACATTTTTTTGTCATCAGTCATCACTGAACTTGAAATCGCCTGCTGTAAGCAATTTTCCATCATCATTCTCCACCCAGGATGCGCATAAGCGGTGTTGTGCCCTATCTTGGATTGTCTCTATTACTTCCTATTTATTTGTTGTGTAATATATCAGATTTCCAATTTTAAGGCTGCGCTTAGCATCCATATATCCCTAGGAAACGCGTCCATGAACACTTTCAATTGTGATATTATATTACTTTTTTTGCCTCAGTGCTGTTGCACACCATACATTTTGGAAAGTTACCGAATAGAATACAACAAATATTGTGTCACTCACATACCAAATACGTATGTATCGAGTAAAAGCCCAGAGGAAAAAGCCCAGAGTTTATATTAGGGATGTCTTGATACCGATACTGGTATTGGAATCGCATCCGATATCGCGCTCATGTACTTGTACTCGTGCTCCGATTCCAAAAACCGATACCATCTGATTTACGCATCATGCATCATGACGAATGTCGCACAAATTTAAATCACATTTTGTCCAGTTGTGATTCATAAACTGCAAAGGCTGCAATTTAATGAGTAAATATATTATTTGCATGTGCTGCACGCTTCAGTGTAAATAGATCTTGTTTTAAGAAAGTTTGAATGTAAACGTGAAGCTGGCTGCTCATACCATGGAGCTCTAAAACACCATCATGAGCATTGCGTTCTTTGTTTGAAGATGATGACAGCAAGCATATCGCTAATTCCCTATGTAGTGTACAGCACATACAGACTACATATTTATTTAATGAAGTAGCAGCCTTTTGCGGTTTAATAATCACACTGCTTTTCTGGAGGTGAGAAGCTACTGTCAAAAACACACAGAAATGGAAAGGACTTCACTCAAAAATAAAAGCTTTCGCCAAAATAAAAGCTCCATTTAAATGGAAAAAGAAAAATATGTAACTATAATAATCATAGTATTAATAATAAATCAAAAATAATTATCTTATATTTAAGCAAAATCTCACATCTTTGATGTTCTGTTGTGCAGCACTTTTATTTGACAAAAATAACTCCAATGTTGTATTTTGGAATGTGCTGTGAGGATCTGTATAAAAGCACTTCATTTTATAAAAATAATACAATATTATGTTCATTTGATTACAGTTTTAATGAATTCATTTATTTAGACACTGTTTCGATGATCAAATTGACAAACTGACAAAAAAAACAAAACAAAAAAACAGGTATCGGTATCAGCGAGTACCAAAAAGGAAGTATCTCCAAAAAATCTCTAGTTTATATGTTGTAAACAAATGTCTTTTTGTAGCATTTTTGCTTGTAACTTCATTAAACATTAGCACAGAAGATGCTCCTGATTAAAACAATGCTCCAGAGTCCAAATACAATGTGATATGATGCATATGTAACAGGAGCCAGCTGCTACATGCTGTGCAGTGTGTGTAAACCTCACTCCCCTGGCCTCAAGAGGTGCACTAGCGACTGACGCTAAGGGCTGCAGCCTTTAGCCTCCACGTTAGCGCGCCCACCTCCCATGCCGGAGATGCCAGTTCAAATCCCATTTGGTGTGGGTTGAGCAGGACCGGTTACAGTGGTGCCGTGACCCAGATGGGAGTGAGGTTTAGGGGCATGAGTGTAACAGGAGCCAGCTGGTAGGTAGCTGTACAGTAGGTAAACCTCACTACCCTAGCCTCAAGAGGTGCACTAACAACTGAAGCTAGAGGCCGTAGCCTTTAGCCTCCTTGTTAGCACGCCCACCTCCCACACCAGAGACGCCGGTTCGAATCCTGTTCGGAGCGGGTCGAGCAGGACTGGTTACAGTGGTGCTGTCACCCAGATGGGAGTGAGGTTTGGGGGGGTGAGTGTAACAGGAGCCAGCTGGTAGGTAGCTGTGCAGTAGGTAAACCTCACTACCCTAGCCTCAAGAGGTGCACTAACGACTGATGTTAGAGGCTGTAGCCTTTAGCCCCCTTGTTAGTGTGCCCGCCTCCCACACCGGAGACGCCGGTTCGAATCCCGTTTGGAGCGGGTCGAGCGGGATCGGGTTACACATAGATTTTAAAATAATATTGGAGAAAATGCAACACTATCTAAGATGTCTTTTTTTCATCCTGGGGGATGGTCCCTGGTTACAAAGTGGACCAATCACAGCTGCTGTGGTCTGCGGTGATGTGATGCGTTGTTAAATTTTTGGAGAGGTGCACGTCAGGCTGCGGTGTAGCAGAAGTATAAATTGGCCTTAAGATCCATGACAAGATACGAAAAATGAAGATATTTGACATCATGGACGTCAAACCTAGCACAGTCTGGATTGACACGCAATGTTTGAATTGAATGTGAGTGAATGTGATTTGAGAATTACACATTTTTGTGAATAACAACTTCAATTTAGTTTTTTCCTCAAGCAAAACCATCATATGGCTTTCGAAGATATGAGTCATTTGCACATTTAGCATACGGTTGTGTCATTTTTGGAGTCCCTTATTAAAGAAAAGAACACTCTGGACATTCTGCAAAATATCTTCTTTGTGTTCTAAAGAAGAAAGCCATACAGGTTTGAGGATAAGTAAATGATGACAACATTTTATTTTTGGATGAACTGTTCCTTTAACTGTGCAGCTTGAATTTCCCTAGCATGACCAAATATAGCACAAAAATGGAAAGTCATTCATTTTTTTATTTTTTATTTTGGAATGCCCAATTCCCACTACTTACTAGGTCCTCGTGGTGGTGCAGTTACTCACCTCAATCCAGGTGGTGGAGGACAAGTCTCAGTTGCCTCTGCTTCTGAGACCATCAATCTGAGCATCTTATCACATGGCTTGCTGTGCATGACACCGTGGAGACACCACGCACAACTTACCAGGCACCCCACTGAGAGTGAGAACCACTTAATTGTGACCACAAGGAGGTTACCCCATGTGACTCTATCCTCCATAGCAACCTGGCCAATTTGGTTGCTTAGTAGACCTGGCTGAGTCACTCAGCACACCCTGGATTCAAACTCGCGACTCCAGGGGTGGTAGTCAGCGTCAATACTCGCTGAGCTACCCAGGCCCCCATGAAAAGCCATTCATGATTTGATGCATGCTCTTCATAAAACCAACAAGGGCGATGAATAGATGAATTATAAAAGCTGGAATGGCATGAATCTGAGGGAGATAAGGTGAAAGAGTGAGTCGAGTACAGGTGGATAATTTGATAAATTGATTTGTAGATGAATAGATGGTTAGTTGGCATTTTCAAGGGTAACAAAAGGTCACGCCGGCTGATGAATCAGACCTGTGCACCGGCAGCACCTAGAGCCCCTAGTTATACACCAGCTACAATTACCACTCTCCCTACACACACACACACACACACACACACACCACTGGCCATTCCAATGCTACAGTGTCCCTCTCTCTATCTCGTTCTCTTACTCCCCCTCACCACTTTACCAGCCTCCTTCCCAGTGGTTGCCATGACAACAGCAGCACTGCACCATTCATGGACTGTAGCGGCAGACACACACTCGCTTTCTCTCGCCCTCTGCTTGCGCTGATCACTGCTTTCCAGTTCTGTCGAAGGGGTTCTCCTATGCACACTTCAGCTGGATAAGGTGGTCTTCAACGTGTGCACAGAAGACGAGGAGTCAACCTTCCTCAGGAAACGGAAAGAGAGGCTCATTGAGGGAGGAAGTGAGCATTTTCAACTTCCTTTAGGATCCTGTTATTTATTTGCATGCAGCTGTTTCAAGCCAAACAGAGTAGAATGATTCTTCCCTGACGTTTTTCCACCTCTGTTACGTCCTTTAAACCCTTCATTCTTCCATTGGATCTTGTGGGCTGAGAAGGCATTGTTTCTGAGAGGAGATACTCCTCGCTGTGTGTCCGAACTTTAGAGAGAGTGTGTGTGTGGGCACACAGTGAGGTGTTGTGGATGAGCTGGCCATCGTTAAGGTGCTCTCAGGGGCTGTGTGTGTCCGTGGACGGAGAGGGAGGACAGATCTACACCCGTCTGCCAGCCCAATGCGGGATTTGGGTTGAGCATGGTGAGCTACTGCTACCCCACCCTCTACGTATCTCCTTACCTAACCTCTCTCTTTCTCTCTGCCTCTTTCTCAACCTCTCTCCTCCCACACACACATAAACACACACATTTTCGCACTCTCTATCTGTCCTAAACTGCCTGCGATGTGGATATCTAATGAAGTGCATGTGTGGGTGTGTAGGAGTTAGGTTGTTGTTGGCAATATGGGCTTTTCAGTTTTGTGCTCATATTTCCTTAAGTATCGGTGTGTTTGACATGCCAATTCCATTCTCATTCCAAAAAGCCAGTTTTCATTTAAAATATTTTAAATTTTTGGGGAGCTGTAGAGTCTAGACTAGTCCAGACTTCTGTGTGTAATTTAGGGGATTCAGTGTAAGCTGTCAGCTGGTTCGAATGGGTTTCTCGAAGATGGGTTGGGGTGTTTATGCTGCAGAAATGATAGGCTGAAACTAATGATGCTGGTTGGAGGACCTGTGGTACGTGGAAAGTGCTGCAATGTTCACAATGTTCTTCTCAGCTTGAGGATGCTCACCAAGAAGGACTTGTGCATGACTCGTTAGTTGAATTGTACCCTTGTACCCTAAATTGTGTCCTTCCTCTATCTTTGTGTGTTTGTGTGTGGGAGGTTTGGATCTATATGTTAGCTTCTGGTTCGTAATGGTGTGTTTTGATCATAAAGTCTCAGGGGGGCGGCTCTATTGCAGACAATATACGAAGGCTCGGTAAAGCGCAGCACAAATCAATCCAAACAGAGACAGATCTGCTAAATGATGATCTTTATTGGGGCTTCATTTTCCAAGGTCATTACAAACATGACAAATGCTTTAATGGTTGGAGGTGTTCATAGCTTTATGAAGAATCTTGCCTACTGGTTTTCAAACAGGGTGTGACCTTAGGGCACAATGATTGTAGAGATAGGCACTGTCCTGCTCTGTCACCATCATGCCCTTAGCCATGAACACTTTTCTCCAAGTTTCTCCAGGACAACAGTCCCTACTCCACTGCCATTTAAATCTATAGCACATACCTAATATATTTTAAGCATTAGTTTACCCATAA
Organism: Myxocyprinus asiaticus; assembly: GCF_019703515.2. Classification (NCBI taxonomy): domain Eukaryota; kingdom Metazoa; phylum Chordata; class Actinopteri; order Cypriniformes; family Catostomidae; genus Myxocyprinus; species Myxocyprinus asiaticus. The sequence continues at coordinate 13,734,876 of NC_059375.1, forward strand.
ATGACAATAACTTTATTTACCTACTCTCATGTCTTTGCAAATCTGTAGGATTTTATTTCTCCTAGGGGAACTCAAAAGGTAAAGTTTTACACAATGTCCGAGCTGCAAAATTCAAATGAATGGTGATTTATACTGCCAAGCTCCAGAAATGACAAAAAAGCACAATAAAAGATTCCATGCTGCTTGTGTTCTTTGTTCCAAGTCTTCTAATTATTTTCAAGTTATCCCATTCGTGCACAGTCTGTCAAAAGACCTTTTGGAGGTAAGAGCAAATGAGATCCGACAGCTGTGATGCGAGATTTAAATAACAGCTTTTAATCTATTCCTATCGAATATCTTCAGAAGACTTTTTGGCAGTTCCTGGTCACTATATGTCTTCATTGTATGGAAAAGATCAGCTTGGAGATTCTGTTAAAATCAACTTTTGTGTTCCATGGAAACCGAATAAAGTAAAAGCATTGTTACATGTAACTGCACATCAATAGTATAAGTTACATACATCATTCATCAATACCAACATTTTTGAAGAAATATGTTTAATAGATTCTGAGTAAGGTACAGACATGTATCCATTTATTCTACAATAGCTATTGCGAGTCATTAACTCATTTTAGGGATAAGCTAATGGATGAACATACAGCTGCTTATATATATACAGGTGCATCTCAATAAATTAGAATGTCATGGAAAAGTTCATTTATTTCAGTAATTCAACTCAAATTGTGAAACTCATGTATTAAATAAATTCAATGCACACAGACTGAAGTAGTTTAAGTCTTTGGTTCTTTTAATTGTGATGATTTTGGCTCACATTTAACAAAAACCCACCAATTCACTATCTCAAAAAATTAGAATATGGTGACATGCCAATCAGCTAATCAACTCAAAACACCTGCAAAGATTTCCTGAGCCTTCAAAATGGTCTCTCAGTTTGGTTCACTAGGCTACACAATCATGGGGAAGACTGCTGATCTAACAGTTGTCCAGAAGACAATCATTGACACCCTTCACAAGGAGGGTAAGCCACAAACATTCATTGCCAAAGAAGCTGGCTGTTCACAGAGTGCTGTATCCAAGCATGTTAACAGAAAGTTGAGTGGAAGGAAAAAGTGTGGAAGAAAAAGATGCACAACCAACCGAGAGAACCGCAGCCTTATGAGGATTGTCAAGCAAAATCGATTCAAGAATTTGGGTGAACTTCACAAGGAATGGACTGAGGCTGGGGTCAAGGCATCAAGAGCCACCACACACAGATGTGTCAAGGAATTTGGCTACAGTTGTCGTATTCCTCTTGTTAAGCCACTCCTGAACCACAGACAACGTCAGAGGTGTCTTACCTGGGCTAAGGAGAAGAACTGGACTGTTGCCCAGTGGTCCAAAGTCCTCTTTTCAGATGAGAGCAAGTTTTGTATTTCATTTGGAAACCAAGGTCCTAGAGTCTGGAGGAAGGGTGGAGAAGCTCATAGCCCAAGTTGCTTGAAGTCCAGTGTTAAGTTTCCACAGTCTGTGATGATTTGGGGTGCAATGTCATCTGCTGGTGTTGGTCCATTGTGTTTTTTGAAAACCAAAGTCACTGCACCCGTTTACCAAGAAATTTTGGAGCACTTCATGCTTCCTTCTGCTGACCAGCTTTTTAAAGATGCTGATTTCATTTTCCAGCAGGATTTGGCACCTGCCCACACTGCCAAAAGCACCAAAAGTTGGTTAAATGACCATGGTGTTGGTGTGCTTGACTGGCCAGCAAACTCACCAGACCTGAACCCCATAGAGAATCTATGGGGTATTGTCAAGAGGAAAATGAGAAACAAGAGACCAAAAAATGCAGATGAGCTGAAGGCCACTGTCAAAGAAACCTGGGCTTCCATACCACCTCAGCAGTGCCACAAACTGATCACCTCCATGCCATGCCAAACTGAGGCAGTAATTAAAGCAAAAGGAGCCCCTACCAAGTATTGAGTACATATACAGTAAATGAACATACTTTCCAGAAGGCCAACAATTCACTAAAAATGTTTTTTTTATTGGTCTTATAATGTATTCTAATTTTTTGAGATAGTGAATTGGTGGGTTTTTGTTAAATGTGAGCCAAAATCATCACAATTAAAAGAACCAAAGACTTAAACTACTTCAGTCTGTGTGCATTGAATTTATTTAATACACGAGTTTCACAATTTGAGTTGAATTACTGAAATAAATGAGCTTTTCCATGACATTCTAATTTATTGAGATGCACCTGTATATATATATATATATATATATATATATATATAGTATTTATTTATTTGCAGTGGTACCTTTTTGTCCTGTGGGACATAACTTGCATAGTACTGAATGTACTGTATAGTTCGTTTTATGTTCTCTGCACAAAAATGGTTAGAACAAAGATCCATTCCAAAATCTCTCCTCTCTCTCCCTGTTCCCTGTTTTACCTTTAAAATCCTCTGGGTCTGAAATATACAGCATTGTTATTGTAAAGCTGAAGTTGCCCAGGCAATGTATGAACAAAAATGAGTAGGTGGCTGCCATCCAACGTTTCCAGTCATGTTTATCTTAAATTGTGTTTTCCAAAAGAAACAGAAGCTCTGTTCCAAAACCTAAAGAGCTACCTCGCTGCGTACTGCTTACATAGGCAGCTGCCTTCGCAATTTTGAACTGATTTTAAATGCTATAGGCCTTACATAGGCAGCAACTAGCAAACAGCACTCTAGACAGGAGACTCAACTCACAACTGATTTCAATAGATTTTGAAGTGCACATGTTGCTAAGTTAACTGCATGATATCTGCTCAGCATAAAAATACACAACTCCAAAAATATTGGGTCAAAACATTTTTTTTTATTATAATTAACTATCTGTATTGATACTTTTCAATACAGAATGAAATAAAAGTTAACTTATTATTAACATTTCAGACTGATCTCACAGTGAAATCAGAAACAGTAGATTGACTTTTCTCAGCTGAAATCGGTCTGTGCTCACCGACATTCGAAAACACTCCCCCCAGTGGCCAGAGTGGTAAATGTTGTTGGCACGTGTAACCTCATTTTCTGGTCAAAATGTTGAGAAGGATATAGCTTCAGGCAGAGCTCTAAAAAGGGGCGGGAGTTCAAAACCACCAGCAAAGTTATAGGAAGTCCCTAACCCTGACCGTGAGTGGAAGTGATGCCCCCTTTTTGAGTTGGTGTAAACCCACCCCTTCTGGAGTAACCCCGCCCTCTTTTTGGAGGTCTCCAGCCTGCAGCTATACCTACGTGGAAATGTCCACGGTTGTGAAGCGAGTTGTTTTCAGCTGTACAGGCTGTAATATATTAAAGAGGAATGCATATTGTATAAACTGTACCCCCAAACCTAAACCTAACCATCAGCGGAGTAAGAATTTAATGTAAGGTGGGAAAATGCAACCTCCAAATCATGCGCATTACTGATTACACGGACATGACTTCTTGATTTTAAACATTGGACCCGGGTCTTACACGCTGCTCACACAATGCGCTCCCGGTCACGCCGTTGGGGATGATAAACACGACAGAGCTGATCCGAAAATGTCTGATAGGAAATGGCGCTTGTCAGTGAGTCGGCATAATGTGGCCGATCCTAGGGTACCTAAACTCTCGGAAATATTTCTTGAACATTTCTCTCGCTCCATCTTGGATTTAATTCTTCACTAAGTTTGTTACAAAACATAATGGGATTGCCTAAAATGAGGCATAATTAAGATACCTGTTTTTTGGAAGAGCTTTCGCCTTGGGAGCGTCCCTTTGATACAGCTCACTAGGTTTTGGAACGGAGAGATGCCAAAAATGAAGCTTTTAAAAGAAAACTCCACGAATTAAACCTGAGATAAGATGAGGAGAACAGAGAGAAGGAGAAGGTGGGTGAAGTGTACTGAAAAGAGAGACTGAGTGGGAGCGAGAGAAGGACAGAGAAAGAGGGAGGAAGAGAGAATTCTGCAGTGTGCCATTAATAGTCTTGATAATGATTTGCTTACAAAACAGAGCTGTGGGATTAACAGTGTGTTGGATCTTTCCCCACAGCCCCACAGCTAATACCGATGCTACCGAGGTGAGCTGCCATTCACGGGTGTTTTTTTACGTGTGTGTTCACTGTGATGAATTATGGAGATTCTGTGATCGCTTGAAAATTTGTACATGCTCTATATAATAAATGTAGTTGTACAGCAGTATTTCTCAGATGGTGCTCTGCTGCTACTGAATCTACAGTGGCTGGGCAAAAGATATGATATTTTACCTTGAGTTTAATGTAATGAGATAAAAAGACAGTGCTCTGTGAAATAATGTTAAGAAAACATGTCTTTCTATTGCATTGTCTTTACTGGTTACATGCAAAACAAACATACAGCAGACTAGTGTAGGTCAATTCATGAACAAAAGACTCTCATGAGATGACTCTTTTAATGCATTGTTCAAAAAGTCTCACAAACTCGAGAATTATCGGTTTGAATCAGTCTGATGAATCCGGTTTGTAAATTAACATCTGACTCAATAAAACTGCAAGTATTTCAAACCTAGTCTCATAGAATGAACATTACTATAACTACATTTTTGCAATCTGAGAATTATGTGCCACGTTTTACGTTTACACTTAAACAACTGAGTTTTATTCACTTTCACATAAATCACGAGTACAACGGCTGATTATGAATTTATAAACACTTATGTTGTATACCTCTCATTTGTTTTTGGACACTGATGGTTAGGTTTAGGTTAAAGTTTTAGGTTAGGGAGGTAAGTTTTACTCATTAAAACCTCCATCTAACATTCACTTTAAAATATTTCACTCGCTTTTGGCGCCCCCTGCTAGACATTTGACTGGGAAATGTGAAATAAAGCAAAACATTTCGTAAGGCCTGTTCACACCAAATCCGTGGCGATTTTGCGAGACGAATGTCTGACGGAAGGTCTGTTCACACCGAGTCCGTACAAAAATGAAACTAAAAACTATTTCACTCCAGTGTAGTAGGTGGTGCTTTTGCGGTGCTGTTGTCATACCAGTCTCCTGTCTGCACCCTTCAGCTGTTTAAGATTAATATATTGAACGCTGTTAAAGCATTTACTTTCCTAATTTGGCATAACTGTTTTATTATTTTCTTTCCATGCTGTTGATGCATTTTGAGGAGTATATAATCTGTGTTTTTTAATGCGAGTGAGATGAGTAAAAGGCTCTGTTGGATATTTATTTGCACATGTATTTTGCTACAAGTAGGTCTATATTCCAGACTCCCGAATTCAACTTCTCTTTTTATAATGCCTGGATTAATGCCTGGATAATATAACACAAGGTACAGTGATAGATATGCACATGTAAAAATGTACATTGAGAATAACGGGTAGTATAAAATATGCATATATTAAAAACAATATAAAAGAAAACACTGCTCAGGGTCTTTTCTTTATTTAAATTATTGCAATACTTTATTATATTGTCCTTATAGCAGTGTGGTTCTGTATGGAGTTATATATGTGCCAAAATTCTGTGCATGCAAAATTGTATTTTGAGTGTGTAAAATGATATTTTTGAGCACACAAAAATGTTTTGTGCATGCAAGATGATATTTTGAGCATGCAAGTTTATATTTTGAGCGCACAAAAATGTTTTGCGAGCACAAGATGATATTTTAAGCGCACAAAAAGTTATTTTGTATGCCAATGAACTCGGTTTTGTAAAGCAATGTATCTTCTTACAAAGATTAATACATTTTTTGCGTGTGCAAGATCTCACTCGTTCTCTCTCCTCATATGCCCTCTGCTGCGCTCTTTACTTTTGACTGCTTGTTTGCTTTTCAAACCGTATTCCAACAAGTCCCACCTCCTACGTCAGGATTGGCTATTAGAAGCTGCTTACAAGCACTCTGCGATTAGATAGCTACAGCAACCATAATCATCTCAGTGTAAATGTAGCAGAAGTGCTAACAGGCACAATGTTCCAAGTTCAGTACACACTTTATATACTGTATGCAGTTATCATTACAAAAGATATTTTCCCCATGGATTATAGACATACCAGGAATACTGTAAGGCTTAACTTACTGTAATGTGAGTTTTTCAAAATATAGTAGCCTGAGATCATGCAATGCTAAGGAGTACTTTCTATTTTTCTAAACTTTTTGCAGTCTCAAACAATTGAGGTTCAATATACTGTACATTTAATTTACCCCAAACTATGTCAGGAGACATAATTAGCCTCTTTTCCTTTTCTTCCATTTCTTCTCATTAATAAATTTTGCCAGAAGGGTTGTGGTAGAATGCATAAACTTCATAAAAACAGCACACTGAACATTTCAAGATACCCCACAGCTTTTAAATGCAAACATAAACAGCTTTTCTAATTTATTATCAAGAATAGAATGGTAATTTAGGCAATATTTATAGTGTTCATAATATTTATAATATACAAGACTGTCGAAAAAATAGGAGAGGATACACTAAAGAAGGTTTATGTTTATTAAAGAAAATATTTCATATAATAATAACAAAAAGAAGAAGGTTCAGTGGTTGCTGATCCATGGTAGACTGTAATCTGGTCACTTTTTTTTAATTTTTTTTATAAACTGCTCTCTCATTTTATCTTGTGGGATAGATAGAAGTCAAATTAAGTTCCCCCAAAACTACACTATTACGTTAGTCTAAAAGAGTTTTACACATGGGAGAGATTAAATTAATATAATTTCAGATGAAAGTGGTAGCTAACATGGCCAAGCTAGTAGCTATGTAAATGTAACTTGGTAACCTAGATAACCAAATACTAGCCAAGAGAACCATACTAAGAGAGCTAGCCAGATAGTTAACTAGCTAGTAAGCCTATTGGCAGTGTACAGACTAAAAAATATATATTACATAAAGGTTAAATAAAAACAGTTAAGTCAACATAAGAGCTGCTTCATGATCATAGTGTGTTACACATTTCCTTTCTTGAAAACAAACTATCCCCTTCTCCTCTTCCTCTTGTTTTTATTAGCAGTATGATCTGTGGTCTAGCCAGCCACTCAAAATTTACGACCTCATCACTGATTGGCTGAAATTCTGCCACATTATAATGCTGTGACCTTGTTGAGCAAACAAGCAGTCAAAGCTATGAGCGCACATAGTGGGTAGGAGGAGAGAGCGAGATCTTGCACACGCATTAAACAGTGGAGTTACGTAAATTTCAGAATTCTGTGCAAATTCATATTCAAATAAACTTTATTCAAGCACAAAATAGATTTTTGTTTGCTCAAAGTGAATTTATCTTTGCAAGAAGATACATTGCTTTACAAAATGCACATGCAAAGTACCTTTCAGTGAACTCAAAATATCATCTTGTGTACGCAGAACATTTTTATGAACTCGAAATAAAATCTTGCACGCTCAAAGTATAATTTTGCGCACACAGAGCATTTTTGTGCTCTTAAAATATCATATTGCGTGCTTAAAATATTCTTTTTGAGAATTGTGGCACACATATAACTCCATAGTTCATAGTTCTACAATTCGTTTGTCTAAAACATTGCATGTAACGAAACTTTTTATGGGATATTTTATTATGAGCTTAGCGCAAACGAATTGCCGAACCGCGCTGCTATTTTTAATCCCATAACAGGCACAGTGATATACATATTAAATAATGTATATTTAAGACAAAAAGCCATAAGCAGACTTTCAAAAGCAGATCGGGTTTATGTTTGCAGTACAAAGGGTTCATGAATTGCAACTATTTATTTCATTATAAGTATTATAATTTTCTGGGTGTGTATCAGCTGTATGTCCAGTGCCAGTGTTTGCTAGTTGATTAACGCCACCAACGCTCTGGATTGTGCAGCTGCAATGACTCTGTAAAAATTACAAAAAGCTCTTTTCTCATTGTTCAGTCAGTTTTTATCACAGTCTGAAAAAAAAAAAAAATCAGAACACTCTCCGTAAAAAAACCTTCGGATTGTCGGCGGACGATTTGTCGGACCCACTGTGAATAGCACCATCAGAATCCATTGTTACCGTTCAAAAGCTTATTCGGAACGAACAATCGCACCGAAATAACGGGTTTGGTGTGAACAGGCCTTTAATGCAAGCATTGATGAAAACTTTTATTCAGTACAACAGCAGTCTTGCTTGTGAGATATTGCTTGAATATAATGTAATTATTATGGATATAATTTTTATCATCATTATTATTATTTATTATTATTACTACATTGAATATAGCATTTTACTATACAGTAGTAATATATTTCTGTTGCATTTTTTTTTAATTATTATTTATTTCATGCATCTTGTTAAATTGAGCTTTATTTTGGTGGAAAACCAGATGAACCCTCCTCAGTTTGTAGGTTGTTTACGACAGCTTCACACATTCGGATAAGCAGTTCGCTATATGGCCTAATGTGCTTATAAAACCATCAAAGGCTGCAATTAAGTTCTATAAATATATTGTTTTCATATGCTGGGCACTTCAGTGAATAAATCTCTGCTCTCTGTCATTTATTACACACACAGGGCGCTTGATTGTGTATGAGCTGCAGGCTTCACACATTCACTTTAAAGCTTGCAGCACATGCAGACTGTGTTTTTATTTAATTAAATTGCAGCCTTTTGTGGTTTAATCAGCACACTAGGACATATCACGATTTTAATATTATTAATTGTGCTATCATACATTCATTTTATTCCAAATATGCCAAATTCCGTGACATTTCGCATGTTATAGTTACTTCTGTTTTTATGACTGGATTCCGCAATCCATTCTGGTTTTCCACATCGCATCAAGTCTACGGACTATTTTTGTCCCTACTGTATATGGAGCTTGACAGCCTCTTGAAGCCATATTCTTTTGTTGTATGGAAAAGAGCAGCTTGGACATTCTGCAAAACATCTCCTTTTGTGTATCACTGAATAATTCTGCAGGGAAAACTGTTATAAAAATAAATTATAGCTTTCTATTTATGATTGGACATTCATGCATTTGCTCTGTATCATTTGTAATTGAAGTTAACCTGTTTGTATCCTTTGAGTGTCCGCACGGCTTTTACTGCCATCCTGGTTCACTAAACTGAAAACCCACATACCAGCATGTCTGATTAGCCATGTTACAAATTGTCACCCTCAATATTTCCACCCCCTCATTACCTCAGTATTACTTAGTAATACCCCTTCTGTGTGTATTAAAAGAAGGCTGATGGACGAAAGAAGAAATTTACTTTTTTTTTTTGTCAATTAAAACTACTGATCATCTGATGTATGTTTTACATGAAAATGGCTGAAAAAGAGCTGGAAAAAAAGTGCAAACAGAGCTGTCCGAAATCACCAGTTTCAAACTGATTGGCTGGCTGCTACCCAATATATCAACCAGGTCTCATAATGAAAATGTGACTATATACATTTTTTGCAAAACTTGTTATATGTGCCTCCAGGTACAATTCCCTGCAGTTTCAATGAGAAATGAACACTAGAGCTGCTAGAACAACTGTGTGTTTTATTCAGTTTCACTCAAATCATGACTTTAATGGCTGATTATGACTTTATATATACTTATTTTTCTCTCTATTACTCAGACCCTGCTATTTTATTATATCTACACACTTTTACTCAAACACATATTTTGAAAAACAATAAATTTTACTGCTTGTATTACAGACTCACCAACATATATATACTTATCCCAACATGACTAGCTTGCGTGGTAGCTCACCTGATTGGATGTTGGACTTAGAGTCAAAGGACCATGGTTCAAGTCCAGCCATGAACCCATACTGACACATGACAGAACAGACTTATAGAAGCAGCACGAAATGAGGTGGATGCTTCAGAAAATATGCTTTTTCATTTTGCTTCTGCATTTTAAAACTAAAATTTCACTGGAAACCTGCAGCCAAACATGTTATACAGCATGTACAATTTGAAATGCAAAAATGTTGTCGTGTTAAACAAGGTACCGGATGATACAATAAGCATTTCTCAGGAAGAACTGGTTTGCTGAAGTTTCCAGGTTCATGGCTTCAAATCTTTAAAAGATATTCAGAATTTTGTCTGGATTTGTGGAGCTCTCCACAGAGGAACTCCATTTGCTCTCATAAAAGTTTCATCTTCTGCTGGAATCATTCCTATCAGGGCTGAGTGATTAGGTTTAAAGATTAATAAAATACTGAACATTATTCATCCGCGGATCCAAAACCTTTAAAAAGTTTGTCTGATTGATGGTGTGATATCCCATGGAATGTTTTTAAAAGATAACATTCTCTCAACCTTTGCCAAGGGTCAGGCTGATGAAGTATTTCACCCATAAATGAAGATTCTGTCCTCATTAACTCAACCTCATGGCACTCGAAACCTGACTTTCATCTGTGGAACAAAAGAAGACAATTAGTAGAATGTCTGAGCTGCGCTTCTACAAATATTGGATAGAGACCAGGGGTGGACTGGCCATAGGGAGAACCGGGACTTTTCCCGGTGGGCCAGCCGCGAAACGGGGCCGAACGGGTGGCGATAAGCTGAAACGGGTCACTGCGTTATGCCGAACGGGACGCGACTGGCTGAAGAGGGCCGCAAAATGGTGCCGCAATATGCCGAAGGGGGCCGCAAAATGCAGAAAAGGACTTGTTCGCCACATTCGCAGTCTATAAGTTTGAATGTGCTCTATTGCAAGACTATTGCATCTATTGTAATGTGTCAATACTGCATTTATTTGTATCAGCAAGACAACTGAAAATACTTTAATGCACAATTCTTATTCCATTGATTTATAGGTTTTGTACTAATCCTCATCCTTAGAGGCTGTATTGATGCATATGTTTGGGCAGATTTCAAGGTGTGATTTTGGTTCAGATGGATAAATGGATGTTTCACTGTTTATCTGGAGAATGTGCGCAAGGACCTGCTGAAGCTCCGTCCTCTTCCCGGTTACCATGGTGATCTGGGCCGCACATTCATGATCTAGCTGTGCTCGCTGTGTAACGCAGAGTGTGCTCTTAGTGTGCTGTTATTGTGTATGTGTGCATGTTGTGTGTGTTTGGACTGCCCACAGGTGCGAGTGCTGCTGCTCAGCCTCTTTGGCACTGAAATTCAGGTTTCATATTCACACAGTGTCAACAGTGCTTCGTGCTGCTGTATTGCATCGCCTTTGCATGTTATATAATGGTAAAGCAGCCAGTTTTAAGCCTCTAGGGGGTGTTTTTTAAACAATGGAGCTAACCATGTTAATTGCTTTTGCTTTGAGTTTTTTTTTTTTTTTTTTTTTTTCGTTTTTCACAATGAAGTATCCAACGATACTCACAGTATTTAAAAAAATTAAAATAAAATGTGAGCAATAAACCATGTACCCAATGGCATATCATTAGCAACATGCTAAAAACAACCTGGTCTCAAAGAATGTTTTTTTACTTTACCTGCATTTTTGTTAAATGATTTCTAATTGGCTCGTTGTATGTATCGTGGTAGTTCTACGAAGAAATGAGCATTAGAGGTGCTAAAACAATTACTTTTATTTCCTTTCACACAAATCACGAGTAAAAGAGCAGATTCACCTTTCCTCACACAATGCTATCTTTTGACATCAAAACACTTTTACTGTAGCACATGACATGTAAGGTGATACAACTGAATGTTTCATTACATAACTAACTACATTTATAAGCTTGTTTTGATGTGATTAAAATGCGCGGTGGCTCAACTGATTGAGCGTTTCACTTGTGATGTCAAAGACCACCCGGGTATGAGTTTTGAAGAGCACGAGAGATGGCACGTGAACCGAAAATGTCATAAGGGGTTTTCACACATGAAATTGTTAACCCAGGGTCATCCTTAACCCTGGGTAAATGAAATCCTAGGTTATTTTGTTTTTTATGTTTCATACTTTAACCTGGGTTACTAACTAATCCTGTTTTTTTATGTTCTGAAGTTTCACACTGTACATTCGTAAACCCCAGGTTAACGTTCTTATATGCATATTTACGGTGTCAATAACAACGACTGGACGAATACATTTTGCAACAGACACAGAACCTGTCAATGGTGCTGCTTATTTGTGGAATTATCGGCAAGCAAATCACCTCTGTTTGTCTTTCATCTTCCGAAACATACCTCGAAAACACGAGCAAAAGGAATTCTGTCTCTTTATCATGCAATAACTGTAAAATTTTTTACTGGTTTCCTTTAGACAGAGAACGTAAAAATTGCGTGAATATTAAATGAGGTAAGCACTTAGCCATTGTAGGATTGGTTGTGTGCTGCTTAACAACTTTCTGTAACATTCTAACACCGTATTGTTTCACACTTTATTCCTTTGGCACCGCAATGTGGGGTTAACCCCTCAAATGCGGTGCTAACCCTGTTCCGAAGCAGGGTTTCATAACCCCCGGTTAAAAGCGGTGCTAACCTAATGTAAATGTCTAACCCCCTTTTAAAATTACAAGTGTGAAATTTTGCTTTACCCTGGTTTAAAAAGACGATAACCTGGGGTTAACCGCAGTAGGGCTGTCAACAGGGTTGAGAAACTAAATTCTAAATTTTACATTAAATATTACCAAAATTCTAATTAAATTCAAATTTTAAAGTCACCAGGTTTTTACATTGACGTTGTTTCCTTCGTCCACAAGAGGGTGCAGTGAAGTTATGCATAAACCATACAGCACCGTGTTATATTATTGCAAAAGAATATTCCTGGCTGTAAAAATATTTCTGGCTGCATTTCATTTTAAACTAAAGTGCACTAAAAAATAAAGAAATAAAAATAAAGAAATAAATACAAATCTAAATATTTAACCAGTTTATATTCTCAGCTGTTAAGTAAAAAAAAAAAAAAAAACGATGTGTAAAAACGCTTCAATACACAGTTCTACTGGTATGTTACCATGGTGTTGCTCTGGTGCTACAGTACTACCACAGACTCAAGCTTCATAATAACGGTGATACCACAGTGTTTTTAATTCATTACAGCTGTATATACTGCAGAAATATTCTACCAGATAATACTGGTGTTCATCTGAACTATATTTTCAAATATATAGTATATCAAAAAGAGCTTCAACCTAGTGGTCGACCGATAGTGGATTTTGCCGATACAGATAACTAAGATGGTTGAAAATACAGATAACCAATTAATTGGCCGATAGTTTTAAAAATCGATTTATACAAGGTTAAAAAACTCTCTTAGTCTTTCTTTGCTACAAGAGTCTAAAATGAATAAAATCCCAGATGCAGTTTATTGTGCAACCAAAATAATAACCAGAAAAAAAGTGAATATTTGGAGCATAACAAGCCTGAAATAAACACACTTATTTTGGGACTCTTATTTTGAAATGACGGACACTTGGCTCTGTTATAATGCTCTATATTTAAGTATTTAACAAACTAAGATTTTTAAAGCCTATATATATATTCACCAGATTAAGAATATATATACAGAGAGAGAGAGATACATCGATCAGCCACAACATTAAAACCACCTGCCTAATATAGTGTAGGTCCCCCTTGTGCCACCAAAACAGCTCTGACCCATCGAGGCATGGACTCCACAAGACCTCTGAAAGTGTCCTGTGGTATCTGGTACCAAGACGTTAGCAGCAGATCCTTTAAGTCCTGTAAGTTGCGACGTGGGGCTTCCATGAATAGGACTTGTTGGTCCAGCACATCCCATAGATGCTCAATCGGATTGAAATCTGGGGAATTTGGAGGCCAAGTCAACACTTTGAACTCTTTGTAATGTTCCTCAAACCATTCCTGAACAATTTATTCAGGCAGTGTGCCAGGGTGCGTTATCCTCCTGAAAGAGGCCACTGCCATCAGGTAATACCGTTGCCACGAAGGGGTGTACGTGGTCTGCAACAATCTTTAGGTAGGCGGTACATGTAAAAGTAACATCCACATGAATGCCAGGACCCAGGGTTTCCCAGCTGAACATTGTTCAGAACATCACACTGCCTCCGCCGGCCTGTCTTCTTCCCATAGTGCATCCTGCTGGCATCTCTTCCCAAGGTAAACAACACACATGCACCCGACCGTCCACATGATCTAAAAGAAAATGTGATTCATCAGACCAGGCCACCTTCTTCCATTGCCCCATGGTCCAGTATTGATGCTCACGTGCCCATTGTATGCGCTTTCGGCGGTGGACAGGGGTGGGCACTCTGACCGGTCTACACAGCCCCACACGCAGCAAGCTGCAATGCACTGTGTGTCCTGACACCTTTCTATCATGGCCAGCATTAAGTTTTTAAGCAATATGTGCTACAGTACCTCTTCTGTGGGATCGGACCAGACGGGCTATCCTTCGCTCCCCATGCGCGTCAATGAGCCTTGGGCACCCATGACCCTGTCGCCGGTTCACCGGTTGTGCTTCCTTGGACCACTTTTGGTAGGTACTAACCACTGCATACTGGGAACACCCCACAAGACCTGCCATTTTGGATATGCTTTGACCCAGTCATTTAGCCATCACAATTTGGTCCTTGTCAAAGTCGCTTGGATCCTTATGCATGCCCATTTTTCCTGCTTCCAACACATGAAATTCAAGAACTGACTGTTCACTTGCTGCCTAATATATCCCACCACTTGACAGGTGCCATTGTAATGAGATAATAAATGTTTTTAACTTCACCTGTCAGTGGTTTTAATGTTGTGGCTGATCAGTGTGTGTGTGTGTATATATATATATATATATATATATATATATATATATATATATATATATATATATGGCCCAAATAAGAGATTTTATGTTTACCTGGGACCTACACTTACAAAACCGTGCAATATGCTGTATTTGCTGTATGCTTTTGTATGACTTAACAACTGTAATATAGACATATTCTCAAACACACTCTCAAAATTTAGGTATAAGAAAGTATGTTGAAACTGATCAAAACAACTACATTCAGTTTGTGCTTGTGTAAAATGTCACTTAATATGAAGCTTTGAGCTTCTTTACGGGTTTTATAATCCCTATAAATATTTACAGTACCATGACAACCGTAGTTTCTGCCTAAAATACTGTAGTTACTTGGGTTTGAAGATAGAAAGATTCTGTTAGCTTCTTACACAGTTTAAAGAAAACATTTGAATTTATAAGTTCATAGTAGGCCTAGTTACAGTAATTGCACATATTTTAGCTTTTGTTTTTATAGTTACCATAATAATTAGTCCCAGTACATACTGTTGTGAATACCGGTTTCAACAGTACGAATAAGATAAATCGGGGTCAAGCTGACCATTATTCATCGACTGTTATCATCGAGTGATAATGACAAACTGAGTAACAGTTGGCTGTTTGACCAGCACCTGACAGCACCTCGTCTGATCCAGCAGAGAGATGTTATTTCTCTGGAGCAGAGCATAAGTAAAAGAGCAGAGACACTTCCTATTGCACTCAGTCAGTCCCGTTTAATCTCTGAGACAGTCACATGGTAGCGAAAACTGTGTGGAAGAGCAGACTAAACTCTTAGGAAACAATTGCACATATATTAAAACTAGTGCTGTCAGTCGATTAAAATGTGTAATCGCCTTCATGATTCGCATCAGGGCATCAATGCCAGCATCAAGCACCGCTTTGAACTCCACATGAAAAGCGCTTGTAGACCAAAATGTCTCATTCTGCATTTTGGTGTCAATTAAGACTTGACGTGCTTCTGTGGTAATTAAAATGCACCTTGCATAGGCTGAAAAATACTTGATTTCTGTCACAAGTCCCATCTCCATCATTTTATTACTGTGTGTTGTGAAGTGCACGTGTAATGACTCCAGGTGGACACATTACAAAAGTTCCGCCCTTGCAACAAGTGTTTATGCTGGTTTATGCTGTATTAACGGTAAATGCGTTATTCGCATTTAAGAAAAATTAACGCGTTAAACGTTTTAAATTAATCACATGCATTAATAAGTTCATTTTGACAGCTCTAATTAAAACACATCAGGACCCAACATTTATAGCCAAGCAACCCAATGCTGCAGTAGAGCATTAACCTTAAAAACATCTCACATTTGTTTTTATGACACTATTGGTTAGTTTTAGGTTTAAGGTTTAGAGTAGGGAGGTAGATTTTGATTTAGAACTCGATAAAGTATTAACATTAAAAACCTCATCTGTTTGGGTGAAATTTTTAATTTACCTCTGAACTGCCACAATACGTGTAAGGAACCAGGTAATATCATTTTGCAAAATTTGTCACCAAAGTCATGTAATGTTCATGAGATCAAGCTTGCTAAAAACTATTCAGAACACCAAAGCAACCACCTTGTGTTGGCGAGTTCTGCACAGGCAAGCACCACTCACATTGTCTAGTTAACTAAAATGATCTGTTGAGCAACTGAATAAAAAAGGTGAATGATCCATAAAAGATAGTATCCAGTTTTGAATCTAACTGTAAACATTGATGGATTTGGAATGCAATATTACATGAAGGCATGAGAAGAAATCTTACACCATGCTAATCAAATTATCTGATAAAATCACTGGCCAAAATATAATTTCTGCACATCAACACAATTTCTCTATATACTTCCAAAAATAAGATTGTGATATTGTGTATATTACTGGGGTAATTCAGTGGCAGGCTCATTAAAGTGACAACTGCAGGGCTGGATGCCCAGGCTTGAACAGCTAGCACATTAAAAAGCAACACATCTTTTTAATATCCTTTCTGTCCTCTGCTCTATTCACAATCAACACCAATGGAAAGATGTTATTTTGATTAGCTCACCAAAGCCCAGTATTCAGTCCTACTGAAAGAAAGATTAATCACTTGATTTGTGTGGAGATTGTGTGCATATACAAACACAAACACACACACACACAGGTTTCTATTATTACCTCTGACATTATTAACTGTTTGTTAGCTCATTAACACTGAGGATAAGCTAACCGTCATCTGTCACAGTGTCAGGGAATTCCAGAACAGAAATGCAACTCACACACTGTTTTATAGCGCCTTTCCCAAAATATTTCCTCACCTCGCTGATTGCAAAATTTGCTGCAGTGTGTGTGCACTACATCTCTGGCACTCTTGCATTGTTTTACTATGTTTTTTGGGCATTCGTTGCAGAATTCCTTTGAGATTTATCACGATTTTTGCACGCACACTTTTTTTTGTCTCTTCAGGGCTTTGAACAATAGGAGTTCATTAAAATTACTGCAAGTCAATCATAACCTGAGGCTGTCAAATACATCCAACCCAAAATGAGACCATCAACCACATAATGATTGGAATACATTTTTAGATTTTTGCCCAATGTAATGTGTCAGTTATGCCAGAATGTTTTTATTCTTTTAACACATTCAGACTTTGGCTGACTTAATCATTCAGATAGCCTTTGAAAAACATAAGATTACTTGAACAATTAGGGGTTTCCTTGTTTATACAGAGAGAGTATGAGTGGCCGATTTTCACTAAATATATTATATATATAATATAAATTAATGATAGCAAATGAGACATACACAAAATTGCTGAAATTCAGTAAATATTAATCATACACATTTATTCCTATTTTATGTTGTTGTTCTGATTATAGATTGTATTACAGAAAAGTGCTCAAATTAGCTTTTCATAAAGCTGAATCTTGTAGTTTCAGATATGTTTTTCCAAACAACACTCACTTTATTGTTTGTCATAATTACATTTTAGAGATCAATTACATAATTACAAATCTATTCAGGATGTGAGATTATTATTAAGAGTTCATAAATATACTCTCACTTCTCAATACATTGCACAAGCTGCATATTTCACCTCTGTTCTCATGATTGACAGCAATCCATGTGATTTATTCTGTTGTTCTGATCCGGTTTCATTGTTTTTAAAGGCATCAGTGTTCAGAGGATTGACAGAAATTTAAAGCTCTCTCATTGAACCATCACAGGCTTCTCCAAGCAGATACAATGGACCCTTTTCACATTTCTGGATTTGGAACGTAATATTGCGTGGTATACCGGTATGAATGAAATATCACAATACCAAAACATTTTAAATGGTACGATATCATCTTGTTGTTATTTTCGGTACCATAAGAAAGTATGCTGCCCTTAGCAAAATGTAATGTAATGTGAGAGTTTTGTGATGAAATCAAAGACTATTTGAAAATATTTTAAAAAAGTCGGCGTAGTTTGGTGGCGGGAGTGGTGGTGGCATAATGGACTAAAGTACTGAACTGGTAAGCAGAAAGTTGTTGGTTCAATCCCCACAGCCACCACCATTGCGTCCTTGAGCAAGGCACTTAACTTCAGGTTGCTCCAGGGGGATTGTCCCTGCAATAAGGGCACTGTAAGTTGCTTTGGATAAAAGCATCTGCCAAATGCATAAATGTAAATGTAAGTCTTGATATGGCCAAGTGTGATCATTAAACAGCAGAAGGATGTCATTTAATATACAGTCACATGTGCACCACAGAACAAATGAGAGGCTCTGCTCTGTCGTCTCCTTCACACACACAAGCACGCAACACACACTACTACTGCTTGATTTTCATGCAGTGTGTCCAATAGTATCCATCTGCAGAGCCGCAGAGCAGTGTGTTTAGTGTATAAACGGCTGTTAACAATCAAATTAACTTTTTCACCGGAGATTTCAGCTTGTGAGTCGCGGGAAGTTTAATATAACAAACCCTTCAAAAACAGGAAGAACTTCAAAGGTCTTTCAAAATAAAAGTCCTGAAATGAGACCTCTGTTCAGCTGATTGCATGGTATTGAATACATTACAACAGAAAAATATTATACTGTATATAAGTGTAATAATCAGAGAAGTAGCAATAATACTCATAATAACAATAATATAATATTATATGGTTATATTATTAGTATTACTATCTGTAAACAATATCACATAACCAAGTGTACTGAATATCAGCATGTTGTGATTCAGCCATGGCAGCCTCAGGTAATCAGATTGTTTTCATTTATACTGTAAAGCTCTGTTGTGCATCTTTTTTGTTTTTTACCAAAAATAATTATTTATAAATTATTATATTATCATTTGATCAAAGCTGTACAGTATGTATTTTGTTAAACAAAATTTGATCATAACATTTCATTAAAACATTTAACATGGAATCTTTAAACATGGAAAATTAAACAGAAAAGGCATAATTTGTATCCATAAGACTTTATGCAGATCTTTTTGTCAATAATTTTCTGTGTAATTTCATAAAAAATCTGAGTATTGTTTTTAATTTGTTGCCTAAGTATTGCGTTAGTATCGATACCGAGGTACCAGGGCTGGTATTGTACAGCAACCCTACAACACTGTAAACTTCTATAGCGGTAAATGGGAGACCACAGCAAATATTATTTTTCCATTTCCATTTACTCCAACAGCGAAATAAAAAAATCCATTATTACGTTTCTACGACTTTCTACAAGAGGAAAAAAAAAAAGAGAGATGGATTACGGCAGACAGATATACACTATATTGCCAAAAGTATTCGCTCACCCATCCAGATAATTGAATTCAGGTGTTCCAATCACTTCCATGGCCACAGGTGTATAAAATGAAGCACCTAGGCATGCAGACTGCTTCTACAAACATTTGTGAAAGAATGGGCCGCTCTCAGGAGCTCAGTGAATTCCAGTGTGGTACTGTGATAGGATGCCACCTGTGCAACAAGTACAGTCGTGAAATTTCCTCGCTACTAAATATTCCACAGTCAACTGTCAGTGGTATTATAACAAAGTGGAAGTGATTGGGAATAACAGAAACTCAGCCACGAAGTGGTAGGCCAAGTAAAATGACAGAGCGGGGTCAGCGGATGCTGAGGCGCATAGTGTGCAGAGGTCGCCAACTTTCTGCAGAGTCAATCGCTACAGACCTCCAAAGTTCATGTGGCCTTCAGATTAGCTCAAGAACAGTGCGTAGAGAGCTTCATGGAATGGGTTTCCATGGCCGAGCAGTTGCATCCAAGCCATACATCACCAAGTGCAATGCAAAGCGTCGGATGCAGTGGTGTAAAGCACGCCGCCACTGGACTCTAGAGCAGTGGAGACGCGTTCTCTGGAGTGACGAATCACGCTTCTCCATCTGACAATCTGATGGACGAGTCTGGGTTTGGCGGTTGCCAGGAGAACGGTACTTGTCTGACTGCATTGTGCCAACTGTGAAGTTTGGTGGAGGGGGGGATTATGGTGTGGGGTTGTTTTTCAGGAGCTGGGCTTGGCCCCTTAGTTCCAGTGAAAGGAACTCTGAATGCTTTAGCATACCAAGAGATTTTGGACAATTCCATGCTCCCAACTTTGTGGGAACAGTTTGGGGATGGCCCCTTCCTGTTCCAACATGACTGCGCACCAGTGCACAAAGCAAGGTCCATAAAGACATGGATGAGCGAGTTTGGTGTGGAAGAACTTGACTGGCCTGCACAGAGTCCTAACCTCAACCCGATAGAGCACCTTTGGGATGAATTAAAGCGAAGACTGCGAGCCAGGCCTTCTCGTCGAACATCAGTGTCTGACCTCACAAATGCGCTTCTGGAAGAATGGTCAAAAATTCCCATAAACACACTCCTAAACCTTGTGGAAAGCCTTCCCAGAAGAGTTGAAGCTGTTATAGCTGCAAAGGGTGGGCCGACGTCATATTAAACCCTATGGATTAAGAATGGGATGTCACTTAAGTTCATATGCATCTAAAGGCAGCGAATACTTTTGGCAATATAGTTTATTTCGGCGCTGTATTTGAAACCCCATTGCAGCAGTGTTGACTAGTTGTTTTTATTTCATTTATTTTTTTATGTGAGTTTGTGTGTATTTTATTAATGCCAGGGTAAAATAACACAAAGAATAATGTTATACATTTATGCAAAATACAATAAAAAATTTAAAATATTATTATTATTATTATTATTATTATTATTATTGCTAAATTAATGTGGAATCCCAGTCTGTGAAATGTTTCTCTTGTCAGGAAACCTTTACAAAATATAAACACAAGTGCAGGTTTGGGGAATTTACATTAGAGTAGCTATGGTACAAGCTATTAAATTAGATAACGGTGCATTTTTTAACCATCAGATTACATAATTTATTATTTATAAGTGATTGAGATCAGTATTTATCTTTCCCCAAAACAATAAATGTAATTAAAGAATGAATGAATCTAATGAATGAATCTAGATTAGAGTGACAGCATTTAACTTGAACAGATATTCACAATATAATGTTTTGTCATGCTACACTGCTACTTATGGGAAAAAGCTACATTATTTTGAAAACAAATAAATTACTTAGATGCTAAAAAATTGTAGTTTTGTAAGTAGTATCATTAATGATCGTTAAGTATCGTTGATGATTGTTGTGCTGCACTGATAATCTGCACAATGGGACAGGTGAATGCTCTGTAATCGTGATTGCTTATATGGTCTCCCTTGTAAAAAATATAATCCATAACGAGCAAATTAAAAATTAATCATGATTGTCACTAGAGGGCAAAATGCGTCTGCCATATCCAGAGATCAGAGATGGTGAAACGGCAGCGTTATTAGCTGTCAGTCATTGAGGCTCAATGGCAGTTTGGGCATACCAAGATGGCCGCTCAAACACTTCCGGTGGCTACTTCACCTCCTGCTGCAGTTTAACATTGCGTCAGTGATCCAGTTCTATGTATATATATCAGTGATCAAAACCAAAACAGAGAAGCAAACCAGTACGACAACATACACATATCAAAGCAACGTGGGAAACCAGGGTCATTTATTTGAACATTCACACATGAACAGACAGTCCTGTATGATGTCATTGTTTAGAGACGTTCCATTCCTTACTGTGTCTGACCTCAAATGAACTACACACAAGTGCAGCCCAGTTGTTTAGCACTATCAGAGATGTAGCAGATGCTACATGTGTAGATGCGTGTACAATGCCCTGCACTATCTGAATAATAAGGAGATATTAGATATGCTCAATTGAGCCCTATCTAGGATTTGGTTTGTTAGGGGTGTTAGTTCTGTCTCCTCTGACATGTGTGTATTAGTGTGCATTTATCTGATCGAAATTAATCTGAAACACAGACATCAAAACATACAGTAACTTTCTCTGGTGACAGACTTTGAATAGAATTAGACTGATGAATCTGTATCCATGTTGCCTCAGCCTCTGTGAATTCAGTTATCAAGCCCCTCTCTTTCCCAACCTGTTTATGGATGAATCTAATGAAATCTCTCAAAATCATGTCCGAGTCCTATTTAATCCCAAAATCAAAAGAAAGAAATGAGAAAATATTAGTTTATAATATTTAAAATATTTAATAAAAATAGACAATTAGTGTCGTTTTATAAAAATATAGTTGTTCATTGTTAGTTCATGTTAGTTTATAAGGCATAAACTAATGTTAAAGGTGCACTTAGTAACTTTTTATCATCTTGGACTTACAGTGACACCTGGCTTGGATGCATCATTCAAAAGTTTTCAGTTACCAATACCATTGTAGAAATTAACTATTCACAGTCAGCCATGATTCATTATTCCATGAGTGAAAGTGTCCAATAACAGGATGGTTACTGAGATTAAGCCAGTAGCATTTGACTGGTCATGTGATTCTAACATGGCAGCTCCCATGCGGGGACCCTCTCTATGTAGAATAAAACAACTTTTATTAGGTTGCTTTGATGACTGGACCCTTCATCTCATGTGAGTGCTCATGATTTTATACATATGTTTCAAAATTACTATTAAATTCTTTAGAAGTAAAACTTTTAATGAGCAACAAAATACTAAATGCACCCTTAAATTTATACTTATAAACTTTTCATTTGAAACATTTATTAGTATATGTTGAAGTTAACATTTACCAAGATTAATAAATGCTGTATAAGTATTGTTTATTGTTGGTTCATGTTAAATACTGGATTTAACTAATGTTAACAAATGCGACCTTATTGTAAAGAGTTGCCATAAAACCTGTAAAATTATTATTCATTACCATGGTATAAGACACCACAGTCCTTTCTAAAGGGTAACTTTGCATCAAGCTATTTTTATAATATATTATTTTGTGCAAATAAAGATACTGTATGAGTATTTTCCGAATATGGGTTTTTCAATGGCTTTTACATTTGGTCTCCCCTTAATTGTGAATATTTTTGTAATATTTGGTTACATCTTTGTAAGTATCAGTGAGCACATAAGAGAGCGGTTCGACATGGAATGCCAATGTTCTGGTTTGAGAACAATAGAATGTTTTGCATAACTGTGTTTATGGTTATCATCTGCAAACAGAAGTTAAAAATAACATTCATACACATGCAAACACACAATAAGGCTGCTTGTTGAACCACCATACAACTTAATTCACCTTCACATCTCACATAAGGTGTTTAAACCATGTTCCCCAGCTTTTAGAAATTATTCGCTGATTGCATTAAACAATGATTCTTAGTAGAAGACTCCTTCATTAGACAACTAACAAGGACAATCCATCTATGTGAACTTCTGCAGTTAAATCCAGGATGGACTTCAAAGATATTAGTCATTAATCTTACAGTTCATACAAATCTTTGTTTAAGCACTGGCCCTTAACACGTACTTAGTTTACTAATTTTAAACCATGACTTGCACTGCACATAAGTAATATTGGCATTATATTCATGATGTTTAGCCAGAGGGGAACTGGCCCCCACAGTGAGCCTGGTCTCTCCCAAGGTTATTTTTCTCCATTAACCAAAATCTTATGGAGTTTTGTGTTCCTTGCCACAGTCGCCTTCAGCTTGCTCACAGGGTTTCTAAATACAATTATTATTTAATTACTTATTTTTGAACACAATTCACAATCGTATTTTATCAAACTACACAATGATGACTCTAAGACTTTATAGATATTACGTCATCATTTTCTGTTAATGCATGATTTTCTGTAAAGCTGCTTTGAAACGATATGTGTTGTGAAAGGTGCTACACAAATAAAAATGACTTGACTCTGTCATTCGGTTTCTTTTTGGCAGTGGGTTGTACAAACATGCTAGTGGTAAACCATATTTTCACATGACTAGCTCTCAACGTTCGGCAAATCAGTTTGGGCGAGAATATGTGAAAAACACGAGAAGTCATCTTTCACAAAAATGTGCAAAAATATGTTGTCGCAACAATATTTTGGGTGTAATTATTACATATTTATGACAAAATAGCTTTAGTGGTTGACATTTCTGGAAAGTTAGGTTTTAACCTTTCAAATAGTATGCCATTTGAGTGTATCTATAGCAAACAGGCATTTAAAACTGTGTCATACTTCTCAATAGAGGCTGATGAGATTTATAATGTGTGTGTGTGTGTCCCCCATTTTCTGTATCCCCCCTACACCACTGATTTTAACACTCTGTAATGCTCTTGAACATAAGGGCTGTGTCTCTCCAGAGAGCAGTCACAGGAGCGCTGTATCCGCACTGCTGGTGGAAGTGCAGTCCCCTGCTGTTGTTAAGGCATCTGTCAGTGTGTGTTCTGTGTGAATGCTTCACATTTCCCCTTGAGCTGGTTTCATGTTCTGCTATTCCTCGACCATCTAAACCTCTCATGGAATGCGGTTTGAGTTATGCTGAATGCCTCTCACACTTTTATTACAGAAAACACATAAAGATGGTTTAGATTAGGGATGCACCGATGTATCGGCTGCTGATATTTAATGGTCAGATATTGACTAAATTAAAAACACCGGCGTATCGATTATAAGCATGAAAATGCAGATATGAAAAATTATGGTTTATTTATAATCAATTAGTAACACAGTTTGTGAAAAGTCTGTGAATTCAAATGCACAATCCAGAAATAATAATTGCCACAATAATGTAGAGGTTGGCATTCTAAGAACATGTAATATAAAATTTGTATTCATTCTCATTCTCAAGTTATTGCGGAAAAACCGCCATAGACGTTTGTGACAGTTGTAAAAGCGGCACTTACCTATAAACTACATTATGAGGGAAACCATCCAAAATGCTTTGAAACCAGCAGACACTGACTTCTGAGATATCGGTATGATATCCATTTTTCCTGTATGATTATTTGAATTAAGATTGACATTGCAATTTGGCCTTTCGTGATTACTAAACTTTAAAAGACTACATCTGGACGGCGTTATCCGTTATCACACTATACAAAATTAAAAAGGGTTTTTTTCCCCTCCTTTTGGATAAAACGTTAAATTTTTCCATGATGTGGTTGACATTTCCATGCTTGAACATGGGCATAGTATGAATTGTAATGTTATATCATATACAGTAAATACATCTTCTGTTGTTTTGAACTGCAAAAACGGGTGTGCAAAACTGTTTTAGAAGTACAAAATAAAAATGTTCATATCAGTCATCATGTTATCATATTACATTTTGATATCATATTACTCCACCATCTTTTTATCTTCTGTTTATCTTTCATTGTGGCTCTCTTTAAAATGTTGGCCTGTCATGTGTTCAACAGATCCAATCCATTTTCAAAGGGAATTATTTATTGTTAGAACAGTAAAAAAGCTTTTTTACCTCTTTTTACATTTTTAAAGCATAATTCCTAAGTAAAACTGATCTGATGACAAAATAATGTAAGGGGCAGAATGTTGTTATCGGTATCGGCCTGTAGTTTTCATATCAGTACATCCCTAGTTTAGATGAAAACATGTTATATGATATTATCAATATAGTTTGAGATTCTGCATGGTAGCTGATCTTTGCTGGCACAGTTGTGAAACATCAGGCTGAATGGTTAGCATTGCTGAATCGTGCTGTTCTGTACCCATCCAGGCTCGTTAACATAGTTACGGTTTCTTTTTCCATCATGACTAATCGTGAGTCGCCACGTCACTAAAGATGTTACACCAGCACGGTTGGGTACGTTTAAATAGCTGTGCTGAGAAATTCGGGCCAGGAACGATTTCCGAACCATGCTTGGTGGAAACACTACTGGAACCATTACTCACGGTGCAGAGTACCATTCAGCCAGATGATGGAAAATCAGCTATATATATATATATAAATATAATGAGAAGTGATTATGTTGTAGTGTTATCAAGTGTACAGTATGACCCATAATCAAATCATATAATTACACAAGTTTTGCATTTTTTGAAGTAATTGTGAGTGATAGCCCCTGCAAAACTCACTGCCACAAAGCAAGGGTTTTCTGGGTGGTTTCGTATGTGGTTGCTAAGATGTTCTAACTGGTTGTTGTTGCATTGCTATGCCATTGCTAGGGTGTTCTGCATATTTTTAGTGCATCACTATGTAGTTGCTAGGGTGTTCTGGGTGGTTATTATGTGGTTGCTTGCTGGCCCATTCAAAAGAGACCATCTATAGTGTCTGTTTTTGTGGTCCCAAGATAAATATACACTCACTGAGAACTTTATTAGGAACATCTGTACACCTGCTTATTCATACAGTTATCTTAGCCAATCAGCCAATTGTGTGGCAGCAGTGCAATGTATAAAATCATGCAGATACGGGTCAGGAGTTTCAGTTAATGTTTACATCAACCATCAGAATGGGGAAAAATGTGTGTGTCTCAGTGATTTCGACCGTGACATGATTGTTGGTGCCAGATGGGATGGTTTGAGTATTTCTGTAACTGCTGATCTCCTGGGTAACTGGGATTTTCGTGCACAACAGTCTCTGGAGTTTACTCAGAATGGTGCCAAAAGCAAAAAAACATCCAGTGAGCGGAAGTTCTGCAGACGGAAATGCCTTGTTGGTGAGAGAGTCCAACGGAGAATGGCCAGACTGGTTTGAGCTGATAGAAAGGCTGCAGTAACTCAGATAAACTCTCAGATAAACTCAGTGAGCATAATAGCATCTCAGAATGCACAGCACATTGAACCTTGAGTCGGATGGGCTACAACAGCAGAAGATCATGTAGGGCACTTTATTAGGACCATAGTGTTCCTAATAAAGTGCTCAGTGAGTGTAGATACCTAATGGATTTTTTTAACCATTTTATTGTAATGAAAATAATGTCACAATGCAAAATCTTAATCACAAGCGATGCGGGAACTTTAAAATGTAGGCTTAAGGATTTGTTGAAATACCCAAACCTAGATATGAGCAATAGTAATAGTGATGCTTGTGTTAGAAAGCACCAGTAATAATGGATATTAATTGATTGTCAGGTAAATGTATCTGCCATTGCAATCTGTCCTGTCCGAACAAAATCAATGTTCTACCAGCAATAGTGAAACCCTATACTCCCTTCACACACACACACACACACACACACACGCTTTGACTTGATCCATCTGTTCTTTGTTCTACTATAACCTTGGCTTATGGCCCCTCTCTGTCACATTTCAGGGTGTGCTGTGTGTGTGTGTGTGTGTGTGTGTGTGTGTGTGTGTGTGTGCTCTCTGAGCTTATGTAAAGCTAAGTTTGTGAACAGCCTTTACATTCCCGTGTCTGATCTCGGCTCTTCTACACACACACGTCTCCCGCTGCACAGAATCTCTTCTCAAACACACACACACACACACACACACACACACACACCTGGTGAGAGCAGTCACATGTTCTGAAAAGACTCCAGAGCATCTCTCTGGGTCTCTGTTGGCAATCTTTTATGACTCATTCAGTAACAATGTTAGAGCACCAATGCATGCACAGATGCAAGTTATGCACCATTGCATGTCACCAGTCGCTATATTGGTTGGTGCTTATGAATGTCACTACCACAAAGATGAAACCCCTGTGGCTCTGTGGTGCTATAAAAATATTGCCCTGTTTGATAGAGCGTCCTGACCATCCGGCACAGCAACACTGACCCAACCATTGTCATGAGTTTGGGGTGGAACTATCTGTTTGTTTGATCAACAGCAGACGGGGAATTCTTTGCGAAAGCAAAAAAAAAAAAAACAAAAAAAAACGGGTTTATTTTTGCAGTTGCATTTGGTGGTGCTAGTGTATGCAGAAATTGCAAACTTCAGCTTTAAGATGCTCATTTTAATGCACTCTCTTTATCTCATGCTTCTAATTATGTCAGTGTATTAACAATTATTTGTTCAGTTCGGTTCTGTACACACTATGCAGATTTATTGTAAATGTGTTTAACTAACTGAATAGATAGGGAGTCAATTTAGATGAATGTGTCACTCTCATAAGGTGTCATTCCCATAAAGAACTCTAACTCTGTGTGTACAGAACGGGATTATGCACTCAAAAGATGAGTGACAACCACAGTAAGCTATAGTGTGTATATGGCTATAGTGTACGCAAAATAACTGTATAGTAAAAAGGGAAGAGGCTTTCCAGTGATCCATTTTTTCTCATACTCCAATCACTGATAATCTAGTCATGAAATTGCACAAAAAAAAAAAAAAAAAACAATGTTTTATCATTCCTTAGTTTTTACGAACATGTCCCCGAAAAACCATTACATTTGCTTTTCAAATCAAAGAGTCTTCTACACCTTACCACAGACCTGTTTTTCCCCCTATTCTAGTCATGTATAAAGTCTGGAGTGGTTTGTCTTGGGCTGTTTTGAGAGCTCGGCCAGTGGCCTCTGAAAAACAGTGTAGATTTTAGCCTCTTCTCATCCCTTTTTAACCCCTCTCAGCGCTGCCACTCTGCCAAGGACGAGATGCCAGCAGAATACTGTAACATCATCACGCTGCAGTGAGGTGCGACACATCTCAGCAAAGTATCTGGGATTTACATAGCCTCGCTTTACATCGGAAGGTATGCTATTGTTTAGAAAAATAGTATGGGAATTCTGCATTGTAATTTTACCTGATTCATTAAAGAAACTGTGCAAATTGGGTCGCCAACAATCTGTACGCCAACAATCAATGCCATTCATGTCGCCGCAAATCGGCAACTCTCATAGACAGCAATTGCTGTCAGTGTGAACACCCCTTTGATGGTACTGTACAGTATCACCAGTTTTAATTTTTGTTTTTTAATTAAGTTTTTTTTTATGTTAGTCATAATTTTTTTCTTTTGACAAAAATGGCACTTTTCGCTACAATTTCACAAGGTGGAACTACCGTTAAAATGTTTAATAGCTAATTTGATTACTCACCTTACAGCTCAAAGCAAGGAATACGATGAGTTTGTTTAAGCTAAAGCAGAAGCTGCAGAATTCAGTTAATGTGAGGTTAACCTCTTAACCTGTTGAGGTTAAGAACAGTCAAAACATTTTGAAAATCTTACTTATTTAAAATTATCTTCCCTGAGGTCAAATGATAATGTTATAAAAGTTTTTTGCACCAGAACAGTCACAATTTAGTAATATATGATAATTTTCCATCCTGTTTTTGTCCCTCTGAAACGCTTGGTTTTGGCCTAAGCGCCTCCTTAAAAC
The DNA here is from genome assembly GCF_019703515.2 of Myxocyprinus asiaticus. Lineage (NCBI taxonomy): Eukaryota > Metazoa > Chordata > Actinopteri > Cypriniformes > Catostomidae > Myxocyprinus > Myxocyprinus asiaticus. The sequence continues at coordinate 13,764,097 of NC_059375.1, forward strand.
TTCAATGTAAATGCCCACTGTTATGATTGTCGAACATCATGCAGCCCCTCAAATTCGGCAAACTCAATCGGAAGAGAATGAACCTCGACACTATAAAACAAAATTGCATGGTTTACACATAACACACATCCAACACATTGCATCTGAATATATTAAACTGTTCATCTTAGCACAACTGTTAACACTCAGCACCATAAACTATCAAACAGCCATGACATTTGAAATAGTCATGAATGAAACGGTTTACTTAGTTTTTAAGTGTTTTTAACTGCCCCATTCTTCAATAACAGTTCCTTTGCAAAGCTTGAATCATATTTTGTCTGTTCACAAGCAATCCGTGCTGACATGAGCCGAAAAAAATGCACATACATAGTCCAAAGAATGGTGAAATTATGCACACACATACTGAAGGCGCACTGAGGTGCACATCGCCTGAAACAGACCGAAACGGTCAAAGACGTCCATTTAATCTTGTTAGACTGGGGAGGAAGTTTTGAGTTCTGAAATTTACAGTATGTTTTTATAGTACAGTTACCTCTTATATGTCGAAATATCAAGGAAAATGTGATTCTCCATTTCATGACCCCTTTAATGTGAGCCTAACAGGAAACTATTCAGAATTCAGTTAGTATGAGTTAAGAATGTTAATTTGAGTTAATGATTTTTGTTTCAATGTTTTGTTTATAACTGAAACCAGCTACTCTGAAACATGGAAAGCATGTAGAAACAGAGAATAAAGTTATTATTAACATTTATTTCGAAGTTGTGTAATTAATTATCAGTGATTTTAAACAATGTAGCATAAAAAAGCAGAACTTCCAAACAATCCTTATTGGCAGATGTTGTTTTAATTAATCATAAAATGGTATTGGCACACAAGTTTTGTATCGGTGCACCCCTAATTTGAAATCACATGGCAATATGCAATCACTGAGCACTTTATTAGGAGCACTATGGTCCTTATAAAGTGCCCAATGTGGTCTTCTGCTGTTGTAGCCCATCCACCTCAATGTTCAACGTGTTGCGCATTCTGAGATGCTATTCGCTCACTACAATTGTACAGAGTGGTTATCTGAGTTACCGTAGCCTTTCTGACCAGTCTGGCCATTCTCCGTTGACCTCTCTCATCAACAAAGCATTTCCTTCCACAGAACTGCCGCTCACTGGATGTTTTTTGTTTTTGGCACCATTCTGAGTAAACTCTAGAGACTGTTGTGTGTGAAAATCCCAGGAGATCAGCAGTTACAGAAATACTCAAAGCAGTCTGTCTGGAACCAACAATCATGTCATGGTCTAAATCACTGAGATCACATTTTTCCCCCATTCTGATGGTTGATGTGAACATTAACTGAAGCTCCTGACCCGTATCTGCTTTATTTTATGCATTGCGCTGCTGCCACACGATTGGCTGATTAGATAATCGCATGAATAAGTAGGTGTACAGGTGTTCCTAATAAAGTGCTCAGTGAGTGTAGCTATTTGGATTTCTGAAAGCACAACTGAACTCAAGTAGGTATAGCTGCAGCCCGGAGATCTTCAAATAGGGGTGGAACCTCCAAAAGAGGGTGGAGTAACTCCAGAAGGGGTGGGGTACTCCAGAAGGGGGCGACACTTACACACAGGTTAGGGGCTCTGTTTATTCATTCTAGTATAAACTCTAATGTGTAGGCACTCTGAGACACAAGGTTTTGCGCTGAAATACAGCACAATAAAATGCCACATCTGTTGGATTTTCAATCTGTCAAGGTTCACAATGTCGGTAGCATATACCTCAAAAAGGTGGCAATGTCTAACTTTGCAGATGTTGTCCTGGCACAGTCCGGACTGCTGTTCTCCTGGGACACAGCTGCACTGCGTGTGCGAGACAGTTGAGTAATGACTGGAATCATTTACAACCATGAGTCAGCTGGCCTCTACTGAGACTTTTGCGCCTGGCTCCATTGTCTTCCTCTCACTATCTGTCTCTGTCATCAGAGGCACACTGTTGTTTAGGATGCTGCTCAGTACGCTCTTTCACTACCTGCAGTGACTCTCAGTAGATGATAAATCTAAACACTGCTTCTGACGGGCAGCTCTGTGCCAGACTTCAAATCTCTCGTACTCGCACCTGTGCCACAATGCTGGCATTTCATGCCTGACGGACTCTACTGCTGGGCAAGCATGCCTGGAAAGGGTGAAAAAAAAACTACACACATAACACACACACACACACTCCCTGGGAGAGAAACAACATGCTCACTCCTGGGAAACTACAGCCACACTTCCTACCGCTCGGCCTGTTGCCATAGCAACCATCTGTCTTCTCCATAGCACAGGAATGCAAGGATGACAGGAGAGAGGGGGGAGGATGTGGGGGACAAGGAAGTGCTTTATGCTTTCTTCTACCATCTGCATGCCCTCTCACAGGGAAATGTGGGTCATTTCAGTGAATCGTCCCATGAGAAATGGCTGTGTGGGTGTTGAATGATCATTAATTTCATAATCCCAATGGGTACTGATAGCACCAATCTCTCTAATGTCACATCCTGTTTCTTTTTAGATGGGTATGTGCTCAGTATGTATGATCACCTATTGTTATTGCTTTTAAATGAACTCCTAACCCTTAGTATTAAATGGATGGCTCATCCAAAAATGAAACTTCTGACATTATTTACTCGCCTTCATGTTGTTTCAAGCCCGTATGACTTTCATCTGTTAAGTTAGGTAGAACGAGAGCTTCAGTCACCATTCACTTTCATTGCTTCTTTTTTCCATTCAATGAAAGTGTACACCCTAGTTACCATATAGCAATGCCCTGGTAACCACCCAAAACACCCAAGCAACCACATAGCAACGCCCTGGTAACCATCCAGAACACCCTAGCAACAGCATAGTAATACCCTGAAAACTACCAAGAGCCACATAGCAACACCCTACCAACCATTCACAACACCTTACCAAATGAAAAGCAGCACCCAGGCAACCACCCACAACACCTTAACAACCACATACAATGCCCTGGCAACCACCGAGAACACCCTAACAACCACATAGCAACACCCTGGCAACCACCCAGAACACCCTATCAATGGCATAGCAGCACCCTGGAAATCACCAACAACACACTAGCAACCGCATTGCTGTGCCCTGGCAACCAACAACAACAACATCCTAGCAACCGCATAGCAATGCCACTACAACCATCCAGAACACCCTGGCAACCTTAAAGTAATGCCCTGGTAACCACATAGCAGCAACCTAGCAACCACCAAGAACACCCTAGCAACCACAAAGCAACACCCTGTCAGCCATCCTCAACACCCTAGCAACCACATAGCAACACCCTATCAACCATTCACAAAACCGTACCAAATGAATAGCAGCACTCTGGCAACAACCCACAACACCTTAACAACCACATACAATGCCCTGGCAACCACACAGAACACACTAGAATCTGCAGAGCAACACCCTGGAAACCACCCACAACATCCTAGCAACCGAATAGCAGTACCCTGGCAACCACCCTCTGTGGCGGTGGGCATACACCACTCATGTTTTCTTCAGAAAATTTTAAAATCAAGTTACTTTATATAAATCTAACATGGAAATAATTTTCCTAGACACACTATAAGGATCATTTGTGTTTTTCTACATAATAAAGCTTGTGTACATGAGCGTGTTGCACCAGCGCATTATGTGTGTCCTATAGATAGCTTCACTGCAGTGTATTTGAGGTAAGCGTGTGGGTGCTGTGACTGTCTATGTATAGACGTATTTCTAGTTCTGACATTCTCATAGAAACCTGCACACAAACATACAATAAAAGCTAACTCGACACACAAATGTTAATTTTTATATAACCAACAAATCCAGAGGCTGTGGCACTGTGCTGCTTTTATTTTAAAAAATTGTGGAACAGAATGAACAGGAATATGCTGCCATGAAGGGAGAATGCTTTTAGATTTTAGTCATTATGAAATGAGGTCTCTCATATCCTCGCACTCGATTGAATCTGTATTTGCCTGTCAATCAGGTCTGACCTGTCCATTACACAGATTGGGCTGGACAAGGCCCTCTAATGTATTCAGTGGCTTAATGTTATCTGTGAAAGGAGGGTTGTCATTGTTTCTGTAGCATACAGACCTGCATTTCACTTTCAAGTACTCTCTCTTTCAACTGAGCACTTAGAATTGGATCTTTGTTTTAGGCTTCGTATATACAGTTCACCAACACGTACACATTTGAATGTGCCTGTGATGCCCAAAATGCCGTCTAGGTAGGCAGCTCACTTGGTTTGAGATGTAGGCTGTGCTTGGAATGGAAATACTAGCTTACTACTGACTGAATACTGCATAGTTTACACTGTATACTGCCAGAGACTATTTAGCACAGACGGGCCACTTCTATTAAAATAAGTAATAATAATAATTCCTTACATGTATATAGCACTTTTCTAGGCACTCAAAGCACTTTACATAGTATAGTGTGTAACTACCAGTGTGCAGCATCCACCTGGATGATGCGACGGCAGCCATAGTGCGCCAGTACACCCACCACACACCAGCTATTGGTGGAGAGGAGAGTAGAGTGATGTAGCCTATTCAGGGATGGGGATTATTAGGAGGCCATGATGGACAAGGGCCAATGGGGGGAATTTGGCCAGGACACTGGGATACACCCCTACTCTTTACAAGAATTGCCCTGGGATTTTTAATGACCACAGAGAGTCAGGACCTCGGTTTAACGTCTCATCCGAAGGACGGTGCCTTTTTGCAGTATAGTGTCCCCATCACTATACTAGGGCATTAGGACCCACACAGACCACAGGGTGAGCACCCACTGCTGGCCTCTCTAACACCTCTTCCAGCAGCAACCTTAGTTTTCCCCAGGAGGTCTCCCATCCATGTACTGACCAGGCTCAACCCTGCTTAACTTTAGTGGGCAACCAGGCGAGAGATGTAGGATGATATGGCTGCTAAATGGGAGAAATTAGAATGCCCACCTGTCAACGTATGTAGAAAGGAAGTCTCACCTTACTGGTAAAAGAGCCAATCACCATTTAGATACATAAATCAATCAACTCGAGAATGCGCATGCGCATTAGCTATACAAGCTGGGAAAATGTTGTTTTTTTAGCATGAACTGAGGTGAAGAAGAACAATTTATGATTTCATTGTTGGCAGAATTTACTGTTGATTTGAAATATGTTCTTTGATCTTAATCTTTTTGAGATTTCGGTGTTCCCCCATTCAAGTAGATAGGAGCTGCACTATCATGACTGAAAATAGCCTCCTGAGAGCGTTCCAAAGATGGCCGCCAGTGGATTGATTTGTTAGAAAAACTGATATCACCTACTATTTTTTTAAACTGATAAACCTGTCAAACATTGTTGTCACATGACCTTATTATGTTTAATTCAGTGGAGCACATCCAGTTTTAATCTAATTTTGTGTATAAATGTCGTAACATTTGGCTATCCAATTAACTGAGTCAAGAAAGTTGGCAAAAATCATGGCTGATATTTCTTCCAGTTCATCAATCTCACTAGAACTGGAAGGTTAAGTGCATTGAGTTGCATTTTGGCAACTGTAGTAAGTCATCTGGGTATTCTATGCATACAAAAAATTTACAGTCTGTGCACAGTTCACGTACTATATACGGCAGCAATAGTTAGAATAGTATGCTAGTATGCTTTTCTGAACATATCATAGCCATTATGTCACAACAAACACTGAAAGTTGTTTGATTTATCTTTCTCTGGTGATGTTTTTAAGTGTTAATGTGACAGGCTTGTGGAGGGTGTGTCTGCTAGACAAGTTGAGACACCTGTTTGATGTTGACACTGTCACAGTTTGGGGTCAATTGTTCAGTCTTTTAAGATTGTATCAGATGATTAAGCACACACGTTATTGCTGGGGGCTTATTTGGAAAGGCAGTTTGTCTGGTTTATCTGTTGTTGTACAGGAAGTGGAATTTTATGTTGTGGTGAGTTAGAAATAGTTAGCTGGTAGCTTAAAGAGCAAATAATGACGTTACTTTGAGAAAACAGGTAGATTAAGTCATATAAAATGCAATGCAAGCTTTTCTACAGTGAATGTTTTATTTGTTACCACCGTACATGTGTAGCATTTTATGAGAAAGTTAAATCAGCAAATTTCTTCAAGATCAAACTATGCTCTCCATATGAATTGTGTAGCTTTATATTCTTCCAAAGGCATTTAATGAAAAACAGCTGAGACAAAGTTGATACCTTTTTCACAACTGAGAACTCCAGTCTCTTAAGCTATGAAAGATCACTAAAATAGTCCTCTGGGTTTAGTTTGTCATTCAAAGATCTTTTATAATCTTTATTCAGTGATATATTGTTTACTGGGGTAGGGCAGTCCACCCCTGTCCTTCCCAAAACAGCTGAATATTTCACAGAAGACTCATTAGAAGCCCCACCACACTAAAGTACACACACATACACACACTGTCCCTCCCAGACATGCAGCTCTTGTTTTGTGGAAGTAGTAGGCGTGTTCACCTAGCACTCCATGCGTGTACACACTCTAATGTTCACTGTCTGTTGGACGCACCACACAGAGGATTATTGTTTAATGAGCTGAAGGAATGGCAAGCCAGGGAAAAGGTGTGTGTTGTTCGTTCATTTACATTTAATTTGTTTCAATTGAATCTTTAAGTCTCAGTTTGTCCTGTCTTTTTTTGAATATACATTTAAGAAACTTTGATGACTATTTGTGACCAAAGACATTAAAAGGCAAGCTCAATGTGGTGGCTGTAGGAATAGAAGTCCCATCTTTAAAGAACCAAATTATCTGGACAAGCCTGATAAACACAGTTTTTAGTTGCTTTCTTTTTCAGTCTTTCCCCATTTAAGTGGATTAGGAGCTGTACTTGTATGTATATTACCTAAATAGAAAATGCTCTAGCTGCCCAGGGACATTACCAAGATGGCCACCAAGTGAACTTAGTTGACTTAAAGGGACTTTACTAGTGAATCACTGTTTTTCACACTATTTCGGTTTTCAATCTGTTGGTTTGGCAAAGCTTTCCTATTATTATTTTACAAACTTGGGTTAAACACTACACCAATTCCAACAGCTTTCCAATTTCATTCACTAAACCAGTTTATCCATCCATCCGTCCATTGTCTGTCTGTCTGTCTGTCTGTCTGTCTGTCCATCTATCTATCATCTTTTGTCTGTCTGTCTGTCCATTTGTCTGTCTATCTGTATATCTGTCTGTCCATCTGTCCATCTATCTATCTATCCATGCATCCATCCATCCATCCATTGTCTGTCTGTCTGTCTATATCTATCTGTCTGTCTGTCTGTCTGTCTATATTTATCTGTCTGTCTGTCTATCCATCTATCTATCATCTTTTGTCTGTCTGTCTGTCCATTTGTCTATCTATCTATCTATCTGTCTATCTATCCATGCATCCATCCATCCATTGTCTGTCTGTCTGTCTATCCATCTATCCATCATCTTTTGTCTGTCTGTCTCTCTGTCCATTTGTCTATCTATCTGTATATCTGTCTGTCCATCTGTCCATCTATCTATCTATCCATGCATCCATCCATCCATCCATTGTCTGTCTGTCTGTCTATATCTATCTGTCTGTCTGTCTGTCTGTCTATATCTATCTGTCTGTCTGTCTATCCATCTATCTATCATCTTTTGTCTGTCTGTCCATTTGTCTATCTATCTATCTATCTATCTATCTGTCTGTCCGTCCGTCCATCCATACCTTTGTCTGTCGTCTGGTTGTCTTTTCAAATCAGGCAAAGCTTCAAATTTATCCAAGTTTCTCTTGATATACTTGCCTTTTCTATTTCTCCCTGTGTCTGTTTCTGTCTCTCTCTCTCTCTCTCTCTCTCTCTCTCTCTCTCCTGTGGTTCTGTTAGCTGATTATATACCGCAGTGTGAGCTGGTTGATGTAGTTTGTGACTCTGTAAGTCTTGTTCCAGAGCATTCTCTATCAGCACATACTCTTGTAGCTGCAGTAGACCGCAGGGTGATTTTTATTGCTAAGAGAAGAAAGAGATTGATGTCACTGTGAGGGTGAGGTGTCATTTAAGATCTGTGGGAGATCAGTGTTGAATTGTTGAATTATAATATAGTTGATATCAGTAGTGGAAGACACAGAAGCTCATAATTAACATGTTTCTGCTCTGGTGAGCTACTTTTCTGGTTTCACTTTTCACTTCATTTAATTTTCTTTTTCTCTGTCTCTTTCTCTCTCTCCCACCTTCTATCAGGGGGGTTAGGTCCAGAGCTAGGCCCCCCTCCCTCCGTGGACGAGGCAGCAAACACGTTGATGACTCGCCTTGGCTTCCTACTGGGAGATAAAGTGAGCGAGAGGTCTCAAGGGCTGCAGTACAGCATGGAGGAGCCTGATGATGCACAGGTGAGATACTTAACCTCACCTCTGGCTATAAATACATACAGAGTGACTATTTGCACCCAGGTGTAAATACTAATAGCACCTGCAACACAGCACAGCTATTGGCACCCCTATAGTCTGGTGGTACCACAGAAATATACAACAAACTGGGATACAGTTGTCGCTGTAGTGGTGTGGGATGTAAAGACGATGTAAATGTGTATTTTCGTGCAAGCGACCCGGGTTCGATTCTGCATTTTGTCCCACTTTTTCCCATCTGGTTTCCTGTTTCCACTCTTAATATTTCCTTTTATACTACTTATAATAATAAATAAAATATAATATAAAGGTTGATTTCATCGCAGTGATTTGGTTATGGTGAATGACGGGGAGTGCAGAGAAGGGTTTGGCTCTGTGGCGCAGCATCACTTGTGTGTAGATTATATCACTCCTTTTGCAAAAGTCTCAGTAGACTAACCCATATGAAAATTAACCATGGTTTTTCGATAGTAATATTGTAGTAACCATGTTTTTTGCCTGGAACCATAGATTTGACACAATTAACCATAGTGTTGCTACAGTAATATGGTGTTAATATAGTAACCATGGTTAATTTTGTGGTTACTATGATTTTACATCAAAATACCATAGTGAAACTTAATTCTACATATGGTGCTACACAGACGTGCATGATCGCCACTATGTTGAGAACATATGACCAGCCAAATATTGTTGTGTTCAGTTTATCTCTATAATTCCTGTAATTTGACGCTTTCATTAGTGGAATAAATTAATGATGGCAAATTGCAAATTATTACAATGACATCGGTATCTGAGAATAATGTTTTTGTGTGATGCTGCGTCAAACATTTTTTTTTTATTCTCAGTGGTGATTCTTATTAGATTCTCCTTACTGTAATACAAGTTTTTACTTCATTACAGTAAAAATTACTGTAATACAATGTTTTTTATTTATTAGAATCAGCATAATTAAAGGCATCAGAACAAAAACTATGATGTATAAATGTTTTATTTTTTAATATTATTATAGTATCTTTAATATATATATATATATATTGCATTGTTGTAATGAGTATAGGTGAGTAAATGTGTTTAATTGTCATGAAAATAATGTCACAGTGTAAAAAATCTCAATGGTCCTTAAAATAGTCTTGTTCTTATTTTTCTTATTTCCTATTTCCTTCGTTTGATTTTGTGCTAAAATATAGCCCGGACATGATCTTGACAGATTATGTGAGATTCACTTCAGAAGAACTTTAAAGCCAAAAATTTGGGTTCCACACATTTCATATTCAAACCACAGTTATTTGAAGTGTCAGCTTTATTCAAAAATATCTTTCACTCTTGCAGTGAAGAGGCCACATTTGGAATTCAAATGAGTGTACCTCTAATTAGGGAATTACATAAATACTGCTACTTTGCTATTCCAATCTGTAGATACAGCATTTTTTAGAATGCAGTCGTTGTCTTTTCCCCATGTTTGCTTGCAGTGTTGAGCTTCGTCACAAGTCTAAGTGATTCCTCTACTCTGCAGCAGAAACTCTGCAGCAGAGATTTGTTAGTTACCTTTGAGTCCTCCATAGAGCAACTTGCCTGTTCTATGGGATTTATCTAATTAGATGCTTGTTGCACTCATTACGTTGGTGTAGTAGTGATAAAGTTGGTCTTATTCTTGTGAGACAATGAGTTAGCAGTAGCACCATGTCTAAAATCACAGATTTGAAAATATAGGGGCAATTCACTAAACATGCTGTACAGTACCAGCAAAATACAACCTAGCATTTAGAACCAACCCGCAAGAATGGGAATTGCACTGTGCAAAGTGTGTTCAGTACAGAGTTTTTGGGCACGTCAGCAGCGTTTCTTGATTTGCGTAATTCCTTTATTGAATCGTGTGCCATAACAATGCAGACAGTTAGTACATTTACATGCATTTTAAAAGTTTGATTTCAGTTGAACTAAAACAATAATTCGTCTTTTTACATTTTCATGTAAACTCTTTAGTCCTACCAATCCAATTTTTGTGAAGTTGGACTAACAGACCAAGATAATGCAATTGTAGCTCGGCTTCGTCCACCATGCATTCGTGCTAATCAGAACATGACTGGCCTCTGCATTGTGTTCAATATGATGAAGAAATATGGTTACGGACGCTATCAATGGGGGAATCACAAACCTGACTATTGATTTGATCTGTGATGTGTTTCAAGTTTAGCCAACATTTGAAAAGGGATCATTTTACAAACTTGGCAATTTCAATTGCAAATGATAAACATTTATCATGTAATATTGCTCTGACTGAAGCGGTGAATGCAGACTATATTTGAAAACAACTTTTTGCGGTTGTCGGACAAGGCAATGTTGCGATTTTAGTCTTAATTCAATCAATTTCTCACAGGTCAAATTCTGCAGGTTTAAAAGTGTTTTGGATGTTTTTTTCCATGGCCATTTTTGTTACGTCTGTAACACAAGTTCATTTCTGGATCTAAACTAGACTCTATCTGTATGGGTTTACGGTTATAGCTTACAAATAGTCTAAAATCTGGTCATGAATAATTTGTATGAGAAGTTAAATTTCAAGTTTAGATCGCAAAGGTCAAGTCTGTAATGCTGAAATTGCTGAGGAGATGCGCAACCTTAAATATTTGACTATGCATTGTGTCATGTACAGTGGCAAGAAAAAGTATGTGAACCCTTCATACATTAGCTGGTATTCTGCATTAATCTCATCTTCATCAAAGTCACAAGTATAGACAAACACAATGTGCTTAAGCTAACAACACACAAACAATGATAATATTTCATGTCTTTATTGAACACATCTCATTAAACAATAACAGGGCTGTGGAAAAAGTAAGTGAACTCTTGGATTTAATAACTGGTCAAACCTCCTTTGTCACCAATACCCTCAATCAAGCATTTCCGGTAGCTGTGGATTAGACCTGCACAATGTTCAGAAGGAATTTTGGACCATTCTTCCTTACAGAACTGCTTCAGCTCAGCCATATTCTTAGGATGTCTGGTGTGAATGGCTCTCTTGAGGTCATTCCAAAGCATCTCTATTGGTTAAGGTCTAGGCTCTGACTGGGCCACTCCAAAAGGTGGATTTTCTTTTTTTTAAGCCATTCTGTAGTGGATTTACTTCGATGTTTAAGGTCATTGTCCTGTTGCATCACCCAACTTCTACTGAGCTTCAGCTGGCGCACAGCCACCTTGACATTATCCTGTAAGATATCTTGAAAAACTTGGGAATTAATTTTTACCTCGATGATGGCAAGCAGTCCAGGCCCCAAAGCAGCAAAGCAGCCCCAAATCATGATGCTCCTTCCACGGTACTTCACCGTTGAGATGATGTTTTCAAGTTGGCATGCAGTGCCCTTTTTTATGCCATACGTAGTGCTGCATTTTCTTTCCAAACAATTCAACCTTTGATTCATTACTCCTTAAAACATTCTCGCAGTAGTTTTGTGGAGTGTCAAGGTGGTCTTTGGGAAACTTCAAGTGCGAAGCAATGTTTTTGTTAGAAAGCAGCGGCTTCCTTCGTGGTGTCCTGCCATGGACAAAATGCCTGTTTAATGTTTTCTGTATAGTAGACTAATGAACAGAGATGTTAACCAGTTCCAGTGATTTCTTCAAGTCTTAAGCGGTCACTTTAAGGTTCTTTTTTACCTCATTAAGTATTCTGCAGTGTGCCCTTTGAGTCATCTTTGCTGGACAGCCACTTCTAGGGAGAGTAGCCACAGTACTAAATCGTCTCCATTTATAGACAATTTGTCTAACTGTAGACAGATGAATATCTAAGCTCTTTAAGATAACTTTGTTACCCTTTGCAACTTTATGCAAAGTCAAACTAGCTCTAACCAACACCTCCAATCTTGTTTTATTTATTTGGATGCCATGTTTGCCAACTCCTGACTCTAATTAGCTTTTGTTGACGTCATTAGCCTAGGGGTTCGTTCATTTTTTCCATAGCACTGTGAACATTTAACGGGATGTGTTAAATAAAGACATTATAATTGTTTGTGTGTTGTTAGCTTAAGTATATTGTTGTTTGTCTGTGCTTATGACTTTGATGAAGATAAGATAACATTTAATGACCAATTAATGCAGAAAACCAGCTAATTCCAAAGGATTCACATATTTTGTCTTGCCACTGTATACTTGGACAGACAGAAAAAGACTGTAGCTCGACTACACAAAAACCTGCTGTAGCTCCATTATAACTACACATGTAAGTGTACTAAATGTGCACACATTTTTTTTTTTTACAATAAGCAGGTGTGACTCATTCGTAGAAAAACTGCAGAGAGAACTAGATTGCAAGAGTATCTTTCTTGGTACTCCAGAGATCTGTGTGTGCGTGTGTGTGTGTATACTGTCTCTTTGACCTTAAGCAGTTGTGAGTGTTTAAAAGGTGAGGTGCATTGCCTGTTGTGATGTTTGATGTTAATCGTGGGAGTGGGCAGATTAGCCATGTCATGCTTCATCATGTCCTGCCTGGGGCCTGAGTGCCCGCCTAACCTGAACTGACACCAGCTAAGCCTGCCACATAGCACCACAGTAGCCCCGTCTTTCAGCAACCAGCAGATGGGGAGGAGAGAGAGGGCTTCCTGCTGCAAGCCTGTGGACTTCCTGTGCTGATAGAGATGAATTGGTACAGTAAAAACAAAGGCACGCACTGAGAGCAAAGGTTTTTTTTGTGCAGGGTTTAGGAGCCAGTGGGAGGATGACTCCGTGTTCCACTCTGACCAGCAGTACCGCTTCTCCGCCCGCCTGCAGTCCCTGCTCCACACTCCCTCCAGCTGCTCCGGGACAGGCTGTCACCAGTCCCACATCCACCCTTGAGAGCAGAGACAGTGGCATTATCGGTGAGTGACAGACACACTTTCACATGAATATTCTCTTAAAAATAAAGATACACTGAATTATACATACAGTACACATATACAGTGGTGCCATTGGACACTTATAGGAAAAAAAAATTCATGCAAATTTGTTTAAGAACAGGGCTCAAATTCTAAGATTTAAGTACTTGACAGGAAATGACTGTCAAATGTATTAAAATATCAGTATCACAGATGAGATTTGAAAATTCTGGTCTGTTCTGTCACACTTAAAAATATATGAATGACATTATCATTATATAACAAAATATCAAACCAAGTGGCATTTATTTTAAAGCAGTGTTTCTCAACTGGTTTTGTTTCGGGACCCATATTTTACATTGGACATTAAGTGACAACCCAACATAGTAAAAACGTAACATGTATTTAATGGGTTGCATTTTCTTTTTATCTTGCATAGTTTTGTTCATGGTTTTCAAGTATAGGGGCATGCATTATTTTGCTGTGGAAGTCTTGGAGGTCCTTACTTTAAAGCCCTTTATGTACTTGCCCTTATATTTAAAGTGCAGTGTCATGTAAGCACAGGTAAGACCATGGATGGTTTCTCATTACCGTGGTTAGGTCAGTGTAGCCAGTCTTTTTGTAAAAAAAAAAAAAAATTTGATATAAATAAATTATAGTATTTGTTATGAAAAAATAGCAGCCTTTATCAACCAAAACTCCATTTCCATCATGTCTTTTTAATGTGAATGTGTTTTAAAAGTTCTTGAAGACTTTTTATTGCATTAAAGCTGTAACTTTATCACACATTTCTTAAGATAATGCACTTAAAGACAAGCTAACTGATTCTCACAAAAAAGACCTTGAACAGTTCTGTAAGAACTTAATTGTTGCAATCACTGTTCACACAGTATATTTCGATTCAACCGCTTGCAGGTTGCAGGGGAAATTATCTGCTCTAACTGAATTTTCTTTTGTGTGAAATTCACACAAAAAACACTGTAGATATGACTCGATGAGCTGGAATGTTCAGTTTTGACACCCTGCATTTGTTTTCGCATATTGCTATTCCAGCCACCCTGACCAGTTACTCAGAGCCCGCAGACAGGAGCGGGAAGCACAGCGATGGCTCTCGAGGCAGCAGCCTGAAGCTCTGGCACTCACACAGATCCATGCTAGACTCCAGTTTGTACCGCGTGGATGAGAACATGGCCGCCTCCACCTACAGCCTCAACAAGATCCCTGAGCCAAGCTCTGCCCACTATTCCTCTCACTCCACCCCCCTCTACCTCATGCCCCGCCCAAATTCTGTGGCAGGTGAGTTTTAAGCCCTGCCTCCTCCTTAAACCTCTGGCTGTGGATGTTTGTGGCACTTTCCATGGATAGGGTACAAAATAGGGCATGAAACAAAAACTACAAAAAGCATTATTTTTTTTAGACTTATTTCAACAAATTGAAATGACTTATTTCACCGTCAACCTCAGTCAAAAAACAAATGTTAATTGAGCCGTTATTTTCTATTCATTTTATATGTTACCAAAATATGACATATGTACTGTAAAATCCCTGATTTTAATTTTTTATTTTAATTTTTTGTTGATTTCTAGCAATAAACATTTTAAGTAACCAAGTTGCAAATTTAGCCTAAATTAAACACTCAGCAGCAGCTAGCTAGTTTGGGACCAAATGTTGGTGTATAATTATTGAAACATGTTTCCAATAAATTAAAGAAAAATACTTATTTCATCATTTTTCTTGCAATAACTTTGTATCAGTACAGCAAAAAATTTAAAAATTGAATAAATGGAAGAAGATTACTTACCACCATGCTTTAAAAAAAGAGTCCAATTATGTTACTTCTTAGGTGTCACAATTTAAAGGAATCCTATTTTTTTGTAAACGTTAAAGGGATAGTTCACCCAAAAATGAAAATTCTCTCATCATTTACTCACCCTCATGCCATCCCAGATGCGTTTGACTTTCTTTCTTCTGTTGAACACAAATAAAGATTTTAGAAGAATATTTCAGCTCTGTAGGTCCATACAATGCAAGTGAATGGTGGCCAGAAATTTGAAGGTCCAAAAAGCACACTGGAGTATTTAACTCCAGTGGTTAAATACATATCTTCAGAAGTAGGGTTGGGAACCAAAAACTGGTTCTTGATCAGAACCGGTTCCATTCTTTACAAAATACCGTAATCGGATGATCTTCGTGACTTTCGGTTCTGTTAACGGTTTCCCTATGTGAATGTTCCGCCGATGCGGCTGGAACACCGTACTGAAATACTCTTACATTGTTTCCAGCAGTGCTGCCCTCTACTGGTTGAAAAGCGTAAAACATACAAACAACTGACTCTAATGAGCCAGCTCTGTTGAATCTACAGCGCGAAACAGACTTCCGGTATGGTCTGATTCCCAAAAGAACAATTTAGATGAGCCGGTTCTTTTGAATCTACAGTGCGAAACATACAGCGCATCTGGTCTAGTCCGGTATAGTATTAATCTTACACTGATGTGCAAGTTATGAATGTCCAACTGCACAAGAACTATTGAAGTCTTACAAGCTTGAAGTACAACATTAGACAACAGAACACAGTCTTAACTGTCTCTGGAACTGTTACTGTTATTTCATGTGACTTTAGACCTGTGAGACTTTAATCAAGCAGTGCATTTACTGACTGGTTGTTCATATGACAGTGTTTAATTAAAGATACACAAGTTTTGTAATACAAGGATATATATATATATATATATATATATATATATATATATATATATATATATATATATATATATATATATATATATTTTTTTTTTTTTTTTTTTTTTTTTTTTAAATGAATGAATGAAATATGCCATCACATTTCTTGTTTGTTTAGATACAGTCCAGATATAGCCTAGTTAGGATCAATTATTGGATTAGATATATGTCTCTAAAAAGTCAGCAAACACAACTTTTACAAGAATTGTATTAAATTTGATTTGTTACATCTGCTGTGTTGAAATCTTAAAGGATCTCATCATTTGGCAACAGACTGCAGAGGAGAGTAAATCCAATAAGAATTGGATTTCTCATTTTCAAATAATTCTTCCTCAAAAGTACTAAAAGAACTACTGGAATCGTTACTGGAACCGTTAAGCAACCGGAATCGTTAAGAGGAATCGGAATCGGAACCTGAATCGTTAAATTCCTAAGGATTCCCATTTCTGTTCAGAAGCAATATGAAAGGTGTGGGTGAGAAACAGATAAATATTTATGTTTTTTTTCTTCTCCTCCCTGCCCAGTTGGTGGCGATGAAAGAATGCGAATGAAAGTGAAAGTGGAGATTTATAGTAAAAAAGGACTTAAATATTGATCTGTTTCTCACCCACCCACACCTATCATATCGCTTCTGAAGATATGGATTAAACCACTGGAGTCTTATAGATTACTTTTATGCTTCCTTTATGTGCTTTTTGGAGCTTCAAAGTTCACTTGCATTGTATGGACGTACAGAGCTGAGATATTCTTCTAAAAATCTTCATTTGTGTTCAGCAGAAGAAAGAAAGTCATACACATCACAGGTGGCATGAGGGTGACTAAATGATGAGAGAATTTTTTATTTTTGGGTGAACTATCCCTTAAATTTTATATTAGATAATACATTTAACAGTTAACTTATCTAACAGTTTTCACAACAAAGAACATGGGAATTGTGCCTCCAAAATGTAACATTCACGGAAAGAGTTTTGTTTATTGTTGTGCATCTCATTTTATCAATCATCATGATAGTGCTTTCCTGTTGAGGCACTCAATTCACATAACATTGCCGCTCCTTGGGGAACAGCTTCCTGTGGCAAATCTCAAACACACAACAAAATATGTATTTAAGTCTGCTAAAACATGTCCTGGTCAATGCACTCCAATCCAATAACACCATTACAGCTTGACAAATACGTTTCCCTCTCTTCAAAGCCATTTCACCTTAACTCAATCATACAAGTATGTTTGCTTACAGCCACTCAGCACCATCAAATTGCAATTAGTGAAGAAAGCAGTCCAGGTCGTGGACTATATGTTTTCCAGCTATATATGCAGTGCCGGGGTGGCGTTAACAGGAGATAAGAGGCGGTGATGATAATGATGAGCCTTCTCCCTAAAGTAAATGCTAAATCTGTCTGATGATGTTAATATGTCTCTTACTTAACACAGCGCCTCTTCATTGCTAGGTGATTGTGTTATTGTCCAAGTAATCAGCATTGTTGTATTTATGAGAAGAGCTGTTTATAAGAGAGAGAGAGTAATGACTTAAAGAAAAGTGGCTCTCAAAAGGGCAAGTGATATAAAAGATTACTTGTTAATAGAGAAAGTGGGTGGCATTCATGCTTAGTAATCATGAATGATGCAGTTGCACCCAACTCTGGTGGCGGCATTAATCGTATAGCAAATCTGACTGCAGCGTGCTGTTTGAAACGACCTGGAAAATATACAAAGGGAATTCACTGATGATTTTATGAATTATTTTATTAGTGGTTTATTTTCATGCGCTGTCTGTGTTGTTGTAGCTCCCCTTTCGCTAAAGGAATTATGCAAATTAGGCACAAAAATGCCCCATGTGAATTGCAAAATTCTCGATCTTGCAGGTTAACATGGCATATTTTGCAGGGACAACAACATTGCTCCACCACTGCGATCCAGACACCTGAATCGGCTCTTTAAAAAGCCAAAAGTGATTGAATTTGATTGAAATCTATTTACCACCTCATGAAAGGAGGTAAACCTAGAAAGGAGGTATGTATGCTAAAAAGAATGACAATTACTCAATTTTAATACTCATGACACTGCACTATACCAGCGCATTTGTTAAACTGGATTGGAGGTGTTTCATGAATGCACTCAGCCCCACCTGCTAAAATACAGAAAAATTGCATTTATTTATTGAGTGATTTCACCACACAGTGTGATTGAAAGATGCAGTAGCTACTCTTTTTATTCTGCCAAAATGTCTACCATTAAAACCAAAGGAGGAATAACATCAAAATTCTGGAAATATATTCAGCACATTAGTTGGTCTAGGTCACAGACAGCGGTGATTGTTTCTTCAGTGGGGGCAGTGCTGGTAGTAATTGTGGGAGCAGATGTTCTCATTAAACATGTATCGTAACTTGTCTTTTACATCAGTCGGCAAGAATCACAATGAGATAAATCTCCATGGTGGCCGCCTGGATGTCTTTTCTATGCTCAGCCTGAAATAACGCAGGGTTTATCTAATACTATTTGAGCGAGCTGAAGTAAAACAGAAGTGTGTTTGTGGATACCCATCGGATTAAAAGAGGAGAGAGAACAAGGTACTGTTGTGACGTGAAACAGTGCAGCACTTTTATTTGGAGAAACCAGAGATTAAGAAAGATGTTTAGGGGGAAATAAAGAAAGATTGAAAAGACAGATTTCTAAAGCTATTTTTATTTGAGTAAAATGTGCTCGAAATGTGGTAAAAATGAAATGGATATTGTTCTTACATTTATTTTTAGTAAATTGTTACATCAAACAGTACATCTGACATCATTCTAAAAAAGGAATTTTCTTTATTTTCTTTATGTAACTACTGTATGTATTTCAACAATTTAGTTGAATGATTGAATAACTGAATACAAACTACAGACAAATAAAATAACAAAATCCCAGTCAAAGAGATCCATCTGAAAGGTAAAATTATTCTAGAAACTATATACTGTTCAGGCCTATGAATCTATACATATTATGTACATCTAAAACATGGAATTATTTAACAATAACTCCATAAATGAAACATAATAATTAATAATTACATTAAATACGTTGTCAAGATAAAGTACTTAAACCCTTTGGAATTTCTGGTATTCTTCATTAATTGATCACAAAATGTGATCTCATCTTCATCAAAGTCACAATTATAGACAAACACAATGTGCTTAAGCTAGCAACACGCAAACAATTATAATCTTACATGTTTTTGTTGAACACATCCCATTAAACATTCACAGCGCTGTGGAAAAAGTAAGTGAACCTTTGGATTTAATAACTGGTCACTCCTCATTTGGCAGCAATAACCTCAACCAAGTGTTTCCAATAGCTGTCGATTAGACCTGCACAACGTTCAGAAGGAATTTTGGACCATTCTTCCTTATAGAACTGCTTGGGTTCTTTTTTACATCATTGAGCATTCTGTGGTGTGCCCTTTGAGTTATCTTGGCTGGACGGCCACTTCTAGGGAGAGTAGCAACAGAACTAAATCGTCTCCATTTATAGACAATTTGTCTAACTGTGGACAGATGAAAATCTAAGCTCTTCGAGATAGTTTTGTAAACCTTTCCAGCTTTATGCAGAGCAACAATTCTTGATCGAAGGTCTTCTGAGATCTTTTTTGCGAGGCATATTCCACATCAGCAGATGCTTCTTGTGAATAGCAAACTCAAAATGTTTGAGTGCTTTTTATAAGTCAAAGTAGTTATAACCCTCACCTCCAATCTCATTTAATTAATTGGATGCCGGATTTGTCAATGCCTGACTCTAATTAGCTTTTGTTGACATCATTAGCCTAGGGGTTCACATACTTTTTTCCCAACCCACTTTGTGAATGTTTATACAAAATTACAAATTTATACATAAATGCAGGGAATTCCAAAGGGTTCACATACTTATTCTTGCCACTGTAATAATGACACCAGAAACAACATGCCACTGGGGGCCTTTAGCCCCAATTCTGAAGGTCAAGTTCAAATTTCCCCAAGGGTCTAACTTAACCATTTCACTTCAGAATAAAAACATTTTTTACTCCACAGATCTAAATACATTACCACTGATCCTACGTAAACAAACAGACATAAAAAACTTTTAATATTAGAATATCACAGATCACTACTTTCCAATGACACTAAATTAGATCAATTAACCTTAAAAAAGTTCTGATGGAATACATCTCACAGATGTTGATATTCAGGTTAAATGTTGAAGTGCCGAAATTTTTTCAAACAAAAATTTATTTGGCCACATCCACACTAATCCATTTTCATTTAAAAAACATCATAGTTTTCCAAAGTATGCGGTAATGGAGTGCATTTTTGAGACGCTCCGTTTTCATTGGAGGACGAATGTGGATGAGAGGCATAAACGTAGCAAAATGAATGCGTTTTCAAGCGAAACTGTTGTAGTCTGGATGTGGCCTTAGAGAATACTGAAATACTATCACACCAAATGATTTAAGAAGTAATTAATCAAAGAGAGGACAGAGAAATATTGAAGAGGAGGATGGTGGAAACAAATGACAGTGGTGAGGTAAGGGATTATGGGTGAGAAATGGAAGCAGAGAAATGAAGATACAATGAAAGGAGAGGGGAGTTGGGTGCAGAAGAATGCTGGCTTTGGATTGACTGAGCTCCCATGGTGGAGGAGATCAAAGCTGCAGGCTTTAACCAGCTCAAACCCCTCGAGCACACTGCCAGTTTCTCATCTGCACAGAGAGGAGAAAGAGACTGGGGAGCTGAAGAAGTGTGAATAGAAATGCAGCAGTATTTAGAGGGTAGATTATGTAATGTTGTAGAGGTGTTGTGTTGTGTGTAGTTGAAAAGAGATACTGAACATATTCTGAAGACATGATAATGTACTAATTAGAGGTTTCTAGAAGAGAATGTAAAGAAAAAATGAAAGCCAATAGGATGGGGGAAAGGTATGATGTAACGTTCTTAAAGGGATTATTCACCCAAAAACAACCTCACATTGTTTCTAACCTGTATGACTTTTATTCCCCAGTGGAACACAAAAGGAGATGCACAGCAGAATGTCTTAGATGTTGTTTTCCAAACACTGAAATTGAATGAGGACTGGGACTGCCAAGCTCCAAAAATGACAAGCACCATTAAATATTATTATCATCAAGTATTCTGAAGTCATATGTAGCTTTTTGGGAGGAACAAACTGAAAATTAAATTGTTATTCCAAAATGAAATCATCGTTAAATTTCGCATACATTCAAGATGGCTCAAGCCGCATCATGTCAGATTGGACTTCATTGATGAGACGCATGAGAACCAATGATGTGACGCATGATGAACCGCCATGTTTGAATGTACATGAACACAAATATGATTTCACTGAAAAAAAATGGTCTTGTATTTTTATCTTGTTTTCCAGTTAAAAAAAAAAACTTTAAAACAAGATACATTTAGTTGAGAAGCAAAATTACATAAGATATTAAGTTTTGAGAGAAATCTAGCCACATTTATTGAGGTTTTTGCTCAAAACAAGAATAAAAAACTATTTTCCAATGAGTTAAGAAAAATAAACTTTCCCTTTTGAAGTACTTTCCCTTTTCTTTCATACGTTTTTGTTTGTTTATTTGTTTTTAGCATAAACTTCACTGACATTTGTTAGATTTCTTTTTGGTTCTCAAGTTGTTGTGTTGTGTTTTAAGCGTGTTAAGATATTTATTTATTTTTATTTTTTATTTTACAGGGTTGAGAGCGACTTCAGAATACTTAGAATATAGCGCATGAGTCATTTGTACAATTTTATGGTGCTTTTTCATTTTATTATTTTGGAGCTTGACAGTCCGTCCCCAATCACTTTCATTGTCTTTAAAAGAACAGCCTGTGCGTTCTACCTGTTCCACATAAGAACAAAAGTCACTCAGGTTTGGAACAGCATGAGAAAGAGTAAACGATGACAGAATTTTCATTTTTTTGGTGAAACTCAAGGTAAACTAGGCCAGGCTGTGTTCCCTGGCTGGACTAATTTCTGTTGTATTTGTATTTATTTTGACTGTGTAATGAGGGTCTATCTAGTCCAATAAGAGCAGCTCAACCTGACTCAGCTTTACTGTAGTGTACTGGAAGGCAATCGTGAGAATGGAACGTCAGTAATTCCCTTCTACAGCTGCTGTAATTGCTTGTTTTCTAGTCTCACTGCATGTCTCACACCATACAGATCCTGATTGCCCATGAGTGTGCATTGCACACTGTGGCATTGCACACACACAAACACGCTAGCGCACACACACTTATTCACATACTCAAACTCAATTTCAAAATATTATCTCAGAACAAGGCTATCTTGTCACATATAGGCAAAGCACACAGATAACCAACCTAAAATCAATTTCAAAGTGATTCTTTTTTTTGGAGAAAACTTTCTATTCCATCTGATGCATTCACAATAAGACATCATTTTGGGAGAAGCTCTGAGCACTGTGGAATATGGTGTAGCTGTCATAAATAACAACTGAACTGAAAATAACACAACTTTCCTTTCAAAAATCCAGAAATATCCCTCACAGAAAAGTGCAGACCTGTGATGTGTTCACACAGGATTTGAGTTACAGTAGTGACTTGGCCTGTTGCGAATATTACATAATAATTAGGGATGTGCAAAACTGCCAATTTTCATAATCGAATAGTCTGTGTTAAGGAACCCTTAAAAGTATATTTAGACTCCGTTATGTTCATGTGACCCCAATCAAAGGTGTTTCAGAGGGATATACGGATGCTTAACGCAGCACTTCAACATGGTAACTAAAGGATATTCAACAAATAAATTGGCTTAATAACTATAACAAGAAAGTAAGAAAAGTAAGAAATAAGGAAGGATCCGATACAGAGTCGCACAAAACAATTTATGCGCATCCTGAACGCAGAATGACGCACTTAAATGCAACCGGAGTGCAGAGGTGGACAAAGTACACAACTCCATTACTTGAGTGAAAGTACAGATACTACTGGTCAAATATTACTCCATTACAAGTGAAAATTGTAAAGACAGATTTTTACTTAAGTAAAAGTACAGAAGTACTTGGTTTTAAAAGTACTTAAGTATCAAAAGTACATTTCCTTTTTTATGTCAACACATTGTTTTATTGTTGCATTGTTGTATGAAATACTTACAATAACCTACTGAATACACTGACTAAGTTCTGGATAAACTGAGAATCACAATGTTTTTGTTTCAAATAAAGATCATGATTCTCCCATGATTCTGAACGTCAACTAAAGAAAATAACATGTAATTTACTAGAGGTTCTGCCAAAATATGAATTGCTGCAGTCTATTTAAAAATGTTTAATTGATTTGAATGAATAATTAAAGAAAAATCTGTTTGAATGATTCAATGACTCACTCAAATACTTCACTTGTTTCATTACTGGATGAATCAGCATTTTTGAACGAATCTCTTGAATGAATGATTCAATGACAATGTAATCGGTACAATCATTATTTCAAGAGTCAAGTTACTTTCAAAAGGTGTTTGCCCTATTTTGATCGTAGACATCAGTGTTTACATGCGAACTGTAAACTTTTATCCCAGTATTTCTGTGATAATTTATATATTTGTAACGCAGAAAGAAATAATGATACTGTGTGGTAGAAAAGACTGTTTATGAAGCTGTTTCATATGTATACATGATAACTGCTCTCTCTGGCTCAGCGGCAGTACCAACACAGATTTGAATGTTCCGGTATGATTTTTGTCAAAGGTTTAATAGACAGGCGAATCACAGTTATCATTTAGGAAAGAGATCGTGTGGGTGTTTGAATCGAGATCGCGATCTTTTTATGATTTAATCATAACTATAGTAATTATGCAAGGTAACAACAACAACAACAAAAAAACAACAAAATTAGCAAGATATTAACGTATTTAACTCTTAAGCTCATTTACATTTGAATTCACGCTTTTGCATGCTAACTAACATCATTGTCGAACCTTACCTATTAGTGGTGTATCCACAAGGCTATGGCAACTTGCCGGGCAAATCCATAAAAAATAATTTGACCGACCATACTTCATACTGAAACTTTAGCTCTAAAGCACAAATAATTTCAAGCTTTCAAAAGAAATTGAAAGTTTACATACCTCAATATGCTTCCGCAGGTTGGACAGCGAGTTTTTGAAGGCTGTGATATGGTTCGTTTTAGGCAAACAAAGCAAATATTTAAAACGAAACGAATCTTTAACATTTTCAGAAAACATATTTTCTAAGTATGGCCATGGGTGCAGCACTGTGCCGAGGAACCGCCGTCTTCCATTTTGCCAACTGATCAGTGTTCAAAAAATGCTGGGAAATCATTGAACTTCACGGCACGTGACCCTACATGAGTGATTATTGATAGGCTGTCTGTCACCTGCAAAAAAACAATCACGTTTTAGAGAAGAGAAAAAAAATCATCCACTGATTTTCAAAGCTGCTATTTAGTAACGACTTTCTACTTGAGGACCTTGATAGCAATGTAGTGGAGTGAAAAGTACGATATACCTGTATGTCTTTCAAATGTAGTGAAGTTAAAGTCACAAGTTTCCATAAAAATAATACTCAAGTAAAGTACAGATACTCAAACAGTGTACTTAAGTACAGTACTCAAGTAAATGGATTTCGTTACTGTCCACCTCTGCCGGAGTGCGTCAGGGTGATTATCGCTACATTCAAAAGCGCAGAACTGTAAGATTGCGGGTACACAACATCAAGCAGTTTAAACCTTTTTTACTGCAACTCTTTACTTAAGTAGTGTCAGACAGAATCAGCAAAAGACTTTAATCTCTTCATAACACCTCACAAATATGGGAACATAACTCACAGTAGAGGATTTAACATCCATCAGTGATTATCTTGTGAGGTATTGTTGAAGTGGCACTTTGATGGCTGTAACAGCAGTGGTGCATAAAAGGACTAAACCTAAAGCATTAAAGAGACTGTTAGTCACTGTTCAACACTGCAAGCTATCATCACGCAAAAATGTTCTCCGAGAAGTGGAGTCTCTCATTTAATTTGAGAATTGCGTCTCCAATTAAAAATACCACCACTCAAAATATTTATGTTACTAGTCGGCGCCACTAATCGACTAGTCAGTTGTTAGACTACTTGTTGATTAGTCGACCACCCTGGCACACCCCTAATAATGGCCTAATATTATGATAATATTATTAATAACAAGAATAACACTATTGTATCAATATTATAGTACCACAATATAATTTTTAGGTTGGCTGGGTTCCAAAATACAACAGTGTCTACCAAAAGTGGACTGAAGCTGCGCTCACACATCATTTCGCTCTCCATTCACTCCTATTCACATGCATCCCAACGCAGGATGCCGGAAACGCAAGCTCATGTGAAAAAATGTTCCAAAATCAAAAATCTGTTTGTACGGTATGACGAGAAGACTTGTGACCAATAGAAGATCAAAGCTTCACACACTGACCTCTTGGTTCAATACAAAGAATTCATATTTCAAAGCTGTGTGTTTTTATTGTGCAGGGAAGTGAGTAGATGGTATATTTTAACATTTTGAATATAATATTATTTTGTATTTGTGATTTATTATTTATTAAAATCAGAAGCTCTCGAGTGTGACATCGTATCCTGTCCATTGCACTGTCTGAAGTAATTTTGCATGGATGTATTTTACCTTCCACATGTATCCAAACAGACAAACAAACAATAAGATAAGAAAAGTGAGTTTTGAACCTGGGACCTGTTGCACGAGAGCCAAGCACACAGCCCATAAGCTATGAGTCCACATGTGTTTATTCAAAGAACTTGAATTTTTCTTTACTCTACACCATCCTCTGTAACTTTAAAGGCATATCACATTTAATAACAACATAATGAGCACATATATATTTCATTACGCTTATGAGCCGGGTTTCAATTGAACCCCTCTATTATAACAAGGGTTAATGCCATTCATTAAATGTGTTGTTGTTGTTGTTTTCAGTAGGGCTAACAAATAAAATGATGAATGTTTACAATGTATTAAACATTTTTTTAGGAAGACAATTAACTAACTACTATATATGAAGCAACAGTTTTCATTCATTGAAAAAGGCTGACATTCTAGCATTGTTTTCTATGTACCAACTGAGCTAACTAAGCTATAACTTTAATGCTGCCATTCAGTTTGCATTGTTAGATCGCCTTCTAAACATCAAAATGTAAAAATACAATGCAAATAATAATATTAACAATGTTAATCGTAATAACTCTTCTTCACATTAAAGTATAGTGCCAAAAGTGTCCCTTTGCGCCTCTGGCGGTGATTTTGTGAACGAGTCTCACTTGAGAATGTAAAGTTTTACCACCGTGTTAATCTCCGTGATAATAAGGCTCATTCTGGTTGAGTACCTACTGTAGCTGTGCTAGTTTCATGTCTCTCATGTCACTTTGTGCATGCTTTCTTCAATCATAACTTAAAACCATATTTTATGTCCATTTATTTGGTATGTAGCTGTGTAATAAGCAGGATTATGTACATTTAGCCATTCATTATCACAGAATAAACCCCTTCAAGGTCATACAAGAATCTTCCACTTCACATTGTGGTCCTGATCACCTTTTCGGTTCATTTTGCGATAATGACTAGCTGACTGTACATTATCCCTCAATTTTTGTATGATTCCATGTTCAATGTGAATTATTTACTTAAAGTGTACAGTATACACCACATTTACATCCAATTAAATTGTTAATTGCAGTTATTTGTATGACACCTTTTCATCAGCCAAACTTGCATGATCTTGACAGTCCTAGTAGTGACAGTACTAAAAAGAAACTTTCTTTTAAAGGACACTGTATTTTAAAGATAATTTTGTAAAAATCCAAATAACTTTACAGATCTTTATTGTAAAGGGTTTAAACAATGTTTTCCATGCTTGTTCAATGAACCATAAACAATTAATGAACATGCACCTGTGGAACGGTTGTTAAGACACTAACAGCTTACAGATGGTAGGCAATTAAGGTCACGGTTATAAAAACTTAGGACACTAAAGAGACCTTTCTACTGACTCTGAAAAACACCAAAAGAAAGATGCCCAGGGTCCCTGCTCATCTGCGTGAAAGTGCGTGAAATGCTGCATGGAGGCATGAGGACTGCAGATGTGGCCAGGGCAATAAATTGCAATGTCCGTACTGTGAGACACCTAAGACAGCACTTCAGGGAGACAGGAAGGACAGCTGATCGACCTCGCAGTGGCAGACCATGTGTAACAACACCTGCACAGGATCGGTACATCTGAATATCACACTTGTGGGACAGGTACAGGATGGCAACAACAACTGCCCGAGTTACACCAGGAACACACAATCCCTCCATCAGTGCTCACACTGTCCGCAATAGGCTGAGAGAGGCTGGACTGAGGGCTTGTAGGCCTGTTGTAAGGCAGGTCCTTACCAGACATCATTGGCAACAATGTCGCCTATGGGCACAAACCCACCTTCACTGGACCAGACAGGACTGGCAAAAAGTGCTCTTCACTTTTTTTTTCTTCATGGTTTTGTCTCACCAGGGGTGATGGTCGGACTCTCGTTTATCGTTGAAGGAATGAGCGTTACTCCGAGGCCTGTACTCTTGGTGGGGGGATCGATTTGGAGGTGGAGGGTCCATCAAGGTCTGGGGCAGTGTGTCACAGCATCATCGGACTGAGCTTGTTGTCATTGCAGGCAATCTCAACGCTGTGCGTTACAGGGAAGACATCCTCCTCCCTCATGTGGTATTCTTCCTGCAGACTCATCCTGATATGACCCTCCAGCATGACAATGCCACCAGCCATACTGCTCGTTCTGTGCGTGATTTCCTGCATGACAGGAATGTCAGTGATCTGCCATGGCCAGCGAAGAGCCCGGATCTCAATCCCATTGAGCACGTCTGGGACCTGTTGGATCTGAGAGTGAGGGCTAGGGCCACTCCCCCCAGAAATGTCCGGGAACTTGCAAGTGCCTTGGTGGAAGAATGGGGTAACATCTCACATCAAGAACTGGCAAATCTGGTGCAGTCCATAAGGAGGAGATGCACTGTAGTACTTAATGCAGCTGGTGGCCACACCAGATACTGACTGTTAGAAGTTCCACTGCTAGAGTTTTGACACAGACTTTTTGCACCAGAAAATCCAGTTCTGGCAAAGACAGAGATGGTGGTGTTTTGTAATGAGGATTAGTGTGTTCACATTTTAGGGGCAATGCTTAGACACCACAGTGATCAATTCTTCTGTGTCATTTTCTACTTTATATATGGATTATCTGGAAAATATATGGAATATAATATAATAAGAATCAAATCAGAGAATCAGATTAGAAATTGATATTCAAGAAAACGTGGATGTGAAGAACTGTTTGAAAGCATCATTGTGGAATGTAACTGCATTTTAATCCACGTAAATGTATGAGGTACATTATTATTATTTTTTCATTCACTCTCTTACCCACACTAACTTGTCTTTTTTGGGGGAAAAAATCCATTGCCGTTGCATCACAGATATTTTAAACTGACAAGGATTTTTTTTTTTTTCAATCTTTAGGCAGCGGGATAGTGCACCCACTTTAGTCCCGTCTTGTCCTTGGCATTATAAAACTCTGTTTGTTTGAATCAAGTGTTTGTCTGAATGCCGGTCGCCCATTGGTTAGTTCACTTGTCCTGAAGGGATGAAATTGCAAAATGTGCTAACAAGGTTTCTCCAACAAAACTGGAGACATAGGCAAGTACATGACTAACTAAACAAAGTGCGCTGAATTCTAATGTTATATGAGAGCTGATTGTGGCACTTTGCAAGTCATATAACATCATATAAAAAATTTTATTGAATGAATTTCATGATATGGTGATTAATTAATCACAATTAATCACATGTATACATTTTTGATGAGAAAGGCCCTCGAATATCTATAATTCAATATATAATGCTGAAATAATGATATTAAAAATAATTATAATATATATTATAAATCTAATAATTCAGATCATTAAAATGCATTACATTATTGTGGCAGATGAGTAAAGCATTGAAAGTACAATACAAAAAGTGGCTTTAGAAGGCAATATATTGTTTATTTTCATGTTATTGAACATAAGCCAATCATTGGCCTACAGTTCACAGCAATCCATTTTGCAATTGAATTCATCAGTCTGTCTGAAATAGATTCATTATAGGGGCTTTTCTAAGGACACGTCAATGTAGACATCAGACGGATGCTTTTGGAGTGTCTTACATTGGTTGTGTCACGTCATAAAAAGCATTTTTATGTTGTTTTGTCAAGTTAAACATAGTTTCAGGATCCCTGCATTTGGAATTGCACTCCATCCAGCTGTGTTTGAACTAGGGCTGGGTACTGATACAGATTTCCCGATTAGATTCAGATTCACAAGCTTTCGATTCGATATAGATTCATCTGGGTATATCTTGGTTATAATGTCCCTTTTGCTTACATATGAAATAAATTATCTCCCAGCTAATGCTGTTAATTATACAGGGCACCTTTTAACTAGGTATATTAAAGAAAATATAAATTTTACAAATTATATTTTATTAGTTTTTCATCATTTTGTTCACATTTTAGCTTTTTAAAAATGAATAAATGTTACATTTATATAGCTCTTTTTCTGACATTACACTCAAAGCGCTTTACACAGTGAACAGGGGACTCTCCTCAACCACCACCAGTGTGCAGCATCCACCTGGATGATGTGACGGCAGCCATAGTGCGCCAGTACGCTCACCACACACCAGCTATTGGTGGAGAGGAGAGAGTAGAGTTATAGAACCAATTAATGGATGGGGGATTATTAGGAGACCATTACTGAGAAGGGCCAATGGGGCGAATTTGTCCAGGACACCAGTGTACACCCCTACTCTTTACGAGAAGTGCCCTGGGATTTTTAATGACCACAGAGAGTCAGGACCTCAGTTTAACATCTCATCTGAAAGACAATGTCTTTTAGTGTCCTCATCACTACACAGGGGCATTAGAACCCACACAGACCGCAGGGTGAGCACCCCCTTCTGGCCTCCTTAATACCTCTTCCAGCAGCAACCTTAGTTTTCCCCAGGAGGTCTCCCATCCAGGTACTGGCCAGGCTCAATGCTGCTTATCTTTGGTGAGTAACCAGGCGAGAGCTGCAGGGTGATATGGCTGCTGAAATGAACAAATCCATGTATTCAATCAATAAATGTAATATTATATTGCATACATTATATTTTGTTACATGTTTACTGTTTAATTGCATAATTTGTACTATTTACAAGTATTTACATTGATTTGTAGAACAAGTGTTAAAAATCGGCACCATCTCTTTAGGAAACCGGCATATCTGTAAGTTTCTTTAAATGAGTGCATGTTAACGAGAGGGACTTGAATGGCTTCATCGCATCTGTGCAATGATTACAATTAAATGTTTATTTATTTATGTAATTTTTATTAAAAAACTGTGAGTAAAGAACAGAAAGGATATTAAAAGAGACATTATTTAATGACAAATGGGTTGCGTGGATCTCGTCTTTGGACACACATTACATTGAACAACTTTTACACCCCAACATGCAGTAATAGGATCTCTCTGAATACTTCACCACTACACAGTTCATTCACTGGTGAGTGAAATCTGAACATTTACCAGCCAGTTGCCAAATATATACATTTTAGTCACAAAGCGCGAAATTTGGTTGCAAATGCGAGTGATTTCCTCTCATTGTATAGAGGCTATGTATAGAGTTAATGATCGATCTTGGGATTTAAGAATCGATATCGAGATCATTCAGATGAAGATTGCGATATATCGGAGAATCTATATTTTTACCCACCCCTGGTTTGAACGCAAAAAAACGTCCTCATCTTGTGCTGTTGCTAGTGTCAAGCAAGCCTGAGGTTTGTTCTCTGGACAGCTGCGCATTGCCTAAACAGCTGGAGATTCACTTACTACCCCTGCTGAAAACAGGTTGTACGTCAAGCTTGAATTGCTCCGATGGCAGGAATATTCCTTATTACGGTCTGGGGACATGATTAATTGCATTCATTTTTATTTAATCACATTATATTTTATATAATCAATCACATTGAATTGACACGTTAAAATCGACAGCCCTAAAACAAATATAAAGCAGCCGTTTTACATTCTCAATTTCTCAGTTTCATGAGCCATAATAAAATGCCACCAATAAAACAACAGCAGTTGAACTAAAGAACTTAAGTCTCTGTTTCTCATTTCTCTAACTCCCATTATTGTCTTCTGTCCCTTTAGCCACAAGTTCGGCCCACCTCGAGGACCTGGCCTACTTGGATAAGCAGAGACACGCCCCCATGCGCACCTCCCTGCGCATGCCCCGACAAAACATGGCTATGGGCCGCTCTGGGCAGGACCTGAGAGGTGAGAAGTATCCTGTGTTTTGTTCGGCTGCTTAGCTTTGATTTACATCGCCCTGAATCTTTCTTTATGGATTCCAGCTTACAAATACAGTGGGGTTCAAAAGTAGGAGTCCACTTGTAAAAATGCTTCAGTGGAAGCTAAGAAATCATGGTCAATGTCACAAATTTGCTTACATTTGATTAGTGACCTATAAATAGTGCATTATCTTAAATATGTCTTATTCTTTTTACGTCATTATGTGTTTTGTTTCTAATTTCTCAAAATCAAAAAGCTTTTTTTATTTGCAGCTTTAAATGAAATCTGACTCCCAGATTTTCAATTTGGACTCAGAACTCCAATGTATATTTGATTTGATGTCAAAATGTGCCCATAGATCACTCCATCTTTGCCACAATCACTATGTACAAAGCCTCAGTCTGTCATTGCTATGTCTTAACCTTTCTTCCTCTCACACTCACTCACAGTACGTCTTTTCCATTCAAGTGTCTGTACAAGGCCGGGTTGTGTCCCAATCTGCCCTTTGTCTCTGTGCATCAATGTCAGTGTCCCCACTGAGGCACTGAGATTAAACTCTATAGGGAGCTACACACACACTGATAAAGGAAGTAGAAAGAGATTTAAAACAGGCCTCATGTCCACTGGGTGAGGACACAATTCGTCTCATACACTCACCCTTCTCATCCTTTATCTTTATCAGTTAATTAGGAAACAGGACCCTTGGTGTGTCCTCAAATCGTCCATTTCCACTGACACACACACACACACTGCTCAGTCAGTGATGCAGAGCTATGTTATTCCTGCTGGTCCAGTCAGCCACTCGCACCTGGTGAATAATTAAAACAATGTCTGGACAGCGAAGGTGACTCCGCTCAAAATATGTTACGGCTTGTTATTAAACATTGCCTTGAGGAACAATTGTTCTGCCCGCTACTAGCCTTTAAAGGAATGTCCCGGGTTCAATTCAAGTTAAATGCATAGTTGTAAGCCAAAAAGGGAAATTCTGTAATTATTTGCTCACCCTCTTGTTGTTCCAAACCTGTTTGACTTTCTTTCTTCTGTGGAACACAAAAGGAGATGTTAGGTAGAATGTCAGCCTCAGTCACCATTCACTTTCATTGCATCTTTTGACTATACAATGAAAGTGAATGGTGACTGAGACTAAACATACTGCCTGACATCTCCTTTTGTGTTCCACAGAAGAAAGCCATATTGGTTTGGAACAACATGATGGTGAATAAATGATGACAGATTTTTTCTTTCCATGGGTGAACTATCCCTTTTTAAGCACTATCAACAGCATTTGTAGCATGCTGCTGATTACTGCAGAAAATAATTTTGACTCAAAACAGTACAGTACAAGTTAAATTAAGGCACTTACAATGGAAGTAAATGGGGCAATGCAATGAACGTTAAGATGGACACAGTTTCGAAAGTGTAGCCACAATACATAACTATTATATATGTTAACATGAGACTAGTGTAATAAACATCATTTACCAAACTTGTCTGTGCAGAGTTATGTAAAAACTGCAGAACAGACATTCTCGAAGAAGAATACCAATAAAAAGGCTCACCATTTATCTGTGCATTAAATTACACACACACTGATGTACTTGTGGATGGTATTGTGAGCAAAGAAAACCATATATATGTGCATTCTTCTGGTCAGAATCAGAAATCAGAATCAGAATGAGCTTTATTACCAAGTATGCTTACACACACAAGGAATTTTTCATGGTGACAGAAGTTTCTAGTGCAAAGAGAATACAAAAAATATACATATATAACATATACATACAAAAATTGAAATATACATATAAACATTTATACATAAACAGTTAAATAAGAATAAAAAAAATAGATACAACAGATAAATATATAGAGGAAACTACAGTAGTGTTGTTCAAATATGTTATATACAGATATAGTTATGTGCAAGGTGATTTAATGTATTGTGCAGAAGAGGTTGGATATGTCAAATAAATATAAATGGAATATAAATATGAATGAATAGTTGAATATGCTCATGATTGTTCATAAGGTGAAAGGCCTGAGGGAAGAAACTGTTCTTGTGCCTCACTGTTATGGTGCTCAGGGCTCTGTAGCGATGGCCAGAGGGCAACTGTTCAAAAAGGAAGTGTGCTGGGTGAATGGGGTCCAAAGAGATTTTTCCAGCACTTTTCCATACTCTGGAGGTGTATAGTTCTTGGAGGGTGGGAAGGTGAGAACCAATAATCCGTTCAGCAGTCCAGACTATCCTCTGAAGTCTTCTGATGTCTGACTTGGTAGCTGAACCAAACCAAACAATTATAGAAAAGCAGATGACAGATTCTGATTCTGGTACGTGGATTTGTAAATTGACTGCATGTGGATCTGTTGTGTGCATGTTTAGATCGGTTGCCCGTGGATTCCCGTGTGCATCTGTTGATCTGTTGCATGAATGTGTTCTGGCCACTAACGATGGTCAACTTTGTGCAACCACAGATGCAGAAAATCCCATGCATTTATTTCCAGCCCTGGTTATATCCAATGCTTTCAACAACTGTCATGACTGGGGGCCTGGGTAGCTCAGCAAGTATTGACGCTGACTACCACCCCTGGAGTCGGAGGTCGAATCCAGGGTGTGCTGAGTGACTCCAGCCAGGTCTCCTAAGCAACCAAATTGGCCTGGTTGCTAGGGAGGGTAGAGTCACATGAGGTAACCTCCTCGTGGTTGTGATTAAGGGTTCTTGCTCTCAATGGGCCGCGTGGTGAGTTGTGTGTGGATCACGGAGAGTAGCATGAGCCTCCACATGCTGTGAGTCTCCGCGGTGTCATGCACAGCGAGCCACGTGATAAGATGTGCGGATTGACTGTCTCAGAAGCGAAGGCATCTGAGACTTGTCCTCCACCACCCGGATTGAGGTGAGTAACCGCACCACCACGAGGACCTAGTAAGTAGTGGGAATTGGGCATTCCAAAATTGGGGAGAAAAGGGGATACAATTAAAAACAAAAAACAAAATCAACTGTCATGACTATATAAAGCCAATAAACCCAGTAACTTTCCCATTAGACGTGCAAGGATACATTTACATTAAGAAAAATCCAAACACTGTACTGTACATTGGTTACGAATACCTTGAAGTTCATTCGCATACAACAGTAGTCCCACTACTAAAATCACTATTTAGATAGATTTACAGATAAATAATAATATGAATAAGTAAATACAAATTTCATACATAAATACACATTTTCAAATAATACAAATTTGTAATAAATAACTAATGTACATACTTAAAATTTTGAGCTTAACATATCTCCTCTTAAATGTTTGAGGTTCATGGCCCTGTTAACTTCCTTTATGAGTGCATTACTGTAATCAACATTTTTGATAGTATTTTTTTAAACCTGAGGGACAAGTCCAAATTATTTTCTGTGGTAACTGAAAATAACTGTAACTGGGGTCGCTGCCCCCAACTTTTTAGGAAGTAATCATCATAATATTTTACCATTTTAGTTTTTTTTTGCTCGGCCAGCAGTGTGAAGATGATAAATGTATCCGATTGTGCAAAACAACCATGTTGAGACCAAGCAAAAGCCTCTGCCAAACAGCATACGGTAAGTGCTAATGCTAATATTGCTAGCGCCAAAGACAATATTAAGGGGAGAGAAGAAGGACCACTCGTAGAAAAATGAATTGGTGATTGTAATGCTCAATATGGCGGCTGTAGAAATGGAAGACCCGCCTTTCTGTTAAAAGAGGCAGTCACCATTTTCATAACGATTGCTTACTCTATAAATCTCCTGTGCAAACTGGACCAGCCTAAAAATTTAAATTTTTTAAACGTTTTTTTAGCCTGATTTGAGTTAAAGAACAAAATATACTGTAATACCATTGTTATCCGATTGTATCACTGATTTGAAAAATTTAATTGAAGTGTAATCTTGACAAACAGTTTTTATGGCACTTCCCTTTAATGGTAACACTTTATAATAGGTTTAGTCCCACTTTATATGTTAGGTATCTTTAACAACTATGGACTAACATTAAAATACATACAATACAATGTACTTATTGTGTAACTACATGTTGTTCTGCAAAAT
Source organism: Myxocyprinus asiaticus (assembly GCF_019703515.2). NCBI lineage: Eukaryota > Metazoa > Chordata > Actinopteri > Cypriniformes > Catostomidae > Myxocyprinus > Myxocyprinus asiaticus. The sequence continues at coordinate 13,799,561 of NC_059375.1, forward strand.
TCTCACAAGATTTACATTTGCTGCTACTGAGGTTGAGGTAAGGGTAGGTTTAGGATTTGGGTTAGGGGTTAGGGGTAAGGTTAACAGTGTAACTACAGATGTAATTAAATGCAGGTACTTTAAATGTAACTACAATGCAACAACACGTATGTACATAATAAGTGCATTGTATCAAATGGTAAAGTACATAGTAGTTAAAGACACCTTATATAAAGTGGGTCCTAAGGTTCCATTCCGTAACATTAGTTAATGCTTTAGGTCTCATGAATTAACAATGAACAATATATTTTTTACAGCATTTATTAATCTTTGTTAATGTTAGTTAATAAAAATACAATTGTTCATTGTTAGATGATGTTAACTAATGTTATTAACTTATGTTAACAAAGGGAACCTTATTGTAAAGCATTACTCTTTTAACTTCTGTTCATCACAGTTCCACCTCAGCCTGTCTCTCACATCCTCACATCTCCTCCATTCACCTGTTGCCCTTAGCCACAGTTTTTTTTTTTTTTTTGACTGATTTGCTTTTTCAGTGCAAGCTTTCCCTCTCTCTGTTTCTCCTGTCACCTGTGTGTGTGTGTGTGTGTGTGTGTCTCAGCTTCCGCTAACACCCATGCCTGGCAGTCACAGTCACGTAAGTGTGGGTTCTTGCGAATGCAGTCCTCTGTCCCTTCACTGTAATGTCCCTTTAATAGCTGGGTAGCAGTAGGGGTATACGATCTTCTGGAATGGCAGTATTGTACTTTATTTTGTGATGTGGATGAATTAGTAGTGTGTCGTATTAAAGGAATAGCTCATACAAAAAATGAAAATTCTGTCAACATTTCTTCACCATAGCAATCCAAACCCGTATGACTTTCTTATGCGGAACACCTAAAGAGGAATTTTAAAGGATGTCCTGTTTGCTGATTTAAATACAATGGCCATTGATAGTAATTAATTTAACGTTTAAAAAGGACCCAAAAGTATCGTAAAATTAGTCCATGTGACTCATATTCTAAGTCATCTAAGGGTGTACGATTGAAGTCATTTCACAGTAAAAGTCTTGACTTCTGCCATAGTTCACCTTTACATGTTCACGAGTGCATGAGAGAAATGGCTCGCGCTTAAACCTAGTGAAAGCGAAAACATTGCATATTCACATGTGAACATTCAAACATGCAATCAAGCTTCTCTCATACAGCCATGAACACGCAAAGGAGAGCTATGGCAGAAACGGACATTTCTGGGTTGTTTCTCACCAAAACCGTATGCCTTCTAGGGATGGGCATTTTCGAGTAATTTTGTAGTTGAGTACTCTTAACTCACAAAAAAACAACTACTCGATTACTCGTAAATTAAAATGCACCTTAAAAATAACATGTAAGTAAATCTTATATTTTGTTTTTGTTTTAACGCACACATACAGCATAAACTCTCAGTCTACATAAAAGCAATCACATTTTTATCATTTCTCATGTTATTATTCAGAAAAAACAAGTGGTGAAATTTTGCTTTTTATAAAATGCACTCTACCTGTGTTAAGCGATTTAACACACATACTGGTCTGATCAGCTTCCAAGTTTGCTTCGCATTTTCTTTCCACCACTACAAGCTGATCCTCATCTGTTGGTTTGCATGACTCCAACAAGAACCAAATATAAATTTAGTATAATTTAATAAGAATCAGTATATTACATGTTTTGCCATACTTTGCTTTCAAAAGCACAGACGCCATCATATCTTCTTCTCTCATCCAACATCTTGATGATGACACATATCCACAGCACCCCCCAGTGGACTCAATTGCAACTGCAAGATTTGGTGAGAGATTCAGGGAAAACAGTGTAATTCAGTGCCACTCACGGCAGGCAAATGAATTTGCGATTTTCAAGTAGTGTTTTTAATATTCGAGTAGCTGGTGCAGAACGAGTACTCGATTACTCATGCACATCCCTAATGCCTTCAGAAGACTTGAAATATGATGCACAAGTCGCATGGAATATTTATGATACTTTTGGGTGCTTTTTTTAAGCTTTAAGTGAGTCAACTCCCATTTTATGGATTTCCAAGAGCCCTGCATGGTTCAAAATTCCTTCTTTTGTGTTTCGCAGAAGAAAGTCATACAGGTTTGAAACAACATGAGTGTGAGAAAATGATGCCAGAATTTTTATTTCTGGGTGAACTATTCCTTTAAGGGGCGTTCACACTGAAAATGAAATCATTTGTACATTTGTGCATAATGCATCATGTTATATTAAGATGAAAAATTATCAAGCAGAAGCCTCTGCCTAATGTTAAGCATCAATGCTATCGGACCACTTGTAGAAATTAGAATAGCTGAAAGCGTAATGCTCAATGGTTGTCGCAATTTGGTAGTGTTGCATCTCTGTCTATTTTGCTTTCAAGTTAAACTTTCCTCAACTTTGTCGAGTTGCTTCATTTTCTCATTTCTCTTGCCGCCGCAAATCGCTGTCAGTGTGAACGCTAATTTAGGTGTTGATATATCTGTTTGTTTTTGTTTGTATCTGTTGATTTATGATTGTATTTTGGATTATTTGTGTGTGTTAAGCCTTGAGAGGGTGCATGCAAATGGGAGTGTATTGTTTTTGTAAACATTTGTAACTTTTTATACTGTCTCTCCATTCGCAGTGCGATTCACTCCGTACAGACTGCAGGATATAGCACTAAAGCCCTTGCTTTTCGAGGTGCCCAGTATCACCATGGACTCTGTGTTTACTGGCCGTGATTGGCTCTTCCAGGAGATTGACGCCTACCTGCGCACCTCCCACTCTGCCACCAACTTTGGCGTGGTCCTGGTAGGCAACATTGGCTATGGCAAAACTGCCATCATCTCACGCCTCGTGGCTCTCAGCTGCCACGGCAACCGCATGCGACAGATCGCTTCAGACAGCCCACAGGCGTCACCCAAACGTAAGCATACGTGACTTTATGCAAAGTGCAAAACATGTTTTTTATTGAAGGCCAAATATAGAGTGATGAAAGACCATGATTCTCAACTGAAAGACTCTTAAAGCTGAAGTGTGTAATTTCTGCACCACCAAACAGAATGGCTAAAATAATCATTGTTTGCCTCCATCTGCTGTTGGTTTGACAAACAGATAGTCCCGCCCCAAACTTACATCATTGGTTGAGCCAATTTTGCTATATCTGGCTGGTTGGTATTCACTTACACACAGAGCAATGTTTTGATAGTGCTGTAGTATCTGATGAAGAGATATGTTATGAAAACTGCATTTTACATTCTCTGAAGAAAAAGTGAGTGGTACTTGCTTGTGCTAAACCTAACCTGGTTTTGCTATGGGGTCGCTAAGGTGCTCTGAGTGCTCTGGTGGTTGCCATGTGGTTGCTTACTAGCCCAAGTCAAAAGAGTTTCATTGACTCTGTGATACTCAGGTCCCTAGATATGGCTCGGGGTCCTTCACTCAGAGTAAGTCTGTCCAATGTTTCTTTATTTTATCGTCCACCAGGCGAAAATCACAAGGCTTACAGAAGTAAAAGCACACCTCTCCTCAATAAGCCACACGTATTGAGGATTTTTTATGGGACAAGCTATCAGAATTAGGATTTTCACCTCAATCTCATAGACTTGCACTGAAGGAGGGACGCATGCCATATCTAGGGACAGAATATCACAGGGACTTAAGGGTGGGCTCTTTTAACTTATGCCAGTGAACCACCCAGAATACCCTAACAACCTGCTATAAAATATTCACAAAACCTTAGCAATGGCTAAGCATATACTGGAAATGTGGGTGACATACACAATAAAGGGAAAATTAATTGTTTTTGTGTGTGGACAGATGGCGACGGTATCCCTCTCACACAGCCGCAGCCCTCACATGGTACACTGGGAGGAGGAAGTTGCCCTGGAACTCCAGAAATAAGGAGGAGACAGGAGGAGGCCATGAGGAGGCTTGCGTCACAGGTGCAAACACACACATACTGTTCTCACATTTTTTCTTGGCCATGATACATGCACAACAGTAGATCCTGTTGACCACTATAAATACTCTCTCATCTCTCTTACACACACACACTCACACACATACAAACACACACACACAAAAGACCCGTCTTAACCTGTTGAGACTGGCTGTCTCGGTCGCAGCTATTGCATTATGCAGATATGTTTAAAAATGAAAAAAAAAAAATATGCTTGCCAGTGAGCCTCATAAAATATTTATTCAGGCAGAAAGCAATTTTCTTTCCAAGCTATTAGATCTAGTTAAGTCAATGCATTAATAATCGATTCTCTCTCTCTCTCTCACTCTGCCCTTTCTGGGTGGTTTAAGTTCTTTTAAAACGTTTGTGGGAGTAAATTAGTATTCTAATACAGTTGATTCTCTCTCTGGTTGGCACAGCCATGACTCTGCGTCTGATCGCTCTCATTTCTCCAACATCTCCAAATCCACCTGTGGTTTGTTTTATCTCTGTTGTATTTAAAGAGCTGTGTGCCACTGGACCTAATTGACCGTTACTTTCCCTGTTATGGCAGTACACACTGGTGTACGGGACACCTCGGAAGCCTTATATACTGTGTGTTTACACAGACTATTTCCTGTTGCACAGAAATGGCAAAAATGTATTTACGAGGGAATCATAATCACAGTAAACGATGCATCACCCCAACTAAAAAAAATGTGGTTCTCTGAGCGTTCTGTGTATGTTAGTTTTTGGTTCCAAGAATGTTACCAGAATAAAACTGTTCTTTTTTGGTTAGCCGGGAAAGTTTTTTACAGAATTTTATGGAAATCGAACATTTGTTTTAGATTGTGCATAATGGTTTCCCTAACATTCCCATAACCTCTAAATTACAAGAACCTTTCAGCAACTAATCTGCAACATTACATCAATAATCGGTCTACAAGCCATGTCTTGTTTTGTTATATTTTCTTTTAAGTTTGTATTAGGTTGTCGCACAACACGTTCTTGGAAGGTTTGTTTATGTTAAAAAAAATAAAGGGCAAAAAACAAAACATAAAATTTGCAGTATGCCACTGGCATTACACTTCATTCATATTCATGGAAGGGGTTTCAGGCATTTGTTGTTCTTGATTTTAAAAACCTTTTTCTAAGGTGCACAATAGAATGCATCGAACTGAATAAACATGAAGTCTCACATTTTCAGAGATGCAGTAAACAGATAATTTTTTCTCTTTCTTTAATCGCATATTTTATATAAATTATTTATATATACACTGGTGGCCAAAAGTTTGGAATAATGTACAAATTTTGCTGTTTCAGAAGGAAATTTGTACTTTAATTCACTAAAGTGGCATTCAACTGATCACAAAGTATAGTCAGGACATTACTGATGTTAAAAACAGCACCATCACTATTTGAAAAAAGTTATTTTTGATCAAATCTAGACAGGCCCCATTTCCAGCAGCCATCACTCCAACACTTTATCCTTGAGTAATCATGCTAAATTGCTAATTTAGTACTAGAAAATTACTAACCATTATATCAAACACAACTGAAAGCTATTTGGTTCATTAAATGAAGCATAACATTGTCTTTGTGTTTGTTTTTGAGTTGCCACAGTATGCAATAGACTGGCATGTCTTAAGGTCAATATTAGGTAAAAAATGGCAAAAAAGAAACAGCTTTCTCTAGAAACTCATCTGTCAATCATTGTTTTGAGGAATGAAGGCTATCCAATGCTTCAAATTGCCCAAAAGAAACTGAAGATTTCATACAAAGGTGTACACTACAGTCTTCAAAGACAAAGGACAACTGGCTCTAACAAGGACAGAAAGAGATGTGGAAGGCCCAGATGTTCAACTAAACAAGAGGATAAGTACATCAGAGTCTCTAGTTTGAGAAATAGATGCCTCACATGTCCTCAGCTGACAGCTTCATTGAATTATACCCGCTCAACACCAGATTCATGTACAACAGTAAAGAGAAGACTCTTTTGAAAAAGCCACTTTTGAAACAGAAAAACAAAAAGAAAAGGTTAGAGTGGGCAAAGAAACACAGACATTGGACAACAGATAATTGGAAAAGAGTGTTATGGATCTTAACCCCATTGAGATTTTGTGGGATCAGCTAGACTGTAAGGTGCGTGAGAAGTGCCCGACAAGACAGCCACATCTATGGCAAGTGCTACAGGAAGTTTGGGGTGAAATGTCACCTGAGTATCTTGACAAACTGACAGCTAGAATGCCAAGGATCTGCAAAGCTGTCTTTGCTGCACATGGAGGATTTTTTGATGAGAACTCTTTGAAGTAGTTTAAGAAGATCTGAATTTTTTTTCAAATTGTAATAGTAATTTTTCACATTATTAATGTCCTGACTATACATTGTGATCAGCTGAATGCCACTTTGGTGAATAAAAGTACCAATTTCTTTCCATAAGAGCAAGATCTGTACGTTATTCCAAACTTTCGGCCGCCAGTGTGTGTGTGTGTGTGTGTATATATATATATATATATATATATATATATATATATATATATATATATATATATATATATATTAGAATCTTTCATGTCTTCATTGAATACATCTCATTAAATATTCACAGTGCTGTGGAAAAAGTAAGTGAACCTTTGGATTTAATAACTGGTCGATCCTCTTTGGCAGCAGTAACCTCAACCAAGCGTTTCCGGTAGCTGCGGATTAGACCTGCACAATGTGCACAAAGGAATTTTGGATCATTCTTCCTAACAGAACTGCTTCAGCTCAGCCATATTCTTAGGATGTCTGGTATTAATGGCTCTCTTGAGGTCTAGAATGGCTCTAACTGGGCCACCCCAAAAGGTGGATTTTCTTTTTTTAAGCCATTCTGTAGTGGATTTACTTCAATGTTTAGGGTCATTGTTCTGCTGCATCACCCAACTTCTACTGAGCTTCAGCTGGTGCACAGCCACCCTGATATTATCCTGTAGGATATCTTGATAAACTTAGGAATAAATGTTTCCCTCGATGATGGCAAGCGGTCCAGGCCCTAAAGAATCAAAGCAGACCCAAATCATGATGCTCCCTCCATCGTACTTCACTGTTGGGATGATGTTTTAATGTTGGTATGCTGTGCCCTTTTTACGCTACACGTAGTGCTGCGAGTTCTTCCCAAACACTTGTACCTTAGTTTCATCAGTCCACAAAATATTTTCCCAGTAGTGTTGTGGAGTGTCAAGGTGGTCTTTGGCAAACTTCAGGTGCACAGCAATGTTTTGTATTTTTTGGAAAGCAGTGGCTTCCTTCATGGTGTCCTGCCATGGACACCATGCCTGTTTAATGTGTTCCGTATAGTAGACTTATGAACAGAGATTTCAACCAGTTCCAATGATTCCTTTAAGTCTTTAGCTGTCACTCTAGGGTCCTTTTTTACCTCATTGAGCATTCTGTGGTGTGCCCTTTGAGTTATCTAGGTTGGATGGCCACTTCGAGGGAGAGTAGCTACAGTACTAAATCGTCTCCATTTATAGAAAATTTGCCTAACTGTGGACTGATGAATATCTAAGCTCTTTGACATAACTTTGTAACCCTTTCCAGCTTTATGCAAAGCAGCCATTCTGGATTGCAGGTCTTCTGAGATCTCTTTTTTGCGAGGCATGGTCCACATCAGAAGATGCCTCTTGTGAATGGCAAACACAAAATGTTTGTGTGCTTTTTATAAGTCAAAGTAGCTCTAACCCACACCTCCAATCTCATTTAATTAATTGGATGCCAGGTTTGCCAAATCCTGACTCTAATTAGCTTTTGTTGATGTCATTAGTCTAGGGGTTCACATATTTTTTCCCATCCTATACTGTGAATGTTTGAATGATGTATTCAGTATGTACAAGAACAATACAATAATTTGTGTGTTATTAGTTAAAACAGATTGTGTTTGTTTATTATTGTAACTTAGATGGAGATCAAACCAGATTTTAAGACAATTTTATACAGTTGAAGTCAGAAGTTTACATACAATTAGGCTGAAGTCATTAAAACTCTTTTTTTAACCACTCCACAGATTTAATATGAGCAAACTATAGTTTTGGCAAGATATTTAGGACATCTACTTTGTGCATGACATGAGTAATTTTTCCAACAATAGTTTACAGACAGATTGTTTCACTTTTAATTCAATATATCACAATTCCAGTGGGTCAGAAGTTTACATACACTAAGTTAACTGTGCCTTTAAGCAGCTTGAAAAATTCCAGAAAATGATTTAGACAATTAGCCAGTTAGCTTCTGATAGGAGGTGTACTGAATTGGAGGTGTACTTGTGGATGTATACCTTCAAACTCAGTGCCTTTTTACTTGACATCATGGGAAAATCAAAAGAAATTAGCCAAGACCTCAGAAAAACAATTGTGGACATCCACAAGTCTGGTGCATCCTTGGGAGCAATTTCCAAATGCCTGAAGGTACCATGTTCATCTGTACAAACAATAGTACGCAAGTATAAACACCATAGGACCATGCAGCCATCATACCGCTCAGGAAGGAGACGCATTCTGTCTCCTAGAGATGAATATAGTTTGGTGCAAAAAGTGCAAATCAATCCCAGAACAACAGCAAAGGACCTTGTGAAATGCTGGAGGAAACAGGTAGACAAGTATCTATATCCACAGTAAAATGAGTCCTATATCGACATAACCTGAAAATCTGCTCAGCAAGGAAGAAGCCACTGCTCCAAAACTGCCATAAAAAAGCCAGACTATGAGGACAAAGATCTTACTTTTTGGAGAAATGTCCTCTGGTCTAATGAAACAAAAATTGAACTGTTTGGCCATAATGACCATCATTATGTTTGGAGGAAAAAGGGTGAGGATTGCAAACTGAAAATGTGGCAGCATCATATTGTGGGGGTGTTTTGCTGCAAGAGGGACTGGTGCACTTCACAAAATAGATGGCATCATGAGGAAGGAAAATTATGTGGACATATTGAAGCATCATCTCAAGACATCAGCCAGGAAGTTAAAACTCGACACAAATGGGTCTTCCAAATGGACAATGACCCCAAGCATACCTCCAAAGTTGTGGCAAAATGGCTTAAGGACAACAAAGTCAAGGTATTGGAGTGGCCATCACAAAGCCCTGAACTCAATCTGATGGCAAAACTGAAAAATCATGTGCGAGTAAGGAAGCCTACAAACCTGACTCAGTTACACCAGTTCTGTCTGGAGGAATGGGCCGAAATTCCAGCAACTTATTGTGAGAAGCATGTGGAAGGCTACCCAAAACGTTTGACCCAAGTTAAACAATTTAAAGGCAATGCTACCAAATACTAACAAAGTGTATGTAAACTTGTGACCCACTGGGAATGTGATGAAAGAAATAAAAGCTGAAATCATTCTCTCTACTATTATTCTGACATTTCACATTCTCAAAATAAATGAATGATCCTATCTGACCTAAGACAGGCAATGTTTTCTACGATTAAATGTCAGGACTTGTGAAAAACTGAGTTTAAATGTATTTGGCTAAGGTGTATGTAAACTTCTGACTTCAACTGTACATAAATGCAGGTAATTCCAAAGGGTTCACATGTTGTTTTTTTGTTTTTTTTTTTGCTATTGTATACACACACACACACATACACTGGAACACATTACAGTAATCATGTGCTTCTCACTCTTGTGTAAAGTTGTGCTGAATTATGAGCAGCACCAGGCCCCCTGCTCTGTCTGCTTCTTGCTTATTTCAGAAGTGTTGAATAATGAACACTAGGACAAATGAAGGTGAAATCGGAGCTGGAAATGTGTCACTACATTGTGCTGATTCCCTTTACACACTCCAGCCTATATGCTTAGTGATATTACAATGCTATTGATGTGTTAGTTTTTAGTTGAAAAAAAGACACTAAAATTCAGCAATCCTTAAAGGTGCTATTTTACTAACTAACATGGTTGTAAACAAGTAGGGATTATACCATTTTGCTGGTAGGATAAAACAAGCACTGCCTTTTTATGATTTTATGATTTATGATTTTCCTCTTGTGTCATTGTTATACTTTGGAATAAATTGTAACAGTTAGTGCCTCCCTTTCCTCCTCAGAGACAACGCCCCTGCTACCTACAGTATGTGATCCTCATAACACTGTTTGTTTCCTCGATCCCTTGTGTTGTTTATTAAGTATACTTCATTAGTCTGGACCACTTCAACACAACTTAAGATTTTCCGTCCATCAAATCAAGTAATAAAGCAGCTAATTAAACTAATTATCGCTTTAATGGGGCCAATTATGTGCACTTGTCTCCAAGACTGGCATCCCATAGAAACTCTAGATGAAAGGCTTGTCAGGCCCCTTTCCAAATTGGGAGAGAAACAGTTTGCAATTCAGCACTTTGCCACTCGTACTATACTTCTCATGGGACCAACTACTGCAGTCAGATAATCTTTTGCTGTTCTTAAAGTAATAGTTCACCCAAAATGTACAATAATGTGATAATAAACTCTCACTTATCTCATTCCAAACCTGTATGACTTCCCCTCTTCCGTGAAACACAATTTTGAATTATCTTGATGTTGCTCTTTTCACATACAAGAGGTTGTCGGTCACTAACATTCTGCCTAACGTCTCCTTTTGTGTTCCATGGAAGAAAGAATGTCATGAGTATTTGGAACGACATTAGGGCGAGTAGAATATGACAGAATTGTAGTTTTTAGGTGAACTATTATTTGGGTATTGTTGTCTTACATCAGTATTATTAGAAAATGTAAAAAACTGGCTTTCTCTCACCTGCTCTTCTCTTTGCTGCCCCCTGCAGGTTGTAGCGTATCACTACTGTCAAGCAGATAATGCCTACACCTGCCTGGTACCGGAGTTTGTGCACAATGTGTCAGCACTGCTGTGTCGTTCACCACAGCTCGCTGCATACAGAGAGCTGCTGTTGAAAGAGCCGCACATACAGAGTATGCTCAGTCTGCGCTCCTGTGTTCAAGATCCGCCCACTGCCTTCAGACGAGGGGTGCTCGAACCACTGGATGCACTTTATAAAGGCATGACAGCTCACCCATACATGAACTCACGTACAGTGACCCTAAAAGTATTTTTTTTAAAGTACTTAAGCCACTTAATAATGTATGAATGTCTTTGCATTGTCTGATAGCGCAAACACACTTTTTAAGCAAAACATTCCACAAAAAACAGCTTTGTTGGGTTTCAAATGATAAAACTATAGATAGAGTGTTGAAAATGAAGACAAAATACAAAATATTGTGACACTTTCTGGATGTCAAATATTAGTGGAACATGCCCATAGTGAATGTGATGAACTCCACCTGTGGTAACTCTGCTAGGGCACCTGTGTGAGCTTCATACATCCTCTAAACATTTATTGTCAACAGTTTGTTATAAGTAATTGCAAAAATGGCTCAGAAAGGTTGGATTGTCTGCAGATCTAATACAATGACATTCATACATTTTAAGTGTAACTTAAGTGTCCAAAAGTGTCCAAATAGTTTTTTTGTGGGCCAATATATACCTCTGCATAAGCATGTAATTGATATATTTCTCAGGAATTAGTGATTTTGTATGGTAAATATTAATACAGAGCTAAATCTTTTGTGAGACTTAAAAAAGGTTAATTCGTAAAGGATGATTTCCTGGAATTTCCCTTTATCACATAAAGGGAAATGAAAGATTACCAGTATAAGGATGTAGTATAAGTTATATGCTGTGGAAACACCATAGACGATGCAAAATATTTACTTTGTGTAAAGTTTGTGTTGTATGCTTTTTTCAGAGAGGAAGATCACTCCAGATGAAGACCTCATCATCCTCATTGACGGTCTGAATGAGGCTGAGTTCCACAAACCAGATTATGGTGACACCATCGTCTCTTTCCTCTGTAAAACCATCAGCAAGTTCCCAGCCTGGCTCAAACTGGTGGTGACTGTGAGAACCTCCCTGCAGGTACACACACAGGGCCCTGTTTTATGAGCAATAGCTCTAAGCGCAGCGCTATGCAATTTGCATATGTGCAAAGTCAGTGGGCATGGCCATGAAGTTTTGGTATTTTAATGCAAGAATGTGCTAAGTCTAGGCGCAAGTGGGTTTGGCAAAATTGCACGTGCAAAGCGCTAATGGGCTGGGTCAAGTGCAATTTAATATAGAGGTTTTCTTCAGTTATTGCACCAACTTCTTCTAAAGGCTTCTTTTTCAGTGACTTAAAAATCACTCTACAACAACAGGTTGAAAAATAACACTACAAATTAGATCATAAATACAATTGTAAATATAAACATAAGAATAATATTAATTTAAAAATAAACCATGACCTTTAGATCATAAAATAGCTACAACAGTGATTTTCAGGGACATAATTTGATGTTCCAATATTTACTGAGTTGAACTTTATTACCACCTGCTGGTGGAATCTCCAAACTGCAAATGCAGGAACTGATTTTAAACTTTGCACTGAAAACAGACGTGGTTCTGAGACGTCTTAGTGCAATGACCTATTTCTCAGGAAATTGGCAAATTGGGGAGCATACACCTACAGATAGCGCAAACAATCCCACCCATGCCCACTTGCGCTGGCACAAAAATTGCCCTTAGAATTAGTGCTCTCATGAAAATTATATAAGACGGTGGGCACAATCGTTGCGCTTTGCGCTGCGCCTAGCTTGGTCAAGAAAATAGAGCCCACAAACAATGACAGCATGACACCAAGAGACATAAAAGAGAGAAGCTGTCATTGTGGAAAGGTCATCGTCATGATACTCATAAAGTGCATAAGGCAATATTGTCTACAGTAGTTTACACATTCATAAAGTGGCACTATAACCATTGTATTTCAAACAAATGCTCAGGGACAGCCTTCACAGGTTCTATTATCACCCCAGAAAAGGCACTGCTTTATATGGGCGCTTTGTTCATATTGAGCTGAAAATGCTCAAAAAAGTGCTGTTTGTGGAGTTTCTAAATACCAGTTTCCAAAAGATTATCTGAGAATTGGGCTTCTTTAGATTTATATCTAAATCTGAAGATTTATTTTTGTATGTGTTCACTCAAACACCTTTCAATACATATTGAATCCCATATGTGAGTGTAAATGAATATAGCACAGGTGTAGACATTACTGTGCTTTGTGTATGACATTACAGTAACATTGCATCCTGAATGATGGAAAAAAAAACTACATGCAATCTGATCTGACTTAGATTACTAAGTACACTACACTGTAAAAAGGTTACATTTTAAAACAGCAAAACTAATTTCAAGGGTTAGATCGGGTAAAAATAGCTCCTTAAGGTAACAATTGCAGGTTACCACTTTTTAGTGTTCGACTACTGAGGTCTAACCTCTTCCTTGTAGGAAATCACCAAAACTCTCCCCTTCCACCGGATCTCTCTGGATGCTCTGGAGGAAAATGATGCCATTGACCAGGATCTGCAGGGTTACATCCTGCACCGCATCCACAGCAGCTCCGAGATCCAGAACAATATCTCCCTTAACGGCAAGATGGACAACACCAGCTTCGGCAAGCTCAGTTCCCACCTCAAGGCTCTAAGTCAGGGCTCCCTTCTTTACCTGAAGCTCACATTTGACCTGATCGAACGTGGCTATTTGGTCCTCAAAAGCTCCAACTACAAGGTGGTCCCGGTTAGCCTAGCTGAAGTCTACCTTCTGCAATGTAACATGCGCTTCCCCACGCAGTCATCCTTTGAAAGGGCCCTGCCGCTGCTCAACGTTGCCCTGGCCTCACTGCACCCTCTTACAGATGAGCAGATCTACCAAGCCATCAATGCTGGTTCTGTGAAGGGCACTCTGGAATGGGAAGACTTTCAGCAGAGGATGGACAACCTGTCAGTGTTTCTGGTGAAAAGACGTGATGGAACACGCATGTTTGTGCACCCTTCCTTTAGGGAGTGGTTGATTTGGAGAGAAGAAGGGGAGAAGACAAAGTTCCTTTGTGATCCCAGGTGAGCACAGCCACTGCAGTTTCATTGCTAGTAAGAAATATTTATGGTTGGTAAATTTTCTCAGTCCACCAACCATTAGCATGTGCACCAAAAGTTAATTTTGGACTCTGCCTACAACATTCTATACTTTTGTTCTCTGTTACCTTTAAATTAAAGCTTAAAGTATTATCTTTAATATCTTTCTTACACTTTCTGTATATCATTTTCTTTTTTTAAAGGAATGGCCATACTCTTCTAGCTTTCTGGTTCTCCAGACAAGAGAACAAACTAAACAGACAGCAGACAATTGAGTTGGGTCACCACATACTTAAAGCACACATCTTCAAGGTAAGAGCGATAAGCAAATATGTGATAACAAATCACCATTATGCCCATATTTTACAGGTAATGCTTTAATGCATTAAGGCTTTTTGTCCCATTATAATTTTCTTCTATCATGCTTTAGGGCCTGAGTAAGAAGGTCGGGGTTTCCTCATCTATCTTGCAAGGGCTTTGGGTGTCATACAGTACAGAGAGTTTATCTACTGCTCTTTCATCGCTGAGAAACCTTTATACCCCAAATATAAAGGTACTCTTCCACTTCAAACCAACTGTCAATGTTACTGCAGGAGCATGCTTGGGTCTTGCTAGAGATAGACGATAATCGGTTTTACCGATATTTGTGACCGATATTCACACTTTTCTACGATTATTTGATATTTAATATCTGGTCTATTGATAAATGCCATTATTACTGTATAATTATTAAAAATGCATATTGAATATTCTAAATAAAACAATATTTAGAAATAAATATAACGAAAACCGTTTTTACATATCGGTTATCGGACACTTAAAAATAAAAAATATAATTATCATGCCTGTCATAAAACTAATATCGGTTGATCTCTAGATCTTATTGAATTTATGCATCTGCATACAGTTGCCCTTTTACCAACTTGTAAAGCATTTTTTTTTTACTTTTATGTAGGTGTCACGACTACTCATTTTGGGCGGTGCTAATGTGAACTACCGTACGGAGGTGTTGAACAACGCTCCAGTGCTGTGCGTGCACGCTCATTTGGGCTACATAGACTTGGTGAATGTGCTGCTGGAATATGGCGCCAGTGTAGATTCGGCATCTGAGAACGGCCTCACTCCTCTTGGCTACGCAGCCGCCGCTGGACACCTGGGGATAGTTACTGCCCTCTGCAAGAGGAAAGCAAAGGTACAAGAGCATCTAACATAAACAGTTGCCAAAAAATGTAATTTCTGATGCAAGTAATGCATACATTACCTTTTACCAATGGTGTGCAGTCCATATAAGCTGCAAATGCTCTGCATACCAGAGTGTGGGGATTTGCTTATTAATATTAACATTAATATACATTTCCTTGTCATTTGAGGTGTAACATAAAGCTTATTTACATATTAAAATGTTGGAAATATGTATGTCGCTGTCCTCAAATTATTCCATTGCCAAACGATGGTAGTTTTCTGCAATTTGTTCCAGTTACGGAGGGATTAGGCCAGCGGATCCACAATAGCTTTGGCACCTACACTCTACTGCTATGAATCGTCATCATTGTTCCTGATTCTCATTGGTTGGTTGGCATGTGGCCGGTTTTGATGTGCTAGAAAAGCTATACCCGAATTTCTCACCCAAGCAGAAAAATTATACAGATGCCAGATACAAATTACAGAAATCACTTAAATGCAGTTAATGCCAAACTACCTCAACTAAATCAAATTAACAAAGTAAACCATAACTGTACATTTTTATGTTTTTCTCAATCAAAACATTTTGTGAAAATCCACTGAAAACATATTCCCCCACATTTTTGACATACACAAAATACACATTATCTGGCAACATTAAAAACGAAACCGTTACGTTAGGTACGTTACATATCATAACGTAATGATGCTTTAAGCAGCAGTTGGCGGTTGGATAAGGTAGGATAATGGGCATACTTTTGACTCTACACCTGCCATGGTGTTTCTTATTTTTTGTCTCTGATTTTGGTCTGTGTCTTTGAGTTTGTCCTACGCCAATGTGCTGTGCTTGGGATGTTACAGCATACCCGATTGAAAATGTCACCGCTCGCCACTGCCTTATAAACCATGTATCCAACATAGTTTCTTGGATTCCATACTCAGTGTTCGGAAATCTACTTTAAAACTGTAGCTTGCCAAGTTACAAGCTATGCACAGTTTGAAGTAATTAAAGTAGGAAATAAAGACATTATTTTGAATTAATTGAGCGGAAAAACAAAAACTGATCGGTGAAATGTCTTTGTAGGAGTTTTAGAAAGTAACTTAAAAGTAATGTAATTAGTAATGTGATTACTTTTCAATGAAGTAATCAGTAACAGTTTCCGAGAAATTATTCATAATCTGTAGTGGATTACTTATTTAGTAACGTACCCAAAACTGCTCCACAACACTATAAGTACTACAGCTTGATAACAGCATTTTGTCTTCAACACAGCTTGACCACTTGGACAAAAATGGTCAGTGTGCCCTAGTGCATGCTGCTCTTCGTGGGCACCTGGAGGTGGTGAAGTTCCTCATTCAGAGTGACTGGGGCTCTGGAGGGCATCAGACACAGCTTCAGACCCCCTCCCCTACACAATCACAGGACACGCCCTCTCCCACATCACAGGCCACGCCCTCTCCCACATCACAGGCCACGCCCTCCCCTACAGAGGCCACGCCCCAGCAGTCCCAGCCCTCAAGCCCCGAGCAGACCGAGCAACAGGCCGATTCACAGACGACTGAGGAGTCCGAACAGGAGGCTGAGCCTCAGACGGAGGAACAGGAAGAGACTCCAGAGGAGACAGAACATCAGACACAAGCACAGACTCAGCAACATACATCACCACAACCAGTGACCTTCAACAAGAATATTGCAGTGCAGCAGGCTCTTATAGCAGCAGCCAGCATGGGTTACACAGAGGTAACTTTCTGTTTTACATCACACACAACTGACCCTTTGTTAATCTCCGTCCGCTTTGGTTACTCTTACTTGCTCAGACAAGCTTTACCACACGTCCGACAAAAATTGGAAAATTCTCTGAACAGCACTATTTTCTGTAAATTGTGCTTATAAAGTGGTAAATATTTAATGGAGGTTAGTACATGGGTTGGAATGATTGCAAACCTACAGTTTTCCTTTAAAGAGAATGTAAAATACGTGATTAAAACTGCAGAGACTGTGAATCAGAATCGAGGCAAATGCTTATCACAATCATGATGAGAACACTGCATTTACTTTCAGTGATATCAACGCTTTATGTACACTTTTTGTGTTCATTTTTATTTAAAATAAATGACTTTCCAATGGCATTACAGCAACTGTCTGCCTTTGCTTACATGTAACAATAAGGGGAGAATAGTGAAATTGGCAAAAGGTAGACTTGAACCTGGTTCGCCCATGCAACTAATCAGCTGTCTTACTCATGTCACTGCATCAGATCTTAAGCCAGCAATATTCAAATTCACTTACTTATCTCTGCATGACTTTTCTTCAAAGCATATGTAATATTTTAAATAGTTTTGATAGGTTCCATCGGACTATGGGTGTGCATAGGCCGGGCTGTGCCCAGTGCTATTTACACTTATTCCAAATAATTATTTGGCTAGACTGAACCTGTGGTAGGAGGGCCCCTGGTGGCCACGGGGGTCCTATGCAGTGGCATATGTCGCTTAATAGGCTGGGCCGGCACTGAGTGAATTAATGTTAATGATAGCTAAATGTACAAATTCTTTGCATGCTCCTTGCTCATTTGGCTACTAATTGTGTCTGTGTTTTTTAGATTGTATCTTATCTCTTGGACTTGCCTGAGAGGGATGAAGAGGACACGCAACGTGCCCAGATTAACAGCTATGATACCCTGTGGGGAGAGACAGGTAGAGCTCCATGACATTGACTCTATTTACATCTGGTATTAATATCCGTTTTGGGTTATCAGATCACAAGTGGTCAATCGAGACACATTACCAATCATATCTGGTATTACATGCGTCTCAAATGCGTCTCATGTGGCCATTTGTGTTTGTATTTTGAGGGGAGTGTCTCTGATATCATGACTACTTCACTCATTGTCTGTAAAGCTGCTTTGAAAGGATGTGTGTTGTGAAAAGTGCTATACAAATAAAACTTACTTGAATATCAGTGTGTCTCAGTGTTGTTAAAAAATTTATGACATCTTAAATGACTAAAAGTGAAATCAGTAACTGTATATTTTAGGATTACTTTTGGATTACCTATTGCATGTTCTGATTAAAATCTAATAATGAATTATTTAATGTATTAAGTACAATACTTAAAACAAGTAACTGTAATCTGATTTAAAAATGTAATGTAGACTAATTACAAGTACTTGATTTTTGTAATCTGTTACTACCCAACATTGGTCTCTGCATGTTGGAAAGAAAGGCACAGAAAAATCAGCACTCAAATACTGTATGACTAAATTTTAGTCACTTCACAATCGTAATGTTTTGAGCAGAATGCTCCTAATTATTTTAGTCAAGTACCACGTGAACTGCTACTCATCTCACAATTGATTTCAATAGAGCACAACTGTGCCCACCCACCTTTTCAGCTGTCTGGGTTCTATTTCTTTCCTATTAATTTTTTCCATAGGCTTACAGTACAATAAAATCCTCCATTAAAGAGTTGTAAGCCATGAACAAAACCAACAAGCTCCAAGGTGAATCACATTACAAACTTTGATTTGAAGCAAAAAAAAGTATTTTAAAATCAGACAAAAATATCAATGACTTGTTTGGCGGGCTTTGTTGGATGCGGTTCTCTGATTGGTGGATCTTTCTGTGCTGGATCGTGGGTTGTGTAGTTGTTCACCAGGAATTCCGCTATTAAACAAAATTTTTAAACAATGAAGTTGAAATAACGAGGACTGATGGCTTCAACGGAAGCATATACCATGGATAAACAACCTCAGAGTTCACAGTTGGTCTGTCTTTAAAGCTTTATAAGTTACTGTTGAAAATGAAATTCGTCTATGGAAAAAATGAATGGGATTTTAACTTCCAGAACCAGACTGTTGCGCTCTATAGAGTTAGACATTAGAATGTTGCTAAGCTACCAACAGTATACCAGAGACTATTTAGCAGAGATGGGCCACTTCTATTCAAATGAATGGGAGAAATTGGAACGCCCAGCGGTCAACGGATATAGAAAGGAAGTCCCGCCTTACAGGTAAAAGAGCCAATCACCTTTTAGATACAGACATCAACTGTCAATCAACTCAAGAACGCACATGCGCATTAGCCATACAAACCAGGAACATTTTGTTTTTTTGTGTAATCTGAGTTAAAGAAGCACACTTTATTATTCCACTGTTGTCAGATTTTACTGCTGATTTTAAATATGTTCTTTCATCGTAATCTTGTTCAATCATTTTGGAGATTTCGGTCTTTCCCCATTCAAGTAGATAGGAGCTGATCTTGTATGCCACTTCTTTACATAAACAAATAGGTGCCTGAGAGCATTCCAAAGATAGCCACCGAGTGGACTAATATACTAGAAAGACTTTGACTATACTCTGCTTAGCAAAAAATACATAACACATAAATACAGTCCATTCATGTTTAATTAGATTTAATTGTTGGCCTTGGGGAAGGCCTAAAAGCATAATAATCCTTACTTTTTGGAGCAGCCTTAAAATGCTCACTTCCTTCAGTATGATTGACAGCTGTCTTCTGCACTTCTCCATAGCACTGTCAGCAGCAGCAGGACGGGGCAAGCTGGAGGTTTGTCTGCTTTTATTGGAGCAGGGCTCTTCTGTGGTCCAGCCCAACCGGAGAGGGGTGGTTCCACTCTTCAGCTCTGTGCGTCAAGGGCACTGGCAGGTAATGAATAAATACTCTCCCTCAAACTTTCCTTTAGAAAGAGAGAGTGTGTGTACATGTCTCTGCTTTACCCATTCTTTCAGATTGTGGACCTCTTATTGACCCATGGGGCAGATGTAAACCTGGCTGATAAACAGGGGCGAACTCCACTCATGATGGCTGCCTCAGAGGGACACCTGGACACGGTGGAGTTTTTACTGGCTCAGGGTAAGAAATAAACCACATACGTCTACAAAATTACATGATACCCTAATAGCAATAAAGGGCAAATGTAGTATGTTTTGTCAAACTCATCAAAGTCATACTTACATATCTATTTTCATGACCACGCTATGTGCAGCACTATGCGCAATGACTGTGCACTGTCTAATCCAATTTTCTTGAGAACGCTAATTCTAAGTGCAATTTTTGTGCTGGTGCAACTGGGCGTGGTTGGGAGTGCTTGTGTATTGTGTTGTCGTAAGACCTATTTCTTAGGAAAATAGCTGTACTTTGCGGCACTTCATTAACATACAATACACTCACAGTTTGCGCGCATACACCCACGGACAAACACTCCCACCTACGCCCACTTGCTATTGCACTGGCACGAAAATTGCGATTATAATTAACATTCTCATGAAAACTGGATGAGACATTGCCAAAAAATTGCACGTAGCGCTTTGCTTTGTGCAATCACGAAATTAGAGCCCAAAACATTAAACAGAGAAACATAACATATATACATTACAAAAAAATAAAATAACAATAGGAGAGCAGCAAAGCATGTTTCTAGCGTCCCGTAACCGCGTCAAGACTGCAGGTGAAACAGGGTCGAGCAGGAAGGGAGAAAACAGTTCCAGAGAGGCTGATAGAGAACATAAAACACATACAATACATCGCGGTCCAAAGCAGCGCAGCCGACAACACAGTCACAGAGGAGGGGATTCCTCGAGGCTGGAGGAAACACGAACATCCTCGATTGTATTGCACCACTAAACACCATAGAACTGAAATGATGGCAGACAAAAGAGGAGAGAGTTCACAGCAAGGACGTAGCTATTGTGCAATAGAACGTAAGACACAAAAGGTCCATATTTCTATTCTTCTAATGCATTGCATACAGCCCGTTTATACTACAAAATTCTTATGAATGGGCTGTATTAATTTACATTGTTGTTTTGCAGGGAATGGAATATATAATAGTATGCAGACAGTGCATAACTGATGAAGAACCTCAGAATTAATTTGCACTTGACCCAGCCCATTAACGCCTTGCGTACGTGATTTTGCCAACCTATTGCAGCTAGACTTAGCGCAAGCTTGCACGAAAATACCAAAACTTCATGGCAATACCCACTGACTTTGAGCATACTGTATAACGTACCGCATAGCGCTGCACTTAAAATGTAGCACTCTTAAAATAGGGCCCAAAATATCAAACCAAGAGGAATTTATTTTACGGGAAACATATGCACACACTTGATTAAAAGTTATTCCAAAAATGACTCAGAAAACTTAAGTTAGTTTTGAGAAAAGCTCTAGCATCATTTGTTGATCATTTTGTTATCTAATAAAGTGACATACAGACATTTTAAAATGGGACTTCAGTGTCCAAATATTTTTGCCACTGTAAGTCTAGAGATGATGACCTCTCTTATGTGTACGATGTCTTGCTCATGTCCAGATGCATCTTTGGATCTTATGGATAAGGAGGGGCTGACTGCGCTCAGCTGGGCATGTTTGAAAGGACATCTTTCTGTGGTTCGCTGCTTGGTGGAAAGGGGTGCGGCAACGGACCATGCCGATAAAAATGGAAGGACGCCTCTCGATCTGGCTGCCTTCTATGGAGACTCAGAAGTGGTAATATTTTTAGTATTATTATAATAATTGAAAAAATCGTTAAAGAAATTGAACACTGATTTAACCATTAGCAATCTTAAAAATTCTCAATAAATTGTATTTTTATTATATACTTCACTTTAATTTAATAATGAGAGAGAGCATAAAATATGCTCCAAATTGTTACATTTCTTTCTTTACTCCACTCATTCTCTCTCTGTCTCTTAGGTGCAGTTCCTGGTGGATCACGGGGCTTTGATAGAGCATGTGGACTACAGTGGGATGCGTCCTCTAGATCGGGCTGTGGGCTGTAGAAACACATCAGTCGTGGTCGCCCTGCTTAAGAAAGGAGCCAAAATCGGTATGGCAAAGTTCACAGGGTGTATAGTTTGTGTGTGTTCAGGAGTGTTTTCATGTAGCTCAGCTTGTGCTGTGAGTGTGCTCGGCTGCTCTAGCGTGCTGCTGCTCTGTGCTTCACTTCAGTTACTGCAGCTGTTATTGGTTACCGTGTCTCTATCTGCTAAGGATGACACTTTCTGCACTTGAATGTGTTTCTTTTTTTTTTTTCACTCTGTTTATTATCTTCCTGTTTGTCTGTCTCCTGCGTTCCGCTTACTTTCTCTTTCTCTGTTTCTTAACTGGTTGGTAAGAGATAGGTCAGGGGTCTCAAACTACGGGCCACAAGTTTTATAACTCAAGTGTTATATGCTTCTACTTCAATCCATTGTTTATCCTTAGAGCTGAAGTGTGTAACTTTTTCAGTATTAAAATATTTTCTTCTATCCCAGCTTTATATGCAGAGACAGCCATAAGTAAGCCATTCATAGGTTAAGTTTCTCAAAAACTGTAAACACTGTGTCTCTGTGGTGCTATAAAAATTCCTGTGTTTATTTTGAGCGACCCAAACAACGTTACTCAACCAATTGTGTAAGTTGGGAGAGGGACTATCTGAACAACTGCAGACGAGGGGCGTATTCGGAAAGCTGTTTCAAAAACATTGTTTATTTTTGCAATTCCGTTCTATAGCGCTAGTGTCGCAGCATATTACATACTTCAGCTTTAAATCTGTGAATCTGTTTTCACTTTGTGCACTGGCCTAAAGGTTTGGCCTTTAATGTTATCCTGTATTTCCTAAAGGAATATTCTGGGTTCAATTCAAGTTAAGCTCAATCAAGAGCATTTGTGGCATAATGTTGATTTCCACAAAAATTATTTCTACTTGTCCCTCTTTTATTTAAAAAAAGCAAAAATCACGAGTTACAGTTCGGCACTTACAATGGAAGTGAATGGGGCCAGTCCACAAATGTTAAAATAGACACTTATAAAAGTATAACTACAAGACGTAAATATTATACGTGTTAATATGATTTAAGTGTAATAACATAAGGGATTTACCGGCGTTTACCAGAAACAGCATACATTATAACATGGTTTACTGTGTTACAAGTTATTGGATATAACTTTACAGACATATGGTTAGTTCGTGATTTTATTATGTTAACACTAGGGTTGTGTGATGTCACGACAAGTCAAATTCTACTTGACTAATTGGCTCAACTAGTCAACTATTAAAAATTTGTAGTCGCGCAACCCATAGTAAAATGTAATGTTTACGTACACTCTCTTTTTTTCATGTGTGAAGAAAGCAGCGGCTTATTATTTTATTTCAGTGTAAATCCTCTTCTTTCCAGTCATTATAAAAGACAGTTTTACATGGTTTTCGGTAGCCACGGGTTCCGTATTTTCAATGGGAGAAAGGTGGCATGGGCGGCTGAATGGATTGAGGCGGCAGCTCGTTCACGAGATAAAAATATTTTACCTTTTGACGGCTTCTGCATTGTCACTGACCATCTCAGATAACTAAAAATCAGCTGGCACATTTCACATTTAGGCTGAGTTCTATTCATGGTTAAACAATTTTATGGAGAAATAACACACTCATCGAGAAATACAAACTATTTTATTTAGTTAATTTTCTTAGTTTAATTAGCTATCACTTACACTGAACACGGAATAAAATTTTCAAAGCTGTGGCTGACCTTTATGCCCCCTCAAAAATAATAGGTGCATGACACCCTGGCTACATGTACAGCTGGATTTGGGCGTACTGCCCCCTGCTGAAAACATGAAGGTGGTACTTCAAGCTTGAATTGGTCCGATGGTTGAAATATTCCCTATTATGGTCCGGGGCATGGAAACGTTATTTTTTATATAATTTATCACACTAATGTGTTAAAATGACCATTACATCAAAGCTAGAATGTGACGTTTCTGGTCTCTTAATGGGACTTAGACTTATTGCAATTCTCATGGAATAAAATCTCAGGCATCATTACTCCATTAAACATGTAGAACTCCGAAAAGGTCTGTCCATGCACCAATAATGGTATAATGCGGCAATAACATAAGGTAATATAAGTTTTAGACCCCTGAGATAGGTGATTGCTGTTAGTGCTGGTGTTGTTTTATTGTTTTACTTTAAATTTTTTATTCTAGGGCTGAAGCTGTTCCCGCCTCTCACCGTTGCTTTTTTTGTGTCCTCTCTCACCTTTCTTCCACGACCACTGCATCTCTCTTCACTTCCTCTTTCGCTCACCTATACACACACGCCACTCTCTTCACCACCTCTGATTGCGCCGTTCACTCCATCCCACTTTCCTTCAACCCTAATCTTTTCATTTACTCGCTCTTACACCCCTTGACCTCTGGCCACAGGATGTCAAACGCTGCCGAGTCGGCACAAAGGAGGTAACGCTTACGCTCAGGCTGTTGGCATTTTGCTTACCTTCAGGCATCCTGGCAGCTCTCTCCTCCTCTTTGTTCTGTGTTCTGGTGCTGCAGGTTTAACTAGCACTGTAAAAGATCTTGTACATAGGAGTATAGGATATATACCCTTTTGTGGGGTAGACAGTTGCATAGTTAGTTCATTGTTAATGGGATACAGTCAAGATACAGTGAAGTTACACCTGTCATTTTTTCATTTTCTGTTTGTGCAGTCAGTCTGCTAGCTGTATACTGTCTCCACCATCCTAGATCTATCTATCTATCTATCTATCTGTCTATCTATAGGGTGAATACAGGTAAAGTGGGACACTTTTTTGTTGAGATGAATATCAGAATTTATCCCACTTTACATGTATTCATTCACCCTATGTATCTATAAACCAGGGTTTCGCAACCGGGGAAATTATGAGATTGAATACACATGCCAATGCTGAAATTAAATAAAATGTATAATTAAAAAGTAAATGCAATAATTAAAATAAAGCTGTTTTGAAATTCTTTATATTTATTGAAAAGGTAACATTAATTAAATTCTCAGGGGTAGAGCTGTCACTATTATGAAAGTTGGCTGAAGATTAATTGTCATAGAAATAATTTAAACAATGTCTGTTTTAAGGCTTGACATGATTATGACGATTAATTATAACTAATTTTTATAAATTATAGAAATTGTGTGCTTAATACACATACACGTTAGAAAGTTGTGTATTTAACTTGTAAGCATATAATAAAATAGGGATATATGATTCCCTTTAAGGCTTTAAAAACTTGAAAAATATGCAGCCTAATTATATATGGGTTCCTTAACCACCTAGTCGAGTAATAGCTCAGACACATTTTTTGCCTGCAAATTCTGTATTACAGAGTGAAACAATTGTCATGTCAGACACATTTTTTTTTCAATAAACATTTCTTTCTTTGAAAAAAGGGGTTAACACAGCTAAATATGTCATAAAATCAAATCACAATACTTTCAGAATTGCAATACTTTAAAAATCACGATACATATCGAATCTGCAGATAAAAAACATAGTAATATTGAACTGGTAGATCTGTGGAAATTCCTAGCTCTACCGCAGACACGTGTGCATCAGGGTGCTTCGGAAGCCATTGATCTTCATGCGCTCTTCAGGAGCTGCTCTGAGTGCTGTCTGCAGTGCGGCTTAGTGAGACGGGTGGAGTTTATTTGGAGTGCTCACATAATACTATTACACCGGAAAATGCCGCATTCATGGCATTTCACTTAAAATTCCCTTATTTGGACAGTGAAATGTGATAAGAATTTGAAGTGCACAATAATCTCGGTTCTCTCAAATAACCATGGTTAGATCAAATAATCGCAATAAGGTGCTTATGTAATTATTGCAACTACTCAGGGGACATACCCCCTACTCAGGGGACATTTTATTCTAATTAGATAATGGGTTAGGTGTTCAGCTGACAAAAAATGTTGAGAAATCCTGTACAAGACATAGTACCCTTATTAAGATTAAAGATTACAGGGAATGAGAAGCTGAGTTCAAGCAGAAGGCATCTTTTCTCCTCATGCTGTTGTCCATGCCGCCATGTGTTTGCTGTGACTCCTAACACTCTTCCTTCACCCGCCGTGTTTTCCTCTCAAACCCCTGGTTGCATTTTGACCCATCAAACATCCTATTACCCCATAGGTCCTGCCACCTGGGCCATGTCGACGTCTAAACCGGACATCATGATTATCCTTCTGAGTAAACTTTTGGAGGAGGGAGATGGCTTCTACAAGGTCAGATTTACTCAAAATCTACCTCTGCTGTTTCCACAGTTTTACCATAAGCAAAGTTCTTGGATGTATTTACCTAGTTTATCATGTTTTCACTTGCAGAAGGGTAAAGTGAAGGAGGCAGCTCAGCGCTATCAGTATGCTCTCAAGAAATTTCCCCGTGAAGGATTAAGTGAGGACCTGAAGACCTTTAAAGAGCTCAAAGTGTCTTTGTTCCTGAACCTGTCTCGCTGTCGGAGGAAAATGAATGTGAGAATGGAACAAATTATTTCTAAGTAATGATTACAAAATCTCATCTGATTTTTAGTGCAGCCAGTAAGGATCTGTATGTAATACTTCTATAATGCCTCATCATGAGACATAATTTGGTTTTGGTTTCCTTTATGTTATATTGTTGTTATACCTATTGTAGTATAACTCCTGAACTTTGTCGATACACTAGTACAACTGTGCTACATAATTAAAAAAAAAAGAAATCATGTGGAGATCCCCTTCTAATAAACAGGTTTAGCTAATCTAGCTACACCCATTGCTAACACATGCATAAAATCAAGCATACAACCATGAAATCTCCTTAGATAAACACTTTTTTTGTAGAAATCTTTCTGTTCCAGCATGAAAATACCCCTGTGCATTAAGTGAGGTCCATAAAGAAATTATTTTCTGAGTCTGATGTGAAAGAACTTGACTGGACTGCACAGACCTCAACCCCACTTGACAGTTTTGAATTGAATTGGAACACAGACTGCAAGCCAGACCCCATCACCCAACATCAGTGCCTGACTTCACTGATGCTCTTGTGTCTGAATGGGAGCAAATCCCCACAGCCATGTTCCAACTAGCAGAAAGTCTTCTCAGAAGAGTGGAAGCTGTTACAGCAGTAAAAGGAGGATTAACTCCCTATTTATGTCATGGTATTTAAATTAAATGTTAAAAAAGCACAAGCAAGTTTGTGTGTCCACATACATTTGGCCATGTAGTGTAGATTTCTTGCTGAACTGACTATAAAATAAGTTTATATTATCAATATCTGACTGGGAAATTTCTTTATTCTGCCCACAGGACTTTGGAATGGCAGAAGAGTTTGCTACCAAGGCCCTGGAGCTGAAGCCTAAATCATATGAAGCTTACTATTCTAGAGCCCGTGCCAAGCGTAGCAGCAGGTAGGGGTCTTCCTTTACTTTAATTCATTTCACATCAAGTTACTTCAAGGTGGTTAGATATTCCCATTTTCCACTTTATAGGCAATTTGCTGAGGCACTAGAAGATCTGAGGGAAGCCATAAAGCTGTGTCCCAACAATCGTGAGATCCAGCGCCTTCATCAGCGTGTGGAGGAGGAGTACAGACAAGTTACACAACCAGAGGAGCCAGAGCTCGAGCCTCCTCCATCTCCACCTCCATCTCCCTTACCAGTGGAGGAGGATGAGGAGCCCCCTCATCATACTCCTCCTCCTGAGCCAAGACTAGATGACATGGAACCTGTCCAGGACTTGTTTGAAGATGATGACTTCTTGGAACAAGAGCTAGAGGCTGTGTCACTTGGCCTTGCCTCTGATATTCGCTCAAATACCTCCAGCCTGGCAATTTTACATAGCCCTCCCCTTTCTCCAGCCCATCATGACATGGGCTACCTATCTGGTGGGCAGGCTTTTGAGTTCCACCCAAGCTCCTCCTCAATGTCATCCCCTACCCATCATAGTTACCAGTCCACCTCCCCTTGCATCTCCCCTACACATCAAAACTCCCACTACCGCCAGAGTCCACCCCACACCTCGCCTGCCCATCAGTCCTCCTACCGGTTTAGCCCTCCACCCATGGGCAGTGGAGGGAACCAGGGGATGGACTATCAGAGTCCTCCACCCTCTCCTCTTCGGCGTGGGTTTCCATTCAGGGCTAGCCCTCCAGTGGAGAGTGTTTGTTTGTATCGATCCCAGTCTGGCTCTCCAGTCCGCTACCAGCAGGAGCCTCTCCCTAGCCGACCTAAATCGCCACTGTTGAAGATGAGCAGCCAACGCTCCTTCCAGCTCCAGTCACAGCCTTCAGAGAGCTCCCAGTCCACCCAGCACCACCAGGCTCAGGGTCTCCGCCTGCAGCCCTCTATGGCACAGATTGTCCGCACTAACCAGCCCAGTAACAATGTATTCAGCCAGCTGGCTCACCCACTCAGCAGCAGGTACCAGGGTAGTTCCATGGATGTGGACAGGGAACGAGAGCGGGGGGCCAGGCTGGTGTACCAGCCCTCCTTGGATGGCCGGTCCATGTCTCAAGTGCAATCCGGCCTTAGTGTGGGGGCACACTGTCAGCATGGAGGCCGAAGTGGACCTGGTGGTGTTCTAGATTCAAACTTGGGGAAAGAAGAACTCCCTCAACGTCCTGCTTCAGCCTACCGTTCCACCACAGCGGGACCTGGAGGCATGCGTTTCAGCCAAACCCCCCAGATCAGTCGCAGTCAGTCAGCGGCATACTACCCTGTCTCGAAGCATGAACTTGAGAGGGCAGTGGCAGCCTCCGCTCTGCCATCTTGCCAACTGGGCTCTCCCGAGATCTCTCACCTTATGCGCAGACCTATCAGTGCCAACACAAATGACCTAAAGCAGCATGTTCAACCCCCTAGACCACTGATCCACTCCCAGAGTGTAAATCTTCGCTTCTCCCCCTCTAGCACTAATATCTCCTCAGGCTCCAGCTGCAATCTAGCCCCTGGCTTCAGACCCTCCTCCTCCATGGCCCAAATGGAAATCCCACTGCAAGCTGCATATGACCGAAGCTTTGACGAGCCATCTGCCCTGTCGCCCTCTCAGAGCGGGCTCTACACAGGTGAACCCGCTCGATCCCGGACCACCCCGTTCATGGGCATCATTGACAAGACTGCAAGGACTCAGCAGCAGTACCTTCACCAGCCTTCCCGTGCCTGGCCTGGGGAATCGGTGATCACTAGCCCCACATCACCTGGCAATTTAATCCACCAGGCCTCCACTGCTTCCTCCTACAGCCCGCCCACTTCTTTAGGCAATATCGCCTACTACAATAAGACCAATAATGCCCAGAATGGACATATGCTGGAGGAGGAATTTTATGCCCAGTCGCAGCCCTCCTCCCTGGGAAAACTCGCCAATGGAGGGGCCCGTGATCGAGACCTCGTGGAGCGGGTGAGCCAGGTGCCCACATACCAGGATGTTAAAGTGGCACGGACAATGCCTGTTGCACAGGCTTACCAGGAGAACATGTACCGCCAGCTTTCCCGTGATTCCAGACAAGGTCCCACCTCGCCCATCAAACCAAAGAGACCCTTTGTGGAGTCAAACGTTTAATAGGCACCCAATAGGGTGGGCAAAAATGTGTGCGTGACAGTGAATGTTTGTGTCCGTAATGTAAGGGACCGTGTACGTTCAGGATATTAAAATCAGTATTTCGTGTATAGAATAAAGCATAGGAAAAATACTTTTAATTAAAAAAATAATAATAAAAAAAACAGTGTTACAGGTCTGTACAAATATCTGTCCCTACTTAAGGTGAACTCAATCTATTGTTAAAAACCTAGTTTTTAGAACTTGGGTGGTGGACAGGTTCCAAAAGCTGTGAAAGCACCCTTTTGGAGTGGTAGAAGACAAGTAAAAATGTTCTTTAAAACTCTGCACATTATAAGAAAGCACATTTCTTGACATTGGTGAGGCCTACACACAGAGGAATAGTGTATCTTGCCATTGTTCACTGTACTAAAGTGTATGAAACTGGGAATCTATTTGTTAAAAATAATTCTCTCTCTTACTCATTCTCTCTTCCCAATGAAACTTAACAAAACTGCTAGGCTTTCTGGACATCACAATGTTGTATTGTTCAATACTTTAAAAAGTGAAACATTTTCAGAAAATCTAAGATGTAGTTACAGAAGGAAAAATGTAATATTTATAATTAAGTTATATGATGTAAATACATTTTCAAGCAGTTGTTTTATTTTTAATTATTTATGTATTGATTTTGGCTTTTGGAAATGGTATCAAGTATTTTCAAAATGATGATTCAGAGTTTGTGACTAGAGATTATTATCTTTACTGAGTTATTACTTTTCAGTTGTGGCTCCCAAGCAGAGACATTGTTTGTGTCAAAATTCACAGTTGTAGAGTGGCAATAATATTATTTTAATCAATTTCTTGGGAATAAGCTCATTTAAAATGCTAACTTTTAACTAACCCCAAAATTCTGTGGATATCTTTTTTGTTCATAATAACAAAATTAGCGTAGTTAATTACCAAGCACTGGAGTGGCAAAACTGTCATTTTTCAAGTGGAAGAATGTATCACACCATAGACGTCTTATAAACTTTACACATCGCAACACAAGTTTCAGGGGAGTTTGCAAAGGTAGTAATAGAATTTCTTGTCTTTTTTGGTTTCTATATTGTTTTAAGAAATGGAATACTACATTGTCACAGAGAAGCGTCAGTATCAAGTGAAGTATGTTTGTTTCAAATTTTAAACTTTTCTTAATTTTGGTCTGCACTGATTGTCTGTGACATTCTAAGAAAGAGAGCACTTTATTCATTTGTAAGGACTGTATGTAATTTGAATACTGGGGGGTTGGAAGTGTTTGTGTTTTTAGGGATCTGGGATGAAACATCCTTACTTACAAACGTTCAGTATATACTGGAGAATAACCTGTGATTAGTTGTACTACTAGAAAACAAAATAGCAGTCATTGTCCTTGGTGCAATTCTAATTTTTCAAGCAGATGAATGAACAGTAATATAAAGAGCAGAATTATGTTTTTAAAAAGATATAAAATGTGTATATAACAGCCTTTATAGAGCGCAGTGTACTTGCTGTATATAGTGGCCAAATGTGTTTATGCATACAAAATCTTTTTCTCTGCAAACGCATTGTCAAATGAAGCGTGAGAAGGACTTCAATGAGTCTTACATGTCAAACAGTTCAGCGGCATCACACACTCTCCCAAAAAGCAAACCAGCTGTTTTGAAATAGCGTATTTGTAGTGTGAAAAACATTCAGCTAGATCCTTTTGAAGTTCTCAGCTTCAGAATGCAATATTATTAATATGCAGAGCTTAACTGTGGCTTTCATCAGATCTTCTCAAAAATACAGTATACGGACAGATATCCTTAATGGCAACCATATTAACATTCTTACTGCTGTTAGTGTAAACCTGCTTCAATCAAGAGGTGACTCAGCTGTGGGTAAGCTGAATAAATACAGAACACTCCTTGAGAAAACACGACTCTGGTGAGGGGTCTCTTTAGGGCGATGTAGTTTTTCAGTGCAAGTTATTTTTGCTGTACATAATCTGACGCATGATTTAACCCCCACCCCCCACACACACACCAAAACAGACATGCACAGATATTCGAGAATCTGTTGTATGTCAGAAGCCAACAGAGGAACAAAATGTTCACAACTGACAAAAAAAATTCTCACCTCTCATCACCACCAAACACAACAGTAAAGACATGGCATTTACTTCTGAAGGGTTTGACCATTCCATTTAGTTTTCAGTTGAGATTTGAGTTGATTTTATTGTACTTGCTTGCTAAGCAGAGTTTCTAGTCTGTAAATGTGAGCATTCAGAGTGCTGTGACAACATTTAATGACTTCAATAAACCAGAATGTGTTTTTTTTTATGTCAGTGGTCATTTTTATACAGTTTATGTAAAGGTTAAGCATATATAAAGAAACACATAACCATCATGCTTAGAAGATGATTCCTCTTATTGAGAAATAGAGAACTGCAATGTTTTGCCCTTCAGTGGCAATGAATCAAATTATTAGTGGTGGACGACAAAACAGAAAAAATAATCTTATAGACTTACATGAACAGAGGACCACCAGCTATATAACTGACATACACTCACCGACCACTTTATTAAGAACACCTGTACACCTACTTATTCATGCGATAACTAATCTGCCAATTGTGTGGCAGCAGTGCAATGCATAAAATCATGCAGATACAGGTCAGGACCTTCAGTTAATGTTAACATCAACCATCAGATCAGGGAAAAATGTGATCTCAGTGATTTTGACCGTTGCATGATTGTTGGTGCCAGATGGGCTGGTTTGAGTATTTCTGTAACTGCTGATCTCCTGAGATTTTCACGCAGAACAGTCTCTAAAGTTTACTCAGAATGGTGCCAAAATCAACAATAGTGCCGACGTGGTCTTCTGTTGTAGCCCATTCACCTCAAGGTTCGACGTGTTGTGCATTCTGAGATGCTATTCTGCTCACTACAATTGTGCAGATTGGTTATCTGAGTTACTGTAGCATTTCTGTCAGCTAGAACCAGCCTGGTCATCATTTCCCAGAAGCATCGTAAGCCTAAGTAGATCGTACAAACCGTTGGCGCTAATGGTTTCTACGATCAACTTAAGCTTGCGATGCTTTTGGGACATGCTGCCCTGGCCATTCTACGTTGACCTCTCTCATCAACAAGGCTTTTCCATCCACAGAACTGCCGTTCACTGGAGGTTTTTTTTTTTTTTGGCACCATTCTGTGTAAACTCTAGAGACTGTTGTGCATGAAAATCCCAGGAGATCAGCAGTTACAGAAATACTCAAACCAGCCCGTCTGGCACCAACAGTCATGCCACGGTTGAAAATTAACTTAAGCTCCTGACCCGTATTTGCATGATTTTATCCATTACACTGCTGCCTCACTATTGGCTGATTAGATAATCGCATGAATGTGTACAGGTGTTCCTATTAAAGTGGTTGGTAAGAGTATTTTGGCTTCTAAATGGCAAAATTTGCCAAAAAGCAAAGAGTTTGAAGCACTAGAATATCATATAGATTTGGGGATTGCATTCTGTTCTAAAAATAACTTTTAAGTCATCAAAGAACAATATCCCAAGATACATTTTTGTGCCAATCAACAGTCACCTTTTCTTTGGCACAAAGCTCAAACTAAATTTGTTTATGCACTGCAGCAATCCACAACATCATTTTTCTTGCTAAACAAACAAAAAGCTATAATCAACTGCAAGCTCTGCTTGTATGTAAATGACACAACACAAATTATTTATCTTTGAGCTGCTTGGTTCTTTTTGGGTCATGAACTTAGTTTTGATGGCTGGTTCAAAGACGATAAATAGTTTACTGTCTGTGGTATTCACTTTTAATCCCTCTTGGTTTTCGCTGTTAGAAGATGCACAAATCCTGGTACTAATACCATGACAACCAGCGGAACAATTGTGTATTTAAGAAAGAACAGGGAATAGAAGAGAAGAGGTGGAACAGTAGGCAGAGGAAAACTGCTGATGTAGTGAAGGGCCATAGACGAGAGGGCCAGACAGAGAGTCCTGGGGATCCAGGGAAGAGCCCATCCTCCTGGCTTCCAATACTGCGCAAGTCCAAGGCCCAGTAAAACCCCGGCATCACGGTTCAGAGAGGAAAAGGGAGCTGTGTCCATACGGATCCACTCTGAGTGAGAACACCACCTCTTAGCCAGTGAGATGGACCTGCAGTTCAGAGTATAAAGTAATACAGTGAGTATGATTACAATGTAAACATCTGTTATGAAAAAACAGCCTTATCTATACAGATTAGCCTTTGACCGACTAATACAATTACACAACATGCATACATTTCAGCTTCTGACCTTTAGAGGCCTAATATGTAATAATTAAGTAATAAGTAGGCCCAAGTTTTAATACATTTTCTGAAAATTCTGTGAATTCTCTGGAATGGATTTATATATATATATATATATATATATAATTAAATGTGTTAAACTGAACATAGTACTACACTCCCACTGGTAGCCAAAAACATCTATTAACAAATCAATTAAAATGGAATCTACACTGGCTAATAAACATACACTAAATAATATTGTACTTCAATATCATCATATTTAATATTCAAACTTAATAGCCAGTTTCATGTGAATAAGCTATTTACTGCTTTTAAAACAAATGTAAAAGACAATTTTAGATGCGTTACGCTGGGTTCAGACATCCTCCGTGAGTGGGGTGTGAGCAGCGCTTTTTCATTTCAGCACCCATGTTAACAGATTACACCGTTCTCGCTGCAAGCGTGAGTCGTGAGGTGACGTGTCCCAGACGCAACAGTGAGTGTATAATTTCGGCATTGAGCCTATTTTTGCTGTGTGGCTCACGTCGAGCTCAACGGCACTGGGTACAGTACAACACTAAAATAATCAGGAGATTATAGAAGACAAAAGCAAATCAAAATTATTCAAACCATACCTATAGTACACTACAATTTATATGGCTGCATGCAAGTAAACTCAATAAAATAACTTAAAGGAAAGAATTAATAAACTGCCGGACCTTTTGCCATTCTGTGTATATAGGTGTACAGTAGACACAACATTAACCAATCACAACCAAGTGTGCTGATAAAGATGAAGTGCAAGTGACTGCCCACTGTTGTCCTTGAAGCAGTAATAACCTCAGCTTATTATGACCTTATTAAAGAATAAATTTGGTATAGAACCCTATAGATAACTTTATTTTCTGTGCAAAGGCGCTGCTGTTTTTCGCAGAAGAGATGCAGCCAAAGTGAACGTTCAACGCGACCGCCCCACTCACTCACCGCTCGCGTCTCGCTCACGCCACACCCACGGAGGATGTGTGAACCCAGCGTTACATTATTATTATTCAAATATCCTTTCCCAAACAGTAGCATATGCACTGCGGTGATGGAGACGGGGCCCTGTTTGTCCCGTTAAGATCTTACATGGTGGTATAAGATCATCATTAGATCATATCTGACCTCATATCAGTCCACACTCGTTCAGTGAAGGGGCATATTCATTCAGTGGGTCAAACCATTAGGCATGTTCGACTTCATGCAACTCTGCACAGACCAATCGGTGCCTGACTATAAGCAGTGCATGTCAGTTAGAAATTTTGTCCGACTTTAGTCGGTGGCATCACCGTGACGTATGCCATCAAAGAACCGCGAGAGAGACCAGCCGGCTGGGTCAGCCGGTACATTTGCTCCAAAGAAGCTGCACGAGCTCCGACACAGCTTATTCGTAACTGGCTAGACTCTCCAATGGCAATGATGACAATCTCTTTTCATGCAATCTTAATCTTATATATCATGTTTATTCATAAAAACTATTCAAAATTATTAAAAAATACTGACTCATTTACTGGTATTAAAATAATATAGCTTATACCAGACTTTCTTCCATGACTGATATAGGTTCAGCACACGTCAGGAAGTGCAAAATATCTGAGCTGACGGCTCACTTTTCAACTCCTCCCATGACTGCAACCGGCAAATCTCGCTGATCAGTAAGGCAAGGCGCAGTAAGGTAGGGATGTCAAATGTACCAGTATTTCGGTACCAGGTTGAAACTAAAATAAAAAAAAGATACCAGTTTTCTGCAGTACCGGGCACTAACACAATTCGATACCTGTGTGCTGTCTGACGGACACGCGACTGCTTTCAAATGCTCACACATAAATTTGACATATTTTGGAAAAAATGCACAATTAGTCAAATTGAAATTGTGATATTGCCCTAGTGTGATTAATAAACCATGAAAGGCTGATATTTAAATAAAATAAACTGTCTGCATGTGCTGCACACTTCAAAGTAAATGTATGAAGCCAGCCGCTCCTCATACACAAAAAACATAAAACCAATTACTTTTCCCGGAGATGTTATGCTACTGTCAAAAACACACAAAATATGAAAAGCCACATCAAATTAAAAGCTTCTGCCAAAATAAAAGTTTGATTCAACTAGATGCTTGAAACTGATGAAATTGTGGCAGAAATGTATTACAACTATATATCAACTGTAATAATATTCATAACAACAATGGTTATTATTTATGATAATAATACTAATATTTAAGCAATATCTCACAAGCAAGAGTTCTGTTGTACCCAATCAAAGTTTTTATCAATGTTTTCTTTTATACTGTGATGCTCTGTTGTGTAGCACTTTATTTGACAAAAAACAGACCAATATTGTGTTTTATATTATGCTGTGAGGATCTTTAAAGAAGTACTTCATTTGAAAAAAATTAATTCAATGATATGTTCAAGTAATTGCTTTATTTATATTTGATTAAAGTTTTGTGAATTAATTTCATTAAACACCATTTTGATTGATGATGAAATTAAATTAAACTTTTAAAACACGGAATTCAGAAAAAAATGAATGAAAAACACAGAATTTGGGTAAAAAAAAAATTAAAGAGATTTCAGAAGGGCACTATTTAAAAAAACTTAAGGAAATGTTTACTTAATTAAAAACACCTGATAGAAACATGCATTTATTTCCGTTTATTACTTACATTTATATTTACCTTTTTAAAAAGGCTAAAGTATGGAGGTAAATTCATGACTAAAGTCTTTGAAGCATAAAAGCATGTTAAATTGCTCTAATCGAAAAAATAAATGCATTGTATTATCAGTGCTTGCATTAAAATGTGGCTGAAATTTAACATGGTTGTATTTCTAAGCATTGAATATTTCATTTGGAAACATTTCACAACTTTAAAAATTATTAAAAATTCAACAATAAATATTCACCTTCCAAAGTTAATTTCCAAAATATTCAGTTCATTTGAAAATACCATCTAGATTTTTCGACATGTAAAGTTCAGCCTATTCTATTTTGCTTAACAAAATTTGCTTCCTCAAATTCAGTGGTTCAAATTCGGTTGGAAATTCAACTTTCCGGGAACTACAGGAAAAGCAGCAGAGTACCGAAGTACAATCTCAATCTGGTGCTATTTGTTCGTATTCGTGGTGCAATGTGATTGGCTGAAGACCAAAGCTACAAGTTGAGAACAGCTGTGTACGTTTTGATAGTTTTTTTTTTTTTAATTTTGAAAAGAAACAAGCAGAAACAAGAAAGAGAAAATTAAATAAAATATTACAATAAAAATAATAAATGAATGAAAAATTAATTAGGCCTAAACAATAGGCCCACCTTTGTGCACAAATGGATACAAAGTGGCCGCATGATACAGTATTAAATTCAGAAGGAATGATGTCGATGTTATACTGTATCTACGGGTAAATTGTCTATCTTGGCGCATCTTCCCACATCCCTTCTCTTTACAAACTCTCATCCAGGTTTGGGGAGTAACAGAATACATGTAACAGGATTATGTATTTAAAACACAAAATATAAGTAACTGTATTCCACTACAGTTACAATTTAAATAATTGGTAATTAAAATACTGTTACATTCAAAAGTATTTTGATTACTGAAGAGATTACTTTGCATTTTACTGTCATTTGTTTCATTTAATATTTAGTCCTTTCAGATGGAAAACATTTATACATATAAATGATGTAATCCAAAGTGCATTTGAACAGCAATGAAACACTTTCTTATGATGTGTTACATTCACACGAGCAGACAGAGAAGTAAGTTTGGAGCAGAAGAAATAGAAATAAACCTTGTGTAAATTGTCAGCTTTACACTAAGCTAAAATGCTATTTCTAGCCATTTTACATGCAAGTTACCAGACACGATCATATTTATTTTTATCAAGAAAATTCACGTTGGATCATAATTTATTTTTTTCTAGTAAGACCTTTGATATTAGGGCAAAAATCATATTCTTGATAATTTTTGTATTGTTTTCCTGTAAAAATATTTAAAAATCCTTTTAAACAAGATCAATTTCATTTATCTTGTTTTAGAAACAACACTGCATAAGATATTTAGGTTTTTCAGAGAATCTATTTTTAACATGTTTTGTCTTACTGTACTGGCTAGAGTTTTTATAGTCAAAACAAGTGAAAAAAATGTACCAGTGCTGAAAAAGTAATCCAAAGTATTTAGAATACATTACTGACCTTGAGTAATCTAACGGAATATGTTACAAATTACATTTTACAGCTGAGTGTACATTTATACATGTATTCTGTAATCTGTAGTGGAATACATTTCAAAAGTAACCCTCCCAACCCTGCCCTCATCTTCCTTTCTGACACCGAAGGGCGATGTCACTTGCACATTGTTATGCACTGATGATTCCAATTTTATCGGAAAAGCATGCAGCCTTTGTTTCTCATGATCAATGCACTTGGCTGGGAGTGCTCTCCGTTTCAGTTTTCAGTGCTTAGAAGCAATGGCAGTTTAGAAAGAAATGGCATGCAAAGAAAATAGTGCAAAACAATGTACATAAATTAAGAGAAATGTCAAGAGATATAAACACATGCGTTTTGTGCAGTGAAGGCAGTTACAGTGTCTCTGCATAATAGTGCATTTGATAGTGCACTAGCCACTGTAGAGCAGCAGAAGATGCTGAAACCCTGCAGGTAATCTACACTGTCATTAGCCCATTTAATCCCACCAAACGGAATGAAAGGGGTCTAAAAGGAGTTGTTGATGTATTTTACACAGTGTCATCAACTGTAAATGACAGTGCAGCTTTTTTGTATTTATTTATTTTTTTTCACGAGTGGTGCAAATAGTCACATGACCAGAGCAATTTAATTTAAAACTCTCTCTCTCTCTCTCTCTATAAATATATATATATATATATATATATATATATATATATATATATATATATATATATATTGTGCTGTGTTCATTTTCTGTTGTACCAAATCTGTTAGTAGGTGTCACAGAAAAAACTCTGAGGCAGAGGGATGGACTCAATCACGGCGTTTATTGACAGAGGGAGTGGATAAGTAGTGTAACAAACAGGTGAGGCAATCCAGACACAAATATGACATGAACAGCAGGTGAGTAAACTCCAAACAGGGAAATATAACAATATGCATATGAAGGGAAAACTCACAACAGTCTTTTGGTCTTTGTAGGAATCGTAACAAACATAGGAGAGTCCAATCGCTGGGGAAATAAATGGAGGATGAATAAACATCAAGCTCAGATGAGGGGAACAAATAACAAGGTAAGTAAACAACCAGGTAAGTATAGAATAACTAGGGAGTCCATAGTCTTAGGGAGAACATAGATGAGAACATACAGTGAATGTGAGTGGGGTATAAATGCAGTCCTTGATTAATCATTGATGAAGTGCAGGTGTGTGTGATCAACTCAGGGGAGAGTGAGTGCTGTGTGGAGGGAGGGAGAGGGAGCAAAGTGTGGCGTGAGCGAGGGAGTCCGGTGGATCCGTGACAGAACCCCCCCCCCCCAAAGGGCAACTCCTGGCGCCCAAAGATGGAGGAGGGCAGGAGGACCCAGATAACGGGAGGATCCAGGAGGACGATCAGGAGGAATTGGCGGATGATCCGGTGGCCAGGGAGGAGTCTGTGGATGATCAGGTGACCAGGGAGGTGACCACTGGGCAGGGACAGGGTCAGGAGGCCTGGGAAGTGGCCAAAGAGCAGGGACAGGAGGCCTGGGTGGCGGCCAAAGAGCAGGGACAGGAGGCCTGGGTGGAACCAGCGGAGGAGAAAGGGCCATAGGTGGATCCGAAAGCAGAGCACCAGGAGTCGTAGGAGGTGGAGTTTCTGGTGTTAAAAGCAGGGCCGTGGAAGACTCTGAGGGCGCAAGCTGTGGAGGGCACGACGAAGGCAAGTGGAGCCAGGAGAGGCTCAATGGACGGAACCATGCAAGGCGGAGCCGTGGAAGGCTCGAGGGACGAAGCCATGGAAGGCAGAGCCATGGGAGGCTCGAGGGGTGGAGCCTGGGAAGGCGGAGCCATGGGAGGTTCGAGGAGTGGAGCCGTGTAGGGCTCGAGGGGCGGAGCCGTGGAAGGCAGAGCCATGGGAGGCTCGTGGGATGGAACCGTGGAAGGCGGAGCCAAGGGAGGCTCGAGGGGCAGAGCCGTGGAAGGTGGAGACATGGGATGCTCAAGGGGCGGAGCTGTGGAAGGCAGAGTCTTGGGAGGCTCGAGGGATGAAGTCTTGGGAGGCTCGAGGGACGGAGCCTTGGAAGGCTAGGAGCTAAGGACCGTGGATGAGAGCACAGGCAGTGGCCAGGGAGCTGCCTCCATAGATGTAAGTGCTAGCATCGACTGGGGAATGGGAGTCCTTTTCCTTCTCCTTTTCCTCCGGACAGCTAGGAGTGCTGTTGCGGGAACAGTCGAGGCTACGGGCGTCGGCTCTGGGACGGTCGAGGCTACGGGCGTCGGCTCTGGGACGGTCGAGGCTACGGGCGTGGACGCTGGCTCGTTTACCGTGGCAGGCGTGGACGCTGGCTCATTTACCGTGGCAGGTGTGGACGCTAGCTCGTTTACCGTGGCAGGCGTAGATGCTGGCTTGTTTACCGTGGCAGGCGTGGATGCTGGCAGTGGTCCGGGGTTCCCGCCTTAATCCACAGTGTATGGGGAGAATGTGACCTCCGTGGTCGCTGCCGCTGACCGCAGCGGGGGATCAATGCCTGGAGTTTGGAGAGGGTTAGCCCCCCAAAAAATTTATTTGGGGGAATGTTGGGATAGGAGTTACCTTGGGGGTCGATAATGGTGAGGGGTAATGGATGGCCAGCATTGCTCTGACATATTCCTCAAAGGAAAGCTTCCCCACCTCCGGAAGGGCTGTAATTCGGTGAAAGTTCAGTCCCATTCTGTAAATGGATCTGAGGTAGGAGTCTGATATAGTTGTTGGGGAAACGAGTTGACAGAACTTAGATGTGTATTCCAGGAGAGGAAGATCTTGTTTAAATAGCTCCATAAGTGAACTAGTCAGCTCCAAAATCCTGATTAATGTGCTCGGTGTTGGTGGAATATTGGAAGCCCCCGCTGAGTCCTTTTTGGTGGTCTGTTCACGTGTGAGAAAGTGTCACGGAAAAAACTCTCAGAGGCAGAGGGATGGACTCAATCGCGGAGTTTATTGACAGAGGGAATGGATAAGAGGTGTAACAAACAGGTGAGGCAATCCAGACACAGGTATGACACGAACAGCAGGCGAGTAAACTCCAAGCAGGGAAATATAACAATATGCAGATGAAGGGAAAACTCACAACAGTCTTTTGGTCTTTGTAGGAATCGTAACAAACACAGGAGAGTCCAATCGCTGGGGAAATAAACGGAGGATGAATAAACACCAAGCTCAGACAAGGGGAACAAATAACAAGGTAAGTACAGAATAACTAGGGAGTCCGTAGTCTTAGGGAGAACATAGAATAGAACAAACAGTGAATGTGAATGTGAGCTGGGTTTAAATGCAGTCCTTGATTAATCATTGATGAAGTGCAGGTGCATGTGATCAACTCAGGGGAGAGTAAGTGCTGTGTGGAGTGAGGGAGAGGGAGCAGAGTGTTGCGTGAGAGAGGGTGTCTGGTGGATCCGTGACAGTAGGTTAGGTTGTGTGTAAATGACTGAAAAATAATAAATACATCTGAATGAAGCATATTTTGTCCACTCGTGAGATAATGCGATAAACTACAAGAAAACATGCGATTAATCGAAGTTAAAAAATGTATTCGTTTGACAGCCCTAATATCTATTTTATGCATTATTATTATTAACCTTGGCTGGGTTTCCCGAAAAACTAAGTAGGATGTTAGTAGCACTTAGGTAGTACTTAATCTCGAAGGCGGGTTTCCCAAAAGCATCGTTATCAAAGTAGTTTGAAAAACGTTCGTAAATTAATGCTCTTGAACCGCTCTTAATCCCATTAAGTGCAACTTAAACATATCTTTCTGGCATTCAATGGGACATTTAATACATTTTATTAATATATTTTGATCATTGGAAAGCCATTGTAAACTATTTCAGAGAATTCAAAATAAAAGTGTTGAAAAAAAATTGCTATGAAATCAATAGGCAGTCTCGCAATGTGATAGGTCTAAATTTACAAGACACGTAATACAGTATAATGCTATATTAGCCTTCTTTGATAAACATAATTGTAATGGCAACAGAAAGACATGTTCTTATTAAACAGATTATTTAAGAAGACATATGAGTAATGTGATCACGCAGTTTAAAAATTAAAAAAATATGCCTTAATAAATAATTAAAATATGGTTAACAGAGGAGATTAGAGCAAGAGTGTGCAATGAGAGATTCCCTCTCTTTATCCTCCTCCTTTTCTTCCTCCAATGTCTGGTTCAAATCGGCTCGCCTATAGTCTTTTTACAAGGCAGTAACAAATTGTATGATGCAAAATGACACCTAATTTCTTTAATTAAATTCTATAATAAATGTTGGCGCCTCGGCAAGGTTACAAACAACGTCCATGTTTGTCAGTATTTCCACCTTACTTTAATTTTGAGAAGACAAATTCCTAGACATATTGGCCCAAGTGATCAGCACATTTGGACTGGACAGCTCCTGTAACGAAGCACTAAATTTCTACTTTATAACGAGCAATATACGTGCTGGTTTGGGAAACAGGCATTACTCTATCATAAAATAACGATCGACATTAGTTAAGATGATTGTTAATGCTTAAGTTGCAATGTTATCGGGAAACCCAGCCCTTGTCTAGGCTATTAAGATGCTCTTAGCTCTGTAGGATTACTCCAGAGCACTTGTAGATCTACGAGCATTTTCAAGTACTAGGCTACTTCAATTATGACGGCTTTGTGAAAAAGGAGGCAAAACTAAGATGAATCATAAGATGTATTCTATGATCTAGGCTTACAATGCTTTTGAGAAACGAGGCCCAGAGCTGCGCAATGTGCTCACATCTGCAATTAAAAACTTGCAATTAGAAATTTGAACCCATTCACATGTGAGCAGTAAGCATAGTTTCTATCTTGGAAAATCCACAAAAGTAGCATATTGACAGTATTGCAACAAAAAAAAAAATTGTAAAATACGTCTAATATCTACTTTGCTATCTCAAAATCTCAGACACGTCTTCATGTTCCCTCTGCGCTGTATCACGCAGCTGCGCTCAAGAGACGCAATCCATAATTTAATGAGCTGTGCACAAAAACAACAGCAGGAGAAATTGAGAGGTGATCAAATAAAATGCAAAATATTATTCTGTTTGCCCAACAAGTCATGCATGTGAGTCCTTTATCTAGATGCATGACTTGAAGAGAACAAGCTTAAAGATGTTGAACTTTGACACAGTACACTGAATTCAACATGTTTCTTGTAGAAACACCATGCCATGTGTTCCTCTAATAGACTATTCATATTAGCAGTTGACAGATAATGTATAAATAATATAATAACATTATAATGAATATAATGTATAATGAATGTTAATAAAAATTATGTATTGTATTTATTCTTGTAGTGTTTACTACAAAGCAGGAAATAGGAAAATGCATATTCTTTGGTGTGTTGGGAGTTTCAGAAATGGCAAAGAATTTACCTGAACATGAATATTAATAGTAATTTACACTACTGGTCAAAAGTTTCAAAACACTTGACTAAAATGTTTCTCATGATCTTAAAAATCTTTTGATCTGAAGGCGTATGCTTAAATGTTTGAAATTAGTTTTGTAGACAAAAATATAATTGTGTCACCATATTAATTTATTTCATTAAAACTAAAATTTTATTAAAAAAATAAATAAATTCGAAATTGATGACTTGGACCAAATAATAAAGAAAAGCAGCCAATAAGTGCCCAACATAGATGGGAACTCCTTCAATACTGTTTAAAAAGCATCCCAGGGTGATACCTCAAGAAGTTGGTTGAGAAAATGTCAGAGTACATGTCTGCAAATTCTAGGCAAAGGGTGACCACTTTGAAGATGTTAAAATATAACACAGTTTTGATCTATTTTGGATTTTGTTTAGTCACAACATAATTCCCATAGTTCCATTTATGTTATTCCATAGTTTTGATGACTTTACTATTATTCTAAAATGTGAAAATAAATTATAATAAAGAATGAGTAAGTGTTTCAAAACTTTTGACCGGTAGTGTATGCCATTATTATTTCAAAATGTGGTATGGTATGGTATGGGATTGATTATTTTGCACTCTCTATATTGTAGTTTCTGTACTTGTAAAACACTAAACAATTAAGTCAAGAATGTTTGAAGGTGAATTTAATTTGGTCAATGCTAAGGGTTAGTCTCAGTCTCAGACAGCATGAAATGGTCACAGACCATCCACAGCAAGTATGATGTAAATTGCAACATAAATTGCAAGAGCTGTCAGAAAATCCATTCTGACTGGCTTGCAGATTTTATGAGGTGCACAAGTTTTATTATTTTATCAGATAATGTTGTTTAGAAGTTACCAGGCTACAACAATGAGTACCTCTGTGGAAGAACTATAGTCGAAAACTACTTGACTTTTGATTAGATTTGCCAAAGCTTGCAAAAAAAAAAAAAAAAAAAAAAAAAAAAAAGTACTGCTCAGTTAAGAGTACTGCTTTAAACAGATTGTTAAAGTGATTCTTTGAATGAGCTACCACTTTGTTGCATGTCATGCCACATTAAATAATAAAAATAAGTAGAAAGAAAAACTAAAAAAAATACTTTCGGGGTGCCTCCAAAAGAAATTGCCTAGGGCCTCTCAATGTCTAGAACCAGCCCTGAATCACTGATTGTGTAGATAGACATAGGCATAATGAAGTAGGGTGACCACAGTTTATTAAATTAATATGCAAGATGAAATTATTCTATTAATATGATTTGCTGGAACATATTTTTTATTTTTTTTTTATTTAAAATTGTTTCATGGTGAAAACAGAGCCTTGTTTATTTATTTATTTATTTGCGTTTCCTGAACTATGTCAATATCTGAGTATTAATGTCCGGTGCTAAAGTAAATCATTCCAAAAAAAACAAGTACTTCTACACAGTAGAGGATTTTTAAAATCAGAAATGTAATTGACAGACATAAATAAATTAATAAAAACATTCAAATAA
Source organism: Myxocyprinus asiaticus (assembly GCF_019703515.2). Classification (NCBI taxonomy): domain Eukaryota; kingdom Metazoa; phylum Chordata; class Actinopteri; order Cypriniformes; family Catostomidae; genus Myxocyprinus; species Myxocyprinus asiaticus. The sequence continues at coordinate 13,844,370 of NC_059375.1, forward strand.
TCTTATCTAGGCTAACAGTATATTTATTTCTAGCAGAGACATATCTGCCTATCTTCATTTGTAAAAGTCATACTCAGTTCTCAGCTTTTCTAATGTTAGATTGAAAAAAAAAAACGTTCTTGGGATAGGCTCCAGTACTTTCGCAAACCTTACATAGGATAAGTGGGAATAAATTAATGTGTATTAAAAAAAAAAAAAAAAAAATATACATACATATATATATATATATATATATATATATATATATATATATATATATATATATATATATATATATATATATATATATATATATATATATATATATATAGGCTGCAACTTTTATGATCATCTTAACGCCGCACATTATTTTACATAGAGAAAGCCTGTTTCCCAAAACAGCACTTATATTGTTCATTATAAAGTAGAACTTAAATGCTTCATTACGGGAGCTGTCCGGTCCAATGCTGAAACCTTGGCCAATATGTCCAGGAGTTTGTCTTCTCAACATGACAATAATGTGGAAATACCAACAAGCATGGAAATTATATGTAACCTTGTCCAGACGCTGAAAGTTAATGACGATCACAGCATTTAATTAAATAAATAATGATGACTTTGATAAGATGGGGTTTCAGATTGATGCTCAGCTTTATAGAGATTAATGATAGAAATGCATGTATTTGAATCGCATGCAATGTGAATCATAACAAGGGTTTCTAATGTTGCCAAAAGTTTGTTTCTTTTGCTGGAAACTGAATGCACACGGTATTGTCATTTTTCTATTTCATAAAATGCATCACACATTTATTTTTACATTTTTGAATCAGTGAATGTAAAACCTGGTGTAGTACTTTTTGTAAGTTAGTGAAAATTGTCCCTTCATTTACCTGTGCATTTGTCTTCTGGATTTTGGGAAAGAATTATGAAACATTCTTAATTTAATCACATTTTATGACTAAATATTAAGCCTAATATTTGGATATATTAACATGCTTACCAACTCCATTGATAAGTGTCATTAATTTGTTTAGGCTAATAAATTCATTATAATGTAATGCGGAGCTAAATAGAAAATAAATTTTGCGCTAAAAAAATGGTTACATTTGTGAATGCCAATTGTTGTTAAAGTTACAAAAAATGTCACTTTTTTGTGCTTCAGTTCTTGAACACAGTTTTCCCTCGGCACACCCAAAGCCTTGTTTCTGGCTATGGATTTCCAATGATCCAAATATATCAATACAAGTTATTAAACGTTCCTTATTCTCGGTCTATAGACAGGACTTTGTGTCCCTGACTAGTACGGTTTGTGTCACAGGCTTTCCTTAGTCTGGTTGTTTTATGAGAAAGAGATAATATGTAGTTGCAATAAAAGTTGAGCAGCAGTGGATAATTATTCTGTTGCACAGCATTGAGGACCTGATGATGATGCGGGCTGACCAATCAGTGGACCACATGTGCAAATCAAATATGTATCCATTTTCTACCCATGAACAATTCTGAAAAACAAACTATCAAAATGTACATGGCTGTTCTCTCTACCCAATAGCTTTGGTCTTCAGCAGTCAACACCCGATCGCATTGCACCACCTACAGGTGAGAACAAATAGCACCAGGTTGAGTGTGTACATCGGTTCTCTGCTGCTTTTCCTGTAGTTCCCGGATGTGGAAGGTAGAATTTCTAACTGAATTTGAACCACTGAATTTGAGGAAGCAAATTTTGTTAAGCGAAATAGAATGGGCTGAATTTTACCTGTCGAAAAATCTAGATGGTATTTTCAAATGAACTGAATATTTTGGAAATTAACTTTGGAAGGTGAATATTTATTGTTGAATTTTTAATAATGAAATTAGTTGTGAAATGTTTCTAAATTAAATATTCAGTGCTTAAAAATACAACCATGTTAAATTTTAGCCGCATTTAAATGCAAGCACTGATAATACAATGCATTTATTTTTTCAATTAGAGCAATTCAACATGCTTTTATGCTTCAAAGACTTTAGTCATGAATTTACCTCCATACTAAAAGGAGTGTGTTCAATAGCATATTACCTATTTTTGCAGTGGTATCGAAATTGGTATTGAATTGTGAAATTATACCGGTTTTTACACTACAAACATTTTGGTAATGGTGACAACCCTGTACGGAGGTGAAGGAGAACGATTCACTGACTTAAAAGATTAGTTCACGAATGAAACATCTCTACTGCATGCATTGTAGAAAGCGTGGAGCTGACTGGGGCTAGCAAGCGTTACATTGCATCAAAAATAAATTTCATGAAGCGGTGCGCCGCTGCTGAATACATATAGGGGAAACAATGAACTTCAGTCGACTGTAATTCATGTTTGCTCCTTTCTTATAGTTTGCATAAATAACATTCTTGAGATAATAAACTCACCAAGACAGATCAATCCCAATATTTTGCAGGGCAGCGTGCAGCAGAAGAGCTCCAAAGAGCAGAGTCATGCTGTAGCGTAGGAAGAACGACAGAGGGCGAAATTCAGGCACGGTTCGGTTCAGATAAACCCCCAGTATCACCCCTGTGGAAAAGCACATGAAGTCTCCAGATCTGTCCTGCCACTATGTGATTTTAAAATGTCTAAATGACTACAGCCTCACTCCTGTCTTTATGCTTGTTGGAGTTTAAACAATGACACCTAACCAGTTATTACATTGTAATTCACATGTAAAAGCCTACCTAAATAGGTATTTTGTTTATGTGATAAAGGTATTACCTGTCAGAAGACCTGCAATGACTTGATGAGGGAAATGAGCCAAGATGAAGATCCGAGAAAGACTAACACATCCCAACAAAACCGCATAGAACAGATACGGCACTGCAGCTAAGACCTTACTGAGAGAGAGAGAGAGAGAGAGAGAAATAATTTGGTCATTACATATAATAATGGTATTCACTGATCTCAGACATGTTTTTGACCCCGCTGTAAATACAGTGATTTGAATTATTACCAAAGAGCATGATATGTGACCCCTTGAAGACAGACCTGCCTGTGCGAGCATGAAAGTAGGATGCCAGGGAAGAGACGATCACCCACCAGACAGCACTTGTGACCATGGCATGACCTGAGGGACTGCCTGAAAGAGAGAGTCGCCTGGTCATTTTGTCTTAACATCTGGAATGGTTCAGGTAATCTCATCCAGAAAAAGATGGATTGCTCTGCTTCTTTACCTGGGCCAGTTTCACAAGTGGACTGGAACTGTTGAACATTTGGTGGGTTTTTTGAGAACAATCTAGATTCTCCTATCCACCAATAAGGCCTCTCCCCAAACAGGATCCTGTCACATTAAGATGAAGATTAACAAACAATGTGGTGAGGGATTATTTGGAATTTATCAAAAGAAAGCAACTAATCGAGCACCTTAAAATGAGGGATGTCCTGATACTGACATTGGTATTGGAATTATTCAGAATGTAGCGTGCAGCACATACAGACTATATATTTATTTAATGAAATAGCAGTTTTGTGGTTTATTAATCACATTGGGTCACGTAGACTCCTGTTTTTTAAGAGGTGAGAAACTACCATAAAAATTTTTTTTTTTTAAAAAACAGAAAGGGCTTCACTCCAAAATAAAAGCTCTATTTAAATGGAAAAAAGTATGACAGAAATATATCACTACTGTATACAGTTAAAGTATGTAGTATTCACTATTATAAAACGGATAGTTCCGGTCCTGGATGCTGACTGGACAACAGCCGTGTTTTATTCATGATAAAGCACTGCTCTGACCTCTTCACAGAACTTCTATTTGCACCCATAGCTGACAGTTATTCATGTTGCCTAGCAACGTTCTGTTTACTGTTTACTGCCAGGGACTATATTTTCTGGCAGAAGGATGGCACTTAATGATTTTACTTACAAAATATAACATTTTAATGAACATCTGTAACCTTAATATTTTTATTATGTTGACCTTTTTATAAAAGCAATAAGGCACTCAAGGCCGTGTCATATTGTGAATATAGTCACAGCTGAAGGGGTTGCAACGCAATTCAGCTGTGACTATATTCACAATATAGCATGGCCTTGAGTGCCTTATTGCTTAATACTACTACTACTACTAATAAATCATTAGTTATTGTATTATATACAAGCAATATCGCACATCTGTGATGCTCTGTTATGCAGCACTTTATTTGACAAAAATAACTCCAATGTTGAATTTAGGATCGTGCTGTGAGGTTCTGTATAAAGCACTTCATTTGATAAAAATAATACAATATTATGTTGAAAATTAAATATTCTATTTTAATTTGAGTACAGTTTTAATGCATTCATTTATTTAGACCCCATTTTTATGATCAAATTTAAATAAACTGTTTAACAAGGAATTAGTTGATGTAGTACCACATTAATGATAACATCATGGTAGTGAATGATATTATCAATATTCCTGAACCACAGCATTTACATCCCAGATAGCAAGAAGATCTGATCCAAATATGGCTTATTTTTGGCACTTCTGATTTGGTTCTTGCAGTGAAATTTTAACTCCTTTGTGTGAAATAACATTTGGCTGAAGTCTGGTGTGAATCCGGTCAACAAAAAAAAACAAAGCCAAGACAAACATTCATTTGGCTGAACACTGGCTTGAGTCTGGTCAACCAAAATCGGCTGAGATCTGGGCTGAGTTTGGTTTGCCAAATTAAGAAAAAGACACGCTGTCGGCTTAATTGTGGCATGAGTGCGGATAAAACAAGAAGACACGCTTTCGACTCATTTCTGACTGACCTGTGTTTACAAAAGACGAGAATCTGATCATGTTCAACCTTTCAATGGCCTCAACTGATCTCCAGCTACATGATGAAATTTATAACAAAGATGCCATTTTAGAAATATTGGTTCAACAATAATGTAGATATATACAGACGGTTCAAAAGACCCAGATTCTTTATCCCACAGTTTAAAATTAAAATTGCAAAATGGTGATCAAATATCAGTATTCACTACAGAAGTCATTCTTCTAGCTCTTGAATGGGTAGAAATACAACAATGAGAACAGCAATACAGTATGTACAGACTCATTATCAGACTAACAAGCATGCCAATCAACATCAAGACAAGTATGTAGTCCTACAGAGTCTGTTTAGAGTATGGCACTTAAGGCTGATGTATACTTCTGCGTTAAACCTATGCCGTAGGTTACAAGTAGCTATGTGCACCTCAAATATGTAACTGCATGTTGCGTCGACACAGACCACAACAGCTATGATTGGTCCGCTGTGTTACCAGAGACTGCCCCCAGCATGACAAGAATAATCTGAGGTAGCAGCACATTTTCTCCAAGATTATTTATCTATGCATCGTATGTATCCACTGATCTGTGATTGTGTTACATTGTATTTGGACCCAATCCTCTTGCTTCTACCTAATAAAAAAAAACGTCTCTCTCCTTCCTCCCTACTTGTACTTCTCTGAGCAATTTGAAACTTTGTATTGCAGCACTTCTCATGTTATTGCCGCATTAGGATGAATCACTTTTGCTGTATTCTTAATTTGTAAATCGCTTTGGATTAAAGTGTCTGCTAAATGAATAAATGTAAGCAAGGAGAACAAAGACAAGCACTCTACAATAAACAGCATATGCGCATATATGGGAAAACTCAAACATCAAAACAGTCACTTTGACTGATAGCTTATGAACTTGGTTCTTTTATTTTTAGGTTGCTTTTATTTTTAACTGTTAAGTTTAACATGTCTTTTTTTCCAAACTTATTTTATTTATAATTTTTACATTTACTGTTTGTTTCAGTTCTATTGTTTTTTGCAGCTTATTTGATTGTTCATCATTTGTATGTGTATTGCTTGCTTTTGTAATATTAATGTATCCATTACATAGTTTACATTTGTATATTTTATTATTTTCTTTAGATACTGTTTTATTTTTTAATGTTGAACCATTTTTACATTTATTGCTTGCTTTTGTTACGTTGTCTTTCTGCAGCTTTTTTTAATCCTTTACATATTTTCACACTTATGTCAAGATTTGAGTATGTGTATTTTTTTCCATGAGGGTTGCAATTATGTTGGCAAATGTATGACATCATAGTGTTTTAATCCTGAATTAAACCTGAATAAATTAAAAAAAAAAATATTTAAATCTACATCTTTACTTTTTTGCCATATATTTGACAAAAACATTTACATATGGGGCTTGGTAATGTTAAGGCTGTTATCTGGCTGACATCTGAGGATTTTGTTATAACTGTGGTTCAATTACGGCTGCATTCTGGGGATGTACAGGATAAGTTGCGGCCGAGTTCTGGTGCGACAGCGGCAAATTGTTTGGCTGTTTTCTGGCTGATGTCTGGGGGAAAAAAACGGCTGCATGCTGGAGGAGCAGGATAAGTATGGCTGAGTTTTGGCATCTTTCTGGGGAGGATACAGTTTACATTCGGTAAGTGGCTTTTGGGCCAATTTTGGACCGTAATTCCACGCGGTATGTGGGCCAAACTCACAGGCAGAATGCAGCCAGATCCGGGCCAAGAAAATCTTGCTATCTGGGATGGTACTCCAAGGTACTTCAAAAGAATACCATGTATTGTCAAAAAAAAAAAAAAAAAATATATATATATATATATATATATATATATATATATATATATATAATACCATTGTATAATCATTTATCTTATTTATCCTATATATAATTTCTCAGTTCTTTCCAGGTCACCATAACTGCAAAGTCATTCTTACCATTTGAGAACCAAATTAAGCCACTCTGATAGAGCTGCAACCCAGATAATAGCGATGCCAGTTCGTCGATGTACATAAAACACAATTGGAAAGACCAGAAGAACTGCAGCTTTGGGGTCTCCCATATGAGAAGCAACAAGCCAGAAATCCTCATAGCTTCTTGTTCTCTGCTGAAGAGCCTCCGCCATCCAAACACCTTGGCTGTATATGGTCTCCATTTCTGAAGGATGAGTACTGATAAAAGTCAAGCGTCCACAAATCAAGTGTATAAAGATCCTCTCACAGCTAATGAGCTCAGGGTTTACAGTCATTCATTTATAATTTCATCCTTGTTTACGAAGTAATCAACTTTAGCACTTGATAAACCAGCCGACGGACAGTCTGATGAGCGGAGAATCAGAGCAGTTACCTTACAAACTAAACCAGCTGTCAAAGATGCTCCTGCACCCTCGGTGAATACTGATCCAAACAAAGTCCTTGTTTCCGTCTGCCTTATACTGATCTCTCATCACACACTTACACATTACCAAACTACGGGTGCCACAATTGGACAAAACGCATCGTGAGAAAACACGTACTTTCAGAGTATGTACAGTATTTGTTGAAGGACGCACTTCTCCGCCGGTAACCCTGGTGATAAAAATTAAATAAAATACTTTATTGTATTTCAAATATATTTGCTTTTTCAATAGTACATTGCAAATATATTAACAAAGAATTGTACCATCTTTAAATATATAAAAAGTATATTAACATCATGCTTTTACCTATTTTCACAATAAAACTATTAACACTTTAAAATAATTGTAATGTAGTATATTTTCTAAAAATTTGTTTTAGAAAAATATACTTAAAGTGAAAGTTCCGTGTAATTTTTAAGTTTACTTATTCATGCTTGGAATTCGCTAAATTACTTCGACATTTCTTTCAGAAAGTGTTAAATGTATGACTAATGCGTTGAAAGTCACATTAGTATTTGGAATTAGCCAAAAGTATAACGGAGTATTTCGCAAAAATAATATATTCATGGTATATTGCTAGTATGTTTGGAAGACACTCATAATAAATTTGTGATGTACTTATAACACAATTAAGGTACACTTTAATTTTACTAATCAAGCATGTAATTAGTACCTACACAGGCATATACAGTGGCATGCAAAAGTTTGGGCACCCCCTAATCAAGATTTCTGTTGCTGTGAATAGCTAAGCGAGTAAAAGATGGCCTGATTTCCAAAAGGCTTACAGTTAAAGATGACACATTTCTTTAATATTTTAAGCAATTTTACTTTTTATATTCATCTTTTACAGTTTCAAAATAACAAAAAAGGAAAAGGGCCTGAAGCAAAAGTTTGGGCAGCCTGCATGGTCAGTACTTAGTAACACCCACTGGCAAGGTGGCAGTTTGTAAAAGCTTTTTGTAGCCAGCTAAGTGTATTTCAGTTTTTGTTTGGGGTATTTTCACCCATTCTTCCTTGCAAAAGGCTTCTAGTTCTGTGAGATTCTTGGGCCGTCTTGCATGCACTGCTCTTTTGAGGTCTATCCACAGATTTTCGATGATGTTTAGGTTGGGGGACTGTGAGGGCCATGGCAAAACCTTCAGCTTGTGCCTCTTGAGGTAGTCCATTGTGGATTTTGAGGTGTATTTAGGATCATTATCCTGTTGTAGGAGCAATCCTCTTTTCATCTTCAGCTTTTTTACAGATGGTGTTATGTTTGCTTCCAGAATTTGTTGGTATTTAATTTAATCCATTCTTTCCCCTACCAGTGAAATATTCCACTGTGCCACTGGCATCAACACAAGCCCAAAGCATGATCGATCCACCCCGTGCTTAACAGTTGGAGGTGTTCTTTTCATGAAATTCTGCACCCTTTTTTCTCCAAACATACCTTTGCTCATTGCGGCCAAAAAGTTATATTTTAACTTCATCAGTCCGCAGGACTTGTTTCCAAAATGCATCAGGTTTGTTTATATGTTCATTTGCAAACTTCTGATGCTGAAATTTGTGGTGAGGATGCAGGAAAGGTTTTCTTCTCATTGCTCTTCCATGAAGATCATATTTGTGCAGGTGTCACTGCACAGTAGAACAGTGCACCTCTACTCCAGAGTCTGCTAAATCTTCCTTAAGGTCTCTTGCAGTCAAACAGGGGTTTTGATTTGCCTTTCTATCAATCCTACGAGGAGTTCTCTCTGAAAGTTGTCTTGGTCTTCCAGACCTCAACTTGAACTCCACCGTTCCTGTTAACTGCCATTTCTTAATTACATTATGAACTGAGGAAACGGCTACCTGAAAACACTTTGCTATCTTCTTATAGCCTTCTCCTGCTTTGTGGGCATCAATTATTTTAATTTTCAGAGTGCTAGGCAGCTGCTTAGAGGAGCTCATGGCTGCTGATTGTTGGGACAAGATTTGAGGAGTCAGAGTATGTATAAAACTTTGAAATTTGCATCTTCTGGCCTTTCCAAACAATGATTGTGAACAAGCCATAGCCCTAACAAGCTAATTAAGGTCTGAGACCTTGGTAAAAGTTATCTGAGAGCTCAAATCTCTTGGGGTGCCCAAACTTTTGCATGGTGCTCCTTTCCCTTTTTTCACTCTAAAATTGTACAAAATAAAAATAATACACTAATATTGCTTAAAATGTTGAAAAGAATGTTTCATCTTTAACTTTATGTCTTTTGGAGATCATTTCATCTTCTTCTCACTTAACTATTTACAGCAACAGAAATTTTGACCAGGGGTGCCCAAACTTTTGCATGCCACTGTACTTATACTTGAAGTTGTTCCACTTTAGCACACAAAAGTACACTAAATACACTTTAAATTGTACTTTACTACAATTAAATTACAACTAAAATATACTTAGTACAAAATTAGTTGTTCCAAAATAGAAAACTTCAAGTTAACTAATCATTAACACACTTGAAGTATACTGATCATTGTCTGGCTGCAAGTACACTGAAGTATGCCAAAATGTAATATATATAGCATATTTATTTTTCACCAGGGAAAACCTTAGACATCTATACATAGATACCTTAATATCAGCTGTTTCTATGGACCGCGATACGTCGGTGCGTCTGCCATACTTGATAGGTCACGAACCATCCCAACACATGAATGTAAATTGACAGATACGGTCTGCAAAAGTCTATTGTCTTTTCCAGCCAACTTTCAGATTATCCGGTTTGCATAAACATTGGGCAAAATTTAGATGATATAAAAAATCCTGACTAAGTCAGGACACTCTTGGGAGACTATTTCCAGTGATGTCAGTGCAGCTCCTATTTACTTGAATGGAGAAAGACCAAAATCTAAAAAACGGTTGGTCAAGATTATGATCAAAAACATATTTCAAATCAGCAATTAAATCTGACAATACTGGAATCATAAATTGTTATTCTTTACCTCATATTACGCAAAAAAACGCAATTATCCCAGCTTGTATAGCTGATGCGCATGTGCATTCTAGAGTTGATTGACAAGTGATGTCTGTATCTAAAAGGTGATGGGCTCTTTTAACTGTAAGGTGGGACATCCTTTCTACATCCGTTGACCGTTGGGCGCTCAGCGCTTCTTGGGCGCTCCAATTTCTCCCATTCATTTTAATATAAGTGGCCCATCGGGGTCTGGGTAGCTCAGTGAGCAAAGACGCTGACTACCACCCCTGGAGTCGCGAGTTCGAATCCAGGGTGTGCTGAGTGACTCCACCCAGGTCTCCTAAGCAACCAAATTGGCCCGGTTGCTAGGGAGGGTAGAGTCACATGGGGTAACCTCATCAAGGTCGCCATAATGTGGTTCGCTCTCGGTGGGGCACGTGGTGAGTTGTGTGTGGATGCCGCGGAGAATAGCGTGAAGCCTCCAAACGCGCTATGTCTCCGTGATAACGCGCTCAACAAGCCACGTGATAAGATGCGTGGATTGACAGTCTCAGATGCGGAGGCAACTGAGATTTGTCCTCCGCTACCCAGATAGAGACGAGTCACTACACCACCAGGAGGACTTAGAGTGCATTGGGTATTGGGCATTCCAAATTGGGGAGAAAAAAAAAAGAATATATATATATATATATATATGTATTACAGTATATATATAGGCCTATATATAAGTGGCCCATCTCTGCTAAATAATCTTTGCTTACATTCAAACAGCTCTCCTTGTTGTGTGTGAAAATCCCAGGAGATCAGCAGTTACAGAAATACTCAAGCCAGCCCATCTGGCACCAACAATCATGTCATGGTCGAAATCACTGAGATCACATTTTTCACATTCTGATGGTGGATGTGAACATTAACTGAAGCTCCTGACCCGTATCTGCATGACTTTATGCACTGCAGCCACATGATTGGCTGATTAGATAATCGCATGTATGATTGTTGGTGCCAGATGGGCTGGTTTGAGTATTTGTGTAACTGCTGATGTCCTGGGATTTTCATGCACAACAGTCTCTTGAATTTACTCAGAATGGTGCCAAAAACAAAAAACATCCAGTGAGCGGCAGTTCTGTGGATGGAAATGCCTTGTTAATGAGAGAGGTCAATGGAGAATGGCCAGACTGGTTCGAACAGACAAAGTCTACGGTAACTCAGATAACCCCTCTGTACAATTGTGGTGAGAAGAATATCATGTCAGAATGCTATTCTGAGATGCAGGTTGGCGCTGTTTTGGCGGCACGATGGGGACCTATACAATATTAGGCAGGTGGTTTTAAAGTTGTTGCTGATCGGTGTGTATATATATATATATATATATATATATATATATATATATGCAGGGTTGGGGAGTAACGGAATACATGTAATGGGATTACGTATTTAAAATACAAAATATAAGTAATTGTATTCCACTACAGTTACAATTTAAATCATTGGTAATTAGAATACAGTTACATTTGGTCTTGTGTAAACTGTCAGCTTTACGCTAAGCTAAAATGCTATTTCTAGCCATTTTACGCGCACATTACCAGACACAATCATATTTTTTTATCAAGAAAATTCACGTTGGATCATAATTTTTTTTTTCTAGTAAGACCTTTGATATTAGGGCAAAAATCGTATTCTTGATAATAATTTTTGTATTGTTTTCCTGTAAAAATATCTAAAAATCCTTAAAACAAGATCAATTTGATTTATCTTGTTTTAGAAACAACACTGCATAAGATATTTAGGTTTTTCAGAGAATGTATTTTTAACATGTGTATTTTGTCTTACTGTACTGGCAGAGTTTTTATAGTCAAAACAAGTGAAAAAAATCTACCAGTGCTGAAGAAGTAATCCAAAGTATTTAGAATACATTACTGACCTTGAGTAATCTAACGGAATACGTTACAAGTTACATTTTACAGCATGTATTCTGTAATCTGTAGTGGAATACACTTCAAAAGTAACCCTCCCAACCCTGTATATATGTATATATATTATCTAGCATAAAACTTAAGAGATTGTGCTAGATCTCTTTCCTGACACCTGACGCGCCTCTATGTCGTAACAGTCACGCCGTCGCGTGCGTTTACGTAAAGCTGGCGCTCCGGTTTCCCTGGCGGAGAAGATGGCGGCTCCTGGACCGGGGGAGTATTTCAGTGTCGGGAGCCATGTATCTTGCCTCACCTGTTTAGGCCAACGTTTGCAGGGCGAGGTGGTGGCTTTCGATTACCCGTCCAAGATGTTGACTCTGAGTATCCTTTTAATCCGCGGGGATGTGTATTGAAAATGCCGGGCTCGCTGGAGTCGCGCGAGTGGAACCGGAATGTGTCAAACGTGAAACTCCGCACGATCGTGTTGATGTGTGTTCTATTGGCCTCATTCAGCGCCTATTCTTAATTTATTTGCCTTTTATATTGTGTTACGACATGCTCAGTGATGTTTTGTCTCTTGGGGTTTTCTGTGGTTAGTTGACCTGATCTGGGTTCATTGATTAAAATGTCGCTCGCGTGTGTTTGTAAGTGTTGTTTGTGGTTAGCGTGTTGATTAGCATGTCCTCGCGACCCACTGTATTAGCCTGCGCGCTAAGTAAACGTCTCTGCAGTGTATTAATGTCAGCGCTCATAGGACATATTACACTCTGTTTAAACTATTATTTCGCTCTAAAGTATGCGGATTGTATTTGTAATGACAACCTTAGACGAGATTAGGCCGCCAGAAATCATGGAGTCCAGGTTTTATCAACATATACTGTGTGTAATAATTAGCAATCTAGTTGAACTGTTCTCATAATCAGTGAAATAAGCATTAATGGTCTGATTCCCACAGTTAGTTTTGCCCTTGTTATAATACAGGAGATAATGTGAAGACTAGGATTGGAATGATTCAAGGGAAGACTGACATGTCACTCTCCATTCATCATATAGATCATTTCACGCATCAGCTGTTCAGTCGAATCCATGCAGTTACTGTACAGATAGGTTGCTTGCCTAATTGTCAGTGGGTGAAATTAAGGTTGTTGGTCTTCTGCCTGCTTGTAGCTTCATAGAGGATTTGTTGACACCCCATGATCTGGCATGAACGGAAGATTTAATATTGTAGTGGAAAGTAATGCCTATACCATGGGTATTGCAGTACTGCATATGAAATAACAGTTAAACAACAGTGGTGATGGTTTGGTTGGATTAAGGTGGTATGTTGGTTTTTCGGGTGTCTACAAAGTCTGATTCATAATTTTGACTCATCTTCAATGATAAATGATGACTGAACGAAGTTGTATGCTGGTCGCAAATACAATTGACTGATATGTAATTTCATACCTCTTTAAAGCGCTTGTCCCTGTGCAATTTTGAATGTGACCTTTGCCTTTACTGTTTGACACAGATTGTTGTTAACCTGTCACTGTCATGAGGCATGTATTTTTACCCCATTTCATTTATTCAGTCATTTATTTTTCATTATTTCATTACTATTTCATTTTGTTGTCTTTTAGATTGATGGCTGTGTAACCTCCTGGCCTCCTGAAACAAAGTGGCAGACTAAAGTGGTGGTTGAACCCCTTATTTTGGTTGTCTTTTGGTGTCAGGGCATTGTAGACCGTTACTAGGGGTGTGTCAGTAAGGGCTTTTAATGTTTTGAAAATTAAGGTCTTGATTGGTACATTTTGGGTTGCAGCATATATTCTTAAAGGGGCAGAGGTCTAAAAAAAAGAGAGAGGTTTAGCAAAGGAACTTTGTTTTCTCTGTTAGATTTATCCTTAACCATTCGCCCAGAATGTCCTTCTTCAAGTGGTAAGCCCAACCTAAGTGATGTCATCCTGGTGAATTTAGCCTACGTTTCAGAAGTGGATGTTATTAATGACCGCACTGAGACTCCACCTCCTCTAGCATCCTTGAATGTTAGCAAGGTAAGATCACCTGCACTACGTTTTACATTTAAATCAAATTATTAGTAGTTCTTTAGATAACTCTTTTTTTTTAATTTATTTTTTAAATCAAGTTAATTTATTGGTCCGTAATGGCTGACTAGTGTTTGCATTGAAAATAAAAATGTTTCTAGCATTTATCTTCAAGTAAACTATGCTAAAGATATAACTTTTTAATATTCAATGATACAATTGTTATACATTTCTTTATATTATTTTTTACCTGTATTTATTGGTAGTTTATTTTCCTCTGTTTCTGTTCTCTTACATACATTTAAAATGAGCTTGTGACATTAAAGGAATATTTCACCCAAAAATAATAATCCTCATCATTTACTCACCCATATGCCATCTCAAACCTATGACTCTCTTTCTAATGCGGAACACAAACAAACATATTTCGAAGGATGTTTGATGTGTTTTTGTCCATACAATGTAAGTCAGTCAGGGTTCAAGCTCCAAAAAGGACGCAAAGGCAGCATAAAAGTAATCCATTCGGTTGAGAAACAAAGCAAAAATTCAGTCCTTATTCGCTAAAAATCTTCTCTTCCACTCAGCACTCTTAGGCGTGTTTATGAGAGAAGCTCGTCCTCACACCTGACGCTTGCACGTTCTCGCAAAAACTGACGCGTACGTGATGGAACAAAGTTCTCGTGAGAATATGCAAATGCGCATGAGTGCGTAAACAAGCTTTCATAAACGTGCATAGGAGAGCTACAGATTTTTGGTGAATAAGGACTGATTTTTTTTTTGCCTTGTCTCCCAAAGATATCATATAGATGGAGACATGGATTAAACCACTTCATGAATTACTTTATGCTACCTTTATGTCTTTTTTTGGAACTTGAAAGTTCTGATTTCCACTGTATGAACAAAAAACACATTACAAATCTTTCAAAATATCTTGATTGTGAGAAAGTCTCAAGTCTGAGACAGCATAAGAGTGAGTAGATGATGAGAGTATTATAATTTTTGGGTGAACTATCCCTTTAAATAATGCAATCTAGTGCTGCCTGTCTGACAGTATATTATTTCTTTCAACATGTCTTATTTCTTTTTTACTTATAGCTTGCCAGTCGGGCGAGGATGGAAAAGGAAGACAAGTTGTCCCAAGCCTATGCAATCAGTGCTGGGGTGTCAATTGAGGGCCAGCAACTATTCCAGACTATACACAAAACGTAAGACTCATACAATTTTACATATAGCATGAACATTTGCCTGTGAAATTGGGCTAAACCAATTCAACACCACAGCTTTAAGTCCTTTTTTGCATTAAACGTGAATCTTTGCTGCAATTTCTCGACTTGATTAGGCAAACATTTTTAATTGAAACAATGGATTGCTAATGAGCCATTCACACCTAGAGCGAACATAGATGCCCCGACAAAGCGAGTTTGTCTGGGGTTTTTTTTCTTCACCCCACGATGAAATGCCCCGACCTATCAAATTTGAACCCCTAGGCTAATGATGTCAACAAAAGCTATTTATAGTCAGGAGTTGGCAAACTCTTTCCAACATAAACATTGCTGCACATCTGAAGATTCCCAAAGACCACTTTGACACTCCACAACGTTAATGGGAAAATGTTTTGTGGACTGATGAAATTAAGGTTGAATTGTTTTGGAAGAACACGCAGCATTACATATGGTGTAAAAAGGGCAGCGCATACCAACTTGAAAACATCATCCCAACAGTGGAGGGAGCAACATGATTTGGGGCTGCTTTGGGGCCTGGACCGCTTGCCATCATTGAGGTAAAAATGAATTCCCAAGTTTATCAAGATATCCTACAGGAAAATGTCAGGGTGGCTATGAGCCAGCTGAAGTTCAGTAGAAGTTGGGTGATGCAGCAGGACAATGATCCTAAACATCAAATTAAATCCACTACAGAATGGCGTCAAAAAACGAAAATTGCGCAGTCAGAGTCCAGACCTTAACCCAATAGAGATGCTTTGAAATGACCTCAAGAGAGCTGTTCACACCAGACATCCTAAGAATATGGCTGAGGTGAAGCAGTTCTTTAAGGAAGAATGGTCCAAAATTCCTTCTGAACATTGTGCAGGTCTAATCTGCCGCTACTGGAAACGCTTGGTTGAGGTTATTTCTGCCAAAGGAGGATCAACCAGTTAATAAATGCAAGGGTTCACTTACTTTTTCCACAGCACTGAATGATTAATGGGATGTGTTCAATAAAGACATGAAAGATTATAATTGTTTGTGTGTTGTTAGCTTAAGCACATTGTGTTTGTCTATACTTGTGATTTTGATGAAGATGAGATCACATTTTATGACCAATTAATGCAGAAAACAAGCTAATTCCAAAGGGTTCACGTAAATTTTCTTGCCACTGTAAATATTCTTAATTTCAATCAGTTTGTATTGTCATCCTGTAACTGAGGTGGCTGGTTTTATAAAGGTTTGCCTTTCTTGGTTTAATGTTGTTTTATCTCTTTGTTTTCCAGCATCAAAGACTGTAAATGGCAGGAGAAGAACATCATTGTGATGGATGATGTCATAATCTCACCACCATACCAGGTGGAGAACTGCAAAGGCAAAGAGGGAAGCGCTCTAAGTCATATACGCAAAATTGTGAGTATCTCTGAATATTTCTATTTCGTTCAATTCAAGAGTTGCCATATAGTAACATTCAAAGATTTTACAAGATGCATATTAAAAGATAAGCCAAAGTTGGATGTGGGATGGTACTACTTGATATCCCAACTTTGAACCATAAAGGCATTCCATTGCCCTATGCCCAGATGACAAGGTATAAAGAATCCAAATGGCAATGCTACCGTTAGCTTTGCTGGTGTTTGATTGTCATCAAAGATGTCTTCTGGCAACCAAATTTCACACAATAAGTGATGCTATGCAATGCATGCATGTGTTCTGCAGGTGTATGATAAACAACTAAATATTTTACACAACAGTCTCTGCAAATGTTTGCTAAATAGATTGAATGCAATGTAGGGACAGTGACTCATTGATGCATTTTATTTGCTTGAAAGTTAAGGTTAATCACTGGCTGTGCCTCGTTTGGAAGGATGTGTCCTCTGAAGGTCGCATTTGTCGGCCGCATACGTCATTGAGGCTGTCTCGTTTCATAAAAGCGAGTAGGACATTTCGAATGCAGCCTTTGAATGCGACTTTCTTTCACGGGAATTCGGAGGATGCATGAGGTGTATCCTTAATGGGCACTCATAACCCACAATTCTTTGCTTCAAAGGAAATGTCTAAAAAAAAACAACAACGCCAATTTGCCCGTAAATATGATGTTCAAACGCAAGTAATGTTAATTACCAAGTTGAAGTACCTCAGTAGATGGGTGCAGAGTATATAATATGCATAAGTATATTAAAGGGGTCATGAACTGAGAAATCAAAATTCCCTTGATCTTTTGACATATAAGAGGTCATTGTACTATAAAAACATTCTGTAAGTTTCAGAACTCAAAACTTTCTCGTTAGTCTAAAAACAGCTTATATTGAAGCCAATCTTCCAAAACGACAGGATGTGGAATGTGCCACTTTATTACGTAATAGTGTGGCTAAACACCGCCTCCACAGAAGATCAACGCCTGCTTCTACATCACTGCCTGTTTAGCCCCGCCCACCGATTCACGCATGTAGTAGGTAAATAACGAGAGAGGCAAACGCAGGTCTACGCAGAAACCAAACGATAAAGATGGCTCCAAAGACAAGACGCTGTGCGTTGCCAAGTTGTGGAAAAACACAGTCTTTGCATTGCCTTCCTTCTGATCCCAACATTAGAAAAGAGTGGACTTTATTTTTAATGAAGTTCCAGACCACGTCAGTAAGAACTTAGTCCTTTGTTCACTTCATTTTACCGCAGATTCATTTACAAACAAGGCACATTTCGACACAGGATTTTCAGAAAGATTGAAACTAAAAGACAATGCTGTGCCGACTATATTAGAACCGACAGTAATGTCGCACCACACAAGTATGAGTAACTATTTTTATTACGTGGTCACTATTGCTTTGTCTGTTATTACAGATCGTTTGATATGTACTGAGTATTTATGCGTTTTTAACCTAAATCACAGCAGCGTCCATCTATGAAGGATGTAGGCTGTCAAACATATAGGTGCATCTCAATAAATTAGAATGTCATGGAAAAGTACATTTATTTCAGTAATTCAACTCAAATTGTGAAACTCGTGTATTAAATAAATTCAATGCACACAGACTGAAGTAGTTTAAGTCTTTGGTTCTTTTAATTGTGATGATTTTGGCTCACATTTAACAAAAACCCACCAATTCACTATCTCAACAAATTAGAATACATCATAAGACCAATAAAAAAAAAACATTTTTAGTGAATTGTTGGCCTTCTGGAAAGTATGTTCATTTACTGTATATGTACTCAATACTTGGTAGAGGCTCCTTTTGCTTTAATTACTGCCTCAATTCGGCGTGGCATGGAGGTGATCAGTTTGTGGCACTGCTGAGGTGGTATGGAAGCCCAGGTTTCTTTGACAGTGGCCTTCAGCTCATCTGCATTTTTTGGTCTCTTGTTTCTCATTTTCCTCTTGACAATACCCCATAGATTCTCTATGGGGTTCAGGTCTGGTGAGTTTGCTGGCCAGTCAAGCACACCAACACCATGGTCATTTAACCAACTTTTGGTGCTTTTGGCAGTGTGGGCAGGTGCCAAATCCTGCTGGAAAATGAAATCAGCATCTTTAAAAAGCTGGTCAGCAGAAGGAAGCATGAAGTGCTCCAAAATTTCTTGGTAAATGGGTGCAGTGACTTTGGTTTTCAAAAAACACAATGCACCAACACCAGCAGGTGACATTGCACCCCAAATCATCACAGACTGTGGAAACTTAACACTGGACTTCAAGCAACTTGGGCTATGAGCTTCTCCACCCTTCCTCCAGACTCCAGGACCTTGGTTTCCAAATGAAATACAAAACTTGCTCTCATCTGAAAAGAGGACTTTGGACCACTGGGCAACAGTCCAGTTCTTCTTCTCCTTAGCCCAGGTAAGACGCCTCTGACGTTGTCTGTGGTTCAGGAGTGGCTTAACAAGAGGAATATGACAACTGTAGCCAAATTGCTTGACACGTCTGTGTGTGGTGGCTCTTGATGCCTTGACCCCAGCCTCAGTCCATTCCTTGTGAAGTTCACCCAAATTCTTGAATTGATTTTGCTTGACAATCCTCATAAGCTGCGGTTCTCTCGGTTGGTTGTGCATCTTTTTCCTTCCACTCAACTTTCTGTTAACATGCTTGGATACGGCACTCTGTGAACAGCCAGCTTCTTTGGCAATGAATGTTTGTGGCTTACCCTCCTTGTGAAGGGTGTCAATGATTGTCTTCTGGACAACTGTCAGATCAGCAGTCTTCCCCATGATTGTGTAGCCTAGTGAACCAAACTGAGAGACCATTTTGAAGGCTCAGGAAACCTTTTCAGGTGTTTTGAGTTGATTATCTGATTGGCATTCTAATTTTTTGAGATAGTGAATTGGTGGGTTTTTGTTAAATGTGAGCCAAAATCATCACAATTAAAAGAACCAAAGACTTAAACTACTTCAGTCTGTGTTCATTGAATTTATTTAATACACGAGTTTCACAATTTGAGTTGAATTACTGAAATAAATGAACTTTTCCACGACATTCTAATTTATTGAGATGCACCTGTACATGCATAAGTTTACATCGGTGGGCACACAGCTGTCCTTAGGAACAAGTTTTTTACTTTAATGAAAATGATGGACAATGAATATAAGAACGACAGCTTGACAAACGGTGGTACATTCATTTATACTTCGTTTACATGAAGCAGCACGAATTATCCTTTGTCAGCTATAACTGTATTAACGCCTAGCATCTAAACTTTATATGCAACAACCAATGAAATATAAAATGTGTAATATGCATAAATGTTAACAACATAACGACACCAACAGCTTTCTGTAGCGTCTTCAGCTAAACTCTAATATAATGTAATAGGCTAACTACCTCACAAATACATAAAGTATAAATATAAATAAAGATGATTATTTACCAAGCTGTCGCAGGCTGTAGTATCCTTGCCATTTGAGGTGCAGGCTCGTTGTCTTCTGAGTCGGGATCAGACTCTGGCTCAAACATGTATGGCTAAACTCCAGGCTGCCATTTCTCAACATCGGAAGTTTTCAAAACAATTCCACACGTGTACTGAAGGGGGCGTTGAAAATTGTTAAATATGCAAAACTGTTAGCCAATCATACCAGTGGGCCTTCCGAGTCTACAATCCGCCATGCCTATTCAAACGGTGTGTTACAATGAGAGGGGTCAAAACAGCACAGAAAATAGCCTATAACTTCTAAATTGATGTTTTTTAATGTAAAAATCTTGATAACATAAGTGGACCTCAGAGAACAGTACAAAATAAAAAGGCAGTTCATGACCCCTTTAATATAATTAAAATAAAGTATTAGACTAAAAGTACACCTGTAAAATCTATTTTCTTTTCTCTTTACATCATTATAACTCTCCTAAAATTTACCTCATACATTCCCTTCTAAAGGGACTGTTCCCTTCTCACTCAAAGCACTTGCGCTTGTTAAAGAGTGGCGTGCTGTCATAGCAACCATGTTATGGTCTGTTTCCGTTTGTCCTACGAAGGCCGTCTCGTTTAAACGAGACTTGTTTAAAGGAGGACGCTTGGTATAATGCAGCCTTCAAAGGACGCGTCCTACCTAGCACGCAGCCTTCCAAACGAGACACAGCTATTGACTACCTGGGTGCCACTTTTTTTTGTGTGACATTGTACACCTATGTCTCTATTTCGGTATGATTTTCCAGTCTGGAAAGTCCCACTTCAAGTGGTATTCTGTTCTACTTTTCCAAGTAGGAATTTAGGAATTCCAACTCTCTGAGCTATTTATTTTTTTGAACATACGGTAGGTTGCCCTCTCAAAGGCCATTTTTGGACACATTTGATAGCAAAAAAATAAATAAAAAATCATGGGTGACAAATGGTATTTTTACAATGTTATTGGTGACTTGCATCCACACCAGTATGAGTATGAAGTCCAAGACCAATGTTGCAAACAAAAAATATTCACTGTGAAAAAAGTATTTTTTTATTTTATTTTTTTTTTAGGTTGAGAAACATTTTAGAGATGTGGAAAGCCAGAAGTCGATGCAACGTACACAAGCACAGCAAACACAGAAGGACTCGTCTTTATCCTCCTGAGTGTGGGGGTATAGCTCATCTGGGGAGGGCACCATGGGCATCAAGAGCCTAACAGCTGGTCGAAACCAGCGCTCTTCTCCCCCTCCTGTGGCGTAGTCTGAGGGTGGATGCACCAAGGGCCAAGGGTCTGGAAGATCAACAAATGAAACAAAACAAAAAACAACAACAAAAAAACATTTAAAAAAAGCAAAAATGTTTTAATAAAAAAAAGTGAGAGTGAAAAGGTCATTCTAAATTAGAATTTATAAAGATAATTTAAAACACCAACCATCAAACAACCATAGTTTCTTTGACTAAGTGTCTTATCCCTTCTCTGCCCCTTCTTTCTTCTACTCATGTTTTCTTCTCTTACATCCCTCCTTCGCCTTCAATTCCATTTTGTCAAAGATCAGAAAAGCTTGTTAGTTTTCTCTTTCTTTGATGCTTTTTTTTTTTTTCTCTTGGCTGTTTATGTTCTTCAAGTGTCTGTCTTCTGTATTTTAAACAATTGTGACTTCAGATTCCACACGTTACAAGGACATTTTCTAAAATAAAACAGAAATTCTGACTGGAATACTGTACTTTCAGTATAGCTCTTTTTGAAACCTGAACTGGGAGCATGTTACGGATGTAAAAGGGGTTTTATAAAAAGCTGGAAACCTCTGTCAGCGGTTTGAATGCTTAAATTCTGGTTATGTGGATGTTTCACCTTTCTATAGAGATTCAGTCGAATAATATTTTATTCAGTGAAGACCACCATGGACATGGCACTGAACAACTAATTACATTTCTGATGAGGGGTTTCTTTGATCAACTAATATAGGGTGCTTTTCATTCCTTTAATTGTGCATTCTTGTGTCCTTGCACCTCCGTCCTCGAGCCTGTGACCCGGAAACCAATAAAAGTCTGCCATCATGAAGGATGTATCAAGTCTCTAAATGCATTACAAGGGGCCTAGGCCAGAGGATTGAGGAAGCCTCCTGAGGATGCTTGAGCGAGGAAGCACGGGTGCATCCTATGCTGAAGACTTTTTGGTCAACATACCTGACGCACGCATAAATTCTCCACACAACAATTTTAATTAATGCTTCACATTTGTGGATTGAATAAACCATAATTTTTGCATACTTTAACAGTTCATGTTGAATTATTAGGTTTTATTACGAAAATATAAATGAATCAAGTTCCTACAACATAATGCGGCTGCGCAGGGACGGTGCTCTGAAGTGACGCGTGAGTGAGCAGGATATTCCATTTTACAAATCTGTCTTGCTTCGATTCCTCTGTCCTTGTTTCCTTTCCTTGGATCTTTTCCTCATTTCCTAAGAGGGAGGAGCTAGGATGTGAGGAAAGGAAGCAAAGAAAGGAAATTATGCAAAATTTCAGAAATGAGAAGCACCCATAGTGTTTGGAATAGCAGAATACCATACTTTTTATTATACTCTATATGAATAGAGGATCACTAAAAACATAAATGCATAGTTTTGATCACTCATGAATAATTAGGAATGATAGTTGGATTATTACTGTAAGTAACACAAATGTGTCCATTAACACTACTGGCACCTGTTTCCATCTCCACATATACCTTACCATGGTTTACATCAAAGTTTGAACATGGTGTAAGATGCTCCTTGAGTTTCTCATTGTGATCTTGAAAGGACTGAGTGTCATTAAAAGTAACACTACACGTTCTGCTTCTAATTTGACGTATTGTTCAATGAAACATTCAGAATGTACCAAGGACTCTTGTTTCTTGAATGATGCAACATACTTGGAGGATAAATCAAGTCCATGTGGAGAGTCCAACATTGAAATGGATTGCCTAGCGTTTCACTTGCATCCAGGTGCAGTTTGTCTTTGATCTAAATCAAAAACTTAAGGTCTTAGCTATGTGTTTCATTTTTAATAGTGAAGCAGGTACCAATGGCACAGTGAGTAGTCTTGTTGCTAGGAAACTAATGGAGTTTGAATGTAGATGACCCTGTAATGTTGGTAGAAATGCGATACTTCACTTGAGGCTTTTTACATCTATCTTTTCACTGCGCAACTGCTGGTTCCATATTCTTGAGGACTGGTTTACATACTTTGTGGTGAGTTCAATTTCATCAATTTGTGGGAAAATTTGATATTTAATTCCTCAAATATTACATGAGTAGATGTCTCGGAGAGCACATGAGTGAGCACATCTGTCCAGGAAAAGTGTTGACCAATATGATAGGATGGAGTCTGATTGTGTGAAATGATAAATGGATTAAAGGATTAAGCTCTTTATATAGTTTGAGTATTTCATGCTAAGCCACAAATCCAAGTCGATTTCAGTCTGCAATCATGTGGTTTGGATGGATCGGAAGCTGTCTAAAACTTCACTGTAAAATGTCTCTTTCCAATGGAGATAAAAAATGTTTTTTCTTTTCTTTGTCAGCTCCACCTTTCCTACAAGACGGTAAGACAAATGGAAGCTCTAAAACTAACTTTCTTTTCTTTTTTGAATGGACTTCTGAGTCTCTTTGAGATCAGGTTGAAGCCCATCACATTTTCACTTTTGAGGGGTTCGTAGTTCTGTCCTCATCAGTGTTTTTTATTTTATATGAAGAATCTGACCTGGTGGACTGTCAATCCAGAGGGTTTACCCATATTCCACACAGTATTCCACATGGCACGTAGCTCCTGGACCCGGGTGGGAATGAATTTCCGGGAAACGGAGTTGAGGAGTACCTCCTTTATTGAGAAATGGGCCCTTCGGGTTCTTCTGATTTTACAAAGCAGGATGCAGATGGTGCACTCTAAGGTTATAACAAAAAACAAATTACTATAGATATGGAATGGTGGTAGAAACACTGTTTGAAAAAAAATTGCAAAAACTGTACCTATAGGGGTTAGCGATGGGCACGAGTACTCGGACGTGGCAGCAATGATCGATGGTGATCATGCATGATGTTACATTTCACTTAATTCGAAATGCAGTGACAATTACCTGACAATTAAACACAAACGTGTCAAAGAGGGAGCTTATTTTGAATTTTGAGATTGATTACGTTGTGATTTTGAGGGGTATATTGATTGTCAGAGACGTCTCATAGCAACCAAACTGGATGCTGCAATGCTATTGTTACGATCGTCAAAAGAGTGTAATTAACCATGTTTTGAATGTTTGCGTGACGTAACACACACCTGCTTCTCGACGAAATGGAAGTTGAAGATTTCCGCACGCGTTTCCAAGTTAGAAGTCCGACATAGTGTCATTCCGTTGCACTATTCACAGTTGAAAGGTGGAAATTCCGACTTTCTGAGTTGAATGGAATGCTTCATGAATCATCACAGCAGCAACAATACAGAGCATTGCGGCTTTCCCCACAGGAGCCAACACTTGGGGAGACACACACACAAGGCGTGTGGCAGTGGACTCAACGCGCTGAAGCAGTGCATATACAGCAGGTGAGTGTTTCAAACAGCTAGACAGAGCGCAGCTAAATGGAACAGAATGCAGTGTCTTCAAAACTGAACTTCAACTTAACATGCATATTAAAACGCGATGGTTATGGTGTCTCCTGTTATTTGAAAATAGACGGTTCAGACAGTCACTAAAAAAACTGGTGCATGCTGACTAAGATTACTACAGTAACCTGAGTGGAACAGACAGACAGACACCTGTTGTGCACATTCAGAGTTGGGCAGCGAATCTTCACATAATTACAAAATATGATGCATTATATTTTGTACATTTTGTAACATTATTTTATAACGCAATGCAGCGGCCAAAGACGTTTGTCAGACATGTTATTATATATACAGTTATGTACATGTCATTGCCCTTCGCGAACTCGATGAGAATCCTCAATAGTACACCCACTGTACTCTTCTTTATACCTGGAGGGTACCAGTGAGAAGCTATTGTACCCCTAAAGGTACAATAAAAAAATAAATAAAAAAATCTGACAGTGAAGGGCACTGAAAGTGTCTTGTCTTTGTTATTCCAGGCTCTTTCCTCTCTAACCTTTTTGGAAACATTGGACTTGGCTCACAATGAGCTCTGTGTCTTTCTTCCAGATTTCTCTGAAGGCTTGACCTTTCTTAAAGATCTCAGAATTCCCCACAATGTTCTGAAACATCTCAACACCTACTCCTTAGAGGAACTCGAAAGTCTTGAGAGGTTAGATCTCAGTCACAATCACATCCAGGTTATAGAAATTGGAGCATTTTATGGGCTTACAATGCTAAGGCACCTGAATCTGGCATGGAATCAGTTGACGGTACTCCAAGGAGGACTGCTCACCATACAACAGGGACTCTAAGTTCTTTTTTTTTTATGGGTCACAACAATATCTCCAGGATTGAAACAGAAGCTCTGGCCCCCCTACAGACACTCACCATTCCGAGCTTAGAAGCCAACCAGTTGAAGAGCCTCAAGTTTAAGACATTCTTAAACCTTCAGACACCCAGCACGCATCTGCAACTGTCAGAGAATCCCTGGACGTGTGACTGTGAGCTACATTGTGTCTTCAGTAAGATACTGCACGTCAGGTATCTCCATGTAGATGATTACTGGAACATCATGTGTCATGCACCTCATTTACTTGCTGGGGCATCTCTTGGGTTTGATGGAGAGTAAGCTATGTATAGTAGAAATAGCCACTTTCGCAATACCACAAAAGGTCTTCAGTTTCCTGATATTAGAAAGAATGATTAAAATTCACATATACGTATATTCATCTGTGCATTTGCAGATTTACTTATGAACGTGGGGTCTATTTGTAATTCAAATCAATTCTACATCTCAGCTTCCTTTACCCTGTACGCATTGCTTTAAGTGGAATGAAATCAGTGCCAATACATCTACCCTGAGTTTCTTCATCTGGACGCCAGTATCACCATCACAGAAGCCTCCAGTATGCAAGAGTTGCTGCCAGTACTGTAATGTTAGTGAGCAGCAGTTAGTGAGACTGGAGAAATTCACTTCCAGCACCTGTACGATCAGCACTGACTGCACTGCCAAGGACCCCTCTGTCAAGCTCTTGAAGTTTGCAGATGACACTACTGTCATCGGCCTCATCCAGGATGACGATGAATCTGCATACAAAAGGGAGTTTGAACAGCTCAACAGCTTTGTCTGGTGTAGTCAAAACAACCTGGAGCTGAACATGCTCAAAACAGTGGAGATGATAGTGGACTTTAGGAGGAACACCCCAACATTGACCCCGCTCACCATTCTGAACAGCAGTGTGGCAGCAGTGGAGTCATTCAGGTTCCTGGGCACTACCATCTCACAGGACTTGAAGTGGGAGACCCACAATGACTCCATTGTGAAAAAGGCCCAACATAGGTTGTACTTTCTTCGCCAGTTGATGAAGTTCAACCTGCCACAGATGCTGCTGAAATAGTTCTACTCAGCAGTCATCGAGTCTGTCCTCTGCACTTCAATAACTGTCTGGTTTGGTTCAGCTACGAAATCGGACATCAGAAGACTACAAAGAACAGTTTGGACTGCCGAGAGCATTATTGGTTCCCCCCTGCCCTCCCTTCAAGAACTGTTCACTTGCAGAGTGAGGAAAAGGGCTGGAAAAAATCACTCTGGACCCCAATACCTCTTTGAACTGTTGCCTTCTGGACGGCGCTACAGAGCACTGAGCACCAGAACCGTCAGGCACAGTAACAGTTTTTTCCCTCAGGCTATCCATCTCATGATCAGATAAAACTGCCCCATTTAGCAATAATTATGTGCAATACACAGCTTAGTCTATTTATTTATTGTATTTATCCAACATATCCTACCTCTTCTTCCTACATTCCCTTGCACTATCTGTATATAACATATTTGTACATATGCATGTATATAAACTAAGCAAAAAAAGAAATGTCCTCACTTTCAACTGCTTTTATTTTCAGCAAACTTAACATTTAAATATTTGTATGAACATAAAAGGACTCAACAATTAAGATATAAACTGAACAAGTTTCACAGACATGTGACTAACAGAAATGGAATAATGTGTCCCTGAACAAAGGGGGAACTTACTTTACAAAAGTAACAGTCAGTATCTGGTGTGGCCACCAGCTGCATTAAGTAATTCAGTGCATCTCCTCCTCATGGACTGCACCAGATTTGCCAGTTCTTGCTGTGAGATGTTACCCCACTCTTCCACCAAGGCACTTGTAAGTTCCTGGACATTTCTGGTGGGAACGGCCCTAGCCCTCACCCTCCGATCCAACAGGTCCCAGACATGCTCAATGTGAATGAGATCCGGGCTCTTCGCTGGCCATGGCAGAACACTGACATTCCTGTCTTGCCGGAAATCACGCACAGAACGAGCAGTATGGCTGGTGGCATTGTCATGCTGGAGGTTCATGTCAGGATGAGCCTGCAGGAAAGGTACCACATGAGGGAGGAGGATGTCATCCCTGTAACGCACAGTGTTGAGATTGCAATTTATTGTCCTGGCCACATCTGCAGTCCTCGTGCCTCCATGCAGCATGCCTAAGGCACAGATGAGCAGGAACCCTGGGCATCTTTCAGTTTTTCAGAGTCAGGAGAAAGGTCTCTTTAGTGTCATAAGTTTTTATAACTGTGACCTTAATTTCCTACCATCTGTAAGCTGTTAGTGTCTTAACGACCGTTCCACAGGTGCATGTTCATTAATTGTTTATGGTTCACTGAACAAGCATGGAAAACATTGTTTAAACCTTTTACAATAAAGATCTGTAAAGTTATTTGGATTTTTACAAAATTATCTTTAAAATGCAGTGTCCTGAAAAAGAGACGTTTCTTTTTTTGTTGAGTTTATATGTTTTTTTTTGTCTTAATGTGTATTTCTATATATACATATATTTTCAATTCACTATTTTTATTCTAATTTTTTTTATTAAATCTGATTTGTTGTATTGTTTTTGCACTGGAAGCTTCTGTCACCAAGAGAAATTCCTTGTATGTGTAAGCATACTCGGCAATAAAGCTCATTCTGATGTCGTTTTGCCAGAATCTGACTCCCCGATACCTGATTTGCCCTTATCCCTAAAGCCCACCCCTAACCGTCTCTAATTAGTCCCTGCAGCCCATCCCTGAACATAAGGATACTAGGGCGTAGGGGGTCCTGGGTAGCTCAGCAAGTAAAGATGCTGATTACCACCACCCCTGGAGTCGCCAGTTCGAATCCCAGGGCATGCTGAGTGACTCCAACCGGGTCTCCTAAGCAACCAAAATAGACCCGGTTGCTAGGGAGGGTAGAGTCACATGGGGTAACCTGCTCGTGATCGCTATAATGTGGTTTGCTCTCGGTGGGGCGCATGGTGAGTTGTGTGTGGATGCCACGGTGGATGGTGTGAAGCCTCCACACATGCTATGTCTCTGCAGTAACGCGCTCAACAAGCCACATGATAAGATGCATGGGTTGACGGCCTCAGACACGGAGGCAACTGAGATTCATCCTCCACCACCACGATTGAGGCAAGTCACAACACCACCATGAGGGCTTAGAATGCATTGGGAATTGGGCATTCCAAATTGGGGAGAAAAAGAGGAGAAAAAAAAAGGATACTAGGGAGTAAAAATTCAGCAATATGCACTGGTGCATACCCACTCAATATGAGCACTGTCTGTGCCATCTTTTACCATATCACACTTTCACTTGGATTCTTTTTGACATATGCTTTTCTGTTAAGCTTAAATGCTTTTTATGTTTCCTTACCCTTTTTTTTTTTTTTTTGTGGTCGAGAATGTAAATATTAAGTTTGAACAGTAATAAATATTACATTGTTAGACTAGATGTAGCCTTCCAGATCCCCTAGCCCTGCTGTTAATGTTGATAGCTTGCAATGTTATTAATAACTTGCGAATAGCTCTCAATGTTGATAATTTCTTGCTAAAAACTCTAATTTTTGGTAATAACTTGCTCCACCACTAAACAACCATACTTTTCGGCTGAAAAGCCCTCAAATAGAGACCACTCTTCAGGATCCAATCAATTCCCAATGGATAAAATCAAGTTCTGCTGTACAGTTATTTCTTATTGAATTCAGTTTTACTTGGAAATACATCACATTTTGGATGTATAATGGTTTGTGAATGCCAATTCATGTTTACATCCCTTATTGAAAGGCAGCACCAGCAATAATTGTCCATACTTAGTAACTGCAGAAGATAAGATTAGCTTGCTAATGGAAATAGGTCTCAAATTTATGTTTTGCAATTTAAGAATACTTAGTAGTGATCTCAGGGTGAATGACACATGTAAAGCTACAGAGAAGGTTTATTTACTCTTTGTAACTAAATACCTGGAAAACCCAACTTGAACCATGGGGACTGCCTGTTGTTTAATTTATTCAGTTACTTTCAATTTTACATAAAGGGATATAGTAAACAGTGCATTATTGTGTCACTTAATGTGATGAAAAGAATTTGTTGCATGTATTTCTCCCAATTCTTCTGATCTGACCAGTTCATTTGTATAATTGGAAATGTGTGTGTGTGTCTCTCATTTGTGAAATGATTTGGAGAATAGTTTTTTTTTTTTTAACTATTAGTATGAATTTTACTTCTATATGTGAACATGCATGAAACCTGTGGTTTGTTACTATGAGTTCCAGAGTTGCCACTTTAACATTTACAGGAAAAAACTGCAATTTAACTGTCATCTTACTATACCTATACACTGTATACCTGTAGCTTAACTGAAAGGGCAAGGCGATGCCAATGATTCCCAGGGAACACACCTACTGATAAACCTGAATGCACTGTTAGTGGCTTTGGATAAAAATGAAATTCTACAATAACCAGAAGATTCAGGATATACCAGAAGTCTATACAAAACAATGATTGTTTTTGACAACAATATTGCAATAAATCTTATAAGAAATGCAGATTGAATGCAAGCAGCAAAATACAGTGCTATTTTAACTGCCTGTAATATGTGGGGGGAAATCCCTTATACATCACTAACAACTTAAGAACATCCAAACTTGACCAAAGTGTTTTTCCAAACTGGCCATAATTTATCATTCAACTTTAACATTATTTTAAGACATACACTGGTTTTCTTTACCATTTAAATAATGCATTAGAAAAAGAACATAGGTGAAATGTAAACAGTCTTTTGAAGACTTCATGCTTGCCATCGGAATTCCAGAGGTGAATGAGTCACATTGCCAAGCAAGCTGAGAGTTGTATCCTCTGTACTTTTGTGTGTACATACTCAACCTCTGTCAGCGCCTGGCCAATAATTGCTTTGATATCATCAAAAGATCCCCTGAGACATATGCTTGATCTCTTGTGTTTGTCCAAAAGCACTGCCTGCACAGAGATGTTGTCTTTAGCCATCTGTGGCCAGAATAAGCACTGCTCCAAAGATGCCGACATTCTGCCCGATGAGCTTCATCTGGTTCCAGAATTCCACACGGCAGGTTCGGTGCCAATAGCCAATGTTGCCATCAATAAATAGCACAACCAATGGTAACAGAATTGCCAGGATCTGGGAGGCTATACGCACATAGCAGCCAGAAAGGTAGGCGAGTGCTAGCACTCCACACACAACCACCAGGAGCTGGATGGTGATTTCTCCACCAGGAATGTGGTCCAGGTAGGCCAGTCTGTCTTCCTTACTGTGCTGTAGCGAGTACACCTGAAGGAGAAAGATAATGCAGGTAGTAATGACTGTAAGAGATCATTCAGCCACACTGCAACATACAGTATTATGTTCAGTATTAAGGCTAGGGTATCACACATGGTTGAGCGCTTAGCCTTTCAAAGTACATTCTTTTACTGTGAGTCCATACAGACGTGTTTGACGCATGCGTCCATGTGCTTTGTGATACTCTTAGTATAGCTAGGTACATGTGCAGATGGCGCTCACAGACCGCATGTCAGTCTGTGTCTGTGGACGGCATCTGCACATGCGCCTGGCATTGACTGTAATAATAGAGTGGGCAACAGCATCTGTTCAGGTCTAGAATAACTAGACATTTTGGCCACGCGATTTACAGGCACACGAAGGATGTCACACTAGGTTTTACAGTAAGTATGCAAAATTAATTTAAATATTCTTTTAGTTTACATTTAAGTAGTGCTTGTATTTTGTATTTATTTTTTTTAATAGTGACAGAATGATGTGTCAAATTATATTTGACAATTTTGAGATTATTTATTTATATTTTTGATGCCATATCAGCAGCAATGGCTATATTCGCGGCAAAGACGACAGTGTTCAAATTAAACAATGTTTACAACAGTTTGACAGATACAAAAATCCACATATATAACAATAATAACAGTAGTAATAATTATATAGAGTTTTTCAGTTTAGTATGTGATAGGAATTCTAAAATTTTTCCCGGAGAGACCTTTTTGAAAATGTCCATCAATATATTTTCTGAATAAGTGTTGTCTAATATCATTTAGATATGAACATTCTATCAAAATATGTTTTAAACTCAAGAAATTCTTAAATAGATCACAAACCGGTTTCTCTTCCCCTTTCAATAAGTATGAATGAATGAGTCTTGAGTGACCAATTCAACATCTCATATATACAACCTGGTCATATCTATTTTCAAAGAGGAAATAATAAACTCCTTTGTTCACTTCATGTAGTTTGTTATATATGCATTCATTCCATTCCATTTGCCATTTGTTGTGAATGTACAGATTCAATATGGTTTTAACATCAGATGCTGGTATATTACATTATGTCATGTCCAACTGAAGTGCTTCCTTAGCTGCTTTATCTGCCTGTTCATTGCCAGCCAATCCCATATGGCCTGTTATCCAACAAAAGACAATATTGAAATCTTGTTTTTTTAAAGAGTCCACTTTTCCTATTATGCTAATAATTGTAGGGTGTTCTGTTTTCAGAGGTTCAAGTGCTTGCAGGCAGGATTTAGAATCTGTACAAATTAGAAAGTGATGTTGTTCCTCTTCTATTTGTTCTAAAGCTAGTAATAATGCACAAGCTTCTGCTGTGAAAATTGAACTTTGTCCAGGAATACACTTGCCAACACGTTCTGGGCCAATTGCAACTGCTGCAGATACATGATTGTCTGACTTTGATCCGTCTGTGTACACTGGTACATGAGATGGTAAGCTGCATCTTACAGTGCATCCGGAAAGCATTCACAGCGCTTCACTTTTTTCCACATTTTGTTATGTTACAGCCTTATTCCAAAATGGATTAAATTCATTATTTTCCTCAAAATTCTACAAACAATACCCCATAATGACAACGTGAAAGAAGTTTGTTTGAAATCTTTGCAAATAAGTATTATTTGCATAAGTATTCACAGCCTTTACTCAATACTTTGTTGAAGCACCTTTGGCACCAATTACAGCCTCAAGTCTTTTTGAGTATGATGCTACAAGCTTGGCACACCTATTTTTGGGTAGTTTCTCCCATTCTTCTTTGCAGGACCTCTCAAGCTCCATCAGGTTGGATGGGGAGCGTCGATGCACAGCCATTTTCAGATCTCTCCAGAGATGTTCAATCGGGTTCAAGTCTGGGCTCTGGCTGGGCCACTCGAGGACATTCACAGCCACTCCTTTGTTATCTTGGCTGTGTGCTTAGGGTCGTTGTCCTGTTGGAAGATGAACCTTCACCCCAGTCTGAGGTCCAGAGCACTCTGGAGCAGGTTTTCATCAAGGATGTCTCTGTACATTGCTGCATTCATCTTTCCCTCGATCCTGACTAGTCTCCCAGTTCCTTCCTCTGAAAAATATCCCCACAGCATGATGCTGCCACCACCATGCTTCACTGTAGGGATGGTATTGGCCAGGTGATGAGCGGTGCCTAGTTTTCTCCAGGCATGACGCTTGCCATTCAGGCCAAAGAGTTCAATCTTTGTTTCTCATGGTCTGAGAGTCCTTCAGGTGCCTTTTGGCAAACTCCAGGAGGGCTGTCATGTGCCTTTTACTGAGGAGTGGCTTCCATCTGGCCACTCTACCATACAGGCCTGATTGGTGGAGTGCTGCAGAGATGGCTGTTCTTCTGGAAGGTTCTCCTCTCTCCACAGAGAAATGCTGGAGCTCTGTCAGAGTGACCATCGGGTTTTTGGTCACCTCCCTGACTAAGGCCCTTCTCCCCCGATCGCTCAGTTTGGCCGGGTGGCCAGCTCTAGGAAGAGTCCTGGTGGTTCCAAACTTCTTCCATTTACGGATGATGGAGGCCACTGTGCTCATTGGGACCTTCAATGCTGCAGAAATTTTTCTGTACCCTTCCCCAGATCTGTGCCTCGATACAATCCTGTCTCAGAGGTCTACAGACAATTCCTTGGTCTTCATGGCTTGGTTTGTGCTCTGACATGCACTGTTAACTGTGGGACCTTATATAGACAGGTGTGTGCCCTTCCAAATCATGTCCAATCAACTGAATTTACCACACGTGGACTCCAATCAAGTTGCAGAAACATCTCAAGGATGATCAGTGGAAACAGGATGCACCTGAGCTCAATTTTGAGTGTCATAGCAAAGGCTGTGAATACTTATGTACATGTGATTTTGTTTTATTTTTAATAAATTTGCAAAGATTTCAAACAAACTTCTTTCACGTTGTCATTATGGGGTATTGTTTGTAGAATTTTGAGGAAAATAATGAATTTAATCCATTTTGGAATAAGGCTGTAACATAACAAAATGTGGAAAAAGTGAAGCGCTGTGAATACTTTCCGGATGCACAGATGTCCAGGAATTTCTCCTGGTAGACGTTTGGATGATTTATCTTTTTAGTATACTGAGCCAGGTTCATCATGATAGTTGGTTTTTTAATATTCCAGGGCGGTATAGGACACAGATGTGTTGATGTTAGGATATCCAGATTAATGTCCATGTTCTCCATGTGTGGTTTTGTGCGAATTCCATAAGGACTGATGTACCTGGGTCTGGCTTCATACAGGTGTGAATGTTGAGGATGAAAGACTGAAGGATATGCTGGGTTACTTTCATTAGCTTTTAGTTTAACTGCATAGTTAAGGGCCAATTTCAGCCTTCTGTTATATAGTGATGGTTCTCTTGCTTCTGTATACAAGCTTTAGATTGGAGAGGTCCTAAATGCTCCTAGTGCAAGTCTCAATCCTGTATGATGTACTGTATCCAACATTTTAATATATGACTTCCTGGCAGATCCATAAACTGCACTCCCATAGTCCATTTTTGATCGAACAAGTGTCCTATAGAGTCTCAAGAGTACTTCACAATCTGCACCCCATTTGATCCTTGCTAGCACTTTTATCAATTTTTAGCTTATTAGCATCAGCCGATAAAAGTGCACAGTTGACAGATTAACAGAGGCGGCCCTTGTGTTGGCTTCAAACTCTACTAACATCTTTGCGAATGGATAATTCACAGTTTCATTTATCAAATATTTTTAGTGAATTTAGTAAATTTTCTGTATTTACTCTGTATTTTCTGTATTCAGTTATTACAATTAAAATGTATTTATCACATAAAAATTGGCATAATATCAGCCCCCCATGCTCTAGTTATCGCATTGGCCAAAACCCCATTTTGATCGACCACTACTATTAAATGTGTATTACGTAGAACAGGATGATGCACCAAATTAGAGTTTCCTACATTTTACATTCAGTCAAGACGTCAATATGTGACATTTTCGTCAATTGGTAGTCTTATCATTATGCGAATATGCAAATCAGAGTTCACCAAAACTAATGCATATAATATATAGTGTGTGTATATATTGTATACACACACATATATTTATACAACAATTAGCTCCGGTCCTCGAATCTGATTGGATGAGAGGCGTTCCAAGAGTGCTGATAAATAAGTCATTACAGCACTCATTAATTCCTGTGAAATTACACATTTACGCAAAGAGATGGTGACAAATGACCATCGTTGAGTCTGCTTTATCTGTCAGTGAGCGGATTTACTCAGTCAGAACATCGTCAATTGTCTCTCATGCTGCCTTCACGTGCTATCGGAATTATCATACAAGTTAACTTGGAAGATACACAAACGCCCTCTCAAGTCCTAATTACATGTTTTCCCTCCGACAACAAGACATTTGA
Organism: Myxocyprinus asiaticus; assembly: GCF_019703515.2. Taxonomy (NCBI): domain Eukaryota; kingdom Metazoa; phylum Chordata; class Actinopteri; order Cypriniformes; family Catostomidae; genus Myxocyprinus; species Myxocyprinus asiaticus. Next base: position 13,879,609 of record NC_059375.1, read on the forward strand.
ACATAAAATACTCATAATTGCAGCTTCAGAAGTGGGATGTAGGATAATTCCAATGGCAGCATCGCTTCATGATCGCTCGAAGCAGATTACTACTATGGAATATTAGTTAAACTAGCAGCGTCGGCATTACTGTTTATCACTGAGAAAGACACAGATGATCACACGCTCACTCTTTCTCTTTAATGCACACCCACATTCTAGTTACTTCAATTACAGCCCAAGCCGTCATTACTAGTTCTAAAGTAACACTTTCGAATTAGTAACGGAAGCTTGGGCGCATCTTTTGAACTGTGGCAGATCCTGATCCAAGGCGAAAGAAAGTAGTTCCACACAAAAGATTTTCCTTGACCCTGGGTCGACAAAGAGACTCTACTGAAAGCAAGCACAACTCTCTCCCATAGACCAGCCCCTAAAGCCAATGATAAAATGGAAAACTCACCATACATATCAAGTAGATGCCTAGAAAGACCTGTCCAGTAGACTGCAGAGAGCGTGTACGAGGTTTCTGTCTGTAAACCTCTCCTGCTCCACTGGCCAACACCAGAAACCCTCCAATGATGGCCATTGCTCTGGAGTACATTCTCACCTGTGATGATCATGAACAACAGCATAAGAGGTGAACATTGTGGTCTTAAAACAGCATATTTATTTGAATGTCTATCTCTACATACACTAGAAGCAACAAATGTCACAACTAAAAGTTTAAAATCAAGCAATTAGACATTCAACAATGACCTGAGTGATTCCAACAAACCTTCCTTTGAACGCAGTATTATGGCCAAAGAGAAACTTGACTGCAGTCATATAACACTAAGTTGCAGATGGTGGACGTGATATGAAAAATTGATTTGCATAAGCATGCAGAGACACAGTAAGTGTAAGAACCAACAGAAAAGAAAAAAACTTTAAAAGGCAAAGTGTGTATTTTTATGTTAAAATACTTTCTCTAAAGACAACTATAAGGATACGTCCACATTAATCTGAATACATTTGAAAGTGGCATTTTTGTTTTCGAAACGCTCTCTGTCCACACTGCCGTTTTCAAGCGTTATCCAAAAGTTGCTCGTCCACACTAAAACGTTTGAAAACTCTTAAATCCCCTTACTGCGCATGCGAAAAATCGCCGTTTCATATACGGTCCGAAATGCAATTGTCCTCGTGTTCAAATGCCAGACAGCAATGCCGAGTAAACTCGCCGGAAACAGAGGGTCATCCGGGTATTTCTCGCCTATTCTTTTCTGAATACTGAGGGCATAATACTCCGTTGGCATACTATATAGTAGAGAAGTATGCATATTCGGACACAGCTTCTAAGTTTTGTCTCAGCTGTTATTATAATCAATAACCTACCTTCAACCAGTCACCATAATGAACCTGTCCACCAGCATAGGACACATATGTGCTCAGGGCCAAGTGAATGGCAGCAGCCAGGGCAAACCATCTTCTTTTCACCCCGAATGACATGAAGCTGGCACACAACACCGCAGCTCCCAGGTCTATGTACAGGTATGGCACCTGGATATCTGGCTTCCTTAGAAAACAGAAAATCACCAGGTATTTTAGAGCTGAGCGATCTTTTCGGATACCAAAGAAGCAGTCACTGATGTTGCTATCTAGCTTCAGTTAAAATAGTTCTCACATGCAATTTATGATAACCAAAACTTCATAAAAATACTGGCTTATATTAAAGGATAATATAATTGAGTAATAGATTATATTATCTAATCAAATATTATCTATTATAAAAAAATAATAGATAATATTCAGTAATATTAGCTTAATTGAAAGATTCCATGAAATTACTTAAAAACTGCAGTTTCTATGTTGATGTTTTTCCTCTTGAAACAAGTAGTGGGAACAGTACATATCAAAGTGATTGTCCTGTTTACTTAGTAGAATATCTCAGCTCTGTAGGTCCATACAATACTAGTGAATGGTGACCAAAACTTTGAATCTCCAAAACGCACATAAAGGCAGCATAAAAGTAATCCATACGAATCCAGTGGTTTATTCATGCCTTCTGAAGCAATCTAATCAATTTTGTGTGAGAACAGACCAAAATGTAACAAAATTTTCACTATAGATCTTGACATCAGCAGTCTCTTTGCATCATCAAGAGCTCTGCGCATGCATCAAGCACTAGGAAGTGTATTCGAGCTTGAAATCATGATCATGCCTAGAGGCTGTAATAGCAGGATGTGCAGTGAAATGTTTATTACATTTTGGTCTGTTAATACCATAAACCGTTTATATCACTTCAGAAGACATGGATTTAACCACTGGAGTCTTATGGATTACTTTTATGCTGCCTTTATGTGCTTTTTGGAGCTTCAAAATGTTTGTCACAATATTCTTCCAAAAATCTTCGTTTGTGTTCTGCAGAAGAAAGAAAGCTATACACATCTGGGATGGCATGAGGGTGAGTAAATGATGATTGAATTTTAATTTTGGGGGGAACTATCCCTTTATATATGCAATAGCCTTTATGTCAAGATTTGATGCTTGCTACTGCTATTCATTGACGGTTGGTATTAAGGGGCGGGGCAATATCATTCCAGAGAGTATTTTATTGGTCAATAAAACTGACACACCCATGAGTGCAAGATGAGTCATCGATATTTGTGGTCAGTTTCCAGAAAAAGAGACTAATTTTCAATCCGCTAAAAGTTAATTTTGTCAACTTTATGGAGCAGAATAGCATTTAGATGGCCTCAAAGCTAACAGCCAAAAAGCTCCCATTTTAATTCCACGGGGTTTTTAAGACTTCACTTTATATAGCTTCATATACTGTAGGTCTTTGTCATAACTTTTAAAATAAAAGCAGTAAAGACATGTAGTTAAATTCGCTTTACACATGATGATGCTTGAACACGTCAGCATCTCACAAATCCAGATAAAGCACAAACCCTTTAATTATGAATATGATCCTTCCCCCCAAACTACTGCATTATCGCATGTGTCCACAGACTCTTTCTAAGTCGTTCTATAGGCTTTCTTTTAACTTGCATTTACCTTTTCACATCTGCCCGCTCCGCAAACAGCATCAGCATACTGAAACAGTTCCAGAACCCGAACCGGGTCAGAATAAAGGCTCCAAACTGAGAGAGAAATCTTAGTGCTTTTTTGTGGGTTGCAGCAGCCATGGCTCAGGATGGCGGAAGTACCGTCTCCTTTCAGGACCCGTGAAGGCAAAAAAAAAAAAAAAAAAAAAATTATTTCCTTAAGAGACGCAAGATTGTCTTCCACCAGGGGGCGCTTGGCGGCTCAAAACGCCGAATCTGTCTTAAAGTGTTTTTGACTTACTGCACAAATTTGAATATAAAAACTTAAAAAAATTATATAAATATAATAATTTATATTAACGTAGAGGACATGGTATTTAACATACAACATTACATTTTCACCAGTAATCTTAATTATGTTTTAAATGCATTACTCAAACGATAACAAACGACTGTGATTAGTCCATTCTGATCAACGCTGAGAATTGCAACAGGGACCACATGACAATGGCGTCTGCGCATTGCCCAGTGGCCTGGATAATAATTTACACACGAATAATGACACTTAGGAATCATTTAATTAAAAAAATACTCGTTAAATGTTTAAACAGGTGAATTATTATTATTATTATTATTATTATTATTATTATTATTATTATAATTATTATTATTATTATTATTATTATTATTATTTCGACGCGTCGTTCCTGACCAATTAGAAACAACACTGAGCCCTTCTACACGCTGATTCTATTTCTAAGGACAAGCCATTGACAGGCCAAACACCTTGTTAAGGCAGCTCAGTCCACTCAGCGGCCATATTTGGAACGCTCTCGGGCAGGCTGGACAGCTTTTTTCAATGTAAGCAAGCGACATAAAAGTGCAGCTCATATCTACTTCAATGGGGAAAGACCGAATTCTCCAAAACAGTTGGTCAATATTACGATCAACGAACATTTAAAAAAAATCAGCAGTGAAATCTGACAACAATGGTATCATAAATTGTGATTCTTTAAAAACGCAATTTTTGAGGCTGGTTCAGCTAATGCGCATGCGCGTTCTACAGATGACTGACAGGCGATGTCTTTCTCCCATTCATTTTAATAGAAGTGGTTCGTCTCTGCTAAATATCACTGGAAAGGCACACACAGATAAGTGGAAATGCTGTAGTGCCATCTATTGTTCAATAGTAAAAAGTGCAACAACAGAGCACACTGAAATTCAAATATTCCTTATGATGTTAATCTCCCACCCAGAGATTATCTATTATTAATAGTCGATTAAATAATTATTATTTATATAAAAATATATTGCAAAATGCTATATGATGTAACTCAATAATTATAAAAAAGTTGAGCCAAAATATTGATTTGTGAGATTAAATTGACATCGACTCTTTGAATACTATGAAACTGCTGAAAGATGCTTTTAATAAAAAGCAACTTGTCCTGATTCTGGGAAACTGACAACTCAAGATATCCTCCTACTTGGACTAGTCTTAGCTCAATTTCTGCAGATTTAGAGCCTGACAGCCTCTGGAAAACGATAAGTCAGCTGTCACTACTTGTCAGACTGGCATTAGAGAAAGTATGTGACAATGAAACACAATGAACACCGTTAAGTAGAAGTGGAGGAAACACATTCCTTCTCAGGAAGATATAGACTGTCCTTATTACTTTGGGTTCATTAATGACTAATTTCCATTGCATTACCTCTTTAAATATACCTCACACTCTTATTGTGATAACTTTATTACTTTATTAATGGATATAAATAAGACATGCAAAACATTAAATGGCATCACTTTAATCTCTTTATAATATAGTATAGATCTACACTACGAATTATTTTACAGTAGAAATCCTTGGTTTATTATGAACTATTGCATGCCATTGGAGTTGTATGTATTTATGTATAACTTGCATATTAATGCTGATGAAAGTGCTACAGTAAATCTTCACTATGTGCTGTTTTTATTTTTTAATTTTTTTAATAATTTTTCTTAAACAAAATCCACATATACTTTAGGTGAAAGACTACCAGGTGTCAGATGTCAGTAATTATTGCTGTATAATTCAGCCAACTGTAACTTCAAAATGTAATAGTTAAAAAAGTAAACATCACTTCATGTCATTGCGTGATGCACTACAGTAGGAGCTTCTAGAAGCTCTTCATTATAATGAGGCTATAAAGTCACTCATCATGAATCAGAGCTTCAAGGTCCCTGTCGCTAATCCTGGACAAAAGGGCCTAACTCAGATCGCCAGAAACCGGCTTACAGGTGAGGCCACAACAAGCTTACCCAGTGAACAACCAAACACAGTTTCTAAAAAGCACATAGTCAAACCTATACAGGATTTCAACACATTTAGAATTACAAAAAGGTGAGTAATTAAAAAAGTATGGGTGAAAACAAAAATGTAGTTTAGAGTGAATTCATACCCACATAGTTTATGAAAAAGAAAAAAAAAATGCATCCATTTAAAATAATTTAAAAAATAGCATTTTTAAACTGGTTTGTTTTTAGTGATTGTCCTGAAAGAATGTCAGTCAGTGGATAATAGCCCTGTTTTTTTATTTTTCAATATTGCAATGTGAGAAAGCATTGCAGTTATTAAGTACTGTAGATTACAGTTTGTGTAATCCTGAGCTGAGTTATTTTTAGGGTCATGATGTCAGTGACTGACTGCCAAAAGTACCTGTTATAGTAATTTCTGATTGGGAATCTGTAGACTCTCAGCAGCACCATACTTCCTCAGCGCAAATAAAAAATAAATAAATAAATAAATATATATATATATATATATATATATATGCTAATGTGTTAGCAATAAGCTGCAAGGTTAAATAGTTATTTGAACACATTCAGTTTAAGTTAACTCAATTCATTTAGGTTTTCTCTACACAAACTATTTGAGTAGAGCCTATGTTTTAATTTAATATCAAAGAAATGTATTTTCATTGTGTGGAACCAGTGTCCACAACTGAATTAAGTTTAACCAACAAATAGTTTTTTTCAATGTATATTCAAAGAATAATGTTACATTACTTCTGTTTGGGGTCCCCCAGGTAAAAAGAATAATATTTTTTTTTTTTTTTTTGAATAAATGCAGTTAATTGTCATGCTAAGATTTTCTTATTGGTGTGTATACACAGTTTAAAGGTGATGTAAGCAATTTTTTTCATGGAAAAGTATGCAAAAAATGTTCCTACTCCTTTAAAGATATTAATGAAATAATGGTCCTGAGATATCTCACCGTTGTCTGTGACAGCTGTAGACTTTGTAAACAGAAAACAAAAATGTGTCCGCGTACCGTGGACTTTGACGTTTTTCACCTGTCAATCATTTTGCTCGTTCTCATTTGAAGCGGATCATTGGGGCTATGAGTCATATTATTTGTCAGTTGAGGGCGCTATTATGCCACTGTTGAATTTGACAGCCACGGGAACAAACAATGCTGCTTTGTTGCTCAGTTTTTCCCTGCATTCCAAACGGGATAAATCTACCTCTGAATGGCACTTCGAAGGGGGTATGATTTTGGCTGCCAATCTGAAGGGTCGTTCCAAACCAAAGTGCTCATAAATAACTGCTTCGAAGGGCTTTTCAATGCGGGCGTTTCCATAGGGTTCAACAGATGGACACTGCACTGCCAAGCAGACTGGTGTTGTGTCGAAGTCTGTTCCCCCTATGTTTCCCTGGTTATTGTTCCCCTGCGGCGTTAAACATTAAACATAAAGGGAATAGACTCCGACAAAGGGGAAACATAGAGGGAACAGACTTCGACAAAGGGGAAACATAGGGGGAACAGACTTAGACAAAGAGGAACAGACTTTGACAAAGGGGAAACATAGGGAGAACAGACTTCGACAAAGGGGAAACATAGGGAGAACAGACTTCGACAAAGGGGAAACAGACTTCGACAAAGGGGAAACACAGGGAGAACAGACTTCGACAAAGGGAAACATAGGGAGAACAGACTTCAACAAAGGGGAAACAGACTTCAACAAAGGGGAAACATATGGAGAACAGACTTCGACAAAGGGGAAACGTCATGGTTACTGGTGTAACCTCCGTTCCCTGATGGAGGGAACGAGACGTTGGTGTCGATGTAGTGACACTAGGGGTCACTCTTGGGAGCCCGAGACACCTCTGGTCTTTGATAAAAGGCCAATGAAAATTGGCGAGTGGTATTTGCATGCCACTCCCCCGAACATACGGGTATAAAAGGAGCTGGTATGCAACCACTCATTCAGGTTTTACGCTGAGGAGCCGATATAAGGTCAGGCCATTTCAGCGGGTAGTTCAGCGTTGTGGCAGGAGGGACCAATGTCTCGTTCCCTCCATCAGGGAACGGAGGTTACACCAGTAACCATGACGTTCCCTATCTGTCACTCACTCGACGTTGGTGTCGATGTAGTGACACTAGGGGTCCCTATACAAAACGCCACAAGGCTGAATTGTGTTACGTGAACTGGCGGTGTGTGGTGGGCAGACTTGCTGTGTGCCTCATAGCCAGCGCACCAGGTCGACACGTAACCTCCCCCAACACAGTTATGAGTGTCGAATGGCCCTTTTTGGGGACAAGTCGACTACCCAGAGATAAAGACAGGCTTAACGCAGTCGTGGCCTCTTTCCCCTTCTCTTTTTCCACTCCCTAAAAAAGAAGGGGGATTATCTGACTGGGCCACCAGGTCTAGTCGGGGGGTTTCTTTCCAAGGGGAGGACACCGCAGAGACCACACCTCGCCCCAAGATGGGGGGGAATATTTAAGTGGAAAAATACATCACATGGTCTTTCCGACCATGTGGAGAGCCTTCAAGGTAGATCCTGCCCAACGGGGGAGGAGTTACTACAACATGGAGACTGAGGGGCTCTGCCCAAGGAAGACGCAGTTTGCCAGTAGGGAAATGAACTAGCGGAAGATATAGATTGCATGGGGTTAGCCTTACAGGGAACCGCCACATGCGGAGCACCTACCCCAGAACCGGGCTCTTAGTTAGCGCGTGTACTGGGCCGGCAGCGAGTCTCTCCGAAAACTCGACTGCCACAGGGCTCGGAGGAAGTCAACCAGGGAACAACTTTTGTGAACACTACTGGGAATTAACAGCGCACGTCTTCAGCTCAAAAGGAGGTGGAAGGCGCTATGTGCAAGCGATACACCCAGCCGGCTATCCCGGGCTTATCCGCTTGTGTTGCGTGCCACTACCTGGGACGAAACCGGTTCCACCCGGAGGTTGTAGAACCTTGCAAAGGTGTTGGGTGTTGCCCAGCCCGCTGCTCTGCAAATATCTGTTAGAGAGGCACCTCTGGCCAGGGCCCAAGAAGCCGCTACACCACGGGTAGAATGGGCTCGTAGCCCTACCGGGGGCGGCATGTTTTGGGCAAGACATGCCATAGTTATGGTGTCAATGAGCCAGTGGGTGATCCTCTGCTTGGAGACAGCGCTTCCTTTCCGCTGTGCACCAAAGCAGACAAAGAGCTGCTCAGAGATTCTAAAGAGCTGCTCAGAGATTCTAAAGCTCTGCGTGCGATCCAAATAGATGCGTAAAGTGCGCACCGGACACAGCAACGACAGGGCTGGGTCTGCCTCCTCCTGGGGCAGCGCTTGCAGGTTCACCACCTGGTCCCTAAAAGGAGTGGTGGGAACCTTGGGCACATAGCCCGGTCGGGGGTCTCAGGATCACGTGAGAATAGCCCGGACCGAACTCACGTTTCGCTGACAGAGAACGCTTGCAGGTCACCTACCCTCTTGATGGAAGTGAGCGTAGTCAGGAGGGCAGTCTTCAAGGAGAGTGCCTTAAGCCCGGCTGACTGCAAAACTCAAAGGGGGCTCCCTGTAGACCCTGAAAAACTACAGAGGTCCGATGAGGGAACAAGGCGCGGCCTGGAGGGATTCAGCCTCCTGGCGCCTCTTAGGAACCTGATGATCAGATCATGCTTCCCTAAGGACTTATCGTCGACTGCGTCATGGTGTGCTGCTATGGCAGCAACGTACACCTTCAAGGTGGAAGGGGACAGCCTCCCTTCCAACCTCTCTTGCAGGAAGGAAAGTACTGATCTAACTGCGCACCTCTGGGGGTCTTCCTGACGGGAAGAACACCACTTAGCGAACAGACGCCACTTAAAGGGATACAGGCGCCTCGTAGAGGGAGCCCTAGCCTGAGTGAACGTGTCTACCACCGCAGGTGGGAGACAGCTTAGGTCTTCCGCGTCCCGTCCAGGGGCCAGACATGGAGATTCCAGAGGTCTGGGCGCGGGTGCCGGATGGTGCCCCTTCCCTGAGAAAGAAGGTCCTTCCTCAGGGGAATTTGCCCGGGGGGAGCTGTCACGAGGAGCGTGAGGTCCGAGCACCACGTCTGGGCAGGCCAGTAGGGTGCTTACCAGGACGACCTTCTCCTTGTCCTCCCTGACATTGCACAGGGTCTGTGTCTGTGGCTCACTGGGGGAAAACGCATATTTGCGAATGCCAGGGGACCAGCTGTGTGCCAGCGCGTCTATGCCGAGGAAGGCCTCGGTGAGGGCGTACCAGAGCGGGCAGTGGGAGGATTCTTGGGAGGCGAACAGGTGCACCTGTGCCTGACCGAATCGACTCCAAATCAGCTGGACCACCTGAAGGTGGAGTCTCCACTCTCCCTTGAGGATAACCTGTTGTTACGGCACGTCCGCCGAAGTGTTGAGGTTGCCCGGGATGTGAGTGGCTTGCAGCGACTTGGTGCTGCTAACTCCATTGGAGGAGACGGCGGGCGAGTTGTGACGTACAGCGGGAGCGCAGACCGCCTTGGCGGTTGACATATGCTACTGCTGCCGTGCTGTCTGTCCGAACTAGCACGTGCTTGCCCTGGATCAACAGCCGGAACCTCCGCAGGGCGAGCAGAATTGCCAGTAACTCGAGGCAGTTGATGTGCCAACACAGCCGCGGACCCGTCTAGAGGCCGGCAGCTGCGTGCCCATTGCCAACAGCGCCCCAGCCCGTTTTGGAGGCATCTGTCGTGACTACGACGCGCCTGGAGACCAGTTCTAGGGGAACACCTGCTCATAGAACCGAGAGGTCGGTCCAAGGGCTGAAAAGACGGTGACAGACCGACGTAATGGCCACGCGGTGTGTCCCGTGGCGCCATGCCCGTCTCGGGACTCGAGTCTGGAGCCAGTGCTGAAGCGGCCTCATATGCATCAACCTGAGCGGGGTGGCTACCGCCGAGGATGCCATATGCCCCAGGAGCCTCTGAAAAAGTTTCAGTGGAACCGCTGTTTTCTGTTTGAACGCCTTCAAACAGGCCAGCACCAACTGGGTGCGCTCGTTCGTAAGGTGCGCCGTCAAGGAGACTGAGTCCAACTCCAAACCGAGAAAAGAGATGCTCTGAACCGGGAGGAGCTTGCTCTTTTCCCAGCTGACCCGAAGCCCTAGTCGGCTGAGGTGTGAGAGCACCAGGTCCCTGTGTGCGCATAACACGTCTTGAGAGTGAGCTAAGATTAGCCAGTCATCGAGATAGTTGAGAATGCGAATGCCCACCTCCCTTAATGGGGCAAGGGCAGCCTCTGCGATCTTCGTAAAGACGCGAGGAGACAGGGACAGGCCGAAAGGGAGGACTTTGTACCGATACGCCTGACCCTCGAACGCGAACCGCAGGAAGGGTCTGTGTCGAGGAAGGATCGAGACGTGAAAGTACGCATCCTTCAGGTCTACCGCCGTGAACCAATCTTGATGCCGGACGCTTGCTAGAATGCGTCTTTGCGTCAGCATCTTGAACGGGAGTCTGTGTAAGGCCCGGTTCAGTACTCGCAGGTCCAAGATTGACCGCAACCCACCGCCTCTTTTCGGTACAATGAAGTAGGGGCTGTAAAACCCCTTCTTCATCTCGGCTGGAGGGACAGGTTCTATCGCATCCTTCCGTAGGAGGGTAGCGATCTCCACGCAAGGTAGCAGCGTTTCCGACTTTCACCAAGGTGAAGTGGACACCGCTGGACCTGGGCGGATGCCCGGCGAAGTGAATCGCGCAGCCAAGTCGGACGGTCCGGACCAGCCCTCGTGACAGACTGGAAAGCGCAAGCCATGCGTCCAAGTTCCGCGCAAGGGGGACCAAAGGGACAATGTCATCGGATGTACCGGTGGGTGGGGCCTCGCAGCGGGGTGGAGCTCGAGGTGCCACACCACATCGTGGTCGTGCTGAGTCCGAGGACATCGAAGCACTTACCTGACTCCTTGTGACCACCCCCGGAACAGCCTGGGACGGGGGAGGAAGAGGCCTGTCCTCATGACCCATGGAGACTGTCACATCGGGGGCGGATTTGTGCCACAGCTGGGCGCTCAGGGCCGGAGACCACCGCTGGAGCGCCAACCTGCCAAATGGAGTGGTGGACAGTGGTCGTGATGCCAGCCGTACACACCGGATATGTGACCCAGGGAACAAGGAAACCACTCTTGCGGAGCTCTTGAGTACTGCAGCCACTTGGGCATGCAGCGCAATTAAATGCAAAAGGTAACAAAAAGATGAAGATCTGCTTACCAGCTCCAGAGCAGCGGGTTTCGTTGTCCCTGGGTCGCCCGTCTCAGGGGCGCTTCGAAGACCTCCGTGGGTTCTTCGGTGCCGGCTGTGAGACGGGTGGTGTCGGCTTCCTGCGGTGGGCTCCACGCCGGGGCCGGGCCGGAGGGGCGGGCTGTGGCGGAGCCAGTGCAGTCACCACAGGGGGACGCCCTCGGCGATGAGTAGATGGGGTGCGGGATCTTGAGCCACGCCGGGGCAGGATAAGCCGGCTAGCATCCATCTACTGCTCTACCATCGAGAACTGCTGGGCAAAGTCCTTGACAGTGTCGCCGAATAGGCCCACCTGGGAAATGGGGGCAGCAAGGAATCGTGTCCTGTCGGCCTCACCCATCTCGACCAGGTTGAGCCAAAGGTGGCGCTCCTGGACCACTAGTGTGGCCATCGTCCGCCCGAGAGACCGTGCCGTGACCTCCGTCGCTCGGAGAGCGAGGTCAGTCGCCAAGCACAGTTCCTGCATCAATCCCGGGGCGGAACTACCCTCGTGCAGTTCCTTCAGCGCCTTGGTGGACTTGCAAGAGAGCCATGGCGTGCAGGGCGGAGGCGGCTTGTCCAGCAGCGCCATAGGCTTTGACCGTCAGAGACGACGTAAACCTACAGGCCTTGGACGGGGGCTTTGGGCACCCGTGCCAGGTGGCGGCGCTCTGCGGGCATAGGTGCACCTCGAGCGCCTTTATCCACCGGGGGATTGCCGAATAACCCTTGGCCGCCCCACCATCGAGGGTAGTGAGAGCGGGGAAGCTGAAAAGATCGGGACCGGGCAGTAAAAGGTGCCTCCCGTGACCTTGTCAGCTCTTCATGCACTTTCGGGAAGAAAGGAACGGGGCGGGGCGTGGCTTTGAGCGGCGCCGCGAGCCCAGGAACCAATCACAGAGCCGCGAGGGTTCAGGGAAGAGCGGTGAAATCCACTCTAACCGACGCTCACGGCTGTCCAGGAAAGCATGTCGTCATCTCCGCATCAGCCTGTGACTGGCCGATCGACCCCGAAGGGAGGAGCTCAGCTGAGGCTTCCGACTGGACGAGCCCGCTCTCCGATGCTGCGCTCGAGAGCTCATCACTTTCGCGGGCTCAGAATAAGAGGTCGAACTCGCCGTGAGACGAGCCGGCGGACTCACCCGGAAGCCCGATCGGGGCAGACGAGCGTGCTGGGGAATGGGAGGTCCGCGGGGGGATACCCGGCGGAGGCGGTCCCATTGGTGTCCCCAAATCGCCCCCAGTGCTAGCCGCGCTGGTCTCAAACCCGTGGGTAAAAGGACCGAGGCGGGAGCCTCTGGGGTGGCTCGCTTTCTTACGAAGGCGAGCCGCGACCGCAACGTTGCCATGGACATATTCTCGCAATGAGAACGTGACCATCCACGAACGCTGTCTCCGCGTGAGCAGTGCCCAGACACGAAAGACAGTGATCGTGACCGTTAGAAGGCGAGAGATAACGAGCACAACCAGGAATAACACACAATCGGAAAAGCATCTTTAAAAAGACGCGTCTTTAAAAAGACGTTCCGTGTGTGCGCTCTTTTAGAGAAATATATACTCTTTTAGAGGGGAAAAATGCTCTTTCAGAAAATATACTCTCTAGTTTTTCTGCCGAAGCGCCCAGGGGCGTTCTCTGCAGTGCACCAGTGCAGAGGAGGGAGAAGCCGCTGAAATGCGCCGTCAGATCCAGCAGGTGAATGAACAGTAGTATTCAGCTCAGCGAGCATGACCGTTCGGCTCCGAAGAGAAAATCTGAATGAGTGGTTGCATACCAGCTCCTTTTATACCCGTATGTTCGGGGGAGTGGCATGCAAATACCACTCGCCAATTTTCATTGGCCTTTTATCAAAGACCAGAGGTGTCTCGGGCTCCCAAGAGTGACCCCTAGTGTCACTACATCGACACCAAAGTCGAGTGAGTGACAGATAGGGAACAGACTTCAACAAAGGGGAAACATAGGGAGAACAGACTTCGACAAAGGGAAACATAGGGAGAACAGACTTCGACAAAGGGAAACATAGGGAGAACAGACTTCGACAAAGGGGAAACAGACTTCAACAATGGGGAAACATAGGGGGTAACAGACTTCGACAAAGGGGAAACAGACTTCAACAAAGGGAAACATAGGGAGAACAGACTTCAACAAAGGGGAAACATATGGAGAACAGACTTCGACAAAGTGGAAACAGACTTCGACAAAGGGGAAACACAGGGAGAACAGACTTCGACAAAGGGAAACATAGGGAGAACAGACTTCGACAAAGGGAAACATAGGGAGAACAGACTTCGACAAAGGGGAAACAGACTTCAACAAAGGGGAAACATAGGGAGAACAGACTTCAACAAAGGGGAAACATAGGGAGAACAGACTTCGACAAAGGGGAAACAGACTTCAACAAAGGGGAAACATAGGGAGAACAGACTTCGACAAAGGGAAACAGACTTCAACAAAGGGGAAACATAGGGAGACCAGATTTTGACAAAGGGGAAACATACGTTGACAAAGGGGAAACATAGGGAGAACAGATTTCGACAAAGGGGAAACATACTTCGACAAAAGGGAAACATAGGGAGAACAGACTTCGACAAAGGGGAAACATTAGTTGACAAAGGGGAAACATAGGGAGAACAGACTTCGACAAAGGGGAAACAGACTTCAACAAAGGGGAAACATAGGGAGAACAGACTTCGACAAAGGGAAACAGACTTCAACAAAGGGGAAACATAGGGAGACCAGACTTTGACAAAGGGGAAACATACGTTGACAAAGGGGAAACATAGGGAGAACAGATTTCGACAAAGGGGAAACATACTTCGACAAAAGGGAAACATAGGGAGAACAGACTTCGACAAAGGGGAAACATTAGTTGACAAAGGGGAAACATAGGGAGAACAGACTTCGACACAACCCCCTATGTTCCCCGGATAGTGTTCCCCGTATTACCGTTAAACATAAAACATAGGGGGTAACAGACTTTGACAAAGGGGAAACAGACTTCAACAAAGGGGGAACATAGGAAGAACAGACTTCGAAAAAGGGGAAACAGAATTCGACAAAGGGGAAACATAGGGAGAACAGACTTCAACAAAGGGGAAACATATTGAGAACAGACTTCGACAAAGGGGAAACATATGGAGAACAGACTTTGACAAAGGGGAAACAGACTTCGACAAAGGGGAAACATATGGAGAACAGACTTTGACAAAGGGGAAACAGACTTCGACAAAGGGGAAACATAGGGAGAACAGACTTCGACAAAGGGGAAACAAATGGAGAACAGACTTCGACAAAGGGGAAACAGACTTCGACAAAGGGGAAACATAGGGAGAACAGACTTCGACACAACATCGGAACCAGAGCTTACATCACAAATATGGAGGTTTGCCAAGTGTAATTTATGCTGCATTCTGTCAACTTGGATAGTCAGATTTTCCAACGTCCTACTATTAAAGTGAAATGGAACGCTACTTGAACTCGGAATTCCAACTTGGAAAGTCGTGCGGAAATTTTAAACTCAGATTTCGCGAGATGCACGTGCACCCAGAAAGATGTACAAAATAAGTGATAAACATTTACTTTTATTAAATAATATAGATAAATAAGTCAAAGTTCCTACATTACATGAAATTAAAGCATGTTTAACAAATGTTAGCAGAGTAGCAGATGGGGTTGCTAGGAGACATCTCTAGTGACAGTCAAACACCTGCTAAGCTAATGGGAGCATTGCAGTTTTGTTTTCTTAAACGTCATCTTCCGTCAAAAAAAAAAGTGGCATCCCTTCATCTCTATAGTCTATAAAAGGTTTTAATTATTATAATGAACTTTTTTTTTTTATTTAACCCCTGGCTTTTTGTTTGAAACTGGTTAATGCTTGTGTTATTTTAATGAGAATTTGCTGAATCAGTTATTCTAAAAGAGTTTAAATAAAATAATAACACAATGTGGCATTTTATTTATTTAAAAAATGCACTGTTCATTTGTTTATTGGTTTCTTGAAAAAGGGATGAGCCCTTTGGAATGGAATGCACCCTTTGTCTCAAAATAATCTTTGAAGGGGGGGGTTTGGAATTAGTGGGCGTGGCTAATTCAACGGCTGAATCACGTGAAAGCTTCAGAACGCTAAAATCGCTTACAGCACCTTTAAGTTCATACCAGCCAATTGTCTCTTTGGATTTCTTTTACTGAATATTTCTACGATGTGTTTTAGCTGAGGTGAAATTGACCCCAAACCGAAACATTGTTAGTAGACTGGATAAATGTCTGCAAAGTTTATGTGTGGCATGATTGTTGGTGCCAGACGGGCTGGTTTGAGTATTTCTGTAACTGCTGATCTCCTGGGATTTTCACACACAACAGCCTCTAGAGTTTACTCAGAATGGTGCCAAAAGCAAAAACATCCAGTGAGTGACAGTTCTGCGGACAGAAAGGCCTTATTGATGAGAGAGGTCAACGGAAAATGGCCAGACTGGACATAAGCTGACAGAAAGGCTACGGTAACTCAGATAAACACTCTGTACAATTCTAATGAGCAGAATAGCATCTCAGAATGCAAAACGTCGAACCTTGAGATGGATGCTACAGCAGCAGAAGACCATATCGGGCACTTGTTAGCGCCACAGTGTTCCTAATAAAAATGTCCATCTTCATTATTCATTAACGCTCAAATTAGTCTGATGTATTTTACAGAGAAAATTTGCATTTAGATTTTGATTATTCTTATAAATGGAATTTTGAAAATTGGTTAAAATTGTCATTTTAATTAATTTGGCTGTGAATATCTTCTAGAAACAATTTATTAAAATACTCTTTAGATGGGGGATGGAAACAAATTCTTAATAGATAAATATAATCTTTTGTGTTGTATTGTATATCTGTGTTTCGGTAATGACAAATTGGGGGAGAGGAAAAACATTCCTGAAAATACAATTTTAAAACTGTCTGTACTTTTACTAGATATTTGTACCTAAAATATGATACAATTTACACTACTGGTCAAAACTTTTGAAACACTTAACTGAAATGTTTCTCATGATCTTAAAAATCTTTTGATCTTAAGGCGTATGCTTAAATGTTTGAAATTAGTTTTGTAGACAAAAATATAATTGTGCCACCATATTAATTTATTTCATTATAAAACTCAAATTTTTATTAAAAAAAATAAAAAAATAAAAAAATAAAAAGTTTTTGAAATTGATGACTTGGACCAAATAATAAAGAAAAGAAGCCAATAAGTGCCCAACATAGATGGGAACTCCTTCAATACTGTTTAAAAAGCATCCCAGGGTGATACCTCAAGAAGTTGGTTGAGAAAATGTCAAGAGTACATTTCTGTAAAATCTAGGCAAAGGGTGACTACTTTGAAGATGCTAAAATATAACACAGTTTTGAATTATTTTGGATTTTGTTTAGTCACAACATAATTCCCATAGTTCCATTTATGTTATTCCATAGTTTTGATGACTTTACTATTATTCTAAAATGTCATATAATAAAGAATGAGTAAGTGTTTCAAAACTTTTGACCGGTAGTGTGTATATATATATATATATATATATATATATATATATATATATATATATATATATATATATATGAACAAATTTAAAAATGTTTCAAATCTCAAGTTTGAACCTGTTCTGCAAAATGGTATATATATATATGCAATTCACTCACACAATCTCACGAGAATTCATCACAATAGTACGAGGTGGCAAATTCGTACCAATTCGTACAAAATTGTACTAGTTATTCACCAACCAATGAGAGACACTTCAAATTAAGTTGTAAGAACCGGTACGAATTTGCCACCTTGTAGTATTGTGACGAATTCTCATGACACTATGTTACATTCACTATATGCAATTCATTTATTTGGTATGAAACTCATGATAACTCTTAAATGAGACCACTGATATTACATAATGTAGGTAAATGGTGAATTATGGTGGCAGGTCTTTAATCACATAACAGAACAACACTCATCATCAAGATTATTCATTTTTAAAGAACTTTCTTAATAATTTATTCACTGATTGCATGAAGCTAAAAATTTACTTCTTATCTCTTCATGCACTTCATAAATACTCAAATATCGATTCCAGTGTTTGTCATGCTTGGCGATTAATAAAATTTGCATTGATAAAAATGTGAATATTACAAAATCAATGCATCTATTAACAAAACCCAAGATATTTAATTGACTTAATTGAATTGAAGGGAACATAATACTCTAGTGAGCAACATGCATGGCTCCACTGTCTGAGTTCCTCTTTCATGTCACTCATAGAGCATTTCACTTTGAAAATTAATATTTACTGCTTCTACTGGTCTGATTGTGTTAAAGTAATGCTCTGCATCGTGCCTGTTGATTACATATCAAACTGACCTCGTAAGCCACAGTTTGCATGTATAGATTCTTTCTAAGATGCATAGACGTTAAACCCAACTAGACTTCCACAACAAGTAAGTTATTAGTTAATTACAGATTTAACACACCGGCTGTGTTCTACACCTTGTTGCCATCAAAGATCCACAATTGTCCTGTCCTGCTGCCCTTTTCTTCTAGTATTCCAATGTACTTTAGAGGTTACACCTCACGGCCACATCCTACTTCCTCTCATTGGCTTAATGAGATCAGAAGAGATTGATGACATCAGAGCCCAATCCCCACCAAGTTCAGTCCCTACACCTGAGAGAGCGAGGGGGGAAGGAGTGAAAATGTAGAGAAGACCGAGGGATCAGAGCTCAGTCTGTCCAGAGAGGAGGAGGACAGGAGAGGAGGAAGACATCCCCAGCTGATGATCTCCTAGGAGACATCAGGACATTTCTCTAACTTCTGGGAGTCCCACCATTCAACGGGTAAATAAATTATTTTTGCTCAGAATATATGAGATATAAGATAAATTCGCAGAATGGTTCAATGGGAAATCAATCACAATGATAATTTGACTGAAACAGTAAGTTTTGACATGCATCAGGCCTGAATTCGGATATATTTCATGCTGGTTGGCAGTAATTTGACAAAACTTTTCATCTTCTTTACAAATGGACAATTAAAAAAAAAAAAAAGGTAGTGAGAGGTGACCAAAAGTTGTTTTTAAAGCTGCTTTGGAACCATAGGCTTTGTATTATGAAAAGTGCTACCCAATAGCATTGCATTGACTTATAATGGCACTAAATGCATTCTCTGGGATTATTCTTTGTTTTAGACAAGCCTCAATGTTTATTTAACATTATGTGCTTTGAACAGTACAGAAGTAAATCACTGCATTCAAATGACCATCACTGTTTTTGTAATTTTGTTGTACTGACAGTGAATTTCAACCATAATTTCACTAATCTCTCTTGTTTCATCCATTTGTCTCCGATAGGCAGGATGGCTCGGGACATGTCAGATAAAGACATCCTAAAGATGGAGCTGGACCAGCTGAAAGTAGAGGTGAACACACCCAGAACAGCGGTGAGAACTTGTCCTGAACTCTATAGTTCTTCCATCACCATTAACAAGTACCCAAGTCAGCAATTACAATACAACTACATCCTGTTTAGTTGCTTGTTCAATTCCAATATCTATTTGAGCAGGATGGGTTTAATAAATGATCTTTTCTTTTTCTTAGATATCAGCAACAGCCCCAGAGCTCATTGCTTATGTTGAGGAGATGTCTGCTGAAGATCCTCTGATCAAGGGCGTCCCAGAAGACAAGAACCCATTCAAGGAGAAGGGTGGCTGCATTATTACGTAGCAATGGCCCTGGGGGCACCAGGGTGATGTTCAATAATTGCTTTTGTATGAAATATCAAAGGATTATTTGTTCTAGTGGAGAATCCGGGACAACACTGCAAGATTTTAGCATCCACTGTCGTTACAGTAATGTACAGAAAAGAAAAGGGACACCCTCATGTCGTTCAATATATCTTGTGATATGATGTAATCTGTCTCTTTTTAAAATAAACCCGCTAGCAATGTAAGCAAAAGTCTCATGAATCTCATGATTTCAATAGACCTTAAATGGGTGATCGTAACACAAACCTATACAGTACTCAGTGATTTCAGGTCCATTCTGGGTTGCGTATTTCATCGAAATGAAGTCTGGTGAAAGTATTCCTTCCTTAATTTAAGAAAGGAACTGGGGATGAGTGTGTAAGGGGTCATGTGTATGTTATCTTGTATTAGTGCATACACAGTAGGTCTGTATGCGTAAAGCTCTGCAGGTACTGTCGATTGAATCAGTCATTGGTGTGTGGTCATTTACTGGCTGCTGTTATAATGAGATTTGGGCATCAGACCTCTTTGTCCTGCTGATGAGCATCTGCTTCCTGTGTTTCAAGAACTTAAGCTCATTCACTGATCCTCATCCCAGGATTGAACCTTTCATCCTGTAAGCTAATTTCCAACTCAGTACCGCTGCCCCTCTTCTGTCTCTCTCTCTTTCCAACTCTTATTTAAATACAGAGCCAGTAATTGAGATGAGCAGCAGCTCTTGTATGGTTGACTGCATCTGGTGAGGGAAACCTGACCAGTAGTTCAACTGGTAAGGCATTGTGCTAGCAATAGCCACTTTCACACATGAAACCTGGTAAATTACTGTAAAATTGTTGAATTTTCTTTACTGGTAAATATACCACATGGTTATAGAGATATTGTGTAGATATAGGGGAAAAAGTTATAGTGCAAAATTTGTCAACTAATGCAAAAAATGCTTCAGAAAAGGGTGCACAAATTCCTGTTAATTTAATAACAATTAAACAATTAGGCATTTCATAACATCTCAAGTATTCTATAAACAAATTAATCTCCATTGTGATTGGATGAGTCAATGTGAGCCCACTTTGAACATTTTTATAACAAATCTAATCCCCCCACTTAAAAAAAAACAAAACAATCTGTTTTATAGGGGCCTTTAGCATCAACAGGGGGGCTTTTTACCCCAAATACTATCCTTTCACTTATTGGACAGTTATTAAAAAACTTTTGATTTAATGACCTTGAACAAAACTGAAAATGATAAATAAGAATTTTGTCTCAAAATAAATGTGATAATTTCAGGGATTTTCATTAGCTATATAAATTTGCAACATTTTCAAAATCAACCTTTAGACATTGCACCCGATGATCCCATGGATCAGGAAAATTTGGCAGTGTATAGTGACAAACAGGTGTTTAGTAAATGTGCTGTGGTATTTTTTGTTGCTATTTAGAGTTTTGGGAGAAAATAAAATCAAAGGAGCTTTTACCCCATGGGGCCTTACCCCATTGAACCCACTAACTAAATCAATACAGATAAAAACTGGGCATCGCACAACAAACAACTGAGGATCGCTATGGCTTTCAAGCCGATCTGATCACAAACAACCCCCATTCTAGGAGGCACATGACATGTAAATGCCGTTGATGTTGCTGCATTTCCGTTCCGAGTCTAAAAAGAAACGGGACGAGTGCATTTGAGTGCAGTTTGGACTGCAATACGAGTTGGTGGTGAGTGCTTGTTCACCTTCTCCATTTCATCGTGTTCCAATGTTGTGGCCGTGCACGGTTGATTTCCATTGGCTGCTCACCATGTGACTTCAGATTTGAGTTGTGGAGCATTATACACTATGAGATTTCCTCAATAGTCTCAATATTTGTATATCCTCCAACTTTTTATCTGTCCAATTTGATGCCTTTTTACTCCAGAATAACTGAATTCTCTCCATCAGAACTTTGTAATGGCCCAATGCAGATTTCTTATGTCAGCGCGTCTCGAGTCCTGACCTTGTAAGATCTCAAATTGTTAATCTAATGTTACAACTTCTCATTCAGGGAAATTGCTAGTGCTGATTTACCATTATTTTCAAACAGGTCATGTCAAATGACCTCTAAACTAAAAAATGCATTTAATTTTCTGAAAAAGCGATGGTCCATACTGATAACGCACATACTGATAAAAAATGTATAGCTAGAATGCACTGTGTTGCTTTGGATAAACACCTGCCAAATGATTAAATATAAGACATGTGCAGCGCAAGTGCATTTTATTAAAATATATAGCTCTAATATTGTATTTAAAAAAATTTTTTTTTGAGAGGTGACTATTAACAAAGTCAATTTAGCAAGTCAGTCCACTGACAGCCATCTTTGGAATGCTCCCGAGAAGCTATTTCCAGTCCTGACAGTGCAGCTCCTATATGCATGAATGGAGAAATCTCCAAAACTTACGATCAAAGAATATATCAAATCAGCAGTAAAATCTGACAACACTGTTATCATAAAGTGTGCTTCTTTACCTCTAAAAACGCAATTTTCCCAGCTTGTATAGCTAATGGAAAATGTTACTAAATTGGAGCAAACAGAAAATCCATTCAAACTCGAGTTGATTGACAGGCGATATCTGTATTCAAAAGGTGATTGGCTCTTTTACCTGTAAGGCAGGACTTCCTTTCTACATCTGCTGACCACTGGGCGTTCCAATTTCTCCCATTTAATAGAAGTTGCCCATCTCTGCTAAATAGTCTCTACTATTACTACTACATTTGAAAAATGCTTAAACTTCAACACATAATTGCAGGTCTTCCAGTGACTGCTGATTTAATTTAAGCTTTTGATTTGATTTCATTTGAGCTATCATAGAAAATAATTGAAAATTACAGAATTATTGATAAGGTTTGCAACCCAACACCAATTTAGATACAGGTATAGGGCACAATGGAGCAAACTTAACGGAAAAGTGTAAATGTCCACATCTGATATTAATGCTCCAAAACTGAATCAAGCAATTACAGCATCAGGTAAAATCCCTTTGCAAAATGAACCCCAGGTGATGACATAATCAGATTAGGAAGTCACTTGATTTATAAACAGGATTTATAAACAGGAAGCCCACCGGAAGTCACATGATTTGTAAACATATATCAATCATCTATGTTTCAGCCATCTGAAGTTCTCAGTGCAAACTAAAGTTCCCTATCTGTCACTCACTCGACGTTGTGTCGATGTAGTGACACTAGGGGTCACTCTTGGGAGCCCCAAACACCGCTGATCTTTTGAAAAAAGGCCAATGGGAATTGGCGAGTGGAATTTGCATGCCACTCCCCCAGACATATGGGTATAAAAGGAGCTGGTATGCAACCACTCATTCAGATTTTCTCTTCGGAGCCAAGCGGTTGCATTCAGTGCACTGAATACAATTCCTCCAATTCACCTTGTAAAACTGCTGGATTTACGGCGCGTTTCAGCGGCTTCTCCCCCTCTGTGCCTGTGGAGTGCAGAGAACGCCCCTGGGCGCTTTGGCAGAGCAAAAAAAGAGAGTATATTCTAAAA
The DNA here is from genome assembly GCF_019703515.2 of Myxocyprinus asiaticus. NCBI lineage: Eukaryota > Metazoa > Chordata > Actinopteri > Cypriniformes > Catostomidae > Myxocyprinus > Myxocyprinus asiaticus. Next base: position 13,902,422 of record NC_059375.1, read on the forward strand.
GAGTATATTTTCATTCACAAAAAGAGCGGCACACACGGAATGTCTTTTTAAAGATGCCTTTCCGTTTGTGTGTTATTCCTGGTTGCGGTCGTTTTCTCTCTGCTTCTGATGGCCACGATCGCTGTCTTACGTGTCTGAGCACTGCCCATGTGGAGACATCATTCGTGGATGGGTGATGTCCTCATTGCGAGAACATGACCATGGCAACATTGCGGTCGCGAGCTCCCCGCACCGGTCCTTCTACCTATGGGTTTGAGGCCGCGTCGGTTAGCACTGGGGGCAATTTGGGGACATCAATGGGACCACCTCCACCAGGTATCCCCACAGAGCCCTCCAATTCCACAGCACGCTCGCTTGCCCCGGTCGGTCAGGCGCTTGGACGAGACCGCCGGCTCAATCTCAGGGCGAGTTCGACCTCTTGTTCGGAGCCCGGGAAGATGATGAGTTATTGAGCGCAGCATCGGAGAGCGGGCTCGTCCAGTCGGACGCAGAGGCTTCGGCTGGGCTTCCTCCTTCGGGAATGGTCGCCCATTCTCAGGCTGACACGGAAATGACGGACATGCTTTCCCAGGTGGCCGTGAGCGTCGGGCTAGAGTGGAACCCTCCACTCTCCCCTGAACCCTCGCGGCTCAACGATTGGTTCCTGGGCTCAGGGCACCGGCCATGGCCACGCCCCGCCCCGGTTCCTTTCTTTCCAGAAATGCATGAGGAGCTGACAAGATCGTGGGAGGCACCTTTTACTGCCCGGTCCCGGTCTTTCAAATCCCCTGCTCTCACTACCCTCGATTGTGGAGCAGCCAGGGGGTATTCAGTGATCCCCCAGGTGGATAAGGCGCTCACGGTGCACTTGTGTCCGCAAAGCGCCGGCACCAGAACCTCCCGTCCAGGGCCTGTAGGTTTACGTCGTCCCGGATGACTAGGGCCTACGGTGCTGCTGGACAAGCCGCCTCCGCCCTGCACGCCATGAATCTCCTGCAAGTACACCAAGCCAAGGCTCTAAAAGAGCTGCACGAGGGTAGTTCTGACCCGGGATTGATGCAGGAACTGCACTCGGCGACCGACTTCGCTCTTCGGGTGACAAAGGTCACGGCGCGGTCTCTCGGGTAAGCGATGTCCACCCTGGTGGTCCAGGAGCACCACTTTTGGCTCAACTTGGTTGAGATGCGAGAGGCCGACAAGGCACGGTTCCTTGACGCCCTCATCTCCCAGGTTGGCCTGTTCAGCGACACCGTCGAGGACTTTGCCAAGCAGTTCTCGGCGGTGAAGAAGCAGATGGACAATACCGACTCCTGCAGCAACAACACCGGCTCTGCCGCAGCCCGCCCCCAAGGCCCGGCCCCGGCGTGGAGCCCAACTCAGGAAGCAGACGCCACCTGTCTCACGGCCGGCCGCTAAGAACCCGAGGAAGGCTTCAAAGCGACCCTGAGACGGGCGACCCAGGGGCAAGGAGACCAGCTTCTCTGGAGCTGGTGAACAGATCACTCTATCCCCCGGTGGAGGGCCGGGAGGAGAATCTTTTGTTTCATTTTTTGCAGCATGCCCAAGAGGCTGCGATACCCAAAAGTTCGACAAAAGAGTGGTTTTCTCGTTTCCTGGGTCACATGTCCGGTGCGCACAGCCGTCATCACGAACACCATCCACTGTCCCATTTTCGCAGGTATGGCGCTCCAGCGGCGGACCCCCCACCCCTGTGCACCCAGCTGTGGCAAAAACATGCCCACATGGGATTGGTTCTGGTGGACTTCAGCTACGAGATTCCTCCTCCCCCCTCCTCAGCCAATCTTATGGTGGGTGGCAGGAGCCAGGTAAGTACTTTGATGTCCCTGGACTCAGCACGGCCACGGGGCTCGAGTCCCCTCGACGTGGCACCTCAAGCTCTGCCCCGCCGTGAGGCCCCACCCGCCGGTACGTCTGACGTGATCATTCCCTTGGTCCCCCTCGCCTGGAGTTTGGGCGCGTGGCTCGCGCTTTCCAACCCGTCGCGATGGCTGACCCGGACCGTCCAACTCGGCTACGCGATTCAGTTCGCCAGGCGCCCGCCCAGGTTCAGCGGCGTCTGCTTCACCTCGTTGAAGGGCGAGAACGCCACTACCTTGCGTGAGGAGATTGCGACCCTTCTGTGCAAGGGCGCGATAGAGCCTGTTCCTCCAGCTGAGATGAAGAAAGGGTTCTACAGCCCTTACTTCATCATACCGAAGAGAGGCGGTGGGTTGCGACCAATCCTGGACCTGCGAGTACTGAACCGGGCTTTGCACAGACTCCCATTCAAGCGGTTCCACTGAAACTTTTTCAGAGGCTCCTGGGGCATATGGCATCCTCAGCGGTGGCCACACCACTCAGGTTGATGCATATGAGACCGCTTCAGCACTGGCTTCAGACTCGAGTCCCGAGATGGGCATGGTACCACGGGATACATCGCGTGGCCATCACGCCGATCTGTCACCACCTCTTCAGTCCTTGGACCGACCTTGCATTTCTGCGGGCAGGGGTTCCCCTAGAGCAGGTCTCCAGGCACGTCATGGTTACAACAGATGCCTCCAAGAGGGGCCGGGGCACCGTATGCAACGGGCACATGGCCGCCGGCTCCTGGACTGGCCCGTGGCTGCATTGGCACATCAACTGCCTAGAGTTGTTGGCAGTACTGCTCACCCTGCGGAGGTTCTGGCCATTGATCCAGGGCAAGCACGTGTTGGTCCAAACGGACAACACAGCGATGGTAGTGTACATCAACCGTCAAGGCGGTCTACGCTCCAGTTGCATGTCACAACTCGCCCGCCGTCTCCTCCTCTTGAGTCAGCGCCTCAAGTCGCTGCAAGCCACTCACATCCTGGGCGACCTCAACACTGCGGTGGACGCACTGTCATGACAGGTTATGCTCAGAGGAGAGTGGAGACTCCACCTCCAGGTGGTCCAGCTGATTTGGAGTCGATTAGGTTGAGCACAGGTAGACCTGTTTGCTTCCTGGGAATCCTTCCCCTGGCCGCTCTGGTACGCCCTGACCGAGGCACCCCTCGGTATAGTTGCACTGGCACACAGCTGACCCCCTAGACTATGCAAGTATGCATTTCCCCCAGTGAGCCTACTTGCACAGACCCTGTGCAAGGTCAGGGAGGACGAGGAGCAGGTCGTCTTAGTAGCACCCTACTGGCCCACCCAGACATGATTCTCGGATCTCACGCTCCTCGCGACAGCCCCCCCCCCCGATGAATTCCCCTGAGGAAGGACCTTCTTTCTCAGGGACGGGGCACCATCTGGCACCCACGACCAGACCTCTGGAATCTCCATGTCTGGCCCTTGGATGGGACACGGTAGACCTAAGTGGCCTACCACCCACGGTGGTAGACACGATCACTCAGGCTAGGGCTCCCTCTACGAGGCGCCTGTATGCCTTGAAGTGGTGTCTGTTCGCTAAGTGGTGTTCTTCCCGACACGAAGACCCCCAGAGATGCGCAGTCAGATCGGTGCTTTCCTTCCTGCAGGAGAGGCTGGCCCCCTCCACCTTGAAGGTGTATGTAGCCGCTATTTCAGCTCATCACGATGCAGTATATGGTAAGTACTTGGGGAAGCATGACTTCATCATCAGGTTCCTGAGAGGTGCTAGGAGGTTGAATCCCTCCAGACTGCTTTGGTGGACAGTGGAAAGGAAGCGCTGTCTCCAAACAGAGGATCGACCACTGGGTCATTGATGCCATCGCGATGGCATATCAGGCTCAGGACGTGCCACCCCCTGCGGGGTTATGAGCCCACTCTACCAGGAGTGTGGTGGCCTCCTGGGCCCTGGCCAGTGGCGCCTCTTTGGCAGACATCTGCAGAGCAGTGGGTTGGGCAGCACCCAACACCTTTGCGAGGTTCTACAATCTCCAGGTTGAGCCGGTCTCGTCCCGTGTATTGGCAGGCACGAGCAGGTAAGTTCCGGGACAGCTTGCCGTGTGTACCACTTGTGCATAGTCGTGTTCACAGACTGTGATCCCTGGATGACTTTCCTCCTTAGCCCTGTGGCAGTTGAGTTTGCGAAGAAACTCGCTGACGGCCCAGTACGTGCGCTAATGAGCCCCTGTACTGAGGTAGGTGCTCCACATGTGCTGGTTCCCCGAAGGCAACCCCATGTGATATCTTCCGCAAAATCGTTTCCCTGTCGGTAAACTGTGTCTTCCTTGGGCAGAGGCCCCTCCGCCCCCGGTCGCCATGCTTTGTAGAAACTTCTCCACTTTCAGGTAGGACCCACCATGGGCCCTCTCCACATGACAAACTTCCGACAAGACTCGGTAAGACCATGTGATGTATTTCCACTCAAAATACCCCCCCCCTTTTTTGGGTGGGGTGTGGTCTCCGCAGTGTCTTCCCCTTGGGAGGGACACCCCCCGATGTGGACACTTATGGCTCCCAGTCGGTTAACAAATCTTTTTGGGGAGAAAAAAGAGGAAAAGAGGCCTCGGCTGGGCTAGCCTGTCCCTATTTTGTTGGCAGTCGACTTGTTCCTGAAGGAACGTTCGACGTTCATAAGAGCGTTGGGGGAGGTTACGTGACAGCCTGGTGCGCTGGCTACGAGGCAAACAGTGGTCTGCCCATCTCACACCGCCAGTCCACGTAACACAGTTCAGGTAGTTGTGCCATTTTGAATAGGGACCCCTAGTGTCACTACATCGACACAACGTCAGTGAGTGACAGATAGGGAACTTCATGGTTACTTTCGTAATCTCCGTTCCCTGATGGAGGGAACGAGACGTTGTGTCCCTCTTGCCACAACGCTGAACTACCCGCTGAAATGGCCGGGACCTGGACTCGGCTCCTCAGCACAAAACCTGAATGAGTGGTTGCATACCAGCTCCTTTTATACCCATATGTCCAGGGGAATGGCATGCAAATTCCACTCGCCAATTCCCATTGGCCTTTTTTCAAAAGATCAGAGGTGTTTGAATGAGTGGTTGACTCATATACACACACAGTGGCAAGAAGTATATGAACCCTTTGGAATTAGTTTGTTTTCTGCATTAATTGGTCATAAAATGTGATCTCATCTTCATCAAAATCACAAGTATAGACAAACACAATGTGCTTAAGCTAACAACACACAAACAGTTAAAATATTTCATGTCTTCATTGAACAAATCTCATTAAACATTCACATTGCTGTGGAAAAAGTGAACCTTTGGATTTAATAACTGGTCGATCCTCCTTTGGCAACAATAACCTCAACCAAGCATTTTTGGTAGCTGCGGATTAGACCTGCACAACATTCAGAAGGAATTCTGGACCATTCTTCCTCACAGAACTGCTTCAGCTCAGACATATTCTTAGGATGTCTGGTGTGAATGGCTCTCTTGAGGTCATTCCACAGCATCTCAATTGGGTTAAGGTCTGGGCTCCGACTGGGCCACTCCAAAGGTGGATTTTCTTTTTTTTAAGCCATTTTGTAGTGGATTTACTTTGATGTTTAGGGTCCTTGTCCTGCTGCATCACCCAACTTCAACTGAGCTTGAGCTGGCGCACAGCCATGACATTATCCTGTAGGATTTCTTGATTAACTTGGGAATTAATTTTTCCCTCTGTGATGGCAAGCAGTCCAGGCCCCGTAGAGGCAAAGCAGCCCCAAATCTTGATGCTCCCTCCACCGTACTTCACCGTTGGAATGATGTTTTCATAATGGTGCAGTGCGCTTTTTATGCCATTCGTTGTGCTGTGTGTTCTTCTGAAACAATTCAACCGTAGATTTATCAGTCCACAAACATTTTTCCTAGTAGCATTGTGGAGTGCCAAGGTGGTCTTTGGCAAATTTCAGGTGAGCAGCAATGGTTTTGTTGGAAAGCAGCGGCTTCCTTTGTGGTGTCCTGCCATGGACACCATGCTTGTTTAATGTTTTCCGTATAGTAGACTCATGAACAGAGATGTTAACCAGATCCAATTATTCCTTCAAGTCTTTAGCTGTCACTCTACAGTTCTTTTGTACCTCATTGAGCATTCTGCAGTGTGTCCTTTGAGTCATCTTGGCTGGACGGCCACTTCTAGGGAGAGTAGCCACAGTACTAAATTGTCTCCATTTATATTTGTCTAACTGTGGACAGCTTTGTGATGGCAACTCCAATACCTTGACTTTGTTGTCCTTAAGCCATTTTGCCACACATTTGGAAGTATGCTTGGGGTAATTGTCCATTTGGAAGACCCATTTGGGACCAAGCTTTAACTTCCTGGCTGATGTCTTGAGATGTTGCATCAATATATCCACATAATTTTCCTTCCTCATGATGCCATCTATTTTGTGAAAGGCATCAGTCCCTCCTGCAGCAAAGCACCTCCACCAGTAGCAGTTCTAGCTTGTATGGCGCCCAGGGCGAAACCCGCTTCAACACGCTCCCAAAGTTGTTGACCGGGGGGGGTGGATGGTGGGTGGTGTGATTGTGTGGGTGCCTCGTGCCACACCCCCCCCCCCCCCCACAAGATGCCACCCTGGGCAACTGCCCATGTCGCCCATGCCTAAATCTGCCACTGACCCCCACAACATGATGCTGCCACCCCCGTGCTTCATGGTTGGGATGATGTTCTTCGGCTTGCAAGCCTCACCATTTTTCCTCCAAACATAACGATGGTCATTATGGCCAAACAGTTCAATTTTTGTTTCATTAGACCAGAGGACATTTCTCCAAAAAGTAAGATCTTTGTCCCTATGTGCACTTGCAAACTGTAGTCTGGCTTTTTATGGTGGTTTTGGAGCAGTGGCTTCTTCCTTGCTGAGCATCCTTTCATGTTATTTCGATATAGGACTTGTTTTACTGTGGATACAGATACTTGTCTACCTGTTTCCTCCAGCATCTTCACAAGGTCCTTTGCTGTTGTTCTGGAATTGATTTGCACTTTTCACACCAAACTATGTTCATCTCTATTAGACAGAATGCGTCTCCTTCCTGAGTGGTATGATGGCTGCGTGGTTTCATGGTGTTTATACTTGCGTACTATTGTTTGTACAGATGAATGTGGTACCTTCAGGCATTTGGAAATTACTCCCAAGGATGAACCAGACTTGTGGAGGTCCACAATTTTTTTTCTAAGGTCTTGGCTTATTTCTTTTGATTTTCCCATGATGTCAAGCAAACAGGCACTGAGTTTGAAGGTAGGCCTTAAAATACATCCACAGGTAAACCTCCAATTCAGTACACCTCCTATCAGAAGCTTATTGGCTAACTGTCTAAAGGCTTGACATAATTTTCTGGAATTTTCAAGCTGCTTAAAGGCACAGTTAACTTAGTGTATGTAAAATTCTGACCCACTGGAATTGTGATATAGTCAATTAAAAGTGAAATAATCTGTCTGTAAACAATTGTTGGAAACATTACTCATGTCATGCACAAAGCAGATGTCCTAAACGACTTGCCAAAACTATAGTTTGCTCATATTAAATCTGTGGAGTGGTTAAAAAATTTGTTTGACTTCAACCCAAGTGTATGTAAACTTCTTACTTTAACTCTATATAGTCTTATTAAATAAGATGTCATAATGGGGTCAAGAATACTCCAGAAAAGGCTGATGTGGACATTTGTAAGTTCTAACCGATGCTAATATTATAGTCATTATGTTGCATAAAAGGTAAATATCAAATAGGAAACTTTAAAATTATCTATAATATAATAAGCTTTCATGACATTCATGCTGTGATTAGATCTGTATTCCAAAATATACTTTTATTTCTGCATTTGTTTTTATTGGGCTTGGAGTACCTTAACAACAAGATGTGTCTCATAATGTCATAGTGATAAAAAAATAAAAATAATAAAAAAAACCTGAATGATGCATGTACAAAATATGAGATGTTAATTGCCTTATCTGGTAATGATAAAATGAAAAATGCATTTCCACTGTTGCTTAATTTAACAAGACGAAAACTCAAAACAGCAGAGACGTGAAGCTTTTTGCTGATCATGCCTCTTGAAATATAACATACTGTAAATATCTCGATTTAAATATATTTAAAATCAGGATTGTTAAAATAATTAACTTGAGTCGCTAAAATAATACATTTAGAAATACAGTGGGATTTACATAAAAAAAAAACCTGGGATTCAAAATTTTAACTTGGATATTAAAAGATTTACTATTGGGAACATTTTGAAACAAAGAAACACTATGACAAAATGAATCATAAATATTTAAGATTCTGCATTATTTCTAGGTCACTAATAAGGTTTTACACAAACTTGTAGTGCAAAAGGGGGAAATTTGACTAAGAAATTCTGAAAATAATGTTAACTTTTCAGTTCAACTTTCACACAAATTGTTATGCTGCTAATCTAATTTATAATTAAAAAATTTTATTAGAGGGAGGTCATGTGACGCCATACAAGAAGCAGACATGTGAATGACGAGCTCTGCGCACTTTGCTAAATTTTTAATTATTCTCATGTTATAATCTGGTGAAATTCGATACACCCAGTTACACATTTGCTCTTTGAGGTAAAACATGGCAAAGAAGTCAAAATCATCGGGCTCTGGAGACATTAAAAGACACTTACATGTTCAGGATGAAAGCCCCGACAGGCCTACAGACCGGGGACTCGATTTGGATGGCGCGGCGGGAGAGGAGATCCAGCGTCAGTTGTCCAACATATCAGTGATGATGACAAAGGTTCTTGCTGACTTGGAGGATCTCGTTGTAATACGTCAATCGATTATGGCGATGGAAATAAAATTCTCTGAGATAGTTACAAGAGTGACTGATGTTGAGAAACAAATCAATTATTTGGAATCTTCGGAGAGGGAATTAACCGCTAATCCGCCCGCGACCAAAGTTGATCTGGAACTTATTCTTGAAAAGCTTGAAGATCTTGAGAATAGAAGCCGCAGGAATAACGTCAGAATTGTTGGAATTTCTGAGTATGAGGAGGGCAGAGATATGGTGAAATTCCTAGACGAGCTCTTCCTGAGTCTGCTCGACATAACAGGCCACAAGCTGGAAATCAAGCGAGCTCGCAGAGTCCCTGCTTGGAGAACTGCTGAGGAAGACAGGTCCCGATCGATTCTGGCCAGATTTCTGAGATCATCCGATAAAGGTCTTGTGTTGCACCAGGCGAGGAGCAAAGGGAAGCTTTCTTGGAGGAATCATAATATTTTCTTGTTCCCGGACTTTGCGAGTTCGACAAGAGAGAAACGTGATCGGTTCAGGGAATGCAAGAAACTCTTGCATCAGCGTAAGATCACTTTTGCATTGATGTTCCCGGCCAAACTGAGAATAGAGACGAAGGACGGTCGCAAAGTATTTACATGTCCCAATCAGGCAATGTCTTTTATTGAATCAGTGGGTGAGTAAACCATTGGATGTTGCTCATGTGAGTGGGTCGACTCGCTGTACTTACTCTGGCTTTTGAGGAAGCTGGGTGTCATTTTGGTTTCTTTTTGCACTGGCTTCGCCGAGCGGCTGGAGTTTGTTTTGTGAATAACACTTTCCTTAAAGAAGCTTTTGCATTGACCTAAGATTACTTTTGCATGGAAGTTCCCGGCCAGTTTGAGAGTGGACACTACGGATGACCGCAAAATATCTACATGCTCACACAAAGAATGTCTTTTATAAAGTTGACAGATTGAGTCATGGTATATACTTTTATGCGGCCACCGAGTGAATTGACTTGACCATCCGGGATGTCGGTTTTGTTTCTTTTTGTACTGGCTCCGTCTAGCGGCTGGAGCTTGTTCCGTTTACGGGACACTGGAATGATTATGACATCCGCTGAACTCATAACAACTGGCTCACTGAACATTAGTTTGTCTATCCGTGAAACTGAATGGTTTTATATCAGCTGAAATTTGTTTTGTGGAGGATCACACCTTTAAAACATTTCTGTGAATTAATCTACATGTTATTTGTTTTCATTCTTCCTTTTGGCTGGGGTTTATTTTACAAAGTATTTTCTGTTATGTAATTTTACTTCACAAATTTGTTGTCATGGGGGCTCGTGGGCATTCATGGACCTTTTGAGTTTAGAGGGATTGTCGCCGGTTGGCGCTCTCGTGCGCTGGGTTAATGCGCACATTTTTCTTTTTTCTGCTTGTTTTGTTCGGGGGGAAGTTCGGGGTTTGATTGTTTCACTAATGGGGAATGTGGTCTGTATAATTTTGTTTTTGACACACAGTTTATTTTTTTTTATTATTTCAATATGTCAGTTGTAATATGAGTGTACTATCTCTCTCCACATGGAATGTGAATGGGTTGGGGCACCCCATAAAAAGAAGGAAGGTTATTTCTTTTCTTAAACATAAGAAATATGATATAGTGTTCCTTCAAGAAACACACCTTTCTCCGCAGGAAGCTGAAAAATTTGGGAAGATATGGGGTGGGCATGTTTTCTTTAGTGCTGGCTCAAGTAAGAGCAAGGGAGTCATTATATTGGTAAATAAACATCTGCAATTCAAATGCCTCAAACAGATTAAAGATAAATTAGGAAGAGTAATTATTGTTTTAGTTGAAATTCAGGGGCAAAGGTTGATTTTGGCTAATATTTACGCACCTAATGCTGATGATCAGGGCTTTTTTATAGATCTTGAATGGATGTTGCAAGCTGCTGGCACCCCTTATAATATAATATTGGGAGGAGACTTTAATCTTTCGATGGATTCAGTCCTTGATCATAGTGAAGCAAGAGTGTGCAAGCCCCCGAGAGCAACATTGACACTTCACAGGATGTGTAAAAATCTTGGTCTTACAGATATTTGGAGACTTTGGACCCATCTGGTAGGGACTATACATTTTTTTCATCAGTCCATAAGATTTATTCTAGAATAGATTTTTTTATATATATCCAAATCCCTCATTTCATCTGTTGTTGATTGTGCAATTGGAAATATCTTAGTCTCAGATCATGCCCTGGTGAGTTTAGAGATGTTGCCACATACGGAGAAAAATAAATCATATAGTTGGCACCTTAATGTGTCCCTTTTGCAAAATCCTGAATTCCAATAAATGTTAATGACTGAAATCAATGTTTATATGGAGACCAATTTGTCCTCAGTATCCACTGTGGGCGTGGCTTGGGAGGCACTTAAGGCGGTTCTTAGGGGCCGGATCATACAGTATGTCTCATTCACCAAAAAATCCAAAGCACGAGAACTTGTGGAGTTGGAAGGAAATATTAAAAATGCCGAAACAGAGCTGAAGCGCCGTTTGTCATCTGATGGCCTCAGAGAATTGACTCGATTGAAATATAGATATAATACTATTTTGTTGCGGAAAGTGGAGTTTTGGCTATTCAGGGCAAGACAGTCATACTTTGAGTCGGGGGAAAACTTTTGGCTTGATATATAAAGCAGAGAGAGTCTTTTTCTACCATTCCCTCAGTGAAATCTGTTGGTGGTGAAATATTTACCTCGGCTATTGATATTAATAATGCTTTTAAAGAATCTCTATAGTTCCACGTCTTTGTCTACTGATGAAGATATTAGAAACTTTTTGGAACCATTAGATCTCCCTAAACTGACGACTGAGCAAAAAAATTCTCTTGATTCTGAGATAAACTTGGAGGAGCTTGGCGAGGTTATTAAGGCCTTACCTACAGGCAAGGCTCCAGGGCCTGATGGCTTTGCCGCTGAGTTGTTCAAATCTTATGCTACAGAACTGGCTCCACTTTTGCTAGAAGTTTATACTGAATCATTAAAGAATGGAAAGCTTCCGCCAACCATGACACAAGCCCAGATCAGTCTGATTCTTAAAAAGGACAAAGATCCAAGCGAGTGTAAAAGTTACCATCCAATTTCCCTGATCCAGTTAGATGTAAATATTTTAAGTAAAGTTATGACATCTCTTATACATATAGATCAGGTGGGGTATATTCGAGGCCGTAGCTCTTCTGATAACATTAGGCGTCTCATCAATATCATGTGGTCAGTAGCGAATGAACAATCTCCGGTCGCTGCCATCTCACTTGACACTGAAAAGGCATTTGATATGGTAGAATGGGATTAAGTTTTTAAGGTTTTGGAAATATACGGGTTCGGGAGTACGTTTATTGAATGGATTAAGTTACTTTATAGACACCCAGTAGCGGCGGTACAAACAAATGGATTAATTTCAGATTATTTTACTCTGGATAGGGGCACCCGGCAGGGTTGCCCTCTTTCCCCATTATTGTTCTGTCTTGCCCTGGAACCATTAGCAACCGCGATAAGAAAGGAGGATGATTTTCCAAGGGTGGTGGCAGGAGGAATGTCACATAAACTCTTGCTTAACGCAGATGATATTTTATTATTTGTCTCTGACCCCAGTAGATCTAAGCCTTGCCTCCACAGAATTATTAATTCCATTTCTAAGTTTTCAGGATATAGAGTCAGTTGGTCTAAATCCGAAGCTTTGGCTCTGACAGCGTACTGCCCAGAAACGGCTTTCCAGCTGGGTGCTTTCCAGTGGCCCAAACAGGGCATTAAGTATTTGGGTATTTTATTTCCAGCAAATTTGTGTGATTTAGTTAGAGTTAATTTTGACCCCTTAATAAAACGGTTTTCAAGCGATGTGGGCAGGTGGGCTTCATTGCATTTAGGTTAATGTTATTAAAATGAATTGTATTCCAAAATTCAATTACTTACTGCAGTCTCTCCCTGTAGATGTCCTCCTCTCTTATTTCAAGCAATTTGATAGCATAGCAAAGTCCTTCATTTGGAAAGGTAAGCATCCCAAATTACATTTCAATAAGTTACATAGGTCGATTGACAAAGGTGGGCTAGGCCTACCCAAGAATTTATTTTATTATTATGCATTCGGTCTCAGACATTTGGCTCATTGGTCGCTTCCATCTGAGAGAGCCCCTCCCTGGTTCTGTATAGAACAGGAAGTTCTTGCCCCTATTTCGCCACTGCAGAGCCTTTCTATCAAATTAATCAGAGAAGTTAAGTTACATCCCGTTATCTTGCACTTGAACTCGGTATGCACAGAAGTGTCCAGACTGTTTAATTCTGACATTTTTTTAAATGTTGCCTCGTGCATATGGCTGAACCCCAAATTATGCATCAACAAGTCCCCTTTTTGCTGGTCAGAGTGGATTGGGAGGGGGGTTACTACACTTGGTGAACTATATGAGAATGGAGTGTTGAGATCCTTTTAAAATTTGGTTCAGCTTTTTGGGATTCCTAGATCTCAGTTCTATAAGTATTTACAGCAGCGCCACCTGCTCTGTACTGTTTTTGGGAGTGGTTTACACCCTCCTAATGCGGCAGATACTCTGGGAGTGGTGATTACTGCTTTTGTAAAAGGTCATGAGGCATCTGTGTATTACTCCCTACTAATTCAGAGTCTGGGAGACGGAACTTCAACTTCTCTTAAGAGATTATGGGAGAAAGATCTAAATTTGGTATTGGAGGAGGGAGAGTGGGCTGGGATTCTAAAAAACGTCAAATCTGCATCTAGAGATGCAAGGGTTCGCCTCATGCAATTTAAGATTTTACATACAGTCTATTGGACCCCCTCTAGATTGCATAGGCTTGGTCTTAAAGACACACCCACCTGCTGGCGATGTCAATCAGAAGATGGAGACACAACACATGTCTTTTGGGGATGTGTTAAGATGCAAGAATTTTGGATGAGAGTTTTATGTGCGAGGTTTTGGCCTCTCAAATTTTATTTTGCCCCAGACTCTGTATCTTAGGAGATGGGGCAGTCATTAATTTGGAGAATAAGCACATGAAAAACTGGGTCCTAACTAGTATTATGATCGCCAGACAGATCACTTTGAGGAGTTGGAAGTCGGCTGGAACGCCCCCGTTTCAGGAGCGGTGTTCAGAGATGGTCAGAGTGGCAGCTCTTGAGGAGGGGGTATCCAGAAGACTGGGGAGTCTAGACATGTTTGTGAAGAAGTGGGGCAGATATCTGTCTTTTTTGGAGGGCTCTCAGGGAGGGACAGTGGAGAGAGCGGTGTAGGGGGTTTATGTGTGTGACTGTTTTTTTTTTGTTTGTTTGTTTGTTTTTATTAATTTATTTATTTATTTTTGTTGTGTGTCTATGGTTGTTTGACCACTGGGGTGTTGTTGGGGGTCGGGTGGGGGATTGGGGTGGGGGTTGGATATTGATTGTGTATATGTGTGTTCTGCTATTTATATTTAATGGTTGAATCAATAAAAAAATGTTAATCGAATTTCTTTTTTTTTTTTTATTAAATCAGAAAAATGCATTGATTTGCACTAGTAGTCCCAGATATACCAACCACCCACTGTATACAGATGCTATATAAAAATCCATTCTAAATTAGGATTGTTGTAAAGGATGATTTTTACATCATATTCATAATTAATCTCCTGTCCAGGTCGATTTGACAAGGAAATTGTGAATAATGATATATTGTTTTATCAGTCTTTCACATATTTTTGAGGCTTGTCCCCAGTTATTACTTAACACAGTGAAGAATAATTTCAAAAGAAGTCAAGCTTTCATGATATAGCTTGAATTCCAGTAGAGATAAGATATGCACTAATACATGTACTTATTTACTCTTCTGATTGCACTGACATTAATTTTCAGAACAGAAATTCAGAAAGTAAATCCTAACATAATTTCTTATCTACATGACTGTTTGTGGTATGTATGTTTAGTCTGCATGTTTACTAAATAGTTTGCATTAAATATTATTACCAAACTTATCTTTACTGATAGCCCTTGGACACTTTATTGTTGCCCATACTATGTTCATCTCTGAAAACTGAGACCTTTGGTCCTTGCTTACATATAAATGACCCCCTTGAACTGACTTAATTTTTGAATAGCGTCGATGTGATACATGCTCTCATTTTCTTTCTCTCTTTAGCTTGAAACTGTTGTAGTTACTATCCGCAACAGTGTACTTTCAGTTTATGAACAAAAAATTAAAAGTTGAGTTAATAGTCAACAAGAATCAGGACTTTTCCATTTGACTCTGTAGCACTAAATTAACTCAAAGGATGTGGTTGCTGATATTTTTGGTGTGCCTTCTGATTTGTGCTGGTGGAATGTACTGGTACATATTTGGCAAGCCAGGTCCATTTACACTGGAGTCCTTGAGGCCCCCAGGGCCTTATGAGATGGACCAGAGGAAGAGAGACAAAGTGTTAAAACAAGGTAGTATCAAGCATCTTGAGATGTTTGTTACCTGCTGCTTTAACTGGGGTACTGGGGAAAGACTGGCCTTAGAATGACCGTTTTAAGCCTCTTTTGCTAATCTGCAGCATTTAAAAAAGGGAATTTACCATCAGTGGTCTATATAAACTGTGAGTTAACCATCAAATACAACACATTCACGTTCTGTGTAAAGAAACACATTCTAATTGTCATCCAGTATCTAACAAATTCTGAGCATCCTATATTACTCGTTGATAAAAAAAAAAAAAAAAAAAAGGTTCTAACCAGGAATTCAACATCTTATAACGTTCTCAGTAAATGAAAACAAAGTCAAAGTTATGTTTTAGACTTTAGCTCTGGATTAATAGTAGGCTCTGAAAAACAGTTCTTGTTAACTTCTCCACTGAAAATCTAGTTACAGTTCAAGTTCTTAATTGTTGTCGTTGTACAAGTACAGCACAATTATTTTGTCCTTCACAAGTGTTGCATCAAATTAAATAGAGAATTAAGGATAAGATAAAACATTTAATCTATAGAAGTATGAAAGAAATAAAGTGAGAAGTACAATTGCAATCGAAATTATTCAACCCCCCCAAGACAGTAAGGATTTACAAAGGTAAGCTTTTCTGATGAACCAGAATTTAAAAAAAAAAAAGAATTTTCTTTACATCTATATCAGTTGAGTGACGCATTCAAAGTCATAGTGTGAGTATATAACCTAATATTTCTAAATAGCAGGATTTTTTAAAAATACAGCCATGTCATAATTATCCAACCCCCACTGCATGTAGCTGTTTCTTAAATATGTAAGGCTACACAAGTAATTGTTTTAAAACAAAATTAAGTTATCAATCTGCAATGGCACTTATTTAAGTTTTAAAATTTAAGTTTAGTGTCATAAGCAAAAATGTATTTCTATGCAAAAAATGCAATTAAACATAAGCTGTCTCAAAAGCTAATAGAGGAGATTATTTCATTACACAAGAAAGGTCATGGCTAAAAGTACATTTCCAAGGCACTTCAATTTCCAATAGACAAACTTGGCAGCACCATTCATACATTTTTTAAATATGGTACAACAGCAACCTTCTTGGGGTGTGGAAGAAAGCAAAACTTCACCAAGGGAAATGTTAACTCCAGCTGACTGAATATTCAAGAAGTAATTAGGAAAGACCTGTGGAGTCCTGGAAGAGGGTTTTATAGACGTATGACACTAAACTGAAAATGAGTTTTAGACCCATGGGTCAGCAGTACGTCTGGAGTAAGATGACAAGGTGATGACAAGAACGACACCATCCCCACAGTCAAGCATGGAGGTGGGTCAGTCCTGTTATGGGGGTGTTTTGCGGCTGCAGGAAACGGCTATCCTGACTGTGACTGACGCCATGGATTCTTTCAGGTATCAGGCCATTTTGGCATGAAAAATGTGATGCCTTCAGTGTGTAAATTGAAGCTCGGTGATCACTGGACTTTCCAGTAAGACAAAAAACACCAAGGATACATCCAAGTTGTCCAAAATCTGGTTCAGGGATAGTCCCATTGCAAACCTATGTTGGGATTTCAAGGAAGCAGTGGCAGCACAGAAACTAAAGAATGTCAATGAGCTGGAAGCTTTTGCTCATGAGAAATGTGTAAAAATTCTAATAGAGAGGTGTCCAAAGCCTGAGAACACTTACCTGAAACATTTATTTGATGTTATTAAGGATAAAGGATGCTCCACTAATGAAAGATTTTGGGGGTTGAATATTTTTGACATGACATTTGTGGAGAGAATTAGTTATTTTTTATTTTAAAATTTGGATAAACTGAACTCTTTGTTCTGAAAATCACTCAAATGTGTATTAAAAACTTTGACTGTTTACTGAGGTCTTAGTTGATGTGTTTTAATTCACATCACCAGAATGTATTGCTGGTCAGGGGGGTTGAATAATTTTGATTGCAACTGTATATAAGGTTTGAGTAAAGAACATTTTAACCCTTAAACACATACTTGGTCTTTAGAGACCCAGGACCTCATCCATTTTTTGGAGTTATACCCACACCTCTTAAGTATTCCTCAATCTATCTCTTTTAAATAGTGTAACACAAAAACATGGCAAAAATTAGATTTTTTAAATTTTTGTAATAGTTTAAGTACCAAAAGTGTATAGGGTTATTAAAGACCCTAGGTATGTAATAGTGTTTTCATATTTTGTATATTTTTTATTATCTAAATAAGTTTACTATCAAAGGATATCTATTTCTTTATTTGTTACAAGAGAAATTAGTACTATATTAATCCAAATGACTACTATATTGCGAAGATTTTCTGTCTTTTTTTACACTATCTCTGGGCATTGTGTAGATCCATTTTTGATAGATATAGGTGCCGGGTCTCTAAAGACTGAAATTCATGCATTTAAGGCTTAAAGGAATAGAAATATATAAAGATACTAAGAAATGTACATAAGAATATTAAAGTAAAAACAGAATAGGGCTGCATGATTTGGACAAAAAGTTTTGTTGTGATTATTTTGAAAAACTAGTCAAAACTAGTAAGTGATTTCTTTTGACCAAACTTTGGTAATATTTGTACTTAGACTTAAACTTAGGGTTCACACTTGAGTCCTCATAAAAAGAACCAAACTCTGACAAACTATTTCTTTCTAAATAAAATAATTGTGATATAGGTAAAGGAGACTATACAATGATACAACAAACAATAATATTTTAAATCATGAAAGTACAGTTGACTGGAATGAATAGGGGTGTGGGGATATTTGCTTGCAAAATCTTTTATTGCATGAATTTCTGAATGGCCATCAATGGAGAAACATGCTTTTTGACACCATAATGGTGTAGTTACAACATCTATTAATTCATTTGTGTTCGCCCCTAAGCATTTTGCCATCCGTCTGATTATTTTGGAATTTGGAGGTCTCACGCGCGACATGCCACGTGATAAGATGCGTGGATTGACTGTCTCAGACACGGAGGCAACTGAGATTCGTCCTCTGCCACCCGGATTGAGGTGAGTCACTACGCCACCATGAGGACTTAGAGCACATCGGGAATTGGGCATGCCAAATTGGGGAGAAAAGGGGAGAACCCCCCCCCCAAAAAAACAATACAAAAACAAAACAAAAACACATTGAAATATATACAAATATTCTATATACTGTATTTCAAAATTTCTTTACTGTTACTGTCACTAGCTATTATATTAGGGGCTCTAGACTGGGGGGGTCCCTTGGTCAGAAAAGGTTGACAAATCCTTTTTAAGGGGGATTGTCCGTGTAATAGGTGTATTGTAAGTCACTTTGGTTAAAAACATCAGCTAAATGTCAATTTACTTTTATGTATCTCTAGGATTTACAAGGGAGATGGTTCCAGCAAATCTGGATGCCACTGTAATTGGAAGTGGGATTGGAGGAATGACGGCCGCAGCCACACTGGCCAAAGTGTGAAGAGTGTCCTGTACAGGAGCAGCATGACATGGCAGGAGGCTGCTGCCACTCTTACACTGAGAAAGGCTTTGAGTTTGATGTTGGCATGAACCTATCACTTAAAATTGCTGCCAGTCTGTGCTGTTTGAAACTCATTATAAAAGTTATAATGTATAAGTTAAA
The DNA here is from genome assembly GCF_019703515.2 of Myxocyprinus asiaticus. Lineage (NCBI taxonomy): Eukaryota > Metazoa > Chordata > Actinopteri > Cypriniformes > Catostomidae > Myxocyprinus > Myxocyprinus asiaticus. The sequence continues at coordinate 13,921,085 of NC_059375.1, forward strand.
GGAATAGTTAATCATTCCAAACCTGTATTCCATGTCATTCTAAATCCGTATGACTTTCTTTCATGAACGCATCTGTCTTTTTGAATGAATCTTTTAAGTAAACGAATCGTTCTCGTTCACCTCCATACACTGACTCATACAGTATATGACGTCTCTCCCTTTTGAAGCAAATGAGCTCTAATTTAAAGCATGAGGCTGCTTTGGTGGCTTTGAATCCCTGTAAAGACTGAATATAGCACAAGCCAATAACATTCGAGTGCAGGCTATGAAGGAGCATATCATTGGTTTCACCTGCTGAACAAATACACTCCTCACTGAACCAGTCAAGTCGGTCGTTTGAGTCTGAATGAGATAAACCGTCTCATTCATGAACAAACTGAATGTACTGGTATACTCTTTAGCGAATAAAATGAATGAATCACTTAGCCATCTGAGTGCAACACAGCCACCACACATGCAACCATGTAAATTACAGGAAAATCGTTGGGTTGCCTTCACTGGTAAATGCACAAAATGTGATGTTCACAAATACCATCAATAAGGAAATGTATAGGTAATGATACAACTTCACATTAAGAAAAATTGCCAGAGCAAAATTTACCAGTATTTTCAAAAGCACATGACCTCTAAACTGGAAATTGTAGGATATTTTCTGGAAAAGGCTGTATGTGTGAACACGACTAATGTCTTTTGGAGGACCTTCAATAAAAATTTTCTTCTGCTTGTCAAAAGGACTTCACTACATCGGTCAGCTGCATGAGAACAGTCTGTTCAGGATCATTATGTACCAGATCACTGAGGGTCAGCTGGAGTTTGTTGAGCTCGATCAGCATTTTGACAGTAATGTGACTGGCACAGGAGAAGAACAGAGAGACTACACCATCTACACCAGCAAGACTGAGATGGAGCAGCACCTGAAGAAGCAGTTTCCTGATAACGTAAAAGCTGTTGAGGAGTTCTTTAAGATCATGAAGGTGTGCTGAAGGTGTGACAGTGTGCAGAACACCCTTGCAACTGTATAACAATACATTAACAACCTGTACATTTACACTATGCGCTATGCACTCTGCCATCTAGGATATACATTTCTTTAAGTGTAGTATCGTCTCTATGGAACACTGATGTTTGTTTTACTATACAGAAGCATTAAGAGTTTTTCAGCTGACGGGAGTGACGTTTTAAACAAAGGCGATGTGTTGCTGCTAGCTTTTAAACCTTAGCCAACCACAATAGAACACTTATATCTCAAATAATATACATATTCGCTCAGTGGGTGGTGACAGTAAGGTGTTGTCTTCACAGAAGTTTTGCTAGTTGCCACATTAACCATTAATTACAATTATTTAGTCAGGCCAGCATAGCGGCCAGGGTAGGGTTGCACCAGCTGTGCGTAAGGTCTCACGTAAATTGGGATGTAAAGTTCACACTAAGGGCTTAGTAACTACTAGTTTGTTTGAAACTAAGTTAGTGCTTAATTTGGTTGCACCACCTGTTCTTAAGGTAAGACTTGGCTAGTAGGTCGTAAGATCTCCGTAAAGTAATGCGTAGTCACAGAAAATGATGTTTACCTGTATTGATCCAATAAACAGCCTTCAAATTTGTACACAGAAGTGTTAAAAATCAGTGAATTTCAGTTTGATCTTGTTACGGTTGATTTTCAAACCTTGTTTGTTCACGTAACTGTCAGCTGTAATAAATTATATTCCCATTAAAATACGATACATGATAAAAGTAGATTTGATAAATAGTATATTTTCCTTGTGTAAATAGCAAAATGTAGGTATACCTGATACCAAGCCAAGGTCAGGTAGACCAAGAAAGATTTCAGCCACAACTGCCAGAAGAATTGTTCGGGATGCAAAGAAAAACCCACAGGTAACCTCAGGAGAAATACAGGCTGCTCTGGAAAAATATGGTGTGGTTGTTTCAAGGAGCATAATACTTGTTGACCCCTCTCCAAACATAGCGCTTATGGTTGTGACCATAAAGCTCTATTTTGGTCTCGTCACTCCAAATTACGGTGTGTCAGAAGCTGTGAGGTGTGTCAAGGTGTTGTCGGGCATACTGAAATTCATGCATTTAAGGGTTAAAAGGAATAGAAATATTGTAACTGGGCTTTTTTGTGGCATTGGTTCTTTCTGGCAACTCGACCATGCAGCTCATTTTTGTTCAAGTATCGTCGTATTGTGCCCATTTGAAACAACCACACCATCTTTTTCCAGAGCAGCCTGTATTTCTCCTGAGGTTACCTGTGGGTTTTTCTTTGTATCCCGAACAATTCTTCTGGCAGTTGTGGCTGAAATCTTTCTTGGTCTACCTGACCTTGGCTTGGTATCAAGAGATCCCCGAATTTCCCACTTCTTAATAAGTGATTGAACAGTACTGACTGGCATTTTCAAGGCTTTGGATATCTTTTTATATCCTTTTCCATCTTTATAAAGTTCCATTACCTTGTTACGCAGGTCTTTTGACAGTTCTTTTCTGCTCCCCATGGCTCAGTATCTAGCCTGCTCAGTGCATCCACGTGAGAGCTAACAAACTCGTTGACTATTTATACACAGACACTAATTGCAATTTAAAAAGCCACAGGTGTGGGAAATTAACCTTTAATTGACATTTAAACCTGTGTGTATCACCTTGTGTGTCTGTAACAAGGCTAAACATTCAAGGGTATGTAAACTTTTGATCAGAGCCATTTGGGTGATTTCTGTTATCATTATGATTTAAAAAGGAGCCAAACAACTATGTGATGATAAATGGCTTCATATGATCACTATCCTTAAATAAAAGACAGTTTTTTTGCATGATCAGTCATATTTTCAAAATCAATGCCAAAATGTCACAATTTCTGCCAGGGTATGCAAACTTTTGAGCACAACTGTATATTTTGAATGTGTTGAAATTTGACACCGGGCGATGCACCCTGAAAACTGCACTGTTAGAACGGTTTCATGCTGAAGAGCCCCTTAAAAGTATGTTTTATTTCTCTCGTAAATGTAAACGAGTGTAAATGTCAACATTATACTGTATGTTGAAAGGACTGATGCCTGTCACGCAAAACATGAGCTCATTGATGTCATAAAATATCAGTCTGCTTTTTCATTCCAGCCGTTACTCCTGGTTGGAGGCTTCCATAAATATTTAGTTTATATGTAAGGTTACGTCCTACCTAAGTTTAATGGTGCAATGCTCAAATATTTATTTGTGCGTAAACTGTGACTTAGTCCCCATTTACGCCACAACTAGGCTAAGTTGTAACTTACGTATAGCTGGTACAACCGGTCCCAGGTAACTCCAGCCCTTGTACTTGTACTTTTCATTACTCACACAAAAAAATGGCTTCGAATAGTGCAGAAGTATGCGATTTGGGGTGCAGCTTTAGCAACTACATAGCAATGTGCTAACAATCACTCAGAACACTTCAGCAACTGCAATGCAACTTTTTGGCAACCATCCACAACAAGCTCATGTCAAGTCATTTTATTTATCATTTGCACAGCTTACACAGGGTACACTGGGCATTGAAATGCTTGGGTCAAAGCTCAGGTCACAGAAACAAAGACAATTTAACATACAAACAAACAGCACAGACATAGAAGTAAATATAGGGAATGCAGATGCAGAGAGGTATTTGTAAATACCTCTCTGCACACCCTTTCAAAACTAGCATCAAGAAAGCTAGTTTTGAAAGGGCAAGCTCTACTCACATTTTCTTGTAAAAATATTTTTTTTTTTGTAATTTTGTTTTTTTTTTGTTTAGTGCAGAAAAATGCCCAGATATTACACACTTCAACTTTATGTACCCTTTTTTGTTCTGTCTCTTATGTCTTCTTCCCTGTGTTGTCCGCAGTTCACAGCCAGGATGACTAATTACTTGGCCACCCTAAAGCTCATTGCACAGTGGTTGGCTCTGTTCCTGCTCAAGAGTGGCATCGCTGACCTCTGCTCATCCATCTTTTGCCTCTCAGGCTCCAGTCATTTTAGACCCTGTTTATAGCTGGTAATAAGACACATTTCGGATGATCTGATCGCAAATGGTCAGCGCTAAATATAGTTATAAATGGGGTGCAAAATGTTTTGCTATTGGATCACAAAAAACACATACAAAGGTAGTCAAAAACCACATCTGATTTGAGTTTAAAACGCCCTCCTGATGCATCCCGGATGGCAGCAAAGCACCACCTCTCACCAGTCAATCATTTGCCTAACAAATGTTTGAACTTGAACATGAGGATTTAAAAGAAAAATAACTGTCTGATCGGACAACTTGAAAAAACTATTACATTCCCAATGATGAGAACTTCACGGATCTTCCTCAGTGTGTCCGTCTGATTTGAACATGCAGGGTGACAAGATGACAAGCACACACATCTGTAGCTGAACTAACACAGGTACTCCACTAAAACAACAGATAATTTTGCTTGAAATGTTGCATTTGTGATTAGATAAAATCTCAGCTGCATCTGTGAGAAACAGCGTGCCATATTTTTTAACGCTTTCTTTGTCTTTCTGACTTGTCTTTGAGTTTATTACAAGTTTATTATCATTCAGAGTGTACACTCTGATAAAGTGATTGATGTATGTCCTCATGAAATCAGACACACTCTCCTGTAAATCCCAACTCCGAAATGAAAGAATGAATGGACGTATGCCACAACAACAGCTGTTTACTTGATAACGGAAGTAACACCCACATTTCATGCTAAGCATCAGGGGACGTAGGAAAAAGATGGATATTCAAGTCCTTTTTTACCATAAATCCCCTCATTCACTTCCACATTCTTCTTCTTTTGTTTTTGGCGATTCACATTTTTCGTGCATATCGCCACCTACTGGGCAAAGAGGCTTAAATATTGATCTGTGTCTTACCTACACTTATCATATCGCTTCTGAAGCTATGGATTAAACCACTGAAGTTGTCTGGATTACTTTTATGCTGCCTTTATGTGCTTTTTGGAGCTTTAAAGTTTTAGTACCCATTCACTTGCATTGTTAGGACCTTCAGAGCTAAGATATTCTTCTAAAAATATTAATTTGTGTTTACCAGAAGAAAGAAAGTCATACACATCTGTGATGGCATGAGGGTGAGTAAATGATGAGAGAATTTTTATTTTTGGGTGAAAAATTTACCGTGTTTCCAAATGCATGTTTTAAATAGGGAGGGACATTTTCACTTTTAAAGATCGTTTACTTGGACAAAAATCCCAGAAGAGAAAGACTGTAAAGTTTAAATAGTTTAAGTTAACTTTGTCAACTATTAAAAGGACATTTAGCATAAAGACAATCTCAAGGTAACAGACATGGACTAAAATCCACAAAACTCAAATTCTGATTATATAGGTTCTTATATATATATATATATATATATATATATATATATATATATATATATATATATATATATATATATATATACAGTACTGTGCAAAAGTTTTAGGCACTTGTGAAAAATGTTGCATAGTGAGGATGTCTTCAAAAATAATGCCATAAATAGTTACATATACATATACATGTATAGCTGAAGTCAGAAGTTTACATACACTTAGGCTGAAGTCATTAAAACTCATTTTTTAAAAACTCCTCAGATTTAATATTAGCAAATTATAGTTTTGGCAAGTCGTTTAGGACATCTACTTTGTGCATGACATGAGTAATTTTTCCAACAATTGTTTACAGACAGATTGTTTCACTTATAATTGACTATATCACAATTCCAGTGGGTCAGAAGTTTACATACACTGTAAGTTAACTGTGCCTTTAAGCAGCTTGAAAAATTTCAGAAAATGACGTCAAGCCTTTTGACCATTAGCCAATTAGCTTCTGATAGGAGGGGTACTGAATTGGAGGTGTACCTGTGGATTTATTTTAAGGCCTACCTTCAAACTCAGTGCCTCTTTGCTTGACATCATGGGAAAATAAAAAGAAATCAGCCAAGACCTCAGAAAAAACAATTGTGGAGCGAAAAGTGCAAATCAATCCCAGAACAACAGCAAAGGACCTTGTGAAAATGCTAGAGAAAACAGGTAGACAAGTATCTATATCCACAGTAAAATGAGTCCTATATCAAAATAACCTGAAAGGCTGATCAGCAAGGAAGAAGTCACTGCTCCAAAGCCGCAGAACTGAAAAAGCGTGTGCGAGCAAGGAGGCCTACAAACCTGACTCAGTTACACCAGTTCTGTCTGGAGGAATGGGCCAAAATTCCAGCAAATTATTGTGAAAAGCTTGTGAAAGGCTACCCAAAAAGTTTGACCCAAGTTAAACAATTTAAAGACAATGCTACCAAATACTAACAAGGTGTATGTAAACTTCTGACCCACTGGGAATGTGATGAATGAAATAAAAACTGAAATAAATAATTCTCTCTACTATTATTCTGACATTTCACATTCTTAAAATAAAGTAGTGATCCTAACTGACCTAAGACAGGGAATGTTTTCTACGATTAAATGTCAGGAATTGTGAAAATCTGAGTTTGTATTTGTCTGTTGTTTGTAACTTCTGACTTCAACTGTGTGTATATATATATATATATATATATATATATATACACAGTTGAAGATAGAGTAGATGGCTCACACAGACATAACACTTACAGTGCAGTATTAATATATTACAGTATATATTAATATATAAGTATAAGTATTATATTAATATATACATATTATTTACTTTTTATATTTGTAGTATTTTAAAGATTCAAGTATTGCAAAATAATTGGTTAAATTTGCAAAATTAGTTGCAAAAATAAAGGGCATCTTGTGGAGCATTTGCTTCTGTTTCACACATGACAATAAAAGACTGAGCACAAGCTGGTCCTTGAATAAATAATTTAATCAGTGACAATAATGGCAATTGTGCATGTGCACAATTTTGTATTTATTTTTTACTCTGTGCTTGTGCATTGTGGGATTTAAATGTATCCAAGTGGCTCGAGTGTTTTGACTACATTCACCAAAATTTGTTCAGATCTATTTAATGATTCGTTCAGTGACCATTTCTAGTGTTGCCAGAAGGTGGTGACAAATGAGTGTCTTGTGTGAAATGAGTTAGTCTTAATCTTTTAAAATTTGTATGTCTACAGAAAGAGAATTTAGTAGAGGTTTTAAGCATTATAAGAACAAGCAAATCTATCATTTTCCTACAGTTTGTGAGCTGCTGAAATGACTTTTATCAAAAGACAACAATAATAGTCTTATAATAATTATAAGTTTCGATAACGTCCGTACTTTTTCATGTATAAAAAAGCATGTCTGCATATCTGTTGACTTCAGTAAAATGCCTAAGTGTTCAGTACACAGCAGATCTATCTTTTTTCTTACAGTTTGTCGACTGCACACCATCATAGAGGTAAAAAACAGGAGCTGATATTAAAAACAGCTTTACATATTTAACACAGCTCTAGTAATCTGCTTAAATTGGCAAAATGAACCGATCAAACTATTACCTCACAAACATAATATAAAAAGCATAATTTAATGAAGACTGATAGAAACTCCACTTACAATGTGTGCTTAAAAGAAGGATTGTAAATAACTTTCATTTATGTGTTCCTAATCTCTAGATTATTTTGTAATTACATTTTTTTTTAAATCTTACTATAATAAAGAAAAGCAAAAACATTATATATATATATATATATATATATATATACAACATTTAAACCCCACAACCACCCTTCCCCCTCCCAATCCCCAACCCCGCCCCCAAACAAACATCCCCGTGGTCACACATGAGTAGATATACAGAAAAAAAGAGCAAACAAACACACAAACAAACAAAAAATATATATATAATAATCATACTCAACCAAAACTACACTACTCTCTCCACGCCCCACCCCGAGAGCCCTCCAAAAACTCCAAATAATTGCCCCATTTCCCGACAAACAAATCTAAGTTACCCCATCTTCCCAATTACACCTCTTCAAAAGCCACCATCCTCCCCATCTCTGTGTACCACTCCGGAAATGGGGGCGCACCAACTGACCTCCAACCCCTCAAAATAATCTGCCTGGCGATCATCACACAGGTCAGAACCCAATTCTCTATATGACTATTCCCCACATCGATGACCGCCCCATCGCCCAAAACACAAAGTCTGGGGCAAAAGGAAACCCGTGTGCCCACCACATCACACACAAAATTCTGAACTTTCAACCAGAATTTCTGGATCTCAATACACCACCAAAAAACTTGGGCCATGTCTCCATCCTCCAATTGGCATCGCCAGCAGGTGTGTGTGTCTTTAAGACCAAGCCTATACAATCTAGAGGGGGTCCAATAAAATCTATGTAAAATCTTGAATTGCATAAGTCGCACCCTTGAATTTCTAGATGTAGACTTGACGTTTTTAAGAATCCCAGCCCACACTCCCTCCTCCAATACCAAATTTAAATTTTTCTCCCATAATCTCTTGATAGAAGTTGAAGCTCTGTCCCCCAGACTCTGAATTAGCAGGGAGTAATACACTGATGCCTCATTAACTTTTCCAAAAGCAGTAATCACCCCTCCCAGAGTGTCTGCCATTTTAGGGGGGTGTATGCTACTCCCAAAAATAGTACAGAGTAGGTGGCGCATCTGTAAATACCTATAAAACTGAGATCTGGGGATCCCAAAATGTTGAACCAAATTTTCAAATGATCTCAATACTCCAATCTCATATAGGTCACCGAGTGTATGTGGAAGTGACCAGTGACAGCCGTTACTGGGCAGTACGCTGTCAGAGCCAATGCTTCGGATTTAGACCAATTAACTCTCATCTCTAGATTACTAGTATTTTACAATCCACTCTGTCCAGCAGAAAGGGGACTTATTAATACATAATTTTGGGTTCTGCCATATGCTTGAGGCAACATTTAAATAAATGTCCGAGTTAAACAATCTGGACACTTTTGTCCATACCGAGTGCAAATGCGAAATAATGGGGTGTAACTTAACTTCTCCGATTAGTTTGACAGAGAGGCTTTGCAATGGCGAAATAGGGGCAAGAACTTTCTGTTCAATACAAAACCAGGGAAGGGTTCTCTCAGGTGGAAGTGACCAATGAGCCAAATATCTGAGACGGAATGCATAATAATAAAACAAAATCTTGGGTAGGCCTAGTCCACCTTTGTCAATCGGCCTATGTAACTTACTGAAATGTAATCTGGGACGTTTACTATTCCAAATAAAGGACTTCACTATGTTATCAAATTGCTTGAAATAAGAGAGGGGGACATCTACAGGGAGAGACTGTAGCAGGTAGTTGAATTTTGGAATACAATTCATTTTAATAACATTAACCTTCCCAATCATAGATAAATGTAATCAAGCCCATCTGCCCACATCGCTCAAAAACTATTGTTAAAAAATATTAAAAAACTAACTAAATCAGACAAATTTGCTGGGAATAAAATGCCCAAATACTTAATACCCTGTTTGGGCCTCTGGAAGGCGCCCGGCTGGAAAGCCGTTACTGGGCAGTACGCTGTCAGAGCCAAAGCTTCAGATTTAGACCAGTTAACACTCATCTCTAGATTATTAGTATTTTAGATAACATCAGTGCCAATAAAAACATGGATAAATGATCATTGTTAAAAGCAACTTTGTAGAAATGAATGGAACCATGATGATTAGACTGTCTGACTGACGGGCTATTATTTAAGGGTTGTTTCGGCTCATGAAAATCACCTGTGATTGGCTGGATGGTCGCTCAATCAGCCCAGAATAACAAAACGCAAAGAATACGGTATACAAATCCACCATTTGGACTCGGTATGGGTTTAGCTTGGAAAAGTGCGGGGGACAAAAATTACCTTTTTAAAGAGGGCTGCTATGCCCTTGCTATTAAATGCAAAGACATCACACACCACCTAAAATTAATTTTATACTGTGCATTACGAGGAATAATGCATTCCACAGGTGGTAATGTGGCCATGACGCAAAGCTCCATGTGCATTCATTTTCCATTTTTACATTTATACCACATTTGTTTATCTCAAGACATTCGCAGGGTTTTGCTCATTCTCACGCCACTAATATGCCAAGGATTTTATTACACCACTGATTGAGCATCCTGCTTTGAAACAATTAGCATTACTAGCTTGAAAGCGTCACCCTGGCAATTACCACTTGAGCTTTTTCTAAGCAGTCTTGCCTTAAATAACAGCTAGACAGAAAGAAATGTAATTAAACAGAAGGTTCATTTATAGGCGGATTAAAGGGATAGTTCACCCAAAAATTTAAATTCTCTAATCGTCTACTCACCCTGATGCCATCCCAGATGTGGATGACTTTCTATCTTCTGCTGAACACAAACAAATATTTTTAGAAGAATATCTCTGCTCTGAAGGTCCATACAATGCAAGTGAATGGATAATTTATTTTTTTTGAAGCACCAAAAAGCACAAAAAGCTGCATAAAAGTAATCCTTAAGACTCCAGTGGTTTAATCCATCCACAGTCTTCAGAAGTGATATGATATGTGTTGGTGAGAAACAGATCAATATTTAAGTCCTTTTTTACCATAAATTCTCCTCCCTGCCCAGTAGGTGGCAATATGCACGAAAAATGCAAATCACCAAAAACAAAAGAAGAATGTGAAAGTGAAGATTTATAGTGAAAAAGGACTTAAATATTTATCCGTTTCTCAACCAAAATTATTCTGAAAAACTTCTGAAGACATGGATTAAACCACTGGAGTTTTATGGATTAATTTATGCTGCCTTTATGTGATTTTGGAGCTTCAAAATTTTGGTATCGATTCACTTGCTTGTATGGACCTACAGAGCTGAGATATTCTTCTAAAAATCTTTGTGTTCAGCAGAAAAAAGAAAGTCATACACATCTGGGATGGCATGAGGGTGAGTAAATGATGAGAGAATTCTCATTTTTGGGTGAACTATCCCTTTAACTCACATCAGTGCTAATGCACCAAAACTCAGTATACTCTGTCCCCTTCCCCAGATTCATCTGATTGGTCCATTGTTTTTAAACGGACACGTATCCCCTACGCTGTTTGTCAATAGTTGCGCTGTTTGTCATGTCGTCTTAACAATGCCACCCCCATGGTGATGCTGAAAAAAACAATGTTAAGCAGTACAACGTAGAAAGTTCATCTGCCACATAGACCAACAATTAAAAAATAGTGCAGACAGAAAACAAGGAGACCTTTTGTGTGAACTGTTCCTAATAATTCGGAAAGAATGTGGAGAAGTGGTATGAAACTGTAATGTGCTCAACCTGAAATACTCCATAGCTGTGTAGTTACAGAAAATCAGTTGATAATTAATCAACACTTTTGTCAACCAATCAAAATAAAGAAATCAACAATGATTTATTAGCTTATTCTATGGCACTGATTAAACACTTGATTTCTATAACTGCATGGTTATGAAGTAGCTCCAGGTTTTCCCCTGCATTACAGCTGAATATCACTTTTCCATGTTCTTTCTGAATTGTTACAATGTTTCAAATGAAAAAACTTCAAAGAGCCTTATAGTTTGGGTTTTCTCTAATCAAAATACTTAATCTGTGGAGTAAGGAAGTAGTTCTATATGCAAGAATGTTTTGAGGGTGAAAACCAGAAAGCATCTTCAAAGAAACACATGTGGGAACTGTGGAATAAGCAGAATTGTCTCTGCTATGTGCTGTGCATTACCACCTCAGTTGTACATTACATTTTTAACAATTTAACAGTCATCAATTATTATAAACCAAAAGTACATTTTATATCCTAAATCTAATCTAAATTTAAGATGTCTTAAATAAGCCACACAGTAAAGGAAATTCAAGTCATGGCAGTACAGATTGGCCAACTAAAGAAGTCACTTGCTGTTGCACAAATCAAACACAGGGTTATGCTGTTGCCTAAACCATGAACTCAGCATCAAAATCACAGGCATCCCATCTCTGGGCTTTCTACCACACTTCTGTCTGGACAGGGTTTCTGCTCTCAATCAAAGCAGCAATTCGTAGCCTGTGGGAAAACACATTTCCAATCCTAACATTTCTGCACTCTTACATTGTTTTCTGTAGGAGATGTAATGTCACCAAGCATTAGCTTGTGTTGCACAGACTAGTTGACAAGTCGACTACAACTGAAGTTGTCAACACCATCAGCCTGAAGTTGACTAGTCGCTCACCTCGTGGTTTATAAAACGTGTCTGTAGGAAATACAGCTCAGCACTGAAAACACGCAATGGCTCAAATATAGGCTGTGATGTTCTGTCAGACTCACATAAAAAGACACATGCAGAATGCACTTCAGAACTGGTGTTTGTTATTGAGTCGCTATGCTCAGTAGCGCAATGCATCAACGTATCAACACCAATTTTACGCATTCTGCAGCACTGATCATGTTCATAATATTCCATAGGCTACTTTAATAAAGATGACACAAATGCTACAGTAACCTGCAATATATGCAAACTGGCCTTCAAATAAAACCGAAATACTAGTGTTATGCTGACCTGGATGCTGTTTGCTCCTTCATAAACTCCTTCATTTGGCGACATGTTTACAAAAGCACTTCAAGTTGGAGTCCACTGACATGAAGGAATGCATCCCCATTGTCATCTGCAAGCTAGATCCTATGGCCACCCAAAAAGAACCAAACTAGCGGCTGCAAGAGTACAGGGAACCACCTGCCAAGCTAAATATGTTCAGGCACTTTTGTTAACTTTTAGCTACATTACAGCTCAATGTATGCATTCCTGTTGTGGCACACAAGTGTGCTTATGAGGAGGTAACGTTATGGTTGATGTTTATTTCATCCGATTCGTTCACAAACAAAACAAAGCTCAGACCGTTGGTCATTATTTACCCCTCAGGTGTAAAACTACAATGAGTGTTCCTATGGTAGCCTATAAGATCCCAGGCACAGTCTAGCTGGCTATCTAATGCCTAACAAAATATAGCTGCTTTGATATTTTTGTAAATACACATAATTAAAGTGTCGGTTTTGTGGTGGTTTGGGGGTGAAATGATGTCATGACTAGTTGAATTTGCCTCAACTAATGGGCTTGACTAGTCGACCATTAAAAATTAGTAGACGTGCAACCCCTAGAATGGAATATGATCTCACAAATTTCTGAATGTATAACTGCTGTTAAAAGTGTCCTCAAATTAATTTTAGACTTTTCCAAAGCCATTTTCTTTCTCACCTCTAGGATGGATGAGTTCTTTAGTATGGGTAAAGACCAGGCACCAGACAGCATTCCCATGATGTTCATCACATTTCCCTCAGCCAAAGACCCCACATCACAGACCCGTCATCCAGGTACAGTAAAATTTTAGGCAATCAACAAAAGTAATGGCCAATGTCAAGGATACATTTTGGGGCTGCAGCTCCCCATATAGTATTCTTACTGCCATATTTATGAATGCACAACTTTCGTGGCCTATATGATATAGCAGAGCTTCAATGGTACCACATACCCATGGCCAAATAATCAGACAAAGCTTTGTAATATTTAGTAATATTTTTTAGTGATATAAATAACATGACTTGAAAATCATGTTGTAACAATAATAGCCAGTAGGTGGCTGCAGTGTTCTATGCAGCCAACTACTGTGCAGTCTGATTGCATATCGTAACATTAATTTTATATTTTATAACAATCACTTTTGACTTTTTGTCAAAGTTTAGCATTTTAAAATTGATTTTAAGTGTCAGTTTTTACAATTAACAGAAATGAACTGCAAAATTGTGAAAATTCAATTAGAGTATAAACAGAAGAATCAGGGTAAACATTTTGCAATTTCAAACTTTCAAGCAAAAAAAAAAAACTCGATTCAGTTGTACAAAGCTGTTATTAATAACAGTTTTTGCTAATTTTCCAGGCAAGTCATGTATGACCATCCTGACTATGGTCAATTATGAATGGTTTGAAGAGTGGAATTATACTACAGTAAGGAAAAGAGGGTGATGTGTGTAATTTGTTCAATTTTAAAATACATTCTCCTATTCCAGTATAAAGTACAGAGACAACTATTAGCAATTCATAGGTTGACTTCCCAAAGAGTGTTAACGCTGTGAACCTGTGGCGCTTTCAAAACATTGCTCTGTTAGTTTGAGTGGTCTGACCAGTGGCATGAGTTTGAGGTGGAACTATCTGTTTATTATATATACTGTATATACAGTATATTATATATATATATATATATATATATATATATATATATATATATATATATATATATACAGGTGCATCTCAATAAATTAGAATGTCGTGGAAAAGTTCATTTATTTCAGTAATTCAACTCAAATTGTGAAACTCGTGTATTAAATAAATTCAATGCACACAGACTGAAGTAGTTTAAGTCTTTGGTTCTTTTAATTGTGATGATTTTGGCTCACATTTAACAAAAACCCACCAATTCACTATCTCAAAAAATTAGAATATGGTGACATGCCAATCAGCTAATCAACTCAAAACACCTGCAAAGGTTTCCTGAGCCTTCAAAATGGTCTCTCAGTTTGGTTCACTAGGCTACACAATCATGGGGAAGACTGCTGATCTGACAGTTGTCCAGAAGACAATCATTGACACCCTTCACAAGGAGGGTAAGCCACAAACATTCATTGCCAAAGAAGCTGGCTGTTCACAGAGTGCTGTATCCAAGCATGTTAACAGAAAGTTGAGTGGAAGGAAAAAGTGTGGAAGAAAAAGATGCACAACCGAGACAACCACAGCCTTATGAGGATTGTCAAGCAAAATCGATTCAAGAATTTGGGTGAACTTCACAAGGGATGGACTGAGGCTGGGGTCAAGGCATCAAGAGCCACCACACACAGACGTGTCAAGGAATTTGGCTACAGTTGTCATATTCCTCTTGTTAAGCCACTCCTGAACCACAGACAACGTCAGAGGCGTCTTACCTGGGCTAAGGAGAAGAAGAACTGGACTGTTGCCCAGTGGTCCAAAGTCCTCTTTTCAGATCAGAGCAAGTTTTGTATTTCATTTGGAAACCAAGGTCCTAGAGTCTGGAGGAAGGGTGGAGAAGCTCATAGCCCAAGTTGCTTGAAGTCCAGTGTTAAGTTTCTACAGTCTGTGATGATTTGGGGTGCAATGTCATCTGCTGGTGTTGGTCCATTGTGTTTTTTGAAAACCAAAGTCACTGCACCCGTTTACCAAGACATTTTGGAGCACTTCATGCTTCCTTCTGCTGACCAGCTTTTTAAAGATGCTGATTTCATTTTCCAGCAGGATTTGGCACCTGCCCACACTGCCAAAAGCACCAAAAGTTGGTTAAATGACCATGGTGTTGGTGTGCTTGACTGGCCAGCAAACTCACCAGACCTGAACCCCATAGAGAATCTATGGGGTACTGTCAAGAGGAAAATGAGAAACAAGAGACCAAAAAATGCAGACGAGCTGAAGGCCACTGTCAAAGAAACCTGGGCTTCCATACCACCTCAGCAGTGCCACAAACTGATCACCTCCATGCCACGCCGAATTGAGGCAGTAATTAAAGCAAAAGGAGCCCCTACCAAGTATTGAGTACATAAACAGTAAATGAACATACTTTCCAGAAGGCCAAGAATTCACTAAAAATGTTAGTTTTTATTGGTCTTATGATGTATTCTAATTTTTTGAGATAGTGAATTGGTGGGTTTTTGTTAAATGTGAGCCAAAATCATCACAATTAAAAGAACCAAAGACTTAAACTATTTCAGTCTGTGTGCATTGAATTTATTTAATACACGAGTTTCACAATTTGAGTTGAATTACTGAAATAAATGAACTTTTCCACGACATTCTAATTTATTGAGATGCACCTGTATATACACACTGTATATATATATATATATATATATATATATATATGCAATAAATTATATGCAGTTTCAAGAAATAATATGTATTTATGGAATACATGGAATTTGTACATTTTTAAAAAACTAAAATGTGACCAAAATGATGAAAAACTAATGATAATTATTTTTTATAAATCAATATTTTCGCAATGTACCAAGCTACAAGATCCCTTATACAATTCTATACAATTAACCCTCCTATGGTTTTCAAAACTGGCACCTTCCTTTGGTATTCGCGGTCATTTTTGACCGGAAGGTTTAGATGTGTAACTCTTTTTTTATTTTTTTATTTTCTCCCCAATTTGGAATGCCCAATTCCCAATGCACTCTAAGTCCTCGTGGTGGCATAGTGACTCACCTCAATCCGGGTGGTGGAGGACGAATCTCAGTTGCCTCCGTGTCTGAGACCATCAATCCTTCAAGATCTTACCGCATGGCTTGTTGAGCGTGTTACCGTGGAGACATAGCGAGTGTGGAGGCTTCACGCTATTCTCCGCGGCATCCACGCACAACTCACCACATGCCCCACCGAGAGCGAGAACCACATTATAGCGACCACGAGGAGGTTACCCCATGTGACTCTACCCTCCATAGCAACCGGGCCAATTTGGTTGCTTAGGAGACCTGGCTGGAGTCACTCAGCACGCCCTGAATTCGAACTCATGACTCCAGGGCTGGTAGTCAGCATCTTTACTCGTTGAGCTATCCAGGCCCCCCAAAATTCTTGGATCTTAACACACCACCAAAAAACATGGGTTGTGTCCCCATCTTCTGATTGGCATCACCAGCAGGTGGATGTGTCTTTAAGACCAAGCCAATACAATCTAGGGGGGGTCCAATAGAATCGATGTAAAATCTTAAATTGCATAAGTCACACCCTTGCATCTCTAGATGTAGACTTGACATTTTTTAGAATCCTAGCCACACTCCCTCCTACAATACCATGTTAAAATCTTTCTCCCATAATCTCTTGAGAGAATTTGAAGCTCCGTCCCCCAGACTCTGAATTAACAGGGAGTAATACACTGATGCCTCATGACCTTTTCCAAAAGCAGTAATCACCCCTCCCAGAGGATCTGCCGCTTTAGGGGGGAGTATGCTGCTCCCAAAAATAGTACTGAGCAGATGGCGCAGCTGTAAATACCTAAAGAACTGAGATCTGGGAATCTCAAAATGTTGAACCATATTTTCAAAGGAACTCAACACTCCACTCTCATATACCAAGCGTATTAACCTCCCTCTCAATCCACTCTGACCAGCAGAAAGGGGACTTATTAATACATAATTTTGTGTTCAGCCATATGCTCAAGGCTGCATTTAAATAAATGTCCGAATTAAACACTCTGGACACTTTTGTCCATACCGAGTGCAAATGCGAGATAACGGGGTGTAACTTAACTTCTCCGGTTAGTTTGATAGAAAGGCTTTGCAATGGCGAAATAGGGGAAAAAACTTCCTTTTCAATGCAAAACCAGGGAAGGGCTCTCTCAGGTGGAAGTGACCAATGAGCCAAATGTCTGAGACCGAATGCATAATAATAAAACAAAATCTTAGGTAGGCTTAGCCTACCTTTGTCAATCGGCCTATGCAACTTACTGAAATGTAATCTGGGATATTTACCATTCCAAATGAAGGACATTGCTATGCTATCAAATTGCTTGAAATAAGAGAGGGGGACATCTATAGGGAGAGATTGTAGCAGGTAGTTTAATTTTGGAATACAATTCATTTTAATAACATTAACCTTCCCAATTATAGATGAATGTAATCAAGCCCACCTGCCCACATCGCTCGAAAACCTTTTTATTAAATGGTCAAACTTAACTCTAAATAATTCACACAAATTTGCTGGGAATAAAATACCCAAATACTTAATGCCCTGTTTGGGCCACTGGAAGGCGCCAGGCTGAAAAGCCGTTACAGGGCTGTACACTGTCAGAGCCAAAGCTTTGGATTTAGACCAATTAACTCTGTATCCTGAGAACTTAGAAAAGGAATTAATAATTCTGTGGAGGCGAGGCATAGATCTAGTGGGTTCGGAGATGAATAATAAAATATCATCTGCGTAAAGCAAAAGCTTATGTGCCACACCTCCCACAATCACCCCTGGAAAATCATCCTCCTTTCTTATCGCAGCTGCTAATGGTTCCAGGGCAAGACAGAACAATAATGGGGAAAGAGGGCAACCCTGCCGGGTGCCCCTATCCAGAGTAAAATAATGTGAAATTAATTCATTTGTTTGTACCGCTGCTATAAAGTGTCTATAAAGTAACTTAATCCATCCAATAAAAGTATTCCCAAACCCATACATTTCCAAAATCTTAAAAAGATAATCCCATTCTACCATAACAAATGCCTTTTCGGCGTCGAGTGAGATGGCAGCGACCGGAGTCTGATCATTCGCCACTGACCACATGATATAGATGAAACACCTAATGTTATCAGAAGAGCTACAGCCCCAAATAAACCCCACCTGATCTATAAGAGATGTCATAACTTTATTAATCGGTTAGCCAAAATTTCGGACAATATTTTAACATCTAGCTGGATCAGGGAAATTGGACTCTTACACTTGCTTGGACCTTTGTCCTTTTTAAGAATCAGACTGATCCGGGCTTGTGTCATGGTTGACGGAAGCTTTCCATTCTTTAATGATTCTGTATAAACTTCTAGCAAAAGTGGAGCCAGTTCTGTAGCATAAGATCTAAAAAATTAAGTGGCAAAGCCATCTGGCCCCGGAGACTTGCCTGTAGGCAAGACCTTAATTACCTCACCAAGCTTCTCCAAGGTTATCTCAGAATCAAGAGAATTCTGTTTGCTTAGCCAAAGGTTTATAAAGTTCTAATGGTTCCACAAAGCTTTTAATATCCTCTTCAGTAGATGAAGATGTGGAACTATGAAGATCAAGATAGAATTCTTTAAAAGCATTATTAATAACAGTGGCCGAGGTAAATATTTCACCACCTGCAGATTTCACTGAGGGAATGGTAGAAAAAGACTCTCTCTGTTTAATATATCTAGCCAGAAACTTCCCTGCTTTGTCCACTGACTCAAAGTAAAGACTGTCTTGCCCTGAATAGCCAAAACTCCACCTTCCGCGACAAAATAGTATTATATCTGTATTTCAGTCAGGTCAATTCTCTGAGGCCATTAGACGACATTCGGCACTTCAGCTCTGCCTCAACACTTTTAATATTCCCTTCCAATTCCACAAGTTCTTGTGCTTTGGATTTTTTGGTGAATGCGGCATACTGTATGATCCGACCCCTTAAGTGCCTCCCAAGCCATGCCCACAGTGGATACTGAGGACCAGCTGGTCTCCAAATAGACATTGATTTCAGCCTTTAAAATTTGTTGGGATACAATAAAGCACCAGCTGTATGATTTCTTTTTCTCCATATATGGCAACACCTCTAAACACACCAGGGCGAGATCTAAGAATAAAATGATTCCAATTGAGCAATCAACGACAGATGAAATGAGGGACTTAGATATATATATATAAAAAAATCTATTCTAGAGTAAATCTTATGGACTGATAAAAAAAAATGAATAGTCCCTACCAGATGGGTTCAAAAGTCATCTGCAAGACCAAGATTTTTACATATACTGTGAAGCGTCAATGTTGCTCTAGGGGGCTTGCACACTTTTGCTTCACTATGATCAAGAACTGAGTCCATCAAAAGATTAAAGTCTCCTCCCAATATTATATCATGAGGGGTGCCAGCGGCTTGCAACATCCCTTCAAAATCTATAAAAAAGCCCTGATCATCAATGTTAGTGCATAAATATTAGCCAAAATAAGACCTTGTCCCTGAATTTCAGCTAAAACAATAATGACTCTTCCTAATTTATTTTTACTCTGTTTGAGACATTTGAATTGTAGATGTTTTCTTATCAGTGTAATGACTCCTCTGCTCTTACTCGAGCCAGCACTATAAAAAAATGCCCACCCCATATCTTTCCAAATTTTTCAGCTTCCTGCAGAGAAAGGTGCTTTCTTGAAGAAACACTATATCATATTTCTTACTCTTAAGAAGACAAATAACCTTCCTTCTTTTTATGGGGTGCCCCAACCCATTCACATTCCATGTGGAAAGAGACAATCCACTCATATTAAGATCTGACATTTTGACATAGAAAAAAAAATAGATCGTGTGTCAAAAACAAGATCATAAAGACCACATTCCAACATTAGTGCGACAATCAAAACCTGAAATTCCCCCAGAACAAAACAAACAGAAAAAAAACCACACGACAGCGCCAACTGGCGTCCATCCCTCTAAACTCAAACAGTCCATATATGCCACGAGATCCACTGCGACAACCTTGCCGTTGGATTACTCAAGTCCGGTGTTTCTATACAAATTTTGTGAGACAGAATTACACAGCAAAAGATAATCTATAAAACAAACTCCAGCCAATAGGAGTGTGTAGCTTCATCCACAAAACTGTCCTGAAGGTGTGACACTCTACAAAATAAACTCCAGCCACTAGGTGGAACCAGCACAAAAAGAACATGCAGATTCTTCAAACAGTCAAGCAAATGTTCAATGAGCCGGTCCACACGGCTGCAACGTGAGTACAACAAGATGACCCACTCACTCCATTCACTTTGCAAAAAATACTCCACAAAACAAACTCCAGCCAATAAAAGGAACAAGCACAAAGAGCGTGTAGGTTCATCCATAAAACTGTCCTGAAGGTGTGTTACTCTACAAAATAAACTCCAGCCGATAGACGGAACCAGCACAAAAAGAACGCACAGATTCTTTTAACAGTCAAAGGAATGTTCAGTGAGCTGGTCCACTCAGCTGCAACATGAGTGCAAACAAATTATTTAATCACTCCAGTGTCTTTGCAATAAATGCTCCACAAAACAAATCCCAGCCAACAGGAGAAATAAGCACATACAGCATGTAGATTCAGCCACAAAACTGTCCCGAAGGTGTGCCACTCTACAAAATAAACTCTAGCCGCTAGGCGGAACCAGCACAAAAAAAGTGTGCAGAATCTTCAAACAGTCAAGTGAATGTTCAGTGAGCGGTCCACTCGGCTGCAACGTGAGTACAACGAGATGACTTGCTCACTC
Source organism: Myxocyprinus asiaticus (assembly GCF_019703515.2). NCBI lineage: Eukaryota > Metazoa > Chordata > Actinopteri > Cypriniformes > Catostomidae > Myxocyprinus > Myxocyprinus asiaticus. The sequence continues at coordinate 13,941,977 of NC_059375.1, forward strand.
CATTGACTTTATGAAGGACATGTGAGCATGTGAATGTTTTACGGCCATCCTTAGTATCAAATTCTCAATATCAATGCAAAAGCGACCTTCCGTTGGTGTAAAAGTTTCTTGCATTCCTTGATTCGATTATGCTTCTCTCTTGTAGAATTCGCAAAATCTGGGAACAAGAAAATGCTGTGGTTCTTCCAAGAAAGCCTTCCTTTACTCCTCGCCTCGCGTAACACAAGATCTTTATCGGATGATCTCAGAAATTTGGCCAGAATTGATTGGGGCCTGTCTCTCTCTGCAGATCGACGAGCAGGAACCCTGTGAGCTCGCTCGATTTCCATCTTATGGCCTGTTAATTCGAGCAGATTCGGAAAGAGCCCATCCAGGAATTTCACCATATCCTGTCCCTCTGCTCCCTCAGGGATTCCAATGATACGGACATTATTCCACCAACTACGGTTCTCCATGTCCTCCAACTTCTCCCAGACATGCTCCAAATCCACCTTGGTCGGTAGCGGATTAGCAGATAATTCCCTCTCTGATGACTCCAGATAATCGATCCGTTTCTTGACATCCCCCGCACTTGTAACCACCTCAGTGAATTTCGCACAATCTTTGTGCACATCGCCACTTACTGGGCAGGGAGGAGAATTTATAATAAAAATGACTTAAATATTTATTTGTTTCTAACCCACTCTAATCTTATAATTTCTGAAGATATAGATTTAACCACTTGAGTCAAATGGATTACTTTTATGCTGCCTTTATATTCTTTTTGGACTTTCAAAGTTCTGGCCACCATTCACTTGCATTGTATGGACCCACAGAGCTGAGATATTCTTCTAAAAATCTTCAGTTGTGTTAAGCAGAAGAAAGAAAGTCTTAAACATCCGGGATAGCATGAGGGTGAGTAAATGATGATAAAGGAATAGTTCACCCAAAAATGAAAATTCTCTTAAGCAAAATATACATTATAACTGAAATACACCAAAATGAACAGTAATCAAATCGAGAAAATTCATACCCAGCCCTACACTTCACCTTTAAGACTGGTGTTTCTTTACACAGCTGTAATTTTTTCCTCTTCCTGTATGTCTTAAAATCTCTCTCTTTCTGTCTCTCCTTCAGCTGGTGTTCCAGGAGGCTGCCACTCCTCTTACAAACATGCATTTCCTCGGCTGTCAGTAGGGGGCCATGTACTCCGCTGAACACAACTTGGATCGCTTCTATGCAGAGACAATCGCTCAAAATCGATGTGATACCCCTGTCAAAAACCTTTACTTGTCAGGTATGCTGCTCCTCCATTTGTTTGGTGTGGATGAGAACCCTTGACGAGCAAGTGAGCAATTCTTCTATTGAGCAAGACATCCTAGGCTGCTCCAAGGGGACTGAATTAGTAACTAATATTTCTGACATTACAATCCTTTTAAAGATATTAATTTGCAAATCTTGCAATGAGAAATCTGAAATTTGAGCTTATTTCAACTTGTGTGTTTTCTGTTAATTTCAGGTCAGGTTGTGTTTAGCTGTGGTATCGCAGGTGCATTGCATGGAGGCCTTCTCAGTGCATCCACAGTACTAAATTACATTGTGTACATCAACCTGTTGTTTCTCAAGAACTGAAGTGAAGAAAGCAAAAGAGATGGCCAGACTGGCCAAGCAGAAGCTGCAGTGATGAAACTCTGCTGCCTCTTCAGGTTGGAGGGAAAACTGCACACTGCCATTTTAAAGGGATTGTTCACCCAAAAAAGGAAAATTCTCTCATCATTTACTCATCCTGATGCCATCCCAGATGTATATGACATTCTTTCTTCTGCTGAACACAAATAAAGATTTTAGAAGAATATTTCAGCTCTGTAGATCCATGCTATTAATGCAAGTGAATGGTGACCAGAAATTTGAAGCTCCAAAAAGCACATAAAGTCAGCATAAAAGGGTGAGTAAATGATGAGAGATTTTTTTGTTTGTTTTTTGAGTGAACTATCCCTTTAAACACTGAATTAGTAAAATCAGCTTATTTACAAAGAAAAAGAAGGAAGTGAATATTTATAAATATAAAATATCAATCCTTAATTGCTACACTAGGCTGTTTTTGCTTAAATTAAGCAAGTCAAAATTTTAATTTGCAAAGGTATAATAGGGACAGCCTTCAACATGCAAAGTTATGCATAATGTCGATCATATTTTGTAAATGTACATTTTTAAATGTTCATCCATTTACACATGAATGTAATAATAATTTTAATTGTGTTTGAAGAACATTCTTGAAATCAAGTAAGAGCATAAACATTTATTACCAGTAATAGATAATATTAAATGGAAAACAACCTCATTATAATATTATTATTGTCTATTGTCACATGAGGTATTGACAAATGTATAAAAATTAAAGTAAAATATCTGTAAAAAAAAAAAAGAGAAAATCATAAATGTGTATATATATATATATATATATATATATATATATATATATATATATATATATATATATATATATATATACAAAAAATAAATAAATAAATTTAAAAAAAATACCATAAACTCTATATAAAAAGTGTGCCTTTTGTTGTTCCAATTACAGTAAATCCAGTAACAGCACAGAATAATAGCTAATATTCTGTAAACAGATTCATTTCATTTTTAGTTTTGTTTTCTATAACTATTGTCCAATTTGACCAAAAACGTATTTTTTCACTGCAATGAAAAAATAAGGCTTAAACTGTCAAAGAAACTGTATTATAAGCAATATGACTATAAGTCACCTTGCACTCGAGACCATACCTTTCAAAAGGCTGAAATACATCAAATTTGTTAAACTAAAAAACTAATATTGACCTGTTATCTGATGTATTGATTCAGTAAACCTTTTTCAAACAGACCTCTAACCTAAATATTGTTCTGACCCATGTTTGAGCCCCATGGATGTTTGTGCACTAGCAGGAATCAAAGGAAATGTGGGAAACCCCAGACTTCCTGATTTAAGTGGACATGCCCCCTGGGATTCCCATACAGATTTGTTGGCATAACTTGGCCGCTGATGAACGAGTACATTTGGGAAAAGAAGGGATGGAGAGGAGGATATGAATGCCCTCACTGTGTGATTCAAAGGTGCTATGGCAGTCCAAGTCTGAGTATCGGCTCTTAAGGCCTGGACTGATACTTTCATTCATGGATTAAATAATCCTGGTTTACTGTGAATAGTGAATTTCTACAATTGCACTGGCAACTGAAAACTACTGTATTTGAATGATGCAATATCCAGGGCACCAGGTGTCAATGTAAGCCAATTTAAGCCACTTTTACATACTTTAAAAAATTACTGAGTGCATCTTTAAGAAAATGAGAAATAAAATGCTGAAACACTTTTTTTTTTTTTTAGCTGAATGTGAAACATGTTACAGAAACTGTAATCTCAGATGGCCGCCTACGCACCATCAATAGTCTGTTCACAGACTGTCTGATGCAGAGTGAACACAAAACTGGAAAGCACTTTTTAAGTCTGCCAAGCTCTAATCTAATTGGCTAACTTTATGCAACTTCGGGGAGGATGGACACACAAGGCTTTATCAGTCCAGCTATGTTTTGTGATTTATATCTATGAAAAAGTCTGTACTTTTAATTTTGGATAAGCAGAAATTCTGATCACAGAGTCTGTACACATTTATCGCTACTTTTCAAGTGTTTTCTAACAGTTCCTAGACATTCATAGTCATAATCTATTTAAACCGCATGTAAGAACAAAATTTACTTTGGTTGAGCCTCTCAACTCTCAGCCTAAGAAACTGCTGAAAAATCACAACAACAAAAAATAACTTGAGCCAAAAAAATTCTTTTTTTCTTATTTTTCTGATTTGAAATGATATATCTATGGGTGTAAATATAGTATGGTGGCCCTGAAAAACTGCTTTTATTTTGTTCCCAATCATGTAACATGTAACTGAGTAAGATTTTGTGTTGATAAGACAAAGCAATCAAAAGTTATAGCATTACAAAAATAATTTATCCCAGTGTACAAAAACATCTCCAAGTGTCCAAAAGCCTTTCCAAACAAATAAAAACAAAATAGTTGTATATAAGAACGAATTATACATGCAAACACAACAATGACTAAAGGTTTGCATAGCATGCAGACATGATTTTAGTAATGAGATTTCAAAGAATAAGTGCCATATGACTCTGAGTCTGAGTCTGCATCGAGTCTGTGTCATGTACTTGGCGCCATCTCCTGGTGGCCATATTTAACAGTCACCAAACACATGTCTCTCTCCCCAAATATGGATGATTTTTGCACCAATCTGTGTGGGCTCATTTGAAGGATAATCGCCTCTAAGTAATGGTATGTGATATTTTGTGTTCTGTTTATTTTTCGTGAGTTATAAGCAAAAACGCAGCATATAAGCAACACCTGTTCACGTGAAAAATAAATGTCAAAGACATATACTTAGCTTTTACTCACTTTATTTTTGTCTGTGAGAAGAAAAAATAGACTGGTTGTATTCTACTCTTTGAGAGCTTTACAACAACATATGACACATGGCTATTTGATGAGGCTGATGTTTTAACCGATTACAATATTTTGCACAGTGCAGTTTCTTTTTTTTTAAATAAATGATCAAAACGGAACACTTCTGATTTGTCTGCAAATTTCAAAGCACTTGTTCAGTTTTGCTCATAATGCCTCAGTGCACTGGAAAATAGAGTTTCTAAGCTTTCAAACAATGCCTATTTTGTGTTGATTAAGACTAGCAGAAATTCTAATCACAGAGTATATACATCTTTGATTCGTCACTTTACAGTACTGTACATGTCGTTCACACTATCTCTTCCTGTGTAAGTAAGCGACTCTTGGCCAGAATAAGATACAATGTGAACAGGGCCTTATGCCATTTAATCAAAGATCTGGCTACGCAGAACTACAGGAACTGAGACAAAGACATAACATAGTCTGAAACATGTTAACTGCATTTTCATATTATGAAAATATCATTAAAAGCCTCTTAATAAAATTAAGGACTCAACTGTCTTCAAACTAATGAACATGTTTCAGGACTTGGATTACACATGTTTCAAACAGTCCAGAGTAAACTGAACTGAACTTGGAAATTAGTTTTGTTTGAACAACTTTCAAAAGCACTTAAGAGAAGTACACCATTATAGATGGAGTCGGTTGAGTGAAATGGACCCTGTAATCTCACAGCATTTCATGCGTAATTACAGCCACAAACAAGAGTCTATATCACAGCCCAAATAAATATGTAAAATACTGTATAGAGATGTTTTTGCATTCACTGTAGTATCTATAGTATTTAAATAATACATAGTATTTGCATTTGTCAAATCTGACTCCATTGTTATGTTGATAAATGCTAAAAACTAGGCAGAAACTTTTGATAAGAATTTCAAAGGTGTCTTTTGACTCCTTCAGTGTTAGTTTTATTTCCAACACAGTATGATGAATGGTGGGAGAGAAATTTCATTACATGTCCCATGTATTTAAAGGAAGTTCAGGATACCACAGCAAACAAAACCCAGGCTTTTATAAGCTCTGGCTAATTATATATGGTGTCTCAGATTCAGCTTAATTCTTATTTTTGTGGTGCTGCATGGTTTGAATTTCGGTCCAACCAATGGTAAGGGAAAGCAAAGCAGCAAGGTTACTGTCCCTTGACCATTTCAAGTTTCTAAGATGTCTCGGATGAGGAATAGCATAGTTTTTCATCATTCTTAACTGTTCTTTGCATTTGTTTAATACAGATATGATTGTACTGTATTTTAAAATGGTATCTTTGCTTATGAACTGCTTACACTTTGTCATCAAATGATTTAGGATTCAGGAGTTCTGAAACCTGAATCTTGAATCACTGACTAGTTAAACCAAAACTGTAATGGAACGGAAGAAAGCATGTGTCCTTGCCCATTTTACCTTTAAAGGTAATCACTGCTAACTATGGATGATAGACATAGGGTTATTGGTATCTCCGTCCCTGCCCCATGTAGCAACTCCTCTGTAGGCGTGGCTTAGCATGGGTGACTTATTGTCTCAGAGCTTTGCTGGAGTGGTAGCCAGAATATCCAGCTGGTTCTAATCTGAGTGGGCTGTTCAGAGGGTCAAAGCCAGAAACACACAGACAGAGAGAGACCTCTGATGAGAGAGAGAGAGAGAGAGAGAGAGAGAGAGAGAGAGAGAGGGTGGAGGGGGGGGGGGGACCCAGTTTTAGCTGCAGAGGACAAAAACAGAAATGAAAATTCAAATGAGTCTAAAAAAATAGATCCAACAAGAATGGCTAAAATGTATCATTAATAGTTAGCATTTATGACCTTCAGTATGTTAAGTTTGCTATAACACATTAAGCCAAGAGAACAGCTTGGTTTCATTTGACACAGCATCCTAAAAACGCTGTTTATGACACGACGCAAAATGAAGTGAGTCATTCCAAAAATATTTGTCTGATGTACATTACTGTGCAAAAGTCTTAGTCACATAAGATGTTTCAAAAAACCTTTGTCTTAAGATGGTTATTTATATCTTTAGCTTTAGTGTGTCAATAGGTAATATACATTTTAGACTCCCAAATGTTCCATTTGCAAATAGAACAGACAAGAAGAACAGGGAGCCCTGCAACAGACGTCATGGCCCCCAAAAAGCCCCCCACTGAACATCGAGTCAGTCTGGGATTACATGAAAAGACAGAAGTAATTGAGACAGCCTAAATAGATAGAAGAACTGTGGCAAATTCTCCAAGAAGCTTGGAACATCTTCTCTGCCAACAGCCAAGAAAAACTGTGTCCAGGTGTAACTATGAGAACTGGTGCTGTTTTGAATGTAGAGGTGGTCACACCAAATATTGATTTAGCTTTTTTATGTTTATTGGACTTTGTATGACATTAATTGATAAATGAATACTATTTAAGGCATTATTTTTGAAGACATCCTCACTATGCAACATTTTTCACAAGTGCCTAAAACTTTTGCACAGTACTGTATGTGTACACAGATGCGTCCTTAGAAAAGCCCTTATAATTAGTCTACAGATTGACGAATTCAATTGCAAAATGTATTGCTGGGGACTGTAGGCCAGTGATAGGCATTTGTTCAATGATATGGAAATAAACAATATATTGGATTCTAAAGCCACTTTTTGTATTGCCTAATAAATGTGAAAACATTGCACTGTGAGCATCCCGGCCAGCCCAACAGAGCAACAAAATTCCGTTTGGTGACACTAGCAGCACAGAAATTACTTAATATATCTGATTACAAACATGATAATTAATGTGATCTACCTGTACATGGATAACAGAAACGTTAATACAACTACATGCTTGTGTCCTTGATCAGAATTATTTTTCATCTAATAAAAGTACATTGTCATTCACAAATGTTTTTAATATAATTTTTCTATTGCTGCCTTGCCCTCTTTAGTGTACTGTTTATTTCTTGCGTGCGTGCGTGTGTGTGTATGAAAGAGAAATCTGCTGGTGCTTATAAATGCAGTCCAGCAAAAACAGATTTTTCCATGTCTGTATCTTATTAGAGGAAAACAGGCCAGATACAAAACACAACAGCAAAACAGTTTTGTTTGTCTTGACTGTGTGACTAAGAAAATGAAAATATATCTCAGACAACATGAAGCTGAACATGTATTTGTATTAATGAGCAGTTGTTGTTTAACAGTCAGTTTAAATGTCACAAACAAGTTACACAACTAACTGTAAAACCTGATTTCAAGTGAACAATCTGTTACAGATAAGTTCTACCTATTTGCATTGTTCTTGTCATTGGCAGTGTGATTCTTACAGATTCTCCACACATTCCCTGTCTTGTTCTGTTGGAGGTACTGGATCTTGCTTATCCAGCGGCTGACTCACAGCCCTGGAATTCTCTTTGGCAGCTGCTCTCCCCTCTTATTTCAGCTGTTGGATATATTGCCTGGGGTAAATTGTGTTACATGCAGGACCAGAGGAGGAGAGTGAGAAGGAGTGAGAGAGGGAGGCCTTGGAAAGGGTGAGAGCTCAGAACTCAGGTTTATGTGCAGTGAACAGAAACAAACAAAGGAAGGGAAGTCACATTCTTCACTGAGAAAAAAACTGAGCAACTCAAGATGGAGGGGAGGTAACAGAGCAATGAATAAATTGTAACCTCCCATATAAACAAAATGGGATCATAAATGATCCGAATGGGATCAAATGAGAATCCTGTAAAGGCCTCAAATACTTCCGGAGAAGTTCTTATTCGTTCTTCGTTCAGAGGTAAAAAGAAGTTCTAAACAGCTGAGCAACAGTATACTGTTTCCAAACATTCATACACCCGCAACACTGCTGATGGGAGGCATTTAGAGGAGCATTTAAATATGAGGACGCTACATGTAAAACCTAAATTAATGTGACATTAAAATGTGTTATCAATGACTTTATGCCTCATTCTATGAGTAGAATTCATATGAGGTCAGTAAAAGAAGCTGTTTTAACCTTTTGACGAAGATTTAAAGTAATATACTGTATATGCTGTAGAAAATGTTTAAATTGTCTTTTTTACATTTTGAATTAATGGCGCTAATGCGCTAACAAGCTATACGCGGCCATAATATGCGCCGATTACACTCTGTTATTGTAATTTATGATGACACTGATACTACTGCAAAGATAGGTTTATTAATATTTAGAATAAAGACAAAAAAATGATGATAGGCTTACTTTGGGCAGATGTATAATGGCTTTCACTCACTGATATATATATATATATATATATATATATATATATATATATATATACAGTTGTGCTCAAAAGTTTGCATACCCTGGCAGAAATTGTGACATTTTGGCATTGATTTTGAAAATATGACTGATAATGCAAAAAAACTGTCTTTTATTTAAGGACAGTGATCATATGAAGCCATTTATTATCACATAATTGTTTGGCTCCTTTTTAAATCATAATGGTAACAGAAATCACCCAAATGGCACTGATCAAAAGTTTACATACTCTTGAATGTTTGGCCTTGTTACAGACACACAAGGTGACACACACAGGTTTAAATGGCAATTAAAGGTTAATTTCCCACACCTGTGGCTTTTTAAATTGCAATTAGTGTCTGTGTATAAATAGTCAATGAGTTTGTTAGCTCTCACGTGGATGCATTGAGCAGGCTAGTTACTGAGCCATGGGGAGCAGAAAAGAAATGTCAAAAGACCTGCATAACAAGGTAATGGAACTTTATAAAGATGGAAAAGGATATAAAAAGATATCCAAAGCCTTGAAAATGCCAGTCCGTACTGTTCAATCACTTATTAAGAAGTGGAAAATTCAGGGATCTCTTGATACCAAGCCAAGGTCAGGTAGACCAAGAAAGATTTCAGCCACAACTGCCAGAAGAATTGTTCGGGATACAAAGAAAAACCCACAGGTAACCTCAGGAGTAATACAGGCTGCTCTGGAAAAAGACGGTGTGGTTGTTTCAACCACAAATAAATAAATATCTCTGAAAATGTCTGCTTGTATCTTACCTTAGATTCATTTAACTTGTTTACATTCAGCTGATATGTTCGCCACTTAAGTTTGTTAGAGGTACAGTATACGTTTGATATAGATATACATAACTCACTCGGGCTTTCAAGAAACAATTCCCGACTTTAAATAAATAATTACATGAGTAGAACGTTTGCATTGCAGGGATGTACAGGCATATTTTAGAAATAAAATCAGTGGATAAATGGCTAATGTTTACTCACTTAAATGAGATGATTTTCTATTAAGTCAGTAGTCACTTTGGGACGTTTGGGAATAGCAATATGGTGGCACAGTGGCTTCACTGTTATGACGTCATCAGCAATCCAGTTCTATATATATATCAGTGCTTTCACTACAGATGGCACATGAATGAATGGGCATGACATAGTCTTGGAAATTTTCTCTACATGAATGATCATACAGATAAATTTGCACCAGCTCGCTAATAACTCTACACGCTGGTGTGTTCTTGTTGACTGATTTGACTGACTGAACAAGATTAACAGAATGAGCTACCTGCGTCAAGGTAGGTGGAGCTTCAAGTCACACCTAAAGATGACATGTACCAATGGCAGTAAGAAGGTGGTTAGTAATCGGTTTGAAGTTTTCCTAAAAGTTTGCACAGGCGAGCTGTTACGAACCACTGAAACAAACACAAAAGCACCATCTTATTGGCCAGATTTAGTTCCAAATGATAACACATGGTCGTTCTTCAATTTCGTATGAAGTATATTTGGCCCTTAAGAATCAAATAAGATCCTACTGGATCAACTAAAATTCAGAGAGCATATCTGATTCTTATTAGGAATATTTGATTACATATTAGGAAGGGGATCCCTTGCTAGGGGATCATCATATTTGGGGGTTCTTGTCATTAAAAAGTTTGAAAACCCCTGGTGTAACCTTTATCAGAACCATACTTGTATTGGACTGATGCATTGCTGGACAGTTAAAGGGAATCATTGTTCAAACAGTTTATTTTAATGTCCTATAAGGGCATTTTATCAAATGGTTATCATGAAAGTCCCATTGAAATCTATGTGTTCTAAAATATCTAATTTGATTTTTCTGTTATGTTTGAGTGCTAAAACAATTCCCAATAGAATCCATTACTATTGGTCCAAATTATTATAGAAACATTTGGCTTTTATTTTGTTAATACTCTGAGCACTTTATTAGGATCACCTGCACACCTACTTATTCATGCAGTTATCTAATCAGCCAATCAGGTGGCAGCAGTGCAATGCATAAAATCATGCAGATATGGGCCAGGAGCTTCAGTTAATGTTCACATCAACCATCAGAATGGGGAAAAATGTGATCTCAGTGATTTCGACCGTGGCCAGACGGGTCGAAATTGTTGGTGCCAGACGGGCTGGTTTGAGTATTTCTGTAACTGTTGATCTCCTGGGAATTTCACGCACAACAGACTTTAGAGTTTACTCAGAATGGTGCCAAAAACAAAAAACATCCAGTCAGCGGCAGTCCTGTGGATGGAAATTACTTGTTGATGAGAGAGGTCAACAGAGAATGCCCAGACTGGTTCGAGCTGACAGAAAGGCTACGGTAACTCAGATAACCACCCTGTACAATTGTAGTGAGCAGAATAGCATCTCAGAATGCACAACATGTCGAACCATGAGGCGAATGGGCTACAACAGCAGAAGACCACGTTAAGCACTTTATTAGGACCATAGTGTTCCTAATAAAGTGCTCATTTTACATGAGACATTTTACATCTAAAGCAAATAACAGTACATAAAGAGGTTTTATTGGACAGGTACTGTAAGTCAGAATGCAGTGGAGCATGGTTAAAGCATGCAACCAGGTGAAGTCAGTAAATCTTGAGGCTGTATACATCTCCTTCCTTCTGACTGCCAGCCCTATAAATCCAAATAAACACTGCCCCAGCTTCAGCTAAATAACCACCCGCTGACAACCTTCACTTAACCAGTCTCTGAAAAGCTTATTGCTTGTTTCCATACAGTAATTGTGTTGAAACAGTTTGGGTGGGAATTGAATTTGCTCAATTTCTTCCTAGTAAAAACACTAGAAAATAACAAAGAAATATTTGATAAACTATAACGTGTATAAAAGCCCTGACATTCTGAATACTGCCTATAAACCTGAAACTCTTCTCCAAGTAGTTGAGAAAATGCTGCATAGTTTGCACTGAAATGTGCTGATTTTGTGCTGGAGATTAAAATGTCCACTGATTTTCTTATTCTGAGTGTCTATTTGCACACAAAGATCAGGGAGTTCAAAGATGGTTCAGAGAAGGGACTGAATAGGGTAAGGGATGCATTCCCATCCTGGTCCGGGTGGCGAGGGGTTATGGCTTTCTCCAGTAACTTGGCATCGGTCGTGTCTACACTGTATCGCTCCTTTTGCAAAGGTCTCTGGAGACTAACCCTTACGAAAGTAACCATGACTGTAGTAACAATGGTTAATGATGTGGTTACTTTGATTTTCTGACAAATATCAAACTATGGTTTCTGTAGTAAAAACATGGTTAATTTTTATAAGGGACAGTTAGGGTTAGGAGAAGGGGCTGGCGACATAGTCTCATGAGAAATCGTCACAATATTATGAGGTGGCGAATTTGCACCAATTTGTACTACTTCACTCGTATGAAAATGTACGTTTTATACATCAACCAATTACATACACTTCATGAATACACATTCGGAAACCCAGAACTGTGACTTTCTTCTGTATTACAAATCAGGGTTTTTAATATTAATATCATGGTTTTGTTTATGCTCTGGGTAGGGTGAGGTGTTACACTTTATGTTTAGGTTTAGGGATGGTGTTTTGGTTAGTGGTTAAAGTTACAAAAACACAGTTTTGAATTAACACGGAACAAATGGCACATCGGGAACTACAAAGAACATGAGGGAAGCACCTTTCATTGGTGAGTGTAAAACCCGTCCGATTTCGTAAAATTTTTCCACCTCTTACTATGGTGACAAATTCTCATGAGATCGGGTTGGGGGCTGGTGTAGGGTTTCTTTGGGATTTCACATAAACACGATAAACGAACATGCAGTGATGCCCCTATACTGTATGTTAGTATTACAATTGGGGTGCAAATTGTATCTGTCACTATTTGCACTGGGGTACAAATAGCATCTACAGTACCATTGTTTGCACCAGGATGCAAAAAGCATCTGCCTTTTTATTATTTCACTTTGTCAAAACACTTTGAAAGAGGTTAATGTTTTATATATATTTGTCCCCTGGAACTGGTTTTCCATTATATGGGCATATTTTTTCTCATTGTGTCAGTCCATGTATGTCAAACACTTCAGCTGAATTAGTTTACTGAACTGGTAACTACAGCGTCTAACGACCATAACTAAATAGGCCTTGAATTCACTTCAGGGAATTTTTGTTCAGAAATTTTAACATTCATGGCATTTTTGTCACTTAAGTGGCATTTTTGCCCCAAGCCCTGGATAATTTCTGACCCTGGTCTGTTGTAATTAGTAATAAGTATTAGTTATTAGCTTTATATAAAAACAACTCGATGGTAAGTCCTCATTTAGATAGCTTAGAGAGCAGCATATGTGTTGGGGAATGTGGAAGAAATCTGTCAGTGCTTTTTCATCTCATCCTCTCATTTTTATAATAAATGAGAAAATAATTAAACAAAGCTAAGAACAAATGTATCTTCATATTTGACAGGGAAATCCATTACTGTTAGTATATTTAATCTGGGTTTATCTTGACGTTGGGGGTTGTGTGTTTGTATCCGGTCTGTGCTGGCTCTTCCATCTAGTGCTAAGTGTGTTGTCCCAGTGTGAAAGGGGTGTGAGTGTGTCTGTGTGAGTATGTGTGTGGTGTGTGAATTATTTTTTCTGGACACACTTCAGAGCTTCGAGCTGTAATAGAGGAGCTCTTACAGCTTGTAGCCTGCGGTGCCTCAGGAAATGTTTTTATATTCAGATGAGGTCCAGAAAACAGTGTTATGTGTGTGTTGCGTGAAGTATGAAAATCCAGTCAACAAATGGAAAAACTTGTGTCTATGTTTGATTCCTAATATAGCTGTTCCCAAAACAGAGCTACTCTTCTAGTAATAAACGTCTTATCTTACCAAATGATAACACAACTTTGAAGGTGACAACACACACATACAGGCAACTTTACATCTGTCTGCACATAATAACAGCCACACCAGAGTGTACTGGAAAACTGAATTTTATGACTCACAGAAGAGACTATTTAAAAGTATAGTGGATTATAGCTGAGCTGCATTTAACCGTTTTTGTGTCATGATTCATTCGTTCCACCCTAAAATGTCCACACTCTTCCATGTGTCTTTCTGTCTCTTGTTTCTGTTGTCTGTATCCACTAGAAATTGTTGCAAATGTTGTCTCATGGGTCTTGATCTGTTTCTCTCTAAGGGTGACAAATATTGCCTACTAATCTTTAATAATGCTCAAAACATGACCCTTGCACAGTATTAATGTACAGAAGTAGCATACAGTGGGGTTCAACATCTAAGACCACTAGTGAAAAGCTACTATTTAGCATTTTTCTAATTTAATATTTTTTTCTTCCAAATGATTAGCATAACAATTTCAGTGGAAAAGTTTAATTTAAAAAAATGCATGTAATTTGTATTCATTTTTTTAATGGATTTTTAGAATCTCTTAGTATGTGTCTGCCTTTTGCTGCCTTCAACAACATAGATCATGGTATTCTCTTGAAAATTATGTTGGCATTTGTGGACTGGCATTAACATGATTTTGGTCCTATTTATTCAGCTGCTAACACTTTTGTTTGTGTAAACAAGAAATTGTCAGATCAAGCACAAGTTAAGTATGGAGTGCCGCAGGGCTTAGTATAAGGTCCTCTACTTTTCTTCTTGTATATGCTTCCCTTAGGAGACAGTATTAGCAACCACAGAATTAATTTTCATTGTTACACCGATGATACCCAACTTTATATTTCCTTGAGACCTGACAAAATTTCCCAATTCTCCAAGGTAGCAGAGTGTATCAGTGATATCAAAGACTGGATTTCTAAAAATGTCCTTCTACTCAATTCTGACAAAACAGAGGTATTAATTATTAGACCAAAACCCTCTAAAAATAAGATATTATAGCATAATTTGGATCTCGATGGATGCACTGTTACGCCACCTTCTACAGTTAAAAACTTGGGTGTAATGTTTAATTGCAATCTGTCCTTTGAAAATCACATTTCCATTGTTTGTAGAACAGCATTTTTTTCACTTCAGTATATCGCTAAACTACAGCACATACTCTCTGTTTCTGATGCCGAAAAGCTAATTTATGCGTTCAGGACCTCAAAACTACATTATTGTAATGCACTGTCCTGATGGCTCAATAAAAAAAGCTTCAGTTGGTTCAAAATGCAGCAGCAGATCATATCAGCCCAATTTTATTATCACTACATTGGCTGCCTGTTAGGTTTCATATCTGTTTTAAAATTCTGCTAACTTCTTACAAAGCTTTAAATGGTTTTAAGCTCCTAAGTATTTAAGCAATTTTCTGTCAGTATTGTTCAGGACTCAGACATACTCTCTCAGTTTAGAAAAAAAATAAATACATCTCTTCACCCATGCATATACTTAATTTATAAGTAGTTATGCTGCATTAGTTAGGTCTGCCAGAACTGAAATCACTCGTATTCTATAACTGCTTCAAAATTAAGTTTATGGTTTTCCCTCAAGGTTTTTTTATTTTGTTATTTTCTTCATTAACTTGAGTTTTGGGTTCCTTGCCACAGTCGCCTTTGGCTTGCTGTCTGGGCCCTCAGAAACAAAAAGACAAATAATTTTAAGGCATGATTTTCACATTGTTTTTTTAATGAAACTGCTCAGTGAGGACTCTAAGACATTTGAGACATTACAGACATTAAAGCATAATTTTCTGTAAAGCTGCTTTGAAATGATGTGTATTGTGAAAAGCATTATACTGTACAAATAAAAATGACTTGACTTTTACTTTAGTATGCACTCAAGCTGGCATAGACTCGACCAGTCTGTGAAGATGATCCATGTTATCTCAGCATGATTTTAGAATGTTCTATAGCGCATCTTGTGTGCTTCAATGGAAGCAAGGAAATCTGACCTTCTATACGATGGTCAATATCACACATTTTACTTTAAGGTCATTATGGTTCAGAATCTTTCAACAGTCTATTTGATTTTCAGTGATTTTCATTGATTTATAATTTTATTTTTTTATTTTTTGTGTGTTCATGCATACTTTTTTCTTTCCAACTGAGCTCTGTGCATTAAATGCATTAGTGTCTATAAGTACAGAGCATTGTATAGAGGTTTAGAGAATACTGGCATTTTAAGTTTTAAACAGGTTCATGTGGTTCACATTTCAAAACTTGACATATGCCAACCATCCATCCATCCATCTTCTATAGCCACTTTTCCAAGTATGTATGGTCACGGGTAGTGCAGGAGCCTATCTCAGCTGTCTCAGGCCGAAGGCAGGGAAACACCCTGGACAGGTGACTAGTCCATCACAGATACTGTAAGCCAACCAGTCAACCATAAATCATACAACAGTCTCTCATAAATAACTGAACACAATGTTAAATTTCCACAAACACACTAAATCATCTGCAGAATGTCTACCAGCAGTCTTATATGTCTGAAAATCTTTCTTTGCTGAGTGAAAATATCTCGTCCTACATTAAATGTTTTGTTGAAAATCAATCCGTAGGGTAATCATCATTCAGATTACATTAATTTACATGAACGTTCATGTGAACACCACTATATCAGTCTGCTAGAAATTTTTCCAAACTTTTTCAAACTGGTCTACTCATTTCCAAGCTATAAAGCCAAGATTCTAACAGATATACACTTTCCTACACACAAAGGAAGCTCTTGGAATCAGTGATTCTGATACTTGTCCATGGTTCTGCTATTCTGAGGCTGTAGAGACTGTTTAAATAAAGAGATCCAGTAACAACTAAAGCAGGTGGTAAGAACTCATATACTAGAGTTCATACAGTATACTAGCAAATTTTGGGATACATGCACTGTATACATGAATCCATACTCATGTGTAAGAGAGACTTGGGCTACCAGTGAATATTTCTCAGGGTGGTTTTATTTCTGTACAGACACCTTGAAGTTTTGGCTTAAAAAAAAAAAAAAGCGACTGAGAATCTGCACCAACATTGTCCAGAAAAAAGATACAGTTCATGAAACAAATGTTGACTTTTTGTGACTATAGTGTTTTGTGACAATATTGTGATAACATGGCCATTATGGTTGTCACGCTATACCAACAGGGCAAGTTGTCTCAGTAGTAATCTGCTTTTTTTAGCACTGATTTGAGAAGAATATTGTTTAAAATATGAAATACAATCTATAATAAAAAGCCTATTCCACAACATATTTGTATTTAAAATGTAAAATAGGCTATTTAATTAATTGTTCAGCACAATTTAAAGAGGAAAACCATTATGAAGCACAAAACAACAAATTAAATTACAAAAATATAAGTCAACATACAAAAAAGTCAAACCATTGTTGTGGCCAGCAGAAATTTTAAGCAATGAATATTAAGCAAATAAAATTGCATCATATACAACACATTTGACAACTTGCTCTGATGTCAATGTGAGAATTTTCCTCAACCTACAATCCGTGAAAAAACGTTCAAACTTTAAAATCTACCTTTATTATGTATCTTTAGATGACCTTTGCCATATTATAAGCTGTGTGGTTCTATTGTGTTAACTTGTTTGTACAACAGCTATTGCAAAAATATGATGATATTGGAGTGTTATTTTATAGGACAAATGAGCCCAATTAAGAAGGTTTTCAACAAGGGGTTTGAAACTAATATATATATAAAGTAATTTAATAAATAATTTTAAATACACACTGGTTATTTTTGTAAGATTTTTCATTGTGTGTCTGTCAAGATATCAAATGTCAATGAAGATTTGTTACAATGGTTTTAAACTGAGTTTAGTTTTGTGGGGTAGAGCTGTGTTTGTACAGTGATTGCCCTCATTCTTCAACAGAGGGAGATAGAGAGGTGATGAGAAAGGGCAGTATTGCTCTGTCTGGTTCTGGGTAGCGGATCCATCTGGAACAGACATTTGCAGCTCTTCTCTGCAAATGAAACATTTTTGCGATAGGTGTCTGACATATTGAAAACATGTTGAAGAACAGTAAATGCCCTAGTAGGACCTAATAAGCATTGGAAATGTTTCTTAAAGACTTGAGAATGTTTGTTACATTGAAATCTGATGTTAAAACAACAATACAAGCATACTTGTTTCCAACTGTTCTTGTTCTGTTGCCTTTTTTTTTTTTTTTACACTAGACAGATTAATTAACTAGCACATCTCCTGATTTCACTCGTTTTGGATTTCTTATCGTCTTGCTTTATAATCCTATCCCTTTCTATGATGTCATCTTTGCCATGGATCTGCAGAACTTTACTGACTCTGACTCTGCAGACATGTGTTGGTCATTAGTTTGCAGTCAGCTTTTACATCCATTATTCTCAAAATCCTCAAAACCATCTCAAGTCTCTGACCACTATTTAAATACCAAATGCAACATCTCCAGGCTGTATCTACGGACAGCTGATAGATGTTAATTTTAATAAGACATAGGCCATTTTTTTTTTTTACTTAAATTTTTTTTTTTTGTATGAATAAGATATAATTTACTGAGTGTGTTAGGATATTCCAATTTTAATCAGAATTTGATCATATTCTTATATTCTTGTTATGCAAGCATAATGTCAGCACAGTAACCAGATAACAATAACAACTAAATTAATCCAATACTCTGGTTTCAGAACTTCTCGGTTACTGTAGTAACCTCCGTTCCCAGATGGAGGGAACGATACGTTGTGTCGATGTAGTGACACTAGGGGTTGCTCTTGAGAGCCCTGATCACCTCAGATCTTTGAGAAAAGGCCAATGAGAATTGGCGAGTGGAATTTGCATGCCACTCCCCCAGACATAATAGCAGGTGCATCAGACTGCACGTAACCTCCCCCAAAGCCCCAAAAGACATCATGTAGTTCCCCACATCCCTGAGGGGGGGAAGCGACGTAACTAGCATGGGAGCAGGCCGCGCCAGCTGCGGCCTTTTCTCTCTATGTTTTCTCTCCACAGAGTATTAGTTTAGCTGGGGCCATCTAACGCTATCATACGCATCGGGGAAGGTGTTCTTTTCCTTTCCTATTCTTTCAGTGGGAAAAGACCCTGCAGAGACCACATCCTGCCCAAAAGGGGAGGTCAAAATGTGGCAATACGACACATGGGCTCAGCAGCCGCACATGGAAGAGGCGCGGTGGTAGGTCCCGCCACGAAAAAGGGGAGGGGGGGACTCTACAAACACAGCAATCGGGGGCAGAGAGAGCTTTGCCCAAGGGAGACGCTGGTCTGCTGACAGGGAGACCATACCACGGAATATACATCACAGGGGTTACCGGAGTAATCGGCACCTGTGGAGCACCTTTCCCAGTACAGGGCATATTAGACCCCATAGTGGGGCTGGCTGCAAAGTCCTCCACGAACCATAGGGCTAGGGAGGAAGGACATCCAGGGTCCACGACTTCGTGAACTCAACTGGGGGGTAAAAGCACACGTTTTCGCCTCAGGGGAGGGGAGGGAAGGCACTATATGCAAGCGATACACCCGGCCAGCTGTTACATATTACCAAACTCTACCTGTTCATACCTGACAAAACACGGGACGAAACCGGCTCAACCCGGAGATTGTAAAATCTCACGAAAGTATTGGGTGTTGCCCAGCCCGCTGCTCTGCAGATGTCTGCTAGAGAGGTGCCATTGGCCAGTGCCCACGAGAACGCCACACTCCTTGTAGAGTGTGCTCGAACCCGCAAGGGGGCGGGCACGTCATGGGTCTAGTTGGCCAATGCAATGGCGTCCACGATCCAGTGGGCAAGCCTCTGTTTGGAGACGCTGTTCCCTTTCCGCTGTCCACCAAAGCAGACAAAGAGCGGCTCAGAGCATCTAAAGCTCTGCGTGTGATCCAAGTAGGTGTGCAAAGCACGCACCGGACACAGCAACGACAGGGCTGGGTCTGCCTCCTCCTGGGGCAGCACTTGCAGGTTCACCACCTGATCCCTGAAGGGGGTCGTGGGAACCTTGTGCACATAGCCCAGTCGGGGTCTCAGGATCACGTGAGAATCTGCCGGACTAAACTCCAGGCAAGTGTCGCTGACAGAGAACGCTTGCAGGTCCCCCACCCTCTTGATGGAGGTGAGCGCAATCAGGAGGGCCGTCTTTAAGGTGAGGGCTTTCAGCTCGACTGACTCTAGCGGCTCAAATGGGGCTCTCCGAAGGCCCAGGAGCTGCCTCTGCGACTTTCGTGAAAACATGAGGGGACAGGGACAGGCCGAAGGGGAGGACCTTGTACTGATATGCCTGGCGTCGAAAGCAAACCATAGGAAGGGTCTGTGTTGAGGTAGAACTGAGACGTGAAATTATGCGTCCTTCAGGTCTACCGCCACAAACCAATCTTGATGCCGGACGCATCCCAGAATGTGTTTCTGCATTAGCATCTTGAACAGGAGTTTGTGTAAGGCCCGGTTCAGAACTCGCAGATCCAAGATTGGCCACAACCCACCGCCTTTCTTTGGGCTGTTGAACCCTTTCCCCATCTCGACTGGAGGGACAGGCTCTATCGCGCCCTTGCGTAGAAGGGTCGCGATCTCCGCATACAGGGTGGCGGCATTCTCGCCCTGCACCGAAGTGAAGCGGACGCTGCCAAACCGGGGCGGGCGCCTGGTGAACTGAATCACGTAGCCGAGTTGGATGGTCCTGGCCAGCCACCGCAACTGGTTGGAAAGTGTTAACCATGTGTCCAAGCTCCGGGCGAGGGGCACCAAGGGGATGATCACGTCTGACGTACCTGGGGTGGGGCCTCGCGGCGGGGGGGAGCAAGCAATGCCATGTCGAGGAGCGTTGCTTCGACCCGAGGCGGCTGCACTGAAGGGGACCTGAGGAGGAGGGCCTCTTGGGCCGTCTTCGAGACTCATCACAACCGGCTGGCCGTACGGCAGGGGGGCCACATTCGAGGGGCCCTGGCTGCGAATGCTCGGTGTCTGGCGGCCGTGAACACCAATTATGTGACCCAAAGAGTGAGGAAACCGCTCTTTTTTTGACAATTTAGGTATCGCAGCCAAACAAAAAACAACGGCGAACAAAAAAGTTCCGTCTGCTTCTTCACCACCGAGTCCTCAACGGTGTCACCGAAAAGTTCAATCTGGGAGATGGCCGCATTGAGAAAGCGTGCTTTGTCTGCATCCCTCATCTCGAACAGATTTAGCCACAGGTGGTGCTCCTGGACCACCAAGATGGACATCGCCTGCCCGAGTGCTCGCGCTGTGACCTTCGTCGCCCGGAGGGCAAGGTTGGTCACCGAGCGCAGCTCCTGCGGCACATCAGGATCAGGACTTCCCACATGCAGTTCTTTTAGTGCCTTGGCCTGGTGTACCTGCAGGAGGGTCATGGCATGCAGGACGGAGGCGGCCTGTCCAGCGGCACTGTAGGCTTTGGCCGCCAGAGACGACATAGTCCTACAGGCTCTGGAGGGGAGTGCCGGACGATCCCGCCAGGTGGCGCCGTCTTGCTGGCACAGGTGCATCGCAACCGCCCGATCCACCTGAGGGACCTCCGTGTACCCATGGACTGCCCTGCTGTCAAGGGAAGTGAGAGCGGACGAACCCGGAAGTCTGTTTTGGACAGCGAAAGGTGCTCTCCACGACCTTGTGAGTTCGTCATGCACCTCAGGGAAGAAAGGAACCAGGGGAGGGGGGGCATGGCCGTGAGTGGTGCCCCGAACCCAGGAACCAATCATCAAGCCGTGAGCGCTCAGGGGAGGCTGGAGGGTTCCAGTCCAACCAGATACTCGCGGTGGCCTGGGCAAGCAAGGCGGTCAGCTCTGCGTCGGCCTCAGACTGGGCGGGCAGACCCAAAGGTGGCAGCCCAGTCGAGTCCTCGGCATCCGACATCGCCAGTGCACTCTCCGATGCAGAAATCGAAGACTCGTCCTGCTCGCGGGCTCCAAAAGAGACATCAAGCCGGCCATAAGGCGGGCTGGTCTCATTTCGTAACCGGACGGGAGCAAACGAGCGTGCTGGTGAACGGGAGGTCCACAGGGAAATACCCGGCGAGACCGCGCCCATTGAACTCCCCAAATCGCCTCCAGCACCAACCGGGCCGGCCTCACACCCGTAGGTAGAAGACACAGCGCGGGTGACGGCTAGAGTGGCTTTCCCTCAGGAGGAGGAAAGCCGCGACCACAACGTTGCCATGGTCATATCCTCGCAATGAGAACATGAACCATCCACAAACGCTGCCTCAGTGTGATCACTGCCCAGACACGTGAGGCAGCATCCGTGGCCATCGGAGGTGGAGAGATAATGACTGTATCCAGGAATCACACAAAGACAGAAAGGCATCTTTAAAAAGATGCGTCTTTAAAAATAGGTTCAACGTCAATGTGTGTGCTCTAATAGAGAAAATATACTCTTTAGCAGGAATATACACTCTTTTAGCGCTGTCGAAGCGCCCAGGGGCCAAATCTGCACTCGTCATGCAGAAGGAGAGAAAGCCGCTGGAAATGCACCGTATATCCAACAGCATACACTTCTTAAGAGGTGAATGGAACAGCAGTAGTATTCAGTTCGCTGATAGTACAACCGCTCGGCTCCGAAGAAAAAATCTGAATGAATCCTGCATCCCAGCTCCCTTTTATACCCGTATGTCCGGGGGAGTGGCATGCAAATTCCACCGCCAATTCTCATTGGCCTTTTCTCAAAGATCTGAGGTGATCCGGGCTCTCAAGTGCGACCCCTAGTATCACTACATCGACACAACGTCGAGTGAGTGACAGTAGGGGAAGTTAAAATAGGACAGCTGGCATATGCCTCTATTACTGCAATCAGAATTGTGTGTGATTATACACCTTATTCGGATTATCCACCATAACTGAACATTCATTCATTTATACATGTGAATGTCCAAACATAGGTGATTCTTGGTGATATTTGATGCAGACTGTTGCCTAAATCTATTAAAGTAAAATAATGTTTATTGGTTTATTAGGATTGTGCAGATTGCTATGTAAACAAGAATATTCCAATAGCTGTGGAGCATGTACGCATCTTTTTTAGAATAATGGCTCAACCAGAATATGGACCTTAAAGGAATATTCCGGGTTCAATACAAGTTTAGCTCAATCAACTGCAATTGTGGCATAATATTAATTAACACAAAAAAAAATATTTTGACTTGCCCCTCCTTTTCTAAAAAAAAAAAAAAAAAAAAAAAAGCAAAAATCAAAGTTACAGTGAGACACTTACGATGGAAGTAATATTGTCATAGTATATAAGGAGCCTCCAAAAACAGCCTAGTCCTTCAAGAGCAATGATCATTCGAGACTTGTCAATTTGCCAACAGATGCTTTAGCAAATAATCCAGCACTTTGAGAAACATGTTCCCCAAAGACAAATTGGAAGGATTTTGGGCATTTCACCCTCTACAGTGCACAATATAGTTAAAAGATTCAAGGAATCTGGTCAAATCTTGGTGTGTAAAGGGCAAGATGAAAACCATTTCTGAATGCGTGTGATCTCTGATCCCTCAGACGTCACTGTCTTAAAAAACATCATTCATCTGTTATGGATATCATGAACATGGGCTTGGGATTCCTTTAGTAAACCTTTGTTAGTCAACACCACTCGCCGCTGCATCCACAGATGCAAGTTCAGACTTTACTATGCAAAGCAGAAGCCATACATCAACACTGTCCAGAAGCGCTGCCGACTTCTCTGGGCTCAGTCTCATCTTAGATGGAAAGTAGAACAGTGGAACCGTGTTTTTTGGTCTGAAGAGTCCACATTTCAAAAAGTTTTTGAAAAACAAAGCCTTCGTGTTATCTGGGCCAAAGAGGAAAAGGGCCCTCCAAGCTGTTATCAGCATCAGGTCCAAAAGCCAGTGTCTGAATGGGCCAGGGGTGTGTTAGTGCCCATGGAATGGATAACTCGCACATCTGTGAGAACACCATGAATGCAGACAGATATGTAAAAATTTTGGAACAACATATACTGCCATCCAGTACTGTCTTTTCCAGGGACGTCCCTGCATTTTCCAGCAGGACAACTACAAACCACATACTGCCCAGATTACAAGTGAATTGCTGTGTAAGCAGAGAGTGGGTGCTAGACTGGCCTGCCTGCAGTCCTGACCTGTCTCCAACTGAGAATGTGTGGCATATTTTGAAGCACACCATACAGCAACGAAGACCCCGTACAATTGTGCAGACAAAGACCTACATAATGGATGAATCAGGGAAAATTCCACTTTCTTAACTTAACAAACTTGTTCCTTCAGTGCCCAAGTGCTTAATAAGTGTTATTAGAAAAAATGGTAATGTTACACAGTGGAAAACACTTGAATGCCCCAACATTTTTGAAGCGTGTTGCAATCATCTGATTTGAAATTGCTGTACATTAAAATAAATAAATAAATAAATAAATGAAATTCACAGGGTAAAACATCATATAATGTGTAGTTGTAGAGCTTTCAATATAGCAAAGGATGAATATAATTTACAAATCACTCATTTTTGTTTTTATTAGCATTTTTCATGCTGGGCCAACTTTTTTGGAACTGGGGTTGGACAAGTAAAACCAGGGAGCTTTTCAATGAGGCATCTGACAATGCAAAAAGACAGTGGTTTTACGCTCTTTAGCTACTCTGTGGTGTAACAGGTTTTTTCCCAAGTTTTTTATTACAAACCTTTTTGTGTGTGTGTGTGTTTACCAAGTGCCATAATAAAGTATTTAAAAGAACATTGCATATGTTGTATAGAAGCCATGTTGAAAGATTTTAGTCACAGCATCCCGCTGTAAATATTTTGTTATCAAAACTGAGTTCACACCACGCCTCAAGCCTCAATCTGCTTAAGCACTTCAAGATGTTTCTAAACCTTAAGTGTGTGAAGAAATAATGTTCCTTATCCAGGGCAGTTACCCAGGTTTTTGCATTGTCTGAGAATGGTCAAAAATCTGGAAGCCTAGCAAAATGATCAAGGTTCTGTTCAGGATAATCAATAAAACATAAAAAAAAAAAAAAAAAAAAGCATTACATTGTTGTTCTGCAGTGTCTGGGAAGAATGAGTTTTAAGACCAGGTCTCAGATGAAAATTTAAAATGGGTCGACCTCCTTGCGAGAGAAAGACTCTTGAAAGGAGGGATCGGATTTCGCATGAGGGGATGGAAAATGTAAGACTTGCTTTTGCATAGTCTTAGAAAAAGAGACATGAGGCAAGTTTCATTTACTCAGAATATGTGTGTTTGGTATTCCTTTTTACAAATGGCAAATGAGAAAATATTTAATATCTAAGGTAATGTTTGACAAATGCTGTAATTAAAGGGATAGTTCACCCAAAAATTTAAATTCTCTCATGACTGACTCAGCCTCATGCTATCCCAGATGTGTATATGATTTTCTTTCTTCTGCTGAACACAAATGAAGATTTTTAGAAGAATGTCTCGGCACTGTAGGTAATGTAAGTGACGGGTACCAAAACTCTGAAGCTCCAAAAGAACATATAGGCAGCATAAAAGTAATCCATACGACTCCAGTGGTTAAATCTGTGTCTTCAGCAGCTAAATGATAGGTGTGGGTGAGAAACAGATCAATATTTTTTTATAACAAACCTCCACTTTTACATTCTTCTTTTGTTTTAGGCGATTCGCATTCTTCGTGCATATCGCCACCTACTGGGCAGGGAGGAGAATTTATGTATGTTGAAATTATATGCCACCCAATTTCTGACCTGATATGCTGAATTCAGGACAAACACCACCATGCGGCGACTGTTTATGCCCCAAAAATGATGTACCATTTGATCTTCGGCTTGCGAGATTCTACATTTGTCCATAAGTAAGTGAAATAACACTGCTTTGGTCTCTGTTTGGGTTGGGGTTAGGTTTAGGGTTAGGTGTTATTACTACTTAAATGTTTGCAAAAATCAGACGTGCTATGCTTTTTACGTCACATCCATTCAGAGAAGTAAGTAATGAAGTAAGAATGCAGTACACATGACTGTAGTTCCAGCTTCAGGCACCGGGGGGCACTTTAGACATTCGGGACGCATAGACCAATTGTAGCAGACAAAAAAAATATCGACCTCATTTTGCCAATTTTGTATTTTTATGATATATTTATGGTGCTTGTTTTGTCATTTTTGAGCTTAACTTTTTTTTTGTGGCTGGATTCGTCCTCTATTTTCAATAATGAGAGGTGAATAGAAATTGAGATTTGGGGTGTGTCTCTAGTAGTGTAGTGGGCAGGTGGAGACAGGCAATAAGAGTGTGTTTTACAGAGAGAAAGAGAGCTTGAAAAGAAAGAATTCCACATTTAACTCATGTCTTTGAGGATATGGCAGTGTAGAGACAGTGCGTCCGCACAAATCTGCCGCTTACAGTACAGTAACTAAAAAATACAAATGAACCAATGTACAACCGTGTACAAACATGTTCTCTACAGACTCTTACAAACCTGTACTCAGGGATCGAGTTGAGGGGGGATGGATGGGGATGCCATCCCCCTTGTTGCAAGAAATAGCAAATACCACCATCCCCCTTACAATCCCCTTTAGATCAACTGTGTCATTTATTACATAGAACTAATCATGCATGTAAAATATTTAATTCTCTACGTTTGATAAATATCAGACTTTAAATATTGGACGATTAGCCGACCAGAATTAGATTTCGAAATGTTTGGGGTTGCCAGATTTCAAGAGATGAAATCCCCCATCAGATATTTACACTTACACAGTTTGGAAATATTCTGCCAGTGACGCTTTAGTTGTGCAGTGTGGCAACCATGAGTGCCCAGGGTTGGCAGGGTTACTTTTGAAATGTATTCCACTACAGATTACAGAATACATGCTGTAATATGTAATTTGTTACATATTTCGTTAGATTACTCAAGGTCAGTAACATATTCTAAATACTTTGGATTACTTCTTCAGCACTGGTAGATTTTTTCACTTGTTTTGACTGTAAAAACTCTGCCAGTACAGTAAGACAAAATACACATGTTAAAAATACATTCTCTGAAAAACCTAAATATCTTATGCAGTGTTGTTTCTAAAACAAGATAAATCAAATTGATCTTGTTTTAAGGATTTTTAGATATTTTTACAGGAAAACAATAAAATAATTATAACCAAGAATATGATTTTTGCCCTAATATCAAAGGTCTTACTAGGAAAAAAGAAATTATGATCTAATGTGAATTTTCTTGATAAAAAATATGATCGTGCATGTAAAATGGCTAGAAATAGCATTTTAGCTTAGCATAAAGCTAACAATTTACACAAGGTTTATTTCTGTTTCTTCTGCTCCAAACTTACTTCAAACTTACTTCTCTGTCTGCTCGTATGAATGTAACACATCATAAGAAAGTGTTTCACCGCTGTTCAAATGCACTTTGGATCTCATAATTTATATGTTTAAATGTTTTCCATCTGAAAGGACTAAATATTAAATGAAACAAATGACAATAAAATGCAAAGTAATCTCTTCAGTAATCAAAATACTTTTTGAATGTAACTGTATTCTAATTACCAATGATTTAAATTATAACTGTAGTGGAATACAGTTACTTATATTTTGTATTTTAAATACGTAATCCTGTTACATGTATTCTGTTACTCCCTAACCCTGTGAGTGCGCAAGCTCTCTCTCCACCGCAAAAATATGTCATGTGGTGTCCAGAAACAGAAAAAGGCTCATTAAAAGCTGAAATTCTTGAAATAATAAATGTAAGAATGACTACTGCAGAATAATCTTTTATTGTAATTTCTTTAAAAAAACAAAAAACAAATAAGCAGTGAAACAATTGTTTTAAAAATATGATTCATTTTTTAAAATGCTTTTGTCCACAAAATCAAATTCATGTGGTGTAACCAACATGTATTTGTTGTTTATGTTGACCATAAAACCATAAAACAGACTGGACATTTTGAGACCCTCAAGACAGCGTGAAGTTTTTTAAAAACATATTTTTTTTATGAAAAGGCACATTTTGTTCTGGTCACGTGGTGTAACAACTTAGAAAATGTAGTGATATTTTTAACTAAAAAATTCATCATATGTATAAAAAAAATATTTTTTTTACCTAGAAAAATGTGTTTCAAAATTTTTTAAATTAAAGATTAAGTTGTTTATCCTCTCATGTATTCAAGGTGCAAAGAAAGTATTACATTACCTTTTACACTATGTTTAGACCACATGACATTTTTAAAAATGTTGTAGAAAATGCTGTAAAGGTTTTTTCAAAAATGTATGAGACCAGATTGAACACAAAGATTACATTTCTAAGAACTTGACACAAGTGTTTTAATTTAAACCAAATTTGTTTTTTATAAAGATTTCTTATTTTTAACTCCTCAATGACCCATAAACATTAGTCCCCCCCCCCCCCCCCACTAAAAAACGATCAAAACAAAATTTTTGACACCACCATCCCCTTTGAAACTGTTTTACAAATCGACCACTGCATGTACTGTATGTTGTCATGTACACACCACCAAATGCTCTTATTAACATCTCAAGCCATCAAATAATCATTCATTTAAAGTTTTGCTTACACTCTTCTATTTAAGAATGTTTTATATAAAGAATCCTGTGAGGCATAAAGAATAATGGTTAATGTTTAGGGATACTTTGATATAGGAATGCTGCCTGTTCAGTGTCTCAACATGTTTTGCTCAGATGAGGGGGAGGGGACAGTCAGTGCTGACTAGCCAAAGTTAAGTCTACTCATTTCATTGGGGTCAAGACCATCCATGATGAAAACACAGTCATGATGTCAACCTTAACATACTGTAGATAGAGGATTCTTTTTAGATAGGGGGATGTTCAGCAGTGAGCATTGTTGAGCATTTGTGTACATTTGAGAAGTGGAGATGATGATTATGCTTCTCTCACAAGCCTGTGTTTCATCTTAATTTTAGGGTTTTTCTTGAATTTAGTTATTTTATGACCCATTATTAGTATGCTGTAATACCCCGTTATAATGCAGTCTTATATACAATAGGCTAGCCTCTATATACAGTTCTTTGAAAAACAATTTCAACAAGCCACCAACAAATTGTCAAATTTTACTCAATAACAAATCCTACACTGAAATTGTAGGATTTGTTGTAGGACTGAAAGTGCTGAAAACAATATTTTAAAATGACATTTTCTTATATTAGGAAGTATTCTTAATAAAAAAAAATAAAAAAAATTAAAAAAAAACAATATATATATATATATATATCAGAATCAGAATCAGCTTTATTATAGGAATGAAATGGCAGAAGAGGTTGGATGTGTTGGATAAATATAAAAGAGACTAAACTGTGTATTGCACATATTTATTGCTCAATGGGGCAATTTAACTGTTCATGAGATGGATAGCCTGAGGGAAAAAACTGTTCCTGTGCCTGACGGTTCTGGTGCTCAGAGCTCTGAAGCGTCGGCCAAAAGGCAACAGTTAAAAAAGGTAGTGGGTAGGGTGAGTGGGGTCCAGAGTGATTTTTCCAGCCTTTTTCCTCACTCTGGAAGTGTATAGTTCTTGAAGGGGGGGCAGCGGGCAACCAATAATCCTCTCAGCTGTCCGAATTGTCCTTTGTAGTCTTCTGATGTCTGATTTCATAGCTGAACCAAACCAGAGAGTTAATGAAGTGCAGAGGACAGACTCAATGACCTCTGAGTAGAACTGTTCCCTATCTGTCACTCACTCGACGTTGTGTCGATGTAGTGACACTAGGGGTCACTCTTGGGAGCCCGAGACACCTCTGGTCTTTGATAAAAGGCCAATGAAAATTGGCGAGTGGTATTTGCATGCCACTCCCCCGGACATACGGGTATAAAAGGAGCTGGTATGCAACCACTCATCCAGATTTTCTCTTCGGAGCCGAACAGTCATGCTCATTGAGCTGAATCCTACTGTTCATTCACCTCTGCTGGATCTGACGGTGCATTTCAGCGGCTTCTCCCTCCTCTGCACTGGTGCACTGCAGAGAATGCCCCTGGGCGCTTCGGCAGAACAACAAGAAGTATATTTTCTGAAAGAGCTTTTTTCCTCTAAAAGAGTATATATTTCTCTAAAAGAGCGGCACACACAGAAAGTCTTTTTAAAGATGCGTCTTTTTAAAGATGCCTTTCCGATTGTGTGTTATTCCTGGTTGCGGTCGTTATCTCTCAACTTCGGATGGTCATGATCGCTGTCTTTCGTGTCTGGGCGCGACCCACACGGAGGCAGCATTTGTGGATGGTTCATGTTCTCATTGCGAGAACATGACCATGGCAACGTTGCGGTCGTGGCTTGCTTTCGTAAGAAGCGGCTCCCCGCCTCGGTCCTTCTACCTACGGGTATGAGGCCAGCGCGGCTAGCACTGGGGGCGATTTGGGGACCCCAATGGGATCATCTCTGCCGGGTATCCCCCCACAGACCTCCCATTCCCCAGCATGTTCATCTGCCCCAATCGGGCTTCCGGATGAGTTCGCCGGCTCGTCTCACGGTGAGTCTGGCTTCTTGTTCGGAGCCTGCGAAGATGATGAGCTCTTGAGCGCAGCATCGGAGAGCGGGCTTGTCCAGTCGGACGCAGAAGCCTCAGCTGGGCTTCCCCCTTTGGGGACGATTGCCCAGTCACAGGCCGATGCCGAAATGACGGACATGCTTCCCCCGTGCGGCCGCGAGTGTCGGGTTAGAGTGGAACCCTCCGCTCTCCCTGAACCCTCGCGGCTTGATGATTGGCTCCTGGGCTCGCTGTGCCGCTCAAAGCAGCCACGCCCCGCTCCAGTGCCATTCTTCCTGGAAGTGCACGAGGAGCTGACAAAATCGTGGGAGGCACCTTTTACTGCCCGGCCCTGATTCCGCAGTTCCCCTGCTCTCACTACCCTCGATGGCGGGGTGGCCAGGGGCTATACGGCGATTCCCCTGGTGGATAAGGCGCTTACGGTGCACCTATGCCTGCAGAGCGCCGCCACTTGGCGCGGACGCCCTAAGCTCCCGCCCCTTCAGCCCGGCCCCGGCGTGGAAGCAGACACCACCCATCTCACAGCCGGCGCCTAAGAACCCACGGAGGTCATCAAAGTACCCCTGAGATGGGCGACCCAGAGATGAGGGAACCCACTCACTTGGAGCTGGTAAAGAGACCACTCCATCCCCCAGTGGGGGGCCGGGCAGAAAATCTTTTGTTGCCTTTTTGTTTGATTTCTCTGCATGCCCAAGTGGCTGCGGTACCCAACAGTTCAGCAAAAGAGCGGCTTCCTTCCTCCCTGGGTCACATACCCGGTGTGCACGGTCGTCACCACGACTACCGTCCACGGGTTTTTTCTTGCAGGATAGGTGCTCCAGCGGTGGCCTTTCCGCCCCTGAGCGCCCAGCTGTGGCACACAGCTGCCCCTGATGTGGCAGTCTCCACGGGTTATGAGGACAGGCCTCTTCCTCCCCCGTCCCAGGCTGTTCCGGGGGTGGTCACAAGGAGCCAGGTAAGTGCTTCGATGTCCCTAGAATCAGCACGGCCACGATGTGGTGTGGCACCTTGAACTCCGCCCCGCCATGAGGCCACACCTGATGGTACGTCTGACGAAGTTGTCCCCTTGATCCCCCTTGCGTGGAACTTGGACGCATGGCTCGCACTTTCCAATCTGTCGTGATGGCTGATCCGGACTGTCTGACTCGGCGATGTGATTCAGTTTGCCAGGCGCCCGCCCAGGTTCAGCGGTATTCACTTCATCTTGGTCAAGAGCGAAAACGCTGCTACCTTGCGAGTGGAGATTTCTACCCTCCTACGGAAGGGCGTGATAGAACCTGTCCCTCCAGCCGAGATGAAGAAGGGGTTTTACAGCCCCTACTTCATCGTACCAAAAAAAGGTGGTGGGTTGCACTTGGACCTGCGAGTACTGAACCGGGCCTTACACAGACTCCCGTTCAAGATGCTGATGCAAAAACGCATTCTGGTGAGCGTCCGGCATCAAGATTGGTTTGCGGCGGTAGACCTGAAGGATGCGTACTTCCATGTCTCGATCCTTCCTCGACACAAACCCTTCCTGTGGTTTGCATTCGAGGGTCAGGCATATCAGTACAAAGTCCTCCCTTTCGGCCTGTCCCTGTCTTCTCGCGTCTTCACGAAGGTCGCAGAGGCTGCCCTTGCCCCATTAAGGGAGGTGGGCATTTGCATTCTCAACTATTTCGAGCTAATCCTAGCTCACTCTCGAGACTGCTCTCATACCTCAGCCGACTAGGACTTCAGGTCAACTGGGAAAAGAGCAAGCCCCTCCCGGTTCAGATCATCTCTTTTCTCGGTTTGGAGTTGGACTCAGTCTCCTTGACAGCGCGCCTTACGAACGAGCGCACCCAGTCAGTGCTGGCCTGTTTGAAGGTGTTCAAACAGAAAACAGCGGTTCCACTGAAACTTTTTCAGAGGCTGCTGGGGCATATGGCATCCTCGGCGGTGGCCACCCCGCTCGGGTTGATGCATATGAGGCCGCTTCAGCACTGGCTCCAGACATGAGTCCCGAGATGGGCTTGGACCGACCTCTCGTTTCTACGGGCAGGTGTTCCTCTAGAACTGGTCTCCAGGCACGTCGCGGTCACGACAGACGCCTCCAAAATGGGCTGGGGCGCTGTTTGCAACAGGCACGCAGCCACCAGCCTCTGGACGGGTCCGCAACTGCATTGGCACGTCAACTGCCTCGAGTTGTTGGCAATTCTGCTCGCCCTGCGGAGGTTCCGGCCGTTGATCCAGGGCAAGCACGTGTTAGTTCAGACAGACAACACAGCAACGGTAGCATATGTCAACTGCCAAGGTGGTCTGCGCTCTCATTGTATGTCACAACTCGCTGTCACAGCAGGTTACCCTCAGGAGAGAGTGGAAACTCCACCCTCAGGTGGTCCAGCTGATTTGGAGTCGATACGCAAATATGCGTTTCCCCCAGTGAGCCTGCTTGCACAGACCCTGTGCAAGGTCAGGGAGGATGAGGAGCAGGTCGTCCTGGTAGCACCCTACTGGCCCACCCAGACATGGTTCTTGGACCACACGCTCCTCGCGACAGCTCCACCCTGGCGAATTCCCCTGAGGAAGGACCTTCTTTCTCAGGGAAAGGGCACTCTCTGGCACCCGCGACCAGACCTCTGGAATCTCCATGTCTGGCCCCTGGACGGGGCGTGGAAGACCTAAGCGGTCTACCACCTGTGGTGGTAGACACGATCACTCAGGCTAGGGCCCCCTCTATGAGGCGCCTATATGCCTTTAAGTGGCGTCTGTTCGCTAAGTGGTGTTCTTCCTGACGTGAAGACCTCCAGAGATGCGCAGTCAGGTCAGTGCTTTCCTTCCTGCAGGAGAGGTTGGAAGGGCGGCTGTCCCCTTCCACCTTGAAGGTGTACGTTGCCGCCATAGCAGCACACCACGACGCAGTTGACGGTAAGTCCTTAGGGAAGCACGACCTGATCATCAGGTTCCTAAGAGGCACCAGGAGGCTGAATCCCTCCAGACCGTGCCTCGTTCCCTCATGGGACCTCTCTGTAGTTCTTCAGGGTCTACAGAGAGCCCCCTTTGAGCCTTTGCAGTCAATCAAGCTTAAGGTGCTTTCCTTAAAGACTGCCCTCCTGACTGCGCTCACTTCCATCAAGAGGGTAGAAGACCTGTAAGCGTTCTCTGTCAGCGAAACGTGCCTGGAGTTCGGTCCGGGTTACTCTCACGTGATCCTGAGACCCCGACTGGGCTATGTGCCCAAGGTTCCCACCACCCCTTTTAGGGACCAGGTGGTGAACCTGCAAGCACTGCCCCAGGAGGAGGCAGACCCAGCCCTGTCGTTACTGTGTCCAGTGCGCGCTTTACGCATCTATTTGGATTGCACGCAGAGCTTTAGAATCTCTGAGCAGCTCTTTGTCTGCTTTGGTGCACAGTGGAAAAGAAGTGCTGTCTCCAAGCAGAGGATCGCCCACTGGCTCATTGAAGCCATAACTATGGCATATCTCGCCCAGGACATGCCGCCCCCGGTAGGGCTAGGAGCCCATTCTACCAGGGGTGTAGCAGCTTCCTGGGCCCTGGCCAGAGGTGCCTCTCTAACAGACATTTGCAGAGCAGTGGGCTGGGCAACACCCAACACCTTTGCAAGGTTCTACAACCTCCGGGTGGAACCGGTTTCGTCCCAGGTAGTGGCACGCAACACAAGCGGATAAGCCTGGGATAGCCGGCCGGGTGTATCGCTTGCACATAGTGCCTTCTACCTCCTTTTGAGCTGAAGACGTGCGCCATTAATTCCCAGTAGTGTTCACAAGTTTGTTCCCTGGTTGACTTCCTCCGAGCCCTGTGGCAGTCGAGTTTTCAGAGAGATTCGCTGCCGGCCCAGTACACTTGCTAACTAAGAGTCCTGTTCTTGGGTAGGTGCACCGCATGTGGCGGTTCCCTGTAAGGCTAACCCCATGCGATATATATCTTCCGCTAATTCGTTTCCCTGTTGACAAACTGCATCTTCCTTGGGCAGAGCCCCTCTGCCCCAGTCTCCATGTGTGTAGTAACTCCTCCCCCATTGGGCAGGATCTACCTTGAAGACTCTCCACATGGTTGGAAAGACCATGTGATGTATCCTTCCACTTAAATATCCCCCCCTCTCTTTGGGCGAGGTGTGGTCTCCACTGTGTCTTCCCCTTGGGAGGGACACCCCCCCGACTAGAC
This sequence comes from Myxocyprinus asiaticus, assembly GCF_019703515.2. Taxonomy (NCBI): domain Eukaryota; kingdom Metazoa; phylum Chordata; class Actinopteri; order Cypriniformes; family Catostomidae; genus Myxocyprinus; species Myxocyprinus asiaticus. The sequence continues at coordinate 13,976,220 of NC_059375.1, forward strand.
CTGGTGGCCCAGTCAGATAATCCCCCTTCTTTTTTAGGGAGTAGAAAAAAGAGAAGGGGAAAAGAGGCCACGACTGGTTTAAGCCTGTCTCTATTTCTTGGGTAGTCGACTTGTCCCCAAAAAGGGCCGTTCGACACTCATCCCTATGTTGGGGGAGGTTACGTGTTGACCTGGTGTGCTGGCTATGAGGCACACAGTAGTCTGCCCACCACACACCGCCAGTACACGTAACACAGTTCAGCCAATTGTGGCGTTTCGTATAGGGACCCCTAGTGTCACTACATCAACACACCGTCGAGTGAGTGACAGATAGGGAACATCATGGTTACTTGTGTAACCTCCGTTCCCTGATGGAGGGAACGAGACATTGTGTCCCTCCTGCCACAGCACTGAACTACCCGCTGAAATGGCCGGACCTTATATCAGCTCCTCAGCATAAAACCTGAATGAGTGGTTGCATACCAGCTCCTTTTATACCCGTATGTCCGGGGGAGTGGCATGCAAATACCACTCGCCAATTTTCATTGGCCTTTTATCAAAGACCAGAGGTGTCTCGGGCTCCCAAGTGTGACCCCTAGTGTCATTACATTGACACAATATCTCGTTCCCTCCATCAGGGAATGGAGATTACACAAGTAACCATGACGTTTTAGCAGCGCCTGTGGCAAGTTGAACTTCCTCAGCTGGCGAAGGAAGTACAACCTCTGCTGGGCCTTTTTCACAATGGAGTTAATGTGTGTCTCCCACTTCAGGTCCTGTGAGATGGTAGTGCCCAGGAACCTGAATGACTCCACTGCTGCCACAGTGCTGTTTAGAATGGTGAGGGGGGTCAGTGTTGGGGTGTTCCTCCTAAAGTCCACAATCATCTCCACCGTTTTGAGCGTGTTCAGCTCAAGGTTGTTTTGACTGCACCAGACAGCCAGCTGTTCAACCTCCCTTCTGTATGCAGACTCATCATCATCTCGGATGAGGCCGATGACAGTGGTGTCATCTGCAAACTTCAGGAGCTTGACAGAGGGGTCCTTGGCGATGCAGTCATTGTTGTAGAGGGAGAAGAGTAGTGGGGAGAGCACATATCCCTGGGGGGCACCAGTGCTGATTGTATAGGTGCTGGAAGTGAGTTTCCCCTGTCTCACAAGCTGCTGCCTGTCCTGGAAGCTGGAAATCCACTGACAGATAGACATGGAAACAGAGAGTTGGTGTAATTTATTCTGGAGTATAGCTGGGATGATGGTGTTGAAAGCTGAACTGAAGTCCACAAAAAGGATCCTTGCATATGTCCCTGGTCTGTCCAGATGTTGCAGGATATGATGCAATCCCATGTTGACTGCATCATCCACAGACCTGTTTGCTCGATAAGAAAATAGAAGGGGATCTAGAAGGGGTCCAGTGATGTCATTCAGGTGGGCCAACACCAGTCTCTCAAATGATTTCATGACCACAGACGTCAGGGCAACAGGTCTGTAGTCATTAAGTCCTGTGATTTTTGGTTTCTTTGGGACAGGAATAATGATTGAGCATTTGAAGCAGCATGGGACTTCACACTGCTCCTATGATCTATTTAAGATCTGTGTGAAGATGGGGGCCAGCTGGTTAGCACAGGATCGAAGACACGCTGGTGAGACGCCATCTGGGCCTGAAGCTTTCCTTGTCTTTTGTTTCCAAAAGACGCAGCTTACATCATCTTCACAGATCTTAAGTGCAGGTTGAGTAGCAGGAGGGGGGAGGAGGGGGGTTGCAGGAGGTGTTGGTGTTTGTGTGAAGTGAAGGTCAGAGAGGGTGTGGGGTGTGAGATTGGGCCTTTCAAATCTGCAGTAGAACATTTAATATAGATCCTCACATTTAAAAACTAAAGTATATGGTCATATTAATGCAATAATCTAATCAGCCAATCGTGTGGCAGCAGTGCAATGCATAAAATCATACAGATACGTGCCAGGAGACATCAACCATCAGAATGGGGAAAAAATTTGATCTCAGTTATTTGGATCGTGGCATGATATTTGGTGCCAGACGGGCTGGTTTGAGTGTTTCTGTAACTGCTGATCTCCTGGGATTTTTACACACAGCAGTCTCTAGAGTTTATCTGAATGGTGCCAAAAACAAAAAACATCCACTGAGCGGCAGTTCTACGATGGCAATGCCTTGTTGATGAGAGTGGTCAACGGAGAATGGCCAGACTGGTTTGAGCTGACAGAAAATCTATGGTAACTCAGATAACCACTGTGAACAATTGTAGTGAGTAGAACAGCATCTCAGAATATGCTAAATTCTAAGGCATTATTGTACGTATCCTTCACAGAAAATCACATAAATATAAAAAATAATAACATCAGCAACAACATGTCATGGGGGCATTCTGCCCAATTTCTGAGAGGGGCATCTTCCACTAAGGGTCTAATACTATGTCCACATAAAGCGTTTTCTTTTCGAAAAGCTCTCCAACCACACTGCCATTTACAAACGTTTTCCAAACATTGCTCATCCACATTAAAACTTCTGAAAACGCTTAAATCCTTTTACTGTGCATGCGGGGGAAATATCCAGGTTGCACCCAAAATCCCATTCCATTTATGGTCTGAAATGCAATTGTCCTTGTGTTCTGCCACCGGACAGCAATTTTTTTACTCCACAAATCTAAATGCATTGCTGTGTCCACAAATCCATCACTGACAAAAAGACCAAAAAAAATAAATAAATCAGAATCACAGAATGTCACAGATTACTATTTTTCAGTGATACAACATTAGATCAATTATCCTCAAAACTGTTTTGATGGAATAAATCTCACAAATGTTGATGTTCAGACGTCAAGAATAAGAAGAGCACAGCCATTCAATAAATGTGTTGAGATGAGATTTAGTGCCATTTCTGGTCAAGAGAAAATGTTGGGGTGGGGGTGGTTTCATGTTACATCAGGAGGCGTCTTCCCCCATCTTTCCCTACTGTATAATTCATTCCAAACCAAAGTACTGATATAGTCCAATAGGGCTGTCAACAGGGCTGAAAAACTAAATTAGAATTTTTCACTGAAACATTAAGAAAATTCGAATTATATTTGAATTTTACATTATTTTAGGTAGGGGGAAAAATCTCCAAGACATCTGATTTTCAAATTGATGTTGTCTACTATGACCACAACAGGGTGCAGAAAAACAATATAAACTAATTGGCACTGTGTTATAGCCATTGTTTATTGCAAAGAACATATCTGGCTGTAAACAAATGTGCGTAAAATGATAGTCAAAAGATTTAGCCAGTTTATATTCTTAAATAAACAGTAAAATGAGAATGAAATGTTTCAATATATGGTTTTATGTTAACTTAATACTGCACAGTAGCCTCTACCGGTGCCATAGTACTACTATGGACTCAAGCTTCATAATACCGGCACTACCCATTTTTCTTTTTCATTAAATACAGTTGTATGTATGTACCTAATGCTTATGGAGCAAGATGCTGATAAGACAGCAAGGCATGGTCAAGACACAACTGCCAAAGACCTCAATCTAGGGTCCATGCACTGCGAATACATCTGTCTTTTTCTATGCAAGCATGCGCTAGATGGATGTCTTTGACTGTTGCACCATGTCTCGCTGTTTTTTTCTCAGCAACTCGTGATGTAACAAAGCATTTTTTTAGACGCTGTGTCAATTTAAAAGGAAATTCAACCTTTAAACACATCTTGAGACACACGTGTTCTGTTTTGTTTGTTGTACTGTGCCAGATTTAGCCGATCGGTCTGAATCGGTCTTATATGTAAGTCATTGTCAGTGCTCATTTAAGCATTTGAATGTGCATTTTTATCTTAAATTCTATGAATATTTGAATTTCACATTTTAATTTGACAGCCTTATAGTCCAATCTGATTAACAATCAAGGATTGGCAGCTGCCTATGTAGTCAAAAGATGGCAAGGAAGCTCACTAGGTTTTTCGGAAAAGTGATTGCGTATTGCTCACTAGCCAGGGCTCCATCCCTCCCCATGATGATGTGGCAGGCTTGAGAAATTACATTACATAGTTTTTGTGTTTGCAAACTTCAGAAGATTGGTGAGTCGTAATCTTTCTCTCTCTCCTCCCCTTCTCTTCTTCCACTTCCTCCCAACAATTTTGTATGTAAATTGGAATGTGACATGTAACATGCTGTACACGTCAAACAGAGTCCAACTTCTAAAACAAGATAAACCACTGAGGGCTGGGGAGATCTTAGCCCCTCTACTGACAGATTGTATGCATGCATGGTAGAGATGGGTTTGGCCTCAGCAAACCAAAAAAATAAATAAATAAATAAATGTGAGAAACTAATAAGAAGCAGATATCGGTGGTGTCATCAAAGTTCCAATTTTACAGCATGACTGGAAAACTATTTTCTGCACTTCACCTTTCCAGCTCAAATTTTGTGTCATTTTAACCCATACAGAAATGTGGGCATATATGAACATGTATACTGTATAAAATTATGTTTTGCATATTTTGCCACATACTGTATCAGAGGGAATATTATATTAAATTATTATTTTTGGGTAGTTGGCACATAAAGTATCCATTAACTTTTTTAAATCACCATCAAGATTTTAGATTAAATTGTATATGAATGTATAAAAGAAAGTGTGTATCTTAGGTCTTGGAACTGGTCACTATTTCTTTAAAGTTTTTGAGTATTGTGACTGAATTTTTAAGTCCAAATATAGTCTCTTATTTAATATGAGGTCATACTGTATCAGACGTATAGTTAAGCTGCATTCATTATAATTTTACAAGAAATAGCAAAATGCTGTTTAAAACTGTTTTAGATGGGGCATAGAATGTCACACCACAGGACATGTCAACTCCTCACAAATATTATTTAGTGTGGAACGTTAAAGAGCGTTCCATTTCTGTGATTTTACACCCCTACGAGGTGCATGTTTTGAACTGGGTAATAAACAACACTCTGCACAGCTAGTCTAACGGAGGAAGGGGCTGAATGCTTGGTCAGACTTTCCATTGTGTGACAAGGAGAAGAAAAAGACCAAAAACGCATCCACGCTGTAGTCTGAGAAATGGCTCAACTATATATGGCCATCTGCACTTAGCCAATCAAAGGGCATTTGTATAAGCTCCGCCTATCCCACATTAGTGCACATGAGCTAAATATTTTTTACTCAGAGGGACCATGTGACTCCCATATATGAATCTGGGAGGATTACAAAGGAAATAAAAACTGTTGGTATACAAAGATACCGTAAAATAACTCTATTACTCTATAGAAATCTGTTTTGGGGTCATGCAAAAATGTTGTCTGCAATTTAGCTAGTTCATGTGTTTAAGGGTACACTGAAAAAAAAAAAAAGCATGTCCTACAGTGTAACATGCTATACTCCATCTAAAGCTAATTTAAGCAGCATTTTGCAAATGTTTTATTTTTTTAGAATGATTCTGCATGCAGCTTTTATGACCTCATATTAATTGAGAGACTACATGAAATATTCAGTTACAGGACCTTAAATATATACTTTCCCTTATACATTAATGTCAGTTTTAAATTAAACTCTATATTCTGATAACAAAAAGAAAAGAAAAAGAAAATAAATCGACACTTGATGTGCCACCTAGCTTGTTTTATTTTGATAATGGCTTTTTATTGAAAGTATGCTTCCTGAATATTGCATCCTATGCTAACATGCTTAGACAAGTGCGTCCATAGTCTTGGCACCATTGTGTGCTCATCTCTGCTTTTTTATCTTCCCTGAGACCCTTCTGAGTATCCTTCCTTGTATTTCCTGCGAGATATTTGACGGCACAGATTTCTGCTTCCCATCTGTTTGTGCTGAGTCCAGCAGGATTGTAAATCACTGCAGGCATCTTAGCTAAGCACTGGCTAACAAGGAGAGCTTTTACATCCCCTAACTTGTTGTCTCATTTTTATCTATGTAGCTCTGCAGGAGGAAGTTTTACATGTAGAGCACCTGTCTGTGCTGTTTAAAAAGCAGATAGTTTGAACATTATAGGTTTAAAATATTAGAAACATAAACAAGAGTGAAGCTTGTTCACAGTGGCACCCGTTCATGTGAGAATTTGTGTTGTTTTGAAGTGCTAAACAATGCAAGTTTTCATGTGAGCATGCAAGCCAGTGTGAACGAGCTTCTTTCATACACTCATGAACACACAACAGATGTTTCTCATTTAAATTTCTCAATAAATCGTATGCCTTCCGAACACTTGGATGCATGAGTAACATGGACTAATTTTATGATACCTTTGGGTCCTTCTTTAGTCACTACCAACTGCCAGAAAGCTAGGTAGAGAGCCAAACTCATTTTTTCACCCAAAGGCACACTTTTATTTTGTGTTTCCAAAAGTCTCCACAGAAATGTTCTGGTCCACTAACACTTAAAGGGATAGTTCACTCAAAAATGAAAATTCTCTCATCATTTACTCACCCTCATGCCTTCCCAGTTTATGACTTTCTTTCTTCTGCTGAACACAAACAAAGATTTTTAGAAGAATATTTCAGCTCTGTAGGTCCATACAATTCAAGTTAATGTTGACCAGAACGTTCAAGCTCCAAAGTCACATAAAAGCAGCTTAAAAGTAATCCATACGACTCCAGTGGTTAAATCTACGACCTTGTTTACACCTGGTATTACGATGCATCTTGGGTGATCCGATCACATGTGGTCAGGTGAGACCAATCGCTGTTTACACCTGGTTACTTAAATGCATCTCCTGTGACTACTTGTGTTCGGATTTGGAGGGGAGGGTCTCTGTTTCATGATAACATACATCAGTCACTATGTCAATGTGTTACTGCATGATATTAAAGCGCAACAAAGTCAGTAAAGACAAAGAAAACACGAAAAGAACTGCGCCCTGTTTCTCCCAGATGCAGTTGAAATGTAATCTAAGCACAAATGCAATATGTCAAGCAGAAATATCTGTAATTTTAGTGTATAACCTGTATTAAAGGAGCTTCACGTGTTCGTGCTTCTTCATCTGTGTTGGTTTCAGACACACTAAAGAAGATCCGTGAAGCTCTCATGATTGTGTATGTATCCGCTTTTTCACATTTTCAGATCGGACGGTTATTTCCTTTTAAAGCCGCTCATAAACGGCAAAGTTTAAACTCTTTTTTTAGCAGTTCATTGACAGGTGAGGGGTGGCGCTTCACTGCTGCTGGGATGCAGTTTTTATGTGGTTTTTGTGATCCGATCACAAAATGTTTTAGATCCTGTTTAGACCTGTATTTAGGGCTGACCACATGTGATCAGATCACCCAAAACACATCTTAATACCAGGTGGAAACGGGGTCTATGTCTTAAGGAGCATCTTCAGAAACATTCTTTCACATTCTGAAAGTGAAAGTGGAGATTTATAGTAAAAAAGGATTAAAATATTGATCTGTTTCTCACCCAAATTGATTGCATTGCTTCAGAAGACATGGATTTAACCACTGGAGTCTTATGGATTAGTTTTGTGCTGCCTTTATGTGATTTTTGAAGCTTCAAAGGTCTGGTCACCATTCACTTGTATTGCATGGACCTACAGAGCTGAAATATTCTTCTAAAAATCTTCGTTTGTGTTTGCAGAAGAAAGAAAGTCATACACATCTGTGATGGCATGAAAGTGAGTAAATGATGAGAGAATTTTCACTTTTTTGTGAACTATTCCTTTAATAATTTAGCGGATGCATTTATCCAAAGCCACTTACAAATGTGGGGAAAAAACAAGCTATTTATCATATAGGAGGCAACAATAGTAGCAGTAACACAATATCATATTTCAATAGTTAATCAGAGTAGTACAAACGCTTAGCATTTCATAAACTGCAGAATGAAAGTTTTAACTTATAAGACATTATCTTGCAATTTAGCATTGACATTTTATGTTATTTTCTTAATATAAGCTGAGATGTGTGGTCCTAATTACACACATAGTTCAGCAGGCATCTTTATAGAGTACTGGCCCTACAGGAACTACAGTAAGCCTGCTGGGAGACATTTAATATAACCTCCAGATATAGTTTATTGAAAATCACTTGTTTGGACCTTTCTTGAGTAAGAAAAATGATTTAAAATATTTTTTTTATCATGTATGCAAATGTTATGAATATAAAGCACTCTGATATAATTTTGTTAGCATGGCCTTCATACAAATTTTTCCAGTAAACTGTAAAATGGAAGAACCACATGTTAAATGGGCTTTTGATTGTTTGATTGCAGAATGGACAAAATGCAAAAATGGACAGAGTATACTACACTGTTTTCTTTTTTTTCTTTTTTTTTTAAACAAGTCTGGTGGCTCACTCAGGTAAAGCTGCACATTTGGATTGATTCCCAAGGAAACTAGGATGTTTTTCCACTGGCAATGTTCATGCTTGCTATAACCTCACAGCCTGAAACCATCTGGATGACTGGATTTTAAAACATTTTTCAGAGTTGTATGTCAGTGAATTCCTCTTGAGAGATGATTGTCTGCAAAAAAACATTTAACCTGGGAGACATCTTTGAAGATTTGTCAAACAGACACAGACATAAAAGACAGACTTTCTCATTTTTAACCCTTTCTTTCTTTCTTTCTTTCTTTCTTTCATTCTTTCTTTCTTTCTTTCTTGCTTGCTTGCTTTCTTGCTTGAGAGAAATCCATTCCCTACAGTCATGACTTGGTATTAGTGAAATGTGTTTTATACTTTAAGGTTCAAAGGTTCATGCGTTATTTACAGTACGTGACCCAGATCTCACTCTCTCTCTCTCTTACTCTTTCTATCTCTCCAAAGACTTTCAGAGACTCCTCCCTTACTTTTTCGTCTTTTTCTTCACTTCATCTCTGAATTTATTTTACTATCACAAACAGTTCAAGAGCACAGAAAATACAAAGAAAACCAGATGCGCTCACTATAGGAATCTTCACTCAGTGTTCACTTCAATCCTTCAGTCTTCATTTCTGAATGGTCCTCAGGCATGTTAGGTTAGGCTGAAACAAAAAGAGTATATGGAATAAAACAACAGACAAAACAACAGATCAGTCTTCAGTCACTCGTCCCATGTCCTGTTTTGCATCTACAACATATTATCAAATAAGAGGTTTTGAAAAGGCTGTTTTTGTTGTCCATTCTGGCCCATATTTCAGTGCAGCAGTATTTAAAGCAGATGAACAGAGTAACATTTTAAAGAGTAAACCTGACTGACAAAAAGAAAATGGGTTGGCTGTACACTCTGGCCGCTCTCCTTGCAGTTTGGGTGGGAGAGTCTTTCCCCAGTGGACGTGTGGGACAGACACATCCCTCTAAGTATTTTTTTTAAGGAGCTGCTTTGCCACTTTTTTCCTTGTTTGGTTTAACAACCTCTCATTTTGGTCTTATATTTTAAGCAGAGTTTATTGAGCATGCACCAGTACCCAGTGAGAAGACGAGAAGTCTACAATGAAACTGTGCCCTGTCACTTTCTCTGTCAAAATGTGTGTATGTGTCTGAGAACTCTGTTAACCATGTCTGCCCTGTCATTTAAACCCACATGGATTCATTGTATTACAGTGTGCTTTTGTGTTCCTTTTTGATACTCAGTATTCTTCTCTTATGTTGAAGACAGTTGGTTCTCATGTGATTTGTAGGCAGTTGGCATTTTGCAGTGACTGTTTAGCCATTCATTTAAAATCCATGTTCGATTTAGATATGTCACTCATGTTCTTCAATGGACGATAACTACAACAGGAAGACTGTTGAATGTAATTTAGTCTGAAACAATTAAACACTTAACTTGACTGTGTTTATGGAAAGGTTTTTCTTTACATTATCACAGTTTTTTTTAATGCTTAACATCAGTTGTACTTTCTATGTCAAGAGGTTTCAATTACAAATGAAGGGGGAATACCAGTTTGTATCCAAAAGACAGGCTGAGTTGGCTTATCTTCCTTCATAAGCGTTCAAGCAGAAAGCTTAAAGGGATAGTTCACCCAAATATTCTCTCATCATTTACTCACCCTCATGCTATCCCAGATGTGTATGACTTTCTTTCTTCTTCTGAACACAAATTAAGATTTTTAGAAGAATATTTCAGCTCTGTAGGTCCATACAATACAAGTGAATGGGTACAAAAATGTTGATAGTCCAAAAATCATATGAAGCTGCATTAAAGTAATCCATAAGATTTCAGTGGTTATATCTATATTTTCAAAAGTGATATGATAGGTGTGGGTGAGAAAAATCAATATTTAACTCCTTTTTACTATAAGTTCTCCTTCCTGCCCAGTAGGTGGTGATATGCACAAAGAATGTGAGCCACCAAAAACAAAAAAATGTGAAAGTGAAAGTGAAGATTTATAGTTTAAAAAAAAAGGATTTAAATATTGAAATATTGAATATTGAGATGAATATTTTCAAAATGCATCACAAGAAATTGGAATGTTTCTTTAAATCCCCAAACTCTTGATTTTCACGCTTGAGTACGTTTATCAGCAATAAAAATCGGCAATAAAATATGACAGCGGTGGTATTTCTGATTTTGCTCAAATCACACTAAAATACTGTAGTTTTCAGGCTGGTTCAGCTAATGCGCATACATGTTCTAAAATAAAACAACAACAAAAAAACTATCAAAAAGTTTATTGGCTCCTTTAACTGAAAGGTGGGACTTCCATTCCTACAGCCATTGCATTGACATTGCAATTTCTCCAATATATTTTTCTACAAGTGGTCCATCTCCTCCCCCTTATAATGACATCAGACTATGGCTAAGACACTATGATGTCCTTGCATTGAAGCAGGATTGGTCAATTAAGAAGAAGAAAGATCTTTGTAATGTGAATATTATTGCTACTATTATTATTGCTACTTACTTGCTTATGAAGTTGAAAAACATTGGTTGTACATTTTACCTCTTGAACATCTGAAAATGGTTATCATAGTTTCCATTGTGAAAATAAATTCTCCTTAAACCCACACCAGAACATAACATATGGCATGCACACACCCCCCACACACACCCCCCCCACACACACACACACACACACACACACACACACTCTCTCTCTCACTCTCTCTCCCCTTTGTGCGGGTGCGGTTGTCCCAAAACTTTGGTATACAAGATGGAGAACAAAGCAGCAATATTGTGTCTATGTGATATGGTGGGCAATGTGTTTAGAGATTTTAACAGGTTAACAAAGAATGCGTCAAAACAGAAGATCTTGGCTGAGATTGTGCTATGTAACTGAGATATTCTAAAATAGCATTGTTAAATCAGCATTGTCCTTCACAAAACTAATAAAGATCTTTACTTCTATATTAGTTTACAAAGACCAACAACAGACAACATACCTGAAATTATCTACAAAACATAGTTTTCATAGAGTCTACTCTGTGCACTAAATGGTATATGCTGAATCAGTTGCAGAAGTTTAATTATTTAGATACAGGGGTTTAGACCAAACCCTAACCAGAATGTTTGAGGAATATCAATACAGTACTGCCTTGCAAGCACTGTAATAATTAACATTTTAATTTGAAGAGAGTGAAAATGTGCACATGCTTATCGTTGTCTTCTTCCTCTGGACAATGAATGCAAACCCATTACAATGCATCAGACGTGGCAACACTACATTTATTCCACTAAAACACAGAGGAAGGAGTGAGTGAGGGAAAAGTTAAAGGAAGACTGTGGTCATCACTGCACATTATAGTCCTTCCTATTCACCGCAAAGTAATGGGTTTGCAAAAGTGAGAGAGTGTTTGCATGTGTGTGAGAGAGAAAGAGAAAGAGAGAAAGAACATATTGCCTGTGTTTCAGCATTTAGGGAGGGTGAAGAGACCGCTGCACATTCTTTTCCATTGAAGTCACTGTTTCTGCTGTATTCTCAAGTACTCCGGGAGGCCAGTGCAGATGCAGGGATATGTCTAAGACCTGGGTTCAACAGAACTGGATGTAACAGCTCTAAAAATGGGGCTAGTGTATTGTTGTGTGTTGAGGTGACAGGATGCTTGTCCTAATTGACAGACCTTTTGAAATAACTTTAAAAGTGTGTGGGTTGAATATCAATTTACTGTCATCAGTACATGATGAAAGAATTTACATTTTTGGGTGAACTATCCCTTTAAGAAAAAGGAGGGCTACACATCACACGTCCAGTGCAATTTGTTGTGTTGTTTGGCCTTTACAGCCAATCAGTTTCCTCCTCTCATAGGTTCATTACACTGTAGGTCTCTAGTGGGAGATCATTTATCAAGTAGGCTTATGTATTTTTTTTTGCACAGTGTCTGACATCTAAAGGAGTTTTACTTGCTTTTTTGGGGAAATTAAGACATTTTGGATCTGTTTCAATACCTAGAATGCTACCTACTTAAGCAACATTTTACAGACTGATCTCACTATGAATTCGGTGACAGGAAATCAAATCTTCTGCTGCTGAAATCGGTCTGTGCTTACCAACCAGTGGCTGAAGCTGGCAGTGCTGCTGAACGTATGGGCAGGTGTGAGCTCCAGTTTCTGGGTGAAATGTCCACAGAGTGGCGCCAAAAGCGAGTTGTATTTTTAATTGTAAATTATAAAAACAGTCAACAGGAATGTGTATTTTATTAACCGTACACCCTAACCCCAACACTAAACCTAACCATCAGTGGAGGTAGAATGTAATTTAAGTGCAAAATTGCAACCTCCGAATCACACTGAACATTGATTATGTGAACGTGATTACTTCCAGGTTTCCACGGGACCAGAACCCATGTCTCGGGGGTTCCTTGTGCAACACTCTGTTAGTAGATCTAGAGGGAAATGTGTCCGAGCTTGAATTGCAAAAATTAATGCAAAAATGTCTGATGCGTTTTGCCGCTTGTCAGTAATCCACCAGAATGGGGTCAGTTTCAGGGTACAACAACACTTGGAAGCAACATGTTGATTTCACATATGTGATCATATTGCATTTTCAGGCATCAAAGGATCCAGAAGGCAGTTTTAAAAAGGGGGGCAGCAAGATCATGCTGCCTTCTAAGATATCTTCTTTTGGAAAAATTTGAAGGCAGCATTGCATGTAATAATACATTGCGACAAGCAGTATCGGTGTTAACCACCACACAAACCACGCAATTGCATGAGGCCCCGGGACATGGGGGGCCCCGGTCGGACGACGAAACACTGAAGCGGTGACACAATGTTCAGTGTTCACATGCGGACACGCTGTTTTCAGCAGTTGCGGAGTGGTTCACATTGTGAAGGCAAAATGCTGCTGGTTCACCCATTCACACAATTACAAACATTATCAAAAACAGTATCATAGAAATGGTGGAGGTAACAGTGTTTCACCAGATTTGTAATGAGGAGGAACATTGTGAACAACTGTGAAATACATACTGACACTGCAGTACACTATCATTGTTCCATTACAAAAAAAAAAAAAAAAGCTCCAAGTGAAGGTGAAGTCAATACGACAGAAATATATTACTATTGTTTAAAACAAGCCTTCAAAATAATAATACTAATTCAGGATTATATTACTATTATAAACTTTAGCTAGGTTCAAAAACATAACTCAGTGAAGTTGTAGTTTTTGCACACACTGTTCATTCACAAAGAATGTTTTGTAAAAATATATGTAGGTAAACATTGCCTTTTTATTACTGTTATGTTGTATTTGTGAATAAAAAATTATATTAATTATATGGTATATAAAATGGTATATAAATACCCTTCCCATGTTCATTTAGTAAAAAAATAAAATAAAAATGTTTATTTCAATAAACATTTTGAATCTACTTGGCTACTTGGCTGTTAGGATGAATAAAAATTATGATGTAAAATCACTTTTATGTCATTTATGAGAAAATAAACAATTATCAAGATATGTTTTGAATATTGTCAACAGCCTAAAACATATACAAAATTTTGGAGCCATAATAACCCGCACTGGGGGCCCTTAGTAGAATAGTTGCTTGGGGCCTTGGAAATCGTAACCCCGCCTTTAGCGACAAGCTCAAAAAGTTAATCCAAAATGGCTGACGAACCATGTCGATCATAAATACACTTTTAATTAATTAAAATCTGAAATATATCAATAAAAAAATAGTTCATTGTAATTAAAAGTTGACTGTTTACCCAATGTTTGAGTTTGCTATGTATTTTCATTTTTATTAAAGTATCATGTTGTTAGCTTAGCAACATGCTAATGCCAAACTCTTTTGAAAGCACTTTGCATGAGGAGCACTATTTGCTATTGAGGGAGTTGCAGCATATGTAGGGTGTTACAAATTGGTCACTAATTAGTTTCCATTTCAGTTATGATGTTGCCTTAGTAGTTGAATGCCATGAAGTTCACTAGGGTTTGGAACATATTATTTTCTGTAAAGCTTTCTTTGAAATATGTTGTGAAAAGCATAATACAATGATTTTTATGATTTTTATTTTTTTTAAAATTTTTTTTTACTTCTCTAGACAGAAAAAAACAAAAAAACATAAATTAATGTAATGTACTATGTAATTACATTTTTTCCTGTGGTGAATCATCAAGATCCTGCAAAATGAATTTGAAATATTATTAAAGATACTGCTTTATCACTGTAATATAATTTCCTCTTACTTTGGGAGGCTGACAGGGGAATTACTCTTTAACAGCTCACTGGATCAACCATTATGGATTAAGTGATGGCGTTCTGTTTTCACATTGCCAGAATCACATAGTAGCTCAGGCTGTGAAAGTCTCAGAAGGCGGGATGTAATTGCTGTGCATCTGTTTTGATTGGCTGGTTCTTTGTGGAGGTGTTAACCTCTGAAATGTAAGTGGCTGACATAGAAAGCTGCTGTGGGAACCAATGGATCTACCTGCTGTGCTTCAGCAAACAGAAAAGATCTGTCATGAGCACGGAGACAGCGACTGGGAGCAGGGATAGAGGAGAGGAAGCATAGATTACTTTTAGCTGTGCACTCTGGCAAGTTGTATATTTGAGGAATGGAGAGGTGTTGGCTCACCGTTTAGGACACAGCAACAGCAACAGAACTTGGCTGGGCTTGTAAGGTATTACTTAGCGAGTTACACAAAAATAACTGCCAAATCAAACCATGGCCTTAGAGTCTTCAGTTTCTGAGACACCTGTCTCAGACAGCGCAGTTGTTGGGAGCATCTCAAACCACCTGTTTTTGGTGATGTAGGTAAAGGAATATCTTGCTGTAAGAACAGAGTATGAGGTAGTGTGCAGAGCCGGGTTAACAGAAGGATGCTAAAATCTTCTACAGCATCTGAGAGATCTCAAACGCACCACTATCTATTAGAAAACATGAATACTTAGAATTAGATATCATTCTTAAAAACACAGTGGCAGTGTTACAAGGATCAACTATTACAGATTTGATGGATTATTTATCAACCATCATGAAATTTATGTTGGGACATTAGCATTTTTCTTAATAGCTATTATTGCATTTACTGTTGATACAACACAAACCAGCATAAACACTTGTTGGGAGGGTGGAACCTTTGCAATGTGTCTGCCCGGAGTCATTACACTGACACACACTTCACAACACACACACAACAGCCGTGTCATTGATCAAATGATGGAGAAAAGAGCTATTGATGTTGTTTGATGTACAAAACAAGCCTAGATGGGACTTGTGTTAGAAATCAAGTATCTTTCAGCCTAAGTAAGGTGCATTTTAATTACCACAGAAGCACATTAAATCTTAACTATCACCAAAATGCAGAATGAGACATTTTTGTCTGCAAGCGCTTTTCATGTGGAGTTCAAAGTAACGCTTGACGCTGACGTTGACACCCTGATGCGAATCATGAACGTAGCTTCATAATTGCTGTAGGAAAGTGGATAGCCACAGTCTACTGGCAGATTAATATTGTGGAGGATGAAAGTTTAAGATATTTAATGCCCATTGCAATGAAAATGCAACCTATGGGGAATCTTTCGATTAGTCAAACTCCCACTTAGACTTTGGGAAACATTTAATGTTACTTGAATTGGTGCTATTTTAGTGCATTTCTATCTTTATACTGTGAAAGGCTTTGTTTGCTAAATGTTAATAAAGCAATATATTGTTACATATTTTTTTGTTTTCTCCTCTAAGATGGAAATAAATGCATTTTGACAGGAAAAGAATAGATATGCAGCATTTTCAAAATCTGAATTTAATCGTCCTTAAACATTTTAATCGACTGACAGCAATATTATATATTTAAAAAAATGTCGTGTTCGCTGATTTCCATACAATAGCATTGGATAGTGATTCACTTTAAAGCTTAAGTTTCATAAAAAAGAAAATCATGAGAACTCACACATGAATACACATGAACTCTACTACATGGTACATTTCACTTTTTAGAGACATAAATGGTTCTTATTGTAGAGTGTAATCAGATTTGTCTCTATGTGTTGTGGGTGATGGGCTGCAGTCTGGTTCTAGTTTTACTATGAGTCAGTCTCTACACATTCTGCCTCCTTTCCTGTTCATGACTTATTTTCCAGATGCTTTGAGAGACAGTCCCATACATCTCTGTGCCAAGCAACACCCTCATGCTCTCTCTATTCCATGCACATACAAACGAACAAATTCTCCCACCATTCCCTCTATCTGCTCTGTTTCTTTAATTTGCTCTGTCCTCTTTCATACCTTCAGATTTGTCCTATCTTTCTCTTCCTGACTCTTTTTTTTTCCTCTTACATTTCTCACCCTAACTCCATGTGCTTCGGACTGCAGCAGTATTTATGAGTGCTTGTGTGGTGGCATCAGTGGTATGATGAGGTTTCCAGACCCAGCACTGAGCTAATTTTTTCCGCTTTTCTCACACATCTCTTGTGAGAATGCTTCAGACTCATTCAGCTCTCTCTTGACTCCTCTTTAAGGGATAGTTAATGCAAAAATGAAAATTCTCTCATCATTTACTCACTTTCATGCCATCCCAGATGTGTATGACTTTCTTTCTTCTCCTGATTACAAATTAAGATTTTTAGAAGAATATCTCAGCTGTTGGTCCTTCCAACGCAAGTGAAAGGGTAACAAAATATTGAAGCTCCAAAAGGACATAAAGACAGCATAAAAGTAATCCATAAGTTAAATCCATATCTTAAGAAGGGATATGATAGGTTTGGGTGAGAAACAGATCAATATTTAAGTCCTTTTTTACAATAAATCTCTACTTTCACTTTCACCCCCACAATTTATGGTACAAACGTACTTAAAAATTGATCTGTTCCTCACCCATACTTATCATATCACTTCTGAAGATATACATTTATTTTATGCTGCCTTTATGTGCATTTGGGAGCTTCAAAATTTTGGTATCCATTCACTTGCATTTTAAGGACCTACAGAGCTGAAATATTCTTCTAAAAACCTTTGTTTGTGTTCAATGATGAGTAATGAGTGAGTAAATGATGAGAGAATTTTCATTTTTGAGTGAAATATCCCTTTAACTTATAAATACCCCAAAAAATAAATCAAATACATAAATAAATTAAAGGGATTCTGCTCTCCTGCCCATAGACAGATTAATAAATGTTATGATGACAGATTTGTTTTGACATATGAAAATTCAGAGATAAATTTGAACAGAAAATGGGAAAAATTCTAAATGGTCACTCGAATAAGGACATTTTCCATCAAGGTGAATAAATCAAACAAATTAAGGGAATAAAATGGCAATACTTTAACCTAAATACAATCATTCTTACATGGAGAAACCATAATTACATCTGGTGCAGCTCAGCTTGTCTCCAACACACTTCAGTAACACATTTACATTTAACAAACAATGGAAATCATTTTGTAAGGGTGCATAGTTAACTGATAGGTCTGTATAATGTTTTACCTTGTTTTTTATATATTGTGTATATAGTATATACATTTCATTTCATTATTTCATTTTATTATTTTATTGCATTTCATTCATGGAAAATCTATCAGGTAATATATAAAAATCTGATGTAGTTTTAGTCATCCCAGGCCTAGAAAAGTGATGGAATATTAATAAAATCAAGTAGATCTCTGCTGTAAAATATACTATTGGCTATGAAATGCTATTTATGAGTGCAATCTCTACATTTACATTTTCTTTATTTAGCAGATTCTTAAAAAAAATCATTTTCCAGTCATGGAAATTCATTGCTCAAAAGGTTTGAGAACCCTGAAAACAGTTGTTATAAGACAGTTATTATTACATCAAAGGTTTTGTTGTGGACCAGCGCATGCTTACGTACAATTCTGCTCTAATGGTATGTCCCCATGTTCAGAAGGGAGGGGATCTGAAGGGAAAAATCAACAGCCTCCTCAAAGTGTATGAAATAACTATTTATCTCATACCTCTAAATCACAGCAAATGTTTTGAATTGAAGTCCTGTTTCCAAAAAGAAAGAGACAGAGAGAAGAGAGACATACAGAGAGAGAGAGAGACAAAGGAAATAAATGAGTGCTTTTCAACTATGGACAATTTTGGCGCTGTGGACTTTTAGAAAATAAACTCCTTTAAAACCCTCTTTTCACACTCTCACTGATTTATTTTATGTGTAACGTCAAACATACAGCACATGCATCACAGGAGAATTCTTCTGAACCAGCAAATGTGGAAATGACTTTAAGTGGTATTTTATTTATCCTACACATATTTTCACACTTTTTGCAGAATTTGGCAAAAATTACAGCCTTGATAGGAAATGATGCCTAATAAAAATAAGTGAAGGCCACTGTAATGTGACAGTTTTAATGTGGCCTTCATTCACTCAAAACAAATTTTTTATATTTAAGAATTTCAATTTCATAACAAAATTCCATCAAAGTGAATTGAGTAATCTTCAATAAAATATAATAAAAAAAATTCATATTTATATAATAGTTTTTTTAATTTGGTTCAACATTACACAGTTCAATTTGATGGAATTTTGTTATGAAATTGAAATGTATAAATCTTAAAAATAGGCTAATATGGGGGCCTGGGTTGCTCAACAAGTAAAGACACTGACTATCACACCTGGAGTCGTGAGTTCAAATCCAGGGCGTGCTGAGTTATTCCAGTCAGGCTTCCTAAGCAACCAATTGGCCCAGTTGCTAGGGTGGGTAGAGTCACGTTGGGTTAACCTCCTTGTGGTTGCTATAATGTGGTTCTCGCTCTCGGTGGGGTGCGTGGTGAGTTGTGCATGGATGCCACGGAGAATAGCGTGAAGCCTCCACACGCACTAGGTCTCCACGGTAACACGCTCAACAAGCCACGTGGTAAGATGCACGGATTGACTGTCTCAGACGCAGAGGCAACTGGGATTCGTCCTCTGTCATTAAGGCACCATGAGGACCCCGAGCACACTGGGAATTGGGCATAACAAATTGGGGAGAATATATATATATACTGTATATATATATATATATATATATATATATATATATATATATATATATATATATATATATATTTTTATTTTTTTTTTTTTTTTTGAGTGTATAACAAAAAGAAAAATCACCTGGAAACCAAGAAGTAATCATGTTCACATAAATATTGTTGAGCTCTAATGTTACATTTTTACTCCACTGACAGTTAGGTTTAAGGGATGGATTAAGGGTTAGAGTAAAAAAAAAGAAAGGATGTCCCAATACCATTTATTTTTAGAACAATACTTCCTTTTTGGTACTTGCCAATACCAAGTCCGGTGCCTGTTTTTTTGTTTTTTTGTTTTTTCAAAAAAAATTCAATTTTAGCATCAAAATGGTGCTTAATGAAATAAATTCATTAAAACTTGATTCAAATGAAAATATAAAAATTATTTTTCAACATAATATTGTATTTGTTTTATCAAATGAAGTGTTTTTATACAGAACCTCTCAGCACAATCCAAAATTCAACATTGGAGTTATTTTTTTCAAATAAAGTGCTGCATAACAGAGCATCACAGATGTGAGATATTGTTTGAATATAATACAAAACTATTGATTTATTATTATTATTATTATTATTATAAGTATTACTATTAAGCAGTAGTAGTACTAGTATTACAGTGAATATTTCATAACACTACAGTAATGATATATTTCTCTCATACTTTTTTCATTTAAATGTAGCTTTTATTTTGACGGAGCTTTTATTTTGACGGAGCTTTTATTTTGAAGTGTTTCTGTGTTGTAATGATGGTCAATCCGTAAAAGCTATGTGACTCAAAGTGATCATTAAACCGCAAAAGGCTGCTATTTAATTAAATAAATAAATAGTCTGTATGTGCCTCGCACTACAAAGTGAATTTTCTCTCTGTTCGCTGTCATCTGCTACAAACAGAGCGTGCGATGTTCATGATGTTGTTTTCCGTGTGTGAGTCAAGGAGGAGATTAAAAATGTATGTGCAGTCAGCGTCAGCCCAACACTGTCTCCACACAATCACAAGCGCTCACATTTGAAGCGCGCAGCACAATGAAACTATATATTTATACAATTAAATCGCAGTTTTTGCAGCTAAGTAATCTCACTAGGACATAACATTATTTTAATTTGTGCGCTGAATGTTTAGACAGTGTCATTTGTATGTCAGATGGTATCAGCTTTTGGTATCGGAGCATTTATATGAGTACGAGTACAAGTACATGAGCATGGTATCAGACCCGATACTGATACCAGTATCGGTACAGGGACATCCCTAAAACAATGCATTCCTGTTGACTGTATTACATTTACAACTAAAAATACAACTTGCTTTTGCCGGCCCTCTGTGGACATTTCACCCAGAAACTGTTATCTGAATTTTGTTAAGCAATGACCGATTTCTGCAGCAGAACTTTCAACCTCATGTCAGTGTGATCAATCTGAAAAATCAACCCCTGTGGCATAAATGTGCCCATTTTTAAATCAGACTACATCTTCTGATTAGCTTTTCCTTTGACATCTCTTGGAGTTTAAAAACTTAGATATGCACCTACATTGTGTGTACTCAGAGAGATAAACAACACTTCATCATCATCATTCACTTTGGATTTTCTTAAAATCACTGTTGTAGACAAGAGAAAATACTTCTCCTAAATGTTTACAAACCAAACAAGATTGACAACCGTGAACACAAACAGGCCAGAAAACAAAGCCAGAGAGTGTGGAACAATGTACTAGAGATGAAGTGGGAAAGTTCTTGTTCAGATGTTTCTCTGGGCAAAGGTTTCCGATGTTGAAAATGTCTGCCAATGCGACTGGAACTTACGTCTGGAAGAGACTGTAGATTAATCTTCAACTCCGCAGTGCTAAAGAAAGTTTGAAACCACATCTGTCAGGAGTATATAACTGACACTTTCATTACACAAACAACTAATAATAATATGACAAACTATATGATTAAATTATAAAGATTATCTGCCCCCTTAACACTTAATATTTATTCAATGAATATCCCACTTTCTTAGCAATTTAGCAAATTTGAGTCCTTTTTAAAATGACAGCTTCAGACATTTTTAAGTGTTTATAAAGAGTAACCCAAAATTCATAGCCCCTCACTGTCTGTCCTTTTTCCTTCACTAGGTTGTGTGTGTCATGAGTTCCATTCGGCGTGTGCACATTATCTTAAGTCTGGGAAGAATTCAGTCATATTTTCCATTCAGTTTCTTTCTCGTTTTGTCTCTCCCTGACAAGGGGTAAAGCAGAGGACTGAACTAAGAGGAGGAGACTGTAAGGGAGTGTGTCTGCGAAGACAGACATTCTTAGTTCAATGAAAATAAAATGGACTATGAAGAGAGAGTACTTGCAAGGCAGTTATGTTTTGATCAACATGATCACACAGGAAATCGACACGCTGCTTCCGAATGTTCATGAACCCTGAAATCAACCCAATTCTCCCAAATTACCGACAAGTGTCATCTCCCATATGAAATCTTTGCATTAATTCAAATGTGCTTACTTATTCTGTGGCTCACACATGCACATACGCTCAACAACACTTCCAGCTTTGGCCACTGGGGGCAGTGGTTCACATTTAGGTAAGAGCAGACCAATTTCAGCAGCAGAGCTTTCGACCTCATGTCACCGAATTCACAGTGTGATCAGTTTGCTTTAAAATTCATCAAACATTCTAGTTAGGGTTTGCTATAAACACCTAACTCAAAGGAATACACTTCCTTCAAATAATTGATCCTTAGCCGCTTATTGTGTAGACTACATTCAAACTTGCTTTGTAAATTGCTAATTTTTTTTAAAAAATTTTTACATTTTATACTAAGAAATTTAAGATTAGACTTTGAAAATTTCCCTCTGACTTTAATAGAATTGTTTCAAATATAACCAAAAAGGATGACATCATCTCAAGATGTGCCTACTGAATTTCGATTCTTTCGTATGTCTGTTTGCTTATTGAATTGGGATTGGTATTTTTACATGCATTTGAATCTTTAAACATAAAGTCACCTTTACACTGCAACAATTCTGTTGTTTCATAGAACAGACTGTTTTGAAAGTTCTGCTGCTGAAATCGGTCTGTGCTTACCAAATTCCGAACCACTGCCCCCAGTGACTGAAGCTGGAAGTTTTGTTGACCGGTTTCCATTGAGAAATGTCCACGGAGTGGCGCAAAATCCAAGTATTTTTAGTTGTAAATGATGTAATACAGTCAACAGGAATGCATATGTAATTAACCCTACACACTAACCCAAACCACATCCCTAAACCTAACTGTCAGTGGAGGAAAAATGTAATCTTAGAGCGAAACTGCAATCTCTGAATAACGCACAGCATTTTTTATGAGAATGCAATTACATTCTGGTTTCCATGGGACCAGAACCCATGTCTCAAAGGTTGCACAAGCAACATGCTATCAGTAGCGCCACAGGCAAAAGGTAAAGATAGCCTGTTCTCTTGAAATTTACGTGACCTTGGCAAAATTTTTGCAAAATGAAATTACGTGCTTCACTACACGTTTTGCTGCAGTTTCCCAGAGAAATGTCCAGTGGGGGGAGCCAAAAGTGAGTGAAATGGTGTCATAATCAGCACCAAAAGCGAGTGAATTAGTGTCGTAATTCACCTTTAAAACAAGGTTTTAAAGCTGAATGCTAAGTGGAGGTTTTAATGAGTACAAAGTAAAACTCATAGTGTTTTAAAAGCAAATGCAACACGAAAAGCAAATTTTCTGAAGCAACCACATCATTTCGTGTCACTTCTATAACACTTTCGTCTCACGTGTCAGCTGGCGTGCTTGGCTGGGTTTGAGCCTCTGTCTTCCAAGTCTAACACTCTGTCAGATGAGCTAGTGCACAAGCTAACCACATTGGAATAAGTGAGTGTAACAGTATAAGGATGGGCAAGGAGAAGACGGGAACCGGCTGAACAGTAAATGTAAGTTTAATATCAAAACTCAAACTTAAAACAACATAAAACAAACACAAACATGCCGCGTGCATCTCTCTCTCTCTCTCTCTCTCTCTCTCTCTGTCTCTCTCTCTCTCTCTCTCTCTCTCTCTCGTCTCGAACTGGCATCTCCAGCTCCCCTTTATCTTGCTCTCCTGCTGATCAGCTGATTCAGCGCCAGCCGTGCACCATCACTGCCCGGCCACGCCCTCCTCGTCACAGTGAGTAAATGTAGATGGGTCTGTAATACAAGCATTAAAATGTGTCGCTATTTAAATGATGCATTAGAGTTTTCAGTTAGAGTTTCAGTTTCGATATCACAACATACAATAGCAGTGTGTGAGTAATAGTGCAAAAAATAAGTGTTCATAAAGTCATAATCAGCCATTGTATACGCACAGTTCTTGGAGCACCTCTAGAGTTCATTTTTACCAGGAAACTGCAGCAAAACGTAGAATGCAGCAAATAAAACTCAGAGTGCAAAAATGTAGTTATTGTAACATTCATTCTGTGAGACTAGGTTGGGTAAAGACATTTGAATGGATGCAAAAACACCAGATAGGTGATGGCGCTTGTAAGTAATTCAGCAGAATGGGGTTGATTTCAGGGTACATGACCATTCGGAAGAAGCATGTTGATTTTCTGTGTGAACATGTTGCGTAGATCCAAAGATTTAAACCTAAACTTACACTATTCTTTAGCTGCCTTGCAAGCACAAGTATTTCCTTCAGGAAATGTGAATATAGTTCACAACTAGGAATCTAGTATGTACTAAAAACCTTAATTTTATTGAAAAATGTGAACAAATTATAAAGGTTTATATTTTAGCATGACAATAAATGGTGCATTTTTGAAAGCTTGAACAAGGCGAGCTCTACTCTCAAAACGTCTTTTCACCACCGTAACTGGGGTGGTCCACGATTGGGTGGGGTTAGTGTTGGGCCATGTGACATGAACATTGAAGTCTGTTTACCCTTCTCCTCCTCACGCCTTTCTTTTCACATTTCCTCAACTGTTGACGTGGTTTGAGTGGAGAGCACAATGAACTTCAAAATGAGGTCAATGTTAATCTGGGACTGTTAAGAACTAATTACATACTGCATTGCATTAACCATCAACCTTGAGCCAGTTCTGCAAAAATATAGCAAGATTCTAAGAATATAAGATTTAGAATTTAACAGTAAAGCAAGAGATGCTAGTGTCCAACAGCCATAAGTGTAACACTGTCCCACCACAATTCCATCTCTTACACCGAGACAGTAAAATACTGGCCTGTAAATTCAAATGAAGGGGCTGAGGGATAGAATTGGACTAAGAGTCTGTCTAAAGACAGAGGGAGAGAAAGCCATATGATTATAAAATGACTACATCTAACAAAGATTCAAGCTTTCCACAGTGCAAGACTGCCAAGTAATCGGAAGAAGATCTTCCACTCTGTAATCGAGTTAATCTTTTTCTGCTTCATGTGCAGCTTCAAATGTATTGCAAAGAGTACTTTAAAGCAACTGTGCAATAAACTCAAGATGGCAGCATGAAGATACTTGTTGAAGTGAATATTTGCACCAGGTAGAGTTTGCCTTCAGGTGTTTCTGTAAATGAAAATTCTCTTTTTGAGTCCTCATGTCTTAGGGGTTATCTGATGTGAAGGAGATTCAAAGTTGGTCATAGATGTCTGTAAATCTGTGTTAAGCACTGGGTTCAAGTGTTTGACTCATATTGTTCATTGGTGATTATTAATTGAGTTTCAAACCATATAATCCAAACATTTGGACTCAATCAGTTGTAGGAACACAAAACAATCAAGACGGTTTGCACTCCTAAGTTAGGAAACCTTTTAAGCTGAAACATCCAATCAAAAAGCAATCTGAATGAAGACTTGTTGTAATATGATCTCCAAGATTCCAGGCTGCTTTGTGGCAGCATAACCTTTACCCTGTCTTAACTCACATTGGCCTGAGGATACAAATCACTTCTTGGGGAGTGGAGGGGAGGAGAGTATTAGGAGAAAAAATAGAATGGGCGGATCAGGGCACATGGCTTTGTTGACATCCATGAACAATAAAAATATAAATAAATATTGGTCTATTGGAGATGTAACATTATGAACGTACATTCTAACTTATATTATCTAACCTAAATTCTTTACCTAACAAAATAGTTGTTTTTATTCTAATTCAGTAAAGCACTGAGCAGCACCATGAAGTTAACCACTGTCAACATTTAGTGTTTGTTTAAGTAAATGTATCTTGTTTTAAGAATGTTTAGATATTTTAACTGGAAAACAAGAGAAAAATGCTGATTAAGAAAACTATTTTTTGCATGTTATAGTGTATGCTAATTACAGTTTTTGGATAAGAACTCTGCATTCGAAATCCAGCAGTCATTTTCGAAACAGCTGTGCAATAGCTGAAGTATTCTTTGCATTCTTACAAGCTGTGATGTGGACTCTGTTTCTTTCAGATCTAACAGAGAAATTGTGATAAATTGTACATTAGGAACAGCAGTGGAAGAGAAAGATGAAGGAATTGGAGTGACGGAATGAAGAAAAAAAATCAGGCTCTGGCATAGACGGTCTTTCTCATCGCATTTCCTGCAGCAAGTAGGAACATGTGTTTCATGTGTTCCATGGCTGTGCTTGTAAAAGAGAACCAAGGAATCTCCACTGCCTTACTGTGCACTATCCAAATATTACTGTCATAGATCAACATAAAATATCACGTCCTACCACAATCTATGTAATGTTCAGAAAAATGGGACATGGTATTACCCTAAGGGAGAGGTATTTATTTTTATTACTCTAATAAAAAATGTAACATGTTCCATTTAAAATATGTTAATCCATTGTGATGTGTTTCCATCCAAATTTGTTTTTGTGACACACATTAATACTTTTAATAGCAATATGATGTCACAATATGTCTGTCACATTATCAACAAATACCAGTGTACTGGTGTTTAACACTATTAAACAAACTCTTAAAGTGACAGACATTGTGAAAATACACAAAGATACTGATCAGCTGTATAGCTATATACCTTGCTATACTGTACCACCTTGGAGAATGAGAGCACTCATAAATTTAGCTGAATCTCAGGCTTACAGACTTAACCAGTCTGTCCTAATTTCTACCTTCAACTGAGTGAGTTCCATGCTCACAGTTAGAGGTGTTATGACTCTTCTTGTGCTGTTTTCCTCCTATTTAGACACCTCATAAATGGCCCATTACAGCACTGCAGAGAAACATATGGTCTTCCAGCTCATGATGGGGAATTATATACCTTTACTCATAAAGAAACCCACTTATAGGTACATGTAAACCCCCTCTCCCCCAAAAGCCTTTTGGAAAGACAACTTTTAAAACTCTTGTCCATTGAAAGATCCATCTGAATAGGGTTTGTTAATATTCTTTTTTTAAGATTTAATGTAATAATCAGATCTCTTACATTTCCGAGCTCAGTGTTTTACTGTAGCTATTCCATTCATATTTCTCTAAATAAACACTCAGTACCTAGAGCTTACAGACGTGCTTCATGAGTGTCTCATCCATTGGTGTAAATTGTGTCCCTCCCCAATGTTTGATAGGGAGTGAATTGTCTCATGCCAATCATGGATCCTTTTTTTTAACCCCAACACTGAAAAGAATTTAGAAATGGCGGTAAATTGACCGCTACAGGAATTCTGAGAACTGACAAGTCACGCAGGTGATAATGAACTGTAAATGATTGCTCAAAAAATGTTAATAGCTGTTAAGTGTAATTTTTCTGAAATTAACATGCAGAATTGTTGTTAATTGTTTATTAATTAACAGAGGGTTAAATGTTTTAATATCTGCTATAATGCAGACAATGAACAATATGTATATAATGCTAGCGGCTGTGATTACAGATTTTAGTTGGGTAAGCTAAACAATCCCCATTGTACTCTGCAAGGAAAGGTGTTTCATATGATATTTTCATGAGAATAATGCAGCTTTGTAGTATAAAAGAATTTCATCAAGTTATCACCATAGTACTTGCAATGGTGTGTTTTTCCCCAATCAGCACAAATCGTATTGACTGGTTTGATGGAACTTCCACAAGTAAAAGCATAGAGGACTTTTTATCAGTACTCCTGGAAACAGAGCCATGTTCACAAGGTTTGCCGTTTTAGACATAGTTCTGGCTACATGAGACTAACCAGCACTTATCCAATTGGGACCTGATATATTTAGTGTAAGTTTCAACAATATGCACAAGACTTTATGGAGATTGTCAAAAATATGACCAGGGAAAAATGTATATAAAAAATATTGTTAATATATATTAGGGCTGGAAAATTTAACCCGATCTGCTATTAATAGTTGACTGTTTAATGCAATTAAAAAAATGTATGCAATGCAAAGTAAGCGATTTCAGCTGATCTACTTCCACGAGACTGAGCTGTTGGATTAGCCACGCCTCCTCTTTCCAAAACCCCGAACTCCAAAGATACAAAAACAAGCTTTATTGAGAGCAGAAATGGATGTGAAAAACAACAGTAGTAAAATAGTGCCCTAAACTGACAACTGTTATGGATAACATGGCATAAAAATGCATTATTCCTCAATAATTCTCTGCAACAACAATAATATGAAAACGTGCAAAACGATTGACAGACAGAATGTTTGCTGTTTACAGAGTCTAGAGCTGTCACAGAGACATGTGAGATATCTCAGGTCACTTATTTCATTAATATCTTTCAGATAGTAGGAACATTTTATACCTTTCCATAAAAAAAAAATAGCTTACAGCACCTTTAATGCAGTATCGATTTTTTTTCTTTTCTTTTTTTTTCTGAAACTACTGTTTTTCCCCACTTCCTGTGGCTAAAATTGGCATATATAAATTTCTAGGAGGTACACGCTCGAATGGACTGCACATCCTAGCACAGAAACTGATTGTGTGGAGCAGTGCATGCTTATTCATTGCGTGCAAAGCATATCCCGGTCATAATAAACACGGGAGCGGATTGTAAGTTGAAGTGAAGGTTTAAGGAGGAAGCATGAGACCGCGAAATCCAACTCAAAAGGTATTTTATTTTACAACAAATAAAACTCGCTTTTCAGCTTCAAAACACACACAATCAGTTTTGTGTCTCTCTCCCTCCACTGGCGTCTGGCTCGCTCTTAAATCAGTCTCCAGCTCTCACTGCAGTGATAAATAGCTGTTAGAGACAATCATTAACAGGTGATGATCCTTACTGTTCTCATCTCCTGATCTCACTCTCCATCACAAGCCGGCGCTCGACCACGCCCCCACCACCACACGGATATACTGTACGGAAAACGGAGACTTCACCCGCAAGTGGTGAGCCAGGTGTGCGAGAGACACAGGCAAGCTGCCGTATCTCTTCGCATTGCCTGAAACCATCATCTGAACCACTGTCAAAGCGAAACTGCACGAAAAAGACCCAATGTGTGTGCGATAGAGACTGAACAGCAGCCAGAGAAAACAACAGTTTTGAGATTTTAAAATTCAGCAAATTAAACTTCAGCATTCAATTTGTTTTAAATCTGTATGTATAGTATCTAATAATGCATGGGCAATGTACACTTAAGTTTCTCTAGCCAATAAAGCTTGATATGAATTGAATCTACCTGATCCGATTATTAAAAAAGTCCACTGGAAAACACCAGACAATTTTGCCCATCTTTTATTTACAGCATGTCCACTAATTTTATCACATGTATACATATACTTGTATCAAAGGTTTATGCCTGTAAAAACTTGTCTAATTAAATATCTGCAAAAACTGTACTTTTTTAACATGTACATATTTAAATAATGAAAATAAATGATGACTAACAAATTAAGTTAAAAAAATTGTATTGATTCACAGCCCTAATATTTATATATACACTGATGAGCCAAAAAATTATGACCACCTGCTTAATATGCTGTTGGTCCTCCACGTGCCGGCAAAACAGCTCTGACCCGCTGAGACATGGACTCTACAAGACCCCTGAAGGTCTCCTGTGGTATCTGGCACCAAGACATTAGTAGTAGATCCTTCAAGTCTTCTAAATTGCAAGATGGAGCCGCTGTGGATCGGACTTGTTGATCCAGCAGATCCCACAGATGCTCTATCGGATTGAGATCTGGGGAATTTGGAGGCAAGGGCAACACCTTGAACTATTCATCATGTTCCTCAAACTATTCCCGAACAATGTGTGCAGTGTGACAGGGCGCATTAACCTGCTGAAAGAGGCCACTGCCATCAGGGAATACCATTACCACGAAGGGGTGTACCTGGTCTGCAACTAAGTTAAGTAGGTGGCACTTGTCAAATTGACATCCACATGAATGGCCGGACCCAGCAGAACATTGCCTAGAGCATCACACTCCCTCCACCGGCTTGTCATCTTCCCACAGTGCATCCTGGTGCCATCACTTCCCCAGGTAAACGGTGCACACGTGCACGGCTGTCCACGTGATGTAAAAGGTATCTATACTGTATATATATGGCATTCCCAAAAACAAAAAGCATCCAGTGAGTGGCAGTTCTGCGGACGGAAATGCCCAGACTGGTTCAAGCTGACAGAAAGGCTATGGTAACTCAGATAACCACTCTGTACAATTGTAGTGAGCAGAATAGCAACTCAGAATGCACAACATGTACAAACCTTAAGGAAGATATTATTTATTATATTATTTACAAATTTTATATAAAAACTATATATAGTTCTCTTACATTTCCAAGCTCTTTGTTACAGCTATTAAATAAAATTGGTAGAATAAATTGGTAGTGTCCCTAAAATTATTTGACACCTGGTCCAGAGAAGGCCATCCACGCTGAGCTTTGGCCCTGTATAATTCAGCCTAACCGCCAGTCTAAGCTCTTCCAGACACTGACCACAGAGGCACACATTATTGCAACTCCTGTAAAACAAAAACACTGAAAATGACCACTTCTATTTAAACCTCGCCCTGCCCCAATCTAGACTGTCTTTCCCATCTTTTGATAATAAAATAGGTTTCCACCATTAAATGCAAAAAAGTGATCATACTTTGAAAATTACTGTATGGTGTTTTGGGAAGAATTTACCTGCAGGTGGGCTTGGATTAGGGAAACAAAAAAATGACTCAGGATTGAAAGATGAAATTTTCCAAAAATAGGGTATAAAACAAGGTGGGTTTTTTTTTTTTTACTTCAATGATCTTATGTCTTATGATAGGACAAAACTAAATATATGACATTAAATGAACTTAAAAATAAAAAAAACCTAAAAATTATTCAATTTAAAAAAGTATAACATTTTTTTTATTTGCCAGAAAATATGGCAGAATTGGTAATTTAGTTGCAAATTTAACCTAAATTAGACTGGGGTTTGCTAGTTTTGGACCAAATGTTGGTTTAAAAATATAAACCAAACACACATTAAGAAAATCTGAATATGTGTTAATAAGAGAATTTTCAATGAACAGCATTACTACTACTGTAATTTCTAACCAACTTGTTCAATGCATCACTATGTTCTACCTTCGAAATAGAACAGCATAAGTGTCTGATTCGAGATGCTCTTCATTGGTAGTAACTTCTACAGCAACTAACTTTGACTGTAACAATCACAGTACATAGGAAAATCTAGCAAACACTATTGATTCTGACATCAGTATGTTCTAGCTAAGATAACAAATTGATATGCTAAAAAGCACTACAATTTTACAAAGTAGCTTCCAACAATTTGAAACAAGAATGTGCAGATGATGTCCTAAAATGTTGATAAAGCAGCTCATGTTCTAACATAGATTGTTCATTTTATTTATTAGAATCAAAAGTGTTTAACATTATAAATATTGATAAATATCCTCACTGAGCACTTTATTGGGAGCACTAAGGTTCTAATAAAGTGCCCGTTGTGGTCTTCTGCTGTTGTAGCCCATCTGCGTCAAGGTTCGACATGTTGTGCATTCTGAGATGCTATTCTGCTCACTACAATTGTACAGAGCGGTTATCTGAGTTACTGTAGCCTTTCTGTCAGCTCAAACCAGTCTGGCCATTCTCTATTGAACTCTCTCATCAACAAGGCATTTCCGTCCGCAGAACTGCCACTCACTGGATGTTTTTTGTTTTTGGCACCATTCTGAGTAAACGTTAGAGACTGTTGAGTGTGAAAATCCCAGGAGATCAGCAGTTACAGAAATACTTAAACCAGCCCATCTGGCACCAACAATCATGCCACGGAAAAATCACTGAGATCACATTTTTTCCCCATTCTGATGGTTGATGTGAACATTAACTGAAGATCATGACCCATATCTGCATGATTTTAGGCATTGCACTGCTGCCACAAAATTGGCTGATTAGATAATCGCATGAATAGGTAGGTATACAGGTGATTCTAATAAAAGCTCAGTGAGTGTAGACATGGAAAAGACACTGGCTGCCACAATATGGAAACATAAGATGACTTTGGAAGCCGCAAAATGAAACATTTTTTATTGTTTCCTTATTTTCATATAATAGACACATATCAGTGTACATTTATGCATTGGACTGGTAGTGAGATTGTAAAAAGAGTTTTGTGACTGAATGCTGTTTGAATCTCAGCTTTAATAAGGCATCTAACAAAGGTTTCACATTTCTGCCTGAGTGTATAAAACCAGCATCCACATATGGTTTTCCTGGGACAGGCTCCATCTATTCTGGTATATCCAGCCACACAATAAACGATGATAGAGGTATTTTGCCAACGTGTGAGCAAGTGTAACGACTTGAGGCATACTTTGAAGACAATTGTCAGACGTTTGCATCACATACCATTTAATGCCATAAATCAACAACCCATTGTGAGAATGCAGAGAGGAAAACAACTCCCTACCCCCAAAATATTGATAATAAAGTTATTGTTTTGGTATTGTGTATGGTAGCCATTGTCCCCAGAATACAGTAAAGGGTATTTCATTAAAGTGACTGATTTCTGTCAATTCAGTACCAAACAGATCCTAGTCCACTTTAGTCTTCATCTTTGTCTACAATGTTATGCTTTGTTATTGTTATTTATCGAGTACAAGTATATTGAGCCATTATATGGCCACCACCATCATCTCTGATCGTTTCTCTACTCTTTTAAACAAGAGAAATCTTAAACAAGTTACAGTGATCATAAAGGGCAACAATGTTAATATGTAAAGATATGAGAAAGGGCAGGTCAGACAGGGCCATGGCTCTTGAAGTTGCAACGTGTCCACAGAGCAATAATCATGGTTTGAAATCATGCCAAATTTTTCTCTCTCTTTCTCTATCTGTCTGTCTCTTTTCTTAACATGTAGCATATGGAAAGACTAATGGCTCACAGCTTTGCTCTTATGTTCAGGCATGCAGTGGATATTTGCGCAAATGTTTTCTTCTGAACATTATATAGCTATAAAGAATTTATATGACATTTACTTTCCAATCTTTCTGTCTATGTTGTCACCAGCTGCTGTGTTTGTGGGTACAAGTGATGCCACTGTGAGAAGGGATGAAGATAATGAAAAAATCATAATAAAAATCCTCATTTTTATCTTTGTCTTTAGTCATCATTTTGCCAAGTTGGTTGCAGGTGCTGTCATCACAGCCAAATTTGTAAACATCACCAGCAAGTACTTTACTAAAACCGAACAAATGCAAAGAATTTGAGTAATTGACACCTACTGTAAACCTAAATGCAAACAGGTCCAGTAGGGCCTATAGGGCCATGTTAAGAGTCAACCCTACATCCTAACACTTCATTACATGTTTAGTCCTCCACAACACCATACATTACTTTGAGAACATTTCCTCATTAAAATACAGCAGTGAAACTTGTTACAATTCAACAATTCACTATACAAAATAATGAACTAGTCATAGTTTGGCAAAGAAAATAAATGCTTATGAAAAATGTCCTTATAAAGGTTTGCACAAAAATGTGTCCAAGCCAAAATGAGACATGCAAATCCTGAATACAGCCATCCCGAGATGAACATTTTGAGGTTTTCATTCATTTCTTTGCAAAGTCAGCTATAAAAAACACCCCTGATCTTTCCATCTTTACGCAAAATATGTGCAAAGCATCCTATCAAAACGTGCTCCATCATGATATCCAGAACATCTACAGCACTGCTGCATGTTTCAAAATGTCCACGTTGTAATGAAGACTCAGAACAGTTTGACATGTTTTAAGGCGGCCCTTATTGTTGGCTGAAGGTAGGACTCGCTTTAACTCGAACATGTAGAAGTTATCTTGCACTCTCAGCACCTCCCCAAAACTTTGGCATATAAAAGCCAGGGTCAAACATTTGTTAAGGCAGTAGGGAGTTTCTGCTAGGGTCTGGATTGGAGTTTCACAGACCGGACCCTACGTGTATGATTGAGGACACAAACAGGATTCCCCTTGCCTCAAAGAGTCTACATGTCTAATATTTAGACATGTTCAGCTTTGTGGATATCCGGTTAGGGCTGCTGCTCTCTGCAGCTGTCCTTTTGGTGAGAGGACAAGGAGAGGATGACAGTGAGTATATGATTTTTACTGCTGCTTTTGAAAAGATGCTTGACTGAGGAAATTGGAAAATGCAAGAGGGGCAAAGTGATTTTTTCAGCTTTTTTTTTTTTTTTTGGTACTGATACCAAGTGACCTACAATCTAAAATCATTTTTGGGAATGTCCTGAGGAGGAAAACAGCTTTTTTTCTATCTTACTGCACGCGAACATACTGTATGTTCTTTCCTCATGCGCCTGTTGCTGCGCGCGTGCAGATACATGTTCGGAGCGCGCGCGTTATGTGATGTCCTCGAGCGAAGCTGCAGCGCGTCTGGATGCACTCAACGTGACATGGATGAGGGAGAAAGAAAGAGATAGCGCCTTTAAAGTCATGTATCGTCTACGATTTGCTTTTATATTTTTGTTTACAGGATAATACTGCTTATCTCTGGATTACAGTGTCTCATAATAGACTAGGGGCATCAATCATGTAATAGATACTGCTTTAGACAGTTTTTGCCTACATAACTGCTGGACTATAAGAATAGAATTACTATTTCAAATACCTGCCATGGAAAGCAAAGCAAGGCAGTTTCATTCTGTTGGGAAAACTTCTGGTTTTAATTTCTGTAGTGCAGGCATCAATTAATTGCAAATGATCGGGGCGTGACGGTATTTCTCACAAGACTTTGTCGCCACCAAGCGGCGAATTTAAATACTGCAAGAGTCTGAAAATTTGGGGGGTGGGGGGATATGAAGACCTATCCTCCAACCCCATTCTCCACCTCTTCCCATTATACCATTTTACCTTCTGCTTTTCGTAAATATTGTTTCCCCCTCAGCCAAATGTTATCCTAAATGAGCGCTGTATACTCGATTGTAATGAGTTTAGATTATCATCACTGATTGTTTTGGAAGACTGACCATAAACAACACATTACTAAAGGACAACTGTGTACATGCACTGTGCAGGACTGAAACTTTTATTGCCTTGACTGTGCTAAATCTTCAAATGCCATGTTTGCTCTCAAGATATCAAATGCCCCTGAAAGTATATGCGTTTTCCGGCCTTGAACACCATCATTTGAAACATTTGAGTGTTTTAGTCATAGACCTATATATGGTGTCATGGAAATGTGATTAAATCTGTCCTGGACTAATTCGTATTTGTTTTCCTCGCAGTCTCATACGGTAGCTGTTCGTTAGACGGTCAGTCTTACAACGACAAGGATGTATGGAAACCTGAGCCATGCCAAATCTGTGTCTGCGACAGTGGAACCATTATGTGCGACGAGGTGATCTGTGAGGATACAACCGACTGTGCCAATCCAGAGATTCCCGACGGAGAATGCTGCCCCATCTGCCCCGACGGTACACCTACCACCTTTGCCCCAGTCATAGGCACATCATGCGCTCACAGTAGCTCTGTCGGCCTCTAGTGTACAAACGCTTAACTACATGATGTGGGACATTACCGCCAGAGACCTGTGGAGGGCGCATGTGTTCAAAAATACATCACTGGATTATCTCTGACCGTTGATGGTTTTACACGGGACTAGGGGATTAAGGGTGTTTTTACTTGTAGTTTTTATTGCCTTTTGGATAATTGCACTTTTGTTAACACTTTTGTCATTAATTATTCATTAAAAACCATTTGTGGTGCATAGCAGATTAATAGTTCCTGTGCATTCAAAATGAATTCATAATCTTTGTAAATATTTGAATTCAAATCAATTAATGATCTGTGAATAATCATATCATATTTATACATGTATTAATTTATGTTATTATTTAATGTCACCATACATTTGTGAGGATGTGGAACAGTCCTCTGAGCTAAGTGTGAGCTTATAATGTATTTACATGAGTATTAGTGGCACAGCTCTAATATGTGTGTGTGTATATATACATATATATATATATATATATATATTTATTATAGATGGAGAAGAGTTCCCAGGCCCTGTGCCTCCAGCTCCTGAACCTGAGGTCAGTGGGGATTTAATCAGATAAAATAATAAAATAATGCACCTCATTTATTAGCTAACATTACATATAATTAATCTTTCCAAACATATTTATTTTTTATTTTTACTTTCATAACTAAACCTTGTCACACGATGTATATGTGAATGCACAACATGCACAAAAACATATAAAGACCTTATTGTGCTATTTACATGTACGACAAATGCTTCACCAATATGACGAGTGATAATTTTGACCA
The DNA here is from genome assembly GCF_019703515.2 of Myxocyprinus asiaticus. Taxonomy (NCBI): domain Eukaryota; kingdom Metazoa; phylum Chordata; class Actinopteri; order Cypriniformes; family Catostomidae; genus Myxocyprinus; species Myxocyprinus asiaticus. The sequence goes on from NC_059375.1 coordinate 14,012,166, forward strand.
AGTTTTCATTTTTAGGTTCCTGGCTTGCCTGGACCAAAAGGTGACCCGGTGAGTAGAATTCTTGTTTCATCTTTTTGTAATCTTTTTAAAATCACACACACATGTAAGACATACCAAATTATTATAGTAGTATAATATGACCAAATAATTAATAATGTACCAGTCCAGCTGGATTAGATAAAAAAAAAAAAACAGGGGAAAAAGGCAAAGACTTTGATTTTGAAGAGTACAATGTCTGTATGAGATAGAAGTCATCAAAAAATTTGTTTAGCTAACCTACTGACCTCTACTTGTCCTACTGAGCTTTGACCTCGGATACCTTATATGTAACATTATACAATATAATGTATTGTTACATTATATTGTATAATATATGACATTATGATACTGTTTCACTATTACGCTTTTTCTTTCTGACCGTACGTCCCGCATTACATACCAACACATTTTTGTTTAAGAAACAAATCCTGATTAATCATGTCTGGATAAATTAATAAATTGTTATTCATGTATACCCTTCCATATATTAGAACTCCAAAACAGAGTAACCACACATTTGATCAAAACTGTTATGATCGAATTCAAGTCTCTTAAACTATGATCTGTCCCGGGACAGACGGGCTTGACTCAACTATGCTCAGATTCAGAGAAAACGGAGTGAGACTTTTATATTCCACATTTGGCTGGACAACAATAAAAAAAAAAAAAAAAAAATCTCAGTTTCAATGTTGCTGTTGTGCTATTATGTAGAGATATCATTATTCATATTTTATTTTTCATGGATCTTTCCTGTTTGTTTGCCAGGGTCCTCCAGGGTCTCCTGGTAATGATGGCATTCCCGGAGAGAATGGACTCCCTGGACCTCCTGGTCCTCCTGGAATTCCTGGCCTTGGTGGCGGAGTAAGAAATTTCAATTTGGTTTTGTAAAACTTTGAATCTGTAATTGTGGCGTCAGAAACTCAGTATTACTTTTCTGAGTACTTTTCTTATGTTAGCCCAGATTCAAAACATAAATCTTGCAGTGACTGCCATGTGATGTAATTCCAAAATCGCTAAATCCAATAGCTTATTTCTGTTTACTTACAAATAAATTAATAAAGGATAACTTTTTGTAACAATTTGAAATACAATAAGAAATAACATTGCTTTTTTTTTAACAAAAGTTTTAAAAGCAAATGAAACATAGATCAGATTGAATTTAGATAGGAAGTTAAGCTACATGAAGTAATGCATTATAACACACGGTAACCTCTCCACTGTAGTTCAGTACCAGCTAGATGAACAGCTCCCAGTATTCCTCCATTACTTTGCAGGACTCTAACACAGACAGGCGCTGTGTAAAAGCAAAATATTGAATCAACCTTGTTATAAGGTTTGACATAGAAAATGTGGTAAGCTAAACGTTTGCATAATAATAGAGACGATCCTTCAGTAATTTCAGCTGAGAGACACTGCAGTGTGGCTGAATGATTCATTTGTGCCAGTGTTTGTACTGTCAATTGAGAGGAACGATATTCACAGGAGCATCCACAACAAACTGAATATCGAAACAAATCTTAACCTCAGCTTAACCTGTTTCTTTCTTGTTCTCCCCTGCAGTCTTTCCTCTCCCAGATGGCTTATGGCAGTGAGAAATCCAGCGGCATGGCTGTCCCCGGATCACCAGTAAGATACAACTCTTCTTTCTGTTTCCTCTCTTCTCCTGCATGACCCACATCTCACACCCCAAATGAACAAAAAGGTCATTCGTACTGTTTTCAGTGACCCCTTATATGGTGATCAGTGATGTTTTGTATACACACAATGTAATGTGATGTGGACTGTTTATTACTTTGTAAAGAAGATGTATATAGTATGCTATAGGTATATAGAATATAAGGTGTAATATATTATATTACTGTTTGCTGTGTATGAGCCCCTTGACCGTGGTTTCAAATCGACAAAAACATATATGATTTGGCATAATGTAAATGGTAAATACTGTACTATATACTGTAAATACTATACTGTACTTTAAATCATTATATTTCTACACTGTTTTACAGTATTTTTCACTGTAGTATTTCTGTATTATTTCTGTTTCTCTTTTTACTTTCTCATTTGAACTTTTTGTTTGTCTCTCTTGTAGGGCCCCATGGGTCCCCGTGGCCCCCCAGGACCCTCAGGTTCACCTGTAAGTCTATTTCATTCATATTTTAATAGGAAAAATGCTGTTGGCTTCTTAAAACAAGTCATTAAGATACTCTTGCAAGAGTGTACTGACCCATTTTTAACTTTAAAATCTTGATTGCTGTCAGTAAAACCCAATGGCAAAACTCACGCACATGTGATATATAATCCTGCAACTCCTGTCTGATATATGACTCTCCTGTATTATTCTCTGTTCTCAGGGCCCTCAGGGATTCACTGGCCCCCCTGGCGAACCTGGTGAGCCTGGTTCTCCTGTAAGTACCATCTGCCTATTAACACAGTTTCAGGGTCAGTTTTACTATATCAAGTTTTTTTTTTTTTTTACTGAAAACATTCAAACATTTTCTTAAAATATTCAGAAACATGCTACATCATAGAGCAGTTTACATACTTGTTTTATATTTTGCAAAATATGCATATTTACAACCAACCCAGCAGTATTTTTCTGCTGTTGTTGCTAACAGGGTCCAATGGGTCCTCGCGGCACTGCTGGTCCTCCTGGAAAGAACGGAGAAGACGTGAGTTTTGTGCAGATGAATCTGAATTTCATATGAATCATATTCAACGTGGATGACTTCCAGGGTTGGGCAAAATGTGGAATTTAAAAACGGCTCCTTTTTAAATTCAGTAATTTTATTTAATTAGCCACGCCCCACAGGTTGTTGAACTGGAATTTGAATTGGAATGACAGGAAGAGGAATTTACTGAATTGCAATTCAAATTAATTCAACACAGTAACAAAACAGACTTTTAAGATTTATGCATTTCGATGTTATGACAAATTTCCATCAAACTGAATTGAGTAATCTCTAACAAAATGTACTGTAGATATGTATTATGAATTAAGCATGACGGAACTGTGTAATTAAACTTAAATACTTCACATTTATGCCTAATTTATAATAATGTAGATTATTTAAAGATTACTCAATTCAGTTTGTCATACAATTGAAAATCGACTAAACTAAAGTTTGAGAGAAGAGACAATAAGGTTCCATTCGTTAACATGAGTTAATGCTTTAGGTATCATGAACTAACAATGAGCAATATATTTTTTACAGCATTTATTTTTCTTAGTTCATGTTAGTTAATAAAAATCCAATTGTTCATTGTTAGTTCATGGTGCATTAACTAATGTTAACATATACAACTTTCGGTTTTAAAAATGTAGATGTTGAAATTAACATGAACTAAGATAAATAAATGCTGTCTAAATATTGTTCATTGTTAGTTCATGTTAACTAATGTTGTTAACTAATGTTAACAAATTGAACCTAATTTTAAAGTGTTACCGGTAATTCATACAAATAAAAGCGTATTATTAAAAACTTCACTTCCAACAGTTATGTGAATTTATTTGAATTTCGTTACGTTTTAATTCTAATACTACCTTAAAGGAATATTTGGGTTCAATACAAGTTAAGCTCAGTCGACAGCATTTGTGGCATAATGTTGATTACCACCAACATTTATTTTGACTCGTCCCTCTTTTTCTTTAAAAAAGTAAAAATGGAAGTTACAGTGAGACACTTACAATGGAAGTCAATGGGGCCAATTTTTTATAGGCAGAAATGTGAAGCTTATAATTTTATAAAAGCACTTTCATTCATTCTTTTGTTAAAACTTGTTTATTATTTGAGCTGTAAAGTTGTTATATTGTCATTTGTACAGTAATTTTAGGGTTTTAGTTTTTTTTTTTTTACTATATCGTCATGGCAACGAAGTTGTAAAATTGGTAGAATTTTACACTGAAAAGGTTAGTAAGTGACTTTATCACACGAAAATAATTTAAAACGCATATTGTTTGTCTTGTGGCTATATTTTTGAAAGAGTGAGTAATGTAGCGTTTACGGATTGGCCCCATTGACTTCCATTGTAAGTGCCTCACTGTAACCCAGATTTTTGCTTTTTTTTAAAAAAAAAAAAAGGAGGGATAAGTAAAAATTAATTTTGTGAATATCTATATTATGCCACAAATGCTGTCGATTAAGCTTAACATGTATTGAACCCCCAATATTCCTTTAAATTGAAATTGAAATTACAATTCTCCATCCTGTTTGCTACCTCAGTTCAAATTTAGCAGCTGAACTGGAATTAAAAAAGCATCTGAATTTAATTGTGAAAGGCGCACAACCCTGCGGACTTCAGTCACAGCTGAACATTTGCTTTCATACGTCTGAAACAGATGCTCAGTTAATGCATCCATCAGTATGGCACATATTCAAAAAGTACCTGCTTCAGCATGCATTCCTGTAAAATGTTTGTACCTCACGCCCTCATTCTCTTACCTTACCTCTTTCCTGCTCTTTCTCAGGGTGAAGCTGGCAAATCAGGTCGCCCCGGTGAACGTGGACCTGCTGGCCCTCAGGTGAGTTTTGCTCGCACATTGTAGCCCTCCTCACACACCGACACTGACGAATGTTCGACAACTTTTAAAGTCTCAAAAGAGAGGATAAATGGAAATGGTCCTTGCTCATTGTAATAGATGTTAGAAACTCTCATCATTTCTTAGATTTCAAATAATTCAAATGGGTGGAAAGATATGCTGCACAGCAATTAGAAAATGCCATTCATCATGATAACATTCTCTCATTTATTTTATAGGGTGCTCGTGGGTTCCCTGGAACCCCTGGACTCCCCGGCATCAAGGGACACAGAGTGAGTATGAAAGCACATAACCCCACAATTTTGTTTCAGTTTTATTTATTAGATTTTTGATTCACCATTTCATTATTTTTGTGTATGTTCTTGATTTTATGTCCTTTAAAGCACTTTGTTCTATACTGCTTGAAAGGTGCTATGAAATAAAGTTATTACTATTATTATTATTTAAGTTATCCTTTGAGTATTGTCTCTGGTCACCTTTTACAGGGTTTCCCTGGTCTAGATGGAGCTAAGGGAGATGCTGGCATTGCTGGACCTAAGGTAAGGTTTTCCTTAAATGTGTATGTTATTCAGCCATTGAGTACCTGCAGAGATGCCTTTATTCTCAAATGTGGTGTACATATTTAATGTTTATTGTGTCTCTTCTCTGCTAACAGGGAGAGGCTGGTTCCCCGGGTGAGAGTGGTACTCCTGGAGCCATGGTGAGTGAGAGATTCTGCTCTCTATGTAAAGATCTTGGAAATCTTGTTGTCATTGTTCTTACTTTTCCTCTCCATATTTCCTTCAGGGCCCTCGTGGTCTGCCTGGTGAGAGAGGCCGCCCTGGTTCCCCTGGCCCTTCTGTAAGTGCTATGTCCATGTATCACTGATAATCTTACTACGGTTATGCTTAATGACCTGAAAACATGTGGTCATGTAAACACCTTAACTGTGTTCTGTTATTGGGAAAAGGTCATAATCCATTCAAACATAAAACAATCAGCACACACAGATTTATGCACATTGCCCTGGTTAAAGGTAAACACATTTTCAAAACCAAAATATACAGTATATATATAAAAATCTAAAAGACAATAAAAAAAAATAAAAAAACAACAACGCAAGAAAAACGCATATATATAATATCAAATGTCATATAAATGTTTTTTCTTGCGGTGTTGTTTTTTTTTTTTTAGAATTGGCTGATTTTTTGATAATTATAAGCATATAACTTTGCATGTAAATACACTATATGTCTCTAAAGGGATAGTTCCCCCAAAAATTCTCTCATCATTTTTTCACCCTCATGCCATCTCAGATTTCTGCTGAACAGAAACTATGATTTTTAGAAGAACATTTCAGCTCTGTAGGTCCTCACAATGCAAGTGAATGGGTACCAGCATTTTGAAGCTCTAAAAAGCACATAAAGGCAGCATAAAAGTAATCCTTGTGACTCCAGTGGTTAAATCCATGTCTTCAGAAGTGATATGATAGGTGTGGGTTAGAAACAGATCAATATTTAAGTCCTTTATTACAAATAAATCGGTGGTTTATAGTAGGTGGCGATATGCATGAAAAATGTGAATTGCCAAAAACAAAAGGAGAATGTGAAAGTGAAAGTGGGGATTGATCGTAAAAGAGGACTTAAAAATTGATCTGTTTCTCACCCACACCTATCATATAGTTTCTGAATATATAGATTTAACCACTGGAGTCTTTTAGATTATTTTCATGCTGCCTTTATATACTTTTTGGAGCTTCAAAGTTTTAGTATCCATTCACTTGCATTGTATGGACCTACAGAGCTGAAATATTCTTCTAAAAATCATAATTGGTGTTCAGCAGAAGGAAGAAAGTCACACATATCTGGGATGGCATGAGGGTGAATAAATTATGAAAATATTCATTTTTGGGTGAACAACCCTTTTAAGTGTCCAAATACAGTACTATATGGTGCCACTGTATGTTAAAATCAGAATACACTGCAAAAAAACTAAATACTAAAAAACTTCAACCCTTAAAGTGATCACAGAGAGCACAGAGGTATATAGGCATGAAGACAAAATGCCATCTGATATAGTTTTTGACCCAAAATGGTTGGTTTGTGCACAGGCCAGATTTTCTGGCAGAGTTGATGGTCATCAGTCAGTGTCATCACCAGTTCATAAAGATGGTTGATTGTCTTTTTATTGTTGTTCCCTGCAGGGCGCTCGTGGTAATGATGGCAACACTGGCGCTGCTGGACCTCCTGTAAGTCTCTTAAGATCAATACTCTGGTAATACCGCAGTACTTTATTGATAATTAAAAAATACATTGATAATGCAAGTATCTATAGCCAAATATCTTGAATAATCTTTAGTTAGCCTAAATACAATTTAACGTTACAGTAAGTAAGTGCATTTAAGCAGTTTATTTGGTGCTTGGCAGCTAATTGGTTTGATTATAATCAGATAAATTTGAGACTCGTTAGTTATTTTTGTGTACACAGTATATAACCAAATAACCACTCTTAATATTTTCCTGCAATATTAGGGACCCACTGGCCCTGCTGGTCCTCCTGGATTCCCTGGTGGTGCTGGTGCTAAGGTAGATCTGTCCCCAAACACTTACTGTGACCCCACACAAACAAGCCCTGACCACAGAGAACAAATGTGTTAATAGCAATGTATTGGGACACCCGTCAACAGTTGCAATATTCATAAAAGTAAAGCAAACTCAAACTGTAAAACTATTGAACATATTATAACTACTTCCTCAAACTGTGCAGACAACAATTAATTGATTGTTTTATGACCCTGTCCTTGAGCGGACAAATTTACCACCATGCAGGCCTACCCATACATAAACACAGATGAATATATACTTACTGTAAATAAATAGGCACACAAAGTCACTCACTGTCTGTTTATCTTCTGTAGGGAGAGACCGGCCCTGCTGGCGGCCGCGGTTCAGAGGGACCTCAAGGAGCCCGTGGTGAGCCTGGAAACCCTGGACCTGCTGGTGCCGCTGGCCCTGCTGTAAGTATTTACACATTGTAAAAATCAATAACACAATAAAACACCGTTTGAAATCACATACCCGTTTATTTGGTAGAAAGAGTTCAGATGAACTAGTTTTGCTTTTCCTGAAGGAAATATCTTAGATTGCATGGTAGCAAAATAAAAGTGTTATATATTTGGTAAAATGATAGTTAAATAGTTACTAAGACTGAAAATATCAACAAAGCAAAATCTGAATGGAGATTTTACAATAAGCTGTTAGAGCTGAATTAATTGCAAAAATTGGAAAATAAAAGAAGACAAATATCAGTTTAGCCTCTCCTTACAAGAGAGACTATATTATTCTATTTTATTCTATTCTATTCTATTACATCATGTTACGTTATGTTACATTACAGTGCATTACATTACTTTATATTATATTATATTATATTACACTGTATTATATTACACTGTATTATATTATATTATATTATATTATATTACACTGTATTATATTATATTATATTACACTGTATTATATTATATTATATTATATTACACTGTATTATATTTTATTATATTACACTGTATTATATTATATTATATTACACTTTTATTATATTATATTATATTACACTTTTATTATACTTATATTATATTATATTACACTGTATTATATTATATTATATTATATTACACTGTATTATATTATATTATATTACACTGTATTATATTATATTATATTACACTGTATTATATTATATTATATTATATTACACTGTATTATATTATATTATATTATACTTTATTATATTATATTATATTATATTGCATTATATTATATTATAGTTTACTGCCCTACAAAGTAAAAAATCAGTAACTATGCCCACACTGAAACTGAGGTAAATGTCTTTTAAGTTTTTTTATCGTCTAGCCAAATGTTGATTATAAAATAGCCTCACTCTGTTTTCTCTGAATCTGATTTTGGTAATAACTCAATTTTGGCGATTTAGTGATGTGAGCACTTGTGTCACTCCATAGGGTGCTCCTGGATCTGATGGTGCCCCTGGTGGCAAAGGTTCTCCTGTAAGTATGATTTTTTTAATACAGCTATTAATTACTGTATTGTCCTTCTTATTTTCGTGTATCTCTTTTTATGGTTTTGCCCCCTGTATGTCAAAATGGGACAGTTTTAATTACTGTGGACAAAAACACATTGACGTTTTGCAGGGTGCTGCCGGTATTGCTGGTGCTCCTGGTTTCCCTGGTTCCCGTGGACCAGCTGGACCCCCTGGCCCTGGTGGTGCTCCTGGCCCGAAGGGTAACAACGTATGTATACTTCCCATTGTATTCTGTATTTCTGTACTTTTAGCATGTGTCATTTTTGCACCATTTAGCACTTCAGATAGCTCTTGTATTGGACTGATTGACATAAACAAACAAAGTAATGTTTTGCAAGCGCCACAGAGCCACAGTTTTATCAACCTGCGGATGGCTTACTTATAGTTGACTCTGCATATTAAACTGGGATAGGAGAAAGTATTTCACATTGAATAAGGAAGTGTCTGAAGAATGAGAAAAAATGTGGTGAGCTTAGATAGCTTTATGCACTACTGGTCAAACGTTTTGAAACACTTGACTGAAATGTTTCACATGATCTTAAAAATCTTTTGATCTGAAGGCGTATGCTTAAATGTTTGAAATGAGTTTTGTACACAAAAATATAATTGTGCCACCATATTCATTTATTTCATTATAAAACTAAATTTAATTTAAAATAAAAAAGTTTTTGAAATTGATGTCTTGAACCAAATAATAAAGAAAAGCAGCCAATAAGTGCCCAACATAGATAGGAACTCCTTCAATACTGTTTAAAAAGCATCCCAGGGTGATACCTCAAGAAGTTGGTTGAGAAAATGTCAGGAGTACATGTCTGCAAATTCTAGGCAAAGGGTGACTACTTTGAAGATGTTAAAATATAACACAGTTTTGATTTATTTTGGATTTTGTTTAGTCACAACATAATTCCCATAGTTCCATTTATGTTATTCCAAAGTTTTGATGACTTTACTATTATTCTAAAATGTGAAAAAAATTATAATATAGAATGAGTAAGTGTTTCAAAACTTTTGACCGGTAGTGTATCTTATGCTCCTATTCCAGGGTGATCCTGGTCTCCAAGGCCCTAGGGGAGAAGCTGGTCCTAAGGGAGAGCCTGTAAGTATATTTCAAATATATTTGCTTTGAAACAAATATAATTTCATTATATATTCAAGGCATCTCTGCTGTTATATTTAACACTTGCTATTCTCTTTCGTAGGGCCCAGCTGGACCTCAAGGTCTTGCTGGACCTGCTGGTGAGGAGGGAAAGAGAGGAGCTCGTGGTGAGCCTGGTGGTGCTGGACCTGTTGGACCTCCTGGAGCTCGTGTAGGTTAAAACTTGATCGAATTAGAGTAAACTTGAACATGAAAAAGTAATCTGTTCTCTTTCTTTTTATGAAAAATATATTTCACCCAAAATTAAAATGATGTCATCATTTACTCACCCTAGTGTTGTTCCAAACCTGCATGACTTTCTCTCTTTCCTTGGAACACAAAAGGAGATGTTAGGCAGAAAGACAACCTCAGTCACCATTCACTTTCATTGTATGGAAAATTGATGCAATAAAAGTGAATGGTGACTGAAGCTGTCAGTCCCAAACATTCTGCCTACTGTAACGTCTCCTTTTGTGTTTTACGGAAGAAAGAAAGTCATACAGGTTTGGAACAACACATGGGTGTGTAAATGATGACAGAATTGTTATTTTTGTATGAAATATCTCTCTGAAGTTTACACAACTTTTTCATTGTATATCCTGAGCAATGATTTGAGCAACTTTTTGTTTTATGTTTAGTTTTGTGTTTAGTTTTCACATTTTCTCTTTATCTTTCAAAAGGGGGCACCTGGCAATCGCGGTCTTCCTGGTTCTGATGGAGCACCTGGTCCCTTGGTAAGTCACTATTTTTTATTAAGTGCTGTGAACACAAATCAGACTAAGGCTATACACGTGCAATATATTTTAAGTTCACCCTAGTTGTGCACTGTAAAAATGTTTTTTCAGGTAACCAAAAAAATTGACTTCTGGTGGTAACATGCAACTTCAATGACTAAGTTCAGGTATGAAACTCTGAATGGCGCAAGCTGATAGGTTCTTTGAACTTGTTGTCTGTTAGTCAATCAGCTCGCTCACATGTGATATGTCAAGCTGATCGGCTCACATGGCGTAAGCTGATAGATCCTTTGACGTGTAATCAGGTAGCTGAATCAAAAAATAAGAAATAAGTTTGGAAGTAAGCCGGTTTCACTGCAGTGCACTGCAAGAGTTTTTCTCTGAAACCCTCCACCTCCCCAGCTCCACAAGACTAGATCTGCTACATGGGGATTCTATTTATGTCTTATTGTGCAGTAGCATGTCATACATGCTTGATGCAGCATGTCTTGTGTTTTTCTAACCACATGCTTAACTCAGTATGTCTATATTTTCTAGCAGTAGCAAGTCTCTGTACTAGCTCTGCAGCAGCAGCAGTGTAGCAGATCTAGTCCGCAAAGATCAATAACCTATCAATATGTCATACCCACATTAACATGCTAAATCTTTCAGAGAGTTGTCATGACTGAACTGTAAGTCAAAAATATTATTTTAATTGACTGAATCAATCTGACTGCATAGGCTATATCACCAAAAGTCATTTTTTAGGGTGGAAAAAATAAACCTTACATTAAGAAAACCCTTAGTTCTAATTGTAAGTGTATTGTTACAAAGGGTTTTCTTAAATTAAGGGATACAGTGTTGATAAAATTATAACAATAAATCAAAATGCACATCTATATTGATGTCACCTATTGGACTACTGACTGATCTGGGTGTTTTAGAAGCGTTTATGCATTTAAATGTTAGGACATCAGTGTTAGTTCGCTCTCACAGTAACACCTCTTCCAGTAATACACTTCTTTGAGAAGGAGCTGCCCAGGGTCCTGTAGGAATTTCAGTAGCTGTGAAAGTAAATACAACCATTATAATTGTCATTTCACTTAACACATTTCAGGGTTCCAATGGTGAGCGTGGAGCCAATGGACCAATGGGAGCTCAAGGAGCTACTGGAGAGGCTGGCCGCCCAGGAGAGCCAGGTTTGCCTGGATCAAGGGTGAGATATAGGTCCCAATCTATGGTTTGTATATTAATTATTAGTCAGTGTTTTTGCCTCACCTAATCTTTGGCGCCTTTCTTCTAGGGTGTGACTGGTGCCCCTGGAAGCCCTGGCCCTGATGGCAAAGCTGGACCTGCTGTAAGCTGAATGAATATAATTTTTTTTTTATAATTCACTGCCTTGTTTGAATGTATATGGAACATAAGACTCATATGAGATACTAAATCTATAATGCACAATCATATACATGAACGTAACACACTAAAGTTTAGAAATGGTCATACAGACAGCATGACTCTACTACAAACCACAACACTAGTAGTATATTCTCTTATTACTGTGGTTTGATTACATTACATACATTTGTGTTTTACAAAGTACAGATGATCAATGGGTCTATATGGCTTCTTCTCTTTAACCTGTAGGGCGCACCTGGACAAGATGGCCGCCCTGGACCCGCAGGACCTGCTGGATCTCGTGGGCCACCTGGTGTGATGGGATTCCCTGGTCCCAAGGGAACTGATGTAAGTTTCTCTGTCAAGAGTGCATATTTACTATTGATTTAGTAATAGTTCAACCATTTGGATTGGAAAATGTTGTCAGATTTTTTAAATTCTGTTAAAACAATTAACAGATTCCTTTTAAATGCATTGATATATTTGTTTTATTTTCTGTTTCCTCTCAGGGTGAGGCTGGTAAGCCCGGTGATAGAGGTGTTGCTGGTCCCCCTGGTGCCTTGGTACGTACTGAATAACACAGTTTTGAAGCTGTTTCTGAGTTTATGTCTTGAATTATAGGACCAAAAGCAAATTTTTTTTTTTTTTTTTTTTTTTTTTACTCTGAGCTGTTACCTTGATCAATCCATAGAAAGGAGGTAACCTCCAGACCATTGCTTGTATAATGTCTCAGCAGATGCATTATTATATTAAGCACTGCAACTTTTCTGTCTATTCATATAGGGTGCTCCTGGCAAAGATGGTGATATTGGTGCTCCTGGTGCCCCAGGACCTGCTGTATGTGTCTTTGAGTCTCTTTAAGTTGCTATAATAAAAAATCTGTTTCTGCCAATCACAATGTGAATTGTTTCTCTGATCATTTCTGGTCTGTTGTCTCACAGGGACCCACTGGAGAGAAGGGAGAACAGGGATCCGCTGGTTCCCCTGGATTCCAGGTACGGGTTTTCACCTACACACATACTTAAATGCCCTTTTTTCTAAATTGTATTCACTTTTATTAATTTTTTCACATTCCTCTACTTCCAGGGTCTTCCAGGTGCACAGGGTGCCACTGGTGAGAGTGGCAAACCTGGTGATCAGGTATGTGCATTCAGTTAAATAATCTATGAATATCAATGTAAGGTGTGTCAGGCATGTCTGCCCATTCCATATTTGATGTTTTTTGTCAAATATGATACTTGGTTAACAGTGTCTGCCAAATGCATACTGTAAATGTAAATCTAAGTTACAGTAATCAAAATGTGTTTACAGTATGACATAAAGTATGTTACTCCCTAACAAATAGAGAGACACATATAAGACTTTATTGTATCAAACTACCTTTACTTTACCCTCACTAAATGACCCATACTTCTTAAAAATCACATCAGTGTATTGTTGCTCTTCATCTTGTTGTTCAATGTTATTTATGATATTCACTGTTCAACAGGGTGCTCCTGGCGAGGTTGGTCCTTCTGGTCCTTCTGGCCCAAGAGTGAGTATCTCCTGCTTTACAAACAAGGCCCACAGAAATATTGCAACATCTCAAAACAATCTTTAAAACTCACCCAAGATCAATTGTTTTTATTGATATCCACCTTATTATCAGCAATAATACTATTGTGATTGCACTGCAAAAAAAATTATATCTTAATCAGTATCTGCATATTGTTTTTATTTTTGTTTAGAAAAATATATAAGCACTTGAGGAGCAAAATTTCCATAAAGTATAACTAAGACTTGTTTTCGGAGAATGTATCTTGAATATCTTATTTAGGTAAAAACTTTTTGGAGTGATTATCCAACTTAAATATGATTTTTATTTTAGACATGTGAGAAATGTATGGTTAGGTGAGCATCAAGATCAGGAGCAAGATATTTTTATACTGTAAATGGGTTCAGGTTTCTAAGCTAAAATACATTTAATTTCATAGCAGTAAAGAAATGTTCTCTGTGCGTTAGTACACAAGTCAAAACTCTTTTTTCCTTTGAATTTAACTCAATTTAAAATGTAGGTGGAGCATGGCAATAGCATCACCAAATGAGTTCAATTCCCATGAAACACATATACTGATAAATAGTACGAATCTGCCTTACATTTTTCCAAAACAGTCAAAACTACTAAAAATTTGTTTTTCCAACCAATTTAAATACACTCAAAAAAATCATCAAGTCATTACCCTTGCTTAATTGAATTTTAAAACGTTTTCAGAAGCAATTTAATTTCATATAAACAAAAAATTCATTCAATAACATAATTATGTTGGATTAGGTCAAATCAATGTACTATAGAAGTTTTAACTCAACTTTATTAGGTTTGTAAAACTAAATTTACTAATGTTTAATTTAATAAATGTTCTTATGTTGGTCCAACTTCATATATTTTATTAAGCATTAGTATATGCCAGGTGAGCAAGTGTAATGACAGTGAAACTGTTGCTATGTCAATTTGATAGCAAATGCTTATAGCGCTAAGCAACACTCGAATCAAACATCACTTTAGAGTGAACGTCTGTCCTCAACTTAAGCACAAGTGCCAATCTTTACCACAATGGTAACCCCCAAAACTCCAACCTAACTGACACTCTCTTTATATACAAATATAACTGAGTATTAAACTTTAACAAATCTCTTCCTATTCTCAACTAGCTCAAAAATGCATAAAATAACACTTAATTTAAACATTTGTTCACCCCATCCAGTCCCATTCAAAGCATGCTTGCAAATGGAAATTACCTTCCTACTTTCATCAATGCTACAAAAAGTATTCATGTAGTCCCAACTCAAATTGATTGAGTAAACTTCAAATTTACAAATGTAATTGGATAGAATGCAATGAAATCAAGTTGTGACTGTTCTAGAATTGTGTTGCTTTAGTTCATTTTAATTAAGTAAACTGAACAACCTGCAAAAATCATATTTTTGAGTATATCTGTTATTTTGAAATGTGGAAATCTTGTACTTGTTTTAATCTTACCAAGTGTATTTTGTCTTGAACCATTGGAAGATTAGGATAAGAAATAATATAGTGGCTTTTCCCCTTTTTGCTTACCTCACTGCTATGGTAAACAGTTTTTGTTTGGCAGTTGAGATGAGAGACTACAAAATGAGAATCCTAAAATCCTGAATGTCTTGCACAGGGTGACAGAGGTTTCCCTGGTGAACGTGGTGGACCTGGACCTGCCGGTCCTACTGGTCCTCGTGGAGCCCCTGGTTCTCCTGGTAATGATGGTGCTAAGGTAAGACTCCTAGTTCATTAGCATAATTACAACAAATAGTTATGTTTGATAAAGATCTGTAAATATACTGTACATGTTTATGTGTATAGGGAGAGCCTGGTGCTGCTGGAGCTCCTGGTGGTGTTGGTCCTTCTGGATTGCAGGGAATGCCCGGAGAGCGGGGTGCTGGTGGCATGCCTGGAGCAAGAGGAGACAGAGTGAGTTATTTTTCTTCTTTATAACAAGCCATCAGATCTCACATTTAAAGAGTTTTACTGTTAAATTGTATAATTGACTGTTGTCCCAGGCAACCAATTTCCTACATTCACAGCTAGTTTCATGTCTTTCAATGTTTTAATTCTTGGCAAGCATAGTGACTTCACAATTATGTTCCTATGTTCATCTTTAGGGAGACGCTGGACCCAAGGGCCCTGATGGAGCTCCTGGCAAGGATGGCCTGCGTGGTATGACCGGCCCTACTGGACCTGCTGGACCCAGTGGTGCTCCTGGTGAGAAGGTAAAGACACTTAAGAAGCATTTACTTAATTAACATATCAAACAAAAAATATAGATTCTCATCTTAAAAACATGATTCAAGATAATATTTTGAGACCCACATCATTGTCCTATTGTCATACTTAGAAATAAACATTTAGCACTTACAGAAGTAATTTTTGTTTAACCCTAACCATAACCCTAACCCTGGTCACTACAGTAATTATAATAAATCATGATTTGTGTTTTAGGGAGAGCCTGGTGGTGCTGGCCCTCCAGGACTGACTGGTTCTCGTGGTTCCCCTGTAAGTACTCAGCATGCTTTCCAAAACACAACCCAAACCAGCAGAGAACCGATTCAGACCCTTTAAATAAAATCTTTGATCTCTTTTTGATATATCACAAACAATAAATTCTAACAAATTAGCAAATCTGGTAGTACCAATGTAGCACAAAGCAACTGAATACAACCAATATTCATCGTTCAGCAATTCATAGCACAAAATTCATCACTGAGAAAATCAGTGTTGTAATGGTGCTTGCCATCACTGTAACAGCATGTAAAACAATTCACCATTTCATTTTTGCCATCAAAGAGCAAGTTCATTCGCTATCTATGATCTAGCATGAGAAATCTGGACCCACTTTATATGAGTTGTCTTTTACTACAATGTACTTTTTATGTACATACATGTTGTTCCATTGTACTTACATTTTAAGTACCTGCATTTAATAACATCTGTAGTTACACTGTTAACCTTACCCCTAACCCTAAACCTAGCCATACCCCAACCCCAACCTTTACCCTAAACCATAACCCCTAACCCTAAACCTAACCCTACCCCTATCCTGTCCCTAAACTATAAGCCCTAACCAGAGGCACAACTCTACATTTGTTGGGGGTATGCAACATCAATGTTGGCGCCCCCACCCCACCAAATACACACACTCACACACACACACACACAGACACACTACAACACAGAAAAAAAGCCAAAAACCCATAGGCAAATTACATGGCCTTTGGAGCCCTTTTAACTTATATTAAATAGTCATGTGAAGGTGACAAAAAATGTGATTCCTAGAACAGAACTATTAATAACTCAACACTTTTAAAAACTGCTTCAAAATGTAACAAATTGTACAGTTCAGAACACAATAAAAAAAGTTACAACTTTATGTGATGCTAATTATTTAAAATACTTTTATAATGAGGATATAATGTATAATTTTTATATGAACAGTCATGTATATAGCAAAGAAACCATTTAGTTATAAAAACTAATTATTGATTTAATTTGATCTGCTTCATTATTTTCCATCCAAACTGAAAAAGAAAGAAAATAAAGAAGATGCTTATTTTTTCAACATGATTGATTCTGAAGCAAGCCTCTCCATCATACATTTCTCTGCCCAATTTTTTTAATTTAGTCAATAATTGATCCAGGTGTTTTTTAATAATTCTTGAGGTAATTTACTCACACCACATCCAATGGTTTCTCACGTCGTGTTTCACAGCGTGTCACCAACAGGCGAGGTATCAAAGCACAGCAACATTAGTTATGGTTAGTAAGAGGAGCCCCCCCACCACATGTGGCGCACATACGCGTGGCATATGTTGCATACCCCATTTTTGCACCCCTGCCCTAAACCTAAACTTGCAAACTCTTATCCTAAACCGCACCCCTAACCTTAAACCTAACCCTATCCCAACCCTTACCCTAACCTTTAACCTTAACCCTACTCCTTAACCTACCGGTATCTCATCCTCAGCAGCATCAAATTTGAATCTTGTTAGAATTTTGCAGAACAACATATAGTTAAAAAATAAATACATTGTACTGTATGTATTTTAATGTTAGTATATAGTAAAGACACCTAATATAAAGTGGGACCAGAAATCTTCTAAGAAATCCTACATTCTTACAGAACAGTTGCAAAATCATATTCCAACATTTATGATTAAATAGGAATAGCACCAGAATCAGAATCACTTATACATTTTATGCATTATACACCTAACAATAAGACTAAATTTGTTACATTAGTAACTAGATTAGTTGAACATAAACTAACAATGAAAAATATTTTACAGCATTATTAATCTTAAATAATGTTCATTTCAACATATACAAATACATTTTTTAGATTAAAAGTTGTATACATTAACTGTAATGCACTATGAAGCAACATGAACTAACAATGAACAATTTCACATTTATAAACTATTGAAATATTAAGACAGATTATACATTTGAGGTTTATTATCTTCTCAGGGTGAACGTGGAGAGGTTGGTGCCCCTGGACCTGCTGGATTCGCTGGACCTCCTGTGAGTAGAACAATCTCATGTCTCATCACCTCAACTATACAAACCATTCTTTGTCACTTAATTCTCACTATAAGGTGTATAAACTACCAGAGCTCAATTGATCTATTCTCAATGCAGGGTGCCAATGGTCAGCCTGGCTCTAAGGGAGAGACTGGTGACACCGGACCCAAGGGTGATGCTGGAGCTCCAGGACCTGCTGGACCCGTCGGAGGTGCTGGCCCACAGGTGCTGCATTCATAAGCCCTCAGTGACTTTAGATAAATATATGGACTTTCCATATTTAAAAAGTTTAACTCCAGTCAATTCTAAACCCTGGATTTACGCAATCCTGGGTGATATAGTTTTATTAATTAATTACTTTACCCCAGGTTTATAATTAATCCTGGCTATACACATTTCGAGATTTCTGCCTTTACATGCGTTAATCTTAGATTGCGTTCTTATTTGCATATTGCTGTTCATTTTCTGATTGGTTGTCTGTCGCTAAAAAACTGGCTTTTACATTCGAATACCACATAGTTTCACATGGTATACCTTTGGCACTGCAGTTCAGGTTTAAAGTGGTTAAAAAGGTTTAAAGTGGCCTTGACCCATGGTTAAAAATGATGTTAACCTAGGATTTAGCCTAGTGTGAAAAGTGACTTTTGGAAATTAGGAAACATGGTTGTTATTGAATGTTGTCGGCAGCATGAATGGAGATACTCTCAGCTCCTAGCTCCATTTGTCCTTATGTATTCTGCTATAATTAAGTAGATTAGTGTTCTTTAACCACTATCTGTCTCTCTTTAACAGGGACCTGCTGGTGCTACTGGACCTAAGGGTGCTCGTGGTGGTGCTGGACCTCCTGTAAGAATCATTTCTATGAAGTTTTTTTGCAAAAAATTAATGATATTTTTTATACTTACAGGGGCGTAGGAATTATTGAAACATGTATATGTGTGGGGAGGGCACATTATAAATCTTATCAGCCTCTATTGACAAGTATGACAGTTTAAAACGCCTAGTTCCCATGGATGCTCTCATATGAGATATCATTTGTAAGTTTGAAGGCCAAGTTTCACACTGTCTTTGTTTTTGTATAGGGTGCCACTGGTTTCCCTGGTGCTGCTGGCAGAGTTGGACCTCCAGGTCCTTCTGTAAGTATTCTTCAAAACAATTGCTGAACGAATGCCAAACAAATATTGACTTTAAATACAGCTTCTCTTTGTGGTAATCTTTTTGCCTGTTCAAGAGTTTGGCCTCAAAACATGTAGCTTCATTGCATATCTTCTCTTACTCCCTCAACCATCTCAGGGTGCTTCTGGACCACCTGGCCCAACTGGTCCTGCTGGTAAAGAAGGACAAAGAGGTGCCCGTGGTGATAAGGGACCTGCTGGTCGCCCTGGAGAGGCTGGTGCTGCTGGACCCCCAGGACCAGCTGGAGAGAAGGGTAGCGTTGGTCCTGATGGCCCTGCTGTAAGTTCATAATTCATAAAGCATAAATTTTTGTGTGTGTGCAAATGTTTTGTGAACAATTTGAGAAATTATTGTATGCTCATATTTAGGACATTATATGCACGTCTTTATAAATGAGGCCCTTGGTTTTTATACGGGCCTTTGAAGTTCCAGCACATATGTGCTGCTTTGAAACTGTGGAAGATTAAATTGTCTGGAATTGTCTGTTGAGTTGAAGGTAAATTTCAGTTCACTCTGTTGTCTGGTCTTTAGGGTCCTGCTGGTTCTCCTGGTCCCCCTGGAGTTATTGGATCCCGTGGTATGGTTGGTCTTTCTGGACAGAGAGGAGAGAGAGGTTTCCCTGGACTCCCTGGACCTTCTGTAAGTGCTTCAATGAAAGCTTTTATTTATATTAGCTTTTTTCATAACATTAACATGTTAAAGTCAACATGAAATTTTGAAAATGGACCCAATTTACTTTCTTAATACACATTCCTTTTATTATAGTGTGCAGTTTATTCAAAATAAAACAAAATATTTGTCTTCGACTTGCCTTTTCTGTTTACATCACCATGCCCACTTACTTTTCAACCACTCCTCTCCAACCACTTGGCTCCATTCATGGAACACCCACTTTTCAAAAACGAATCAATTCCCATTGGATAAAGTCAAGTTCTACCCTACCTTTTTTTCCGGAAGTAAAATGGGATGCCAACAGCATTTCATGTTGACTTTAAAAATGAAAACCTTCTCACCCTCATGTTTTTTCAAACCCACATGGATTTCTTTCTTCCATGGAACACAAAAGCAGATGTTTAGGCAGACTGTTTGGAACTGATATCCTCAGTCACCATTCACTTTCACTGTATACAAAAAAATTATGCAATGAAAACGAATGGTGACTGAAGCTAAAATTCTGCGAAACATCTCCCAGAATGAATCATAGGGGTCAAAGAAAGTAAATTTTTGGGTGAACTATTCCTATCCCTAAAATAAACTCAATATTTTGGTTGCCAGTCTTAATAATACCCATTAATCTACTTAAGGGAGAGCCAGGAAAGCAGGGACCCTCTGGCCCTGTTGGTGAGCGTGGACCTCCTGGACCTATGGGCCCCCCTGGACTGAGTGGAGCTCCTGGTGAAGCTGGGCGTGAGGTGAGAAATATTTATTGTCGTGAACCATTGATATTAAGGCTTAATATTGTTTAACCAGATATGTCAGGTCAAACAATATAGTGGTTACATACTATCATTATGATGAATTCTCATTCAAAATGTCACTGTGACCTTCATCTCTCTCTGCAGGGTAACACTGGACACGATGGTGCACCTGGTCGTGATGGTCCACCTGGACCCAAGGTGAGTTCATTCAAAACCGTATTGTTAGCTAAGCCTCCTGCCTTTGGCATTTAATTAAATTTTTCTTTATGATGGCAACATTATTGAAAATGTTATATTTCACAATTTATTAAATGACTCTCTGGAATACTTGATTGGTCAGTTGCAGCATTATGTAGTCATATATTTTTGTATAGTTTAATAGACTGTTGTCCCAAGCAACGATATATTTTATATAACATGTAATAAATATTATAATAATTTATGGTGTATATACAGTATATATAAGAGCCTCCAGTATAAAAAAACATTCTTACTAAACCTTCTGTCTTCTGTCCTTTGTTTGCCATAGGGAGATCGTGGTGAGAATGGTAATGCTGGTCCTCCTGGTGCTCCCGGAGCTCCTGGTGCCCCTGGCCCCATGGGTCCATCTGGCAAGAATGGTGATCGTGGAGAGGCTGTAAGTTTTTCAATTTTGGAATTGCTTCTAAAAAAAATTTGTATAATTCTTTTGAAGGTACACTAAGTATTTTTATTCGCTTAAAAGTTTTACACCTAAAGAAATGTGGTGTAATACGTTATGGTGGCTGCCTTGTTAAGATCACATCACCAGCTGTGCAGTTTGTCTTAATAAACAAAAACATAATTCATCCATGTAAATAGGTCTCATTATAACATCTGAGACCAGTGTCATAACTATTTATTAGTAAGATGAATAAGAGACAGTGAAATATAATCATGAAATTACTTGGTGTTCCCTGCTGAAAAGACCAACTTCGTCCAACATGAATTTCCATGCAGGTCCACAGTGAATATGATCTTTTGGGGGGCATTATGACCTTAAGGGTGGGCAAGTGGTTGTCTCTTCATTGGACTGAGAGGGGGTGTCAAAAGTTTCTGGGGGGCCCAAGTAATATCTAGGGGGCAATGACCCCCACCCCTGCCCCCATTTATACCTGACCATGGTTTGGTGACCAGCTATTCTGGTCATTTCAGCTAGTTTGGGATCCTTATATCCTTTCAGCAAGGCTTGGTATCTCATGTCGTGATTCTATAGGATTTGGCCCAATAGATGTTTTCAGTGTTGTCTTCTTCCTCTGTCACTTCCTTCCAGGGTTCTGCTGGTGCGGCTGGTCCTTCTGGCCCCGCTGGTGTCCGTGGTCCTCAGGTATGGGTTTCAAAATAATCAGTTCTCATCTGTTTTCAGCTGGTAGTTATTCACCAGGCTGATCACCCACGTTTCTTTGTATGTAGGGTCCTGCTGGTCCTCGTGGAGACAAGGGTGAAGCCGGTGAGACTGGAGAGAGAGGCATCAAGGGACACCGGGGATTCTCTGGAATGGCTGGAGTTCCTGGACCTCCTGTAAGATTTAAACAACTACACACAAATCTATCTACACATAATACTGTATCTACACAAATCTAAATTTTAAATGCTTTCTAAACATCTTTAGGGATCTCCTGGTGACCAAGGACCTGCTGGACCTTCTGGCCCCGCTGGCCCTCGTGTAAGTAACATCACATCTAACCCATCTTTGTTATGAAATCAGCATGTTATTAACTGAAAAACACTGAAAAAAATAACCTAATAATGTGCTTCATGTGGTAACATCTAAATTAACTTGTTTGATTCAAGTCAAAAATATGATTTAACATGACTAAATCAACCTGACTACATTAGTTTACACCAACAAAACTAATGTTAAGGGTTAGGTCAGGTAGAAATAGATCTTTAAAGGGATAGTTCACTCAAAAATTAAAATTCATTCTCATTATTTATCCACCCTTGTGCCATCGTAGATGTGTATGACTATCTTCTGCTGAACACAAAGATTTTTTTAGAAAAATATCTCAGCTCTTGTCTCATACAATGCAAGTGAATGGTGACCAAAATTTTGAAGGTCCAAAAAGCACATAAAGGCAGCGTAAAAGCAATCCATAAGACTCCAGTGGATTAATCCATGTCTTCAGAAGTTATATGATAGGTGTGGGTGAGAAATATATCAATATTTAAGTCCTTTGTTAATATCAATCTCCAATTTCACTTTCACATTGTTCTTCTTTTGTTTTTGGTGAAACCAAATTATTTTCTTCTTTTAGGGACCTCCTGGCTCTAATGGTGCAGCTGGTAAGGATGGTATGAATGGTATTCCTGGACCCATTGGACCCCCTGGACCTCGTGGTCGCTCTGGAGAAATGGGAGCTGCAGTATGTTTTATATTAACTTCAAAATCAACACAGAATTTTCACCCTATAAGATCTGCCGTATCATATTTGAAACATTTTCTAAAGCCTCTACATCATTAACATGATGATTGTATACAATACATTACATGTCTACTGCCTACTGGTGGATCATCCTTACTCTGCAGGAAGTAAAAAGCCTTGTAAAATCAATTGCAAAATGGCCACCTCACTGTCGTAATGCACGTCTTTTGCTAAAGAATCTTTACTAAACTTGATAAAGTATCAAGTAAGAATAACATTCATAATGTTACTGATTATTTGCCAGCTTACAATATATTTTACACATGATTTTATAGAGTACAAAAAATTGTACATCAGGTGTTTGAGGAATATTTCTCAAACATAGTATTTCATTTTATGATGTTTTATACACATTACAACAAAAATAAACCGTTTTTCAATTATCATTAAATTAATTAAATTAAATGCATTTTTTTATGTAAATGAAACATCTACATCTTGTGAGGCATAGCCAAGTCAATTCAAATTCCAACTCATGAACTGAAAGGGAATAAATTCTTACAATCTGAATTTGAATCCCTGTTGTATGTACACTATTGTCCACCATTTTGATAACTCCTTATCGCTCTTTCTCAGGGTGCTCCTGGTCTTCCTGGACCTCCCGGCCCTCCTGGACCTGCTGGTATCGGTGAGCCCTTCATGCCCATGCCCCAGCCCGAGAAGGCTGCAGATCCTATGCGTGGAGGCTACAGGGCTGATGATGCTGGCGTCCGCGACCGTGATGCTGACGTGGACACTTCCCTGAAATCCCTGAGCCAGAAGATTGAGAACATCCGCAGTCCTGAAGGAACCCAGGCCAATCCCGCTCGCATGTGCCGTGACCTCAGGATGTGTCACTCTGACTGGAAGAACGGTATGTCTAAGCAACAAATGGAAACCTGCGCCTACTTTAAATAAGAAACATCTTGTCAACTTGTTCTGTGGTTTGAGAACCAGATTAGAAGTCAGCGCCAATGTCCAAAGGAACCCACATTCCATTAAAGTGATGTAATGAAAATATTTTTAGCAACAGAAATAAAACAATATCATTACTTGTGTATAAGGTAGTTGACACAACATTTCAAGTATTGCAATTTGTGTCCTGCTGTGTGACATGCTATACTCCATCTAAAATTATTTTTAAACAAAAATTTTCCAATTCATGTATAATAATTATATGTGCAGTTAATATGACCTCATATTAATTGACAGACAACATTGAAATATTTGTCTCACTTCAGGTCTAATTAAGTGAACTGTAAAAATGGTCCCTTAAAATGGTGAAAAAGTTCAAAGAAATGGCCAAATACTTTTTGGGGCCATTGTATTTATCATGGTGAGCCTTGCATTTAAAAGGTCAGAAATTCACTTTACCTTTTCCTGCAAGGTTTTTACTGGGTGGACCCCAACCAGGGCTCTCCTCTGGATGCCATCAAGGTCTACTGCAACATGGAGACTGGTGAGACCTGTGTCCACCCATCTCAGGCCACCATACCCATGAAGAACTGGTACACTAGCAAGAACAGTGTGAAGAAACATGTTTGGTTTGGAGAGTCCATGCCTAATGGCTTCCAGGTATGTCAAGACCATATAGTTTATAATGTGTACTGACAGGATGAGGATAGGCTATTTATTTATTTTATTACATTTTTAGAGATTAACCATTGTCAGCTGTAAATATGTGTAAAGTAATTTTTATGTGCATGAATATACCAGTGAAAAGTTTGGACAGTCTTGACTGAATTTATGTTTCCCAAATTTATTTTGTTTTAAAGGCTCCGATATACTTCCGAGAATTTCTTTTTCGTTCTTTTTCAGGGGTAAAACATTTTTCTAAACAGTCGAGCAATGGTATACTGCCTGCGAACATTCAGACACCTGTCACACAACTGTGGGAAGCGTTTAGGGGAGCATTTAAATATGAGAACACTCAGTAAAACCTTAACTAATGTGACATAAATATGTGTTATCAATGACTTTGTGCCTCATTCTATGAGTAGAATTCACATGAGGTCAGTAAAAGAAGATGTTTTAACCACTCTATGATTATTTAAAGTAATATATACAGTATACAGTAGAAAATGTTTAGTTTGACTCGTTTGCATTCTGAATTCATGATGCTAATGCACTAACAAGCTATACGCGGCCACAATATGAACAGTTACACTCTGTTATTGTAATATTGTAATTTGTGCCGGTGTGTTCATGTTGACTGATTTTGACTGACTAAACAACGTAAACAAAATTTGCTGTAGGCCTCAAAGTAAGTGGAGCTCTAGGTAACACCTAACGATAACATGGACCAATGGCAGTAAGAAGGTGTTTAGCAGCCAGTATGAATTTTTCCTAAAAGTTCGCCCAGATGAGCTGTTACAAACCACCAAAACGAATGCAAAAACACCTTCTTTTAGGCTAGATATTGTTCTAAATGACATCACACCCCTTACGAAAATCGAGAGTTCAAACTTGCAGCAAATTCGCCACTGATAATTTTCACATGCAAATGAGCTTTGCTGCAAATTTACGGCAATTTGTCAATGGTTGCCAAAGGTTTGATGGAGGTTCACCATTACCGGCAAAGAGCTGCAAACTTCTGTCAAACATTTGCGGTGAATCAAAAGCTAATTTGCATGTGAAAATAACGAGTGGCAAATTTGCTGCAAATATGCAGCAAGTTTGCAGCTAGTTTAGATTTTTTGTTAGGGACCTGTTCGTTCTTCGTTTTCAAGGGGACCTTAACCCTTCTTTGGTCTTGCAGAACTTTCAGGCCCATTTACACCCATTTTTAAAAACGGGTCAAAATGACCCACAAGACCCAGGAAGGATTCTGTTTAAATGCTTGAAAGTGCTTTGGTGACAAATATACTGTAAATTTTGCCTGTGTATGAATTTCCTTACAAAACTAAAAATTTACATTTTTGGTCACCATTCGAATCCCATATTCAGTTTGTGTTATTTCAGAGTTTAGATGACTTTACTATTATTCTAAGATGTGGAAAAGTGTTAAAAATAAAGAAAAAGTAGGTGTGTGCAAACTTTTGACTGCTAGTGTAGGTAAAAGACATTTGTGCAAGACATCTGTTTTGAGTGTAGCCATTCTAAATGCTTAGCCACATCATTATGATCTTACCTGACAAGCACAGGAAGTAATCTTCTGTCAATTGAGTGCTTGAGATGGAATTCTTCTTTATATTTTATTCCTCTTTTGCTCTGTCTCATGTGCTCTGTAGTTCCAGTATGGCAGTGAGGGCTCAGATCCAGAAGATGTCAACATCCAACTGACCTTCATGCGCCTGATGTCCAACGAGGCATCTCAGAACATCACCTACCACTGCAAGAACAGCGTCGCCTACATGGACGAGGCCACAGGCAACCTGAAGAAGGCTCTGCTCCTGCAGGGCTCCAACGACATCGAGATCAGAGCAGAGGGCAACAGCCGTTTCACATACAGAGTCAGCGAGGACGGCTGCACGGTGAGCTTTCCTTCTATTCTTAGTCTACCTATTTGCCTTTTCTCTTTCATTCCATCCATCCAGTATGATATTACAGTACATGATTATTTGCAGAAACGCTTCATCTTTGCTACTTTCTCTTAATTTTTTAGTGCTCATTTCATTATAGCCTTAACAAATACAGTGGGGTCCAAAAGTCTGAGACCACAAGTGAAAATGCATCTATTGTTCATTTTTCTATCGTGCAATCTTTCTAATAATTTTTTTTTTTACAAATTATAATATGAGCATAACAATTTGAATAGAGCTGATTTGAAAAATCTAGCATGCACTCGAGCTGGGATGGACACCACAAGTTTGTGCAAAACTTGTGATCCCAGCATGATCTCAGAATGTTCCAAAGTGCATCTTGTGTGCTTCAGTGGAAGTATAGATCTAAACTGGTGTACAAAGGACAATTTTTGTACAGTGTACTTGCTTACATTTGATTAGTGAACTAGAAAATTGCAGAAACTTTGTTTTATGTCGTAATTTCTTTGCTTCACATTTTTCAAAATCCTACAACCTTTTTATTCAAAGGTTTAAATGGGATTTTAAATCGTAGATTCAGAATTTTGAACCCTACTGTAAATGAACTAATAAACTATGCCTAAATCACAGATTTTTTCTTTATTTTTTTATCCCACAGTCACACACTGGCACATGGGGCAAGACAGTCATTGACTATAAGACAACGAAAACATCTCGTCTGCCAATCATTGATATCGCTCCTATGGACATTGGTGCTCCCAATCAGGAATTCGGTGTAGAAGTTGGCCCAGTCTGCTTCTTGTAAAAATAAAAAAATCTGGACATGACTTAGCTGTTTTTTCTTAGCAGTCATCTTCAAATCTTTTCCTGTTCATAAACAAACTCTTATTCGGCTTCAATCGGTCCATGCACTTAAACCTGAATCTCTGAGGACGGTGCTTTTTGTGATTTCCATCTTGAGAAACCTTTTTAAAACAGTGTTTAAAAGAAAATCGAGGACCACTACATTAGCCCCGCATCGACAGCATGGACACTTAGTGAGAATCCTTTGCGTCAACTGACAACAAGAAAATAATATATACTTGTAAAATGCCCCACCCCCTGGAGTCCAATGAAAAACAAGTCAGCTCTTGTGACTTTTTTGCCGTTTTTTTTTACCACTGCAAAAGGACAATGAAAAACAAGCAAATGCTAATGTACCATTCTCTGGTGTTGAATAAATATGACAAACGACAGCCAAGTGTCTTGTTCCTTCTAACCAAAAGTGAGACAAAACATCACATAAGTTAGGTAAAATGGTACGCGGTACACCTTCATCTTCATTTAAAGGCTACCTCAGGACAAAAAAGTGCATGCAACTTCAAAGTTTTGGGGGATATGAGGGCAGTTGTTTTTCATTCTAGCGAGGATCACGAAGTAAAAACAATAGGTATGAAAAGGTGCTACGTCCTCTTTAGGTCCTGTCTGTGGTATGTATTTAAAACAAAAATAAATTTTTACTGTCACTTACACTTGCAGGGCCTTTTTGGTGCTAAATGTCAACAGAATGTCTTGGTGTCAATGTGATGCAATTGCTTTTATCAAAGTGTCAGCTAAAAAGGAGAGAAAATAGCTTGATAGAATGGTTACTGTATATTTGCACTTAATCTGATATGGGTTAAGTGGATGGACTGATTGCCAGTTCGTCTCATTTCTAAGTCCCCCCCCCCCACATACACACACATACACACACATACACACCCACCCCTACAATTCTGAAGTTTCTACAGAAGTCTTATTTGTGTCTGTACATGCCGCTCCTCACCTCATTTCCAGATTTTATTTCTACTTTCCAAATCCAGTGCACACCTATTTGTCTATTTTATTTTATTTTTATTTTTTGTTTGTTTAATTTTTTTTTTTAGTGAAAAAGGAAATTAGGCGGCAAAAAGAAAACCACAGAAGAAATAGACCCTCCAATGGTTCCAACAAAGGATCTGTACTTATTTTGTACATGTATAGTATTTCGAGATGTTTTTAATTATTTTGGATGTTGAAATAAAGCATGTTTATGTGGTCAACTGGATGCTGGAAATGTTATCTTCTTGCAATGGCCTCAATGCCTTTCTTTAAACAAATTAAACAAACCACTATGCCTTTACCAACTACGTTAATTTCTACTTTATTTCCAGGTGTTTGTGATTTTGGTGTAAACATGTTTTGGAATGCATGTTAGTAATGGGGAGGGAACTTTGTATTCTTCATAAAATTATGATAAAAACTGGCAATGCATTGGTATATCGTCTGAAAAACAGTATTTTTTGCATGAATTGAGATAAAGAAACACAATTTATGATACTCTTGTTGTCAGATTTTACTGCCAATTGGAAATATGTTATTTGATCGTAATCAGTTTTAAAGATTTTGGTTGTTCCCCATTCATTTTTTTTGTTTTGTTTTGTTTTGTTTTTATCCTGCTTTTATTAATAGAAAATAATTTGTGTTCCCAAGTGGTTTGACTTTCCTTGAAAGGGACTTTTAACTGTGCTGAGAAATTTGGGCTGGGGAAGGTTTGTAATCATACCCTAATGTACTGTGCTGTAGTAATGGGAGCTTTTCGAAGCTTTGAAACACTTTCGAATCATTTGTTTTAAATCAGGGCTTCGGAGCGCATATCAAACTGGCAAAGTCACGTGATTTCAGCAAACAAGACTTTGTTACATGATATGCTGTTTTGAAATGTTTCGCAGTTGGATGCTAGGGGGCATTGATGATCCCACAGTTAACCCCTGAATTAGTGTGTCCAATGCCACGGTAGGCTAATAGTATCTCAGATGCAGGCTGTAACTGATCTCAAGTCAGTTTAAAAATATCTTAATTTCTTTAAAATCTTCATTCGCAATGTTTCACGGTTGGATGCTGGGGGGCATTGATGATCCCACAGTTAACCCCTGAATCAGTGTCATATGCCAATGGTAGGCTAATAGTATCTCAAATGCAGGCTGTAACTGATCTCAAGTCCATTTAAAAATATCTTAATTTCTTCTATATCTTTATTTGAAATGTTTCGCGGTTGGATGCTGGGGGGGTTGATCCCACAGTTAACCCCTGAATCAGTGTGTCAAATGCCAGTGGCAGGCTAATAGTATCTCAGATGCAGGCTGTAACTGATCTCAAGTCAGTTTAAAAATATCTTAATTTCTTCTATATCTTCATTCAAAATATTTCGCGGTTAGATGCTGGGGGGGGGGGGGGGGGTGATCCCACAATTAACCTCTGAATCAGTGTGTCAAATGCCAATGGTTGGCTAATAGTATCTAAAATGCAGGCTGTAACTGATATCAAGTCCGTTTAAAAATATCTTAGGTCCATATAAGCAAGACATTTTAAGTTGTCTATCACCTTGAGTTATGTTCCCACTGATTTTTTCTTTTTTTTTCATGGGAAAGAGACATTTGAGGGAAACATTGATAATCTGTGATATTTAAAGATATCTATTTTTTCTACAGAAAGTTAATCTTGAATTTGAACTATCGTACATGATAATACCTACACACTATTCAGTGAGGTAAACCCAATTTTGCGCTCATTTAAATGCTGCATAGCCTAGTGGTTAACGCACTAATCCCTAAAACAAACATACTAAGTCCCATGCTGACTGTGTGGGAGTTATCATCTTAACTTTTCATTTACAAATGTTTATTGCACAAACTGTATAAGCATACGGTATATATTTTTTAATACAAAGTTTTAGTATGAATAAAAAAACAAGTATTTAGTATTTTAAATAAATTATAAATAATTTTAAACAATTAACAATTCTAAAAAATAAAAAAATAACTTGTATATGAAGGTCTACATATTATTTAAAGATTTATAGTTGTATATTGCAGGATATTGTAGATTGAGAGGACCCTTTCCAAGTACAGCAAAACAGCTTTTATATGGTAATTGATATGACTGGAATCTTCATGTCATGATTTTATATACGTTTCAAAATTACTATTCATTTAATTGAGAGAAAAACGTTTTTTAATGAGCAAAAAAATAAGTACACCCAAACAATAAATGACATTTCTATACAAAATCAAGTGAGGCTTTTATATTACATTCTGCAACTGTTTTGTCCTACGCAACATCTGTATGTTAAATAGGAGTAGAGCCAATCCAAAAATCTGCTTTTTCACACCTGTTGACCAGATATATCATATCTGGGCTTGAGCAGCCATACAAAAGCAATTCATCTTATTCAGGGTAGATCGCATCTTTTATTTTATGCAAGTAAAAAGGAGGCTGTGGGATAGATATACAGTTCATTCAATAGGCTGCAATGTTTTAAGGTTTTAGGTCATGTCTCATTTTTACAACCCATGTTTCCTGTCCTTTGGATATTTGACAGACAAGTGCAACTCTCTACAGTAATATACAGTATGTTACATGCAGAAAGCTTATCAGGATGGACTTTTTCATTCAACATGCACAGAATAAGGCATTCTTTTTATATATAGCCTTTAATACCCAAACTCCAAGAAAAGACCATGTTCCCTTATGTTGTTGCCAGTCTGGTGCCCTTAACCTTAAGACACACAGCAAAATAAACTAATAAACTAAAACAAAAAACAAACAAAAAGTCTCTCGCTTCCACAGAATACTCTTCAACTTTGCTATAAAAGATGTATATAATGTCTGTGATGTGGCAGTCATTCAGCACTCTGCCATTGCCTGTTCCGCCATGAGGAGGGGCTGTAAGCACTGGCGAGGGGGGTCCACAGTGAGCCTGTCACGCCCAGCCATTCTCCGCAGCTCGTTGGCGTTACCCTGGATGGTGTGGTGATGGTACAGCTGGAGCCTGGGAAATACGTATGGAGGGAAGATAAAGTACATGGACAAGTATAAAGGGTTAAAAAATTAGGGTTAATAAATTGATTTACATTAAAAAATATTATCCAAATTGTTAGCTAACTATAAAATAGTGAACATAATAGGTGATTATAGATAATAAGAATAGGGTACATACTCAGCGGTCTTGACATTTCGTTTCAGACTGCAAATAATAAAGAGAATAGAGCAAAGGAAATGTTATGGACATTCAAACAATATTTGTTCAAATATGTCTCTCGACAAAAATATCTAAATATATAAATGGGACGTACACTCCTTCTCTCCGGCAGCACATAATGTAGGCCAGGAGGAGACACAAGATCAGAGCGAGAGCAAAGGGAATGATGACTGTGACAATGTAGTCTGGGAAGAAATCTCTCTCAGGTGGAGACTCTGGAGGGTTGAATTCTCCACCCCACTCAAGGATCTCTGAACCCACAGTTGGAACCGGGGCAGGTGGAACAGGCTTGGACAGATCAAACTACAGGAAGAAAGAACCAGAAAGAGAGAGAAAAGGATGGGTCATCATGTTAATAGTATCAATTTAGCGCAACCACCCTTTCCTTTAGCGCTGATACAGGAAGGGTAAAATCAATGGGAGATTGCCTCTATTTATTGTGTCTGCTATAGGATCAGACTTTGTGAACTGGTTAAAAATAGGTTCAAATGGGTTCTTTTCTTTAAAAATTGAGAACAGAACAGAGATTTTGTTGCTTCCTTACTAAAACCATCTTATAGCACTTGTAATCAGTTAAATTGGAACAGACAACCATTATTTCTCCAAAGATATCTGCGCGTAATAGGAGGCACCAGGGCTCTCCTATTAGAAGGCTGAAGATGGCCGCATACCATTTTTTCGATGGCCAATGAGGGGCTATGAGAATTTTTGATAAACCCACCCCGACAGACTCTTTCCAGTGTGGGATGAATCAGCTCCACTGGGGGAAATGCGTAAAGAAGAGATCTGGGACACTGATGTGTCATCGCGTCTATTCTGAGAGGAGCACACTGCTTTGTTATGGAGTATATTATATACACAAATGAGCCAAAACATTATGACCACCTGCCTAATATGCTGTTGGTCCTCCACATGCCGCCAAAACAGCGCTGACCTACTGAGGCATGGACTTTACAAGACCCCTGATGGTGTCCTGTGGTATCTGGCACCAAGACATTAGCAGCAGATCCTTCAAGTCCTGTAAGTTGCGAGGTGGATCCGCTGTGGATCGGACTTGTTGGGCCAGCACATCCCACAGATGCTCAATTGGATTGAGATCTAGGGAATTTGGATGCCAGGGCAACAGCTTGAACTCTTCATTATGTTCCTCAAACCATTCCTGAACAATGTATGTAGTGTGGCAGGGCGCATTATCCTGCTGAAAGAGGCCACTGCCATCAGGGAATACTATTGCCATGAAGGGGTGTACCTGGTCTGCAACGATGTTTAGGTAGGTGGCACGTGTCAAATTGATGTGCACATGAATGGCCGGACCCAGCAGAACATTGCCCAGATCATCACACTCCCTCCAAAGGCTATTCATTTTCCCACAGTGCATCCTAGTGCCATCACTTCCCCAGGTAAACACTGCACACGTACACGGCCATCCACGTGATGTAAAAGAAAACAGGACTCATCGGACCAGGTGACCTTCTTCCACTTCATGGGCACTCTGACCGGTCTGCAGCTACGCAACCCCATACACAGCATGGTGCGATGTGCTGTGTGTTGTGACATATTCCTCCCGTAACCATCATTTAAATTTTCTGTGACTTGTGCCACAGTAGACCTTCTGTCGGTTCGGAACAGATGGGATAGCCTTCGTTACCCTCATGCATCGATCAGCCTTGGGCGCCCAACGCCTTGTCGCAGGTTTGTGGTTTGTCCCTCCATGGACCACTGTCGGAAGTACTCACCACTGCTGACCGGGAGCACCCCACAAGCCTTGCCGTTTCAGTAATGCTCTGACCCAGTCGTCTGACCATAACAATTTGGCCCTTGGTGCTCAGGTCTTTACTCCTACCCATTTCTACCCATAATAATAGTTGGTTTTTTCAAGGTCCAGGGGGGAGCAGGCCAAAAATGATACTGTCTTATGTTGTTCACTTTGATGTTCAAATTCTTCAAGTATGGTTTAATCCATATTCCAAAAGGTTTGATCATTTTAGGTCTAGCTTCATATAGATAAGGACATTCTGGTTGGAATACTGGTGTAAAGGCCAGATTACTTAGATTTGCTTTGAGTTTGACTGCATATTGTAAGGCCAGTTTCAGACGCCTATTCTGGAGGGAAGGTTCACCAGCTTCTGTATAAAGGCTTTGAATGGGACTTGTTCTGAAGGCTCCAAGAGCTAGAAGTATTCAGCCACTTTATTATCCCTTCCGTCTGAAATAAAATGATTTTACTTACCAAATTTCATATGTGTGAATCTTCTGCCATGAATTTTATTTGTAACATATTTAAATAACTTCTGACTGTTTCATTAAAGCCAGCTTGAGATGTTTGTGGTCTATGGTCTACTTATTAAGTTAACAGTGTAACTACAAATATATTTAAATGCAGGTACTTTAAATGTAAGTACAATGCAACAACACTTATGTACATAAGTACATTGTATCAAATTCTTAAGTACATAGTAGTTAAAGACACCTTATATAAAGTGGGTCCAGTAAATTTTTGCACCAGTTGATGAAAGCATGATACTGGCTATTCACCCATTTAACCATTGCTGAAGTGAAGTCTACTCGAGCTCACAGCTGAGTGGTCATTTATCTCTGTGCACAGGCCAAAACCAATTTTGGTGGCAATTTTAGGAGGCATTTGGAGCTGTTGGGTCTCACCAAAACAGATTTGCACCAGGTGATGCAGTTGGCTGGGTTTGTGCATGTGTGGCAGTCTCCTTTGATCTTCCCTCCAGCTGCACACTCTCTCTGATGCTCCACCGTCTGAAGTCTTTGCATACATTTGGAAAAGGGCTGGTCTGAACCCAGTTTAACATACACACTGACACAAACACACAGGGACACACATATGCCGAAGTATATGATCAAACTGTGTGGTCAACATTTCAATACACAATGTAGAGAAAGAATAAAGTCAAAATACACAAGAAAGAAAGATAGAAAGAGAACTGTACTGTAGCTTTGTAGTCTCACCCCTCAAAATATCCTGGTAGAGGAAGGGGAACACGACCACCCCTGTCCAGAGCAGAGGTAATGTTGACAAAATCGAGCCTGTCTGTTCCCCACAGATTCTGAATATCCAGTTTGATCTCCTCCTGAACACCAGGGGGCAGCACTTTCTCAATTTCTCTCAACTCTATGAAGAACTCAGCCTGGTATGGCATTTGCTTTACTGGGAGAAAAAGAAACCATATTTGGAAATTTGATAAAACCCAGTGAATTATTGCCTTCAGAAACAGATATCTGAGTGATTTAACTTTCATACCTGCAGGACCCACATTTATCACCAGCCTCTCTTTAAACGTGTCATAGCTGCGTTTGTTGACCACAAAAATCTGACAAAGAATTTAGAAGATACTTTGATTGGACTATTTAACTAGACAATGATTAGATATAGTAAATAAAACAGCTTCAACCAGCATTTGGTGGTTTGCTGGTCTTAACTGGTTTCAGCTGGTCTCCTAGCTGAAAGGTGCCCCAAACCCCTCTAAAACTATCAAAACAGACAAGCAAACCACCTTAGGCTGGTTTAAACAAAAAGGTTTTTTTTCAGCAGTAATATTACAGTCAACAACCGAAGCACTTCTACGGATTGTACGTTGTTTTTAAATGTGGATCATGGGTGTTGCACCTCTATAATGTTTCTGCCCTTGTCCTGCAGCAGTGGCATTCCATACAGGAAGCCGTTGTCATAGGGGTCTCTCTGGGTAAAGCGGAGCCACCGGGGCAGATCTGGAAATCGCTCCTTGTTGCATTTAAACACCATGGGATCATTATAAACATGACCTGCATAGCAGAGCAAGAAAATGCTGAACAAGTGTGTTTTAATACTGTAGATATACAGTTTAATGTTGAGATACTTTTGAGTGGGGTCTAAAAATATTGCAAATTTCAGTATGTATTTGGAATATAGTTCTAACCCCTAACATACCAAAGATTTTATGGAAAGGCTCAAATTCACTCTGGAAAACTTCTCTGTGTAGCTCATAGACAAACAGCTGGCCCACTGGAGCTTCTGTTATAATGTCTGCCTGGACCACCAGCAAACTGGCTACACAAGCTGAGGAAAGAATGTGATAGATATTTACAGAAACAACTTACACTCACTCTTTATGAGTTACATTTATTTGGTTATGCACACAGACATATTACAGTTCTGGTTCTTTTGAAAATTAATCACAGTGTGTAAACATGCAGAGATTTTAGTGGTACGAAACACTAGAGAGTTGTGCCTTTTAAATTTAGGATCACATTAATTGCACTGTCTATTTATCTTGTTTAATGTTAGGTTCTTCAGAGCAGGTATATGCAATTTATTGTAGAATCATCATGGCAGGCAATTTCTCCTTAAAATTAACTTTACAAAATATAAAATATAACAGACATCTATTAATAGTGTCTGTTTTTCACTTTTACTTTTAGTATATTGTAATGTGTCACAGCAAAGCCACAATGAAACCTATTTTTAGGTTATTTTTTTCAAGGTACAATTTGTAATCACAAGAGAATGTTTAAAAAGTCAAAAAGAAAGAGACTGAACTTGCCTGTGATTGCCAAAGCCCAGTTCCCCTTGTCTGCCATCTTGTTTTGAGTCATGATTGACAGAACCACATGGTCAAGAAAGCAAAAATCCCACCCTATCCTAAATACAGTGGGGCTATTTTTATCCTACATGTCAAGCCATTCACTTCCCTTTGTGGTCTGTGTGTGTATATGTGTGTTGGTCATTACAACTACTGCAAATTACATCTGCAGGTAGCAAAAATATTCTTGTGGTTGGTTTCTGAACTCTTTATACAGAAGGTCACATAGGATAATGAATTTCTTAAACATACCACTAGATGTCACAAGAGATCACAAAATTATGAGGGGGAAAAACAATGGCTTGAAGTGTGCAGAGAATTCATAGAATTATCACATTGACCTCCAAGTGACTTCCATATTATTTTATTTTAATTTACTTTATTTGGGGGTAACCCACGAAACTATGCCTGGTTCATATTTTACTAAATATGTATATATTATATATATATTTGCATTGTGAAATTTTCATGACAATTACGCACATTCAATTCTCATAACTTTCATTACCATTATGCACCCGAATTATTTAATAAAGAGTTAGTTAGATTCTTATAAGAACAGTACAATAATAGAAATCTTCCTGTCTGAGCACAATGATTTTTATTGTTATTATTATTTTAAAAAATATACATTAAAGACAGTACAAAAAATACTACCATGATACACTTCTTAGTTTAAATAATAAAATGTAATAGTTCACAGTAATAGTCTCACAGTAAGACAAATGTCTTTATTCACATTACAGTAATGAGGATTGGGGGAAATGTGCTTAATTGTCATGAAAGTAATGCTACAATGCAAAAAACAAAACAATTGATGGTTAAAAATACACTTAATTTTCTTTATGCAAAAAATTATTTCTGAATAATGAATGACAAACTGGCGAGTAAAAGATTATATATCCATGTTTTGAATCACAATACACTAAGCATAAATAATAAAGAACACTTACTGGTACAGTACATTTTAAGAAACCTCCGGCTGCACAAAAATATATAAATAAACTCATAAAACCTCATCCCTATGCCCTATTCCCTTCGAAGACAATTGCCCTCCACTGTGAGAGCTTCAGATGGCTGAAAGGTGATACCGGTCAGTCAGAACTCAATTTTTAAAGCGATTCTTGTTGGAAAATATGTTTGGAACAACACTACAGCATTGATTTTTTTTCCCCTTCCAAGCGCCCTATGCAGGCATGATCAGCGTCAGTGAGTACACAGCCAGGCGCACTGAAAAGATGTGTGAGGGAGGGTGCGTTTTAGTTCTAGAAAAGCATTTGATTGGACAAGGTTTCTGAACATCTATGTGACGTCATGGATGTTCTTGAGTCTTTTTAGCCGGAAGAGAGAGACTGTAGATTTTAAATGCTTATAATTAGCCTCACTAATAAGTGGATTTCTTGTGGCCACACAGCTGTTTAGTCCCAATCCCGTATATTCTCGTGGCATGTGGAAATGCTCTTACTTTCACTATTAAACATAGCCGTGAATTCTACTGTCGATTTTTTACGATGTGACTTCAAGCCTTTTAGTGATCTCCGATCACGATCATTCAAGATTTTATTCCGACCACATTTCTTCCCCGAAGCTGACGGTTCACCACTATCCTTCCAGATTTTAAAAATTAGTTGGACAGTTTTTAACCCAATTCCAGTGATTTCAGCAATCTCCTTAGTTGTTTTCTTTGCTTAATGCAGGACAATAATTTGCCCCTTCTGAAACACAGTAAAATCTTTTCCACGACCATGGGATACGTCTTCCGACATGGTTGTTTAACCCTTGTGAGTCAATCAAAAAAGGTACTCAGAGGTCCTTAGATGACAAAAAAGTCTGCGTCAACAAACTGCCATAATAATATTATTTATTAATATTATTTTCCACTTTCAATGAGTTAATTTTTTTTAACCAGCATCAGTCCTGATCATAACTACCAAATACTCATTTATTTTCAGGATTTTTACCCTTTAAATGCCCGTTTATCAAGCTCTCAAGATGGCGCCGAGTATGGCTGCTGTGTTGCAAGCTCCGACACAACATTGTATTTTTTTGTTTGTTTTGTTTACAATTCTTATGTTTTTTGTCTTGGATGTTGCCTGCCTTATTGTCTATGACAGACAAACAATTTTGGACATTGGTTCTGCAATTACACATCGTAAACCGGACTTCAAATTCCTCAATGCAGACCCGCTGTTTACAAACACGGCAGCGGAGCCCTTTGTCTGGGCAGCCCGGCCGCAGAAACGCAGATGGAAAAGGGGAAATAGAGCCGCCGTTCTCATCAGAGTAAGACGTTGTGCAAATCGACCCCCGCTACCCACTATTCTACTGGCAAATGTTCAGTCTCTGGACAACAAGCTCTGCGAGCTGAGAGCGCGGATCTCTTTCCAACGAGAGACAAGTGACTGCTACATTATCTGCCTAACAGAAACTTGGATGCCTGCAGAGATTCCAGACTCAGCCATCGAACCCGCGGGGTTCTCCGTGCACCAAGCGGACAGAGCGAAAGACCTCTCAGGTAAAAGCAGAGATGGTGGTGTATTTTTTATGATCAACAAATCCTGGTGTGATCAGAGGAACGTACATTCTATCAAGTCTTTCTGCTCTCCTGATCTGGAATTTCTCATGCTTCTGTGTCAACCATTCTGGCTACCGAGGGAATTCACAGCGGTCATTATCACAGCTGTGTACATCCCACCACAAGCCGAAACAGACCGGGTACTCAAGGAACTGTATGGGAGTATAAGAAAAAACAGGCAGAAACTGTCTTCCTGAAACAGGAAGCACCCACCCTAAGAACGATCCAGTGCTGGTCGGACCAATCAGACTCTACGCTACAAGGCTGTTTTGATCACGCAGACTGGGAGATGTTCCGGACCGCCTCTGATAACAACATTGAGCTTTACGCTGATAGCGTAACGTGTTTCATCAGAAAGTGCGTAGAGGATGTTGTTCCGACCAAAACAATACAGATCTACCCCAACCAGAAACCTTGGATTAATAGCAATGTTCGCGTGCCACTTGATGCGCGGACCTCCGCTTTTAATTCCAGGAACGCAGAGGAGCATAAACAAGCCAGTTATGCCCTCCGCAAAACTATCAGAGCAGCAAAACACCAGTACAGGAACAAGATTGAAGGACAGTTTAACACCACCAACTCTAGAAGCATGTGGCAGGGAATTAATATCATCACGGACTTTAAAGGGAATAAAAACTCCGCCGTGAACACCGCTGCCTCTCTCCCGGATGAGCTAAATACTTTTTATGCTCGTTTCGAGGGAAATAACACCGCCATCGCGGAGAGAGCTCTTACAGCCGAAGCTACAGAGGTTAGTTCAATCTACGTCTCTGTAGCAGATGTAACCCGATCCTTCCATCGGATGAATATCCGTAAAGCCGCGGGTCCAGACAGCATTCCAGGCCGCGTTATCAGAGCTTGCGCGAACCAACTGGCTGGTGTTTTTATGGACATTTTCAAACTTTCCCTCTCCTTGTCTGTAGTCCCCACATGCTTCAAAACATCCAACACTGTGCCTGTACCAAAGCAATCCAAAATCACTTGCTTAAATGACTGGCGTCCTGTTGCTCTGACCCCCATCATCAGCAAATGCTTTGAGAGACTAATCAGAGATTACATCTGCTCTGTGCTGCCTCCCTCACTGGACCCATTGCAGTTTGCTTACCGCAACAACCACTCCACTGATGATGCCATTGCATCTACAATACACACTGCTCTCTCCCACCTGGAAAAAAAGAACTCTTATGTGAGAATGCTGTTTGTAGACTACAGCTCAGCATTCAACACCATAGTGCCCTCCAAGCTTTATGTGAAACTCCGGTCTCTGGGCTTAAACAGCTCGCTGTGCAGCTAGATCCTGGACCTTCTGTCAAGCAGATGCCAGGTGGTTAGAATGGGCAGCAACATCTCATCAGTGACTCTCAACACTGGAGCCCCGCAGGGCTGTGTTCTCAGCCCACTCCTGTATTCCCTGTACACACATGACTGTTTGGCAACACATAGCTCCAATGCCATCATTAAGTTTGCTGATGATATGAAGGTGATAGGTCTGATCACTGACAATGATGAAACAGCCTACAGAGAGGAGGTGCACGCTCTGACACGCTGGTGTCAGGAGCACAACCTCTCCCTCAACGTCAGCAAGACAAAGAGCTTGTGGTGGACTTCAGGAGAAGAGAAAGAGAACACAGCCCCATCACCATCAATGGAGCACCAGATGGAGAGAGTCAGCAGCTTCAAGTTCCTCGATGTCCACATCACAGAGGAACTCACATGGTCTGTCCACACTGAGGCCATTGTGAAGAAGGCTCATCAGCGCCTCTTCTTCCTGAGACGGCTGAGGAAGTTTGGAATGAACCGCCACATCCTCACATGGTTCTACACCTGCACTGTAGAGAGCATCCTGACTGGCTGCATCTCCGCCTGGTACGGCAATAGCACCGCCCACAACTGCTCTCACTGCTACCATTAGGCAGGCAGTATCGCAGCATCAGGACCCGCACCAGCCGACTTCATGACAGCTTCTTCCCCCAAGCAATCAGACTTTTGAACTCTTGATCTCTCACGATCAATATACATCAGCACTGCACTTTATTAATCTTATTATCTCACACTGGACTGTCATAAATTATATTCTCTCTTAACAACACACTGGCAACTGACTATCAACCGACAGCCTGAATGTCTGTACAGTACATACAACCTACTGTACATTTATATATACTATATATACTATTTTTATTGTAAATTGGTATATGTCTCATCACTGTCATGACTGCTATGTTGCTCGGAACTGCACCCAAGACTTTCACACACTACTGCACTTGTGTATATGGTTGTGTGACAATAAAAGTGATGTGATTTGATAGTATTTTACACACACACATACACACAAATTTCTCAATACACACATACAAAACACACTGACACCCATACCAACACACCCACACAATTTTAGCTGCATCATTTATTCAATTGGCCTGCAGTGCTCTATAAAACAGCAAACAGAAAATAGGAAAAAAGCATGTACTTGCTCCATAGGCTACACATAAGAAAAATGGTGCCATCTGGTGGAAAATGTAATAAATATTAAATTTTGAAGCCAGGGCTCCGGAATGAAAGCATAATATCATAGAATTCATAATTTTATGCTTTAATGGCACTGGGATCAAATATTGTAGTTTTAATGGGTTTCAATGGGGACATTTTTGTCCTTAAAGGTGCTATACGTAAGATTTGCAACAAGCGTTTGAAATGGGTATTGCAGTCCAAATTCAAAATATTGGAGAGTTGTCTTCCCCGCCCCAGACTAGAAGCTCTTGCAGGTTGCCAGAATGAGGACATGCAACACGAGCACTCAAATGTTGATTTTACTCAAAATGTCCATCCCTACTTGTAGCCAAGATAAATTGTATAGCTAATTTTAGGTGACGCTCAATGCTTACCTGTTAAGGAGAAAATTTGCCAACTCAGCATCTGTTTTAAAGGTTTTCTGGGCTTTAAGCTGTCTCCATCTTCTAAAGGCATCTCCAATATTTATCCTTGATTTACTATGCCTCTGATCATGGTGGTTTTTAGATGGATGGCGAGGCTTTTTAGGTCGGGTGGAATCTGTTACCTCTAATCCAGTTAGTTTGCTGGCTTCCATGGCTGCAGCACGCAGTGTTGTTTGCCTGCAAACTTGTTCAAATCTGGCAACCCTGCGGTGTCGAAATACTATTGGTGAGTGGGCAGTGGGCGGGATCACACAGGCCAAAACATAAACAGAAATTGGAATGGAAACTTCAAAGTAGAATATACTGGCTGTAGCATTGTTATCAGAGAAGCCAGTATTTCAACTTAGCACGTTTCCTAATTCTCTAATGACATATTATGGTCATTTTACGATTTAGTACAGTAACAAATATTGCATATAGCACCTTTAAGGTCCTGAGTGTATCTATATTGTGTACACAGTGTATTATAGATTCTCCCCAAAATACACACCTTTGGCAAAATGTATGCCATTGGCATTAACACAAGCAAAAACAAAAATGTCCTGAAGGTCGCACAAGGGTTAAGAAATGAGCTACACACTGTATCAGTTAGGGTTAAAAGAATTGTTGCCCGCTGAAACATATTAATCACTGCAATAATGATCCAATCATAGGCTCTTAATTATCTGCTAATTTAAATCCACTTGCCAGGCAGTGTAGATATGGACTAAAAGCAGCAAAACTTTCATTTTGATTTAACGGGGTCTTTAAATCAACTGTGCGTAGTGTTACATCACATCAGCCAGAGGGCGCTGATGTTCAATGCACGCGTCTTTGGCCTCGGCTGGAAAGGACAATGTAGTTGAAAATATGTGTTGGCACGGCGCGGTCCGAGGGGTCATTAAAAACAACACAACACTCCAGCAACGATTCATAGCTGAGTAACAGAGTATTGACTGAGATGATATAGACGGCTCCATGGGAGTAACTTTACAATGAATGAGCCACAGTGATAAGTTTGTGCTTCGGGAAGCTTAAAGCGAGAAAATAATGAGATGGATACGAATGACTCATGCTGACGAAGAGGAAATAGAACTTTAACAGGATCGCTGTATAAGTATTATTTATTTTACTTTAGCCTGGCATGATCGACAGTGTGTTTATTCGTTTAAATGCCCCGAGGATGACGAGCTCCCTCACACGAAGCACCTCCGATCTGATCACTCTCGGTAAGAAACTGTTCGTATTTGGTGTTACCAAATACGAACTGTTCGCAATCACAAGCGATTACCTCTGCATTTCACATTTTGCTAATCGTACGAACTTTTGCGTTCATTTGGGGAAGTTTACCGCTGGCTGCATTTTTGGTCATCGCAGGCGCGTGTTATTTGCGCATTATTCTGAAATCTTTTGTCCAGGTCACTTTAGTCCGGCAGTTTCCACTGGCGTCAAATCAAAGAAAACTACGTGTTACACTAAACAAAAG
The DNA here is from genome assembly GCF_019703515.2 of Myxocyprinus asiaticus. NCBI lineage: Eukaryota > Metazoa > Chordata > Actinopteri > Cypriniformes > Catostomidae > Myxocyprinus > Myxocyprinus asiaticus. The sequence continues at coordinate 14,055,246 of NC_059375.1, forward strand.
AACCATGATATTACCACTAACATGGTTATATAATCATTGTGTAGACATGTGAAGTACCTTATAGTAAATACCATGATGCATGAATATGGTAATCATTCTAATATCATGGTGCGTATGAAAGTTTATATTGTAATGATCAAACATGATGTTTCAGAGCAGGGATTGATATACATGTGAACATATCAAGCTTTAGATGTATTCCAGTGGTGGACATGACTGCGTGTTGGCTTTGTTTAGTGTCGGTTTGCATTGATGAAGCAGTACTGTGCCTCATTTAGGAGAGTTTTCAGCTGGGGATGAATATGAATATGATTTCATGCTGACACGGCAGCCTTCAGCCTCCACATCAGGTATCATTTTAACTCTGAAAATAGAAGACAGGAAATGGCTAACTTTGATGGCTAAGGCTGTTATTAGGGTTGCCAAGGCCTGCTGACATATGACTGTGCCAAAATGAAACTGAACGCATATGCATTCATTGGATTGCACAAGGAGGGATTTCAAGAAAAAGTCTTTGAAAATTTTAGTTATGTTGATGAATAGTTGTTGATTATGTGGCTGTGATGTAAACCTGCTACACAAAAGAAAAAAATAGGCAGAATGTTAGTCTCAGTCACCATTGACTTTCATTGCATCTTTTTTCCAGACAATAAAAGTGAATGGTGACTGAGTTTCTACAACATGAGGGTAAGCAAATGGTGGCAGAGTTTTATTTTTGGGTGAACAGTACTTTTAAAGTTAAAATGAAAATTCTCTCATCACTTACTCACTCTCATGCCATCCTATTTGTGTATGACTTTCTTCTGCTGAACACAAATGAAATTTTTTAGAAGAATGTCTCAGATCTGTAGGTCCTTACAATGCAAGTGAATGATGGCCAGAACTTTGAAGGTTCAAAAAAACATCTTAAGTTGTTATAAAAGTAATCCACACATCGAGTCCAGTGGTTAAATATATATATATATCTACAGAAACAATATGATATGTGTGGGGATCAATATTTAATTAGGTGGCAATATGCCCAAAGAATTCAAATCACCAAAAAACAAAAGAAGAAAGTGAAAGTGGAGATTTATAGTATTAAAAAAAGGGGGGGGGGGGCTAAATATTGATGTGTTTCTCACCCCACACCTATCATATTGCTTCTGAAGACATGGATTAAACCACTGTAGTCTTATTGATTACTTTTATGCTGCCTTTATGTGCTTTTTGGTGCTTCAAAATTCTGGCCATCATTCACTTTCATTGTATGGACCTACAGAGCTGAGACATTCTTCTAAAAATCTTCATTTTTGTTCAGCAGAAGAAAGAAAGTCATACACATCTAGGATAGGATTTTCATTTTTGGGTGAACTATCCCTTTAAGTGAACTTTTCATTAATGTATTTTAAGTCTCTAATTTTTATTGTCTTAAATTGTAATTTTCCCCTCCCCCTCATTTCTTCTTTTTTAATTAATTTTACGCTTTTGTCATTCTTGTGTTTTTTAATCTTTTTATTTGTTTGTTTATTGTTTTTATGCTTTTCCTCAATGCTTTTGTACTCTTCAATTGTATACAGTTACAGAATCTTATATGCTGTAGTGTGCATGTTATGTATGCAAATATTATGAATATTTATTGGTATGCATGTGTGGTTTTGTTTACGCAGGGTTCTCTGTGATGCAGTAAAGATGGGCGCTATAGTGGAAAGTCAGGCAGGTGCGACCGGTTGAGCTGGCATTGAGTAGAGGAAGAATGCACTTATCCAATGTTGGCAGCAACAAAATCTGCTTCCTGCTCTCCTTAGCATTCTGCGCCCTGCTGGTGCTGCTTATTCCCTCCTTACAACCTCCGCAGCGGCAGGGGGATCTGCCCCAACCCCGGCCACATGCCAAAACCTCCAGAGTCGGATGGACACATGGCCTCCACAGGAACTCTGTATCAGCTGTACGCCAAGGAAATGATGATGCCAAGGATGATAGTTTCACCCACCTGCTTCCTCTCGGGGGACGACCCCGAGACCTGCAGAGGGTGTTAGAGGGGGCCCCTGCACATGCCAACTCCCCCGGGTCACGTTCCAAAAACTCTTTGGACTTGAGAGACATTTTTATTGCCATAAAGACAACTAGGAAATACCACAAGTCCAGACTGCAGCTCCTGTCCCAGACATGGGTTTCCAAAGCAAAGGAACAGGTATTGTGTACAAGTAATTAAATAGTTCACCCAAAAATGAAAATACTCTCATCATTTACTCACCCTCATGCTATCCCAGATGTGTATGATTTTCTTTCTTCTGCAGAACACAAAGATTTTTAGAAGAATATCTCTGTAGGTCCATACAATGCAAGTAAATGGTGGCCAGAACTTTGAAGCGCCAAAAAGCAAATAAAGGCAGCATAAAAGTCATCCATAAGACTCCAGTGATTTAATCTATATCTTCAGAAGCATTATGATAGGTGTGGGTGAGAAACAGATCAATATTTATTTTATTTTTGCTACATTTGTTTTTAGCAATTCACTTTATTCGTGCATATCGCCACCCAGTGTGCAGGGAGGAGAATTTAAAGTAAAATTTTATCTTGTAAATATTAATCTGTTTCTCACAAAAAAAAAAAAAAAAAGAAAACAAAAAGCTTTAAAGTATCCATTAAAGTATCAGAAAGGATCATAATATCGAAAATGTAAGGCGTTCATTGTTGAAAATCTACCCCATGGCCCTAGCTCCAAATCACATTCATGTTTACTCACATTTAAACCTAGCTTGTCACAATGGGTCACGAGACATACAAGAACCAATGGCATTTGAAGTCATTATGTCATCCTTGGGCCATCAAATTCAATATGTTCCTCACACAAAGCTATCATAAGGTTATTATAAGACTTGAAATATAGCACACAAGTCATGTAGACTACTTTTATGGTGCTTTTTTCGTATATTTTATCCCTTTTTAAAGCTTTCGGTAAAAAGAAAATTGTACAGACTTCAAACGAAATGAAGGTGAATAAATGTTAACATCATTTTCATTTTAAGTGAATTATCCCTTTAATACACTTTATGCACCTTTAGTGCTATTATTTTACAGTGGAAGTCTAGAGGTAGTGATATGTTTTAGAGGTGTTAATATATGCAGTTGTCAGCGTAAAGTGTGGCAGCTGCTCTGTGGCGCTGTGCCTGGTGCTTTTAACAGTGTGGGTGGTTGGGGGGGGGGGTGGGTGGTCTTGTCTTGGAGGCCCTTGGGGCCCCTGGAAGAGGAAGTTCCTCAGCAACCTGAGACCCACAGACACAAGACGCCGTGTGTTTGCTCTCAACCAAGTACATTCACTTGACTGCCAAAGGTACCAGGAAAATAGGCATTGCAATACCATTGTTTTGCTGTTGCACACAACAGGGCCAAGATGTCCAGGAGGAATTTTTAAGTGCTCTGTCTGTTTCCATTCGTCGCTCAAAAAACTAGATTTTGAAACCAAGCGTTTATAAAACAACTATGGAAGTCCATTTGTGCCACAAAGAAAAAAATTGTGCTTTGGTAAATCAAAATTATGAGATAAAAAAAAAAAAAAAAAATCATAATTTTGAGATACTAAATCATAATTATGTGATTAATTTTTATCCCAAAATTTTGACTTTTTAATCTAATAATTGATTTAGCATCTCATAATTATGATTTAGTATTTTAAAATGTTACATTTTTAATCTCAAAATTTTGACCATCTCCAAATTTGACTTTTTATCTCATAATTGTTACTTTTTCTCAAAGTTTTGACTTAGTATCTCATAATTTTGATTTACGAAAGCATATTTTTATTTTATTTTATTTTTATGTGGCAGAAATGTGCTTCCATAAACAACAGCTCAGTATTAATGACCAGTCCATGCCTGCGGAAATATTCTTTCCCAATTGGCAATGTTTAAACTTTGGCTCAAAGTCCAACTCTGGACATTTTTAATGAGTAAAAAAGGAACCATCCTTCAATTGCCCCGATTGAATTTCGAAAAAAGAAATGTACAGGTGGAAATATCTATACAGAGGTCACGGAAGAGTTCTTTTTTTTTTTTTTTTTAGAAAAGTTGTGTTCAGTGGAAAGCTTTTACTAGAAGTCTAATCCTCTTAAGATTAGCAAAAACAGACTTTCTCAAAGAGGCTTTGTTTGGTTAAGATTTCCGAAAAGCATCTTAAAATGTATCAAGTCTGCATGCAAGCCAATTACCTTAAGTTTAGAAAAATGTCAAGGATCCCTTAATTTTGAATGTTCTAACGTGACAACAGTAGTGGGAATTATACAAAGGACATTTAAGGGGTAGTGGGAATTATACAAAGGACCTTAAAGGGATAGTTAAGAGGGCTGGGTAATAGGACGATATAATCAGACATCGATGATATATGACAACTATCCTGATGCCGATTGCGACAGTCATTGACGGACAATAATCAACAATATCGGGAAATGACAACACCATGGAGCTGGGAAGTCACCAAATATATTAAATAGTAGCCCAATAGTTATCATGCACTTAAGTTTTTAGATACTAATAATTTTTTTAAAACATTATAAGCATTACGGATTAAAGAGGCTAGTTGTGTCCATGTTCACTGCTGACATGTTCACTGAATGGCATGAAACATTTTCCAGTTATAACCTCTCTTGATTCAGACATGACTTTGTTGGCTTGTAACAAATAATATGTTATGGCTTAGCATCTGTAAAGTTGGCTGGTGCTGGCAATGACAAAGATGATGATGTGTGATGAACCCAAGTGCAGTTTTATTCCAAAACATGAAATTCAAAAAACCCTAACTACAAATGTGAACAAAAAAACATGAACTTGACTTTAACTTGACTTGACATAAAGACAAGGCGTGGAGCATGGGATCAGGGTAACGTCTGTGGAAGGTGAAGCCATGAGAGTCTCGAGGGGCGGAGCCATGGAAGGCGGAGCCGTGAGAGACTTGAAGGGCGACACCAGGGAACTTGGTACCCGGAGAGTAGCCGACGGCTCGAAGGACCAAGGCGGTGCCGGAGGTTTGGATGAGCAAGGTGGAGCTGGGGGATCAGAAGTCTGAGGCGGAGACGGTGGGGCTGAGGACCAAGGCGGAGCCGTAGGGTTGGAGGTCCCCGGTGGAGCTGATGGATCGGAGAGATGAGGCGTAGCCAGAGGATCGGAGAGCCAAGGCAGAGCCAGGTGACCGACAGACCAAGGAGGAGCTGGAGGGACAAGGGACCCCGGTAAAGTCGACAGGCTGAAGGACCGCAGTGGAGCCGAGGGAACGTAGAGCCGAGGTGATGTCAGGGATCGACAGGCCAAGGCGGAGTCCAGGGCTCGGAGGGTCTAGGCGGGGTCGGAGGGTCGAAAGTTCCCCTTGCCCGATTAGGAGAACTAAGGGTGGGCAAAAGGGCGGCAACCAGTTCCAGCTCAAATAGCCCAGTGAAAGATGGCTCTGGAACGAACAAGGCCTGCAATGCTGGTTCGTTGGCCAGAGATGAGCCTGAGACCTTGCATGGAGCAGACTGAAGCTTGGCTGTGATGTGGCATGGAGCAGACTCTGGCATGGCTGTGACGTGGCATGGGGCAGGCTCAGGCATGGCTGTGACGTGGCATGGGGCAGGCTCAGGCATGGCTGTGACGTGGCATGGGGCAGGCTCAGGCGTGGCTGTGACATGGCATGGGGCAGGCACAGGATCTGGAGCAAAATATGGCATTAGCTCAGCGACCATGACGAGGAACTCTGGCTCGGCGGCCATGACGAGGAACTCTGGCTCGGCGGCCATGACGAGGAACTCTGGCTCGGCGGCCATGACGAGGAACTCCGGCTCGGCATCCGCCTCCCCCACAGTGAACGCAGAACCAATAATCTGCAGGGCAAGGTCGATATACTGAGCCAGGCTGTGGGTACTCTGACCGCCTGGCATCAGAGAAGAGATTGGCTCATTAAGTCCAAAACAGAAAATGTCTTTGAGGCCGACCTCATTAAAGTCCACTCGGCAGGCCAGAGCGCAGAAGTCCTCCACATAATCCTCCAGGGGACGATCCCCCTGACATAGGTGTAGGAGTTGGATTGCTGGGTTCATTTGGTAGGTCAGGTATTCTGTAACATTGGCTGGCACTGGCAAAGACGATGAAGACGATGATGTGTGATGAACCCAAGTGCAGTTTTATTCCAAAACGTGAAATCCAAAAACTGTAACTACAAACGTTAACAAAAAAACATGAACTTGACTTGAACTTGACATAAAATTGACTTGACTAATCCAACAAGGTTACATACACACACAACGGCAAACATGAGGGTTAAATACTTGGACATGGGAGAACACAAGACAAAGATAACCAATGACATAACAGAACTGATAACAAGATAACTAGACAATAAACCAATGAAACCAAGACACATGAACATGGAGGGAAACATGAAATCACGTGACCAGATCACATGACAAGGAACAAATGAACAAACACATTAAACATTACAGTAACTTGATTAATGTATTCAAAATTTCATTATTAAAGAAATGCAGCCTTTCGGCATAAGAAATTATTATGAAATGTCATATAAGCAAGCAAAAATAATGAGAGTGACGAAACATTGCGGTCTTTATGAAAAGTTTTTTTAAATGTATAAAAGTTATTTAAAACGCATTGCTTTGTGACATCAACTTGTATTCATCATCCACTGCATAAAGAAAAGTTTCTTAATTTGCAGGCCATGAAATTAAACTAAGGTTTTCTTTTTAAATAAAATTACGGCATGCGAAGGCCCTTTTAAACTACCTTACGATTTGCTTAGGTGAAAGTGCAGTTTAAGAAACAAAAATGAAAATGATTAAATCATAAAATTATACAAAAACCTTGAACCTCAAATTGAGTTCGATTTAATTTTCTTTAGGCAGTAACTGCATTAACAAAACACAATACAAACACAAATTGGATGAGAACACAGTGGAGAACTGGTGTTTTCTATTAGTTAACACAGATTAAGTGAAGAAAACAAACTGTTGTAGCCGTTTTATGAAAGTAGAAATTATGTGGGTTGTGTTGAACTTTCCAGAGGTAATGGTTTATTTACAGTTGAAGTTAGAAGTTTACATACACTTAGGTTGAAGTCATTAAAACTCATTTTTTAACCACTCCACAGATTTCATATGGCAAACTATAATTTTCGTTTAGGACATCTACTTTGTGCATGACATGAGTCATTTTTCCAACAATTGTTTACAGACAGATTGTTTCACTTTTAATTGACTATATCACAATTCTAGTGGGTCAGAAGTTTATGTTCACCAAGTTAACTGTGCCTTTAAGCAGCTTGGAAAATTCCAGAAAATGATGTCAAGCCTTTAGGCAATCAGCTTCTGATTGGCTAATTGGAGTCAATTGGAGGTGTACCTGTGGATGTATTTTAAGGCCTACCTTCAAACTCAGTGCCTCTTTGCTTGACATTATGGGAAAATCAAAGAAATCAGCCAAGACCTCAGAAAAAAATTGTGGACTTCCACAAGTCTGGTTCATCCTTACGAGCAATTTCCAAACGCCTTAAGGTACCACGTTCATCATTTCAAACAATAGTACGCAAGTATAAACATCATGGGACAACGCAGCCATACCACTCAGGAATTCTGTCTCCTAGAGATGAACGTAGTTTGGTGCAAAAAGTGCAAATCAATCCCAGAACAACAGCAAAGGACCTTGTGAAGATGCTGGAGGAAAAAGGTAGACAAGTATCTAAATCCACAGTAAAACGAGTACTATATCAACATAACCTGAAAGGCTGCTCAGCAAGGAAGAAGCTACTGCTCCAAAACTGCTATAAAAAAGCCAGACTACAGTTTGTAAGTGCACATGGGGACAAATATCTTACATTTAAACAAATTTCCTCTGGTCTGATGAAACAAAAATTGAACTTTTTGGCCATAATGACCATCGTTATGTTTGGAGGAATAAGGGTGAGGCTTACAAACCGAAGAACACCATCCCAACCGTGAAGCATGGGGGTGGCAGCATCATGTTGTGGGGGTGCTTTGCTGCAGGAGGGACTGGTGCACTTCACAAAATAGATGACATCCTGAAGAAGGAAAATGATGTGGCTATATTGAAGCAAGACATCAAGACATCGGCCAGGAAGTTAAAGCTCGTCGCAGATGGGTCTTCAAATGGACAATGACCCCAAGCATACCTCCAACATTGTGGCAAAATGGCTTAAGGACAACAAAGTCAAGGTATTGGAGTGGCCATCACAAAGCCCTGAACTAAATCTGATAGAAAATTTGTGGGTAGAACTGAAAAAGCGTGTGCGAGCAAGGAGGCCTACAAACCTGACTCAGTTACTCCAGTTCTGTTTGGAGGAATGGGCCAAAATTCCAGCAACTTATTGTGAGAAGCTTGTGGAAGGCTACCCAAAATGTTTGACCCAGGTTAAACAATTTAAAGGCAATGCTACCAAATACTAACAAAGTGTATGTAAACTTGTGAACCTCTGGGAATGTGATGAAAGAAATAAAAGCTGCAATAAATCATTCCCTCTACTATTATTCTGACATTTCACATTCTTAAAGTAGTGAACCTAACTGACCTAATACAGGGAATGTTTTGTACGATTAAATGTCAGGAATTGTGAAAAACTGAGTTTAAATGTATTTGGCTAAGATGTAAACTTCTGACTTCAACTGTATATTTATATTGTTATTGTTGTTTTCATTATTATGTTTATATATATAATTGTCTTTAGATCTTAATTTGTGTTGGTAATGTTTAACCTCTTGTCGTAGACGGATACTTGCGTGTAGGGATGCACCGATCCGATACCTGGATTGGTATCGGCTCCGATACTGAAGTTTTTAAACGGATCGGGTATCGGTCCGACGAGCCCGATCCAAATCTGATACTGTGTGTTAGTCTTGTTCGTTACTGTCAATCTAAAAAAAATGACATAAAAGAACCATTAAAACACAATTAAAGTAGTTCATATGACTCGTGCATTTTATTCAAAGCCACTTCAAGACGTGCGATAGCTCTGTGAATCACAAAAGGCTGTGTTTTATAAGTAAATATATAAAATGCACACGCAGCTCTAGCGTATTATTGAATGGCGCTGCTCTGTTTACACACACTCGGCTATTTTTAGCCTTCACAGCGGTGCGCAATATTTGAGCGCTACTCGCGAACAACATCTCAGATGTAGATGCTCAATAGTTTGGTTCACTTATAATATGCATTTAGAAAAGCACCGGAGGAGCATTTTCACCAGAATTGGAATAAGGAGCTAATTAAACTACTGTGAACTTTCCTACAGACAGACACATACAGGACTTCCTGGAGAGTTTAGAATGTCAAAATAAAAGCTTGAGGGTTTAAAAGTTAAAGGTGTCACGGAGAGACTCACGGAGGCAGAGATATGAACTCAGTAGCAGGGTTTATTGAACAGATGATTGAAACAGTGATGTAAACATTGTAAGTAAATCCAGTTGAGCAGAGTGGCAAACAGCAGGTGAGTAATATCTAGACAGGGTAAAGACACGATGAACAGATAACTCACAACAGTCTTATGATACTTGCAGGCAATAATGAAGACACAGGTATGTTTGACATAGTAGAAAGGTCTGGAGTCTCAGAGATACTATCGATGAGAACAGACAAAGAGTGTGTGTGAAAGCGGGGTTTACATGCTGTCCTTGATTAGCCACTAATGATATGCAGGTGCGTGTAATCAGAACTCAGGGGAGAGTGAGGAAGAAAGAGAGAGAGGTGCACGATTGAGATATATTACTATTATAATATATTATTATTATTATTATCATTTGTTTACAAATTATAATAATATTTAAGTTGAATGGGTTCCAAAAAATAACTATGTGAATGAAAAGTGAGCTGATATCTTACAACTAAATTGAACAAAAAAGAGATCTGATAGAAGATATTCTAAACTGATTATGCAAAAAAACAACACTGGTATCGGATCGGGATTGGTATCAGCCGATACTGAGATTTCCGATATCGGAATCGGAACGGAAGAGAAAAAGTGGCAAAGTGGAAAAGTGGCTGGTGATATGTATTGCAAGACAGTAAATGTTTGGATTTGGGCAGGTGGTTATGAGATTTTTTTAAAACTTCATTATGTTAATTGCTTTTTTGTTTTCGTTTGAAATGCAATATGAATTTAGAAATATCTTTGGTTTAAGTTTTTCATGTTTCAAAAAATGATTAAAATTTTTAAAACAAAATCGATTGGTGGAAGTGAAATGCGTGCAAAATATTTACCTATGCCTCGGAAGTGGGGGCATGGGTGGTGACAATGTAATCGGAGAACGCGATTATTTAAATATTTATATATATATATATATATATATAGTGATTTGTACAAAATATTGTGAAAATATTTCTTGCACATCGCCCAGCCCTAGTAACAAATGTAAAATTCTCTTATCATTTATTCTCCCTCATTCTGTCCCAAACTCGTATTACTTTCTTCTCACCCAAAGCTATTGTATTGCTTCAGAAGACCACTCAAGTCTTATGGATTATTTTTCTGCTGTCTTTATGCCCTTTTTGGAGCTTGAAAGTTTTAGACCCCATTGACTTACATTGTATGGACAAAAACACCTCATACATTCTTTAAAAAATCTTTGTTTTTGTTCCTCACAACAACAGAAGTTATACAAGTTTGAGATGGCATGAGGGTGGGTAATGATAAGAGAATTATAATTTTTGGGTGAACGTTTCCTTTAAAACAAGAAAATTCTGCTAGAAAATGGCTGTGACTAATGCAATGTTCTAGATCAGGGGTTCTCACCCCCCCCCACCAGGGGAAGTTCAAAGGATGCCAGAGGGTGCTGAGAGCAGATTAGTTGGGGGGGGGGGGCGTTTATCAGTCATAATAATCAAATCTATCATTAAGTTCCTCTTTGAATTAAAACGTTTATCTAGACTTGAGTATATCAGTTTGTTCTCAATTATACGGGTTGGTATGCATTTGTACCATGGTTCATCTGATTTTGAAGACTAGCAATGCATCTGAAGTATCTGGTTTATCAGCGGCAAATACACCGGCAAGGCACAACCTCGGCTAATGCACCTGTATGGCTCTGTAGATGGACATGGCTCAATGGACAGAGCAGCATTAGCGCAAAGAAGGTGCATTTTTACTTGCAGACTGGTCTTGAGCTCTTAAACTCACAGCTTTGCGAGAATCAGTGAGAAACACGGCTCGAGAAGCGGAAACCATTTGATTTCAGGGCAGAATTCTACATCACCCTTGAATTTACTATAGTGACACTAACTGTACTTTAGGGAGAAGTAGATTGATAATAAATATTATCTTATCACTACTTCAGCTCTATTAAATTTGTCATAGGCTACATTAGGGGAGTAAGGGAATATAATTCATTTTTATTACAACTTATAAATATTAATATTGTGTATTTATTGTGTTTAGAGTAGGTCTGCTAGGGAATGAAATAGGGGGGCATTCATCAAAAAAGGTTGAGAACCACTGGTCCATAAAGATAAAAAATTCTGTTACCAAAAAGCAAATTACTTTTATTGGCCCTTTCTTCTTTTAAGGTGTTTTGTGCTACCCTTACTGTAGTTTAAAACAGGAATGCAAACTCCTTACCAGAGGTGGGTAGTAATGCGCTACATTTACTCTGTAAATTAATAAAAAAATCTGAGATGCTATTCTACTGACTACAGTTGTACAGAGTGGTTATTTGAGTTACCGTAGACTTTCTGTCAGCTTGAACCGGTCTGGCCATTCTCTGTTGACCTCTCTCATCAATAAGGCGTTTCCGTTTGCAGAACTGCCGCTCACTGGATGTTTTTTGTTTTTGGCACCATTCTGAGTAAACTCTAGAGACTGTTGTGTGTGAAAATCCCAGGAGATCAGCAGTTACAGAAATATTCAAACCAGCCCATCTGGCACCAACAATTATGCCATGGTCTAAATCACTGAGATAAAATTTTTCCCCATTCTGATGGTCGATGTGAACATTAACTGAAGCTCCTGACCCATATCTGCATGATTTTATGCATTGCACTGCTGCCACATGATTGGCTGATTAGATAGTCGCATGAAAATTCCCAACGGCACTTTTGCACATGAAGGGCACTGCTGAAAGGGGACGCCAACCGAAGGGTTGTTTGTTCCAAACAAAAGTGAGAAAATAAATCCTTTCTCGAAGGGCCCTTCCACAATACTGATAGTGAAGGGTACACTCATACAGTAATGCAATGTTCCCTTTAGGGTACCCACTTCAAAGGCTCTGCCCTTTGGAGTAAGTAGGGCATTGGGATAATCATTTTCGATTGGAATTTGCATCGATCTGCTGTTGCTCGCACTGTTAAGGGCACCTCCACTTAATTTTCTTTAATGCTTCTGCGATTTACAAGAAAATCTTACATTGACACATTATTACTGTTATTGTGAGAAGTTAAAAATTAATAATTTATTTGATCATTTTGTTTATCATCAAAATTTCTCCCCTTTTTCTGCCCGACCAGAAAGGCACCTTTATATTTGTGAACGAAAGGGGCTGGCGCCCTGCTTTCCCCCTTCTGTGCACACCACTGGCAATGAGAACATGAAGATTTATCATCGTATTGATATTTTGATTGCTGCCCTTATGAGTGATACTTCAAATTGGTGATCAGATTTATGATTTTCACTCAGTGGGCGATTAAAACAGGCAAATAAATTGGTAACACTTTACAATAAGGTTCCATTTGTTAACATTAGTTAACATATATTATTGTTCATTGTAATATATTGTTATATATATATAAAATATATTTATTGGCCCTTAAAAATATATTGTTCATTGTTAGTTCAAGATACCTAATGCATTAACTCATGTTAACGAATGGAACCTTATTGTAAAGCGTTACTAATAAATCCATAGATTTTAACTGAAGGAAAAACCCAAGCCATTTCTATAGACCAAAATTTCACTTGGGCTAGTACCTACCAGAACACCTTAGCAACAACATAGCAACACCCTGGTAACCACTAATGACACCCTAGCATCATTGCAGTACTGCACAGGCAATTGCCATTCAAGTTTCAATGTTGTTTTTTTCCCCATGTTGTTCTGCAATTTTTTGTGTTTATTGATTTTTATTTTTTCTTTCTCTCTGACCCTTTGTTTTTTGCCTGAAATAGTCAACCTTACAAGACTTTACAGCTTTACTTCTTTGCAGTGCTTGGTCACTGTATCTCTGGCTTTCACACTGAGCAGATTGTTTTGTGAAAGCAACTTGATCACCGACTGCATTCTCTCTTTCAGACGTTTATCTTCACTGATGGGGAGGATAAGGAGCTCAGGCAGAGAGCAGGTAACACATGGTACTTTCATATGGATGGTAGAACTTATAGAGTTAAAGGGATAGTTCACCCAAAAATGAAAATTCATCATTTACTCACCCTTATGCCATCCTAGATGTGTATGACACTTTCTTCTGCTGAACAAAAAAGATTTTTAGAAGAAAATTTCAGCTCTGTAGGTCCATACAATGGAAGTGAATGGTGATCAGAACTTTGAAGGTCCAAAAAAAAGCTCATAAAGGAAGCATAAAAGTAATCCACAAGACTCCAGTGGTTTAATCCATGTCTTCAGAAGCAATATGATAGGTGTGGGTGAGAAACAGATCAGTATTTAAGTCTGTTGTTTACTATAAATCTTTACTCTTACTTCCACATTCTTCTTTTTTGGCGATTTGTATTCTTTGGGCATATCGCCACCTACTGGGCAGTTAGGAGAATATATATATAAAAAAGGAGTTAAATATTGATCTGTTTCTCACCCACAACTATCATATCACTCTTGAAGACATTGATTTAACCACTGGAGTCGTATCGATTACTTTTATGCTGCCTTTATGTGCTTTTTGAAACTTCAAAGTTCTGGCCACCATTCACTTGCATTGTATGGACCTACATAGCTGAGATATTCTTCTAAAAATCTTCATTTTTGGTCAGCAGAAGAAGGTCAAACACGTCTGGGATGGCATGAAGTTGAGTAAATGATGAGAGAATTTCAACTTTTGGGTGAACTATCCCTTAAATATTAGAACATTTGAAAAATATGAACAACATTCTCCTATTCATGCTTCACTGCATTACGGCATGGACTGTGTTTTCTGAAACTAGCCTTGCCTGTAATTAAGTCAAACTGTCCATCTAGTCATCGTGATTTCATATTAATCAGAAATTGATTAGTGATCTGTCATTGTCATGTTTTCTCAAGGGCTCAACATCATCAACACCAACTGCTCCGCGGCTCACACTCGCCAAGCCCTGTGCTGTAAGATGTCTGTAGAATATGACAAGTTCATCGAGTCACAGAAAAAGTTGAGTTCGTCTTCAGGCCACGTTTGCCACTTTGCCGACATCTTTTTCACATCACAGAGATCACAACCTGTCATTTAAGTCTTCTTATCAGCAGATGTTTCATTGTGTTTCAGTCATTCTAATCTGGCTGAAGTTTTTAAACTGGCTCTACATTCTGATTGGAATCCGCTATTAATGACTATAAATGCTCAAATGTGATCGCACATTCTATATTAAAGCGCTAAGTCAGCTACAAACGACCTACGGTTGGGATAAAGTTTTATTACTTGGTGGAAGAATTGTTTATTCTAATAATTATTAATAAGAAATGTAACTGTGTATTGAACAGTAGTGTCATTTATAATATTGTGCATAAGAACACACCTTACCCAGGGTAAAATCGCTGTAAGGCACAGCCTCTTATGGATCATTATTTTACTAGGCCTTTTTAAGGGTGCCTTGAAAACATCAGATCTTAAGTCAATGATCATTTAAAGTAACGTGTCTAAAGATAGTCCGTTTCAAGCTTTTGTGATGCGCCGTTGTAGCTTTACTTTCTATTTAAAAGTGGAGGAGATGCAGTGGTTTCATTGCTTTCTCTCTTTGCCATGTGTTATGCAGGTGGTTCTGTCATGTAGATGATGATAACTACGTGATACTTCCCAGTTTGCTGGAGTTGCTCTCCTTGTATTCTCATACACAGGATGTGTATCTTGGCAGACCCAGTCTGGACCACCCCATAGAGGCAGCCGAGAGAGTCAAGAGTGATGGATCGGTGAGCTTATCATGTCCTTGGACAGGAAAGAAAGTGTTATTGAGTACTAAACTCCAAGTGATAGGAGTTTGATTATTTCAGATTATGTTTAGCCACAGTTTTGTTGTCTTTTTAATCAGATCAAATCAATTTATTGTCATGACACCATTGGAACAGTGGGTGAAAATCTTAGGAGCATCGTCCACCAACATTGCAGTCATATAGTGATAGTATAACAATATGCAAGATGTACCAAAGATGCATTATGCACACAATAATACACAATTATTGTTGACTATACACATACAGTATACACATACTGCACAGTGTACAAAATGTACTTTGAACTATTTCTGTTGGAGTGGCAATTGCAGAATGCTGATTGTAATATTACTTCTTTAGAGTAGACCAAACCATTGAATCTTGTATATCTTCTGCAGGTGTCGGTGAAGTTCTGGTTTGCCACTGGAGGAGCTGGCTTCTGCATCAGCCGCGGTTTAGCACTCAAAATGAGTCCTTGGGCAAGGTAAAATTGGTCTTTTACACTTAAAGGAATATTTTGGGTTCAGTACAAGTGAAGCTCAATTGACAGCAATCGTGGCATAATGTTGATTACCACAAAAAGAAAATTTGACTTTCTTTAAAAAAAGAAGCGGAAATTAAGGTTATAGTGAGGCGAATTTTTTGAAGGTTTAAAGACAAAAATGTAAAATCACTTACATTAATTCTTCTGTTAAAACTTGTTTATTGGGGGCCTGGGTAGCTCAGTGGTAAAAGACGCTGGCTACCACCCCTGGAGTTGGCTAGTTCGAATCCCAGGGCGTGCTGAGTGACTCCAGTCAGGTCTCCTGAGCAACCAAATTGGCCCGGTTGCTTGGAAGGGTGGAGTCACATGGGGAAACCTCCTCGTGGTCGCTATAATGTGGTTCATTCTTGGTGGGGCGCGTGGTGAGTTGAGCGTGGATGCCGCGGTGGATGGCGTGAAGCCTCCACACGCGCTACGTCTCCGTGGCAACGCGCTCAACAAGCCACGTTATAAGATGCGTGGGTTGGCGGTCTCAGACACGGAGGCAGCTGGGATTCGTCCTCCGCCACCCGGATTGAGGCGAATCACTACGCGACCACAAGGACTTAAAAAGTGCATTGGGAATTGGGCATTCCAAATTGGGTGAAAAGGGGGAAAAAGCAAAAAAAAAAAGAACTTGTGTATTATTTGAGCTGTAAATTTGTTAAAATCGTCATCATCATACAGTCATTTTAGGGTTTACAAAAATGTAAATTGCATATAATTTTACATAGAAAAGATGTATGTTAATACACATATAGTTTGCTTTTTTAATTTTTATGAAAAGGTGGGACAAGCTGAAATTTATTTTTGTGGTAATGCTGTTGATTGAGCTTAACTTGTATTGAACCCGAAATGTTCCTTTAACACTTTTTTACTCATTTACACAGATTATGCTTAAAGGTATAGTTCACCCAAAAAAAGAAAATTCCCTCATCATTTACTCACTCTCATGCCATTCCAGATGTGATTTTTTTTTTTTTTTTTTTTTTCACACAAACTAATATTTTTAGAAGAATATTTGGTTACATTTTCTATGAAGCATTGAAGCATTGTAACGGCATTGCAAATGCATTATACTGCATTCATAATGTCTCATAATGCACCTTTATAATAAGTTATAACTTCACATAAATAATTATAACTACAGTTATAATACATTATAAGACTTCCCCTATACATAGTTATACTTAAGAGTATAATGCATTATAACACAAGCAACATCCAGTTTTAACGCAGTAGAAGTTAATGAAGTTAATCGTAGAAGTGCTCTCATGCAAAAGCAGCATAGAGTAAACAGTCAAAAGGCTTTATGACATGATCATATTATAAGATGTCTTTGCCTGCTTTAAGTAAATTTCGAAAGGAATATCTTATAAACGCAATAACATAAACTTGTGACATACATTACAAGTCAAACTTGTCTAATGGAAGTTATTTATAAAATAAGTCTCCAAATAAGATGCATAAACATTAAAGTCCAGTAACAGACATTGCTTTTGTCACTTTACTTAAGTCATTTTATGTACAGTATATTACAGTTATACAGTATATAATACATTATAACTTCTGCAGATAAAATTAAATGTTGTTTGTGTTATAATGCATTATACTCTAAGGAATAACTATGAATAGGTAATTTTGGTTACAAGTTATAACATATTATTAGGTGTATTATGAGACATTACTAATGCATTATAATGCCTTTACAATGCATTATAAATATGGCTTCTTAGAAAGTGTTATCGAATATTTCAGCTCTGCAGGTCCATACAATGCAAGTGAATGGCGACCAGAACTTTGAAGGTCCAAAAATCACAAAGGCAGCATAAAAGTAATCCATACGACTCTAGTGGTTAAATCAATATCTTCAGAAGCTATACGATAGGTGTGGGCGAGAAACAGATCAATATTTAAGTCCCTTTTTACTATAAATTCTCATCCCTGCCCAGTAGGTGGCGATATGCACAAAGTGAATTGCTAGAAACAAAAGAAGGTAAAAGTGGAGATATAAAGTAAAAAAGGACTTAAATATTGATCTGTTTCTCACCCACACCTATCATATCGCTTCTGATGACATGGATTTAACCACTGGAGTTACAAGGATTACTTTTATGCTGCCTTTTTATGCTTTTTGGACCTTAAAATTTCTGTTCGCCATTCACTTGCATTGTATGGACCTGCAGAGCTGAGATATTCTTCTAAAAATCTTAGTTTGTGTCCAGAAGAAGAAAGAAGTCATACACATCTGGGATGGCATGAGGGTGAGTAAATCGTGAGAAATCTTTCATTTTATGTGTAAGGTTAATGTAAATGCCATAACCAGTATTCTTTTATTGGTGAAAGGTCACACATAGTTTAAGCAAAAGCTGTTTCAAACTTTGCATGTAAACACGTTTGTCGCCATACTGAAACTTCAGAGTGCATGCAGTATCGAACTATGTAACAGTTTATACGTTAAGATTAGAGCAAACCCAAAATCTTACGTAAAGAGTTGTTTACTGATTTGCGTATAAAACTCTTAAACAGATTTACATGCAAATCAGTGAGTTGATATTTGATAGTTATCTGCATTTTGATGTACATGTAGTTTTCAGTTTTGCATTATTTAAAGTCCTCATGTCTGATTTGTTTTTTAGCATGCATGAATTGCCATTTGAAACATAAATTCTTTTTTCTTTCTATCTCTCACAGTCTTGGAAACTTCATAACAACTGCAGAGAAGATCCGTCTCCCTGACGACTGCACAATCGGTTACATCATCGAGGCTCTTTTGGAGGTTCCTCTGACACACACGGGCCTGTTCCACTCACACCTAGAAAATCTGCAGAGACTTCCCACAGACAGCATACTCAAACAGGTCAGGGTCCCTAATGAGTGCGCTTACATGCATGATCCTTCAGTGATTCTTCTCGGGTCATGTTAACAGCATAATGTTCCTTTATCGAAGAAACAGCTTACAGAGAACCTGATTGACACACCTAGATTGTTTGCTTCGCATAAAACACCTCTATTGGCATTCTGTTAGCTTATTCAGTGTCTTGTGTGCATACCTGTTTATTTTGATGTTAAGAGTGGAGAAAAATATTCTTATGTTGTTTAGTTTAGTTTATTGATTTGCATGTAAACCATTAAAATAGTGTTCAGCATTTTGTTGTGCATTATGTAAATTCACAAACTTCTCAAATACGTGATTTTACTAAAATGTGATGTAGAATAGAACTGCTCCAGGTTTGTATTGAACAGTTTAAACCAGCCTAAGATGGTTTGCTGGTCTTAGCTGGTCTCTCAACCTGGTCAGGCTGGTCTTTTGACTGGGTTTTGGGAACCTTTCAGCTGGTCAGTCTGGAAGACCATTGTAAACCAGCTAGGACCAGAAAGCCAGTTTAAGCTGGTTAAAGTTGTTTGTTTCCTGCTGGGTACAATTAACTTCATTGTCTGAGCAGTGTTCTTCTGCAGGAAAAGTTAACATTGATCCCAGACTTTTCCCACCCACCTGTTTTGTCCCATCTATATAGCCCTCTTACGTAATACCTGCCTACTCCAACCGCATGATTCCTGTAATGTTTGAGATCTGTCAAAGCAGCTAAGTCTCAGCTAACACTTGCTATTCCCAATCATCTGCCCTCCTTATACCTAACCTAGTTTTTGTCTCCATAGGTGACCCTCAGTTATGGTGGATTCGAGAACAGGAGGAATGTTGTCAGTGTTGGGGGAGCTTTCTCATTGGCTGAAGACCCTTCACGGTACACACACACACATACAGACAAATACTGTATATACAGTGGGGTCCAGAAGTCTGAAATAAAAAAATTGTGCTTTGGTAAATCATAATTATGAGATAATAAATCATAATAATGAGTTACTAAGTCATAATTTTGAGGTACTAAATTATAATTATGAGATTACTTTTTATCTAAAAATTTTGACTTTTGAATCCCATAATTCTTATTTAGTATCTCATAATGATGACTTTTTATCTCATAATTTTGATTTAACAAAGCACGATTTTTATTATTATTATTATTATTATTTGGCAGAAACGGGCTACCATAGTTACAAGTATATGTATACATGCTATAAAGTCTTAAATGCTGTAATTACAAGTTGGGCAAAATCTTCTGCCGTTTTCCAGTGGACTTTTTTAATAATAGGATCAAATTGCCAGATTCAAGCTTTATTGCAAGAAACTTTAGTGTACATTTTCAATGCATTATTAGACACTATTCTGTACATACAGATATAAAATAAACAGAAATTTTAATTTAACAGCAGCTTGCCCATATCTCTCCTACACCTGGCTCACCGCTTACAGGTGAAGTGTACATTCTCTGCACAGTAAATCCGCTCCTGTGTAAACTGTCTGGGACATGCGTCGCGTGTAATGAATAAGCGTGCACTGGTCCACACAACTGGTTTATGTGCTAGGATGTGCAGTCAGGTCGAGCGTGTACCTCCTGGAAATTTATATACGCTGATGAGCCAAAACATTATGACCACCTACCTAATATGCTGTTGGTCCTACGCATGCCGCCAAAACTGCACCAACCCGCTGAGGCATGAACTCTACAAGACCCCTGAAGATGTTCTATGGTATCTGGCACCAAGATATTAGCAGCAGATCCTTCAAGTCCTGTAAGTTGCGAGATGGAGCCGCCGTGGATCGGACTTGTTGGTCCAGCACATCCCACAGATGCACAATCGGATTGAGATCTGGGGAATTTGGAGGCCAGGACAACACCATAAACTTTACATTATGGTTCCTCAAACTATTCCCGGACAAAGTGTGCAGTGTGGCAGGGCGCATTATCCTGCTGAAAGAGACCACTGCCATCAGGGAATACCATTGCCATGAAGGGGTGTACTTGGTCTGCAACAATGTTTAGGTAGGTGGCACATGTCAAATTGACATCCACATGAATGGCCAGACCCAGGGTTTCCCAGCAGAACATTGCGCAGAGAATCACATTGCCTCCGCCGGCTTGTCGTCTTCCCACAGTGCATCCTGGTGCCATCACTTCCTCGGGTAAACGGCGCACACGTACATGGTCGTCCACGTGATGTAAAAAGAAAACGGGACTCATCAGACCTTCTACTGCTCCAAGGTCCAGTTCCGACGCTCGCATGCCCATTGTGGGCGCTTGCAACGGTGGACAGGGGTCATCATGGGCACTCTGACCGGTCTGCGGCTATGCAGCACCATACGTAGCAGGGTGTGATGCACTGTGTGTTGTGACGCATCCCTCCCGTAACCATCATTAACATTTTCTGTGATTTGTGCCACAGTAGACCATCTGTCGGTTTAGACCAAATGGGATAGCCTTGGGATAGCCAGATGGGTTTGTTACTGGACCCAACACCCTGTCGCCGGTTAGTGGTTTGTCCCTCCTCAGACCACTCTCAGTAGGTACTCACCGCTGCTGACCGGGAGCACCCCACACGCCTTGCCATTTCAGAGATACTCTGACCCAGTCATCTGACCATAACAATTTGGTCCTTGTCAAAGTCGCTCTGGTCTTTTTACTCCTGCCCATTTCTCCTGCATTCAACACATTGACTATGAGAACTGATTGTTTGATCTATCCAGACCTTGACATGGGGCCTTGTTAGGAGATGATCAACGTTATTCACTTCGCCTGTGAGTGGTCATGATATTTTGGCTCATCTGTGTAATACCAGTTCTAGCCACAGGAAGTGAGGAAAAACATTAGCGAATTTCAGGAAGTGAAAAAAATGGATACTGCATTTATCACGTAATTTTAAAAAAAGATTAGTAAATTATTAATTGCAGAAATTAACACATTACATTTCCCAGCTGTAATATATACACAATTTTAGTGCCACCTTAGGCATAACCTGCTTTTTCTACTGTTAGTTGCTGGTTTTCATCTAGTAACCACTGTCTCTTTAGGTTTAAAACGGTCCACTGCCTTCTCTACCCAAATACTGAGTGGTGTCCACGCAAGACTCATCACTGACTGGGATACAAATGCCTCTCATCTTGCCATAAAACTCTTATCTGAAGATGATGCTCTGAATAACTGAAGTGGCTGTCTGTGTGGAAGGGCAATTAACCACATGTTTTCTCACATGAACGGACTCAAGCTGTGGTTCAGCTGGTTAATAATATCTTTGTTTGGTACTTTGTACGTTTATATGGTAAAACAGGGTGACTAATTTATTTTAAAGTTGTTGTTTTTTTTGTCCTGAAAAAGTGAGCATTGCCAAGAGTTCCTGTTGTAAGAGGATTTTGAAAGGAGTAAGTTATCTCAGATTTATTGGGGGATTTTTCATTTAAATGATGCAAACTGCATTTTTGTGGTTTTGACATCATCTTTATAGATTCATCTTTTTTCTAGGGTCGTAAATATGCCCACTTCTTGCGTGCAAGATGATCTCATCAATGTCTCTAAGGAAGAGCAACAGTATTGATATAGTTTTATAGTATTTTGTTTTCAAGATTTATGCAACCCTGTTCAGCCATTGCCAATGCTTTTTCAGCTTGTGTTCGGGTTGTCTGTATTGGTCCATCTCTGTTGTTTGTGAAAAAGACAATATGTACTCCGTACAGTTTTTGGCATGCAGACAGACATGTTTGCCTGGAGTCGAGGAGAATACCCTGAAAAAATACAGACCAAAAAACAATATTTGTTTTTATTCAGTGCTAATTTATCTATCATTGCCATTGACGTTATGTATACGTTCATTTTTTGAGTTACAGTATTTCTCAAATGTTTTCATTAAAACATCAGTGAGTGTGCTGATAAGAAAACATGACCTTTTAAAGTCTTATGATCAGCGTTCAACATATTTCTGTTTCAAGTGCTGTCCAAATGTTTCCTCTGATTTTTGCACAAACATGTTCCTCACTGCAAGCCATTGGTTTGCGTAAACCTACCAAAACTACACGTTGGTTTTACTTTCCTTAAAGTGTCAAATGTTTTGTTCACCTGAAAGATTTCCTTTGTGACATCTCTTAACACTACCACATGTTTTTTAACTGTTAACTGTTTATCGATGTGTTTGCACTTGTTTTGTGTGCGCGTGTTTTTTTTTATCTGATAAAATTGATACTGTTGCCAAGTATGGATTCCATTTGAATAAACATATTTATTATGCATGTACAGCGATTGCATGATTCATGATTTAAAACTACCCAGTGTCTGTCGCTGCAATTAAACTGTCCAGTGTTCATTGGCAATTCAGTGACATAATTTTGCAGATGTTCTTCCATCTTCATGGAAAAGTAGGTGATGTATTGTTCTATGAAATATTTTACACTTTAAGAGACCACAGGGTTGATGATGTTTTCATTAATTGTCTTAATCTTAAGTGCATACACTGTAACAGCCCAAAATGAAAATGAAGTCATCCAGATGTTACATGTGACATTGTTTACCCAACTTATGTGTACATAAAGTCATGTAGGCATATGAATAGGCTTGGCATTTCATGCACATTCTTCTATAGCTAACATTGCCAGTCACAAGTTATTTGGTCTTATTTCCAAATTTGTACAAATTTAATATTTGAAAGTAGGGTTGCACCGATATGAGAATTTTTGGCAAATACCGATACCAATTTTAACAAAAAAAACTACAGGTTGATAACAATAATGGTACATCAGATAACTGTTTTACTAAGGAATGCTTAAAAATGTAGTGGTACAAAGGCTTTTTTTTTTATTGTTCTTACAATAAATAATTTCCAAAATATCAAATTTCCAATCTAAAAAAATTCTGATATCTCAAGTCAAGGTCTGCTGGTTTCAAAGCCTTTTGAAAGTTTTCCCTCATCATGTAGCCTGTAAGTAAGTGCTTTCACAACTGTCACGTCCGTTTATGGCCTGATTATTATTTTTTTTCTGCAGTAATGTGAGAATGAGAAAAAACTATTAAATATTACATGTTCTCAGGAGTGCCAACCCTCCTACATATTGTGGCAATTACAATTTTTATAAAAAAAAAAGTGTGTTACAAATTAATTATAAATAAGCCTTCATGTTTTCATGCTTATTACCGATATGCAGATGGTTTTAATTTGGTCAGTAATTGGCTGGTAAATATCAGCAGCAGATAGATACATCGGTGCATCCCTATTTAAAAAGAAACCACCAAACCCCCCTGAGAGTTCACTTCGTGTTGAGCTCAATCAGTAGCATTAGAGGAATAATGTTGAATACCAGAAAATATAATTTCCATTCATCATTCATTTTCTTTTAAAAAAGCAAAACTCAAGGTTACAGTGAGGCACTTACAATGGAAGTGAATGGGGACAATTTTTGGAGGGTTAAACGGCAGAAATGTGAAACTTATAATTTTATAAAAGCACTCACATTAATTCTTCTGTTGAAACTTGTGTATTATTTGAGCTGTAATTTTTACAGCCACTTTTTTGGGTTTATGGTGTTACGTCGTCATGACAACGAAATTGTAAAATTGGATTCAACTTTACACAGAAAAGCTTAATAAGCCATTTATCACAATAAAATCATGTTAACACGCATATTGTTTATGTCTTGTGGCTATATTTTGAAACAGTGGGTATTTATTTATATTTTTTTCCCCCCTTTTCTCCCCAATTTGGAATGCTCAATTCCCAATGTGCTCTAAGTCCTCGTGGTGGCGTAGTGACTCGCCTCAAGATGAATCTCAGTTGCCTCCACGCCTGAGATGCACACTTTTTATTATCACGTGGCTTGTTGAGTGTGTTACCACGGAGAGGCAGGAGGCTTCACGCATCCATGCACAACGCACCATGCGCCGAGAACGAGAAACACATTATAGTGACCACAAGGAGGTTACCCCATGTGACTCTACCCTCCCTAGCAACTGGGCCAACTTGGTTGCTTAGGAGACTTGGCTGGAGTCACTCAGCACACCCTGGATTCGAACTCACGACTCCAGGGGTGGTAGTCAGCATCAATACTCGCTGAGCTACCCAGGCCCCATGAAACAGTGGGTATTTTAACGTTTATGAATTGGCCCCTCCAGCCCTTGGTTTTTAGGTATGGTTTGATGGAGAAAAATGGTGTGTTCATATCATGTCGGAACGATTGTATTTATGATTTGAACACACATGAACGCCACCACAAAATCATAATTATGAGTTGGAAACTCTGAATTTCCTTTGAGCCCCAATTTTCTGACTGGGGCCATGCCGATTCAAGAATCGTGACAGAAACAAATTGTTATTGAAAATAATTCTGTTTTATTTGTAGATTGTTGACTGTGCAGTTTAGTTTATGTGCATTTTTTGTCATATGTCATATGTGGACGCACTAGAATGATAAAATCGATAGATAAATCAACTACACACCTAATGCAATGCTTTTCATTTTCTTGCTTTGGTGCTAAAAAAAAAAAAAGCTAAAGAGAGAAAGAAATATGAAATTGCAAAACGGGTACATTCTTTCAAACTACAATCACTTGAATACGAATCATATAATATTTACAAACTTCAGTACGGACTTCAAAACGCATCAAAAGACAGTGAAAACGGAAATAAAAATAGTATCCATACTAAGTATGGTTAGTATGTGAACTGAGATGCCACCCCGATATGTCTCACACACATTTTAGACCTTATATCATTTAAAACACCCCCAGTCTTTAAAAAACAAACTTACACTTACAGTATTTGAGCTGATCATGTGATAGGTGATGCCATCTTATAAAACACAGCATTTCATTCACGATATCACTTTTACAGTTTGTTGACATGTGGTGTTGTCAACTTCGCGACACTTCGGTGAACTTCCTTCAGTTCACTGACTTGTCATGTAAACATCAGACTGAGACTGAGGAACTGAAGAACAATAAATGTGTCTTTCATGAGAGATTTGTGCGCTCTTTTAGCACATTCGTTTCGCCTTTTACAAGCAACGTGACATGACACTACAAACTAAAACGCTCTTATTATAAAAACGCGATCTACAACGCAATGCAAGCAAAGTCGTTCGCTTGCAGTGTAGAAGCAACGAAGCATTGCGTTGAGCGTGTTCTAGTGTCGCGTTGTGTCACATGCTTGGGCCATACAGCATGGCGTATTCAATAACTGCACATAAATGATTGAAAACAGATTTCTTTTCCTTTTCATTTGCAGTAGAGTAGTTTAAAGCTGATTGTGTTGCCGACCTTTGCGTAAAATACAATATGGAGATAACATTTACTGTAAAGTGAGCTTTAGTTACTGGAGCTGGCAAAGCTAAACTTTAACACTTAAAACAACAACAGCCTTAAGACATGCATTCCTTTTAACTATAGTGTCTCAGCATGCTTCCCTGATATTCAGTGGAATGATGCTGAATACTGCAGATTAAATGTGCATAATAAGTGTGCATATACTTTCCAAATTAGACACCCTTGTTGAATATGATGATTTGCCAGATCTTTTGACTTTTCCTCAATGGCTTCTCGGGATTGGACGGTCCACCGCACTGGCTCTGGCACGTTGTGAGGCAGAGGTCACGGCTGTCACATGCACTAAAGCTGACCTGGATAGCCTAGTGCAGGAGGTAATGACCCCTTGGTCATGCTCCAACTCATCCCCAAGACAACACCCCCTGTGGATCTATTGTCTCCAAGTGGGCATCCATTCCAAGCATCTGCATTCCTCCATATCTCAAGAGAGCCTGCTGCTCCTTTATAGTTCTCATTCAGCCAGACTGTGACAATTGAAATCTCTTTGTAATATCTGATGCTGTTGATCCCCAGTTGCCCTCCATTAAACCGATATGCGTGGACCTGTCGGACTAGGATGCCACAGAGCGGGCGCTGAGAGATGTTGGTCCAGTGGATCTGCTGGTGAACAATGCAGCCTGTGCTAAACTCAGCCCTTTTTGGAGGTCACGCCAGATCAATTTGACATGTGGGGCATTGAAATATCACTCATACTCTTATAATTTAATTGTTTTCTTTTATTATTTGTTGAACTGCTTGTCTGATTTAAGCTAAAAACGTGATGCTTTTGCAAGTCTTTCAATGTCAACGTGAAAGCTGCACTTCATGTTGATCAAGTAAGAAAAAAATAAGACATTATGATTTCAGAATGAGTTTTAATAATGCAACACACAATCATAATGATGGTGTGAATTCGTTGTAGATTGTAGCTCGAGGTATGAAGGCCAGAGGAAGTGGAGGCTCCGTTGTGAACATCTCTAGCCAGGCTTCCAAGTCTGCTCTTAAAGACCATGCCGTATGGGCCTGGGTAGCTCAGCGAGTATTGATGCTGACTACCACCCCTGAAGTCGCGAGTTCGAATCCAGGGTGTGCTGAGTGACTCCAGCCAGGTCTCCTAAGCAACCAATTGGCCCGGTTGCTAGGGAGGGTAGAGTCACATGGGGTAACCTCCTCGTGGTCACTATAATGTGGTTCTCGCCCTCGGTGGGGCGCATAGTGAGTTGTGCGTGGATGCCACGGAGAATAGCATGAAGCCTCCACATGCGCTATGTCTCCGCGGTAACGCGCTCAACAAGCCACGTGATAAAATACTGAATTGACGGTCTCAGACGTGGAGGCAACAGAGATTCGTCCTCCGCCACCTGGATTGAGGCGAGTCACTATGCCACCATGAGGACTTTGGGAATTGGACATTCCAAACTGGGGAGAAAGGGGGAGAAAATAAAAATAAATAAATAAAAAAGACCATGCCGTATACTGTGAGTGAAATGTTTCAATGTTTTATTTATCAAATGTAAATTGTTTTGTTTAAAATCTTTAAAGGAATAGTTCAGCCAAAAATCATTTACTCACCCTCATCCTTTTATACTATAAATCTCCACTTTCAAACAGACCTCTTATTTGCTCCTAAGAGTTCTTCTTCTTTTGTTCTTCGCAATATGAAATTTTTTTTTGTGCATATCGCCACCTACTGGGCAGGGATGAGAATTTATAGTAAAAAAGGTCTTAAATATTGATCTGTTTCTCACCCACACCTATCATTTCGCTTCTGAAGACATGGATTTAACCACTGGAGTCGTATGAATTACTTTTTTGCTGCCTTTGTGCTTTTTTGAGCTTCAAAGTTTTGGTACCCATTCACTTGCATTGTATGGACCTGCAGAGATGAAGTATTCTTCTAGAAATCTTTGTGTTCAGCAGAAGAAAGAAAGTCCTACACATCTGCGATGACATGAGGATGATGCCATCAGATCATGAGAGAATTTTCATTTTTGAGTGAACTATCCCTTCAAGGTGAAGTGTGCAACGTCTGCGCCACTAGTAACACCAAACAGAATTGTGACAAGTTTCCCTAAACACTACACCCTTCTGCCATTGGTTGCACAAACAGATAGTCCTAACCCAATCTCACACCATTGATTTAGCTATGGATGCTCAAAAAGAACAATGTTTCCACATTTTGTGCCAGAAAGTCACAGTGTTGGGAAAGGATAAGTATTTTGACAAAAAAATAAAAAATAAAAAAAATACACGCAAGTTTTTGTGACATTTGATCGGTCAACATCAGATTTCAAGCACTTTCAGTAATGAAGGGTGAACTTAATGTTTGTATGTCTGCTTATATTTTAAAGAGAACCAATTATTGTGATTTAGAACAGTATAAAATCTGACTTTCATGTTGGAGAATCATCTTAAAATAAAAGGAAGAACATCTTAAAACATCTTAAAAGAATGACCAAGTGTGAATGCTAGGCATTCTGTGATGATTTGGATGAATAACAACCTTATAAGTACAGTGGCAAGAAAACATATGTGAACCCTTTGGAATTAGCTGGTTTTCTGCATTAATTGGTCATACAATATAATCTCATCTTCATCAAAGTCACAAGTATAGACAAACACAATGTGCTTAAGCTAACAACACACAAAATTTATTTATAATCTTTCATGTCTTTATTGAACACATCTCGATTAAAAATTCACAGTGCTGTGGAAAAAGTAAGTGAACCCTTGGATTTAATAACTGGTTGCTCCTATTTGGCAACAATAATCTCAACCAAATGTTTCCGGTAGTTGCGGATTAGACCTGCACATCGTTCAGAAGAAAACTTTTTTTCCTCACAGAACTGCTTCAGCTCACCCCTATTCTTAGGATGTCTGGTGTGAACGGCTCTCTTGATGTCATTTAACAGCATTTCTACTGGGTTAAGGTCTGACTGGGCCACTCCAAAATGTGGATTTTCTTTATTTTAAGCCATTCTGTAGTGGATTTACTTCGATGTTTAAGGTCATTGTCTTGTTGCATCATCCAACTTCTACTGAGCTTCAGCTGGTGCACAGCCACCTTGACATTATCCTGTAGGATATCTTGATAAACTTTCGAATTCATTTTTACCTCGATGATGGCAACCGGTCCAGGCTCCGAAGATGTAAAACAGACCCAAATCATAATGCTACCTCCACTGTACTTCACTGTTGGGATGATGTTTTTATGTTGGTATGTGGTGCCCTTTTAAAGCCACACGTAGTGCTGCGTGTTCTTTCCAAACAATTCAACCTTAGTTTCATCAGTCCAAAATACTTTCTCCCAGCAGTCTTGTCAAGGTGGCGTTTGGCAAAATTTAGGCATGCAGCAATGTTTCTGTTGGAAAGCAGTGGCTTCCTTCATGGTTCCTGCCATGGACACCATGCCTTTCCGTATAGTAGACTCATGAACAGAGATGTTAACCAGTTCCAATGAATCCTTCAATTCTTTAGCTGTCGCTCTAGGGTCCTTTTTTTTTTTTTTTTTTTTTTTTTTAACCTCACTGAGCATTCTGCTGTGTACCATCTGAGTCATCTTGGCTGGATGGCCACTTCTAGGGAGAGTAGCCACAGTACTAAATCGTCTCCATTTATAGACAGTTTGTCTAACTGTGGACAGATGAATATCTAAGCTCTTTGAGACAACTCTGTAAACCTTTCCAGCTTTATGCAAAGCAACAATTCTTGATTGTAGGTCTTCTGAGATAAATTTTTGGCGAGGCATATTCCACATCAGCAGACGCTTCTTGTGAATAGCAAACTCAAAATGTTTGAGTGCTTTTATATGTCAAAGTAGCTCTAACCCACACCTCCAATCTTGTTTCATTAATCAGATGTCAGGTTTGCCAAATCCTGACTCTAATTAGCTTTTATTGACGTCATTAGTCAAGTCAAGTCAACCTTTATTTATAGAGCACAACAGAAGTTGACCCAAAGTGCCTTACAGATCAAACAAACAAAATGACAGAGTGATATAAAAACAGATTGATTTACAGTTAAATATAAAATATAATAAAATAACCATAGAGGTTCACATACTGTTTCCAACCTACACTGTGAATGTTTGAATGATGTATTCAGTATGTACAAGAACAATACAGTAGTTTGTGTGTTGTTAGTTAAAACAGATTGTGTTTGTTCATTACTGTTACAGATGAAGATCAAACCAAATTTTAAGACAAATTTATACATAAATACAGGTATTCACATACTTTTTCTTGCCACTGTATATCTAATTTCCAGAAATGCTCATTTGATTCTGTAATGTATGTTCTTTGTTTTTACTCATGAAGGTGCCACATAAGGAGCTTTGGACATGCTGACCAAAGTGATGGCGCTGGAGTTGGGGCCATATCAGGCTAATCACTGACACTTCCTCATTAAATTGTAACTTAAAGTCGAGATTTTTGTCAGAACAAGTTCATGGCATGCCTATCATGTTTATGAAATTCATCAATCACTAAGCTCATTGTATAATCTTAAATTGTGGTGGATGGTCTTGCCAGGAGGCTCCCAGCCAATTAACAACCACACTCTTAAAATGATTCATTGGCTGTACTGTTGTGCTAAATCCAAATTGTCCCACACTATCTATTCAAATTGTGGGTGTGTTTCACTAACTGCACTGTAATTACTTGAAGAAGTGGATATAATTACTAACGGATGGTAATGCATATTTACAGATATACACTATATTGCCAAAAGTATTCGCTCATCTGCCTTTAGACACATATGAACTTAAGTGACATCCCATTCTTAATCCATAGGGTTTAATATGACGTCGGCCCACCCTTTGCAGCTATTACAGCTTCAACTCTTCTGGGAAGGCTTTCCACAAGGTTTAGGAGTGTGTTTATGGGAATTTTTGACCATTCTTCCAGAAGCGCATTTGTGAGGTCAGACACTGATGTTGGACGAGAAGGCCTGGCTCGCAGTCTCCGCTCTAATTCATCCCAAAGGTGCTCTATCGGGTTGAGGTCAGGACTCTGTGCAGGCCAGTCAAGTTCTTCCACACCAAACTCACTCATCCATGTCTTTATGGACCTTGCTTTGTGCACTGGTGCGCAGTCATGTTGGAACAGGAAGGGGCCATCCCCAAACTGTTCCCACAAAGTTGGGAGCATGGAATTGTCCAAAATCTCTTGGTATGCTGAAGCATTCAGAGTTCCTTTCACTGGAACTAAGGGGCCAAGCCCAGTTCCTGAAAAACAACCCCACACAAAAATCCCCCCTCCACCAAACTTCACAGTTGGCACAATGCAGTCAGACAAGTACCGTTCTCCTGGCAACCGCCAAACCCAGACTCGTCCATCAGATTGCCAGATGGAGAAGTGTGATTCGTCACTCCAGAGAACGCATCTCCACTGCTCTAGAGTCCAGTGGCGGCGTGCTTTACACCACTGCATCCGACGCTTTGCATTGCACTTGGTGATGTATGGCTTGGCTGCAGCTGCTCGGCCATGGAAACCCATTCCATGAAGCTCTCTACGCACTGTTCTTGAGCTAATCTGAAGGCCACATGAACTTTGGAGGTCTGTAGCGATTGACTCTGCAGAAAGTTGGCGACCTCTGCGCACTATGCACCTCAGCATCCGCTGACCCCGCTCTGTCATTTTACGTGGCCTACCACTTCGTGCCTGAATTGCTGTCATTCCCAATCGCTTCCACTTTGTTATAATACCACTGACAGTTGACAGTGGAATATTTAGTAGCGAGGAAATTTCACGACTGGACTTGTTGCACAGGTGGCATCCTATCACAGTACCACGCTGGAATTCACTGAGCTCCTGAGAGCGGCCCATTCTTTCACAAATGTTTGTAGAAGCAGTCTGCATGCCTAGGTGCTTCATTTTATACACCTGTGGCCATGGAAGTGATTGGAACACCTGAATTCAATTATTTGGATGGGTGAGCGAATACTTTTGGCAATATAGTGTATTTGTTTGTGCATTGTTCTTGCTGACTGAATAGAAAACAGAGTTCAGATTTTGTATGTAGACATTCTTGGAAAGCTACTAACACTTTAACATATCTGTGATCAAGACAAACTGGTTTGTTCAAGGAACAGCAAATTTATGGAAATCCACAACCACAAGTCATGATGCTTGCCATCTAATTCATGATGGAATTATATAATCAATCCATTTTTCCTCTTAAAGGAATAGTTCAACCAAAAATTAAAAGTCTGTTATTATTTACTCACCCTCATGTTGTTTCAAGCCTGAATTTAAAATTAATTTAAAAAATAATAATAATATTAACATAGCTTTTTCCATGCAACAACAGTACAAAGTGACCAATGTTTTCAAGCTCACAAAGGACCAAAAAAAAAAAAAAAAAAAAAAAAGTGCCTGCATGCATACAGTACGTGTGAGTTTAACATGTCTTACTGACTATAGTCTGACCTGGACAGATAAGAGTAAACGCAGTGAATCCAACCGTGGTGATGACAGATTTGGGTAAGATTGGATGGAGTGACCCAGTAAAGGCCAAAAGCATGACATCACGTATCCCACTGGGAAAATTTGCAAGTAAGCATGTTTCTTTTCAAATAAATGTGCTCACTAATGTAGTTCACCCAAAAATGAAAATTCTTCATTTCCTCACCCTCATGCCATCCCAGATGTGTATGACTTTCTTTCTTCTGCAGAACACAAATGAAGATTTTTAGACGAATATTCCAGCTCTGTAAATCCATACAATACTAGTGAATGGTGACCAAAACTTTGAAGCTCCAAAAAGCACATAAAGGCAGCATAAAAGTAATCCATACAACTCCAGTGGTTTAATCCATATTTTCTGAAACGATCAAATCGGTTTTAGAATGGACCAAAATGTAACTCCTTTTTCACTATAAATCTTGACATCAGCAATCTCCTTAATTCCAAGCTTGATTGCATTTCCTAGCGCCATCTAGCGATCTGCGCATGCGTCAAGCACTAGGAAGTGTAATCTAGCTTGATATAATGATCATGCCTAGAGACTGCAATGGCAAGATGTACAGTGAAATGTTTTCACATTTTGGTCTGTTCTCACCCAAATCTGATTGGATTGCTTCTGAAGACAAGGATTAAACTACTGGAGCCTTATGGATTTTGTTTGTGCTGCTTTTATGTGTTTTTTGGAGCTTCAAAGTTTTGGACCTCCTTCAGTTGCATTTATGGACCTACAGAGCTGAAATATACTTCTAAAATCTTCATTTGTATTCAGCAGAAGAAAGAAAGTCATACACATCTGTGATGGCATGAGGATGAGTAAATGAAGAGAGAATTTTAATAGACAATGTAATGTTCTTGTTAAGATGACAACCAGTTAAATATAGCATAATCTCATTGCTTCTTTTCACTCCACTTTATACTCACAAATGTAAACAAGGCTGTGAGGGATAGATATGATCTGTTCAATGGGTTGTACTATTTAATACTTTGGTGACCAGCGTTCAGCTGATGAAATGTGAAAAATATGTCATGCCAAAACATTCCAGTGAAGAAAAACTCTGGAAAATGTAGGTTTTGATAATTAGACATGAACTCACTGAACAGACTAGAAGTCAATCCCTCACAGCCAACTATTCTGACTAAAGACTATTGTTTTTATATTTAATGCTGTGCTCTCCACATTTGGGAGAGGAAGTGTTTGGGATTGTGATTTGAAGATTGTGCAAGCCAATTTTAATGGCATTAACTTTGTAGATTGTGAAAGATCAGAAGAATGTCAAAGTCTATCCACAACCAAATTATTTAATAATGATGATCTAGGCTTGTTTACTGAGTGGTTCATTTTGACAAACCCAGTAATGCTCAAATGCATTTTATTACTTATGTTCTTTAGAAGTGGAGGATGTGGTAAATTCCATCCTCTTCCTCCTCAGCGATAAGAGTGCCATGACCAATGGGGTGATGCTGCTAGTAGATGGGGGTTTTCTGGCCTGCTAAAACTGATCATGGTGTTTCATCATGTTGTTTGGAGATCATCCCTCTAAAGGCAGAATTAAAGTATGTTCTGAATTGTTTAAGTTGTGCACAGTTTAATCAACTGCATTGTACTTGTACCTGTTACATAACAATTCATATGCAGAACTTGTCTCTATGGAATGTGTCATCTTATAGGGATAGTTCACCCAAAAATAAAAAAGTCTGTCATTTGCTCACCAAGTCATTCCAAGCCTGAATGTTCACACTTTTTTCCAGACAGGGAAAGAATACAGTTACCAGGGACCATCATAGTTTCTTTGTATTGAAACCCCAGCATAATGAAATAAACATTTAAGCTGAAATTAAAGGGATAGTTCACACTCTTATTAGTAATTCTTACTAATTTTAATAAATTATCCTCCCTGCCCAGTAGATGGCGATATACACAAAGAATGCAAATCGCTAAAAACAAAAGAAGAACGTGGAAGTGAAAGTAGAGGTTATAGTAAAAAAGGATTGAAATATTGATCTGTTTCTCACCCACACCTATCATATCACTTCTGAAGATATAGATTTAACCACTGGAGTCTTATGGGTTACTTTTATGCTGCCTTTATGTGCTTTTTGGAGCTTGAAAAAATTCTGACCACCATTCACTTGCATTGTAGGGACCTACAGAGCTGAAATATTCTTCTAAAAATCTTTGTTTGTGTTTTGAAGAAAGAAAGCCATACACATCTGGGATGGCACGAAAGTAAGTAAATGGTGAGAGAATTTAAATTTTGGGGTGAACTATCCCTTTAACCATTCAACAGCAATTACTCTAATTACCTCATATCACTCTCACGAGACGTTTGATTTGCAGTGTTAAGGACTAACCTTCTAGTAAGTTCCAGTTGCCATGACAATACAGTACATTCCGCTATCTAGTCTCTCAGGTCCTGTAATTTAATGTACAACCAGGAGAGGTCACCTTTCACGCTCATGTCTGGATTGTTTATTCCAAAAAGTAGTGATTAAATACAGATTTTCCTAATCAAATGTTAAAATTAAGGACTTCTAATTACAAAACAGCTCAACCACTAATGAATAACATATTTATTGTGGACTATACACTATTTAGACAAAGCACTTGATTTTATGTGGCTACATAGACGTTACAATTTAAAAGTAATGCAAATTTCTGTATTAACATCATTAATATTTTTGGCAGAGAAGCCAAAATGTAAAATAAAATAGGCAGAGGGTCAAAATATGAGTAAAACATTAATAGATTTATTAATTAATGCATTCCTCAATCAAAACATTGTAAATATTCTATCTTACATCATGGAAATGTCTTTTGGCAGCAGTGAAGATTATCTTTCTTTTTTCCCCCCTCCATTTTGAGGGTTTATTTACAAAGAGAGGAAGTGCTGTAGCACCAATGCAGGATACTGTTTGTGACCATATAAATTTCAAAGCTCACTCAACAGCCAAACCACTGCACATCACATGCAGACACACAATAACAAGGTTTCCAAAGTGGGAAAAACAAAAAACAAATGCCCATGCACCTCCTTCAATTAAAGAGACATTCGGATTAGCAAAGCTTCTCGTTGTGGCATGCAAGACACTCGTACACACCCATTAATGGGCATTTGTTCAAATAAAGCTCAGATAGTTTTGGATAGTGAAGCTGTACCATAACACCCTTCATCACAAATTAGGGTAAATTTAGCTTTATTTGAGGTGAAAAAGGGAAACACTTTAAAATACATTTAAAAACTAGAAAAGAAAGAAAATTCAAAATTCATAAAATTGCTGATTCTTGTATCAACATGAAAGTAGAGACACAATGTTGCGGTTTCACAGTTACCTTCCCTAGTGTTTGTAATGACAGTTGTTTAAGAGTTTAAGAGTTGACAAGAAGAAAACATTTAATGTTCATAACTGCATGTGGGTTAAAGTAAACATGAAATCAAAAGTGTCCCTATTCACTTACTTTTTACGTGTTCCTGGTCTTATTTTGAACGGTTCATTGATGTGTTAATCCAAAAAAATTACATAAAATCTTTGTAATCTCTCAACAACATTTCTCCACCTCTGAAACTTCGATTCTTTTCAGCTGATGTCATCAAGGCCTTAATTTTTTAAACCCCTCCCCTCCAGTCGCCTGGCTTCATTCTGATATATAACACCCACTTTTCACAAACCAAACAATTTGCAATTGATAAAATCAAATCCCGGCCTATGTTTTTTTTTATTTTTTATTATTGAATATCCTGTTTCACTCGGAAATATGCCACAATATGGAAGTAAAATGGGTTGAGAATGTTGTTTCATGTGGACTTTAACACCACCAGGAATGCAAATACTGTAAATGGTTAGCTTAGTACAAGACTCTCTAAATCAACAGAAATTTCCCATTTCTTTGACACACTTCCTTTACAACACCAAGAAACACTTCCTTACAGTATGTCAACAATCACATTTTACCACTAAAACTTCTCATATAAACAATATGAAATGGAATATTACATCTTTGGACAGAGGTGTGAGGCTGCGAAAACAAAAGCCATCTACCACGAGGTTTCCCTCCAAATGGACAACACCTCTAAGTCTTGCCAATGGTTCATATACATGTAATTTGCATTCAGTGTATTAGAACTGCATGGACGGCTATCACCGAACCTGTGAGAGTAGTACAATATATTTCCAAAAGGCTGATTAAAAATATTGTATTTTTGTGTGGGCGTGCCAGGAGTTGTCATCGCTTTTGCTCAGAAGAGAGTGCACCTCTTGCCGCGTTTTTTGACGGGTGGAGGGCACAGGACAGCACGGATGGCCTCGTCAAATACAGTCTTTAGACCACGCTGAGTCAGAGCCGAGCATTCCAGGTACTTCACGGCACCTGCAGAATGAAACAGGAAAGTATACTTTTTAATTTTCAAAGAATACTTTTAATAAACTACATTCTTGGTGCTTGCAAGTGGCAGGGAGTTGTGGGTGGTCACCAGGGCATTGCTATACAATTGCTAGGGTGTTCTGCATGGTTACTAGGTGGTTACTACAAGTCAAAAGAGCCCACCCCTAAATCTCCCTGATATTCTTGTCCTTTTTGTTTTTTTAACAAAATTTTCTCCCCAATTTGGCATGCCCGATTCCCACTACTTACTAGGTCCTCGTGGTGGCGCAGTTACTCACCTCAATCCAGGTGGCGGAGGACAAGTCTCAGTTGCCTCTGCTTCAGTAGGCTGCTGTTTATGCATAATAGATTTGCGTATCATCACGGGAACACTTACTGAACCAATAATTAAAATATAAACAAAATCTGTCATCTATACAGGCAGATAAGTCTGAACTTTAAACCAAGCAGGGTCACAGAATTAACAACTTAATGGCGAATAACATGTTAAGGACAAATAATGATCGTGAGTAAATGCGCAGTACAGTATCGCCAACCTTTCCAAGTGTATTCTCCAAATATTCCACAATATGCATACTATATTGTAATTTGGGAAGAAAACAACCACAAATAACTTATTTTACTTATATGGACGTGCACAAATATGAATAATGAGGCGGGAATCCGACCTCGGTAGCATAAACTTTCAAATTTAAAAAGAGCGATTGTATCCTCAGTCACACCCTACGCGTCTGTTGCGAGAGTGCGCATGTAATCAGAGACTGCTTCTGTAACACATTGGGTATTATTAAATTCCGAAGTTGGTGGATCTAAGTTTCAGCATTATATTGATACATTTTAACCCCTATATACTATAATTAAGCATCAGAAAACCCGGCATTTCATTTGGGTGTGCAAGCTTAAATTTTGGGTGGCTTTTGCCAGCTTGATCTCATGAAATTTACGTGAAATAGTAACATTTTTGCAAACCAAAATTACGTGCTTCATTTCACGTTTGGTTTCAGTCTCCAAGTGAAATGTCCAGCGGGGGGCGCCAAAAGTGAGTGGAGTGATGTAATAAGACAAGGTGAATATTAGATTAATGTTTTAATGAGTAAAACGTACCTCTCTAACCTAAAACTTTAACCTAAACCTAACCAATAGTGTTTTAAAAGAAAATTCAACATGAAAAGCAAAGTTACTAAATCAACCAAAACAATTCGTGATGCTTCTATGGCACTTTCACTTCACTTTCACTTTCGTTTCAAGCGTGCTTGGCCAGGCTCGAGGCTCAAATTCCGAGTCCAATGTACAACACTCTATCAGGTGAGCTACCACGGAAGTTAATCACCTTGGAATAAGTGTGTAAATGTTGTTGGGTCTGTAATACAAGCGTTCAAATTGAAAGTTTTTAAATGATGCGTTAGAGTAAAATTGTTTCGATATCATAACATAGCAGTGTGTGATTAATAGTGTGAAACATAAGTGTTAATAAAGTCGTAAACAGCTACAGTACCCCTGATTTATGTGAAAGTGTTTAAAACGCACAGTTGTTGTAGCTAGTGTTAATTTCACCAGAAAACTGCAGCAAAACGTAGAAAGCAGCACGTAAAAGTCAGTTTGCAAAAAATGTGAGACTAGGTTGGCTTTTGCACACCCATGGCTATGCCACTGTTCTCCTCGTTTCATGATGTCTGCACAACATATATGCACAATGGCCTAACAACTTGCTCTAAAACTCATTAAAATATAAAATGACTTATTTGACGGAATTATTCATTCCAATCTGGTGTTTTTGCAGTTGGGCCCCATGTAAGATCCTAGTTACGCCACTGGTTCCTGTTAACCTTCAGAGACAATTATTTGGGGCACTGGTCTTGCATAAGTCAGCCATTTATGGTTCCTGGCAGGCTTTGAAAAAACATTCACAGTTGGGTTACTTGCAGCATACAGACCAAAATGACAAAGAGCCCTTCTATTGCAGCTGACGGGTGGCTCTCTTAGGAGAAGCCATTTTGTGTTCTCTGGCCATCTTTCTCTGGCTGCCACTCCTCCCCCACGCTCCCAGCTCATGCTGGACCTCCACCAGTCAGACAATGAGCCTCTGTGAGTGCGGCCCACTCCACTAAGCAACTTCATATGACAACACAACCAGCATCCCACTCCCTTAGAGAACCCATCTCAATAACTCTATTGTAGTTAGCTGAAACATGCCTCCAGTAATGGAAGATAAGTACGGTTTTTCAGCTGTCCTGCTGTCTGTATTCATAATTCAAGGTTTATGATGACAGTGTTACGATAGTACTTTGGTTTCATAATTTAGGCTTCTAGTTCTCTTGGGGTCTATGATGTTGTCAAGCTAATTTCTGACTATAAACACCCCTTTTCCCTGTCCTCACCGATCTCACGGGCCATGGCCAGGCCCTGGGGGTAGGTGATGGGCGAAAGCTTTTTGTCCCGCAGCCTCTCTATGGTGTCCTTATCATCTCGCAGGTCCAGTTTGGTACCCACCAGAATGATCGGTGTGTTGGGACAGTGATGTCGCACCTCGGGGTACCACTGGTGCAAGAGGACACGTTACAAAAGTTAGTCTTGCATTAAAAAATAAAAGTAACAATAATAATAATTACAATAATATTTTATTTGTATAGCACCTTTAAATGCATAAAATGCTGTTCAAAGTTCTGATACTCTTTTTTTGATAAACTTAAGCTAGAAATAGGCTGTTTTGTCTGCTTTACATGCTGTTTCTCCCCCAAAACAACTACAAGTTAGTTGTTTTAACACTCACCTTCGCACGGACGTTCTCAAAGGATGCTGGACTCACTAAAGAGAAGCATATTAAGAACACATCCTGTAGAGGAAAGAGAAGAAAAATGAGAGGCTGTCATTGATGATCCTTCATGTGTAACCCAAAATCAACTTCCTATTGTTGTGCAGGAGACAACTAAAAAATTATACACTGTTATTAACAGACCCACCTGCAGAACTCCACATAAAGTTCAGCTGATCTCCGCAGAATTGGAAGACCTGTCAATCAAATCCCCTGCCACTTTGCGTGTTCTTTTCTTACATTTTTTTTCTTTTTAAAATGTTTTTATCCCCCTTTTTCTCCCAATTTGGAATGCCCAATTTCCACTACTTAGTAGGTCCTCATGGTGGCACGGTTACTCAAGTCAATCCGGGTGGCGGAGGACAAGTCTCAGTTGCCTCCGCTTCTGAGACCGTCAATCCGCGCATCTTATCACGTGGCTCACCGCGCATGACACCGCGGAGACTCCCAGCACGTGGAGGCTCATGCTACTTTCCGCGATCCACGCACAATTTACCACACGCCCCACTGAGAGTGAGAACCCCTAATCACGACCACAAGGAGGTTACCCCATGTGACTCTACCCTCCCTAGTAATCAGGCCAATTTGGTTGCTTAGGAGACCTGGCTGGAGTCACTCAGCACGCCCTGGATTCGAACTCGTGACTCCAGGGGTTCTTTTCTTACATTCTGAGAAAATGTAATTAGCTTAGATTGAGGACTAGTACAGGTAAAGAATGTTCTATACTGCTTTACTCATTGAGCAATTGGTTTGCTAATGAAAGCATAGTGTTACAAATCAGCATGCAATCAGCATGCTAGCATCCACTGTACTAGGTTATTCTAGTCAGTACTAGCTAGGTTTCTTCTAATTGAAGCATTTAAGTTGAGACTATTGTTAAATTTAAGTTCAGCCAAAGAGATAAAATTAAAGTTAAGTGCCATCAAAATATATAAGTTATCTTCCTCAATATTTCAAGTTAAGACCAATTAGCATGCATGTGTAGCACAAAATTAAAATCTGAAAGTTCTGTTTACTTAAACTTGTGACTTTATTAACTTAAAAAGATTGAGTTCTGCACACTTATTAGGGTTTACAGTGCAGTTTGGGCCTAGTTATTAGTCAAGAAGATGAAGATACACACCGTCTGTGGATATGAGAGGGGTCGAAGGCGGTCATAGTCTTCCTGTCCTGCTGTATCCCATAAACCAAGGTTGACTGGTTTTCCATCGACCATCAC
Organism: Myxocyprinus asiaticus; assembly: GCF_019703515.2. Classification (NCBI taxonomy): domain Eukaryota; kingdom Metazoa; phylum Chordata; class Actinopteri; order Cypriniformes; family Catostomidae; genus Myxocyprinus; species Myxocyprinus asiaticus. Next base: position 14,095,917 of record NC_059375.1, read on the forward strand.
ATTGGCAGAGTAGTTGTCAAATCTGAAAAAGGCCCCAGTTGAGAACACATCGACATAATACTCAATACATCCTTGCTAAACTTTTGGAATGACACAAATGACATTGGAATGTCGTTTCCACCATAGTTCAGCAAATGACTTTCATTCCGAACCATTAACCATTCCTGGATGCTCATTCATCTCTATAATAAATAAAGCAATTACTCAAAAATGCATTTCAAAATGTCACATTCCTGAATTACATCAACTCTCACATTTTTGGAATATCTCCATGCAAAGCATCAGGGCAAAGTTCAATTAATCTTTAGAATAGTCTACTAATTGTCTCATTGAAATGCAAATCAGTGTTCTCACATGCACTTCATGTGAGGTGAAACAGCAAAACAGGCCCCAGATCACCAGTGAAACGAATTAATCATGTGACTAAAATGGAAGAGTAATCGGGTGTAAGCCTTTATGTAAACAAAGTGTATTTAAAGTCAACTTGAAATCAAAATTGAACCTATTCTTACTTAATGCACATCCCTGGTCTTATTGTGCACAATTCATCAGTGAACATTACAGGTTTCCCACACATTTTGACCACTGAATTTCTGGAATTCCAGTAGCTTGTGATTTAAAAAAAATTAAAATAAAAAAATCATATTAAAGAGTTGAAGTACTGTCAAGGAGCGGTTTCTTGTCATCTACATATTTTAGAGCTGAAAAAAAATAATAATAATAAAAAAAAAAAATTATATTCACTATAGAAACTTCCATGATTTTATATTTTATTAATTTCAAGGACCATTTACAAATTCCCTGATATTTCCAGGTTTTCCATGACTCTGGGAACCCTGACATTATTCCAAAGGGAAAAAAAATTGTCTTAATATACTTTTATAAAAAAATATAAAGAGTTGTTTCACTTCTAAAACAACTTTTTGACTGATCTTATTAATCTTTCTTGCTTTTCAACCCTTAAATGCATGGGAATTTAACCAATAACTCTTAAATATTCGGGTCTTTAGAGACCCGGCACGTATAACACATAAGCTACACATGTGTAATGTATGTGTAACTTGTGTGTAGCTTATGCGTATTTTCTCAGGCACTTATTGAGTGTAAATAAATGAACAACTTACATAATTTCAGTAGTACATCCAAATGACAATAGTCATATCATACTATTCATGTGTTAAACTTGATATAGTTTACTTCAATGTTGTTTCTTCACCAAATAACAATGTCAAATGTAAATCAAGTCAATCACTGAAACAACAGCGTCACCTTGAGTAAGAAATAGCATGTACAGTAATAATTTCTCTTGTAAAAACAAAGAAATAGATATCCAGCGATAGTAAACTTGTATAGATATGAAATAATCATAAAAATATGATTTATGGAAGTGCAAAAAAAACTGACACTATACACATTTGAGTACTTAAAGGTGCTGTAAACAATTTTCTTTTATTTTGGGATTTTTCTCTCCTTTTCTCCTCAATTTGGAATGCCCAATTCCCAATGCGCTCTAAGTCCTCGTGGTGGCGTAGTGACTCGCCTTGATCCGGGTGGCGGAGGACGAATCTCAGTTGCCTCCGCATCTGAAACAATCAATCCGCGCATCTTATCACGTGGCTTGTTGAGCGCGTTACTGCGGAGACATAGCGCGTGTGGAGGCTTCACGCTATTCTCCACGGCATCCACGCACAACTCACCACGCGCCCCACCGAGAGCGAGAACCACATTATAGTGACCACGAGGAGGTTACCCCATGTGACTCTACCCTCCCTAGCAACTGTGCCAATTGGTTGCTTAGGAAGCCTGACTGCAGTCACTCAGCATGCTCTGGATTCGAACTTGTGACTCCAAGTGTGGTAGTCAGTGTCTTTACTTGCTGAGCTACCCAGGTCCCCGCTGTAAACAATTTTAGCCGTTCTAGGATTTCGACAAGCTGAGCCGTTGGATTAGCCACACCCCCTCTTTCCAAAACCCCACACTCCAAAGATACCAAATGAGCTTTACTGAGACTGACACGAGCAGAAGCGGTTGTGAAAAACAACAGCAGCAAAGTAGCGCCCTGAACTGTTATGAGCAACATGGCACAAAAATGGCATTATGCCTCAATATTTCGCTGCAACTACAATACTATGAGAACGCACAAAATGATTGACAGGCAGAAAGCGTCAAAGACCGTGACCCGCAGACACATATTTGTTTGCTGTTTACAGAGTCTAGAGCTGTCACAGAGACCAGTGAGATATCTTAGTACACTTATTTCATTAATATCTTTCAGGTAGTAAAAATGTTTGCATACCTTTCCATGAAAAAAATTGCTTACATTATTAATTTTATTAATTTAATCCATGAGTGAAAGTGTCAGTTAACAGGATGGTTACTGAGATTAAGCGAGTAGCATTTGACTGGTGTGGACCCTCTCCATGTAGAATAAAACAGCTTTTATAAGGTCACTGATGTGACTGGAGTCTTCATCTCATGTGAGTGATTAGGATTTTATACATATGTTTCAAAATTACTATTCATTTCTTAAGGAGTACAGCTTTTTTAATGAGGAAAACATTACTGAGTGCACCTTTAAACGAAATGTTTTATTGTTGCAATTTTGGCTTTTTTTTTTTTTGTGTTCACCATTTATAATAGAAAAACTGAGGAATACTAAAGAGGTGTGGGGACAACTCCAAAGAATGGATGAGGTACAGGGGGTGGAATGAGGTCCCAGGTCACTAAAGACCTGAGGTATGCATTTAAGGGTTAAACCCTTCCCCTCAAACAACTGTGGGCTCAATTCTGGTATAAAAATGGCCGGTTTTCACAATCCAATCAATTCCTGATGGATAAAACTAGTCCGCCCTAATTGTTTTGACAAAACTGTAAGAGGTGCATACAATCAGATACTTACACTGTGGGGATGTACTCGCCAGGAAAGGCATTTGTGGTGTAGCTGATCAGCAGGCAGGTCTTACCAACCGCCCTGGGGGAAAAACATAAGAGGGATGAACTAGATTTCTCTGAATCCATTTCTGTCAATTCAAAGCAAAGTAATAGAAGAATTAAAGGTACAAAAAAAAAAGACAGTGTGTGTGTGTGTGTGTGTAATTTTCACAGGATACATTTTGGAATGGTTTATGTTTATATACGCGCGCGCCTGTAGTGGTCCATTACATGTGGAATGAAACGCATGTGACAGCAGAGGAAACACTCTCTCGCGCACATGCACGCGCCCCACACACTTCTCGTGCACTGCACACTCGCGCGCGTAAGTGGGAGTGGTAACCATAGAGGTGCGTTTGTGCTTCGGTTTTTACCATTCAACGTGGGTCATTACTTCAACACAATGATAAATACACTATCTGGTTGCAGCGAAAAATACGCGTTTCTGTTGAAGGCTTATTCATTTAATCTCCAATAATCAATGCATACTGACAAACCGCACGTGCATCAACGAATCAAAATAATATTGATATGAAGCAATTATCAATTTCTCATGATGTGCCTCCTGCGCCCATTACAATAGCAATTCAGATTCCTGTAATAACTGTTATTTTGCATGCAATCTGCATGCATACAAATGCGGATTTTCAAATATAAGGTCTTCCGTTAAGCAAATGATAAAATCCAAAGGCCAATATTAGGCATACCCCACACGGGTTTTCCAAAGAGGATACTCTCCATCACTTCCCAAAAAACACTACTTACCCGTCGCCGACCACCACGCATTTAATAGCTTGCATTTGCGGAGAGGCAGGCTGCTTCACTGCACAGGCGTAAATATATCTGATTTTGATACAGCTCTTAGTTATCCCGAGAAATGATAGATATCTGCAAAAATATGGTCACTGCCCTCTTTGCAGTAGCGGTTTTGACGTCGAATATCACCGAGACCTTCCGGAAAAAGCCGAATGAATTTAAAGGGACAGGGGCCCACACAGCGTTCATAGAGCGCAACAGTGCCCGCCCACTTTTTCAGCCGTTTGGGTTCCGGAAGGATTTTTCTCATTCATTTCTTCCATAGACTTTATATAAAATCCTTCATAAAAGAGTTGTAAGCAATGAACCAAACCAACCAGCTCCAAGGTGAATTACATCACAAACTTTGTTTTGAGGCAAAACATTATTTGAAAATCAGACATAAAGACAAAGGTACAAGGCTGTGTACTTTAAGTCTTTCATGAGGGCGCAAACTACAATCCTATGAAGGATTGTGAATGATGTCATTGAATAAAAAAGGATGAGAATATATAAAAAAAATTTGATTTTAGGTTGTTGATTATACGTATAGAAACAATTCGTTTTAAGTTTTATTGCAAAATATTCAGATATGTACAAATATATCAGTAGTTTAAGGGTAAAGGGAGACCGACTCGGTTATGTAATTCGCAGTGCATCATGGGAGTGTGCGGTTGCTCTTAGGCATGTTTCGCGGGTTTCCTTGGCCGCGGTTCTCTGATTGGTGGATCTTTCTCTGCTGTACCATGGGTAATGTAGTTGTTTACCATGAATTCCGCTATCAAACATGATTTTTAAACAATGACGGTGAAATAATGCAGACAGATGGCTTCAACGGAAGCATATACCATCGATGAACAACCTTGTAGCTCACGGTAGGTCTGTCTTTACAGGTTTATAAGTTATCATTGAAAATCAATTAGTCTATAGGATAAATGAATGGGATTTTTTCTTCCGGAATCAGACTGCTGCGCTCTATTGGCTATGTTTGGATTGGCATACTAGCTTGCTGTCTACTGAATACTGCGCAGTATACACTGTATACTGCTTTTAACAATACGGAAACAAGAGGCATTATTCCACAATAAACTGTTCAAACAGTAGTTACTACATTGTAGTTGTTTACATTATATTGTTGTCATGACCTCATCGTGTTGAAAGTGGCTTTCCAGTTATAGAGCACGACAGTCTGGATCTGGAAGTAAAAATCTTTATAAACCTTTAAAGGCAAACCTACCATGAGCTCCGAGGTTGTACATCGATGGTGTATGCTTTTGTTGAAGCCATCCGTCTGCGTTATTTCATCTTCACTGTTTAAAAATCGTCATGGTCATTAACCATGGTCCAGCAGAGAAAGCTTCACCAATCAGAGAACCACGGCCAACAAAGCCTGTGAAATAAGCCCGGAAGCGACCGCCCACTGCCATGACACACTCTGAATGATGCAAATGAGTCGGTCTCCCTGCACTCTCAAACTGCTTCTATATTTGTGTATATCAGAATATTTTGCAATATCCGTAAACTACATTGTTTCTATACTAACAATAAACAACCAAAAATCAATAGTTTGTATATAACAATTGTTTTAAATTCAATGAAATCATTCACAATGCTTCATGGGATAGGCCGTGCCATCATGAAAGACGAAGTACACAGACTTGTACCTTTGTCTTTTTGTCTGATTTTCAAAAACATTTTTGCCTCAAAACAAAGTTTGTAATGTTGCGATTGAACTCGGAGCTGGTTGGTTTGGTTCATGCTTTACAACTCTTTAATGGAAGCTTATTTTAAAAGTCTATGGAAGAAATGAATGGGAAAAATACTTTCGGAACCCAAACAGCTGAAAAAGTGGGTGGGCACTATTTTGCTCTATCACCCTGGAAATAACCAAGTAGGAATACAACTGCAGGCTGGCGATCTCCAAATGGGGGCGGAATCTCAAAAAGAGGGCGTGGTTTGACACAGCATCTTAAAAGGGGGTTGCACCAACTCCAAAAGGGGGCATCACTTCTAGTCACGGTTTGGGTTAGGTTAGGGGCTCCCTGTATCTTTGCTGGTGGTATGGAGCTCCAGCCCCTTTTTGGAGCTTTGCCTGCAGCTATATCCTTCTTGAAATAAAGTTATTTAAAAAAAATTATTCAGTTTTTCCTAAACCTTTTGGCAGTTTGATCAAATAAAGAGTCGCAAAAGAGATCAAAGAGAGTTTATAAGTGTGCCTGTAATTACTCCCTGTTAAGTCAAGCTCATTGTAAAATGGGATGCAGTATTCTGTGCAATATTTATTTATTTTTTTCAGGTTTTGCTGGTTTTTTTACTGCATATTTTGGTAAATCTAGTAGGTCATCATGGTATTCTATGAATACAGTGCACACATTTGAACTGTACACAGTATATACTTTAATAACTGCAAAAAAAGTTGCAGTGGTATTAGTATGCCATTTAATTCCATAGCAATTCCATACAGACTGCCCAGAGCTTCTTCAGAACCACACATTTTATTCAACACGAACAGCAAACATACATTACAAGTGTGTAAAAACTCCAAAAGTAGAAAAAAATTAGAAAACATTTTACAATATACAATCTGTAAGTGCCGCAACATAAGAGCTTTGGCAATATGGCACATTCAGGATTTTTCACAAGATAGATATGTGAAAGAGCTCCAATATTTCAAGAAATCAAAATAAATCTTAATAGAAACAGAAAATTTCTTAACTAAGAAGTTCAAAAAAATATTCTCTGATACCTGATCATTCAATTATGCAAACTTATTTCCAAACCAAAATCTATACATTTAAAAGATACAGGAATGCATATCAATATCTATTTGGTCAATAGTTTTTTGAGTATTTTTTTCCCAATCCATGAAACTTTCCACTCAAGCATCTCTATTTAGTGTAAAAACATTTCTGCACTTGATTTACTGTGCATAGTCTAAAAGTGCCTTGGTGAAATTGATGGAAAGTGGGGAACATATTCCACACTAGACTGTGGCATAATCACAGAGGTTTTGGAAAAGTTGTTCACTTTTTGGGGCTGAAGTGTGCAAGAGGGGAGCCCTGGACGTAAGTGAGTATGGCATTCTGGAGGAAGCTGGCTCTCTGGGCCTCATCCTCACGCATACGCTGGATCTCTCCCTCTCTAATACGCAGTCGCTCAAGTAGAGAGGAGATCTCGCTCTCTTTGTCCAGAAGGGCCTCTCTATGGGTGGCGCTGAGAACTGATCAAACACACGCACGCACGCACACACACACACACATACATACACTGAGTCAACTGAGCTTGCAACAAGGGCATCAAGTTATATCACAAACGATCATGAACAGATCAAAACAAATATGTTTTGCATTTAGTCGTCACTATGTAAAATTATTTATCTGAATAATTCCTGATATTGCAAGAAATGAGCATAACTAATTTACCCTTCATCTCTCTCTCCAGAGCAGCAATCTTCTCTTTTAGGCCACTCTGAGCTGCCCGCTCAGCCTCAAGGTGGCCAATTTGCTCTTGCAGTTCCACCCGCACACGCGTCACTTCAGCCACTTTCTCTTGCTCTTTCCCTGCAAGCTCCTGTGTTTCAGACACATGGGAAGAGGTCAGCAGATTCACAGACTAATATCAGCTAAAGCAGACAGAAATATTCTATGATCATTAATAAAACATTATTCAATAAACAAAAAACAGTTTGAACATTTCTTTAAATGTGAGTACCTTTTTTTTTATTTTTATTTTTTTTTATAAATGTAAGTACGAGATGATATATATTAAATCAGTCTTTTGATGCTATTTGATATACATCTCAATATTTATGTATTTGTTTCAAAATGGCTAAAAAGGGAACCATAACTTCAACCAAATAGCCATTTTGGCCAAGTATCCTCAAAATATTTCATTCAAAAAGTAAAATACGGTAAATATCTAGATAAATCAAGGTTTTCACTAAATGAACAAAAGAAAGAACAAATACTAATATGTATTAATAAATAGCAATATTTACCTACATATAATTGTACTAAAACATTTTTATTAGGGCTGTCAATTTAACAAGTTAATTCAGTGCGATTGATTATATAAAAATAAAGTGTTAAAAATTTACGCAATTGTTCATGCTCCCGGTAGCCAGTATCACATGTTTTCAGCAGGGGGCAGTAAGCGAAACCAGCTTTTTTAGGCAACGCGCAGATGTACAGACATCAAACCACACTCAGGCTTGCTTGACACTAGCGTCAGCACAAGATGCATTCAAACAAAGCTGGACGGACCACAATTCCAAATGCAGGGATCTCAAGACGTTTTAAAACTGTGTTTAACTTGACCTAAAAACGCTATATTTATGACATAATGCAACCAAAGTGAGACGCTCCAAATGCGTCCGTCTGATGCATATGTACATTGAAGTGTCCTTAGAAAAGCCCTCATTTTTATAGATTTCATATATATTTCTAATTTCTTCGCTCTCATATTCGCAAGTCACTAAGAGGTATCGCAAAACTAGTTTGAATAACAGTCTTCTTGTTGCTTAAGTTTATATTCTCAGCAAAATGATCACAAATACTGTATATAATGTGAATATTTGATACAGTGAGTAGATCTCTCGATTTAAACCAGTACCTGCTGTAACTCATCTATCCTGCGGCGGAGAGTGTCCATCTCAATGCTTTGCTGCCCTACTCTAGCCTGGAGCTCAGCAATGGTTTGTTTCTGCTGTGTGCAGTGGTTCTGAGACTCATCCCGAGACTGGCGAACCCCTCGCAGCTTCTCCTCAAGACTGCTCAGATGCTGCTGCTGTAGAGGGAGGAGAAAAGGAACATTAGAGGTCATGACCCTGAAATGGAGGATGATGAGATGCACGAATTTCAGTTAGCTAACATTTCTAATAATGTTATAACCATTCAGAAAAAATTTGCGTACTTCCTCCATTCGCACTTGGGAGCGCACTTTTCCAAGCTCCTCCTCAGCGTGAGCTCTCTCAGTCACCAGAGACGCTTTCGCTCTGCTGAGCTCCTACATGCAAAAGTCAAAGCAGATCAAACCATGTCTCAAGTGCAAATGTGGTAAGTCAGGTATCTGTGTTTCAGATAAAAGATGGGAAGTTTAATTTAGCTTTGGGATTAATATTGGGATTAGTTTGGGATTTATCTTGTCTACCTCCTCTAATTGAATCCGCTGTCCTTCAAGTTTGAGAATGCGGTCTTGTAGAGCTCTTTCACTCTCTTCCTGGTGTCTGGTCAGGTGATCCACCTGGAGCAAAAGGAAAAATATAAGCAGCAGGCAACTTCATAAAAACACCTTGGTTTGGTTTAATGTCTTCACCTCCTTCTGTCGTAAACTGTCCATGTCTTCAAGTGCCTGCTTGGATCTTCTTTTCTCCATGTCCAACCGTTCTGGAGAGAGCCAAATTTTAATGTGACTAGCAAAAATAAAACTTTAACTGAAATGTTTCCCTTGAGGAAGGCTTTTCTAGATAGCTGGTGTTGTGAGTTGGCACCTTCAGTCTGGGCGAGCCGCAGCTTTAGTTCAGCAGTGGTGTTGGTGAGTTCCTGTTTAAGCTGAAAGATTTGTTCCTGCTGCGTCTTACATCTGCGTTCAGTTTCCTCCAGCTGAGTGGTACACATACAGTATTAGTCAAAACTCTCTCACACACACATATTACCCTTCCATAGGATATGCTCTCTTCTGTACCTTGTTTTCAAGCTGGAGGTTTTTCTCTGACAAACTGTTCACCTCCTTTAAAAGCTTTGCTTCCCTCAAAGCATTCTCCTACAAAACAAAAAACAAATAAAATTAAAGCTGCAAGCAGCAATGAACGGGCCCTCGCACCCTGGTGCATGTTGGGGCTGCTGTGCCAGGGGAATGTTACTCCAATTTTTTATTTTTTTTTAAGAACTTAAATGTTGTTAAGAGTGTATCACAGTGTAAAACATGTCATTTGCTGTTGCCAGTAGGTGGCACTATGACTATAACTGAATATAGGCCCTATTGTAAACATGTAAAGTTTGGAGCAGATTGGACATTTTATGTTTGAGTTATAACAACTTCCCATTTCATGGCGAAACACTGAAATTTGTCAGGAAGCCACGGACACGCCGTTCAAAGAAAACTCAAAAGCTTCACAATTTAGCATCGCCAAGGCCTTTAGATTAGACTGACCGAATATGATGTTGATCTGATTTAATCTCTAGGAGGAGTTTGTTAAAGTACGAGGCCTGGAAATGGCAAAAACTGAGCAAAAATTGAAGTGAAAAATCATAATGGCTGACTTCCTGTTGGGTTTAGGATATGGTTCTAACATACTTTTTTGTATGTGTTGACATGTAACATATGCCTACCGATTTTATGGGCTGCTTCGTTGAAATTTTGTAGGTGGCACTATCGAGCCATTTTGCATTCTAAAACCAGTATCAGATGTAAATTTCCCCCACTTTTGAGATGTGTGCAAAGTTTCATGAGTTTTTGAGCATGTTTAGGCCTCAAAAATGTGACTTGTTTCATATCGAACTTTGTCAGGCCGCCACAAACACGACCTTAAACGAAAACGCAAAAGCTTCGCAATTTAACATCACCAAGGCCTTTAGATTAAGACTGACTAAATATAATGTTGATCTGATTAAATCTCTGCGAGGAGTTTGTTAAAGTACAAGACCTGGAATTGGCTGTTGCCAGTAGGTGGCGCTATGACTATAACTGAATACTGGCACGTAGATGTATTCAGGCAGGGACTATTATCAAACATGTGAAGTTTGGGGCAGATTGGTCATTGTACGTATGAGTTATAACAACTTCCTGTTTCATGGTGAAACATCGAATTTTGTCAGACCGTCACGGCCACGCCGTGCAGTGAAAACTCAAAAGCTTCGCAATTTAGCAACGCCAAGGCCGTTAGATTAGAATAACCAAATATGAAGTAGATCTGATGAAATCTCTAGGAGGAGTTCGTTAAAGTACGAGGCCTGGAAAGGGCAAAAACTGAGCAAAAATTGGAGAGAAAAATCAAAACGGCTGACTTCCTGTTGAGTTTAGGGCATGGGTCCAAGAGACTGTTTTGTAGGTATTGACATGTTACACATGTGTACCGATATTTGTACGTGTAGGTGAAACGTAGCGTAAAGCGCACATCGTTGAAAGTTTGTAGGTGGTGCTATCGAGCCATTTAATTCTGAAACCCACATCAGATGTACATTTTCGCCACTTTTGATGCGTGTGCAAAGTTCCATGAGTTTGCGAGCATGTTTAGGCCCTCAAAAATGCGATTAATTTGGGAAAATAATAAACGCCTAGAAGAACAATAGGGTCCTCGCACCATCGGTGCTCGGGCCCTAATTACGTTTAAATAATTTACTTTAATGCAAAGTTAACAGATTTTATAATATGTTATGGTTCTGATTTTATTACAATTATATAAGTTGAAAGCTGATATTAAGTTTTAAAAGGCTAAAGTGATGCTGAATACCTCATGCTCTTTCTTGATCTCCCTGGACTGTCTGTCTCTCAGATCTGTCTTTTCCATTTTAACTCGTGTCAGTAACTCTCCCAGGTCATGAGACTTCTGCTCTGATAGAGCTAGAGCAGCCTCTGTCATCTGCAATCTGAACAACAAAACAATTAACTCTACAAAAGTCCTGTTGTACTTCCTGTGTAAAACAACAGCAACCTGTCAGTCCAAAGTAGTAGAATATTACTGTCAATCGATACAAATGTTTAATTAAATAAATGACATGATGTGCCTATTAATTAATCTAATTAATTGCATATATCAAAATTTCCAGAGAAAGGCCCCCGAATAAAAATAATTCAATAAAAATATATAAAATAATTATGGATTATTATTTTTTAATAATTACAAATATTAAATAAAATAATTCATTTAATTAAACTACATTATATTATTGTGGCAGATGAGGAAAGCAATAATTATACAATACAAATAGTGCCTTTAGAAGGCAATATATTGTTTATTTCCATCTCAATGAACATGAGCAAGCATTTTGCAGCTGAATACGTCAATCTGTCAGAGGAAGACTTATTATAAGGGCTTTTCCAAGGACACGTCAATGTACACATGCGTTAAACGGATGCTTTTGGTGTGTCTCACTTACAAAATATTGACATTTTCAGTTTAGTTTAGTTTTCACTCATAACATCTTGACATTATTTTTATTCATTAAGGACAACTTGACTGTAAATCATACCATTAAATCATTTTTTTTACAAAAAAAATCTTTCACATGAACATTAAACAATGTAACACCAATGACATATTTCAATAATCCATGTAAAAAAAAAAAAAAATAAAGTACAATTTAAAATGAAAATGAATAACTTTTCTTCCTCTGAACTTTGACCTTGGAAGTTCTTTTCCAAAGAAATTGAAAGCCCTACTAAAAAAATTCACAAGTTAAAGGTGAATTTTGTAGCTTTTGTCCCACTATTAGCACCAAATAAAATAGCACAAAAAAAAAAAAAAGAGAGAAAAAAAGTTTCCCACACACTGTCTACAGATAGCCCAGTCCAAAACTCACGCACTGGTTGAGTCGGACTGCCCAAAGAACACACTATGTCTCTGCATATTAAACTAGAATAGAATAAAGGATTTAAACTTTGAAAATATAAATCATCGCTAATTGCATGTTTAAAGGTTGCTTACTTGGCTGTGAGAGAATTCACAGCTGATTTCTGCTCATTCAGGGCTTCCTGTAACTGTCCCAGTCGTAGTGATGAATTCCTAAAGGAAAACTAAATTCAGTTAGCATATCAAAAATACTTCAACATTATAAACAGTACAAGTATTGCAATCCCAATTCATATAATCTCTCAAATTCTAACTGGATGAGTCATGTTAGAAGCCGTTGAAAAATAGCAGATATAGGCACACCTAACCACACATCAACTAAATATTAATCCTAATATCTATATTAATGCACCAAGTTGCTTGAACACTTTTAACAGCCTACAGTTAGGCTCATTAACTATAATACTTGGTGGACAAATTGTTTTTCTTATTTGGTGTTGCTGCTGTTTTATAAAAGCCTTTAGCCATGATAGGCTACAGTTCAGGGGATTTCAGGAACTCTGCTTCACATAACATATAAGAACATCCCTGAACCATGGAAAAATCACTGTCATGCATGGCCTCTCATGGCTTATTGATTTATTTTAAAGCCAGGTTTTAAGTTAAATTAACACTTACCTGCTACTTCTTCCCATCTCATCTTTCTGTCTATCAATGGTCTCCATCAGACTAAGAAACTTCAGGTCATACAGAGAGAAGAACAGTTCGTTTTCAACCCATTCATATTTGAAACTTTTAAAGCAAAAGCACTGAATAGCCCAGTTACCCTGACCTGTCGGCCCTTTTCCTCCTTTAGGAGCTGGATCTCTTTGCTGAGGACATGGGTCCTGCTCCTGCTCTCTCTCAGTGTGGACTGTCTATCTACATTGTGATTCATGGACTGTTCTGCGAAGAAACCATTACAATAAGATTTCGAACCCAGAGCCTGAACACAATCGTGAGTTTCACCCGATCACATTCTCGCACATTCATTGTGGACATGAATATGAACCACAACATTCTAGAACTCTAAACAGCCGACAGCCGATGTTGACAGATCCAGTCTCACCGACAGCTCGGAGTGTGTCACTGGGAATGTTGTTTCCAGCCATCTCAAGTTTGAGAATTGTGTGGTTCTGATTCATTGCTTCCAGTAATGATCGGCCACCCAGCAGCCCAATGTTATTCCACCTGAGATCTGCACACACAAACAGAACAGACTCTACTTATTTAACTAAAAGACACCCCATATTGTGTACATATGTGTGTGTATGTATGTATATATTTTGGAGATTAGGGCTGGGTATTGATACAGATTTCCCGATTCACAAGCTCTTGATTCGATTAAATTCCGATTCGATACAATATTGATTCATGTGGGTATATTTCAGTTACAATATCCATTTAGCTGACATTAAAAAAAATCTCTCTCAGCAAATGATGTGAATTATATAGGGGTTTTTCTAACTTTTACCAATGGATTTTGGCAAATTATGGATTTATTAATTTTAAAATGTAATTTCATCATAGGTTTATCATCATTTGTCACATTTTAGCTTTTTAAAAACTCACAAATTCCATGTAATTACATCAATAAATATGATGTCTTAATATAATATATGATAAATTGCAGATATTATACTGCATATATATATATATATATATATATATATATATATATATATATATATATATATACATATATATACATATATATACACAGTATATACAGGTGCATCTCAATAAATTAGAATGTCGTAGAAAAGTTCATTTATTTCAGTAATTCAACTCAAATTGTGAAACTCGTGTATTACATAAATTCAATGCACACAGACTGAAGTAGTTTAAGTCTTTGGTTCTTTTAATTGTGATGATTTTGGCTCACATTTAACAAAAACCCACCAATTCACTATCTCAAAAAATTAGAATACATCATAAGACCAATAAAAAAAACATTTTTAGTGAATTGTTGGCCTTCTGGAAAGTATGTTCATTTACTGTATATGTACTCAATACTTGGTAGGGGCTCCTTTTGCTTTAATTACTGCCTCAATTCGGCGTGGCATGGAGGTGATCAGTTTGTGGCACTGCTGAGGTGGTATGGAAGCCCAGGTTTCTTTGACAGTGGCCTTCAGCTCATCTGCATTTTGTGGTCTCTTGTTTCTCATTTTCCTCTTGACAATACCCCATAGATTCTCTATGGGGTTACAGGTCTGGTGAGTTTGCTGGCCAGTCAAGCACACCAACACCATGGTCATTTAACCAACTTTTGGTGCTTTTGGCAGTGTGGGCAGGTGCCAAATCCTGCTGGAAAATGAAATCAGCATCTTTAAAAAGCTGGTCAGCAGAAGGAAGCATGAAGTGCTCCAAAATTTCTTGGTAAACGGGTGCAGTGACTTTGGTTTTCAAAAAACACAATGGACCAACACCAGCAGATGACATTGCACCCCAAATCATCACAGACTGTGGAAACTTAACACTGGACTTCAAGCAACTTGGGCTATGAGCTTCTCCACCCTTCCTCCAGACTCTAGGACCTTGGTTTCCAAATGAAATACAAAACTTGCTCTCATCTGAAAAGAGGACTTTGGACCACTGGGCAACAGTCCAGTTCTTCTCCTTAGCCCAGGTAAGACGCCTCTGACGTTGTCTGTGGTTCAGGAGTGGCTTAACAAGAGGAATACGACAACTGTAGCCAAATTCCTTGACATGTCTGTGTGTGGTGGCTCTTGATGCCTTGACCCCAGCCTCAGTCCATTCCTTGTGAAGTTCACCCAAATTCTTGAATCGATTTTGCTTGACAATCATAAGGCTGCGGTTCTCTCGGTTGGTTGTGCATCTTTTTCTTCCACACTTTTTGCTTCCACTCAACTTTCTGTTAACATGCTTGGATACAGCACTCTGTTAACAGCCAGCTTCTTTGGCAATTAATGTTTGTGGCTTACCCTCCTTGTGAAGGGTGTCAATGATTGTCTTCTGGACAACTGTCAGATCAGCAGTCTTCCCCATGATTGTGTAGCCTAGTGAATCAAACTGAGAGACCATTTTGAAGGCTCAGGAAACCTTTGCAGGTGTTTTGAGTTGATTAGCTGATTGGCATGTCACCATATTCTAATTTTTTGAGATAGTGAATTGGTGGGTTTTTGTTAAATGTGAGCCAAAATCATCACAATTAAAAGAACCAAAGACTTAAACTACTTCAGTCTGTGTGCGTTGAATTTATTTAATACACGAGTTTCACAGTTTGAGTTGAATTACTGAAATAAATGAACTTTTCCACGACATTCTAATTTCTTGAGATCCACCTGTATATACACACACATACACATACACACACACACACACACACTGGCGGTTTGGAATAATGTACAGATTTTGTTGTTTCGGAAGGAAATTGGTACTTTCACTAAAGTGGCATTCAACTGATCACAAAGTATAGTCAGGACATTACTGATGTAAAAACAGCACCATCACTATTTGAAAAAAAGTTATTTTTGATCAAATCTAGACAGGCCCCTTTTCCAGCAGCCATCACTCCAACACCTTATACTTGAGTAATCATGCTAAATTGCTAATTTGGTACTAGTAAATCACTTACCATTATATCAAACACAGTTGAAAGATATTTGGTTCATTAAATGAAGCATAACATTGTCGTTGTGTTTGTTTTTGAGTTGCCACAGTATGCAATAGACTGGCATGTCTTAAGGTCAATATTAGGACAAAAATGGCAAAAAAGAAACAGCTTTCTCTAGAAACTCGTCAGTCAATCATTGTTTTGAGGAATGAAGGCTATACAATGCTTGAAACTGCCAAAAAACTGAAGATTTCATACAAAGGTGTACACTACAGTCTTCAATGACAAAGGACAACTGGCTCTGACAAGGACAGAAAGAGATGTGGAAGGCCAGATGTACAACTAAACAAGAGGATAAGTACATCAGAGTCTCTAGTCTGAGAAATAGATGCCTCACATGTCCTCAGCTGACAGCTTCATTGAATTCTACCCGCTCAACACCAGTTTCACGTACAACAGTAAAGAGAAAACTCAGGGCTGCAGGCCTTATGGGAAGAATTGAACAGAAAAAGCCACTTTTGAAAAAAAAAGAAAAGGTTAGAGTGGGTAAAGAAACACAGACATTGGACAACAGATAATTGGAAAAGAGTGTTATGGATCTTAACCCCATTGAGCTTTTTTGGGATCAGCTAGAGACTGTAAGGTGTGTGAGAAGTGTATGACAAGACAGCCACATCTATGGCAAGTGCTACAGGAAGCGTGGGGTGAAATGTCACCTGAGTATCTGGACAAACTGACATCTAGAATGCCAAGGATCTGCAAAGCTGTCATTGCTGCACATGGAGGATTTTTTGATGAGAACTCTTTGAAGTAGTTTAAGAAGTTCTGAAAATTTTTTTTCAAATTGTAATAGTCATTTTTCACGTTATTAATGTCCTGACTATACTTTGTGATCAGTTGAATGCCACTTTGGTGAATAAAAGTACCAATTTCTTTCCATAACAGCAAAATCTGTACATTATTCCAAACTTTTGGCCGCCAGTGTGTGTGTGTGTGTATATATATATATATATATATATATATATATATATATATATATATATATATATATATATATATATATACACATACATGGTTATTGTTTACATGCATAATTTGTACTATTTGCATAATCTTTGCCTTTTAAATTTGACACAGGTTTTTTACTTTGAGATACTATGTGAATTCAAACTAAATTTAAATAATTCATTATTTCTATAGAACTAGTTAATATATTCTGACAGTACAGTACAGCACTTTATGGAGTTTGGACATAGCTAGTAAAAAATTTTGTTTTCCACTCCATAACAGATATAATATTTCTTTCATTATGCTCCAAATGGTTAGTCTTTTTTAACACCTGCCACAGTTGTAGTAAAACATTATAATAATAAATTATTTAAAACTATAACATTTCTGTCAAAATACCATACTTACTGTCACTACTGTAGAATCGTGATAAATGTAAGCAAGGCTGATGATGTGTAATTTAAAAAAACTTTATGCAGTGTTTTTTTCACTTGTCAGTGCTGAACAGAATGTTGGGGCTGTCCAGCTGTTTGAGAGGTTTGACTTCCTCGAAAGTGTTTAAACTAGACATTTTCAGATTTCAAATGGGTCTTAAGTTTAGAAGTCTGTACCACGATATCAAGATAAGCCTTGTGATCATCAAGGGAAGCCGCCACAATATCAAGTGATCAGCTCTGCACTATCCCATCTCTGGAGCGCTGATAGCTGGTAGAAGCGTGCGCACCACAATTGCACAAGAACAGAGCAGAGCGCATCACTTGCGCGAGCTTCTATGATGTCTCGCGCCACACTTACGTGAAAACATGGCTTCAACTGCACAGCACAAATGCGTTTAAAGCATATCACGTGTCGGACGCAATCTTGGGCAGCCTGATAATGCAAAATTTAATCGCATGTGCTTCACTTGAATCAGTGTTAGGATTTAAGAATTGATAACGAGATTGTTCAAATGAAGATCGCGATGCATCGGAAAATCTATATTTTTACCCACCCCTATTGGAGACACAATGTATGTTCTGATAAGGCACATTTCCATATAGTGGCATTTTTCTTTTTAGGCCCTCACTTCAATTTAGAACACTTGATTACCAAATTTGCATTGAAGTGGTGATAAAAATATGAATGAATATTGTCAGTCAGTGACTGCTTTTACTTCACCTCTAGAGGCCAATGTTATACTGAGGAACCAAGTTGTTCTAACTGTGGACTCCTCCAGCACCAGCCAGAGAGGAACACAGAGGAATAATAATAATAAAAATTGGTCTTGCCCATAACCGATAGTTCCAAAAACCAACTATTGGCACCAATTAATTGGTAAAACTGATATATCAGTCTGAAAAAGTTAGTAATTTCTTCAAACATTAAACATTTACAGCAGACACTGAGGTTCAAAGGACACCCCGACTGGTGTTTTGCAAGCATTTATATGACATCAGCCTCAAATAACTGGGACAACAGGTCTTTGCACAACAACAACAGCCTTGTACACGGGCAACAGTGAGGCTGGAATTTCTTACCTAGTGCTGAGCTGTTGTTGCAAAACTCACCAAGCTCTTGAAGACTTGTGTTCCTCTTCAGTGCTATACAGAGCTCTGCTGCCCCCTGGTGGTTAATTTGGTTATTGCGCAGGTCAAGCTGGGTGAGAGAGATGTTGGAGGCCAGACCTTCACAAAATATGGCAAATCCTTCCTCCCACATTCCCAGGGCATTCCACTCCAGCACAAGCCTCCAAGCAAAACAGAAAGAACAACTGATAACACTTCCATTTGCTTACATTAATTAACATGAACTAACAATAAACAACACTTTTACAGCATTTATTAATCTTGGTTTTGCAACTGATGAACAACATGAACTAACAATGAAATTTAGTATTTTTATAACTAACATTAACAAAAGCTGCTTTTCCATCATCGGGCTGAACGGTTCTCAGTACGGTACAGAACGGTTACAGTAGCATTTCCACTTGAGCATGGTTCGGCATGGCACGATTATAAACCGTTCTTGGCTCAGCATTGTCGGCATGGTCAGCTAACCGTACTCAACCGTGCTGGTGGAATGGCTTTAGTACATGGCGACTCGTTTAGTGTATCGTAATGGTTTTAACTAGTATTGTAGCCTACATTTATTTTTCTACACACCTTTTCCATCAGGGAAGTAGATTACTAGCTCATTTAAACTCAAAATACATCAATATATTCTCACTAACTATTTTCATATAAATAAATATCAATAACTATCATTTTTAGCTAGTCTGGGAACTTTTACCTTTCAGCATGTTCGGGTCTGGTGACATGCACAATCCCTCAGCAAATGATGGTAAACCTCTTGCCTTTTTCTCTTTACTTTTCTTTTTGCGACATGGTTTGTGTCTTTGTTGTTTGTTAGCAGAATAAAACCAGGGGAAAAAAAGCAGTCCACAAACTGGAATATGCGATCATCCTCCATAGTGCACCTGCTCAAATGTTTACTTCTCGCGCCATCGCCAACAGACGGATCTGTTGCGTACATTCTCCTAATTTCACCTCACAACAATGGAAAAAGAAACCGTAACCACGCCAGCTGGCCCGGTTCGGCACAGAACGGTACGGTTTTGCTATGATGGTGGAAAAGCGGCTAAAGATGAATAAATGCTGCAAAAAAATATGTAATTCATTGTTAGTTCATGATACTTAATGCATTAACTAATGTTAACGAATGGAACATTATTGTAAAGTGTAATTGTTCAGTGCACATTCCTGGTCTTATTGTGCACAATTCATCGGTGCACCTTATTCCAAAAAAATGTAAATAAATGTTTGCCATACACATACAAATAGGGTGGTCCAATTATTAAGACAGTGACCATATTTACAACAAATTAAACAATTATAGGCTGGAAAGTCATGCTAAATCACTCACCTACGCAGCACCTTGTTCCTCACTAATAATTGCCCCAAAGCCTCAGCTCCTGTCCCTCTCATGTTATTTCCCTTAAGAGAAATGTATTTTTTTTACACATTTGCTAAGATTTGTATCACATAATATAATATATTATAATATATATTTTATTCTATAAAGTTATACTGTATATCATCTAAATAACAGATAAAACTATATATTTTAAATATAATATTAAGTTAAATATATAACATACATAATGTTAATATTTACCTTCAGGTCCAACATTTTCACTGTGGTGTTAGAGCGAAGCCCATTTAGAAGCTGCTTGACACCTGTAGATGACAGGAATTGTCTATAGAACAGTGTTAACTGCACAGCAATATAAACATTAAAACAGGAATACATGTAGGAAAAAGTCACCGAAACAGCCATTTTATATGCAAAGTCTTTTATATGCCATGTCTTTTAGATATATAAAGCACTGTTTAAAGAGGTATACATTAGAACATTTCTTAAGCAATCCATATAATTAGCAATAAAAAGTATGCAGCTTATTCAAAGATAAGTGTAATAATTAGGCTACGCCCTCATCTACAAGCATCCACGTGTAACGAAACTTTACCCCAAAAACCAACAGAAAGAAATAAAAAGTTATATTTTACATAATGAAAATGAAGCCTATTTTTAGGACAATTAAGATTTTTTTATTAATTGTGACATTTTTTTTGGCAATTTAAAAAATGTCATTGCTGTAATGTAAAAAAAAATAATAAAAAATAAAAATAATATAATATTTAAATTATAAAGTATTTATAAATCTCAGTACTATTAGTATTTAGTAGTATTTGTGGTACTGGCTTTAATTTATGAGTTCGAATCCAGGGTGTGCTGAGTGACTCCAGCCAGGTCTCCTAAGCAACCAAATTGGTCTGGTTGCTAGGGAGGGTACAGTCATTAGTGGTTCTCACTCTCAATGGGGCATGTGGTAATTTGTGCATGGATCGCGGAGAGTAGCATGAGTCTCCACATGCTGTGAGTCTCGGCGGTGTCATGCACAGTGAGCCACGTGATAAGACTGACGGTCTCAGAAGCGGGTAACTGAGACTTGTCCTCCACCACCCGGATTGAGGCGAGTAACTGCGCCACCACAAGGACCTAGTAAGTAGTGGGAATTGGGCATTCCAAAATTGGGAGAAAAGGGGATAAAAAAATACGAAAAAAATAAAATAAAAAAATTTAACAACTCCCTTCAACAGCTTGCTTTTTATGAAGAATATACAGTTCTAGATATTTCTGGAATCACAAAATGTATGATTAATTGTCTTTATCTCTTGAGGCTAGTAGTTTTTTTAATTAAAAAACTTTGAAAAACAAACTTTGCCATCATAACAGTAGAAGTATTAGAGGAAAGATCTTATAATAGATATATCTTATAATATAAATATAGAATAGCCTATAAAGGGGGACTTTGAATATTTTCTCCCGCAATGGGGGGCCTTGGAGTCAAAAAGGTTGAGAACCACTGCCTTAGAGGACAGGGTGGGAATTTTTTTTCCCCCTCGCAATAGTTTGCGTTCCCTCGCAATACATTTACCACGGTTTTACTATAGTAACCATATTTTAACCATGATATTCTTTGTAAAACCATAGTGATAATGCAGGAAAACAAAAACTATGGTAATAAAAATCATAATTTTGTGCTTATTATGGTTTCACTATGCAAATACTGTAGTTTAACTATGGTTAACTATAGTTAAACTGACTGTAGTAACCATAGTTTTAGACGGAAATAATTTTTCTATAGTAATATTGTAGTAACCATGACTGTTGTAGGCTATTCATATTTTTTATTTTTTTTACTATAGTAATTTTGTAATAACTATGAAAAGTTAAGTAACAATGTTTTTTTTTTTTTTTTTAGGAAACCATGGTTTTACTTTCGATTAACCATGGTAAATCTGGTTACTATGGTTGTACTACAAATACCATGGTTTTTGTAGTAAAACCATAATAAGCACAAAACTATGATTTTTATTACCATAGTTTTCCTTTTTATTTTATTTTTTTTTCCTTTTCCTTTTATTACTGTTTAACTACGAATATCAAGGTTAAAATATGGTTACTACAGTAAAACATGGTAAATTTATTGCGAGAAAAAAAAAAAAAAACCTGAATTAATTTCTTATTTCATTCCTTGGTTTTGGGGTGTAATGTTTTCTTGAGATTTACCCATACACAGACACACCCACCTTCCTCACTGAGCATGCAGTCACTGAGAATGATCTCTGTGAATACTGTGTCATTGTGCAGTACTCTGCCCAGCACGCTGCAGGTGTCCACAGTGATGCTCTGCCCACTCAGGTCCAGTCTACTGCTGCCTGTCGCTGTTCTCGTGTCATGAAGCTGAGCCAGCACTGACTCCTGCGTATCTACTCCTCCTTCTTTACACAGCCTCAGGTACGTCCTCCTGAACTCCTCCATGACCCCACGCCCTCAGCTGCTCCGTCAACCCCCTCACTGGGCTGTTGGAGAACAGAAAGATAGACAGGGAGACAATGTGATTTGGAATGCCAAGTGTAATCACAATAGGAGGAGTGGGAGGAATTTGCATTTAAAAACCTCCCATCTCCATCTGGTAATGATATGTCTTATGCACAGTAATAATATATTGTTTATTGCATATTAAAATGCTTAAGCGGCACTGCAATGGTACATGTCCAAAAACCATGGTTTTACCATGGTACTACATGGTAATGTTTTGTTGGTGTATCTTTTGATTAAATATTTCAAAAATCTAATTTAAATAGAAACTAAATAGTTTATTTGAGCTCTATTTGGCGGTTTGCATATAAACAGTAATCATACAAACTCTAAAGGAAGCATATCAATGCAACTAAAATTATAATGCAGCCAAAAATAGCACAAGCTACGACTTGCACGAGACGCTTTAAGTGCAAAACTGAATCAGCAATCAAAAGACTGCTTGCAGGAGAAGAAGAGTGATAAAACTACAACATACTTTTATTTCTGGCGTTAAAAGGCATAACTTTATCCTGTGTTGTTGTGACGGCAGCTGTTGTTCAGTCGCTTGTCTGCACTAGCTGATTGTTTCTTTTGACAGTTGAAAGCATCCAGGAAGTGAAATGACTTCCGGTTTAAAAACAGCAGAATTATGGGGCGTGTAGTCTTGAAAGTGCGATGCTTTTGGAGAGTTGCCACTGGTACAGAGACAAATATTCCGTTACATTTGACAAGAAACAAGCACGTTTTCACAAGTGATAATATGTTGCCATTGTTTGACACAGAGTTCGACCAGGTACAACTTTTGTTTGTTTTTCAAATGTATCTACAGTAAATCATTGTTGACAGTTACACAGTCTGTTTCTTTATTTCTTAAATTTTCTGCAAATTATAGATTTCTCAATATAGCCTTTTCAACATAATGCCAACATTAGCAAGACTTGTACATAGTGCTACATACTGAACTTCCCTTTTTTCTTTACATTTGAGAGCTTAATTAGCTGAATAAATAAATAAATAAAAAACAAGTAAACAAAGGCAGGAAAGATTTGAACAATTAAAATACAATAATTGATGGTGTTACATTGAATACATGATTTTCCAACAGACTAAATATAAAAATAAACAGTGTTTGTTCAATAAATGTGTTCAGGATGGAAATGTTTTTGCCCCTCCTTAATTGTGTGTTGTAGGAGATTGCCTTAGTGACTGATGGATGATTAATTTAGAAACTTGAGCATTCCTGTCTCCATAATGAAGCTCTGGATGCCTGGAGGAAGGAGAGATAGCAAAAGTAAACACACTAAACATAAAGTGCAGAAGGAGAATATTTGGAATGAATTGTTAATTATTTTACTTCTGGAGGGTCTACAGTGTGTCTGTTAATATTTAAGGTATGGAAACCTTGAAGCAAAGGAAGGAACCATGGAAGGTCTATAAGGAGGAAATTCCCTGCACTACTAAGTAGTAAGTGAACTATATTTGTTTATTTATAGCATTTTAGTTTTAAATATTGCACATCATTATCACACAGTGGAGGCAATTCGTTCATTTCTCAGACCTTAATATTTCCAGCTGTCACACTTTTCCAAAACATAAGGTGTTTCATACATTCCTTTCACTTGAATAATCAAATGTATATTTACATGCAAAATCGTAAAAGTGAATTGCCTAAGGTTTTACTCACACCAAAAACCTAAAAGATCATGCAAAATTTAACATTACATACAGTATTTACTTGCTGAATGGAGTCAGACAAAGCAAGCACGTAATTGCAGAGTGTTTTCATAATAAAAAAGGTGCTTGTGAGTATTTGCTCAGTACGCGGGTCTCACTGAGGATGTGTTCTTGAACAGGTGCTGCCATGTGTAAATTTAAAAGCTACCCATCAGTAACTTCTCCGGCTCACTTAGGTTTGTTGTAAAGTCACTAATGGCAACAAGAACACGCTTTCATGATAAATTACAGAAGCCAAGAATCTTACTGATTGGGCTGCATATGGAATGGGTGACACTCTGTGCTCCCATCTATCTATCTGTCTGTCTGTCCGTCCGTCCGTCCGTCCATCTGTCCATCTATCCATCTATCTATCTATCGTTCGTCTGTCTGTCTGTTCATCCATTGGTCTGTCTGTCTGCCTGGTTATCTGTCTGTTTTTAATTAGATTATAAAAATGAGCAAAAATGCTCTGAACCAGTGGTTCTCAAACTATGGTAACTACTCCATCAGCATCATAAGCATCAAAAGACCTGTGAAGACACCGATCTTCATTTTGAATGTATATCTAAATTAGTAGTCTCTTATGCATAGCCCATTTTAAGTCAGCAGCATTTCAAAAACAGTATGAGTGCACCTTAAAATACTTCAATTCAATTATATAATTTAAACCAGTTCTCAGTATGGCTGCTCTATATAAGCAAATCAACTTCACAAACAAAAGTTGATGTAAAAAATGCACAAAAACACAATAAAGTTTCTGCTATAATACATTTTAAATTATTGGGTGGCCACTTTAGTTAAATTATACAGCTCTCTATCTACCTTCAATGTACGTTTTGGAGGTGTTGATAGTGTTTTCTTCACATTTAGTATTTTTTTTTTTCATCAAACACCACTTCATATGAGCTCCACGTTCAACAACGCTCTCTTGCCTCTGAGAGAGAGAATACAGATATAGCTGACAGGTATATGTTAATACAGTGTCTGCAGAGGTACTAAACCCACACTAAATCCATACTTAAGAGTAAAATATTATGAAATATATCAAATGTTAGATAACAGATAAAAAAGACTGTATTTTCCTCACATTTTAAATATCAGGGGCATATTTGCCCTGAGCCCTGGTTACTTTCTGAAGGTGTAATTCCTGTTTGCTCCACAGAGAGTCTCTGTCTCTCTCTCACACATGGACAAGCACAACACTGTCAATCTCTCCTACCACCCCCTCTCTATTCTGCCCTCTCTAACTATCTGTACTCTGTAGTCTACGTAGTTTGAAAATTCTGTTTCCAATGCTGAATGATACATCATATCCATATTTTCCCTCTTCACCATTAAATCTACAGTTTTGCTGGCCGGCGTGTCTGTCTCCTGGAGTCACTGCGGTCCAGTCATCTGAAGTTACTGATGGAACACATCTTCAAGCAGTGTTCTGTGAGCTCCAAACCCAACAGAAGAGTCAGAGCACGTGACTGTGTCTCCATTAACTCTATGAGGGTTGACGATGTCCTCTCTGCTCTGAAAGAAGTGACAGGCATAGACTACCAGAGAAATGACGTGGAGGAGTTATTCAGTGAGGCCAGTGGTCTTGCATTTGTGGTTTACTTGTTTAACTTACCAGGCCTTTTCACTCTCAGTATGCTTCTGACAAGGTTAGGCCAGCATGAATTGCCATGCTATTTCAGACTGATATGTGCTGGTGTAGTACTGGTCTAACTGGTGGACCAGCATAACCACCCTTTTCAGCAGCAAAACTTTGCTGATTAGATCAAACATGGTCTTTCTGGTAAAGCTAGTTTACCTAATTAGTCTTGTTGGTTAAGCAAGTTAAGAAACCTGGTGTGGACACCAGCACAGCAGCATCCCATGCTGAAGACCAGCATCTTAAAAACAACATAGATCACAGGCAGTTCCATGTAGTTGACTAGAACCTGTTTTATGACAAGCTATCAGAGCAGAACTGTCTTTTTTTGTACAGATGGACATCTCTTGTGATGGCCGTGTAGGATGGGAGACGTTCTACACCTACATGATGCAGAATTACAAGCAGAGCAGACACTCACTGCAGATTGGACAAAATTTGTCCATCTCAGAGCCATTGATATGCCACTGTGTCTATAACAAGGTGACATTTGTATCTTCATATTATTTAGATCTGTCTATCTACAGTATTTATCTATCTATCTATCTATCTATCTATCTATCTATCTGTCTGTCTCTAGAACTAAATAGAATATAGTTCTAGAATGGTTTCGGTAAGGCTTCTGGCTGATTTGAACCTTTCCCTTTTCTGATAATATACATTTTTAGTTCAACCTTAAACATCTTTTTTTTTTCTTTTTCTTTTTTTTTCTCGCATTTTCTCCCCAATTTGGAATACCCAATTCCCTTGTGGTGGCGTAGTGACTCGCCTCAATCTGGGTGGCAGAGGATGAATCCCAGTTGCCTCCATGTCTGAGACTTTCAATCCGCGCATCTTATCACGTGGCTTGTTGAGAGCGTTACTGGGGAGACATAGCGCGTGTGGAGGCTTCACGCTATTCTCCGCGGCATCCACGCACAACTCACCATGCGCCCCACCGAGGGTGAGAACCACATTATAGTGACCACAAGGAGGTTACCCCATGTGACTCTACCCTCCATAGCAACCAGGCCAATTTGGTTGCTTAGGAGGCCTGGCTGGAGTCACTCAGCACGCCCTGGATTCGAACTTGTGACTCCAGGGGTGGTAGTCAGTGTCTTTACTCGCTGAGCTATCCAGGCCCCCTCAATCCTATACATCTTTAATAGTCCCTTGTCATAAGAATAATGTTTAAGGACTTTTATTTTGAAAAGGATCTATCTATCTATCTATTTGTCCGTACGTTCGTCCCTCTGTCTGTCCATCCGTCCATCTATCTATCTATCTATCTATCTGCCAACATCAAAGTTTGTCATGACAGACTTAGTTTCTTATTGTTTCTCTAGGTTCTTTGAATGTGTGAAAACTTTCACTTTCTTTTTACTATTCTAATTGTAAAATCTCTTACCATATTAGCAAGAGCCAATCATTCGTTTCCTGGCTTTGAGCCAGTCGCCTCCCATGCGTTACATCAGCATCAGCAAAGGAGGAACTCTCTGTGTTTGGAACAGTCGTCTTAACATCCTAAAGCAACTGGAGGTGACATAATAACACAGGAGTTTATTTACTGTAAAATTCTATTTACCATTTTATATCTTTACACTTACAATAATGAAAGACGTTTGTGACTTATTTGAGGGTTCATTTATGGGTTCATCCAAAACCTCTCCTTTATCCCTGCAGGTGTGTTCTGACCTATTTGATGAGAGCGATAAGAAAGAATATTTCAGGAAGTTCCGAGGATGGACCACAGATGCTGTCTACATGGCAAACGTCCACAAGATCGCTGTGGCAACCATGAACAGGGACATCCACTTTTTTGATGTTATCACCACATCCTGTATTAAGCAGGTTTATTTGTTTGGTATGAGCCAAAAAAAAAAAAAAAAAAACTTCCAGATGTAAACGGTTCCTTTTCTGCTTACTTTATGACCTTGTTTTCCCCTGTCTGTATTTTTTTAGGACTAAGTTATGCTGCAACTGCTCTGTGTTATTGGTATAACACAAAGGTAGGCCAGTGACATTTCATGCCCCAGTGTTAAACTGGAATTATGTTTGTTAAAGGGACCCAAAATGAAAATTCTGTCACCATTTACTCATGTCGTGTCAACTCCATATTCCTTTTTTTTTCATGGACTGTATGGAAAAGAGCAGCTTGGGCTACTATAAATAGCTAAAGAAAAAAATATCCACTGAAGAAATGAAGTCGTACCGGTTTAAGTAATTTATGACAGAATTGTCATTTTTGGGTGAACTGTTCCTTTAATTCTCCATGCTGGTTTGTTTTAGTTGACTGTGAGTCATGTTTAATTAGGCTCCAGGAGAGAAGTGTGTGCTGATGTGGGGAGATGAGAGAGGCTCTGTGAATTTGCTGTGGATTCTTCAGCCTTTAAATGGGCTCTTTGATATGCCATTCACCAACCAAACTGGCCCCGCTCAAATATATATGCCAGTGAGTGTGTTAATTTTCAGGACTTTTTATACTTAGTCACTTCGTGCATATTAATTTATTAGATTGGAGGAGAATTGCGTTTCGTATTAAAGCCACATGGGACACAGTCTCTTCCATATTTTAGCGTCTCACACCCAAACAGATGAGAAAGTGGCCTGTGAGAAACGTAACATTTTGCTCCATTATACTGACGCTTCACTTGACTGCGAGGGAAGGATCACGGAAGATCCAGGGAGAACAGATACTTAGCCAAAGAGATGAATGTGTTTCAAGTCTCACAATCTCAATTAACCTGTTAATCTCTGGAATCTTCATTCCCCTCAGTTCAGAATGCTAACAATATTCTTTGTCACAAAATAAAATAATACTTAAAGTAAATACAGATGTGACACAGCACGACAGCATGACACATAGGGAAATAATAAGCTCTCAAAACTTTAAACTTCACAGAACAAATTGTGCAGTGTCTTCAATATTGTACTATGCGCTTGAAGCCCATTTTCATAAATAAAAATAGCATTTACATACCAAGCAATAGAAAAGAACAGATGTCTTATTTTTTGCCTTTTTTCTGGATTTGTTGCTTGTTAATTAAAATATTAAAAATACAAAGCACTGAAAAGTTAAATTGTGAATGTGTCCATTTTGAAATATTTATGTACAGTTACAATTATCCAAGTCTCTTGTTTTTATGTGCCAAGGTAAAATCCAAAATGATATAAGAGTAATGGTGTTATTTTTATTTTATTTACTTTTTTACAACAGATGCAATGAAGCCTTACAGGATGTCGGAAAGCCTAAATCTAAGTCGTGACTTAAACTTAAATCTTAAAAGGATAGTTCACCCAAAAATGAAAATTCTCTCATAATTTTTTCACCCTCATGCCATCCCAGATGTATATGACTTCCTTTCATCAGCAGAACACACTTGAAGATAAATCGTCATGGTTACTTGCGTAACCTCCGTTCCCTGATGGAGGGAACGAGACGTTGTGTCGATGTAGTGACACTAGGGGTCACACTTGGGAGCCCGAGATACCTCTGGTCTTTGATAAAAGGCCAATGAATATTGGCGAGTGGTATTTGCATGCCACTCCCCCGGACATACGGGTATAAAAGGATCTATCACTCACTCGACGCCGCAACTGGCTGAACTGTGTTACGTTAACTGGTGGTGTGTGACGGGCAGACAACTGTGTGCCTCGTAGCCAGCGCACCAGGCCGACATGTAACCTCCCCCAACATAGTTATGGGTGTTGAATGGCCCTTTGGGGACAAGTCAACTACCCAAAAGATAGAGACAGTCTAGCCCACTTGTGGCCTCTTTTCCCCTTCTTTTTTTTCACTCCCTAAAAAAAAGGGGGATTATCCAACTGGGCCGACCAGGTCCTTACAGGGAACTGCCTCATGCAGAGCACCTACCCCAGAACAGGGCTCTTAGTTAGCACGTGTACTGGGCCGGCAGTGAGTCTCTCCAAAAACTCGACTGCCACAGGGCTCGGAGGAAGTCAACCAGGGAACATAGTTTGTGAACACTACTGGGAATTAATGGTGCACGTCTTCAGCTCAGAGGAGGTGAAAGGCGCTATGTGCAAGTGATACACCCGGACGGCTATCCCAGGCTTATCCGCTTGTATTGCGTGCCACTACCCGGGACGAAACCGGTTCCACCCAGAGGTTGTAGAACCTTGCAAAGGTGTTGGGTGTTGCCCAGCCCGCTGCTCTGCAAATGTCTGTTAGAGAGGCACCCCTGGCCAGGGCCCTGGAGGCCGCTACACCCCTGGTAGAATGGGCTCGTAGCCCTACCGGGGGTGGCACATCCTGGCATCAATGAGCCAGTGGGCGATCCTCTGCTTGGAGACAGCGCTTCCTTTCCGCTGTGCACCAAAGCAGACAAAGAGCTGCTCAGAGATCCTAAAGCTCTGCGTGCGATCCAAATAGATGTGTAAAGCGCGCACCGGACACAGCAACGACAGGGCTGGGTCTGCCTCCTCCTGGGGAAGCGCTCGCAGGTTCACCACCTGGTCCCTAAAAGGGGTCGTGGGAACCTTGTGCACATAGCCCGGTCGGGGTCTCAAGATCACGTGAGAGTAGCCCGGACCAAACTCCAGGCATGTTTCGCTGACAGAGAACGCTTGCAGGTCTCCTACCCTCTTGATGGAAGTGAGCGCAGACAGGAGAGCAGTCTTCAAGGAGAGTGCCTTAAGCTCAGCTGACTGCAAAGGCTCAAAGGGGGCTCTTTGTAGACCCTGAAGAACTACAGAGAGGTCCCATGAGGGAACGAGGCGCAGTCTGGAGGGGTTCAGCCTCCTGGCGCCTCTCAGGATCCTGATGATCAGGTCGTGTTTCCCTAAGGACTTACCGTCCACTGCTTCGTGGTGTGCTGCTATAGCAGCAACGTACACCTTCAAGGTGGAAGGTGACAGCCACCCTTCCAACCTTTCTTGCAGGAAAGAAAGCACCGATCTGACTGTGCATCTCTGGGAGTCTTCCCGTCGGGAAGAACACCACTTAGCGAACAGACGCCACTTAAAGGCATACAGGCGCCTCGTAGAGGGGGCCCCAGCCTGAGTGATCGTGTCTACCACCGTGGGTGGTAGACCGCTTAGGTCTACCACCCACGGCCTTAGGTCTTATGCTACCGTTGCCATGTTGTCTGTCCAAACTAACACGTGCTTGCCCTGGATCAACGGCCGGAACCTCCGTATGGCGAGCAGAATTGTCAGCAACTCGAGGCAGTTGATGTGCCAACGCAGCCGCGGGCCCGTCCATAAGCCAGCGGCTGCGTGCCCATTGCAAACAGCACCCCAGCCCGTTTTGGAGGCATCTGTCGTGACCACGACGCACCTGGAGACCTGCTCTAGGGGAACGCCTGCCCGAAGAAACATTAGGTCGGTCCAAGGGCTGAAGAGGCGGTGACAGACCGGCGTGATGACCACGCGATGTGTTCCGTGGTGCCATGCCCATTTTGGGACTCGAGTCTGAAGCCAGTGCTGAAGCGGTCTGATATGCATCAACCTGAGCGGGGTGGCCACCGCTGAGGATGCCATATGCCCCAGGAGACTCTGAAAGAGTTTCAGTGGAACCGCTGTTTTCTGTTTGAACGCCTGGTTCGTGAGGCGTGCCGTCAACGAGACTGAGTCCAACTCCAAACCGAGAAAATAGATGCTCTGAACCGGGAGGAGCTTGCTCTTTTCCCAGTTGACCCGAAGCCCTAGTCGGCTGAGGTGCGAGAGCACTAAGTCCCTGTGTGCACACCACACATCCCGAGAGCGAGCTAGGATTAGCCAACCATCGGGATTGTTGAGGATGCGAATGCCCACTTCCCTTAGAGGGGCAAGGGCTGCCTCTGCGACCTTGTGAAGGCGCAAGGGAACAAGGACAGACCGGAAGGGAGGACCTTGTACTGATACGCCCGACCCTCGAATGCAAACCGCAGGAAGGGTGTGTGTCGAGGTAGAATTGAGACGTGGAAGTACGCGTCCTTCAGGTCTACTGCCGCGAACCAATCTTAATGCCGGACGCTCGCTAGAGTGCGTCTTTGCGTCAGCATCTAGGATGGGAGTCTGTGTAAAGCCCGGTTCAGTACTCACAGGTCCAAGATTGGCCGCAACCCTCTGCCTTTTTTCGGTACAATGAAGTAGGGGCTGTAAAACCCCTTCTTTATCTCGGCCGGAGGGACAATCTCGTCAGATGTACCGGCGGGTGGGGCCTCGTGGCGGGGCGTAGCCTGAGGTGCCACACCATGTCGTGGCCTTGCTGAGTTCAGGAACATCGAAGTACTTAAATGGCTCCTTGTGACCACCCCCAGAACAGCCTGGGACGGGGGAGAAAGAGGCCTTTCCTCGTGACCCATGGAGACTGTCACATTGGGGGCGGATTTGTGCCACAGCTGGGCGCTCAGGGGCGGGGAGACCGCCGCTGGAGCGCCAAACCTGCCAAATAGAGTGGTGGACAGTGGTCATGATGACGGCCGTGCACACAGGATACCCAGGGAACAAGGAAACCGCTCTTGCTGAACTCTTGGGTACTGCAGCCACTTGGGCATGCAGCGCAATTAAATGCAAAGGTAACAAAAGATTCTCCTCCTGACCCTCAACCGGGGGATGGAGTGGTCTGCTTACCAGCTCCAGAGCAGCGGGTTTCGTCTTCCCTGGGTCACCCGTCTCAGGGGTGCTACGAAGCCTTTCGCGGGTTCTTGGCGGCCGCAAGATGGGTGGCGTCTGCTTCCTGCGGTGGGATCCACGCCGGGCCGCAGGGGTGGGCTGCGGCGGAGCCGGTGCAGTCACCGCAGGGGGACGCCCTTGGCGACGAGCAGACGGGGTGCGGGATCTTGAGCCGCGCCGGGGCAGGATGTGCCAGATAACCTCCGTCTACTGCTTCACCACTGAGAACTGCTGGGCAAAGTCCTCAGTGTCGCCGGACTGGCCAACTTGGGAAATGGGGGCAGCAAGAAACCATGCCTTATCGGCCTCTCCCATCTCGACCAGACTGAGCCAAATGTGGCGCTCCTGGACCACCAAGGTGGACATCGCCCACCCGAGAGACCGAGCCTTGACCTTCGTCACCCGGAGAGCGAGGTCGGTCGCCGAGCTCAGCTCCTGCATCAATCCTGGGGTGGAACTACACTTGTGCAGTTCCTTTAGCATCTTGGCGGACTTACAGGAGAGCCATGGCATGCAGGGCGGAGGCGGCTTGTCCAGCGGCACCGTAGGCCTTGGCCGTCAGAGATGATGTAAACCTACAGGCCTTGGACGGGAGCTTTGAGTGCCCGCGCCAGGTGGCGGTGCTCTGTGGGCATAGGTGCACCTCGAGCGCCTTTATCCACCGGGGGATTGCCGAATAGCCCTTGGCCTCCCCACCATCGAGGGTAGTGAGGGCGGGGAAGCAGAAAGATCGGGACCGGGCAGTAAAAAGTGCCTCCCACGAACTTGTCAGCTCTTCATGCACTTCCGGGAAGAAAGGAACGGGGGGCGGGGTGTGGCTTTGAGCAGCGCCGCGAGCCCAGGAACCAATCATCGAGCCGCAAGGGTTCAGGTGAGAGCGGAGGGTTACACTCTAGCTCGACACTCGCGGCTGCCCGGGAAAGCATGTCATCATCTCCGCGTCAGCCTGTGACTGGGCGACCGAACCCTAAGGGAGGAGCCCAGATGAGGCTTCCGCGTCCGACTTGACGAGCCCGCTCTCCGATGCTGCGCTCGAGAGCTCATCACTTTCGCAGGCTCCGAATAAGAGGTTGAACTCGCTGTGAGACGAGCAGGCGGACACATCCGGAAGCCCGATCGGGGCAGATGAGCGTGCTGGGGAATGGGAGGTCCGCAGGGGGATACCTGGCGGAGGCGGTCCCATTGGGGTCCCCAAATCGCCCCCAGTGCTAGCCGCGCTGACCTCATACCCGTGGGTAGAAGGACCGAGGCGGGGAGCCTCTGGGGTGGCTTGCTTTCTTACGAAGGTAAGCCAAGACCACGTCATTGCCATGAACATGTTCTCGCAATGAGTACATGACCCATCCACGAACGCTGTCTCCGCGTGAGCAGTGCCCAGACACAAAAGACAGTGATCGTGACCGTCAAAAGGCGAGAGATAACGAGCGCAACCAGGAATAACACACAAAGGAAAGGCATCTTTAAAAAGACGTGTCTTTAAAAAGACGTTCCGTGTGTGCCGCTCTTTTAGAGAAATATACTCTTTTTATTTCTGCCGAAGCGCCCAGGGGCATTCTCTGCAGTGCACCAGTGCAGAGGAGGGAGAAGCCGCTGAAATGTGCCATCAGATCCAGCAGAGGTGAATGAAGTGTCGTGGGAATTCAGCTCAGTGAGCATGACCGTTCGGCTCTGAAGAGAAAATCTGAATGAGTGGTTGCATACCAGCTCCTTTTATACCCATATGTCCGGGGGAGTGGCATACAAATACCACGCGCCAATTTTTATTGGCCTTTTATCAAAGACCAGAGGTGTCTCGGGCTCCCAAGAGTGACCCCTAGTGTCACTACATCGACACGACGTCGAGTGAGTGACAAATAGGGAAAGGAAAATGTCTCAGCTCAGTAGGTCCTTTTAATGCAAGTGGATGGTAACATGATTTTTGATGCTCCAAAAAGCTCAGACAATCAGCATTAACGTCATCCATATGACTCCAGTGGTTAAATAAATGTCTTATAAAATGTTACGATCGCTTTTGGTGCGAAAAAGATCAATATTTAAGTACTTTTTAACTATAAATAATTACTTTCCTTAAACAGCAGTATGCACGTTCATGAGAAAGCTGAGGTCACGCGGTCTCTCGTGTGACGTATTGGCGTTGGCATGTTCACGCGAGAAGTGACGCATGCGTGACACATCCGGATGAGCAGCACTGTTTACAACTGTGTAGGAGGAACGCTGTACAGTCCGAGCGCCGTAAACAAATCGAAGCAAATTTAAATAAAAATGTCATAAGATTATGATTTAAGAGGAGAAGAAGAGATTTTTGCACAGCCATATTTATTTGAACCTGAGTACTCTGACCAGGAGCACAGGGAGATGGAGGAGGCTTGACCAACAGCAGAACAACAACAAGCCTCAGAGAGACAGAGAGCTCAGGAGACGTGGTGGTGCACATGTTGGCAATGCCAGGCAATGCCATCAGAGGTAGAGAGCGTCTGCTGCAATGAATGGAACTTTGCCATGCCATTGCTAGAAAGACCGCGTGACCTCAGCCCTCTCATGAACGCGCATACTGCTGCTTACCGAACGCGATGATTTATAGTTGAAAAGTACTTAAATATTTATCTTTTTCTCACCAAAAGCGATCATATCGCTTCATAAGACATTTATTTAACCACATGAGTGCTTTTTGGAGCATCAAAAATCATGTTATAATCCACTTGCATTATAAGGACCTACTGAGCTGAGATATTTTTCAATTTTTCTTTCAATGTGTTCTGCTGAAGAAAGGAAGTCATATACATCTTGGATGGCATGAGGGTGAATAAATGATGAGAGAATTTTCATTTTTGGGTGAACTATCCCTTTAAATGCCATATAAGAAACAGAGTACCAATAACTTTCTAGTAAGCGCATACACTGTATATTTTTGCAAACCAATAGCCTCCACTGCAAAAAGGGTCTGGACTTGGACATGAAACTCCCAGGCTGATTATGAATCTCACTTCAGCCCTAGCCTCCAGAAAACACAAACCGTGATAATGCTAATGCTGGGCAAAACATTTTTGCAATGATTTCATAGATCATTTTGTTTCTATAAGTTTGAGAGAGTTTCTGTTAAAAACTCTAAAACTCTTCACTCCATATTGCAATTAGTATTTGAGTTTTTGCAGTTCCTTAATCAATATGCCTCAGCCATGATTACTTGCTCACAAGTGGATTGCGGGGCTCCCAAACGTCTGTATGCTGACTTAGTTCTGTTTGGGAGGAGTAAAGTTTATGTATGTTTATGTAAGTGTATGGCCAGAACAATCAAATGCATTTACACTTGGCTGAACTGCGTCTTGGATGCATCTTATACCACCTCCAAATGCATCTTTTCATGACTGGATAGCTATCTTCTCAGTAAAAACGCATGAAATAACCAAGTGTAAATACTGCCTTCATTGTTATTTTAGTGCAAAGTCAGTTTGGAATGAAAATTAAATGTCACATTGTTACTGTAAAAACACTTAAATAAGACAAAAGGAACTGTTAAAATGAACCTAAAGGTACAGTATTTATTTCTCATATCTTCTGAACATATAAAGTTGAGTGTCACTGATGTTGTAAGACTGATGTCATAAATAATGTTTCCTACCTGCACAGGACATAAATGCTCACAGTGCACTGATCTCGTATCAGCACATCCCAAAAATCCACAGCGAGCCAATCAACAGAATCCAGTATGAGCCCCACGGTGAGCTCATTATTACATCATCAGAAAGTGCAGCCAGCTCTGTTGTCATCATTGATATCAATCAGAAGAGACAGAAATACATTTGGAGAATCGAAAAGGTGAAAATATGTAATCTTTGTTACAACTGTGCATCTCATTCCCTGTATTCCATGTTCATTATCTATGGCATTTTATGAGTTTTGTTGTGCCATTATGAGCCATGCTTACAGAAAATTCTGTAAGAGAACACCGAAAATCTCTATTGGTCTCAAAAGACCTCTTGCACATGTCTAAAACATTTTAAAAACACGCCACCCCATAAATCCCACGTCTGCCTTAAGAAAGACCAGTAACGCTCAGTAGCACTGATATGTGCAAATGTAGATGAAAAATACTTTTAATGAACTAGAAAAGGAGAGACAAACTTTGAATGTTGGCTTGACAAAGCCTTGTCTGAAAATTTAAAAACAAGAAGTCTGAAGGGTATTTAAGCCTTAAATGAAAATATTGGGTTCAGTACAAGTTAGTTCAATTGACAGCATTTGTGGCATAATGTTGATTACCACAAAAACTTAATTCAACTTGTCTTTATAAAAAGCAAAATTAGGGGGTACAGTGAGGCACTTAAAATGGAAGTGAATGGGGACAATCTGTAAACGTTAAAATATCACAGTTCCAAAAGTATAGCCATAAGACGTAACAATATGCATGTTATTGCATTTTTTTTGTTTTACAATTTCGTTGCCATGATGATGTAACTCCACAAACCATAAAACGACCGTAAAAACAATGATATAAACAACTTCACTGATCCAATAATATACAAGATTTAAAAGAAGAATTAATGTAAGTGCTTTTATAAAATTATAAGCTTCACATTTCTCACTGTAACCTTGATTTTTGATGCTTTTTTTTTTTTTTTAAAGAAAAGGAGGGATTAGTCGAAGTTATTTTTTGTGGTAATCAGCAATATGCAACACATGCTGTCAATTGAGCTTAACTTGTATTGAATCCGGAATATTTCTTTATGCAATTTGATTATTAGTCTGCTAAATTATTAGATGTTTGCTAGGGCGTTGAGAAACAGACAGAAGGACAGATAATTGGTGACAGTACTGTGCAAAAGTTTTAGGCACTTGTGAAATATTTTGCATAGTGAAGATGTCTTCAAAAATTATGCCATAAATATTTTTCATCTGTCAATTAACGTCATACAAAGTCCAGTAAACATAAAAAAAGCTAAATCAATATTTGGTGTGACCACCTTTGCCTTCAAAACAGCACCAATTCTCCTAGGTACACCTGGACATAGTTTTTTGGTTGTTGGCAGATACAAAGTCTAAAATGTATATTTCCTATTGACACACTAAGGATGAATATATAAATAACCATCTTTACACAAATGTTTTTGTGAAACATATTATGTGCCTAAAACTTTTGCACAGTACTGTTGCTCAAAAGCTCTAGAAGGAGTGAAAAAGTCAGAAAGTTTGGAATTCTTTAATTAGGGTTAAGTATTTTGAAAAAACAGCAACTAATGTTTCAGTTACTGATGTAACCTTGGTTAACTGAAAAGAAGGAAATGAGATGATGTGTCAGTAGCTGATGCTATGGGAGCTCCTCTCAGGTATACCGATCCCTAAAATCCTATTCAATCACAGCAGTTACATATTTGCAGGTGGCGCTTGTTTCTCTGCCCTTATGCTGGGGCACATCATCAGAATTTTTCGACAGAAGGGAGGAGAGCACATCTCTCTGTGCCCTAACAGCGAGAAATCAGTAGTGCGGCAAAGCAACTGAGAGTCTTGTTCCCTCTTTTCAGGGAACCTAGGCTACATCAGTTACCGAGACGTTCCATTTTTAAGTCAGTCACTTCGACGCTGTATCAGTATCTGATGCTATGGAAGCCATAAACCATTACGCTGTGCTGCTGATTCACACACATATGACAATGCCTACTAGCAAATTGGGTAGAAAATATGCGTTGAAATTACCTACCCTTTGTATTGAAAAATAGGAAGGAAGAGGGACAAGAAATAAACCATTTATGTTAAAAGCACAACAATGACACTAGCCATTCCAGGTAGAATGAATAGCTCAATAGGACAAAACGGTGCTAGACCGAAATGTGATACAATGGCACTAGCCAACAGCGTAGTGGATCAATGAAAATAACACTCTTCGCAGCGTAGTGCAGAAGAAAGAGGATGGCATGGTTAAAACCAGTCTGTCAACGTATGCAATGACACTACCCATCCAGTGTAGTGAAACATTACAAAAAGATATTCTTCGCATATAGTGCGAAAGGAAGAGAAAAAAAAGCTCATAGACCGTGAATGTAATGCTATAAAACTAGCCAACAGGGTAGTGAACATGGATATAAATCAATCCTCTTTCGCAGTTAAAACCAGGGAAGGGAGGGTGGAAACATCCAAGTTTTAAAACCTGGCAAAGTTATTAGGGGAAGCCCAGCCTGCAGCCAGACAGATGTCCTCTAAGCAGACGCCCTTTGCCCATGCCCAGGAGGAGGCCACGCTACTGGTAGAATGAGCCAATGAGACACCAATGAGACACTGTATGCCTTGCGACTCATAAGCGAGTGCAATGGCCTCCACAATCCAGTGGGAAATTCTTTGCTTGGAGATGGCCAAACCGTTTGAACAGCCTCCAAAGCATACATAGAGCTGTTTAGACAGCTTGAATTGACTAGTTTAGCCAATGGATATACATAATGCCCTCACAGGGCAAAGCATATGCAGTTTCTTAGCCTCATTTGACCCAAAAGGAGGAGGATAGAACGCTTGAAGGGTAACAAGCACTTTGGCCCAACACTTTGAGCACATAACACTCTCTGGGCATAAGGACAGATTTTGATACTCTAAACAAGATCCCCATCACGTTTGACTGATTCCAAATCAATTAACAGCACAGTTTTTAAAGGGAGTATGTGTAAGTTACCGCCTCAAATGCCTCAAACGGGGAACCCGTAAGCGCATTTAATACCAGCGCTAAGTCCTAGGGCGAGAGGGTCTTAGGGTCTTAGTCGTCTCGCACCATGCAAAATTTACTGACCATCACAGACAAACCACCCATGGGTTCATAGCCGGTCGCTATGGCAGCAACGTATGCTTTACGTGTGGATGGAGTAAGTCCTGCATCCAAGCGCTCTTGCAAGAAGCAGAGTATTGTCTGTACAGGGTTACGCACTGGGTCCTCACTATTGAAGAAACACCAGCCAGCGAAAAGTTGCTATTTAAAGACATACAGCCACCTTGTTGAGGGTGCCCTGGCCTGTAGTATGGTGTCGAGCACCGGCTGCGACAACCCTATTGTGCCAGATGAGCCACGTTCAGGGTCCAGACATGAAGTCTCCACAGCTCTGGCTGGGGATGCTAGATCGTGTCTTGGGCTTGCGAGAGCAGATCCTTCCTCACAGGAATTTCCCATGGTAGAGAATCCAACAGCTCTACCAGCTCCGAGAACCAAATGCTATTGGACCACTGCGGTGCAACCAGCAACACCTTGTACAGCACTTGGTGTAGCAAGTGGATGGGAGTGAAAGCGTATTTGTGTTTTGCTCGCCATTTGTGAACTAGGCTTCCAAGCCCAGCAGAGCCTGGGTCATGGAGTACCAGAGGTGACAGTTCATGGTCTCAAGGCCACAACTGCAGTGTTGTCTTTGCGGATCAGAACTTGAACCTGCATGTCTGTCTGAAAAGTTCTCTGAGCTATGAGGACAGCAAGCAGTTCTATGCGATTTATGTGCCAAGTAGTTTGCTCACCTGTCAGGTGTCAAAGACCGGACCACCGTCACATAGGGCTTCTTGGCCTGTGTTGGATGTGTCTGCCATGACAACTCAGCCTCTCCTCTCCTCGGGGAGCTGTCTTCTGTATGCTTGTGTGCACACACTAGCATCCTCGCTTGTCTAGGAGCAGAACGGGGAGGGTACTGGCCAAATTAGATGCGTGCCGGACCCGCTCCCCTGGAACCGAGTTAAATGTGTCACCAGGGAAGACAGCATGCATCCCTGGGACAGGCTGCCACACTACTTCTCGTGCCCCGGACCAAGGAGGGGAGCATGTGCGATCACCGGACCCCACCCACATCCTCGACCATCCCATGGTCACTCCCCTACCTTTACTAAGCTGTGAGGACACCAGATTCCCCCTTTCATTTGGACACTATTTGCCCATGGACACTTTATTTACCCTTTTCTGTTGTTATTATTATTTAAAATAAACGCTTCTCTGAGGCCTGATGCCACACCCACCGTGACTGTCTCTTGCTCACCCCGCCATAACACATACATGATTCAGAAGGGTGGTGATGTTTTAAATTTGTTATTGTGGTTTCAAAGGCAGTGTTCAGACCCCAATAAAAAGTCCTCATTTAGTTGTTTTGACGGATTTATTAAAAAAGACTATTCAGCATTTTCCGTTGTGTCATACACTGAGGAAGTAATAAGTCATCCCCACAGTAGTAACAAATTTAATTGGTAAAGCAGACAACCGTTGTCTGAATATTGTGTAAAACAAGAGCACTTTGAATTACAACACCGCTACCCATACATAATAACACACAGCATTTAAAATCCATTCACTACATGTTAATCTTCTTTTGCAGGGAGTCAAGTGTTTTGACTTTAGCTTTTCTCTCAGTATCCTGGTAACTGCTGGTGTGGATCCTGCTGTCAGACTGTGGAATCGCTATGTGACCTCTCGTCCAATTGCGGTTCTGCACAGTCACCAGACCACTGTGGTGGATGTGGTCATTCACCAAGCACTGGGCAAGATCTTCAGCTACGCTAAAGACGCTGTTAGTATTACACCCACTAAATGTCCTCTTGGAAAATAGAGAGAGCTATATAAAAGATCCTGATACATTGTTTTGATTAGCATGAAGGTGAGTAGGTAATTACTTCTGAATCATAGGAGAACTCACATGAAAGGAATATTTCACCCAAAATTAAAAAATTCTGTCATTATTTATTCATGTCATTTCAAAACTACACTCACTTAGCACTTCATTAGGAACACTAAGGTCCTAATAAAGTGTCCAACGTGGTCTTCTGCTGTTGTAGCCCATCAGCCTCAAGGTTCAACATGTTGTGCATTCAGAGATGCTATTCTGCTCCCTACAATTGTACAGAGTGGTTATAAGAATTACTGTAGCCTTTCTGTCAGCTCAAACCCGTCTGGCCAATCTTCGTTGACCTCTCTCATCAACAAGGCATTTCTGTCCGCAGAACTGCTGCTCACTGGATGTTTTTTTTTACTTTTTTGGCACCATTCTGAGTAAAATCTAGAGACTGTTGTGTGTGAAAATCCCAGGAGATCAGCAGTTACAGAAATACTCAAACCAGCCCGTCTGCCACCAAAAATCATGCCATGGTCGAAATCACTGAGATCACATTTTTTCATGATTTTATACATTGCATTGCTGCCACACGATTGGCTGATTTGATAATTCCATGAATAAGTAGGTGTACAGGTGTTCCTAATAAAGTGCTAAATAAGTGTATATGCAATTATTATTATTATTATTATTATTATTATTCAGTGGAACTGAAAAGTAGAACATTTTTCACATAGCTCTTTCTACATTATGAATCTACATATTCTCACATAGTGAGAATGTTTGTCAAGCTCCACAAAGGACAATATAAACATCATAAAAGTAGTCCATATAACGTGTGCTATATTCCTATTCTTCCGAAGCCATGTGACAGCTTTTTGTCAGGACCAAAATGAAATTTTAGTTCCTTTAAACTTTTAACTATTCATTTATAAGGCATCAAAATAATAGTTCTTGAAGTGCAAGTCACAAGTCCCGGTCTATATGTTTGTGTCTACTTTCAGGTGCTGAAAATATGGGATATCCCTTCTCAACAATGTGTAAAGACTGTTCGATTGAAATTCCCCAATATCCAGTCAGGCTTTACACCAGAGCAGGGTAGCTTTCCTCTGCTTCTCAACCTGACAGTAGATCATGCACTCTTGGTGACCTGTAGGGAGTATCTGGCCATGCTACGACTGCACAAAGCAGTGCCCAGAAACAGGCCTGGGTTGTACACCTGTGCCCTTTATAATCCTCATCTTGAACAGGTTGGAGTTTCAGCTTGTTAGATTGTTGATTTGAGAACTGAACATTATAGGTTATTATCTTTAGAGGGTGTATTGTGTTAAGTACCATCTCTGTACATTTGTTTGGGTACATTTGTGTATTGTCTAGGTAATCATTGCCTGTGCTGACTCTTCACTGGCCATGTGGGATGTGAAGACAGGCATGAAGAAGATGGAGATAAGGAATGCTCATGGCAAGGAGGAGATTTCATGTATGGCTTTAGATAAAAGCCAACGCAAGCTAATCTCTGCAGCCACCAATGGCACTATCAAGGCGAGTGTCTGGGATTTTCATGTTAATATTGACTGTC
Source organism: Myxocyprinus asiaticus (assembly GCF_019703515.2). NCBI lineage: Eukaryota > Metazoa > Chordata > Actinopteri > Cypriniformes > Catostomidae > Myxocyprinus > Myxocyprinus asiaticus. Next base: position 14,138,268 of record NC_059375.1, read on the forward strand.
CAGATTCAGACAGCATGTCCACAGATTGACCATCTGATGCATATTGCACACTATAATAACAAGACATTTCCTTTAATTGCAAACTTCAGTCAGACTGGCTGAACGTAATTTCTGGGAGTCGTATGCACAGGTTTTTATCAGTCTGCCGAGAATTTGTTTTTGAACATAACTAGATTTGCAAAAGTTTGTGAGGTTCATGTATCAGGATTTTTTTTTTTGTTTTTTTTTTTGAGACACTTAGTCGCAAGTAAACGAGATATCCTTGCGCAAATCAGTAGGGACTTATTTACTTGCTGTTAAAGTCTTGTAAAAAATAAATTGTGGTTGGTTACTTTACACATTAATCACATGTCCTATCCTTTCAAAGTGGGCTGTTTTGGGCCAGAAAAAGCTCCAATTTGAACCAGACATTATGCAGGTAGTCAAAAGTCTCGCTACATGCTACTATTGACTCGAGCACCAAGTGTTTTAGTAACAGCATGAGTCCTACCTCAAAATGAATGCATCTTAATGACTTTTAATGCTTTCAATGTAAATAATGCCTTTCTAATGTCTCAGTAACAGAAATACCACATTGTGTTTGGAATTTGAAGTGAACCTGTGTTTGAAACGTCCAGTTTATTTGTCAGTACACTAATTCACTGGATTTTTTTGTAATGAAAGATTTTGATTGTATTTTAAACTTTGTTTTCATGTACATTTCAACAGTAGCTCTTTTGATAGAAATTTGAGTGAAATGGACAGATACTGAAAGAAATGCTGGAACAATGCTGTTTATTTGGGGAAAAATAAATGTCTGTTGATTATTTATTTGTATTTATTTAGTAGCAATTGGCTATTGTTGTAATCACAACCTTCTATTATTAACTGGTAAATTTTCCTGTTAGGTGTGGAACTTACTGAATGGCCACAATCTTCATAAGCTAGAGGCCATTTCCAACACAGAGGTCATCGGGATCATCTGTCACCATGACAACCAGCTTATAGCCACAGGCTGGAGTCGAATGATTGCTCAGTACAGCATTGCATTTTCAAACGTAAGGGCCAGACACACACACACACACACAATTTAATGGCCACTTAAAAGCAAAAAGGGCTTTCAGCCAGTATACACACATAATATCCATTTTCAGGTTGCAGCTTTTATTCTCTTAAATTGGGAATGTACTTTTGTGGTTATACCTTGAGACGTCTATGACAACAAAGTGGGTTTTAATGGGGGTCTGACACTGCACAGAAGCTGACACAGCAGAACTGTAGATCTAAAAGACATTTACTGAGGTGTATCTGTGAGTACAGGACATCTATGTCAAAGCAGACCTGTCCTGGAAGTCTGGTCGTCAGCACAGTGATGATATCCTGGCAGTGGATCATTGTCCAGGTCTGGGGCTTCTGGCTACTGGCAGTTACGATGGAGAGATCATTATATGGACCCTGGCTCTTCAGAAACCCATCACACGACTACAGAGATCCCAGCAGGGGAAGTTAGTACAAAATGAGACTTTGGCAAAGAAGGTTTTAAAGTGGACATGACATGGAAAACAGGATTTCCTTTGTCTTTTGAAAGTTTAATGTAGGGTGGATTCAGGTAAATTGTGCCATTTTTATTTTTTTTGCCATAGAGATGAATGGCAAAAATTGGCCCAATTTAACTGAATTCACCCTACTATGTTGACGAAATCTAATATTCAAAGCTCCATCAAAAGTCCACCCACTCCTTTTATGGAAAATAAGTACTGTAGCATTCAATAAATATCAACCAACAATTGGACTTAAATAACTGTAGAATGTCATTTTGCACAGTGTTTATGTATATATTGTTGAATTCAAAAAGTTGCATTATCAATTTACAAGTTAGATTCTCGTGTGCATTAATGCATTAAATGATGCATTAAATTGCATATTAGGTCATACAAAGTAAAACATTTATAAAATATTTGTTTATGATTAAAATCAGTTTGCATGTTATATGTTTTATTATCTAGCAAAGGGAAATAATGCATAAATATTTATGCTACTGTGTGTGCGTAGAGTATATCCACCTGTTCGAAGGCTGCTGTTCCTGCAAAGACGAGCCCAGCAAAATCATTTGAGAAGCAGCGCAGTGCTGCTCAGCTCACAGGCTGGATCTGTCTGCTGGTGGAGCATCTGTGGACCCCAACACAACCATGGTAAATATATAATGGAGAGCAACTCATGACGACTTAACACACCACAAACACCATAATATGGACCCTTTCAAATTGAGGAGTCTTAAATTGCACCCTACCTCAAAGACTGCAGTTCCACTTGGTGCATCATCTTTTTTTAAATGGTGACCAGTCAAAAAGAGCTTATATACCTGTTTAAAATAGAGCTTATCTTAATCCCAAAATGTATTTGTACACAGTCCACTGCAAGGTGAGCATTTATGTAGTCTCAGCCTCAGATGGCACACCCACAGACTGTTGACTAACCGTCTGATGCACACAGAAATGGCAAGAGCTCATCTGAAATTGTCTGTTTCAGTCCAATTGGCAGAATTTCTGGGAGTCGGGGTCCATAGGTGTTTTGTTTGAGACACTTTGCATGTCAGTCAGATGGCCTTTCCTGGGTCAGTGGGCTGTTCTTGGCTAGAATACGCTGCAATGTGGTCCAGACTTTATGCTGATGGCCATGTAATACTAACATTCATGATGCTGCATTCCCCCTATCTGAATTCATGTCCATACAAGACCATTCAATACAATGCTGTTAATGTATGTAGATGAACAAATAAATTATTGCTACAATATAAATGCCAATTTGTGTTCCATACACTCACTGAGCACTTTATTAGGAACACCTGTACACCTACCTGTTCATGCGATTATCTAATCAGCCAATCGTGTGGCAGCAGTGCAGTGCTTAAAAACTTGCAGATATGGGTCAGGAGCTTCATTTAATGTTCACATTAATCATCAGAATGGGAAAAAATATGATAGCAGTGATTTAGACTGTGGCATGATTGTTGGTGTCAGACGGGCTGATTTGAATATTTCTGTAACTGCTGATCTCTTGGAATTTTCACACACAACAGTCTCTAGAGTTTACTCAGAATGGTGCCAAAAACAAAGAACATCCAGCGAGTGGCAGTTCTGGAGACAGAAAGGCCTTGTTGATGAGAGAGGTCAACGGAGAATGGCCAGACTGGTTTGAGCTGACAGAAAGGCTGCGGTAACTCAGATAACCACTCTGTACAATTGTAATGAGCAGAATAGCATCTCAGAATGCACAACACATCAAACCTTGAGGTGGATGAGCTACAACAGCAGGAGACCACGTTGAGTTCCACTTCTGTAAGCCAAGAACAAAAAGCTGAGGCTTCAGTGGGCACAGGCTCACCAAAACTGGACAGTTGAAGACTGGGAAAACGAATCTCGATTTGTGCTGAGGCACACAGATAATAGGGCAAAAATTTGGTGACAGTAGCATGAATCCATAGATCCAACCTACCTTGTGTCAAAAGTCCAGGCTGGTGGCGGTGGATTATGGTGTGGGCAATGTTTTCTTGGCACACTTTGGGCCCATTAATACCAATCAATCATCGCTTGAATACCACAGCCTATTTGACTATTGTTGCTGACTATGTGCATCCCTTCATGGCCACAATTTACCCATCTTCTAATGGCTACTTCCAGCATGATAGTGCAGCATGTCACAAAGCAAAAGTCATCTCAAACTGGTTTCAAGAACATGACAATGAGTTCAGTGTTCTTCAGTTGCTTTTCCAGTCACTGGATCTGAATCCAATTGTAAACCTTTGGGATGTGGTAGAACAGGAGATTCACAGCATGAATGTGCAGCTGAAAAATCTACAGATATAACGTGATGCAATCATGTCAACATGGACCAGAATCTCAAAGGAATGTTTCCAACATCTTGTGGAATCCATGCCACGAAGAATCAAGGCTGTTTTGAGAGCAAAGGGAGGCCCTACCCAGTATTAGTATAGTGTTCCTAATAAAGTGTTCAGTGAGTGTATATCCATTTTATGAGAAGAATGCACAGAGTAGTAGATAAATTACTTGTTTTGTCAATCATGTCTGATGCAGGACAGTTCTATGCGCCTGATAAATCTGATGAGAGTGTAATGGGTTTAAGCACAGACCAGGAAAATAATCTACTCATAACTGGAGACACCACAGGATCCATCAAGGTCTGGGACATCTCACTGTATGCCTTATCAAATGGAGATGAGGTATGAAAATTAATCTCTGCTGTTTATATAAGTTGAATTCAGGTAAACTGGGCCACTTTTTGTCACTGAGATGAATGGTAGGCCAAAGTGGATCATTTTACTTAAATTCACCCTATTTGAAGGGTCACTCGACGTTGCGTCAATGTAGTGACACTAGGGGTCACTCTTGGGAGCCCCAAACGCCTCTGCTTTTTTGAAAAAAGGCCAATGAGAATTGGCAAGTGGAATTTGCATGCCACTCCCCCAGACATACGGGTATAAAAGGAGCTGGTATGCAACCACTCATTCAGATTTTCTCTTTGGAGCCAAGCGGTTGTATTCAGTGCACTGAATTCAATTCCCTCCAAAGACGCACTTCAAAACTGCTGGATTTACGACACATTTCAGCGGCTTCTCCCCCTCTGCACCCGTGGAGTACAGAGAACGCCCCTGGGCGCTTCGGCAGAGTGAAAATAAGAGAGTATATTCTAAAAGAGTATATTTTCATTCACAAAAAGAGCGGCACACACACAGAACGTCTTTTTAAAGATGCCTTTCCGTTTGTGTGTTATTCCTGGTTGTGGTCGTTATCTCTCCGCTTCTGATGGCCACAATCACTGTCTTACGTGTCTGGGCACTGCCCACGCGGAGATATTGTTCTTGGATGAGTCATGTCCTCATTGCGAGAACATGACCATGGCAACGTTGCGGTCGCGGCTTGCTTTCGTAAGGCACCTCGAGCTCCGCCCTGCCACGAGGCCCCACCCGCCGGTACGTCTGACATGATCATTCCCTTGGTCCCCCTCGCCCGGGGTTTGGGCGCATGGCTCGCGCTTTCCAACCCGTTGCGATGGCTGACCCAGACCGTCCGACTCGGCAACACGATTCAGTTCACCAGCACCCGCCCAGGTTCAGCGGCATCCTCTTCACCTTGGTGAAGGGCGAGAACGCCGCTACCTTGCATGCGGAAATCGCTACCCTTTTGCACAAGAGCGTGATAGAGCCTGTCCCTCCAGCCAAGATGAAAGGGTTCTACAGCCCTTACTTCATCGTACTGAAGAAAGGCGGTGGGTTGTGACCAATCGTGGACCTGCGAGTACTGAAACGGGCTTTGCATAGACTCCCGTCCAAGATGCTGATGCAAAAACGCACTCTAACGAGCGTCCGGCATCAAGATTGGTTCGCGGTGGTAGACCTGAAGGACGCGTACTGCCACATCTTGGTCTTACCTCGACACAGACCCTTCCTGCGGATTGCCTTCGAAGGCCAGGCGTACCAGTACAAGGTCCTCCCCTTCGGCCTGTCCTTGTCCCCTCGCGTCTTCACGAAGGTCACAGAGGCAGCCCTTGCCCCGCTAAGGGAAGTGGGCATCCGCATCCTCAACTATCTTGACGACTGGCTAATCCTAGCTCACTCTCGAGAGTTCCTGTGCGCACACAGGGACCTCGTGCTCCAGCACCTCAGCCGACTGGGGCTTCGGGTCAACTGGGAAAAGAGCAAGCTCTCCCCGGTTCAGAGCATCTATTTTCTCGGTTTGGAGTCTTGATGACAGCGCTCCTCACGAACGAGAGCACGCAGTCAGTGCTGAACTGTCTGAAGGCGTTCAGACAGAGGACAGCGGTTCCACTGAAACTTTTTCAGAGGCTCCTGGGGCATATGGCATCCTCAGTGGTGGCCACACTCGGGTTGATGCATATGAGACCGCTTCAGCACTGGCTTCAGACTCGAGTCCCAAGAGGGGCAAGGCGCTGTGGGACACATCGTGTGACCATCACATCAATCAGTCGCCGCCTCTTCAGCCCTTGGACCGACCTTCTACGGGCAGGGGTTCCCCTAGAGCAGGTCTCCAGGCGCATCGTGGTTACAACAGATGCCTCCAAGATGGGCTGGGGCACCGGATGCAATGGGCACACAGCCGCTGGCTCCTGGACTGGCCCGCGGCAGCGTTGGCACATCAATTGCCTAGAGTTGTTGGCAGTACTGCTCGCCCTGCGGAGGTTCCGGCCGTTGATCCAGGACAAGCACGTGTTGGTCTGGACGGACAACACAGCGACGGTAGCGTACATCAACTGTCAAGGTGGTCTATGCTCCCGTTGCATGTCACAACTCACCCACCGTCTCCTACTCTGGAGTCAGTAGCGCCTCAAGTCACTATGAGCCACTCACATCCCGGGCGACCTCAACACCGCAGTGGACGCGCTGTCACATCAGGTTACCCTCAGGGGAGAGTGGAGGCTCCACCCTCAGGTGGTCCAGCTGATTTGGAGTCGATTCAGTCGAGCACAGGTAGACCTGTTTGCTTCCCGGTAATCCTCCCATTGCCCGCTTTGGTACGCCCTGACCAAGGTACCCCTTGGTATAGATGCGCTGGCACACAGCTGGCCCCCTGGACTACACAAATATGCATTTCCCCAGTGAGCCTACTTGCACAGACCCAAGGAGGACGAGGAGCAGGTCATCCTAGTAGCAACCTACTGGCCCACCCAGACGTGGTTCTCGGATCACACTCTCCTCGCGACAACCCCGCCCCCCTGAATTCCCCTGAGGAAGGACCTTCTTTCTCCTGCGGTGGTAGACACGATCACTCGGGGTAGGGCTCCCTCTACGAAGCTCTGAGCAGCTCTTTGTCTGCTTTGGTGGACAGCGGAAAGGAATCGCTGTCTCCAAACAGAGGATCGCCCACTTGGTCATTGATGCCATCCGCAAAATCGTTTCCCTGTCGGCAAACTGCGTCTTCCTTGGGCAGAGGCCCCTCTGCCACCAGTCGCCATGCTCTGTAGAAGCTTCTCCCCCTTCGGGTAGGACCTACCATGGGATCTCTCCACATGACATACTTCTGACAAGACTTGGTAAGACCATGTGACATATTCCACTCAAAATACCCCCCCCTCCTTTTTGGGTGGGGTGTGGTCTCCGCAGTGTCTTCCCCTTGGGAGGGACACCCCCCGATGCAGACACTTATGGCTCCCAGTCAGTTAACAAATTCCACTCTTTTTGTGGAGAGCCTGTCCCTATAGTTGGGCAGTCGACTTGTTCCTGATGGACCGTTCGATGCTCATAAGAGCGTTGGGGGAGGTTACGTGACGGCCTGGTGTGCTGGCTACGAGGCACACAGCGGTCTGCCCGTCACACACCACCAGTTCACGTAACACAGTTCAGATAGTTGTGGCGTTTTGTATAGGGACCCCCTAGTGTCACTACATCGACACAACGTCGAGTGAGTGACAGATATGGAACGTCCTGGTTACTTTCGTAACCTCCTTTTCCCTGATGGAGGGAACGAGACGTTGTGTCCCTCTTGCCACAATGCTGAACCACCCGCTGAAATGGCCGGGACCTGGTCTTGGCTCCTCAGCACAAACCTGAATGAGTGGCTCCTTTTATACCCATATGTCCGGGGGAGTGGCATGCAAATTCCACTCGCCAATTCTCATTGGCCTTTTTTCAAAAAGCAGAGGTGTTTGGGGCTCCCAAGAGTGACCCCTAGTGTCACTACATCAACACAACGTCTCATTCCCTCCATCAGGGAACAGAGGTTACGAAAGTAACCAGGACATTATTTCTGTCAAGGTTTGATGATCTTTAAGTTTATTGCTATGAACTTAGTAAACACTGTGCAGAAAATACTGGATACCGCCTACTATTTTTTAAACATAGTATTGTAGGTGTAAGAATGGAACGCATCAGTCTGCTATCTGGAAGTAAAACTCCCATTAATTTTCTCTATAGGCAAATTCATTTTTTAAATATAACTTACATTTTAAAAGACAGACCTATCATGACCTCCAAAGTTGTTAATCCATGGTACAGTACATTATATTCAACTGTTAAACCATCAGTCCATGTTATTCCAACTATTAAATATCGAAAGAAAATCGACACTACCCATGATCCTGAGGAAAATCCATCAATCAAAGAATTGCGACCAACAAAGCGTGCCAAATGAGCTCTTTAGTGACACCCATTCCCATGACGCATGAGTCAGTCTTATATATTTGCATATATCAGAACATTTTGCAATAAAATTAAAATATATTGTTTCTATACTTAAAATCAGCAACTTTATTTCAACAGTTTTACATTTTCCCAATGTTTTTCATTAGATTTTTTGCAGTCTTTCATGGGATTGTTCATTTCCTCATGAAAGACGGTAAGTGCACAGTCTCGTACCTTTGTCTTTTTGTCCAATTTACAAATACTTTTTTTGCTGCAAATCAAAATGTTGTGATTCACCTCTAAGCTGGTTTGTTTGGTTCATGGCTTAAACTCTTTTATGAGGGATTTTATGAAATCTCTGTGGAAAAAAAATTAATGGTATTAATACTTCTGGAACCAAGATGGGTGGGCACTGTTGCGCTCGCTTGAAAATGGAAGGTTAACTCTAACGCATTGCATTGTGAGATACAGTACTCTGTGCAGTGTACTTTATAAAATATATACAGTATGTTAGATTGTATAGTTAGTATTTTAATATGCTATTCCTAACATAGCCTATGTCTGTGTCTTAAAGTCTGCAAAAGGATTTCCCCCACTGTTACACTTTTGGAGGGCACATGAGAGTGCGATTGTGAGCAGTGAGCTTCTTGTGTATGGCTCGCAGCTCTTCTTACTGAGTCTGTCAGCAGACCGCAAGGCCTGTCTCTGGACCACTGATGGAGGTAGTGTGGGCTGGTTTGGACAGCAACAGCAGTGGGAATTGAGCAACCCAGACACTTATCAGATCAACAGGTATAATTCCATATCTATTATTAGCCTAAATGATTGTTAACTCAGTCAGTCTGTGCTGGTAAACTTACAAAAAACCCAACTTTAAAACCAGCTTAGGGTATATGACCTGACCATTCTCATAATGCTCTTGTGAAGAAGACACTAAGCCAGCATGCATTCAAAGGAAATACCACTAAGGCTGGCTGCTGTTGTCTGTGTTGGAAAATAAAGAATTCCATTGTCAAATTGAGAAATAAATGCAGCCTTAATGGAATAGTTCAGCCAAAAATGAAAATTCTCTCATAATTTACTCACCCTCATGCCATCCCAGATGTGTATGACTTTCTTTCTTCTGCAGAACACAAAGATTTTTAGATGAATATTCCACCTCTGTAGGTCCATACAATGCAAGTGAATGGGAAACAAGATTTTGAAGCTCCAAAAACATATGCAGGCAGCATAAAAGTTATCCATACAACTCTAGTGGTTAAATCCATGTCTTCAGAAGCAATATGATAAGTGACGTTGAGAAACAGATCAGTATTTATGTCCTTTTTTACTATCAATCTCCACTTTCACATCTTCTTTTGTTTTTGGCGAATCACATTCGTGCGTAGACTTAAATATTAATCTGTTTCTCACCCATACCTATTATATTGCCTCTGAAGATATGCCCTGCATCCGAAACCACGTACTGTCACAGTATGTCCTGTGTTTGATGAAGAACGCATTTCTCAGCCAGTAAAACAGTAACGTTCTTTAGGTATGCATGCGAGTAGTATGAAAAGATTTCAGACATACTTCATCCAGGGACATAGGTATTGACCCGTAACCCGATTATATATATAACATAAGAACAACATTTTTGGAAATAATCTTCTCTGGTTTTGTTAAACACCACCATTTAAGCACAATGAACAACTTTCTTGGTATATATAGCACAAACAGTTAAAAAGAGCCGCCTGACTTGCGGTTCTCCACGATTCTTTCAAACCCAGTGTTTTGAACGTGACGTCGCCTCAGCACCCAAAGGATTATGGGATCCTTAAGTGTTCAGTCAAAATCTCACCGGAAATAGTAGGTCATCTGGGTATTTCTCACTTACTGCTTCATGAATACTGAGGATTCGGACATACTACTCTATTGGCGTACTGTTTTTGGCATACTATATAGTATAGACACAATTATAGATTTAACCCATGAAGTCAAAAGGATGACTTTTGTGCTGCCTTTATGTGGTTTTTGCAGCTTCAAAGTTTTGGCAATCATTCACTAAAAATCTTAGATTCTGTTCAGCAGAATGATGAGAAAATTTTTATTTTTGGGTAAACTATCCCTTTAAAATAATCTTTTCAACAGTAAAATGCTTGAATGTTTGTAATACCCACATGTTCTTCCAACAATAACTTTATGGTGGCCCCCAAAAGTTTTTGGACGTGTTTGGACACGTGTTTGAAAGTCACATTTATCAATCCCAAAATATACACTGGCGGCCAGAAATTTGGAATAATGTACAGATTTTGCTCTTATGGAAGTAAATTGGTACTTTTATTCACCAAAGTGGTATTCAACTGATCACAATGTATAGTCAGGACATTAATAATGTGAAAAATTACTATTAAAATCTGAACAAAAATATTCAGATCTTCTTAAACTACTTCAAAGAGTTCTCATCAAAAAATCCTCCACGTGCAGCAATGACAGCTTTGCAGATCGTTGGCATTCTAGCTGTCAATTTGTTCAGATACTCAGCTGACATTTCACCCCACACTTCCTGTAGCACTTGCCATAGGCATAGGCATAAGGCACTTCTCACGCACCTTACAGTCTAGCTGATCCCACAAATGTTCAATGGGGTTAAGATCCATAACACTCTTTTCCAATTATCTGTTGTCCAATGTCTGTGTTTCTTTGCCCACTCTAACCTCTAACCAGGTCGCCTGATTCACATTATTAATGTCCTGACTATACTTTGTGATCAGTTGAATGCCACTTTGGTGAATTAAAGTACCAATTTCCTTCCGAAACAGCAAAATCTGTACATTATTCCAAACCTTTGGCCGGCAGTGTATATCAATTTGTCAATATGTCAAACCAAGTGGCATCAACTAACAAATGTTGCTAGATCTTTTCTCAGAACTAACTTTTCTCAGCCATTTGTACTACACGATAAATCTCTATTTAAGCAAAATTGTAAGTAGTCAACCCAATCTAGAAGCTCATATTCTGGGCCAGATGTAATCCTAGTGGCTGGAGTGACTGTGGAATATTTAATCAATCTCCACATTTGGCAGGGCTGACTTGGAGATGAACCCACTGGGAGCTTTAACAAATAAACCAACAGAGCGAATGTTTCGATGGTCAGATTTAACTGCTGTTAAACCCAAGCATATGGCTGAAGCAGCTGCTGTGTGTTGAAGGGTAGACAGTTCCAGAGAAACCATATATTTTCTCTTTTGTTTGGTTGTTGTTTCTGGAATTGTCTGAAAGTTTCTAATAGTTACTGAAAGGCAGGGGAAACAAAACATCCGTCAAAGTGTCTAGTCATGGTGAGGAATCTCTCCACAGTGTTCCTTCCCTACATCAGCTGACTGGCTCAATCTGTGGAGACCTGCATTGTGCAGAATCTATCACACATATACAGACTAAAATCAGAATTATACGCAAAGATTGAAAGTTTACTTCAAAATTGTATTCCAGTAAAAATTGCCAATTAATTACTATAAAACCAGTTAGTTATATAACCAGTTAGCTAATCCAAATATCACAACATGAAAGTACCACAGTTGGATTACTTTTATTTATTTAAAGGTGCACTCAGTAACTTTTGTCTTTGTGTCATCTTGGACTTACACTGACACCTAGCGGCTTAGATGCAGCATCATTTAAAATCAATCGTTTTTATTTTCAGATGCCATTGTAGAAATTTAGTATTCACAGTCAGCCATGATTATTTTAATCAATGAGTGAAAGTGTCGAATAACAGGATGGTTACTGAGATTAAGCGAGTAGTATTCAGCTGGTCATGTGATTGTAAAATGGCAGCCCTCCATGTAGAATAAATCAGCTTTTATAAAGTTACTGATATGACTGTAGTCTTAATTTTAATGTGAGTGGTCATGATTTCCTACATATATTGCAAAAGTACAATTCATGTCTTTAGGAGTTAAACTTTTTCAATGAGGACAAAATTACTGAGTGCACCTTTAAGGATGACCTTAGAGCCACATAGGCAAATAAAGACAAGAGAAAAGCAATATGAAATGATTTAGACTTTAATTTCTTTTGTACATAAAAATAATGTTAGCAGTAAAATTGCACTGTTTTATTTTAGAGAGAGAATTTAATGTGTGGAAGCGAAGCTTAGATTGATTGCTTCTGCTTTTATTATTCTCATTTGTAAATCGCTTTTGATAAAAGCATCTGCTAAATGAGATGACAATGTCTACTTAAACATATACATTATGAGTTTTGCTGAGAGCAATAAATCCAATAAGTATCAAATATTTCTTCCTCAAAAGTTCTAAAAGAATCATTAGTGGAACCATTAAGGATCTGAAATCGTTAAGAGGAATCAGAACCGGAATCATTAAATTCATAACGATTCCCATTCCTAGTAACTACTTTACACATTTTGTCAAAATTATGTTATGAACGTACATTGTGATCTGTCCTGTGACAGATGGGTTTGGCTCAACTAAGCTTAGATTCAGAGAAAACAAATTGCAAATTGCAGTAACTACAAAAACCACACTGAAACCAAGTAACTGTGAAGCCATTTTGCTCAGTTTCAGTGTTGGCATAGTTACTGCGTTTTGCATTTGTTTTGCAGAATGACACATTAATTTATCCACTGAACCACTTACTGCTGGTTAATGATTAATACCATGATGCTTCACAATGATGAGACCACATGTCATGACATGGATATGGCACATCCTCAGTGACCACATCGATTCAGTAAACATCAGGAATTTGTGTGCTTTTGTTAACCATTTATGGATGCCTAATGATGATACATAAACATCCCCCACAGAGAATGTGCCACTTTAATCAAAGAAGGAGAGGAGGAGAGGACAGAGAGCAGCCAATTATGTACAGGCCCTGAGAGTTTTATCTGCTGGGGTGAAGGCTCAGGGGAGGTCACTGGGACAAGCATTAGTGATGTTGATCATCAGCAAACAGGTGGGCGGAAAAACTCTTTGACAAACACACACAGAGACCAGGACATCATGTTTCAATGAACAGTCTCTCCTCTAATATCTGCAATGACCACTTAAAGGAATAGTTCACCCAAAAATGAAAATTTGGTCATTACTCACTCACCCTCATTTTGTTCCAATTTTCAGCTTACTTGTCTCTGTGAAGCACAAAAGGAGAATTTTGAAGAATTTAACTGTTCACTCTTTTCCATGCAATTTCAATGAATGTGGACTGAGGCTTTCAAGCTGAAAAAAAGATGCAAAAACATAATAACAGTATGATGATAAAAGTAATCTAACCAACATGCACTATATTATATAACCCCAAAATGAATCATTTACTCACCATCATACTAGTATCACTTTCTTTCTTCTGTGAAACACAAAAAGAGATGTTAGAAAGATCAAAAAATCAATGAAAGTTAATGGGGACTGAGGCTGTCAGTCCCTAACATTCTGTCTATCTTCTTTGTGTTCCATGGAAGAAAGTCATATGGTTTTAGAACAACATGAGGGTGAGTAAATCATAATAGAATTTTTGGTTACATTTTATTTTAATGTGTCCTTTTTACAGTGTAATTACACAAGTAATTACTGATTATTACTAATTAACAACATGTACTTACTATAGGTTTAGGGTAAGGGTTTGGTTTATGGTTAGTTGCTTTTAATTACGCATAATTGACTGTTATTACTATAGTAAATACATATAATATGTGTAACAAGGACACATTAAAATAAAGTTTTACCAAATTTTCATGTTGGGGTCAACTATCCCTTTAAGCCATACAATAGCTTTGTGTAAGGAACATACTTTTATTGACTTATATAAGTCATTATTCACTGAAAATCTTGAGATCTAGTTCTTTTAAGTTGGATCTTTTCAGTGAATCCACTGATTCAGGTCTCCTGATTCGTTCACTAATCAAAGACTTATATCACGCACTAGTCCTATGTACGCCCTTTATGTTACTTTTATGGTGTTTTTGCATCCTTTTTAAGATTCAGCCTCAGTCCCTATTCATTAATAATTGCTTGCAAAAAAGCAATTAATATAATTCTTCAAAATTTCTCATTTGTGTTCCACGGAAGAAAGGACGAAGAAAAAATATGGGTTTGGAATTGCATGAGGGTGAGTAAATAATGTCAGAATGACCAGCTATATATTTACACTGCACTATTAAAGTTGTAACCAGTCTTTACCACAAACAACATACATGTGCACTCTAGTTAAAAACAACTTTGAACTTTGTTCTTGTTCACTTCTCATTTAACTAAACCCTCCAACGTTCTTTGAGGTTTTCCTGCTATTTAGCAGTCATAGTGCCATTACTTGAAAAGTCATGATTCTGTTGATCCACCGACTGCTCCAAAGTGACTGTGAAGTTGAGTGTTAAGTGCAGGCAGACATGATCTGGCAGTTTGTTGTACTCACGTCCCTCAGTTCCAGCTCCCAGGCTGCCCTAAGTCACCGTCATGCCAAAACAAGCGATTAACTGAGCCTCCCGACTGAGCTGGGTGTGTTATTTGGTTCCTGCGGCTGTCTAGACACTCGTTTGAGTGAGAGTTACTGTACATGTCTGCTGATTCTTAGACTTCCTTCAATATCTCCTTATGGCGTGTTTTTTTCTACTGATTTTCCTTTGCCTCAGAATTATCAGAAATGCATAAACCTTCATAATCAACATGAAATCAAAACAGTAAACCCTGTTTACTTTGCCTATAAAGTAACTGTTTCTGGTCTTATTGTGCATGATTCACATTATTCTTAAAAGGGTCATGACATACTCTTTTTTAAAATAATTTTATTATCTCCCCTGAGATCCACTAATAATGTTAGAAAAGTTTTTTTTTTTTCTGCACCAAAACAGACATAATTTAGTAACATATATTAGGCCCTCTGTCTGTCCTTAAAACTTCAACATAAATGTCCACTGTTTTGATTGTCTAACATGGTGCAGCCCCTCAAATACAGCCTTATTTGAAACTCAATAGGAAGTGAATAAACAAGCTCCACAATGTTATAAAGTTAAATTTCAGGGTTTACACATAACGCACATCCAACAAATTGCATCTGAATATATTAAACTGTTCACTAAAGAACAGCAGCACCATAAACTATCAAACAGTCATGACATTTGAAATATTCATGAATGAAACTGTTTACTTACGGTTTTGCAGTCGGTTCCAATAGTGTTTTTAACTGCCCCATCCTTCAATAACAGTATCTTTGCAAAGCTTGAATCACATTATGACTGGTTCACAAGCAATCCACACTGATATGCGCCGAAAAAACGCACATACATAGTCCAAAGCACAGTGAAACAAGACACACACACACATACAGTATCATTTTTCACTGAAGCGCACATTGCTGGAAACGCATAAAAATGGTCAAAGATGTCCATCTAGTGCATGTTTACATATACTAACAATTAAAAATATCACAGATGGGTGCAAGAACTCGTCCAGGATGTGTTTGTGCTCAAAACAGCAAGAGGCAGAGCAGCTGAATGAAACAGAATGGGGTCTCCTTTTCAGAGTTGTAACTTGACACAGCATCTTTTAAAAGCAGCGCGAGATACATGACAATGGTCAAAGATGTCTGTCAAGTGTATGTAAGTTTATATACAAAAATAATCCAAAATAGTCCAGATGGGTCCTCTTTGGTGTTCAGGAATATTTATCTGTCCATCCTGCTCTCTCAGTTTGGAATCAGAATCAGAATAAGTATGAGCTTTATTGCCAGGTATGTTTACACATACAAGGAATTTGTCTTGGTGACAGAAGCTTCCAGTGCACAAACAATACAACAACAAGACAGAGATAATAATAAAAAAATAGAATAAAAATAAAAAGTGAATAGAAAATATAAGTATATCTAGAAATACACAATAAGAAAAAAAATATATATTTATATACGTTTGTACAAATACAAATCTGGTATATACAGATAGTGCAAGGGAATGTAATGGCAGAAGAGGTAGGAAATGTTGGATAAATATACATAGACTAAGCTGTGTATTGCACATAATTATTGCTCAATGAGGCAGTTTTAACTGTTCATGAGATGGATAGCCTGAGGGAAAAAACTGCTCCTGTGCTTGACAGTTCTGGTGCTCAGAGCTCTGTAGCACCGTCCAGAAGGCAATAGTTCAAAAAGGTAGTGGGCTGGGTGAGTGGGGTCCAGAGTGATTTTTCCAGCCCTTTTCCTCACTCTGGAATTGTACAGTTCTTGAAGGGAGGGCAGGGGGCAACCAATAATCCTCTCAGCATTCCGAACTGTCCTGAACCAAACCAAACCAGACAGTAAAGTTAACAGTTTAACTACAAATGTAATTAAATGCAAGTACTTTAAATGTAATTACAATGCAACAACATGTATGTACATAATAAGTACATTCTATCAAATGGTTAAGTACATAGTAGTTAAGGCCACCTAATATAAAGTGGGTCCTATCATTTCATATTTTCTTTATGCTATAAAATCCAGATATACAGTTCTGTACATACTGTAAATGATAAGTGTTTATTAGAGTTCTGTTTTTCATTTCAGAATTAGCTCTAGACCAACAGATGAGTCATTTGACTCTACAAACTCCACACCAGGAGAGCACATCTGGACACTATAGCTCCTCTGAAAAGTTCCCACTGCCCAAATACAGTAAGGTTGGTCAAGAAATTACATGAACCGGTCTTGAAATGTAAATTCATTTTAATTGAAACATCATGGTCTGTTTAATGTTGTGATGTCTTACTGTATTCTTTCAATGCATTTCTCAGTTTGGACTAGGACATGAAGCCACTGTGCAATGCAGGCGACGAGATATTGACCGCAAGAAGATCTTTTGCTTTGGGGAGGTCACACCATTTCGGGCCCTTGAGTTGCCGGTTAGTCAGTCTTTTCTCAGATGTATAGCAGGGATGGGAATCAGCAGGGACCTGGTGAAATGATATTTTATTGAGAACTGGTTTGCGATACGATATTATTGCAATTCTTGTGATTCAAAAATGTGATATATTCCGATCTTTTTCTTGCTTATATCTCGTTTCTCTTCATTGGAGCTGAACTTCCTGCTTTACTTCATCATAGACCCAAAATATAGCGATACTTTGAAATATCTCTAATGTTTTAGTGTGCTAAAGTCATAAGAATCACATGAACACTGCGGCTAAATGACACTGTGCATAGCACTGATTATTGAAGGGTCCACAAAACCAGCAGAGGACGAAAACAAAGACAACACCCTTTTATTTTTAACTCATCTTTTTTGTTATGAGAACAGCACCAGGGTTTTGTATCCAGCATTTGTTGTATGTTTGTTGCCACGCACTAGAGTTTTGCTTGGCCACTGAAGCTCTTGGTGAGGTGGAATAAGCAGGCTCAAATGTTTTTTTTCTCTGTAAAACTCTCAAACGAACGGCTGGGCCAGAAATGAAATGAAAAATGAAAAGTAAATCACTGTGGGATTGATGGTGGTAGCGGGAGAGAGAGTGCAGATGCGTTGGTGTGTGCCAGGATCAGCTACTGACTGTCATGGCACGTTTAGAGGAGAGAGGCA
The DNA here is from genome assembly GCF_019703515.2 of Myxocyprinus asiaticus. Lineage (NCBI taxonomy): Eukaryota > Metazoa > Chordata > Actinopteri > Cypriniformes > Catostomidae > Myxocyprinus > Myxocyprinus asiaticus. Next base: position 14,155,937 of record NC_059375.1, read on the forward strand.
TTGTTATGACAACCACATCACAAAAGTTGGACACATTTTGTGTGTCTTAACCACAGCGGATAAAGAGCTTTAAAAAGGACAAGATGCAAAACATTCCAAATCTTCACCTAGTTTAAATGCTGCGGATGTTTTATACTGTAAGAAGAAACATATAAAGGCTTACCACAAGCATTTAACAACCTTTACTGTAATTAAAAATAAAATTCTTTTATTTTCAATTCATTCTAGGAGATCAGTGAGCCTGTGGATTTACCTTTGAAGCCCTGGATACTGAAAAAATGTCAGCTCTCCTCCAGACGAACAGAATTAAGCTCTCACATATTTTCATCTGAAGGTCCTGTGCATTTTGATACACTGGAGTAGACAGTTGGTATAATGGAGGTGATGTTTTTTTCTTCTTCACAGATTCACTAATTTTCATTGTCTTGTCCAGAAATATATGTCCTCTCCCTTTAACTGTAGAGTAGTCATTGCTTTTGTGCCATGTGGCTTCAGTGACATGACCACATTAACTATGTTTTGCACCATCAATGTGTACATACACAATATATTTTTACAGTAAAATATAGATCGAAAATTATTTTGCTTTGAAAACCTGTGTATGCTGTCATTGATTTTACATTTGAATTTTTTTGGTTCAAATAACTAATTTTATCAGTGGTGCTTTCTAAGGCCAGCATCACTATTACTATTGTGCGCATCACTCGTCCCACGCTGTTTGTGCTATGTTAATGAATGATATACCACAGATCGTGCAGCTTATTAAGGAGATGACTGTTACTTTCTTAGCAATCAGACTTAGGATGTTTGCTTGACTGACGAAAAATAAAGGTAAAAAAGCAGTCAAAAAAAATTACTGTAGACTAACACTGTAGGACCAGGATATCATAGAGACTTGGGGGTGGGCTTCCTGTATCTATGGCCAGTAGGTTAAAAACAAGCAACCACCATTAAAACCCTAGAAACCACATAACAATGCTTTAAAAGCCAATCAGAAGACCTTAGGAACAATATCCTTATAATATTCATTATTCATTAGAAACCATCTGCAAAACCATAGCATAATGGCGGCGTGTTTTGCATGAGAAATCATACTTTTTACAAAACATATAAAATTCATCTTATTAATATTTATTATACATTTATAAATCTACACCCTTATAATATTCATTATTCATTAGAACACCTTAGCAACAGTATATAAACTATCTGCAACACCCTAGCATTGTGAGGCAAGTTTTGCATGAGAAAATACAATTTTCTTCAAAAAATGCAATGATTCATGTTATTAATATTCATTATACAATACATTCATAATAATTCTGCATCAAATTCAACATTAAAAAATACAACATATGGAGGTCATGAACTGTTTAAGGTAAAACTGATCATCACACATCAATTTTTGTCCAATACTGTAACGTTGCGCTGGCACTGGCAATGACAATGACGATGAAGTAAAGAGAACCCAAGTGCAGTTTATTAACAAACGTGAAATCCAATAACCATTACTCCAAACGTGAATAAAAACAAAACATGAACTAGACTAAACTTGACTTGAACAAAACATAAACATGAACTTGACTTGACTAAACTTAACATGGCATGACCATACATTACATCAACAATACTTGACAAAGGACAATGGAAAACATTAGGGTTTAAATGCATGGACATGGGAGAACACATGACAAAGATAACCAATAAACAGACATAACTGATAACAAGATAATAATCCAATAAACCAATGACACAAAACACATGAACATGGAGGTAAAACGTCCTGGCTACTTTCGTAACCTCCATTCCCTGATGGAGGGAATGAGACGTTTTGTCGATGTAGTGACACTAGGGGTCAATCTTGGGAGCCCCAAACACCTCTGCTTTTTGAAAAAAGTCCAGTGGAAATTGGCGAGTGGAATTTGCATGCCACTCCCCCGGACATACGTGTATAAAAGGAGCTGATATGCAACCACTCATTCAGGTTTTGTGCTGAGGAGCCGAGACAAGGTCCCGGCCATTTCAGCGGGTAGTTCAGTGTTGTGGCAAGATGGACACAACGTCTCGTTCCCTCCATCAGGGAACGGAGGTTACAAAAGTAACCAGGACCATATGCCCCAGGAGCCTCTGAAAAAGTCTTCTGTCTGAACGTCTTCAGACAGTTCAGCATCGACTGTGCACGCTCGTTCGTGAGGCGCGCCGTCATCGAGACTAAGTCCAAAAGAGCTTGTTCTTTTCCCAGTTGACCCGTACCCCTAGACGGCTGAGGTGCCTGAGCACCAGGTCCCTGTGTGTGCACAGTATCTCTCGAGAGTGAACTAGGATCAGCCAGTCATCGAGGTAGTTGAGTATGCGGATGCCCACTTCCCTTAGCGGGGCAAGGGCTGCCTCTGCGACCTTCGTGAAGACGCGAGGGGACAAGGACAGGCCGAAGGGGAGGGCCTTGTACTGGTACGCCCGGCCCTCAAAAGCAAACCGCAGAAAGGGTCTGTGTCGAGGTAAAACCGAGACGTGGAAGTACGCGTCCTTGAGGTCTACCGCCGCGAACGAATCTTGATGCCGGACGTTCGCTAAAATGCATTTTTGCCTCAGCATCTTGAATGGGAGTCTGTGCAAGGCCCGGTTCAGTACTCGCAGGTCCAAGATTGGCCGCAACCCACCGCCTTTCTTTGGTACAATGAAGTAGCAGCTGTAAAACCGTTTCTTCATCTCGGCTGGAGGGACAGGCTCTATCGCACCCTTCCATAGAAGGATAGGTAGCGGCGTTCTCGCCCCTTCACCGAGGTGAAGTGGACGCCGCTGAACCTGAGCGGGCGCCTGGCAAACTGAATCGCGTAGCCGAGTCGGCCAACGCAACGGGTTGGAAAGTGTGAACCATGCATCCAAACTTTAGGCAAGGGGGACCAAAGGGATAATCATGTCGGACGTACCGGCAGGTGGGGCCTCGCGGTGGGGCGGAGCCTGAGGTGCCACGTCAAGGGGGCTCGAGCCCTGTGGCCGTGCTGAGTCCAGGGACATTGAAGCACTTACCTGGCTCCTTATACCCACCATAAGATTGGCCGGGGAGGGGGAAGGAGGAATATCATTCCCGCAGTCGATCGGAACCAACCCGGTGTGGGCATGTTTGTGCCACAGCTGGGCACGCAGGGGCGGGGAGTCCGCCGCTGGAGCGCCGAACCTGCCAAAATGGGACAGTGGACGGTGGTCGTGACGACGTCCGTGCACACCTGACATGCGACCCAGAGAACAAGGAAACGACTCTTTTGTTGAAGTTTTGGGTACGCATCCTCATGGGCATGTGGCGAAAAATGAAACAAAAGATTCTCCTCCCAGCCCTCCACCGGGGTATGGAGTGGTCTGTCTACCAGCTCCGTGGAAGCGGGTCTCCTCGCCCGTGGGTCGCCCGTCTCAGGGGCGCTTCGAAGCCTTCCTAGGGTTCTTGGTGGCTGGCCATGAGACGGGTGGCATCTGCTTCCTGCGGTGGGCTCCACGCCGGGGTCGGTGCTATTGTTGAGCTGCGCCGGGGCAGGATGTGTTGAATGGCCTCTGTCTGCTGCTTCACCGCTGAGAACTGCTGGGCAAAGTTCTCAACGGTGACACCGAACAGGCCAACCTGGGAAATGGGGGCATCAAGGAACCGTGCCTTTTTAGCCTCATGTCGACCAGGTTGAGCCAAAGGTGGCGTTCCTGGACCACCATGCGGACATTGCCTGCCCGAGAGACCACGCCGTGACCGTCGCCCGGAGAGCGAGGTCAGTCGCTGAGCACAGTTCCTGCATCAATCCCTGGTCAGAACTACCCTCGTGCAGCTCTTTTAGCGCCTTGGCTTGGTGTACCTGCAGGAGAGCCATGGCGTGCAGGGCAGAGGCGGCTTGTCCAGCGGCACCGTAGGCCTTAGCCATCAGACCTTGAGCGCCTTATCCACCTGGGGGATCACCGAATACCCCTTGGCCACCCCACCATCGAGGGTAGTGAGAGGGGGGGAGCTGAAAGATCAGGACCGGGTGGTAAAAGGTGCCCCACACGATCTTGTCAGTTCCTCATGCACTTCCGGGAAGAAAGGAACCGGGGCGGGTGCGGCCATGAGTGGCACTCTGGGCCCAGGAACCAATCATCGAGCCGCGAGGGTTCAGGGGAGAGTGGAGGCCACTGAAGCTTCCACTCTAGCCTGACGCTCCCGGCTGCCCGAGAAAGCATGTCCGTCATCTCTGCGTCGGCTTGAGACTGGGCGACCACGCCCAAAGGGGGAAGCCCAGCCGAAGCCTCCGCATCAGAATGGACGAGCCCGCTCTCCGATGCTGCGCTCGATAACTCATCGTCTTCCCGGGCCCCAAATAAGAGATCGAACTCACCATGCGACGAGCCGGCATTCTCATCCGAGAGCCCGACCGGGGCAAGCGAGCGTGCTGAGGAATGGGAGGTCCGTGGGGGGTTACCCGGTGGAGGTGGTCCCACTGGAGTCCCCAAATCACCCCTAGTGCTAACCGACACGGCCTCATACCCATAGGTAGAAGGACCGAGGTGGGGAGCCGCTGGGGTGGCTTACTTCCTTACGAAGGTAAGCTGCGACTGCAACGTTGCCATGGTCATGTTCTCACAGTGAGGACAAGACCCATCCACGAACGGAGTCTCTGCGTGGGCAGCGCCCAGACACGTAAGACAGCGATCGTGGCCGTCAGAAGCGGAGAGATAACGACTACAACCAGGAATAACACACAAACGGAAAGGCATCTTTAAAAAGACGTTCCGTGTGTGCCGCTCTTTTAGAGTTTAAAATATACTCTTTTACAGTCCACAGGTGCAGAGGGGGAGAAGCCGCTGAAATACGCCATAAATCCAGCAGACGAGGTGAATGAACTCGGTGAATTCAGCTCAATGAATAGAACCGATCGGCTCCGAAGAGAAAATCTGAATGAGTGGTTGCATACCAGCTCTTTTTATACCCATATGTCCAGGGGAGTGGCACGCAAATTCCACTCGCCAATTTCCATTGGCCTTTTTTCAAAAAGCAGAGGTGTTTGGGGCTCCCAAGAGTGACCCCTAGTGTCACTACATCGACACAATGTTGAGTGATTGACAGATAGGGAACATGAAATCATATGACTAGGGACACATGACATGAAACAGGAAATAACTTTCAAAATAATAGACATGAAAAACATGAATCAACAAAATACCCATGACAATTACCCTGATTTCACTCTGTATTTACCGCCGTTCATGCAGCTTATTCAGTGTGCGCATGTATTGCACTCATGCCTGTTAATGTTTCACGTCAAAACCAGAGATAACATCTGATGATTTCAAATATCACGTAAATGCAGTTTTATTGCTTTATCAGATCCGCAATAAGCTGATTTATGCCTTATTGCCTTTGGTGTAAACTGTGTCACCTTGAATTGAACTGAAAGTTACTGTAACGAGTGGCTGCTGGTACTGACAATGACAAAGACGATGATGTAGGAACCCAAGTGTAGTTTATTTCCAAATGTGATAACCAGGAACCCTAACTATAAATGTGAACAAAACAAAACATAAACATGAACGACTTAACTAAACTTAACATGACATGACATGACATGACTTGACTATAGACTTGACATAAACATAACATGACATGGCATGGCATGGCATGGCACGGCACGGCACGGCACGGCATGGCATGAACTATCCAACAATGTTACAATAACAATACCTGACAAGGGACAATGGAAAACATGAGGGCTTAAATACTAGACATGGGGGAACATAACCAATGAATAAACAGAACTCTAAACAAGATAATCAAACAATGAACCAATGAAAACAAGACACATGAACATGGAAGGAAAACAGGACATCACATGACTAGGGACACATGACATGAAAACAGGAACTAAACTTTTCAAAATAAAAGACATGAAATACATGAACACACACATTAAACATTACAGTTACTGTACAGAAGCATATTGATCACACACACAGTGGTAAGGGACTCCATGTGAGAACTGTAAGCAGCTCAATGTGTCTCCAGCACTGTGGCCTCAGGATGTCCATACATACCAATTACCAGCCTATGATTGTACTTGCTGAAAGCACATTTAGCAGCCAGAGGAATGTCCACTGCAACACCACAGAGTCAGAAACCATGTGCAAAGAAACTTGTGACCACTCCTACCAAAACTCGACCAAAATACAGTATATACTTCTCTGGAAATTTTTTAACCATGCAAAATTCAAAAAATGAACAGAAGCACAGGCAGCCAGGTCCTCAAACGATTTGTAGATTTTAGAATAATTTTTTGGTCCATATTAGTACTCATTCCTCATTAAAATGCCCATAATTCTTCTCTAGGTGAACTTGAGAAGTCATAATATATGCTATATTGGTGTTCAAATCAAATAAGTTGAAAAATGATGGTCCATAAGACAGCATTTTAACACAATGTTTCCGCTAGTACCATATAAATTCATACATAATGGGTCATGAAATACCTTCTACAATTAACACTACTTTGCGATTCTCAACACACCTGCACCTCTTGTCCTTTGGCGCTCAGTGAGTGGAACATTCATCATCCAAACATGAGCTGAACTCTGTGCTGTGATTTATTAGTTGTTCCATCTATCCGGTGACAAAGAGCTGGACAACTGTACATACAAATTTCTCATCATAAAAAGCATGATGTTAAAACATGAAGGCTCACTAAAGCTCTCGTCTGGGAATGCAAAAACTCCCTCTCAGTAAGGAATGTATTTGTCTGATATGCAGAAAAGTAAACTTTGAGTATGAAGGATGCAAAATGTGTTTAACTGTATACATTCCTTTTGTAATCCCGCCAGGTTCCTTTGGTCATGGATTTGCACACCTACTATTCTTTATTATTACATTTTTCATATTTTAAAATAATAGTAAAGTCATCAAAGTGATGAAATAACACAAATGAAAGACTTTTTCAAAGTAGCAACTGTTGGTCAAGAACAGTTATTACAAATTAATTAGTAAAATACTTGGTTTAGATAAGTGATCAGCCCCCTAAGAGTAACCATTACAAACTTGCTCAGGTGCAACCAATCACCATTCAGATCACATACCTGGATAATTGGCCCACAGCTAACATCAGTTGTAGTGGATTTGATTACTTTAGAATAAAACGTGTTAGATGACCATTCCAGGTGGATATTGATCATGGAAGCTATCAAGAGGCCAAAGACAACTTTGAAGGATTAACAAGCTCTTATGGCTAAGATTGATCAGTCTGTGCATATGACAACAATCTCCCAAGCTTTACACAAAGCTGGCCTGTATGGCAAGGTGGCAAGAAAGAAGACTTTTCTGAAATAGGGGCACAAGTCTCGCTTGCATTTTGCGAAAAAACACTTGGACGATTCTAATTCCATGTGGCAAAGGGTTTAATGTTCAGATGAGACAAAAATTAAACTTTTTTGACTGAATTCTAAGTGCTATTTGGAGAAAACCAAACACCACCTAGAACATACCTGTTCTACACCTACTGTGAAGCATGGTGGTGGCAACATTATGTGATGGGGGTGTTTCTCTTCAGTGAGGACTGGGCAATTGGTCAGGATTGAAGGGAAAATGGATGCTGCCATGTACACCCAAATTCTTGAGAAAAATCTGTGGACATCTGCTCGACACCTGAATATGGGCAGGTGGTTCACCTTTCAACAAGAAAATGGCCCTTAACACACCACCAAAAAAAAACAACGCAGTGGCTTAAGGATAGGAAGGTCAAAGCACTTGAGTGGCCAAAGTCAGACCCCTGACCTAAATCCATATGAAAACCTGTGAATGGACTTTGAAGAGATTCATACATAGCCACAATTTATATTTGTGTACAAAACTAATTTGTTGTCTTTTTTTAGATCAAAAGGCTAAGATCATGAGAAAAATTAATTCAGTCAAGTGTGTCCTAACTTTTCAGTGCTAGTGTATGAATGTTTCTTTTTTTGATGAGTAGGACATTTACTTTGCAACTTCACACTAAGATTTCCCAAAAGACAACTCTTGACGTGCTGTAATGCAATTTTGTTGAATGAATTCCTGGAAGCTTTGGAGCTGATCTGCATGAATAATCCAAGACAGATAACAAAGAGTACACAAAGCACAAATCTTAGGCAGAGAAATATTTCAATCTTTTGACATCAGTAAAGCTGCCAATCGGGCATAAAAATGAAGTGCAATGAGAGTGTTTCCAAGCTGGAACACCATGAAGTAAACAGCAAAATACAGAGTTGGCTGTCAGAATTCCACAAGCAACCCAGTCATGACCAAAAAACACCTTCCTGTGGAAGTTCCATACTGCCACACTCTTAATTGCTGGCATTCAGTCATATTGAGGTCATCTCATGGTAGAAATGGATGGAGTGTTACCCAAATACATCTTCAGAGTCTTGAGACACCAACAACAGCTGCAATGGCCATGTGATTTCATTCAAAAAGATATATTTGTTTTTGACCAGTGAACTGACACCGACAGTGAGATTTCAAAATACTGTAGCAATTTTGGACTCCTTCACCCCTTGACAGTTGGGAAAGACCTATATTTTTGTTATTTTGTAGGCCCAAAAATTAGATTTTGAACTGGTTAAGCCTGTTTATTCTGTATATGGCCATTTAATTTTTTTCAACCTGGTCTCATAGAATCACGTTACTATATCTGTTATTTTTGCAAAATGATTTGTATGTGGCTTGTTGTACGTACTGTATCACAGTGGTTTCCTGGTGAAATGAACACTAGAGGCGCTACAACAAAAACTGTAAAAATAAATAAATAAATAAAAAAATCTAGTTGTATCAAGATTACTTTTTGAGTTGACACAACTAAATTGTCCAGTCAACTTAACATATTAAGTTGTGATTCTATACTTACGCTGAATTAACAAGTGTATTTGTAATCTCAACATGCTTAACAAAATTGTCTGAACAAACAGCAAGCTCCCAGCATGCATTGCAGCATGAATAAATAATGAGGTTAGTGTTGTATGCTTATTTTTTGCTATTTGCAGACTTTAGTGGTGCTGCTGTTGTTTTTGTCTTAACTGTTGATTAATAGTTGTGTGGTGATGTTTAGAGCTTATCTTTTAGTTGATGTTTGTTGAGTATCACCATTTCTTAGGTTTGTGTGTCAAGTGTTGACCAAATCAAACTATTAAATATGTAGCTTGTAGGGGCCTGGGTAAAAGTGGTAAAATATGCTAGCTACCACCCCTGGAGTTCGCTAGTTTGAATCCCAGGGTGTGCTGAGTGACTCCAGCCAGGTCTCCTAAGCAACCAAATTGGCCTGGTTGCTAGGGAGGGTAGAGTCACATGGGGTAACCTCCTTGTGGTTGCTATAATGTGGTTTGTTCTCGGCGGGGTGCATGGTGAATTGAGCGTGGTTGCCACAGTGGATGGCGTGAAGCCTCCACACGCGCTATGTCTCCGTGGCAACGTGCTCAACAAGCCACGTGATAAGATGCGTGGGTTGACTGTCTCAGACGCAGAGGCAACTGGGATTCGTCCTCCGCCACCCGGACTGAGGCAAATCACTACGCCACCATGAGGACTTAGAGCGCATTGGGAATTGGGCATTCCAAATTGGGAGAAAAAGGGGAAAAATCCCCCCCCCCCCCCCCCAAAAAAAATATGTAGCTTGTTTTTCTCAAGAAGCTAGTGAAGGTAGGGATCATTTTACTGACTTGAATCTTTGAGTCTCATTCAGCAAAATGAACAAATCTTTATTCGAGTCATTTCATTCATTTGAGCAGAATTCAATTAAAATGCTACATTTTCCATAGCCAAATCCCCCCAACACGTCTACTTACGCAAACTTTGATTATAGTCCCAATAAGGAAAAATTTATAATGCAGCCAAGGACAAATTATGAGAAACAGGAATGATTAGTTCACCTTTGAAATCTTCTTGTCCAAGTCGTTCGTTCTTTTGTCACGTGACAGCCGTATGTGCATAGCGTATACGGCTGTCACATGACAAAAGAATGAATGACTCGGACCAAAAGAGTTGAAAGGTGAACTAATCATTTCTGTTTCCTGTGTGAGCAACACATAGCATATACGGCTGTCACGTAACCAAAGAACGAATGATTCGGACCAAAAGAGTTGAAAGGTGAACTAATAATTTCTGTTTCCTGTACAGCGCCTATGCGGTTTTCACGTAACAAACGAATGGAGGTTGCGCAATGCACATGCGTGGCCAACACAAAATGAACGAATCACTCTCTGAGACTACTCGTTCTTCTGAGTCACATAAAAGATTTGTTCAGAAATATTTACTAATATAGCCTAATCCTTTTTATTTCACTTTGAAGCACTTTGAAGATTATTGTTCTTGTTCATGGTAACCAAATAATATCCCTAGTTTAAAAAAAAAAAAATTTAATGAATATTTTCGTGTGATGATCGATATTTTTGAAACAACATCAGTATCGGAAGTATCGATACTTTAGGATCGATCTGCCCATCCTTAATTAACAGTCAGCCATGATTACTTTAATCAATAAGTGAAAGTGTCAAATAACAGGACGGTTACTGAGGGGCCGTTTAAACGACAACGTTTTCAATTAAAAACGGAAAACTTTTTATGCGTTTTGGCTGTTTGTTTACACGACAACGGCGTTTTGGGGCCTGAAAACTCAAACTTTTGAAAACGGGTTTCAAAGTGCAAGTTTTTGAAAACTATGCCATTATCATCTCCGTGTAAACATACAAAAATGCGAATTTGTGAAAACGATGACGTCATGTGCACGCGTATTACGTGTTCAGTCTATAGGCATGCGCGCGAGTACTTCAAAACTACAATGGCGGACTACAGGACTGTGTTTGTGCTGCTCAATATTTTGAGTTTATTGACACTTCTCCAGCAAAGTGTAGATTTACTGCATCACTACTACAACCAGCGATCGCCATCTTCATTGTTTGTATTCACCGCTCTGTGGAAGAATGCTTATTTGCGCAGGCGCGTAGTGTTTCTTTACAAAGTGACATCGCCAACTACTTTGCGTTCAAAAACACAAAGGAAAAACTTTTCTGTTTTTAGTACATTTTTGTCGTGTAAACGTACCATGAGATTAAACGAGTAGTATTCAGCTGGTCATGTGATTGTAAAATGGCAGCCCCCATGTGCGGACCCTCTTCATGTAGAATAAAACAGCTTTTATAAGGTTACTGATATGACTGGAGTCTTCATTTTAATGTGAGTGCTCATGATGTCCTACATATATTGCAAAATTACAATTCATGTCTTTAGGATTTAAACTTTTTTAATGAGGAAAAAATTACTAAGTGCACCTTTAAAGCTCAGTAAACCAAAGTTAAGTTGTTATAACTTACCCTGATTTAAGTTCAGCTAAATAAACTAATTAAGTTCAGCTAACTTACCTAAACTTTTCACATCTACATTCAATCAGTTCAATACTTTTTCATCTGTAAGAGAAACATATCTATTTACGTCTGTTAATCTCAAAAAGCCCATGCAAAAAAGCACTAAATATGAGTTAAATTTATAACTCATAAACAAATATATATATATTTTACAGTGCAAATAACAAGTAAAACGGCAGATTATCAGTTCATAAACACAAAAACATTTTTACTATATTGCATGACTTGATGATACATTTTAATGCATTACATAACCAACTACATTTACAAGCTTGTTCAAGCATGATCAAATTGTGTGTTACCTCAACTGATAGCACGTTGCACTTGCAATGCAAAGGACCGGGGTTTGAGTCTGAACATGTGAGCCGACACATGAGCCGAAAGTGACGAAGAAGCATCTCTAAATAACATGGTTCCTTCAGCAGTTGCATTTTTCAGCTCACATTTGCTTTTTGTGACACTATTGGTTAGGTTTATGTTTAAGGTTTAGGGAAGGGAGGTAGGTAGATTTTGTTGATTTAAAACTCGATAAAGCATTAAACTTAATAACCTAATCTGTTTGAGAGAAAATTTAACTAGCTTTTAGCGCCACTCAATGGACATTTCACCTCAAAACTGCTGCAATATGTGAAAGGAACCCTGAAATTTAATTGAGCAAAAATGTTACTACAGTTGTGGCTGGTTGTTTTTGGGTCTATTCTTCCCCTCCCCAAAACACAATTGTTTTTAAATGACAAAGGATCTCAGAATTCAATTTCACAGCCGACACGCAAACGCACACTATGTAGTCGCACACCCAATCAAACGGCAGATGTTTCCGAATACCACAGTGGCACAGATGCAGTCTGGGAAATACCTCCTGTGAGTCCCATCCACCTCCACAACAGTTTGTTGTGCTGTCTCAATGAAACGTACACATTTCGCTGCTCCCTCCCCAACTAACACTTCATGCAAAGAAAAAACCTGGCCTTTTTATTTCTCGACTGAAAACATACACAGTTTGTGTGTGCTGGCACTCAAACCTGCTTTCCGTCTCATTCCTTTTCTCCCTGCCTCTCCCTCTCTCTCTCTTTCTCTCCCTCCTGTGTGTGTGTTTTTATCTGCGTGTGTGTTTTTTGATTGGTGGCTGTGTCTACATGGGAAATGGGATGGTGCATTTGGAATCTTGCCCAAAGGCAAAGGAAGCGTGATGCATCCACACTCCAATCTGTGAGACAGCCCGACAACGTGGCTGAAGGCAAAGAGAACAGTGTCTTCAAAGCAACCTCTCAGTCAACTTGACTCAAAGGAGCACTGCGCTCTCTGAATCAGCTGTATGAGCTACTATGATGAAAACAAACGGTTCTCTTGAATGGAATAAGAGGGGAAAATACTGGTCTGGTCAGACAAGAAGGTACTGGACCTGTTGATGAGCAGAAAAAAGCACTCTGGAGTGAAAGTCCATCTGCTGCAAGTTTTAGGAGAACATCTCTGGAAACTGGAAATTAAATCAGATCATCCAACAACGTAGTTTTCTCAGAAACAAGCGCTGTCAAGTGGAAGTCCATCTGCTCTAACTTTGTTGAGAACATCTCTGGAAGCTGGAAGGAAAATCTGATATTCCAACACTGCAGTTCTTTTTGGTCACTGTCTGGAGACATGAGAAGAGACAGGTTACTGGTGGCCATAACTTTGGTCACCCTCTTGGCAGCTGACATCCATTTTGTTCTTCTTCCCAGACTGAAAACCTGGTATTACCTGCCCAGAGAAAACTGTGCATGCTGGGATGCTAATGGCACAATAGGTAATGGAGGTACCGTAACTGAACTGTGGATGTTGAACCAGAATTCCACGCGAGTTTCCACAGAGCACAGCTCCAAGCTGGATCGATTGTTCAGACACCCGCTGTACAACATCCATTTTCCAGAGCTGGGGCCCGATGAGCTGCTACTGCAGCATGAGGAGCTCATGAGTTACTACAAGAGGAAAGTGAGCCGCTGGGAGAGGTAAACATCAAGGCTTTAAATTTGTGCTTCATATTAAATAATGTGAGATATTTGTTAACGAGCTAACCGAGTCAGACCGCTGTTGATCAAAATGAATAACAGAGAGGGAACTGAGGCTATTTGTCATACTTTTTACGGCAATTAATTTTTCTCAGCATTGGTTCAATTTTGAAAGTCCATTTCATTACTCATTCTCCTAAATCATTTTGACTTTCTTTCTTATGTGGAACACAAAAGGAGATGTTTTAGTGAATATTTTTATCCGTCGTTTCTGTACAATGCCAATGGATAGTGCCTCACTTAGCTTAAAAGCTTAAAAAAGGACCCAAAAGTATCATAAAAGTAGTCTATGCGACTTGTGTCTCATAATCCTTAATAAGTCTTTTGAAGGCGTACCATAAGTTTTAGTCATTTTTCAGTGTAAATCTTAACATCCATTGCATTCATGAGCACTATGAGAGAAGTTCGTTCACAACAGCTTGTGTGTTCACATGAGAACTTCGATGTTTAGCGCTAAAGTTCTTACAGGAATCTTCCGAGTTAAATAAAAGTTCAGGTGAAATGAAAGCATTTGTGGCATAATGTTGATTACCACAAAGATAATTTTGACTCGTCCCTCTTTTCCTTTAAAAAATAAAAACATTGAGGTTACTGTGAGGCACTTACAATGGAAGTGAATGGGGCCAATTTTTGAAGAATTTAAAGGCAGAAGTATGAAGTTTATAATTTTAAAAAAGCACTTACATTAATTATTCTGTTAAAAATCATGCATTATTTGAGCTGTTTATATTGTCATTTTTGCAGCGGACTATTATTCTAGGTGGATGAACTACTACTTATTTGTTACAGACACTGTCACCATTGCAACAAAATTAGTTTAAAATTAGATACAACTGTATACAGAAAGGGTTAAGAAGTGATTTTATCACACTAAAATCATGTTAACACACATTTTGGCTATAATTTTAAAACAGTGAGTATTTTAAAGTTTACGAATTGGCCCCATTCACTTCCAATGTAAGGGTCTCACTGTAACCCAGATTTTTGCTTTTTTTTTAAAGAAAAGGACTGGCAAGTTGAAACAAATTTTTGTGGTAATCAACATTATGCCACAAAGGCTGCCGATTGAGCTTAACTTGTAATGAACCTGGAATATTCCTTTAAGTTGAACTATTCCTTTAAAGTCTTGTCTACAAAACAGCTATTGAACATTTCCACATTTATTGCCCTGGAAATAAAGATACAGTTCATTTAACAAGCTTTGACCCTTCTGACAACATACAGCATCAAAGATAGCCACTGCTAAAAAAACAAAACAAAAACAAGCATTTGTGCAATTGGACTTTTGACTTGAAAATCTTATAGTTACAGAGATATAGCCCTTGTGACAAGTTCCCCTTGTGAAAAATAGACCCAGTCTCCCTATACCATTATTATATTACTATAATTAGACTGATATTATGGAAGGGAGCTTAAAGCAATCTGATATTTACAACCTCATTACTTTAATTTCATTTAAATTCGGAGAAAGGGAATATTATACTTGTAAACATCAGTTAGGACATTGAGAGAGCCAACAGATAAGACTTTCTTTTCTTTACTTTTCTTTTAAAGAAGATAAAGTGACTCACAGTTTTGTTTGCTGTGCACTTTGTTTGAATTGCCAGCAGTGCACAGATCTATGAGTGTGACTGCCCTAGAGCTTTGCGACTACAGTATATTTCCTTAGTAGGGGCTTGATGTTTAGCTGCATATATGTATATATAGTTATACACTCACTAAGCACTTTATTAGGAACACTATGGTCCTAATAAAGTGCCAGACGTGGTCTTCTTCGACATGTTGTGCATTCTGAGATGATATTCTGCTCACTACAATTGTACAGAGTTTATCTGAGTTACTGTAGACTTTCTGTCAGCTTGAACCAGTCTGGACATTCTCCGATGACCTCTCTCATCAACAAGGCGTTTCCGTCTGCAGAACAGCCACCCACTGGATGATTTTTGGCACCATTCTGAGTAAACTCTAGAGACTGTTGTGTGTGAAAATCCCAGGAGATCAACAGTTACAGAAATACTCAAACCAGCCCATCTGGCACCAACAATCATGCAACAGTCGAAATCACTGAGATCAAATTTTTTCCCAATTCTGATTTGATGTGAACATTAACTGAAGCTCCTGACCCATATCTGCATGATTTTATGCACTGCACTGCTGCCACATGATTGGCTGATTAGATAATCGCATGAATAATTACTGTAGGTGTACAGGTGTTCTTAATAAAGTTCTCAGTGAGTGTATAGCTATAAATAATTTAAAAAAATGTATACCCCTTTTTCTGCCCCAAGGAAATGGGACTTTCAGTTGAGTCTAGTAAGGGCTTGATTATTTTTTACTTTTGCAGTTATATGCTGCATTTTAGAGGAAGCGGTATAGACAAATCAGTCTTTAAATTGTACTGGCAGTAATGCTTTTCAGCAAGATGGGCAACACAAGTATCTCCCACATAATCAGAGGTTTGTCACAAACTGCCTACTTTAATCAGGTCTTGCTGGGCAGCATATTATTTGGAAGTTTGTGGGTCCAACAGTGGTCAGCATCTCTGATTAGTGGACGAAAATCACCTTGAAAGTTTTCTTGCCAAACATTGTAACTAATTTTGTTTCAAGATGTAGACTCCTCTTATTACAATGGTCTACACAGTACCTTGTGATTTATGAAACACACTGATGAGACATAATGTGAGCATGTGGCCAGGTGCAAGTGCTCAGCTAGCACAGTATGGCAGCAGAACTGTGAGTTTGGTAACTATGAAAGCAGAGAGTCAAGCACCCAGAATTCATAATTTAGTGTGGGCTCCTGCTGGGATGCTGCCACAGTAAACATTTCTTTCCATTATATTTGTCTTTTGACTAATTCCTCTTCCTTCAGGATGTCAAGCCGATGCTTGTAGAGGTCGTGGTGACCAATGGCAAATATTTGCTGCATATGGGATCAATATTCTGTCACTTGGTGATTGTATGACTGCCAAGGCCTTAATGTCATCATGAAATTAAAATGGGCCCCATTTACTTTCTAAATACATACATTCTTGGTCTTAATATGCACAATTAATTAGTGTTTGTCTTTTATCAAATCTTTTATCAAAATGTAATCACAACTTACCCTTTCGGTACAAGTCTCCCGCTGTAGGCCACAAGGGCTATTGGTCAGTGTTTACCAATAGCCAAATATCTAGTTAGGCAATGTTTAGGCTCATGTTGTTTATAATGCAGCCTTTCTAAAATCTTAACAGTAACACAGTAGCTTAATCCCGGTTAACGTTAATGTAATGATGGTTACAGAGGTAACAGCAAATGCCGATTTAAAAAAGACGCATTACCATTTGGGACACGTTGAAATGCTCTTGAGGGTTAATTTGACCTTCAGCCTCAACGTTTTGGTTAAAAAAAATACTCCTCAAAAGTCCTCATAAAACCTTAACCAGCTTGGTGCCCTGTTTAACTTGATTTTTTTTTTTTTTTTGACTTTTCTCTAATTTAGATTGTTTAAAGGATAAATTTGGCATCATTACACTATTTAGGCCTTGTCCTTTTGCCAGACTTTTTAACTTTCCCTCTTAAGTAAACGTATTAATTCCGGGCCACCAAATTCTACTTTGCACTTTTTTGGAAGGATTTTCATAAGAAAATAATGTTTTTCAGCTAATTTAGTATTTATGTGTGCAATTAAATTGACTTTTTATATATATTACTAAGAATTGGTTTTCAAAATACTGCTGTCATAACCATCACAAGCATTTTAGAAAATAATTCAGTTTTTCCACAAAACAAATATATATATATATATATATATATATATATATATATATATATATATATATACACACTGATCAGCCACAAGATTAAAACCACCTGCCTAATATTGTGTAGGTCTCCCTCGTGCCGCCAAAACAGAGCCAACCCACATCTCAGAAAAGCATTCTGAGATTATATTCTTCTCACCCAGTGGCGGCCCGTGCATTTAAAGTCTAGGCCATCAGTGTGATTCATGCCATTAAGGAAACACAGTTTCACAATGAATAAGACACCCTATGCCTTTGGGCATCATACATTATGTCAAAGCTAACTAATAATACCAATTGACATTTTAAAAACATGTCCACGCACGGAAGCCAGAACTTGAAACAACAGTTAATGCTAGAGCAAGCCTAATTTTAACTGCAGCATGACTGTTTTGTGAAATGAACGTCTCCCGAACAGGCATTCAAAAATCATAATTTTTCATATGAATCTACCAGGGAGGTCTATAATACCTGGAAAAATCCATCTAATAATATTTGTGATTTAAATGTTGCTTGCAATAAATTTCATTTCGTCAGGGTACACAGTTATGCTGCGTTCCATTCAAGTTGGATGTGGGATATTCCTACTGGATATCTCCAACCATAAATGCATTCCATTCCCTGATATTCAGAACTATAATGCTCCCGTTAGCTTAGCAGGGGTTTGACTCTCATTAGAGATGTCTCCTAGCAACCCAACTGATAAACATTGCTGCAGGGCTAGCATTTGTGCTTCAGGTGTACGTTTATCAAAAGAGATTATAATGTTTTATATACCTGTTTCTGCAGGCATTTGTAAAACAAGCTTTAATATCATGAAATGTGGAAATGAACTAATTTAGAAATGAACATTGCACTTTTCCAAGTAGGAAATTGTAAAATCCGACTTTCCAAGTTCAATGGAACGCAGCACTACTTTTCAAAAGTTTATCCGACACTGAATGCTCAAGCAGCCTAATTTACACGTAGAAAACTCCTGATGTTGCTATAACAATGCAAAAGCACTTACCAATTTACTTGAAGTGAAAATCAGTCCTCCTTTCCTGTTTAATAAATTAAGCAATCACATGGTCATGCAGAACATCTCGTGTTTTTAAATCCATAAGGATCTCTTTCTCAGTGGCAATACCAGCAGTGATGACAGCCGACTCATCAGCAAGATCTCGTGCTCTTCGCTTTCAAATTATGTACTTAAAGTGTGATCGCATCACTCAAGGCCAGCTAGAAGGCCTCGACTGGGAGACATATCCTAAAGATCACACCCACCAAGAACAAATAAATCAGTCTGATTGGCTGAGGAA
The DNA here is from genome assembly GCF_019703515.2 of Myxocyprinus asiaticus. Lineage (NCBI taxonomy): Eukaryota > Metazoa > Chordata > Actinopteri > Cypriniformes > Catostomidae > Myxocyprinus > Myxocyprinus asiaticus. Next base: position 14,174,452 of record NC_059375.1, read on the forward strand.
TCTGACAATCTGACTTTAGTTGCTCATTCATTTGCACTGTTGAGGGATTCTGAAGAAATTCTGAAGGCCTGAGGGGGGGTGGAGCTCAGACTCATGCACTGCTTCGGGCATGCGATTTGTGAAAAAGTTGTCACACTTTGCTTGTAAGCATCAAGGAATAAATTCTGACCAGATAAACTTCGTTTTTCTCTATTTGTTTGTAGATGAATTAAGAGTAGAAAGCTGTTAAAAATACATAGGCAAAAAGGTGATTGAGAATGAAAGGATGAAAAATATTTATTTATTTGGCTTTGCTGGCCCTGAGAATTCGCCACTGTTCTCACCACAGTTGTACAGAGCGGTTATCTGAGTTTACTGTAGACTTTGTCAGTTCGAACCAGTCTGGTCGTTCTCTGTTGACATCTCTCATCAACAAGGCATTTCCGTCCGCAGAACTGCCACTCACTGGATTTTTTTGTTTTTGCCACCATTCTGACGAGTCGAAATTATTTTTTTGTGGTGATCAACATTGTGCCACAAATGCTTTCAATTTAAGCTTAATTTGTATTGAACCCAGAACCCAGAAAATCCCAGGAGATCAGCAGTTACAAAAATACTCAAACCAGCCCGTCTGGCACCAACAATCATGCCACGGTCCAAATCACTGAGATCACATTTTTTCCCCGTTCTGATGGTTGATGTGAACATTAACTGAAGCTCCTGACCCCTGTCTGCATGATTTTATGCACTGCACTGCTGCCACACGATTGGCTGATTAGATAATCGCATGGATGATTGTTGGTGCCAGATGGGCTGGTTTGAGTATTTCTGTAACTGCTGATGTCCTGGGATGTTCACGCACAACAGTCTCTAGAGTTTACTCAGAATGTTGCCAAAAACAAAAAACATCTAGTGAGCGGCAGTTCTGTGGATGAAAATGCCTTGTTGATGAGAGAGTTCAATAGAGAGTGGCCTGACTGGTTCGAAGTCTATGGTAACTCAGATAACCGCTCTGTGCAATTGTGGTGAGAAGAATATCATCTCAGAATGCTATTCTGAGATTCGGGTTGGCGCTGTTTTGGTGGCACGAAGGGGACCTACGCAATATTAGGCAGGTGATTTTAATGTTGTGGCTGATCGGTGTATATATATATATATATATATATATATTTGAGAATTTGAACATAGAAACAATACATTTCTTCAGAGTTAATTGACAGCTAGCTAACTTTTTGTCTCAGCAAATTCAAAGCTTTTTTTCTTCAAAAAGTGACAAATTTCATTACTATCACACACAATATAAAAAATCCACACCATCACACATTATACCTAAATTGACTTGAAGGGTGACCAAGGCCATGATTGGATCTTTTGCCCCTAACTGAAGAATCACCCATGAATGGCAACTCTCATGATCAAAATTTGAAAATATTCAGCAGAATAAAAGCACAAACAATCTTCAAACAATCTCATTCTCCCCCATAGACTGAAAAAGTTCTACATCGAAGCGGCTGCTGCTTCAAACATCACTATACCTGTTCACCCCATGACCTTTGACTCTGAAGCCAGTTGGGTGCAATTTCACCTAGGGATCAACCGCTATGCACTGTACTCAAGAGATGACAACAGCATAGACAGACTGCTGCAGGATATGCAGATGGCCACTATCATCAGTGCAGGTGACAATTTCCCTCTGATTTTAGCTGGAAAGAAAGCTTCAAATCATAATATGCTAATGCATTCTTTCATTGCAACCATTTTATTACTTAAAAATTGCAGTGCAATTACAATTAAAATGTGACATAATATATATTGAACCTGAGACCATTGCTCATGTGTTATTTCAAAACGTAGAGAGCTGCCTTACCCTCTACAGCCTAATTAGGCAGCTGCCTTGTAAGTCTCATAAGCGACATCTACAGTGGCAAGAAAAAGTATGTGAACCCTTTGGAATTACCTGCATTTTTGTATACATTTGTCATAAAATCTGGTTTGATCTTCATCTAAGTTACAATAATATACAAAGAAAATCTGTTTTAACTAATAACACACAAATTATTGTATTGTTCTTGTACATATTGAATACATCATTCAAACATTCAGAGTGTAGGTTGGAAAAAATATGTGAACCCCTAGGCTAATGACGTCAATAAAAGCTAAATAGAGTCAGGAGTTGGGAAACCTGGAATCTAATTAATGAAACGAGATTGGAGGTGTGGGTTAGAGCTAGTTTGACTGATAAAAAGCACTCAAACATTTTGAGTTTGCTATTCACAAGAAGCATCTGCTAATGTGGACCATGCCTCTCAAAAAAGAGATCTCAGAAGACGTATGATAAAGAATTTTTGCTTTGCATCTTAAAGAGCTTAGATATTCAGCTGTCCACAGTTAGACAAATATAAATGGAGACAATTTAGTACTGTGGCTACTCTCCATAGAAGTGTCCGTCCAGCCAAGATGACTCAAAGGGCACACCGCAGAATGCTCAGTGAGGTAAAAAATAACCCTAGAGTGACAGCTAAAGACTTGAAGGAATCATTGGAACTGGTTAACATCTCTGTTCATGAGTCTGCTATTCGGAAAACATTAAACAGTTATGGTGTCCATGGCAGGACACCACGAAGGAAGCCGCTGCTTTCCAACAAAAACATTGCTGCTCACTTAAAGTTTGCCAAAGACCACCTTGACACTCCACAAATCTACTGGGAAAATGTTTTGTGAACTGATGAAACTAAGGTTGAATTATTTTGGAAGAACACGCAGCACTACATATGGCGTAAAAAGGGCACCGCATACCAACATGAAAACATCATCCCAGCGGTGAAGTACGGTGGAGGGAGCATCATGATTTGGGGCTGGTTTGCTTCTTCGGGGCCTGGACCGCTTGCCATCATTGAGGAAAAATTAATTCCCAAGTTTTTCAAGATATCTTACAGGATAATGTCAGGGTGGCTGTGCACCAGCTGAAGCTCAGTAGAAGTTGGGTGATGCAGCAGGACAATGACCCTAAACATTGAAGTAAATCCACTACAGAATGGCTTCAAAAAAAGAAAATCCAACTTTTGGGGTGGCCCAGTCGGAGCCCAGACCTTAACCCAATAGAAATGCTGTGGAATGACCTCAAGAGAGCCATTTACACCAGACATCCTAAGAATATGGCTGAGCTGAAGCAGTTCTGTGAGGAAGAATGGTCCAAAATTCCTTCTGAACGTTGTGCAGGTCTAATCCGCAGCTACCAGAAGTGGTTATTGCGGCCAAAGGAGGATCAACAAGTTATTAAATCCAAGTGTTCACTTACTTTTTCCACAGCACAGTGGATGTTTAATGGGATGTGTTTAATAAAGACATGAAAGATTATAATTGTTTTTTTTTGTTTTTTGTGTTGCGAGCTTAAGCACATTGTATTTGTGTATACTTGTGAATTTGATGAAGCTGAGATTATATTGTATGATCAATTAATGCAGAAAACCAGCTAATTCCAAAGGGTTCACATACTTTTTCTTGCCACTGTATATAGGCAGCAGCTCTGCATGTCAAACAAATAGCACTCCTCATGCAAAATGCATAGAAGACTTTACTCACAATTGATTTAGATAAAGTTTGCCATTAGCTTGTTGCTAATCTAACATCACAGTACACTAATATAAATAAATGAATACTCTAATAAACATGAAAATACACAGCACCCATTTTTTTGCATCCAATGTTATTAGATGTAACTAGTTTTGTTGATAATTATTTTTAGTATTGAAATAATTATATTAAAATAATCAAGATGTCTCGCATTTGTTCGTCATCTAGGCTGGAGATTTTCCACTTAGCTCATCGCAGTTCATTATAGAATTGACTTCTTGTGAATACATGAGATTCTGCCTTTTGAATCTTGCCAAAACAAGGTGCATTAGAAGGTAACATAATCATGCTAACTTCCTTTTGGGACAGCCTTCATGGCAGGAGCACAGGAATGATGCTATACAGCTTACAGCTTACTAGGTGTTGGAACCAAGTCATTATGTATTAAACTGTATCTTTTCAATATTTGGTTTGAAATACAATTAAATAGATGGTTTTTCTAATGTGTTTTATTTTGAAGACCATGTACAGTACTGGCATTTTTTTAATAATAGAATAAAAGGCAGTTTATAGAAACAGCAAATTATTTACAACATATTTTCAATGGGAAACAAATTCTGACCATTATGTCTGAATATCAGACAAGTGTTCTTGATCTAATTCTGAGAATTTCTTCTAAAGGATAAAGTTTATGATGTTGTACAGTAATATAAAATATTCCATTGTGTCTGACAGATTACACTCAGGATGAGAAAGCATTAAAGGGTGCATGTGACTGCTCTCAAGGTAAACATACATTTTTTTTAACCACTGTTTTTCCCTTGATTATATGATTGCTTTTACCTGCATTACTAGGTCTATGAACTGGCTCAAATTATAGAAGCCCATCTTTATTTTAAATCCAACCTCTCATATGTATTTTTCTAGTTACAATCACAGTAGTTATCACAGTAAACAACTAGTTTGAATGCTGTATCTTTGACCAATACTTATTATTATAAGGCTGTAACAGGAGTAAATGGGCAAGGAGGAGGCGGGAACCGGCTGAACAGTCAAAATAATGTTTAATGAAAACTTAAAAAGACACAAACATAAACACACACGGCAGCTGCATGTGGCTCTCTCCCGAACTGCCGTATCGGGCTGCATTTATCCCTCTCCTTGGCTGATTAGCTCGATTGGGGGCTGGGCGTGCGTAGTCACGTCCCGGCCCTGCCCTCCTCCTAGTCACAAAGCCAGTGCTGTAAATAGAGTGAATGGCCACTAACATCTAAAAGCAACCTAGTCTCATAGAGTGAACGTTACTATAACTGCATTTTTGCAAACCGAGTTTTACGTGCCGCTTTTGATGCAGTTTCCTTGTGCAGTAAACACTAGAAGTGCAACAACTGTGTGTTTTATTAATTTTCACACAAATCACGGGTTTTCGCTCTATTACTCACACCCTGCTGTGTTATTATAACAAAACACTTTTACACTAATGCAACATTTGAAAAACACTTGTATTACAGACCCACCTACATTTACACACTTATTCCAACTTGATTAGCTTCCACAGTAGCTCATCTGATAGTGTTAGATTTTGGGCTCAGAGACCGAACATTGCGCCCAGCCAAGGATACTCGGAGTGAAAGTGAAGCGACACAAAATTACGTGGTTGCTTCAATAAATGTACTTTTAATGTCAGATTTGCTTTTAAAACACTATCGGTTAGGTTTAGGCATTGGTTAATAAGGATGTCTGTTTTGTTGACCTCTCATTTATCTTTTAAGACACTATATTGGTTATGTTAAGGTTAAAGTTTTAGGTTAGGGAGGTACGTTTTACTCATTAAAACATCCATCTAATATTCACCTTAAAAACCATATCTGATTACAACATCATCCCCCCGCTGGAAAATTCACTGGGAAACTGCAGCCAAACGTTTAATGTAGCACGTAATTTTGATTAGCAAAACTGTTGCCATTGTCACGTAATTTCATGAGATCAGGCTGTCTAAAAGGCTATTTGCAGCCTTGATTCGACTGCTTGCTCCGAACCCTTGGTAAAAGTGAATGGCAGATGAAACCATTTTATAACCCTTTCAGAAACAACCACCACTGATGAAAGGCAAACAGTCTCGAAGTGTCTCTTTATCCTTTGCTGACCAGCATGTGTAGGTCCACCGCAGTCCCCCTAAACAAACGACCAACTCAAAACCCCATCCACCACCTGCTCGTGAGCTCAGACAAATGAACCTATTGCTATTATTCTTTAGCATTTTCATTTTTAGCATCTTAGCATCCCAAATGAACTTCCGATGCATTCGTTTTTTTCATTGGTTTGAATTTTTGTGTTGTTTTTCTGTTTTCACTCATGACTTGTGTGTTATTTTTGAGTGTAATTGAGTTTGTAAACTATTGATATGATTGAGCAAGAGCGAAGCTAAAAGAAGACATTTGAACGATGTGGTTTAGGGTTGGTGGCAGCCTGCCATTGCTTCCCACAACCTCAGACAAAGCAAAGGGAATACCACTGGCAGGGCGTAAAGTACACCGCAGGCACTAGTTATGTAAAAATCCCCCTATAATTAAACTATCCAAGTTGAAATGTCTTCCCGGGGGAACAAAAATAAGATCTTGCAGTCCAAAAAGAATAATTTCTTCTTATAGTCAGGTGTTATGCACTAAAGTGTATGAGATACATTTAGATTACAAAGAAATATGACAATTTACTTCCCCTCTGACTATCCAATCAGTGGTTAAGCCAAGTGGTCTTCATCTGAAGTTGGCACTGAAGCTCCAAGACTTTGGCAAAGCTATGTTTAAACCAATGAGGTAAGAATTAAAAATGAAAACCCGCCTGTAGTTCACAACCCGTATGAACTGTTTCTTCTGTGGAACACAGAAGCTGAATTTTTGAAGAATATCCTGGCTCTTTTCCATATAATGCAATTGAATGGGGAATGTGTCTGTCATGCTCCAAAAATGACAAAAAAGCATCATGAAAGGGTCATAAAGGTGATCAATACGCCTTGTGCGCTATATTCCTTGTCTTCCTAAAGGAATATTCCAGGTTCAACAAGTTAAGCTCAATCGACAGCATTTGTGACATAATGTTGATTACCAGAAAAATATATTTCGACTTGTCCCTCATTTAAAAAAAAAAAGCACAAATCTGGGTCTCAGTGAGGCACTTACAATGGAAGTTAATGGGGCCAATCCATAAACATAAATACTCACTGTTTCAAAAGTATAGTCACAAGATGTAATCAATTTGCACGTTAACATGATTTTAGCATGATAAAATCACTTACTAAACTTTTCTGTGTAAAGTTATAGCCAATTGTACAACTTCGTTGCCATGACGATGTAACAAACCCTAAACCCCCAAAATGACTGTAAAAACGACAATTTAAACAACTTTACAGCTCAAATAATATGTGAGTTTTAACATAAGAATGAATGTAAGTGCTTTTATAACATTATAAGCTTCACATTTCTGCCTTTAAACCCTTTAAATTGGCCCCATTCACTTCCATTGTAAGTGTGCCACTGTAACATCGATTTTTGAAAAGGAGGGACAAGTTGAAATAATTTTTTTGTTGTGATCAACATTGTGCCACAAATGCTTTCAATTGAGCTTAATTTGTATTGAACCCAGAATATTCCTGAATATGTGTGAGAAAACAGACCAGTTTTTCAATTGTTATTCACTGAAAATCTGCTGTAGCTTTCAAATCAAATATGCCGTCATTAGACGAGCTGGTTCAGGTTTGATGTTAATGGTGTTTGGCCACGAGATGCACGAAAACCAGTGCTACTTGGCATACTGTTTTTTAGTCCATTTGACTTTTGAAGTCCATTTCAGGGCTTCGGTGGAGGGGAAGATTTTCACTGAATAACAGCTTAACTTTTGATCTGTTCCACACACAAATCTTTTGCATGACTTAGAATAGGGCATGTTTACAACATTTATGATAGCCCCAGTCCCCTTTCACTTTCATTATATGAAAAAGAACTTCCATAATACTCTTCAAAAATTCATCTTTTGTGTTCCATGGAAGACAAAAAGGCATATGGTTAAATTAAGGTATAATTTACACTTTGGGTGAACTATTCCTTTAAAGGAATGCCCATGTTATCAGGACATACAGTAACTAACAGAATTGGTCCCTTCTTGATTTCAGACAGGAGCGACATGAAGAGACACCAGAGAACTTCTTCTATTTTGTTGACTTTCAGAGACACAATGCTGAGATTGCAGCTTTCCATCTTGACAGGTGTGGTGATACAAACATTGATACTGTAGTCACCACAGTGAATGCTAACTAATAGACAGATGGAGTTGCAGCCTCAAGGGTATGAATTAATTATACTTTGAAGGATTCTGAAATGAGTAAACAGATGAAATCCCTCAGGCACCAGCCAGTAAACCCATTGCGATATTCTACTGTATATCTTTGTTTAGGCCTGTTGAGACAATGAAGCTCAGTGTGATTAGTCTCACCAAAGCATATTTGATCTATTGTGTCAGACTGTATGCTGATGAAACCATAGGGCAGACTGAAACAGACAACAATCAGGGTGTTTAGATTCAGACCACAAAAGGATTCACTACAGCAGATTGCAATTACTAAAAAACAACAATAACAACAACAACTCAGGTTTGACTTACCAGGTATGACTTATTTTATCAAATAGAATGTATACCTTGAATGCAAAAATCTTTTGGTTGGCCTACAGTAAAAATCACTTTAGCTACTTTTCAGCTGTTGTAAAAAGTGTTTATTCATCTTAATTTTCTTACTGCAAATGGGAGAATGATAGATTGTTTGTGACAAACTAATGTTTGCACCCCATTAATAGTGCATAAAGACATTTGAGACTTGGATGTTTTCTGCACATTATAACTTATCTAAACTCAATATATTGAATGAGCTTGTGAGCAGGTCACCTGTTCAACCAGTTAAATCAAAGAAAAATTATTAGTAAAAAATCTTAAAGCAATTTAAATAGAAATTCTCCAAGAATCCACTAAATATAAAATGAGATCCTAGTGGTAAGGAAAATTCCAATAAATTCAAATTTTTTTAGAACTCTATTTATTTATTTATTATGTCCATCAGATTTTCATTTGGATGATAGGATCTAGGCAAATTCTTATTTGATCCTTGGTTAATGATTGCCTCCAAAATATGACAGAATATTCATTAGCATTTCTTAAAGGGATAGTTCACCCAAAAATGATAATTCTCTCATCATTTAATCACCCTCAAGTCATACACATCTGGAATGGCATTCTTTCCTCTGCTGAACACAAATGAAGATTTTTAGAAGAATATCTCAACTCTGTAGCTCCATTGAATCCAAGTAAATAGTGGCCAGAACTTTGAAGGACATAAACGAAGCATAAAAGTAATCCATAAGACTCCAGTGGTTTAAGCCATGTGTTAAGAAGCAATATGATAAGTGTGGGTGAGAAACAGATCAATATTTAAGACCTTTTTACCATAAATCTCTATTTTCACTTTCACATTCTTCTTCTTTTGTTTTTGGTGGTTCACATTGTTTGTGTATATCTCCACCTACTGGTCAAGGAGGAGAATTTATAGTAAAAAGGATTTAAATATTGATCTGTTTCTCACCCACACTATCATAAAAAAAAATAATAATAATAAAAAAACATTTGCACTGTACATAACAGATTTGTATTTACACTGTACATAACAGATTGTATTAGATTTGCACTACCCATGTGTATGTGTGTATGTATGTATGTGTGTGTCTGTCTGTATATATGTGTATAATTATTCTTTATTTTTTATTTTTTATTATTATCTATGTCTTGCTGCTGTTTTTGTATTGTTTTTGTATTGTTGTACACTGGAAGCTCCTGTCACCAAGACAAATTCCTTGTATGTGTAAGCATACTAGGCAATAAAGCTCATTCTGATTCTGATATCGCTTCTGAAGATGTGGATTAAACCCCTGGAGTCTTATGGATTACTTTTATGCTTCCTTTATGTGCTTTTTGGACCTTTGAAGTTCTGGCCACCATTCATTTGCATTGTGTGGACCTACAGAGCAGAAATATTCTTCTAAAAGTCTTAGTTTCTGTTCCGTAGAAGAAAGAAAGTCTTAAACATCCAGGATGGCATGAGGGTGAGTAAATAAGACAATTTTCATTTTTGGGTGAACTATCACTTTAAGGATTTTTGGACTAAGGATTTACCAAAATTAATATGATTTTGAGCGGTTACTGCTACAGCCTTATTTGTCGACAAGAATAATTTTAATATTTAATGCTGACTGAGATTACAAGTCATGAAGGCACGACCTGTGTGTATGTGTCTAGAGTACTGGACTTTAGAAGAGTTCCTCCGGTGTCTGGGAGATTCGTCAATGTGACCGGTGAAATCTTGTACATAACTCACAATGATGACCTGCGCAATGTTTTCTTCACCTCTCCAGGTGGGAGCTATTAACTACTTATATTTTAATAAAAATATACATAATTATTGGTTTTGTTTTACCTCAATGTAAGTTGTTTTCTTTTTCTCTGACCAGCCAACAACACATGTTTCTTCGCTAAGTGTTTATATGTGTGCAAGTCGGAGTATGCAGTGTGTGGTCACCCTGATCTTCTAGAGGGATCAATGTCTGCCTATTTACCAGGCCTGAGCATTGCTCCCCGTATCTCCATCCCTAACCCCTGGATACGATCCTACAGTTTCACTGGGAGAGAGGAGTACGCTGTGACTTTCACATACACACAGTCTCACTACTACCAGACTTGCATAAAGGCTTGCTTGTAATGCTAACATGAAACAGTACATGCCACCCACTTTACTTACATTTATATTATGTTTTTCTGGGTGAAACTGGATATTCAATAGGAAATATTTTTGAGTGGGACTTGATTTTAATTAGTTGAAACTCAAGTGGCCTTGGTGACATCAGCTAAAAAGGAAAGTCATTTTCAGAGGCGGAGAAAGTTGTTACATTTTGATAGAAGATTAACACAACAAACAATTTTCTTTATTTGGATTAACATGCTCTGATCTGTAAAAAGGGTCAATTTAGATTTCATGATCATTTGAAAAACTAGATTCAGTTTAATCCTTATTTTAAAAAGGAAATAATAAAATCAAATTCAAGTTTTTCACATCAATTTGAGCTTTTTATGTCATGCAGAACATCCTCCAAGTTACCATCCAAACCATGGAAAGAAAAACATTTATGTCATGCTCAAAAAGGGTTTAAAAGTTCAGTCTAGTCATGTTCACATGAGTCTTACAGCTTGAAACAATTAACACTTTTTCTTGCTTTTTACAGGTGGGAGGTCAATCCATTATACTGTGAAACAATTAAAAAACTTTATCCCTACAGTTCTGGAAACAGACTGCTCAACATTATTGACATGGCAATATTTGACTTTCTCATAGGCATGTAAACACATTTTCACTTTCCATATAAGAAGCCAGACAGAATTAGGCAATAAAAACAAGAAAGAAATGCATTGGTAATGGGGTTTGCACCAAAATAAACATAACACTGACAATAAGGAAAACTTCAATGCCAAAGTTACATGAGCCAGTATCTTGACCACTGAGGGAAAATATCTGTTCCTTTCATGTTGTAGGAAACATGGACAGGCACCACTATGAAATTTTCACCAAGTTTGGGGATGATGGTTTCCTGCTACATTTAGACAACGCCAGAGGGTATGTGCTCATCTGTACTCAATCCTTTTTTGCTGTTCATTATTATAAAAACAGATTCTTCAGCTGTTTGTTTGCTGCAGATTTGGACGATATTCCCATGATGAGATTTCCATTCTAGCACCCTTGACCCAGTGTTGCATGTAAGGATATTTTCAAATTATTTTGTATTAAAAAATCTTGTTTACAGGTCATTTGCATTGTGACATGCTATGCTCTGTCTAAAACTGTTTAAAACAGCATTTTGGTAAATATTGCATAATTAATATGCATGCCGTTTTGTGACATATTAATTGAGAGACTTTCATTTGTCACACTTCAGGACCATTTAAATGAACGGTCACATTTTATATTAAGTGTCTTTAACTACTATGTTCTAACATTAAAATACATACAATACAATGTATTTATTGTGTAACTACATGCTGTTATAAAAAATGAGTAGGTTAAGGAGTAGAGTTAGGTTTAGGGTCAAGGGTAAGGGTTAGGGTTTAGGGTAAGGGTATTTTTAGGGTTAGGGTTAGGGGTAAGGTTAACAGTGTAACTACATATAAAATTAAATGCAGGTACTTTAAATGTAACTACAATGCAACAGCATGTATGTACACATAAGTACATTGTATCAAATGCTTAAGTACATAATAGTTAAAGACACCTAAAATAAAGTGGGTCCAAATTAACCAATAAAGGCAAAAAGGCAACCAGACATAGCACTTAAAATATACACTTTCTCTCATATATTCATATAAATATTAACCTGAAGTCTTGATTTAGCTCACAGTCATGTTATCTGTCATTTCAGTGTCATTTCCACATCTCAAATTCTGTACTGTGTCTAATAGAACTCAGTGGAAATGACGGTAATGGAAAGTAATTAAAAAAAAAAGAATGTTTATAAATTGTCTGACTCCTTTGTCTTGCTCAAGCTAGTTTCATAGATAACATTTTATGTATCCTAAATACACACAATACAATCATTTTTTCACAGTTTTTGCATAATTTGGGAAATTTGCAGCTTGATTGGAAATGAGGCCCAAAACAAATACTCTGGAAACAAGTGATATTTATTAGAATTTTCAGTTTTCTTCAAAAATCACTTGTCTCAAACTCTCAAGCATGCTCTTCACTGACACTTTCGTTGACTTGGTTAACAAATACACTAACTTTTAGAGGCAAAATTGTTTGGTGTGGTGGAAATGATGCTGTGGGACAGTCATAATAATAATTTTAAAAAAATGGTAGAAATCTTTTTCACACAATAAATATTGAAATAATTAATGTCTGTTTCACTTCTTGATTAGATTATTATAGTTTTAAATTGAATAATTTGTATTTTTTAATGTATTTGTATAATTTAATGTTGAAAGTCTGGGTCTGGGTCATGGTCAAAAAGGTATAGATATACAGTTGAAGTCAGAAGTTTACATACACTTTAGCCAAATACATTTAAACTCAGTTTTTAACAATTCCTGACATTTAATCGTAGAAAACATTCCCTGTCTTAGGTCAGTTAGGATCACAAATTTATTTTAAGAATGTGAAATATCGGGAGAGGTCACGAGACACCATGTGAGAAGCAGACGTGTGAGCGACTAGCTCTGCGCATTTTGTTCGTTTTAAAATTATTTTCATGTTATAATCCGGTGAGATTCGATACACCCAGTTACTCTGGAGACATTAAAAGACACTTACGTGCTCTAGCTGAAACCTCTGTCGGCCCTGTGAGCCTGGGACTCGAGTTGGAAAGCACGTCGGGAGAAGAAATTCAGCATCAACTGTCCAAAATCTCGGTGATGCTGACGAAGGTTGCTGCTGACTTGGAGGATCTCGCTGTAATACGTCGATCGATTACGGTGATGGAAACAAAGTTCTCTGAGTTGGTCACAAGAGTGATTATCTGGAGTCATCGGAAAGGGAATTATCCGCTAATCTTGGAATCCATTTTGGAAAAATTGGAAGATCTCAAAAATAGGAATCGAAGGAACAATATATGGACTGTTGGAATTCCTGAGCATGAAGAAGGTCAAGACATGGTGAAATTCCTGGATGAGCTCTTCCCAAATCTGCTCGACATAACAGGCCATAAGCTGGAAATTGAGCGAGCTCACAGAGTCCCGGCTCACAGATCTGCTGAGAGAGACAGGTCCCGATCAATTCTGGCCAAATTTCTGAGATCATCCAATAAAGATCTCGTGTTGCACCAGGCGAGGAGCAAAGGAAAGCTTTCTTGGAAGAATCACAATATTTTCTTGTTTCCGGACTTTGCAAATTCGACAAGAGAGAAACACGATCGGTTCAAGGAATGTAAGAAACTCTTAAATCAACGGAAGATCGCTTTTGCACTGATGTTTCCGGCCAAACTGAGGATAGACCAAAGATGGCTGCAAAATATTTTTATGCCCCAAAAAAGCACTGTCCTTTATAGAAACTATGAGTGAGTAAACCATTGCATGTTACTTATGTGAGTGGACTGACTCGCTGTTCAGTGACTCGACTGTCTAAGGAAGCTGGGCGCCATTTTGGTTTCTTTCTGCGTTGGCGCCGCCTAGCGGCTGGAGTTTGTTTTGTGGAATGACACCTCCTTCAAGAAACTTTTGCATTGACGGAAGATCGCTTTTACACTGAAGTTCCCGGCCAGATTGAGAATGGGCACTATAGATGACCACAAAATATCCACATGCCCACACAAAGGATGTCTTTTATAAAGCTGATGGACTGAGTAAGTCATGATGTATTTTTTTTTATGCAGCCTCTGAGTGAATTTGACTCTTGATCATCCGAGGAACCGGAATGCCTGTTTTGTTTCTTTTTGTGCTGGTTCCGCCTAGCGGCTGGAGGTTGTTTTGTGGAATAACACTGCTTCAGGACAGTTGTGGATGAATCTGTTCGTTGTTTGTGCTTATGCCTCCTGTTGGCTGGAGTTTGTTTTTGTGGAGTATATTCGCGGGACATTTACGTCATCTGCTGCACTCAAAACAGCCGGCTCACTGAACAATTGTAACACTTGTTTATCTGTCCGAGGAAACTGAATGGCTTTATATCAGGCTCTCGCATGCGTACATGGACCTTTTGAGTTTAGAGGGATTGACGCCGGTTTGTGCTGTCGTGCGCGGGGTTAATGCGCACATTTTTCTTTTTTCTGTTTGTTTTGTTCTGGGGAAAGTTCGGAGTTTGACTGTTGCATTGATGTTGAAATGTGGTCTTTGTAATCTTGTTTTTGACGCACAATTAATTTTTTCTATTATATCAAATGTCATATGTTAATATGAGTGGGTTATCTTTCTCCACATGGAATGTGAATGTGTTGGGGCACCCCATAAAAAGAATGAAGGTTATTTCTTTTCTTAAGTGTAAGAAATATGATATAGTGTTTCTTCAAGAAACACATCTTTCTCCACAGGAAGCTGAAAAATTTGGGAAGATATGGGGTGGACATGTTTTTTTTAGTGCTGGCTCAAGTAAAAGCAGGGGAGTCATTATATTGATAAGTAAACATCTACAATTCAAATGCCTCAAACAGATTAAAGATAAATCGGGAAGAGTCATTGTTGTTCTAGCAGAAATTCAGAGGCAAAGTCTGATTTTGGCTAATATTTACGCACCTAACACTGATGATCAGAGCTTTTTTATAGATCTTGAAGGGATGTTGCAAGCTGCTGGCACCCCTCATGATATAATATTGGGAGGTGACTTTAATCTTTTGATGGACTCAGTCCTTGATCATAGTGAAGCAAAAGTGTGTAAGCCCCCTAGAGCAACATTGACGCTTCACAGGATGTGTACAAATCTTGGTCTTGCAGATGCTTGGTGACTTTTGAACCCATCTGGTAGAGACTATACATTTTTTCATCAGTCCATAAAATTTATTCTAGCATAGAATATATATATCTAAGTCCCTCATTTCATCTGTTGTCGATTGCTCAATTGAAAACATTTTAGTCTCAGATCATGCCCTGGCGAGTTTAGAGGTGTTGCCACATATGGAGAAAAAGAAATCATACAGCTGGTGCTTTATTGTATCCCTTTTGCAAAATCCTGATTTCCAACAAATGCTAAAGACTGAAATCAATGTCTATATGGAGACCAACTGGTCCTCAGTATCCTCTGTGGGCGTGGCTTGGGAGGCACTTAAGGTGGTTCTTAGGGGCCGGATCATACAGTATGCCTCATTCATCAAAAAATCCAAAGCACAAGAAGTAGTGGAGTTGGAAGGGAATATTAAAAGTGCCGAGGCAGTGTTGAAGCGCCAAATATCGTCTAATGGTCTCAGAGAATTGACCCGTTTGAAATACAGATGTAATACTATTTTGTCGCGGAAAGTTGAGTTTTGGTTATTCAGGGAAAGACAGTCATATTTGAGTCAGGGGACAAAGCAGGAAAATTTTGGCTAGATATATAAAGCAGAGAGAGTCTTTTTCTACAATTCCCTCAGTGAAATCTGCTGGTGGTGAAATTTTTAACTTATTATATTAATAATGCCTTTAAAGAATTCTATCTTGATCTTTATAATTCCACGTCTTCATCTACTGATGAAGATATTAGAAATTTTGTGGAACCATTAGATCTCCCTAAATTGACGACTGAGCAAAAAAACTCTTGATTTTGAGATAACCTTGGAGGAGCTTGGCGAGGTAATTAAGGCCTTGCCTACAGGCAAGGCTCCGGGGCCAGATGGTTTTGCTGCTGAATTTTTTAGATCTTATGCTACAGAACTGGCTCCAATTTTGTTAGAAGTTTATACGGAATCATTAAAGAATGGAAAGCTTCCGCCAACCATGACACAAGCCTGGATCAGTCTGATTCTTAAAAAGGACAAAGATCCAAGTGAGTGTAAAAGTTACTGTCCAATTTCCCTGATCCAGCTAGATGTAAAAATTTTGGCTAAAATTTTGGCTAAACGATTCATCAATATCATGTGGCCAGTGGCGAATGATCAGACTCCGTTCACTGCCATTTCACTTGATGCCAAAAAGGCGTTTGATATGGTAGAATGGGATTATCTTTTTAAGATTTTGGAAATGTATCGGTTTGGGAGTATGTTTATTGGTTGGATCAAGTTACTTTATAGACACCCTGTAGCAGTGGTACAAACAAATGGATTAATTTCAGATTATTTTACTCTGGATAGGGGCACCCGTCAGGGTTGCCCTCTTTCCCCATTATCGTTCTGTCTTGCCCTGGAAACATTAGCAGCCGCAATAAGAAGGGACGATGATTTTCCAGGGGTGGTGGCGGGTGGCATGTCGCATAAGCTTCTGCTTTATGCAGATGATAATTTATTATTCGTCTCTGACCCTACTAAATCTTTGCCTTGCCTCCACAGAATTATTAATTCCTTTTCCAAATTCTCTGGATACAAAGTCAACTGATCTAAATCCGAAGCTTTGGCTCTGACAGCATACTGTCCAGTAATGGCCTTCCAGCCAGGCGCCTTCCAGTGGCCCAAACAGGGTATTAAGTATTTGGGTATTTTATTCCCAAAAAATGTGTCTGATTTAGTTAGAGTTAATTTGAACCCTTTAATAAAAAGTTTTTCCAGCAATGTAGACAGGTGGGCTTCATTACATTTATCGATGATTGGGAAGGTTAATGTTATTAAAATGAACCGTATTCCAAAATTTAACTACCTGCTACAGTCTCTCCCTGTAGATGTCCCCCTCTCTTATTTCAAGCAATTTGAGAGCATAGTGAAGTCTTTCATTTAGAGTGGTAAGTGCCCCAGTTTACATTTCAATAAGTTACATAGGCTGATTGACAAAAGTGGGCTAGGCCTACCCAAGATTTTGTTTTATTATTATGCATTCGGTCTCAGACATTTGGCTCATTGGTCACTTCCACCTGAAAGAGCCCCTCCCTGGTTCTGCATTGAACAAGAAGTTCTTGCCCCTATTTTTCCATTGCAAAGCCTTTCTATCAATCTAACCAGAGAAGTTAAATCACACCCCGTTGTTTCACATTTGCACTCAGTATGGACAAAAGTGTCCAGAGTGTTTAATTCAGATATTTATCTAAATGTTGCCTCGAGCCTATGGCTAAGCCCCAAACTATGCATTAATAAGTCCCTTTTTTGTTGGTCAGAGTGGATTGCGAGGGGGGTTAATACACTCTGTGATATTTATGAGAGTGGTGTGATGAGATCCTTTGAAAATTTGGTTCAATATTTTGGGATCCCCAGATCTCAGTTTTTTAGGTATCTTCAGCTACACCACTTGCTCTGTACTATTTTTTGGAATAGCATACACCCCCCTAAAACAGCAGATACTCTAGGAGAGGTGATTTCTGCTTTTGGAAAAAGCCATGAGGCATCAGTGTATTACTCCTTATTAATTCAGAGTCTGGGGGACTCAGAGTCTCAACCACTCTCAAGAGATTATGGGAGAAAGATTTAAACATGGAATTGGAGGAGGGAGAATGGGCTAGGATTTTAAAAAACATAAAAACTGCATCTAGAGATGCAAGGGTGTGCCTTATACAATTCAAGATTTTACAGCGGTTCTATTGGACCCCCTCTAAATTATATAGGCTTGGACTTAAAGACACCTGCTTGCAATGCCAATCAGAGGACGGAGATATAACCCATGTCTTTTGGGGGTGTGTTGAAATACAAAAGTTTTGTTAAAAGGTGCAAAGTCTGGTGTGTGATGTGTTAGGCATTCAGGTATCATTCTGCCCCAGACTCTGTATTTTGGGTGATGGGGCGGTCATTGACATTGAAATTAGACACATAAAGAGTTGGATCTTAACCAGTGTCATGATCGCCAGGCAGATCTTTTTGAGGGGCTGGAGGTTGGCTGGAGCTAGTCAATAGTTGGGGTTAAGTTTGATTCTATGTATATATGTTTTGTCTTATGAGGTACATATATGTGAATCAATAAAATTGTTAATCAAAAAAAAAAAGAATGTGAAATGTCAGAATAATAGTAGAGAGAATGATTTATTTCAGCTTTTATTTCTTTCATCACATTCCCAGTGGGTCAGAAGTTTATATACACTTTGTTAGTATTTGGTAGCATTGCTTTTAAATTGTTTAAATTGGGTCAAACATCTTGGGTAGCCTTCCACACGCTTCTCACAATAAGTTGCTGGAATTTTGGCCCATTCCTCCAGACAGAACTGGTGTAACTGAGTCAGGTTTGTAGGCCTCCTTGCTCGCACACGCTTTTTCAGTTCTGCCCACAAATTTTCTGTCAGATAGAGGTTAGGGCTTTGTGATGGCCACTCCAATACCTTGAGTTTGTTGTCCTTAAGCCATTTTGCCACAACTTTGGAGGTATGCTTGGGGTCATTGTCCATTTGAAGACCCATTTGTGACTGAGCTTTAACTTCATGGCTGATGTCTTGAGATATTGCTTCAATATATCCACATAATTTTGTTTCTTCATGATGCCATCTATTTTGTGAAGTGCACCAGTCCCTCCTGCAGCAAAGCACCCCCACAACATAATGCTGCCACCCAACATGCTTCATGGTTGGGATGGTGTTCTTCAGCTTGCAACCCTCACCCTTTTTCCTCCAAACATAACGATGGTCATTATGGCCAAAAAGTTAAGATTTTGTTTAATCAGACGAGAGGAAATTTCTCCAAAAAGTACAATATTTTTCCCCATGTGCACTTGCAAACTGTAGTCTGGCTTTTGTATGGTGGTTTTGGAGCAGTGGCTTCTTCCTTGCTGAGCAGCCTTTCAGGTTATGTCAATATAGGACTTGTTTTACTGTGGATATAGATACTTGTCTACCTGTTTCCTCCAGCATTTTCACAAGGTCTTTTGCTGTTGTTCTGGGATTGATTCGCACTTTTTGCACCAAACTACATTCATCTCTAGGAGACAGAATGCATCTCCTTCCTGAGCGGTATGATGGATGCGTGGTACCATGGTGTTTATACTTGCGTACTATTGTTTGTACAGATGAACGTGGTACATTCAGGCATTTGGAAATTGCTCCCAAGGATGAACCAAACTTGTGGAGGTCCACAATTTTTCTTTCTGAGGTCTTGGCTGATTTCTTTTGATTTTCCCATGATGTCAAGCAAAGAGGCACTGAGTTTGAAGGTAGGCCTTAAAATACATCCACAGGTACACCTCCAATTCAGTACACCTCCTAGCAGAAGCTAATTGGCTAATTGCCTAAAGGCTTGACATCATTTTCTGGAATTTTCCAAGTTTCTTAAAGGCACAGTTAACTTAGTGTATGTAAACTTCTGACCCACTGGAATTGGGATATAGTCAATTAAAAGTGAAACAATCTGTCTGTAAACAATTGTTGTAAAAATTACTCATGTCACGCACAAAGTAGATGTCCTAAACGACTTGCCAAAGCTATAGTTTGCTCATATTAAATCTGTGGAGTGGTTAAAAAATGAGTTTTAATGACTTCAACCTAAGTATATGTAAACCTCTGACTTCAACTGTACATAAAAAAGGCATTTGGAAAGTAACAAAAATTATTATGAAGGCATGGTAAAAGGTTTCTAAGGTAGTATTAAAGGGATAATTCACCCCAAAATGTATATATTAACTCACCCTCATGCCATCCCAGAAGTGTATGACTTTCTTTCTTTTTCTGAACACAAACAAAGATTTTTAGAAGAATATCTCAGCTCTGTAGGTTCATACAATGCAAGTGAATGGTGACCAATAACTTGAAGGTCCAAAAAGCACATAAAGGCAGCATAAAAGTTATCCATAAGACTCCAGTGGTTAAATTCATTTCCTCAGAAGCGATAGCATAGGTGTGGGTGAGAAACAGATCAATATTTAATATTTAAAAAAAATTTTTTTTTTTACTATAAATCTCTACATTGTTCTTTTGTTTTGGAGATGGAGAGGAGAGTTTATAGGAGAATTTATAGTTAAAATAGACTTAAATATTAATCTTTTTCTCAACCACACTTATCATATCGCTTCTGAAGATATGTATTTAACCACTGGAGTCACATGGATTACATTTATGCTGCCTTTATGTGATTTTTGGAGCTACAGAGCTGAAATATTCTTCTAAAAATCCTCATTTATGTTCAGCAGAAGAAAGAAAGTCATACACATCTGCGATGGCATGAGGGTGAGTAAATGATGAGAGAATTTTCATTTTAATGTGACCTTCATATAACAAAAAAAGAAGAAAAAAAAAAGTTTTAATTTGTTAGTTTTAATAAAAATCAACCCCTGGGGCATGAAATTGAAACACCTGTCAGCTACCCTTATTCTACAATATAACATTCCAGAACATCTTTATCATACTTTTTGTATACAAGTAAAACTGTGCAAAAATATGTTTTAAAATTTAACTTTATGTTATGGTGGTCTTAACCTCTTACAGAATCAAACACTCTACGCTGTTGAGACTGAAGCTTTTGGCAAGGTCTGAGTACCGCCTGAGTGATGTCATGAGGGAGTCCCTCTCTCGAGACCCTCTTACACCAGTTTTGACTGAGCCTCACCTGCAGGCCCTGGACCGCCGTCTGAAACAGGTGCTTTGGACAGTAGAAAGGTGTGTGAAGAAGCTGGGAGAAGCTCAGGTTTTGGTCACGGACTTTGTGGAATCCACAAGAGGAACTACTAGCCACCCAGGAGGAAATAACAGGTGACAGAGCGAGAAGGACTAGAGTGAGGATTCGAGGAGATAACTGGAATTGACAGTGTCCATGATTGTTTTTAAAGCAGCTGTAGTTCACTTTACTAACTTCCACCAAACTTAAGGTGCGGCAGAGACTGTATGGAATGAGATGGGTCACTGGTATACTAATGTACAGGAGAAATTCTAATGCTTAATATGCTGTCTTTAGGAATAGAAGTGCCGCCTTAAAGTTAATAGAGCCAATCAGTTTTCATTGAGAATGTGCTGGCACATTAAATAAATAATTCACCCAAAAATGAAAAATTCTCTCATCATTTACTCAAGCTATCAAAGATGTGTGTGACTTTATTTGTTCTGCAGAATGAAAATTTTTAGAAGAATATTTCATCTCTGTAGGTCCATACAATGCAAGTGAATGGTGGCCAAAAGCACCAAAAATCACATAAAGGAAGCATAAATGTAATCCATAAGACTCCATAAGCGATATGATAATTTTGAGTGACAAACAGATCAATATTTAAGTTCTTTTTTTACTATAAATCTTCACTTTCACTTTCAGAATGTGAGAGAAAGTGAAAGTGGAGATCTATAGTGAAAAAAAAAGATTGAAATATTGATCTGTTTCTCACCCAAAGTGATCACATCGCTTCAGAAGACATATTTAACCACTGGAGTTTTACGGATTGCTTTTATGCTGCCTTTATGTGATATTTGGAGCTTCAAAGTTCTGGCCAGCATTCACCTGAACTGTATGGGCCTACAGAGCTGAAATATTCTTCTAAAAATCTTTGTTTGTGTTCAGCAGAAGAAAGAAAGTCACACATCTGGGATGGCATGAGGGTGAGTAAATGATGAGAGAATTTTCATTTTTGGGTGAACTACCTTTTAAAGCCTAGGTCTGACACAGAGACAGTTGTGATTTCTCAGGACACCTATTTCAGTGATATCTGTCAGATATTACAGACATTTTCTGTATTCTATTCCATTAAAAATCTCTTACGGCACCTTTGAGTAGTTGCAATGAGCTTGTGCCTTTGATTTTTTTTAGGATTAGATTGTGAATTGATGGGCCGATCATAGCCAAACAGACTGCAGTCAGTTGGAAAAGCTGCCAGTCGAATTAAAAACCTTGAGCCAGACAGATGATGCATTGGCTGGAGACTGATAAGATCTTAAGATCACCTCACATCAGCGAACACACCATTTATGCTTATACTTTAAATGCACAGTGAAAAGCATTTCCTCTGATTATCTGTTCCTTTTTTGTAAGTACATCTTTGTACAAACAACTTTAAGTGGTGACTGAGCCTTTATGATGCTCTAGCACACAAATGGATACATGAACACAGAGGTAGAGAGAGAGAGACACTGTGGCAATCTCTACAGGATCAAAAAAGATACTATGGCTCATTTTCCAGACAGATCGCAAGCGTATAATCCTTGGCTGTCTCATCTGGGCATACTTAAAAGGCTGTCAAGTGAAATCTTAGACAATGAACAAAACCAAATCATTTGAAGCGTATAAATGCAATGTAAAGCTTTGTTGCAACTGGTGGTTCACCACACTTTTCAATATTGTGCTGTAGGTTGGAGCAAGCTTCAACACATCTCCATTACTGTCTGTCTCAGCAAGCATAAATAGCTTAAGGTCTGTGGAAAAAAATAAAATCAAATGCAAATCAAATGCTTAAATTATTCCTTTCTGTAGTCAAGTGAAACAGAAGCCTGGCTTTAGTCAGACCTCACACGGAATTTGGAATTGATATTTGTGCATAATCCCCCCCCACCCCGGTTATAGCTATTCGTCACATCATTCTCACAATGCCTCATTTAAATTGCCAGAATATTTGCATATTCTCTACTTCAGTACAGTTCATGACTGTCAATTTACAGAAGGCACCATACAAACATAATGAGAAAATGCTAAATCTTTCAGTGTATGGAAGACAGTGGCATATAGCAATATAGATTTTAAAGTAGAAAATTAGAGGTAACATTTCCTGATTTGATTTACAAGCCCTCAATTCAATTTGATTCTATTCTGATTCATTTGGGTGTATTTCATTTATAATGTCCATTTTACTAACATATAAAAGAAATTCTCTCTCAGCTAATGCTGTAAATTATACAAGGAACTTTCTAACTTGGTGGATTATGAAAATATACAATTTAAGAATTAACAGCATGCCCAAACTAAGCAGTTCAATTTATAATTATTTAAAGGAATATTTCGGGTTCAATACAAGTTAAGATCAATCGACAGCATTTGTGGCATAATATTGATTACCACAAAATGAATTTTGACTTGCCCCTCCTTTTCTTTAAAAAAAAAAAAAAAAAAGCAAAAATGGAGGTTACAGTGAGGTACTTACAATGGAAGTGAATGGGGCCAATTTTTGTGAAGCTTATAATTTTATAAAAGCACTTACTTTAATTTTTCTGTTAAAACTTTTTATTTATTTTTTTATTTATTTGAGCTATAAAGTTGTTTAAAGTGTAATTTTTATAGTTGTTGTAGGGTTTGTTGATATTACATTGTCATGTAAAATTGGCTATAACTTTACACAGAAAAGGTTTGTAAGTGATTTTATCACACTAAAATCATGTTTACACACATATCCTTTTTGTCTTGTGGTTATACTTTTGAAAAAGTGAGTATTTTAACATAAAGAAATTGGCCCCATTCACTTCCATTGTAAGTTTCTCACTGTAACCTCAATTTTTGCTTTTTTTAAAAAGGAGGAATGAATCAAAATTAATTTTTGTGGTAATCAACATTATGCTACAAATGCTGTCGATTGAGCTTAACTTGTACTGAACCTGGAATATTCCTTTAACATATATAATAATCAACACAAGCAAAAATGAAGTAAACTTTAATGTAGGGCTGTCTTTGATTAAAATTTTCTCTAATTAATTACATGATTTGCCGATTAATTAATCGCATATCATTTATTTATTGCAAAAGCCCTCCAAATAAAGGTCATTTAGAATAGAATAAAATAATTATAAATATACTGTATAATAAATATTTTAATTCAGACAATTCAAATACATTACATCATATACATCCATATATTGTGGCAACAGACAAGTAAAGCATTAAGATAATACAAAAAGTGTCTTTAAAAATCTAAATATTGTTTGTTTTATTTCCATATCATTGAACATAACCCTATTATTGGTCTAATTCCATCTGCGTTATTTTTTATTCTCGGTCTATGTACTCATGCGTCAGACGGACGCTTTTGGAGCGTCTCACTTGGAGTGTGTTGCGTTTCATTAGTTTCAAGGTGTGGGTAAGAAACAAAATAAATATTTAGGTTTTTTTTTTTTTTTTATAACTATAAATTCTCCCTGCTGAGTAGGTTGCGATATGCACGAAGAATGCAAATCACCAAAAACAAAAGAAGAAGAAAATGAAAGGGGAGATTTATAGTAAAAAAAAAAAGAAAAAAAAAGGACTTAAATATTGATCTGCTTCTCACCTACACTTGTCATATCACTTCTGAAGATATGGATTTAACCACTGGAGTCTTTGGATTACTTTTATGCTGCCTTTACCTGCTTTTTGGACCTTCAAAGTTCTGGTCACCATTCACTTGTTTTTTAAGGACTTATAGCTGAGATATTCTTCTAAAAATCTTCATTTGTGTTCTGCAGGAAAAAATAAATTTATAAACATCTGGAATGGCATGAGGGCAAATGATGAGAGAATTTTCATTTTTAAGTGAACTATCCCTTGCAGTATATAGTATGTAAACACACATTTTCTGTATTAATAGAACACCTGGTTGCCCTACTACATTTGCTCAAATGTACCATTTATAATTGTATGCCAAAATGAAATGCATTTGACCTGACCTTTCATTTCCAGTATGACGAATGAACTGTAAATACCTAAGTCGTGATCTCTATTTTGATTAAAAAAAATTATTAGATTGCCGAAAGTTGACATTTTTGCACATAATTTAATTAAAAATGCAAAAATATTTTTTTATTTCCAAGATGATAACAGGATGTGTTATTGTGACCTCATGTCCAGCAGGCTTCCATTTGAAATGTGTTTTCACTTACTATGTTTAAAAAGTAGTAGGCAGTATACAGTGCATACTGTGCAGTATGAAGTAAGTAGCAAGCTAGTATTCTATTCTGAACATACTGAAGCCCCAGATTTTTCTCTCTTGGTTGAACACTGCCCTCTTGTGTCTCAAAAAAGACGAAAAAGTCAGATCTATGGTACATCTAAAAGCAAACATAAGCACATGGTAATAAAGTATACCACTTCAGTTGATGGTTCAACAATACAACCTTTTTATTGCTTAAACTGCCATTTGGAATGATCTATACCAAAAGGATTATTATCTGCGCAGAAACTACACATTTGGATAACATTGAACAAAAAAACATCAGTGGTCCGCAACATATCAGCAGCTCATAAGACTGCAGGTCACAGAACTAGCAGATACATATGGGTTAGAAGGAACATCCAACCCTTGATAACAGAAGCTAAGGCAAGCTCTATTCATCTGTTTAACATACACACTCATTCACCAGTCTGTCCATTCACACGGATATAAAATACAACAAGCATCACTGCCATGAAGATGGGTGTTTGAGAAAGTCTGGGCCAATTGTTTAAGGGGAAATGAAAATGATCAAGTTGAAAAATGTTATGAAGAGCAGCAAGAGAGTTAAAAATGCTTAAACAAAATCTTTGTTACATTTTAATCTTTAAATGTATCAATAACTAAAATGCAGAACATTCTGTAAATAAAGAGAATCAGTGATTACTTAGAAATCACTCAGGATTGTCTACAGAAAAAACTGGGAACGTAAACATCATACTGTCCATGTTCTTTTCGACTCGAAAACCTATTTGTACAGAGTTTCAAAAGACTTCGGGCCTCATTCAGAAAACACAGACCGAACTCATTTCAGTGCAAATAGTTAATCATAAAGCCATTCTAACGCACTGTACTTTGTCGCATTCAACTGAATAAAACATGAATGAGGCCCATTATTTTCAAACAGTACCTTAAGAAACCCAAGACCTCTGTATTTACATTAAAACCTAATTTTTGAATAGTTTCAGTCTTGTTTTATTTAAGCATTAAAACCGCTCCAAGCCTCTTCAAAAATAGTCATAGAAACACTTACAAGAAAACAACATGTTAATATGAAAATACGACATGTGTCTAAATATGCCACTGTGCACCTCAACGTATAATTTGTGGAAAAATAAGCTTATTAAAAGTAAAAAGGTATTTCTCAGCATATAATGACATATAGTTAAATACTGAAACATTCGGATTGAAAATGATTCATTATCAGAGATCGCACATGCAATTGTAATAAACAAATCAAATATCGTCAGTGTGTCAGCTATGCTGCACTGTTCACTGTTAGAAGTTAAATTCAAGTCAAGTCGTGAGGCTCTGTGCAACGTTTGGCACTGGCGTTAAAAATCGATGAGCCAGCTTCGCCTACATTAAAACCTAAATATATAGATACTGCGTGGCAATGGCCTGACAACCGATATATGCAACTGAACACAAAAAGCAAGAGCGTGTGCTGGAATGATGATAACAAAGATGACAATAAAACAGCATATAGTTACTATACTTCTTAAGTTGTGACCGTTTTTTCTGTATAACTTTAATTAGGTTAGCAAAGGGGAAATTAGGCAGTAAGGCTTGAATGAGCAGAATCACTCTTCTAGCTTACTCTTTTTATACATATGTAGGCAGTTCGTCTTTTTATAAAACTAGTCTTTAAAAAACTAACTTGAGCACTGTGAGGGTAAAGGAATTTAAAACATGTTTCCTGTTTTAGAATAACTCTATTATAAATATATTTTTTACTCTATTGTTTTTTTATTTACTGCTTGGAGTTAGATAAAAACACTCTAGAATAAAGGCTGGGATTTGATTGGAGGAAAGTACATTTGATTGTCCTTTCATGTGCCTCTAAATGTCTGACAATGAAACCGGCTGTTAAAGCTTTAGACTGATGTCACAGTCACATGGGAAGCACTTAATGAAGCATGTGAATGTAATGAGCCTGTAAAGTTCCAGGGGTGTCAAACTCGGTTCCTGGAGGGCCACAGTCCAGCAGAGTTTAGCACCAACCCTAATTAAACACACCTGAAGCAGCTAATCAAGGTCTTCAGGAGTGCTTGAAGATTACAAGGAGGCATTTTGGAGCAAGGCTGGAACTAAACTCTGCAGGGATGCGGCCCTCCAGGAACTGAGTTTGACACTCCTGCGTAAACACTTAAAACAACGAGGAGATGAAGAGCTAATTGGTGTCGGTGGACCCTGCGGTGAAGGTTTTGAGGGGTGGGGAGTTTCAGACGGAGAGCGAGACGAAGCTGTTGTACTGCTGGATGTTGCGTTTGAGGATGTCTGAGCACGGTCCCAGCACCCGCTCGAAACGCGGCCTGTCCAACTTGACGCACTTCAGAGGGCCGCGGGCCACCACAGTGGCTGCACGGGGTCGGTTCATCAGCAGAGCAATTTCACCTAGTGAGTGCAAAGGAATGTGAAAAACTTACAAACAGTCCATAAATATTATATAATTTTATATTAATTATATACAATAACATTGTTATATGTTTTATTATTTTAATTGTTTTCTTATTTATTATTTTTAATTAACTACTTTTAATAGCATCATGATTATTTTTTCATCATTACAATACATTAATTATTATTACACTTATTGTTATTATTTTTTAAATAATTATACAATTATTTAACTTAATTAACTACATTAAATAGCATCATGATTATTTTTTATTATTCATATATTTAAAAAAATAAATAAACATTTTCGTTATTGTAAATAATTATATATTTATTATTTTAACTTGACTACATTAAATATTATATACACTGGCGACCAAAAGTTTGGAATAATGTACAGATTTTGCTGTTATGGAAAGAAATTGGTACTTTAATTCACCAAAGTGGCATTCAACTGATCACCATGTATAGTCAGGACATTAGTAACGTGAAAAATGACTATTACAATCTGAACAAAAATATTCAGATCTTCTTAAACTACTTCAAAGAGTTCTCATCAAAAAATCCTCCATGTGCAGCAATGATAGCTTTGCAGATCCTTGGCATTCTAGCTGTCAATTTGTCCAGATACTCAGGTGACATTTCACCCCACACTTCCTGTAGCACTTGCCATAGATGTGGCTGTCTTGTTGGGCACTTCTCACGCACCTTACAGGCTAGCTGATCTTTTTCTTTGTAATTCTTCTCATAAGGCCTGCACCCCTGAGTCTTCTCTTTACTGTTGTACATGAAACTGGTGTTGAGCGGGTAGAATTCAATGAAGCTGTCAGCTGAGGACATGTGAGGCATCTATTTCTCAAACTAGAGACTCTGATGTACTTATCCTCTTGTTTAGTTGTACATCTGGGCCTTCCACATCTCTTTCTGTCCTTGTTAGAGCCAGTTGTCCTTTGTCTTTGAAGACTGTAGTGTACATCTATATATGAAATCTTTTTGGTACTTTCAAGCATTGTATAGCCTTCATTCCTCAAAACAATGATTGACTGATGAGTTTCTAGAGAAAGCTGTTTCTTTTTTGCCATTTTTGTCCTAATATTGACCTAAAGACATGACAGTCTATTGCATACTGTGGCAACTCAAAAACAAACACAAAGACAATGTTATGCTTCATTTAACAAACCAAATAGCTTTCAGCAGTGTTTTTTATTATGGCAAGTGATTTACTAGTACCAAATTAGCAATTTAGCATGATTACTCAAGGATAAGTTATTGGAGTGATGGCTGCTGGAAATGGGACCTGTGTAGATTTGATCAAAAATAACTTTTGTCAAATAGTGATGGTGCTTTGGTTCAAAATTTACTCAATGGATTAAAGTTCTTTATACATCCCCTGTGGCGGCTGTACGTACAAATAATAACTTATCTCCCTTTTTCTCTCTACAGCGTGGCACGAGACAGGGTTGTCCTTTATCACCCCTTTTATTTGCGTTAGTAATTGAACCACTAGCTGTGGCTTTACGTGAGCAGATTGCTATTAGGGGAATTCACAGAAGAGGTATCGAACATAAAGTTTCTCTCTACGCAGATGATATGCTTGTATACTTATCTCATCCACTTACAAGCTTACCAGTACTGATTGGACTGTTAGATGTCTTTGGCAAAATCTCTGGATATAAAGTTAATCTACAGAAAAGTGAACTCATGCCTATAAATCTAACATCTCATTCTACATTATCTAACTCTTTTCCATTTAAAATAAGTACAGAAAAGTTTAAATACTTGGGTATCTGGATTACTTATAAATATAATAAACTCTATAAAGCTAACTTCTGCCCGCTCATAAACAATTTAAAAGAGGATCTTGACCGTTGGAACCTGCTCTTATTATCTTTAGGAGGTAGAATTAACACGGTCAAAATGAATGTGTTGCCTAGATTTTTGTTTTTGTTTCAAAGTCTTCCTATTTTTTTAACAAAATCTTTCTTCATGCATATAGACACCCTGATATCTGACTTCATCTGGAATAGGAAAATCCCTCGGATACGTAAAGATATACTACAAAGACATCGCTCTTGTGGTGGACTGTCCCTCCCTAATCTTCAGCATTATTATTGGGCTTCTAATATTAAATTTATGTTGTATTGGATCAACCCTTCTGACAACCCGACATGGCTGTTGTTAGTAAAAGCTTCTTGTAAGCCCACATCATTACCTGCTCTACTTTGTACAAAGATACCTCTTTCTGAGTCATTGTCTAAACATTCTATAAACCCAATTGTTAGAGCATCTTTTAAAATTTGGAATCAGTTTAGAAGAGCTTTTTCGCTTACTGATCTCTCATTGCATGCCCCTATCGTGAGAAATCATATGTTTATTCCCTCTATTATAGACACTGCTTTTAATTGTTGGGAAGAGAAAGGACTTGTCACATTGAAAGATCTATATAGTGATAATAGCTTTATGTCGTTTCAGCAAATAAGAGTAAAATATAATATTCCAAATACACATTTCTTCAGATATTTGCAGATTCGCAGTTTTATGACATCTAACACTATTTACTTTCCAGCTCTACCTACTGAATCTCTACTTGATATTATTTTGAAAATCAACCCACTCTCCAAGAATAATATAGGTCTGATATACTCTTTGATTTCCTCACAGAATTTAACATCTTTGACAAAATCAAAGCAACAATGGGAAAGTGAACTTGATATGCAATTTTCAGAAGAAGCATGGCAAGATATTATAAATAAGATTCATTCAACCTCAATCTGTTTACGACATACAATTATTCAATTCAAAGTAGTTCACCGCCTACACTGGACCAAAGCTAAATTAGCAAAATTTTCACCAAATATAGACTCCTTGTGTGATAGGTGTAGAGTTGAGATAGCTAATCATACACACATGTTTTGGTCATGTCCTAAGCTTATTAATTATTGGCAATTAATATTTAATTTTCTTTCAGGAGTTCTGCATTTATCTATTAATCCTTCCCCCATTCTTGCAATATTCGGTTTAACTACAGAACTCAGTTTAGATAATAATGCTAAAAATATGATTGCTTTCTCGACTTTATTAGCTAGACGTCTTATATTGCTTAAGTGGAAGGACAGATCTCCACCTACTTTTAGTCATTGGATCAGGGATCTTATTCATCATCTTGCACTAGAGAAGATTCGATACTCCACTAAAGGCTGTAGTCAAACTTTTTTCATTATTTGGCAGCCAGTGCTGACTTGCATACAGCAAATGGATCCAAATGTAATTTTTCCTGTGTGAATTATTAATTTTATTTATTTATTTTTATTTCTCTTTCTTTCCCTCCTTATTTTGTCTTATATCTGACCCTGTGAGGCCATGATAATATGTTACAGTAAAATCTGTAAGAATATATTTAATAGTGCAGTGGGGATGGGGAGCTCTGTTGGAGCAAGATAATTGATTTCATTTTAATCAGTTTTTGAAATTGCTGCTATATTATACTATGTTAAATATTAATAAAAAGACTTTGAACAAAAAAAAAAATAGTGATGGTGCTGTTTTTACATCAGTAATGTCATGACTATACTTTGTGATCAGTTGAATGCCACTTTAGTGAATTAAAGTACCAATTGCCCTCTGAAACAGCAAAATCTGTACATTATTCCAAACTTTTGGTCGCCAGTGTATGTATGTATGAAAAAATGTATATATATATATATATATATATATATATATATATATATATATATATATATAATATGTGTATATATATATATATATATATATATATATATATATATATATATATATATATATATACAGTGCATCCGGAAAGTATTCACAGCGCTTCACTTTTTCCACATTTTGTTATGTTACAGCCTTATTCCAAAATGGATTAAATTCATTATTTTCCTCAAAATTCTACAAACAATACCCCATAATGACAACGTGAAAGAAGTTTGTTTGAAATCTTTGCAAATTTATTAAAAATAAAAAACGAAAAAAAAAAAAAAAAAATCACATGTACATAAGTATTCACTATATTATAATATATTTTAATTATTACTTTAGTTATTATTTTAACTTAACTAAATTAAATAGCATCCTGAGCCCTCATTTCATGTGAGTGTAAATGTTTAAACATGAATGAGTGCACCTTTAAATAATTAATTTGCTAAGTAAATAATTTGCTTTGAAACTTCTATGTTGTTTTGTTACACTCACCAAAGTAATCTGATGGTCCTAACCGGCCGACCTCTACAAACTCCTCATTCTCTGACCTACGCTGCAGAACAGCTGCACATCCCTGGGGAAGCAAAGAGACATTGTGACTTTAGAAATCAGAACATTTGCACAAACACTGACACACTTGGAGCAGAAGAACAAACCTCACCTCCAGGATGATGAAGAACTCGTCCCCTGGTTCTCCTTGCACCACGATTTTCTGACTGTCCTCAAACTGCACCGGCTCCAGTGCATCAGCCACAGTCAAACGCTCCCACTTATCCAGGGACTCTGCAATGATCACAGACAAACAAACTATACCGTTTTCACTGTCTCATTATAGTCGAACTCTCTACTGTGATTTTACTGGGAGAGAGTATATATAGGGCCATCAAAAAGTATTTGGACATTTAA
The DNA here is from genome assembly GCF_019703515.2 of Myxocyprinus asiaticus. Taxonomy (NCBI): domain Eukaryota; kingdom Metazoa; phylum Chordata; class Actinopteri; order Cypriniformes; family Catostomidae; genus Myxocyprinus; species Myxocyprinus asiaticus. The sequence continues at coordinate 14,206,432 of NC_059375.1, forward strand.
ATCACACTTAAAAATGGATGAATGTCATTGCATTAGATGGTTGCCTTCCAACCAATGGCATTTATTGTATGGCTTCAGAAAACAATATAGCAAACGGACTACTACATTCATAGCTCAAAGAAATGAAACACTTACCTAGAATAGATACTTTGCTCAGGAACTCCTCATACATCTTCCTCTTCCTCAAAGTGCTTCCCTAAATTCAAACAATTCTTCTTGAGTACCAAATACCTCCTAAATAGTGCATTCAGTGCTCTAAAAGTCATGTCTATACCATTAGAATTCTCCTGTAGCTGTCTCTGTCAATGCCCCAGAGCTTGACGTTGGTTTTGGCTCTGACAGTGGCAGCTCTGGGGGTGCCGTAGATTAGAGCCAGCTCTCCAAAGCTGCCCCCCTCTCCAATGCTGGTCACACACTCACTGTTAACATACACCTGTGAAGATATTAAACACCACTGGACCTGTAAAATCAAAGAACTTTACTCTTCAAGATTTAAAATTCAATCACAAAAGCAAAAATGTTCTTGCGGTTTATATATGAAGAGGTTCTAAACTTAGGCGGTGTAACTTACATCCATTTCGCCATGGTCGATGACATAGAAGTTATCGCCCTCATCGCCTAGGAAACAAGTGTGAAACAAACCAAAAAAAATGGTTGAATTATCTAATAAGTAACCAAGCACCAAAGGTGCTGAGGCACCTATTGTTTCTGTTTGTTTTTTTTATTCTGCTCCCTTGAATTCTGTGGCAGCCCATAGAACCGTATGTAGGAAAATGGTGAAAATTGGCACACTGATCAGGGTAGGAATGACTAGCCCCCATAAAATATTTGGGGTCTCTAACTTAAACCCTCAAGCGCTACCAACAGTTCAAAGTTTCACTTATGTTTCATCTTATAACTTTTGAACCGTAATGGCCGATTTTTAATTCTGTGTCGAACCTATGCTGTAGGCTACATTTAGCAACAGCGGTTACAGCATATCCTATGGCATAGCCTGACGTGCACCTCTTAAAAAATGTAACAGCTGTCGTGATGCGCAGAGATTGGTGCACTTTGTAACAGAGACCGCCCCCCAGGATGATAATGATATCTGAGGTAGTGTCACATTCTATCCTAGATTATTTTAATATCAGTGCATCATATCACATTGTATTTGGACTCTGGACCATTAAAGCAATTGTCTCAAAAGGGAGCATCTGCTGTTTTTATGTTCTGTTTGTGTTTCATGAAGTTACAAGCGAACGTGACAAAAGATATCTGTTTACAGCTTATAAACTCTAAAAGCTTTTTTTCCCCACGGGCTTTAACTTGATATTAATTTGAAATGTGAGTGAAATAATATGTGTTGTATTCTACTTGCGAACTCTCCGATCTGCATGATGATTTGACCGTATGTTTGACAGTATTGTGCACAGTAAATAATCATATTTCATAAGTTATGGAAATGGTGGTACTTTTTGTCACTTCTAATTTGTCAGCAAATTAAAAAGCACCTGGTAAGAGTTGGTTATATTTACTATATGCATTAAGTCCTTAAAACTACACCCATTTAGTGTTCGTCAAGCGAGGCATAATTATTACTTAATTTGATGATTTCTTTTTCAGCATGGAACGTCAAAAGTATGCCAAAACATTTATTTAGCCTATTATTATTTAAGCGACTCAAGAACAGGCATACAGTATTTTTCTCATTTATTTGCTCTCTGCAATGCAGGCAGCATGTATAATAAATTATTTGTAGCCTTCCTTAATTTCAACATGTTCACATACTTTGAACTCGTTTTTAAGCCTACAATAATTTAATAAATACTTTTGAATCCATGAATTACAATTACATTGCTTTTATTTATTTATGAATGTATAATTAGCATTTTGGCTGTGTAATCACAGAACGCCGCAGACACCAACACAGAACTATAAATGCAAACTAACGCGTTGGCCACTACGCGGAGCATACGCTTTCGGTTCGACGCAGAACAATAAACCGGCCTTAAGAAACAAAATTATTTTTCCCTCTGGTTACTTGGGTCATGCCAAGTTAAAATAATGTCTGATTCACATGTATCATCTAGAGACTCTCATGAAAAAAAACGTATAAGATTCATAATGATCCAAGACCAAACCCTTTTCATATACCACATCAACGAATTAGATGGCGAGCATGCCAAAATGGACGTGAGGCTGTATCTTTGCAACACTTTAGTGTGTTGACACAAAACATAGTTTATGTCATCACAAGCATGATGTGAGGGTACCTGCACCTCATCACAGTGCCACCTAATGGTCAAGAAATATGAAAAATGGCTACTTTTGCTTAAAACTTCAGAACAGTTTGGCCTAAAATCATGAGACTGGTCACTTTCGTGGAAAACCTACTTTTTCAAACTACTCCTAGGCCGTACATCCAATTTGCACGAAATTTGCTATGTATCATCTAGGGACACTAGTGACAAAAAGCTTTTTGATAGACCAAACTGTTCTCGTGTAACGCATAAATTATATTGAAATAAGGCTCTGAGTCTCATATACTTTTTGGCGTATTGACATGAAACTTCATATGTGGCATTGTGAGCAAGCCCTGACAATACCATATCAATTTGGTGACAGCGCCACCTATTGGTCAAAAGTTAAAAGCTCTTGTATTACACTGTAATTAATTAAACAAATGTCTTTTTTCACCACTCTGCTTAAAATCATCACCAGAATTCTAAATTCAATTAAAATGTTTGCCATTAATGTGCCTGGCCCTGTAATTGCTGCTTGCAGCTATATTTTATTTTTGGATTTATAATCTGCAAAAAATATGAATCTTCAAAAGCTCTACCTTGTTGGATGACAATCTCTCCTGCAATGTAGGTGACTGGGAACATTGCATCAAATATGTCGCTGTAGGTTTAAATGTCAGAAAAATACGGTCAGTCCATGAATTACTAAACATTTATGAGGAAAAAAAAAACCCCAGAAACAATTCATCTAAATCAGTAAGTCACCTTCTCTCATTGTCATCCAAATGTGAGAAGAGCACATTCTTTTCAATAGCTTTGGCAAGTGCAGCCATGGTTTTGTAGTCTTTCGGGATAACCTGTACAGAGAAAATACTTGACTTTAGTACAAATTTGTTCATATACAGTAAAACTCACAGTCATGTAAGACCAATATGCAGAGGCTTCAGAAGTCATGATTGATTTATCAACTGAGTCATGGTTGAGACTGTCAGTGAGCTTCTGACCTTCCTTACGTAGGAGGCGGCATCTTCCTCAGTGTAGACCTCAGCACTGATGGCCCCTCTCCGCCTGCGACCCTTCACCACAGGATTCATGGGAGGAGACACCTCATCTTCACGAGAGTCTGAGCGAGAGCTGCCTTTCTGCTGGTTCAGGAGTTTAGCTTCCTCCTGAGTATGAAACAGATATATACATTCACAGTCAATCATTTAGGGTGGTACTGGTTTTATTCGGATTCAAATAAATGTGACTTTCGTCAATATACTATTAAACATTCATAAAACATCCAAAATAATAGCCAAAAGAATTTAAAAGCTATATTATAGTATAGTTATTCTATACTAATAAAACAGGTATTTTGTAATCAACAGTTACAGAAATACTCAAATCAGCCTGTCTAGCACCAACAATCATGCCACGGTCCAAATAACTGAGATCACATTTTTTCCCCATTCTGATGGTTGATGTGAACATTAACTAAAGCTCCTGACCCGTATCTGGATGATTTTATGCACTGCACTGCTGCCACACGATTGGCTGATTAGATAATCGCATGGATGATTGTTGGTGCCAGATGGGCTGGTTTGAGTATTTCTGTAACTGCTGATCTCCTGTGATTTTCACACACAACAGTCTCTAGAATTTACTCTGAATGGTGCCAAAAACAAAAAAAACATCCAGTCAGCGGCAGTTCTGTGGATGGAAACGTCAACGCCTTGTTGATGAGAGGTCAACAGAGAATGGCCAGACTGGTTCGAACTGTCAAAGTCTACAGTAACTCATATAACCGCTCCGTACAATTGTGAAGAATATCATTTCAGCATGCTATTCTGAGATGCAGGTTGGAGCTGTTTTGGCGGCACGAGGGGGACCTACACAATATTAGGCAGGTGGTATTAATGTTGTGGCTGATCGATGCATATAAATACAATACACAAATGCGTGCATATTTAATTAGATGATGCCCAAAAGAGCATATTCAGATGTAGTACCCCCCCATAGAGCACAACGTTGCCCGACAACTTCTATAGCTGTCTTGGTTCTGAAATTATATATTTCCCATTCCCATTTTTTCATGAAGTTCCAAAAGTGAGCTGATATACAGCATAAGCAACTGCTTCCATCACACTGGTGACAATTCTTCTGGCATCCCTCCACCTCCCCATCTCCACCTTTATATTGCATAACACCTATACAAATTATTATTCATAGTCCCAGTTCTTTATAGGGTGGAAAAAAGCATGTGAATTTTATGACAGTATTATTATAATGTAAATGTACACATGAGTGCAAACCTTTTCAAGTCTCTCAAAGTATTCTCTGAGGAAGGCCATGGGTCTGTCGGGCCGTGAGGTGCACAGCTGGACGATGCAGTCCTTCAGCAGCTGCTGGATGTTGTGTTTCTGCACATATAACTCACATTCTCTCAGACTCATCTCCTCCTCACTGCTCGCACTGCCTGATGCCATGGTAAACGCTAGATCTGACCTTTGACCTGCAGAGGTGAAGAAATAGAAACAAATAAGTAACAGAAATGAAATGTAACCTCGTGTTTGGCGTCTGAGAGACCCCAAAATCCTGCATGAAAAATGTTACAATTATGTTGAAAAGCACATGCCTGTTTTGTGATACAAGAGTGTTCAATAACATCTGCCTACTGTGTTTGGTTAAATCAAAGGAATATATTAAAAGAATTTCAAGGGAGTATAAAGATTCATTTCAAAATTACTATTATTCTTTTTTTTTACACATATAGCATTGGGAATCTCTGGGAACCCAAACATCCAGAACATACAGTCAACTTTAATAGAACATGAGTGTTAAGAAAATAAATAAATCAGCATTTGTCCATTCTAATACTACGTTAGATATTGAGAGCGTTGGAAATTAATGGAAATTAATTTGCGAGTTTAAACAGAAACCACAATAAAACTAAACAAATGTCTTGAGCCATCATAACGTTATTATGAATTATTTAGTGCCAGTTTTATAAAGTGTTTTGGATGTTATGATAAATAAAACAAGCCATTGTTGTGCTTCCCTAAACTCTATTCTCTATGTTCTGTTATTAACACTGAGAAACGCTCAATCTGAACTGGAATTATGTCAACAATATCATTAATGACTGTACATTATTTAGACTAATGTTCTGACCAAGATGAATTCCCATAGAGGACAGGAACAGGATTACTGCATCATTTTAGTAATGGGATTGATGTCAGAAATAATCTGGAGATTATCTTTGTTTCAACACACCTGTCTGATCCAGTGCATGAACAACATGTGTTTATTATGATTCATCATTTGCAGAAAACAACTTCATGTTGCAGATTGATGCTTTTTATTATTATTTGTCAATAACATTTTCTACATAAACCCTTTTCCAACACAAATACTAATGTATGTACGATTTACATCACAATTTTTAATCCATTTTGACCATGACGAATACACCATAAACATATAATGTATAGCATATATAATATAATTGTATCATATCCTACATCAAAACAAATGTCTAAATATACAGAGTAGACACGTTGCTGTCTAAATGCGTAATCGAAGCCTCATCGAGAACGTTAAATAATAAAATATGAAACGGTCGTCGTATTTAATATGACATTTCAATATAAGATGACATACATTTCTAATAGAAGGCCGCAGAGTCTGTATCATAAACAAATGACGTTTACAGCATTAGCGATAATCACACGTTTAATTTTACAACAAACCGCGCAACCACAATGACATACGAATTCCAGTTATTCCTTACCGAGCCTGTAAAACGCGACTCGGTGTGTGTGTGTGTTATTCCGTTATTCCGACATTCAGGCACAGCTACTCTATTTATTCTGCACACGCGCTTGAACGTCTGCCCACCGGAAACGGGTAAACACCAATCAAAGCAGAGATTATTTAGCAGACACGGGCCACTTCTATTAATATGAATGGGAGAAATTGGAACGCTCAACCAAGAAGCTCTGAGCGCCAAACGGTTAACGGATGTAGAAAGGAAGTCCCGCCTTACAGGTAAAAGAGCCAATCACCTTTTAGATACAAACATCACTTGTCAATCAACTCAAGAACGCACATGCGCATTAGCTATACAAGCCGGGAAAATTGAATATTTTTAAAGTAATGTGAGGTAAAGAATACAATTTATGATTCCAGTGTTGTCAGATTTTATTGTTGATTTGAAAAATGGTCTTAGATCGTCATCTTGACCAACCGTTTTTGAGGTGTTGGTCTTTCTCCATTCAAGTAGATAAGGAGCAGCACTGACATGACTGGAAATAGTCTTCCGACATTTTTCACGTATAAAAACCCATGGCAACTTTAAAGAAAACGATGCACATGTTTACTTGAGTATCAAACTGAGAATTTTTTATACATTTTTCTTTATGTAAGTTTTTTTTTCTCCCCTTTTCTCTCCAATTTGGTATGCCCAATTCACAATGCGCTCTAAATCCTGGTAGTGGCGTAGTGACTCACCTCAATCCGGGTGGCGGAGGAGGAATCTCAGTTGCCTCCGCGTCTCAGACCGTCAATCCGTGCATCTTATCAGGTGGCTTGTTGTGCGTGGATGCTGCGGAGAATAGCGTGAGCCTCCACACACACTAGGTCTCTGTGGTAACGCGCTCAACAAGCCACGTGATAAAATGTGCGGATTGGCGGTCTCAGACGCGGAGGCAACTGAGATTCGTGCTCCGCCACCCTGATTGAGGCAAGTCACTACGCCACCAAGAGGACCTAGAGCGCATTGGGAACTGGGCATTCCAAATTGGGGAGAAAAAAAAAAAAAGGAAAGAATAAGACATCATAGCAAAGCAGCTGAGGGGGAATTTTAAAGGGATAGTTCACCCATAAATGAAATTCTCTCATCATTTACTCACCCGCATGCCAACCCAGATGTCTATGACTTTCTTTCTTCTGCTTAACACAAACAAATTTTTTTGCAGAAGAATATTTCAGCTCTGTAGGTCTATAAAACGCAAGTGAATGGTGACCAAAATTTTGAAGCTCCAAAAGGCACACAAAGGCAGCATAAAAGTCATCCAAAAGTTTAATCTATGTCTTCTGAAGTGATCTAATTTGTTTTGGGTGAGAACAGACCAAAATGTAACTCCTTTTTCACTATAATTCTTGACTTCAAGAGTCTCCTTGGTGATCATGATTTCAAGCTCGATTACACTTACTAGCTTCAACCACCAGGAAGTGTAATCGAGCTTAAAATCATGATCATGCCTATAGATGCCAATGACAAGATTTACAGTGAAAAATTAGTTTCATTTTGGTCTGTTTGCCCCCCAAAACCAATTAGATCTTTTCAGAAGACATGGATTAAACCACTGGAGTAATATGGATTACATTTATGCTCCTTTTTCTTTTGTTTGTTTTTTTTTTTTTTTTTTTTTTTTTTTGCTTTTTGCTTTTTGGAGCTTCAAAGTTTTAGTCAGGGTTAGGGTTAGGGTTTATACTTGCATTATATGGACCTACAGAGCTGAAAAATTGTTCCAAAAATCTTTGTTTGTGTTCTGCCTAAAGAAAGTCATACACATCTCGGATGGCATGAGGGTGAATAAATGATGAGATAATTTTCATTTTTGGGTGAACTATCCCTTTAATGGAATTTCATATAATGGAAAGTGCTATTAGCACTGTGGTTCAGTATCATACGTGACAAATTTAAAAATCTTTGAAAGTTAAGAGATATCTGTGTACATGATGATGTTTTAATGTTACACCATTTTCCAAACCACCATAGACCTGAATTTAAGCAAGGTGCAGTTGCCATCGAACAAAGAAGTTGCCTTTGAACAAATGTTTACAGTATATTATTCATATGAAGAAGAACAAATAGATTGTTACTGAAGCATCTTGGATTTTAACTTTTACAGAAAAAGTTATAAAAGGAAATTGGTCTTTCCATAAAGTAACAAGAATGTAGCAGGCAAGTATTTAGGAGACTGCTTGTGGGATTTCAAAAATGCATATAAATGTACAAAAACATACAAAAGGCGTATATCAGAAGAAACCCCCAAACCAAGCACCTTCTGCGGGCTTGCATATTGAAATTCTTACTCTGGAAATGGCCATCAAACGGCACATTTGTCGCGACTTTTATTATGAAATGTGTGGTAAACACCGGAAGTTTAACCGGAACTCGGTCTAGGCATTAACAGCAGTTATAAGTGTACATGATGCATTAATGAATGCATCCTCGTAAATAAGATATGTGCGTTTCATTCAGTTGCGAGCATGACCTGAATCGTTTTATGAGCGATTCGTTTGAATAACTTCACGGGACCAGCTTTGGTACGTATCTTATTTTTTATTTTTTTTATTTTCCAGGTTTATTATGAGCATCACTCACCTGAATTTCAGATCTGAATATACAACTGTGCATCTGTCCACTGAAACAACATTATAAACAGGTCAGGCCTCGTTAGTTTGAAAAACAGTGACATTAATATGCTCTGTTACTTTACCCGGCTGGGACAAACTGTTAAAATCCAAGTCTTACTTGTTAAGGCTGGTCTTGGCTGGTTTTAGGTGGTCTCTCAGCCTGACCAGCTTATAATTGCCCCAAAGACCAGCCAGCAGGACAGCCTGACCAGCTTGGTTTTTTCAGCTGGTCTGACCAGACGGTCTTTATTCTGGATCATAACCAGCTGTTGCAATGGAAAGTTTTTCCTTTGATCAGGAGTGAAAGTGTACATGGACATCTGATATCATACCCTGTCTCAGTGTTACAGTGTGTCAGTCATAAGCATGACAGTGGAACCAGGTCAAGTTTGGGTTTCATGCACCTCAAGTGCAGGCAGATGGCTAATGTAGGCATGCACTTGACACCATAGTGTCATGTCCACAGTAGGCTATTGATCAGACATAGCATCTTTCCTTTTCATCTGCAACCTCTATCTCCAAGAACTTGTGGAGGAAGTTCTAATTAGAGCCTGACCGATATGGGATTTTTGAGACCGATACCGATTTTAGAGAGGGAAAATTCACAGATAACCGATATAGTTCATTTTTGAGCTGGAATGAAAACAGACCTTTTCTATGTGGATTTTGCACCGATATGACAATGCAAAGGTACTCCGAAGGCTGCTTTCTTAAATATTTTTATCAAAGAACATTTGACATTATCATTATACATTGTCAACAAATTTTAGAAATGAACACTGAGAAAATAAAGAATAAATACAAATACAATAAATAGCTTAATAAACATCAGTAATGTTAGTATAAGTCAATTGCTGACCATTTAAATAAAGAATAAATAAAATAAACATCAGTACTGTATGTTTATTATCAGTCAAATGCTGACCATTAAAATAAAGAATAAATAAAAATACAATAAATAGATAAATAAACATCAGTACTGTATGTTTCGTATCAGTCAAATGCTGACCATTAAAATAAAGAATAAATAAAAATACAATAAATAGATAAATAAACATCAGTACTGTATGTTTAGTATCAGTCAATTGCTGACCATTAAAATAAAGAATAAATACAAATAAAATAAATAGATAGATAAACATCAGTACTGTTTAGTATCAGTCAAATGATGACTATTTTAATACTGCCAGTCAATTAGGGGCAGTTTCAGGGAAACTTTTAAATATTACATTTTATAAATGCGACTGGAATTGTTCAATTGAAGGGGGTACCAAATTGTGAATCCTGAACAAAACAGTTTGGTGAATACATGTTTACACATTAGCTTCCACTCAGCTGACAACAATGAAAGTAGGTGCGTGATTAGCTAGTTGGCTATAAGCTTGTTATCACGGAGAGTAAAAGATGGACCAGCATTGCGTCTCACCAACTAGGTAACAGCGTAGCGTGAAATCGGCACTCAACAGACACAATCCACCACCGCACCGTTGTCTGCTGAGCTTCAAAAAGATGCTCTGATGTTTACCTTTCAATCTGCTACGTTACTGACTGCACTGACAAACTATTGCTGGCTAACATCAAACAGACATGAGTGACAGGGTTGTCAGGGACATGGTTAACGTTATATTAGTAATAATAAAAAGGGAAAATGATGGGGTCATTATTTATTAACTTTCCAGTATGTATTTCACAAACTAGTTAGCAACTTACCGAGAAGAGACCGCTGAACTCCGCCCTGTCTGCAGAGCCTCCGTCAGCTCAGCTCTGTAAACACTGGAGTCAGAGCGTGCTCTGCTGGACAAACTACGTAATGACACCAATTCTAAAACATGGTTTTCTTCATTATATATTCTGAAAAAAGTTTTAATAATATCGGCCGACCGATTTATCGGTCAGGTACTAGTTTTAATAAGAAAGTATCAGCACTGGTTTGACCTCAGCGGTCACTGCAGGTGGCACTTAATTCTTTATTCACTTTAATGGCTATTGAAGCATTGAAGTTGGACACTATTGGTCTGAAATTTTGCACTGTTGGGATCATAGTCCACAAACAGCATGAGTCACTTTAGGTGAAACTGCTAACAGGATAGGTGACAGTACTCTGCTGTTAGACTTGACAAGTTTAAGCCTTTCCAATTACAGAGCAAAGCTCCTTACGTTTGAAGGAAAAGTAACTTTCCCTGGGAAACAAATTCAATAAATGTCATGTAGAGTGGATGGAAGAATTATTAAATTGGCTGAGTGAAATTGAAATTTTTAGATTATAATGTAGCCAGATTGCCAGAAGTGTTATGTCACACTTGTGTCAGTTCCAAACTCTACTGACAGCTTTGTCAATGGATAATAAACAATTACTGTTTCTAGTGCTTGTTAGTTTTAATCACGATTAATGGCATCATTTCTCATGCTTAATCACAAGTGCTCTAAAACAGCACCGATTCATGTAACATTAAACATTTCCCAAAGTCTAAGTGGGAGTTTGACTAATTAAAGGAACTAGTTCCCACATAGGTTGCATATTCATTGCACTGGGCATTAAATCTCTTAAACTCTCCGCAATATTAATCTGCCGGTAGGCTGTGGCTATCTGCTTTGTTACAGCAATTGCGAAGCTGTGTTCATGATTCGCATCAGAACGTCAAGGTCAACGTCAAGTGTCACTTTGAACTCCACTTGAAAACGCTGCAGACAATGTTTTATGATAGTTAAGACTTGACGTGCTTCTGTAGTAATTAAATTGCACATAACCGCAGCTGTAAAGTACTTAATTTCTGTAACAAGTCCCATCTGGGCCTGTTTTATACAACAAATAGAATCCTTTCTCCATCACTTGGGCATTGGCATGGAATCTCTGTTTTGTTTGCGCTGAGTTTGGAATGGCATACTATCCATACTACTCTTACTACTATTTCCATATACACTGGTGGCCAAAAGTTTGGAATAATGTACAGATTTTGCTGTTTCGGAAGGAAATTGGTACTTTAATTCACCAAAGTGGCATTCAACTGATCACAAAGTATAGTCAGGACATTACTGATGCAAAAAACAGCACCATCACTATATGAAAAAAAGTCATTTTTGATTAAATCTAGACAGACCCCATTTCCAGCAGCCATCACTCCAACACTTTATCCTTGAGTAATCATGCTAAATTGCTAATTTAGTACTAGAAAATCACTTGACATTATATCAAACACTGCTGAAAGCTATTTGGTTTGTTAAATGAAGCATAACATTGTCTTTGTGTTTGTTTTTGAGTTGCCACAGTATGCAATAGACTGGCATGTCTTAAGGTCAATATTAGGTCAAAAATGGCAAAAAAGAAACAGTTTTCTCTAGAAACTAGTCAGTCAATCATTGTTTTGAGGAATGAAGGCTATACAATGCTTGAAATTACCAAAAAAACTGAAGATTTCGTACAAAGGTTTACACCCACAGTCTTCAAAGATAAAGGACAACTGGCTCTAACAAGGACAGAAAGAGATGTGGAAGGCTAAACAAGAGGATAAGTACATCAGAGTCTCTAGTTTGAGAAATAGATGCCTCACATGTCCTCAGCTGACAGCTTCATTGAATTCTACCCGCTCAACATCAGTTTCATGTACAACAGTAAAGAGAAGACTCAGGGGTGCAGGCCTTATGAGAAGAATTACAAAGAAAAAGATCAGCTAGCCTGTAAGGTGCGTGAGAAGTGCCCAACAAGACAGCCACATCTATGGCAAGTGCTTCAGGAAGCGTGGGGTGAAATGTCACCTGAGTATCTGGACAAACTGACAGCTAGAATGCCAAGGATCTGCAAAGCTGTCATTGCTGCACGTGGAGGATTTTTTTATGAGAACTCTTTGAAGTAGTTTAAGAAGATCTGAACATTTTTTTCAAATTGTAATAGTAAATTTTCATGTTATTAATGTCCTGACTATACATGGTGATCAGTTGAATGCCACTTTGGTGAATAAAAGTACCAATTTATTTCCATAAGAGCAAAATCTGTACATTATTCCAAACTTTTGGCCGCCAATGTATGTCTATGCCATTATTATAGTAGTATGCCATTCTGAACTTGGCCTGCGTGTTTGTGGTGTGTGCATCAGTGTAATGACCCCGGTTGGACACATCGACACATTGCAAAGGTTTGCAGACGACCAAACAAGTGTTTATGCTGGTTTATGCTTTATTTACGGTAAATGCATTAATTGTGATTAATGATAAATATAACACTCATTAGTATGAGCTGCTGTATGAAGGTGTATGACATCACAATATGCAAAAGTCTAACCTAACTTTATCACAAGCTCTTCTTTCTACATGCGACATTAGGAAGTAAGATATGGGTCGAGGTGGCCAGATGGCCCGTCTCATTTGAAAACCTGTGCAGGTCATGAGTGGAACCTCATGGGACACTGATAAAAACATGGCCTCAGCCTTTGTAACCAATACTCACTTTCATCAGGCGCTGGCCATATCGGTTGCACACTTATTGTCCTCTTGAGGAAATGCATCCAGTGCTGGATTACACTGGTCTTGTGCCCTGCAAGCTTTTCCTAAGTTGGTTGTTGTTACATAAGGTAAAGTGCCAAGAACTTGATAAAATATTTAAAGTGTTTTTTTTCCTGCCTTGGACATTAGTTGATAAAACTGTATAATAGCTACTCTAGGCTATTCATTCCTTTGGCAGGTATTGTGAGCCCTCCACAATGTTTTTTTTTTTTTAATTAAACTAATGCTTTTTTGCTCTTAGAGAAGGTGTGCATGACCTCTGGGGTTTCATTGTTGTTGTAGAAGCCTCTTGATACAGAAAAGCAAGAAACATCTTCTTCTTTTTTTGTGAGTTTTTTTTTAAATTCAGTTGCTAAGAAAATCTGGGACCACAAGGGTTAGGTAAGGATTTTAATTAGACTCTGTTTGCCTAATTGATTTAGGAAGTTTTGATAACTTTGAAATACTTGTGTCCTACAATGTGACATGCTATACTCCATATAAAACTATTTTGAATAGCATTTAGCTAATTCTTTTATAGTTATTATGCATTAGGGCTGCAACTAACGAATATTTCGATAATCGGCTAATTTAAGATTATTAGAAAGTTTATTCGACTGTTTAGTCGATTATTGCAACGATTAATCATTAGCTCTTAACCAACTATTCATCTTGTGTCTCGACTTAAAAGGTTGTATTAAATGTGCTTACTAGCAATAAACAGGACAAAATCATCTTTTAAAAATACCTCTAAATAGCATTCATTGAATTACAAGAAAAAAAACCTTGAATTTTTATTACGTTTAATGGGGTTGCAGCATGAAACATTTACTCGTTTCCATTGATCATGGAGTATAAAGTCTTAATATCTTGTATGTTGCTTTTCACGTAAACGTATCTTGTTTTAATGATTTTTAGATATTTTAAAATATTAAAATATGTTAAACATTATATTCAACATTCTCCAATAACAATTTTTTCTTCTGCAGTATAGCTCCTAAGATAAGGAGTTTTAGATATTTATATTGGAAAACAAAATAAAAAAGCCAAACCAAAAACCTTCTCTTTTTTTCTGCATTGTATAATGGGCTAAGACTACACCCTCTCACCTTTTTGTTAACTTTGATCCATCTTTAACCTCACAAAAAACAAACTCCTTTCTCTCTTTTTTTTTTTTTTGATTTTTCCCCTTTTTCACCCAATTTGGAATGCCCAATTCCCAGTGCGCTTTTAAGTCCTCGTGGTCGCGTAGTGATTCGCCTCAATCCGGGTGGTGGAGGACGAATCCCAGTTGCCTGCACGTCTGAGACCACCAACCCATGCATCTTATCACGTGGCTTGTTGAGCACGTTGCCACGGAGACATAGCATGTGTGAAGGCTTCATGCCATCTGCGCTCAACTTGCCACGTGCCCCACCGAGAATGAACCACATTATAGCGACCACGAGAAGGTTATCCCATGTGACTCGGCCCAATTTGGTTGCTTAGGAGACCTGGCTGGAGTCACTCGGCACGCCCTGGGATTCGAACTAGCGGGGTGGTACTCCAGGGATGGTAGCCAGCGTATTTTACCACTGAGCTACCCAGGCCCTTATCTTTAGGATAAGATACACACCGTGACACATACAGTATAGTATGATTCACTACGTGGCAAGCCATCACGTTATAATCTAGCTGCAGCAAGCAGGTGTGAGGGATGAGCGTCTCCCAGTCCCCGCGAGGGGATTTATCAGCCGGGAGAAGTTTGAAACTCTCTCTTGCTGTTTTTCACGCAACTCATGTAAGTGGCTATGACCGCACAGGGTTTGTGCTTATTTACACAACTGCTTCCTTATTATTTGAACTTTATTAAAGGATGTGTTATTTTAGACGCTCTGACAGGTAAGTTTTGCTCAAGCGGAACGCCAGGTATGGCTCCGCTTTATTTCACGTCAGAATGACACTGCTTCTATATTTACTTATTTTGTATTTTTGTATTATAATTCCCTCATACTTTGCGATCTACATCACCCTTGCATCTGGATTATGAGCTGTTTTTTTCCTCTCTTCATTCAGGCACGAGTGACAGTGCTGTCATAAGTGTTTCAGATGATCTCATGTTGCATTAAGTGAGATCAAACGACAAAATTTTGTAGACAATTTTGTATTGTCGATGTTGTCGATGACATCAACTAATCGTTTCAGCCCTATTATGCATGCAGTTTTATATTAATTGAAAGAATAAGTTGAATATTTATAACATTTGACACATCGCATAGCCATTTAAAATGAACTAGTGAAGGCAAAAAGGTGATAAAATAGTGAAAAACTTCAAAGAAATGGTGACGAGTGATACAGCACCTAAAATAAACACTTTCCTTTATACATTTATATACATTTTAACTTAAAATCTTTCATGTTAATTGAAAAAGCTTATGTTACCACTCTTATACTTTTCTTTAGGCTGTATTATTAACAATTTGGCAGAATTTATGGGGTAAATGAAGACCATAATGTGAAAAGGAGTTTATATTGCTAAATGTTTGCCAGATCGAGTTGTACAGGTTAGGGTGCTTACTACTTGCAGACTGTATGTTGTATTTGCTTGTGTTTTTTGTATGCAGAAGGAAAACATTACAGTTTTCTGTTTTGTGTGTGTTAAAGGTGGGGTGATGCGAAGCTGGAGGTGGTATCTCTCCAGGGTCATGCGTATTTTCCTGCGCTGGTTCAGACTCTGCCCCCAACGAGGACGCAGAAAGCGGCAAAGCAGAGTGCGAGACCTGTGGAACTATTGGAAAGTGATAATGAAGTCTCTCTACTTCAACGTCTTGAACAATTCAGACACTGTGCTAGACTGCGCCTTTGAGCCCATCTACTGGCTGGTGGACAACTTGACTCGATGGTTTGGAGTGGTAGGTAGACAAATACCTGCTGTCTTTTCAAAATGATCTGATTATTAAGGGCTGAATGAGACAGATTCAGGCAAGAATGACTTGGGATAGTCTTGGAAGCATCAGTTAGAATGGGATGGAAATTAACAACAGTAGAGGTCGACCGATAGTGGATCTTTGTGGTGGAAAAAGCCGATAACCTATTAATCGGACGATAGTTTTCAATAAAATCGATTTCTAGGATGTTAAAACAATTTCTTAGTCTTTCCTTACTATGACAGGCACAGACTTAGGAGCTACAAGAGTCCAAAATGAAGTTTATAGGGCAACCAAAATCCTAATAATAACCAAAAATGTAGATTTGGTAGGTAACGCGGGACTTCACCGGGGACTCTTATTTTGAAATGACGGAGACTTGGCTCCGCTACAGTGCTCTATACACTCACTGAGCACTTTATTAGGAACACTATGGTCCTAAAGTGCCCATCGTGGTCTGCTGCTGTAGCCCACCCGCCTCATGTTTCGATGTGGTGTGCATTCTGAGATGCTATTCTGCTCACTACAATTGTACAGAGTGGTTATCTGAGTTACCACAGCCTTTCTGTCAGCTCGAACCAGTCTGGCCATTCTCCATTGACGTGTCTCATCAACAAGGTGTTTCCGTCTGCAGAACTGCCGCTCACTGGATGTTTTTAGTTTTTCGCACCATTCTCTATACACTCTAGAGACTGTTGTGTGTGAAAATCCCAGGAGATCAGCAGTTACAGAAATACTCAAACCAGCCCATCTGGCACCAACAATCATGCCACGGTCGAAATCACAGAGATCAAATTTTTTCCCCATTCTGATGGTTGATGCAGTATTAACTGAAGATCCTGACATGTATCTGCATGATTTTATGCATTGCATTGCTGCCACACGATTGGCTGATTAGTTAATTAAACTACTTGTCCAACTGAGCTTAGAGAACATAAAACCCTTATTGTTGAGCCCTGTTGTCTTATTTTCTTTCTAACTGTTTTCATTATAACTTTTATATGCATTCTAGTTGCATTATGACTATGATGGTTTCATTTACTTTGATTTTGTTCTTGAGTATATTGCTTTCATCATAAATGCTTGGGCACATTTCAGACCTCGGTTTAAAGCTAAAATTTGTTAAAGCATGTTTAAACTTTTACACTATGGCTTTAATCCACCCATAGTATTTACTCATTCCTAATACTTCACTCTAATTTCCTTGGTAAAGGTGTTTGTATCTCTGGTGATCGCCTTAACCAGCTCTGTTGTGATCATCGTCTATCTGTGCGTGCTCCCCATCATCTTCAGCACATACCCATTTCACTGGATACTATGGCACCTGTGTTACGGCCACTGGAATCTCCTCATGGTGGTCTTCTATTACTACAAAGCCACTACCACGCATCCGGGTTTCCCACCGCAGGTGCTTCAAACTGTCTCTGATTTTCTAACTCAGTATTTTCATTCAGCTGTTAATTTATTAAACCAAAAGGTGGATCTCTGTTTACTTTTTATTTAAATAATTCCATTGTTACATTAATATTTGTATTATTTAAATTGTAAAGTCATATACTGTATAATACAATACATTGTACTAGTACTCCTTTGGTAATGCCTTTTAGTTTTTGCTGATTTTTAATAAAAAAGGCATTGTACAACAGCAACTTTTTTTTTTTTTACTTTAATACGGTTATAAGAATTATCATTGAAAACTATGGGAATAGTAAAAGTAAAGCACATGTTACAGTAATAAGAATTTTGGGGTAAAATTTGCTTAAGTGTCCTGAAAACAATGTCATAATGCAAAAAATCTTAATATATGATTTTGATATAATCTTGATTTGGGGTTAAATGACCAGGAGATTTTCTTCCCTGTTAGGATGATATATTTGCACTCACAAGATGTTACACTAAAATATTGTGTAATAAAGGGAAAACTGTGTTGCAAGCTTAAGAACTGAATTGAATGTCTTTTGTTTTAGGAAAAGAGTGATATACCTACTGTTACCATCTGTAAAAAATGTATAGTTCCCAAACCAGCCAGAACGCATCATTGCAGCATCTGCAACAGGTAAGATGTCAAATTGTTATCTATAAAAGATTATACTTTATTTTTACAATGTTTGTTGAGCATATTACGTTATTAAAACTAACGTTAACAATGTGTATTTACAAACTGCTGCACAAAACAGTTACATATGTACATGTAGTTCATTAAAGGTAATTTTTTTCTCATTAAAAAAATTTAACTTCTAAAGACATGAATTGTAATTTTGCAATATATGTAGGAAATCATGAGTACTCACATTAAAATGAAGACTCCAGTCATATCAGTAACCTTATAAAAGCTGATTTATTCTACATGGAGAGGGTCCGCACATGGGGGCTGCCATGTTACAGTCACATGACCAGCTGAATACTACTCGCTTAATCTCAGTAACCATCCTGTTATTGGACACTTTCACTCATTGATTAAAATAATCATGGCTGACTGTGAATACAAAATTTCTACAATGGCATCTGAAAATAAAAACGATTGATTTTAAATGATGCTGCATCCAAGCCGCTAGGTGTCAGTGTAAGTCCAATATGACACAAAGACAAAAGTTACTGAGTGCACCTTTAATATTTTTTATAGTAACAGACACTATAAAATAAAGTGTGACAGATGTTTCTTGCCTATTAAATATTTTAACTTACTCAACATTATATTATTTAAAAGTATTTGTTTTTTATCACAGGTGTATTTTGAAAATGGACCACCACTGTCGTATCCTTCTGAAACAGCGAATAAATGAAAAAGATATGTGATGTGTAAAGGCCTGGGTATACTTTGTATTTCTGCTTTTCAGATCGGATCGCGCCCGGTTGACCGCTTTGCCTTTCATAGTGTACTATTGTGACCACTTGCGAATACGAACGCGTTCGACACATGCTCAATACGACTGCTTTGTGATACGCTTTTAATACAGTCAACGACAGGCGTATGCTCTGACGATGCGCACAGATGAGGACTGTCCCTGTGTCGAGAAAATCTGGGCTGCACGTGGACAGTCTGCGCAGACTGTGTTGATGACAAAATTCACATCAAGCATACTGTGCACGGAGCAATCAGTAACATGGACAACCGAAGTATACTGTGGCCTTAAAGCTGAAGTATGTCATTTCTGTGGCACCAAACAGAATTGCAAAAGTACTTTTTATTTTAAAAACAGCTTTCTGGGGTGGCCTGGGTAGTTCAGCGAGTAAAGATGCTGACTACCACCTCTGGAGTTGCGTGTTCGAATCCAGGGCGTGCTGAGTGACTGAGTGCTGAATAAGGTCTCCTAAGCAACCAAATTAGCCCGGTTGCTAGGGAGGGTAGAGTAACATGGGGTAACCTCCTCGTGGTCACTATAATGTGGTTCTCACCCTCAGTGGGGCGTGTGGTGAGTTGTGCATGTATGCCGTGGAGAATAGCGTGAAGCCTCCACACGCACTACGTCTCCGCAGTAACGCGCTCAACAAGCCACGTGATAAGATGCGCGGATTGAAGTTCTCAGACACGGAGGCAACTGAGATTCGTCCTCCACCACCCAGGTTTGAGGCGAGTCACTACGCCACCACGAGGACTTAGAGTGCATTGGGAATTGGGCATGCCAAAACTGGGGAGGAAAAAAAACAGCTATCTGAATAAACACCCCCCCACCCCATCCGCAGTTGGTCAAACAAAGAGATAGTCCTGCCCCCAATTCACACCATTGGTTGAGTGTTGCGTTTGTATAGACGAGTCATTCAAAACAGAGGAATCTTCATAGAGCTTCAGAGACACAGTGTTTACAGTTTTCAAGAAAATTAACTTATGAATGGCTTACTTATAGTTGTCTTATTGATTTCGTTTAGTTGTTTAGTTACTCTCTATAAGCAGATACGGGTCAGGAGCTTCAGTTAATGTTCACATCAACCATCAGAATGGGGAAAAAAATGTGATCTCAGAGATTTAGATCGTGGCATGATTGTTGATGCCAGACGGGCTGGTTTGAGTATTTCTGGAACTGCTGATCTTTTCACACACAGCAGTCTCGAGAGTGTATAGAGAATGGTGCGAAAACAAAAAACATCCAGTGAGCAAACTCTCTGTACAATTGTAGTGAGCAGAATTGCATCTCAGAACGTACAACACGTTGAACCTTGAGGCGGATGTGCTACAACAGCAGAAGACCACGTCAGGTTCCACTTCTGTCAGTCAAGAACATAAAACTGAGGCTGCAGTGGGCATACCATTTGTGTACCTCAGCAGAAATCCAGATTTGTCAGATCAGGTGATGTTTTTCCAATCATCTACTGTCCAGTTTTGGTGAGCCTGTGCCCACTACAGCCTCAGTTTCCTGTTCTAAACTGACAATAGTGGTAACCAGAGGGATATTCTGCTGCTGTAGCCCATCCGCCTTAATGTTCGATGTGTTGTATGTTCATAAATGCTTTTCTGCGTAGCACTGTTGTAACGTGTGGTTATTTGGGTTACTGTCACCTTCCTGTCAGCTTGGACCAGTCTGGATGCTCTCCGTTGACATATCTCAATAACAAGCAATTTTCGCACACAGAACTGCCGCTTGCTGGATGTTTTTTGTACCATTCCCTATACACTCTAGAGACTGTTGTGTGAATATCCCAGGTGATCAGCAGTTACAGAGATACTCAAACCAGCCTGTCTGGCACCAACAATCATGCCATGGTCGAAATCACTGAGATCACATTTTTTTTCCCATTCTTATGGTTGATGTGAACATTAACTGAAGCTCCTGACCCATATTTGCATGATTTTATGCATTACACTGCTGCCACCTGATTAGATAATCACATGAATAAGTAGGTGTGCAGGTGTTCCTAATAAAGTGGCCGGTGAGTGTACAGTGTATCAACAGTATATATTAATTAGAAAAGAAAGCAAAATAAAAGGATTTTAGACCTGACAGTACTGTATGTGAAAATGTCCTGTTGTGATTTGCGTCTTAACTGACCTCTCGTCCAGCTTGGTTGAATAATTGTGTGGGTCATTTCAACCACCGGTACTTCTTCAGTTTCTGCCTGTACATGACCATGGGCTGCATCTACTGCAGCATTAGTGTCAAAGACATGTTCCTGGATGCTTATAATGCCATTGAGGTGAGCAGATATTCTTCAAGAACATAAACAGCATTGATTGATCCCTGTTGGAATGGTTTTATACTGCTTACTTACAAGATCCGAATGCCTTAAAATGATAAACTCAGTGAATATACAAGTGGAAACTATGTCGCTGTGGGTGGTTATTATGGGAGATTATTTTATGGTGGGTTTGTGTTTTGTATCATTTGTGTAGTCAGGTAGGTACATGGGCTTGCATGCACAGGGGGAGATGGTCACAGATGCGGGGCTGATCTACAGCCTGTTGCCCCCCGGAGATACCCCTGGGCAGGTAGAAGCTACCTAGAGGCTGTGGGTGCACATTGGGCAAATCTCTTTAAGAGGAATACTGTTTAAAAAATATCGACGGAAGAGATGTTTTTACTTACAGGAATGTTCTGGGGAGGCATGCTGTCTATTACAAATGAAAATAATTTTGATTCAGTTTCTAAAAACATGCAAATGGAAGTCTGTGGGACAAATGATTTCACCAGGATAAATGTTAAAATACAAAAAAAAAAAAAAAAAAAAAAAAAAAGTATAGCCACCACAAGACTTCAATATTACACATGTAAACTGGAGACTAGTTTGATAAACTCGCTTATTTTCCTTGTCTAGGCAAAGTCGTATCCATTCTTTTAATCACGAATATGGAAACCCTGTAACTTACGTATGATACGCGCAAGGATGCCAGAAAAGGATTTAATGCAGGAATTACGAAGATCCACTTTAAAGGAACATTCCGGGTTCAAAACAAGTTAAGCTCAATTGACAGCAATTGTGGCATAATGTTGATTACTATAAAAATTTATTTGGACTCGTCCGTTCTTTTCTTTAAAAAAAGCAAAAATCGAAGTACAGTAAAACTTACAATGGAAGTGAATGGGGCCAATTTTTGGAGGGTTTAAAGGCAGAAATGTGAAGTTTATAATTTTATAAAAGCATGTACATTAATTCTTCTGTTAAAACCCATGCATTATTTGAGCTGTAAAGTTAAATCGTCATTTTTACTGTCGTTTTAGGGTTTTGTTGACATTACACCATCATGGCAACAAAGTTGTAAAATTGGCTGTAACTTTACACATAAAAGGTTAGTAAGTGAATTTAACACACTAAAATCATGTTAACACGCATATTGTTTATGTCTCGTGACTATACTTTTGAAACAGTATTTTAATGTTTATAGATTGGCCCCCATTCACTTCCATTGTAAGTGTCCAATTGTAACCCAGATTTTAGCTTTTTTTTTTTTTTTTTTTTTGAAGGAAAAGGAGGGACAAATCAAAATTAATTTTTGTGGTAATCAACATTATGCCACAAATGCTGCCGAGAGAGCTTAACTTGTATTGAACCCGGAATATTACTTTAAATATTCCTTCTGGAATACCTCACCCTAGAGTCTTTTATTTTAAGTGCATTACTGTAAAGTCTATTTTAGTTTGTTTTTACAGACTGAGAGATAAGTCAAAAGCATTGTTTGTGGTAATCAACAGCAAGCCACAGATTTAACTTTTTTTTTACTTTAGACAGTATAATTCAATATAAATATTGGTTAATATTAATCAGTAGTAAGCACAGCCCTGAAACAAGTTAAAAGGATAGTTCATCCAAAAATGAAAATTCTCTCATCATTTACTCACCCTCATGCCATCCCAGATGTGTATGACTTTCTTTCTTCTGCAGAACACAAAGGAAGATTTTTAGAAGAATATTTCAGCTCTGTAGGTCCATACAATACATGTGAATGGTGACCAAAACTTTGAAGCTCCAAAAAGCACACAAAGGCAGCATAAAGAAATCCACAAGACTACAGTGGTTTAATCAATATCTTCAGAAGTGATCTAATTGGTTTTGGGTGAGAACAGACCAAAATGTAACTCTTTGTTCATTGTACATCTTGCCATTGCAGTCTCTAGGCACGATTGTGATTTCAAGCTCGTTCTTGAAATCATGATTGCCAAGGAGACTGCTGCTGATGACTGCAGATTATTGTGAAAAAGGAGTTTCATTTTGGTCTGTTCTTCCCCCAAACCAATTGGATCACTTCAGAAGTCATCGATTAAAACACTGGAGTCATATAGATTACTTTTATGCTGCCTTTATATCCTTTTTGGAGCTTCAAAGTTTTATAAGATAAAATTATATTCTTCTAAAAATCTTTTTGTGTTCAGCAGAAGAAAGTCACACATTTGGGATGGCATGAGGGTGAGGAAATGATGAGAGAATTTTCAGAGAATTAAGTGCCGTTCATTATTAAGTCTGTTTAATCGCACCCTCTGCCCAGTGAACTTGCAGCCACAGACAGTAGATGTATAATCAGTAGTTCACGTGACTAACTTGTACAATTTAGCTGTGTAGTCTATTTGATTTTGTAGAAGTACTGGAAATCATTAGGATTTAGCAGTGTGAACTAAAATCAGTTGTTTTGTGATTGTTTGCTAGCTTCAGTTCTCAGAAATTCAAATTTTTAATTACGTTTCATCTAGTATATTGTAAATTGGTTGTTACTTATATAAGATAACCATGTTGTGAGTCATCTAACATTTGTTTTACTTATTAATCTTATTATTTCCATTTTTTTTAAAGAGCTATTTTCAGACCGCTCCACCCGCCTTCACTCATCAGGAGAGAATGGTGCATAAGAGCCTCATTTATTTGTGGGTGCTGACAAGGTAAGACTGTCATTTTTATGTATTTTTATACATTTACAGCAGATGGGTTATTCAAAGGTTTACGGCATCCATCCATCATCCTGTCAGCATAAAAGTATGCTGGTGCTTTGTTTGTCATTGAAGGTATTTGTTGCACTAGTGCCCTGCCAGTAATGGCCCAATATTTCTTTAAAACCTAACTTCTTTCCCATCCTAACAGCTCAGTGGCTGTAGCTCTGGGTGGACTGACATTGTGGCATGCACTGCTGATTACTAGAGGCGAGACCAGTGTGGAGCGACATATTAACCGCAAAGAGAGAAAACGACTCAAACTGAAGGGCAAAGTGAGACATTCTATAAATCATATGCTCATAAGATTAGCCCGTGCATTGTATATTTTGTTTTATGGTATAAAGAATTGGCTTACAACTGTCTGTTCACAGGTTTTCCGTAATCCCTACCACCATGGAAAAATTAACAATTGGAAAGTGTTTTTAGGTGTCGAGAAGCAGAGGTGAGATGTTTACCATTTTATTACTTTCCAACATTTCATGCTAAAGAGAGTAAAGGCAATGTTGACTATACAACTACTTCACAGTAAATGTTTTATAAACACTGCTGTTTTGAGCCGTATATAATAATGACACTAAATGCATTCCTTGTCAACAGTCACTGGCTAACGAGAGTGCTGCTGCCCTCCAGTCATGCTCCTCACGGGGACGGCCTGACGTGGGACTGTCCTGCAAACAGAAACAACACCATGGCTATTTGATGTCACAGACATATCCTTACTACATATTCCTTCATTAGCCCTGGAACTGATGGATCAGCGGATCATTTCCGGTCATATTTTTATCATCGACTCTTATGGGAGGAGTTAAATCTACACTACCCAAACCCCGGTCCTTTTAAAAATGAACTATTGGTGCCATTTAGGTATCTTAAGGTTTTTTTTTAAATGGTTGTGTACTGAAATTGTGTGTCTGTGGTACAGATGTGTCCGAGTATGTGCCGAGTTCAAAGTAGTACTTGGTACCGAAGACTTATTGTGAATGGATTTTAGTAATATTTATATTTTTTAACATAAATGTTTGGTACCAAATGGAAATCATTGTGTTCTTTATAAAACTAGTATTTGACTGTAAACACTTCCAAAGTGATCCATGCATTTCGTTAAAACTAGTTTATTTGGTCTCACATTTGACCGCAATGTAAATGTAAGGTTTCTTATTGGTATTACATACCAACACGTCATGTTAAGTGCTCTAACACCTCAGTGACTATAGGGAAATTCATAAAATTAAGACAATTTATAGCTTTACTTTTTAAACAAATGTTAAGTTTGACTGAAATCTTCTTGCTTTGCCTTGGGTTGTAACTTATGGCCATTAATAACTTTCATTTGCAGGAAACTTAACAGAAGGTTCACCACACTGTACACATTTACAAAAGTTTTTATTGACATTTAAATATTGTTTTATAGACTTGGCATCAGTTTTGTCAGTTAGACCTTTAAGTTAGCTATGAAAATGAATGACAACAACCAACTTTATGGCTAATGGAACACAAGTTTAGAAACACTGACTTTGGGACAGTTATATTACTATCACATTCAATGACTGCAATCTTCAAGAAAATAACATTCCTAAAAGAGTAAGACCGCTGGTTAAACTGAAATCTGAGATGGTGTTTGTACAAAACAGGTCAGTAGAATCAGATGTGGTGTAAGAGCACACTGGCGCACAGTCTCAAATGATAGTGCCACACACAATACATGTGGCTTATGCATCTTTGTTTACGATCCTGATCCAGCATCAGTTGTAAGGCCTGGCTGAAAAAGAGCATGTCCACCTCAGTGCATCATTTGGGTTCATTTTCAAGTTCGCAGAAACTCACAGTTTGTGTAGCCATAGTTGTGCCCAGACAGGCTGACCCCCAAACAAGAGCCATATCATAAAAAGGGGGTAGTGGAGTAAAATCAAAGGCTGTGAGTGGTGATCCATCTCTGGATGTCCAAAATGTCTGGTCCATTCATGAAGTTCTACCCACTGTGGATGTAGCAACACTGATCTGTTCATCTTCCACCGGGACTACCTAACAAAAACCTGAGGACCATTGACATTAGATGCCATCATTGGAAATCTGGTTACATATGATATGAGGACCTTAAAAGGTCTTAAAGGAATAGTTCACCCAAAAATGACAATTCTGTCATAATAAACTCACCATCATGTTGTTCAAAACTTGTATGACTTACACGGGACACAATGGGAGATGTTTTTATTATTCTATCCAATACAATAGCAGTTGTTAGGACAATCTTCTTTAAGCAAACGGTGAGAAACAACCTGAAATTAACTCATTTTTTAGTGAAAATCTTGACCTCTGTTGCACGTTAATGAGTGCAATGAAAGAAGCGTATGACTACTTGCATTGGTTTTAGCGCCAAAAAAACACTCATGCATGCAAAAGACATGAAGATTTTCAATGGAAAATTACTTACATTTTGGGCTGTTTATTATCAAAACCTATTTTAAGCCTTCAGAAGACTTGGAATATGAGGCACGAGTTGCATGGAATACTTTTAGGCCCTTTAAGCTTTAACCCTTGTGCACTGTTTGGTCATTTTTTACCAAAATCAATTTTGTTTCTTTAATAAAAAGGGTATAATTGAAGAGTCGCTCGAGGCTTGGTTACTTTTCTTACATTTGCCAACTAAACAACACACAAAAATAATTTGAACTGGATTCAATGAGTTTAGGCCACATAACAAAAAAAGCGACACTTATGTTGTTTGCGGTAAAATTTGACCGACTATAGGAAATGAATGGGCGAGACTATAACACAGAGCAATTTTTTTTTTTTTTATTTGTGAAATTTAAGAATTCAGCCACAATGCAGATCACACACACACACACACACACACACACACACACACACACACGAATGGGTAAGACCATAACACATCCACAATGCAGAGAAAACATCCACACATGCATCTAGTTACAACCAGGAATGAATTAGTGGATCTCTGCAGCTATTTACTGGTTATTTTTGTCATGTAATTGTTCTTTATTTGCCCCAGATGGCAGCAATCTGCCCCAATACATGACACATTCTCATATTTTCTTTGTTTCAACTTTCTATTAGTATAGGTTTTTACTGTAGTGAAATTAACATAAATGTGCTTATTTTCATATGCAACTTAATGGTGTAATTGATAAATTTAAAGGTAGTTAAGATCTAAATGGCATAAAATTCCCCCGAAAATGCACAACTTTAGTGTTTTTCCTCTATTGAAGTTAGTGGTATTACATTTCTTTCACAAAAATAATAAAAATTACACGTTTATTGTTTTTGGTCAAATTTGACCGTGAACAATTCAAGTGTGAGTCTAAAACTAACAGTGCACAAGGGTTAAAGTGAGGCACTATCCACTGCCATTGTACTGAATGAATATATTCATTAAAACATCCTTTTGTGTACCACATAAAAATGTAAGTCATACGGGTCTGGAAGTATAAGATGGTGAGTAATGACGGAATTCTTTTAAAGCTACTGTATGTGAAAAAATGGCCGACTCACCATTCTCCTCGGGCAGCCACGGCTTCCTTCCTCACCAGCCTCTTCTTGTCATCCAGAGGAACAGCAAGAGCTTTCAGCACTCTGGCACGGAATGGCAGGACCTGAAAGAGGTTTAAAAACAAATCAATTAATCTGCCAATTATTTTGACCATTAATGGAGTAGATTTTCTCAAAAAGACTTCAACTGGACTAAATCAACAAATCATGCAAAGCAATAAACAATTTTTTCCTACAATGCCACTGAATCTACAGTGCCATGGCAACAGAAAATACTTGACCCAAGTCCTGAGTTTGCAGTCTGAATTGAATTTGATAAAAACACTGGCTACCATGAAAAGACAAATTGACAATATGTTGTTCTATTGTGTTGGTTGTCTACGCTGGCAGCATACAACAACAAACATACAGCTTGACCAGTGTACAGTAGTCAGTCATAAAGACTTATTGGTAATTACTCGCAGATTCCGTTAAAGCAATTACAGGTGCACTCTAAAATTTCTGTTTATATTGCGCTGGCACCAACTGGTGGAAATGCAGCATTATGCAAAAATACAAGTTCTTAGATACCGATGTCACTGTAAAAATGCGCTATTCAAAGTAAGCCATGATTAAATGTACTCAACAGGTGAAAGCGTTACAGGGGATTATTGAAATAAAGCCAGTAATATTCAGCTGCTCATATAATCTCAACATGGTGGTGATCATGAATGTGCACCCAGCACCATATTTAGAATAAAGTAGCTTTTTCTCTAAAACTGATATGACTAGAATATTCATCTCATGTGAGTGTACATCATTTGTAACATATTTGTCAAAATAAAGTTTAGCAATTAGCAAAAATGTCCTGAGCGCACGTTTAATTTTTAATTTTTTTTTTGAGTCATGCAGCTACATACTTCAGAAAGACTCTTCAAAATGTTTCACATACCCTCAACCGTAGATTGTTTCACCTTCATCATTTTGCCAAATCATCAAGAATGTAAAGTTTGGGGGGCCTGGGCAGCTCAGCGAGTATTGACACTGACTACCACCCCTGGAGTCGTGAGTTCAAATCCAGGGTGTGCTGAGTGACTCCAGCCAGGTCTCCTAAACAACCAAATTGGCCCGGTTGCTAGGGAAGGCAGAGTCACATGGGATAACCTCCTTGTGGTCGTGATTAGTGGTTCTCGCTCTCAATGGGGCGTGTGGCAAGTTGTGCGTGGATTGCGGAGAGTAGCATGAGCCTCCACGTGCTGGGAGTCTCCGCGGTGTCATGCACAGCGAGCCACGTGATAAGATGCGTGGATTGACGGTCTTAGAAGCGGAGGCAACTGAGACTTGTCCTCCGCCACCCAGATTGAGGCGAGTAACCGCGCCACCACAAGGACCTACTAAGTAGTGGGAATTGGGCATTCCAAATTGGGAGAAAAGTTTTTTTCCCCTAAATTTAGTATTCAGGTTTAACTGAGTATTTGTGACAGCCCCAGGGTCTTCTAGATGCTGTTCATGTGTTTGACTCTCTTACCATATGTTCAGGCAGGCCGGAGAGAGCATGAACACAGCGCAGAGATGCAATTTTCACTTTCTAAGGAGAGGAACATAAAGATTAACCATTTAAATACTGCAGCATAAAGTCAAATGGAAGATTTTCTTTTCAATGCACTGATAAAAGAGGTACCATAGCAGGGCTGGTAGTGAGGGCCAGCAGGCGAGAAAATAGCGCCTCCAGTTGGTTGTTGAGGGCCGCTGGGGGCTCCAACAACACAGGCTGCAAGCAGGACAGAGTAGACAGCTGCACCCCCTGATCCGGACACGACAATGCTTCAAGCAGGAGCTGCAGCAGCTGAACCCAGAACAGCACAACAAACATTAGCACTATGTATCTGGTGCAATTATTTCATGATTATTTAATTAAAAGCACTCACTGCAGGAAGCTCTGTGAGCTGGACTTGTCTGGGAAGGTTACTGACAATGTGGGACAGGGCTTTCAAATAGCATGACTTCTTGTCTGTAGGGGAAAACATATTTAGATGCAAGAAGGAATGGTTAAGCGAGCAGTTTAGCTGTACTGATGGTTAAGACAGAAAGAGGTAATCCGGTGGTACCCTGCTCTGCTGAGTTGAAGCCTTGAACAAGTTTGGTTGAGTTTTCGGCGAAAAATCGTTGTCGGTACATTATTCGCACATCAGCGTGGCAATTACGATTGAGCACGTCCGGCGAGTCGCTCATTAGAACGGAAAAACCATCAGCCACCTGACATCCTAATTCTGGGTCACTCAACAGAGCAAAGAGCTGGAAATAAACGAGAGAAGAAGAGAGATCATTCTGACATGAAAAACAACCTCTGAAAGAAACAAACCATTTGTGAATAAAGAGAGAACATTTTACCTTGTCAGTCAGGACCGTTGATAGTGGATGGTACCGTAAGAGGAGGGCCTTGGACATCTACACATAAATGTAATTTGTCAAGATAGTCAAACCATAAACAAATATTACTCCCGTTACAAATGAGTTGTAATGGCTTATATAGCAAATTAGATCTATAACTTGTATAGTTCAGGTTGAAAAGCAGTGATTATGTGGAATAACAATTATGCTAAAGAATAGTGGATAGATACATCAGTCAGACAATATTTGGACCTTGTGAGATTATATCAGCATCACCAGTTACCTGGGTCAATGACGTGATGCTAATGTTTTTTGTACAGATCTATTAAATTATTCAAAAATACATACAATTACTTGAATACACCTCTCTTCAATGAGGAGCATATTTTCTGAGTTCAAAGTCATTTTGATATTTATTCTGGGGGTTAAATTAAAAAACGTCATGTGGTGTAAACGTCCAGAGACGGTAAAAAAAATTAAATAAAACAAATAATAATAATAGTAATAAAAAGCCTCATTAAAAGCTGCAATTCTTAAAACAAGAAATGTTGGCACAAGAAGAGCAGAATAATCTTTAATATTTCTTGAAAAAAAAAAAGTGAAGAAAAAAAAAAGCAGTGAAACAATTGTTTTAAAATACGACTCATATTTGAAAAACTTTAGTCTACCAAATTAAAGTCATGTGGTGTAACCAACATAGGTTGCCATTTTGTTTATGCTGACTAAAACCAAGAGGACTCCTTTAGACCCTCAAAGAGTGTGAAGTTTTAAAAAGATATCCAATATTTTGAGATTTTTATGAAAAGGCACATTTTGTTCAGGTCATGTGGCATAACCCTGAGAAAACGTCTTAATATTCTTGCATCAAAAATGAATGATATTTGTAAAAAAAAAAAATCATGAACCAAATTGGAAACAAAGATTACATTTCTACGAACTTGACACGTGTTTTGAAGTAGATTGTTTTTAAAGATTTCTCATTTTAATCACCTTGGACATGCTTAATTGTAAACTGCCCACCTACTAGTGTTAGTCGCAAGATCTACCAACAAGATCCATCAACAGATAATGCATTTTCTGTTTTTCAATATTTTTGATGGAATAATAAGAAAATATATTGTATAAACTAAATGTTAAATACAACTTTGTGTATGTATCATTTGCCATAATTGTATTAGTGACATATTTGCATTTAAATCAGCCATTTGCTCTTTGAAAAAACAAAACGATCAACGGCGAGTGATGAGGAACGGGAGTACTTAAACCCTACAATTTGAAAATATACAGAACTAAAAAAAAAGTATATTTCTTAAGAAAATTTAGTACTTGCACATGGAAATGTCGCAACCACGATGCTATGGTGTTGTGGGTGGTGCTGTGGTAACACCCAAAATCTGACTGTTAAAAATGTAGCGCAAAGTTTAATCCTGAGGTTTAGAGATTTGTTAAAATCCCTAACCCCGGGGCCTGGGCAGCTCAGTGAGTATTGATGCTGACTACCACCCCTGGAGTCACAAGTTCGAATCCAGGGCGTGCTGAGTGACTCCAGCCTGGTCTCCTAAGTAACCAAATTGGCCCAGTTGCTAGGGAGGGTAGAGTCACATGGGGTAACCTCCTTGTGGTCACAATTAGTGGTTCTCGCTCTCAATGGGGTGCGTGGATCGTGGAGAATAGCACGAGCCTCCACATGCTGTGAGTCTCTGCGGTGACATGCACAGCGAGCCACGTGATAAGATGCGTGGATTGACGGTCTCAGAAGCGGAGGCAACTGAAACTTGTCCTCCGCCACCTGGACTGAGGTGAGTAACCGCGCCACCATGAGGACCTACTAAGTTGTGGGAATTTGGCATGCCAAATTGGGGAGAAAAGGAGATAAAATTATTATAAAAAAACTCCCTAACCCCAAGTATGTGCAAAAGTTACACTGATGCTTGCCTTAGCAAACACCGCTAATTACAAACAGAAAATGTAAAGTTACTCCTAAGTCCTCCAGCGTATTTGACCGTGTGATTTTACCCAGAGCAGCAGTGTGAATGCTTGTGTTCGTTGTGAAGAGGAAACATTCTCCAATTCAACACTGATCCTCTTCAACACTCTCTCCAGCACAGCATCTAGAGCTTCACCTGAACACAAAAACCTCACGTAATTTCACTCTCTTAAAGCACTATGCAGATCAGGTAAATTAACTCCAGGGCTCAAATAACTCGTTCATTATTTCCAGTGACGTAGATCGATAGAAAAGAATCTTCCATTCGGCAATATAGCACAAAATTTAGAGCATGTGATGTGGAAAGAAGATAATCTCATTGTTTGTGTACCTGCCGGTCTCTTGTTGACCAAGCCAGCAAAGCATTTTGCTGCAAACGTGTAGGAGAACAGGTGAGAACACGTACAGCTCAACTCTTCCAACTGGACAAGAAGCCTGTCGATTTCAGGAATGTCCACCTATTGTGTAATCGATCAAATGAAGATCTGTCATCATTTTGCAATAGCTATGATGTTTATGTAATTAAGCGGGTAGCTAAATGAAACAGATGATTCGCTAAATACTGTGATGAGACAAGACATTTAAACTTACACTGCGTGGAAGAGAGCACACACAGGCCATCAGCAAACACACCAACCGAGACTGGCCAGTAGACTCCACCTGGCTCTGTGGGAAAACAAGCGCAGTTACTAAAGACGCAACAAACAAATGTTCTATTAAAGCAGTAAGTCATGAAAGGCTGTGCATTACAGTAATTTCACCACAGGTATGGAGTGTTCTCAGTGGCCGTTCAGATTGAAAAAAAGCTAGATGTAGCTCAACGAACAGAACAGAATGCAGGTGTCTCGAGACATATAGCATATAGAAACATGTAGCAAAATGCAGAGCAACGGTGAAAGATGTCTGTCTAGCATACGTTTACATAGAAAATCAATAAAAAAAAAATAGTGATAGTGTAAATTGTTCAAAGCATTTTTAAGACAATTAGAAAACAGAATAGAATATATTGTATTATATTTTGGTGTTTTATTTTTTTTATATATCAGAGAAATTGTGCAACAAATGATAGAACGGGATTCATTACTTCCACACTGAAATTTACGAGACTTAAATGGCTGTCAAACACATATTGAGCTACACTTAACACATAAGATACACACAAGTTACACACATGTATTTTCTCAAGCACATATTGAGTCTAAATAGACGTACAACTTGCAGAATTTCAATAGTACACCTAAATGACAATAGCCAAATCATACTGTTCATGTATTACACTTGCTATAGTTTATTTCCATGTTGCTGTTTCGTCAAATAACAATGTCAAATGTAAATCAAGTCAGTCACTGAAACAACAGTGCCACCTTGAGTTAGAAATAACGTATAATATTTATGCGTACACGCGTATGGGATACTGATCATTCAACATCATTGCGCAGAAAATCAATATCATATAGTTTGTCGTTTGTATGAATTTGGCACTCATTTTTCTTGTAATAAACAAGGAGATAGATATTATGTGATAGTAAACTTAAGAGCTGCTGCCATATTTTACTATGACTTTCATGCACATTGTTTCTTCACAAAGAATTTGGAGCCACCACAGAGCCTGCGCAGAACAGCTTTTACTGTATCAAGACCTCTTTAGAGGCTAAGTTCATCTGTAAAACTATGTTTTTTTTTTTTAGTTAAGCTAAACAAAGATCTTCGTACCTGAAGCAACTGGATTTGTGAGGGGAATGCATTTTCAGGCAGAAAGGACGCATCTCCATCCAGGAAAAGAGAAACAGCCTGGGCCGCCATATGGGATGCTAATCTATAACAGAACAGTGCGATTTTAATCTTGATGCCACACAATGGATGCTTGTGTGTATTCATTGTCATCACGTCTGAGAGTCAACTTCAACTACATTTAATTTTTGCCTATTTGTTTAGGTGAGTTTACTTTACATAAGCGGCATGTTTCCCTCTTGACTCACTCTGTTTGTAACGCAGCACAGGCTGTGCTGATAACAGGAACTATAGCGGACAGAACTGCTTCATCTGTTAATGGACTACTGTGATCTGCAGGATAAAGCAAAACATGTTAAACACACAGCACAGGTAAAATAATTACACCAGAAAAACATGCCAGACAGAATCACTAGATTTCTTACTCTGCAGAGCTGCCTGCAGTGCTAGTCCTAAGAGTCGCGGAATGATGATGTCATGGAAGAATCTGCCTATCTCCTCAGTGCCATGTGCATGCTCGGCTATCCTCTGCAAACTGATGCATACAGATGTCACTTCCTCTACAGTGAAACCACAGCTACCTGAAAGATGAACAATTTCATTATATCGATATAAAAAAAATTACAAAAATGTACAGCCTTCCAGCCATGCTAAAATGCACAATACAGAAACTATGATAACACTGTTCACCTTGCGTAGCACCCATAGAGGCCAAATATTAACCTTTGTTTACAGGGATCCATCTTCTAGTGGAAGGATAGCACTTATTGAATTTGCTTAGTAAATGAATGTTTTATTAAAAATTTGTGTCTTTAATATTTTTATTAGATAGTAACCATTTTATAAAAGCATTAAAGCGCTCGAGGCTGTGCAGCATTGTGAATATATTCACAGCTGAAGATGCTGCAGGCACTCCGCTGCACATCGTACCTAAAAGTGTCCTTTAGCTGTTACTATGTTCACAATATAACATGGCCTCTCATAATTTATTGCATTGATATATCAGTATAATATGTTGAAGTTAATACTTTATCAACAGAATTGAGCAAAAAGCTGTATAAGTCATGCAATTTTCATGAATAAACGTATACCTGTGTGGGCTGAAGCCAGCACCTGCAGCAGCACGGGGGCGCTCTCCTGCACCACACTGAGCTGAGATGACACAGATGCTAATACGGTCACACATCGCTGGCGCGCTGCTCCATTAGACGGTGGATCTGTAAAGAAAAGTGCTCCAAAGATCAAACTATGCGCAGATAAAGTGATCATCTATTAAACAGGCTTGAATGTTGTCTATGTGTTATCCATCCTGGAAGGCAATAGGAGAGTCCAACCTGAGAAGATCTCTTCCTTTAGTCGAGGAATCATCCTGGTGATGAAGGCTTTGGGATGCAGATGAGCCAGAGAGCCTGAACACTCCACCACAGCTGAACTAAAAGACACAAAAATATCCATGTGGGCCAAATCTTTCAAGCTGATGCGTGTATTTTGTTTCTCTCAAAACATTGCTGCTTGTGTAAGCGGCATGTCCAGCCGGACACAGCAACATGGGCTCGACCAATGATGTGAGTTTGGGGCGGGACTGTCTGTTTGTTCAACCAAATGGAACTTGGGGAACTTTTCCGGAATCTGAAAAGTGATTATTTTTGCAATTCCTCTTTAACCCTATAAGCTCTGAGGGTGTTTTTAAAGATTTCCTATTTTAGTGGCATACCCGAGATTTAAGGCTTGTAACTCCAAAAAAAAAAACAAAAAGAACAAAAAAAAACAAAACAAGGAGGGTCAAGTGTTTTGAATCATTATAAAGAAAACTTTTTAATGATATATATTATGATAAATTCTAAGACTCTCATCCTAAGAAACTCATCCTACACCTTTCAGGGTGTAAAAAAATTTAGCTCTGCTTTTGTTTTGTTCCCAATCATGTCACCTGCAACTGAATAAAATTTTGTGCGGATACGACAAAGCAATCAAAAGTTATAGCGTTTCAAAAATAAGTTATCCTAGTGTCCAAAAACATCTCCAAACAAATAAAACAGAATAATTGTACATAAGAAACAATTAATATGCCAATACAACAATGACTAAAGGTGTGCTCTCTCTCCAAAGCATGCAGGCATGAGTAATGAGATCTCACTCAGTTGCATTCTGTGTCATTTGAGCCATCATTGAATCTGTGTCATGTACTTGGCGCCATATTTCTCTCTGCCCATATTTGGATGATTTCCACCTCTGGTTGCAGCGATCTGAATCCTTATAAGATTGGTTTAGTGTTCCATCACACTGGACAACAAATTACATAATTTCCGATGAAGTAATCTGATCCAGGAAAGCTAACGTGTTTTTAGCCAGATAGAACATTATGTGCTCTGTGCACATCATGCTTTGTGTGGATTATCTAATGATCTATATATCCAATTGCGTTGTTTGTAGGCTTATTTTTATGATCTGTTTATTTTTCGTGAAGTTATAAGCGTAAACATCTGTTTACATGTGATGACAAAAATAGGCTGGTTGTATTCTACTCTTTGAGAGCTTTCCAATGACATATGACACATGGCTATTTGATGAGTTTGACATTTTCACCGAAAAATTATCAATAAAAACTACTGATAAATTATCCAAACGGAAAAAGTTTGATTTGTCTGCAAATTTTTAAAGCACTTATTCAGTCTTGGTCATAATGCCTACATGCATTAAGTATAGCTAAGCTTTAAAATGATACCCATTTTGTGTTGGTTAAGACTGTAGTTATTAATATTTTGACAATTATTTTTTTCTTAGCGGGCCCGTCGAGCTTAAAGGGATAAAGATATACTCTCCCATGACTATTTGTGTGATAACTACCTCACTTGAGCATCATCTTCCTCCAGAATGAGTCTGGTCAAATGATCAGCAGTTTTCTCAACATCTGTCTGTACTAACAAGCCTGTGAAGAGCAAAACAAGAGTGTCACAACCATGAGAACATTATCATATGATCGCCCACTTTTTTTTTTACATATCAGTGCCTATTTATTATTCAACAACTTGGCCTGCCTGTATGGTGAAGTAATAAGGATAAGAAAGTAGGATGGAAATTATTATTCCTAATTATAATATTGCGCCACATCATGCAATATCATTGTGTATATTGAAGACAGACAAATTGCTTGTAGCTGGAATCTTATTGCATCACATCTGGTTAGGACACAGCGTTAGGGTGAAATCTGCTTTTGAGCAAAAAAACGTTGACCAACATAATGGTGTCAGACTTGTCTCATTTTACGTCCATTGATTATGGGCCCCAATACTTTGGGGAAAAGCATTCCTAAGGGTTCATGTACTTAAATCTAAATGTGGCGCAACAAATATAATAGAAAGCAGGTGTCGATACCTGTTTTTTAAAAGTTGAAGTTCTATTTAACTTCACGTCACGGTGCTCCTGCTGGAAAAACGGAATGCGGCGCAACAATCAAAGGAGTGTGGAGAATGTGTGTTATTGGAAAATAATGCTCTGTATCTACTCACCAGGCTGCTGTCCCAGCGCAGAGAGCACACGCGTGGCTGTAACCTGGAGACCAGTGCTAGACTCCGCCAATGCAGAGAACACCACGCTACACAAAGATTGCTGAAACGCTACCAATACACTCTCCTCTGTGTATATCCGAGATAGAGAGAAAGAGAGAGACAGACCATCGACACTGCATTTTAAATATTTCAAACGTATACTGCAAAACATCTCTTTCTAAAATAAAAAGTTTAGTTTTGTAAATAAATTTATAAGTAGACAATTTATTTGTATATAAAAATAATTTAGATCATCTGGTCATGAGAAACACATTCAGTCAAATGTGTCAAAACTGGTAGTGTATTAAGACTAGTAACTAATATTATCTTTCCAGAGGTTGAGGAGTAACAAATACTGTACTATGCACAACAAAACAAAAATCAGATCCAAATCTACTGACTCATAATTTGCCTGGAGGTAAAGTGTTCAAGGTGGAAGGAGTTTGAGCATGCACTCTTCTCACATACCTCTCTCTGCAGGATGGCTTAAGGGGGTGGGCTGAACGAAACCCTGCAAAACCTCCAGCAGGGTGCGCCGCTGAGCACACTGTATAACATTGTAAAATGAAACAATTCACAGCACTGCGTGGTTATGTAAAAACACTTTTTTTGTAAATACTAAGTAATAAGCACCAAATCAAAGCTTTAAACTTTATCTGTACATTGGTTCATAGACAAGATAAAAAAAGAGACACCATTTCAACATTAAGGGAATAGTTCACCCAAAATGAAAATGTTCACATTATTTACTCACCCTCATGCCATCCCAGATTTGTATGACATTCTTTCTTCTGCTGAACACAAACATATATTTTTAGAACAATATCTCAGCTCTGTAGGTTCATACAATGCAAGTAAATGGTGACCAAAACTTTAAAGCTCCAAAAAGCACATAAAGGCAACAAAGTAATCCATAAGACTCCAGTGGTTAAATCCATGTCTTCAGAAGCGATATGATAAGTGTGGGTGAGAAGCATATCAATATTTAAGTCATTTCTTTACAATAAATCTCCATTTTCACTTTCACATTCTGAAAGTGGAGATTTATATATATATAAAAAAGGATTTAAATATTAATCTGATTCTCACCCACACTTATATCGCTTCTGAAGACATGGATTTAAATACTGGAGTCTTATGGATTACTTTGTTGCCTTTATGTGCTTTTTGGAGCTTTAAATTTTGGTCACCATTCACTTGCATTGTATGAACCTACAGAGCTGAAATATTCTTCTAAAAATCTTTGTGTTCTGCAGAAGAAAGAAAATCATACACATGAATGTGAGCATATGATGAAAGAATTTTCATTTTTGGGTTACATATCCCTTCAATCAGTACATCCAAGCAGTTTTGTAGCAGCAGTGTTTGCCTGTGTTCTGTTGTTATACTGCTCCAGCAGGGCCGGTATGACGGCTGCAGTCACTATCAAGCTCGCCCTGTATGAAGCCCCGGCAGCAGCCTGCAGGAGTTTGGCACTGGGCCACACTAGCTTGAGGTCTGGCTCGCAAAGATGGTGCTGACAGTCTGAGAGAATGAAACACACATCAGGTGTGACAGATAAAACAAGCCTAGGCAGGACAAATATATGAGTGTTTGAGTTTGTGGATGACAGAGTTAGGAGCCTGATCATTCACTGCTGTAGCTTTTGTCTGGATAATTAACTAGACGGATAGTAATACTGGTGGAAAAATGTGCCCATTCATAATTAATTTTGTGTAATTTGGCTGGAAGTTGTCCTTTACGTATCACTCTTGCATATAATCAATATAACTACAAATAGAACATCTAAACTAATTTCAAATAAATCCCTTTACCGTCTTCCAATTAGATAACAAGCAAATTAGGCAGCAGCTTCTATAACTCATGAGAAGACAGCTTTGTACCTTTGAGAACGAGGTCTAGAAACACCTGCAGGGAATCCTCGGAGTCTGAATTGAGCACGGAACGGGAAAGGCAGGATGTGATCGCGCTGAGAGCGGAGAGACCAGCTGATTCCACCCTCTCACTGGCTGTCTGGAACACCTACACGCAGGATAGAAACTTACAGATTAAACATACTTAACTGCGTAGTACACTATAAAGCCTAAAACTTACTCTAATAAGCACAGAAATGCAGACATTTCTAGGTAAAAAGCTCAATTTCACATGTCGAGTTCCGAAATGTGCCAAAGTGCATAAGTATGCATTCATTTTGTTTTTATGCCATTATATTTTCAATTTGTCCTTTCAACTGGGTTTTGCTTTCCCTCTTGACTATTTGTTTTAGTTTAGTTTTTCAGTCTTTTCTAGTTTCAATTTAGTTTGTTCAATGTTTTCTAGTTTCAGTTTAGTTTTTCAGCACATTTTAGTTTTTATTTAAGTTTTAGAACTTTACGGCTGCCAAAGATCATGCGTTAACTGATATAATTTAAAAATGTTTAAAGTTTACACATTTCTCTGGGCTCTCTTATGTCACTGTCTTGTGCCATTTTCACATTTAAAAATAGTTCAAAGTTCAAAACCTAAAATTTACTTATGGTCCTTTTATTTCAGTTAACGTAAATGACATTAATATAGGTACGTGCAAGAGGGGCAATAGCAGGCATTAGCAAAAACGGTCTCGTCTCGTCCAGGTGAACAACTGCCCTGACGGTGTAACAGTTGAGTATTTGAGATTAATTATCGCCACAGTAACATAATAATGCAAACTGGCAAACTTCACCCTTTAAGCTCTGAAAGGGTTTTTAAAGATTTCATGTTTCAGTGACATGCCCAAAATTAAAGGCTTATAACTCTACCAAAAACCAGAGAGGGTCAGTTGTTTGGTATAATTTTAAAGAAAATTTCTAATTTTAAGGCTTATATATAAAAATAAAATAAAATAAAAAATAAAAAAAGACAAGGAGGGTCAAGTGTTTGGTATCATTTTAAAGAAAACTTTTTAATGATATATATTATGATAAATTATGACTCTCATCCTAAGGAACTGTTTAAAAAAAAATAAAAAATGACTAAAAGGTATGCTCTCTCTCCAATGCATGCAGACATGAGTAACAAGATCTCATTCAGTTCCATTCTGTGTCATTTGAGCCATCATTGAATCTGTGTCATGTACTTGGTGCCATCTCCTGGTGGCCATATGTAATTAGAGTGAACAATCCTCTCTGCCCATATTTGGATGACTTCCACCTCTGGTTACAGCGATCCAGAATCCTAATACGATTGTTTTAGTGTACCATGATGCTGGACAACGTACTACATAATTTACATTTCCAATGAAGTCATCTGATCTAGGAACGCTAATGTGTTTTTAGCCAGATTGAACATTATGTGCTGTGTGTACACTGTGCTTCGTGTGGATTATCAAATGATCTTTGCATCCGATATTGTTGTGTGTGGGCTCGTTTCGATGGGAATCCACTCCTCTAAGTAATGGTATCTGTTATTTTATGTTCTATTTAGTTTTCATGAAGTTATAAGCGAAAACGCACTTTATAAGCAACACCTGTTTACATGTCACATATACTGCAAGTCAAAGGCATATATTTAGCTATTACTTGCTATATTTTTGTCTGCGAGTAAAAAACAAAATATTCTACTCTTGTACCTGGTTGTATTCTACTCTTTGAGAGCTTTCCAACAACATATAATACATGGCCATTTGATCAGTTTAAAGTTTTTACCGATTACAATAATACGTAAAGGGAAAAATTATTAACAAATTATCAAAATGGAACACTTCTGATTTGTCTGCAAATTTCAAAACACTTGTTCAGTTTTGGTCAGTGTATTCATGCTTTGTAAATTACAGCTTCTAAGCTTTAAACTATACCTATTTTGTGTTGGTCAAGACTTTTTTTCTCAGCGGGCAAGGGTTAAATAATACAACCATATGGCACACTTGCAATGCATTGGCAAAACATATACGTCTGCATTCCTATACTCATATAGTATCTGGTCCAACTCTACTGAATAGATCATGTCTAAGTGCAGTACTTGTACCTCTTTGCATACATTCTTTGCATGAACTGGTGGAAAAAGCTGTGAAATGTGACAAACAATAAGTGCACTCTCACCTCTCTCCGTATTGAGCTCCAAAGCCCTGAAAGGAATTCTGCCAGCTCTTTATGGCTATATGTCAGACCACAGGCAGCCTAGAACACAGAGAAATAGTGCAAGGTTTTCTTTTTTATAAAGCATACAAATATTACTACACAATTAATCAGAGCAACTTCACAAATTCTTTTCCCTGTCAAGCGTCAAATATCAGTACGCTAAAATGTTATTTGCATAATTTAGAGCAGTGTTTTCCAACTCTGTCATGGCTTTGACTTACACTACACATTTTAGATGTCTCCCTAATTAAAAACACCTTATTCAAGGGACACCAATCACGGGAGAAAATGTGTACTGTTGGGCAGCACCATCAACAGTGTTGGGGAAACAAAAAGTAATCTAGCAGCTGTACCAGAGTCTGCAGGGAGTCCACTTTGGCACTCTGAACATCCGAGTCCAATTTCTCAATGATCAATGGTAACAGAAACTGTCAAAAGGAGAGGATGCAAAACACAAACAAACA
Source organism: Myxocyprinus asiaticus (assembly GCF_019703515.2). Taxonomy (NCBI): domain Eukaryota; kingdom Metazoa; phylum Chordata; class Actinopteri; order Cypriniformes; family Catostomidae; genus Myxocyprinus; species Myxocyprinus asiaticus. Next base: position 14,248,001 of record NC_059375.1, read on the forward strand.
AATAATTTTTTTTAATACATGTACGCAATTGCTAGTCTACTGACGCACACTGCCATTGTGCTTAATGCCAAACCGGGCCTCATTTAGGTCACACATTTATGTCTTTAAAGAGTGATTTAAGTTTAGGTCACCTATTCAGAGAGAGTGCCATACCTCAGCAAACCGACTCGTCCCAGTAAGAACTGCCCGTAGAGACAGAACAAGCTCTTCCTGTGTGATCCCATGAGGATCATTGGGTGGCTGACCACAAACAGAAATCAGGGAACAAAGTGAGAAGAGCAGTTATTTTCTTTGTCTTTAGATTATGACACATTCTCATCAGAACTCTCATCTGAGCTAATATAAAAGCTAAATGATATTTTTTAAAACACGTGCGGAGTACCTTCAAAAATTTTTACTACGGTACATCAGAGAAGCAAGTACAATGACAAGAAAGAGTATGTGAACCCTTTGGAATTACCTGCATTTATGTACCTTTTTAGATTGTATACAAATTTTGTTACAATAATGAACAAACACAATCTGTTTTAACTAATAATGCAAGAATTATTGTTTTGTTCTTGTACATACTGAATTCATCATTTAAACATTCAGAGTGTAGGTTGGAAAAAGTATGTGAACCCCTAGGCTAATGTTGTCAACAAAAGCTAAATAGAGTCAGGAGTTGGCAAACCTGGCATCCAATTAATGAAACGAGATTGGAGGTGTTGGCTAGAGCTACTTTAACTTATAAAAAGCACTCAAACATTTTGAGTTTGCTATTCACAAAAAGCATCTGCTGACATGGACCATGCCCCACAAAAAAAAAACAAAAACAACAAAAAAAAAGATCTCAGCAGACCTATGATCAAGAATTGTTGCTTTATATAAAGCTGGAAAGGGTTAAAAACTAGAAGAGCTTAGATATTCATCTGTCCACAGTTATACAAACTGTCTATGAATGGAGATGATTTAGTACTCTCCCTGAAAGTGGCCGTCCAGCCAAGATGTCTCAAAGGACACACCGCAGAATGCTCAATAAGGTAAAAATATTACCCTAGAGTGACAGCTAAAGAATTGAAGGATTCATTGGAAATGGTTAACATCTCTGTTCATGAGTTCACTATATGGAAAACATTAAATGCATGGTGCTCATGGCAGGACAACATGAAGGAAGCTGCTGCTTTCCAACAAAAACATTGTTGCACACCTGAAGTTTGCCAAAATACACCTTGACACTCCACAACGCTACTGGAAAAATGTTTTGTGGACTGATGAAACTAAGGTTTAATTGTTTGGGAAGAACACGAAGCACTACGTATGGCTTTAAAAGGGCACCACATACCAACATGAAAACATCATCCCAACGCTGAAGTACGGTGGAATGAGCATCATGATTTGGGGCTGCTCTGGGGCCTGGAACGCTTGAAATCATCGAGGGAAAAATTAATTCCCAAGTTTATCAAGATATCCTACAGGATAATGTCAGGGTGGCTGTGCACCAGCAGAAGCTCAGTAAAAGTTGGTTGATGCAGCAGGACAATGACCCTAAATATCAAAGTAAATACACTACAGCATGGCGCCAAAATAGAGAATACACCTTTTGGAGTGGCCCAGTCAGAGCCCAGATCTTAACCCAATAGAGATGCTGTGGAATGACCTCAAGAGAGCCGTTCACACCAGACATCCTAAGAATAGGGCTGAGCTGAAGCAGTCCTGTAAGGAAGAATGATATAAAATTCCTTCTGAACATTGTGCAGGTCTAATCCGCAGCTACCAGAAATGCTTGGTTGATCATATTGCTGCCAAAGGAGGATTGACAGGTTATTAAATCCAAGGGTTCACTAACTTTTCCCACAGCACTGTAAATGTTTAATGGGATGTGTTCAATAAAGACATGAGAGTATAACTGTTCATGTGTTGTTAGCTTAAGCACATTGTGTATGTCTATAATTGTGACTGATGAAGATGAGATCACATTTAATGACCAATTAATGCAGAAATCCAGCTAATGGAGTTCACATACTTTTTTGCCACTGTAAACTGAAAGAACACTGAGGGAAGAATCTGGTCAAATGCAAACATCTTGGATAGAAACACTTACAGGGCTAAAGTCTATAGGGAAATAACAGGATGTCACTTCAAAGAGTTCCTCTACGAATTTACCTGAGAAAAATGGAAACACTCAAATCATTCCTCGAAGAAATTTCTGTTCACGTTTGTGTATTTTATCACAAACCATTAAAAATGATTATCTCACACAAAAAAGGATCACAGTGAAGAATGTACTGGTTGTTTTCTTCCATGCATTTACAATGAATGGGGACTGGAGCTTTCAAAGCTTCAAAAAGTATGCAAGAGCACCATAGAAGTATCATAAAAGTAGACCATATGACTCACTATATTTCAAGTCTTTTGAAGCTATACGATATCTTTGTGTGAGAAACAGACCGAAATTTAAGTGAGTTCCCATTCATTGTCAATGACACAACCATGAGTAAAAGGCAATTCTATAACATTTGTTATATCTGTGATTCAAAGTGTACACTAACCAAGATCATAACCTCTGTGAATGATGTTCCTGGCCACCTGGAATGCCAGCAGGAGGTTGCGTGGATCTCGTTCTCCATCTATTGACTGCACAAATCCAAACACAAAGTCTGCACCCAGACCCTTTAGTTCTGTGGAAGAGATGTCTCATGATATTTGAGCACTGTTCAGATGTCTGGTATGATTACACAACATTTAGGGGAGGAAATATAAAGGTCTGAAAGGAAAACTGCTCTTCCCTTACCCTCCTCTCTGGACTCCATTAGGTTGATAAGAATGTTGTACACACATGATCGCTCAGCCAGCATCAAAGACTGTTGCAAAAACATGGGTAAAAATGTATGTTTTTCTGGATACTTTTCATTTAGCAAACACATCTTCTGGATTGAACATAACACATTCAAACTGAAGTATTCACCTGAACGTGAACATCCTGGAAGATGGACCTTAAAATGGACACAGCTGAACCAGGGGGCAGAACCGAGCATTTTGTCTGAAAAGTAGTGCAAAACATTGCAAACAAAAATGAGTAAAGTTTAATTTAAAGTTCAAAAATGAATTAAAATGGCCACATTGTTCTATGAAACATATTCATACCTTATCTTTCAATATGGATACTACAGTGATAGACCATCACATACATTAATACATCATTACTAAATCGAGAACTACTTACCAAAGCCTTGAGCCCCTGAAGTACATGTGGTGTGATCACATAGTGATCCTTTAGTCTGTTTTCATAGAAAGCTATCAGGACCTCCACTGCAAAACAACACATGCATATGAGATAGGCCTTAGTCACAATGGTCTTTTCAAGCCAAAAACAGGATGTCAGCAGCATGCCATCCCTCTATTCATGATAGATTTTTTCATTGTACCACTGTTGCTGAAATTATGTAATAAATGAAATGTACATCATGGTATTTATAAGAATAAGAAACAAAATTTCTTAAAACATGATTCCTGTGGAACAAACCAAATATTGATTAAAATAAATATTATTCTAAGCAACTGTACTCAGAGGGCCTTGAATAAAACATATTTAGGATAGCACACAGTATGATGGGGCAGGAAAGTCTCACCTTCCCTCTCAGATAGACAGCTGAAGCATTCCTGCAGGACCTGAGACAGGAGCTGCACTCCTCTGCCACGAGTCTGAGGCTGGGAGCTGGTCAGGCTCAACCTGTATGAAGGAATCAAAAGCATTCAAGTAGGTTCACAATGACTTTTCAGACTGACACCCGTTGTCACAAAAAGAAATCATGCCTATTATTAGAGGCTGACGGTCGACCGATAGTGGATTTTTCCGATACGATAACTAAGGTGTTGGAAAAGGCAGATAACCGATTAATCTGCCGATCGTTTTTCAAATAGATTTACTGAACATAAAAAATTGTTTTTAGACTTTCCTTACTGTGACAGGCACAGACATAAAGGCTACAAGAGTCCAAAATGAGTAAAATCCCAAATGCGTGTTTATTATGCAACCAAATAACCCGAGAAAAATTGAGATCTGGTGCATAATGCGAGACTTTTAACTACAAACAAAACAGCACCAACCCGCCGATGCATGGACTCTACAAGACCCCTGAAGGTATCCTGTGGTATCTAGCACCAAGACATTAGCAGCAGATCCTTCAAATTGTGTAAGTTGTGAGGTGAAGCCACCGTGGATCGGACTTGTTGGTCCAGCACATCCTACAGATGCTCAATCGGATTGAGATCTGAAGAATTTGGAGGCCAGGGCGATGCCTTGAACTCTTCATCATGTTCCTCAAACTATTCCCAACCAATGTGTGCAGTGTGGCAGGGCGCATTATCCTGCTGAAAGAGCATCACACTCCCTTGTTGTCTTCCCTCAGTGCATCCTGGTGCCACCACTTCCCAAGGTACGGCGCACACATACATGGCTGTCCACGTGATGTAAAAGAAAACGGAACTCATCAGACCAGGCGACCTTCTTCCAATACTCCAAGGTCCAGTTCTGACGCTCGCATGCCCATTGTAGGATATTTAACAGTGGACAGGGGTCATCATGGGCACTCTGATCGGTCTGCAGATGCACTGTGTTGTGACACATCCCTCCCCTAACCTTTCAGTATTTCCCATTCATTACTTAGACCAGGAGTGTAGATTCCAGGGGGGATGTGGGGGGGCCCTTTTTCACACTCTGGGTTTTGGAACGCAGAAGTAAACATTTGCAGGGGTGAATGGGAGTGAATGGGAGATCACAGCAAATATTATTTTCACTTACCTATTTGCTCCAAGAGCAAAAGAAAAAGGCCACTATTACGATTGAATGACTTTCCAGAAGAGGAAAAAAATTGGAAGTGTTGGATTAAGACAGTCAGATGGAAGAAGATGCCAAGATGTCACTCTCTCAGCAGCTGTAATCGAAACCCCCTCGCAGCTGTGGTAATTCAGTTTTTAAAACTAATTCCAGGGTAATATAACACAAATAATAATGTTATAAACTTGCACTCTATATTTAAAAAAATTATCATATAAAAAATTTTGCTAGATTTACGCTGCTAAATAAGGCGTAAACGCGTCATCACGGTCTGTGGAAAAAGGTATTTTATCTAACATTATTACCAGCGGCTCTGACAACGTAATTCTTTTCAGCATCTGAGGAGGAAGTTCAACACAGGTAACCACTTTTGCTTCATTTCTTTGATGGCTCACAGGGCTCAACATTAACGCTTATCCGCGACAAATGGATTTTTGGCAAGTGAAAGACAATTTTACTTGCCCGACCAGACAAACAGACTGATTAAAACGTCATTAACAAAAAAATATATTTGTGATAGCCTAGGCCTGTGTCACTTATTAGAAAGTTCATATTCTTATTCTGCTGTTGAAAGTAATCAAGAGCACATCATTTTCTAGTAACAGCTGCGTCCTGTTTGATTGACAGGCGGCGTATGTGTGTGTGCTGAACATGCGAGTGTTCCGAAAATGCTCGCGCTAATACGCACCTGAACGGTCGAATTCATTTCAAAATTCTGCCAAAATGCCCGTCTTGATGAGATATTCATGTAAACACAGAGAGTGATGTCTAAAGTGAACGTAAACAGCAGAGAAAAAAAAAGCGGATTTGTATTAAAATGTCGGACTTGTAAGTGTAAATGTACGTTTAAAGACCTGCTGCTGTCTAGTGTGTCATTACAATAATCAAACAACCATAACAAGAAAACGAGAAAACACTCACTGCTCTTGACTGGGTAACTTTAGTAGCTTTAAAAAGTATTCATGTATTATAATCATACAGTAAAGACCAGTAGTAGCACATGGTAGATCTTGCTGCAATAACATGATTAAATAGTAGATCTCATTCCATAGAACTATGAGTATCCCTGCTGTAAATGATGGCGATGGAGGATTTTCTTTATTTGACTACCTCCTCCCCTACACAGTGCAGTTTACATTTCTGTCGCAAAGAATTAAGTTGATTGCATAAGTACACTATTAGGTTGGGCATCGGCCATAAGTTTAGAAAAATATACAACATAAACTTTGACATGTTACTTGAGCATGTAACTTAATTGTTAAAAAGTAACTTTTTTTACTCTGACAAGTGAATGACCAATTTACTTGTCCAGAGGACAAACACATGATAATGCTTAATGCTGAGCCCTGGCTTAAATGTATACTCTAGTCGATTTTGTGTTTTGACCATTTGTGAACTGCATTAAACTCCATCTCGTTTATGCTTTGTGGGTGTGACTTTTTTGCCGTGTCATTGCCAATCATATCCATACAACCAATGTGTTTATGATTAAATTACTACTAGAGCACAAAATTGTTTACAAGAGCACAAAGTTCTTCATAGATCTAGCCTCTTAATTTTGCTCTCAAAATGTTCCAGATTGATGCATTTAACTTTCAAATGTAATTTTCTTACAGGGGAGCATGCCCACCTAGAGGGTACGAGGTCCACTCACCACAGTCTCACAAAATCCTGTGGGAAACACTGCCATCATTAAAATTTTATGTGACTTGTGCCACAGTAGACCTTTTGTCAGTTCAGACCAGACGGGATAGCCTTCGTTGCCACTGCGCATTGATGAGCCTTTGGCGCTCAACACCCTGTTTGTGTTTTGTCCCTCCTCTGACCACTGTCGGTAGGTACTCACCACTGCTGAATGGGAGCACCCCACAAGCCTTGTTGTTTCAGAGATACTCTGACCCAGTCTTCTGGCCATAACAATTTAGCCCTTGTCAAAGTCGCTCAGGTCTTTACTTCTGCCCATTTCTCCTGCGTTCAGCATGTTGACTATGAGAACTGATTGTTTGCTTACCATCTAATCTACCCAGACCTTGACATGTGGCCTTGTTAGGAGGAGATCAACGTTATTCACTTCACCTGTGAGTGATTATAATGTTTTGGCTCATCAGTGTATATATATATATATATATATATATATACACTATTCACCAGATGTGGGGTTTTGGCCACAATGGAACACGGAGGAATTCATTTTTATTTAAATAAATATAGATAAAACTATTGTCACCGATTTTTGCCAATAACCGGTAGTTCCAAAAAGCAATTATCGCCATTGATTAATCCGTAAAACCATTAAGTACACCATACTAGGGATGTGCACGAGTAATCAATTAATCAAATACTCGTTCAGTTTTAAATATTCAGCTAGTAAAAACACTACTCAAATATTGCTATTTGATTTTTCTATGTGCCTTTGCCTGCTGTGGACAACAATGAAACCATTTCTCTCACCAAAATCATGCATTGGTTGGCGCTTTGGACGCATGACGGTGTTAAAGGAATAGTTCCCCAAAAAGAAAATTCTGTAATTATTTAAAGTGATTGTTTCACTTCAGAAGACTTTGAATGTATGTTTCTATGTGTGAGTGAAAATGTTGTTTTTTTTTTGTCATTGTTGAACCTAGATGTTGTTGTTCATGCATAGTGCTCATTTTTAAATAAGAAAAACAGGTTCAAAGGTTGAAGGCTGAACTTAAATTCTAAATTTCAAGTAATCGATTACTCGTTTTCTTATGCGCTATAGTACTGGACAACAAAATTACTCTAAATGCCCATCCCTACACCATACCAGTCCAAAGTTTGGACAAACAAACCCATTTATTTTGACTATTATTCTTGAATAGTGTTAGAGTTAAAACTATGGCACGAATGGATGTATGGGAATTATGTAGTAAATATAATCAATACCATTTTAGCAATCTCTGTAGGCACTTGGGGTATGTTAATCACATTTAAAAAAAGAATTTAGCTTTGTGAAGAAATCCATACATAGGCACAATTTATTTTGCTCTACAAAACTAATTTCAAGCATTTAAGCTTAAGCATTTAGATGAAAATGTGTTTAAAGTTTAGAAACATGATTTCAGTCAAGTGTATCCAAACTTTTGACAGGTAGTGTAGTAATGGTAGTTGTGCTCTTGCTAAAGTTTATATAATACAGAACAATAGTCTCAGCTTCTCCAGACTGCAGTAAAGTGACTAAACAAACTTAGTACTTTCAATGAAGGATATACAAAACTTTACCCCAATGCCTCAACCAATTGGAGTATTGTGAACTGTCCAGTCTTGACACCTTAAAAAGAAATGAACACAAGATTAATGGACAGAAAATCTTAGTGACCACAAGACAAACACCAAAGGGTAAATGTCATTTAAGTAACAGTGGTTCAGAGTCCACAGTCAGGTTCATTTAATGGGACACTGATAGCATGGCAAGCATACAAGCCTTGAATACACATAAAGGCTAAATGGTAACTACTGATTTGGGTGTATTATAAAGCAAAGTGCCGTGCAATTCTATCAAAGGTTTGATCTATCTGTTCAGCCCCTGTCAGCAGACACACAGTTTGGGGTGATACAGGATGTGGTGGTTAGCTTGCAGCATTCATGTCACGCCAGACAGACAGCATCATCGCATCATCTCTCTCTCTCTCTCTCTACTCACACACACACACACACACACACACACACACACACACACACACACACACACACACACACACACACACGCGGGGTTCACGCTGCCTTTCAGGGCGCATTGTTTAAGAGTCAACGCTTAAAGTGACAAGAAAGAGCAAATACGAGAGATACAAATGCATAAGCTACCTGAAGCGGTTTCTGTGGCCTTGCTATCAACCTGTCCCGACACGAATTCTTCCACCAACCCCAACAGCACATTACTATCCGCAGCCATTCTGAAGAGCAACCACACAGGGCTTCAAACTCAGACGCGCATGCGCACAACAGCTGCAGCCCCGCAAAGGGAACAACGATAATGGGCCAATGCCAATTGAAAGTGATCATCCCTATGTCCTACTCCCTTCGAAGGACAGATCTCTTGATGTGGGCAGGGCCGTGGACGGTATGTTGCTCAGAGCCCCTTTCCAATTAAAAAAATAGAGTTTGATAGAATTTGTTGTGCCCCCCCGTGGGCCCCTAGAATCGTTACCACCTTTCACCCCACTAGCTACGGCCTTGGATGTGGGCACTCTAAAGGCAGCATGAAAGTACTGTATGAATGTACCCTTTAATAATAGTCTTGTAAAGGGGCTCTTCGGCGAAAAAAAATGTTTTCTTACGTTTGTTTGGAATGAACTTTCGAGTGGCGTCCCCTTTCCTCAGTGCCCTTCAAGGGCGCAAAACTGCCGTTTGGAGAACGCCCAATGAATTCCCGCACACGTAAAGGTGCTGCGAGCGATGTTTTGGAATACCCAAAAGTATGTCATAAAATGTACATACTTTTTTGATAGATTTCATTGAAATATGTGTCTTGAAATATCTCGAATCATGTCTTTAACAGCTTTGTAAACAGTCAGAGAGGGGGCGGGCCGCGCTTTATAGCTAATCAGAAATGCTCTCTGCCTGTCAATCATTTTGAGTATACAGGTTTGCTGGCATCGGGTTGGCTGACGTGTCTTAAGGGGGCGGGGTTTTTAGAGAGTGCGGTTCAAGTTAAAAGGCTGAAATCGCATGCATTTTAATTTTCTGTTTAATTTTGATGCATACACTTAAATAATAATAATAACGTTGACTATACTAAAATAAAATAAAAAACACACGCAGATCTAACTTTTGCTAGGGGACTTTTGTAATGTGTAGTCACGTGGCCTGAGCGCGCATGCGCAGAGCGCACCATTAACGTCGTGAACTAGTTGGAAACATCAGAGGGGAAGAAAGGTGGACTGTCGAGAGATAAAGAAGATAGGCATGTTTACGATGCGTCATTATCTCGATAAATCATTAGGCGAGTACAGAACATGTCATGGAGCTTAAATACTAGTGTTGTTGATGTCGTTTTCTTTTATACGGGACTTGTGACATCGGTATAAAGTTCTTTGATGGTGCTCTGGCTAGGCTTAAAGTTAGCTCGTGGGATAAAGCCAGAAATAACTCCGCGCAAGTCTCGTGCCAGAGAACTGATCGATCATCGCGAGCTCTGCGCGCGACCCTCAGTTGTGATATTTGTTTTGTTTTGTATTTTTTCGGTTGCAGGTAGTTAAGACTCGCTAGTCAGATTGTTCTATGGATGTGTAATCTATAATGGTTTAGTAAATTTGAGCTGTTTATAGTTTTTCGTGCGGCACAATAGTTTTTCGTGATAATACAGTACAAGTGTATACAACCTGTGCTGGAAACATTACAAGCAGTCTGGAAAGAGCGAACCTGTAACCCGCCCTGATGCCATCTCAAGGTGAGGTGGTGACACTAACCAGCTAACATAGATCAAAACATATCCACCCAACTTCTGCGTGTTTTGTTGGACTAAAGGCACCTTCGGTGGACACATGTCGATATATGTCATCCTGCCTTCTTGTGTAGAGAGACATTTTTATCAGCTGTCTTGAGATGTGGCCTGTGTTTGATTGACAATCATGGGAGGATGTGTGGGGAGAGAGCGCGCGGAGTCACGCGGACTCGGCGCGAGGACGCAGAGGAAACGTGGAGGTGAGACGTCAACACACACAAATTCACACTTCAGGATCTGCGGTTAGACTTCTGGGATGCTGATTTGGATATTTGTTTTCTTAAAAATATGCAAAGTTTAGGTGTATTATTGACTTAAGCCTTTGTGAGCACCAAACAAATGACACAGACACTAAAAGTGCCATGGTGTTCTTTGAAATACTTTGAGTATCATGTAAATATACCTGTACATGAGTATGGTAACCATTCAGTGCCATAGTATATAGAGCATGTACCATCTGATGCCATTAATATAATACAATAATACACTTTTTGTAAGGGTTGATTGTTTTGTCTTTGTGTGGTTTTACTTTTAACCATGAAAGTTTCAGGTTAGTCGACTAAAGTGTAAGAAACAAACCGGCAATTTTTTTTAACACGGTATAGTGGTATTATTTGAAATACTTCTGAGTACCATCTAAATTAGTGGTCGACCGATATGGGTTTTTCAATGGCCGATACCAATATCTAGAGAGTAGGATGGCTGATGGACAATAAATATACCAATAAACATAACACAATTTAACAGCACATCAGATACAAAATTTCTAAAGTGAAACAAACATTTATTTTATGTAATATTTACTTGAATTTGCATAAACTTGAAAAGGAAAAACCTTGAAAATTGAAAGTGTTGACTATCCATTGACAAATGTATTGGAAGATTTTGGAACTGACGCAAGGGAAAGTCACCGTAACACTTCTGCTAACCGGCCAAGCAAACACTGTTTTCAGCCGATGCTGATAATCGCAGAATGGCCCAATATCGGCCGATTAATCAGCCTGGCTGATAAATTGGTCTATCACTAATCTAAATACCATGGTGAAGGAATATGCAAATTATTTAGTGCCATGATCACCATCTGATGCCATCACTGTACCATGGTACCACCAACTTGCTGTGTCACAGTGTTGATCTGTCCCATTTCTGAAGCTCCTTGTCTTATTGTAGTCATGATGATCTTATCAGGTAGAGATAACATTGCTTCAGAGATCTGTACATCTCTGTAGAGAGATTCATAAGTGCAGGAACCTTTTTGGCTTTGAAACTTACCCTTAAATTCTTTCAAAAGTTTGACCATTATCAACTTCCTTATCAACTGTTGTAGCATAGGCCTATCTGTTTTATTGTTCTGTATGCATGTGTGCCCAGTTGTAGTGCAGTCTGCAGTGTCCTGTCTCTGGGCATGTCCCTGCATGTTTTCTCCCCACATGACAGTAGTGTCTGTTGTTTTGCATTTGGCATACCAAGCTATATTACAAGTCAGGCCACATCCACACTATTTTCCTCTACGTTTTGGCCTTCCGTCCGCACTGAGACGGCGTTTTTGACAGCGAAAATTGAACTTTTTGAAAATGCTCTCCCAAGTGGATACTTTTAAAAACAGCATCTTTACATTGTAGTGTGGACAAGGGAGGTGGAGATATCTGAAAACTGTGACGTATTTGTTATTTGACACAGTCATGTGATCCATTCAACCCAAACCAATCAAGATGGTGGCCCATGTTGTAGTGCTGTTGTTGTGCCTGCTATCTATTGTAATAGCATTGTTTTTTATTTTGTTTATTATTATTTTATTTTTTATTTTTTCTCCCCTTTTCTCCCCAATTTGGCATGCCCAATTCCCAATGCGCTCTAGGTCCTCTTAGTGGTGTGGTGACTCGCCTCAATCCGGGTGGCGGAGGACGGATCTCAGTTGCTTCCGCATCTGAGACCGTCAATCCGCGCATCTTTTCACGTGGCTTGTTGAGCCACGGAGACATAGCGCGTGTGAAGGCTCACATTATTCTCCGCGGCATCCACGCACAACTCACCACGCGCCCCACCGAGAGCGAGAACCACATTATAGTGACCATGAGGAGGTTAACCCAACGTGACTCTACCCACCGTAGCAACCGGGCCAATTGGTTGCTTAGGAAGCCTGACTGGAGTCACTCAGCACGCCCTGGATTCGAACTTGTATCTCCAGGTGTGGTAGGCAGCGTCTTTACTTGCTGAGCTACCCAGGCTCCCTTTAATAGCATTGTTAAAGATAAATGTTACTTTGTACATTGCGTTCCTTCAAAGGCGATGGGAAGTTTACTCGTAATTGCTGTCTGCCGATGGAACACGAGGACAATTGTGATTCTTCGCATGCGCAGTAAAGGGATTTAATACTTTTTAAACGTTTTAGTGTGGACAAGCAACATTTTCTTTCCTTTGAAGCAGACATTTACTTTGCATTCTCCTGTCAGTGACATCATCAGCAACAGTGACATACTTTTGACTTCTGTCAGTGAAAGTTTGAGCGCAGTATCAGAGTATGCTGATAATACTGCAGCACACTGTAGGGTTATCTGCAATTGCAGCATGGTGTGTATGCTTGGGGTTGAACAGGAGATAAGAATTACAATTACAGCTGTGACCATTGCCGTTGAATGAACGAAGACACTGCAGCTGACCACAGTGTCTTTGCACTAATTCTCAATGAAACACTGACTGACTGATGCTGTGTTTAAAATGACACTTTAACATAATAAAGCATATATACACACCGATCAGCCACAGCATTAAAACCACCTACCTAATATTGTGTAGGTCCCCCTCGTGTCGCCAAAACAGCAGCAGCCCGCATCTCGGAATAGCATTCTGAGATGATATGCTTATCACCACAGTTGTCACAACAAAACTGATCTCTTGGGATTTTCACACACAACAGTCTCTAGAATTCACTCAGAATGGTGCCAAAAAAAAAAAAAAACTCACCCAGTGAGCGGCAGTTCTGTGGATGGAAACACCTTGTTGATGAGAGAGTTCAACGGAGAATGGCCAGACTGGTTAGAACTGACAGAGTCTACGGTAACTCAGATAACCACTCTGTACAATTGAAGTGAGCAGAATAGTGTTCCTAATAAAGTGCTTAGTGAGTGTATAGCTATATATACATGTATGGTCACTATAAATGGTGAGAAGAATATCATGTCAGAATGCTATTCTGAGATGCGGGTTGGTGCTGTTTTGGCGGCACGAGGGGGACCTACACAATAGGTCCCCCCAGCATGTTGTGGCTGATCGGTGTATATATTTTGAAACCAACAAGCAAAACCGCTGCTAGACAAAACACATTTGTGTAGTTAGATTTTTGACTCAAAACCTTAGGCTTAAGTTATGGAGATATTGAAATGTTGAAAATTATTATAACTGTTTGAAATATATATAATTTTTAATTTTTTTTTAATTATTATTTAAAAATGCCCATGATGGCAAAAAAGTTAAAGAAAAAAAAAATCATTCTAATGTGCTAATTTGATACTCAATAAACCTGTCTTATTATTAGAACAGCTGAAATCGGCTTTGCTATTTAATGACATTTGAACATCGCAATTCAGTGTCTTTTTTTTTCAGCTGCTGAAGTATTGAGTACCCTTGCATTTCCTACAAGTCACTTTTACGCTTCCAAGTAAAATTTTGGTTTGAAAAATTGCCAAAAAGAAACGCCTCTCTCTAAAAATTAATCAGTCTATTGTTCTTTTGAGAGATGAAGGCTGTTCCATGCACTACTGTCTTAATGGAAGAAATTAAACTGGATCTGACCAGGACAGAGAGTTTGACAAGTCAATCATTCTCTAGTTTGAGAAACGGACCCCTCACTGGTCCTAAACTGGCAGCTTCGATGACCAGTAACATGCCAGACACCAGTTTCATCTGCAACAGTGAAAAGAAGACTCTGGGATGTTGGAATTTTAGACATAGTTTCAAAAAAGTAATTACATCTTTGGAAAGTGCTACAGAAAATGGGATGAAATTGAAAATCGTAATAAACTTACTGCTAGAAAGGTGTCATTGCTGCAAGCGATTGCGAAACTTATGTACAGCATTTATTGTAATCAAAATAGTGTGTACTGTCATTCTTGATACATTTAAAAGTATCCTTGGTGAAGAAAATTCTTTTCTTTACAAAAACATAAAAATATTATTTTGATTCCAAACTTTTGAACGGTAGTTGTCACACGGGGAAGTTGTCTCAAGGACCATAGCTTAGTAACGATAACATTTTGAGTCAAAAGTCCAATAACAAAAATTTGCGTTTTGTAAGTTGGTTTCAAACGCTAGTTCAAAAAATTATTCAAAAATCTAATGATTTTGTAAATTTTACCCTCTAAAGTAAATTTTCATCTTATTTTTGTAGTAGCTCTTTGATAAACAAGTGAAATCTGGTGAAAGTGGTAATCAAATCCCACTGTACATTCAAGCAAGGGTCAACTGTATAATGAAGGCAGTTTTTTACCAAAAGGTTTAAACATATTCTTAGGACCAAGGCATTTTCCAACTCATGTAAGGGCATGTTGTCACATTTTTTGGGGGGCAAGTTATCTCGTGTTAAATTTCATAAATGTATAGACTACAGTTTATCAATTACAATATACACTATTCAAAATATCAATTTCTTGGCCGAAACAATGTTATTATATTTTTGTCCAAATTGTTTCATGTTTTACATTTTGCCAAAAAACCTTTAGGCCTAATAGGTTATTATTTAATGCAGGCGGAGATTTAAAGAGAGGCGTAGAATTTGTTTTGGTGGTTGTAATGGTGGGGCGACAGAATCGCGTGTTCTCCCAATGTTCACCTGAAACCTACGATTTCATTGCTACAGCTTACCCCATATAGTTTGACAACACACCCCACTATTGGGCAAGTTGTCACAAAAACTCAATATGTGTTCCATGAACTGTATCTTTTTTTCCTGGGCAATATTGTTGAAAATGTTCAATAACTTTTTTTGTAGCCAAGACTTAATTGTTGTGGTATAAAGCTATGCAGAAAAAAACGTAAAAAATTAAATAAACCTATCATCAGAAATATTTAGCCTGACCTCATTTGCAACATTTTTGCAAATCAAAATTACATGCTGTATTATATGTTTGGCGGCAGATTCCAAATGA
Organism: Myxocyprinus asiaticus; assembly: GCF_019703515.2. NCBI lineage: Eukaryota > Metazoa > Chordata > Actinopteri > Cypriniformes > Catostomidae > Myxocyprinus > Myxocyprinus asiaticus. Next base: position 14,263,428 of record NC_059375.1, read on the forward strand.
ATTGTCCTGCGGGGAGGCGCCAAAAGCGAGTGAAATAATGTTGTTATTAGATGAGGTTTTTGTGTTTTGATAAAATAACATAGCGGGGTGTGAGTAATAGAGCGAAAAATACGTGTTTATGAAGTCATAAACAGCCATAGTGCCTTTTGATTTGTGTGAAAGTGAATAAAATGCGCCGTTGTTGTAGCACCTCATGTTAATTTCACCAGAAAACTGAAGTAAAAATTAGAAAGCGGCACATAAAACTCAGTTTGCATAAAATATATATATATATATATATATATATATATATATATATATATATATATGTATATATAAAAAACAGTCTTTGATACTTTTTGGGGGAGGAAATATCTCGTGTTCCTGCATATAATGGTGAAACACTGGGTGGGGGAAAAGAATATGCCTCTGCTTGTGTTGTGTGTTGGGGATGTAACTAGAGAGATACAGGAGTGGAATACAATGTTATTGTGCACCCTAGAGTTCTTTGCCTCAAGACGTAAAGAGAGCCGCCAACATTTGCTTATCATTTGACAAGAGATCATATTAATTGCCAAACTTTGTCTGCCACATTTTGCAATACACATCTACATTATCTCTTGTTGTGGCATAAGTCATAACCATAAAGTGTACTAAGATCTTTGAATTCCTGCTGATTCTGTGTTTCTCTTGTGCTCTTAGAACACAGAGGGAATGTTTAAAGAGTTCTTTTTGGAGCTCTTCACATTGCCAGTTGTCTCTCTTATTTGACCAAACCATTGCAATGTAAACGCAGCCGTTTGTCTGCATTTCTCTGCCGGTCACCTCAAAAGGACTTGCTGCTTTTAAGTTGCTTTTGAGGGCTTCAGTGGAATGAAAGAAGATTTCCTAGAATCCAATGTGACGAGAAAATGTCAGTAATACTCATCCATCATTTCCTTAGTGCACTGTTATACTGTCAGGTGAAGTGAGGCATTCTGAGCAGAACAACACTTGAGTAAATCCCACAATGTTTGTAACCTGATTACTTATTACACCTAAGCTGCCCATGCTATAAATAATGTGTCTGGATGAAAGGTGACCTTTTGAGCATTTGGCCACAGCTGGAGCATCTACAGGATGGGAGCGACTGAGTCACATGCGGTAACCTTGCAAACACTCCACCCACCCACTATCTAGATTTAGTCACTTCCTTATCATACCTTTGGCAGATTTATTATTATTACGGTAACACTTTATAATAATGTTGTATACATTCCGTCAACATGATAATTTACAAGATCATTTACACAATGCTGAAGTGGCCAATCCAGGCTTACGAAATGTCATGCCAGAAACCACTGTCTCTAAAGCATATTTGACTGGATTGTGGTGGTTTTAATTCCTTTAAGAAATTGAACGAAAACAAACTGAATTTTTTGCAGAATGTAGGTCTAACTGAAAATGTAAAAGAAGTCCCTTTCAGTTGTTCTGAAGTGAAAACATAATTTTTAAATACTGGTTTCCATCTTTTTTTTTTTCTTTTTTTTATCAAAAATGTAGTAAAAAACTTTGTATATACTGTATTTTTAATCACTAGGCCTACCACATTTTAGCCTGGTTTTTTGGAATGAAAGCTGGAATGGTGTCAAGTCCCCAAAAAAAAAAAAAAACATGAACTAACAATGTGCAACACATTTACAGCCTTTATTAATCTAGATGAATCTTAATTATTACATGTACTAATACAGTACATGTTTAACATTTTAACATAAAAAAATTTGCTTACATTGGAATTAATGCATTATGAACTAACACACACGATGAACAATAGTATTTTGATAAATTAACATCAACAAAGATTAAGAAATGCTGTGAAAAACCATTGTTCATGATACCTAATGCATTTACTAATTTTAACTAATAGAAACTTATTGTAAAGTGTTACCATTATTGTTATTGCAACAGTCTTTTAACATAAGGAATGAATTGCTCATTGGCAAGTGTAACGGAAAGACCCCTTTATAGGCACTTCCCCTAACAGCTACTGTAGGACTTTTTGATATCCAATACAAGAGTAGTTTGGTTGTTCCTTCTGGAAGTTTCCTTCTGCATTAATAATGCCAAATTGTTTTTATTTGTGATAGTCACTGACCTGAAATAACAATAGCGCAGTTCCCTCCTGCATGCAGGTGAAAGAGAAAGAGAAAGAGGGTTTTCTAAAGAGCATTTTCCATGCATTTATTGTGACTAAAAAAAGAGGGGGGAACAATCATACAATGTCTGCTAACCAGGTGCATCCATCTGGCAGTGGCCTAGACTTGTTAAGACTGGGATCTGTTTGTGTTTTACTTTTAAGCTCAAATTAGGACACCCAACAAAGAACAAACAGGCATGTGGTGGTGCATTCATTACCTCATTTAATACCAAAGGCTACAACCAAAAGCAGGCAATACTGGGGACAATCCGATGAAACAAAATGGCAATCTGTTTTGTATAATACCTTGAAGCCAAATTGGTGTTTCTCCACCACACCCAGCTTCAACATTACAGACGGGGTCAGCCACAATAACATTTGCAAATACACAAGTCTCTTGTCCTATTTATTGTATTTGCTCATGTATTGTATTTGTCTTGTTTAAGACTCTTAAAAATGTTACTTGCATATACACTCACTGAGAACTTTATTAGGACCACCTGTACACCTACTTATTCATGTGATTATCTAATTAACCAATCACGTGGCTTCAGTGTATAAAATCATGCAGATATGGGTCAGGAGCTTCAGTTAATGTTCACATCAACCATCAGAATGGGGAAAAAATGTGATCTCGTGATTTAGATCGTGGCATGATTGTTGGTGCCAGATGGGCTGGTTTAAGTATTTCTGTAACTGCTGATCTCCTGGATTTTCACACACAACAGTCTCTAGAGTTTATCTGAATGGTGCCAAAAACAAAAAACATCCAGTGAGCGGCAGTTCTGTGGATGGAAACACCTTGTTGATGAGAGAGGTCAACAGAGAATGGCCAGACTGGTTCGAGCTGACAGAAAGACTGTGGTAACTCAGATAACCGCTCTGTACAATTGTAGTGAGCAGAATATCATCTCAGAATGCACACCACATCAAATCTTGAGGTGGATGGGCTACAACAGCAGAAGACCACGACGGGAACTTTAGGACCATAGTGTTCCTAATAAAGTGCTCAGTCAGTGTATATCAGGCCTTGTATGATTATGTAAGTTGCATCTGTGCCAATCGCCAATGTGTTTGGCTCAACATATCATTGTTGATTCAAAACAAAGGCTTTATTTGACAAGATAGCAAGGGGCAGGGAAGTGATGTTTAGAGTTTAGTCATTGTTCTCAGGGTTGTTGAGGTATATTAACTGTGTAGATGTAGGCTGTTATTTTTTTGGCTTAAGTGATCAACCCATATGGGAGGGATGTATTTGCAGACAAACAGTCAAAAACACACAACCTTCGCTCAGCCATGTGTACTCGAGTATGTGTATTTTTCAAACACACTCATCTGCCTTTGAGACTGAAGTGTATAGCTGCCTGACTTTGATCCATGGGCATATGCATTATCAATACTAATCAACAGGAAACATATCTGTTGCTTAGCCTTTTAGGGTGCTTTCACACTAGCACTTTTGGTGCACTCTCGGGGTCGAATGACGTCAAAGTTTGGTTCGTTTGGATAACGTGAACGCTGTTTTCCGCACCCGGACCCGCTTGAAAAGGTGGTCTGGGTACAGTTCATGTGAAATCTGGTACGGTTCTTTGCTTATATAAATGCAGTAGTACAAATCGAGGAAGTGAAACACTTGTGATGACATATAATTTGTATCTTTGCAGGTTCGCGATCGCAATTATTATGGTATGATGCATTTCTCCTACTTGCTTGTGTCCAAATACACCGCCTTCAGAGAGCAGCTCATTCTTCACATCTCTTGCAACACATCTGTGGGCTCGCAGCAGACAAATGCTAACATTCATCACATCATTGCACATTAAGTGCATCCACAGCAGACAAACACAAGTGTTGTTCTGTGCATGGCAAGTTTTTGTAGTAAATCCAAAGAGACAAAATTTAATACTTCTCTTAATACAGTGACGACTTCTCGAGTTGTTACCTAGTTACAGTGGTAAACAGCTTCTGCTTGTACTCACATTGATGACGTAGTCGGACCACGGTTCGGAGCCGAATAATATGATGTGAACAGAGACCAGCGGGGGAAGCAGTAGGGGGTGGCAACGAACTTGTGGTCATCCAAGCAATCGAACCAAGTGTGAAAGCACTCTTATGGCACTTTTCCACTGCACGTTACGGTTCGACTCGACTCTGCTCGCTTTACATTTCTGAGCTTGCTTTTCCACTGCAGTTTAGTGCCGCCTCAACGTGGCGTCTTAAACGTGACACAAACATTACTGACCATAAACAATAACACGACTAGCTACTAGCTACTAGCTCATTGTGCTGCATAAAGCAGTTGTTGCATGGTGATTTTACACAAGTGTAACAGTTAAATTGGCCTGGTTGTTTTAGAAGCAAGCTTTCCAGTAGCTGGTCAACTAAATAAAGTGAAGCTTTCAAGCAGAATATAAAGTTAACGTACCATCGTGGACTCCAACAACGCCAAGTCCAGGGCACTCTCCCTCCCATTGCTTGCCGGTCTATTGCCATAGATAGCGTCCATTTGGTCAAACCATTTCCGCTTTCTTCTGTTTGAACCACTCCGGATGTTGTGGTCCTTGATGGTTCTGTAGTCACTTAAGTTTTTTTTAAACTTTTCCCTACACTGTTTGTAGGTCCGGTGGTAGCCGTGTGCGGCCAACAGCTGAGACACTTCCTGAAAGACTTTTTCGTTTCGCGTCGTTTCGTTCCTCGCTAACGAGAGGAACGTCTGCACCTCGTTTATTGACCCCGGCGTGGTTTTGTGCACAGCCATTTCTTTTTACAATTCGAAAGTCACGTGAACAAATGATATTGCTGTCGCTGTTGCTAACTTTAAAACTAGCGGGTTGATGTCCGGTGTCGAAAATCCAGTGACGCTGGTAGTGACGATTCTCTCTGACCAATCAGTGATCTGCAGGGTTTTGACATCACATTTAGTATTGGCTCGGCTCACTTGGAACTTCGACCGAGGTGGTACTAAAAAAAGTATCAGGTACCAGGTACCATCCACAGTGGAAAACCCCCAAAAAGGGAACAAAGTCAAGTCGAGCTGTACTGTGCAGTGGAAAAACCCCATTACATAGCTGGGTCCAGTTTCTTCAACTTAAAAGCTTAGGAAATGTTCATTTTAGTTTAACCAAGTTTAAATTTGCATATTTATTTATTTGGAGCCATGTTTAACCATTTCAACCATTTTTTTCACAATTTTTAACCCAGTTTACAAATACAGTGATTTTGTAGTTGGAGGTTACTGATTAGTTGTGTTGTTGGCTGTTGTAGGCATTTCCAGTGCTGAATGCTTTAACATGAAAGAGCACAATGGCCTTGTCTGAAAAGTAAAAATCCCAGTCATTTTTTCCATAGGCAAATTGATTTTTAACAATAACTTAAACCTTGAAAGACAGACCTACTGTGAGCTCCGAGGTTGTTAATAAATGGTACATGCACCTGTTGAAGGAATCAGTCCACATTATTTCAATTTTTTTTATTTTTATTCGTGTTTATTAGCAGAATTCCTGGTGACTAACTACACAGCACATGATCCAGCAGAGAAAAGATTTACCAATCAGTGAACGCAGCCAACAAAGCGCACCAAAAGAACTCTGTAGCAACATACATTTGTCTGTATGTATTTGCCATAAAATATTAATATATTGTAGCTATACTTCAACAGATGTAAATCAATAGTTTTAACTTTTTAAATGCTCAAATCGGCAACATTTGTTGTAAATGAATGACTTCTGGAATGACAAGTCACTGTATGTTTGAATGTTGCTTGAGACATCAGTTCTCCTGCTCAACGTTTTCTCTCTGCTCTCTGTTATGATTGTTAAAGTTGTTGTTCACCTGGCTTTTATGTAAAAATGTCCTACTCTTTCAACCATTAAACTATAAGAATTTGAAAGCACTAAATGTCCATTCTTGTTTATTACACTATTACTTTTATATTCCATTTAATCCCCTTTGTCGCCTGAGAAGTATCGATAAAAAATGCAATTGGAATGTCTTTGTTTGCATATGTGATGTCATGTATGTTCAAAGCAAATGAGTTTGATTTGTCTGTCTTTAAAATAACCTCATCATAATTTTATTGGAATAGAACCCTGGCCAAATCTTCCAAAATAATTGAGTGTTTCTTTGATACTCGTGAGTCATCAAAGCTACTCAGTCTTGCAAGTTTTAGGGTGTTATAGCAACGTTCAGCTGTGCTGTTATTCCAAGCTCATTATTATAGAAATACTGTGTAGCCAACACATCTCACACAGTGATGGTTGTGGTAATTCTTAAATCATCTCCAACTAAAGGTCGTAACGAGCCCCTGAAGAAAGACAAGCCAAAATGGAAGAGCGACTACCCCATGACGGAGGGACAGCTCCGCAGTAAGAGAGATGAATTCTGGGACACCGCTCCAGCATTTGAGGGACGGAAGGAGATCTGGGATGCCCTGAAAGCTGCCTCTGTGGCTTTGGAGTGTAATGATCAGGAGCTGGCACAGGCTATAGTGGATGGAGCCAGTATCACATTACCACATGGTGAGAGTCGTTACACTACCCTGTGAATATGCTGAATGACTGGATGTGAATAAAATCATGTTTCATTACATTAGGAATTTGGAAGGATAGCATGGTGGTTTGTTGTTTTTTTGGCAGTAAAGAAATAGTTGAGCCATCATTTACTCAACCACATGTTGTTTCAAACCCATTTGAATTTCTTTCTTCCTTAGAACAAATAAAGATTTTAGGCAGATTGTATAGGTTGTTTTCCATACAATAAAAGTGGAAGGAGAGGGGGGCTGCCAAGCTCCAAAAATGACAAAAAAAGCATCATAAAAGCTATATAAAAATTGTCCATGTGTGCTATATTCCAAGTGTTCTAAAGCCATTCAGTAACTTAGTCTGAGGGACCAACTGAAGTTTAAGTCAGCTGAAATTCAACAGTTCTTGCATCTCATTTGCACAATATCCAAACATGTCGTGTTGCAATTAGTCATTTGACACGTGAGAACCAATGACATTTGGCATCACTGGCATCAAACTTGGCGTGATGTGTCTTCAGATGCCGTATTTGATTGTACGTGAATCCAATTTAGATTTGAGTGCTGTGGTGGTGAATTTTCAGTAAATATTGGCTGTCATTTCTGTCCGTTTCTCACACAAAAGTCATGGGAATCGTTAGGAATTTTACGATTGTGGTTCCGATACCTCTTAACGATTCTGGTTCCATTAACAATTATTTTTGTGCTTTTAAGGAAGTAGTATTTAGATATAGGTAACGAAATTCTAACTGGATTAACTCTAGTGGTCAACTGATATGGGTTTTGGTACATGGCCGATGCCAATATCCAGAGAGCAGTACGGCTGCCAGCCAATATATCACAATTTAATAACATACATTTGTTTTAATAAAACATTTGTAACTTTATTTAGCTCTATATTTACTCAATTTCACACAAATCTTTAACTTTGAAAGGGTAATAAAAAAAAAAAATCTTTAAAAAATAAGAATGTGTGTTTTAAATGGTAGACAGCAGTTTCTTTGGGATTCTGTTTAGTCATCCAAATGTAGTAATTTATTTGCACATAAAGAAATTAATATATTAGGAAGATGGAAATTAAATAACAGTGCACACAATAGTCCAGCATGTGTGCATTAGCAATCACATTTTCTCACAAAAGACCAAATCAAACTAATTGCACTTACAGTGCATAGTGAATATGACATTTATATGTGCCAATCCAGCATGCAGCAATCTCCTGACGGTTGTAAATTTACACAACCCGGATTGCTTGCTTGGAGTGTTGGACTGACAGTCAAGCAACATTCGTGAGTCAGAAAAACAGAGTTTTGATCCAGGCTGATAAAATTTTGTGTTTTAGATGAAGATATATATGAGATTTTAGATTATTAGACAAGACATTTAAAAGTTACAGGGAACTGTTGAGAAGAGAGAGAGAGAGAGAGAATGATGAAACATGCCAGCATTTTAAACGTCATGAGCTCCGGCGCCTCGGTTGATGCTCTAATACACAGGACATTTTAAATGAGACGTACACCAGTCATTTATTGTAGTAACACGATGGCACGTAACAACAAAACCAACCTGTGGATTGGCTGACACCACTGATTACAACAACTCATAATGTGTGTCTTTAACCACACAATCATATCAACAATCATCAAATCATTACTAACAAGCCTTAAGGACACATAACAGCAACAATTGGTTCATTAAGCTTTTCATTCACAAAAACAAACAGCTCATAAATCATTTGCTCAAGAAGCAAATTACACTGGTAGCGCAATATGTGAGTGAGAGTAATCCGTTTGAAAATCAGACTAAAGTGGTTGCACTGTATGTTTCACACTGCTGATTTGGTAGTGGTGTTGCAGTGCTGCTGAATGATATCGCAGGAAAGTCTGGCAGAGTATTTTAGTGCAGTGTTCCCTCTGCATCAGAAGAACAATTTACTTTTGAGAACTGTTAATGGAACTAAAGGTCATGAAAATCATCCGGTTCTGCTATTTAAAAACAAATGGAACCGGTTCCGAATAAGAACCTTTTCTCTGTTCCCAAGCCTATAGAAAACTATTGTATGGCTTCAGAAGACTTGAAATACTGTGTACAATTACGTTTATGATACTTTAATGGAGCATTTTTGTCCTTTTTGTAGCTTGACAGCACAAATTACTATCTACTAATATGAAAAAGAACGGCAGAAAGTGAGTAAATGATCCCCAAATTAAAAATTTTCAGGGAACCATTTCTTTAAATACCTCATTAGCTTTACCTCGTCATTGACCACGTTTACATGTACTTACGAAGACTGTTTATTTCAGGAATTTGCAGTAAGCAATGTTCTGAAACGTCATGTAAACAAGAACGTAAATTTCCTTACACCGTTTAAAGGATTAAGAGAAAGCGGGTTAACACACCCAGGTTTCTCCCAGAGAACATGGCTTATGTGGCCATGTAAATGCATAAGTGGCATTCTGAAAGGTTTTTGAAGAGTGCGCATGTGCATGGAACAGACTGGAGAACAAACATCATAGCATGAAGCCCAACAAGTCAACACAGCAGAAAGAACATTTCTGGTAGTACAGTGGGAAAAGCACACACACTATAAACCTACCCATTTATATACAACAATGTAAAACATCGACTGTCACTCACATTCACATATATGCGCTCATACATTGGGGGAATCCCGGATTTTTACATAAGAGGGAAACCCCACTATTGCAACGCAATTCCATTGCAGGTTGTGATAGAAAGTTAAGGAAATAAACACTGCAACAACTCTATAATATCTTTAAATAAAGCGTAGCAATGGGAAATAAAATAGTGAAGTCTTCCACAGATCCCATGTTTGTTATTTACACAAGCATCGCGGGGAAGTTACATTGCTGTGGAGAAAGCTGCTTGCTGACCGAGACGCATGTATACGGGAGTAAAGAGTACGCCGCTTATACAATGCATGTAAACCGGAATGCTTCTTTCTCGCAATACGCCGCTTTCTGGTGTCCACGTAAACGTGGTCATTATTTAACACTTTATGGCTTGTTTTGAATTGCAATGAATTACTTACCTGGCCTAGAGGGGAAGTTGGATTGTACCACAATGGATAACCACACAATTGTTATATAACCTCTTCCTTTAATGTTTATAACATTAAGTGTAGGCTGTCAAAATTGTGAAAAATGTTGATCTGCATTGTTATAGCTGTAGCATTGTTGTTTTGCCCCTATCATTGATGGTTGTTTGTACTGTCAACCACTCTAGGCTCCCTGACTGAGTGCTATGATGAACTCGGCAACCGTTACCAGCTACCGGTATATTGCCTGGCCCCACCTGTCAATCTGATTACAGAGAGAAGCGAGGAAGACCTGTCGGACAACCCTGAGCCCCAGACAGCACAGAAGAAAGAGTTCCAGTTAAAGGTTCGGCTCTCCACCGGCAAAGACCTGCGCCTGAACGCCAGCATGACCGACACCATTGGCCTGCTGAAAAAGCAACTGCTGGCTCACGAGGACATTGATGTGGCTCACCAGCGCTGGTTCTTCTCTGGGAAGCTTCTCACAGACAAAACCCGCCTACAGGACACTAAGATCCAAAAAGACTTTGTTATCCAGGTCATCGTGAACCAACCATCAACAGCAAACCACTAAAGCAGAGATGTCAAATTACGAAGAGATAAAGGACCAAACTATAGCAGTTACAGTAAAAGAAAAGACTTATTAAACGCATAAAGCTTTTTGCACAGACTCAATTCGCTGCTTCTCAGTGTCTTTGTCTACCATGAAAGAGTGAAATTAGATTATTAAACGTTGATCCTGCTCTTCCTGAGTCGAGTTCCTGGTGGAGTTTCATAGGGATAAGTTCATGTTTCACAGCGAGACACTAAGTACATCAAGTCCCCTACAAATCAAACATCTAGAAGACAAATAAACCGACCGAACAGATTGCATCTTTGCTAACTTGAGCAAAAGTGCCAACGTGAATAGCTGGAACATCAATCCTGGTAGAAAAGTACACTGATTTCAGTCCCTTCACTATGCATATCCTGCAAAGCCTAATTTTCGTCAAATCTCAACATGGTAGTCTGAAAGTGATCTCAACTTTTTGTTCTGTTATTTTTATTTAGTTCTTAATAGTAAGATAATCTAACCTGAGCTTCATTTTGCACACTTCAAAAAGTATCTTTGTATAGTAGTGCCTTGAAAGAGTAAAAGTAGGTTTTTATTTTGCTTTGAATGCATATTCAGCCTGGAGATGGTTTTTAACGAACATTTATTTAAAACACTCTGTGTTTTATAACTGATGAGCACAACCCCGCACTTGCTATGCAATCTTATAACAGTTAGGGGAAAAAAGAACAGATATAAGTAGTCAATCTACACTTTCTGGCATGGTTAATACAAAGACACGTTTAATTGAGCATAATGCTATATATCTTGGAATTCAAGAGCATCTCTATCTCTTGGAACAACTGAGTCTCAGTGCTCAGCCCTGTAGATTACTGATCATTAGATGAAACCGTATTGCTGCCTCTTAAAGAATGATCAGTTTAATCGGCTTAATGGCTGTCTGACTTCCTCTATGTTAAGTGTCTGTTCCTCTTTTATAGTTGTGTTTTGCTGTAAGTGCTCAGGCTGCAATCAAAACATCACATACATATTGTAAATATATTTTCTGTATTGTTTTAGATTCTGAACAACCTTTATTCTGATTATTTTCAGTAACCTAAAATAACACTTTTTACTGATATGTTTTCTTAAACCTTCATCAGTGGCATTTCAAGCTGCAAAAAGGCTGTTTTGTTTATAATTGATCAATTTAAGTATGCGTTCATAACATTTCATAAGAATCTGTTTAAAGAAGGAAGCCCTGAAATGTCTCCGCAACATGTTCACACACTTCCAAACACTGAATCCTTAAAGTAATATTACAGGTTCAGTACAAGTTAAGCTCAATCAACAGCATTTATGGCATAATATTGATTACCACAAAAATACATTTTGACTTACCCCTCCTTTTCTTAAAAATCTGGGTTCCAGTGAGGCACTTACAATGTAAGTCAATGGGGCCAATTTGTAAACGTTAAAATACACACTGTTTCAAAAGTATAGTCACGAGACATAAACAATATGCTTGTTAACGTGATTTTAGTGTGATAAAATCGCTAGCTAACATTTTCTATGTAAAGTTATAGCCAATTTTACAACTTCACTGCTATGATATAATGTCAACAAAACCTAAAACAATGGAAGAAAAGACGATTTAAACAACTTTACAGCTCATTATACATGAATTTTAACAGAAGAATTAATGCAAGTGCTTTTGTAAAATTATAGACATCACATTTCTGCCTTTAAACCCTCCAAAATCTTAACTTGTATTGAACCCGGAATATTCCTTTAATGTCCATTCATGTTAATGTAAAGGAAAACATGTCTTATCCTTAACTAAGTTGTGCAGGTTTTCTGTTTCTGATTAGATTGCTGTGTCATTCTCAGCACACCCCACACCAGTTAGAAACCGCTCATTACCTCAAAAGCAACTGTTCCTCATTAGTCAGAGAGTGCCAATGTGTTCATTGTACGAACTCTCTTTTTCTCTTGTCTACTTTCTGCATCACGCCATTCCTTCTCTGTTGGGTTTCTCTTTCATCTGTTTTTGATCATTGATCATCAAACTTGTTGGTTTAAAATGGGTTAAAAATGGCTAGGCGCTATCATCAGCAGCTTCGTCGTCCTGTCAGTTACCTCAGAAAATCATTTTGACTCGTGTGTTTATGCAGATTTCCATTGAAAGTGTACGTTGTTTTTTTTGTTTTTTTTTTTTACAAACAGAAGTCCAAATAAAATTATTTTCTGTTGTAATCGACAGTATGCCGCAGATTTATTTGTGGCATAATGTTGATTACCACAAAAAATATTTCGACTTGTCCATCCTTTATTTGAAAAACAAATTGCCAAATAATGCAGTTACAGTAAGACCTTTAGAACGGAAGTGAATGGGGCCAGACCATAAATGTCAAAACACACATTGTTTCAAAAGTATAGCCACAAGATGGAAACATTAAGTGTATGTGTGCAAGATGATTTTAGTTTGGAAAAAAAAAAAAAAAAATCAGGGGTTCACCATATTACAGGGTTTATACCATTACAAAGTTATATCTAATATTGAAGTTGTAATATTGGATATAACTTTACACAAATAAGGTTACCAAGTGATTTTATCACACTGAAATCATGTTAACACGGATAATGTTCATGTCTTGTGGCTTTACTCTTGTGTATTTAAATGTTTATGAACTGGTCCCATTCACTTCTATTGTAAGTGCCTCACTGTAACTGGAATTTTTGCTTTTTTTTTTAAATAAACGAGGAATGAGTTGAAATGATATTTTGTGGTAATCAAAATTATGCCACAAATGCTGTTGTTTCAGCTCAACTTGTATTGAACCTGGAATATTCCCATGTAAAGTCCCATGCAATGTAAAGCACATATCCTGTGAAAACATCACAACATCAAGTGTGGTCAAGAACCACCAATCATCTTTCAAGAAAAAGGGTAATAATTTATGTGTCATGATTTATATGCTCTGATAAGAAAGGAACAGCTCACAGTAATGTGTACTCCTCACCTTTTTGGAAGGAAACGGAGAGGGAGCTGTGTCAGCCATCTGACCTCCGGCTGTCTTGATAAACCTGTCTGAAGGACTCAAACTTTGAAACCCTTATGCCACCAGAGTACAAATAAACGTGCTGTAACTGCTTCTCACAGCTCTGTGCTGCTGAGTCGGCAAATGTAACAGTTTGTAATTCTCTCATTGTCATCCACTTCGTCTTTTGTGCAACAAGCCCAGTATCACAGAAAACAGATTACTGTCTTAGCTGTATGTTGTTTATACAGTTCAAAATTTGAAAGACATATAGACTATTCAGCCTAGTTGGAACATAAGTAAAAGGGTTCAAGTGACATGTAGTAGAGGTACATGTTATGACAGGTACCCCTGTTTTGTTTTAGTTTTATTAGATGAATTGCCCACGTTTTACATATGTGTTCAGAACACATTCATGAAGGCGTTAAATTTAAAGTACACAGTGAAGAGGGACATCAGTGCTGTTGTTTTTGCAATCTTTATTTTCCTGTATTTAAATGGATATCGATGGGTCAAAATCACAATTCTGCATTCAAATAATCCATGTTTAAACATAAGTGTTGGTAAAACATTGCAATAAGGATCTATGTGAACATTTACTAAGATTAATAAATGCTGTAAAAATAATCATTGATTGTCTTAACTAATAACGTATACAACCTTATTGTGAAGTGTTACAGATGTTTTCTTGTTTTTGTTATGTGTTGTATTTTATCTTTGTATGAATGTAAGTCACGTATGACTGATGTAATTTGGTTTTGGGTCTTTGTATCTTGCTTTTCTTTCTGAGTCTTGCTGTGTCTGATGACATGAAGTTTCGGATATGTAAACTGAAAAACTGAGGAAGCTGCTAGCAAGCCATAGTTGTGGATCATTTTCGACCGACTAGCGTGGGACAGTTTCAGAAGACTTATTTTGGACATTTTTCTTTTAGATCCCAGATTGTAAAAAAAAAAAAAAAAAGCCATTACACTTTACTCAAGCCTGCTTTGGGCATTTATGTGTCCTACTTAGAGGCTTTAAGCAAAATACATGAACTTTCATAAACTGTTTTAAAAAAGGAATTTGTATGAATTCCTTCATGGATAAGTATCTGTATATTAAGAGATTTTGAAACTGTTTTGAATTATTATACTTAAATGTGCTTACAGCCTATTTTACAAAAGTTATGTACATTTATAAGGTGATTTGTATTTCAGATGTATTAATTGTCAATTAAAAGTAACAACTGGGAAAGTAAACATGTTGGTAAACTGCTAATCATTGCAACATGTTCACGGTTTCTTCTGGTCAGGAAATATACAAGTTTGAGTGCAGGGTGCATTTTTGTTGGTCCAATGCCAGCTAGCCTGACCTTAATTTAGGAAGCATTGCTGTAATCTTCAGGTCAGCAGAAACTGCAGACATTAACCATTAATATGCCTGTACATGTACTGACCAACACTTGATCACAAGTAGCACTGCCATCTATGGGTGGGAATTTTTTGGATGCTGCAGCCAAGTTTTGTACTATTGTGCAGAATGAGTTTTAAGGTTGTTAAAGAATGTGTAATACCGCTTTGGCATGATTATATAAATAGTTTGATCAGTAACAGGAAATATTATGTCAGTTATATTCAAATGCTGACACTAAAGATGTTTTAGCATCATTGTTCAAATAATTGAGTGGACAGATGTATTATTTAAGCAATAAGGTTGACAAGCTATTTTGAGAATATAGTCACAGCTGAAAGGCGTTGTTTCATGTTGTGCCTGCAACCCTTCAGCCATTCGGAATATGGCACAGCCTTATTTTTTATTTTTTTATTTTTTTAATGAAATTTTTAAGTAAAATCATTAAATTCTATAATTTTGCTAGCTATAAGATATATCCACAGTTTTACTTACCAACCACTAGGTTGCGCCATCATGATTCTGATTGCCGCTGGACTCATTTCTGGTTCCTGTCTCCATTAGCAGCAACGCAAAAACTACTGAAACGACTGATCCAGATACAGAACAACAACCATTTTACGTGTAAGTTGGAGTAAAAAATATTTCAGGATCAACTTGTGCAGTTGTGGGCTGTCATAGCAACTCAAAGTTGTTAATGGTATCAACGTAACTAACCTTGGGCCGTCTCTTCAAGTCATCTACCCGCTCAGGTGAGGCACTGTCAAAAGATGGTCATCGCAACTCTGTAAAGTATTGGCATTATGGAGCAACTTGTTTTTTATTTGGCAATTTTTACAAATTTATATGCTAAACATCACATTGTCCTTGAAAAATGTATGCCGATGCGTGTGAAAACACTGGAAGTCTTCCATTGTGAATCGTGGAACACTTCCGCATTCTTGCAAAAAGTGTATAGTGACAGCAGAGACTATTTAGCATTGATGGGCCAATTATATTGAAAGTTATGGGAGAAATTGGAACTCATTGGATGTGGATAGGAAGTCCAACCTTACAGGTAAAAGAGCGAATCACCTTTTAGATACAGACATCACCTGTCAATCAACTCAACAACATGCATGTGTATTAGCTAGACAAGCCGGGTAAATTGCTTTTTTTTTGTTTGTTTTTTTGCGTAATCTGAGGTAAAGAAACACAATTTATGATTCCCATGTTGTCAGATTTTACTGCTGATTTGAAATATCTTTGTGGTAGACAAGACTCTTGTTCATCAGGAAAGGAGGAAGCAGGAACCGGATTAACATTCAATAAGACTTTAATTCAACATAAAAACTGAACTGAAACAACAAAAGCGCACACACAAACACTGCTGCATGCGTCTCTCTGGCTCTCTCTCTCTCTGGCGTCCCTGGCTCCTCCTTTTATTTCTCTCCCGCTGATCGGGCAACTCAGCGCCAGGCGTAAATCCTCTCGGCCCGGCCACGCCCTCCTCTTCGTCACATACCCCAACTGCCTGATTCAGGCTGGGGAACATCCAGTCAGACATACTCCACTCCCCCCTCCCTTCCTGGAGGGGAGGAGTTGCCCCTTCGGCCATTCCGTCGCCAGCTGGTCTTCCGCGCCTCCTGGGTACCTGGGTAGGACGAGGGGAGGGGAGAGAGAAAAAAAACTCTGGTTCCCGACCATGGCGCCATTCGGTCCTCAGCCAGCTGTCCAGCGATCCTCTGCGACGGCGGGCGATGGCACTGGATTCCGCCTCCTGGCGGCCGGCAGCGGCTCCTCCGTCCCCTGGCAGATGGCAGCGGGTCCTTCATCCCCTGGCAGACGGCAACAGCTCTTCCAACTCCTGGCGGCCGGCAGCGGCTCTTCCGTCCCCTGGCGGATGGCAGTGGTTCCTCCGGCGGACGGCAGCGGGTCCTCCATCCCCTGGCAGACGGCAACAGCTCCTCCGCTTCCTGGCGGATGGCAGCGGCTGCTCCGTTTCCTGGCGGACTGCTCCAGTACAATCGAACCACTCCTTGGCGTCGTGATCCTCCATCAGCGGTGAGGGATTTCTGATGGCGCGTCTTCCTCCAGCCCCGGGTTTTGGCACCAGTGTGGCAGACAAGCCTCTCTTTCATTGGGAAAGGAGGAAGAAGGAACCGGATTAACACTCAAAAAGACTTTAATTCAACATAAAACACTGAATTTAAACATAACAAAATCACACACACAAACACTGCTGTATACATCTCTCTCTCTCTCTCTGGCGTCCCCAGCTCCTCCTTTTATCTCTCTCCCGCTGATTGGGCAACTCAGTGCTGGGCATGAATCTTCTCGGCCCGGCCATGCCCTCCTCTTCATCACAAGCTTCTTTGATCGTAATCTTGAACAACTGTTTTGGAAATTTCCCCATTCAAGTTGATAGGAGCTGCTCTTGTATGCTGCTTGTTTACATAGAAAATAGCTGCCTTCGCATGCAAAGAAGGCGTGGACGGTTGAGAAATGAGTGCTAAGCCCCTTGTCTATTCCAACCCTAGATGCCTTTGGGCCACACCAAAACATGACAACATAGTTTGATATTCTCCTTTATCTAGATGCATTTGATGAAGTGAGGCTTATACTGAATATTTTATGATAACCTTTACATTTTCATAATATTTTATTACCTTTAGTATATATACTTTTAGTTCCTGTACCAAGCAAGAGTTTATAAATTTATTGCCAGTTTGTTCCTTACCACACTAAATCATCTAGGGCCTCTTAGCATTTGTAAACAAGGAACATGAAGGATCTGAGAATATTTCTATAACTAAAATGACAGCTATTCATTTAAATCTGGGAGATTCTAGAGTAATTGTTATAAAGAAACCATAAGTGCAGTATTAAAGCTCTGTGAGCAGTTTTGTTGTGCACACAATGTTCTTTTGTTAATGACTCCTGTAATTTGGTGGAGAGGGGCGGGAGGAGAGCTGCCGGTAGTCTGGAACAAATGAGGTAGGTGTTGCTAGAATCCCTGAAGAGAGCCGCCCCACTCTCTTTAAAACTGCTTACTTAGCCTTATTTAGACTCCTGTGGACAATCTGACAAGCCTCGCAGGCTTGAGAAACATTTACCCGCTTTGACCTTCCTGCTGACCTGACCGCCCACTCAAAGTAAACCTGCTGAGATTTGGACCTCCACCACAAATGTGCCACGATGAGCCACACGATGGCAGTTTTTGCAAAGAAATACATAACGTTAAATACACAACATTTTATTTAATTCCGCTCTAACTTAGACAAAGTGGAAAGATATTTTGGCTGCGCTTGAAAGTTGAAAAATGCTGCCTTCGGAGGCTGTATTTGGAGGTAGGATGAAAATAAGTTGCCTTTAGAACTGTTCTGAGACCAGTTTTCTTAAGAGTTCTATTTATTCAAAAACACTGTTGATTAAGCCATTAACTTGTTAGGTAGCAAGTCAGCTGCGTATATAATGGTACAAACTATTTCTATTCCTATAACTATTTCTTTTGCAAATAAATGCTGAATTTCTGTTCCTAAAAGAATCCAAAACTTGCAGCAATGGCAGCTGTGCAGATCTAAGGCAGTCTAGCAGTCAGTTTATTAAGATATGCAAGTGAATTTTCATCCCATGCTCTCTGTAGCATTGGTGTGATTGGCCTACAGGACATTTCACACAGACCTTATGATCAACCTGTTCCCAACAGCTCAAATCTTTCATTCATAAAACCCTCTTCTAATCAGGCCCGACTCCAGCTCTAAGATGTAAGGTGTGCCATAGGACACTCAGGGTGGGCCTAACAGTTAGAGGGGTGGGTGGGGGTGTAGTTACCCAGGTGGGCCAGGCCCCCCTGTGGAGCCTGGCCTGCTTCTAATCATTTGTTTTTTTTAAATAATATTTGCTAATTTAAAATATTTCAAGGCTTTTATTTGAAACCTTGCCTAAAATCTGCAATAAGCTGTTTACAAACAATCGTTTGATGATGCTAGTGGCACAGAAATTACAAACGTCACCTTTAAAAAAATAGGTAACATGAGGTAACAGATTGATTACTGAATATTACCACATGGTTTGTATGATTATGGTACTTTGAGGATGTGACCTTGCTTGACTGTTTCTAATATGAAGTTGTTGGCCATTGTAAGCCCACACCAAGAAATCTCTGAGCATTGTTATGAGCAGGAAGTTGACAGATGTGGAGGTTTGCTTCTTCTCCTTAAATGGTTTAGTAAATAAACAAACAGAACAAGGAAATGCACTGTATTTTCGGTGTCTTTAACTACTATGTTCTTAAGCATTTGATACAATGTACTGTATGTATTATGTACATACTTATTGTTGCATTGTACTTACATTTAAAGTACCTGCATTTAATTGCATCTGTAGTAACACTGTTTTCCTAACCCCTTAACCTAACCCAACCCTTACCCTAAACCCAAACCTTGACCCCTAATCCTAACCCTAACAACCAACCCTAACCCCTACTCCTTAACGTACCCATACAGTACCTCAACCTTAGTAGCAGCAAATATTAATCTTGTGAGAATTCGGCTGAACAACATGTAGTTACACAATAAATACATTGTAATGTATGTATTGTAATGTTAGTACATACTAGACACCTAATATAGAGTGGGACTGAAAAAGGTCAGGGATTTTTTTCTGCATGTTAGCCTTTGTCAAGTTTGTTCATTTTAAGGTTGATCATCTTTAAGTTGTGCCATACTTGCATGCATATTTGAGTGTTTCTTTTTTGTTATAACTATGTTGTACATTGAGTTAAAAAAAAAAAAACCACTGAAAGGTATCTGATTCACTGTAAATACACCTTTCATGATGTGGTTGCTTACATAACATCAGCCGCTGTCTGTTTCCTCTCAAGTGGTATGATTCAGGTTAGGGAAAGGAGGGGGGCTCTGGGATTAGAATTTGCCTGTTAGGCAGTATAACACACAAGGACCAGCTGCGGGCAAAAAAAGTCCCTAAGATGGTGGGAATGATGACTAATGAGATAAAACACTCTGTCAGAAAAAAGGGGGGAAAAGCTTAGAAACAGTCAGAAGAAATGAGTTAGGGTACTAAGTGTAACAGTGTGTTAGATCTGAATGACACATTCATAGACTTCTGGGCCTTCACCACGGTCTCCTACACACTGAGCAAATATGCATTCATCGTAGTGGACGCCTGGGAAAAAGCCTCCATTGATACAAACTCACAAGGAGCCGTGTGTGTTCTTCTGTTTCCTGCTCATAGTAGCTCTGTAGAGAGGGATGTGTGCCCATCTGTATCGACTGTTGCAGACTGTGGTCTTGACTGAAGGCCTAAATCACCAGATTCATGTTTAAAATGAAATTGGATGATCTCAGTACCGTGCTGGCCAGTTTAACTGGTTGGAAAGCACTTTTTTGGGGGTCAATTTTCCAGAAATGTAGTTACAATATTTGATTCTGAGTTTTGAAGAGACATATTTGCCAATTCATTCTGTTCAGTCAGATTTCAGATATGTGAATTGGACCTATTCAGTTTCCATTTTGGAAATGTTGTTTTTTCCCTCTTTGCCTCATCATAGCACACCTATGACGTAATGGCAGAAGTTGCATAGTGCAGTGGTGAACTGGTGGGTCGTGACCCAAACATGGGTTTGCCATTTTCTTCTTTTAAGGTCTCAGACTACAAGGAAAAACAATGCTAGATGCACTGTTAAGTTAACTTGATGTCTAAAGTAAAATCTCGCCAGTTGAGAACCATTGGCATAGAGCACATAAAGACAGCAGCAACCATGAAAACCCAGCCAAAAGCTAGCTGATATAAAATTAAAGTTATATTAAATTCCTCAACTGACAATATTCCTTTCTGATCTTTGACATAACTGTCAAAAAAATAAATACGGGAATTTGTGTTTGGCAAATGCAAAAAATGTACACGGTGAGTGAAGAAGCTTCATCAAATCAGGAATAGATGACAGCCACACTAAAAACTCTCTCCGTTTGCTGAAACAGAGCTATTCTATTTCCTCTATGGAAATTATGACTGTCTTCCCACCCACACTCTTGAAACCTTCTACATGTGCCTAAAACACGAGCCAATGGGCCTGCTATGCCTGTAATGGGTACATCTGTGTGGCTGGTAGTGTATGGTCTGCAAAGGTTTGCAGTAATACAGCCTTGATTTCCCTGCAATTTTCATGCCTTCTTTCAGAAAACTACCAAAGATGCTCTCTCTTGTTGGAACTGCTAGAAGAATTCCAAATACATGGGTTATTTCTTTCCAGCAAATCACATATTTGAGATCAAACATCACAGAGGTTTTACGTTGTTCAAATCCAGTATCAGATTGGGTTTTCTGATTTCCCAGCCGGACAGAGTCTAGGGTAATGAGGCCATTGCACACCACATCTCACAGGCTATGACAACTGCTATGTATGCCAATACCCCATTTGCTATAGAGTTGTTCAGTTATGACGTCAATTTGTAGGCCAATCCAAAAGGTTAATTCCCCATGGGTTGCCTTGGGAATTTTCATTGGGTTTTTAGAATAGTGGCAATACATGGAGTAAAATAAGGTCTGTGGTTAATGTTACTTGAAGAGACTTTCACATTTTGTTCTACAGCATATGCTACACACAATGATACCTCAAACGGGAACTCTGGAACAGCCCACAGTCCTTACACTAACTATCTGTTGCATATTGCAACAAAAGTGGTAAATGTTTCCTCAAGTTAGTAAGGCCTAATCTGATTTGAAGGAATCTTAATTAGTCTGCCTGGAAACAGAGTTGTTTTCACAAGGTTAAGGGTTAATAGATGTTCAAACTTTCATTTAAAGCACTTAGTAGCAAGTCAAGCCGATATATACAAGCATAACTGAATATTCTAATTAACTTAGTTATGTCTGTGAAATAGCCTATACTGGGGGTTAGGGTTAGCATGTAAATGACACATAATGACAATACCGACTGTGATTGATCACTTTATGTGTCATTTAGATGGCTCTTCCTGTCTAAGTGGGTGGTTCTTGGCAAGTTTAAGCCCCAGGCCTTTTACCGTTTTTGGTCTAGCTATGCAAGACTATGTAAGGATTACAATGCTTTATTTGTCAAGCTTGTAAACTAACTCACATCCTTGTGGTAGTTGTCGTCCGTAATAAGCAAAAGTTAAAAACACAGCCGTTTCAAAATTCATGTTTGAGGTCTGACAGTGTGTTATAAATGTTGTTAAATAAACCTAAAAGTCTTATCAAGTTATGTTAACCAGAGTCCCTTTTTTACTCATAAATTCGAAAAGTGTTCAGACTGGTCACACAGTGAATTCTGCAACAATAGGTCAAAAATTTGCAGCTGAAATCAGTCTGTGCTGCCATAATCATGCTTGAACTGATGGAAAAATGTCTGATGGGGGATAGAGCTTGTAATTTGGCAGAAAGGGCTTGATTTCAGGGTACATGAACTTTCAGAAGCAACATGTCGATTTCAAGTGTGATCATGTTGAAATGTTTTAAACATTATGACCACTCACAGGTGAAGCGAATAACGTTGATCATCTCCTAACAAGGTCGCATCTCAAGGTTTGGGCATATTGGATGGTAAGCGAACAATCAGTTCTCATAGTCAATGTGTTGAATGCAGGAGAAATGGGCAGGAGTAAAGACCTGGGGCACGAGTATAAAACTCTGCATAGATTTCATCCTAAAAGTGTTCGTACACACAAAAGTAATATTTTGCATATACACGCAAAAGTTTTCAGATTTATAAAACTGTACGTACACCAGAAACTGTGCAAAGTTCACTTTATAAATCCCAGCTAGCCGGAAGATTGTTCATACCTGCACGTGATTTATTACCCACCCATCTTCTCCCTGAAATAATCAAACAGTATATGGAGTGTACCACGCCTGTTTTTACTGTGCATAACCTCCTTTACATACAGTTACCATTTGCATATCCCCATCCAGACACGTGACTTCTGAGTTTAACGGTACAAGAAACTATGAACACGGGAGATAATACAGACTGTTAATGCCTCAAGTGCCCATAAGTTAGATGCTGGTGCTAAAAATAATTTCTTAATCTTTGTCTTGTTTTAGAGTAAAATATCATTTAAACAAGATCTGTTAACCCGAGAAACATTATTTTTTAAGATATTAGCTTGTTTTATATATCTTATAAAATATATATCTTATCCCTGGACAATTGTTTTATTGTTACAAGCATAAATCTATGTAATTTTGCTTCTCAGACAATGTTTTAAATTGTTTTAAGGGTGTTTTATAGAGAAGTTAAATATTTTTATTACAGCTTGTATTTGAATGCCTTTTCAATTAGTAACATTAAATTAATATAGTCTATTATTAGCTGGATAATGATTCATTTTGATTTAAGGGCTTAACTACATACATTTTATTCTAAATGCTGTGTATTTATTGAAAAGCAGAGTTTATAATAAGTCTGTTCAGTTCATTACTTGTCCAGCTGGAGTCACCAATTCACACACAGCAGTAAAAGAGTGTGTACAAAAGGGGTACTGCTTGCGTGGCGGTGCGCACATTTTCATGTCAAGTTTACTTTTTATAAATCCCATCGTGAGCTTGAGAAGTGGCGTACGCAACATTCACAATGTTTATACTACATAAGGCCCCTGAGTGACTTTGACAAGGGACAAATTATTATGGCCAGATGACTGGGTCAGAGCATCTCTGAAACAGCAAGACTTGTGGGATGCTCCCGGTCAGCAGTGGTGAGTACCTACAGACAGTGGTCCAAGAAGGGACAAACCACAAACCAGGGTGTTGGGCGCCCAAGGCTCATCGATGCGCAAGGGCAATGAAGGCTATCCTGTCCGGTGTGTACTGTGGCACAAGTCACAGAAAGTTTTAATGATGGTTACGGGATGAATGTATCACAACACACAGTGCATCACACCCTGCTGCGTATGGAGCTGCGTAGCCGCAGACTGGTCAGAATGTCCATGATGTCCTCTGTCCACAGTCCAAAGTGCCTACAATGGGCACGCGAGTGTCGGAACTGGACCTTGGAGCAATGGAAGAAGGTCGCCTGGTCTGTTGAGTCCGTTTTCTTTTACATCATGTGGACGGCTGTGTACATGTGGGGCGTTTACCTTGGGAAGTGATGGCATCAGGATGCACTGTGGGAAGATGTCAAGCCGGTGGAGGGAGTGTGATGCTCTGGGCAATGTTCTGCTGGGAAAACCTGGGTCCAGCCATTCACGTGGATGTCAATTTGACATGTGCCACCTACCTAAATGTTGCAGACCAGGTACACTCCTTCATGGCAATGGTATTCCTTGATGACAGTGACCTCTTTCAGCAGGATAATGCGCCATGCCACACTGCACACATTCTTCGGGAATGGTTTGAGGAACATGATGAATAGTTCAAGGTGTTGCATTGGCCTCCAAATTCCCCAGATCTCAATCCGATTGAGCATCTGTGGGATGTGCTGGATCAACAAGTCAGATCCACGGCCGCTCCACCTTGTAACTTACAGGACTTAAAGGATCTGCTGCTAATGTCTTGGTTCCAGATACCACAGGACACCTTCAGGGGTCTAGTAGAGTCCGGAGAACCAACAGCATATTAGGCAGGTGGTCATAATTTTTTGGCTCATCAGTGTATACACCGATTAGCCACAACATTAAAACCACCTGCCTAATATCGTTTAGGTCCCCCCTGTGCCACCAAAACAGCTCTGACCCATCGAGGCATGGACTCCACAAGACCTCTGAATGTGTCCTGTGGTATCTGGCACCAAGACGCTAGCAGCAGTCCGGTAAGTTGCAAAGTGGGGCCTCCATGGATAGGACTTGTTGGTCCAGCATATCCCATAGATGCTAAATCGGATTGAGATCTGGGGAATTTGGAGGACAAGTTAACACCTTGAACCCTTTGTCATGTTCCTCAAACCATTCCTGAATATTTTTTGCAGTGTGGCAGGGCACATTATCCTGCTGAAAGAGGCCACTGCCATCAGGGAATACCGTTGCCATGAAGGGGTGTTCATGGTCTGCAACAATATTTAGGTAGTTGGTACATGTAAAAGTAACATCCACATGAATGCCAGGACCCAAGTTTTACCAGCAGAACATTGCCCAGAGCATCACACTGTCTCCGCCGGCTTGCCTTCTTCCCATGGTGCATCCTGCTGCCATCTCTTCCCCAGGTAAACGATGCACACGCACCCGGCCGTCCACATGATCTAAAAGAAAACTTGATTCATTAGACCAGGCCACCTTCTTCCATTGCTCTATGGTCCAGTTCTGACGCTCACGTGCCCATTGTAGGCGCTTTCAGCGGTGGACAGGGGTCAGCATGGGCATTCTGACCGGTCTTTGGCTACACAGCCCCACACGCAGCAAGCTGCGATGCCCTGGGTGTTCTGACACCTTTCTATCGTGGTCAGCATTAAGTTTTTCAGAAATCTGTGCTACAGTAGCTCTTCTGTGGGATTGGACTAGACGGGCTAGCCTTCGCTCCCCACGCGTATCATTGAGCCTTGGGTGCCCATGACCCTGTCGGCGGTTCACCGGTTGTCCTTCCTTGGACCACTTTTGGTAGGTACTAACCACTGGATACCGGGAACACCCCACAAGATCTGCCGTTTTGGAGATGATCTGACCCAGTCATTTAGCCATCACAATTTGGTCCTTGTCAAAGTCGCTCAGATCCTTACGCTTGTCCATTTTTCCTGCTTCCAACACATGAAATTCAAGAACTGACTGTTCACTTGCTGCCTAATATATCCCACCCTTTGACAGGTGTCATTGTAACGAGATAATAAATGTTATTTACTTCACCTGCCAGTGGTTTTAATGTTGTGGCTGATCAGTGTATATACAAAATACTATGTAGATAGAGATGAAACCGTGGGCAAGGCTCTCAGGTGAACTTAACCGCTTCCTTCTAGAAAGCTTCAACCAGAATAGACAGAGAAAATCCGCTCAGAGAGCTGCTGAAAACAGTTGATGCCACATCAATGGCAGAAGAGGATGAGTGACGAAGGGGAGGAGGACTTCCAGGGTAATCTCTTATTTTAACCATGGCATGTTACCAGGAGCACACACATGACTCAACTGACTGAACTGGCCACCTCGATATTTATTACGTCATGAAATCACTAATCAGACTCACAGTGAATATACATCTCATTCAAATAATGAAGCTCTTTGCATGTCCGTCACAGAAGAAGTGCATCTACAATTATAGAATATTTCTGTCACAAATCACTCACCTTGCAGTTCTATACTGATTTGTCTCTTCAATCCTTTGCTGGTTGATAAATCCTAAAAGAAAGCAAATGGAATTTCTATCATAATTTGGGACCACAATAGGATCAAATAGGAATAAAAAGTGTACTTAGAGCTGTCATAATTAACAGATTAAAGGATTAGTTCACCCAAAATTAAAAATTCTCTCATGATTGACTCACCTTTAAGCCATCCCAGATGTCTTTTCTTCTTCAGCAGAACTGAAATGAAGATTTTTACAAGCACATTTCAGCTCTGTATGTCTGTACAATGCAAGTGAATGGGTGCCATCAGGCTGCTGGCTGTTTGATGGTCCAAAAGACATATTTAGATAGCATAAAAGTAATCCACACAACTCCAGTCGATCAATTAATATCTTCTGATGCAAATCGATAGGTTGGTGTAAGAAACAAAATAGATAATTAAAAATGTTTTAACTTTAAATTGTTACTTCCAGCCAGCACTGGGATGCTGTTTGAAATGACCTAACTCTCACATGACATTCATTCCTCTGTTGTAAACAAAGCACGCGCCTCCAACTTCTCGTGTGAACACGCCATTGTTCTTACATCACGCGACAGCTCCGTGATGCGTCGACTGCTAGCAGGAAGCATTTTTAAAAGTTAAGAATAAGTATATTTTTTACACAAACCTAAAACTCCCAAAATTTGCGATTAATTGCGATTAACTACAAAACAAATTATGAAATTAATCGCAATTCAAAATGTAATCGACTGACAGCAATAGTACTTATGCTATGTATTTTTGAAGATAAAAGCCGCTTGGTTTGATATTTTGTTATCTGATGCAATGGCATTCACACATTTTTAAAGTGTGACATAAATGTTCAAATACTGGAAAATCCTACTGGATGAATTGAAATTCCCATTTTTCAAAATGTCAGTTTATCCAGTAGGATCTTAGCGGATTCTTATTTGATCCTATTAGAAATGGTTAAATATTGTGATACAATTTCCATAAGCAAACCATTTGCATTCTTTAGGTTTTTGATCTTTAGGATAGCTGTCTTGTTTTTTATGCATGTTAAATTTCTATGACTTTGGCACACAAACAGTGACACACATTCTTAAGCTCAGGCTTAAGAGGAACACATGCCAGGCTGTGGGGTACAGTACATTTTGGATGCATTTAATCTGGCTTAGTGAGGTTTGTAAACCAGACAGACATCTCTGTCAGGCCACAGAGAAAGAACACTTACCCACAGAGGAAGAACACTTAAGCCAAATATCACCCACACCAATCTCTCTCTCTCTCTCTCTCTCTCTCTCTCTCTCTCTCTCTCTCTCTCTCTCTTGTTGCTATACATATTAATTATACCTCAAATTATGTGGCTTGATCAGGCGAGGTGTTCTATTACTTTTCTAAGCTATCGTATTTACAATTCATACCTAGCGGACGATAAAGCTGAAAAAAATCCCAGAGAGTTACATTGAAGGATGGAACTGAGCTGCATCTAGGGACCAAAAGAAACCAGTAACCACATAGCAACCACCCAGAACACCCTAGCAACAGCATAGCAACATGCCTAAAATCACTCAACACCATAGTAACATAGCAATGGCCTGGCAACCACCCACAACGCCCTAACATCACTCACTATTTAATTGTTTTTTTTTTAAGTGTTGTTCAAACGTGAAGTAGACCCGTGATCAACTATAAAATGAAGTGTAGTATTAGACAATTAACTTTTTACTGTTTCCTGGCTATAATTATTTTTAAATGAGCACCCCATGCTGCTTCAAGAGGCCCAATGCCCTCTCTGTGTCTTATGTGTACAGGCATGTTGCTCAATGTTATAATGTTACCCAGAATGCAGCATTCACTGTAACACAACATTATATATACATATAATTTTTTTAATTAATTTATTATTATTATTATTATTATTTTGGCTGAATTCTATTGACACTTCCTGCATAGTTTTAACAATATGAAGGTCATCTGATTTGCATTAGGCGCTGTTTCAAATGTTCTCAAACCTCTCTCTCTCCTTAAATGAATCTGCTGACATATAGAAATACACATGGTTGCATAACATGAACAACACTTGAATATAGACATTCTTTTTCTAAACCATACATATAATAAATAAATAATAAAAACAATAAATACATATTTTTAAAAGCATAAACAAATAAAGAAGGTATTCTGATTCCAAATACATGATACATAAATAAATAAATAAATAAAAACAAATACATTTCTAATAAACAAATAACTTGAGCTTGAATCTTGAGCCCAGAAACCTTCTGAAAAGGAGGAAAGTTAAATTTTCTTACTCTTTTCCCTCTGGTTTTTAAAATCCTCTTCAGTGCATTCAGTCTTCAACCTCAGTTTTGCTTATGCACATCAACACAGCAGATCCAGGATCAGATTTCTCTGCTGTTTCAAACATTCTTTCCCATCAAACCCCAAACCTTGGGACTGACCTCAGACTGGTGTTGAGGTTCACATCTGGACCTCGCCTCCTCTCACCAGCAGGAGTCAGCGTAATCTCTCCAAGTCCAGTGACATGAGAGTGGGGCCCCGCCACATATCACACCCCCAGGGCCCCGCGGTCTGGCGCTGCCAGTAAAGGGGAGGAGGAGAAGGGGTAGAGAAAGGGAGAGAGTGGGAGGAGAGGAGGGGGGCAGAGGAGGGTGCCACGTTTGCATGACGGCCCAGCAGCCACACAATAGACCCTGACCCGCACATGCTGGGTGATGCGAAACGGTTTACTCAGCATGGCTTAGCAGTTTCACCATTATAATCACCATATAGTTTATCATATATTTATAAACTTTAAAGGGATAGTTCACACAAATATGGAAATACTCTCATCATTTACTCACCCTCATGCCATCCCAGATGTGTATGACTTTCTTTCTTCTGCAGAACTCAAACCAAGATTTTTATAAGAATATTTCAGCTCTGTAGGTCCATACAATGCAAGTGAATGGTGGCCAGAACTCTGAAGGCTCAAAAAGCAGATAAAGGCAGCATAAAAGTAATCCATACGACTCCAGTGTTTAAATCCATATCTTCAAAAACAATATGATAGGTGTGGGTAAGATAAAGATCAATATTTAATTCAATTTTTACTATAAATTTCCACTTTCATTTTCAGATGTGAAAGTTAAACTAAATAGGCGCCACATGTGTCATGTGATTTTCAGATGTGAAAGTGAAAGTGGAGATTTAGAGTAAAAATGGACTTAAATATTAATCTGTTTTTCACCCACACATATTGCTTTTGAAGATATGGATTTAACCACTGGAGTCTTATGGATTACTTTTATGCTGCTTTTATATGTTTTTTTGGACCTTCAGATTTCTGGCCACCATTAATTTGAATTGAAAGTACAAACAGAGCTGAGATATTCTTATAAATATCTTTGTATGTGTTCAGCAGAAGAAAGAAAGTCATACATATTTGGGATGGCATGAGTGTGAGTAAATGATGAGAGAATTTTAATTTTTGGGTGAACTATCACTTTAAGAAGGCACAGAAAAAATAAATATGAGAAAAAATGATTAAACAACAAACAATACAAAACTATTTATAAAATTAATTAGTAATTTTGGATTATTGTTAAAGGTTTTAGATATGAAGTGCTGGACCTCTTTAGTTGGGACCAATTAAAGGGTTATGTTACATACATAAAACACCTATAATCTAGTAATAATAATAATAATACATTTTATTTATAATGTGCTTTTCTTACTCAAAGCGCTACAAGATTAAAATATAAACATACCAACAAAACAACAATAAAACAATCAAGTTAATAAAACTCTCCTTTAAACAAATAAGTCTTAAGCAACTTTCAGGGTTGAGGCAATTCTAATGGAAAAAGGAAGAGAATTCCATAGCGTAGGGGCTCTGAAGTAGAAAGCTCTTTCCGCCATAGATTTAAGTTTGCAGGAGGGCTGCTGAAGAGCAAGTGAGTTAGCAGAACGGAGAGGACGAGAGGGAGTATAAAGTGCAACAAGGTTGCAAAGGTACACTGGTGCTATCCCATGAACTGCTTAATATGTTAAAATGAGAGTTTTAAAATCAGTACATGCATTGATGGGAAGCCAATGCAACTGCAAGAGCACAGGGGTAATGTGTTGATGTGGAGAAGTGTAAGTAAGGACACGAGCAGCAGAGTTCTGAATATACTGAAGCCTATATATGGATTTTGCTGGCAGACCTGAAAAGAGGGCATTACAATAATCCAGCCTAGAGGTAATAAAGGCATGGATAAGCCTTTCTGCATCAGCCAAAGAGAGGAAGTGCCTAAGTCGGGCAATATTTCTAAGGTGGTAAAAGGCCGTTTTAGAAATATTTTTAATATGTGCATCAAGTGTTGTTAAAATATTAAAAATATTTCAAAGATTACACCCAGGTTCTGCACTTGAGAAGTGCGAAGCACCAGGCTGTTATCAACCATCAATTTAGGATAGTCAACTTTACGAGTAGCAGCCGGTGTACCAATGAGCATAAGCTCAGTTTTGGAGCAATTCAGTTCCATAAAGTTAAGCTGTATCCAAGTTCTTATTTCTTGCAAACAGTCATAATAGTTAAAGTGCAGGTGATATCAGGGCTAGTGCTAATGTAAATTTGAGTATCATCAGCAAAACAGTGATACCCAAGGCCATATTTCCCAATAATCTGCCCGGGCGGAAGCATATAAATGCTGAACAGATTGGAGCCCAACACTGACCCCTGGGGAACACCCTGACGTACTGGTACAGTCTCTGATTTGTTTTTACCCAGAATAACAAACTGAGAGCGATCCGTTAAATAGGATCTGAACCAGTCCAACACCGTCCCAGATTTGCAATAAGTATGTCAATCATGACCCTCACCAAGGCTGTCTCAGTGCTATACCCAGTTCTGAAGCCTGATTGAAAAGGTTCTAATAAATTGTTTTGAGACAGGTAATTGTGGAACTGGGCTGCAGCAACATGCTCCAGAACCTTTGCCAAAAAACGTAGGTTACATATAGGCCTGTAATTTGACAGATCAGAGGCATCACGTCCAGGTTTTTAGGGACTAGTGTGATTGCTGCCATTTTTAGTGCAGGGGGAACAGACTCAGAATTTAATGAGGAGTTCACAATTAAAGTGATATGGGGGCTACTAGATAGGAGACATCCCTTGAGAACAGAAGACGGAAGGGGATCAAGGATACAATTAGTTGAATTCATAGACTTAACTGTTCTTATAATGAAGTCAATGTCAACTGTTGCAAAACTAGAAAGAGTAGAGGTTGGAGGATTTATAGGTTGAATCTGAGCCAGCTCAGACAGAGGGACAAGTGCTATGAAGTTGTATTTATTTTCAATCTTTCCAATGAAATAATTAAGAATGAAATAATTAAGAAGCATATTACACTGAGCAATAGAAGAACAAGCAAATGCATTTGCTGGTTTAAGAAGTTTGTTAACTGTCTTAAACAAAATATTTGGGTTAGCTGCCACATCACTGATGATTTTAGAGTAGTGATCCTTTCGTGCAGCATTGAGGGAATTATGGTAAGCAGTTTGATGTTGAGCAAACATAAGCCTGTGATCTGTTAAACCAAACTTTTTATATTGCCGCTCAAGTTGCCTTCTTCTGGCCTTCAGTGAACGTAACTCAGTTGTAATCCAGGGACATGGTTTCCTGAAGGTGACAACACGCTCTCTCAGAGATGCAAACTCATCCAACACTGCAGACAGAGCAGAGTTATAATGCTCTATGGAATTATTAATTGGGAGCACAGAGACAGAATTAGAGAAGAGGCCATAATCCATGTGCTTGATGTTTCTAAATGTGATAACACGTTCTATCAAAGACCTTGAAGGTGGAACATTTATTTAGAAAGTAATGAGCTTATATCCACTTATACTCATCTCAGTACTGTCCAACGACTGAATATCAACACCAGCAGAACAGACCAAATCTAATATAACCTATGAGTAGAAAGTTGACATGCTGAGTAAAATTAAAACCATCAATAATGTCCAAAAAATGTACAGTATTAACACAATTTGGATTGTCAACATGAATGTTAATATCGCCAATTAAAACCATCGCTGGACAGATTGGACTGAGAAGCGTCAACAGCTCAGTAAATTCAGAAAAGAAGAGTGGATTGGGTTTAGGAGGACGGTAAATGAGCAGTACAAGGACAGGCGCAGCACCATTAATTTTAAATCCAAACACTCAAATGATGAAACAGAAAGAGCAGTAATTACAGTGATTGACACATAAGATCTATAAATAACAGTGAGTCCACCACCTTTGCCAGTGGATCATGGCATGTCAATAAATGTGTTTCCAGATGGGGCACACATATTGAGATTAAAATAGTCATTGTCTTTATGCCATGTTTTGCTAAAACAGAAAACATCAAGTTTTCTGTCTATAATAACATCAGAGAGTAGAGCTGTTTTGTGATTCATTGACCTTGTATTCAAGTGTGCAAGTGCTGAGACGTACATTCCCACCGCGCTTGTCAGAAAGCATTTCAGGATAACGTAAGTTACTGGAGCACATACCCTGGGAAATGGAGCTACGACCAAGTGCCTGCAACTTGACAAGGATACAGTAAAGCCAGCACCAGTAATACAACGTTTTTGACGACAGCCTCTGTGTGTATAACTGGGCCGACGGAGAAGCTGCATGGAGCGCAAAGTTTATGTAACACTGATGTCAGGACATCCATGGTTTTCCAGAGAGAGGATTTTGGAGAAAGAGTACCTTTTCATAGTGAGATCCACTTGTTCAATCCACTGCTTTACACTGGTCCCCGATAGAACAAAGATACATATGTTCCAAATAGTCAGGAAAAGCCGCATGATGACATCCGATGCGGATTTAGGACACTTCCACTCTGGTCAAGCTCAAAACGAAATGCCAACCAAACCATAAACGCAAGCCCGATCCCAAAACAGCAGCAGATGGCTGAAAACAGCAGACAGATCGGGGAAGCAGAGATGTAGCACATCTGATGCAAGTGAGGTTAGTAACAATGAAGCAGATGATAGCAGAACAAACAGACACACTAAAACTATAACTAATAAATGCAAAAACTATAAAAACTCCCAAGCAAATAGAAACTCTAAAACAAATAAAAGCAGACCAAAATACAGATGGAGAAGCAGAAGCTAACATGCACCAGCATCCTCTCCAACCGGAACATGTGTTCTGGTATTCATTACATTAATAGAAGATAGAATGAATGTCTGTTCCTTTAATGGTTTTGAGATAACAGGAAGTAACGTTGACGCTACAGTGATTCTCTCTGTCTGTTTTTGTTCCGGTTAAAAAGTGTATGATGTTGTGACGTAAACTCATGTCCGAGTCGTTCTTATGGCTATAATAAGTTAGTCATTGTTCACTCTCACATAATTCACATTACTCAGTACACAAACAGCGTTCAAATCCAAAAAGGCATCTACGTCGTTAACATCAAAACTAATTGGTTCTTGCAACATGACGTCATGACTTTTCATCACAACACATGCACGAATCAATTA
Source organism: Myxocyprinus asiaticus (assembly GCF_019703515.2). Lineage (NCBI taxonomy): Eukaryota > Metazoa > Chordata > Actinopteri > Cypriniformes > Catostomidae > Myxocyprinus > Myxocyprinus asiaticus. The sequence goes on from NC_059375.1 coordinate 14,296,876, forward strand.
GGACTGATCTTATTGACATAATCCGCTACAGATTACGAATTATACAAACTTGTAATCAGTAATGTAATCTTTTAAATCTTAAAAGGTTATCTAATCTGATTACTTTTGGATTACTTATTAGATTTTTTCTTGAAAATATTGTAATAATTGTAAGTGTATTAAGTACTAATATATACTTCTTCAAATTTAAAGTAAACATGAAATCAAACAGTAAATTGTTTTTGTCAGTCCCTGAAAATTTTAAATGATAGTGCCTGCTCAAATTTAATTTTGTCAACTTTAAGGAGCATAAAAGCCACATAATTTCAAGATTATAGGCCTACTAAATCTAACACTATACCCCAACACTACACCTTCGTCTTTAAGAAACCTTTTGGGGATTTGAGATTTTAATTAAAATAATATTATAATAATATAATGAGATAATATTAATTAGTTCCTTTACTAAGCCGTTTTTTGTCGTGAGGACTGTTGAGAGGTCCACACATTGTAGGTGATTTCAGGTTTTACTATCAGACTGCAAAATGTGACCCTCACACACCAAATGGGTTATTTCCAAGAATTTGAGGGTATTTATTTTAGGACCATTATTTATCATGGACAATCAAATAGTCTGTACTTTAATAAGGTCATCCAATTATCTGGAACTATAACTTAAGTCATTTATTTCATGCTTACAGGTTTTTAGGGATGTAGATTATCTGAGAAGATACATGTACAGCTAAAACCATAGACATTTCCAGAGAAAAAAGTTAAAATTGTTTAAAGACATACTCTAAAATGGGCTTTTATTGAGCATAAGAAGAATTATTCACAGCAAAAGCAGAGACTTGTATCTAAATATTGTCATATACAACCCTGACATTTTGCTAATGTCTAAGCAACATGACAGTTCATGAAACCGGTAATATTCTTGGTTAAGTCTTTCTGCTGGGTCCAAGACATGTGATTACAGTGTTTTCACTCAAAGAAGTGTTGTCAGTGTCAAAGGCCTATACTCGTCCTCCGCGCTCTTCTGTCCTCACAAATTGCTCTGGCTAACCGAGAAACATCTGTGTCTTTGTGTGTTACCTTGGAGACAAGGACATCCAAATAGTCGGAATAAGGAGCACAGGAGTGGCACAGTTCGGTCAGGGAAGTTCAGATGGGGCTGCAATGTAAGAATGGCTCCAAAAACCCTGACATTCAGCACATTCCAATGGCTCTGGGTTTTTGAGCAGAAAATATCACTGACTGTTGGTGGACGTGGTCGGGCTGTGCATAAACAATGGCAAGGGGGGATTTACGGTTCTGGCCGTTGTGTGTGACCACAACCGTAGGAGGAGAGAGAGCAAGACAGCCGTCTTGAATCCCAAGAGACAATTTCACAGAGTTTGATCACAGTGTCATCTTATTATTATTGCTGTCTGCAAAAATAAACCTCTGATTTGATAAACCGGAAAAAATAATCAGCATCATGGTTTGCTATTGGACCTTGGGATTTGTGAAAATTTTAGGTATCAAAATCACCAGTTTTTTTTTATTTGTCATCTACGGTATAAAGCTTGAACCCCCTGTGGTCCTGTATGTTTAGTTGTGCTACCCCCTACGATAACAGTTTTATATTCAAATAACGAGTGTTTAATAGTTTCCAGTTTTGCATCAAAGGCAAAGCTTCAGTATAACATACAGGGCTCATAAATCACTAGGATATTTAAACTGTTGGGTGAAGCACTGATGCAATTTCAAGAAATGTGTGTGTGAGGTATGTTTATAAGGCCGACTTGTTATTATTGTGCAATGTGTAGCAATGCCAAAACCTCACATCCCTTATCAGAAATGCTAAAAGAGGGGCAGAAGGAACCAACTTTCCACACATCATCTTATTCAGCATATGGGACGCAAAAAGAGATGGCACAGCAATTATGTAACTAAAACAGTTTTGCCTGTGGTATTTTTGCTGTATTGGTATAAAGGTAGTTGATACAAAACATGTCCATGTCTAGATTTTAGGTTAAAATTTATATGTATGCTTAATGGAATGTGTTTATTTTAGGTGCTAGGACTGGCCACCATATCTTTAAACTTCTTCACCTTTTTAACTCGCCCTTTTGTCATTTTAAATGGTCCAGCAGTGTGACAAATAATTGACATGCATTTACAAAATTAATCCTTACCAACCATCCTCTCTTCCAACTGGTCCACATTGTGGTCCATTATAGATATTTGGGTTAAAATCCATGCTCATAATGGTGTCTTGGCTTTTTTTTTTTTTTTTCAGACTAACTGGTCATTTTGTTATCATTATAGTTACCTGAACACATCTGAAAAGACCTGTGTACACTATAACAGACCTCTGTCTAAAACGCTTTTCTCACTTACAGCCAACAGAGCACAACAGTTTGGTTCCAGAAGTAAAAATCCCATAATTTTTTTTCCATTGGCAAATACATTTTTAACAATAACTTATAAACCTTTAGATACAGACCTAACGTGTGCTCCGATGTAGTTAATCGGTGGTATATGCTTCTGTTGAAACATTGGCCGGCATTATTTCAAAATCGTGTTTAATAATGGAATTTCTGGTGAAGAACTACACTACCCTTGTTCTCAAAATGAAACGATACACCAATCAGAGAATCGCAGTGAACAAAGTGCAGCAAAAGAGCTCTGCAGAGAAAGCGCACTTTCATGACACTCCGTGAATGATGCAATCCAGTCTGTCTCCCAACAATCTCAAACCAGGGGCATCGCTAGACCCCATTTACTGGCGCTCGAGCCCCGGTAAAGTTCTGCTGTGCCCCAGTAAGATTTTCCAGATAATTCATGAGGGTGAACCGTATACCGATCTGGGAAATATGGTTTCCTGTTTAAAACAAGACAATAATCGTGACACAATCAGCGATCTGTCCAGTCAAATATACCTTCATCCCCCCTGTGCCCCTCCTCTCAACTCAAACTACATTTTTTAGTGTAAATAAGAAGCGATTGGAATTTAGTTGAAATTTGTTAATTGATATACCATTTTACCCTTTCTTTTACCCTTGCTTGTTAACTGACACAAGCTACTAAAAGCTAATGCTTGCTAATCCCTTGCTTCTATCACAAACGATACGATTTAGTCATCAGTAAAATGCTATTTGAAGTACTAGCTAGTGATTTTGCTTATTAAATTGCTAGTAGTGGCAAGGTAGTAGTGATAAAGGGGGACAACTGGACCTTTTGTCCTGGGCCCGGGATTGAGGGGGGCCCGGACTGGAGGGGGGTCCACAGAAAGGCTATTCCATATTGTAGAGCGCATCTAAATGCATTCAGCGGGAGACACGGATATAAACACGGAGACAGCAAACCCAGGATCTCCTGTTTCCTAGACAGGTGCTTTAACCAACTAAGCCACAGCACCATCCTAGAAATAAGAAAACTTGTGTGCCTGAATGATGGGTCCCAGTGATGTTATGTATATAGAGAGGAGGATTGGGCCAAGCACTGAGCCCTGTGGTACCCCAGTAAGTAGCTGGGGGTAGTTACATTAATCCTATACAATAAAAAAAAAAAAAAAAAAAGGCAAAATGTTACTCCTAAATTCACAAAAATTGAATGCTTTGGTGCTGTTTTTGCAAAACAATTCTCCAGGAAGGGCATGCAAAAAAAAAAAAAAAAAAATGGGGGACACTTTATGAATTTTGGGGGGGCCTGTGCTCCAGTGGTAATAAAAGTATATAAATGCCCCTTCTCAAGCTACTTGTATCTTTGCAAATATCGGTTATCAGTCATTAAAAATTGTATTATGTCATTCGCAATCCTTCATGAGTTTGTAGTTTATTCCCTTAATGAAAGACAGTAAGTACACAATCTTGTACCTTTTTTCTTTTTGTCTGATTTTCATATACTTTTTTGTTTCAAATCAAAGTTTGTAATGTGACTCACTTCACAGCTTGTTGATGTGGATCATGGTTTAGATCTCTATTATGAAGGAATTTACAAAAACCCACTGAAGAAATGAATGGGAAAAATACTTCTGGAACCCAGATGGCTAAAAAAGTGGGCAGGCACTGTTGCGCTCTATCAATGCACACTTTCTATGTCCAGTGACTTTTCAGTGCTCTTTCCTATCTTAAAAGAAAGAACTTGCTTTTCCCACATTCTTTATTTTCCAAATCAAGCCAATCTTCCACCTCTGTTGTCTAAGTTGTCTGCCTACACAGCACATGTGCTTTGCCCCACCTCATCCCTAGGGTTACCATAATTCATCAACAAATTGAATAATGTACCTCCCATTGATCACCTCTTCCTTCTGTGAGGGTCATGTCATAAGGTTACCCCCCCCCCCCCCATTTGGAGCCCCACAGAAACCCTACACATACTCCCACCTCTAAACCTAACCCTAACCTCAACCCTACCACTAAATCTAACCCTAAACTTAGTACTGGAATTTGTGTAGCAAAGTTGGAATATTTAAAAACACAATTCAATTCAGTGTATTATAATACTTTTCACTGTATTGTTCCACAGCAGCTGTATTTTTGTAAGAACATCATTGGAATTCTGTTCCTCTACAAGAGAAAATTACCAATCAATATACAGTACTGTACAAAAGCTTTAGGCACTTGTAAAAAATGTTGCATGACGAGGATGTCTTCAAAAATAATTCCATAAATAGTTTTCATTTATCAATTAACGTCATACTAAGTCCAGAAAACATTAAAAAAAAGGTAAATCAATATTTGGTGTGACCACCTTTGCCTTCAAAACAGCACCAGTTCTCATAGGTACTCCTGGACACAGTTTATCTTGGTTGTTGGCAGATACATGTAGGATGTTCCAACCTTCTTGGAGAATTCAGCACAGTTCTTCTATCTATTTAGGCTGTCTCAATTGCTTCTGTCTCTTCATGTAATCCCAGACTGACTCAATGTTTAGTGGGGGCTCTCTGGGGGCCATCCCATCTGTTGCAGGGCTCCCTGTTCTTCTTGTCTGTTCTATTTGCAAAAGTAATGTTTGGAAGTCTAAAATTTATATTTCGTATTGACACACTAAATCTGAAGATATAAATAACCATTTTAAGACAAATGTTTTTGTGAAACATCTTATGTGCCTAAGACTTTTGCACAGTACTGTACATGGAAACAAATACAGGCTCAGTGATCCTTAATTATATATAATTAATTATAAAAATATTTTCAGGAATCTCAATAAAACATTAAATGCATCATATCAGCATATCAGCATATCCCATATTACCATATTTTTCTTCCAGCATACACATTTACCATTTTGGGTAAACTCCCTTGTTTGATTAACATAACCCCTTAACTCACATTTAATTTCCTATGAATTATGGTCAAAGGGGTATGAGAATAAGACATCTGTTGTAATGTGTACAGTCCTTGCTGGGAGATCCCCCAGAGTGGATTAACTGTAGGTGGATTGTGTACCTGGTATGAGCAGGGTCAGTGAGAGTTCAAATTCTCCTAAATCCCAGTTTGTTTCCTCCAGTAACAAGCCAGTCATCTTAAGTCTATGCTGAGAATTTATTGTCTAGAAACCAGTAAAGACTGGGCCGATAGCCTTCCTTTGCCCCTATTTGCGATCAGAGAAAATGTCCTGCTGAACTAGTCTTTGGGCATACAGTTAGGGGCCCACTGAAACTATTAAGTGAACAGCTTCTTACTGTAGACTCTTCACTCACTCCTGTGTCAGAGTATGTGAACTCTTTCCATGAACGTCTGCGTCATGTTTATGAGGTAGCGAAGGCAAACCTGGCAACCTCGCAAGCTGAGATGAAGACCCAGTTTGACCACAAAAGTGTTGCAAGTTTGTTTCAACCTGGTGATTCTGTGTTAGTTCTGCTCTCAGTGCCCGGTTCTGCGCTTCAGTATAAATTTACAGGACCGTATGTTGTTGAAAAGAAACTGAGTGACACAAATTATGTAATTTCGCACCCCTGATCGTAGGAGGAAATCATGTATCTGTTATGTTAATATGTGGCTTATCACTCCAGAGATGTGTCCACTTCTCCCACTGCTAAGCCGGTTACTGTTGCTGTGCTACCGTCTCCCCTCTCCTGGCTCAGATGCGTTGTTATACTCTCTTGTGAATTTGTTGTATATCCCTTGAGATCACATGCGTGCCTATTGAGTGAACTGTTATTAAAGGTGTTAAAAGGTATTGTCCTAAATCAAGTTAGAAATGTTTTGTTTATTGTTTTGGCCATTCTTATCTCCAAAGTCTTTGCTTCCTTTCTTTTCAACATACATTTTCAATAAATTCAGATTTATGAATTACACTTCTTGTGGTGTCAACTTTGTGTTGCGTCCTTACCCCTAGAAGGGACGTAACATAAAGTTCCTTTGGTTCCACTTACAGACTGTGTGTGTCTGTGGTCGTGCTTGCGTGATGAGGGGTGTGATCTCCAGTAAAGACAAGAGCTCTTCATACAACACACACACCCAATGTCAAAGCCAGAGTATGAAAAGGTTCATTCCTATTACAAAAGCTATACTATATACAAAACAGAAAGCTATTTTTCCAAAAGGAGCTTTTGAGTGTTTAAAGTAATTCCCTCTCAAGGAGGGTCTTGTTAGCAGTTTCACTACATTTCACATGTACCAAAGCCCCCAATAACCCAACAACTGCCAGTAAAAGCTTGAAAGTCAACCTTTATTAATACTGTGGAAAAAAGTAAACTTTTATGAGCCTTTCAATAGATGCTTCAGTATTGTTATTAATACATTTATTACATCATAACACAATATAATTGTGATTTATAATTCTGTAATCAACTTGTGTTTTTTTTCCTGTGGAATAGTACAAATCAAAATGTTTCAAATTATTACCACAAGTAAACAAAACAAACCAAAATAAAAGTACAGACATAACCTATAGCATCATATTGCAGTTGTTGCCATCAATAGCTTTGAATGTATGAGAAATGTCCACATTATACTACTTTTGATAATTCATGGGGGTTGAGGTGAATGTTTTTGCACGTTCACAGCTGAGCACTTATTTCATGTCACTTTATAATGTCTAAATGACAAGAATGGGAAAATAAAATGCATACACCAATCTTTTAATTAACAAAAGTATAAACAGTGTTACTGGGTCTTGAATGTAGTATAAAAGAAAGGTAATAATAAAAAAAGAAAAGAAACACAAACACAGAAGGTGCTGGTTGATATCTAAGTGATTTTTTTCATTTTATATTTTTTGGTTTCATGCACAGTATCCTGCCTTTAACAGAGGACACCTTGTCGTATTCATGTACCTTTTTTTAGGCATTGGGGATAATAAATTAAATGCTGTGAACTGCCCTGCAGTTGCAATATGTTTGATGATGAAATGCAAAAAAAAAAAAAAAAAAAAACAAGATTTCAACATACAGTACAGTTGTGGAATACAGAAAAAACATGACTAGAATCGATCTGACTTTTCATACACTGAGAGGTTCAACCTTTATAACAAACCAACCAAGAAAAAACATTAACAGATGGGTGAATCTCACAAAACCCACCATGAACATGTCTAGGTAATATTTCACACCAAAAGAAAAAGACAAAAATAAGAAATATTATTTTGTTTAAAGAAAATAATAAAAGCCTGTTTTTTGAATAGTAGCATTATTTTCATGACAATTAAGCACATTACTGTAATTAAAAAAAAAAATAATAATAAAAAAAAAAAAACATCTCATTACGGTAATGAGAAAAAATTATGTTATTTATATTTTGACATATTTATACACCATGTTAGTATTTGTTGTGCTTTAATTTTTTTGAGTGGAAATTAGCTTTTTTGTCATGAAAACAGGTCCTAAAACAGGCTTCATTTTCTCTATGCAAAATATATATATATTTTTCTTTGGGGTAAAATGTGACCTGGACATGTTTTCGTGAGATTTATCCAACTAAACATTCATAATTAAATCTAGACCATTCTTAGACCCCATTTATGCACCTTCTAGAATCTGTCAAAATTCCAGCAACCATGTCATTTGAGACAAACTGTTGTACCTATATGAAGGAACTTATGACGTACCAAGACACTGAAAGAACTGTGATACTAAAGGAAATGGTCAAAACCACGCCTTTGCACATTCATTACTTGCATTCATCTTACATTTTGACATGCACTGATGTTCCTCTTTGGTCACATTGTCTCTGCCTTTTGAAACAGGGTCAGAGACTCACCTGAGAGCTTGTAACCCAACAACTGTAAAACAAAATGAAACGAAATGAAACAAATCAAAACACAAAACAAAACTAAACAAAACAAAATCTTAAGGTACATGGCACAGGATGCTGTACAACATAACATAACATCTAATACTGATTATTTTGGAAATGTTGGCATCTATGGCATATGTGATATATATATATATATATATATATATATATATATATATATATATATATATATATATATATAGGGACATCTTTAAAACACTGTGTACAGGTTCATTTTGACACAACCTCCAAAAATTTTATGAGTTCAAATGCAGTGAGCTAATCTATCCTTTAAAGTCTGCATGAGCTGTCCAGCCTCAATAAAAAGGAATACTTCAGTCATTCTAAAGCTAAAAATGGTAGCTCTCTTAATTTTTACTCATCTGCTTCTGGAAAACTCAGTAGTTGAATTTTTTGTCATTTATTTTGCTCTTCTTACAATTTTTTTGCTGTCCAGCAACAAAATACACACCACATTCTAATCTGACCTAAGTGATAAATACCATGTGCATTTTTTGTTATCCTTTGGCAAGAGGAGCATTTCTTTTTTGCTGTATTAATGAATTGCACTGGAGGGAGAAGGGGGGGTCTTTCTCTCATGGTCTGCTGTCAAGGCTGGGTGGGGGGCGCGCTGGAGGGGGGCAGGATGGTCCTGGGGGGGTTCGGGCAGGTGGTGGACCCGGTGGAGACTGTGCCAGGGGTGGTCCCCTCGGAGGTGGGCTGTTTGGAGCGGGCGTGTTTGGGCTGGGAGCCGGGCGATAGTCTGGCGGGGGTGGAGGTGGGCTTTGAGCTCGTGGTGGGGCTTTTGCCGCTTCTTCTTTCACTCGTGTAAAGTTGATACATCGACCCTGAGGCGAGTACAAGAACAGAAACATTTCACATCAGTCAGGTCATCTTCTCTGTTGAAAGTGGCCGCTCTCCAATATGCAAGCATTACTTTGTCCTATTTTCCAGAATGTTGCTGTGGCAATGACACCCAAATAGAAGCAATTCTTTTATTCACTCTCTGCCCAGCTCATTTCTTGCTAACACACACACACATATACAAGATCTTGCATATTGGCCGAAGCCCTGTGAAAACCACAGATGAAATCACCCAGAATTGTAAATGATGCATCATGGAAAGACTAAGTCCTCTATAACCTCAAACGCTCCTCTAAAGAGACTGCCTGGACTTCATGAAGAATACCTAATAGGAAAATCTGTTTTTTTAAACAGAAAAGAAACCTAAATGTATATTTAATGTTCTGTTAATAAAGCCAACATGAAATCAAAAATGACCCTGTGCAATTTCTGTGCCACTAGAGTCACCAAATGGAATTGCAAAAATAATGGCAAATTACCCATACTACTATTATCTGGCATATCTGAAAGAAATAGTAAGAGTAGTATGTTATGCCCCCCCCCATCTGCCACTGGTCCAGCAAGCACATATCCTTGCCCAAAACTCAAGCCATTGGTTGACCCAGTGTTATGTCGGTCGCGATGCTCAATCAGCAGAGTTTTTAAATTTTGTTTTGTTTTGATAGTGCAAACTTTTCGGGAGAATCAGCATAACAATGACATATTACAGTAGGCTGAGATAGGATAAAGTATTTTGACAAGGGTTGTAGATTTAACGCGTTAATTCTATAAAAAATGATATTCTAAAATTATATATTAAAAATTATATAAAAAAATAATGCATTAAAAAAATGCAATTAATCATGTCCCTGGACCATAGTAAGGAATATTCATACCATCGCAATTCAAGCTTGAAGTATCACCTGTTTTCTCCAGGGGTCAGTAAGCGAAACTTCAGCTGTATAAGCAGCTCTCAAGTCCAAAGCTGGTCTCGCAGTTCTTTTCAGTTAAATATTTTCTAAGTGGGTCATTTCAGCTTTCTTCTGTTGTGGAATCATCCTTATCTGGCACGTCATGGTCAGATGTCTGTTCTGGGCACAGTTTCACACTTTCTTGGCTCTCATAATCTTGCTCATCTTCATGCTCTTCCTGTTCTTCATCGAAGGCTATCTCTCGAGATCCCTGCATTTGGAGTGTTTTCTAAGTTTCAAAATATGTTTAACTTCACATAGCGACCTATAAATGGTATGTTCATGACACGACGCAACCAAAGTGAGACAATCCAAAATTGTCCACCTGATGCATATGTACAATGACGCATCCTTAGAAAAGCCCTTATAATAAATCTCAGACTGACTGACAAATTTAATTGCAAAAATGGATTGCTGTGAGCTGTAGGCCAATGATTGGCTTATGTCCAATAATATAGAAATAAACAATACATTGAATTCTAAAGCCACTTTTGTCTTATTAATGCTTCACTCGTCTGCCACAATAATGTAATGCATTTTAATTATCTTAATTATATATTTTTTATAATACAGTATATATATATATATATATATATATATATATATATATATATATATATATATATATATATATATATACAGGCGCATCTCAATAAATTAGAATGTCGTGGAAAAGTTCATTTATTTCAGTAATTCAACTCAAATTGTGAAACTCGTGTATTAAATAAATTCAGTGCACACAGACTGAAGTAGTTTAAGTCTTTGGTTCTTTTAATTGTGATGATTTTGGCTCACATTTAACAAAAACCCACCAATTCACTATCTCAAAAAATTAGAATATTTTGACATGCCAATCAGCTAATCAACTCAAAACACCTGCAAAGGTTTCCTGAGCCTTCAAAATGGTCTCCCAGTTTGGTTCACTAGGCTACACAATCTGCTGATCTGACAGTTGTCCAGAAGACAATCATTGACACCCTTCACAAGGAGGGTAAGCCACAAACATTCATTGCCAAAGAAGCTGGCTGTTCACAGAGTGCTGTATCCAAGCATGTTAACAGAAAGTTGAGTGGAAGGAAAAAGTGTGGAAGAAAAAGATGCACAACCAACCGAGAGAACTGCAGCCTTATGATTGTCAAGCAAAATTGATTCAAGAATTTGGGTGAACTTCACAAGGAATGGACTGAGGCTGGGGTCAAGGCATCAAGAGCCATCACACACAGACGTGTCAAGCAATTTGGCTACAGTTGTCGTATTCTTCTTGTTAAGCCACTCCTGAACCACAGACAACGTCAGAGGCGTCTTACCTGGGCTAAGGAGAAGAAGAACTGGACTGTTGCCCAGTGGTCCAAAGTCCTCTTTTCAGATGAGAGCAAGTTTTGTATTTCATTTGGAAACCAAGGTCCTAGAGTCTGGAGGAAGGGTGGAGAAGCTCATAACCCAAGTTGCTTGAAGTCCAGTGTTAAGTTTCTACAGTCTGTGATGATTTGGGGTGCAATGTCATCTGCTGGTGTTGGTCCATTGTGTTTTTTGAAAACCAAAGTCACTGCACCCGTTTACCAAGAAATTTTGGAGCACTTCATGCTTCCTTCTGCTGACCAGCTTTTTAAAGATGCTGATTTCATTTTCCAGCAGGATTTGGCACCTGCCCACACTGCCAAAAGCACCAAAAGTTGGTTAAATGACCATGGTGTTGGTGTGCTTGACTGGCCAGCAAACTCACCAGACCTATGGGGTATTGTCAAGAGGAAAATGAGAAACAAGAGACCAAAAAATGCAGATGAGCTGAAGGCCACTGTCAAAGAAACCTGGGCTTCCATACCACCTCAGCAGTGCCACAAACTGATCACCTCCATGCCACGCCGAATTGAGGCAGTAATTAAAGCAAAAGGAGCCCCTACCAAGTATTGAGTACATATACAGTAAATAAACATACTTTCCAGAAGGCCAACAATTCACTAAAAATGTTTTTTTTGTTGGTCTTATGATGTATTCTAATTTTTTGAGATAGTGAATTGGTGGGTTTTTGTTAAATGTGAGCCAAAATCATCACAATTAAAAGAACCAAAGACTTAAACTACTTCAGTCTGTGTGCACTGAATTTATTTAATACACGAGTTTCACAATTTGAGTTGAATTACTGAAATAAATGAACTTTTCCACGACATTCTAATTTATTGAGATGCACCTGTATATATTATTTGTAATTATTTAAATATAACTATTTATAATTATTTCATCAATATATATGTAATTATTGTAATTTCTCAGCAAATATTTGTATATTTGATTAATTGCGATTAATTTGATTAATTATTCTGCATACCATGTATTTATTTGATTTAAAATTTTAATAGACTGACAGCCCTAATTTTGATGTTCAAAAATAACACACTTCACCTTTAATATATTTTCCTGGTAGTGATGCACCAAAATGAAATCTCTTGGCCAAAACCGGAATCGAATATTCTGGACACTCAGGGGCAAACAACCGAAACTGATTAAATTACAATTAGTTTGGAATAAGTAAACAAATTCAAAATAATGTAATATTATTCTAAGTGATTACACTTATTCTTCTATCAGATGATATTACTACCATAACATCCATGTAAACACGGTAAAGACGGTGCGTCTGTGTAGTACATGGTCATAGAGTGACAACGTTCCGCTCTGACGACTGGCAGGGTCCAGCGAAACGGTAAGCCCCAGGGCCCCAAAGTATCTTATTGCAGCCTATCCAATCCCTCTTACTTTTCAATCCCGCTCCTCCAACCACTCTGTCATAAACAGACCACTTGTTATGATCTAATCAAAAAATCTTCTGTTTCACTGAAAGACTTTACGGTAGTCAAATTGTTTGTGAACGCAGTTTCTTGTTGAGATTTTTGTCAAATATAATTTAAGGGCACATTACATTAGAGGTGAAGTAGGTGTTTTGAAGGTTGATTGTTTTTGTAGTCCTAAAACCCCAATGACAAAAAAATAAATATGCCAGAAGAAAATGACCTCCTGAAACATCTGCAATTATATCGGGGGTCATAAAGCAGTCTGAAGTAAGTCTCAAGACAATGTCTTAGATGTTTGATGTGGCTGTTTTTTGGAGACAGTTCTGTATAATGTATGACCTCATCCTCTACCCTCCACCAGAGTGAGTGTGTGAGGGGGTGGAGTGGGACTGGGGTGGGGTGGGGTGGGGTATAATTATGGCACTATGTCCTGACCCACTCTTTCAAGTCAGAGACAGCCAGTGGAAAGCTGATCCCAGTGCATTGTGAGACTGAATGTAGAGGCATGAGGAAGACTGCTTAGCCAGGGCACAGATGAGAAAACCAGACTGAGGGGAGATAATGATACACTATAGAAGTCAGACAAACACATATTCTGTACTGCTGAGCTCTGAACCTTACCAAAAGAATTTAACCGAAACAACGCTTAACTTTCACGTTGTACACAAAAGCAAAGTGTTCATTTCAACTCAGCGTGAACACACAGGGAGGCTAGGTAATGGCAAAAATAAAAGGAACGTATAGAAAGAGTAAAGATGAAAGGAGTTTGATAATTTGGGAAAGTGAAAAATGACATCATAAGTGTTGCTTTGATCTTATTACCCTCATGCTGTATTATTTTCAGTCTATCATGAAGGACAAAAGGAGACTTCACACTGTAGAAAGTTGTAACCTGCAACTTCCAATAGGAATGAATGGGAGATTGTCATAAATGTGGCAGTTTTTAGCAAAATATTATGAAGCAGTGAACCCTTCATTTACTATCGCCTTTACTATACATAAATTAACATTAAGTGATTAGCATTAATTTACCTCATAGCAATTGTAGGTGTCCTTGCTGATGTATTTACACATTTTTCATTCATCTCTCTGTTTTCCTCATGTCACTATTACAACTTATTTTAGTGTGATAAAATCATTTACTAACCCTTTCTGTGTAAAGTTATACACAGTTAGCTTTACAACTTCATTCCTATGACAATGTAATGTCAACAAACGGCAAAAACCTTAAATGACTGTAAAACTGTTGATTTAAAATACTTTTCAGCTCAAAAATACACAAGTTGTAACAGAAGAATTAATGCAAGTGCTTTTATAAAATTATAAGCTTCACATTTCTGCCTTTAAACCCTCCAAAAATTGGCCCCATTCTCTTCCATTGTAAGATCTTCACTGTTACCTCCATTTTTGCTTCTTTAAAAAAATAAAATAAAAAAAAATAGGGACGAGTCAAAATAATTTTTTGTGGTAATCAATATTATGCCACAAATGCTGCACAAATTAAGCTTAACTTGTATGGAACCTGGAATATTCCTTTAAGGTGCCTTTTTCTTTACCTGATCTAAGCCTTAAAAATTAGTTTTGTTGATGTAACCTAATGCATTCAGGTTGATTCAATCATGTTAAATAATATTGTTGACTTGAATAAAAATAGTAAATTTATTTAGCTCACAAACATTTTTTTTTCAATGTAGGCAGAATATCCAAGCTTTTACATACAACAATTGTGGATTAGAATTTATACAGCCAAGCTCCACAAAAGGCAAAAGTCTCCATTAAAGTATTACAAAGAACCATCTGCATTTGGTGTCAATGATGTCAAATGCACAGTGCATCAAAAGGCACCATTTCTCAAAATGAAATTTGAGAGTTTCAGAAGAGGGGAAGATCACTGGCCTGTTCCTCACCCATGCCATCATATGACTTCCGAAGACTTGGAATACGGTGCACCAGTCATATGGACTAATTTTATGATCCTTTTAACAAAATTTTTTGCCCTTCATGGAACTTGGCAGTATAAATCAGCATCGACTTTTGCATTATGGAAAACAGCACTTCAAACAGTCTCCATAAGATCTCCTTTTGTGTTTCACAGAAGAAATAAACAAATATGGAATCGGAATGACATGGGGGTGAGTAAATTATGACAAAATGTTCATTTTAAGGTGAACTACTCATTTATATATGTACAGAAAAGTCACAGTATAAGGAACACTGGATAACATTTATATTCTCTTAAAGTAACTTTAGACAGGAAATGATGCCCATTTTTTTTCCATACTTAGAGAGAGAGAGAGAGAGAGAGAGAGAGAGAGAGAGAGTCTGGGCATTTTTCAGCCCTTTCGTCACAAACCACAAAGCAGCAGAGAGGGCCATAGCGTTACAGGACGAGGAGACAAATATCATTCCCTTGCAAGAAACTTTGCGTCATGTAACCTTTTCCTTGAGGGCTTTTGAAACCAACCGGATAGAAAACTTTGGGAGCATTTTGACAAGAACTATTTAGTTGCTACACTGTATGCATAAAATAAAAACCGGTCTTGTGCCATACAAATTTTGCATAAAAGCGATTAATTAGTCTTATATCAAACTTCCTTAGTTGCTAAATTTGGCAGTGATGAGACACTTTTAAAGATGGAATTCCATTTAAAAGGATTATGGTGGATTTATTTCCTGCAAATTACGCATAGTTTTTACTAGTACCTGTAGACAGTTCATCTCAGCAGGACCAAAGCGTCTGTGTGAAATGTGCACTGGCTCCACTAAATCAGATGGTACGAAACCCACTGACAATCCAAAAGTGCAGAAAACCCCTCCACATCATTGCTTAACCTGTGATTTGACATTAAAGGTCAGTGTTGCGAAGTCAAACCATGTGGCTGCTTTGAATATGTGAGAGACGGGCCATTCAAATCTGTCAAAATCCATGTTTTATTTCATTTTTATGGCTACTGATTTGATACAGGTGGCAAGCTGTGCCTATGATGTTTCTTGGCACCAGTCAGAGCTTTGGCCTCTGATGGGGCGTTGTTGATGTGGGCTGACAAATGGAAGGTAAGGTAATGTCTGGCCGAGGTGAAGTAAAAGAAGGTGGAATGAGTCAAAAAATCCACAGGACAAAATTTATGAGGTCCAAAAACCTTGAACCCTTTTGGTTAAGATTGTTCAGAGTTTGTTGCTGGATTTTGGTGGATTGTGGGCATTTACATCATAATTTTAGAAGAGAGATAATGGATCAAGTAAACTATTTTAAAGATATTTAAAGCTGAAGTTTGTCATTTCTGCACCACTAGCACCACCGAATGAAATTGCAAAAATAAACATTGTTTTCAAACAGCTTTCCGAA
The DNA here is from genome assembly GCF_019703515.2 of Myxocyprinus asiaticus. Taxonomy (NCBI): domain Eukaryota; kingdom Metazoa; phylum Chordata; class Actinopteri; order Cypriniformes; family Catostomidae; genus Myxocyprinus; species Myxocyprinus asiaticus. The sequence continues at coordinate 14,313,029 of NC_059375.1, forward strand.
TACACCCACAAATCGAACAAACATAAAGTCCCACCCCAATGGGGTGGACGGGTCTCTCAAAACAAACAGAGGAATTTTTATAGCGCCACAGAGACACAGTGTTTAGAGTTTTCAAGTAAATTAACCTATAAGAGAGGTTAATAAGAGGAATAAGCTGGAATAAGAGAAATAATTTTACTACCAAAAATTTTTACACAATTCGGGCTCTATTTTCATGAGTGCACAAAGCGCAGCGCTATGTGCTACGACCGTGAACAACATCTAATCCAGTTTTCGTGACAGCGCTAATTCTAAGTGCAATTTTCGTGTTAGCGCGATGCCCAAGTTCGCGTGGGCCGAAGCGTTTGCGCTACCTGTGGGTGTATGCGCGCAAACTGTTTTGCTGTTTCAAAATCATGTCTTATCTCAGCGCAAAGTCTAAACTCAGCTCCTACATTTGCAGTTTGGAGATTCCACCAGCAGGTGGTAATAAAGTTAATGTCCAACCTCTGAAAATATAGTGGAACATTAAATTATGTTCATGACAATCACTGTTGTAGACGTTTTATGAAAAAATATCTATGAGGTTTGTGTTAAACACATAGTCATGGTTTACTTTTCAATTATTATTGTTATTATTTATGTATTTTTGTATTTATGATTAATTTGTATTGGTATTTTTCCATCTGTCATTGTAGAATGATTTTTAAGTCACTGCAAATGGTGCCGGTGGAAAAAGTTGGGAGTAAATGTTTGGATTTAGTTTGGATTTTCTGACCACTTCTTTATTTTGATTATATTTTTGTTTTGTTTGAAGTGTAATTGGAATTTAGAAATATTTTTGGTTAAATTTTTTCGTGTTTCAATAAATGTATTTAATTTTCCAAAATTAAAATCGATCGGTAGAAGTGAAGTGCGTGCCAATACAATCAATGTTAATACTAGCCATGATTTGTGTGTCAGTAGATGAAAATGATTCATAATTCTTACATCCTCTATAACTGAACGGAATGTAAATCCAAATCCTGATGAAAACCACATTTTCCATGCATATAAAAGGAGCGTGTCACAGTCATAGAAATATGCCTGACATTCAACAAGGACGAAGTTCATGTACAAAAGAATGTAAGTCCATATTTCTATTCTTAATTAATTGCATATAGTCCATTTACACTACCAACTTCTTATGAATGTGCTGTCTTTGTTTATATCACTGGTGCTTGACAGGGAATGGACTATATAATAGGATGCAGATGGTGCCGGAGAAGAACGTCAGAATTAAATTGCACTTGACCTAGCCCATTTGCACTTTGCACGCATAATTTTGCCAAACCCACTTGCGCCTAGACTTAGCGCATGTTTACACGAAAAATACCAAAACTTCATGGCCATGCCCACTGACTTTGTGTGTATGACTTGTGGCATAGCGACGTGCTTAGCGCTAGGGCTCTTAAAATAAGGCCCTTGAGTTTTAAATGAAATCAAAATCTGAATTTTGTGGCTTTTAGTACAAGTTTGGTAGCTTTGAGGCTATCTACCTCCTAAAAATTGTCATAATTAACTTTTAGCAGATATACGAAACGTCTTTCTCCTCCGAGAAAACAGAACAAAAATATTAATGACTCATCTTGCACTACACAGTTTTTTGTCCATTCAAATGTTCTCTAGAATGAGAATGAATCCTGAAACTGACTAGAAAGTAGCATGGTTCATGGCTATGACATAATGTAGCTAAAGTCTGTTGGCTATAAAGGATTCATATACCCCGACTAAACTTCCTGTTTCACCAGGAAAACACAGGCAAGAAATCTTCACTTGTCAAGTGATTTCATGGGACATTTTAGGGTCTTTGGTCATTTAGGGTTGGATACTCACTTGATCTCCTGGTTGAGGTCTCATGAGTGAAACTTGGTCATATCCACGGCGGAAAAGAGACAAGATTGCATCAAGTTTACCCTAAACATAAGAAATAGGAAAGAACAAATGTATGAGATTAAACAAACATCTCTGGAGCCAAGCTTACAACATTCTTTGAATGTCAGGAACAAACAGAAATAAAAAAGCATCTTTACCCTTATGGGAGAATACCACTTCCTGTTTTGAACTGGCCTCCTGCCATCTGATTTTCTGGGCTTGGGTTCAAAGGGTTCAAACTCCTGCTCCGGCATCTTTATCACAGCGTTCTTGGGTTTTTCCAGCTTGGCCCCTTCCTCAGTAGAACCCTTTCCTCCCCAACGAACCTGGAAAAAAACAAAAACATTTTTGGAATAAAATGGTAGACTGCTTTGTCCTCCAAAGGGTCATTTCATAGCTAGCATTTTTTTGTATCCTGCATACACACAATTAAATAAAATGTTCACACTTTTGAATAATTTGGCACCATTACTGCATGACTGGAGGTAATGCACAATAAAATATTCTGTTATTAAGTGTTATTGACCAATGTTTGTTTTCTTTAAACATCATCATATTTAATCTCAGGCATGCTCACTGACACTGTTGTCACCTTGGTAACCAAGTACACTCACTATTGATTAAACTCTAAGTGTCAGAACTGTTGGTTTTGGGGGAAATGAGACCACAACTGAGTAAATAAATTGTTTAATATATATATATATATATATATATATATATATATATATATATATATATATATATATATATATATATATACATATAAATGATTTATGTTAGTTATTTTTACACAATAAATACTGTATTGTAATGGTTAGTGTTTAAAAAAAATATTTTCACATTTTAAGATTGAAAGTCTGGGCCTGGTAGAAGGCTAAAAGAATAAAATCATTGCATAAAGGCATTTGAAAATTGGCAAAAATAAATAATGGATGCATGGTAAAAATAAACTACAAATATGTTAGTTTTGATAAAAATCAAACCATGGAGCATAAAAGTGCACATAATAATATATATATATATATATATATATATATATATATATAAAAATTATATATATATATATATATATATATATATATATATATATATATATATATATATATATATATATTTAAACCCAGTGCTCCTTATAACTAATGCTTTTTAAGTGTTTAGAGAGTCTTATGAATATGTCATTATCAAAATCACACATTCATACTGTGCATGTGTATTCATTAAGTAATAGTGCTTGTCTATGCACATGCATCTTCTTGAATTGCATCTCTTCTTTTAAAAACACCAACCTCCATTCGTTTGATCCCTCCAACTCCTCGACCACCATAATATGACGCATCTACAGTGGGCCATTTCTTTTTTGGCATTCCGTCTTCATCATCTGACTCCTAAGGTGGAAAAACATGTTACATAGTCTGATGAGGCAAGAGGGGGCATGAAACATGCTGCTCACAGTACTGAACTGCCAATGCAACCTTAGCTGCTGTTTTGACATTTTGATGTTTTTTATACTCAAAGACATCTAATGGTTTTCATTAAAGTCTCTTCATGAATCTCTCGAAAAGAAAATGCCATTCCTTATACTTCTGTGGATTAGATGTTGACATGGGAATTGCTGCTAAATACAGTCTACAAGATGAAGCCATTTAACATTTACTTAAGCATATGGGAAGCTTGTGTTCTGAGATCATAATTCTCACTGTATGTCAAAATAAGTCTAATTCATTCTCTTTGTAACTGGACTCTGAGGCCTGAGCAACAACAGCAACAGCAGAAGACACACATCAGGCACTTTAATAGGACCATAGAGTTCCTAAAAAAATGCTCAGTGAGTGTATTTTGAACATGAATTTGGGAACTTGCAATAGCCTTTCTGAAAGCATATGAAACTTAGTGGTGAAATTCCAACTCACTGGCTCTGGAGGTGGAGGAGGTGGAGGTTCTTTAATCACCTGTGGAAAGAAACATTACATATGTTGTGTGAAATATTCAGGCATATCTAATGTCACATAACCAGGAACACATTATACGCATAATATATAATAGCAAGTTAAATCTTAACCACAGAGTTCACTTCACAGAAATCAAGACCTGGTTTACTGTGTGTGATCTTTGGAGATTAGCTGACCAAGAAGTTCAGTCTTTACTGCAAATACATAGGCATTGCTTCCCAGATTAGCACAATACAAGCACAAGATTTGCCATATGAAGGTTTTTCAAAGGGTGATATTAAGATGATAAATGAGGCGAAGACTTACTACAGTGCAGCAAAGCGGCCAGAACCACCACATAAACAACATAGCCAGTAACAGAAACAACACCAGCAGGGTGATCAGGAGAATTGTGCCATCAAACTGCAAGTAGAGGAGAGAATGTATGTGTGTGTTTGAGAGAGATTCGGCACATTTAATATACTTCACTAACAAAAAGTATCAAAGAAATACTATGGTATTCTTTGATGTACCTTTAATGTTAATACCATGGTAGATTAAGGACATAGTTCACTGAAAAATTTAAATTATCTCATCATTTACCCTCATGTCATCCCAGATGTGTATGACTTTCTTTCTTCTGCTGAACACAAATGAAGATTTTTAGAAGAATATCTCAGATCTGTAGGTCCATACAATGCAAGTGAATGGTGACCAGAACTTGTTAAAAAATATACATAAAGGCAGCTTAAAAGTAATCCATATGACTCCAGTGGTTAAATCCATATCTTCAGAAGCTATATGATCGGTGTGGGTGAAAAACAGTTTAATATTTAAGTTCTTTTTTACTAGACATTCTCCTCCCTGGACAGTAGATGGCGATATGCACAAAGCAGAATGTGGATGTGAAAGTGGAGATTTATAGCATAACAGAACTTTAATATGGTTCTGTTTCTCACACACACCTATCATATCGCTTCTGAAGATACAGATTTAACCACTGGAGTCTTATGGATTACTTTTATGCTGCATTTATGTGATTTTTTTAACCTTAGAAGTTCTGGCCACCATTCACTTGCATTGTAAGATCCTACTGAGCTGAGATATTCTTCTAAAAAAATGTGTTTGTGTTAAGCAGAAGAAAGAAAGTCATACACATCTGGGATGACTTGAGGGTGAGTAAATGAAAGAATTTTCATTTTTGGGTGAACTATCCCTTTAATATGGCATTCATTCAGTTCCATACTGTAGTACACTATCAGTCAAAACGTTTGGACACACCTACTCATTCTATATTATTGCTATTTTTCACATTTCATAATAACAGACATCATCAAAACTATGAAACAACACAAATGGAAGTGGGAATTATCAAAACTACTTATATTCCAAAAATCTTATATTTCAGTTTCTTTAAAGTAGCCACCCTTTGTATAGATTACAGCTCTGCACACCCAAAGTCCCTCAACCAACATCATGATATGGTTTTTCTTTAGATAGTTATTTAAAAAAACAACAACAAGTTTTATTAATAAAACTTGTTTTAGCACTTATATTGTGTATACATGCTAAAACATGAGATGCTTTTTAAACAGTCCTATTCTCATCCATTGAGAAAATGTTACAAAAATGTTTACAATACGGTTGTATTCGTTAACTCTAGTTAACTGCAATAGTTAACATGAACTAACAATGAACAATACTTTTAGAGCACTTCTTAATCTTGGCTAATGTCAATTTAATACTAATTTATACTAATACATTTTTAAAATTAAAAGTTGCATATGTTAATATTAATGAGTAATGAACTAACATAAACTAACAATGAAGAATGGCATTTTTTATAAATAAATATTATACTAAATATATAATTATATTGTTCATTGTTAGTTTATGTTACTCTAATGCATTTACTAATGTTAACAAATAGAACCTTACTGTAAGTGTTACGATGTTATGTTTATGTTACCATATATGCTAATGTTTTTAATTTATATCTACAAAACTGATTTCAAGCATTAAAGAATAAGCCTTCCGATCAAAAGGTTTTTAAGATCATGAGAAACATAAATTCCTTTAAGTGTGTCCGATCTTTGACTGGTAGTGTGCGTATATATACTATATACACACACACCACCATATTAGCATCCGATTACCATCCTTGCAGTACACTTTCAGTAGTTTCAAACTCATAAATCTGTACTATAAAACTTCAATAACATACTGAAGTTGTCTCATGCTAACAATCACATAGTTACAAAGTATGTCATTAGAAAAGAATGGGAAGAGCATTTTTTTAAGTGTTTTGAGCTGGCTGTGTAAAAAAGTATTTTGTGGGTGTGGGCTGAAAGACTGCTCTATGTCAAAATCAGAGACAGTATCATCTGGGGCTTTTGGCTGGGGACATGCTAAGCCCCTGAGGTTTGGCCCTTGATGTTAGTGTGTGTGTTGCTGGGTAGATGGTGGGTGTGAGAAGTTTTGTGAAGAGAAAACAATTGTGGAGGGGACTGCCTGAATGTGAAGAGGGAATTGAAAATAAGAGAAATAAGCGGTTACAAGGAAAAGAGATGTTGGATTAAGACAAGTCCATCCATAACACTGTCACATAAATTGTCCATAAAACTTGCCAATGATTTATAATGTACCGTAATGTAATTGTATAATAGCTATATTTAGTTATAGCAACAACAGTGATTTAAATAATTAAAGCAATTAAAATGTGACATTCAGCAACATTCACTTGCATGGCTGATGTCATGAATTTGGCTGGATGTGGTGATGTGTGTATTTGTGTGTGTTTGCAGTCAGACTTACACACTCTGTTGTGGTTATGTGCACAGAGCTGGTGATAAATGATAGCCCCTCATTCATGCTGACTTGCAGGTACACCACCCTGAAGTGCAAAAGACCAAACGTCAATTTTAATACCTCTATTTGTCACTTTGAAAGCCAGCAAGGTCTTTTGACATTACACAGCAAAGAGTGGAAAAAAAACTTATCAAAGCTCAAAGGATTTACAGAAAATGTGCTTAACCCCCCCCCCCAACAACATTTTTGTTAGACTTTTTATAAAGAGATGTGTTTGTAGCTCTTAAGTTTCATTAAAAAAAAGTCCATAATTGGAACCCTTACAGAGCTTTGCAGGGTGCTGGTTAACTTTTGTTTTAGTCAGCTGTCTAGTGTCTCAAACATTTGGTAAAAACAGCATTCCAAATTTTCCTCTCAAGGTTTGCATGTAAACAGACAGAGATCAGAGATGAAGCAGAGGCCAAGTATGCTATTTCAATAGATAAGCTCATTCTCCACTAATAAAGAGCATCTACTTTAGCTGAGGGTCACATTACTCTGGGCAAAAAAACCAAAAAAAACCCCCCAAAAAAACCTGATGAACAGCCTGACTTTTGCCAGACAGTGATGACCAAAGGGCACTCAAGCCAAGTTCAGGTAAATTGCATGTTTGTGTACATATATGACTACCAGGGTTCCCACTCTTTTATGAACACCAGATTCAAGGACTTTCAAGGGCTTTTTTAAGCACCTTTCATTTCATACCAAGCACCTATCAACATCACGTTCCAGCAAACATGGTATAAAAAAAGACTTCTTAGATAATAAACTGAATATAATATTTAATATGTGGACATAACTTTTTCTTTAAGCTCAAAATAAATATTATTGGTTACAGTACATTCAGGCCAACAGTATTGGTCCACCTTTGACCAAAGAGAAGGGATTTTAACAGGACTAGATTTAGCCAAGCCTAGTGCTTCATACAAGCCCTGTATCATTTGAACAAATGAACTGCACAACCTTTAAGAAAAACATGTGTTGCTTGCTGCCCATGAGACAGCAGCAAGAGTCGACAACACACTTTTTCAGAGTCTGTGAAAATCCTGATCTTTGGATGTTTTTACCCATGCAGAAGAGTGTCAACTAGGGTTGTAACTAACGGTTATTTTTATTATCTACTAAACGATTATTAGAATGATTAATTGACTATTTGGGCGATTATTGCAACGATTAATAACACCTCTAACCAACAATTCAGTTTGTACCTTGAGGCAATATTAAACATGTGCTTACTAATAATAAAGAAATGAGGATGAAATAATCTTTAAAAAAATACAATTAAAGTAAAACTACAGGTGCATCTCAATAAATTAGAATGTCGTGGAAAAGTTCATTTATTTCAGTAATTCAACTCAAATTGTGAAACTCGTATATTAAATAAATTCAATGCACACAGACTGAAGTAGTTTAAGTCTTTGGTTCTTTTAATTGTGATGATTTTGGCTCACATTTAACAAAAACCCACCAATTCACCATCTCAAAAAATTAGAATATGGTGACATGCCCATCAGCTAATCAACTCAAAACACCTGCAAAGGTTTCCTGAGCCTTCAAAATGGTCTCTCAGTTTGGTTCACTAGGCTACACAATCATGGGGAAGACTGCTGAACTGACAGTTGTCCAGAAGACAATCATTGACACCCTTCACAAGGAGGGTAAGCCACAAACATTCATTGCCAAAGAAGCTGGCTGTTCACAGAGTGCTGTATCCAAGCATGTTAACAGAAAGTTGAGTGGAAGGAAAAAGTGTGGAAGAAAAAGATGCACAACCAACCAAGAGAACCGCAGCCTTATTATTGTCAAGCAAAATCGATTCAAGAATTTGGGTGAACTTCACAAGGAATGGACTGAGGCTGGGGTCAAGGCATCAAGAGCCACCACACACAGACATGTCAAGGAATTTGGATACAGTTGTCATATTCCTCTTGTTAAGCCACTCCTGAACCACAGACAACGTCAGAGGCGTCTTACCTGGGCTAAGGAGAAGAAGAACTGGACTGTTGCCCAGTGTTCCAAAGTCCTCTTTTCAGATGAGAGCAAGTTTTGTATTTCATTTGGAAACCAAGGTCCTAGAGTCTGGAGGAAGGGTGGTGAAGCTCATAGCCCAAGTTGCTTGAAGTCCAGTGTTAAGTTTCCACAGTCTGTGATGATTTGGGGTGCAATGTCATCTGCTGGTGTTGGTCCATTGTGTTTTTTGAAAACCAAAGTCACTGCACCCGTTTACCAAGAAATTTTGGAGCACTTCATGCTTCCTTCTGCTGACCAGCTTTTTAAAGATGCTGATTTCATTTTCCAGCAGGATTTGGCACCTGCCCACACTGCCAAAAGCACCAAAAGTTGGTTAAATGACCATGGTGTTGGTGTGCTTGACTGGCCAGCAAACTCACCAGACCTGAACCCCATAGAGAATCTATGGGGTATTGTCAAGAGGAAAATGAGAAACAAGAGACCAAAAAATGCAGATGAGCTGAAGGCCACTGTCAAAGAAACCTGGGCTTCCATACCACCTCAGCTGTGCCACAAACTGATCACCTCCATGCCACGCCGAATTGAGGCAGTAATTAAAGCAAAAGGAGCCCCTACAAAGTATTGAGTACATATACAGTAAATGAACATACTTTCCAGAAGGCCAACAATTCACTAAAAATGTTTTTTTTATTGGTCTTATGATGTATTCTAATTTTTTGAGATAGTGAATTGGTGGGTTTTTGTTAAATGTGAGCCAAAATCATCACAATTAAAAGAACCAAAGACTTAAACTACTTCAGTCTGTGTGCATTGAATTTATTTAATACACGAATTTCACAATCTGAGTTGAATTACTGAAATAAATGAACTTTTCCACGACATTCTAATTTATTGAGATGCACCTGTATATATTTTTAAAAACTTCATGAAGTTAAATAATAAAAAATTAAAAAACTGCAAATAATCCTACTCTTAATGAGTTCAGTCTTGTTTTCCAGTAAAATATCTAAACATCCTTAAAATATGATACATTTACCTGAGAAGCAACATTGCAAAAGATATTTAGACTTGTTTTCAGAGAATGTATCTTTTATATAAGTGTATATTTTCTTACAGTACTGGCAGCTTTTTTTCAATTAATACTTATTATTAAAAAAGTAAAAAAATCTCTCTGAAAACAAATCGTAATATTTTGTGCAGTGTAGCTCCTCAAGTAAATGTACCTTGTTTTAAATGATTTTTGAATATTTTTATTGGAAAACAAGTAAAAACAGACTAATTTAAAAGACATCAAAAACTAATCAGGAACTTTTTGCAGTGTACAATAGGCTTACCCTCTCTCACCTTTTTGTCCAACTCAGAGAAACCTGACTGAGAAATTCTACTTTCAGAGTTTGTGCTTATTTAGATCACCTGCTTCCTTTTTAATATAAGGGAGGATATAAGCAAGGAATGCAATCATGTGGTAAGTCATATTTATATTGTTGTTCTAGGCAAATACACTATATTGCCAAAAGTATTCGCTCACCCATCCACATAATTGAATTCAGGTGTTCTAATCACTTTCATGGCCACAGGTGTATAAAATGAAGCACCTAGGCATGCAGACTGCTTCTACAAACATTTGTGAAAGAATGGGCCACTCTCAGGAGCTCAGTGAATTCCAGCGTGGTACTGTGATAGGATGCCACCTGTGCAACAAGTCCAGTCGTGAAATTTCCTCGCTACTAAATATTCCACAGTCAACTGTCAGTGGTATTATAACAAAGTGGAAGCGATTGGGAATGACAGCAACTCAGCCACGAAGTGGTAGGCCACGTAAAATGACAGAGCGGGGTCAGCGGATGCTGGGGCGCATAGTGCGCAGAGGTCGCCAACTTTCTGCAGAGTCAATCGCTACAGACCTCCAAAGTTCATGTGGCCTTCAGATTAGCTCAAGAACAGTGCGTAGAGAGCTTCATGGAATGGGTTTCCATGGCCGAGCAGCTGCATCCAAGTCATACATCACCAAATGCAATGCAAAGGGTCGGATGCAGTGGTGTAAAGCACGCCGCCACTGGACTCTAGAGCAGTGGAGACGCGTTCTCTGGAGTGATGAATCACGCTTCTCCATCTGGCAATCTGATGGACGAGTCTGGGTTTGGCGGTTGCCTGGAGAACGGTACTTGTCTGACTGCATTGTGCCAACTGTGAAGTTTGGTGGAGGGGGGATTATGGTGTGTGGTTGTTTTTCAGGAGCTGGGCTTGGCCCCTTAGTTCCAGTGAAAGGAACTCTGAATGCTTCAGCATACCAAGAGATTTTGGACAATTCCATGCTCCCAACTTTGTGGGAACAGTTTGGGGATGGCCCCTTCCTGTTCCAACATGACTGCGCACCAGTGCACAAAGCAAGGTCCTTAAAGACATGGATGAGCGAGTTTGGTGTGGAAGAACTTGACTGGCCTGCACAGAGTCCTGACCTCAACCCGATAGAGCACCTTTGGGATGAATTAGAGTGAAGACTGTGAGCCAGGCCTTCTCGTCCAACATCAGTGTTTGACCTCACAAATGCGCTTCTGGAAGAATGGTCAAATATTCCCATAAACACACTCCTAAACCTTGTGGAAAGCCTTCCCAGAAGAGTTGAAGCTGTTATAGCTGCAAAGGGTGGGCCAACGTCATATTAAACCCTATGGATTAAGAATGGGATGTCACTTAAGTTGCATCTAAAGGCAGATGAGCGAATACTTTTGGCAATATAGTGTACCTTTAACAAATACTTAAACTGGTAGTTAAAATGATAGTTGACCCAAAAAAGAAAATTCTACCGTGATTACTCAACCTCATGTTGTTTCAAGCCCATATCTATTTCTCTCTTATGTGGAACACAAAAGGTGATGGTAGGCAGAATGTTAGTCTCAGTCACTATTCACTTTCATTCATTTTTTTTCCATATGAAGAAAGTTAATGGTGACTGAGATTAACATTTTGCATAACATCTCCTTTTGAGCTCCAAGGAAGAAAGAAAGTCATACAGGTTTGCAAAAACATGAAGTTGAGTAAATGATCACAGAATTTTCATTTTTGGGTCAACTATCCCTTTAAGAGTTCAAGTCAATGCTCCCCAGATTAAAATTAAAATTAACTGAAAATTAACATATGAAATTGGTTATTATAATGTTTACCGTAAAAAAATATTGATATTAAAGATAACAGGATTATATTTTGAATATTATGTATTATATATAAATTGGTACATAGGTCTACTTATATTAAAATGGACTTAGTTACAAGGTAGAGAAAATACCTGTATAGGTCAGAAGGAGATGGGAGATGTAACAGTTGTTTATCAGGATGATGAAGTTGTTTGTTTTAAGCTTTTCTCTTCACCCTGTAGCTGCGTAGTCCTGGTTGCATTATACATTAGGTAATTTTGCTATGTCTGCCTTTCTTGTTAAATGTGCTGTAGTAAAAGCAAGCAGATGTGATGAGGCAAAACTAAATCACTCCACTGTTACGCACTTGCACTGAAGACAGCTTAGTTGATTATAAAATAGGAGCAAAAACTTTTATCGCAATGCTCACTTGCAGGGACGTGGTGTAAAGCCATTTTGCATTTCAAAATAACAGGTTTATACATAAACTTAAGTTCAGTATGTGACAATGCACATCCTTTGATCAATGCACGCACACACTAAGCTCGATAAGTGTCCAATAAGCTGCTGGATGCTGCAAGAGAGAGAGAGAGAGAGAGAGAGAGAGATTGACGCAGTAGCACCGATTTAGTCGTGCTGATTCTGGAATTACAATAGAAAGAAAAAATTATTGATTTTATTTGTACATCTGTGTGGTTTCGTTTACAAATTCTCAACTACTGTACATGTTAATATAAATACATGTGTGCTGGAATTCCCCGCTTTATCTGGAACAGGCGGGAATGGTTCAAATTGTGTGCAATACCCACACACATGCTATGAAAACAGAGCTGTGTGCACACAGTACGTGCAGCAAGCAGCGCATTCAAACTAATTAATTAAATCGCAGCCCCTTGTGTTTCAAAAATCACACTAGGTCATATTGCAATTTTGATTTTATTTCGATTAATTGTTCAGCCCTAGTTTCAGCCCTAATTCAAGCACTTTCAAGGACCTAAGTCTATTTTCACAGACTTTCCATTCCTTGAATTTATGTGTCTTAAATTCAAGTACTTTCAAGGACTTTCAAGGAGAGTGGGAACCCTGGACTACAAATCCATAATTAAGGCTATTTTTTTGTTTACACCTTTTTTTTGCTTGCTTTTATTTCTGCCTAGTGGTTCATAAACTAATTTTTTATTTGCTTATGAATTTAATGCAACAATTTATGTAATAATGGTTATATGAACTATTTATGTACTATGTATTTATGTACTATTTGTTCTATGTAGTATTTTTTGCGGATGCATTGCAAAAGATGCTAAGAAGGGAATTTATTCAGAATCAAGCAGCTTTGAGAAATGTATTATACTGTAAGATGTGTGACTGGAAAAATGCAAAGATGTAAATTATAATTCATCAACATCGGTTAACTTCAACGAGTTAGTATGGATTGCTTACTGTATAACATGAACCTTTACAAGTGGACTCGTGTGGTTCCCTGGTGCAAACCTAAGCTTGGAAAACCATGTTAACACCAACTAAACAAACTGAACTGACCAAACCAATCCCTAAGGACCCTAAAAGATTTAACTATAATAAAACTGTGTTAACTCTCTGTATCACTGTTTAAAAGAGGAGAGGACAAGAATCCAGAACTGTTTGAGAGAATGATACTCTTTAAAAGAATGCCTGAGAGGAAGTGTTGTACATCTGTAAAATCAGCAGGATGAAAGGACAGGCAAAGGAGTTTGACAACTTTGATCAAGGGAAAGAAATGAGGGGGAGTTGGCATATGTGTGAGGAAAGGATGGGCTAACCATCTGATGCAGAATGAAATGTAAAGAAAAGATGGTGGCAAAATGAAAGGATGAAATGAGAAATAGATTGCTAACAGGGTTTAGAACAGTTCACTACATTTGAAGGAGACTAGTTAGTATGTGAAGGACACAAATGAAACAAGAGTGTGTGTGGTATTTTAAAAGAAAGGTTCCAATTAGAATCTAAAAGGGTTTTAAAAAACAAAAAAGTTCCAACTCTAAATTCGGATTGGTAGAGCTACGTTTGAAGCCATTGTGAAATGCTGATAAATGCACACCTGTGACTGCACATTCTATAATTAATCCACTATATTAACAGCCTATAGACTTATGAACTATATTACTTGGTGAAAGAAGTTTTTCCAATTTAGCACTGTAACCCAGTGCTGGGGAAGCTACTTTGAAACTGTAGCTTTCCAAGCTACAAGCTACTCATAACTTAAAGCAGTTAAACTACAGTCAGTCTTCTCTTTTAAAAATGTAGTTAGCTATACTACAAGCTACTAACAAAAGGTAGCTAACTGCATTTAAGCTATTAAAGAAGAAAAATATTTTATATATATAACAATTGAATGATATTATTTAACAAAATTTAATAATGTCACCCAATAGTTATATATGTAATTAGGGTGACATACCTACAAAAAAATAACATGGTTTACTACAGTAACCATAGTTTAACCATGACATTTTTAGTAAAACCATTGTAACCACGAAATTAACTATGGTTACTATAGTCATTGTTACCAAGATATTACTACAGTAAAACCAAGGTTACAATACAGATACTATGGTATTACTGTAGTAAAACAGTAGTAATATACATGGCTACTACAGTCATTGTTACCATAATTTTACTATAGTAAAACCATTGTTACTATATAGGAGTGGTGGTGGTATAGTGGACTAAAGCACTGAACTAGTAAGTGGAAGGTTGTTGGTTCAATCCCCACAGCCACCACCATTGTGTCCTTGAGCAAGGCACTTAACTCCAGGTTGCTCCAGGGGGATTGTCCCTGTAATCAGGGCACTGTAAGTCGCTTTGGATAAAAGCGTCAGCCAAATGCATAAATGTAAATGTATATGGATACTACGGTATTACTGTAGTAAAACTGTAGTAATGGTTTCTGCCAAATATACATGGTTACTACAATATTACTACAGTAAAACCATGGTAAAAATTTTTTTAAGGGTTAAACAAATAGAGTGACAACATTAAATTGAACAAATTTATACTTAATAAAGAGAACACCTTTTTTATATAACTGAATAAAAATACAGTGATAAACAGCAGCAACAGAAGCTGCGTCAGTAACTGATGCTATGGAAACTCCTCCGAGAAGCATAGAATCACGTCAATCTATTGCCAAATGGCGCTTGACGCTCCGCCCCTTCTACGTGCATAATTTCGGGCATATAACACGGAGCACAGCGCCACTTTGGCAGGATTTTTCTACTGAAGGGAGGAGCCATCTCAGTCCCTAAACAGCGAGAAACAGGAGTGTGGCTAAAATACGCAGCACCTCGTTCCCTTCTATCAGGGAAATGAGGTTACATTCATAACGTGACATTCCTTCCAATACTGCGTCAGTAGCTGACGCCAAGGGAATCATATACCAAAACGCTGTACTTCTGATACAAACACACCAGAAGAATGCACACTAGCCATGAAAAAAATTGAAAATTAACCCTCCTTTGCATTCAAAAGCTGGGAAGAGATGGAAGAAACGTCCAGGTTATAGAACCTGGCAAAGGTGTTTGGGGAAGCCAGCCTGCTGCTAGACAGATGTCCTCCAAGGACACCCCTTTCGCACGGGAGTTTGCACTGCCACTGAAGCAAACAAATTGCTGTTCTGACAGCCTTTATTGACTCTTGTGTCAATGTACATATGTAAGGCCCTCACCGGACAAAGCATGTGCAGCCTCTTAGCCTCGTCCGACCTAAGCGAAGGAGGAGAGAAAGCTTGCGATGGAGACAGCCCTGCATCCAAACACTCTTGAAAGTAGCAAATCACCACTTGCACAGGGCAATGCACTGGGTCCTCACCTTGGGGGGATCACCGGGTAATGAAATGCAGTTCAAAGTGTAGATCCACCTGGTGGAGGGAGCTCTAGCTTGTAGTACGGTGTTCAGCACTGACTGAGACAGCTCCTGAGTGTCTAACAAGCCCTGTTTAAGGGCCAGACATGGAGTCTCCACAGTTACGGCTGGGGATGCCAGATCATGCCTCAAGCTTGCAAAAGCAGATCTGTCCTCAAGGGAATCCTCCACGGAGGAGCATTCAACAGCTCCACCATCTCAGGAAACCTGCTGACTGGGCACCAGGGTACACTTTGCCCAATTGACTTTGAGACCCCCATGATCCAAATGCTTAAGAAACAGATACCTGTACTTGCATACTACACTGAATGTGCTAATAGCAATCAATCGTCAAGGTAGTTCAAGATGTGGATGCCACTCAGCCTCAGCGGGCCAGCATCCCATTGGTGCACTTGGTAAAAGTGCGAGGAGCTAGGGACAGGCCGAAGGTAAGGACCTTGAATTGAAACAACGCACCCTTGAAGGCGAATCTCAATAAAAGCCTGTGGCGAGGGGCTATTTGTACATGAAAATATGCATTTCATTTGCAGTTCACACTAAATACAAGGGTATCATACATTTTAACCAATTCATTTACATAAATTTAAATTTAAATAACACATTTATTTAAATAAATTTATTTTCCCTGTGATACATACGAGAGAGAGAGAGAGGACAGTTTAGGTGAGCATATTTGATTACTCCTTTGGCTCCATTGCTGAATTCACAATATAATGTTACAAATGTAACATTTTGTGATGGTACACCGCTACTCTTTGGAACATGTAGCTCATTACTGGAAAAGCTACATATTGAGAAAAAAGCTGAGCTACTGTCATGCTACTGAAAAATGTAGTTAGTAGAGCCACTACTTCTAGTTAACTACTCCTGAACACTGCTTTAGCCTCTCATTACTTTTTTATAGTCAGATACCAAAGAATACACTTTTGAACTTTGAATTCTCTAGTTCTTCAGAAAACCATATATCTACTGATATTTTAAAGAACATAAAACCAATCTGAAGGACCTATATTGTAACAAGTACTTTCTTTCCAAAGAATCATACAGGCAACTCAAGAACACTATATACAAATATATATATACATTTCTTGATAAGAAATGGGTTCTAAACCTCATGTGCATCAAAGAACCGTTGAAGAAGCTTTATTTTTAAGAGTGTTGAGTGGAATGCAGAAATCTGTAATCTGATAGTGGGGGAGAAAATATGGAACTTCTAGGTTCTAGGGGAGTAAAATGGACAAAAAGAAATAGAGAATGAGAAACAAAGACAAACTGAGGGTGTGGGTTGAATGAACACAATGATGTGAAGGACTCTAAGGAAGCATCAGCTTTAATGGCTCCTCAGAGCCTCTCACAAGATCAGGCTCTGTGGATCAGAAAGCAAAATCTATAACACAAAGAGGGTCATGAACTCCGATAACTCAGAAATCATGATGTTCTGAGAAACACTGGCCCAAGAGGATGACCTCACAACTAAAACAACGAGTTGGGCAGGAAGTGGAATGCGACCTTTGACAGGGATCATAAACATGGCCTAATGTTTGACAGACCTTCCGTCAGCCTTCCTGACAAAGACACTTACTTTCCAACTTCATCTATAACAGGCGCAGGGCACAGCAAGAAAGTGTCTTCAACACTTGCAGGCTTCTCATCTGTTAATGAAAGAAAAAAGTGTGAAAGTTGAGTAAACCAAATAAAATAAGATCCCTTTCCTATAAATGCAATAAAAGGGTGACTCTCGCGACACCTACGACCAGGTCACATTTCACCCAAAAGCACAAGAAAAAAAATATCATATTTTGCACAAAGAAATGTCTGCTATTAGAACCTTTAGAATTTTTTGTATTGTGACGTTATTTTCACAATAATTAAGCAAATGTTACCCCCCAATTCTCATTACTGTTATTCATATGGTATTGTCTTTCACATTTTCTTTATGATGATTCTCATTAATGACTGAAGTTCAGCCATGCATCTCTATGTTGCACAAGCTGATAAGTTTTAGAACTTGTTATCTGTTAGCTAAGCGGCCAATCGGCTTGCATGGTGTAAGCTTAATAAACTTGTGTTTCTCTCTTTGTCTAATATTTAGATAGCTCAGTTTTGCAGACAAACCGGTTTTACTGCAACGCACTGTAAGAGTTTTTCTCTGAAAATGTTCAGGTGGTTGCTGGGGCTTTTTTCTTCTAGCAGCTTGCACAGTAAGGTCTGCTTTTGGCCATGACACATAGAAGCATGTCATTAACGAGGTAAGTCTTGGCCAAATCTGGCCTGGCACACATCGCAATCTTAGATAATTTGTTTAATAAGTCCACACATAGCTAGGCTAAGTCACTAGTTAACCTTTTCACACGTGAGTTTCTCCTGTACTGACGGATCTCCCAGTGTGAGTTCTTTAATGTGCACTGTAATTAAAATAAATCTTACCTTACCCTTCACAGCAGATGCACTGGAGGACAGATTATTTCACAGAGGGTGCACTGAAGGTCAGATTATACAGCATATTATCAAACATATAATGTGGTTTTTAGATGTTTACAGTGATTGATTATGATAGATAAGATGCGATCGCGAATGCACTTGCCAGCTATGTGCGCCGCCATATTTTCGTTGCAATGCAATGTGGGATTCTGAGTTTGTATCGTCATAGAAGCATACAAAAGGAGCATAGACGGTTCTAAAATCCTAGCCCTTCCACTCTTCTACTGACATGACTGAACAGTAATACAGTCATTGTTTTATTGCATTACTGTTTTTTTATTAAAATCAATTAGTTTTTAATTAATTAAAAGGCAGTACAAAAAATATCAACATGATGCATGAACACAAACATATATATTCATATTTTTTCATGTTACAATAATGAGATGCAAAAAAATATTAATGGTCCCAGTAATAGTTTTTTTTATTACATTTTTTTTATGTTCAGCATGAAAATGTGATACTTACTTGTGAGATTCAACCAAAAGCTTTTATACTCTTCTTGAAAAAAACTGCTTTTATCAGCCTAAGCATGTTTGCAGGTCTTAGCTGGCCTCAAAGCCTAGCCAGGCTGGTCTGGTTTGCTGGATTTAGAGGGGTTTTGGGCCCAAGTCAGCTGCTCAGGCTGGGATACTAGCTAAACAGTGTAAACCAGCTAAAACCAGCAAAAGAGCTTAGGCTACTTTAAGTTGATTTTTCTTCAGCAGGGTAGCTATATGTAATATTAGTTATGAGAACGTTCTCTGGCTCTTTGTGGGAATATCTTTAAAAAAAAAAAAAAAAAAAAACACTTACTGAGCGTAACTGTGTCATTGATTTTGAAGCTGCACAGGACCTGGTCTATGTTTCTGGCATGCCGAAAACCATTTCCTCTCACCACCACTTGAAATGACTCTGAAACACAGATTCCCAGTTCCTGCTCAAAAATAGTGATAAATTCCCATAAAATACATCTCATTACATAATTTCTCTGCAAAGATGTTAGCTTCTCTGTATTTTTTTTAAAGACTTTGCTCAATGTCTTCCTGTTGAAATAATCAGAGCTCAAGTAATGCATGGTAATAAAAAACCACCATGATATAATTGTCCTCTTGGGGAAATGTGTCAGACAGACCTTTTTTTAACACTGAAATTTCCCCCATGATTATTTTTACATTAACTCGCCTATTTATTCATAGCTATTTCACTGACTATATATTTGGCAATATATCAATTACATCAATCTTAATTTAAAAATATCCTGAGAGACGTGTCTATTATTGAGAATCCATATTTTCAACATTTCCAGAATAATGGAATGACCAAACCTATTAGCAAATGAAAGCAATGACATTATTTATTGATTTATTTTTGTTCATACCTCCTGCACATACGCTGGACGGTTCTGCTGCCAGGATCTCTATACAAGATTTTTTGATGATCTAAAAAAAAAAAAAAAGAAAGAAAAAAAAATTCAAATGTTGTTATGTCCAACCCAGTTGGGCCGCTCAAACAAACAAATTGAAATTCTATTACTAACACAGCAATTACACACTCTATATTTTAAAGCTACACTATGCAAGATTCTTTTTGTTAGAAATGAACTAAATTTAATTAATGAGCAAGTACACCAACAATCCATCTTCCAAACCATGTTTTTGCCTTACCTGATTCACTATGGTAAGCCTATCATAATGATTTATGTTTTTTTAAGGATTTGGTGGGAAAACTGCATACTTCCATCATTCGTCCGTGAGTGTTTTCGCCATGTCCATAAATAAAGAAAATAAGGTCCAGCTACTAAAGCTCATGTATATGTGTGGTGATAGGTGTGGTAGTAGTTTGAAGTTGAAAGACATTGACCATGGGTCATTCAAAAAGGCAACCCTCTGGGGTATCACCCATTTTTAAAGTAAAGAAACCTCGAACCAAGAAGATTATGCAAGCAAAAAGGGAGAGCGACACAGCCCGTAATAAAATATGACACAACATCAGATTGGCTTTTCAGAGGTGGCGACAACTCCGAGATCTTTAAGGATTTAAAACCGACCCAGAGATGGAGTTTTTCTTGCTGGACAGGTAAGATATTTTATTGGACCAATAGTTAGCCAGGTAGCTCTCTTAGCACAGTAGTTAGCATTAGCCACTCTAATGGGGCATCCCAGGGTGTGCTGAGTGACTCCAGCCAGGTCTCCTAAGCAACCAAATTGTCCCGGTTGCTAGGGAGGGTAGAGTCACATGGGGTAACCTCCTCGTGGTTGCTATAATGTGGTTTGTTCTTGGTGGGGCGCGTGGTGAGTTGAGCGTGGTTGCCGCGGTGGATGGCGTGAAGCCTCCACACGCGCTATGTCTCCGTAGCAGCGCGCTCAACAAGCCACGTGATAAGATGCGTGGATTGACGGTCTCAGACACAGAGGCAACTGGGATTCGTCCTCCGCCACCCGGACTGAGGTGAATCACTACGCAACCACAAGGACTTAAAAAGCACATTGGGAATTGGGCATTCCAAATTGGGAGAAAAAAAAAACCTGTTTTCAATAAGTCAAAACAACAGCGTATATGTATCCAAATATATTAAACTGTTCATCTCAAGCACAGCTGTTATCACTCACACCCTGTCTACATCATACGCAAGAGTCACTTTCTCTCGAGAGTCCCTTTCTGCGCATCGCATTGTGCCAACAGTAAACAGATGTCCTGTTCCATTTTGCGCTGCACGCGCTGGTGCTACTTCTGCCAACAACACAGATAAATGGTTTAGAAAGTTTGTGCCGACGCGCCCGGTGTAGACAGCCTCAAGCCGTTGCATCACGTCGCATCAACGGACGCGCCCGGTGTAAACAGCATGTCAGCACCAATTAGTCATGACATATGAAATATTCATGAATGAAACGGTTTACTCAAAATTTTGGCGATCGCGCTAATGGCCCCAATTTACTAAAGGTTTGCGTTTATAAAACATGTGCAAACTTAATAGCACGCTAAAAAAAGGTCAGAGCTGATCTACTAATGCAGTCTTTTAAAGACTGTGTCTTTCAGATGCGCAAAATAGCAGGTCTTGGCAATTTTTGCATTTCCCTGACATGAATATGCAATTTAGAGGCGTGCCTCCAAACGTGCATAATAAAGGGAGGACTAGCTGCAAATTAATCAAATTGCACCCGCAAAGTGATTTATCAAGCCTGAAAGTAATTTCAGTATCATAAACAACAAGAGCAAATTAATACGAATGAAAGGCAGGTATCAATCAGATTCGACTGTGCATCATGCTGTCATTGTGACAAAAAGGAGACTTTAAGATAAGATAATACGTAGAACACCCTTTATTGACACACATTTATGTTTTTATTCGATTATTTTAAAACTCGATATCATAACTGACAACATCATAAGCCTACTAACAATTTATGCCCAAATTATGTTGTAATTGAATGTTTTAAACATTGTTTTTAACTGTCAAAATATTGTGAAATATTTTAAATGGCAGTTCTTTCCAGTAGGCAGGCCCAAACGCACCTGTATGCCGAACAGGTTTTTCCTGATCCCGTGAAATGAGCAGGGTGTGCAAGTTCCATACCGTGCAGTTTCCCGCGTCTCTCTCGTGCGCAGCTAACTTTGCCATGGTCAAGATAATAGCAGTTTGAAACTCAGATTTCATTTAAGTATACTTCAGTGATGCGATGGCTTAACGTGTACATAATATTGTATTTTCTTTGGGAATTATGAACATTTCAGGTGAAGAGTGTCATGTGCATTCTCATTAACTACTCTAACACTTGTTAAATAGCAGGGATTTTATGATGATCATACAATCCTATAAATAAACATATAAATGCCATATTGAATAAATATAAAATGGTATTTAGTGAGAGCTGTACTGTAATTGCATTTGGTGCAAGTAAAAACAAGCACAAGCAAAAGCCTCCTTACGGAAGGTGTGTCCAGCATATTTGCACGTGTAGTTATTTGCACAATTATTCTTAGTAAATCACCTGCAAAACGCCCACGAAACGCACAAGCAATTTAATAGATCGCACAAGCAAATTAGCACCCGTTATCAGATTTACTTAGTAAATCTGGGCCCAAGTGTTGTAACTGCCCCATCCTTCAAAAACAGTTCCTTTGCAAAGCTTGAATCATATTATGACTGGTATGATATGAGCCGAACATACAATCTACTCTAAAATACACATGAACGAGTCCATGACAGAGAGCTTCTCTTCAGAGTTGTAACTTGACACCGCGTCTTTTAACTGACTGACTGACTGAGCACCAGTGGGCGGGGCCGAGGGTGCAATGATGGAAAAATAGGCGTTGCATATGCAGATGTATTTGGACCTTATGATGTTACAAGTTCCACGAATTCCAAACGAGCCGTTTTTACAGCTTGGTTTAAATAAATGCTCTTTTTCTATTAAGGAGGCAGTTTTCAGTTCTGAAACTTACAGTATGTTTTAATAGTACAATGACCTCTTATAGTCAAAAGATCAAGGAAAATTTGATTCCTCATGTCATGACCCCTTTAAGGTTAGAATCTCAATGCTACTGTACAATTAAACATTACAAATTAGTTGAATAGTGTTAGTTCACCCAAAAATGAATATTTTGTCATAATTTACTCACCTTGACAGTCTTAGTCACCATTCATTTTGAATGTATGGAACAAAAGATGCAATGAAAGTGAAATGTGACTTAGGCTCTCATTTTGTGTTCCACAGGAGAAAGAAAGTCATAAGGGTTTAAAACAACACAAGGATGAGTAAATGATAACAGATTTTTCGTTTTTAGATAAACTATGCCTTGAAGGAATGCCTGTTTTGCATCTCCTAAATGTCTCAATATCCATTTTATATATAGAGAGAGATGAATATATCTATCTATCTATCTATCTATCTATATACACACACATATACTGTATATATAAAAAATACATTTCTAATTAATGTTCCACAAAGCCACAAGCAGAAAGCTTTACTTTACCGAGTCAATCATTCCTCTTAGTGCCTGGAATCCTCCCAAGACAGGAAACACATGCTTACTGGTGTCTGCTATGGTAGCCAGCTAAAGAAGAACAAACACATAAGTATTTACTGCTGGTCTAAGCTTCTTTTAACTGATTTGAACTGTTCTGCACATATGAAGTACTTGGTTTATACAGATTTACATTCATTAGTAAGCACACACTTGAAAATTTAGGGAGGGCCTCCAACACTGTTAGAATGAAGTACTTATTGATGCTTTAAAATGAGATGATTGTACACGTCAAAACAATATCATTGTCATCTCACCTGTGTTTCATTGAAGTCCTTAACTCCAACACAATACACGATTGCACCCAATCTTCTAGCTTTGGCTGCCTGGTTAAATTTTATTAAAAAAGTTATTAAAATATAACTTTACTTTCCTCCAAACTGTTCTATAGGCTGTCAAAGGGTGTGTTCATACTTGGCAGGTTTGGTTCGATTAAAATGAACTCTGGTGCTATTGCTCTGTTAGTGCGGTTCATTTGAACAAATGTGAACGCTGCCATCCGAACCTTGGTGCGCACCAAACAAGCGGACATATCTTCGTTTGTGTGTGCAACGGAGGAATTCCTGGCGCTGTTTTGACTCCTTTACAAATGTTTAAGCTCTTCATTTGTTCTCAGCTGGTAAAAATACCACCATATATATATATATATATAAATCCAATGAGCACATTTAGCCTAGCAGCCAGCATTGTTTTGGATGTTCGGCAAGTTCCGTCGCAAAATATACGTCATAAAAGCTGTCCAATCAGGTTGTGACTTTATCCCGATGCCTTTTGTTTTGTATCTTTAGGTTCGGTGTTAAAAATTCCAGTGTGAATGCTAAGCGAACCAGGACTAAATTTATCATTTTCTTTTTTGGTCTGGACCAAGAGAACTAAGAGAACTGAACTACAAGTGTGGACACACCCATAGACTTCACTTCCAAAAATAATAGGTGTTACACCACTTTGATGCTTGGCCTCTAAACACTAATTGCCCTCACACTTTTCATTAGATTCAATAAGTGAATGTAGACTGAATGGTGGACAAGTCACTTACCTCCTGTTGAGCTGCTATCAACTGATGTTCTTGTAGCTCGCCATCTGTCAATGCAATTATGACACTTGCTGTTCCTACAAAGTGTACAAAAATGTCATGTGAGGATGAAAAATGGTAATATACTACATGGCCAAAAGTATGTGGACGCAAGACATACAGTGTGCACCTGCTGAACATTTAATTTCAAACCATTGGCATTAATAGGGTGTTGGTCCTCACTGTCAGCTTCCACTCTTCTGGGAAGGTGTGACGAGGAGGAGGGCATGGCCGGGCCGTGAGGGTGCACGGCTGGTGCTGAATCAGCTGATCAGTGGGAGAGCGAAATAAATGGGAGCCGGAGATGCCAGTTCGAGAGAGAGATGCAAGCGTGTGTGTGTGTCTTATGTTTTATGTTGTTTTAAGTAGAGTTTGGAATTAAGTTTACATTAACTGTTCAGCCGGTTCCTGCCTCCTCCTTGCCCACCTTTACCCCGTTACATTGGTGCCAAAACCTGGGAAGGAGGAGGGATGTGCTGTTGCAGAGTCCTCACTGCTGCCATCCGCCAGAGGAGCAGCCGCGGCCATCTGCCTGGGGATGGATGGGTTGCTGCCGGCTGCCGAGTGTCAGTAGAACTGCTGCCGTCCATCAGGGGAGGAGCGAGCTGTTGTCCGCCAGAGGGTGGAGGAGTGGTTGAGGACCGGCGACAGACCGGTGAGCAAGTTTTTCTCTCTCTCCTCTCTCTTTCTGTGTGTCTCCCGCTCACCCTCTCCCCTCTCCTCGTCTCTCCCCCAGGAGGCGGGGTGGACCATCGGCTGGCAGAACGGCCAGAAGGGTAGCGTCTCCCCTCCAGAGATGGCCTGAATCGGGCGGGGGAGGAGTGTGATGAGGAGGAGGGTGTGACTGGGCCGTGAGGGTGCACGGCCGGCGCTGAGTCAACTGATCAGTGGGAGAGCAAAATAAAGGGGAGCTGGAGACGCCAGAGAGAGAGAGAGAGAGAGAGAGAGAGAGAGAGAGAGGGAGAGAGACGCACACGGCTGCTGTGTGTGTGTATCTTATGTTTTATGTTGTTTTAAGTTGAGTTTGGCATTAAAGTTTACGTTGACTGTTCAGCCAGTTCCCGCCTCCTCCTTGCCCACCTTTGCCCCGTTACAGAAGGCTTTTCACTAGATGTTGGGACATGGCTGTATGCATTTTTTCCTATTCAGACACAAAAGCATCAGTGTGCGGTCAGGCACCAATGTTGGCCGTTGAGGCCTGACTTGCAGTCTGCTTTCAAATTCCAACATCCCAAAGGTGTTCAATGGGTCTGGGCTTTGTGCAGGCCAGTCAAGTTCTTCTACCAGAATCAGTAATCCATTGTACTGGTGGAATCCTTTGGTATGCCTCACTCTACTGAAAATGTCTGTCTTACGAGATTATTTGGATGTATGCATCATTTAATGCGCCTGTTAGTAATGGGTGTAGAAACAGCAAAACCAAAGCTAAAGTTAATTAGAAGGGGATGTCCACATAATTTTGTCCATATAGTGTAACTGTAATGCTCCATTTAATGGCAACATTTGGTGTTCTTGATGTGAAGCCTACCTAAGCCTAAGTTTTCCTGGTGTATTTGTTCATTTGCCTGTGAATGAAGATGGATAATATAGTTAAAAGTCAAGTAAAACACATTAAAACAGCTCTTTAAAAATATCTGAGTAATACATAGCTTTTAACATTTTTCTACCTTCTCTAGACCAAGGTGCATAAAGGTATCTCCACCTGGGATCTCTCGTTTTAGAATGTTAAGGCCTTTCTTTATGTTCTCCCTTTGCAAAATGAACAGAAAGAAATAAAGAATGACAATAAATAATATCAACTCTATTCTGAATATGCCCAACTAGAAAAATTATTTCGAAGAGTTTAGAAGAATTGTGCAGTCTTATTGCACCTGTTTTCAGTGAGCCTCATGATTGTGTTTCCTCTGGTTGAGAAAACAATGAAGGACATTCGCAGCATAGGGCTGTGAGAAAATGAAAAACAGACAAGATACGTTTACAATTTAACATAATCGTAAATTGGATTTGTATGACGATGTGTGACTTACATCAGAAAGCTTACACAACTGGATAACATCAACAAAAACATGACATTTAGTTGACTTGTACCCTGTTAAAAAAGACAAGCATACTGTCTGTTGTGTATTGATGCAAATATGCCGTTGTCCCTTCTAGGCTTCTTAACTAGCTTAACCAGCAAGCCTCACTTGGTCAACCAGCTTCACCAGAAAGACCATACTGGCTGACCAGCATTCTTTGATCCACCAGCTAGATCCACACTAGGCCAACACAGTCATAACCAGCATGAAAATTAATGTTGGTCTTTTCAGCAGGGACAGTGTGCTCTTATTCTCACTGGGAATGTTTTTGTACCTGATGAATTTGTGAGCCAAATGTTCAACAAAAGAGTAGATCTCCTGCCAATGGTGTTTGACACTTCCTGACCTGGGGAGAAAGAGATGAAATAATCAATAAACAGGATGTTCCTGCTTTTACCCTCAAACAGATCAGTAAAACTGAGAAGCCTCCAATTTAATTATTGGTGCTCTCAACTAATTGTGGAAAGGATGAAGCGGTCTCTTAACAAAGGCATCTAATTTTGTCCCTTTCTGGTATTCCCCTTAGGCACAGCTGTAAACGTTGTATGACACTGGTCATTTCCTTTCCTTTCCTCAGAGGTAAGCTCAGGTCATTCATTAGTGCTGGATGACAAATGGGAAGTGAGCTAATTGAGTCTACTGATCCGTGTTTAAATCAGCTTGATGAAACATGCAACAGAAATACTGTAGGTCTGTGTTTTAAAGCTCTTTTGCAGGATGATGTAACATATTTAATCTGAGAGCTAGACATAACATTAACTAATGCTTTTGACCAATGACATTCATTCCCATAGAAACCAGCCAATCAACAAACAGAATTTCAAATTGATACAATACAGGCATCCGATTTTAGGTAGCATCCTATCCAACACTTATTTTAAGAAAGGAAACACCAGTGAACAAATTTGGTTACTCATTCCATATTTATTTATGCAATACAAATGACTGATGTATGTAAATAATCTATACTATGCTTTCCTTGTCTCATTGAAACCCCAATGTTTTCTTTCTTCCCTGGTACACAGTTAAGTTATTTTCCTATTAAAATCATGGTTAGGGTTTAGGTAAGGGGTTACACTTTATGGTTAGGTTTAGGGGTTAAACTTGAAGAAAACAAATGTCTAATAACATTGTTAGTTGGTTCATTTGTTAAAAATGGGAAGTGAGCTAATTGAGTCAAAATCTGTATACAGAAGGAAGGCTGAAAGGCTGGCTCACTGGTGCAGTCAAAACAACCTGGAGCTGAACATGCTCAAAACAGTGGAGATGATTGTGGACTTTAGGAGGAACACCCCAACATTGACCCCCCTCACCATTCTAAACAGCACTGTGGCAGCAGTGGAATCATTCAGGTTCCTGGGCACTACCATCTCACAGGACCTGAAGTGGGAGACCCACATTGAAAAAGGCCCAGCAGAGGTTGTACTTCCTTCGCCAGTTGGGGAAGTTCAACCTGCCACAGGCTCTGCTGATACAGTTCTACTCAGCAGTCATTGAGTCTGTCCTCTGCACTTCAATAACTGTTTGGTTTGGTGCAGCTATGAAATTGGACATCAGAAGACTACAAAGGACAGTTCGGACTGCTGAGAGGATTGTTGGTTGCCCCTTGCCCTCCCTTCAAGAACTGTACACTTCCAGAGTGAGGAATAGGGCTGGAAAAATCACTCTGGACTCCACTCACCCAGTCCACTACCTTTTTGAACTGTTGCCTTCTGGCAGGCGCTACAGAGCTCTGAGCACCAGAACCATCAGGCACAGGAACAGTTTTTTCCCTCAGGCTATCCGTCTCATGAACAGTTAAATTTGCCTCATTGAGCAATAATTAATGTGCAATACATAGCTTAATCTATTTATATTTATCCAACATACCATACCTCTTCTGCCATTACATTCTCTTGCTTGTGTATGTAACAGATTGTATTTGTATATTGTATATACATATATCTATATATATATATATATATATATATATATATATATATATATATATATTGTCCTATTTTGTATTTCTATATATATTTTATTTTCTATTCACTTTTTATTTTTATTCTGTTTTTTTTATTATTATTATCTCTGTCTTGTTGCTGTATTGTTTGTGCACTGGAAGCTCCTGTCATCAAGACAAATTCCTTGTATGTGGAAGCATACTTGGCAATAAAGCTCATTCTGATTTATTTTTCTCTGTGGGAACACTGTAAAAGTCATTTGTTTTTGCCAACTAAGATTTCTTATGATTTCATAATCTCATACTAATTATCACTACTTGTCATGAGACCAGGTTAGAGATCTCCAAAGGAAAAAAACAACTTTTTAACAACTTACTGTTTCTTTGTATATGTGTAAGATGTATAGGTCCAGTAGTACAGGTGTCAGTTTGTAAGCTTTGGTATCTGGTTTTAAACCCTGACCTTACATATTTTTGAAAAAATAAACTAAGCAAAATTGCCACTGAATTTGACACTTGATATTTTGATAATAATTCATTTTGTGTCCCAGAAAAAACTGGCATATGAGTTTCAAACTACATGAGGGTAAATTAGTGATGAAATAAATTTCAGTTTAAAGCAAAGGTGCAACTCGAATGGACTGGTAAAACTTTGCCAAGAGAATGGATGATGTCTGCCACACAGTTTTAGCTAGGAATGTCCGGATACAATTTTTTGGAGATGGAGTACAAGTACCGTTACTTCCTTTTCAGTACTCGCAGATATCGATTGTTAATTATTATTTTATTTTTTTTATTGTCACAAATGATAAAACATCAAATGTTTCACAGAGAAACATATAATAATAACAATATGTGCAGGCTGTCTATCAAAAAGGATTCTTTTGCAAATGTACAGGGCAGGTTCTTTTCATGAACAGAAGCATCTCTGCATGTTAACATCTAGGGCCCTATGAAATTTATTTTTAATGGTTTTTTTCTGAATTCCATATTTATCAGTTTATTGTAATTCTATCACTATAAGGGTATCTAAATTAATTAATTAATTACAAATTTAAACAAATGAACATAATTTTGTTTTACTTTTATCAAATTAAGTGCTTTTATACAGAATATCATAGCACCTAAAATACATTGGAGTTATTTGTATTTTATTTTTATTTTTTTCAAATGAAGTACTGCACAACAGAGCATCACAGGTGTGAGATTGCTTCAATATATTTCAATTATTTTTTATTTATATTATTATTTGTAGTAGTAGTATTACATTGAATATTACATAACTAAACAGCAGTGATATATTTCTGTCACATTTTTTCATTTAAATTGAGCTTTTATTTTGGAGTGAAGCCCTTTTAGTTTCTGTGTGTTTTTCAGGGTAGTTTCTCACCTCCGGAAAAGCAGGTCACTACGTGACCCAGTGTGATTATTAAACTGAAAAGGCTGTGATTTAATTAAATAAATATGTAGTCTGTATGTGCTGTGCCCTTCAAAGTGAATGACCACTCTGCACTCTGTCATCTACCACACACAGAGTGTTCATGATGCTCATGATGAGCAGCCGGTTATACACATTCACTTTAAAGCGTGCAGCAAATGCAGACTATATTATTTATTTTATAATATAATATTTATTTGTATTAAATCTCAGCCTTAGTGGTTCAATTATTACACTACGACATATTTGAATTTCTGTGTTAAATGCTTATGCAATGACATTTTTATGTCAGAGGGTGTCTATATTTGGTATCGGAGCATTTTTAGTACATTCAAGTACATGAGGATAGTATTGGACATTCTTAGTTTTGGCATGTTTTTAACCTGCAATTATTTTGCAACCTAATTATCAAAGAAATTAGTTTTTTAAAGATACATGGTTTTGAAAGATACAACATTTTTGGGGCTCAAAAATCTAGAGGGGTTGGGGTGGTGCACGTGAATGAGCATAGTGCTTCTGCCTCCAACTCTCTTTGTTTGACAATGCTTAAAAAAAAAATATTTTTTTGATTTTATTGTTTTTGGTAAAATGATGGCAGTTAAGTCGAAGACTCAGTGTACTCCCTCTTTGAAAACTAGCTAATGACTTTGTTTTATCTTGACGGAGAGTGATCAATCCTCCCCAAACCCTCTTTATGGAATGGCGTGGGAGAAAGATGTTTTTATAACACAGTCAACAAAGGACGGTCCAGAACACAGCTGGCATGCTCTGAAACAGCAGAACAGAATCGAAGCAATAGAGAGGTAAATGTTGGCATGAATATGCAGGTCATGCTAAGGGCTTGCCACAGTTTTAACTTCAGATTTTCTTAACATCACAATGCATACCATTTGGGTTGGACGCCAGACTTTTTGAGGTAACAGCAATCATGGTTTGGTGCCTAGCTTGCAGTTTTCTCACCTGTGCAAACAGCGTTAGGAGAGGAAGCGGTCTATTCTCATGTGAGATCCTTGATGAAATATGTTGTGGTGGCCCTCTTTAATCTAATTTTAATGGGTTATCCTTTTATGGTCCAAAATGTCTTACAGCAAGATTTCAGCTGGATAAAACATATCTGGAAATGAACCCTAATCCACAGCAAAAAGGAAATGTATAGAACGGATAGTTCCGACTCTAAATTCTGATTGGAGGAACCACGTTCAAATCCATTGTAAAATGACAACCAACACACACCTGTGACTGCACATTCTACAGTATTAATGAACCAAGCTGCTATGTTGCTTTGCAACCACAAACATCCAACAGTGAGACTAATGTGCTATATTACTTGGCGGTAGAATGGTTCTTTCTGATTATTATTTTTATTTATAATTTAGCTGTTTATTGAACACTGGTGTATTTATCAAAGTGCTGTTACCACTGTTTTATAAAAGCAAAAGCTGCTCAAGTCCATGTGATACATTGATTTAACCAATGGTAACTAGGTGCATAAGGCGCCGTTCACAAATTATTTTTGCATCTGTATTTGCTTTATTGTTTTTCTGTGTAAACATGTGCTAGATGGATGTCTTTGAATGTTGCATCACATAGTTTTTTAGCATCGTGCAGAAGTGCCCCGTTTTTAGACCCATGCCAATTTATAAAGAACTTCAACTTTTAAAAACGTGTCTTGCGACAACTGCGTTTCAATATTTGGTCTGAACGGCCCCTAGGTACACCCCTTACCTGAGGTAAAAGCACTGTAAAACATGGCCACTCTTGGCTTATTTCTTAAATGGTCATTGCACAACCAGTGATGTCAATCTTTCAA
Source organism: Myxocyprinus asiaticus (assembly GCF_019703515.2). Taxonomy (NCBI): domain Eukaryota; kingdom Metazoa; phylum Chordata; class Actinopteri; order Cypriniformes; family Catostomidae; genus Myxocyprinus; species Myxocyprinus asiaticus. The sequence continues at coordinate 14,344,536 of NC_059375.1, forward strand.
TGACCCTCAAACTCATGTTTTCTGATTTCTGTGCATAGGCTATACATGTACATGGATAACTGCACATTTTTTAAGACATGTGAAAGTCATTGCGGTTTGATAAAACAAGAGCCAAGACAGGAAGACTCGTTGGAGTAATGCTTGGAGGAGAGATAATTGGAAAAGTGTGTTGCTCTTACAGGTCTCATCTGCTCTGAGATCAGTCTTGCTCCAAAAGGAATCTGAATCTTCCAATACGTTTCCTTGAGACCAAATCCTAAACTGACTTTCAGATCTGCATTTCTGCCTGAACCAGAAACCAAAACATAGCTTAAAAAGAGCTTCTCCATGCTGTCATGTGTCTTGCTCCAAACTGTACCTGTTGACAGTTCAGATTAAAGGGGTTTTGGAAAATGCAAATGATTATGTTTAAAGACCTCTGGTCTGCTTACAGTACAGAGACAGCCAGGAAACGTGACTTTAGTTTTAGGCTTTTGTCATCTTGTCACCCTGCATGTTGATATCACACAGACACACTGAGGAAGAGCCGTGAAGTTCTCGTCCTCGGGTATGTAATCGCTTTTTCAAGTTTTCCGATTGGACGGTTATTTCCGCTTAAATCCACATGTAAGTTTAAACTTTTGTTCAGCGGGTGATTGACTGGTGAGAGGTGGTGCTTTGCTGCCATCCGAGACGCATCAGGACAGCATTTTAAACCTCAAACGAAATGTGTATTTTGACAAACCCTGTATGTGTTTTTTGAGATCCAATCACAAAAAATGTTACACCCCATTTACAACTCTATTTATCGCTGACCATTTGCAATCGGATCATCCAAAATGTGTCTTATTACCAGCTGTAAACAGGGTCTAAAATGACTGCAGCCAGAGCTAGGGAATGCTATAGAACGACTTCCGGTGGAAGTCCCACCCACATTCGTTTCCCCAGTAAGACCCTCAGGAAATAGGTGGATAATGAAAAAAACTTAGATTTTTCTAACCAGGTTGCCTTGCATTCCAATCAGGAACATGTTATTTGAATCATGTTGGAGTTACTTTAAAAAAACAATACCTTTAAATGTAGGAAAATCAAATCGAGAATAGTAAATCATCCTTAAATTTGAAAAAATAAAAATACAAAAAAATAATAGAGATTTTTATTTTTTGCCATATCGCCCTCCCCTATGTTAAAATACTTTCTTATATATTAGCTTAAAGGTGCTGTAAGTTACTTTTTTATTAAATGGAATTCAGAATTCCCAATTACCTGTAAAATATCAATGAAATAGGTGCCATGAAATATCACAACTCTCTCTGTAACAGCCCTTGGCTTGGTAAACAGCGGGAAAATAGACGGCCTGGGGAAGATCCTTTGTTTAGCCAGCCAGAGAAATTTCTGCACTTTCTGTCTGTCAATCATTCTGGGGTGCGTTTCTCAAAAGCATCTTTAGTCAACTATGGTGGCAAGTTCCATTGTTAACAACATAGTTCAACGATTTGATGTTTCCTGAAACTGTAGTTCCAATGAACATTCGCAAACTGAATTGCAAAGTTGTGGAGTTGGAACTACAGCACTTTACCTGAGGTTAGATGCATTGTTCCTTGTTGGTTTGCTGTGTTGACATCATTTGACTTCGATGAGGCTTCTGTATCTTTCATTGCATATACTGAAAACCTTTCATTCTGTCAACACTTTGACTAGGTTAATTGAAGAAAATTGCTTATTTGCAGAAAGCAGTTTTCTGAAACATCACATAAACACAAATGCAGCAGTTTAAGGGATTGAAGGCTGTTAAGAGAAAGCGATTTAACAAACACGGATTCTGTCAGAGAACACAGCTTATGTGTTCATGTTAATGCATGGGTGAAGTTCTTATTGGTTTTTGAAGAGTGCACATGTTCTATAGCGACAGCTATATATTGTTGAACCAATGTGGTTCGAACGATGGATGTGCGACATAATTACTACAGTTTCGGGAAACAGCCGTGACTAGCTAGTTAAGCAGCGAGTTACGTCGTTGTACGGGAAACGTACCCCTGTGCATTCACAGGGCAGCCCATATATGGATAGCAGGAAGCTGAGAGCATCAGTTTAACTGTTGTCCATTACAGTCAATGTACTGGAAGTTATTATTGCAAATCCGCAGCTCTTATAAGACCAATGGAATATATGGGGAGTGTTAAAAAAAACAATGAAATTTGAAAACAATCTTTTTATTTTTTTCGCAATTCCATTTGGTGACACCCATAGTGCAGTTCACTTTCAATCTATGCTTTCCAGAATAACTTTTTTTTTTATTCTAACCATAAAAAAGGGCAGGTGGTTGGTGGGTAAAAGTGGAAGCTCAACATGCCTTCAGCTCTCACATTTTGTATGTGTTAAGGGAAAAAATTATCACAGTGATGAAAATTGTCTTATGTAATGCATGTGAGCACCACCCCATCCTGGGATAAATGACTACAAATCAGTTAAATTGACAAGGCATTGAGAAGGGTTAACTTCATGCCTGAGCTGGGCAAATGCGCCTACGCTTCCAAATATCTCAATCTCGTTCTTTTCTTTCTCCTGTTTTCTGTGCCAATCTGAGAACACAAGCTCTCTGCATAGCTGAAAACATTTTACGCCCTGTATAAACTTCCAAGCAGTTTCTGGTATGCATCCAGAAAAGAGATTTGTAGTGTGATAACATTTAACTAGAAATGCCTGTCTCTTAGAACTGTACCAGGAGCTTTAATGATCGGTAAAGTTGAATTTGAGAAACTCTACTTTGTTCTCAGATAGGAACTTGAACTTGGCTCTCTACAGCTGTTATTCTGGCTGTTTTAAAACAGATGACTCAATGCCTTGGCTATCTTAAGCAAAACAACATTTACTGGGAACAAAAATTATGATTAACACGGGTATTGCAAAATGAAGATGGGCAAAATCAGACCATGATCAAATTTGGATATAGACGTCAAAATATCATTGACAGTTAAAACTGTGACAATACATTAATTAACAAGTTCCAAAACCCAAGAGTTAGGTGACTTGCATAGTGGGATGCATCTTTCGATAGTGGCACCAGCAATAATCAACATTTTTCTTGAGTGAGGAAGTCTAGAGCTTGTAGGCTGTAGTGAAAATAATGTGGTAAATGTTCCCAGGGACAGTTTCTTTGTTTTATTCCACTTGTTAAGCAGCAGGTCATGGACTGGTAAGGCTAAATTTGAATCCTTACCCATGGCTGCCACTTCCCAGAAAGTCTTTGGGCCACATGAAAGCAGAAGTGTAAGTTGATGCAAGGCTTCAGTGACAATCTTGAGGTTGGTTTGCATAATAATTTAAGTATATTTGGCCCATTTTTGCACAAATAGCAAAAATGGGCCAAATACACTTAAATTATTACACATTATCCATTGATATGGTGGGACTTTCCACAATGATTCATGTAAATTAAAATTATCTTATAAAGAGAAATGAGGAATTAAAATAATATCAATGTTTGTCTTTAAAGGAATGTTCCAGGTTTAATACAAGTTAAGCTCAATTAACATCATTTGTGGCATTATGTTGATTTACACACACACACACACACACACACACACACACACACACACACACACACAATAGACTAGTCTCTCCTTTATTTAAAACTAAAAACTAAAAATAGTGATTATAGTAATGCACTTGCAATGTAAGTGAATGGGGCAAGTCCATTATCATTGAATACATACTGTTTTAAAAGTATAGCCACAAGATGTAAATGTTATACATGATAACATGATTTTATTTTGATAAAATCCCTTACGGACCATGGGCTCTATTTTTGTAACTATCTCTTATCCAATATTCGTAAAAGCACTAATTCTAAGCGCAATTTTTATGCCAGGGCAAAGCACAAGTGGCCGTGGATAGAAATGTTTGTATTATCTGTGGGTGTATTGTATGTTAATGAAGTGGTGCAAAGTGCAATTTGCTTTTTTTCTGAAAAATATGTTGTTGCGCTAAGATGTCTGAGTTCCACGTCTATTCTCGGCACAAAGTCTAAACTCAGTTCCTGCATTTGCAGTTGGGAAATTCCATGTCGAAAATTACACATAGTCATACCTCAAACGTGAATTTTGAAGCTGTATTGAGTTTTTAGGGCTGCAATTAATTATTATTTTGATAATCGACTAATCTAACAATTATTAGAATGATTATTCGACTATTCGGGCAATTATTGCAATAATTAATCCTTAGCACTTAACCAAATATTCAGCTTGAGCCTCGTCTTAAAAGGTTGTAATAAACTTGCTTACTAACAATAAAGAGGACAAAATCATCTTTTAAAATATCTCTAAATGACATTACCTGAATTACAAGGAAAACAATTCTTTTTTTTATTTTTATTGTTTAAGTCATTAAAAAATTCACTGCAAAAAACCCTGTTGTTATCAAATGTTTTTAAAATGATCTAAAAATCCTTAAAAGAAGATGCTTTTACTTGAGAAGCAGCATATAAGATAATTAGACTTGCTTTAAGAAAATTTATCTTGAATATGTGTATTTTGAATATAAGTGTATTTTTTCACTTGTTCATTCTTTTGCCATTGCAATAAAAACAAGATATACTCATATTCAAGATACATTCTCTGAAAGCAAGTCTAATCATCTTATATGCTGCTTCTCAGGTAAACGTATCTTGTTTCAAGAATTTTTAGATATTTTAAAATATGTAAATATTAAATATTATTTTCAACATTCTCCATTAACAATTTTTTTCCCTGCAGTATAGCTTCTAAATTAAATGTATGTAAGGAGTTTTAGATATTTATATTGGAAAATATAATTTGCATTGTATAATGGGCTAAGACTACACTCTCTCACCTTTTTGGTCATTTCGATTCATCTTTAACTCACAAAAAACAAACTCCCTCTTCTTAATGTAGCTTGAATCTTTACTTCGCGATAAGATACACACCGTGACACATATATTATGATTCACTACGTCGTGAGCCATCATGTTATAATCTAACTGCAGCGAGCGAGCGCGAGGGATGAGCGTCTTCCCGCGAGGGGGTTTATCAGCCGGGAGAATTTTGAAACTCTCTCGTGCTTTTTTCACGGGACTCATATAAGCAGATCTGACCACACAGAGAAATGCCAGTTTCGGAGTTTGTGCTTATTTATACAACCCGCTTCCTTATTATTTGAACTTTAATAAAGGATGCATTAAAGATATATTGCCGGGGTGTTTTCTTTTTAGACGCTCTGACAGGCAAGTTTTGCTCAAGCAAAACGCTAGGTACGGCACCGCTTTATTTCACGTCAAGATGACACTGCTTCTATATTCACTTATGTTTTATTTTTGTTTTATAATTCCCTCATACTTTGCGATCTACATCACCTTAATCTGTTTGGAAAGTCTGGAGTGTGTCTGGACTGTGAGCTGTTCTTTCTTCCTCTCCTCAATCAAGCGTAGCTTAAGTGCTGCTCTCCTGCGTCATCATTAGCATTTCAAATGATCTCATGTTACGTTAAATGAGATCAAACGATTATTCGACTGGGGAAATTTTTGTTGACATAGACTAATCGTTTCAGTAAGTTACATACCTTTTTTTTAAAAACACATGGCGACTTCAAAACTCACGTTTGAGTTATGACTTATGTTGTAGAACAAAACGTCCACGTATCGTCAAGTAATGTTTACCACAGACCTTATATTGTTAAACTCCATTATAAAAACCCATAGTAAAATCTCGAGGGAACCCATGGCGAATTAGACTTCCAGGTTCACCTACAAATTGACGATTTGATTGGTTTTTGCCTTTTTGTTTTTTTTTTTTTTTTTTTTTTTTTATAAACGAGAGTCTAGTTTAAATATTTTTTATGGTAATTAATACAAATTTACAGAAATTTCAGCCGCTGAAAATTTTTAGCCGAAAATGGCATAAAACTATATTTTAGTTTTTTTGGCCAAAAGAGAGAAAAAAAGTGTGATAATTTTCTTGGCTGAAAATTTTTACAGAAACTGTTACTTAAAATCTGGTAACAGAAACACTCACATGGAGAAAAAGCATTATTTATGTTGAACATGAAAGTCCACATCCCTAGTAAGTAAAGTGATCACTCTCTTATATATACAGTGTTTTCCAGTGCTCCGGTATTGTGTGTTATTGTGTGTCATGGTTGTTACTGTTAAGCTCCAAATATGACATTAAAGAAGCATTAAAGCACCACTAAAGTAGTCCATATGACTTGTGCATTATATTCAAGTATCTTGAAGCCATACAATGGTTTTGTAAATCGCAAAGGATGCAAGTGAATGAGCGCTGCTCTGTTGTTGACACACACACACATAACACGTGTGTAATTCTATTCTGTCTACTCTGTTTTATAATGATGTGTTTAGGTTTAGAAAAAGTGGTTTTGGTGCATCCCTAATAATAACATTTAGAATGGAATTATTCCAAACAAAGTCTATTTTAAAATAATAATTTTCATCCCAGTGTGTCCAGAAGGTTTCGACCAAGAATTTTAATTTCGGTGCATCACTTGTTATTAAATAAATAAAACATTCTGCCACAAATGCTCATTCCTTTAATCCATTGGACGGTTTGTCTTGTCATCAGTCACTGAGTGTTGGCCTGGCCAATAGTCATAGTACAGGTTTTTAATTCCAACATTGAAATACATATGATTCTAAAGTGAGTAAGACCTGACAAAGTCTGCAGACTTTTTTCACATTTTGTAAGCCAGGTTTTGGGGAAAACATTTACTAAATTCAGCAGAATGGTTTTAAACATTGTAAAATGTGCTGTTGAAAATTCACAATTACCTTATTTTATTTACTGTGTTTGAAAATCAATATTCAGTTGTTCCATAGACTGTTGGTTGAGTTGCTATTTTTACAACACACTTTCATTTTTTATGCTACACATGACAAGAGACCCTTAAGACAATTCCAGGGGGACTTCCAAGAAGTCCAATAATGGTGCAACTTAAGCCAAACACTCTTCTTGTACAATACATCTGTAGTTTCTGATACTGAAACCATTCTGAGAGAACACAAAACACATTGCAAATCTGCTCTCTAGTAATATGCACCCAATGGCACAGTGATTGAAAAAATATTGAATAATGCATGCACATGAGTCTTTAAATGGCAGAAGTTGAAGGCTGATAATTTTCTGAGATGACTGCAGATGTTCATGTGCATGTGATTTTACTAAATGTCAGTTTTTCCAAAGTCTCTAAAATGAAGAAGGGGAGCCTGGGTTTGGCTATGCCTTCTGCCATCATCAAAAGAATCGGACGGAACAATGCTTTGTCTGAGTTGAGCTTTCGCTTTGCAGAACAGTCCAAAAGCAAGCTGCTTGACATGCGAATACAGCATGCATTTTGAGCTTTTTAAATGTCCGAAACATGACATTTTCTAATTGTCAAACATGGTCTGTATAACCCAATTCAGAATGAAGAAATATTTGTTATTGCAGTGATAGCTGTAAATGCATTTTGTTTAATTATGTGTGAAATGATGAATCCTTTGCCACATAGTCAAAGAATATCACTATCCCCTCATGATGAAAGAGCTGTCAACAGATGCTAAGCAAAAAAGGGGGTGATGTAAGAGACAGAAAAAACAAAACATGTGACATGTGTGTCTCTTCGGTAATGAATGTTGTATTTGGACAATCCAGACATTTCCATGTGTAAGCACAAAATAAAAGCCTATATAACAGCTATAATAGCCTTTAACCCAAGCATTTTTGCTTAACCCACATAAAAAGACACTTAATATAAATAAAAGTGCAATTAGATCAAACATCCTGTAAAGAATTTTCCCAGTCAGACACAAAACACGTCGTGGGAAAGGAAGTTGTTTTGCTGGACGTGTTAAACAAAGGTATCCCTTAAGGATACAAAAGGCAGGAAAAGTAAACCACAAAGGAATGAAGCTGTGACCATCTGAACTGCTTATTCTGCACATTTAACATGTACCACCCCTCTCTTGACACCCACATATGCACAGAACACAAAACAACATGGTGTTAAGGTTCATATAGTTTAACACACAGTGCAAAATAAAAAAAGACACATGATGACTTCTGCAAACTTTCACTGGTAGAATATTGTATTGCAGTGCACCATACAGTATTGTCTTTTGCCCTCCCTTGAACTCTAATTGAACCCAGCCAAGTGAGACCAAACAATGTGCACCTGGCCAATATCTGTTTTGGTGTCATGGAATGTGAGAATTTCTCAGAATAAGTCTGAGGATGTGAGTGGAAATGTACTGGCCTACTTTATTCAGGCAGTATATCTCATTGTGGAAAACATCAGGCCAACAGACCACAAAAGCATCCCTACCATTTTCAGAGTAACAGATCAAGTTGCATTTATGTATGACTGACAGTTTTATGTTGGATGCCAGACAGTTTACCAGCTGTAAGATCAAAGACCAGAGATTACAGCAATAACTTACAGATAACTTTCCTACAAGTTGAGAGAGAGAGAGAGAGAGAGAGAGAGAGAGAGAGAGAGAGAGAGAGAGAGAGAGAGAGATTGTATTCTTTGTTCACCAAACGTGCAAAATGATGTTGAATTATCATATTGAATGAATTATGACTTTTACTTACTTGTCAAGAACAAAATACAAGTCGAAGGCGCCTTGACAAGATCTCTCCTCCTCCACATCTTCTTGAGCTTTGGCAGATGGAAACGTGACCAACAAAAGTCCAAATAAAACTACACCAAGACACATTTTTACTTCAGAAAGTGCCATCCTCTCTTATTGAAAAAAACAAAAACAAAAAACACCAATCCTCAATATAGCGAACGCCCATTCACGTTATCTCCAATAAAGAACATGAAAAGAGCCTCTGTTGAGATCCTGAGAAAAGGATGCACACAAAGAAAAGATTTGCGGATGTTGACGCAGTCCTTACATCAGTAAGCAGTAACTCCAACCTTGAGCTGCTCACACTTCCCTTTAAAACCCGCTCAGGGTGTAAGAAAACAAAGCTATTCCCAGTATTTACAGTACAGAAAACTGATGTCCAGGAAAACCACAACGAAAAACGGTGTCCAAAGTCAGGTCCTTGTCTAAATATAAAAAGGTCATGCCGGTTTCGGCACATATACACTCTAAGTTAAGTCATTTGAGTAAGTTAAGAATTGTTTCAGCGTGAAATCCACTTATAAAAGGCCAGTTATTTTTTTTCAAGCGCTATGTTTAATGTAAATGTGCAAAGCAAAGACGGGGTCGTTTGTGAAAAGAGCACAGGCTCAGAATTGAGAGGAGCTGGTGTCATATTTCTACCCTTGTAGAAAAAAATGGGTCAGTTTCTCTTCTTCCTCAATTCCTTAAGGATAAGCAAAATATATGTTTTTTATTTTTTTTATTTTATGTTTTCGCCCCTCTCTTTTTTATGCCCTGTTTGTCTGCTAATGTTGATGGCTTCTTCAGAAAGCAAGAGAGACACAAATAGAAAAACAACACATGGACTTTCATGTTCTTGGATAGTCTGCATTTTTAGCATTTTGTTGAAAGTTCATAAAGATTAGGCCTGGGAAATGTATTTACTAAATCCCTTATATACCACCTATACTTGTATTTTTTCTACGAATTAAATGATGACCCGCCATGAAATTAATTTAGCATTATTTGTTTCTATTTCATTTTAGAGAAAAATTTCGTAGTTTCAAAATGTTTCATCAAGCGTTTTCTTCCATGCACTAAAAAGCCTCGTTTAGATTCGTTCAGGAGATGACGACCAGTGAGAGTCGTTCATCACCGTCTAAACATGTCTGACTACAAATGTACAAAGGAGAGACTCCGGAAAAAATAGTGTTTTAGCACATTAAGTATTTTCTCCACAATTGGCAACAAAGAAGATCTATTATTTTGTCACGCGATTATGGACTTGGAAATGTATTCGTTCACTCAAAAGGTTCATTAAAAAACACAGAGTCGTTCACGTACGTCACAACCGAAACAACACTTATGTGAACAGACAACACACCAAAGACTCGTTTAAACCAGACGTAAGTATTTGTTGGTACAAAACTACATTTGGAAGGCTTATATGAAAATATTTAAGCTGAACTGACCGCCTGTCCGCCTGTCTTCAACATGTTTTACACTAAACACTCCTTTCGGAATTAACTATGTTTGGAGTTTACTACGATAAAATTGCTGTTTCATTAATTTGTATGGGATCCGCAAATGGTGACTAACTATCGTAAGACGCTAATTGACCATTACGCACTCTCCTATGGTAAAAGCGCGGAGGCTGTTATCTCTACAAATAATAGAATCTCTGGCTCTGGGCATGCGTCCAGCACTAGGAAGCCTAATCAAGCTTGTCCAAATCATATGATTGTGCCAAGAGACTGCAATGGCAAGATACAGTTAAAAAAAAAAGAAAAAGAAAAGAGAGAGAGAGAGTTATATTTTGGTTTGTTCTTACACAAAATTGATTAGATTGTTTAAGAAGACATGGATTAAACCACTGGAGCTTTATGGATTTCTTTTATGCTGCATTTATGTGTTTTTTGGAGCTTCAAAGTTTTGGTCACCATTCACTTGCATTGTATGGACCTACAGAGCTGAAAGTCATACACATCTGGGATGGCATGAGGGTGAGAGAATTTAAATTTTTGGGTGAACTATTCCTTTAATTGACAGATTCTTCCTTTATAGGAATAGTTCACCCAAAAAGTTTTTTTTCATGTAACTTTTGTATGCTAAAAAAGCAGCATATCCATAGCGCAAATGTATGATCCAATGACATTAGCACAAACAAAAGTATTAACATAGACAGAAGCTAACAATTACTGTGTAAATGTTGCAATGTAAATTACACATCGTCTACATATTTTTTTCTCAGTTTATTTCTCTTTATTTATTTATTTATTTTTGTGAATTACATTATGATTATTATGACCCTTGTGAAATTCTCTTTAAACCTCTTGTGAATGGGGGCCATACTCAGTCACTCCAACTAGATATCAGTCCAAACTAGAATGCAATATGGTTAATTATGTCCAAGCAATATAGGCCTAATGACTGTGACTACACTAAGTACTTTATTAGGCCAGTACACCTCATGCTTACAATTTGACACATTATACTATTGTATTGTGGGTGATCCCATGAATGACCTTTTTAAATTTCAGTATTGTGAAAGTCTTCTGTCTGCTTACACAGGTCTAAATGGATTTGCTTAACAGCATAATGCTGTAGTCTGCTGTTGAATATAGTAGATATGCTGCCATCTTTTGGCTGAACTAGTGTTAAGTGTTCGTTTCATAGCTGTGATTCAAGGAGTAAGTTTGAAAGCAGTTATTTAAAGCAGAGGTAAATCACCTGATCAAAATAAAATGTGAGAGTCACAAGAGGCTTTTCAGCTCTTCTGGAATTGGTTTATGTGGATTAAACCTGTTTTAGTGCAGTTGGAAAGAAGTCTCTTCTTATTCTTTCAAACACATAACAATTAGAACTCTCTTCATATTGCATTTATTTAGTTCTATCATTTGGTTTCAGACAGTACATCATTAATTCCCAGTTTTCCTCAAATACACAGAAAAAAGGAAGTTTTAAAGCTTCAAGGTGCTTTTCAAACAAGACAAATTTGTGAATATCCATCCGTTTTATATGAGGCATAACAATTTCATTTGAAGTTTTGAATTAATACAAGCATAAACAAATTTGAATGTGCACAAAGAAAACTAGAACACAAAGTACCAAACACACATATTCAAGTTCAGAACAGGCATACATATGAATATTACTTTTTAAGTTATCAATCATCAGTTTTAATATGCTGTAGGGATGTTCATTTCCATCATTACCTCCTCTACCAAGTTGCTTTAGATTGGATGGGTTAGAAAGAACTACATAAGAAAAATAATACAAAATGTTTGAACTAGCATGGATACATGCTTTCTAAAAATGACCTTAAAGATCTAAACAGTATTATAGCCTCTTTACAATATGTCAATCTAAATTGCTCATATTCGACAACATTTGGCTTCTATACCAGACCCAGATTATTTCTGACCAGCAAAATACTTGTTGAGGATGCCCTTTGCTGTGTCGAGGGCAGCGTCAGCAGGCACTGGAATGTGAGGGGCAATGCCAGCACCCTCCCAGGAAGGGCCCAGAGAAGTGTCTGAATGGCTGTTTGGAATAGACAGGAAGGTATCGCTCTCGCCCAGGCGGAAATTCTCTGGGGGATGACAGCTTCCACTGGTTGTCTCACCAATAGTCATTGCATGTCCCAGCCTCTTCATGATAAAAACAAACTCCTCAGCAGCTCCAGCGGTCACACCACTGGTGAGGATTAACAGGCTCTTTTTGCTGCCGTATCTCCTGCCTAAGCAAAGCAGAAACATACAGTTAGTTTTGCAATTATGCATTGATAACTGTATCTAATTACAACCAAATTCAGGGCATTGCAGATTGTAGGTAGAGATCAAACAAGCTAGAACATTCCTGCAGTTGTTCTACACAATTAGTAAAGTGATGATTTGGAAATGTGGATCAACAGTACCTGTCAGTTTTGCAAGGGTTAGGACATCTCTTGTGGAATTGGAAGGTCTGTCAAACAGGTGGTCGAGCACAATTAGCTTGTCTTCATCAAAGAAGTATGAGCAAAAGCCAGCAATAGAGGAAGTAGGACCACCAACATTCTTCCTTAAAAGAAAATTGTTATGATGGATGTCATTGGCATGTGTATAGATTTCAGAGATGAAGGAATTAGGGATGTGCACGAGTAATTGACTAATCTAGTAATTGTTCTGCATCAGCTAGTCGACTTTTAAAAATAATACTTGAGTATCGCAAATTGATTTTCCTTTGCACATTTTCCTGGTGCTGAATTATTCTGTACTTCAACTCTGGATCTCTCACCAAATCTTACAGTTACAATTGAGTCCACTTGGGTGGCGCTGTGGAGATGTTTTGTTGAGGTGTTATGAGAGAAGGAGGTATGATGGATTCTTTGGTGTGTGCTTTTAACAAGTGTGGCAATACTTGTAATATTTTGATTCTTATTGAATTCTACTCTGTTGGTTGTCAGTTCTAGTTGGAGTCATGCATACCAATGGGCAAGGATCTGTTTTTATGGTGGAAAGGAAATGCGAAACGGTACGAGAAACTCTGAAGCTTATCATACTGGAATGTGTGTTAATTCTCAGGCAGAGCAGATTTTATAAAAAGCCAACTTTCACCAATTGTTTTTCTGAATAATAATGTGAAATGATAAAAATGTGCATTACTCTAATGCTGTCAGTATTCATTTCTATTTAAGCTTCAGGTGAGTGCAAATGTCTTTTTTTTTTATTATTATTTTTGTTTTTTTACTGTTTTTTAAAAAAAAAATCATTTAAAACAAAGAATAGTTTGAAGAAGTTAGCTTATTTTGGAACTGTTCTTGGCAACATTTATGAATAAAACAAAATATAAATTTCACATATATGTCATTCTTAATATTTTTAACTGACATTTTAATTTACGAGTAATCGATTAATAGTTTTTTGTGGGTTAGAGTTCTCGACTACAAAATTACTCGAAAACACCCATCCCTAGGAGGAGTTCAGTTAAGCAGTACTGCATTTGCTTCAGAACTTGATAGATTTAACAACTGGATTTATAGTACAACAATCACCTCAGATCAATGATCGGTGCATCAGTGTCAACCACTTTATTCCAGACGTGTTCCACAATGATCTGAGCGACGGCAACAACATGCTCAAAATCTCCAAACATGTCAAAGCGAAGGTAACCAATGTTATTTTCAAATACATCAGTGTGAAACGAAACTTTGATGAGCTCAATGAATGTCTCTGGTGTGGGACTCTGGAAATCAATGAGAAATGTCCATTTAAAATGTTGCCACTTTAGTCAACAACCAACATCTAACGTATATACATCTAAATTGTGACTAGCTAATATTTCCACTTACAATGCATAAAGTAGTTCCTCACAAATGAGTCAGATTTGAACCTAAATCTTTTGGATGTCTTACCATTGGAGGTAGTGCAGGGACGTTGCTAGTGGTCTTCAGGCACTTGTCCCCAGACAGTTTTAGGAGGTCAGCAGAGAGCTTTGTTTGCAGTTCTTCTTTTGTGGAGATGAAGTTGTATTCCCCACTTGCCACAGCAACCTCCAACTTCTCAGCAACATCAACCCCGACACTTGGAAATGCATAGTTGTCATCAATCAGTGTGGCTGCAGCCTGAACCAACCCTGGGATTTCAGCACGAAGCTTAATGATTGCAATTGCAGTGTCAAGGGCATCTTCTGCAGCAACTTCAACATCTGGTGCCACTCCATTGATCTCCCAGCTCTTGCCAGTGATGGGATTAACAGACTTAGTAACTGGCATTGACACATAGAAGTCAGTGTCACCAACCTTGATTTTGTCAATCTTTACTGTTCCCCCAGCTGTGTTCTTTCCAACGATGGTGGCCCTCTTAAGGTTTTTAAGGCAATAAGCAACGTCTTCTGCAATCCCAAGAGTGTTATTGCTGGTCAGAATGATCAAGGGTTTGGAGGTTCCATACCTCTTGCCCAAGAGGGTGGGCATGGACCACAGCTCTGTGGTGGTGTCAGAGGGGCGATCATATACGGAATCAATGTGGATAAGAGGTTCAGAATCAGTGAAGTAGGACACAATGTATGGAATTCCGGAGAGCTCACCACTCACCGCAGAGCGAAAATCAAGAATCATGGAAGAGGTAGGGAGGACTTTGTCCCAGATATACTCCAGCAGAAGAGGCCCAACTTTCTGAGCCATCTCCTCTCAAATAATGTGCTGAATCTTCAGGTAGGTAATGTTGCCATCCAGGACCTTGACTCCAACAGTGCCTTTGATCACTGCAGCCAGGTGCTCTGGTGGGATGTCAGGCATGGCTGGAGGTACTGCAGGTACGTAATCTGGCTCATACGTAACTTTAACTCTGGAATCACCAATTGTGTTTTTAACCCCATCAGTCAGAACACTGGAAAGGGTGGCAGGATCTGGAATGCTGAGGATCTCTGTGTTACTGCAAGCTGCTTCAGTTGCCTCTTCCATACCAGTGAGTTTTCCTGGTGAGCAGTAGTTATCTATGAGAATTTTTGCCATATCCATAATAAGTGTGGGGGAGAAAGCACAGTGAGCCACATTGCTGAAGATCAGAAGTGATGCTAGTAGAACTAGAGCTCGAGCCATGTTGGCCAGTTTCTGGTTCCTGCTACTACTGCCCAACTGAACTCTCTTCCAGCAGAGAGGTTTGTCAACTGAGACTGCTTCAACAGTCAGGTTTCTGTTAACACACGCATAAGAGGCTTTTCCTCACAATAAAACCTTAATCTCATTACCCAAAGTTCTTCAGGAAGAAAATAACAAGCTAAAAATGTGTTACATATGTACAAAAATCAATGTAAATACTTCATGAAAATATATGTTGTTTATTCATTTTGTGTGCTTAGAACTTGGTATTTAATTGGATTTGTTTTGTAATGAATATCTAATTTTTAAAAGGTTAATTCATCTAATGTTAATCTCAATGTTTACAACTAAAATACAAAAGTGTGTAAAGGAAGTATTTACCAATACAGTATATAATATTTTCAGGAAATATTTACTGATACCTATTATTTTAAGTCTTTTCAGACGTTTACTGGAATATTTCTGTACCTATATTAGAATACCTATTTTTCTAACATTACTTGTTTGAGTATAACAAATACGTTTTTAAAAATTAAAATGTTCCCTGGTGTTCCTGGGAAAAATAAAAAGTTATTCTTTATTCACCAAGATATTAAAACTATATTAATCTTTTTTTAATATAATTTTTATTTTTTTTCTTTAGTTGCAGGATAGTATGAACACAAAACTAAGGGAGAGAGATGGGAAACAGGGTCAGGGTGAGCCTACAGCTCTGATGTATGTCAGGGTCAGATGTGTTATCTTATGCACCACAGCTCCAACAAAAGCTATACTAATCTAACACAACTTTTTTTTATTTTATTTCATATAACATTACCATACACATCACACAAATATAGTTTGATTGTTGCCCTTTTTTCAGCTAAAACATTAAAACAAGAGCAAGTTAGGGCAAACATAAAACTAGCCTAAAATTTAAAATCCTTTTAGGATTATGGGGTTTTACTGTGAAAGATGCTGAAGAATGAAGCCACTACTACTATTTCCCTGAATCTTGCCTCTGGTGCCTTGCACCAATTATTTTTTGGGCAACAGTAAGTGCATCGCTTGCCTGAGCTGCTATATGTGGCTCAACTCCAGATACACTCCACACTTTTCCAGTAACTGCACTGAGAACCGCCTGGTTGGGAATGGAAGCGTACAGAATGCTATCCCCAATTTGATATGTCCCACTTGAGATGGAACCTCCGACAGTGGGCTCCCCAATTACAGTGGCCCTGTTCAGGTCTTTCATTGTTCTAGTAAATATTTCAGCGGCTGATCCAGTAATGTGACTTGTCAGGATATAAATATTTTTCTTAGAGCCGTACCTCTGTCCTAACACTTCTGGAAGGGTCATAACCTTTGTCATAGTTGTGGTGGCATGATCAAAAATGGTGTAGAGGTGTCTCAACGATTGTTCATCAAAAAAGTAGGTGCAAAGTAATGGAATGGCTGTGGAATAGCCTCCTCTGTTATAGCGAAAATCAATTATTAGCACATCTGTGTTTACCAACTTGTTCCACACAACTTTGATGAGCTGGGGGCCAATTGCTCGCACGACTGTTATGTCTTCCATCATGTCGAATCGCAAATAACCAATATTCCCAGACATTACCTCGGTTTTGAAGAGGGTATCAATGATGAACCCTGCCTCTTCTGGTGAGGGGATTTTGGGAACGTCATGCAGTGACTCTGGTTCAATTTCACAGTAGAAAATGTGCAGCCTGTGATCACCAGTGGTCTCTTGGAGATCCGTAGTCAGCTGAGATGCAAGAGATTCATAGTCAACAACTGAGCGATACAATCCCTCAGTCATTTTGGATCGTAACAATCTGCTCACTTTTGCAGCAACTTCAGGTATGGTGTAATATGCCTCCAAGAGATCGCCTGCTTCTTGCACCAAAGCCTGAATATCCTTGTGAAACTCAATGATTTCATGAACTCGCTCCACTGCATCGTCTGCGAGCACTATGGCATCAGGAACTACACCACCACCAAGCCAGCATTCACCATTTACATCAATGAAATTTTTGACAGGGACAGTTATGGCGAGGCTTGTGTCTTCAATGTGAAAGGTCCTTGAGTGAAGTAATGTTCCAGAGGTTATTTCCCCAATAACAGTGCCTCTGTGCAGGGACTGCATCAGGTAGGCAAACTCTTCTCCAGCTTCCGCGGTGTAATAGCTTGTCAAAACATAAATACCCTTTCTGGAACCATAGTAAGGCCCACTGATGTTGTGTAGGGTGTGAAAATCAATGGTCATGTTTCGCATACTGTCATAGATAGAAAAGAGGTGAATATTTGATGAGGGGTCAAACAGATAGGATAGCAGAATAGGCAAGGCCTCAGAGGATCCGCCAGTGTTGTAGCGTAGATCAATAATCAGGTTCTCTGTGTCTTTGATTGGTTGCCAGACCTTTTCTTTGATTTGATCCTCCAGTCCTAACAATATTGTGGGCATAGGGAACCTGTCGAAACGGACATATCCATTGTTTCCAGAAAGAATTTCCAATTTGAATAGTGCATCAATGAGGTCATCAAAAGATGAATATTGTTCTGGCATTGTGTCTCGTTCCTGCCCATTCTCAATGATGACAGGCGATCTTTGCATTACCTTGATATTCAAACGATGGTCCTCAAAGACTGACTGCATCTCATAATTAAGTTTTGCCGCTAAGTCCTCCTCGGAAATCACTGTAAAAAAGTCTGCTTCAGCAATCTGATTTAGCAAAGCTGGGATTTTATCTCTAAATGAATAAAACCGTTTAATGATGTCTGACACTCTTTTTGTTATTCTCGGTATTGCTTTCCTGACAGCAATGAGGGACTTGGCTTTGGCAACGCCTTCCTTTGGGTTGACAGTCACGGATGGTGACACCCCACTCACCTCCCAGCTCTGCCCTGTTACAGGGTTAACAGATCTAGCAACAGGGACTGTAATATAAAAACCAGAGTCCCCAAATCGTAACTTTTCAACCTTAACCGACCCCCCTGCGGACCTTTCTCCAACAATGACAGCTCTTTTTAGATGTTTTAAAATGTAGGCAACAGCCTCTGCTGCACCTGCGGTGCGCTTGCTGATTAAAATGATCAGGTCTTTTCTTTTCCCATATCGAACCCCAAGGAGAGATGGCATTGTCCATAACTCCTTTGTAGTGTTAGTGGGTCGCTCGTAGATTGTGTCTATGTGCAAAAGGGGTTCAGAGTCAGAAAAAAATGAAACAATATATGGTACACCAGACAGTTCCCCAGCTGTGCTGAAACGCAGATCCAAGATAATTGCAGACGTATGGGCAACCTTCTTCCAGATGTTGTCATGAAGGAGGCGTCCTAGTTTTGCCGTAGTCTCCTGACCTATAATACGGTCAATCCTCAGGTAGCCGACATTTTTGTCCATCACCTCCAGTTTAACAGAATTCCTGATTAGCCGTATCAGCTGTTCAGTGGGCAGCGTCGGGAGTGCAGGTGGCATGACTGGAACATAATTAGGCTCATAAGACACGGTCAGTCTGGGGTCATTGAGTGCACCTTGAACACCGGCAGTCAGAACAGCTGCCAGCGTTTTCCGATCGGATATGTGTAGGATCTCTCCGCTACTTATAGCTTGTTGGATTGCCTCCTGCATACCAACTAGATTCTCTGGGAAGCAGTAGTTGTCAAGCAGAACTTTAGCCATATCCAAGACAAGTGCATGCTGAAATGACGCATCGAGGACCAGAACCTGACAAACGACTATTATCAAGGCATAAGCCTTTGCGGTCCTTGCCATCTTTTGCTGTGATTGTTGAATTGTGTCTATGCCAGAGTTTTTGTCCATTCATTTGATGATTAATGAAGAGGTCCTTGGTTAGATGGCACTCTGTTTTCTCAGCTAGGTTTTTGACGACAACAACAACCACATAAGAGGCTTTTACTCTAAATAAACCTTTAATCGCATTATCTGCAGTGCTTTAGAAAGACGATCACAGACAAAAATCAATAATTGAAAAAATTGCAGAGTGTATGAAAATCTCTAAATACACAGCAGCGTAATGACATGTAATTAATTAAAAAAGACTATATAAATAAAAGCTCGCTTAATAAATCTTAGACACACAAATTGTTTTTTGGGGAAAGCAGAATTATTCATAATATTGGAGACAAAATTGTTATTAAATTAATTATTATGCTCCTTTACTAATGTTTTGGCCCTTCTTCCATCATTAACTGTTTTTGAGACTGTGAAAGAATTCTGCAAAAAAAAAAAAAGAATAATAAAAAAAAACATTTTAATAAGGATGTCCAGATACCATTTTTTGGAGAAAGAGTACAGAGAAGTACAGATACTTCCTTTTTGGTACTCGCAGATACAGATACCTGTTTGTTTTTTTCTGAATTTCATATCAGCAGTTTATTTTGATTTTTTCTAAATGAATGAATTCATTAAAACAATACATTTTCAACATAATATTGTATTATTTGTATCAAATGAAGTGCTTTTATATAGAACCTCAAAACACAATCCAAAATACAACATTTAAGTTACTTTATTGCTTAAATATAATTAAATTACAACTTACAGTGAATATTACATAACTATTCCGTAGTAATATATTCCTGTCATGCTTTTTTTACATTTAAATTTAGTTTTTATTTTGGAGGAAATCCTTTCAGTGTCTTTGTTTTCCCTTTCTATTCAGTTCACTTGACATTGCTGTAAGCACTATGGGGAGTGTCCTTCTACACAACATTGTTGAAACCCTTATACAATCATGCCAATTCTCTGATTGGCAGTGGTGTCTGAACCCCACCCATTTAGGCAAGCAGTCAGCCTATATAAATGGGCGCTCAGTCACCATTTCTTCAGAATTTTGTTCCTTCAAGACTGCAAAATTCGTCTTCGTCTTGGAGCCCTCTCTGCTTCGCCGTCGAGATAAACTTACAGCGGACGGAAATTCTCAGCAAGACACGAACAGGATGACTCATCACCTGTGGTCAGCACTTGCACCGAGAGACTTACGAATCTACCCTGTGTGTTCCGGTGAAGAGTTCTCCACATCGCCATCAAAGACGCTCTTGGTAAATGGGTTCTTTGCTTCAGATGCTTATCTTTGATCAACGTGGCACTTCATTGAATCTCCTACCTGCTTCCCACAGCGCTTCAGCTGGAGTTACTGTATCCTTTATATATACAGTATATATAAGATCACGAACGAGCACGTACAGACCATTCTTCGGTGTCTGTCTCAGTTCAAACTGGGGAAAACATTGCCACTGAAATCATTTCAGAGAATGCTGGGTTTTATAGGGGCATCATCCGCCATCATACCATTAGGTCTGTTACACATGAGACCTCTCCAGTACTGGCTCAAGCCACAGGCGCATGTGCATTGCGGGGACTCGCCACTGTCTGGCTGCTCTAGCACCATGGACAATACCGGACTTCTACCAACAGGGTGTTATGCTGGGTCAAATTTTCAGGAGAAAAGTGGTGACCACAGATGCATTCAGCACAGATTGGGGCACGGTGTGCGATGTACGCCCGACTTTCAGCACCTGGACAGGTGCAAAACGGGCATGGTACATCAACTGCCTAGAACTACTGGCTGTCTTTCTAGCTTTGAGAGCTTTTCATTCTGACATTGTGAGTCACCATGTTCTGAGTCGTTCGGACAACACAACAGTAGTATCGCCAGGGAGGACTCTGATTGCCACAGTTAATGAGCATGACACAACGCCTCCTCCAATGGAGTGGCCATCATCTCCTCTCATTGCGTGCGACACATGTCCCGGGTCATCTGAATTTCGTAGTGGATCTGTTGTCATACCAGAGAGCATTACCAGGGTAATGGAGACTTCATCCTCAGTCAGTGATGAGTATTTGGAAAATATTTGGAATGCCCACTATCCCTTTTGGTACTCCATGTCCCAAGCCCTGTTGGGTGTGGACGTGCTGGCTTACAAATGGCTGACAAAACGCAAGTATGCCTTTCCCCTGGTGCGCCTCCTTCATTCTGTCATCAGCAAAGTCCAAGTGGATATGGAATCAGTTCTGTTAATTGTGCCGAAATGGCCCAATCAGTCCTGGTTTCCGGAGATGATAGAAATACTAGTCAACTGACAACTCATGCCTGGAGTTTGGTCCAGATCTGTCAAAAGTGTGTGAGACCAATTTCTTATTACGGGTGAGCTACCTACTATAATCAACACAGCCACCTAATTATATGCTGTTGAACTGCTCCTTTAAAAGTCATAAGCACTCCCATTAGAAATAAAACCTAGTTTTCCAACCATGTTGTGAGAGGGTTAATAAAACATTCTGTGTATACAGGTGCATCTCAATAAATTAGAATGTCATGGAAAAGTTCATTTATTTCAGTAATTCAACTCAAATTGTGAAACTTGTGTATTAAATAAATTCAATGCACATAGACTGAAGTAGTTTAAGTCTTTGGTTCTTTTAATTGTGATGATTTTGGCTCACATTTAACAAAAACCCACCAATTCACTATTTCAAAAAATTAGAATATGGTGACATTGCAATCAGCTAATCAACTCAAAACACCTGCAAAGTTTTCCTGAGCCTTCAAAATGGTCTCTCAGTTTGGTTCACTAGGCTACACAATCATGGGGAAGACTGCTGATCTGACAGTTGTCCAGAAGACAATCATTGACATCCTTCACAAGGAGGGTAAGCCACAAACATTCATTGCCAAAGAAGCTGGCTGTTCACAGAGTGCTGTATCCAAGCATGTTAACAGAAAGTTGAGTGGAAGGAAAAAGTGTGGAAGAAAAAGATGCACAACCGAGAGAACCGCAGCCTTATGAGGATTGTCAAGCAAAATCGATTCAAGAATTTGGGTGAACTTCACAAGGAATGGACTGAGGCTGGGGTCAAGGCATCAAGAGCCACCACACACAGACGTGTCAAGGAATTTGGCTACAGTTGTCATATTCCTCTTGTTAAGCCACTCCCGAACCACAGACAACGTCAGAGGCGTCTTACCTGGGCTAAGGAGAAGAAGAACTGGACTGTTGCCCAGTGGTCCAAAGTCCTCTTTTCAGATGAGAGCAAGTTTTGTATTTCATTTGGAAACCAAGGTCCTAGAGTCTGGAGGAAGGGTGGAGAAGCTCATAGCCCAAGTTGCTTGAAGTCCAGTGTTAAGTTTCCACAGTCTGTGATGATTTGGGGTGCAATGTCATCTGCTGGTGTTGGTCCATTGTGTTTTTTGAAAACCAAAGTCACTGCACCCGTTTACCAAGACATTTTGGAGCACTTTATGCTTCCTTCTGCTGACCAGCTTTTTAAAGATACTGATTTCATTTTCCAGCAGGATTTGGCACCTGCCCACACTGCCAAAAGCACCAAAAGTTGGTTAAATGACCATGGTGTTGGTGTGCTTGACTGGCCAGCAAACTCACCAGACCTGAACCCTATAGAGAATCTATGGGGTATTGTCAAGAGGAAAATGAGAAACAAGAGACCAAAAAATGCAGATGAGCTGAGGCCACTGTCAAAGAAACTTGGGCTTCCATACCACCTCAGCAGTGCCACAAACTGATCACCTCCATGCCACGCTGAATTGAGGCAGTAATTAAAGAAAAAGGAGCCCCTACCAAGTATTGAGTACATATACAGTAAATTAACATACTTTCCAGAAGGCCAACAATTCACTAAAAATGTTTTTTTATTGGTCTTATGATGTATTCTAATTTGTTGAGATAGTGAATTGGTGGGTTTTTGTTAAATGTGAGCCAAAATCATCACAATTAAAAGAACAAAAGACTTAAACTACTTCAGTCTGTGTGCATTGAATTTATTTAATACACGAGTTTCACAATTTGAGTTGAATTACTGAAATAAATGAACTTTTCTACGACATTCTAATTTATTGAGATGCACCTGTATCTATATGGTTCATATTGATCCCAGACTACATTAATTTCCATCTGGGACTATTCATATACACTTAAAAATGACTTATAAGTCTGTGCCTGTGGCCTGTGACTCCTTATGAATATCTCTATTTAATGTTATAACTCTGGGAGTGTAATATCACGTAGTGCGGCATGATGGGATATCGTTCCCAATAGTGCTTACAGCAATGTCGAGTGAACTGAATCGAAAGGGAACATCTCCAGTTACACATGTAACCTCGGTTCCCTGAGATGAAGAGAACAAGACACTGCAAAAGCTGGCCGCACTACTACTTTTATAATACGAGTGACTCACTCTTTTCCCTCAGTCAGAAAATTCTGAAGAAATGGTGACTGAGTGCCCGCTTATATACTGTTATATACTTATATACCTGCGCCTAAAGGGGTGCAGCTCAGACACCATTGCCAATCAGAGGATTGGCGTGATTGCATAAGGGTTTCAACAAGGTAGTGTAGAAGGACACTCCCCATAGTGCTTACAGCAATGTCTCGTTCCCTTCATCTCAGGGAACCGAGGTTACATGTGTAATCGGAGACGTTTTTGACAGTGGATTCTCACCTCTGGATCGGAATAAATCAGCCTCGAAAAGGTACTTTGAAGGGAGAACAATCATGATAGCCATGCTGTAAGATGCACTGGAATGCACCCGTTATTATCAAACCGCACAATATGGATATTTAATTAAATAAATGTGTAGTCTGTATGTGCCTCATGCTAAGTGAATTAGCGCTCTGCTTGCTGTCATCTGCTACAAACAGCAATGCTCATGATGGTGTTTTCCGTGTACAAGACAAGGAGCTTTAAAGGTATGAGCAGCCGGTGTTGGCACCACACTCCACACATTGACTTTGAAGTGTGCAGCACATGCAAACTATATATTTATCTCATAAAATCACAGCCTTTGTGGTTTAGCACAATTTGCGGTTTTGGACTTTACACACTAGGACATACCATGAATTTAATTTGTGCTCTGAATGTTTACGGAATGACATTCATACGTTAGATGTTATCGGTTTTTGGTATTGGAGCATTTTTACGAGCAGGAGTACAAGTACAAGAGCAGGTATCGGACCCGATTTTGATACCAGTATCGGTACTGAGACATCCCTAATTTTAAACAATATAACATTGCAAACAGTCTGAAAATCTGGAAATTCGTTATTGTTGTGAATTTTTACACATTTTCTTATGGATTATATTCCTCTCTGCCTTGTTGTTGGCACAGCATAGGAGTACAGCAAGCGGAAAATAAGGTCAGGCTTTTAAAAGTAATGTCTCGGTCCAGGCTAATGACATACTGTAAATCCACAGGTTAACAGGTGACCTTTCAATGAACACTGAGACAGGCAGCAATGCCTTTTGTACACTTGAGGTTTCTAGGACTTTCAACATCATCTTTAAATCTCATTACACAAAAATGCAACAGACATTTCTTACCCAGGAAATAAACTCAATACCGGTAAATAGAATTTGGTTGTATAATCGTCAGTGCATTATAAATATTTTCTGAAAGAGGATCACTTGAACAACTAATCTGGCATCTAAAACTGTACATTACATGCATTATACAGAGACTGAATTGCCATTCCTTTCTGGTATTTACCTAAACAAATCAAAGCATTACTGTAAATATTTATAAGCATTCAAATTTAGAGGCCCTCGCTGCTTTTACAGGATGAAGTTATGTAACTCCACACTCAACACTAATTGGTGCTACACTGTTAATCTTGCTTGATCTTGTAATGCTCTGTGTCTTATGCAATTCTGTCTGGTGATTTCATGTGGTGAATCAGTGATTGGAAATCTCATTCTAAGATGACTGGAGTGTTGTCCAGTGTATCTGATGGTAGGAATGGAAGGAAATGTTTAGAGCTGGAAGTAGAGGATAAGTGAGGAGAGCCAAATATGGCAATTGTGCTATTAAAAGTTATTATTATCTAACACTGAATTATTTTCAATCTAACGGAAGTATCACTTTGACATGGCTGTTTTTGTTTTAAAAGTAAATTATGAAATAGCACTAAAACTTGTTTCTCACTTCTAAAAATTCACCTATCAGAGTCTTGCAAGGACTAAGTGTATGTGTATTAATAAGTTAAAGTCATGTACAGTACAAGAGTAGATTTTCTTTATTGTTTGAGGATTATGCATCTTATTCATTTTGATATTTTCAATGTTACAAACATCCCCCGCAAAACATTGTAAAACTGAATGCACTATAGATTAGGATCTGAAACCTTTGAATTGCTTTAACCAACTGAAAAGCTCCACCAGTAGAGCGCACTCATCGCACACCTCAAATGAGCTTGCCCAATGTTTTTACAGTGTAACTGAAATTACTTGAAATAGTTGTTGATACATGATTCCTTGCAATTGCATTTTTATTTTAATAGTGGGAATGTTTTGTTAAAGCTAAAACAAATTACAATCAATTAGGTTTTTAGGGTTTTTCAAATGTTTTGATGCCAAAGACCCCCATTATGAACCTCTTCTTAAAATATAAAAGCAGCTTTTTATTTTTATGAATAGAGTCCCATTTAACCATGTGAGAACAATAGTAAGTGTGGTATTATAAGCCAAAATGGTGTTTGCGAAATTAATTAATTGACTTACTGTCATTGTGCTAAAGCATAAAAAAAAAAAAAAAAAATCTGGAACGCATTTACTTTGTGTGTAAGTTGTACTGTAAGTTGTCAGTGTTTTTCTACCCACTATCAGAATAGTGTTAGATGAATAAACATGAAGAGAATTGTTTTTTTTCTCTCTTAAATTTTCCACAACCCTCCTAGCACCCGTTTGCGGTCCCCTGGGGGTCCCTGAACCCTGGTTTGAAAACCCCTGATTTAGACAACATAAAAAATTCATATGAAAATATATATACTAAAATACATATCAATAGAGTACGTTGGTGAAGACAATTGATTATATACACATCTCATTTAAAAAACAACAACAACAAAGCCAATTTTTGTAGGCTCAGGAGAGTACAGGAGATGTACAGAAGAGAAGAAAGAGTAAAATTTTAAGGTATAGATTAGACCTATATTCTCAGTTAAAGTAATCTTAAATGAAATAAAAAACACAATACTATTTAAAAATTAAGTTATGGCAGTTGACTTAAACCCCTACAGTGTAACTTAAGGTTTTTAAAAATCATTATTTATCTTGTTTAATATTATAACTTTGACAGATGGAAATGATAAAAAAAGGCTTAGGTTACAAAAATATTTTATACAGATCTGTAAGCAGCTAAACACTACCTACATCCACACTCTGCCACTTTCATCTCCTCATAGAGATGTCGCACCGTGATGACACCTTTCTCTTGGTACATGACAGTAATCGGGTCCAGCTTGGTTGGGACGCAGCATGCCATGTTTGCCTTTTTCGGATTGCTCAGATTAACTAGAGTTTGGATGATGGCGTGTTTGGAGGGGCTTACATCATATGTCAGGGGAAAATAGCACACCCCTTTGCACTCATAAGCATCATACTCGGGTGGGGCCACAATCCATTTATCCCATCCGATGTCTTTGAAGTTCACCTTCAGTGATGTTCTCCGACAGTAATTGTTCTTTGCTTTCCTCTTTCTCCTCGGGTGCTGGTCCACAAGAACATGATTACCCAATAATACCCCTTCTTTCTCATGAAGAAGCATCTCCTTCACTTCTTTCATTGACTCTCCCATTCTATTCCCAAGATCATCCGAAAACACAATTAAAACCGCTGAAGTGTTGTCTTCTAAACCCAGGTTAATCTCAAGCCATCCATCTTTAAGAGACTCACTGTCTTGTTCGATCTCTATCTGGAGCTCACCTGCCCAGTGTCCACATTCATTCCAGCTCCGGATGGCCCTAGTCACATCAAAGGCCACCCATGTGTTTTTGGCCTCAGTTACATCTCTCTCATCCAGAAGGTGTAAAATGTTTGTGTTCTGTCCATATTGTACATCATAAACATTAATGGAAGTGAAGAGGTTGTTGCTGGTGGTTTTACCTCTTTCCCAGAGAGTGAATAGCCTTAGTTGTACTAATGTAATCTCTTCGTGATTTGGGATAGAAACGTTGAATAGCAGTCTGTGTTTTGTTTTGTTGCCATGTCGAACAGAGTATGTCACATCTGTAGAGGATATAAAATGGAAATTTTGAAATAGTTGTGACAGGAATATTATCTTTAAAGTGTTAGTTCACACAAAAAAAAAATTAAAATTCTGCTGCCATTTTTTAATCTGCGTTTCGTTCTTCCAAACCTGTATAACTTTCTATCTTCCATGGAACACAAGAGGAGAAATTTCACAGCAACTATGATGATTTCAGTCATGGTAAACATTTCTGACCGTGGAACTGCAAAAACCAATAAGCTGCAAATAAGCAATGTCCTGTCATCAGAGATGTAGCTATCTACCTGATTGTAAGCTTACCCTGTATGACGAAGCTCCGAATGACATCAGACCGAGGGATGGAAGTCTTATCAGAAGCATACTTATTGTAGAGTTCTATCATGAACTGAGGAGGCTGAACCTTCCTGTGCTCTTGCGGCACACCTGATAAATTCAGCTTCCTTAAAAAATCCTCCTTCATGAACCCCAAAAAGCTCTCCAACTTAGAATTCATGGTGTCTTCTTCCTCAAGGTATTGTTCCTCAGCCTGAATGAACTTGGTATCTTCCAGCTGGGGGATTTTACCCAAAGATTTCCCCATACAAAGCCCAACTGTGGCAGCAAAATTGATGCACACCAGAAGGACCAGATATTTTAAACCTTGCATCTTTGTTTAGTTGATGAAAAGGTTAGGTGAATTTCTGCTCTAATTTTACATCTGATTTTCTTTTGTAGAAGATTCTTTGAAATTGGGGTTCCTCAAGTGAACCTCAAGTTCACTCCCATGCTCTACACTAAGCAGCACACACTTTGGGAACCGAAATAGCAGCACAGCTATTCTTATCTTTGAAAACTTGTCTTAGTTTAAGCTTTGTTATCTTGAGGAAGCTTGCATTTAATGAGGATTCTATAAACACTTTGGGAACAGACATTGGGAACTAATGAGTAAGATTTTGCCAAACCCTTCTGTATTCACAGGGTCACATTTCAGGCTGCTGTCACAAAAGCAGTGCTATCGTTGTAAATATGATTGTGTATATACAAGATCATGATTGAGTGAATCAGCCTCAGCTATGATAAATATTAACATTATAGATTCCAGTACTTCCAGTGTTTCTATTTTTATGTTGCCCATCCGCTAATAAAATAAAATGCTGGAATCTGTTGGAATCTAGTTGTGTAATACTTTAATGGGTTAGAGGCCTTTGCCCTGTCATTGCAAACATTCTTAGATTCTAATAATCATAATAGGTCTTTGTACACTAAAGAATCCTCCAGGATTTCACAGAAAATTTGTTTATATCAAACAACAGTGGTTGAAGAAATCTTTTGCATAAAAACACAAGTAATACAGTATGAAAAAATAATTACAAATGACTTATAATAGCAAAAAACAAAACTCTGATAAGTTTCACACATTTTTGACAAAATCTCTGAGACATATACTTTACTGCAAACTCTATGACAATAATGAATCCATAATTTATTTGATTACTTTATAACTTGTTCTATAGCTATGACTTATCAATAACTAATTTGGTCTGGCCTCACAAGGTAAAAAAGCATGCAAGTTGTCGTTAATGTTAGAATACAAGGGCCTTAAACGTCACCAGGCACTAGATGGCAGCAGTATGCTGAAAGTTCCTCATTGTCCGTCTCACAAATGAACAAAAATGGTCTGAGGTTTACTTTTACATGCAAGATTCTGCAGTGCACCATTGCACTCGTAAATTCTACAGCAAGTTAAACTTTAACTTACATGCCAACAGACCAAACAAATTACCCTCAATGCAGACACATAACAAGAATTTATTTACAGAAATCTGTTTAAATCATTACGTTCTTGTCAATTTGCCATGTATTTATTCAAAAAGAAAACCGTTTGGCTTACTAAATGTTACAATAAGGATTATATACAATTCATTAAAATAGAAAGAGTGGAAAAAGGATAGAGCGTTTGTGTGAAAAGATCCAAATCAAAACTGTTTTGAGGTGTTGAGGTCTTATTTGCAGATATCAAAAGATTCATTATTTGTAGAATGGAAAGTTTAACCAGTTCCCCATTTCCTTGGGCTGAGTTCATTGTGTTTTTTTTAAGTCTGATGTCTATTTATCTATGTCCATTAGTTACCATAATAGCTTATCGACAGGCACAGGTCTCCACAGACATACTGGGGAAGACCTTCAGTACAATGTTCCTGCTTATGTCAAGGAACAGCACAGCCAGAGGGCTCATCTTGTCAGGTACGCAGCATGGTTCTGGAACTCCAGGGACTATTCCCACGGCTCTCACTATACTCTGGATGGTTGCATGATTTGAAGGATGAACAACCTGCATGGCATTAAGGGAAAAAGGAGTTAGAGGCATGGGTGGCGGTAAGGGTGCAAAGCCCTGAATATCTTGTAGTGATGTCAAAAGTACCAGTGCTTCGGAATCAAGTTGATACTAAATATACTAATATTAAGTAATATATTCAGTACATATATATGAATGAATGATACCAGTCTTTCTTTCTTTCTTTCATTTCTTACCAATCACTGACTGAATTCGCTATCCATGCGCTGTCTTATTGGCGGCTGCTTTCCAGCACTCATGTTTGTGCATACACGAACAGCGCTTACGACTCAGATTCTGGCTGTGTGTGAACGGTCAAAAATGTCTGTTTTCATGAGATATTGGAAACTCTTTTAAGTACCCTGTATTTAGATATATAGCCTTAAGGTGTGGAATTTGTTTGGCTGTGGCATGGCTGACATTTGAGCATTCTGGTGTAGTTGTGGTCCAATAACGGCTGCTTTCTGGGGATATGGGGGACACAGGAAAGTTATGGGTGAGTTTTGGCTGCTTTCTGTTGTGGGTCCCATATCATTTGGCAAGTGACTTTTTGGGACCGTATGGTACATGGTATGTTGGGCCGAATTTGGTAATGTTGCCAAATTCAGCGCAAGGCATTATGCTATCTGGGAGGCTATGCCCCGAATACCCACTTACCCTAGAACAACCCCTGGTTAAGGGAACTACTAAGAAAAGAGTACTGCATTATTGAGATAATGGTCAAATGTTGTTTTTAGGACAATTATATCAAACAATTCAACTATTGGAAAACTACACTCACTGAGCACTTTATTGGGAACACTGTTGTCCTAATAAAGTGGCCAATATGGTCTTCTGTTGTTGTAGCCCATCTGCCTCAAGGTTCGATTTGTTGTGCATTCTGAGGTACTATTCTACTCACTACAATTGTACAGAGTGTTTATCTGAGTTACCGTAGCCTTTCTGTCAGCTTATGACCAGTCTGGCCATTCTCCGGTGACCTCTCTCATCAACAAGGCATTTCTAACCGCAGAACAGCTGCCCACTGGATGTTTTTTGTTTTTGGCACCTTTCTGAGTAAACTCTAGAGACTGTTGTGTGTGAATATTCCAGGAGATCAGCAGTTATAGAAATAATAAAACCACTGAGATCAAATTTTTCCCCATTCTGATGGTTGATGTGAACATAAATTGAAGCTCCTGACCTGCATCTGAATGATTTTATGCATTGCACTGCTGCCACATGATTGGCTGATTAGATGATCGCTTGAATAAGTAGGTGTACAGGTGTTCCTAATAAAGTTCTCAGTGAGTGTATATCAAATACACTTCTGGTTTATGTTCTACTAGACATACACTACCGGTCAAAAGTTTTGAAACATTTGACTGAAATGTTTCTCATGATCTTAAAAATCTTTTGATCTGAAGGCGTATGCTTAAATGTTTGAAATTAGTTTTGTAGACAAAAATATAATTGTGCCATCATACTAACTAAAATTTTATAAAAAATTAAATTAAATTAAAAAAAAAAAAAAAAAACAGATTTTGAAATTGATGACTTGGACCAAATAATAAAGAAAAGCAGCCACTAAGTGCCCAACATAGATGGGAACTCCTTCAATAACTGTTTAAAATGCATCCCAGGGTGATACCTCAAGAAGTTGATTGAGAAAATGTCAAGAGTACATTTCTGCAAATTCTAGGCAAAGGGTGACTACTTTGAAGATGCTAAAATATAACACAGTTTTGATTTATTTTGGATTTTGTTTAGTCACAACATAATTCAGATAGTTCCATTTATGTTATTCCATAGTTTTGATGACTTTACTATTATTCTAAAATGTGAAGAAAAATTATAATAAAGAATGAGTGTTTCAAAACTTTTGACCGGTAGTGTATGTGCACCAGATATTAGAAATTCTTGTGTTGTCATCTTATTAAATGTATCCTACATTCACTATACAGTAGTACTACAAATAAGGATGCTTTTTTTAAATAGATTGTTTAATGGATAGTAATACATAGGGTCCATTTTGAGTATTTGGAAAGTGCTGGATCGGTTTAAAATCAAGTAGGAATAATTGGATTTTCGAAAGCACAATAGTTACCACCTCCCTGTAATTCCCATTGGTCAGTGGTTGCATCAGAGTGTGTTTATATTTTCAACTTTTGGTTGCTCGATGTGTTTGTCCTCTTCATGCTTATGACGTAGAGAATCTTTATTAAAAATTATTGTATCAATGCAGCTTTCTCTGACGCAGCGTAAACTCTATAGACACCCTAATTTTGAAGAGTTTGTACTCAAAAATGACAATGGTTTCATTGTATTAGTGTGAATGTGTAAGTGGTTGAGCTTAGCCCATTCCCTGACCTTAATTGGGAATCCACAGGTTCCTGCACAGTAGTAGGCATCAAATGCTTTTGGAGCTAATATCCATTCACTCCAGCCAATGTCAGCAAAGTCCACCCTCAGGTAACGGCGCGTACACATTCGTGGCTCACTCCACTGCTTGCGTCTAGCTTTTTTCATTGTCTTCTCGTCAAAGCTGAGCTTCTGGGATCCTCTCAACCTGTCATGATTGTCCTGGCCTTTTGGCAAGACTTTGGGCTTTTTCGCAAAAAAGGTACTGTCCCATAACTCCCTGTTCTTAAGATCGTTGTAGTGGACATTAGGTAGATAGTTATTCTGCAAGTTATCAACTTCCCTTCTGATTCTAGAACTTAAGGAAGCTGAGGGAGGCTTGGTCCCTTTCTCCTCAAACACTGGAGATGGACTGTATCTTTGCAGGCTGATCGCAACACTGTTTGGTTCTGTTATGGCAATGTCGTTGGTGTATACAAGAATAAATGGCAAGCTTTGAGGAGACAAGTGATGCTGGCGTCTCTGGTACCTGTCCCCAAAGTCAAACTCAACAGTAATCAAGAGCTCACCCTGAGCTTTGGCATGTTTGATGGCTGATGATACATCAGTAATCTGCCATAGCCCCTTTCTGTTAGAGGACAATGTGATGTTGCACAGCAGACAAGGGATGGCAGCATTTGGTGATGTGCCCTTAATGATGAGATGCCCCATGGTAAGTGGCTGCAGGTGCTGAAGGCGACATGAGGCGCCACGGGAACGTCTGCAGTGCCATGGCCGTTGACGGGATTGCTGGTCAAGAAAGTGTAGCGTTGAAGTCAAGATCACTTCCGAATCAGGGATAGAGTTCAGGTTGAAGTTGAACAAAACCCTATGGTGGGAGAGCTCTGAAAGTAAACATTTGAAAAGAAAACAGTCTGTAATTGCTGCTGTTCAAACTACTTTGGGTTTTATACTCCTGTCAATATAAAACTTATTGGATAAATTAGTGAAATTTTGAATGCATGTGATTGACCAGTAAAGTTTCTAGACAACATCCTCATAAACAACACGTTTTTCACATTCTAGATTTAATATCTAACCACATTCTGCTGCTTACGAGGTAGCTTAATAAAAAGATAAATGCTCCTTAATCAGTCTCTGACCATATGGTAGTGTTTAGTGAGCAGCTCTCTAGGTTTCTTTCTTTTTTTTTTCTGTTTCCACTAATACCCTCTGTGTTTTAATAGAGACCTCCACTGGAACTTTAGCAGCTCAGAAAATATAGGCACTAAAACTGGAAAAAAAAAAAAAAAAAAAATTGCAGTTGCTGAATAATGTATTCATTTATAACCTTGCATATATAACTGATATTTCATATTTAAGTGCATTTTGCACTATGGATTTTAAATATTCACTAAATGGAGAATAGGAATCATTGTCATCTACTCAAGGGATAATCTATGAATAATTAATTAATTAGACATCTAATTTCGCTATTATTGTTTAATCAAACATAATTATCATTAAAACATAGCCTGTCAAAAAAGCATAGTTGCGAAAATGATTAAGAGTTTGCTATGATGTAATTAAAAGTAGCCTAAAGAGGAATCAGAGTATGAAGCACGTGCATTAGGTACCGTCCACACTGAACGCGTGCTTGCGCCAAAAAAAGCTAGACGCAACGCCACAAATAGAACAGAACACAGGTGTCTCAAGAGGCGTTTTTAAAGGTTGACGTTCTATTTAACTTTACACGGTGACTGAAAACGTGGCGCTATAGTAAAAGACGCTGAAAAAACCGAGGGGAAAATAGGGCGCAGCGGTCAAAGACGTCCGCCCGCGCATCTTCTCTTAGAAAAAAATCAAAACAAAAGATAAACAGCGCAGAAGGATGCAAATACGCGGTCCGTTGAACGGCGCCTTATGCGGCTGATTTTCAACTCAAACTACGCTTTTCAGCACAATTTTCAACAATTGTAAAGTTTATAAGTTGCTAATTACACTCACCTGGGACGGGTTTGAAGCTTCTGACAGTATTTACGTTCTGTTGATGACCATGATGATGCTGATGCTTCTTGCTGTATTTATCATAAACTCTGTACATATTAATGGTCATCATGTCCAGATCAGGATTGTGAAATGACGGTTCTGTGGCGGGTGTATCTCCGTTTAGTTCAGAGGAGTTCACTAAGTAGAGTTTTACGATGTTAAGGCAGATAAAGATTTGTGCCGCAACGCATATTGTTGCCATATTGGCAATGTTGACCTCACAATCCCTTTAAACTTAAAACATATGATGAAAGTGAGACCAAATGGTAGATGGCTGATAGATGAAAGCTCGGGTTCGTCTGAGAAGGACTGATATATAAAAAAAGCCTCTTAGAGTGCAGAATCCCCTTTGCGTAATGTTGGTGGAGAACTACTAGAAGCTCATACACTTGTTTCTTCTTACGGCTAAAGCAATGACAGATGATGACGCGCCCGGCAGCCAGCCAACGAGAGGCTGCACTGCGTTAAAGCATTATCCTTAAACGATGTACAATGCATTCAGGTCTGAAGAAACTCTAAGGCTTTGGTGCTGCATGGTGGAAATAATATAGCCTACATACAGTAATGTATGTAACCTCCTGGGACCCAAACATTTTTGGATTTTATTCATTTTTTCATATTCATTCACTCATATTTAATTGTATGTCCTCTGTAGGATATCATGACTCAATTATTAAGAATAGTCCACAACTCAATTTTTAGGTATAAAAAGGCTAATATTCTTTAACATGTCCTCTGTAACGCTGATGTCAGAAAAAATGCTTATGGAAGATGTTTATATGTTTTTTTGTATGCAAACTAGGACATATGAATTAGCAGTGTATTAAGGTGTTTAATTGAGTGTTTTGCAGCATTTTGGCACAGAAATCTTAACTTACACTAAAACAATACTGTACATAAACCAAACACTGCACATATATCTCAACTATGTTATTAAACACATTATTAAATGATTTTTTTATTTATTTAATCTTTAAGTCCTGATTACACATTTGTGTAAACGTGCAAAAATGGGTGTTGTATGCCTATTTGTATTTGTCTTGTAATATTTGTAATCATTATTTGTAACGATGAGACTATTAATTATAAAGTTTCATTGGAATATCTCATATTTTATAGGAATGTATTTTTATTTATTACCTATTAACGTGTTGCGTCTCCCCATCAGGTCCAAACATATGCACTTAGTCCTGATGTCCCTTATAGAGGACATAGAAAAAAAGAAGAAGAAAAAAACACACCAATAATGTCTTTCTTGTAAAAGATAGTTTACTTAGAAAAATCACTGACTTATATATATATATATATATATATATATATATATATATACACACACACACTGGCATTTATCATTACAATGATAGCCCTGTGAAAGAGGTGCTGACAAGCCATTAAAATACTTCCAGCTGCCCTGTTCAGCGCTGTTAGGTTTGTCTTTTCACACTGATCTTTACATGCCCTTACTTTGTGTTAAAGGTTGCCCCAATAATGAATGATGATGAAAAAAAGTTTTCATTTATACACCACATCTTACAACACCACATCCATTTCTATCTGTGCGCTTTCACTTAACTCATTATGCAACAGGCAGACTTCGGGTGCAGAGTTTGGGAGATTTGAATTTGGCTTTGACTTTATATACATAATGTACCATTAATCCACTTGAAATGAGTAGCTTGTACTTAATAAATAATATCTTTATTATGATAAATGTGTGTTATTAAACATTGCGTTGCCATAATAATCCATCTAGAAGGGCCAAAACAATTAATGCAGTCTCAACTGAAAGGCTGAATATCATTGAATAATATTGTGGTATCCGATATTATTGTTTGCCATTCATTACCTTTTCATCATTGTTCAAATAATGTACATTGGAAAAATACACTAGGAAAAGACAAGTCGAAGCCTGGTATTAGACATTTACGGCTTCAGTATACACTTATAAACGGCTGCTAGAAAAAGTAAACCAATCAGACTTTCCAGTGTTTTGTCTGAAAATGACAAATATGTCTGGTGCCCTCTAAACTGATTTGTCCTTTTCAAACCTCTTTAGTACTTTTGTCATTTTTGACATGGCATAAGTTCTGTTGTGTCAGAGTGGACTTGGATTGAAAGAGCTCTCTCATTCTCAGTATTTTTGCCTTGGGTGCTCATCTAAACTAAAAGACAGTGAAAGCTATGTTGTTTTTGGCCCCTCATCAACCTCCCCCCTTGCATTTTTTCATATTGCTGGCTCCAGCTAAATGGCCATTTTGACTGATTCGGTCATGGATGTCCGTGGGCCATAAAAACCTCTGTTAACCGCCTCATCTGTGCCAAGATGTCCATATGTAGCTCACACAATGTTCATCAGTGTTTGGCTTCACCTCCTCCCCTTGTGTGGTGCACATCAGCGTCTAGCTTTTTGACAGCTCGAGTCACCCAGAAATATCCGGCCTGTCTGTTGTATTTGCATATAGTTACCAGTCATGCAAACAGGGCAATGGGAGCAAAGCTCTCCCAAAAATAGTTAGAATTATATTTGTTACGAATGTAGCACTGACTGTATCACTTAATGATCTAGATTTGCATTTCCTGAAGGAAATACCAGTGCTTGCAGTGTCACGGAATGCAGAGACAGGACCCAGGCACAGAGTTGAAGAAATAAACGGGAATTTATTTGATACAAAAGGGGCAAAAGACACAAACCAAAACTCCCACAAGGGGGAAAACAAACATAAACTACCCCGTAGGGGAATAATATAATCCAGACTGGAGAAGAACTTGACCCAGGACCAACCGGACCAGGTAGGGATGGGGGAATGGACCGGGGAAGAACCAGACATGAGACAAGACCAAACAGACACAAGACCGACTTGATCACACGACTGACTGGAACACATTAGCACACAAGACTGGAAACAAGACGAACTGGCACTGGACAACAAACACAAGGAGACTAAAATAGGGAGAGAAATCAACAGGTTAAAAAGACAGGGCAGGTGTGACTAATAAACTAATAATGGGCAAACAAGGAGGCGGGGTATGATGTAAGACAGAGAGACATGTGGCAATACAGAAACAAAACAAAGCCATGTGCTCTCACAAGACAACAAAACACCGGAATGGCATGAGCGCACATCACCAAGACAATAAGGCATTATATGCCCATGCCAACTGACAAACAAGGTGTGAGAATGCGTAAAACACCAAACAAAGCGTTGCCACGCATTCTCACACTAAACGAAACCTGTGTGTACATCGCGAGGCAAATGCCACATGAGTGCATGCTGCCATGATGACATAAGCATTATGCACCCACATCAATAACAGACAGACATGGAGCATGAGTGTCCGGATCCCGACACAGACTGAAACCAAACAAGACAGGAAATCAGGATCCAGACACTATGCTCCCAACATGAAACAAGACAGACCGACGAGTGCAAGGCAGGGAATACAACCGAAACTGTGCACTCACACAAAGACAGACAACGAAACACAAGACAGACATGGGGTGATGATGCCATGGTGCTGTCAGACAAAAACCTAGACTAACAGAGTAACAGGACTGTGACAGTACCCCCCCCCCCCAAAGGGACTCCTGCTGGCATCCCAAAATTGGAACATCAAACAAACACAAGACAGACAAAATGAGCAACAGGAAACAGAAAACACAACAGAAAGGGAGGGAAGGGATGGAACTGAAGGAAAGTGGCAGGGTCTGGTGGCCTGGGGGTAGGCCTCAGCAGAGGCGGGGTCTGGTGGCCTGGGAGGAGGCCTTAGGGCAGAGATGGCACAGTACTGGGCAGCAGTGAATTGGATAGTGGCTGCTGGACAGGGTTCAGGAGGGAGCGGCTCAGGGGAGGAGCCGTGGAAGGCTCAGGCACTGGCCGCGGCAGGGGAACAGCCTCCATGGCCGTGAGAACTGGCAGAGACTGGGGAACGGCCTCCATGTCCGTGAACACCGGCAGAGACTGCGGAAATGGTCTCCTAGGTCGTGAGCACTGGGAGTGACAGGGGAACGACCTCCTTGGTCTTGAGAACTGGCAGGGACAGGGGAACAGTCTCAGTGGCTGTGAGCACAGGCAGTGACGGGGGAATGACCTCCGTGGTTGTGGGCACTGGCAGTGGCAGGGGAACAGCCTCCATGGCTGTGAGCACAGGCAATGACAGGGGGACGGCCTCCGTGGCTTGGGGCACTGGCAGTGGCAAGGCAACAACCTCCATGGCTGTGAGTGCTGGCAGCAACTGGGGAACTGCCTCCGTAGCCGGGAGCACAAGCAGGGACTGAGGAACACCTCCATGGCCGGGAGCGCTGGCAGCGACTGGGGAACATCCTCCGTGGCTGGGAGCACTAGCAGCGACTGGGGAGCAGGAGCCCTTCTCCTCTTCCGGGCAGCCAGGAGTACTGCTATGGGAATGGCCTTCATGACTGAGGATGCTGGCTCTGGCTCTGACGCTGGCGGACAAAAGACCGACTTGATAACACCGACCGACTGGAACACATAAGCACACAAGACTGGAAACAAGATGAACTGGCACTGGACAGCAAATATGAGGAGACTAAAATAGGGAGAGAAATCAACAGGTTAACAAGACAGGGCAGATGTGACTAATAAACTAATAATGGGCAAACAAGGAGGCGGGGCATGACGTAAGACAGAGAGACACGCGGCGATACAGAAACAAAACAAAGCTATGTGCTCTCACAAGACAACAAAACACCCGAATGGCATGAGTGACGCAAGCGCGACACGAGGTGCACCTGTGTTCGTGAGAGACAGACAAACTGTTGATGCGAGTGCATGCTGCCAAGATGACATAAGCGTGATGCGCCCACGTCAATAACAGACAGACATGAAGCATGAGTGTCCGAATCCCGACACAGACCGAAACCGAACCAGACAAGAAGTCAGGATCCAGACACCATCCTCCCGACATGAAACAAGACAGACCCTAGAGCGCACAGCAGGGAATGCAACTGAAACCGTGCACTCACAAAAGGCAGACAACGAAACACAAGACAGACATGGGACGTTGATGTCACGGTTAGGGGCGTAACGATCCACGTGTGCACGCGTCAAACAGGCTTCCCGCAAAATGCGAGCTCCATTGACAGGATCCTTGCAAGCACATCAACCGGGCACTCCTTAAAATGCGAGCTCTCGTGACAAATGCAGAGCGGCACACATGCGCGATTAATTCGGGCTTCCATCGACATCGTTGTGCATGCGACCCATTTGAATTTTACATGAGAATTTGCTATTTTAAAGTACCATGGAGAAGTTCAACCATGTGAAACATCTTGACAATGCCGACATTTTGAACAGCACTAATGAGGGAAAGACAAACACCTGCTCAGCTCCAGCATCAGTTATAAGACTTTACACATCTACACATCAACACCCTTACTAACATTTATCCCAGTTAACTGTAACAGAATTTTTCATTACAACTGTGGTTGTAGCCAAGAAAACCACGGAGAGCACGGATAGTTGGAAGCAAGTCATGGGTATGTAAGTATTTTGAATTGGACAAAACTGAAAAATTAGCTGTCATCAAACGAGTGATGATCACTTGTGTGTGACTTTATTTTTTATATTATTTATCTGTAAAAAAAAAAAAAATCAAAATCTGAAGTACCTTATTTTGTTGTGGATGTCCCAATGTGTATACAGAGAGCTGAATAAAATAATCAAATTATATTTTGGTTGCATTTGAGGGCAAAACAATAAAATAAAAAATAGGCACATAATATCAGAATATTGATCGCAGGCCCCTGAATCGAATTGTATTGCGGCAGACATTGAAGTATCTGCAAATATCGGATCGCAGGCCAAGATAATCAATTCAAGATCATATTGTGATGAAACGTCCAATTTACACCCCTAGCTACTGTCCTGTCAGACAAAAACCCAGACTGACAGGACCGTGATATGCAGGGCTACAAAAAAACAAGTGTAAAATTGTAGATTTTAGGCTTTGGTTCTGTATAAATCAGAGGCAACTTAAACTTTGCAATTGTCATGACACTCAGCATGTCTTGATTGCTGTTGGCTGTTCAGAGAATCAATACATGTGCCTTTACCTGTCTTTGCAAAGAAAGAAAAGACCAACCACAATATGCAAATGAATGTAAGAAAGAAGACCAATTGCAATGCAGTATGCAAATATTACAATGACATAATGACATTGTGAGATTTTGTTTGGCGAACATTGTGTCATTTGGACAAATTAAATTTTTCATACTTTAAAAAGTTTAAACATTATAAACACCAAAGCACATCTAAGGATGAAATAATGTGAAAAAATAATAAAAAATAAACGTTTCAATAAAGGCTGTTTTTGCGATTTGAATTAACGGTGCTGTAAGAGATTTCAGTGGTTCCCTGTCTGTCACTCACTCGACGTTGTGTCGATGTATTGACACTAAGGGTTCGATCTTGAGAGCCCCGATCACCTTTGCTTAAAATAGAAAAGGCCAGTGGGGAATCTGCATGCCACTCTCCGCCCTGGACATACGGGTATAAAAGGAGATGGCGTGCACTACTCATTCAGTGGTGTGTACCTACTGACAGTGGTCCGAGGAGGTACAAATCACATACCGTTGACAGAATGTTGGGCGCTCAAGGCTCACTGAAGCGTGAGGGCAACAAATGCAATTCCTTCTGGTCCGAACCGACAGAAGGTCAACTGTGGAACAAATCACAGATAATTTTAATGATGGTGACGGGAGGAATGTCACAACACAAAGTGCATCGCACCCTGCTGTGTATGGGGCAGCGTTGCCACAGACCGGTCAGAGTGCCCATGATGACCCCTGTCCACCATTGAAAGCGCCTACAATGGGCACGCGAGTGTCGGAATGGAACCTTGGACCAGTGGAAGAAGATCACCTGGTCCGATGATTTCCATTTTCTTTTACATCCAGTGGACGGCCGTGTACGCGTGTGCCGTTTACCTGTGGAAGTGATGGCACCAGGATGCACTGTGGGAAGACAACAAGCCGGTGGAGGGAGTGTGATGCTCTGGGCAATGTTCTGCTGGAAAACCCTGGGTCCAGCCATTCACATGGACGTCAGTTTGACACATGCCACCTACCTAAACATCGTTGCAGACCAAGTACACCCCTTCATGGCAATGGTATTCCCTGATGGCAGTGGCTTCTTTCAGCAGGATAATGCGCCCTGCCACACTGCACACATTGTTCGGGAATAGTTTGAGGGACATGATGAATAGTTCAAGGTGTTGCCCTGGCCTCCAAATTTCCCAGATCTCAATATGATTGAGCATCTGTGGGATGGGCTGGACCACACGGCAGCTCCACCTCGCAACTTACAGGACTTGAAGGATCTGCTGCTAATGTCTTGGTGCCAGATATCAGAGGACACCTTCAGGGGTCTTGTATAGTGCCTTGGTGGGTCGGCGCTGTTTTGGCGGCACGCACAGGACCAACAGCATATTTGCAGGTGGTCGTAATGTTTTGGCTCATCAACTTAAGTTTTATTACAACTGTGAAAGTTGTAAAATTTCTTACTGTGTTGAGGCAATTGTTTCATGACAAATCCTACATTTTTAAATTTTTTGTTTTAGAAAAATTATCTACATTGACCTAACCACGGTAATCAAATCAAATACCTTTATTGTCACTCAACCATACTGTATACACAAGTGCAACAGTGGATGAAAGTCTTGGGTGCAGTTCCGAGCAACATAGCAGTCATGACAGTGATGAGACATACCAGTTTACAAAAAACATCAGATTTACACAACACAATTTACAAATAATAATATACAATGTACAGTATACAATACACACAATATAGAATATACAGTATACAATAAAAAAATTGTATATATAAAATATACATATATTTTATATATATATATATACTGTATAATGAGGAGCCATCAATGTTCTTAACTGCGGTAATGGCCTTAATACA
The DNA here is from genome assembly GCF_019703515.2 of Myxocyprinus asiaticus. NCBI lineage: Eukaryota > Metazoa > Chordata > Actinopteri > Cypriniformes > Catostomidae > Myxocyprinus > Myxocyprinus asiaticus. The sequence continues at coordinate 14,386,333 of NC_059375.1, forward strand.
AATGTCACTGTTAAACAATGAAAGAACAATGGTAAACAGTCATAAGGGCAAGTTCAATTTAAAACAAAGGGGTTTAAAGCCTGGACTTCCATGAATTAAGGACAGAGGTCTTTTCTCCTGTTCTAACTGGCTATGTTTGCCTTTAGATATCCCAAAATGACTTTAATCATTAGGCTTGTGTACTGTGAATTTTATTTCATACTTGTTCAAATAAAAAATAAAAAATAAAAAAAAAATAATAAAAAAAATTCATACAGTTAAAGTCTCTAGTTACCTTATTACTTTTTGTAGGGATGTGACTTCGGAAAACCACTTGCCATAGTGGCCGGTGAGCCAAAAAGTGAATGTCAAGCCCTGGCAGTAGGGATGTTTTATATGTGGTATTTTAAAAAAACAACAACAACAACAACTATAGCAACTTTAATTGCAGAATATTGTAGAGAGGAAGAAGAATAAAAACAGAATGTTTGAGTAGCATCAATACATTGCTGCCTTGCAAGCGCTGTAATAATATTTTGCTTAGACTGTAACACCATTTTGAAAAAGGTCCAGTCTAATTTTAGTTGTCAACTTAATCACATCGTGAAGATGTTTCTTTTTTTTATTTATAAAGGGCTTGTCTTCTACATGCTTTCTGCAGTAAGTAGAGCTTTGAATGTAATCTACACAATATATGCTCAGGATATAATGAAGATCATCAATCATTAGTTTAACATAGCAGGTCCAGGAATGGTGTCTGGGCCCTTTGATGAGGGGAACCCATGGAGGTTCTATATGGTAGGCCTATACTGTAGCCTACTCACTGGGCCCAGGGGAGGGGGGCCCAACTCTAAACATTTTGTCCAGGGCCCTGTGAATTTAAGCGATTATCCTGCACCAAAAACAAGTAATATCTATATAAATTCATCACAATTGGCCAGCATTTATCTTCAGAAATCATCTTCGAAACCATATATTTCTCAACTCACATTTCCGAGCAATTCTTTCCACCAAAGCAGCAAAGGTCGTAATTTATTGTAATTTTGCTGTCAGAATCACAATTTATTCAACACCATTGAAGATGAAAAGCAGATTTACTGTGTCAATGGACATGTTGGCTCAAGGTTTGAAGTCATATAGTTTGACATGATCTTCATGTTACAGACAGCAATTTAACTTGCTATGCTATGTGAATGAAAGTGATGTAAACAATGCTTTAGGTAAAAGTACTGAGCAAAAGACATCGGAACAGCATGAACAGACAAATAAATCAAGCTCTGTGCAAATGAAATTGGAAGTTTTTGAATGCATACTGTATTTTTAATATAGAAAATGTAAACTGTGCCAGACAATTTTTAGGAAGGTTTCTCCATGTTTTAAGATTCAAAAAGATCTGTCAAACAAAAAAGGTCATTTTTGGAGCGCTCTAAGAGACCCTAACCTTAAAGTCTCAAAGCAGCAGGTCTGTTTAAAACTACAGAGCACATCTTTGGCTATATTAAATAAAAACAATAGCTCAGTTCCATTTCAGAAACTCTTTTTTGGCTAATGGACCAGCCACTCTGTGCCAGATAGATCTGATATGTTTTTGAAAGCCAACCGAAATACCTGTAAATATTCATTATAACCATGAGAGGATTGTAGTTTAAAGACGTTCTTATGAAACAACTGTTTCTGTTCCTGTATTTTGTGGGACAGCTTTAGGCAAAGCATAGATCAAGAAGTTCATCCTTCCTGGTTTGTTCATCCATACATTGACTAAAGGAGAGTGTGACTGGTCATAGGCCGTTGTTTTCTCTCCTCACTGTTATCAATCACTTCAAGGGCTCATGAACAGGAAGTCCACTTTCCCATCATCACTCCTTCAGCAAGACCATTACATTCCACATTAATTTACCAAATGCCCTGACCATTGGCACTGTTCTCCCACCCTTACTATATCTTCTCATTTCATTCTACATAAATCATCCTCACTCAGTGCCTGGGCGCGATTTTTTTTTTCTTCCCCCCAGCATGTTTTTGTTAGTGTAGTATAGTGCATGAGCTGTATAAATTTAAAGGTGAAATTAAACAGTTTTTAATTGTTAAAAAGGTATGTGATATACAGTACATTACAAATATACAAAATGTAAAAGTTTGGACACACTATTTTATGTTTTTCATGATCTTAAGCATTAACTAATGGCTTTTTTATGAAAAGCCTTTTTAATGTATGAGTTGGACCAGCTAGTGAAGGAAAAGCAGTCATTAATACGCAGCACGCTTTAAATATTCTCTGTAGGAAAAAAAAAATGTGTATATATATATATATATATATATATATATATATATATATATATATATATTGTAACATCAGGGCTTTGAAATCTGGACCGCTGTCACATATCATTAGTTCAGCTTTGATATAGCTGCCCTGTGAACCAAACGCCTCATGTGGTTGAATGTGGGAATCCCACAACTGCTACTAATACAGTTTAAAATATTACAGAAATACCATTGAAGTCAAACATATTATTTTATATCACTGAATCAACCTGACTACATTAGGTTACACCAACAAAACTATTTTCATGGGTTAGATCACATAAAAGTAGCTCCTTAAAGGAATAGTTCACTCAAAAATGAAAATTCTCTCATCATTTACCCTCATGCCATCCCAGATGTGTATGACTTTCTTTCTTCTGCTGAACACAAATAAAGGTTTTTAGAAGTATATTTTAAGCTCTGTGGCCACTTTCACACAGCAGCAGAATACAGTTGTCAGACCTGTTCTGAGTGCTTAATACGGTTGCGTTCACACGCAGAACAGGTTATTTACAAGTGTGACAACCACATTCTATAACCGAACTGACACCCGCAAATGTTCAGGACTCACAACCGCATTCTATAACCGAACTGACACCCGCAAATGTTCAGGACTCACAACCGCATTCTATAACCGAACTGACATCCGCAAAGGTTCAGGACTCACAACCGCATTCTATAACCGAACTGACATCCGCAAATGTTCAGGACTCACAACCACATTCTATAACCGAACTGACACCCGCAAATGTTCAGGACTCACAACCGCATTCTATAACCGAACTGACATCCGCAAAGGTTCAGGACTCGCAACCGCATTCTTGGCAATCCTGTGCTGTGTGAACGGAACTGTACTGGACAACTAGTTGTTAGTCACGTCATATAATGTTAAAGCCATGATGCACTGTACATGCGCATTCCTTGTGTTAATCATGAGGGGTTTCGTTAACTCACAGAGAAGGAGATATGAGCTGCGTGTCATCCGTAGGTCCAACTGTTGTCTTTCCCCGAAGCTGCTCGCGATTGTAAGCCGCGCGACAAATGCTGCGCTCATAACTCAGTTAAAAAGCATTCAAAGCCGCTGTCGGTTAATTATAATCTGATGAACGATGATCATAATTATGATCTCGTGCCTCATTTGGACTTGTTTATTTAATAACATGGCATCAATTGTGATAAGACATGCCGGTGTTGTGGACGACGCCAACTCACTGTGTGAACGTAGCCTGTAGGTTCTCAAAATGCAAGTGAATGGATACCAACATTTTGAAGTTGCAAAAGCACATAAAGGCAGCATAAAAGTAAACCATATGACACCAGTGGTTAAATCTACATCTTCAGAAGCGATATTATAAGTGTGGGTGAGAAACAGATAAATATTTAAGTCCTTTTTTTACTATAAATCTCCACTTTCACTTTTACATTCTTCTTCTTTTGTTTTGGCGATTCACATTCTTTGTGCATATCACCACCTACTGGGCAGGGAGGAGAATTTACATTAAAAAAAGGACTTAAATATTGATCTGTTTCTGACCCTTACCTATCATATTGCTTCTGAAGATAGTCTTATGGATTACTTTTATGGTGCCTTAATGTGCATTTTGGAGCTTTAAAATGTTGGTACCCATTCACTTAAATTATAAGGACCAATAGAGATGAAATATTGTTCTAAAAATCTTTGTTTGTGTTCAGCAGAAGAAAGAAAGTCAGTCTGGAATGGCATGAGGGTGAGTAAATTTTCATTTGAGGGTGAACTATCCCTTTAAGGTAAGAAATCACAGGTTACCACTTTTTACAGTGTAGAAAAAATAAGAGAAATGAAGAGATAGTTATTAGATTTGTTTTGTATGTGTATAAACTTTTTTGGCTTGTTTTGTATTTGTTTAATATATTTTAAAATAATTTAGTTCATTATTAACACCATACAAGTTTGATAGTTGACCTCAGATTTCAAAAGTTGCTGTGCATTGAATTTAAAATGTTTAAGCTCTCAGTTTTACATTTATAAGATATAAAGGCCTCTTTTGTCAGGGCTCTAGGATAACCACGATTTCTAGTTTTACATTAATTATTTCTCTATTATCGGTATGTGTTATTGCAGCAAGCCTTTGCTGATTTCCAAGAATTATTGTCTGACCCTTGGATAAACCCTCAGTGTCGAATCATTGGAAAATATGTGTGTGCGGGGCAGACTTCTGCATTTGTTATTAAGCTGACAACCTGACAGGTCTACCTCAACAATTCAGTCCAGTTATACAGTATGTTCCTGTTCCCTTACATCAGGGGTCTCCAAAATTTTCTATTGGGGATCAAATGCAGAAAAAAATAAGGCGTTGAAGGCCTCATCACTGTAATAATTATAAAAGGGGTTAGATGCTACTAGATAGCAACTATGCATCATCTATATTTTGGACCTTCACAGTTCTGGCCGCCATTCAATTGCATTGAACGGACCTACAGAGCTGAGATATTCTTCTTAAATTCTTCATTTGTGTTTAGCAGAATAAAGAAATTCATACACATTTAAAATGGCATGAGGGTGTGTAAATGATGAGAGAATTTTCATTTTTGGGTAAACTAAATCTTTAAGGGACCCCTCCATAAGAAAAAAAAAAAAAAAAAATAGAAATAATTAATTTGGGAGGTCCCCTGGTATTTCAGCAAAATTAGAATAAAACCAACATAATTAAAAATGATTGTGGTGACATTATCCATTATTTGTCCCAGTTTTCATAAGTAATCCAAATGAGATTTTTTCTTGTCGGAAAATTCTATACGCGCCAAAGTGTACCACGCGCTGTTTTCTGAAGGAATTTACAGGGGGTGAATGAGTGACACTGGCAAGAGTGAATCCTCACTTTCTTGGGAAATCTCAGAGTCAAAAAGTTGGAGTTGTGTCTGACATAATTATCAAGTTCAAACGGTGTAGACAGTCCAGTGTTTTTTGGCTAATAATTTTTTTTTTCTGCATCCCTGAACTCTTTTCTCCCTCACCATAATCTTTATTGTGATTATGTGAGTATAGAGTTGCTGAGTGCCCATGTAGTGACACAGTGAGAGACGTAGTATATTTAATTAACGTAGTATGGAGCAGAGACAACATTGTGAGTTACAGCAGAGATTTGAGCTCAGGCAACAGTCAAACTATTTCAAGCATTGGGCATCTCCAGCACAAAAGATCAGCTGAATCAGGTAAACTATTTTTGTGATGTTTGGGTTCAGGTAAACACAGTGATGGGCTTTACTACAAATAGCGAAGCTATTAGCTTAACTACATATCTCAGTAGCTAGGTGGAATCTTCGCTAGTTTTTAAATCAAGTAGTTTGTCAGCAAAGCTATTTTATTAATAAGATAGCAGTGTAGCACTTACAGCACTAAATCATGCCGTGTGCCCGGTGTTTAATAACACCAGTTTTGAATCAGAACTAAAGATATCCGATTCACAAATGAATCACTCTTGTGAGTCGGTTCTTTACAATTAATTGGTCACACGATAATTAAACAGTCTGAATCGGTTTGTGATTCAACCTGAATGACTCAGAAGCCCAGGAGAAAGAGAAAACTGATAATAGTGTGTTTTGCGTAAGATCGTAGCTACGCAATTGATTATTGCAGTAAAATAGTCATACTAACCTTAACTAAACACAGATTTTCTGTGTTATGATGTTTTGATAGCTAATCTTAACTCAGTTAAACTCAATTTAGTGTCAGTTCATTTGATTATAAAAACAAAACACCATACCTTATCCCCCATCGTCCCCACAATATTTGGTTTAATTCCTGGCTTACAACACCTTTCAACATTTTGTAACAGTGGTCATGTTACAAAAAATGTTTAATTGGTCATAAGTTTGATAGTCACTCAACATGTGTAAAGCTGAAATGCTACAAACACTATTTACACACACTGAAGAAAAAATAAATCAATCAATCAATAAAATAAATCAATAAAAAATAATTCTGAATAGCCAATTATGGTCATCTTTCAGGAATAGTCACCTCTAACATAGACATTCAGCACGCATTCTCCCCTTAATTCTCTTTCTCCACCTGCTCTTACTCTCTTTCCTCAGTGAAGTCTTTTGAATCACCAGCTAGCAAACGCAAAGCCTCAGCCAACATATGTGAAGCTGATCAGACACTTGGGCTGAGATGATGTAGACTGTTGCTATTCCCATTCATTGGCTTTGTAAAATACAGTCCGCCGCAGGATGAATAGAAATGCAGCAGTTGATATATTTGATTATCGTTACTTTCAAGTTCCCCAGATGTCAGGGTCAGGTTCCTAAAGACCGAGTCCATAATTTATTTGTCTGGGGATGAATAACATTCCATGATCCGTTTCCATATGGATGTCTTTTTCACTTTTCTTTTCCATTCTCTAGATAAACATCTAATATTCAAACATTTCTGCATAGACGTTTCCTTTTCTTCACATTGCCATCCCTTGTTCACTTCGTCTCAAGTGCCTATTGGTGTGTGGGTTGTGTGCAAAACAATGAATTTATCTTACTACTTCAATAAGATAAGTGATTGTTTAAACAGTGCTTGCGTTTCAACAGAGCGATGACAATGTTTGCGCAATAGCAATCAGTCAAGTTCACTGACCAGTTGCGCCAAGTCCAGCAAGTCGTCCATCTCCCCAACCTAGCATGAACTGCTTTATTTCATCATGAAATTTATATGTGCGGAACAATAACAAGGAAATCTTAGCACAGTGATTTTTTTTTTCAGAGGAGGTATTTAAACAAAAGGCTTCTGTTGTTACTAAATCAATGTTAATTTGCGACTTGGCAAAGGTTTGACCAGAGGAAGCTTGTGGTTAGAGGATATTTCTTTCACATAGCTATCTTGTGTCTTTTTGTAGCCCAAATTCTATACTTACACTGAATATGAACTTGTAGATATGAGAGGAAACTGGAAAGCCTGCTTGAAATGTACGTCATGACATGCACTTCTCAAAAGATAGGTTTTAGTATATCAGGTTTCAAAGCTAACAGTGAAGTACAGCTACACCTTTGTCCAACATTATAACATACGACGCTCCCTTTGACCCCAAAGTCTTGCTGCCAAAGAAAGGGAAATTCACTAGGGATCATGGTAGTCAACACATTAAAACTCCAGAACACAGTGTAAAAACATAATAATAAAATTAAACAATGAATGAAAAAATCCTGACCACGGGCAGTCACAAGGACAATGTTGTTCCAAGACACATATGGGCAACTTTTGGTGCAGTGAAGACCTGCCCTGTTTAAATGAAAGGGAGATTTCCAAACCAGGAAAAGGACAGGAGCATGGAATTTGAGCTTTGAACTAACAGCAGAGACAGGGTTAACATATTTTCATCAGCTGGGGTGGTTGATCCAAGTGGTTACAGATTTGGCTAGGCAGCTGAAAGGATGTAGAGCCAAACCCTGAAAGAGGCGATCAAAGAAGCATCACCATTGAGCATGCTACTTAATCTTAGGTTGATCCAAGACAATCTGGGGTACCTGTAATAAGTTTACTCTTAATAAGTTAATTATGTACACTTGTTTATCACACATTTTAAAAGTTGTAATGTATTTTTAATGTTTATGAACAATGAGGTGGTCAAACATGATTGTTGTCTTTTCAGCTTGTGTTGAAGATAACGTCTAGGTTACTGTTGTAACGCCCGTTCCCTGATTGAGAGAACGAGACGTTGTGTCGATGTAGTGACACTAGGGGTCACTCTTGGGAGCTCCAAACACCTCTGATCTTTGAGAAAAGGCCAATGAAATTGGCGAAGGGAATTTGCATGCCACTCCCCTGGACATATCAGTATAAAAGGAGCTGGCGTGCATCCACTCATTCAGGTTTTGTGCTGAGGAGCCGAGACAGAGTCCCGGCAATCACATCAGGTAGTTCAGTGTTGTGGCAGGAGAGACACAATGTATCGTTCCCTCCATCAGTAAACAGTAAACTAGACGTTCCCTATCTGTCACTCACTCGACGTTGTGTCGATGTAGTGACACTAGGGGTCCCTATACAAAACGCCACAAACAGCTGAACTGTGTTACATGGATTGGCGGTGCAGGTGCAGGCAGGCCACTGCGTGCCAAGTAACAAGTGCACCGGTCCCATCGTAACCTTCTCAGCGCCCCGTGTAAGTCGTAAAGACCCTCACCCCCGAAAGCATAAAAGGGGGGGTCAGGCGTGCCCACAATGGGAACAGGCCGCGCCAGCTGGGTCAGCCTTTTCTCTTCTTTCTTCTCCCGGAGAAAGAACTCACTTGATTGCAGCTGGGGCCAAACATATTTGTGTCGGGGCAGGTGTCCTTGGAAAAAGACACCGCGGAGACCACACCCTGCCCGAAGGGGAGGTAATTGTGTGGAAATACGTCACATGGTTTCACTGAGTCTTGTCGGCAGTGTCGCATGTGGAGAAGTCCCCGTGGTAGGTCCTACCCAGAGAGGATGGAGCTCTACAAACACGGTGACTGGTGGAAGAGGGAACTCTGCCCAAGGGGAGACACAGGTCTACCGTCAGGGAGACTGTACCATGGAAGATTACGACATACGGGGTTACTTACAAGGAACCAATGCATATGGGCACCTATCCCAGTACAGGGGCTGACCTGAACAGGGCATACTGACACAAGTACTGGGCTGGCATCGAATTCCTCCGCCGAGTTTGCTTGCCGCAGGTGCTGAGGGAGGAATCCAGGGTTCACTGATCCCGGGAACTCACGTGGACGAAAGAGCACACATCTTCCCCTGGGGAAGGGGAAAGGCACTTGTGTGCCAGCGGTATACCCGGCCAGTTGTCCCACCACTTACCTGTTCATACCTGAAAACACAATGAAAGGGATGAAATCGGCTCAACCCGGAGATTGTAGAACCTCGCAAAGGTATTAGGTGTTGCTCAGCCCACTGCCTACAGATGTCTGTTAGAGAGGTGCCATTGGCCAAGGCCCAGGAGGAGGCTACACTCCTAGTAGAGTGCACTCGTAGTCCCAGAGGGGATGGCGCACCCTGGGCCTGGTATGCCAATGTGATGGCATCCACAGTCCAGTGGGCAATCCTCTGTTTGGAGACAGCGTTCCCCTTCTGCTGTCCCCCGAAACAGACAAAGAGCTGCTCGGAGCATTTATAGCTCTCCGTGCAGTCCAAACAGATACGCAAAGCTCGTATCGGACACAGCAACAACAAGGCTGGGTCTGTCTCCTCCTGGGGCAGCGCTTGTAGGTTCACTACCTGATCTTTAAAGGGGGTATTGGGAACCTTGGGCACATAGCCTGGCCGGGGTCTCAGGGTCACATGAGAGTACGCCGGACCGAACTCTAGGCACGTATCGCTGACAGAGAATGCTTGCAGGTCCCCAACCCTCTTGATGGAGGTGAGCACAGTCAGGAGGGCCGTCTTCAAGGAGAGGGCTTTCAGCTCAACTGACTCTAAGGGCTCAAAAGGGGCTCCCTGTAGGCCCAGCAGGACCACAGAGAGGTCCCATGAGGGAATGAGGTGCGGCCTAGGAGGATTCAACCTCCTGGCGCTTCTAAGGAACCTGATGATCAGGTCGTGCTTCCCTAAATACTTACCATCCACTGCATCGTGGTGTGCCACTATTGTGGCTACATACACCTTCCAGGTGGAGGGGGACAGCCACCCCTCCAACCTCCTACAGGAAGGAAAGCACCGACCCGACTGCACAACTCTGTGGGTCTTTGCCTCGGGAAGAACACCAATTCGCGAATAGGCGCCACTTCAAGGCGTACAGTCGCCTGGTAGAAGGGGCTCTGGCCTGAGTAATAGCGCCTACCACCGCGGGCAGAAGAACAGTGGCTGGAGTGGTTTTCCCTCTGAGGAAGGAAAGCCGCAATCGCAATGTGGCCATGGTCATGCTCTCACAGTGCAGGCATGAACCATCCACGAACACTGTCTCAGTGCGTCTGGAGCCCAGACACGTAAGGCAGCGATCGTGACTGTCAGAAGAGGAGAGATAAGGACCGCAACCAGGAACTGCACATAACCAGAAAGGCATTTTTAAAAAGACGCTTTCCATCAGTGCCCACTCTTTTAGAGGATATATAATCTTTTAGAGAAAATATATGCTCTTTTTGCACTCAATGCACGCTGCCGAAGCGCCTAGGAGTGTTCTCTGCACTTATCTGTGCAAGAGGGGAGAAACCGCTGTGATGTGCCGTAGAATCTAACAGCCGCGTGAGACAGTTTGCTTTCTTACAGAGGTGAATGGATTGGCAGTGGAATACATCAACACCGCTCGGCTCCGAAGTGAAAATCTGAATGAGTGGTTGCACGCCAGCTCCTTTTATAACTGTATGTCCAGGGGAGAGGCATGCAAATTCCACTCGCCAATTTTCATTGGCCTTTTCTTAAAGATCAGAGGTGTTTTGGGCTCCCAAGAGTGACCCCTAGTGTCACTACATCGACACAACTTCGAGTGAGTGACAGATAGGGAACTCAATCTATGTTAATACATCATCACTTAGTGTGTTTACAGGCACGATCCTACACTGATTATGCGTAATAAGCCAAAAACGTGTAAGGTCATGTAAACACAGATTTCTTTATGGGGATAAGCTCATTAATGGTTTAAATAAAAACAAGTAGATTTTTGCCCATTTTCCAGATTTCGCATTGCATGTACACCTTTACTGGCATCCTTACCTGCTTATCCAGTGTCAGCAAGTGTTGTGAGCATGACTGTTTATGTTTTGATGTCAAAAGCAGAGAATAATCCGAGGATTTCAAGTCTCATATAAACTCAGCTCCCTTTCAAGTTGCTAACTTCAATGCTGCATCAGAACCTGACACTGTGGGAGCTCCTCCTAGTGGTGGTGACCTTGAAACCCTATACCATCACGCAAATTTGATTGGCTGGTGGGGCTTGGTGCTCTGACCTATGCTTGTGTCATCTCAGGCATATACACTCACTGAGCACTTTATTAGGAACACCTGTACACCTACTTATTCATGTGATTATCTAATCAGCTAACCATGTGGCAGCAGTGCAATGCATAAAATCATTCAGATACGGGTCAGGAGCTTCAGTTAATGCTCACATCAAACATCAGAATGGGGAAAAAAATGTGATCTCAGTGATTTTGTCCTTGGCATGACTGTTGGTGCATTGTTGGCTGGTTTGGGTATTTCTGTATCTGCTGATCTCCTGGGATTTTTATGCACAACAGCCTCTAGAGTTTACTCAGAATGGTTCCAAAAACAAAAAACATCAAGTGAGCAGCAGTTCTGTGGACTGAAATGCCTTGTTGATGAGAGAGGTCAATGGAGAATGGACAGACTGGTTTGAGCTGACAGAAAGGCTACGGTAACTCAGATAACCACTCTGTACGATTCTAATTGTTTGTTGATGAGAGAGGTCAACGGAGAATGGCCAGGGCAGCGTTTACCAAAAGCTTTGTAAGCCTAAGTAGAACGTAAAAACCATTGGTGCCAATGGTCTCTACAATCAACTTAAGATTGCGATGTATGAAGGTAAATTCATGACCAAAATCTTTGAAGCATAAAAGCATGTTGAATTGCTCTAACTGAAAAAACAGATGCATTGAATTATCAGTGCTTGCAATTAAATGCGTTGATTTACAGTGCTTGCATTTAAATGCTTTGAATTTATAGTACATGCATTTAAATGCATTGCATTTACATTGCTTGCATTTGGGAGGCTGAAATTTAAAATGGTTGTATTTTTAAGCATTGAATATTTCATTTGGAAACATTTCACAACTAATTTCATTATTAAAAATTAAACAATAAATATTCACCTTCCAAAGTTCACTTCCAAAATATTCAGTTCATTTGAAAATATCATCTAGATTTTTTGACAGGTAAAATTCAGCCCATTCTATTTCGCTTAACAAAATTTGCTTCCTCAAATTCAGTGGTTCAAATTCGGTTGGAAATTCTACTTTCCACATCCGGGAACTGCAGGAAATGCAGCAGAGTACTGATGCACAATCTCAACCTGGTGCTATTTGTTCTCACCTGTAGGTGGTGCAATGCGATCGGTGTTGACTGCTGAAGACTAAAGCAATTGGGTAGCGAGAACAGCCATGTACGTTTTGATAGTTTGTTTTTCAAAATTGTTCATGGGTAGAAAATGGATACATATTTGATTTGCACATGTGGGTGGGCATGAAATGCACCTTTCCACTGACTAGTCAACCCGCGTCATCATCAGTTCCTCAGTGCCGTGCAACAGAATAATTATCCACCGCTGCTCAACTTTTATTGCAACTACATATTATCTCTCTCTCATTAAGCAACCAGACTAAAGAATGCCTGTGACACAAACCGTACTAGTCAGGAAAGGGTCTATAGACAGGGTTCGTGCCAACATTCTTCTGCATAGGGATGGGTTCTGCAACCTATGTGCCAGAAAAATATTAGTTGTCTGTTTTAGAAATAGCCTATTGATGTCCTTCGCATCTGCACGCAATATATTTTAGCCTACTTCTTAGACATACAGCCTGTTTTATTTAGCTGTCAGCTATCAAAATCTCTATCAAATGGTGTGGCGAAGCTGCGCACAGCGCGATCCTTTGGACCGCATGGAGCGGATGCATTTACGTTGTAGTGAAGCACAGACCAGTATGTGTCATGCATTGGCTTTTAAAAATATTGCCGATACATTGTCCAGGTTATTACATAACTCAAATATTTGAAGAGCTGATTGCTGTGTAGGTAGGCATTATGTATAATGTATTAGGGTGACCAGTCCTGAATTGGAAATATTTTTGGCTCATTTCACTTATTTGTCCATAGCTGAGTTTTCCGAGGCACTAAGTAGAACATTAGTATCACTAAAGTAGTACTTAATCTCTATGGCGCGTTTCCCAAAAAGCATCAAGCAGGCAGCGTGCACCCAATATCCTTCTGTTTTCACGAGCACGGCTATTTGCGACAGGCGCTGCGAGAGGTACAAATATTTGATCTTTTTCTGAGCTGCTGCAGCAGTCATTGAAAAGCTTATTATTCACAGCCAATCATACAACAGTTTACTGAGCTCAAATCAGTTTGCTGAAAACATGGAAGAAAAGATACATGTCATTAAAATTCCTGAACTACAAGATCCTTCGAAAATCTCATAAAGAGATATTATTTGAAAGCTGGGGCTTGGGAGCATATGAGTGCACATGTATATTTGCCAGGTTAAAATGAACTGCATAATGAAACCTAATTTTTAAAATGAACTGATTTCAATGGGTGACATGTCATCAATGCTAATCATAAATCTTACCCTAAAAATATTTCACTTAATTCTAATTAAATTTTAAACAACAAATAAAAATAAATGCTGCGCTAAATTTGCATCAGGTTTTCTCAAAGGCGAATCAAAGACAGACAAATCAGCAATAAACACAAGTGCCATTTTTATTTTATCATTTGTTAATCTCATGGAACAACCGATTATAATTTTAACTGACTTCTATTATTTAACTTAGAAGTCCTGTGCAGCTGGATCCTGTGCAGCTGGATCCTGGACTTCCTATCAAGCAGACGCCAGGTGGTTAGAATAGGCAGCAACATCTCCTCATCACTGACCCTCAACACTGGAGCCCCGCAGAACACTGTATTCCCTGTACACACATGACTGTGTGGCAACACATAACTCCAATGCCATCATTAAGTTTGCTGATGACACGACGGTGGTAGGTCTGATCACTGACAATGATGAAACAGCCTACAGAGAGGAGGTGCACACTCTGACACACTGGTGTCAGGAGCACAACCTCTCCCTCAACGTCAGTAAGACAAAGGAGCTTGTGGTGGACTTCAGAAGAAAAGACAGAGAACACAGTCCCATCACCATCAATGGAGCACCAGTGGAGAGAGTCAGCAGCTTCAAGTTCCTGGGTGTCCACATCACTGAGGAACTCACATGGTCCGTCCACACTGAAGTCGTTGTGAAGAAGGCTCATCAGCGCCTTTTCTTCCTGAGACGGCTGAGGAAGTTTGGAATGAACCGCCACATCCTCACACGGTTCTACACCTGCACTGTGGAGAGCATCCTGACTGGCTGTATCTCCGCCTGGTACGGCAATAGCACTGCCCACAACCGCAAAGCACTGCAAAGGGTGGTGCGAACTGCCAAACACATCATCGGAGGTGAGCTTCCCTCCCTCCAGGAAATATATACAAGGCGGTGTGTGAAAAAAGCTCGGAGGATCATCAGAGACTCCAGCCACCCGAGCCATGGGCTGTTCTCACTGCTACCATCAGGTAGGCGGTATCGCAGCATCAGGACCCGCACCAGCCGACTCCATGATAGCTTCTTCCCCCAAGCAATCAGACTTCTGAACTCTTGATCTCCCACGATCAAAATACATCAGCCCTGCACTTCATTACTCTTTTATTTCACACCGGACTGTCATAAATTATATTACTGTCATTATATTATGTCTCTCTTAACAACTGACTATCAACCGACAGCCTGAATGTCAATACAGTACAATACTGTACATTCTATATATATACTTTTTTTCATATATATTTTAATTTTTATTGAATAATGTGTATCTATATAGTATCTATATAGTAAAAAACAAAAAAAAAACAAAAAAAACCAAAAACAGCATATTGTATACTGTGCAATGTATGTTATTATTGTATATTGTTGAGTGTAATTGTGTATAACAGATGTTTAAATTGTGTTGTGTTAATTTGATGTTTTAAGTCGAGTTTAATTATGTATGACAGATGTTTAAATTGCGTTGTGTTAATTTGATGTTATTGTAAATTGGTATATGTCTCATCACTGTCACGACTGCTATGTTGATCGGAACTGCACCCAAGAATTTCACACACCATTGCACTTGTGTATATGGCTGTGTGACAATAAAGTGATTTGATTTGATTTGATTTGATTTGATTTGATTTGATTTAACTGACTATCTGCAGATTTTATTTAACTACTATATGAAGTGCAACAGTTAAAGAAACATAGTGAGCCTAGTTTAAAATCTGTGGTCAACTGCATCTTAATTAAAGAGTGTTGACAGGGCACTTCTCCTTAAGGTAAGGTAAAACAGATCCAAAATGACTTTGAATAACAAAATTTGTGTTTAATTACATTGGTTTTAGTAAACACAAATATGTGTGTGTATGTGACTTGGCGCAATGGAGTTCTTGTTCATTGTAATATGGCAACGGCCGCCCCTGAAACAGCGACACGAGCACCGCCTACACTGCACAAAACGCATGTGCAATGAGGCGGAGAGAGATTTGAATCTCTTGACATTTCTCTTAATTTACGTACGTTGTTTTGCACTATTTTCTTTGCATGTCATTTCTTTCTAAGCTGCCATTGTTTCTAAGCCCTTCGGTGTCAGAGAGGAAGATAAGAGTTTGTAAAGTGAAGGAATGTGGGAAGCCACCAGGAGTGGTGGTGGTGTAGTGGACTAAAGCACTGAACTGATAAGCAGAAGGTTGTTGGTTCAATCCCCACAGCCACCACCATTGTGTCCTTGAGCAAGGCACTTAACTCCAGGTTGCTCCAGGGGGATTGTCCCTGTAATCAGGGCACTGTAAGTTGCTTTGGATAAAAGTGTCTGCTAAATGTAAGATGTGCCAAGATAGACAATTTCCCTGTAGATACAGTATAACATTGACATCATTCCTTCTGAATTTAATACTATATAATGTGGCCACTGTGTACCAGCTCATGCACAAAGGTAGGCCTATTGTTTATTGATTTAGGCCTAATTAATATTTCATTCATTCATTTATTATTTTTATTGTAATATATTATTTAATTTAATTTTCTTATTTCTGCTCATTTCTTTTCAAATTGAAAAACAAACCATCAAAACGTACACTGCTGTTCTCTACCTATAGCTTTGGTCTTCAGCCGATCACATTGCACCACCAACTGGTGAGAACGAATAACACCAGGTTGAGATTGTGCATCGTACTCTGCTGCTTTTACTGCAGTTCCGGATGTGGAAAGTTGAATTTCCAACCGAATTTGAACCACTGAATTTGAGGAAGTGAATTTTGTTAGGTGAAATAGAACGGGCTGAATTTTACCTGTCGAAAAATCTAGATGGTATTTTCAAATGAACTGAATATTTTGGAAATGTTGGAAGGTGAATATTTATTGTTTAATTTTTAATAATGAAATTAGTTGTGAAATGTTTCCAAATGAAATATTCAATGCTTAAAAATACAACCATGTAAAATTTCAGCCTCCCAAAATGCAAGCACTGTAAATGCAATGCAATTGCACTGTAAAAAATGAAATTTTTTTTCGATTAGAGCAGTTCAACATGCTTTTATGCTTCAAAGACTTTAGTCATGAATTTACTTCCATAGGTGATACTTTTGGGAAACGCTGCCCAGACTGGTTTGAGCTGACAGAAAGGCTACGGTAACAAAGATTACCACAATGTACAATTGAAGTGAGCAGAATAGTATCTCAGAATGCACAACATGTCTAACCTTGAGGCGGATGGGTTACAACATCAGAAGACCACATTGGGCACTTTGGGCCGAAGCCCAGCTCCACACAATCAGAATTTTTCCTCTTTCAGGGTCACATAGACATCTCTCGTGCTCTGGAACCCTAAACCAAATCTTCCCTGTTCTTATCTGCACTTGTTCAGCGAAAGGAGCTCTAGTCTTCTCGCAGCGTGCTCCAGCAAAAAAGCAAAATATCCTTTGAACACTTCCTTTTTATTGTGTTGTTTGCATAATGTGCATTGTGTGTTTACTTTCAGAAAAAGAAACTAAAAGAGCCTTTTACTTAGCGACATCTTTTAAAAGACAGAATTCTTGCAAATGTTTCCACAAGCACATGAAAATGGCAATAGATCCCTCTGTCTGATGGGCATGAGCTCTGTTTTCTAAACAGTGCTCACTGAGACTGACTGGTGTTCACTGTGAGCACATGAAACTCATGATGTGTGGCTCAAATGGCTCGCTTTTGTTCTGAAAGCCAAAGCCACTTCCCTCTCCTCCCGCTAATGCTCCTCTGCCCAGAGGGACCGTATGAGTGAGACGCAACAGGATGGGATATAGAGCACAGAGATTTTAGGAGGGTTTGTCGCAGGCTCAAGCCCTTGCGTGCCTCATCTTCACTGTATCAAGCAGTTCGCCCGTTCAGTATGAGTGCTGTATATAGCCTGGGTTGAGCCCTTGCTGACACAGCGTTTGCTGAGATTGATTGTGTTCACTGCGAACACATGAAGCTCAACACGTTTCACTCTCAGCTCACTTTCATCCTGAAAGCCAAAGCTTCTCCCCTTGCTCCTCTGTGGCTTCTGAGGAACCGTATGAGTGAGAGCGAGAGGATGGAATGCAGAGCGTGGATGATTTAGGAGGGATTTGCCACCAGGCTCAAGCCTTGCGTGCCTCCTTTTCACCATATCAAGCGGCTTAAACTTTACGTAACAATATGTGCCCCACAATTAGTGGGAATTTTAAAATAACGTTCAGCGGAGATCAGGGGGATGCTGTGCTTTCATTAGATATGTATGCATTCAGATGAGGTGCTTACCAGAGGGTGGGAAATAGAACAAAGCGGACTCTAAGGTTGTTCTCAATTGAGCCTTTAAAAAAATAGGAGCAAATCGAGCTTCGCCGCTGGTGCTGTTCTATCCAGAGCTGCACATTTTTACTTGACATTCTCCCTGTTCAGTGAGAGTTCAGGTCTCTGGTGCAGCTGCCTTTGCGGTGCTTGTTAAAAGTGCCATGCCACGAATTAGCACTCCCACCACCAAGATATCTGCCTAGGAAATTTGCAGGTCTATGGGCAGCCTGGTGTCAGTGGAATGACACCCCTGGCTAAAAGGTGTCAGGAATTAACTTCTCGCTTTCCCCACCATTGTGAGCAGGGAACAATGCTACATCAAGTATTGCACAAGATAAGGGAAGACAAGGAAACAGTGAAACCAAAATGGCTCAACAGCCACTGGTTCCCGGAGGTAGTAGAGCTGTGGATGCTCCACCATGGGAAATTCCTTTGTGGTTGTCGCAAACCAGTGCTAGGCATCATACTACAGGCCAGGGCCCCCTCAATGAGGTGGCTGAATGCCTAAAAATGGCAAAATTTGCCAATTGTTGTTCCTCCAGGGGTGAGGACACAAAGCATTGGCCAGTGCAAATGATGCTCTCCTTTCCGCAAGAGCATTTTGATGCAGGTTTCATTCCATCCATGCTCAAAGTATACATCATTAACATACCGGCCACTCATGACCTTTTAAGGTCTTGTCTGTAGACAAATACCCTCTGGCCAGTAAATTTTTGCATGGTGCGAGATGGTTGAGACCCTCTTGCCCTGCTACTGTGCCGGTCTAGGACCTAGCGCTAGTATTAAATGCTTCCCCGTTTGAGCCACTAAAGGCGGTGAGCTTACAAATACTTTCTTTGAAGACTGTGCTGCTACTCGCTTTGACATCAGTCAAATGTGTTGGGGACCTTTCCGGTCAGCAACTAGTTTAGAGATTGGAACAGGCCTGTCGAAGTCCATTCTCAAGACCAAAGGGAATGATGTGCCCAAAGTGAAGGCAATCCCCTTTAGGGCTCAGTTTGTTACCCTGCAAGTGTTCTCTCCTCCTCCTTTCCTTAGTGTACCAAAGCCCTTGGCCAGGAAACCACCCTGCTCCTCTCCTTCCCACTAAGTAAGAAGATGTGTTGAGACATTGGACCACTACCTGGTATGGCTAGTGTCTCTGTCTTGGCATCGAGCCGTATGGTTTATTGTTCACCAATTTCCTTCCTATTTTTCAATATGAAGGGTTGGTTATAGCATTGCCTTTTTTACTACCCTGTTGGCTAGTGGCCATTTCCCTATCAGTAGCACAGCATTATGGTATACGGCTCCCACAGCACCAGCTATGATGCAGCGTTGAAGTTACCGACTTGAAAGAAAATGTCATGGTTACTGATGTAGCCTTGATTCCCTGAAAGGAGGGATCAAGACGCTGCTTAGCTGTGCCGAACTACTGTTTTTCACTGTTAAGGGATTGAGAGATGCGCTCTCCTTCCTTCAGTCAGACAATCCTGATGGTGTGGCACTGGGCTCCGGCTTATATGCCCGCGATGATGCAAGCATAGAGCAGAGCACCAAGCACCACCAGCCAATCAAATTGGCTTGATGGTATAGGGATTCAAGGTCACCGCTCCTAGGAGGAGCTCCCACAGCATCAGCTACTGAGGCAGCGTCTTGTTCCCTCCTTTCAGAAAACCAAGGTTACATTAGTAACCTTGACGATTTCTTGCATTGTGGGATTTTTTGAATAAGATGATTTTTTTAAGGTTATCAGCATTTTGCTGTGCTTGTAAACACGCTCAGCATGATGTTTCAATTGTATTGGAACTTTTTATATTCAGTACATTTACATGCGTTTTAAAAGTTTGATTTCAGTCGGACTAAAACGATGTCATGTAAACATGTTTTAGTCCGACTGAAATCATACCAGTCTGATTTTTGCTAAATCAGACTAACAAATCTAGATAATGTGATTGTAGTCCGGCTTCGTCCAGCATGTATACATGTTAATTGGACCACGGTTGGCCTTGTTGACAAACAAGGTAGATGTATATATTACTTGATTAAGCATTGTGTATACTTGTGTATACTTGGACAGACTGGCAAACTATCCATACTACTCTACTATTTCTGTCATACCTATGTGTGGCAGAAATAATAGTAGTAGTATGACATTCCAAGCACGTCCGACATCTTGTTCTGCTTTTAGGGCTGGCACTGACCCGTAATGATACTTCATCTGAATTGTCTGTTAATCATTAGCTGAAATTGTTTGAACTCTAAGCGGCACGTCAACAGACCGGACATGGGAGAACAAGCTAACCTACCACATCAATCCCTCATCAGTGCTATTCATCGAATGTTTGGCTTTCAGCAGATAGTTAAGTCTTGAAGTGTTTCTGTGGAAATTAAATTCTGCCTTACAAAGGGTGCAAAGTACTTGATTTTTGTCACAAGTCTCATCTGTGTTTGTTTTTTAAGAAGTCCATTCCCTATCACTTGATCATTGACACAGAATCGCTGTTGTAATTAGCTGCGTTCCCGTCCAACTATTTTTATGTGCATTTTGAAAATTATGATAAGATATCCGGAATGGAAACGCTTCATATGCAAATAAATTTAATGCGCAAGGAGGAGGTGGATTTTCTAGAGTTTCGCATTAGTTTAAATGTGCATTAATGTGATATTATTCGCATGAATGATGACATGTCATGGACATTTGCAATGGTGAAGGTGTGCGACAGTATGGGGACTGTTCCGTTGCCTCCTGACTCCTCCATTTGCCCCGAAGATACGAACATTGTTACAGTGGTGTCAAAACCCTGGACTTGGAGGATAATGTCATCATGGAAGCTTCATCACTGGGCGAAGTAATCAAGTCCCTCGCCAGCATCCAGCACAATCAACAATCAAGCCCTAAATACAAATTTGACGCATACCCAATGCCTCGGATTGACGAGTTGCTCGATCGGTTGGGCGCGGCTCAATTTTTTTGGACACTGGACTTTGCAAAAGGGTTGTTGGCAGATCACTTTAACTTCAATCTCCTGATAAAAAACAGCTTTTTCCACACCGTTCGGCTTACAACAATTTGTGACTCTTCCGTTTGGTTTGTTCAGGGCCCCTGCCATGATTCAGCATCTCATGGACAAAATTCTCAGACCACATACGGCATATGCCACCGCGTATTTAGATTATATTATTATTTATAGTAATGATTGGTGGTGGCACATGCAGCATCTGAGAGCTGTCCTGAGGTCACTGCAACAGGCGGGGCTCATGACCAACCCGAAGAAGTGCACAATTGGGCGGGTGGAAGTTCGGTATCTGGGGTTCCACTTGGGTCACGGGCAGGTGCGACCCCAGGTTAACAAAACTGCAGCGATTGCGGCCTACCCAAGGCCCAAGACCAAAAAGGAGGTAAGACAGTTTCTGGGGCTGGCTGGCTACTACCGAAGGTTTTTGCCAAGTTACTCTGATGTCACCAGCCCGCTGACTGATCTTACTCGAAAGGGGGCCCCCGATCCGGTCCGGTGGACAGAGTCATGCCAACAGGCTTTCCTAAAAGTAAAGTCTGTGCTTTGTGGGGGGCCGAATTTACATGCTCCTAATTTCTCTCTCCCCTTTATTTTGCAGACAGATGCATCAGACAGGGGGCTGGGGGTGGTGCTCTCGCAGGAGGTGGGGGAGAGGAAAGGTCGGTGCTGTTCATAAGTTGCAAGCTCACCTTGAGGGAGACGAAGTAGAGTACCATCGAAAAGGAGTGTCTTGCGATCAAGTGGGCTGTCCTCACCCTCTTCTACTACCTCCTGGGGCAGGTCTTCACCCTCTGCTCAGATCACACCTCACTCCAGTGGCTGCACCGCATGAAAGATACCAATGCGTGGATTACCCGTTAGTACCTGGCACTTCAGCCATTTAAATTTGAGGTGATCCACAAACCGGGGGGCATGGAAGGCTGTGGCTGACTTGGAGTTGGCAGGCCGGATGTTGCCCTGGCCTGAGTCGGGCGGTGGGGGTATGTGGGGATGGGGGCATGGTCGTGTATCTGTCTACGGGAGAGCGGTAAGACTCTTCATCTGGGCTGTCATTATCACTAACACCTGTGTCCTGTTATAGTGATGGTGGAGGGAGACCTGAAAAGGCTGACAGATGCATCAGTCGGCAGAAAGAGACAGCAGAGAGAGTTGGCAGCGTGTGTCTGCTACTATTAGAGTGAATTCTCATTGACTTGTTCATGTGTACATTTGGCCACTAAGAGCCCTTTTGTTTATGTTTTGTCTGACACTGCAGAAGTACTAAAAATACTCACATTGACTATTCCGATGCCATTTTCCCTGAAGATATGTACATTGTTACAGAGAGCTTGGCATGACATGCTCAATGAAAGGCCCGACCATGGCACACAGTTCTTAAATTGTAGCCCTGGTTAGTCATAAGTGCTTTACCCACAGATCGTCTTTAAAGTGGGTCCTCGCAATCCACCAGAACTGTTTTGAGTGGGGGCGCTCCCAGGTATATGGAGGCTGTCTACGAATGGGAATAACCATTTGAACCCACATTATGTGAGCTATTGCACTTATTCTGCGACGTCTCCTGGCAGCATTTAATAACATAATGTACAATTGCTTTTTTAGCAAATACAACTCTCTCCGAAGCAAAGAGGTTGTTCAGCTGCTCCATCACAAAAAGGCGGGCTCCCTCAAGATAATGCGCATTTTCCATGGAAACGTGCAATGTTTAACATTTTCTTTAGTTGAATTTTCAGAAATGTGCATTAAAAAATGCAAAGCATTTTGATGGAAACCCAGCTATTGTAGTGTGTGTTTCAGTAAAATGACCCCGGACACATCACAAAGGTTCCATCCTATTACAGCCAGTGTTCAGAACTCACACAGAGCTCAATAAAATGTCAGAATCTAATGTGAAAATTGGTAAATGTGTTAATCACATTAAAGAAAAATGAAAGCGTTAAACATTTTAAATGAATCATGTTAACGCATTGAGTTTGACAGCTCTAATAATTATTTATTGTATTACTATATACACTCACTGAGCACTTTATTAGGAACACTATGGTCCTAATAAAGTGCCGATGTGGTCTTCTGTTGTTGAAGCCCATCCACCTCAAGGTTCGATGTGTTGTGCATTCTGAGATGCTATTCTGCTCACTACAATTGTACAGAGTTGTTATATGAACCAGTCTGGCCATTATAATTATACTATAACTGCACATTGTAAATGTACTGACTGTCAGTACAGCCACTTGTTACCACAAGGAGCTATTTATACCCAAATCTCTTTCTGACTCTTAAAAGTGACTTTTATTGTTGTAACCTAATGTATTCGGGTTGATTTATTCATATCAAATAATATATTTGCTAAAATAAAACGAGTTAATTTAGGTGTTACCACATAAAGCACATTTTTAGGTTATTTGACAAAAAAAAATTTAAATAAAATTTTTAATGTATCTGAGCAGCTACTGCTAATTAGGGGAATGTTCTGGTGAAATCTTAACTTCAGAGGTACACAAAGCTTTAATTGTTGCATAAGAGATTTTATTTTGAATTGTCATTGCAAAGTAAGTTAATTTCAGTGACAACAACTCTGGCATAAAAGGTTATTTTAAATAAATATTATTAAAGGGGTCTTGACATGCCTTTTGTTATTATTTTAATATGTTCCTTGATGTTCAATTATAATTGTAGTAAAGTTTTTTGCACAGAAAACAGTCATATATTTGTAAAACATGATACTGTAATTTTCCACCAGAAATGCTCGGTTTTTGTGCTGCTTCTCCTTTAAAACTTGACAGGATCCAGTAAGAAAGATAGTGGCACATACGGATGCAGCGGCTACTCCGGAGACTAACAGCAGTGCTAATTTGTGTGTGCTCTGTTTGTTTGTCATCGTTTTTGTCACCTATGTCAATGAGACACAGCCGGCGACATGTTTACAGTTTTTAGGAACTCAAAGACATCCAATCGTACAAACTTTTACTCATGCCAAAACTGAAGGTGCCTGTTGAGGAGCTAAACAACAGTGGATGTAAACAACCTCGCCTGTGCAGCGCGGCTGGCAGTGGAGATGTCGCAAGCGCTGCGAGAGGAAGTGGAAGCGTGGCAAGCAGGTTTGTCAGGTTTGTAGGCCTCCTTGCTCACACACGCTTTTTCAGTTCTGCCCACAAATTTTCCTATCAGATTGACGTCAGGGCTTTGTGATGGACACTCCAATACTTTGACTTTGTTGTCCTTAAGCCATTTTGCCACAGTTTTGGAGGTATGCTTGGGGTAATTGGCCATTTGGAAGTCCCATTTGCGATTGAGCTTTAACTTCTTGGCTGATGTCTTGAGATGTTGCTTCAATATATCCACATAATTTTCCTTCCTCATGATGCCATCTATTTTGTGAAGTACACCAGTCCCTGCTGCAGCAAAGCACCCCCACAACATGATGCTACCACCTCCATGCTTCTTGGATAGGATGGTGTTCTTTGGCTTTCAAGCCTCACCCTTTTTCCTCCAAACATAACGATCGTCATTAAACAGTCAAAGAGTTCAGTTTTTGTTACATTAAATCAGAGGACATTTCTCCAAAAAGTAAGATCTTTATCCCAATGTGCACTTGCAATCTGTTGTCTGGCTTTTTTATGGTGGTTTTGGAGCAGTGGCTTCTTCCTTGCTGAGCAGCCTTTCAGGTTATGTCAATGTAGGACTCGTTTTACTATGGATATAGATACTTGTCTACCTGTTTCCTCCAGCATCTTCACAAGGTCCTTTGCTGTTGTTCTGGGATTGATTTGCACTTTTCGCACCAAACTACGTTCATCTCTTGGAGACAGAATGCATCTCTTTCCTGAGTGGTATGATGGCTGCGTGGTCCCATGGTGTTTATACTTGCGTACTATTGATTGTACAGATAAACGAGGATGAACCAGTTTTGTAGAGGTCCACAATTTATTTTCTGAGGTCTTGGCTGATTTCTTTAGATTTTACCATGATGTCAAGCAAAGAGGCAAAGAGTTTGAAGGTAGGTCTTAAAATACATCCAAAGGTACACCTCCAATTCAGTACACCTCCTATCAGAAGATAATTGGCTAATTGCCCAAAGGCTTGGCATCATTTTCTGGAATTAAAAGTGAAACAATCTGTCTGTAAACAATTGTTGGGAAAATTACTTGTGTCATGCACAAAGTAGATGTCCTAAATGACTTGCCAAAACTATAGTTTGCTAATATTAAATCTGTGGAGTGGTTAATTTTTTTTTTAATTACTTCAACCTAAGTGTATGTAAATTTCTGACTTCAACTGTACCAAGGGAAATCACTGCTGTTTATATCCCACTGAGTGCCAAGGCAGACACAGTGCTCAGCAAGCTTTATGACACCGTCAGTCGGCAACTAACTCAACACCCTGAGGGATTTTTCATTGTAGCATGGGACTTTAATCATACCAACCTAAAGAAAGTTCTTCCAAAATTCTACCAACACGTTTCTGTTCCAACAAGAGGAGAGAAAACTTTAGACCACATTTACACCAATGTTCGGGATTTTTAACATCTCCCTGATGCAGTCTGTGGTCCCAGCATGCTTCAAAACTGCCACCATCACCCCTGTCCCCTAAAAGTCATCAGTAACCTTCTTCAATGACTACCGCCCAGTTGCACTCACGCCCATCATCATGGAGTGCTTTGAGTGGCTGGTCATGACTTGCATCAAGTCTGTCATCCCACCCACTCTGGACCCCTTACAGTTTGCCTAAAGAAGGAACCGCTCCACTGTAGATGCAATATCATATGTCACCCAACTGGCACTTTCACATCTGGAGAACAAAGACACCTTCGTCAGAATGCTGTTCATTGACTTTAGTTCAGCATTCAACACCATCATCCCACAGACCCTCATCAGCAAACTCTCCACAGTTGGACTCAACACCACACTTTGCAATTGGTTTCTGGACTTTCTGACAAATAGATCTCAGGCAATTTGAATCCATGATCACACATAACACTCTCTCATTCTGAACACTGGAGCCCCTCAAGGCTGTGTTCTCAGTCCACTACTGTTCATGCTGCTCACCCATGATTGTGTCGCCAGGCACCAGAACAATTATATCACCAAGTTTTTTGATGACACATCAGTGGTGGGGCTCATCACTCATAACAATAAGTCAGCATACAGAGAGGAGGTGAGAGAACTTGAGCTGTGTTGCAGAGACAACAATCTATCCCTTAATGTCAGCAAGACAAAGGAGATGATTGTTGACTTCAGAAAGTCTCCTGTGGTCCACTCCCCTCTGCATGTCAATGACGTGGAGGTGGAAATGGTGCAAAACTTTAAATTCCTTGGGGTCCACATCACTGAGGACTTCACCTAGAGCCATAAAACCACCTCCTTAGTGAAGAAAGCCCAACAATGGCTCCACTTCCTTAGGAGACTCAAGAAGGCCGGTATGTGCAACACCATCCTGACAAACTTCTACAGGTGTGTGGTAGAGAGCATTCTGACCAGTAACATCACTGTGTGGTTTGGAAGCTGCTCTGCTGCTGGCAGGAAGGCCCAACAGAGGGTGGTGAAGACTGCTCAGAACATCACCGGGTCCAGTCTTCCCTCCGTGATGGACATCCACACAGTGCAGTGCTTAAGGAGAGCAACAAATATTGTGAAGGACAGCTCTCATCCCTCCACTGGACTGTCCTGCCCATTACCATCTGGAAGAAGGCTCAAGAGCATCCGAGCATGGACCGCAAGACTGAGAAACAGTTTCTTCCCCCAGGTAATCAGGCTACTGAACTCCACTGCCTGAAGCCCCCACCCCTCACCATCAACCCACACACTCACAAACACACACACACTGAGAATCATCTGCTACCTTTATATATATATTTTTGCTTATCTACCCCACTACGTACATATGTTCCTCTTGGTTGGTTAAAATTAATTTGAACATATTTACGTATCTATCTTTGCCTGTCCTTTTGCACTAAGAGTAACTGCTGCCTATCTTGCACATATTAAGCCTACCTCACTGCAATACTTGCTGACTAGACATAACTTGCACTACAGTGACTACCTAGAGTAATTACTGCCTCACACAACTAAGTATGGGTGCCTGCACACCATATTATTTATTGAATTTTTCTGCATTCATTATTTATTGTTGTATTCAGTATGTGTACTTATTTATCATGCACAGTGCTGTTTCGTATTGTTTCGTATTCACTGTTGTATTCAGTGTTTCACTAATTCATGTGTCTACCTGTGATAGTCTTGTAAGACATGTTACATATTAAATGTTATGCACTGTGGTCTCAGGAGACACTTTGTGTCATTTCTTCCCCTGTACGCAAAAGGAAATTACAATTAAAAAAAAAACTGCTTGACTTGACAGTAAACGCCCACTGTTATGATTGGCTTTCTGCTGTTGACTGACCTGCTCTCTCCTTGCCATCTCACTGCTCACTGCTATTGGGTGGGAAACAGAAGAGATAAGGTAAAGTACGCTTTGATTTGTTGTCGTGGAGGCGGTCAGATGCAAATGTCCACCACAGTGTGACATCACAATGTGCAGGAAGTAGACAACGTCATTTTGACAGCTTGATTTCAACAAATGCTCTTTTTGCAGTGAGAAGTTAGTTTTGAGTTCTGAAACTTACAGTTTGTTTTTATAGTACAACTACCCTTTTCTATGTTAAAAGATCAAGGACATTTTGATTTCTCATGTCATGATCACTTTAAATGCCAGATATATTTACTGCATGTTGTTGTCTGAGAGTGCAAAGAAGAATGTTATGGATTGGAGTGTGAGTGAGTTAGGTGAGTGTGAATCTGTTAGCATTTATTTGTGCAAACACCAATACTTATATTTCCTCTTATTAGAAGTCACACATTCCTCATAACCTGGATCCAATCATCTTTTCTTTAGAGAAGCGTGTCATAGACTCCGAAAGGGCAGGAGTTATGAAACCTCTTTTGTTTCCCAGGTTTTTATTTTTTGTGTTTTGACACGAAAGGATACAAGCACAGACCACTTTCCTAGTGATAACAATCCAGGTCACTGGCATTTTTTTGCTCACCTGTCTCACATTTGTCTCTTGTCTATATTCAAGTGATTTACTGTAGCATAATTTTGACATCTGCAGATCCAATACAAATTAATCTACTGTTTCATCACAGCAACAAAAATAAATAATTCTAAAAACGTATCAAATTAGATTCTTTAAAGCGTGTGTGAGAAACAAACCTTCCTATCAATGAATGACTTCAACTGGTTGATTGGAGGGAATTGTTATACAGTGGTCTGTATTTTGACTTTTAGAACTGGTTTAGAAGTGGTTGGCCAGTCTGTACACATCTGGTGAGATTTTCAATAGCTCCACAACAATTACTGGCAGTAAATAATGGTGTGAGTTTTTATGACGTGTCTCAGGCTGATATCCATGCGTAAGACATAAAACAGCTCCTTAAAATAAATTTATTTTTCAAAAATGTTGATGGGCAAGCTTGTAATCAAATCAGCCTAATTACAGCCACATTAAACCTGTTGCCATTTTAAACCGTAACATCACATGATTCAATAAAAAGAAGAATTTTTTTCCTTCAGAATGGAGTTTTATGAGTTACCAGTGCTTGAACAAATGTTTCTTTGTTTGCAGGCAATGTCATAGAGGCTATCCTCTGGCATTGTAAAACTGAAATCATTAAATGCATTTTGGAAACCTGTGGTACAGCATTATTTCTGTGGGTAAGCAGCCCAGCATGATTGTAGTTTAACGTTTAATGAGGTAAAGTTCACAGGAGTGTTGGATGGGAATTAACTCAATGTTACTGCATGTTGTCATTGACTATGGTGCCTAGTTCCCTGTCGATTCAGTTCACTCAACATTGCATTTGAACGCTATGGGGAAAATCCCTTTTCCGC
This sequence comes from Myxocyprinus asiaticus, assembly GCF_019703515.2. Classification (NCBI taxonomy): domain Eukaryota; kingdom Metazoa; phylum Chordata; class Actinopteri; order Cypriniformes; family Catostomidae; genus Myxocyprinus; species Myxocyprinus asiaticus. The sequence continues at coordinate 14,415,031 of NC_059375.1, forward strand.
CTTGTATCATAACGGCAATCTTATGATTGGCAATGATGTTTGAGCTCCACCCCTTTAGGCGGCATTTGCCCTATGTGAGCAGGCACTCAAACATAATTTCTTCAGAATTTCTTCCTTCAAGACTGACATCGTCTTGTCTTGACTACAACGGATCATCTCATCTTGATCAGCCTGCTGTTTGCCATTGACGGACACCCTTCAGCGGACGGGATTCCCTGCAGACGCATCAGGACGTTCTACGCCTGAGTCCAGTGCCTGCAGTAAAGATTCACCAGCCCCTCTAGTGTTCCGGTGAAGAAGTCTCTCTGCCTTGCCACCAGATCGGGTTCTTCACTCAGCAAGACATCTACCTGCTTCCCGCAGCATCCAGGCAGGAGTTGTATCCTTTCAATATATATAATATAATTCCATCCAAGTGACGTAAAATACACATTAAAGAGACGCTTGTGTGTACACATCTTTTTAAAAATGTCATATCGCAAGTGTTCCTGTGAGCGACACATTGCTCCATCAGACCAACATGAGAGCTGCGTTCACTGCCTAGGCCGCACCCGTGCTGAAGCAGCTCTCATGGGTCAGACTGCCCTCACTGTGAGGACATGGGTCTCAAGATGTTCCGCTCTAGGGTCGCCCTTGTTCTGAGGGACGATTCTGCCTCCTGTGTCCTCCCGACCACTTCCTCTGTGTTAAGTCTCGAGGGACCACATAAGGAAGCACAGTGGGGCCACAAGGTAGAGATGGAAGTACCTGAGGAGGATCACGCGCAAGCCCCACGAGCCCCTCGATCTTCCTATGCAGTGTCTTTGCCAGTGCAGTACGCACGTGACGACCTCCGGCCCTCTGTGAATGAGCGCGGTAATGTCCTATTTGGCGGGTCTGATGATAATAATAATGCCATGTCCCTCGCAGCCCCTTCCCCCAGTGAGGGTGAGGAGCGCACACTGGCCACTGACAGAGAGCTTCTTCGCATCCTCACATGGGCGGTTGAGGATCTCAGTCTCAAGTGGTCCCCTCCAGGGACTGTTCCAGCAGTCAGCAGGCTGCAGCCCGGGAAAATGACTGTTTTTCCCGGACGTCCACAACGAGCTCACAAAGATATGGTGCCCTATTCGTCTCACATCCAGATCAGAGGAGTGTGGTCCTCACAAAAGTGGACCATGCTGAAGATAAAGAATATGCTAAACTTACCGCTATTGAAGAGGCATTTGCAGCTTATCTCTGTCCTTCTGCAGCTGTGGCATGAAAATCCCGCACCGCCCACCCTGCACCAACTGACGTCCACACTGGCTGGAAGAGCTTACACAGCGGCGAGCCTGGCTGGTTCGGCGCTCCATAGCATGACAGTGCTTCAAGTCTTTCAGGCCAAGCTCCTCAAAGATGTGGATGAGCAAATCCCGAATCCTGACATGCTTAAAAAGCTCTGCACTGCCACGGATCTGGCGCTGCGAGCTACTGAATTTACTGCGCAGGCCATCGGAAAGGTGATGGGTAACTTGGTGATTTTGGACCGGCATGTCTGGTTAATACTCATGGAAATGCATGACACTGAGAAAGCTACCCTGCTCGACACCCCTGTCTCCCCTGATGGCCTTTTTCACCATGGCACAAAAGCAGTCGCAAGCGATGAAGCATATTTTGCCTAAGAGTGTTCCCTCTCATCCACCCCGCTCGCGCTCGGTTTTGAGACAGCACCCGACGAAACACCCCACTCATGCTGCCTCAGTGCTGCCAAGATCCGCCGCTGAGCCATCGGTGAGACCATGTAAACCGTGGCCCAAATGGAAGCCTCACCCGCCTCAGCACAAACCCCACGCAGAAGGGAAAATTCCCCCCCGGGCAGCAGGCTTGAAGAGGAGTCTGGAGCCTGCAGCTCTTCTTGGCCCAGATCCAAAGAAAGCCCGCCTCAACACAAATGCTGTTCCGCTTCCCACACTTCACTGGGACCGGAGTGTTATACAAAATGTTGTTCATGTGTGTTGTTTGCAAATAAAGAATGTTTTAAAAATGAAAAAGAAAAGCACTTGTTGTGATCGCATGAGACATTCACACATTCTCAAAAAGAGGGCACAATATTCTTCACGTTTCTCACACCCCACACAGTATGATCATCTGCTTCCCTATGGTGAGCGGCGCTCTATCTCTTATAAAGAGCGAACTGATGCACCCACTGTCTCACCATGCAGACGTGTGGCGAGCTCTCATGGGTGTATCAGACTGGGTGCAAAAAAACAATCGAGCAAGGCTATATGCTCCAATTTGCGTGCCACCCACCTCAATTCAACGGCATTATACTGTCTACTGTTCCGTCACAAGACGTGCCGTTGTTACGGGCAGAGATTCACAGTCTCCTCACAAAACACACGATAGAGATTGTTCCAGACTCCCAAACTCACAAAGGGTTTTACAGCCACTATTTTCTCGTTCTGAAAAAAGACGGCGGGCTTTGGCCGATCCTAGATCTGAGATGCTTGAATCGCGTGTTGGCAAAACGCCCATTCAAAATGTTAACTCAGAAACAGATCTTATTGCACATCCGCCCATGGGACTGGTTTGCGTGAATAGATTTAAAGGACGCATGCTTACATATCCAAATTGTACCATGCCACAAGGCTGTTCTTGAGATTCAGGTTCGAGGGGATGATATATCAATTCAAAGTCCTTCCCTTCGGATTGCCTCTGACCCCATGCACGTTCATGAAATGTGGCGATGCGGCGCTCGCCCCTTTGAAGATGAATGGCTTGCGCATTCTGAATTGCCTTGACGATTGGCCATTACTGGCCCGATCAAAGGCTCTCCTATGCGAGCACAGGGACTTGATACATTGCCATTTGAACAGTCTGGGTCTCAATGTCAGCTGGAAGAAGAGCACACTTTCCCAACAAATCTCCTTTTTGGGGGTTCAACTCGACTCCGTGAGCATGTGTGCGCACCTCACGAGCGAGCACGTCCAAACCATTCACCAGTGTCTGTCTCAGTTCAAACTGGATAAAGCATTTCCACTGAAGTCTTTTCAGAAAATGCTGGGTTTTATGGTGGCAGCATCCGCTGTCATACCGTTAGGTCTTTTACACATGAGACCTCTCCAGTGCTGTCTCAAAAACCATGTACCAAGTTATGCCTGGCATCGGGGGCACATGCATGTCACCGTGACTTGCCACTGCCTGGCTGCTCTAGCACCATGGACAGCTCCAAACCAGCAGGGTGTGATGCTGGGTCAGGTTTTTAGGTGGAAAGTGGTGACCACAGATGCACCCAACATGGGTTGGGCGCACTGTGCGATGGACGCCTGTCTTTCGGCATTGGACGAGTGTGAAACAGGCATGGCATATCAACTGCTTGGAAATGCTAGTCATCTTAGTTGTGAAAGCTTTTCTTTCCAACATAGTGAACCATCATGTTCTGATTCACTCTGACCTACAGGCAGAAACTAAAATCCGCTAAATCAGTTAAAGACTGTAAAAAGATGGACCAATGAAGCTGAGCTGAAACTACAGTCCTGCTTTGACTGCACTGATTGGAGTGTTTTTGAAGCTGCAGCCACAGACCAGGACGAGTTCACAGACACTGTGACATCATATATCAGTTTCTGTGAGGACATGTGCATTCCTACTAGGACTTATTAAACATACAACAACGACAAACCATGGTTTACAGCAAAACTCAGGCAGCTTCATCAGGCCAAAGAGGATGCTTACAGAAGTGGGATAAAATCTTGTACAATCAGGCCAAATACAGACTGACAAAGGAGATTAGAATGGCTAAAATAAGCTATTCTGAAAAGCTAACGACACTGCATCAGTGTGGGGAGGCCTGAAAGACTTTACCAACTACAAGACACCATCCCCCAACACTGTAGGGAATCAACAACTGGCTAATGACCTGAATGTGTTTTACTGTATATTTGAAAAGCCCAGTCTCACACCACACACCCGCTGCAACCTTCACAGCACACAAATATTTACACCTCCTGCCACCACCCTCCTCCCCTCTCCTGCTACTCAGCATGCACTTAAGATCTGTGAAGATGATGTGTGGCGGTCTTCCGGAAACAGAAGACAGGAAAAGCACAGGGCCCAGATTGTTTCACCCACTTGTCTAAAATCCTGTGCTGACCAGCTGGCCCCCATCTTCACACAGATCTTCAACAAGTGGAGCAGTGTGGAGTTTCCTGCTGCTTCAAATGCTCCACAATTATCCCTGTCCCAAAGAAACCTAAGATCAAAGGACTTAATGACTACAGACCCGTCGCTCTGATGTCTGTGGTCATGAAGTCATTTGAGAGACTGGTGTTGGCCCACCTGAAGGACTGAACCCTTTCTGGATCCCCTTCAATTTGCTTATAGAGCAAACAGGTCTGTGGATGATGCAGTCAATATGGAACTGCATTACATACTTCAACATTTAGACAGACCAGGGATTTATGCAAGGATACTATTTGTTGACTTCAGTTCGGATTAAATTAACCCAGCTCTCTGTTCCCGGCTCTATCTGTCAGTGGATCACCAGCTTTCTGACAGACAGGCAGCAGCTAGTGAGAATGGGAAAATTCACCTCCAGCACATGTACAATCAGCATTGGTGCCCCCCAGGGATGTGTGCTCTCCCCACTACTCTTCTCCCTCTACACAAATGACTGCACTGCCAAGGACCCCTCTGTTAAGCTCCTGAAGTTCGCAGACGACACTACAGTCATCGGCCTCATCCAAGATGACGATGAGTCTGCATACAGAAGGGAGGTTGAACAGCTGGCTGTCTGGTGCAGTCAAAACAACCTGGAGCTGAACACACTTAAAACAGTGGAGATGATAGTGGACTTTAGGAGGAACACCCCAACATAAACCCCGCTCACAATTCTGAACAGCGTTGTAGCAGCAGTGGAGTCATTCAGGTTCCTGGGCACTACCATCTCACAGTACCTGAAGTGGGAGACCCACATTGTCTCCATTGTGAAAAAGGCCCAGCAGAGGTTGTACTTCTTTTGCCAGTTGAAGAAGGTCAACCTGCCACAGGCACTGCTGATACAGTTCTACTCAGCAGTCACTGAGTCTGTCCTCTGCACTTCTATAACTGTCTGGTTTGATTCAACTACCAAGTCAGACATCAGAAGACTTCAAAGGATTTTTCAGACTGCTGAGAGTATTATTGGTGCTCCCCTTCCCACCCTGCTAGAAGTGTACATATCCAGAGTGATGAAAAGGGTTGGTAAAATCACTCTTGACCCCATTCACCCAGCACACTTCCTCTTTGATCTGTTTAACTTCAAAGCACTGAGCACCAGAACCGTCAGGCACAGGAACAGTTTTTTCCCTCAGACCATCCACCTCATGAACAGTTAAAACTGCCCCAAATACTTTCCTTTGGTCAATACAACCATGTGCAATATTCAATCCATCCATTCCTACTTATATCCATATTTCATTTATATTCTTTAACATAGTCTACCTCTTCTTCAATACATTACATCACCTGCACATAACTGTATATCTATATATAAAATATTCTAACAACATTATTGCGCTATTGTATATTTATCTTTTTTTCTGTTATATCCTATGTATTTTGTTTTTTTTATGTCACTATATGTATATATGTTTAAATGTATATGTTTGTATGTATATACATTGCATATATTCCTTGTGTGTGTAAGCATACATGGCAATAAAGCTCATTCTGATTCTGACAATATGTCAGTGGTGGCGTACATAAATCACCGGAGCAGCACTCGATTGCTACCAGTGATGAGCCTGGCGCAACGCCTCCTCGTGTGGAGTACACGCCATCTCCTCTCCCTGCATGCAACATATGTTCTGGACCATCTGAACTGCGGTGTGGAATGTTGTCGCGCCAGGAAGTGATGGCGGGGAAATGATTTGGGAAATGTTCGGCAAAGTGGAAGTCGACCTATTTGCCTTGGCATAGACAGCCCACTGCCCTCTTTGGTATTACATGTCCCAAGCCCCACTGGGAGTGGGCGCCTTGGCCCACAAGTGGCTGGCGAAACGTGAATATGCTTTTCCCCCGGTGTGTCTTCTTCACTCTGTCATCAGCAAATCCGAGAAGACAAGGAATCGGTTCTATTGCTTCTGCCAAAATGGCCCAACCAGACATGGTTTCCATAAATTATGGAGAAATTAGGCAGCCCTCCATGGGAAATACCTCTGAGGAGGGATCTGCTTTCTCGGGCGCAGGGCACAATTTGGCATCCCCAGCCAGAGCTGTGGAACCTACACGTATGGCCCCTGAACAGAGCACAGCGCACAAGCCGGAATTGGCTCAGTCTATAATGAACACCATTTTGCAAGCTAGAGCGTTGTCTACGAGATGCCTCTATACATTAAAATGGCGTACATTTGCGAATTGGAGCTCCTCACACAATAAAGACACATTCCTTCAAGAGCAGTTGAAAGCAGGTCTTACTTCGTCAATGCTTAAGGTCTATGTAGCGACCTTATCGGCATGTCATGCCCCAGAGGCTGGTTCCTCTATAGGCAGACATGATCTGATCATAAAGTTCCTTAGGGGAGCGAGGCACTTGCACACTCCTCACCCTGCTACGGTTCCAACATGGGACTTAAATCTGGTGCCGAGGGCGCTCATGAGCCCCCCGTTCATACCATTGGAATTCGTTGAGTTGCAGGTGCTCTCTTCAAAGACTGCACTGCTGTTGGCTCTGGCCTCAGTAAAATGGTTTGGTGATATACAGGTGCTGTTGGTTGACAGTTCACATCTGGAATTCGGTCCAGGGCTTTCAAAAGCCACCAACAAACCCAAAAAAGGCTATGTGCCTAAGGTGCTTTCCACACCCTTCAGGGCTCAGTGCACCTACTAGCTTTCTCTTCTCTACCATCTAATTCGGATGAGGAGCAGTTAGCGTATTTATTTTGCCCCATGCAGGCATTGCACACGTATGTGGAGTGCACTCGCCAGTTTAGACTGTCAGATCAGCTCTTCGTTTGTTATGGAGGATGCACAAAAGGCATGTCCATCTAGCGTAAAGGCGCATTCAACTAGAGGCATGGCTTCATCATGAGCAAGGACAAATGGTATATCTCTACAGGATATATGCTTTGCCCAAAGGGCCGTGACCTCATATACACATTCTTCTAAGTGTTTCTACCCTGGTACATCTAGGGTATGAGGCTACGAAGTGCAGCGTGATGGGACTCCGTTCCCCATAGTGTTCAAATGCAATGTGGAGCGAACTGAATCGATAGGGAACATCTCCGTTTACTCATGTAACCTCGGTTCGCTGAGATGAAGGGAATGAGACATTGCAAAACTTTGCTGCACTACTACGTAAGAGTTTCGAGGATTGAGCGATGCGTTCTTGTCCCTCAGTCAGAAATTCTGAAGAAATGATGTTTGAGCGCCCGCTTATATAGGGCAAATGTGGGCCTAAAGGGCCAGAGCTCAAACATCATTGCCAATCACAAAATTGGCATTATGATACAAAGGCTTCAACTAGGTTGTGGAAAAGAGATTTTCCCCATAGCGTTCAAATGTAATGTCTTGTTCCCTTCAAGGAACCAAGGTTACGTGAGTAACCGGAGATGTTACTGATGTCAGTATAAAATTTTTTGTTAAATTCTACTCCCTTGCATGCACATTTGCAAGGAAATTATGTTCAAATAAGTAGCTGAATGTGTCAAGACTTGAATTGAATGCCTCTGTGTGGCTATTATTCTATGAATTTTAGGTACCTTTGAAAACTGTATTGATGCATTTGGACTCGGTTATAACTCAGACAAGTGTGGACTAGGACTTTACTCCGAGACCAGTCGAGTCCCTTCAAAAAATATGCCATGAGCGCTTCGATTCATATGACAAACATTATTCTGATGGGCAATATCAGCGATTATGACGTGTGTTGGCTGTGTAGAATCAGAACTAATGATGCCCGATTCATGAGTCGGTCCATTTTAGTAAATTGGCCAAAGGGGTTAGCAAAAACTTCTGAATCGATTCGCTACTCAGTCCGATTCGTTCAGACTGCTGTCTCACTAAATAATTTGCAGTACATTTTTTTACTCAGTAAAATGGTATTGGGATATTTAAAAATATGGAGAAAACAAGATCGCTGGATGAAGTGGATATTTACCACAATAATTTGAAACAAAAGGCTACTTTTTTGAAAGGTAAGTTTGACAAACTTCCAACTGGTGCTGTGTCATGTGAATAAAGTTTTTGCGTCCACACTGAAAAAAGGAAAGAAGCTCTATTGAAAATACTAAACCAGTACACCTGAAATCAACTTAATACATTTATTTTTGAGATGAGAACATAATTATTTTGCATAAAGTCCAAGTGATATTCAACAGTCATCAAAAAGTGATATGATCACATTGCTATGAAATGTTCAAATGGATTCAGACTTCTAACGGATGTTGTTCACTCAACGTGATTTTTACTGCTGGCTCAACTTATTTAACATGAGCTAATGCAACACAATTCTTTAGCATTTGGTCTCAGCTTAATTTCATTGTGTACAGTCCAACTATGTTCACTTAATCCAGTTGTGTTGGGACTGTGTGAATAATAATTGTTGCATCAGTGTGTTGCTGAAACCAGGCAGGTGATTTTCACTTCCAAGCATGCTTTGCACGGGACTGGATTCATTTTAAAATTAAGTGTTATTTTAATGTATTTCTACACAAAATAAAACAAGTAGGAGATTTGTTAGTGTTTAATGTCCTGTTATGTTGGGATTTAGAAGAGTTTCTGCAACAAGCTGCAAGGTTCAATAGAGTTATTTAAACAGATCAAATTTAAGTTAGGTTAGGTTAAGTCAATTCATTTATGTTTTCACTACACAAAGTATTTGTGTAGAGCCTACATTTTAATTTCATATAAAAGAAATTCATTTTCATTGTGTGGGACCAATGTCCACAGTTGAATAAAGCTAAACCCCAAAGAAATTTTCAGTGCATGCATGCTGTTTTTCAGTTGTTTTTCTATGTAAATATGTGCTTTCTATCACCATTGTGGTGCATATCGCTGTGTTTGTGGTGTCTCATGCAGGAGCGGCACAATTTTTTTTAAAAGTTCTTTTGTCAATTTAAAAACAACTTCAACTGTTAAAAACTGTGTTCTGCTCTATTCATGCACTGTCTTGCTTTTTTAGCACAAGAACGTGTTCGGTCTGTGCGGCCTCTAAGTGTTTTAGAAATGCTTTAGCCATTAGTTACATGAAGGCTACACATACTGAAGAACATTTAAAAATACTTCTCTCAGTGTCATCAAAATTGAACGAATTGGTGTTGTTTTTGCTAAATGTTTTTTTGCTTTTGTTTTGTGCCTTATATTAATCTATAATCTCTAAATAATTATAATATCAAAAAAGCTAAATTAAGTGGTTTGAATTGTGTACTTGCCTTGAATCTTTCAGACCACTCTGTTTGCTTCACTGACATGGGATTCTAATATCTATAGTTGTGATGGAACACAATGGCTCATTGTTTCGCACCCATAATGGAGGGCAGTAGGGGGTCCCTTTAAGAAGCCAGTTGCCACAGACAGAGGGAAATTCCTGTCCTCCTATGAATGTTTTATTAGCCGAGCAAATTGGCGTGTGTACTGTATGTTACAATATTCACCCCCTACCACAAGGCACTAAACCACTCCAACTTCTAAGCTAGAATATAGTATACAAGCTGACATGCCTGGTGGTCCAACATGCTATGATAAAATGTTAGGAGTTCTCATTTGACTAAATGACTTTACTGTCTTTATGTTTGTGGTCTCAGAGACCCCAGTGATTATGTGTAAAAATATTAACAGTAATTTTGAAATTATTTTCCCTTCCGATTCTTTTAATTTGTTCCCCTGACCTAATCAAAGCCCATTTGACAGCTGTTGTTGAAACTCTCTGCTGTATCACAAAGTATTACTATTATTTATTTTTTTCAGAAATGTGGCTGGATATTCACTAAATTAACATTGCTCCTGTTTGCAGCCAATTTGACCTCAGCAAAAACACACTGCAGAGAAATACAGAAAATTCAAATAGACAATTGATGGGTGAATTGCTGTTGTGTGCACACCAATCAGAACATCTTTGCATGTGAAAATCTGTTGCATTTAGTCATGTTTTATATGTAATATTTTTCATGGTGGACATGTGATCAATGTTATCAAGTTGAAATGTTGTTTATGATCAGTTCTTATAAGATAAGTGAAATTCATGAAGTATAAACCTGATACTTCAATGTTAAGAAGGTTTTTTGATAGGTTAAAAGGGTCTTGGGTAGCTCAAACCCCTAACAGTACATGAGGGCTAGCTTAGTCCCTTATATCTGAGTATGGATGTGTTTGCTTTAAGCAAAGTTTTAATAGCTCAAAAGCAACACATGGAGCATGTCTTTCATCATTTTCCTCCTTTTTAGGCCAGAATAACGTAACGCAATAAACAGGAGGTGACATCATTCTTTAGAATGAGTGGTGCTGTCATGAAGGCATGCAGTGGGAGTAGGACTGTAGCTCCTGCCATATTGCTTACAGTTTTAGCTGTAGATGTGAATACTATGTATTAATGTCTGGCGGCTCTGATGTCAGAGTGGAAAAGGTGTCTTGAAGTTCACTCCTCAGTATGTTGAGTTGGCTGAAGAGGTGATACTGCATAAGTCAGGAGGGTGAAATGGCCTCTCAACAAGCTCACACTCTTGCTAAGCTGGAAAAATAAAGTGCGTATTTCTCAGGTTTTGAGAACCATAAAATCTGATGTGGTTTGGCTCCTTCACACCAATATGTCACTGTTTGGATGAGGTTTAACGGGTATTTTGGGGTGACATGTTGATCTCTGAGTGGTGAAAACTAAGATCACTACTGAATCTCTTGGTGCAGATTCGCTTACATGCCCAGATTTATCCTCAGAACTAGAGCTCCTGAGCTTAGACCACCAGGCTGAAAAACAATAATGATAGCCAATTGTGAGATATTACAACAGGAAAACTTCCAGAAAGTACTGCCCCATACTCCCAGTTCATGTTCAACTAATTTTCAAGTGACCTTATTTGTCATTCTCTTTCTCATATCATCCCGCAACATATTTTAGTCTTTAGAGTGTTTGTCTTCTCTCTTAAGATTTTATGCAGTGGAAGAAGCCAAACATTTTTCTTCTGCACAAACTAAAGCACCGTAGTCTAACAAAGCCTGAGTTTATACAACGCATGGCGTCATTTTAAAAGTCGTTTGTTGAAGAAGAGAAATAAATAAAGAAAGTCATGCCCAAAACACACCCACAATTAATTTTAAATAATCACAAATGCTCTTCGACTAGTTGAGATCAACTACTATAGGGCAAGAATTTCAGGGAAGAGTAAAAACAGGATAAATAACACCATAGCAGAACAAAAACCTCTTTGCATATCATGATAAATTTTAGGCAAACTAAAAGAAGCATGTTTGCCCAGGTATGTATAAAAAAGGTCACACATTTTTTGAGATGTTAACAGATATTTACAGGTTGCACTACAATTAAAAACAACCATAGCACTCATTATGTTTATTTTTAAGGGTAAAGTGGTTATTTATTTTTACCTTTTTTTTTTACCAGCTTCGTACTTGCTTTAGTGTTTTTAAGTAGAGCCTTACTGAAATCAGTCCCCAACCCCCCCCCCCCCCAATCCTTTTTCCTTTTTTGAATAATTGTTTCCAAAATTCCATGTTTTAAAGTTGAATTAAATTTTATAATCAACATGGTGTCTAATCAAATTAATTCTTAAACTTTTACAACATTTTAACAAGTAAAAAATAGAACAGTTACTTTTCAACATACCAGTGCAATTCTTTTACTATTATTTAGTACAACAGCATTCTTGCTTGTGATATATTGCTTTGTTTTTATTATTATTATTAATATTACTACAGTGAATATTACATTTTACTATACAGTTGTAATATATTTCTATTGCAGTTTCTTAAATTTCAGGCATTTAGCTTTTATTTTGTATCATGCTTTTATTTTGATGTGTGGTTTTGACGGAAGCTTAATTTCTTCTGACAGATAAACAGTTTGCAACATGGCCCAGTGTGATCATTAAAGTGAAAATGCTGTGATTTTATTATATAAATATACTGTCTCCATGTGCTAAGCGCTTCACTGTGGATTAGTGCTCTGCATCCTCATCGCACACAATGCAAATAATTATCAATGTCTGTGGAGTTTCCAGTGTATGAGTGTTCTGTTTCACACAATAATTTAAAGCACGCAGCTCATGCAGATTAAGATTGCAGCCTTTCGCGGTTTAATAATCACACTAGGACATACTGTAAAACAATTTTAATTTGATTAATTGTGCATTTCAGTGTAAAATGAGTAACAGAGCACTTACTAAAATAAGCATGCGAGCATTTGAAAGCAGTCGTGTGTCAGTTAGACAGTGTGTGGGTATCAAATCGAGTCTGAGCTCGGTACCGATGCTGCAGAAACACTGGTATCGTGACATCTTTTTATTTTAGTACTGACTTGGTACCGCAGTACCAGTACTTTTGACAACATTACATATATCTATGAAAAGTCTCTATGCAGTCCTGGTTTTGGTGGCAATGCCAGCTTTTACTTCATTTGCAAAAGTTTGATCAAAATATCTGAATCTTTGATTTGCAAACTGTTATATTATCTTCACTCTTTACACGTTCATACTTTTGTCCCATGATTGATATACAGCATAGTGCCCCAAAACTCTTTTGCTTGTGTTTCCTCACATTTTGATGTTTTGCCATCTCTATCATGACTGGGAGTGAGTGAGGTGTTGTGCTTGACCCCCTTCACACCAAATACCCTCCCACCTTTTTACATCTTTTCACCCATTTCATGACCATTATTTTTTTAGTCTGAGGTGTGAATGACTGGTGCTGAACTAGGGGGGTTTCATGACACTTTAAATTCAGCATAAAACACTGTTCGCAACACATTTGACCGCATCAATATGACATATTTTCCAGTTAAACAAGATATTCAAGCAGAAAAAAGGGCAGGAATTTATATTTGGGATTTGATTGGATCGTGAAAAGTGGGTGTTGCATACCAGAATGTGAGGGGTTGAAAAAGTAAGATGGATTTTTGATGTCAGCCAAAAAAAGGACTGTTGTTTGAAGGCAGAGCAAGTTATTACATTTTTATAAAAGTTTACAAAGACAAAAAAATGTATGCATAAATGAATTGTACACAATAGGACCAGGAATGTGAATTAAGAAAGTAAGTAGGCTCTTTATTTTTATGTTTATATGGCCACAATTGCGTTAACTTGATGGGTTGTTTACCATATGTTCAAGAAGAATCAATATTTAGCACCTGACAATTAACATCAAGAAGATGAGGAGTATTTGCTTCAGTCCCTGATCTGATATTTTGAGACTGTATTTCTTTGGGTTTCCTGCCCTTGCATGTGAATGTGTATTTTCTGTCATGTTTAATTGACTTCTATTGAATAGAAGTAGCAAACAGTTTAGAAAAGACTCTTGCAAGAGATGAGGCCTGCAAACAGGGTAAATAAACAGGTGAAGGGTGGGAAATAGACATGCTATTGAGCTTTAGGTTGAGCTTTTGAGCTATTGAGCTTTAGGTTGTGTGGTAAGTTTACCTTTTCCATAACAGTAACTGTTACATGACTAGGTGGAGACCTGAGTGATGCTGACCTGATGTTAAATGCATCAGCCAAAACATACTATTCCAAGAGAAGGCATTGAAAACTAGAGGTAGACCGATATATCAGTTTTACAGTTTAATTGGTCGCTTTTTTTGGAACTATCGTTATCGCCAAAAAGTTTATGCAGATAGTTGCCGTTAGGTTTTTTTTTTATTATTCCTGGATGTTCCTTTGTGGCCGGCATTGGATTACTCTACAGATAGAATGACTTGGTTCTACAGTATAACAGTAACCTATAGAGGTGAAATAAAAAACAATCACTGACACCTCGTGGAGACTTGCTGAATAAAAATCTTTACGTACAATTCTAAATAAGGACTTATCAATTCTCTAAATGCACCGCGAGGATCAAGGACGCAGGAAGCTTGCCTAGGACGCTTCAGAGAGGAAGCACAGAAGCATTCTATGTGGAAGACTTTTTGGTCGAAGCACCTTAATATGCACGCATAAATTCTTGTCCTCCTTCACATCTGATACAACAGTTTTAATTCATTTTTCACCTTTGCAGTTTAAATAAATCAAATTGTCACAACAGTGCATCTTGAATTATTAGGTTTTATTATGAAAATATAAATTAAGTTTCAACAACATAACGGAAAGTGCTCTGAGGTAATGCAGCTCCACAAAGACTGCGCTTTGAAGTGATGTGTGAGTGAGCAGGACATTACAATTAACAAATACATCGATTCCTCCATCCTTGTTTCCTTTCCTTATTTCCTAAGAGGGAGGAGCTAGGAAACGAGGAAAGGAAACAGGGATGCACAATTTCAGAAATGAAATGCACCCTATCTGTCACATCTTTGTCAAATGAACCAAATGGAGTTAATTAACAAAGGTTCAGGAGGAGCATGTTAATTTTAATCTGACAAATCACAGCCCACGAGCAGGAGTATATAAGCCACTGCTTTTCCTGCTTCCTGTGAAAACTCTCCTGACAAGTGAGTCCCACCCTCAAGCCAGCAAAGATGTCTGAACTGGATCTCTTTCCCTCAGTTGAGGAACTCTTCAACTCTCCCATCATTGCTTCATCACAGCCATCCGATTCTGGCAAAGACACTCCTCCGTCCAACGCCGTCATCAATCCGGCTGCTCCAAGCCGAGGATGCAGGGCTACTCTCTCAGCAACCCGCACTCCAAGATGGAGGAATCAGCCCTCTCCTTTGCCGTCCAGATCACTCAGATCTTCAACCTCTGCCGACCACTCAACTATACCTGTCATTTCAAAATGGACAGTTAATAAAACTGTTTAGCTGCTTCTAGTATCCACTTCTCTCGCAGGCTAAGCAAAATCCAGTTATATGATTTATATGTCTCTTCTCAACATGTCTTTCCTTCTACCTCTAAAACGCCTGAAAACATGATAGCCGAATCCTTACCTTCTACCAGTTCCTCCAGACATGACGTTCCAGCTCACAAACACCCCGACCGCTCACAAACCTCCGGGGTTTCAGTTACAGGCCATTTCTCCCTCACCAAACTTCCATCCCATAAAAGGCCTTCAGCCAGCGCGGCGTCAGCACCAGGCCAAGCGCCTAGCAAGCTACCACCTCTCCTTTCTCTCTCTTGCCAGCCTCCACTCACTTTGCTCCCAACCACCAGGCACCCTGACGCAGGAGTCTGCCCGCTGCCACCGCTTGGAGTTTCACCAACCTCAAAGGCTCTAAATCCTTCTCCTCAACCAGACTTCCCCAGCTCTCTCCCCCTGTCCTACCCTTGGGCTTTCGGAGCGGAATCGAGCACGAGGCTGCCTCCACTAACGACAAATGCTCCAGCCCAATGTTTACCTTTTCCAGCTCCTCCCCCCTCACTCTATCCTGCCTTCGGAACCGCCCCAGGCGTGAGGATGCCTCCGCCTTCAGAGCCGGCTCCGCCCCCACTCCTTCTGGCAGGCCTCAATCAGCCCGCCCCTCTACGTTCACCCTCCATACAGCTATGCCTCTAGCTATTCCCCCAAATGCCGCTGCCATGGAACCTCCTCAAGTGTACAATAATCTCCGGACCCAGATTTTGTCAAGTGCAGATATAGACCTTTCTGCTCTCCTCTCTCTCTACCCGACCAATGAGCCGCAACGCCTTTTAGCTTGTGGCGACTTTTCAGTAACATTACCTCCACTCGTACGCTCTCCTTGGCAGAATTCTGTGTTTCATTCAGCCGTTATACAGAAGTTATTTGCTCTGTGATTCCACACAGATGACGTGAGCTAAATGATTACATGGCGATCATTGCAGAGCTCTCTCTCTCTTTCGGTGGAAATCATTTCTACACCATCATAAAATGTTCTCTGCCAAATGCTCTGTTAGAGTCGTGCAGTGGAACCAGTGTCCATACTGGGGAGCGCTCGACTTAGATCTCCATAACAGAGTTTTCCTGGGCTGCCGCAGCATTTCCTGCACAGTATGTAGATCATCAGATCATCAAACTGAACTATGCCCTCTCATAAATTCTAACCTTCCCACCTGGCCAGCCCAAAGATCCAAAAACTCTACCAGCTACGTCCCACACCCCTCCAATAACCCTCCCCTTGATCAAACAGATCGCGATTACAGAGGAAAGGTAGTAAGAGTTTCAACCGACAGACAAGTTTGCAACAACTTCAATGAGTTGGTTGCCCTAGGCAATGTTGTCGTTTCCTGAATGTCTGTTCCCATTGCGGAGGCGTGCATGCCCGCCTTATCTGCCCTGTATCGAAATCTTTCAAAAAATAAATCTAAAAATAAATAAATATCTCAGCACTCCTGTAAATTTTTTCTTCTCTTGCTAAAGAACTTGAAAACCATCTTGATGCACAATTTACAAACTACCTCCTGAATGGTTTAAAATCTGGCTTCAACCCCGGGCAAGAAAGCTTGCCCTCCACTAGCGTTATTTGCAATAATTTGCAATCCGCGCTAGCTGAACCCGAAGTGGTGGATAAACTAATCCATAAAGAGACCCCATCGTGGTCGCAGCATTTCTGTGGGGAAATGAATGGACTTCAAAAGCATCATAGTCCACTGCGATAATCAGGCTATAGTTCACTGCATCAACAAGGGCCATTCTGGTGCCCCCGAAATCATGCCGTCTCTAATACGTCTAATTTGGATTTCAGCCTGTAACCAATTCATCTCTGTAAGACACATACCAGGATCAAAGAACCAAATTGCTGACTCACTTTCCCGCTTTTCCTTTCAGAATTTACTGATGATAATAACCATGCAGATTCAAGATTCTGGTTTCAAAAGCACCTTAAATCAGTCCTCCTCCATTCCGGCAAAATTTTACTCCAGTCATTCATTCCGTATCGGCGCAGCAACCACCGCTTCCCAAAAAGGTTTATCAGAACAACAAATTCAATCTCTCGGTTGTTGGTCCTCAGACGCATATCACACCTACATCAGATCCAATCGTTTCCACATCAGGAAAGCTCATAAATCATTAATCAGCTAAATTCCTTATCAGTACCACCTGTCACCGGCATGCACCTCACCACCCGCCGCCGTGTGGACACATTCAACATACACACGCGCATACGTGCACACGTAAGTATAGGCACGGATGTGTGTGCGTGTGTTTGTGCTTGTCTGTTTGTGCGTGTGTGTGTGTATATATATATATATATATGTGTGTGTATATATATTTAAATTAGAATCGCAGCATAGTCCTCTCCATCAAATGCCACGCAAACTCATCCACGTGCTTGTATCATGAGCTCTCCCCTCTGAGGCTACCAATCGGCTTTTTATTTTAGATAAAGAGTGGCACCCGTTGGATTGCTTGCTGGGCTAACCCATTCGAATGCAGTGAGCACTCTTTCTATAGAGCAGTCTCCCATTCGAATCACAGTGTGAGCCCTCCCTTTCGAACACAGTGCTAGCCAACTCTCCATTCGACTGCTTGCTGGGCTTACCCGTTCGAATGCATTGAGTGCTCTCTCTCTCTATAGAGCAGTCTCCCATTCGAATCGCAGTGTGAGCCCTCACTTTCGAACACAGCGCGAGCCAACTCTACATTCGACTACTTGCTGGGCTTACCCGTTCGAATGCAGTTAGCGCTCTCTCTCTATAGAGCAGTCTCCTATTCGAATCGCGTGTGAGCCCTTCCTTTTGAACACAGCGCAAGCCAACTCTCTGTTCGATTGCTTGCTGGGCTTACCCGTTTGAATGCAGTGAGTGCTCTCTCTCTATAGAGCAGTCTCCTGTTCGAATTGCAGCCCTCCCTTTCAAACGCAGTGTGACCAACTCTCGTGCTCATTTTTAAAGTTCGATTGCTTGCTGGGCTTACCCGTTCGAATGCCGTGAGCTCTCTCTCCCCCAATAGAATAGTCTCCCATTCGAATTGCAGTGTGAGCCCTCCCTTTCGAACACAGCACGAGCCAACTCTCCGTTTGACTGCTTGCTGGGCTTACCTGTTCGAATGCTGTGAGCGCTCTCTCTCTATAGAGCAGTCTCCCGTTCGAATCGCAGTGTGAGTCCTCCCTTTCGAACGCAGAACAAACCAACTCTCTTTCTCATTTCCCTATTTGACTGCTTGCTGGGCTTACCCGTTCGAATGCTGTGAGCGCTCTCTCTCAATAGAGCAGTCTCTCGTTCGAATCGCAGTGTGATCCCTCCCTTTCGAACGCAGCGCGAGCCAACTCATTCTCACCTTCCCCGTTTGAATGCATGCTGGGCTTACCCGTTCAAACGCCATGAGCTAAACCTCCCTCTTAGAATAGTCTCCTGTTTGAATCGCAGTGTGAGCACTCCCTTTCGAATGCAGCATGAGCCAACTCTCATTTTCACCTTCCCTGTTTGCATACCGTGAACCCACCCACTTCTACGACAAGTTCAAATCGTTCAAATCACAGCGTAGCCCTCTCGACCAGCCATCATACAAGAAAGCACCTTCAAACAAATACTTAAAGCACTCCCTCTGTACAGATTTGGGGGGGGGGATGAACAATTCAGAAGCATCAGCCAAGCCAATTTACCAAATAGAATTGTTGCTGGTTTGCTGTCCTAAATACTTCCTGCCATAGTCATGGTATTGTTCTTTCATCTTAACGCCTTTTTTGGGGGTAATCAGGACTCGAGTCTCGAGCTCCGAGCCCTCCAGTATATGGACAGCAAGCCAAATACGTTTACTGCTTCAACACAAGATTACATTAACATACAAACTACTGAAATGGAGTTAATCAACAGAGGTTCGGGAGGAGCATGTTAATTTTAATCTGACAAATCACAGCCCATGAGCAGGAGTATATAAGCCACTGCTTACCTGCTTCCTGTGACAACTCTGCTGACATTCCACCCCATCTCCACCTATTCTCTAGATTCATTATCTAAATAAGACCTTGCGGTGGGGGGGGGGGGTAATCAGGACTCGAGTCGAGTCTCGAGCTCCGAACCCTCCAGTATATGGACAGCAAGCCAAATACGTTTACTGCTTCAACACAAGATTACATTAACATACGAACTACTGAAATCGCCACTGTACCACTCCAAGTCACTGAAGGGCACTATCACGATAAAACTGAAATGTTCCACTTCCTGTTTAAATAAATAGTAATGTAGTTCACTCAGTAGTTGCAAAATATAGCCTTCTCTGGCTGCCTTACTGGGCGTTCATGCTACGGTTGGTTCCATGGTTAATATCTTTTTGCCTTCTTATTCTGGGTTATGTTTGTTGTGTACTGTTTTGGATTAGTTTGCCTTTTTGGATACCTTTGTTACTTACCTGACCTTTGCCTAATTTCTGACTTTACAATTCTGCGATTACCTTTTGATTTGTTTGCTCTTCATTTCTTAATACATTTCTGCAAATGGATTCTGAACTGACTCATCCATCTCAAGAGTTACACTATCATCTGATTAATCTGTCATCTGCCTTTTACACCACCTTAGTTGTCTGTACTGGCAAAATCCACAATTGGTTAACCTCTATTGAAAACTGCACTAAATACCAATGTGTAACCTACCTTAAACTTAAACATGGCTGTATGCTTTATACTGTGTCCTAAGCAGGCACAATGTAGTAAGTTTTCAGTAACAAGCAATTTGTCGGTCCACACTACAGACAGAAGCCTATAAGGGGGTGGAGATGGATCACTTAGAGGAGATGGATCACTCGTAGGAAAATGAATGGAAGAAAACATTAGGCTCAATATGGCAGTTGCAGGAATGGAAGTCCCATCTTTCAGGTAAAGGAGCCAATCACCTTTTTGATCTAGACATTTTATTGCTTATTTGAAATATGTTATTGAAACGTAGTATTGACAGACAGTTTTGGAGATTTCGGTCTATTAACTACATAGAAAATAGCTGCTCGGGGGCTTGAAATCTTTCAACTTTACCATTACATGGCCATTTAATGGGACGTAATGTACAGTAACTATCTGCAATGCATAAAGCACTGTTTACATGGAGCAAAGTCCACCCATAGCAATTAAGTTAGTAATGCATAAACAGAAGTTCATTCAGCTTCAAAAGAATTGCCACCTTAAAAAGGACGATTAACGGCAGGTTCACACATCCTCCGTGAGCGTGGTATGAGCGAGGTGCAAGTGGCGCGTGAGCGGGGCAGTTCACATTGGCCGCGTCTCTTCTGCGAGAAACAGCAGCACCACCGCACAGAAAATAAAGTTATCTATGGGGTCCTACGCCAAATTGTTTCTTTAATAAGGTCATAATAAGCTAAGGTTATTGCTGCTTCAAGGACAACAGCGGGCAGTCACGTGCTCTTCATCTTTATCAGCACAATTGGTTGTGATTGGTTAATATTGTGTCTATACTGTACACCTACTATATACACAGAATGGCAAAAGGCCCGGCAGTTTATTAATTCTTTCCTTTAAGTTATTTTATTTAAGAGTTTACTTGCATGCAGACATATAAACTGTAGTGTACTATAGGTTCAGTTTAAATTATTTTGATTTGCTTTTGTGTCTTTTCTATAATCTCATGATTATTTTTGTGTTGTACTGCACCTAGAGCCGCTGAGCTCAGTGTGAGCCGCGCGGCAAAAATAGGCTCGAAGCCTAAACTATCCGCTCACTGCTGCGTCTGGGACGCTTCACCTCACGACTCACGCTTGCAGTGTGAACGGTGTAATCTGTTAATATCAGAGGTGGGTAGAGTAGCCAAACACTGTACTCAAGAAAAGTACAATTACTTTAAAAAAATAATTACTCAAGTAGAAGTAAAAGTACTAATATAAATAATTACTTGATTAACAGTAAGAAAGTATTCAATTAAAAGAGTACTCAAGTAGTGAGTAAATCGTTACTTTCACAAATGACATAGTGGACATTAACTACCCTATGTTCTATTACATAATACACATTGAACATGTATTACAGAATTATTATTATTATTAATAATGGAAATTCTCTCATCATTCACCATCATGTTATTCCAAACCCGTATGAATTTCTTTCTTCCATGCAACACAATAAGGAGATTTTAGACAGAATGTTAGCCTGAGTCACCATTTACTTTCAGTATATGTGTTTTTTTTTTTCTCTCAATATTTTGAAAGTGAATGGTGACGAAAACTGTCAGTCCCTAACATTCTGTCTAACATCTTTTGTGTTCCACAGAATATAGAAGATCACACAGGTTTGGAACAACATGAGGGAAGGGATATGATGATAGAATATTAAATTATGACTATCAATTTAAAGGGATAGTTCACCCAAAAATGAAAATTCTCATAATTTGCTCACCCTCATGCCATCCCAGATATGTATGACTTCCTTTCTTCTGCAGAACACAAATTATGATTTTTAGAAGAATATTTCACCTCTGTAGATCAGTACAATGCAAGTGAATGGGTGCCAAAATGTTGATGCTCCAAAAAGCACATAAAGGAATCATAAAAGTAATCCATATGACTCCAGTAGTTAAATCCATATCTTCAGAAGTGATATGATAGGTGTGGGTGAGAAACTGATCAATATTTGTCATTTTTTGCTAGACATTCTTCTCCCTGCCCAGCAGGGGGCGATATGCACAGAAGAATGTGAATCACCAAAAACACAAGAAGAAGAATGTGAAAATGATCTGTTTCTCATCCACACCTATCGCATCGCTTCTGAAGATATTGATTTAGCCACTGGAGTCTTATGGATTACTTTTATGCTGACTTATGTGATTTTTTTTTTTCTTTTTTTTTCTAGCTTTAAAATGTTGGCACACATTGTATGGAGCTGAGAAATTCTTCTACAAATCTTCATTTATTCAGCAAATGAAAGAAAGTCATACACATCTGGGATGGCATGAGGGTAACTAAATAATGAGAATTTTAATTTTTGGGTGACTATCCCTTTAAGGGCTCTTCTCAGATCTGGATGAATTTGTCAATAAGAAGAGAGGTTTGGAAACCTTTCTAGTAATTATTACAGTGAAAACGTGAGCGCGAGCGTGCGAGAGAGAGAGACGCAAGTTTTCTGCTTCCTTCACTCCTGCAATGTTTTATTTCATCCTGAATGTATTAAATTACTTTTTTGACAAATCATTACTTGATTAAAAATAACATAATAACATATAGAGAGGCAAACAGATACATCTTAAAATGTTAGAATTTTGCCATTAAGATAAGATAATTCTGTGGATGATTTAAATATTCGTTTTATTTATTTATTTATTTATTTTTACATGTAGGTTATGATAATTTTGTCAGATGAGGGTGCCCAGAAATGCTACCCAGTTTGTACTGAAGTTTACAGATACTGAAGTATAACAAATAAATACAACAATGTACATTTGATAAAATGTGTTTACCATTTATATTAACATATATATAAAAAATGACAAACAGGATGAAGATTTATTGTATTAATATATTATTTAATAAGATAACAAGTAAGGCCCAAGTATTTTAAAAGTTCATATGTGACGTTATTTCTGTGACAACCCCAGAGCTCTGACGCTCGGTGTATACGTCAGCGTCCGAATTCACTCACTCATTTAGTTCACTCACTGCTGTGATATAGTGCACTCACTGCCATTCACTAAATATAGAAAATTGTGAACGAGGGAATGAGTGAACGATTTCGGACACAGCCACTCTCTTCGCCATAGATCACCTCACATCTGCACATCTCTCACACGCGCGCACCTCGCTGTGCACGTGCAGAAATGCTGTCTGTTTGCATTCCAATTGTCAATCACGCGAAGGGCAGAGCAAAAGGCATTTACACTTAACTTGGATGTTTACATGGACTTATACAGTTAATCTGCCCGAAGTAGCTGCGATAGTTGCCAGGGTAGCTGCGAGGGCACGGGGTAAATGCAAAAATACTGCTTATGACATGCGGGACGCAGGACAAAGCACACTGATATATTGCTGCACTGATTTAAAAATGTAACACAAGAGCCCATATTTACAGAATCACCCTGAAAATGACCATCACCATGTCACAGAAAAGCCTGCATTATCATTAGAGCCACAACTTACCTTAGAGTGCTGCCTTAAGTTGGAGCTTCAATTTTAATCTTGAAATATCCGCTTGTCTTGGTGTTAAATGAAGGCATTGCATGACGAAACAAACCTTTTTTCACTGTGCGGAGCAAAGAAAGTTTCACTTTGAAGAGCTTGATGCTGCAGCAGTGATGTACACTGCTTTAGTGACAGTCTGTGACAGCGCGCGCAGCTAAACTTCTGCAGTTGTAAAAGTCCCATTCAGTAATCTATCAATAAATTACATATTAATTAAAATGAAACCTAGTAATGTAACAACAGGAACGGCGCTCATTGTAACGAAGTAAAAGTAATTTTTTTCATTAGACATTTACTTGAGTGAGAGTAAAAAGTACCCACTTTTAAACCTACTCTAAAAGTAATTTTTTCTTCAAAAAAGTAAATGTAACGGAGTAAATGTAGCACATTACTGCCCACCTCTGGTTAATATAGGCGGCGAAACGAAAACGCGCCGCTCACAGAGGATGTGTGAACCCGGCGTTAGACAAATTTACATCTCAAATCATAAACAGGGTTTTACTGAATAATACTTGAAAGCAAGTATACGAGCTTCACGTATCTGCTTATATACTCACCAGAACTCGGGCCTGTTTTACTTCCATTACAATTATTTTAGTGTAACCATGATTTTTATTTAATTTAAAAAACACTGATTGAGTTCATTTAAAATTATAAAATTATAATGATAAAATTACTTTTTCTTGTAATCGATAGTGTGCCACAGATGTTGAAACAGCTTCAGTTGTATTGAATTCAGAGTATTCTTTTAAGCAAGCTACAAATATTAGCCATGTTATGTGCATGCCATAGGAGTAGTGACTATAAAGCCCTTTCAACATACTGTAAAACTGTATCAATGCACATAGAGATTTAAACAGACAAAAGAATGTCTTGTTAGCTTGAATCATTAGGATTCGCCCAAAAGCGGTATGGCAGACATGTAAAAGTTATTGTCTTCCTCTGCTTTGTCTTGTTATTCAGACAATCCAAGTCATAAAGTTTTTCTTTTGCTCTTTACAAGATGCTCTTCCCTCATCCATTAGTCATCTCTTCTCTCCATACTGTTCTGCTTGATCGGGCATGAACACAAAAGAGGCACGTTTGCTTTCTCTCTGTTTTCTTGCCTGCTGAAAGGTAGGGTTGCTTTTGTCAGTGCCTTATCAAAGTTATAGTTTACAGACACAGTTCACTGCCGTTCAGCCGTTAAGAGTAGATTCAGCAAATGAGTCTGGTCTGCCCAAATTTACATTGACATTTTCCAGACTCTTTTTACAATGCCTCTTTCAGCAGATTTAATGTATAAGTGTATGGTTTTTCTAAAGTTCTTGCATTATCTGCAGTCTTAAATACTGTGCAGTTGGGTTCATCTATAACTTCAAATTCAACATTCAACAACATTCAGCAAGTGTACACTGGTTTAAATTAAAGGTGCACTGAGTATTTTTTGTTTATGTTGCATTGGCTGAAATGACCAGCTTCATTGGACTTATTCTGACAATGAAATATTTTGGTTACCAGCAGTGCCATTGTAGAAATGTGGTATCCACAATATCAACCATGATTAATTAATTGCGTGAGCAAACGTACTGTATCTGATAATAGCAGCCTTATCTCATGAAATGTACTTGACTGTGGCAACATTTTTGAACAGTAATATTAGGTGGTTCATATTGCTGGATTTCCAAGGTGAAATGTCAACTGTGTGGCGATTAAAGTGAGCTAAATATTCTCCCAAACATATGAGGTTTTTAATGTTAATTCCTCTATAAATCAAGTGCTGTTTTCTCCAAGGAGGCAATGGAGGCAGTGTCGCCTCAAAAAATTTTGATGAAAAAAAATAATCAACTTTATATAAATAAAATATGATGAAATGTGAGCTCAGATAGTATGTATAGCAGTCTTTTATCTAACATAACACCAGCAGTGCCACCAGCAGGATGACCATATTCTGGTTTTCCAAAAAGAGGACACCTTTTTTTTTTCGCTAGGGGATTGGGGTTGGGTGGAATAATAGAGTTCAAAACAGTGTTACTATGAATGCAAACTTTAATACAGTGAAAAAACACTCTATTAGCATAACATATATATATATATATATATATATATATATATATATATATATATATATATATATATATATATATATAAATAAATAAAAATGTCTAACATTCTTTTGAATGTCCATGTACTAAAATATAATATTTGATGCCAAGAGTGTACCTTCATTTACTATTACTATTATTTTGAATGGCCATGGAAAATGAAGCAATGTGATAACAATTTTACCTGTTCGCAAAAAGTAGTCTGTTAATTTACCTGATGAACTTTCACCTTTTGCTGACCCTTTATGCTTCTCAGAGCTAATGTGTGCTTCTAAATCACTTGCACCTTTATTAGCAACTGACACATAAGTGCCATCTTTACATGTCATACATTCTGCTACCCATGTATCTCGACCTGGACGAAAGCATGGGAATTTTTTGTGCAAATCTTCTGTAAATTTGGACTTACGTTTGGGCATTGTTTCCACTCAGCTGTCATTTGCTGCTACTGTCAAGCAACTGTTTGATGCCGAACACAACAGTGCTTCGTGCGTTCGCGGAGAGATTAACAGGGAGGAATTTGGCCAATAGTTGCTGCAAGCCTTTTATAATTGACCAATTGGTGTGCAAGAAGGCGGGACTTATAAAGAAATGCAAATATGCACGCACACACAATGAAGTGTTAGACCAGATGCACATCATAATGCAACTAAAGCCGAATAATGGACATTTTCGCAAATTTAGAAATCCCGGCCGGACGCTATGGACGTATGGTCACCCGAGCCACCAGCAGATAAAGTTTCAGAGAGAGGCATTGCCTCTTTAGCCTCTCCTCAGCTCATTGCGATATCATTGAGCTCCTAAAGCATGGCGTGAATGTGAGTGTGGTAACCACAGAGTATAGACCATTTCACAGACGTAAAAAACAACAAAGGAATTAGAACGCTACCGTGCATGTCTGGCCCCTGAATCATTTCCAGTTGTGGCAACCCAGAACTGTCAAAATAAAATGACTAGCACATCATTTTGGAGTCTAGCTAAATTAGAACAAACAAGATTGTGCAAAAACTGCAAATAAACAATGAGGTATCATTACTGGACACATTTTCTCAAAGAACATCAAACGTTTACCTGACTTATCCAGACATGTTGAGTTACCTGCAGTTGCGGACAAGGTAAGGGTTTATTTTTTAATGATAAAAATACATTTGTTGTCTCATCTGGATAAAAGTTTCTGCTAAATTACTAAATGTAAAAGTAAATTATTTGCACAAATTCATTCATTATAATGGGAGCAATAGTCACTAGAGCTCTACCTCTCAAACCAAACAATTAGTCGGCATAAATGTTGTTCACCTACCAGAGATAAGATGTCTGCTACAGTTGTTAGTACTGCACGTATCCATCCAGCTGCCTTGCTTCACTGAAGCGGTTCATGTGTCCGTTTGCCTTTGCTTTTTCAGAGATATAAACACTTTAATTTCCATAGTTCCAGGCATCCAGCCACCGAACAACATGGTCCATATTTTAATAATGGCATTTTATGACAATCGTGTTAACGTTAGTGACGTTAATCATGTTAAAGTCACTATGAATGAAGCGCCATCCGCTGTTGTATTGAATGAGGGTGCGTTCCATTCAGAAGTGATTATCCCTATGCTCTGTTCTCTTCGAAGACTTAACCATCCACTGTGAGAGATTTGAAAGGCTAAAACGTGTGGGGCTCAAAATAAGGGTCATTCAGAACTCACTTTTAAAGTGATTTTTATCGGAAATTCCGTCTTACAGCATGACTATCATGATTGTTCTCCCTTCAAAGTGCCCTTCGGAGGGTGATATATCCCGTTTGGAATGCAGTCTGAGTTCGCGTCTAGCAGGAAATGTTTAAGGAACAAAAAGGCGTCACTTTCTTAAACTGTCTTGAAATGGTCTATTCATCTTATTCAACCCATTCAGCTCATTTTACAGCACGCCGCGCTTCTGTGTTTTGTCTCTTAACTTCCGGATTGCATTGAAGCTACTGAGAAAAGTTGATCACCTGAACTGTAACACGATGGATGACACGAGAAGATGGCCAGAGGTGTCATACAAAGATTTTTTACACTTTAAGATTTTGTGTTGTCTCTTGGAGTTTCATGAGTACGGAGGCATATCAGTATGTCCACAGCATGAAGGTAAGATCTTGTAGATTTATGAATCAAATACTCTTGTTTTAAAATCTCCCCGCTCTGCTTCCAGTTGCTATGACATCCCCTGAACCCTTTAAAATACTCATGATAACTTTTGGCAATTCTATAACCTGTAAATCCACTTCGCTAGATAATTACACTTTGAAATCAACACTATAGATATTGATACAGAAAACACTAGACTGGAAGTTAAAAGACAAAATTTTCAAGATGGCTGCTCGCTAGTTTCACTGGTGCATAACAATAATAGGCAAAAAGCCACTTGAGAGGAGGCAATGTCTCCACTTTGATTTGATTGGTCATTGCCCTGTCATTCATTCGTTGTAGCGGATCCGTAGATCGCCATGGACAGAGTGAACTGTTGGATGTGTGCAGACTAATTACAGAGAACGACTAACTGAAACAGACAACACCACTTCCAGTCATGTCAGAATCTGACATTACAAAATGAACTTGAAATAGAAAATGAAATGGTCTGTGAGCCGGTTTTAGTAAGCATTTCTGTTGGGTTAAAGGTGCACATCCATGCACAGTTGTTACTACTGCACATATCCAGCCAGTCACTTTTAAAGTGTAAACATAAAAAAATGTTCATGCATAAACATCAGTTTTTTATTTGACTTGGTTTAATAAATAGTCTGTTAATATAAGCATTTTTTGGTGCTTCCATGGCACCTCCAGGACTCATACTTCAGTCCTTTGCACTGCAAGTTCAACACTCTATCTGCTGAGCTACAATGCAATTTGAATACCCTGAAACAAGCTGGTTTGGTTTTGGGTGAGAACAGACCAAAATATAACTCCTTTTTTTAGTTTAAATCTTGATATCTGCAGTCTCCTTGATTATCATGATTTCAAGCTTGATTACACTTCCTAGCGCCATCTAGCGCTCTACGCATGCACTAGGAAGTGTAATCGAGCTTGAAATCATGAGCATGCCTAGAGATGGCAATGGCGAGATGTACAGTGAAAAATGAGATAATTTCGGTCATGTATTAAGACATGGATTTTTAATGATTAATTTTATGCTGCATTTATGTGCTTTTTGGAGCTCCGACGTTTTGTCACCATTAACTTATATTGAATGGGCCTATGGAGCTGAGATATTCATCTAAAAACCTTTGTTTGTGTTCAGCAGAAGAAAGTAAGTCATACACATCTGGGATGGCATGAGGGTGAGTAAATGATGAGAGAATTTTCATTTTTGGGTGAACTATCCCTTTAAAATATATCACTGTACAAGTCTTGCACTATAATAAAAGTGTTTTAATGTCATAAGATAGAATTGTGTGAGGAACAGGGCGAAAAGCAAGTGTTTATGAACTGATAATCTGTCGTTTTACTCGTAATTTGTGTGAGAGTGAATAAAAGTCATTGTTGTTTTAGCACCTCTAGTGTTTATTTGACCAGGAAACTGCTGTGATACGTACAGTAAAACGAGCCACGTAAAAAAATTATTTGGCCAAAATGTTGGTATAGTAATGTGATTATATTATCAGGTTGGATAATAAGGGGGTTACCAAAATAAAATGAGTAATATTCACCTAGTCATGTGATCTCAGTTCATGTAAAGTTAAATCATGGAGATTTTTTGGGGGGAAAACAACACTACAGCATTTAATGGTGTTGACTTTGAAAGAAGCATTTTTTAATTGTCTTGAGTATGTGTAGCATTCCTGTAACTATTAGCTAAAGCATTTCTAAAGAGTAACCATAACCGTTCAGAACAAATGCATTTTTGCACTTAAAAAAGCAAGACGCAGTGCAAAGAATGGAGCATTATGTAGGTGTCTCGAGATGCATTTTTAACATTTAAAGTTCTTTTAAACTTGACACGGCATCTAAAAATGCAGTGCTCCTGTGAGAGATGCTAAAAACATAGAAAAACATGGCAAAGTGGTCAAAGACATCCATCTAGTGTATGTTTACATGGAAAACAATTGAAAAACAGTGTGGATGGATGCAAAAACAAAGTTGGTGTGAACGGCCCCTTGTTCACACCACACAGCTTTCTCAAAGTAACCTCTCTAAAAGGTTCAGTTATTTGTAGGTGAATATCCACTTCATTCAGCGCTGTTTGTTTTCATTGTTCTTAAAGGGATAGTTCACCCAAAAAAGGAACATTTTCTCATCATTTACTCACCCTCATGCCATCCCAGATGTGTATGACTTTCTTTCTTCTGCAGAACCCAAACAAAGATTTTTAGAAGAATATCTGAGCTCTGTAGGTCCATACAATACATGTGAATGGTGGCCAGAACTTTGAAGCTCCAAAAATCACATAAAGGCAGCATACTTGTTCTTTACATGCAATAATATAGTGTGGAACAAGTTTCAGTTTCATTCAGTTTCAGCCAATACCATTACACAAATGGTAATGTCGGGAACAAATAATAAAAAGGAACTTTATAAACAAAATTAAATGCTCTATTTCAAATATTTGCTTATTTATGGAAATTCTATTGTAAATAACAGCTACCATGAGTGTGTGCTGGTTCAGTGTTGCCGGGTAGTTGATTTACCATGTGAAAAATGTTGCATAATTTTGTGGATACTATCCATTCGTATCCATACAGAGTTTTTGACATGATTCCAGAATTCACCACATGCAATTTCTTTTTTAAAACAAGAACTGGCATTACCCATTGTGCAAAATTACTCACCAAGATGATCACAATTGTCAGAATGGTGACTATGATTACATATTTTGTACACAGGATTTACACCTCAACAAAAGATGCAACGTGTTTACAATGTTCAGCATCAGTATGATTTTTTTGTTACTAAGCCACCATAGCACAGCTTTGTGGAATGGAAGTGTGTAATTGAAAGACAAAGGGTGTTTTAGAGCTGTTTGTTTTTGGGGAGCAGCAGGGGTGTGTTTGTGGGTTGGGAGTTATGCCAGAGTGGAGGCCTGTGGTTGTCCTCTTGACCACCCATACTGGGTGCCTGGAGGCCTCAAAAATGTTCCCCTGATAACGCAGGCCCACCACAGAGCCTGCGTGAAAATCTTTGGTCTGCGTGAGAAACAGTACATTAGATTTGAGTGTGTAGTGATACTATGCTTTTGTGATTTGAAGCTGATTTCAAGATTTTAAAACTGTTTTTTTTTTTTTTAAATACATTGTATGTAATTGAGCATATACAGTATACCTGCTGTGCTATTCTACTCATTACTTTGTCATTTGATTTATACAAATGTTTAAATATCTCATTAAAGAAGCATGAAATATTAATAATTACAAAATCTTTATTATGAGAGTGAGTAATATAATTTAAAGTACAATGATTTTAAGAGGATAATGCGAAGCTTTAATAAAATGAAGTAGTACATCTATCATCCTCTCCAAGAGGAAATGTTTAATGTTCAGAGGTTCTTTTTGGGAACTCCCAAAAGTAGTTCTCAGTTTTGCATAATTAAAATTGTTTCATTTTGTTTCATTTGTTTTATTTTGTCCAATATGTTTTACTTAAAATTCATTAGTAGAAACATACAGAGAAACAAAACAATTTTTGACATACCTATGTGGATTGCATAGCTCAGATAATTTTGTTTTGAAAGAATGTTTCAAAAGTTCATATTGAAATCTCTGACTTTTGATTGCAGACTTAATTTTGATTTTAAAGATATTATTTTAATTGGGATGTTAAAGAGATATCATTTGTAATGTTTCTTTCCTTTGTGCTGTGAAGTCTTAGAGATCTAAAATGTTATTGATCTTAGTAATTACATTCTTATGACCTATGAGCTCTGTGCAAAACCTGGAGATGATCTGAAACCCCTTATGGTTGACAGTGGTGGTCTTAGACTGAAGCCATAACTGTGATCCAGGAGATACGCTTGGATGGAACAAAGGCTTCACCCAAGCTAACCCAAACAGTTAGTGTCATCAGCAGAGGAGAGACTGGTGTGGTTGTGTACAATATTAGCGGTTGTTAGTCCAGTGAAGTAAAAGTGTTGGTATCCATGGTCTACTGCCTGTTGTCACTCGGCAAGTAATGGAAAGACAGTGTTTCATTACACCAGTGACAAAACTTAAGACAGAACTCCACATGAATTTCTGAAGACTTCAGTGATGAAGGGGATAATTTAGTTGAATATGGAGCCAAACATATTACTGTAGTTGCCATGTTTGACATATATTTGGAATAGTAGTAAATGTTAAATATCTCAATGACAAAAAGACAGAGAGAAATAAACAGATTGGATTTTAAAAGAAGGGCAGGTTATGGTTTGTTGAGCATTTCACTTTCTCCAAAACTCCTTCATTCAAGTTTTTATTATTGTTGTTTTTGAAGCGCTGGCCTCTTAAGGGCTTAAGGCAAAGCATTGTGCTCAAATGAGAATATAATGATTTGCATCCATCAAAAAGATAAAACTTTCACTGCACTTATTTGTTATGTTTGCTACAGCGTAAATAAACATTGAGCATATATTATCTTCAAAGAGTCCTGTACATCTTTGTACGAGCACAGTACGGCAAGCATGAATTAAAAAGTAGAGATTAGCTAAATGTTTAGCCTGATAATGCTTTGTGATGTTGCCTTTACTTTCAATTATTTGCCAATCAGAAGAGGCGTCAAAGTCTGACTCAATCAAAACTCCGGTTTATTAAGATAGAATGCCTCATCCATTTCAAGTTTCACATTGGATTTATAGAAAAGTGACAGAATGAAACTGGATTAGGGATGTAGATGTTGACTTGACCCTCTGCTGAAAACTTTAAAAACTATTCATCTGTTACGGTTCTCAAAATAACTCTTCACGGCTCATTTGCACCATTTGGTGGTAATTTACTACAATAATAAACATATCCTTTGCATTGGTTAAGCATCGGTACATACAGTAGGTTCTGTGGCAAGCAAAGGCCACACACAGACACATATTTTTCAAATATGTGAGTGTGACAAAACTACATAGGCCTGTACATGCTTACATCTTCACACCATAACAGTGCTGTCTGAGGTTGCATAGTGAAAAGCTTGTCTTACAGAGAATTAATGTTTCATTACAACACATTACACGGTGCATAATAACAGTTCAAATTAATGCACAGATAAATAGAAAATTATATTCATTGCATACTCTTAAATATTTAAACACTGTATCATATCAAACATTCAGAAAAAGCTTTCAAAAAATTACAATTCTTACAAGTCTGCTTTCCTCACCCTTCAAAAAAAATCACCCCCTTCACAGCATTAGGGAGGACGTCCCCTCAATTCTATGCCAATGTTTTAAAGAAAGACAGCACAAGCAAAACATTTGATAAAAGAAGTTTGTTAGATTTTAAGTGATCAAAATAGATATATTGTTCAAAATTATGAATAAAAATTACTTGGGAACTTTCTGCATGTCAAAAAGTGGGTGATGCTTATAGTTACAGTAATGTGATGAAATACCTGTGGTTACTCTGCTAGGACCAGAGTTGGGTGTAATCTGATTTCAAAGTAATTAATTACTGTAATCTAATCACTTTTTATGTCAAAAAGTATTAGAATGCATTACATTTTAAATTCTTGTAATCAGATTACAGATACTGACTTTCAGTTAAGGTAATTGCTTTTAAGTACATTACTTGGGTTACACACATTTCTAAAATAAAATGTATTTATAATACATTTGAAATATGAATTAATATGTGCATATGTACGTCTGTTTGCATTACTATGACCGCTGTAGGGTATGCAACAATGAAAAAGGAGGAAAATAGAGACTTTGATTTCATTTTGAAACTTTTCTGTTCAAAGTATTTTTTCCTCCCCTTTTTTCCCCAATTTGGAAAGCCCAATTCCTAATGCGCTCTAAGTTCTCATGGTGGTGTAGTGACTCGCCTCAATCTGGGTGGCGGAGGATGAATCTCAGTTGCCTCCGCGTCTGAGACAGTCAATCTGCACATCTTATCACGTGGCTTGTTGAGCATGTTACCGCGGAGATACTTCATGGTGTTCTCCGCGGCATCCACGCACAACTCACCAAGCGCTCCACCAAGAGCGAACCACCTTATAGTGACCACGAGGAGGTTACCCCATGTGACTCTACCCTCCCTAGCAACCGGGCCAATTTGGTTGCTAAGGAGACCTGGCTGGAGTCAAGTGTTTTAGAAATTAATTTAAAAGTAAAGTAATTAGTAATGTGATTTTACTTTTTTGATTAAGTAACCAGTAAAGTAATCCAATTAAATTTTTTAGAGAAGTAATTAGTAATTTGTAGTGTATTGCTTTTTTGAATAACTTACCCAACACTGGCTAGGGCATCTGTGTGTACTTGAGCGGAACTGACTAAAAATGACCTTGAGACCAGTTGGTTAAAAGTAACTGCAAAATAGCTGTTTACAGAAAACAGAAAAGTTGTTTTTTTAATAAAAAGTTTAGCATCAATTGTTTACAGGTGCCACTTGCTTTGATATTTTGTTTAATGCACTGAAATTCATAATTGTTAAGTGTGGCTTAAAGTGTCCAAATACTTTTATTTTTACACATTATAAATTACACCGGTGACATCTTCTGGATAGCCATTGTGATGACAATGATTTCCACTTGTCTGTGTGTGTCCTTCAGGTTTGCTATCTTATATCCATCAGCAATCTGTTTATTTATCACGAATCCTGGGCTCAGTCTGGATAAATGCAAAACTGACCACATACAGCTGCACACAGCAACCAATGTCTGCAGTGTCACTGTTTGGTCACTGGCTGATAGCAGACATGTCCACTCCAGATGGTAAGGTCAACACCCTGCTCCAGGTTAACTTTAATTAGCATCACTTCCTCACTATAGCCATGACTTAAACAGATCGCTGTTTTTTTTTTAAACCCAACACTGTGTAAAGGCTCCACACAGTTTCCCCACAATATAAAAATGAACATCCATAATAAAAGATTTCTAGGCCACCCAAAATCATCCCAGTGTGGTATGAATGTGAAATTTCTTTGGGAGCTATGGCCATTTTATGAACAGTAATTGACAGATACTGAAGAATGATTTATTATTTTGGCCCTCTGTCATCTCCAGTGGGAAACGTTAGAGAGTATTGAGGTTAGAGGATGTAAAACATAACCGGTTAGTTTCATCAGCTAAGTCTTATAAAACCACATGGAACATGGCGCCTTGGTACTGTTAAACTCCTCTTGTGGATTATTTTGTGGTTCCTCACGTTTCTGGAGAGTAACAGCATCTTGAATCAGATGTTGCTGGTTGGAGGTGCATGTCTTAAAAATAAAAAGCAAGAGAATATAGAGAGAGGAAGGGCTTGGAAATTGGCCGCTTGGACTCCGGAGCAGCACTGTTTCACACTGGTTGAAAATTACGAGACAGAGCCCTGGATGCTGATGTGGTTAGCCAGCACTGAAAATGTTAAAACTAGTAAATCCTCTTTATATGCAGTGCAGTCCCTCTCTGTGATTTAGTAATTACATACATGTCTGTTTGAATACCGTGGTCATTCTTCTGCTACAGTTCATGCTATTTCTACATGTCATAAAATAAAATGTAAAATTATTATAAAAACTGTGATGTTTGTTATTTTTTATTGCTTCCTATAATTTGCCAATATATATAATACATTTTTAATATATTAAAGCTCTTAATAACAGATGAAAAACCATACTTTTGGAACACATTGACAATTTTAACAACAGATTTTAACAGATTTATTAAATATAAACTTTAATATTTGTTACTTAATAGATCCTTTCTCTCCAGCTGTGTCTTATTGTAGTTGATCAGTTGTGTTTTTTTAATATTAACAATATTTACTATTTTATGAGGGACAATGCTTTCAAGCTCAGAGGTTGTGCTAGTAAAAATCTTTATCCATTACTCTGATGGACTGAGTTGTAAAATTTCCATCATGGTCTATTTTTATCGGTCATACTTGTTTTCATTTCATAAGTACTAGGGCTACATTCTGGGGTTGAGCATCCATTATAATGGCATATACATGACAGTGGATATATAATACTGTGGCAGACCTCTGCCTTTCTTATGGAGGAGGAAGCAGGAGCCGGGTAAACATCCAAACGTAAGACATTTATTAACACACACACTTTTCAGTGTTACACATAACGGTGTGCTTTTCAGCACCCCCTCAACATAGGCACACACACACAGACAGCTTCGTGCATCTCTCTCTCTCTCTCTCTCTCTCTCTCTCTCTCTCGAACTGCGGCTCTGGCTCCTCTTTATCTCTCTCCCAGCTGATTGCAATAATTCTCCCCCAGCTGTCAATCCTTATCGCTCGGCCACGCCCTGCTCACCACAATTACATTTTTGACTCTCCAAGCGAGTGTGGTGAAAGGAGTTCTAGGGTTAAAGTTCTACCTGTAAATCAACTGCAGTGCCAAAACAAGATTTTTCATTTCTGCAGGTTTTGTGCGGCTTTAATAAGGGGTAATTCATGGCTAGGTGTGCGTTTCAAAACAGCAAAAGGCTACATGTTATGAACCAATCTTCGAGCTTCAGTCAGCGATGCGTGATCGTGGGGCGCCCTCTAGCAGTTATAGGTGCACATGTTGAGCAGAGCAGCAACTTTAGATGAATATTTATCATATTACAATATAAATCATCTTGCCTCGTCTGTCCGGACAGCGAAAGATGCATCTGATGGGTCCCGGTTACCTTCTCTCCATCTCCGCCAAGCTTTGGGTGAGTAAATCGGGGCTGATGAACACTGTTGTATTGTCCGTGTTTCCTGTAGCTTCACGGTTGATTTAAAAATGACACTGCATGACTTGATGATGTTGTTTTGTTATTTGATGGTTAATCCCAGCACTATATTTGCATAAAACTCTCACAATGTGTCATTTCAGGGAACAGCAGAGAAGGTGGATTAATATAGAACAGTGATTAAAACTGATTGGAACTACCTGCACATTCAACGGTTTTAACTGCATGCATTCACAGGACTTAATGACTACAGACCTGTCGCCCTGACGTCTGTGGTCATAAAATCATTTGAGAGACTGGTGTTGGCCCACCTGAAGAACATCACTGGACCCTTTCTAGATCCCCTTCAATTTGCTTATTGAATAAACAGGTCTGTGGATGATGCAGTCAACATAGGATTGCATCATATCCTGCAACATCTGGACAGACCAGGGACATATGCAAGGATCCTTTTTGTGGACTTCAGTTCAGCTTTCAACACCATCATCCCAGCTATACTCCAGAATAGATTACACCAACTCTCTGTTCCCATGTCCATCTGTCAGTGGATTACCAGCTTTCTGACGGACAGGCAGCAGCTTGTGAGACAGGGGAAACTCACTTCTAGCACCCGTACAATCAGCACTGGTGCCCCCCAGGGATGTGTGCTCTCCCCACTACTCTTCTCCCTCTACACCAATGACTGCATCGCCAAGGACCCCTCTGTCAAGCTCCTGAAGTTTGCAGATGACACCACTGTCATTGGCCTCATCCGAGATGACGATGAATCTGCATACAGAAGGGAGGTTGAACAGCTGGCTGTCTGGTGCAGTCAAAACAACCTTGAGCTGAACCCGCTCAAAACAGTGGAGATCATTGTGGACTTTAGGAGAAACACCCCAACACTGACCCCCCTCACCATTCTAAACAGCACTGTGGCAGCAGTGGAGTCATTCAGGTTCCTGGGAACTACCATCTCACAGTACCTGAAGTGGGAGACCCACATTGACTCCACTGTGAAAAAGGCCCAGCAGAGGTTGTACTTCCTTCGCCAGATGAGGAAATTCAACCTGCCACAGGCGCTGCTGATACAGTTTTACTCAGCATTCATTAAGTCTGTCCTCTGCACTTCAATATCTGTCTGGTTTGGTTCAGCTACGAAATCAGACATCAGAAGACTACAAAAGACAGTTCGGACTGCTGAGAGGATTATTGGTTGCCCCCTGCCCTCCCTTCAAGAACTATACACTTCCAGAGTGAGGAAAAAGGCTGGACCCCACTCACCCTGCCCACTACCTTTTTGAACTGTTGCCTTCTGGCCGACACTTCAGAGCTCTGAGCACCAGAACCGTCAGGCACAGGAACAGTTGTTTCCCTCAGGCTATCCATCTCATGAACAGTTAAACTGCCCCATTGAGCAATAACTATGTGCAATACACAGTTTAGTTTTTTTTATATTTATCCAACACATCCAACCTCTTCTGCCATTTCATTCCTCTGAGAAAAAAAAAAAAAAAAAAAAAAAAACATTTGCACTGTACATAACAGATTTGTATTTGCACTATACATAACAGATTGTATTAGATTGGCACTACCCATGTGTATGTATGTATGTGTGTGTCTGTACGTATGTGTATATTTAGTTTTATTTTTTATTTTTTATTATTATCTATGTCTTGCTGCTGTTTTTGTATTGTTTTTGTATTGTTGTACACTGGAAGCTCCTGTCATGTGTAAGCATACTTGGCAATAAAGCTGATTCTGATTCTGATTCCAGCCAGTCAGAACTGAGTATTAGAACAGACCACATACAGTAAGTAAGGAATAATTGACGACGGACTGTTGAATTATTGAAAAATAATGCACACCCCGAAGTGGTAATGCGGTCACAACAGCAAGCTAAGTGGCTGTTCAACTTTGGCGTTGTCAATTCTGCACCATGGTTACCACACCTCAAGGCATCTTTCAGGGTTTTATCTTGAGACATTTTCAGGTTTTCGTCTTCAAAACACGAAAACCTGTGAGTAAAACGACTATCTTACGCCACGGATTCAACGTCTTGCTTTGATACATCCCAGACCTTCATTGCTAGTTAGAAAGGGTCACTTTAGAACTAGTAACGGAGGCTTGAGCTGATTTTAAGCATTTATTGGAGTAACAAGATATCGTGTTTGTTTGTGTGTGTGTGTGAGTGTGAGAGAGAGATAGAGACAGACAGAGAACAAGAGCGAGTGAGAGAGCGGTCGGGTGTGTGTTTACCTGCGTCTGTCACAGCTCTCGTCAGCTGTAACATCACTTCAGATCGCAAAGCTGTTAGTTTAACTGTACTTCTCAGCAGCAGGGTGGTAGCACTGCCATTCTTGTATGGAGCTTGTGTGTGTGTGTATGTGTGTGTAGGTGACAGCAAGAGAGAGAGAGAGAGAGAGAGAGAGAGAGAGAGAGAGAGAGAGAGAGGGTGAGCACGGGTGCTTACCACAGATATTAAAATTAATTTAGGATATTATAGACATTGTTTTTTGTTCTTATCCAATTTACTTATATGCATTTGTTTTATTTGGTTATTTTGCTGTGGTAGCCTGTAAATAATGTAAATAATTGATGTGGAACCATTATGCGGTCAAGACCTGGAACTACTTCATAGCCGTGCATTTACTGAAAAATTATTTCACACCTTAGAACGTCCGTCAACGAATAAGAATCAAGAATTCAACAGCCTCATGTTATTAAAGGAAAAAACCGTCCGGTGAGAAAATACATGCACAAGTTCACTGAACTTTTTCCATGTGCTGGATATCAACATAAAGTGACACAGATGAGAAGCACACACATCTAAAGCTCAGTTACAGGTTCCCCATTAAAATAACTAGAAATTCTGCCCTAAACGTCATGTTTGTGCTTAGATTAAAAGCGAGTATAATTGGCAGGAACAATGCAGCACTTTTTTTGTGCCTTCTTTTTGTTCTTATACTTTCAGCATGCGAGATATGTGCATTACGAAATGGACAGCTGTTTGTAGTCCTTATTTAGTGATGGGTTAGCAACATGTATTTTTAAATATATGTAAATACGATATGTGTGAGTGAAAAACAAATCAGTAAGTCCTTTTTTACTCTAAATAATCCCTGTCCTGAAAGTGGTGATATGCGCTTTACAAAAATAATTTTGCACATTTCTTACCCACAAATCCAGAACAGTCAGAGTCACAGCTGTAGAATTTGATGGATCTAATAGTGTTTTAAGGTACTTATAGTGCTCCATTCACCTCCCCTGTTGCTCATCAGAATCACACCCACAGCTCACAACACACTATAACACACCAAGAATCTTTTCAGAAACGTGTTTTAATGAGACATTAAGGGAAGCATTCCACTTCTCTGTTATGTTTGCCCACACATGACAGGTATGTAACTTCAGCAGTGACTACTGTTCTTTCCCGCTGCTTGGTCAATATTTCAGGGCTCAGTCTGCACTTCATGGCAAGGGAAGTTCTGTAAAAAAAATAACTTGTAATCCCTCCCTCTGGTCCTTTGATGGATTGTGCAGATGTTTTTTTTCTTTTTTTTTTTTTTCTGGAAGTTGAGGTACACATAGTATTAACTTAAGAAGGGGTCTGCTGTGATCTCTCAGAGTTTAAGATATTTCTGATAGCTGTCTTGCAATAACACAGTCTCTGTGTTTATTCATTCACTCGAAGCAACACTGAACCGAAGCCTTAAAAAAGGCTACATTTCCTTTAAACCTTTTTTTTTTTTTTTCATAAACTGGACAAGTTTATGGAGTGGATCTCTGTTTTGACTGGAGGGACTGCTCACAATGTAAAGACCAGAAACAAAAGCCACTTCACCACCCTCAGGCCGACGGTCTTGCGGTGACAGGTTCTCGTTGCGGTAATGGTTTCTTTTTCCACTGTGGTGCTGCGAAATCAGTATTGAATGGACTGACTGAGCAAGTGACCAGTTGTGAGTGCCACATCACCACAGCCGTTCCACCAGAACGGTTCTCTGTCTTGATTAGATAACAGTGCTGAGAAATCCAGGCCGGGGTGATTTTTAATAGTACTGTACTAAACCATGCTCAAGTGGAAAGGCTACTGGAAATGTTACTAACCATGCTAAGAACGTTTCGGCCCGATGATGGAAAAGCACATAATGCTCAAGTAGGCATATGCGAGTGCTTGGCTAACACTGGCTCCCATAGTACATACATGCTTAACATGCGCTCTTGCATTGAAGTGGCAGTAATAAACCTCAGTATTTATCAGGATGCATAGAGTTAAAGGGATATTTCACCCAAAAATGAAAATTCTCTCATTGTTTACTCACCCTAATGCCATCCCTGATGTGTATGACTTTCTTTCTCCTGCAGAAAATATACAACAATTTTTAGAAGAATATCTCAGCTCTGCAAGTCCACTCAATGCAAGTGAATGGTGACCAATATTTTGAAGCTCCAAGAAGCCCATAAAGATAGCATAAAAGTAATCCAGATGACTCCAGTTGTTTAATCCATGTCTTCTGAAGCGATCCAACTGGTTGTGGGTGAGAACAGACCAAAATGCAGCTCCTTTTTAACTATAAACCTTGACATTAGCAGTCTCCTTGGCGATCATGATTTCAAGCTTGATTACACTTCCTATAGTGCCACCTAGCACTCTGTGCATGTGTCAAGCACTAGGAAGTGTAATCAAGCTTGAAATCATGATCATGCCTAGAGACTGCAATGGTAGGATGTTCAGTGGAAAAAAGAGTTACATTTTGATATGTTCTCACCCAAAACTGATTAGATAGTTTCTGAAGACATGGATTAAACAACTGGAGTCATCTGGATTACATTTATGCTAGCTTTATGGGCTTCTTGGAGCTTCAAAGTTTTGTTAACCATTCATTTGCATTATATGGACCATCAGAGCTGAGATCAGCTGTGTTCTGCAGAAGAAAGAAAATCATACACATCTTGGATGGCATGCAGGTGAGTAAATGATGAGAGAATTGCCATTCTTGGGTGATATATTTCTTTATCTTCAAATGTCATGCCATTAAACCTAATGTGTTTTTATATAGGTAAGTTGCTACAGTATAACTTTTTGGTGAAGGAAAATGCCCTTCTAGTGGGGATGATAGGTGTAAATGTAATGAAATTAATGTGTGCCCTACAGACATGGAACCACATAAGTGACTTATTTGGAACACTCTACAGTAGGCAGCAACTCCACATGCTGCACTAATAGTGCATCACACACAGAAAGACATGGAACTACATAAGTGACTTATTTGGAACACTCAGCAGTAGGCAGCAACTCCGTACGCTGCACAAGTAGCACGTCTCACACTCAGAAACACACAGGAGACTCGCAATTGATTTTAATGCAGGAGAGGTGAGAGTATGACGCATGTATCTTAGTATTTATATACATACAGTAGCATACACACGTTTAGGGTAAAATCTTTTTAAAAAAATGTATCAATACTTTTCAGTATTGAATGGATTATCAGTATATTGTGCTCAAAATTTCTCTTGCTTGATTGGAATTTATTTTTTGCACACCTTTAGCCTTATTCCATGAAACACGAGCAGATCAAATTTCTGTGTAAATGGTTAGCAAAAAACATGCTTATGCAAGTGACCCTATTACATTCAATTAGTCAGTTCATGTAAAAATAATGATCGATTTACAGAATTGCTTTTTGCTCATGATTCATGAATAAGGCCCTGTGTCACAAATACTTTGTCACTTTCTCAAATTCTCTTTTGGTTTTAGCATCACAGTTTTTATGTGTTGAATTAGAAACATTATTCCTGCCTTTCAGTTAAAAGAGCCAATAGCCTCACTAGTAAAGGCACTACCATCTTTTGGGTCTAGATTGAATGTGGAAATGTATTTGCTGGCCAAACCTCTTTCCAGTTTTATGACTGCTATAATGATGACATGTAATAATGACTCCAACAGCACAAAACATTTTTAATCAATTAAAACAGTAACATACATTTCAAGCATTATTGCAAAGTTAAGGAACAGACTGAGGTCATTTTACATATTTCAGTTCTTGAATCAGGCATGTCTGGTGGCTTTTTTGAGTTGTGAAATCTTATTTTGACAGCAAGGCACCAGAAAATAATCACTTTCAGTCACAGTTAACAAATAATGTAGCAGTTAAGGTAGCTGGGTAAGTTATGGTTAGCTGCAAAAAACAGTATTGGTGCAATACTGGGTCAGCATCAGTGCTACCTGTGAAAAAACATACATTTTTGGAAAATCTATTAAAAGGTTTTTCCTAGGTGGCATAACGTGTGCTTAGCATAATGGTGTTACATTAGCATAACAGTTACTACAGCATTCAGGCTGTAGTAATATCACAGACAGAAACAAAACAAACAATAAATCATTCCTCCAGAGACTAAAACATGGCAAGTGTTTGCTATGAATTGAGAACAGAGAATTGTTTATGCAGTTGTGATGCCATCTTGTGGACAACTTGCAGTGCATCCGCAGGAATTGCGCTTCTATGTAACAATTTGTTTGCTTTTTTCAATAGACAGTTGGTAAAAAACACTATGTTAACTACATTTTATTAAGGAGTCCATAAGAACGTCTGCAGGAACATTTCGGTAGAGTATTTAAGATGCAGATTCCATGTGGGCCTGCTCATATCTTTAAAGGGATAGTTCACCAAAAAATTTAAATTCAGTCATTGTTTACTCAACACTGTGTTGCTATAACCCTAAATGACTTTCTTTCTTTTTCTTAACACAAAAGGAGAAGTTGTAAAAAAAAAAATTGTACTCAGTGATGTCATACAATGGCAGTTTATAGTGACCACCTCTTCAAGCTTCAAAAGGACACAAAAGTATAATTCAGAAGTCTAATACATTATTCCATGAGACTCATGATTGTTATGAAAGCATATGATAAGGTTTGGTGAGAAACAAACTGAAATCTTATGTATTATTTAGTGGAAATTTTCACTGACCGTTGATCTCCTGTGCGCGTTCATGATAGGGCACGAGAGCAACATTTCACGCAGCCCCCTTGCGACATTGGGGCATTCGGGCCAAAACTAATTTTGTTTATCTAAAAACAGGTCCTCCACACCAATAGTGACAACAGAACACAACACAGCTGCACACAAAACAGAGAACAGAACTTACTAAACATGTCTGAAGAGTTTGTAGTCAAAGAATTGATGCATTTTCCATGCCCAGCCTTATTTTCTTTTAACAGAGTACAAGGAAATCAAACAGTAACATATAGGAGGCAGCCACAGTCACACCGTGTCCTAACCTGACGACAAACGACATGCGCTAAAAGGTATCTTTTCTATGGTAATTAGAGTTTTTGTCCAAACCAGCAATGACGAGCAACGGTACATTCTATCGATTGCTTGTTTTCTATTTTCGGCATCCTGTAGGTAACTTCGTCTACTGTGAACTGGTACCGGTCCAAAAACTAAAAACTAAATAAAAATAAGGCTGGGCATAGAAATGCATAAATTCTATGACTACAACCTCTTCAGACATGTTAAGTAAGTTCTGTTCTTTGTTTTGTGTGCAGCTGTGTTGTGTTCTGTTGTCGCTATCGCTGTGGAGGACCTGTTTTTAGATAAACAAAACGAGTTTTGGCTTGAACACCCCAATGTCGTGAGGGGGCTGTGTAAACTGTTGCTCTCATGCCCTATCATATACTTGCACAGGAGATCAATGGTCAGTGAACATTTTCACTAAATAATACATTAGATTTCAGTTTGTTTCTCACCAAACCTTATCGTATGCTTTCATAACAATCATGAGTCTCATGGAATAATTTATTGACTTTTGAAGCTTGAAGAGGTGGTCACTATAAACTGCCATTGTAAGACATCACTGAGCACAATATTTTTTTTTCACAATTTCTCCCTTTGAGTTAAGAAAAAGAAAGAAAGTCATAGATGGTTATAATAACACAGGGGTGAATTAACAATGACTGAATTTTCATTTTTGGGTGAACCAATCTTTTAATGATTATAAAGTAATTTCATAGATGCCAGACTTTGCTGAGAATTTTAGTACTATGGATCATCAATTAGCATCAATTAAAAGGCACATTTACAAAAAAACATATACAGAATTAACAAGCATACCAAGTCTGGTCTTCAGTGGAATTTTAAAACCTACTGAATGTATTGTATAAAGTCTTGTAAATGTTCATCATGAACCGCGGTACCTAGAATCCAGCAAATGTCTCTGAAAAATTACACACTACATTGGCTATATAGAATTATGATTGTGTGATACATACTGTATCACAAGTAGGGGTTTACTGAAACGTACCTGTTTTGTCCAGTCAAGTAAATGACCAGGCATCATTGATCTTTGTAAGATTTTGCAAGTGCTTCAAACTGGCAGTCCACTTCTGCAGTCATTCCTGTGCCTTTTTGTATTTGAAAGGACCTACAGACACAAAAAATATACTTTTAGTTGATTAAAAAAAAACATTCTTCAAGTTTATCTCTTAAAGTGTAGCTATAATGTAATTATAGTCTTTCCTTGCTATTATAGTAAAGTCTAGATGGCACCCTAAAACATGTTTGGGCTAGGTGTGACTAGATTAAGTGGTGAGATACTGCACATATTGACCTCTCATTTTGACCCTACAAATTAAGGATTATCCCTAG
The DNA here is from genome assembly GCF_019703515.2 of Myxocyprinus asiaticus. Lineage (NCBI taxonomy): Eukaryota > Metazoa > Chordata > Actinopteri > Cypriniformes > Catostomidae > Myxocyprinus > Myxocyprinus asiaticus. The sequence goes on from NC_059375.1 coordinate 14,459,641, forward strand.
AAAGCCTTAAGACCCTTTGTTTGTGTGTGTTCATATGTGTGTATGTATGTATGTGTGTGTCTGTACGTATGTGTATAATAATTTTTTATTTTTTATTATTATCTATGTCTTGCTGCTGTTTTTGTATTGTTTTTGTATTGTTGAATACTGGAAGCTCCTGTCACCAAGTCACCTAGCACCTGTCATTTACTTTGCAATAAAGCTCATTCTGATTCTGATTCTAAGTGTGGAAGCATTTATACATGCAGTGTCTTTGGCTACAACAACAAACTAGATATAAAAAAATATAGCACCACTCAAGAAACACATTTAAATGTGTCTTAAATGAATGAAATGAAATGATAGAGGCCATATGCTGGATTGAGATAATCCAGTACACCATGTACATCACAGATCTTCAATAACATTTAGAGGATGACATCATGAAACACTGACTTGAGAACAGTAGTTGTTTGTTTACAAAAGTAGAGCTTATGGAGTCATCTTATATCCTCTTTTTAAAGAATGTCAGCGAAGTTCCAGAAATCGGTTTGGCTGCAGTTACGTTGGAATTAGAGAACTAGCCATATGTGACTGAAATTAATATTCTTAAAACTGCACTATGTAAGATTTTTTGGTTAAAAATGAACAAATTGCCATTATTGATTGAGTACATAAACAATCAGTGTTAAAAACAATGTCCTTTCCTTACCACAATTCAATACGGTAAGCCTATAAAAATTATTTGGATTTTGAGCTGTCAGGTTCGATTTGGCACCAGATCGCTGGTTTATGACGTTCATCCTTGCATTATTACATCATGTCCGTAAACACAGGAAAGAAGTGCCGGCTGTCTCATGTTCTGGCTGGAGAAACTAACTACGCTGTTCAGCTCAGTTCAGTAAAACTCACACAGTTCAGCACATCATCATTGCAGTCTAGATGGATGTTTATCTGTCATCCATTTGGCGAAGTTATTTACCTGCTATAATGCTTGGATATGTTTTCTGGTAGGGTTGTTGAAACTTATATTTAATGGTCAACCGATATGTGTTTTTTAATGGCCGATGCCAATATCCAGAGAGCAGGGTGGCCGATAGGCCAATACAATGCCGATATATCACACAATTTAATATAGTAGATAACATTAACATAAAATTGCAAAATAATAATAATAATAATAATAATAATAATAATAATATTATTATTAATAATATTAAACTCTTATTTAGCACTATATTTACTCAGTTTCACACAAAACTTTATCTTTGTAAAAAAAAGAATCTAAAAAAATAATATTGTATTTTAAATGGTAGATAGCAGTTTCTTCTGACATATGTTTAGTCATAAAATTTTAGAAATTTATTTGCACATGAAGAAATTGTTAATATATTAGGAATAAGGAAAAAAAAACAGTACACACAGTAATCCAGCAACAATAGATGGCATGTCCACGTTAGCAATCACATTTAAAAAAAAAAAAAAAGAATCATCAAACCAATTGTACATACAGTGTATAGTGAATAAGACATTTACTTATAGCACACGTGAAACGCTTTTACCTTGAAGTTGCACCAGAGACTATTTAGCAGAGACGGGCCACTTCTATTAAAATGAATGGGAGAAATTAGAATGCCCAACTGCAACCAACGGTCAACGGATGTAGATAGGAAGTCCCGCCTTACAGGTAAAAGAGCCAATCACCTTTTAGATACAGACATTGCCTGTCAATCAACTCTAGAATGTGCATGCGCATTAGCTATAAAAGCAGGGAAAATGGCGCTTTTTAGCGTAATCTTAGGTAAAGAAGCACCATTTATGATACCAGTGTTGTCAGATTTTACTGCTGATTTGAAATATGTTCTTTGATTGTAATCTTGACCGACCATTATGGAGATTTCGATCTTTTCCCATTCGAGTAGATAGGAGCTGCACTTTCATGACAAGAAATAGCCTCCTGAGAGCGTTCCGAACATAGCTGACAGTGGACTGCACTCACGCGCTTGTGCGGATCCAGTGAGCAGCAGCAATCTCCTGACAGTTTAAATGGCCTGAATTGCCTGCTTGGATTGTCGTCATGATTTGTGAACCAGAGGAACTTTTAATCCTGATCCTGAAGTTTTGATTCTGGCTGATAGAACATGCGCTTCAGAGGAAGATGTTAGATGAGCGCTCGACGGGAAGAAAATACTAGATTTTCGTGAGGTTCGTGAATGACATCTGTTTAAACGAGATATCTGCATATTTGCAGACAGTATATAATAGAAGTTTTATTGATATTTGCCTTTTATCATTATAAAAGAAAGTTAAAAGTGACAGGGAACTGTTGAGGAGAGGCTGATAGAATACGTGCTTCAGAGGAAGATTTATGAGCATTCCACAGGATGCTGGATCTGCTGAAGTTGTGTGAGGATGGTTTATTACATCTGTTTAAACAGATATGCGCATATTTGCAGACAGTATATGATATTAGTTTTATTGATATTTGCCTTTTTATCATTAGACAAGACAGTTAAAAGTTATAGGAACTGTTGAGGAGAGAGAGGGAGAATGAAACAGGCGAGCACTTTAACATTATGAACTCAAACGCATCTGCCGCGGCTCTGATATGCGGACCGTTTAAATGAGACTGTGTCGCACACCGGTCTATTATTGTAGTAACACCATGGCACGTAACAATAAAACAAACCATGACTTGTCGTTTATATGTCAGTTGCTTCACATGCAAGCAGGCGATTCTCGGCACCCTCAAGAAACAAATCGGCCAAACTGGAAAATTTATTGGCTGATGCCGATAATTAGAAAAGTCAGAATATCAGCCAATTTATCGGCCACAGTGATATATTGGTTGACAACTACTTATATTACTAGTCATGCTTTTATGAATCGAACATTACTTGTGTGTTAACCGATCGCCATTGTGGAGGTGAGGGCGTGGTCGAGCGCCCGTCTGGGGAGAGAGGAAGCGGTAAGGAGGTTCACCTGAGATGAATTTGCTGGTAATGACTGTTTCTGTGTTTGCAGTGAGAGATGGGGAGATAAAAACAGCCCGGTGCACAGAGAGAGGGACACACGAGAGACTGTATGTTATTCACTGAGTGTTTTGTTTGATTGCTGAAAAGCAGAACTTTATTTGTGTATGCTGAAAAGCCACTCTTTGTTTTATGTAAACTGTAAAGGGATTGCTGTGTATTAAGAATTAAAACCTGACTCATGGAAACCGGCTCCCGCTTCCACCTTTATCTTCCCGACAACGAACTTTGCTACTGTGATGTATCTATGTTGTCCGTTGAAGTTACTGTGACATGTTTCATATTTCAGAATCAGAATCAGCTTTATTACCAAGTATGCTTACACATACAAGGAATTTGTCTTGGTGACAGGAGCTTCCAGTGTACAATAATACAAGAACAATACAAAAACAGCAGCAAGACATAGATAATAATAAAAAATAAAAAATAAAACTAATTATACACATACGTACAGACACACATACATACATACACACATACACATGGGTAGTGCAAATACAAATCTGTTATGTACTGTTGGGCCTCATGTATTCAGATCGTAAAACCTAACTCAGGCCCCCACATAACAAGTCATAAATCTTACTGATAAATACCGCTCCAAAATCAAACAAAGGGAGTCCAAAACAGACTACAAATCCCATGAAACCTTGCTCACTAAAGGATCGAACTCTCAACTCCTACTGGATGAGGCACACGACAGAACGCACCTCAACCATGACATCATCAGGACTAGAAATACCTCTGAAATGCTTCTGGGATTTGCTTCCAAAAACTTTGCTCACCGTGTGTAGACGCAGCTCATCGCTGCTTTCAGGTGCAGCCTCGGTATCAGTGGTATCATCTGCAAACTTCAGGAGCTTGACAGAGGGGTCCTTGGCGATGCAGTCATTGGTGTAGAGGGAGAAGAGTAGTGGGGAGAGCACACATCCCTGGGGGGCACCAGTGCTGATTGTACAGGTGCTAGAAGTGAGTTTCTCCTATCTCACAAGCTGCTGCCTGTCTATCAGAAAGCTGGTAATCCACTGACAGATAGACATGGGAACAGAGAGCTGGTGTAATTTACTCTGGAGTATAGCTGGGATGATGGTGTTGAAAGTTGAACTGAAGTCCACAAAAAGGATCCTTGCATATGTCCCTGATCTGTCCAGATGTTGTAGGATATGTTGCAATCCTATGTTGACTGCATCATCCACAGACCTGTTTGCTCAATAAGCAAATTGAAGGGGATCTAGAAAGGGTCCAATGATGTTGTTCAGGTGGGCCAACACCAGTCTCTCAAATGATTTCATGGCCACAGATGTCAGGGCGACAGGTCTGTAATCATTAAGTCTGTGATTTTTGGTTTCTTTGGGACAGGAATAATGATTGAGCGTTTGAAGCAACATGGGACTTCACACTGCTCCAGTGATCTATTGAAGATCTGTGTGAAGATGGGGGCCAGCTGGTTAGCACAGGATCGAAGACACGCTGGTGAGATGCCATCTGGGCCTGAAGCCTTCCTTGTCTTTTGTTTCCGAAAGTCGCGGCTCACATCATCTTCACAGATCTTAAGTGCAGGTTGAGTAGCAGGAGGGGGGTTGCAGGAGGTGTTGGTGTTTGTGTGAAGTGAAGGTCAGAGTGGGTGTGGGGTGTGAGATTGGGCCTTTCAAATCAGCAGCAGAACACATTCAGGTCGTCAGCCAGTTGTTGGTTCCCAACAGGGTTGGGGGTCAGAGTCCTGTAATTTGTGAGTTGTTTCATGCCACTCCACACTGATGCAGGGTCGTTAGCTGAAAACTTGTTTTTCAGCTTCTCAGAGTATCTTCTTTTAGCCACTCTGATTTCCCTGTTCAGTGTGTTCCTGGCCTGATTGTACAAGACTTTATCCCCACCCCTGTAAGCATCCTCTTTGGCATGACGAAGCTGCCTGAGCTCTGCTGTAAACCACGGTTTGTCATTGTTGAACTTTAAATAAGTCCTAGTAGGAATGCACATATCCTCACAGAAACTGATATATGATGTAATAGTATCTGTGAGCTCGTCGAAGTCTGTGGCTGCAGACTCAAAAATGCAATCAAAGCAGGCTTGTAGTTCCTGCTCTGCTTCATTGGTCCATCTCTTTACAGTCCTTACTACTGGCTTGGTTGATTTTAATTTCTGCCTGATGTTTATCATCATGATGGCGCCGCGGATGGCTGCCTCGGTGTGGAGCTCCTCAGTTCTTTTGTTGTTTTTGTTTGTTTGTCCTGTGTTTAGTAATCTTTTTCCAGTCAGTTTTAACAGAGACGAACTGCTGAAAATTTGACAGCATGTGCCAGACAATCTTTTCCCAGTTTTCGAATATTCAGACGTTTTGCTAGACATTTTAGTTGGAGGCGCAGCTCTGCTGTTCAAGAGATGCAGGCGAGGGAGACGAGCTGGTGCGCTGGTCAAACTCTGTCGGCACGGATTTCGAACAGCGCTGCCGAATATTCACTTAGCGAATCTCCGCTCTCTTCCTAACAAAACGGACGAACTACATCTCACAAACAAGGACTTTTCAACCTCTGCTGCCTTGTGCTTCACAGAAACCTGGCTGAGTGAAGCCATTCCGGACAGCGCGTTACATCTGCCGGGCTTCCAGCTGTTCAGAGCGGATCGCATTGCGGAGTTAATGGGGAAAACGAGAGGCGGTGGAACATGCTTTTATATCAGTGAAAGTTGGTGTACAGATGTAACAACATTAAAGAGGATGTGCTGTCCTAATTTGGAAGCGCTCTTTATTAACTGTAAGCCTTTTTACTTGCCGCGGGAGTTTTCCTCGTTTATTCTGGTGAGTGTGTATATCGCACCAAACGCGTGTTTGAACACAGTGCTGCAACAGCTGGCTGATCAAATCACAGACATGGAACAACAATACCCGGACTCAGTTATTATTATTCTTGGGGATTTTAACAAAGCAAATCTCAAACATGAACTGCCCAAATACCAACAGCACATCACATGCCCCACCAGAGACAGGAACATACTGGATTATTGTTACACAACAATAAAGGATGTATATCACTCTGTCCCTAGAGCAGCTTTGGGACTCTCTGATCACTGTCTGGTTCATCTTCTTCCAACTTCTTCTGAAATTAACTTCTGAAATTGACTTCTTGTAATTGTTATATTGCATATTTAAGAATATTATTTTTATGTTTAATAAAGTTTATTTTATTCCCATCATTATTGAATCATTGTTTTATATTTTAGTTTATGGTGCTATTATGTGCATTGCATAGACATGCTATTGTAATAACTGAGGCTGGAGAATATAGTATAATATAGTATTGAACTTGTATCAGCCATATCACAGGTTTAACCTATTAAATAAAAAATTGTAGTACAATTCAAACATTAATAGTAGATAAAACACTTGAAAAATCATATTAAGATATACTGGTGGTAGCTGAGGAGAGTCCTGTGTTCTCTATTTAAAGTGCTTTGAGTGTAGTGTCAAAAAAATGATTTAAGTGTAAAATTCATTCAAATATGCAAATAAGAGTGTTGTTTATCTTCATCAAAGCAAGAAATATTTCTGTTTCAAATGTTTAATTGTACAACATAATATCAACATGAAAATAGCATGTTATGACTCAGGCTCCGGTCATGATCACACACAGTCGATGTCCAGGTAAGCTCAAATCAAGAGATTCATCCACCAGAAGAGCAGTGCCAGAACACGACCGACATAAATTGTTCTTTCGCAAATTGCTTGCAATTTTAACTTTCAACCACAGATGCCGCTAGAGAGCACAAAGTTACGTAGTCCAGCTTTAATTAGCTATTTTAATTGTATTATTTGCAACTGTTAATATGGATTTCCACTTCAGTGGAACGTCCACAAAAAGTCCGAAAATCAGACCTTGTGATACAGTGAGATTTAGCTTTCACTCTGTTTTGAACTTTCTAACCCCTCTGAAGGATCCATCCATTCCCATAATGTGGGATTCCTCTGGAGCCTTCATTCCCTGGAGAAGACTTAAGGACCATATGACAGTTGGCCTATTTTCTCAGATATAGGTGGCAGTGTTCCTTAAGAACATAAAGCATAATAACAAATTCCCTATCTGTCACTCACTCGACGTTGGTGTCGATGTAGTGACACTAGGGGTCACTCTTGGGAGCCCGAGACACCTCTGGTCTTTGATAAAAGGCCAATGAAAATTGGCGAGTGGTATTTGCATGCCACTCCCCCGAACATACGGGTATAAAAGGAGCTGGTATGCAACCACTCATTCAGATTTTCTCTTCGGAGCCGAACGGTCATGCTCATGCTCGCATGTTCATTCACCTGCTGGATCTGACGGCGCATATCAGCGGCTTCTCCCTCCTCTGCACTGGTGCACTGCAGAGAATGCCCCTGGGCGCTTCGGCAGAAAAACTAGAGAGTATATTTTCTGAAAGAGCATTTTTCCCCTCTAAAAGAGCATATATTTCTCTAAAAGAGCGCACACACGGAACGTCTTTTTAAAGATGCGTCTTTTTAAAGATGCTTTTCCGATTGTGTGTTATTCCTGGTTGTGCTCGTTATCTCTCGCCTTCTAACGGTCACGATCACTGTCTTTCGTGTCTGTGCACTGCTCACGCGGAGACAGCATTCGTGGATGGTCACGTTCTCATTGCGAGAATATATCCATGGCAACGTTGCGGTCGTGGCTCGCCTTCGTAAGAAAGTGAGCCACCCCAGAGGCTCCCGCCTCGGTCCTTTTACCCACGGGTTTGAGGCCAGCGCGGCTAGCACTGGGGGTGATTTGGGGACCCCAATGGGATCGCCTCTGCCGGGTATCCCCCCTCGGACCTCCCATTCCCCAGCACGCTCGTCTGCCCCGATCGGGCTTCCGGGTCATCTCACGACGAGTTCGACCTCTTATTCGGAGCCCGCGAAAGTGATGAGCTCTCGAGAGCAGCATCGGAGAGCGGGCTCGTCCAGTCGGAAGCCTCAGCTGGGCTCCTCCCTTCAGGGTCGATCTCCCAGTCACAGGCTGACGCGGAGATGACGACATGCTTTCCCGGACAGCCGTGGGCGTTGGTTAGAGTGGATTTCACCGCTCTTCCCTGAACCCTCGCGGCTCGGTGATTGGTTCCTGGGCTCGTGGCGCCGCTCAAAGCCACGCCCCGCCCCGTTCCTTTCTTGATCCAGGGCAAGCACGTGCTAGTTCGGACAGACAGCACGGCAGCGGTAGCATATGTCAACCGCCAAGGCAGTCTGCGCTCCCGCTGTATGTCACAACTCGCCCGCCGTCTCCTCCAACGGAGTTAGCAGCACCAAGTCGCTGCAAGCCACTCACATGCCGGGCAACCTCAACACTTCGGCGGACGTGCCGTAACAGCAGGTTACCCTCAAGGGAGAGTGGAGACTCCACCTTCAGGTGGTCCAGCTGATTTGGAGTCGGTTCGGTCAGGCACAGGTGCACCTGTTCGCCTCCCAAGAATCCTCCCACTGCCTGCTCTGGTACGCCCTCACCGAGGCCTTCCTCGGCATGGACGTGCTGGCACAAAGCTGGTCCCCTGGCATTCGCAAATATGCGTCTTCCCCCAGTGAGCCTGCTCGCACAGACCCTGTGCAAGGTCAGGGAGGACGAGGAGAAGGTCATCCTAGTAAGCACACTACTGGCCCACCCAGACATGGTGCTCGGACCTCATGCTCCTCGTGACAGCTCCCCCCGGGCAAATTCCCCTGAGGAAGGACCTTCTTTCTCAGGGAAGGGGCACCATCCGGCACCCGCGCCCAGACCTCTGGAATCTCCATGTCTGGCCCCTGGATGGGACGCGGAAGACCTAAACTGTCTCCCACCTGCGGTGGTAGACACGTTCACTGAGGCTAGGGCTCCCTCTACGAGGCGCCTGTATGCCTTTAAATGACGTCTGTTCGCTAAGTGGTGTTCTTCCCGTCAGGAAGACCCTCAGAGGTGCGCAGTCAGATCAGTGCTTTCCTTCCTGCAAGAGAGGTTGGAAGGGAGGCTGTCCCCTTCCACCTTGAAGGTGTACATTGCTACCATAGCAGCACACCACGACGCAGTCGATGGTAAGTCCTTAGGGAAGCGTGATCTGATCATCAGGTTCCTAAGAGGCGCCAGGAGGCTGAATCCCTCCAGGCCGCGCCTTGTTCCCTCATCGGACCTCTGTAGTTTTTCAGGGTCTACAGAGAGCCCCCTTTGAGCTTTGCAGTCAACCAGGCTTAAGGCACTCTCCTTGAAGACTGCCCTCCTGACTGCGCTCACTTCCATCAAGAGGGTAGGTGACCTGCAAGCGTTCTCTGTCAGCGAAACGTGCCTGGAGATCGGTCCGGGCTATTCTCACGTGATCCTGAGACCCCCGACCGGGCTATGTGCCCAACGTTCCCACCACTCCTTTTAAGGACCAGGTGGTGAACCTGCAAGCACTGCCCCAGGAGGAGGCAGACCCAGCCCTGTCGTTGCTGTGTCCGGTGCGCACTTTACGCATCTATTTGGATCGCACGCAGAGCTTTAGAATCTCTGAGCAGCTCTTTGTCTGCTTTGGTGCACATGGGAAAGGAAGCGCTGTCTCCAAGCAGAGGATCGCCCACTGGCTCATTGACGCCATAACTATGGCATATCTCACCCAAAACATGCCGCCCCCGGTAGGGCTACGAGCCCATTCTACCCGTGGTGTAGCGGCTTCTTGGGCCCTGGCCAGAGGTGCCTCTCTAACAGACATTTGCAGAGCAGCGGGCTGGGCAACACCCAACACCTTTGCAAGGTTCTACAACCTCCGGGTGGAACCGGTTTCGTCCCAGGTAGTGGCACGCAACACAAGTGGATAAGCCCGGGATAGCCGGCCGGGTGTATTGCTTGCACATAGCGCCTTCCACCTCCTTTTGAGCTGAAGACGTGCGCTGTTAATTCACAGTAGTGTTCACAAAAGTTGTTCCCTGGTTGACTTCCTCCGAGCCCTGTGGCAGTCGAATTTTCGGAGAGACTAGCTGCCGGCCCAGTACACGCGCTAACTAAGAGCCCGGTTCTGGGGTAGGTGCTCCGCATGTGGCGGTTCCCTGTAAGGCTAACCCCATGTGATCTATATCTTCCGCTAGTTTGTTTCCCTACTGGCAAACTGCGTCTTCCTTGGGCAGAGCCCCTCAGTCTCCATGTTGTAGTAACTCCTCCCCCATTGGGCAGGATCTACCTTGAAGGCTCTCCACATGGTTGGAAAGACCATGTGATGTATTCTTCCACTTAAATATCCCCCCCTCTCTTGGGGCGAGGTGTGGTCTCCGCGGTGTCTTCCCCTTGGGAGGGACACCCCCTGACTAGACCTGGCGGCCCAGTCAGATAATCCCCCTTCTTTTTTAGGGAGTGGAAAAAGAGAAGGGGAAAGAGGCCACAACTGCGTTAAGCCTGTCTCTATCTCTGGGTAGTCGACTTGTCCCCAAAAAGGGCCGTTCGACACTCATAACTGTGTTGGGGGAGGTTACGTGTCGATCTGGTGTGCTGGCTATGAGGCACACAGCAAGTCTGCCCACCACACACCGCCAGTTCACGTAACACAGTTCAGCCTTGTGGCGTTTTGTATAGGGACCCCTAGTGTCACTACATCGACACCAACGTCGAGTGAGTGACAGATAGGGAACGTCATGGTTACTGGTGTAACCTCCATTCCCTGATGGAGGGAACGAGACATTGGTCCCTCCTGCCACAACGCTGAACTACCCGCTGAAATGGCCGGACCTTATATCGGCTCCTCAGCGTAAAACCTGAATGAGTGGTTGCATACCAGCTCCTTTTATACCCGTATGTTCGGGGGAGTGGCATGCAAATACCACTCGCCAATTTTCATTGGCCTTTTATCAAAGACCAGAGGTGTCTCGGGCTCCCAAGAGTGACCCCTAGTGTCACTACATCGACACCAACGTCTCGTTCCCTCCATCAGGGAACGGAGGTTACACCAGTAACCATGACGTTATTCTCAAACCCAACAATAAATATGTAATACTTTACAATATGTTAACATCTGTTAAATGAATAGTTTACCCTAAAATGAAACTTCTCTCATCATTTACTCACCCTCATCCCATCGCAGATGTGTATGACTTTCTTTCTTCTGCAGAACACACACACACACAAAGATGTTTATAAGAATATTTCAGCTCTGTAGGTCCTTACAAAACAAGTGAATGGTGACCAGCCCTTTGAAGCTACAAAAATCACATAAAGGCCACATAAAAGTAATCCATAAGACTCCAGTGGTTTAATCCATACCTTCAGACGTGATATGATAGGTGTGGGTGAAAAACTGATAAATATTGAAGTCCTTTTATTTATTTTTTTACCATAAATGTCCACTTTCACGTTCACATTCTTTCACATTTTGAAAGTGAAAGTTGAGATTAATGGTAAAAAAAAAACTTAAATATTGATCTGTTTCTCACCAAAAACTGGCATATTTCTACTGAAGATATAGATTAATCCACTGGAGTCTTATGGATTACTTTTATGCTACCTTTATGTGATTTTCTGAGCTTCAGAGGTGTGGTCACTATTCACTTGGATTGTATGGACCAACAGAGCAGAGATATTCTTCTAAAAAATCTTTTTTTTGTGTGTTCTGCATAAGAAAGAAAGTCATACACATCTATGACTATGACTATGATCTATGGGAGGAGGGTGAGTAAATGATGACAGAATTTTAATTTCTGAATGAACTTTCCCTATAAATACATTAGTTAATATAAACTGACAAAGAACAATACTTTGACAGCATTTATTAATCTTGGAACTACATTTTAAAAATTAAAAGTTGATAACTTTAGTTAATGCTTTACGAACTAACAATAAACAATTGTATAATTTTTATATAGTAACATTAACTAAGATTAATAAATGCTGTTAAAAATATTGTTAATTGTTAGTTCATGATATGCATTTACGAATGTTAACAAATAGAACCTTACAGTAAAGTGTCACATAATCATCCAACAAATCAAAATCTTCCAGTGAAATGTGATTAAATAATGTCTGTGTTACCTTCAGCAGGGCGGCAAAGCATAAGCTGTACCTCTGAAGGAAAATTCTTCCAGAAATGTATCACTCGCTGTAGTGTCAGATCACAGGGCAAATATTAGTTTATTAGTAAAAATGGTTGGCTTTTTCACTTCCTCACAAAAGAACAATTTCACCAACATATATCAAGAAAATTGGTTTACATGCTTACTAATTTACCTAATTTAGCATGTTATGTTCAATGCAGCCATAATCATTACCTGATAGGACATCCCCTTCAGTGGCTCTCCATTAATAGACAGAATGACATCTCCTTTCTGAACCTTGCCACTCTCTTCTGCAGGCTGACCAGGGAACAGTGTCCTTATTCGTACAATGGTGCCATAGTTGAGGGAAGTGTCCAGCTCAGTGATGAAAAAACAGACCGTTCCATCTCTTCTTCAGAGTCACCTCCAGGATTCAGGCAGGAAAATGTGTAAACTTTTGGTGACATAAACTATGAATTAGGCCTGTTTAACACTGCATGCATAAGCAGTGCATAGGCAAAGCAGCAGCATTAAGCCCTGTGGCAGTCGAGTTTTCGGAGAGACTAGCTGCCGGCCCAGTACACGCGCTAACTAAGAGCCCGGTTCTGGGGTAGGTGCTCCGCATGTTCCCTGTAAGGCTAACCCCATGTGATCTATATCTTCCGCTAGTTTGTTTCCCTACTGGCAAACTGCGTCTTCCTTGGGCAGAGCCCCTCAGTCTCCATGTTGTAGTAACTCCTCCCCCATTGGGCAGGATCTACCTTGAAGGCTCTCCACATGGTTGGAAAGACCATGTGATGTATTCTTCCACTTAAATATCCCCCCCTCTCTTGGGGCGAGGTGTGGTCTCCGCGGTGTCTTCCCCTTGGGAGGGACACCCCCTGACTAGACCTGGCGGCCCAGTCAGATAATCCCCCTTCTTTTTTAGGGAGTAGAAAAAGAGAAGGGGAAAGAGGCCACAACTGCGTTAAGCCTGTCTCTATCTCTGGGTAGTCGACTTGTCCCCAAAAGGGCCGTTCGACACTCATAACTGTGTTGGGGGAGGTTACGTGTCGATCTGGTGTGCTGGCTATGAGGCACACAGCAAGTCTGCCCACCACACACCGCCAGTTCACGTAACACAGTTCAGCCTTGTGGCGTTTTGTATAGGGACCCCTAGTGTCACTACATCGACACCAACGTCGAGTGAGTGACAGATAGGGAACGTCATGGTTACTGGTGTAACCTCCATTCCCTGATGGAGGGAACGAGACATTGGTCCCTCCTGCCACAACGCTGAACTACCCGCTGAAATGGCCGGACCTTATATCGGCTCCTCAGCGTAAAACCTGAATGAGTGGTTGCATACCAGCTCCTTTTATACCCGTATGTTCGGGGGAGTGGCATGCAAATACCACTCGCCAATTTTCATTGGCCTTTTATCAAAGACCAGAGGTGTCTCGGGCTCCCAAGAGTGACCCCTAGTGTCACTACATCGACACCAACGTCTCGTTCCCTCCATCAGGGAACGGAGGTTACACCAGTAACCATGACGTTATTCTCAAACCCAACAATAAATATGTAATACTTTACAATATGTTAACATCTGTTAAATGAATAGTTTACCCTAAAATGAAACTTCTCTCATCATTTACTCACCCTCATCCCATCGCAGATGTGTATGACTTTCTTTCTTCTGCAGAACACACACACACACAAAGATGTTTATAAGAATATTTCAGCTCTGTAGGTCCTTACAAAACAAGTGAATGGTGACCAGCCCTTTGAAGCTACAAAAATCACATAAAGGCCACATAAAAGTAATCCATAAGACTCCAGTGGTTTAATCCATACCTTCAGACGTGATATGATAGGTGTGGGTGAAAAACTGATAAATATTGAAGTCCTTTTATTTATTTTTTTACCATAAATGTCCACTTTCACGTTCACATTCTTTCACATTTTGAAAGTGAAAGTTGAGATTAATGGTAAAAAAAAAAACTTAAATACTGATCTGTTTCTCACCAAAAACTGGCATATTTCTACTGAAGATATAGATTAATCCACTGGAGTCTTATGGATTACTTTTATGCTACCTTTATGTGATTTTCTGAGCTTCAGAGGTGTGGTCACTATTCACTTGGATTGTATGGACCAACAGAGCAGAGATATTCTTCTAAAAAATCTTTTTTTTGTGTGTTCTGCATAAGAAAGAAAGTCATACACATCTATGACTATGACTATGATCTATGGGAGGAGGGTGAGTAAATGATGACAGAATTTTAATTTCTGAATGAACTTTCCCTATAAATACATTAGTTAATATAAACTGACAAAGAACAATACTTTGACAGCATTTATTAATCTTGGAACTACATTTTAAAAATTAAAAGTTGATAACTTTAGTTAATGCTTTACGAACTAACAATAAACAATTGTATAATTTTTATATAGTAACATTAACTAAGATTAATAAATGCTGTTAAAAATATTGTTAATTGTTAGTTCATGATATGCATTTACGAATGTTAACAAATAGAACCTTACAGTAAAGTGTCACATAATCATCCAACAAATCAAAATCTTCCAGTGAAATGTGATTAAATAATGTCTGTGTTACCTTCAGCAGGGCGGCAAAGCATAAGCTGTACCTCTGAAGGAAAATTCTTCCAGAAATGTATCACTCGCTGTAGTGTCAGATCACAGGGCAAATATTAGTTTATTAGTAAAAATGGTTGGCTTTTTCACTTCCTCACAAAAGAACAATTTCACCAACATATATCAAGAAAATTGGTTTACATGCTTACTAATTTACCTAATTTAGCATGTTATGTTCAATGCAGCCATAATCATTACCTGATAGGACATCCCCTTCAGTGGCTCTCCATTAATAGACAGAATGACATCTCCTTTCTGAATCTTGCCACTCTCTTCTGCAGGCTGACCAGGGAACAGTGTCCTTATTCGTACAATGGTGCCATAGTTGAGGGAAGTGTCCAGCTCAGTGATGAAAAAACAGACCATTCCATCTCTTCTTCAGAGTCACCTCCAGGATTCAAGCAGGAAAATGTGTAAACTTTTGGTGACATAAACTATGAATTAGGCCTGTTTAACACTGCATGCATAAGCAGTGCATAGGCAAAGCAGCAGCATTAAGCCTCAGTCACACGACTACACTTTGTGCTCCATTACCTTCCATTCACACATATCCAAACACGGGAGACTAGAAACACGTTAAATGTAAAGAAATTTCATATTCCACTGCGTATCACAGTTTACATTTGATGAAATCTCATCTACGAACTTGGATGACAAGAAGACACAGCCCGGGTTTGAAGACACGCAAAACTCCAGTGTTTAAATCCATATCTTCAGAAGCGATATGATAGGTGTGGGTGAGAAACAGATCAATATTTAAGTCCTTTTTTACTATAAATGTCCACTTCCACATTCTTCTTTTGTTTTTGGTTATTCGCATTCTTCGTGCATATCACCACCTTCTGGGCAGGGAGGAGAATTTGTAGTAAAAAAGGACTTAAATATTGATCTATTTCTCACCCACACCTATCATATCACTTCTGAAGATATGAATTTAACCACTGGAGTATTATGGATTACTTTTATGCTGTCTTATTATGCTTTATTGAGCTTCAAAGTTCTGGCCACCATTCACTTGCATTGTAAGGAGCTACAGAGCTAAAATATTCTTCTAAAAATCATTGTTTGTGTTCAGCAGAAGAAAGAAAATCATACACACCTGGGATGCATGAGGGTGAGTAAATGATGAGAGAATTTTCTATATCTATCTATCTATCTATCTATCTATCTATATATATATATATATATATATATATATATATATATATATATATATACATACAGTATAAATAAAGCTAACTAAACTGAGATGGACACTGAACCTCTGAAAACACAACGAATCAGACATGCGTACCAATGGCTGTAATTTAGTCTGTTGTTCAAAATATAATCAGATTTATATCGTTCAAGTATGAGTCTGTGTGTCTAAAGGCATTTCTTTTCATATGTCACTCCGAGACATCTTACAGTTCGCCACAGTGGTGGGCAGATGACCAATATTACCCATCACTGTACAAAAAGTACCCACATTTAGATCTTTTGCAGTCAGATCTTTTGTGGTGGGTGCATTAATGCAATAATACTATATTACACCAGATAGTATTAATAATAATGACCATAAATAATACATTTGTTATCAGGAGTGAGCTATTGAGAACTATTACAAACTTGATTGTCATTCAATTATATTTACATGAGGAGGGGGAATACATTTACATCCAAATGGCAATTAATCTATATAGACCCCAAAGTGTATTGAAACCGAAGCACAATGAAGACTGACTATGGAAATTGACAAAAAGCTAAGTGTAGTTGTATTGTTGTCACACATTCTTGTTGTGTGTAGGAAGTTGAATTTAGTATAATATTCAAGGGCATTTGCTATTCAAAGCAATATAGTAGAGAGTTGACAAAGTGGCTAGACTGGTGGTACTCAACCATAGTCAAGTCAGGAGCAAAATGTATTTTGTTTGCAAGGGTGGTCCTCATTTTCAAAATGGCCTCTAAGTTGTGTGATTACACTGCCACTCAGCAGATGTGCACTTTTTCTCACCAAAACTGAAACTTTGAGCCACAACAATGTCAATAAAGAGCCACATGAGGCTTGTTCCCTGATAGCACACATACAGTACATCACCCAGATGTCTATTTTATGTGTGTTCACATCTGGAAGACATATTTGTTTTTATTTAATCTTTATTTAACCAGGCAAGTCACTTAAGAACACGATTCTTATATACAACAGCCTGACAGAAGGACAACGTCTATAAAATGTATGTCAATAAGTATGTCTTGGATGTTGTTGGGGCTTCGTTCAGGAGCAGGTTTGGTTATTAGCAATAATTAATAATTATCAAAGATAATTATTAATAATTAAAATCAATAGAACATTGATTAGAATTGACAAGCTTATTAATCCTTCAAATAAACAATAATAAAAGATAACTATCAATTATCAAAATCAATAAAATATTAATTATTATCAAAGACAACTATTAATTATTAAAATCAATAGAACATTGATTAGAATCAACATTAGCTTATTAATCCATCAAATCAACAATTATCAAAGATAATTATTAATTATTAAAATCATTAGAACATTGATTAGAATCAACATTAGCTTATTAATCCTTCAAATCAACAATCATCAAAGATAACTATCAATTATCAAAATCAATAGAATATTAATAAGGATTAATATTGCTGGGGCACCACCCTGGAATCAGGGACTAATAACCAGACAGTATAGCAGTCTCAATATAGGATTGTTCTCTTAGGAAAGTCAACGTCTGGAGAACATCGACATTCAAAAGGAAAACAATGAAGGCTTGAATCCGAGCACTGACATCCTCTGCCAGCCCTTGGCACAGGTGAATGCAGAACAATACCTAAACACTTCTCTTTAAAATATAACAAAATTTATTGATGCAGTAATAT
The DNA here is from genome assembly GCF_019703515.2 of Myxocyprinus asiaticus. Lineage (NCBI taxonomy): Eukaryota > Metazoa > Chordata > Actinopteri > Cypriniformes > Catostomidae > Myxocyprinus > Myxocyprinus asiaticus. The sequence continues at coordinate 14,477,155 of NC_059375.1, forward strand.
CAATTAATAATCAATACAAAGCAGTCGATAAACTTCCGACTTCCAACTACAAAATAAACAGTAACATGATTAGATATGGTAACGGATAAGCCAATAATACATGAGGAGGGTAGGTATATGTGTGAATGGGTGTATGTGTGTGTGTGTGTGTAAAGAGAGAAGGAGGGCACAAAATGGTAGGCGATGCTCTCGATGAGAGTCCGTCACACGAAGTTTCCGGCCAGAGAATGTGGCTGCGAATGTGGGTGGAGAAACTAGTTAATGGCGTCTACCCATTTAAGGCGTGTCTCCACTGGTACGATAACTTAGGGACAAAGCTGGGCTCTATCGCCAAGTTATCTGTTCGCCAAATGGGTGTGCGTGTATGTTTATGAGGGGTCGTGTGTGACGGCACCGAAGTCAGTTTCAGCGATCACGGGAGAGAAGGCAACCATTAGTTTTATCACTCAGAGATGCGGTGAACAGCTCGTAATCCGTCCACTGCGGTCGTTGGTTCTTTAATGGATAAACTCAGTGTGCCGGTCTCACCCCCGATGGCAGAAATGCACAAACAGCCCAACGTGGTTGGACAACAACACAGCAAATCACATTCGTGGTAACAGTAAGTTACAATAATACCTTGAGTATTATTAGCAGCAATGAGCAGACTTGGCAGTCATTCCTCATGCCGTTCTTTCCATGTGGGAAAGTGAGAGAACAGATCATCAGTTGCTCAACAGTCAACTTGGTGGCTTGCTGGAGCGTGATTAGCACTGCTGTAATCTCCGTGTACTGGCTTGTCTTTTTGTCCAGTTGACAAACCAAACAACTACTGACTGGACAACAAGACTGTGCTTGTCTTTCATCTGGCAGAAAGACTTTTCCTGGGGTTCTCCCCACTCAAATGTTTTGTCTTTACGGAGTAACTCCATGAGGGGTCTGGCAATCTCCGCATAGTCCTTGATATTTACATTTTACATTTATTCATTTGGCAGACGCTTTTATTCAAAGCGACTTACAAAAGAGGAAAACATAAGCGAGTCATCTTAAGGAGACAGTGGTATGAAAAGTGTCATATTACAAAGTTTCACTAGCATCAGAATAGTATTCAAAACAGATTAAAATGCAACACTTTTTTTAGTGACTGGTTAAGTGCTCATGGAAAAGATTTTGTTTTTAGTCATTTTTTGAAGACAGAGAGTGAGTCAGCTTCACGGATGGAGTTGGGAAGGTCATTCCACCAACGTGGTACGATGAAGCCGAAAGTCTGGGAAAGTGTTTTGGTGCCTCTTTGTGTTGGTACAACAAGGCGGCGTTCCTTAGCTGACCACAGGCTTCTAGTGGGCGCGTAGCTCTGCAGAAATGATTTTAGGTATGCTGGAGCAGACCCAGTTACTGTTCTGTATGCCATCATCAGAGCCTTGAATTTGATACATGCATCAACCAGCAGCCAGTGGAGAGAGACAAGGAGTGGTGTACCATGTGCTCTCTTTGGTTCATTAAAAACCAGATGTACTGCTGCATTCTGGATCATTTGCAGGGGTCTAATTGCACATGCAGGCAGGCCTGCAATGAGAGCATTACAGTAATCCAGTCTAGTTATGACAAGTGACTGAACAAGCAGTTGTGTGGCATGTTCAGAGAGGAAGGGTCTTATCTTCCTGATATTGTAGAGTGTAAATCTACATGATCTTGTGGTCTTTGAGATGTGGTCTGTGAAATTTAGTTTGTTATCGATGGTTACCCCTGGATTTCTGACCGTTTTGGAAGGCGTTACTGTAGTTGCACCCAGCTGCACGGTGATGTTGTGTTCAACAGCAGGGTTGGCTGGAAAGACAAGGAGGTCTTGGCTTGGTTGAGCTGCAGGTGGTGTTCCTTCATCCAGGCTAAGATGTCTGCCAGGCAGGCAGAAATTCGAGCAATCACTATGGTGTTGTTGGGCTGGAAAGACAAGTAGATTTGCGTGTCATCAGTGTAGCAATGGTAAGAGAAACCATGTGCCTGAATGATGGGTCCCAGTGATGTTGTGTATATAGAGAAGAGAAGTGGCCCAAGCACTGATCCCTGAGGTACCCCAGTAAGTAGCTGATGTGGCTTGGATACCTCACATCTCCAGGCTACCTTGAAGGACCTACCTGAGAGATAGGAATTAAACCAGTCAAGCACAGTTCCTGTGATGCCCAGCGAGGAGAGGGTGGAGAGTAAGATCTGATGGTTGACTGTGTCAAAGGCTGCAGAAAGATCCAGCAGAATCAGGACGGATGATCTGGATTCAGCTTTCACCAGTCTCAGCGACTCAGTGACAGACAGCAGGGCAGTCTCGGTGGAGTGTCCACTTTTTGAAGCCTGACTGATTGTCATCCAGCAGCTTGTTCTATGAGAGATAGGCAGAGATTTGATTGAAAACTGCCCTTTCAAGTGTTTTTGCCATGAATGGGATGAGAGAGACTGGTCTGTAATGTTCTATTTGTGTGGGGTTACATGCGGGTTTCTTCAGCAGCGGGGTTACTCGAGCCTGCTTTAATGTAGTGGGAAAAGTGCCTGTAAGTAGAGATGTGTTAATTATGTGTGTGAGTGCAGGTAGGATGGATGGAGAGACAGCCTGTATATACTGTGGGGAGCTGTTGCAGACACCTAGGAAGCATCTGAGTTCTGACAAACCTGTTGGAGCTTTGATGTCGCGGATGGCTTGAACTCTCCCAGCTTGGGGTTCAATGCCATCTGCACTCACTGTTAGACCCACGTACTCAACCTTGGTGTGGCACCACTGCCTCTTGGCTAATGCAAGCTTGTCGAATGTCGAATCTCGGTCAAGTGTTCCTCAAAGGTCTGGTTCCTCATGAGGGTTCGTCCACGTAGATGAGGTTACCATGGGCAGCGGCATCACTCATGGCCTTATGGAGGAAGATATTGAACTCGGCTATGGAGTTCGAATATCTGAATGGACAATGGTTCCAGGTGTACTGGTGGTTACCAAAAGAGAAAGCCAGCTTGTACTGGTCAGCTGGGTCGACTCTCATTGTCCAGAAGCCGTTGGCCATGTCCACAGTAGAGAAGAAGCGGGCCCCTTTGACCTTGGCCTGATCTTGGTCCAAATGGATCATGGGCCAGTGGGAAAGTGGTACCTGCTTATTCAGAGGGTGATAGTTAATAGTGAGATGCCACTTGCTGGTCAGCTTTAACACTGGCCAGATAGGTGAGTTGTAGGTTGAGTTGCATTCCCGAATTATTTGCTTTTGCAAAAGCTTGTCGAGGATCCCTTAGATCGACTCATATGCAGCCAGGGGGATTTTGTACTACCGTACAAATGTGGGTGGTGCATTTGGATCAGTGGGAATGCAAACAGAGTGGATGTCGGTGACCCCACAGTCATGGGAATCTCTCGAGAAGATTGGCTGGAAATCATGAAGGAGTTTCCGAAGCACATTTCTCTGATCCTCTGTTGTTAAAGCATCTGCTTTGGCAAGCTGCTCATTGACCTCAGCCTCAAAGCCAATGTAAGATTCCTCTGGTGAGGAACAGGTTCTGTCATCACCAGGGGTTGTGTCTTCAGTTTGAGTCACAAGAGAATATATGACCATGTCACCTCTGGTGCCCAGAGTAGCGCTGAAGTTTGATTTGCCTTGTAGCGCTTCGTGGTGGGCCACCGTGATCATTTTGGTCGGGAAATTGGACAGGACACCATCCAGGTTGTCGTCCCTGGCTAGTGATGGAAGTAATTCTCACTGGCAGTGTCAGTTCAAATCATGAAACAAGTTATCGACCAACATCCCTTCAGTCACCGTGCCGTCACCTGAATTGGGACGTGCATCAGGATCTAAGCCAACAAGTAGGCTGAGTGGTGGCTCAACTCGAGCAGGGGCGTGCCGCAGATGGTCAGATTGAATTCCCTGAAGCAGGGCAAGGGTTGGAATAATGCCTGTTTTCATGCGGGGATAGTCATATCTACCTCGCTAGCAACCTGGCACACCTGGGGAATGGTCTGGCTGGATATCATGTGTTCTACCTCAATTGTCAGAGAATGCCTTTTGGCCCAGGCTTGGGACCACAGAACCTGGTTGACTGTGTCCAACTGAGCACCTAGTCTGACCAGAAGGTCCACCCCCACGATGAACAGGGGTTGGAGTTGAGGGACTACACTCACAAAATGCACGACCTGCCTTTTCCCAATCCGTATGGAGAGGGCGCATACCCCCATCGCTTTGAGGAGACTTTATGGTGACCCTGCCGAAAGGATGTGGTGACTCCGCAGTGTGAAGAATGGAGAAGGACTGTGTCGACACAAGTCGTCGTATAGGTCCTGGCTCATAGTGGCCTTTTCTGACCAGAGAGCTACAAGCGCTTCTGGTGTCGCTATACCATTGATGTGCACACCTCCCACAATGTGGTGGCTGTAAATGGTTAAGTTCATGTTCTTCAGTGAACAAAGGAAAGACTCGTGGTCATGAAATGAATTTTGACTATCAACCCTGGGATCCTATTCTAATGTTCACCTTAACGCAATCTCATTGCCTTCAAGCGCTAGGATGGCGTTTTCTGAGGCTTGGATCCCCAGGACTCTGGCATCGCCTTCGTGCCCTCGAGCAGGGTGCATGCACATCTCCCATGCCAGTTGCATGTACCTTCTGATTTCCTGCCTGGTAGGGTTGCCCATTCTGCAGTGCATTGTGACATCATATCACGTGCTCTCGTGGAGGTTGTGAAGGAAGAGAGACTTGAAAGCCCGTTCCTCCTCCAGACCTGGTGCGTTATGTCATTGGAAGTACGCGGTTCTCAGGCGTCTGTAATACTCATGCGGATGCTCATGCCTCTTCTGCACGATGGCGCCTAGGGTAGCAGAGGCTTCATCGGTATATGGTGAATATTCCTCATGTAGGACTTTACACAGAGCTGAGTAGCAGTCTCGGGTACCAGTTGGTAACGTTTCCATGAACACATGGACACTCCTCATCGTGGTCTTCCATATGAGCTTGAGTTTTTCACGCGATGAAGCATGAGGTAAATCAACAAGGCAGCGCTTAATTTCTCTGAGATAATCATCGATGTTTGAATCTCGAGTACTCAGGTCAAAGCGCTCTTTGTCCCTTGCGAGGGACTTGAGTTGTCGAGTGCGCAAGCCTTGGTGTCGGTATGACCGCGGGTCGTCCGAGTCATCCAAAACACCATAGCCACTCAGATAGCTATAGCGTTGAGGACGACTTCTTCCCCTTCGTGGTGGGGATGGAGTCCTGTCGAAGCATGGGGGTGGGTCCCGTGTTGCGCACAGCTTCCTGGCTAATGGGGCCATCGGGCCGCTTACACCACTTTGAGCTTGGAAGTAATTTTCCCCCTTTTGTGGTGTGGAGTCAGTCTGGTCGAAACGCAAGGTGGCGTGACTGATAATGGACTGAGGGGGGAACCGGAAAGAGGGGCACCTGCATCCAACCAGTGGGCCATTGGAGGAGCTTGAAAGGCGTCTCAGAGGATAAAGTCAGAGACTGTACCACTAGGGGCAGCTCGGCTCCTAGTGTGTGTCCCTGGGTTTCCTAGGGGCACATTTCTAATGGTTGTGCTAAAGAGGGGGCCCTCTTCGATGTCAAATGTGGTGCTGTGCGTTTCCTGGGTGGCCAGGTCAGCAGCTGCACTTACCTGATCTGAGTCTGCTCTTAGCTGGGCAGCTTTGAGCTGCCTGTGCAGGGTCTCATTTACCTCCTGCATCCATGCATTATCTTCCTGTGCCTGGACTCTCTCAGCTTGGTTGCACCTAAATTCTTGGTGCAGGCTGTTATTTTCCCTCTGCACCATTTGGTAGCTGTTCTGCAGCTGGGTGAGTTGGGCCTGGTGCGGTTTATAGTTGTGTTCTGCGGTGATGAAGAAGGAAAATTTGGCCCACGAGGTCCGCGATTGTGCGCTCTGGCTTACCAACCGGGTTGTTGACATAATCAACTAGTTCCTGCAATGCTTCATCACAACGACTTACATTGTAGCTGTTAAGGTTATCTCTCTCCTCTACGGAGAGACGGAGGATAGCGGCGACCACATCTTGCAGTGCTGGGTCAACTGACCTCTGAGGAGCTTCAGCTCCGGCCACGTGGGGTGATTGGCGACTCATTTTACCAGGGCAGTAAAAATGCTCGCGACACAGTGGCTCTGATAGCTTGTTGTGTTACAGTTGCTATAATGCTGACACAAACGCACAGGTGAGAGGCTTCGACCTGTGGCTTACGGGTTACTGTTATGCAATGTGCAAATTTCACTGCGACCTCTCCTTTGTGGATGTTACTTAGGTGACCTGACACCTCTCTGTAACATCTAGGCGAGAGTTAAATAACAACAACAGCAGGCTTGGAGCAGACTATCGTAAACTTACCAACCCCTAATACACTCTAAGAGCACTTTCACACCACACTGGCTTATGCCTGGCAAGTCGTGAGAGAAGTCAATCGTCAAACAGATTCAAACTTTGAACTAATGATTCAAGTTATTACTTTGGATTCTTATGCATACTCACTGTGACAAAACTGCCGCATAGGATGCCTCACACAGGGCACCATTAATGCTGGGGCTTCGTTCAGGAGCGGGTTTGGTTATTAGCAATAACCAAATTATCAAAGATAATTAATAATGATCAAAATCAATAGAACTTTAATTAGAATCAACATCCTTCAAATCAACAATCGTCAAAGACAACTATCAATTATCAAAATCAATAGAATATTAATATTAATTAGGATTAATATTGCCGGGGCACCACCCTGGAATCAGGGACTAATAACCAGACACTATAGCAGTCTCAATATAGAATTGTTCTCTTTGGAGAGTCGACGTCTGGAGAACATCGACATTCAAAAGGAAAACAAAGAAGGTGCCAGTTCGAGAGAGAGAGAGAGACGTACGCGGCCACGCTGCATGTTTGTTTATGTTGGTTTTAAGTTAAGTTTGACATTAAAACTTTATGCGCCTCCTCCTTGCCCATCCTTATAAGGGCTGCAAATAGACGTGGCGCATACTGTCGCTGGAAGCAAGCTTAGGAGGAATCTCTGGAGTTTTATACTCTCGATGGCATCATGGCTGAAGGATGTGTTCTGTCGTGCATTTCATCCAATAGGAGCTGAGAGTTCGATCCTTCAGAATTTCACACCTAGGTATAAAGTGAGCAAGGCTTGATGGGATCTGTAGTCTGTTTGGACTCCATTTGTTTGATTTTGGCGCTGTTTTCATGTTATGAGGCTTTGTAACTGTGTGTAGGCCTGCGTTTGTCTCCTATCTGAGCATATGAGGCCCAACAATGTCAATAAGACATTTATCAGATATCTTTGAGACGTTTCTAATTTAGAATGTTTGTAAATCTGATCTTTTTAAGATGTTTAGTAGATATTAATTAATTTGTAATGCTTTGCAGATGAAAAGATCTAAAACAGCTATCTGGGTTGAGTACCAAGTACATGGGGTTAGTACCAAGGTGCTAAAAGGAGTGTCTAGTACATACCTTCATGTGATCATGATCCATCACAAAAACAAGATGTGAGAGCATTAACAAATTCCCAGCTAGTTTTAAATCTTTTCATTACCATCAGACACAAAGCTGTAATCTCTGGGCCTGACTGGGATGGGTCTTGTCATGGTGATGGTAGGGCAGCTGTTCCTCTGTGTCCCTACTGGAGCTGGTGTGTGGATGGTGAGCGTGTTCCAAAACTGAGGGCTCGCTGGGCCTTGAGGCAGCACAGAGCCTCCATCCCTCTCCAGTATCAGGCTCACTACCTGGGAGCACAAACAAACCACCAAAATATTAATCTACTCAATCTTTAACATCAATTATTTCAAGCATATTACACAAACTATTAAACAAAATCAAAATTAATTGTTTAAAATAGTATTTAGGAATGCTACAGTACATTTTTCATGTCTTTTTTACCTAAGTTGTTTTACATTTACTTTATATTTACATTTATTAATGTAGCAAATGCTTTTATCTAAGAGACTTACAAGTGACAATGTTCTATTCCTTTGAAAAGTAAGTATGAGCTTGTATGGAGATAAAACAGTATCAAAACACCTCACAAATGCACACCACAATCCTCAAATGTGCACAACAGATCCACAAATGTGCGCAACAGATACACAAATGCACACAACAATCCACAAATGCATGCAACAGATCCAAACACACACACGGCAATCTACAAATGCATGTAACAGGTCCACACACACAGCAATCCACAAACGTATGCAACCGATCTACACACACACACAAGGCAATTCAGAAATGCACGCAACAGATCCACATGTTCACTCAATCCACAGATGCACACAACGGATCTACACACACAGCAATTCACAAATGCCCTTAACAGATCCACATGCGTGCTCAACAGATCCGCAGACAGCAATCCACAAATGCACGCAACAGATCCACTCATCTGCTCAATTCACAAATGCACACAACAGATCCACACCTCTGCTCAATTCACAAATGCACATAGCTATACAATGATTTATTTGCTCACAGTACAGTCCACAAATGCACACAAAAATGCTGAGAGTTTTTCCATTGGTATTCTGCCTCGGGATGTCCATGAATGTGCTTTTGCATTTTTGGATAGTTTTGACACTGTTGTTCCACAGCCTTGATTCACAAATATGAGCAAGCTAATCTCGATCGTCTTCAACATTCCTTTGTTGCTAAATGAACGTGCGTTCCAGGGGATGTTTACTGAATTTAAAAGCGCTGAATTTGGCTGCATTCTATAAGGATGTTTTTTAACTGACTGAAGACAATTGTATTCTAGACAATATTTCTGATTAAATCTATAAATTCAAATGATTTGTACTGGAGATACAAATAGAAATCTGCTCCTGTAACCTTTCTAAAATAATAATTTAAATATCCAGTAATCATAAACGACGATGATTGGTACCACCTGACTAGCACTGAGAAAAGTAACAGATCCAATGTGACAACTCCACTTGTACAAGTTCAGCATCGGTCAAAACAACTAACTAGTGAATAATAATTAGAATAGAAGAAACAACCAATGTTTCACCTCGTATGATTTCTTTTTACATTTGCTGGATATGTGTAACATCTGAGCGGTCTCCTGCCCACCAGAGGGAGACCTCACCTGAATTCTGAACTGTCACTTCCTGTTTCTTGCCACATCAGTTCCTGTAATGTCATTTTCTGTTTGCCTAGTATATAAGCCATGCATGCTCATTTCCATATTGCGAAGTATTGCCAGATCATCTGCCTTACCAAGCGTTTATATCATTGCCTTATTGCCTAGTGTTTTGACCTGTTTGTTTTGACTTCTCTTTTGGATCTTCCCTTTTGCCTGTTTGCCTGGTTGGACTGCTTTACTGTGTTTTTGACCTCATTGCCTGTTTTTCTGACACTGTGTTTGGATTTTGATGGACTGTTTGAATAAACATCCGCATATGGATTCTTCCTTGGCTTCCGCCTCCTCATCATTACAATATGCAACAGCAATGTCTGTAAAACAGTCTAACCTACAGCTGTATTTTGTCCAAGGAAATTATTAATAACTACCCAGACAGCATACATTTTTACACTCATGATGAATATTGGCGATCATTGTTAAATGTATTATTTATTAATTAATTAATAATAAAACAATTTTTATTACATAATTGTGTATCCTTATTTTTTTCATTGTCTTTTTTTCAATTCCTCCCTCGTAAAAACATGAGGAAAGAATGCAAGGATGCTATGCAAGTGCAGAATCAAAGAATGAAATCAAAACAGTACATATGTAAAATTGCATATGTTTTGAAATTAAAATAAAGCAAAGAATTTACTAAACTCGCCAACACTTTATCCCTCTGTGACGATCCATACTGATGTCTCTGGTCTAAGCTAACAACAGGTGGCAGTAATGGACTATTTTAGTTTGTGATCCAGTGTTAAAAGGGAAGAAGAAGAAGGCAGATCCACATACATTGTAGATCAGATTGCTCATTTTTGTGAATCAAGGCTGTGGAACAAGAGCCTCAAAACTACACAAAACTTGCACAAATGCAAATGCACATTCATGGGCATCTTTAAGGCAGAATACCAATGGAAAAAGTCTCAGCATCTATGTATGTATTCGTGGACTGTACTGTGAGCAAAGAAATCCTTGTATAGCTTATAATTATGCATTCTGAATCAGAATGCATAATTCTGAACATTCTGAATTTGTCTTGGTGACAGGAGCTTCCAGTACACAACAATACAAAACAGCAACAAGACTTTGAATAACAAGTTAAAATTGAATAAAAAATAAATTAATATTGAAAAGAAAAAAGTATATATAGAATACACAATAGACTATATATACAGTATATTTATATATATATATATATATATATATATATATATATATATATATATATATATATATATATATATATATACACACATACATACATACATATATATACATACACACACATATACATACACACACATGCACACACATACACATATATACAGACACATATACATACATTCACATGCACACATACACACACACACACACACACACACACACACACACACACACACACACAAGGCAACAGTTCAAAAAGGTAGTGGGCAGGGTGAGTGGGGTCCAGCCTTTTTCCTCACTCTGGAAGTGTATAGTTCTTGAAGGGAGGGCAGGGAGCAACCAATAATCCTCTCAGCAGTCCGAACTGTCCTTTGTAGTCTTCTGATATCCGATTTCGTAGCTGAACCAAACCAGACAGATATTGAAGTGCAGAGGACAGACTCAATGACTGCTGAGTAGAACTGTATCAGCAGCGCCTGTGGCAGGTTGAACTACCTCAACTTGCGAAGGAAGTACAACCTCTGCTGGGCCTTTTTCGCAATGGAGTCAATGTGGGTCTCCCACTTCAGGTCCTGTGAGATCGTAGTGCCCAGGAACCTGAATGACTCCACTGCTGCCACAGTGCTGTTTAAAATGGTGAGGGGGCACAGTGTTGGGGTCCACAATCATCTCCACCGTTTTGAGCATGTTCAGCTCAAGGTTGTTTTGACTGCACCAGACAGCCAGCTGTTTAACCTCCCTTTTGTATGCAGACTCATCATCATCTCGGATGAGGCCGATGACAGTGGTGTCATCTGCAAACATTCTGATGTGAGCATTTGTGAATTTACAAAATGTGTGGATCTGTTGTGTGCATTTGTGGATTGCTGTGTGTGTGGATCTGTTGCATTTGTTAATTGAGCAGATGAGTGGATCTGTTCTGTGCATTTGTGGATTGCTGTTTGCGTGTGTGGATCTGTTACATGCATTTGTGGATTGAGTGTGCATGTGGATCTGTTAAGTGCATTTGTGGAGTGTCTTGTGCGTGTGTGGATCTGCTGCGTGCATTTGTAGAGTACCGTATGCATGTGTGGATCTGCTGCATGCATTTGCGGATTGTTGTGTATGTACATTTGTGGACTGTCGAGTGCATTTGTGGATCTGTTGCATGCATTTTTGGATTGTCATGTGCATTTCTGAGATGTTTTGATACTGTTTTATCTCCATAAGCTTGTACAGAATTTTTTTTTGTGACCCAGTAAAACAACAGTGAAAAAGTAGATTATTAGAGTTTAAATGGTTAAGGAGTGTGCTAACAGTTGTGAGTTAAGTGCTCATGGAAGAATTGTGTCTTTAGGTGTTTCTTTGAGAGGGATTCAAGTAGAGTTTGGAATATCTTTCCACCATCAAGGTACAATAAAAGTCAAATAGTGGTGTTTAGTTTTGTGAATAATTCTGTTTTTGAACAAATCTTTTAAGTGAATGAACCATACTCATCATTTACTCACCTGAATGCAATCTCAGATGTGCATGATTTTCTTTCTTCTGCTGAACACAAACAGAGATTTTTAGAAGAATATCTCAGCTCTGTATGTCCATACAATGCAAGTGAATGGTGACCAAAATTTTGAAGCTCAATAAAGGCAGCATAAAAGTAATCCATACGAATCAAGTGGTTAAATGTGTCTTCAGAAGTAATATGATTGGTGTGGGTGAGAAACAGATCGATATTTAAGTCCTTTTTTTTTTTTACTATAAATCTCCACTTTCAAACAGCCCTCATAAGCGCTCTTCTCTCCTAAGAATTCTTCTTCTTCTTTTGTTTTTACCAATTCACATTCTTCATGCATATTGCCATGGATTTAACCACTGGAGACCTATGAATTACTTTTATGCTGCCTTCATATGATTTTTGAGCTTCAAAGTTTTGGACCCTGTTCACTTGAATTGTATGGACCTAAAAATATTTGTTTGTGTTCATCAAAAGAAAGAAAGTCATACACATCTGGGATGGCATGAGTGTGAGTAACTGAATAGAGAATTTTAATTTTTGGGTGAACTATTCCTTTAATGATTTAATGACTTACTTGCAACACACTGAGGGAGTATTTACACACACACTTTATGCGTTTTACTGATTGGATAGCGGTCCAAACATGAAAATATCAAGTGTAAATGTCCTCCAAAATTCACACAGGCCACAACAGAAAAACTCAAACTTATACAAACAATTTCACTTCCAGACATTAGCATCATCACTCTGTTATATTTGCATGTAGTGTAGGAATAGTAGATCAGATTTATATCCATATTGCAAAGAAACATTTATGTGGCCAAATGTAAATGCAATGTGCATACCCAATTGGATAGTAATTTGACTGAACAAGACGCATGAAGTGACTATCTGTAAATGGGCACAAAAAGACAATAGTCGTGACCTATTGACATTTAACCTACATAAAGAGTCAGTAAACAAATCCAGCAGAATCTTTTTGGTGCGCAGAATCAAAACATTTGTGTTAATATGATGAATCTAAATCCCCACCACTACAGTGAAAGTTCAGGAAGGTGATTTTGTGCCTCTTTGTGTTGGTATCACAAGGTGCTGCACATTCCCAACCAGTGAGTTTGTTGAGATGTTTATATATTATAATTTCTGATTTAATGTATAACCTTTGACTTGCTAGAGCAAAGCAGTGATTCCTGTTGATCAGTGTTTAATTTGTGGTTGCCATGGTGCTGATGGAGTGAGCAGAGATAGTGCTTACAGTACCTCCCCTGCTCTTGCCAAGCATTCAGCAGCCTGCTGATCTGTAAATCCCTGCAGTCTGATGCCATCCACTTCCAACAGCCTGTCTCCTGACACACACACATACACACAGTATACAAATATCGTAATTTCCTAGTTGCCATGTCTCAAATGGCTCAACCAAACCAAAACATTCTTGCTTCTAAATCTCAGTTCAGATCCATGATATGTCCAACAATAATGTCAATAGTATATTATCAGGGATAATAGCAAGAACTGTAGAAAAACTGTACCTGACTTGATACGCCCATCTTGTTCTGCTGCTCCACCAGGTACCAGGCTCTTGATGTAAATACCTCCATAGCGAAGACCTGTATTCACCCCTCCCTGTATACAAAATAGACTTGTGCTGTCTAACATCTTCACAGTTTAGAAGATGATTGGTTTTGAAACTAGTCACATTTTAGTATTTTATTTTAGAACTGACATTATAAGGTTGGCTTATAATGTTAGCAACATTTTTTGCACCAAAAACAGATTTTTAGTTTATCATACAGTGGCAAGAAAAAGTATGTGAACCCTTTGAAATTAGCTGGTTTTCTGCATGAATTGGTCACAAAATGTGATCTCATCTTCATCAAAGTCACAAATATAGACAAACCACAATGTGCTTAAGCTAACAACACACAAACATTTATAATCTTTCATGTCTTTATTGAACACATCCCAATAAACATTCGCGATGCTGTGGAAAAAGTAAGTGAACCCTTGGATTTAATAACTAGTCAATCCTCCTTTTGCAGCAATAACCTCAAACAAGCGTTTCTGGTAGTTCAGAAGGAATTTTAGACCATACTCCACCCTGACAATATCCTGTATGATATCTTGATAAACTTGGGAATTCATTTTTCCCCCGATGATGGCAAGTGATCCAGGCCCTGAAGGTGCGAAGCAGCCCCAAATCATGATGCTCTCTCCACCGTAGTTAAACTTTGGGATGATGTTTTCATGTTGGTATGTGGTGCCCTTTTTATGCCATACGTAGTGCTGCATGCTCTTCACAAACAATTCAACCATAGTTTCATCAGTCCACAAAAATTTTTCCCAGTAGCGTTGTGGAGTGCCAAGGTGGTCTTTGGTAAACTTCAGGCATGCAGCAACGTTTCTGTTGGAAAGCAGCTGCTTCCTTCGTGGTGTCCTGCCATTTACTCCATGGATATTTAATGTTTTCCATATAGTTGACTCATGAACAAAGCTGTTAGTCAGTTCCAATGATTCCTTTAAGTATTTAGCTGTCACTCTACGGTTCTTTTTTAACACACTGAGAATTCTGCGGTGTGCCCTTTGAGTCATCTTGGCTGGACGGGCACTTCCAGGGAGAGTAGCCACAGTAATAAATCATCTCCATTTATAGACAATTTGTCCAACTGTGGACAGATGAATATCTAATCTCTTTAAGATAACTTTGTAACCCTTTCCAGCTTCATGCAAAGCAACAATTCTTGACAGTAGGTTTTTTAAATCTCTTTTCTTGCGATGCATGGTCCACGTCAGCAGATGCTTCTTGTAAATAGCAAACTCAAAATGTTTGAGTGCTGTTACTAAGTCAAAGTAGCTCTAACCCACACCTCCAATCTTGTTTCATTAATTGGATGACAGGTTTGCCAACTCCTGACTCTAATTAGCTTTTGTTGACATCTTTAGCATAGGGGTTCACTTATTTTTCCACAGCACTGTGAATGTTTAATGGGATGAGTTCAATAAAGACATGAAAGGTTATAATTTTTTTGTGTGTGTTAGCTTAAGCACATTGTGCTTTGTCTATATTTGTGACTATAATGATGACTGAGATCACATTTTATGACCAATTAATGCAGAAAACCAGCTAATTCCAAAGGGTTCACATACTTTTTCTTGCCACTGTAACCGTTTTCGACCCTCTTTCACCCCAAGAACTACACTGGCTCTTTTTTCTACTCTGCTTTTAAGACTTCTACTTAAATGCCCTTTCTTGCAAGTGAAACATGTAACGGTGCTTACTCATGGGCTGTGGGTTTGCAGTTGAGTACAACATACAGTGCCCATAGAAAATCATCATACCCCTTCATTGGAATAGTCACTTTTTTTTTGTCCAACCCTTTTTTAAGCCCTTAAAAAACAAAAAACAAAAAACATATACATACATACATACATACATACATACATATATATACATATATATATATATATATATATATACAGGTGCATCTCAATAAATTAGAATGTCGTGGAAAAGTTAATTTATTTCAGTAATTCAACTCAAATTGTGAAACTCGTGTATTAAATAAATTCAATGCACACAGACTGAAGTAGTTTAAGTCTTTGGTTCTGTTAATTGTGATGATTTTGGCTCACATTTAACAAAAACCCACCAATTCACTATCTCAAAAAATTAGAATACATCATAAGACCAACAAAAAAAACATTTTTAGTGAATTGTTGGCCTTCTGGAAAGTATGTTTATTTACTGTATATGTACTCAATACTTGGTAGGGGCTCCTTTTGCTTTAATTACTGCCTCAATTCGGCGTGGCATGGAGGTGATCAGTTTGTGGCACTGCTGAGGTGGTATGGAAGCCCAGGTTTCTTTGACAGTGGCCTTCAGCTCATCTGCATTTTTTGGTCTCTTGTTTCTCATTTTCCTCTTGACAATACCCCATAGATTCTCAATGGGGTTCAGGTCTGGTGAGTTTGCTGACCAGTCAAGCACACCAACACCATGGTCATTTAACCAACTTTTGGTGCTTTTGGCAGTGTGGGCAGGTGCCAAATCCTGCTGGAAAATGAAATCAGCATCTTTAAAAAGCTGGTCAGCAGAAGGAAGCATGAAGTGCTCCAAAATTTCTTGGTAAACGGGTGCAGTGACTTTGGTTTTCAAAAAACACAATGGACCAACACCAGCAGATGACATTGCACCCCAAATCATCACAGACTGTGGAAACTTAACACTGGACTTCAAGCAACTTAGGCTATGAGCTTCTCCACCCTTCCTCCACACTCTAGGACCTTGGTTTCCAAATGAAATACAAAACTTGCTCTCATCTGAAAAGAGGACTTTGGACCACTGGGCAACAGTCCAGTTCTTCTTCTCCTTAGCCCAGGTAAGACGCCTCTGACGTTGTCTGTGGTTCAGGAGTGGCATAACAAGAGGAATACGACAAACGTAGCCAAATTCCTTGACACGTCTGTGTGTGGTGGCTCTTGATGCCTTGACCCCAGCCTCAGTCCATTCCTTGTGAAGTTCACCCAAATTCTTGAATCGATTTTGCTTGACAATCCTCATAAGGCTGCGGTTCTCTTGGTTGGTTGTGCATCTTTTTCTTCCACACTTTTTCCTTCCACTCAACTTTCTGTTAACATGCTTGGATACAGCACTCTGTGAACAGCCAGCTTCTTTGGCAATGAATGTTTGTGGCTTACCCTCCTTGTGAAGGGTGTCAATGATTGTCTTCTGGACAACTGTCAGATCAGCAGTCTTCCCCATGATTGTGTAGCCTAGTGAACCAAACTGAGAGACCATTTTGAAGGCTCAGGAAACCTTTGCAGGTGTTTTGAGTTGATTAGCTGATTGGCATGTCACCATATTCTAATTTTTTGAGATAGTGAATTGGTGGGTTTTTGTTAAATGTGAGCCAAAATCATCACAATTAAAAGAACCAAAGACTTAAACTACTTCAGTCTGTGTGCATTGAATTTATTTAATACATGAGTTTCACAATTTGAGTTGAATTACTGAAATAAATTAACTTTTCCACGACATTCTAATTTATCGAGATGCACCTGTATGTATGTATGTATATGTATAAAAGATGAAAAACTAGGATAACAGGGTTTGAAAAATGATCAAACCCCTGGATTAAATACTTTGTAGAACTACCTTTTGCTTTAATGACAGCCATCTGTCTGTTTGGATATGTCTCTACAAGCTTTGTGCACATAGTTAGGGGAATATTTGCCCATTCTTCCTTGCATAATTGTTAGAGTTCAGTCAAATTGCAGGGTGAACGGCGATGGACTGCTCTCTTCAAGTCCATCCACAGGTTTTCTATTGAATTTAGGTCAAGGCTCTGAATTGGCCACTCAAGGACTTTGACGTTCCTATCCTTAAGCCACTGCGTTGTTTTTTTGGCGGTGTGTTTCATTGTTGTGCTGAAAGGTGAACCACCGGCGATGGACTACTCTCTTCAAGTCCATCCACAGGTTTTCTATTGAATTTAGATCAAGGCTCTGACTTGGCCACTCAAGGACTTTGACCTTCCTATCCTTAAGCCAATGCATTGTTTTTTTGGCGGGGTGTTTCATTGTTGTGCTGAAAAGTGAACCACCAGCCCATCTTCAGTTGTCCAGCAGAGGGCCACAGATTTTCCTTAAGAATTTGGGTGTACATGGCAGCATCCATTTTCCCATAAATCTTGACCAACTGCCCAGTCCCCACTGAAGAGAAACACCCCATGACATAATGTTGCCACCACTATGATTCACATTAGGTATGGTACCTGTATGTTCTGGGTGGTGTACTGTGTTTGGTTTTCTCCAAATATAGCACTTGGAGTTCAGTCCAAAAAGTTACATTTTTGTCTCATCTGACCATGGATGATTCTGATGTCATGTGGCAAAAGGTTTTATTTTCCAGGGGCATGATCACTTTTCAAACCCTGTTATTCTAGTTTTTCACCTTTTTTTATTTATTTTTTTGTTTGATTTCAGGCTGTAAGACAAAAAAGTGACTATTCCAAAGGACTTCGATTATTTTCTATAGGCACTTAGTTTTTAACTGCCCCATGCTTCAGTTACAACCCCTTTGCAAAACTCTGTTTAAATTTTGACAGACAAAACAATCTGTGCCGAAATGTGCCACACAATTAAGGTCAGACTGAAATTATAAGGGACCTTGTTTAAAATAAACATCAGCCACTCACACAGATGAGACTGTACCAAGCCTGCAAATCGATCAGCCAATAATAATATGATTAAGTGAATCCATATACTTCAGAGGAGTCACTTAAAATTCTGTTTAATGGAGCTTAAACAAGCTAATGTCAGGAAATTACAGCATTACAAGCTGGCTAATTGCAGAACAGAATTCCACAAGTTTAAGTGTCTAAGTGTGACCTTACTTCAGAAAAATGCTGTCTTTCCATTACTTGCAAAGCATGTGACTGTCCAAATCTAAGCACTGAAAGCAAAGTGGTACACTAGCCCAAATGCGATCACTCATGGAAGTTGACAACATTACTGTACTTAAAGAAATATTCCAGGATAAATACAGCTTAAGCTCTTTCAGCAGGATCTGAAACCTGCTGTCAATTACCACAGAAAATATTTCGACTCGTCCTTCAGTTTGTAAAATAGAATGGAAATGTCTTTAGAGTACAGTACAGTGGCATAATTAAGCTGTATTTAACATGGAAGCTCATCCTTGGCAAGATTGAGTTCCTCTTCCTGTCTTTCTCCATTTCTGCTGAAGGTCCCCCACTGAAAAAATAAAATTACCTAAAAAATCTGCTTCATGTGGTAACATCTAAATTAACTGGCTTTATTAGAGCATTATTTAACATCACTGAATCAACCTAATTTAACCAATAGTGGTACAAATACCACTTTTTACAGTGCAGTAATCGGAAAATGTCACAGACACACAGTGGTAACAGATATGTAAAAACCTCTGAGTGCTTCCTAGATATCCAACTAACATTTACAGACCACATTGACCACATTTACATGCACTTAAGAACATTTTATATTTCAGGGTTTTTGCAGAAAGCTGTGTTCTGAAATGTCATGTAAACGAGAACGGCGATTTCCTTATGCCGTTTAAGGGATTAAGAGAAAGCATTTTAACACACCTAGGTTTCTCATCAAAAACGTGTCTTAATGTGGTCATGATAGAAAGTTAAGGAAACAAAAACAGCAACAACTCTGAAACATCTGGAAATAAAGCAAAGCAATGGAGAATAAAATAACAAAGTCTTCCTCGGATGCTATGTTTGTTATTAACACAAGCTTCGCAGGGAAATTACATTGCTGTGGAGAAAGCTGCTTAATGACCAAGTTGCATGTATATGGAAGTAAAGAGTGTGCCGCTTATACAGTGCATGCAAACGAGAACGCTGCTTTCTCACAATAACCTACTTTCACACAATAAGTCGCTTTCTGGTGTCCATGTAAACACAGCCCTTATAGAGCTGCTCAGGATGTAGTCCAAAAGCCTGGAAGAGAATTAGCAATTTCCCCATAATAAAAACCCATAGGAAATTCCCGAGGGAATCCATGCCGAATTAGCCATCTGTTTTCACCTAGAAATTGACGTCAGGGCTGAACAGCTTTATACTTGTCCAACACTAATGTTGCCAACTTTACTGGTCTTGGTAACAGGCCAGATATTGAGGAAGCATCGCATGGTGACTTGTGGCAAAACCCTTCTACATAGGGGAGTCTACAAGCTTAGCTTTAAATAGCGGTCCCATAGATGTTTTATGGGTGGTACACTGGCGAGGAGACAAGAGGCCATTTTTTTAATGGATGTATATGGATGAGATGCTTCAATGTGCTGAATAAACTGCTTTTGTGAGGAAACAACTCATCATTTAATCAACTGACCACCTGTCCACTAATCTTCAACATGAAAACAATCCTTATGGAGTGAACTATGCGTGGAGTTTACTACAATAAAACTGCTTTTGTATAAGAGAAGAAACAGACAATTTTGCGACAGGTAGGTGTCAGTGAACAAATGTGACTAACTGTCATAACACACTAGTTGACCGTTACGCCCTCTCCGATGGCACAAACGCGGAGGTTGTTATCACTGTATAGAAGAACTCTGCTTGTGGGCAAGAACCCATTTGAAATCACAGAAGTCATAGTGGCACTACAGTGGCAGACGAAGGACATTTATCGTTGTGTTTTCCCTCAAAAGTTTCCCGCTGTAAGATTTTGAACATCTGACAGTGCGTTCAAGTGCGAATAAACCGGTATATCGCCCAGAACTATGCAAGACCGTTCACTGCATTCTCAGCATTGAGAAACACCCCTAGTCTTGGTGCTTGGCTACTTTTTACATCCCTTTCTTCTTTTGGTAAGAAACTGCTAAAGACATAAATGTGATTTTCGGCAGGTCAGTGTGACTTTAGAGAGAGTAATTTTAAAAATAGGTCCTTTAATTCAATATTATTTTATTAATATGCTGTTTTTGTGTCAAATACTATTTTGTGTGCTTGATGGTATTTCCACTCATATGATTAACAGCTAAATTAACAAAATAATTGACAACATAATTTCTAGAGGGCACTGCCCCTTTATAGTCTGCAGTAAGCATTAGGGGAGATTTCAACAACAATGGTGAAGGGATAAACTGGGATTGTGTTGACATTAAAAAACTAAAGACCACTGAATCACCATCGGCAGCTTAGAGACACAAAATTCCAAGATACGTCTGAATAAGTGCTTTGCAAATAACAGTGAAAGAAGTTACAGGTCACTGGACTCCCAGTGTGCAGTGTATGTTGTGTGGTCTGCAAAGGCTTATGCCATCAGGTTTAAACTCAGTAATGTTCAGCACCAATGCCTCTCAAGCAACTACTGTAAACCCCCACTTAAAGAGATTAGCCCTAGACTGTAGCTGCTTCCCTTTTCCACATGTTCATCTGCATAGTCATGTGACCACTCTTCCTCTTTGCCCCTTGGCCCCTGATTCTCTTTCACATTCTTTAATACTATGACCCTGTGGGAGCCAATGTAGCAGCCAACATAAAAGAGCTTTTCCTGTGTAAATTATGGCATCACAAATTTATATGAACTTTTATTTAAAATTTTGCCTGTATGTATCTGTTTTGTCAAAAATATGTGTTTGGATCAGTTGCTTGCATTTTGGATTGTCGTATGCATTTGTGAGGGGTTTTGATTCTGTTTTATCTCCATAAACAAACCTATTAAAAATAAAACAGCAATACTGATGCTTACAGCTATACTGATGCCAAGACTGCCCCCAGATTTCCAAAGCATCACTATAAACTCTTCGGGTCTCAGGCTGTTCAAAGATGCTGACCTGGAAAAATCATCCTGTTAAACACAAAAGAGAGAAAATACAACAGATAGGTCTATTAGACATGTTTCTCTTTAACTCTGTCTCATTTTTCATGATCCCTCAATCTGTATGATTTCTAAACACACTTGGCAAATAAATTTGAATTCTTACACCTGAACACACTTGGGGTTGCACTGAATAGTTGACTAGTCGATTGGGTCTGTGTCAACTAGTAGTAGATCACATTATTTCAGTTGCGCTTGTTCTATATGGTGACAGCTGGAGGAAAATGAATCTATCCACAAAGTGTTTCACAGTATATCTGAGTTTCATTAGCTTTAACTATAATGAATAATAGTTGTAGTTGTATAGCAACCTGTAACACCCAATAGCTTTAATGGCCAAATATGAATGGAATTATGGAAGTGAAAGTTACAGTAAGTGAACCTGGAGTGCTTCGAGTTCACAAAGCACTTCATAAGTGAACCACACAGGATCAGCGGACATCAAAGATGGTCTAAGGTTAATTTAAAATGTTTTTAATCGCGATTAACACATTTACTGTTAATACAGCAAAAACACTGGTGTGAAGGGTGGAACCTTTGTAATGTGTCTGCCCGGAGTCATAACACTGACACACACTCCACAATGCCAGAGCCCTCCTACCAAGTGAGCCTAAAAGCTCTGCATAAAACAGCATAACGCGGTGGTCTCATGGACATTCTATGGGTGGTACTGTCGTAACACGCTAGTTGACCGTTACGCTCTCTCCTATAAAAGAGCCGTGGAGGTTGTTACCTCAGTAAATAAAAGAATCTCTGACAGCACTTCCCTGTCAGTGATAAAATAATGGAGAAAAGAGCTATTTGATGTACAAAACAAGCCCAGATTTGACTTATAAATCAAGTATTTTTCAGTCTATGTAAGGCTCATTTTAATTACCACAGAAGCACACCAAATCTTAACTATCACCAAAATTCAGAATGAGACGTTTTTGTCTGCAATCGCTTTTCATGGTGAGTTCCAATCAGTGCTCGATGCTGGAGTTGACGCTCTGATGCGAATCATGAATGCAGCTTCACCATTGCTGTAGAAAAATGGATAGCCACAGTCTAATGGTAGATTAATATTGTGGAGGATGAGAGTTAAAGAGATTTAATGCCCATTGCAATGAATACTCAACCTATGGGGAGACTTTTAATTAGTCAAACTCCCACTTCGACTTTGGCAAACGTTTAATGTTACTTGAATTGGTGCTATTTTAGTGCATTTCTATCTTTGTACTTCGGAAGGCTTTGTTTGGAAATTGTTAATAAAACATTATACTGTTACATATTGTTTTCTATCCTAAGATGGAAATAAATGCATTTTGACAAGAAAAGAAGTATATATAGTGTCAAATTTCAGCACTTTCAAAATCTGAGATTAATCGCGATGGATTAAAAAAAAAATTATGTGATTAATCGTGTTTAAAAAATAATGTATCGACTGACAGCACTAAATTGTGTACCATTTAGAATTAGCTGGTTTTCTGCATTAATTGGCCATAAAATGTGATCTCATCTTCATCAAAGTCATAAGCATAGACAAAGCACAATGTGCTTGTAAATGATCTCAGTTCATCTGGGAAAGGAGGAAACGAGAGCCGGATCCACATTCAACGAACTTTAATTACAACACAACATCAAACTGGAAACACAGCAACATAAACACACACACACACACACACACACACAGAGCGGCCACGTGTGTTTCTCTCTCTCTCACTGGCGTCCCCAGCTCTTCCATTATCTCTCTCCCGCTGATTAGGCAACTCAGCACCAGGCATGCATCCTCATGGCCAGGTCACGCCCTCCTCATCACACTCCTCCACTGCCCGATTCAGGCCGGGGTGCCATCAGGACTGGCTTACTCCCCCACCATCTCTGGAGGGGAGATGCTGCCCTTCTGCCCGTTCCGCCCTATGGTCCTCCCCACCTCCTGAGAATCTGAGAGAGATGAGGGGAGCGAGGGAGAGAGAGAAAGAGCGAGCGGGAGAGACAAAGAGAGAGAGAGAGAGAGAGAGGAGAGAGAGAGAAAAGAAAACGCTCTTCTTTGGCTCCCGTGGGCACCTTATCCCTCTGCCGGCTGATTGCGATCATTCTCCCCCAGCTGTCCCTCATTGTCAAGGACATGCTTTTTAATAATATGCTCTTACCCAAACCCCTTATCTAAACATAACCAATCAGTGGAGTGTGTAAACATGTTAGGAAGCTGTTGTGTGTGACAGAAGCAAGTAATTGTCGTGTATTAGATGGAAACAATGTCCACCAATGTCACTGGCTGTAGTGAAAGTTGTACGAATTCATACAAGTGCAGTTGTGCGATATCATACGAATTAGCCAAATTTAGAAAAGAATCCTTACGATTTCGCTGTGAGAGTGTGTTGTAGAGTGACAGCTAAATACTTGAAGGGATCATTGGAACTGATTAACATCTCTGTTCATGAGTCTACTATACAGAAAACATTAAACATCCATGGTGTCCATGGCAGGACACCACGAAGGAAGCAGCTGCTTTCCAAAAAAAAAACATTCCTGCATGCCTGAAGTCTGCCAAAGACCACCTTCACACTCCACAAAACTACTGGGAAAATGTTTTGTAGACTGATGAAACTACGGTTAAATTGTTTGGGAAGAACACGCAGCACTACGTATGGCGTAAAAAAGGGAACACATACCAACATGAAAACATCATCCCAAAGGTGAAGAACGGTGGAGGGAGCATCATGATTTGGGGCTGCTTCGGGGCCTGGAACGCTTACCATCATCGAGGGAAAAATGAATTCCCAAGTTTATCAAGATACCCTACAGGATAATGTCAGGGTGGCTGTGCACCAGCTGAAGCTCAGTAGAAGTTGGGTGATGCAGCAGGACAATATCCCTAAAAATCTAAATAAATCCACTACAGAATGGCTTAAAACCCAATAGAGTTGCTGTAGAATGACCTCAAGAGAGCTGTTCACACCAGACAATGGTCCAAAATTCCTTCTGAACATTGTACAAGTCTAATCCAAAGCTAACACTTTGTTGACTTTATTGCTGCCAAAGGAGGATTGACCAGTTATTAAATCCAAGGGTTCACTTGGATGTGTCTCTAAGCTGCCGATGGTGATTCAGTGGTCCTTAGTCTTTTAATGTCAACACAATCCCAGTTTATCCCTTGAACATTGTTGTTGAAATCTCCCCTAATGCTTACTGCAGACTGTAAAGGGGCAGGGCCCTCTAGAAATTATGTTGTCAATTATGTTGTTAATTTAGCTTTTAATCACCATATAAGTGGAAATACCGTCAGGCACACAGCAATTTACTGCCCGTGGGCCGGATTTGGCCCTCCACATGGTTTAATCTGGCCCGTGGGTCGTTTATCCTAAAAGTTTTTTTTCACTGGATATTTCAGTTATCTTGCATTGGGACCTAACGCACCTCCACAAGCATTTAACATGCTCAGGGTTGCCAGATAAGAGATGCAAACCCCCCAGTTAGAAATTTATGTTTGCGCAAATTGGAAATATTCTGCCTAATCTTATACTTATTTTGTGCAATCTGGCACAATCTAGCTCTTGCTTTCCCCTTTCAACAAATTTAGCGATCTCTGCAATATTCTTCTCAAGAAAAAGTGTGATATGGCCACACTGTGTCCATACTTGAGGCTGCTTGTGCTGTTTGGTGCTACTAAGTTTGCAAGCAAACCTTCTCAGTGATGAACTTTAATAAAATATAAACATAGATCTCGGCATCATTGACACACAGAGGGGTAATCATTGACACGTCAGATTATGTTTTTTTATATAATTTAGAAATGCTGAAGTGCCTCGCACCTTTATGTTAATCTAACTCCTGCAGTAATTATTTATCATAGTCATGCAGCCTGTTCTATTCAGTTGTGTGCTGAATGCAAAGCCAAACCATTTACGAGACCCGCATCATGACGCTTTTAGCACGTAAACGGGTAATGTTTTGAGAATAAAATATGTAAACTGGCCTGCTTTGCAACAAACATTAAAAGTTCTATTTTTTTTTTTTTTTTATTAAAACAGACCCCTGATGTAGAGAGTGTTAAATTGAATAAAAAATTACCAGGGAATTAGAGATGGTAAAATAAATAATTTATAATTATGCTCAGCCTTTATTCTTTTATTTAATGCCTGATAAAAAATGTTCTACCTTTGTAGAGCAATACAATACTTTAGGCAATTGCAGATGAGTCCTATCAGTCACATATACACTTCAGAAAATTGAGTATGCAACTATTTCTGGGCTTAAAAGATACAAGAACTAAATCAGTAAAGAACATCTCAAAAGGAGTACAACGTGGTCCCACATACACTACTTAAAGCCAGATGTGGCTCCTGTACCAAAATAATTGCCCACACCTGTTTTAATGGGAAGTGTTCATTAAAACCATTTAAGATTATAATTGTTTGTGTGTTGTTAGCTTAAGCACATTGTGCTTAAAAAAAAAAAAAAAAAAAGCAGTTTGGGTCAACTTCTGTTGTTTTTAAATGTGCTCTATAAATAAAGGTTGAATAAATAAAGGTTGACTTTGTCTAAACTTGTGACTTTGATGAAAATGAGATAACATTTTATGACCGATTAATGCAGAAAACCATCAAATTCCAAAGGTTTCACATACTTTTTCTTGCAACTGTATATGCTTGCTTTCATTCTGTCATCTCAGCGGCATGGGCATTCTGTCCACTAACACACTCTCTGTTAATGAAACATTAGACTTGCCAGAAAGAGTAAAAACTGCCGATGCAGACATCGTATTGTGATCCATTTAAATAAGGTAAACACTGTAGATCTAGTTGATACTAGTTGACTATTTTTCTGGATGACTAGTCAACAAGTAAAAATTAGTAGTTGTGCAAGTCCTAGAACAAACACATATCCACACACAGACCTATTTCACACAAAAGTAACAAGCTAATTAATACATAAGTATCATCTCAACCCTTGAAGACACTTTGTATACATCACATTTTTAGATAATGTACCTGTGCATTTGCAATGCAGACCTCAGGAACATGAAGCTTGTTCATGGCCTTAGGGGTCATCATAACACTGCCCAGTTCATCCAAATCATCAGCCCCTGTTCGACTGTCAACCAGTATAGTACTCTGAGACTCGTAGTTCCTCTCTTCCAGATTACCACTGCCACCATGCTTATTGAGACCTGAGATTCATGATTTAAGAATTGTATATTTAGTTCATTCATTTCTAATCAGAATTATATGACCATTTCTTGCTTTTTTTGGTAAACTCTATTGATATGATAATCACGTGGACTGAATGTGGGTGATGGATGGGCCCAGATATACCTTTGGGCTGTGAGACAATAAGTTCCACCTCATTAGAGCTGTTCTGCATGATGTCAGAAGCTTCACTGAAGGACACTCCCTCCAGACTGATCTGATTGAGAGAGATCAGTCGACCACCTGACGGAAAGATATGCGGTTAGTAGGGTACCCCATTATTGATACGAAATCGATACTTAGGCAGAAAATAATCAGCCTCAGATGACTGATGAAACTACACAAAAAATAACTGCATAAAGCCTTGCAGATACAGAAGTGCGTTACATGATTATTTTTAAAACGTTTCAAAATAACGAATAACACTTAAACACTTTTTTTCACATGTAACACTACAGCAACAAGGCACATATTCAAAACAGATAATGGATAACAGGTAATGCACTTTAAATGTACAGCAGACTTGTTAAATTTCCCTATTTGTGTAGGCCTATGAATGTTTTATTTATGACATGTTTTCTAAATGACATGCTGAAATGCTTGTGAGCCGAACTCTCTGAGCACCACCAGAGAAGGAGTTTGTGTGGATCGTTCCCATCCTATCATATGATGAAAAAAGGCCTCATGAGCATCACGTGCACTTATTAGATGAAAGAGCAGTGTGGCACCTCTTGTTCATTCTGAAGCGTGCAACGCATTCAGACCATATATTTATTTAATTAAACTGCATCCTTTTGCGGTTTAATAATCACACTTTGCCATATCGCCATTTGAATCTGATTGTCAAACTGTCATTCATTTAAAACAATATTCCGTGTTCAATACAAATTAAGCTCAATCGACAGCATTTGTGGCATAATATTGATTACCACAAAAAATAGTTTTGATTTGCCCCTCCTTTTCTTTAAAAAAAGCAAAAATCTGGGTAACAGTGAGGCACTTACAATGGAAGTGAATGGGGTCAATCAGTAAACGTTAAAGCTGCGCTACAACTCTTTGTGCTCTCTAGCGAAATCTGTGGTTGAAAGTTACAATTGCAAGCAATCTGCAGAAGAACGCTTTACGTCAGTCGTTTCGGCACTGCTCTTCTGGCAGATGAATCTCATGATTTGAGCTTACCTGGACGTCACCTGTGTGTGATCATGACTGGGAGATATTCAGAGCCGGAGTCATAACATGTTATTTTCATGTTGATATTATGTTATACAATTAAACATTTCAAATTGAAATATTACTAGCTTTGATGAAGATACAAAACACTTCTATTTACACATTTTGAATGAATGAATTTTACACTTATAGAGCTTTTCTGACACCACACTCAAAGCGCTTTTTCATAGAGAACAGGGGACTCAGTCACTTCCAGTTACCAGTATATTTTAATATGATTATTCAAAATGTTTCTACTATTAATGTTTGTATTGTACTACACTTATTATTTTAAGAGGTGCAACTCTTAATATGGCTGATACGAGTTCAATAGAAGACTTTATTTTTTTTATATTAGATTGTACAGCCTCAGTCGATAATGCAAGTGAACCATAATACTACTATAGCATGCCTATGCACTGCACACAATAACACCATAAACTAAAAACATAAAAAGAGGATTCAATAATGATGATTAAACCTAAAAATAATATGCTTAAATATGCAATATAACAGTTACAAGAAGTCAATTTCAGAAGTCATAAATATTAGTAAACATGTCATAGTAACTTCCCCCGACAACACAGATAGATTGCGAGCGGTTAACACACGAGTGATGATCGATTCATACAAGCATGACAACCAATATTAGCTTCAAGAACCCTACCAGAAAACATATCCAAGCATTATAGCAGGTAAACAACCATTCAGATTGCAGCGATGCTGTCCTGAACTGTGTGAGTGTGACTGACTGAACTGAATATAGTTTCTCCAGCCGGAACATGAGACAGCTGGTACTTCTTTTCTGTGTTTATGGACATGACATAATGACGCAAGGATGAATGTCATAAGCCAATGATTTCACGCCAAATCTAGCCCGACAGCTCAAGATACAAATAATTTTTATAGACTTACACAGTGAATTGGGGTAAGGTAAGGACATTGTTTTGAACACTGATTGTTTATGTACTCAATCAATAATAGCAATTTGTTAATTTTTAACCAAAAAATTGTACGTAGTGCAGCTTTACAATACACACTATTTCAGAAGTATGGCCACAAGACATAAACAACAACATGCATGTTAACATGATTTTAGTGTGATAAAATTGCTTGCTAACCTGTTCTGTGTAAAGTTATAGTAGAGCCATTCTAAAGGGGAGCCTACAAGGTTAGCATCAAAACACATAACTCAGCGGTACACTGACGAGGAGACAAGAGGCTGTTTTTTTTTTTTTTTAATGGATGTCTATGGAGGAGATGATTCATCATGCTGAATAAACTGCTTTTGAGGAAAGAGCTCACCACTTATTAAATGAACCACCTGTCCGCTAATCTTCAACATGTTTTACACTAAACAATCCTTTTGAGATGAACGATGTGTGGAGTTTACTACGATAAAATTGCTGTTTTATAAGAGATATCAGAGTAGAGAATGAAGCGACAGGAAGAACTCATTTACGGCAAAAAAAAAAAAAAAAAAAAAGAAAAAACATTTGCATCGATTAATTAAAATAAGTGTTTAGTATTAAAATATGATACATTTTGTACAATATTGTATATTATTTAATAAAAATCTAATAAATTGATAAATGTCTGTTTTTTCCTTTGGCTTTTAGGATTAGTTGAATTAGACTTAAATAAATTGTAATGATTAATGTATTATATATGTAATTATATTAATGTAATGACTATTATGACTGCTGTGTGTGCCCAATGATGCTGATATAAAATAATATATATATTTTTTAAATAGATTAAGACACTCATGCCGAAATCTGCAGCAGAAAAAGCACGCTCTTTTTCCCGGTCACTGAAACGTATTCCACAAACATTCAATTCCCAAAATATGTAAAATAACATTGATATATCTCAAAATCTACCACAAGTAAAAAGTGCTATGAAAACTGTAAAAAAAACTGTCGTAAAACTCTAAATGCAGTCCATCTACATCAGCCATTGGCCAGAAAAGACTCACGTGATCCAAGTTGACCATTTCGTCTGTACAATGATAAAAGCACAGAGGTTGATATCTCAATATCCACCTTATTTTTCAGCTAAACTAGGGCGCTGCCATAATCAGCTTGAATGTGGACCACTTCCGGTATAAGCCACTTCCAGCTATTTTAGCTATACAAAAATACTAAATAATGCTGCTTTATATTACAGGCTGGCAATAAATGGTGACATATTATTATCATTATTTAGCCATGACGATGTAATGTCAACAAACCCTAAAACCCTAAAATGACTATAAAATTACAATTGAAACAACTTTACAGCTTAAATAATACATGAGTTTAAACAGAAGAATTGATGTAAGTACTTGTAAGGGTCATTCCTGGTATTCTGTGCCTTTTGGACATCATAATATTTAGAAAATCAACACAGTTTTTAAAATCACTTCTTGTGTAATCATGATATGGAGATGTAAAACATCTGAAAAATGATTTTGGTCAAGCTCAGGTTAATACATTTAACCATTAATGAAACAAAATAAATGAAATGGAGGACCAAAAATGTCCACCCTGTTAGTGACAAATTAACAACAATTTGAAAGACTTATGATTTAAATGTATGGGCATTGTTTACAATATATTTTCCCTTTAAAATCTTATCAGTTAATAGATTATTTTAAAAAATAGATATGTATGAATTGTACTTTCTCTCTGATGGATTATTGTAAAAAAAAAAACACAAAAAAAACTCATGCTTAACAGTGTGGACACAATAATAACAGGGTGGACAAAGTGTTTACACAGTGGACAAAACCTGAAATCAAAAATTATTTGGTGACTATTTATGAAAATATGTAAAACATAACTAATGAAGTTCACATAAACACTAATTCTTCAACTTTAAACATAAATTATTTTCACTGTCACTATGTACACTCTAACTGTCCACTCTGTAAGGCCTTCTGACTTAACAGGGTGGTCACTAACAGAGTGGAAATTCTGACCTAAAGTCGCCATTGCACCATGTCTGAGCAAAAAGAAGCTAACATAGGTTTATCAAATAAAGAAATGAAATTATTTTAAAATGTTAATTTTAAAAATATGAACTACTACTGACTTTTTTCATATTTCACTCAACAGAGTGGAAGTATTAAGGTTCACCACATCAGATTGGAAAGATAAAATAAGTAAAAAAAAAATAGAAAATTAAAAAAATTGAGGATCTCACTCACCTTCCCAAGTTGTTTTCCCTCCAAGGCATTGATGTCAGATTTATGATATGATGCCATTTGATTTTGCCAGCTTTCATTTAAAGAGACAGTTGAAAATAACAGAGTGGACAATAACTTCAGGGACATGCAAAAAAAAACTTTATTATAATTATTAAAATAAATCTAATAAATGAAAAAAAAAAATACATTAGAGAGAAGTGTTAGTGATATACCCAACAACGTGAAAAAATCACTCATAGTATGTCTTGTATTCATCATGAAAATGGGATTCACAAGCCTGGGGACATAGGAAACATTTTGATATTTTGTGGTTTAAAACGCTGTAAAATGTTTAAAATTATTATTTGTAATCAACCTTAATATGCTTAAAGTTTAAATGGTGTTATTTATGTCAAAGACAGCTTTAAAATTGATATTGTTCAACATTTTAAGGCAATACGATCATGATCTTTACTGGGAACACAAAAGGCACAGAATACCAGGAATGACCCATAAGCTTCACATTTCTGCCTTTAAACCCTCCAAAAATTGACCCCATTAATTTCCATTGTAAGTTTCTACTGTGAATTGAATTTAATTCTTTTTAAAGAAAATGACAGACTAGTCAAAATTATTTTTTGTGGTAATCAACATTTTGTCACAAAATCTGTCAATTGAGCTTAATTTGTATTGAACACAGAATATTCCTTTAATCCCAAAAATGTCTAATTCTGTTAAAATCATATCACTATTGTCACGAATCCCACCTCTGTAGTTCCTCCCGCTCACCACCAGAGGGCTCCTTCACCTGAGTATTGACTAACTCTCCGGACTCCATTTTCCATAATCCCTGTACCTGGCACTGATTTCCTCCTCACCTGTTGCTACTCAGCCATTTAAGATTCACTCTCACTCTCTGTCATTGCCAAGTCTTGTTTTTGCCCTGGCTGACTATCTTATCTCTATTTACTGCCTAACCTGTGTATGATCCTGGACTGTTTACCCTGTTTTGACACTTTGCTGCCTGCCTACTGTTACTGCTTTGTTTACTTGGATATTACCTGTAATTGCCTGCCACCTGCCCTGACCTGACCTGACCTGACCTCACCTCTTGCCTGACTATCTCTCTGATTTACCTTGGATACTACTATTGCTGGTGATTTACCTCTGCCTGTCTATATTACTATGTTTACTGTTAATAAAGTTGCACATGGATCCCAACTCTGCTGACTCATCATTACAACTATATTGTTGTAAGTTACCGAAATTAGCAACAAAAAATGTGTAACTTTTAAATGTTGGTATGGCGTAAATTTCAAAATGCACAAAATAGTTAATAACAATTGTCTCGTCTATTTTTTTTTCAGCTTTTTGTTCTGTGCAAATCTGTGAGAAGATGTCCAAAAGCCCTTCATGTTGATTATTCACATGATTGTTCACAACTGTAACAATAAGTTTGTGCTTGAGTTTGTATGAGAATGAATCTACAAACGGGGAGGAAAATGGTCTTGTAATTGATGCCCCTAATCTGCAATTAATTGTGTAAAGTATGCATTCACAGTTTTGTCTTGCAGTGTGTACTTGCCCACAAGTAATCTGAATCTTAAATTCACCTAGTTTGATGCGTCCGTTTTGGTCAGCTGGGCCTCCAGGTACAATGGAAGCAATGAAGAGTCCAAGGTCTAGTTTCCCAGCATGGTCTTCTCCAACAATTACAACACCTAGGGTACAGTGTTTATTCACCCATGTATACAAGCATTTCAGTTATCAGTAATAATGAGTTACTGTAGAATTGCAGAATCGCAGAATCCACTTACCAAGGCCAACTTTTGGATCCTTTTTGAGAGAAACGCAGATTATTTCCCTTTCTGGTGTTCGGGAAATTGTTGGAGTATCTTTGAGAAAAAGGCATATTGTAAAAATGCTTTTCAAAAACACCTTTGTATTTTAGACATCTCTCTACAACAAAACTTGCTTCTAATTGACCACATTAAAGTCAACATGACATAAAAATTGACCATTTTTACATTCTTAATACATGCTCCTGGTCTTATTGTATGTTGCACCAATGAAAAAAGAGGTTAATTTTATTAGGGAATAGTTATCAACCCATACCTTTTAAGGCGGAGGACATAGAGACTTCAGAGCATCGCTTTTGAGAGCTAAAAGAACTTCTCTGCTGAAATGGACTTTGGCTTCTAGAAGTACAACAAATAATTTTC
Source organism: Myxocyprinus asiaticus (assembly GCF_019703515.2). Classification (NCBI taxonomy): domain Eukaryota; kingdom Metazoa; phylum Chordata; class Actinopteri; order Cypriniformes; family Catostomidae; genus Myxocyprinus; species Myxocyprinus asiaticus. The sequence goes on from NC_059375.1 coordinate 14,510,070, forward strand.
AACATAAATAAGGAAAATGTAGGATTAGGGTTATTGCAAATGGTGTTCATTCAGTTGGTTCTCACCCTGTGTAGTTTAATAAGTCTCTCTGTTGTTTGATCTTTGTCTTGATCCGGATAGCAACATCCTCACAGAGCTTGCTCATAGAGTCATCAGGATTGGCGTTGAGGTGTCTATCATTGAGTGCTACCACAGACAACCTTCTCGTCGGATTGTTCTTGGCCCTGCACATGGCTGCATACTGCACAATACTCTCTTCTGAAGAAATATTTGAAACTGGTAGTTACTGTGATTGGTAAGGGGCCGTTCTGATAAGATTTAGTAACTCAGTCCCCCTTTCCATGTTTTCTGGGTGGTCAAATCTGAACAAATAACTCAGTAAAGACAACAATTAAAGCTGGGTTCACACTGTACAATATTGGCCATGATTTTGTTATCTGAGACAAAGTTTGGGGATCATAAATGATTTATCTTGATGCAGGGCAAAATCAACTGTCTTTGATATCTTAGAGCGACAATCGGTCACTGGTGGCCGATTAATTGCACCAGACATCTTAGCATTAGACAAGTTCTGGCAGTGACTGAAATTTTGCATCACAGTCATGCACTGTACTCCTATGATGGCCAAATGAGATAAAATACCCAGTCAACACTGTCAATCTGGACGATTGGGACCAAAGTCTTGGCTAGGATGCATATCGTACAGTCTGACATGATGTTGCAGAGTGTGCCAGAGGCTTTTACCCAAGATCACACATGAATTGTACAGGACAAAAAAATGGTGGTTTGGGAACCTGACAATTTGGGCATCATCCAGTCACAATAAACCAATAATTTCCCCTTGAACAAAAGTACATTCACCTTGACAGCAATTAGATTGCTGGAGGTTGCCAAGATGATTTAATATTGGCCACTAGTAGGCAGTCTTACTTGACTGTAGGATCCAAGGATATCAATAATACCTGAAGAAAGCTACCCATTAGCATTCCCATTCTTTTATTTGGCAGTTACTTGGCTGGTGCATGACCCCCCCGAAAGTATGCAAATTTCTTGCTGCCATCTTTGGTCATGGGCATTCAGTTTTATTTAAGCCAGTGACATGAGCCTTAAATGCTATGTGACTTATCATTCTGGATTTGCAGGAAAATTATGTCTCACGGACAATGCTAATTGGCTGATGGCACCAGAAGAAGGTGTACAGTCCCAAAGCCTTTACTAGTGCCTATAATAAGCTGTGACGTCAAAGGCAGCAGACTAAGAAAAAGTTGCAATTTACACTTTAAATAGCTCTCCAAAAACAGTCACTGGCAAAAAATCTATTACAATTAGTGCTGTCAGTTGATAATTTATTTTAATCATGATTAATCGTATAATTTTTCATAGTTAATCGCAATTAATCACAGATTTTAACAATAATAATTAATTAAAACATTCTCCTCCGCAGTAGGGGTGGCACTGAGCACTCACAGGAAAAACAGAGCAGCATATCTACAGAACATTAGTGAGAAATTCGATGGCAAATGGCAAGTAGATTGTAGCGTTACAGCTTGTTGAATTTGCCATACAACGTTGTCATGTCCCGGCACTACAGTACATCAAACATGTCATTTTATTTACGCTGACATCACTGCACAAATCGGTGGATTTGCAATGCAGAAACACAGCAGCAGCAAAGTTGCATTTAACAGCCAGCCTCTCCCAGATGACACAGAGCATGAAACTGAGCAAGACGTTCGTAAGTAACAAAAAAAAAAACGTATTAAAAAATCTGACAATGTAAGAAACCCGTGATTACATGACACTTATTATTTTCTGGTTTTGACATCAAAATGTAAACAGGTATGAGAACAACACTTGTGCACATGTTATAAGCCGGTAATAACAGTGGTAAAGTTTTCATACAATGTGAAACGGGGGAAAAGGCCAAAATTATGTGTGCTGACTGGGTTTTGTTCAAGCCGCTAAATAATATTGGATTATGTAAATATAACATAAAACCAGAGGTCAGCTTCCTCTCAAGTTTTTTTTTTCACCACTAAATAACACTGAAAATATTTTTTTCCTTGCTACAGTCACTTCAGCTTGATCACTGGGGGCTTTCAAACAGCAAGGCATGATTTTCTATAAAGCTGTTTTGAAAATATGTGTATTATGAAAAGTGATATACAAATTACTTGAGTGTAGGCAAACACATTTTTCTCAAGAAAAACATGAAAATGATGAGTTCATATAGTTTACAATCAAACAGAATAAATGCAGTGCTTTATTATAGAGCTCTGCTTTTTGTTGCCAATGTCAGACACTGTTGTGTCATTTATGATTTAAAAGACATTTATGTTGAATCCTTGAATAAATTTAAGCGAAACTTTTGTGGGAGCTGTTTTTTATTTTAAATTTTTTTAAACGTATCATATCGTATCATGAGGCTTTGTATCGTATCATGAAATTTGTGTATTGTTACATGCCTAGTAACAATATAATGCTTTATTAACATTTTCCAAACAAAGCCTTCCACAGTATAAAGAAAGAAATGCACTAAAATAGCACCAATTCAAGTAACATTAAACATTTACCAAAGTCTATCTGGGAGTTTGACCAACTGAAAAAAACTAGTCCACAAATAGGTTGCATATTCATTGCAATGGGCATTAAATATCTTAAACTTTCATCCTCAACAATATTAATCACCCAGCAAACTGTGGCTATGCACTTTGCTACAGCAATCGTGAAGCTGCATTCATGATTCGTGTCAGTGCTTCAGCGTCAAGCGGCGCTTTGAACTCCACATGAAAAGCGCTTGTAGACAAAAACGTCTCATTCTACGTTTTTGTGATAGTTAAGACTTTTCATGCTTCTGTGGTAATTAAAGGCTGAAAAATACTTGATTTCTGTCACAAGTCCCATCTGGGCTTGATTTGTACAACAAATAATGTTAAGAGCTCCTTTCCCCATCACACAGAAAAATTAACGCTTTAGACTTTTTACATTTATTGCATGCGTTAACTTGTTAATTTTGACAGCTCGAATTACAATTGAATCCAATATTTGTAATTTATATGTTGCTTGAAACCTTGATACAATTTGGATCCAATTGTATCAGCAGGCAGATCTTATGAGCTCCACTCCCATTGGTAGTCGGCACATCATGTCACTACTCATTTGCATAAAGTTGAACTCAACTTTGCATCATAGTCCACAGTCGCTGTTGCTCATGTCACCTTAAATCTACAAATCTCAATTTAAAATGAATTACTTCCAGTCACTTTGTTACTTTGAATCTCTTTCAGTATGAATTTACCTTAATAGGTTGGATGTGTACTAACCTGAGGCAAGGCTGTGGGTGAGTTGGCGGGAGCTCATCTCCTTGTGAAACTTGTGCTGTGCAGAGCAGATTTTGCAGAGGTATTTGGCAACTTTTGAGTTTTTGGTCAGAAAGGTGTGCTTCTTTTTATTAGTGCTGCTCTCGATGACAAATTTACATCGCTGTGTTGATGAGAATACGATAGAGAGAATCATTATGTGGACCAACATCATAAAATTAATTATAAAATCCTATCAATTTAGTTTACCCACAATCTCCATAACATTTTAGTTTAGTTTATTGAGACAGCATCAAATTAAATTCCCTAACTGTGCTCTTGTGTTTATGCATTACTTCAAAGTGTCTCTCACAAGTCATAAACTCAATCAAACTCAGATCTGGCCAAGCTTAAGTCTCAGATGGTACGCCCACTGACTGGCCACAGTCCATGCACTAACTGTCTGATGCACATTGCACACAGAACTGGAAAACAATTCCTCAAATAAGTAAATCCTAATCTGATTGGCTGGTTTGATGGAATTTCAGTGAGTAAAAGCACACAGGTCTAAAAGTAAAGGCACATACAGTCTGCCTGGAAACACAGTCATGTTCACAAGATTCCGGGTTGATACAACGAGCACTTTTGAGGACAAAATAATCACTGGATGTGCCAAAGTTTGCCAGGTTATTGACATTAAATATTAAGAGCTTTGTTTGAGTAGCAAGTAAAGCGGATATTCACAAGCTTAACTTTATATTCTGCTTAGTTTACTTAGTTGTTTACTTAGTTATGTCTGTAAAATAGTCTGAACTTAGGTTTTCTGTTCTGTATTTAGATTCTCTACACATTTCCCGATATTTTTCTGTGTGTTTTACCACAAAGCCTTTACCAGCCCAACAGCAAAGGACACTGCATCTACGTGCACCTCAGCAGTCAATTCAGGATGGACTTCAAACACACTTGATTATAAATCTTACAGTTCAATCAAAGTCCTTTAGTTTTAAACATTGCCTACCAAAAAATCTATTGTTTACTCAATTAATACACGACTTGTATACATACAACTAACTGATAATGGCATTATACTGTATTCATGCTGTATAGCCAGAGCGGAACTGAGTTTTTCGTTCCTTGTCACAGTAGCCTTTGGATTGCTCACTGGAGGCCTAAAGACAAAAACATTAAGAAATAATTTTCAATTAAGCTTTTAATGAAACTACTTAATTTGGACTTTGGGACATTTAAGACTTTACAGACATTACAGAATAATTTTCTGTATTGCTGCTTTTGATGTATTGTGAAAAGTGCTATACAAATAAAAATTGACTTGTTTTCTGTGCAATCACTCATAGAGACTTTTGCGTCATTATTATAATTTTTCCACCCAAGTTGGTCTTTATGGTATAATATCTCAGAAAACCCCATCCTAAATGGCACAAAATGACAAAACTGACTGTGATTGATCATTTTGCATGTCAGTTAGATGGTTCTTCTTGTCTAAGTGGGTTCTTGGCCAGTTTGAGCTGCAAAAGAGCACAGACCTTTTGACGTTTAAGTCAAAGGTCTGGCAATGTGAGACTTTGTCTGGCCCTACCCCAAAGCTGTATCTTAAAAGTGAAGTTTATACATTCTATGCCACTAGAGTAACTAAACGGAATTGCAAAAAGGTTTTCAAACAGATTTCCTGAACACTCCCTCAGTCTGACAAGTCTGCCAAATCAGTACGTTTACACGCGTTTATAATGGAGCTAAAGCAGGTTTTTGCGTAGTAGAGCTACAGACTTCGGTCTTTCCAAATATACATTACACATGCATAATCAAATATTTGAGGTCACCCGTAACCTCTGAGCAATTCCAGAGTTTCGTATGTGACATTTACAGTCTATCAGTGAAATTTAATGTCTCATAGAAAGTACTCATTACCAGTATATCAAACCATTTGTATGTGTAATTATAAACCGCTGGAGACAGAGTGCAGACAGCAAAACATTTTATACAAGTTTTTTTTTTTTTTTTTTTTTAGATCGGGAAATGAAATTTTCAGTTACGGACTTGAAAAAAATAGACATGAAAAAAGGAAAAAGACATCCAAAACTCTTTGAAACTTGTAGACTTTTACGGTATGGTATCCATTAAGGCTGCATGATTTATTGAATTAAGACTAACATAAATTAAGACTAGCAATATGGCATTGCATGTTTACTAAAAATCAAATTTCCTATTTTCCTATTGTAAAATATAGCCTGCATTCACTGCTTAAATCAGTGCTACGTGAGCAAGCGGCACTCTCTAGTGGGTAAGCCACACAGTGATTCAAACTGAAAAGCTTATCAAAATGATTGTTTCCCAGTTGTTGGTTATAGATGCAGTAAGCTTGAAACACCTCACAGTTACGGTCTGACTTACATGTATTCATGCTAGACAAAGCCGAGCAACAATAGCATTATCTTGTTTTGGATTAAAGCATTTTTACATTACATTTGAAAAAGATAAATTATTGTTTTAGTCTGACAGAAATCAAACTTTTACAGTGTAGTTTTACAGGCTGGTTGGGATGCTTAAATAAACAGCACACAGAGTGCCACAGAGAAACACTTTTCGGAGGAATCAACCAATTAATGGCTTATAGCTGGGATTTCAGAAAGTAGTTTAACATCAAAGCAATCACTCATTACCTTTAATGTCTTAAAAAATATTATTAAATACTTTATTATAAATAGTCTTTATTATGTTATTATTAAGGTATCAGTGTTTTGTATTTGTGTTTACTCACAGTTGAGGTGATACTAGTTGTCTCTCTCCAGTGGAATCTATGGCTTGCGGAACGGGAGTTATTTATAATTTCATACACAATGATGCCTTTGGAACATACTCCCAGGACCAGCTCTCCAAAGACAGGCTTCTTCTCATGGCTCACATGGTGAAACAGCACTCCATACTCAGGAAGCTGTTGAATAGTCTGTGGGGGAGTTAAGTCAGTGCTGCCAAGTCAGTTGGACAGATTATAATATAGGACACTCACTACCAAGCATCTTAACCAGAAAAACTATTCAGACTTAATGGTGTCTATAACAATGTTTGGCCAGTAGCCAGTAGAGTCATTATGGATCTGGATAAATCCAAGATGGCAAAAGGATAAAAAACATTTGTCACAGCACAGACAAACACAGTGGTCATATTTTCCATCCATATAAGCATACAGTACCAGTAAACATTTGGACACACCTGGTAATTTATAATAATTATTTAACACATTTTAACATAATGCATATAAAATCAACATTTTTAAATAACACAAATAGAAACTATGCAGTGACCAATGAGAAGAAAATAATCAAAACTATCTTATACTGTATTTTAGACTATGTAAAGTAGATTCCCTAAGTATAATTTTAGTTTATCTACAAAACTAAATTCAAGCATCAGAAGGTCTTTAAGGTCATGAAAAAACATAAATAAAGTTAGATATGTCTAAACTTTTAACTGGCACTCTACTGTATTTGGGCATTTAAGCCACCCTTAAAAGGGGTCATGTCATTAGGAATCAAATTTTTCTTGATATTTTGACATGTAAGAGGTCATTGTACTATAAAAAAAAATACTGTACATTTCAGAATTCAAAACTTAATCCCCAATGCAATAAAAGCATTTATTGAAACCAAACTGCAAAAACGCCTCATTCTATACTTCTGCAACCTTCCTTCATCATTTAGGGTCTCATTAATTCATGACCCCCTCTACAGCTTAAAAACATATACACCTACTTTACATCCCCGCTCACTGGCGCTCCATTCGTACAGAGAGAGAGAGCATTACAGACAGGCCTAGTGTGGCCTAACTATTCCTGAACACCTAAGGGGACCCATATGGATTATTTTGAATTATTTTTGTATATAAACATGCACTAGACAGACATCTTTGACAATTGGCATGTATCTCGCGTTGCTTTTAAAAGATGCGGTGTCAAGTTACAACTCTGAAAAGGAGACCCCATTCTGTTTCATTCAGCTGCATGAAAATTATCTTATATTACTACATTTTGGTGCAACAAAATAAATTAATTAAACAATCAGTGGACATCAGGGAAGATAATACAATTATATATATAAAAAAAGAGTATGTCATGACCTCTTATAACATTTATTAATTTTTCATCATTTTCATAATTTCATAATAGTTTATGTATTAATATATAACAAATATTTGTTTGCATTAGATTACATAAAGCAAGTAAACAAATAATGCTACACTAACATCAAATTTCTGAGCCATTAATTATTACTAATTGGTCCCAAGGTTATTTTTAGTGGTTGTCAGTTCCCCTCAGATGTTCACACTGGTGTATTTTGTAACTGCATGAGAAGTTAAATAAACCATGTGTGGTGTTAGAAAGAACAGAAGTGAATACAACCTTGAGAAACTCTAGCTCTGACTCGTCAGCAACCATGTTTGCATTGTTGCCATGTAACCGTAGCAACTCTTCTTTCAGGCAAGGCATTGCCATTTTCTGCAAAACACTCTTGGAAACATAGTGCTCAGGCTGATAGTAGTTCTTCCCATTAACCTTCAGAGGACACAGACAAGCTTTTGATTATGGTGAAAATAGGCTAAAAACAGTGCTTTTAGCATTAAAGTAAAACCAGTTAACACTCATAAATGCTATAGATAAAAAGCTGTACACAACATTACCATTTAGCAGTTGCTTGGTATGTATTTGATCTAAGTCCTCAATGCTTTCTGTAGGCATGATATTATTTATTTGCATTTATTTTTAGCTTCTCCCATGATGTCATTATATTTTGGTCTCTGGCACTATTTTACGGGTGTGACATCATGGCACAGATAGAGGGGCAGAGACTACAGCATGAAAACTTGTATGACTGTAGCCCTGAGAATAAACACACATCTCTGTGGAAAGGTCATTTTGTGATAGCTGGAATACCTCAGGCATACTGTCCCCAAACTCAGCTTGGAGAGCCAAGGCGCCAAGAAACAAGCAGGTCTCCTCATTACACAGTAACCTCTCCTCCAAAATGTCCCGCCTCAACTGGAGATAGTACTGATGACGGGTCAGCTTGTTGCTGTGGAAATAATCACAATGGAAGTCAAGGTTGGACAACAGTACAGGTAAAAACACACTATTAAATTAGTCTGATATAGTGAGAACAGGGAAAGGGACTTACAGAAGAAGAGAAAAGTCTTTCACAAAAAATTTGATGCGGAAATGAAGCACAAATGTGGCAGTGGGCACTTTTATCCAGCTGTATGGGGCAACTTTTGAAATTTTTGTTTCATTGTCAAGAAAGAAAAATTCATCACCTGAAAAACAAAATAAGGACAATTTAAAAGGTAAAATAGCAAAGTGTACACAAACAAACTAAACTGACACACTGACCTAATTATTCCACAACAGAATTATTTACAAATATGTAATAAGGCTGTGACTATCTACGTGCTGAAATTCAGTAACACCCATCATACCTACTTGTATGATATTGCTAAAAAAACAAAACCGAAATTCTGCAAAAAACGGCAAAATACCATTCAAAATACCAGACCAAACATGTCTAAAATACATTAGATGTGCATTACCAGCACTGTATGCAAGGCCAAAGTAAACATTTTCCACAAGGTTTGAATGAGCGATGATCATATCAAAGACGTTCCCTCCTCTCGACTTGACATCACATTTGACCAGAATGTTCTGTCCATTTGGCATTAGAACTGTCAAGTCCCTTTGGTTTGAACTTGACCTTCCTTTGTTTGACTACTCAGAAAGAAAGAGAGAGAGAGTGTGAGAGAGAGGGGAAGTGCAAAAGGTGATCCTTCCTAAGGTATCAGGCTGTTGGTTTAATAACATATTCTTTGCTACAGAGCCAGTAGAGTCAATTTAAGGGGTACTGAACTGACCACAATGGAATTAGGCAGCTCTAAAACGATGAGAGGCTCCTCCAACATTCTGATGAACTCTGGGCCATACTTCTAAGAGTATAAGTATAAACCAAGAAAAGAGAAATACAAAGAGATAGAAAGGTACATCATTTTGGCATTTTTGTTCATAAAAAAAGGTATTAAAGGTATAGGAAATGTAATTTACCTTACCTTTATTTTCCTTTCATTAAGGCTAAGTGAGGAGCCAAATAACTGATTCGGCCTCGAGTTGAACAAGCGACGCCTGTCAAGACAAGGACTTCAGGTCAGCCATGTGCTGTTACAGCTTCTCTGCTGTGAAATGTGACAACTTCTGGAAGAGAAAGAGCAGTGAGATTAGATCTAAATTTAACAGCATGTGGAAAAACAATGCTAAACGCACATAATAAAATGCAACTAACAATATAACCATGCATAGTTAGAATAGCAAAGTAAGGCTTTTGTTGTTGGTGTCAAAGACCATTCATTCACTCTATGACCCCGTTAACACCTGGTATTAAGATGTGTTACAGGTAATCCGATCATGGGGTTCAAAACATTTGGTGACTGGATAAAAAAATAAAATAAAAATATGATAATGATTATAAAACACATTTCTTGAGACAATAGAAAGCACAAATAAAAAAATTATACAAATAAAAATGATTTGACTTTATGTTACTTTTATGTTTCAATGTTTTTTCTGCTTGGGCAACAAAATCTCAATGTTCTCTTTGCACTGTCAAACAAAAATTGTGATAGCCAGTGCTGAAGCATTTTACCAATCAGAAATTTGCATAATTTATTCTGATACAAGTAATCACCAGCATCGTCCAATCACTGCCAACTATGTTAAAATAAAATTACATTATAAATTCTGAATCTAAATACTGATTACCATTGTCACATATCTGTCATGTTGAGTCGTCCAAACATGATCTGCAGCCTGAAACTGAACTTTTGATAGGAAGTTTGGATTTAATTCACTTGGCTTCATAGGCAATCTATAGGAAGCTCCCTTGCTCCCTATTTAGTGAATGACTTAGCCTTCAGTGCGCTGTCTGTCTGCACTGGTCTCAGAACAGTTCGAAATGCACCGTATTTTCATCCTAACTCCATATAAAGCCTCTGAAAGCAAATTTATTTTCTCAGTGTTAAAATGCATAGATGCAAATAAAGGATTTCTAATGAAAACCTAGTGCTATTGTCCACTATAGTGTACATTGTGTTTAGCAGCGTGGCGTTTCGCGATAAATAGCTCAAATTTTACAAATGGCATATCAGATGAAACTAGAGACTATAAATATAAATATATAAATATAAAATCAATATAAAAACGTGATTAGGTTTCTTATACCAGATGTAGTTTTGTTGGCATTTCTCCCAAAGACAAACTCCATTGTGATTGGCGCCATGTTGTTTTGTCACATGACTCCGTACAACGAAAGTTTAACCCTTTACTGACAGCCCAGAGTGTCCTGAATTTAGATCAGTCGGTTTAAATTAAATTATTTGTTGCTTACAGCAAAGCCAAAATACAACCTCCACACATGTACGTGGGGTACCACAAGAATAATTTGCTATATAATAATGACACAATCAGGTAAAATGATCAACAAACATTTGTTTATTATAGCTGCTTTTCCATAAAAAAGAAAACAAAAAACAGCAGTCACAGAAATAGTCTAATTTAAAAAAAATAATTCAAAACATAAGCAGAGAGCAAAGCAAAAAGCTAAACTGCGATATTCCACATATCTTTTCATTCACAAAGAATGATTAAAATAATAAAAATCGTTATATCATATAATTTCTCATCTTGGCTAATTTCTTTATCTTTATTTTTATGACTGTTTCCTCCTATTTTACACAGCACATGAAGCCATATGTGTGCACCGTCCTTCTAAATGTGTCCAGTCATGGTGTCCTTCTCTTCTAGAAGACGGCAACGTAAGGCTGTTTTAATGCGATTTTGAAGTGAGAAGCTTCTCGCTACGGCCATGTGAGGCGGGAATAATGCGGGCTGCTTTTGCCAGTGTGCGGGATACAACCCGTCGTGGATTAGGAATTCGCAAGCCATCAGGAATGTTTAAAATTCCGTGGCAGCGAAGCGTTGTCATCATTGTGCTGGACTCATGCTGTATACTTGTGGCCATCAACTGAAGGCGTTTCTGACGCTTTGTGTTAATAATTTCACTGGATATTGTGTCAAAGAAGCGGTCAAAAACCGGTAATGGAAATCGAATGGAAATCCTGATACAGAGGTAGTCAAAAACGCATGTGACCACACTAGAGTTTTAAACTCTAGTTTTTAAAAGGAAATAACCATCCAATCCTACAATTTGAAAAGTGCATACATAAATATGCATGGGAACTTCACATAACTTTTTCAGTGTGTCTGATATACACATGCACTGACACAGATGAGAAGCATATTCATCTCATGCTCAGTTAATATAGGTAATCCAATAAAATACAAATAATTCTGCTCAAAATGTTGTGTTTGTGAATAGATTAAACTGCATCTGGGAGAAACAGATTTTTCACTTTCTTTTATGACATTTTTTTGCAGTTTATTGTCATGCAGTAACACACTTACATAGGGACTGATGTACTATATGTCGTCAAGTTACTTAAGAATAGTAATCCACTAAAAATTACTAATTACTTTACTTTTAAGTTACTTTCTAAAACACTTTTCCGCTCAACAAATTCCAAATAATGTCTATATTTCTTTCTTGTTCGTTGTTACACACAAGTCATGCACTCAGCACCTCACATTTCTCCTTCAATGACTCTTTACGGGGCCATAATTCATGTATTCCACATGAATATTTATTAGAAATAAGCATAACCCTATAATGTTCTTAAAAGTAATTAAATTAATTGAAAGTCAGTAACTGTAATCTGATTACAAGTATTTAGAATGTAATGCATTACACTACTTTTTTTTACTAAAAAGTAATTATATCACAGTAACTAATTACTTTGTAATTGGATTACACCCAACACTGGTTGTCATGAAATCAGATACTCTCTCCTCGAAATCTGAACACAAGTGGTCATATGAGATGCATTTGTGTGGCCAGGTGTAAACAGTGATGTGTCTCACCTGACCAGGGGCGTTAGGACGTTTCTAAGGGTCCTGGACAGACAGACGTTTATTAATAATAATAACTTTTAATGAAAAAAAAAAATGTTGTACGGGTTTCAATAAGGTGCCCCTGCACCTGAAATTATGGTCTGACCACATGTGATCGAATCTTAATACCAGGTGTAAATGGGGTCTATTGTGTTTTGGTGCAAAACAAATCACCCTTCTGTTTGCTTTTAAATGCTTTTTTATGCATTTACTGTACAAAAAGTGTCAATATTTCCTGTTCAGCCTATGCCATTGTTATTTTACTCAATTACAGTGTTTGATTCTACAGATGACAATGTTTACTTTTTACAATTGTATTACTGTGCTGGGTAAAATCTGGGTCCTGAAGCAAAACCAGTTGAGAACCAATGCTTTAAACGTGCAAGCATTACACAAATATAAATGGATCACATCAGTGCTATTCACCTCCTAAAATCTGCTTGTGATGGTGTGCTGTTCCCTTTAAGTGGCCAAAAAGAGTTCTGACATGAAGCACCTAAGGCATAAGAACAGGCTTTTAAAAAAAAATATATTAAATGTATTTTTATTTTAACTTTATGAGCTTATTTCAAAAACATGGGTTGTGTGAAACATGCCTCGAAGTCTTTCTCTAACCATCTGGCTTCGGTCTGTGAGATGAGCAGCATCATTTGGGGGGTTTTCCACCTAAAAAAATAAAATAAAAACAGTGATTAGCATGTGTTTTTTGAGGAATTATGATAATAATGGTATATGATATATGATAATTAAGGTAAAATTAAACATAAAATTGTTATATGTAATCCAGCAACGAAACCTAAAGCAGTCTGCTAACCATTGATTAAAAGCACAAAAATATTTTAAATACTGCATTTGAGATATCCAGCATAGCGCTGGATCTTTTAATTAACCTGTTACATTGTTGTATTAGTTTCAATGCTAGGTGGGAATCTAGTGGAACGAGGTCAGATCTGATGTCTGTGCATTATAATTTCTACCATCAAATAAGTTCTAAACAAGAAAACTACAACTTTGTTATATTCATTTTTAATTTTACCTGTAGTACATCCTCTACCATCTGCCTGATGACTCTCTCTGGTCGGGGAAGGAGAGCATTCTTATGATGTTGCTCACACGTCTCCATCACTGTAAGTAAGTTCACCCGTTTGAAAGCCACGTCCTCACACATGCTTAGTAGAAGGCTGTTCAGATTGTCACAAAGCTGGACAGACTAGTGGCAGAAGAGTTGCAATAAGTGATTTATATATTTAGACATGATTGTATCCTTTGAGACTTTATTGGATTGTGAAAAGACTTAAAGATGTAAAATAGAGATCAATACAACTTTAAGATTAATTAAAGAAGAACCCACCTGATTTTGTGGAAGTTGATAATCCACTGTCCAATAGAGTGTCATACCTAGTGAGTACACCACCATCTAAAACAAGAGCAAACATAAGCTAAATTGTGTAAATTTCAAACATTATCTCTTGTTATGCTCGTTAAAGGACTTTTATTTGTTGTTGGCATAACCAAGCTTTGAAAGCTCACCTTCTTAAGACACTTACCACCCATTCATTTAACCTTCAAGTCCACCCCATTAATCTTCTTCACAGGAAGGACTGCCAGGAAAAAGTCTACCATAATTGTGGGTCAACTCACCTTCTCTGTGGCCTGCCTCCTGGTGGAAGAGTTGCTGTGTGACATTTCTTGGGAAGTAAATGAGCCCACATCTTCAGAACGACTGCAAGTCTTGAAGGCAATGCTGCCTCTTGTGGAAAGGAGCATGGAACCAGGGCTGATGACACAGCACATGTTTCCAGGATCTGAGAGGGAGAGATAGACGGTGTCATACATCAGGACATTCCAAAATTTTTGAAGGGGACATCTTTTGTTGGGAATGAAGGATAAGGACATACAATATGTACTGAAGTTACTGTACCTTTACTGGAGATGTCTATCAATGCTTCTGCTGCACCCAGGAGGAGAGCCCAGACCTCATCCTCCTCCAGAGGCACTCCCCGTGACTCCAGTACCTCTGCCAGGGTCACAAATGTGCTCATTCTGCAAACCATGGGCTACACACACATTCAGTATAATGTGTATGTGTACACATATAAACTTATATATAACCAACAAGAGTGAAGTAGGACTGTAGGACTAAATTCTCAGACGCAAAGAGGAGACTGGGGCAAGCTGTCACACAAGAAAGTTGTCACAAGGGCTATATCTCAGTAAGTATAATGTTTTGAGTCAAAAGTCCAATTACACAAATGTGTGTTTTCTCTAGCAATGGTTTTGTATGTTGGTTTCAAACACCTAGTTTAAAACTACAGAAGCCCATTTTTCCCTTGGTTCATTTTTTTTTATTTTTTTTTTTTTAGTTTTTTTCTGTCTTGTTTTCTTGTGATCATGTCTTAGGCCATGTCCATGTATTTGAAATCGCATCTTTTTCTCTACGTTTTGACCTTCCGTCAACAATGAGACAGCATTTTTGACAGTGAAAACAGCGCTTTTCGAAAACACTCTCTCAAATGGATAACTTTGAAAATGCTGTCTTTGCTTGTAGTGTGGACAGGGAAAACTGTGCTATCTGAAAACGATCTTGTATTTGTTTTCATGTGATGTAGTCATGTGATCCATTCAACCCAAAGCTGTTTTCAAATGTATTTGGATTAATGTGGATGTAGCCTTAATTTTCTAGTGATCTCAACATAACAAATTTTGTTTTCTCGTTTAATAAAATTTGTCTTGTGTTCTCGTGATTTCAACTTAAAGTTCTTGCAAGAAAACACCTTTTCGCACCTGGAGCAGCTCATAACATCACAGGCATAGTATCTTCATCTCCCGTTTATCGCAACAGTATAGGCTTCTCTAGGTCAAGGAAATTGATTTTATCTCAGTTTTATCTAGTGACTCACAAGCCTGCTGACATGCATCTCTCAGTCATCATCTGGTATCCATGGAGTAGTGATGGGAAAATGAAGCTTTCTGAAGCAATAGGGCTTTCATCAGAAATGGGTTTTTATTAAAAGGGGAGTGAAATGTGCTTATGTGACTGTATTGGGTTCAAACTTGTACTGGGTTTGCGCTTTTTTAACCATTTATCGAAGCAGTCAAGGCGAAAAAATCTTCGAACATCACATATCAAATTTTTTACCAAAACGACTGAAGCTCAAAGTGAAGGTGTTTTTGTTTTTTTTCAACACAAGCTTTGAATCTTTGGTGCCGAATGTCACATTATTACCATGGAGTCTCCCAGGACCTCATAGCTGGCCAGCGATGTAGTTACATAATAATGTTGTAATAAAGCCGATGTCTAACTAACCGTCTTCCCAGGTGACGAACACAATTATGTGTATATTTTCTCCAGCAAGGCACAAAGCTATTTCAGTTGCTATAAGGCCTTGATTAAAGGGACATGTGATGTGCTCCGGCTCCCCTGACACTGCCACACTGAATGATATATCCGCAATGATTTTGCAGTAATTTGCACAGTAGTTGTGATCTTGTGAAAACAACTTTGGTTATGTTGTGATCTTAAGAAAATTATGTCATGATCATGAGAAAACAACTTTTGTTATGTTGAGATCATGAGAAAATTAAGTTGTGATCACAAGAAAATAAATTATAAACCATGGACATGACGGGCTTTCATATAAAACCCTCTTATATTAGAATTATTTTTGTGAATTATACCCTCCAAAATAAACAAAAAAGAAAATTCTCTACCCAATATTGACATAAAACCTATGCCAGTGGATTAATGGCAGGTTCCACTGTGACAGTTTACCCTATCTACTATGACAACATGCCAAAGTACAGTATCTCAAAAAATCATTCAAGAGTGTTCTCTTAAAACACATTGGCGTATTACAGATTGCATCTTATTCACAAAAGTCAGTACTATTTGCCTGGTGCAATTAATGTTGCACTATTACCACCCACGGAAAGCAGGCTGTAAACAGAATTTTATTACACAGAGATGTTCTAGCGATCATGGCAGGAATTCATCAAATGATGGGGAAAAGCGTTATAACCAGGCAGATATCTGTATGTGCTGTGCAGTCAAGTCCACTTTAAAGTGTTCAGGTGCCTGAACTGCAGTGGTAGAGCGATGCTGTACAGTCTCAGCATAGTATAGGCAGATTGTGGTAGTCTGCTGCCTCTTCCACAATCTAGCACTCAGAACTGGCTTGCAAGATGGGAAGTTGCACCATGCAAATTCAGCCATTCAGCTCTGGTCTTCGGTCCTTGTTTCACCGTTTCCTGATTTGAATCATTCCTTTAGTGAATCAGGTGTTAAAAAAAAGCAGACAGAGCAAAAGTACTCTGTTTCTAGCTTTCCTCTTTAATTACCACAAGGGTAAAATTGAGAAAATGGCCCTTAAGAGCCTAACAGCACTACCACATGTTGACCACCTACAAGCTTTCACACACTTCCAAACAAGCATGTCTTTTCCCTAAGTAATTGGCTTTGAGAGAGCCTGGTGGATTTGCTCTAATGAGTCTGTATTATTTCCTTCTCTTACAACTAAGCTAAAAGCACCAGAAAGGTGCATAAATGACAGGAAGTTGTTGGTAGACAATGTATTTGATATGTTATAAATATTTGACAATTCATTTCAGAAGAACTAAGGGGCAGTACATTTTTCCAGTAAAACACTAGCAGGCTTAAATAAATTTCGACCTATTTATCAAGAACTGGGGCACTTATCATACAAACTGGCTTACAAATATCTGTTCCAAATATTTTCAATATTACTTTTAATCATTTTCATATATAAATTAGATACAAAGATTGGAATTTATTTGTCATTGCATGAACCCAAATGTATCTGCAAACTCTTAGTCACCAGTTAAATGTCATAAAGGATTACCTTGATATTTGTCCTTTAATGCTGTCACTTGCCCTCACTTGAATCCTTGAGTACAAACATGTCATTACTATTCTGATTTTCACAGCCTCACTCGTGCCTTACATCACCAAAATTAATGTTTATGTTGTGATTCTTAACAGTATGCAGCTGTCTGGGTACAACTGCACAAAAGGTGATATCAAGGCTAATAAGCCTAAGAAATCGCTATTACCTATTATGACTGAACTGTATTAGATGTTGTTTAAGAGTAATTATGTGTGTGTTGTGCAGGGTGTATGATGTATCCAGTCTTTGTGCAAGAGTGAAAGTTGTCTATTTGAGAATCAAATAGAAAACTTTCACAGACAGTGGATATTATAACTGCTATGAATAAGCAGGCCAAAATCCTATAATCGCCTTTACATTGTATGCGTAATTTTTGCATTTGCTTAAATGGTATAGTGAAATTTATGTGGCAGAGTGTTTCAAAAAGTTTTAAAAGGGGGCTTGCTAAAAGATCTTAGTCATTTGTGACCATAATGTAAGTATATTGTAACAAATGTTACACTTCACAATCACTAATGCACCAAATACAGCTGCCAATAAATAGAGAATGTGCCCGTCCCATTCCAAACTACTTCATCATTTGAAACACAATGGTTTTTTGTCTGCCACTACAACTGTGCTTTCCACATTTGTGAATAATAGCATTAGGACACTGTATTTATGAAACTGTTATCACTATTAAGGCACAAAGAGAAGTTACAAAGGATATTTACCTTTCTACATTCGATATGCGCAGTGTTTTCCCCCAGGTCTCTTCTACTCAATTATAAACCTCGAAAGCATTTTACTCTGTGGCTCTTGCTTACATACCGACAACAGCACTACTTTTGTTATGATAAATTTTTCCAACTTCACCGTTATTATTCGTGAAGATTTCCTCCATTTCCTGATACCATGATTAAATGTTGTCACTGCTGCATTTTGGCTAATTAATCCTATTCTTAGAGTTCAGCCATAAGAACACAATTGGATTAGAGCAAAGGTTTGACAGGTCAATGGGTGACCAATCAGTGTGACCAAACTCCCCACCAGCACTTCACTAATCTGACTCAATAGAAGAGGTGTGACTCTATATATTTCACCACTGTGCAATATATTCCATTATGCATTCACATAATGCATTATGAGAATGTTTTAAGCTACAGTATACTGTATGTGATTAAAAAAATCTGTTTCAAATCTGTTAAATATTTATTGTAAGCCTGAATACCAGAAAAAAAAAAATAAAAAGGAAAAAAAAAACATCTCTGCTTCGCCTGCAAACTTGGTTGGGATTCTGCATTGAATTCTAACCAAATATTGGCTTAAAACTAATTTACCAGTGGGAAAACTCATCCACAACTTATCCTGAGTCCCCAGAATTCAACCATAATTAGACCCCAACTGCCAGAATCCTTGGATCTGAGCAGCAAAAAAAGTCAAAACTTCAAGCGATATTGCCATCCCCATTTGGGACAGTTTGAACACCCAAGCTACTGTATACTTAAATGGAATAGTTCAAATTAATTCATTGATTAAATAAGATTGACTTATTGTAAAACATGTTTCAGGTAAAATACTTTCAAAGCCCAACTGATGTCTTTAGTTTTATGTATTGTTTACTAAATATATGCTTAAAACAATGTGTATGAAAATATAAAACAATAAATAGCAATATCTGTAATACATTTTTATGACTTTTATTTTATAATAAATATATATTTTTAATCAAGTTGGTAACATTTTACAATAAGGTTCCATTTGTTAATATTAGTTAACAACATCAGTTAACACAAACTAACATTAAACAATACTTTTACAGCATTTATTAATCTTGATTAATGTTAATTTTAAAATATACTAATACATTTCTAACAATAAAACTTGTATATGTTAACATTAGTTAATGCACTATAAACTAACACAAACTAACAAAGAGCAATAGTATTTTATTAACTAGCAATAACAAAGCTTAGTATATGCTGTAAAACATATATTGTTCATTGCTAGTTCATGGTACCTAATGCATTAACTAATGTTAACGAATGGAACCTTATTGTAAAGTGTTACCATAAAGATTTATTACTCTTAAAGTCAACGTGAAATGTCCTTCGCAACCCATTTAACTTCCGTAATCTGACATGTTTCAGAGTGAAACAAGAAAAAATGTAGGATGTGGATTTTCCTGATTCATAATCCATCAGGATTTGATTTGATCATGAAAAGTGGCCATTTACATACCTTGTACCACTGGTTGGTTGGAGGGGAGGAGTTGAAAAGTAAAAGAGGGACTCATGACACAGACAAGGCATGTCCGCGTTTCGCGGTCAGTCCATGCAGACTGTGCTGATGACGAAATTTGCATCAAGCATACTTTGGCCTTTAGACGACACTGAAGTAGACAAAAGAGAAGCATAACTGTCATGCTCTCCCCAGTCTCTGTCTGTCACTCTCCCCACAAAACTACATTGCCCAGAAGCACCTCCCCAGACTTCTAATCACCTGCACCTGTACACAGTTACCACAGTAATCAAGGACAGCTCAAATACCCATCACAGCCACAAAATCATGGTTTAGTCTCCCTTTGGAACACACAAAACTCACTGCTCTTCCAGAGCAGTATCATCCTTCTTCATGCTCACATCATTAGTGTTATTCTTCATCAGTAACTATCTACCACGAACTACATTACTCTAAAACCAGCTTAAGTCCATTTATCCATCTGCGTGTGTTGCCTTCCTAACAGAAGTCTAAACTGCAATTATGGACCCAGCAGGAGTGAATCTTCATCTCTACCCGGATGATATTGAAACAGGGGTTAACCGGTATTGTCTAGCTCTCATCAACACTTCGCCAGCATCCACTTCAAACTCAAACATTACCAACCCACGAGAATCTATCGATACTCAACAACCGCTTCCGCTCCACTTCCTGCTGCCACTTCTTCTGCCTCTGCCTCGGTGAGTTCAGCCAGTCCTTTGGTCTCCCCAGCGCCCTACGCTGGTTCTGTGGAGGATTGCAATGGCTTTCTACTTCAGTGTTTACTTGCTATGGAGATGCAGCCTTTTGGGGTTGTCATTCATCGGATTCAACATGCACTGGACCCCATAGTGAGAGTTCTTGTAATCACCTCTCTATCATCGGTCAGTGCTACCAGTACTACAGTGGCTTACTCTGTTAACTCCTCTCCTGACCCTCTGGGTCAACTTCTTCACAATTCACTGGCCACTCTGACTGACTTTTCCGGTTCCATAGAGGAACACTATGGATTCCTCCTCCAATGTTTACTCCTGTTACAGAGTTCTCCACACAGTTTTCCCACTGAGCGAGCGATGATCGCCTATATCATATCCCGTTTGACCGGAGAAGCCTTGATGTGCGGGTCCATGATCTGGAGGCAAGGAGATAAAGTATCTCAATCCTTTGATGCCTTCATCACCCACTTTTGGGAGGTCTTTGAGCTACCAATGTGGTCCCACGATGCTGCAGTTCCCTTGGAGGGGTTCTACGAGCCGACGCCCATGCTTGCCACGGTCAACAAGCCAACGGCCAAGCCTGCCACGGTCAACGAGCCAACACCCATGCCTGCCACGGTCAACAAGCTAGTTCTTGAAGCCCCATTCATCCCAGAGCTAGCATTGCAAGCCTTGTCCATCCCAGAACTAGCGTTGCAAGCTTCCCACAGCTCCGTCTTCTTTCACTGAGCCTCCCACAGCTCCGTCTTCCTTCATCGAGCCTCCCACGGCTCCGCCTTCCGAGCCTCCCACAGCGGTGCTCATGGCTATCCAGAAAAGGAGGAGAATAAGGGCTCCTACTCCCCAGTCACTGCCAGTGCTCACGACCATGGAGATTGTTCCCCAGTCGCAGCCTGTGTTCATGACCACGGAGGTTGTTCCCCTGTCACTGCCTGTGCTCACGACCATGGAGGTCACTCCCCTATCACTGCCTGTGCTAACGACCACAGAAGTCACTCCCCTATCACTGCCTGTCCTCACGACCACGGAGGTCGTTCCCCTGTCACTGCCTGTGCTCATGACCACGGAGTTCGTTCCCCTATCACTGCCTGTGCTTATGACCATGGAGGTCGTTCCCCTGTCACTGCCAGTGCCCAATGCCATGGAGGCCGTTCCCTGTCATTGTCTGTGTTTACAACCACAGAGGTTGTTTCCCTGCCACAGCCAGTGCCCACGACCACGAAGGCCGTTTCCCTGTCACTGCCAGTGCCCACGACCATGGAGGCTGTTTCCCAGTCGCTGACAGTGCTCCTGACCCTGGCGACTCTGCCCTCTGGGTCTTCCACAACTCCATCCTCTGAGCCTTCCACGACTCTGCCCGCTCCTCCAGAGTCTCCTCCAGCAGTCCTGTCCGCTCTCCCAGAGACCCCTTCTCCAGCGGTCCTGTCCGCTCTTTCAGAAACTCCTCCTCCAGCGGTCCCATCCACTCTCCCAAAGACGGCTCCACCCGCTCCACCTCCGGCTCCTCCTCCTGAGTCTCAAATCCCTGATCCTCCAGAGGCTCCGCCCACTCCACCTCTGGGTCCTCCTTCTGAAACTCAAACCTCTGCTCCTCCTCAAACCTCTGCCCGCTCCACCTCCGGCTCCTCCTCCTGGAACTCAAATCCCTGCTCCTCCTGCAGCTCTGCCCGCTCCGCCTCTGGCTCCTCCTCCTGAGTCACAAGTCCCTGCTCATCCAGCTGCTCCGCCCACTCCGCTTCCTGAGATTCAACTCCCTGAACCAGCTATGGCTCCGCCCCCTGACCCCCTGCCAGTTCCATCCTGGTGTCCTGATCCTCAGCCAGTTGCCTTCCTGGAACCACCTCCCAAACCACTGGACCCCGTAGCCTTCCTGAAGCTGCCTCCCAAATCTCCAGACCCCACTCCCTTCCTGGAGGCTCCTCCCTGGCCTCCTGATTGTCCGCAGGCTCCTACCTGGCCTCCTGATGATCCGCCAACTCCTCCTTGGCCTCATAATCATCCTTCCTGGTCTGCTTGACCCTGCCCTCCTTTCCATCCATCATCGGGCGCCAGGAGTCACCCTTTAAGCGGGGGGGCAGTATCGTCCTTCTTCATGCTCTCATCATTAGTGTTATTCTTAATCAGTAACATTCTACTATGAACTACATTACTCTGAAACCAGCTAAGTCCATTTATCATTTCTCTCACCTGTTCTCTTACCTGTTATTTCAATGTAGTTCCCGCATCTGGGTTCACCATCCATCTGCGTGTGTTGCCTTCCAAACAGTAACAGAGCTACCTTTTTTCTTTAAATGAAATTGCCCCTTCAACATCCACTGCATTCATTACTAACAAGTTCCATGAAGATTTACAACAAAAACAC
Source organism: Myxocyprinus asiaticus (assembly GCF_019703515.2). Classification (NCBI taxonomy): domain Eukaryota; kingdom Metazoa; phylum Chordata; class Actinopteri; order Cypriniformes; family Catostomidae; genus Myxocyprinus; species Myxocyprinus asiaticus. The sequence continues at coordinate 14,532,644 of NC_059375.1, forward strand.
TTACCAATTTAATGCTCTTGAGCAGAAGACATCTTCCCATTTGCATTTATTCAGTTAACTGTTTTTGATGGATCATTTTTATTGTCTGCTTGACCAGACAGTGTCCTTCGCATTGACCCATTAGCCCCAGTATACTTTTACATGATTTGCAAGATTTAATAGTAAATTGACCATGATTTTACATGGAACCATATTTTAACCTTAATATTCATAGTAAAACCCTATCATGGTTAAAATGTGGTTACTGTAGTAAACCATGGTAAATTTATTGTGAGGGCACACAAAACATATTGCAGGGGATGCAAAACTTATTGCGAGGGCACACAAAATTATTTCAGAAAACAATTCCTGCACTATCCTCTAAGGGGGTCAGTATTAAATAATAAATGTTAAAGCAATCCATTAAAAAATAACTTTTTTGCCACAGTATGTTTAGTATCAACCCAAGCGTCACTGCGTCATCGCAAGACTGTCATAACATTGGGGGAACAGCAGAAATTGCTCATGTTGGGGGCTCTGCATTTTTGTGGGTTGTTTGAAATCTTAACAAAACCTTGAATGAATAGAGCTGTTGTGGGACCAGAGACCAAAAGTTGTACTGAAGATTTGGAGGATTAGGATGGAATGGAGGTAGGTTGGATAAATATAGAGGGTGGAGGAGGTAAAATAAAAAAAGGATAAAGGAAAGAAAGAAATATAATCAGGAAGGTTCTGTAAGAAGCATAGGGGATAGTGAAGGAGTGGATGGGTGAGATGAGTAGTAGTAGATGTGAATTTAGGATGGTATTAAAGTTTAGGGAAGGAAATAGTTTGTATGGAGGAAGCCCAATACCAATGACGAATGAGCTGAAAAAGTTATTTGGAGAGATTAAATATGTGAAAGTATTTCAGGATGGAGCATTGATGGTATCATGTAGTAACGATTAGCAAAGGAATAAAGTAATGAGATTAAAGATGATGTGCAAGAAGGCGGTAGTGAGTTCCAGACCGGTAAGACAAAAGTCATGGGTGTGTGGTGTGAGTCCCATTGGAACTGTCAGTGGAAGAGATTAAGAAGAATGTAGAGGGAGGCAAGGTAGTTGAGGCAAGGTGTCTGCAGGTAAATAGAAAACGTTGATAGCTTCTCTGTAATGTTGAAGTTTGAAGGAGGGAGTTTGCCGGATAGGATTAAAGTAGGATTTGTTAGTTATCCTGTAAAAGTATATGTGCAGTCTCCTATGAGGTGTTATAATTGCCAGAGGTATGGACATGTAGCTGCTGTGTGTAAGGCTAAGAAGAGATGTGCTAGGTGTGGAGGTGAACATGATTATGGTAAGTGTGGTGTGGGAGTTAAGTGTTGTAACTGTGGTGGAGCCCATAGTGTTGCTTACGGGGGATGTGAGGTTAGGAAAAAAGCAATTGAAGTGCAACAACAATGTGTTAAGTATAACTTGTCATATGATGATGTGGTGAAAGCGGTGGAAATGAAGAACAAGCTGGAAACAAAGGAAAGGTTAGAGAGTGTAGGTGGAAATGAGGAATTATGAAGATATGAGGATGGGGTAAGGATTAAAGAGGATATGTTGATGGTGAACAAGAAAAGCTTCTTGCTGTTCATGGCAGAAGTTATTAACTGTACAGCACAGACTTATAGGAGGACAGAGAACATTCAGATAATAGTTAAAGCAGCGGAGAGGCTAAAATAGGGAGATAAATTAAACAGGTTAACGGGACAGGTGAGGCAAATTAACTAATAAGCAAACAAGGAGGCGGGGCATGACGCAAGACAGAGAGAGACACGCGGCAATTCAGAAAAAAAAAACAAAGCCACGTGTTCTCACAAAATCCCCTAACTACCCCTGTTCTCCTCAAAAGATCTTACCTCACTCCCGAAGAAAAGGGAAAAGGGAAAAACACAGGTGAGTCTTCCAGGCCACTGCTTCCCTTGCCTGGTTAAACAAATGGGCTCAAAATAAATAAATATAAATCCCTATATGCTCGCATAAATGAAAGTAAAGTAACATGTAAGCTATTATGTTCCAGTCCTAGGAACAAAGCGAGTGCTGCCGGAGAGGGCATCTTCCACTAACCTTGTGGTTTTATACTGAATCCCTCTGTGACGTCAGAGAGCTCAGAAATAGGGGCGGATCACCTTTTCACCACACCACCTAGAAACTTAAAGAAATAACAGACAAAAAATACGAAACACAAATATGAGTAGGAACACGTAACACCTTCACCCTTAAGTGAATAAATTGTAGGTATAGTTGGATTACTCACCTTAAGCAGAACAATTTATTCATAATATTTACACCTGGGATAGGATGTCAGCAATGATGTTTTCCTTACCTCACATGTGAATAATGTCCAAATCAAAGGGTTGTAAAAACAAGATTCAGCGCATTAACCGTTGATTGTTATTTCTCATCCGATGTAAAAATACCAAGGGGTTACGATCTGTATAAACCACCACTGGATGTGAAACAGAACAAATATACATTTCAAAGTGCTGTAGTGCAAGAACAAGGGCGAGCGCTTCCTTTTCGATTGTGGAGTAACCCCGCTGATGTTTATAAAAAAAATTTTGAGAAATAACAGACAGGGTGCTCAACACCCTTGCATCTACGGCGAGGTGAAACAGTGTAGTAAAATCTGGAGCGGAAAGCACGGGGGAATTAATGAGAAGTGCTTTAACCCCCTCAAAACTCAATTGATAGTTCTCAGTCCACTTGAACATGACCTTTGGACTAAGAAGATCAGTCAGAGGTGAGGCAACTGCAGAACAGTTCTTACAGAAATGTCTGTAATATCCCACCATGCCCATTGTGATGCAATCTGGCCACAGGGAACTGAATGATAGACTCTAACTTAGACTCAACGGGCCGAACTTGCCCACGACCTACGATTTTTCCCAGGTAGGTTACCGTGGCTTGATCAAATTCGCATTTAGCCAGATTCACGGTAAGGTTGGCACTGGACAACTGATCAAACAGAGCATCAATTTGCTCCAAATGTTCCGACCAGAACGAGCTATAGACCACAAGATCATCTAGATATGACTCACAGTTATGCATCCCCGTGATGACTCAGTTAACCAACCTCTGAAAGGTTGCAGGTGTGTTACGTAAACCAAAAGCCATCATGGTATACTGGAGGATATCATCAGGCGTACGAACGTGGAAATGTCTTTTGCACGCATCGACAGAGGTACCTGCCATTACCCTTTTAAAATATTGATCTTGGTAGCAAAACCAGGGTTCCCAACATGATCCACGCAATCTACCATGAGGGGTAAAGGATAACAGTCAGGTTTTGTATGGCGTTAACACGACAAATATCTGTGCAAAAAACAAATTGTATTATCTGCTTTTAATTTACAAGCAGGGAGGGTGAACTCCAGGCACTAGTGCTGGGCTCAGCTATTTTATTTTCGAGCATGAAGGCCACCTCTTTCTGCAAATGAGTTTGTTTCTCAGGACTTACCCTGTAGGCATGTTGTTTAATCGGCGAAGAATCACTGACATCTATATCGTTTTCTACCAGGGACGTCTGAGAAGAAACATCAAAGTTATATGAGACCGAATTACATTAATTAGGTCAGATCGTTCTTCAACTGTCAAATGAGAAAGATACAAATCAAGATTTTGCATTATTTTCGAATTATTCAGCCTTCCCTCTACCAATTCCCTAGCAGGCACATAAACATGCTCATCCTCCCACTCAGGAGGTGACGGAACAACACAGGTAACGGTAACAACAGAGCAAGGTATAGCAGTCAAAGATTCAGCAATGGACAGCGACATCCCCTGTCCATCACTCACATCAGTGAGAGATCAGCACTAGACAGCTCCTTTTTGAGAAGCGAGGTCAAATCTGTCTGGGGAACAATTAAAGTCGCCGACTTCTATTCAGCCCTAACTGGCACTCTCTCAAAATATGGTTTAAACATGTTAAAATGACAAAGCCAGGACTTTTTCTTTCTGTCAGGAGTACCTATCACATAGTCAAGCTCACTTACCTTTCTCTCCACAAGATAAGGACCATAGTAATGGGTCTGCAGGGACGATACTGACATGGGCATCAACATGAGTACTTTATCACCAGGAACAAAACAACGAAGTCTTGCATTGTGATCGAAACGTTGTGTCATCACTAGATTTTCCTTAGTCATCTTGCATGCTCGGTGCAACCTGAAATGAAACTCTGAGACAAAATTAAGAATATTATTTGGTGTCGGATCAATAGACCAATGGTCTTTGAGCAGTTTCAATGGACCACGGACTGTATGTCCGAACACCAGCTCAGCAGGACTAAAACCAAAAGACTCTTGCACGACCTCTCTTACCACAAACATTACCATAGGCACTCCATCGTCCCAGTCTTTTTGGAAGTCCAGACAGTATGCTCGCAGAATCGACTTCAAAGTCTGGTGGAGCTGCTCGAGTGCTCCTTGGCTTTCTGGATGACAACAACTAGATGTAAGATGTTGGATGTGCAACTGATCCAGAGCCTGTCTGAACACACGTGACATGAAATTCGTGCTCTGATCAGTTTAAACAGTATGCGGTAAGCCAAACAACTAAAAAAACCTGATAAAAGACTTAACAATAACTGGTGCAGTAATTTTCCTCAGAGGAATTGACTCAGGAAATTGTGTGGATGTATACATAACCATCAACAAATACTGATTTCCAGACTTCGTGTGAGGTAAAGGACCTACGCAGTCAATGATTACACATTCAAACGGATCACCATTTGCTGGAATTGGATATAACTGCATAGGAGGTATACTCTGATTCTGCTTTCCTATTACCTGACAGACATGACAACATCTACAAAACTTTGCTACATCGCCCTTCATGCCAGGCCAGAAAAAATGATGGAGTACACGATCATAAGTTTTATTAACCCCTAAATGACCTGCATATGGATTTTCATGAGCGAGACTTAGAATTTCAGATCGAAGTATAGTCGGAACTACTATCTAACAACCTGCCAGTCATCTTCAGCAGATGCGGTCAGGGGTCTCCACTTTCTCATTAACACACCACCATCAACAAAGTACCTTGGGATACATTTTCAAGTTCCTCTACAAGAACAGCACTCTCAGAGAGGGAAGAAATGGTCAAATCTTTCCTCTGCTCAATAACAAGTTGCTCGGGAGTCAAAGGAAATGTGTCAAGCCCCACCTAATGTCTTTTTCCTTTCTTAATGCTGTTGGCTGAATCGGCGTTGGAGTTGAACATTTAGCATTACAAAAATCAGAGGAGGTGAAAAATGTATCGCTCAAATCAAAATTCCACTCACCATCTGACTTATTGTGATTCTGTCCCTTCAGTTTCTGAGACATTGTGCGAGTAACTGCACATGAAGGAAAAACCTCCAGGTTCATCTGAGCTAACTCATCAGGAGTAGAACAAGCAAGAGAGACATCAATTACCTCAGGGCTAGAAAACACTCTCCCTTCCACTAAGTCATTCCCCAAAATAAAGGTAATGTCCTAAATGGGAAGACACGGCCGCACACCCACAGTAACACGGCCCTTAACAAGGGAGGAATCAAGTTCAATTTCTTGCAAAGGCACATTCACGAAGCCCATCTTGAACCAATGGAGGTTTTATCAGACAAAGGTATTATACCCTCCACTAAAAAACTCTGAGCAGCGCCTGTATCACGAAGAATTTTGACTGGTCTCTGAGAGCTAGCATCACTACTGATCTTGTCTAGTGTCAGCTTTGAAAGTCAACATCTCCAGTCCAACCAACTGGGTGAGGACGTCGTAGGCAAACCTACTGGTTTCGGGACACCTTTTTTTCTCTTGAGCGCATTGCACTCCACAATAATGTGTCCACATTTCTTACAATAGAAACAAACGGGTGAGGACAAGGACTTATCTGAATTTTCTGCCAGCTTCTCAGCAGACAAACCCCGATCAGGACTACATTTTGAAAACCTGTGACTGCTACTGCGAGATGGAGACTTCTGAGTCAAGGTAAAGACGTTCTTATGTGTAAGAACACATTCATCAGCTAAAGTAGCCGCAGCAGCACATTTCAGAACTTTTTGCTCATTTAAATAGGTCGTAACATGTTCAGGTAAACAGTTTTTAAATTCATCTAAAATAATTAATTTGCGTAGCTCTTCAAAAGTTTTTACTTTTAATGAAGCTCACTACCGATCAAACATCAACTCCTTCTCTCTAACAAATTCATCATTCCAGATCTTGCAATGAATAAGACATTTTTGGCAGTAATCCTTGGGAACAAATTCATAAACTTGAAAAACGGCCACCTTTACTTGTTCGTAATCTAGAGAGTCCACAATTGATAGAGCAGAATATGCTTCCTAAGACACACTGCAATAACATAGGCCAAACCTCTTTCGGCCACTTCAAATTAGTTGCAATACGTTCAAAAGGAGCAAAACATTTGTCAACCTCTTGTTCTTTAAAAGGGGGAAAATACTTGTTCCGACTCGCATCAAAATCAAGAGAACCTGGTATACCTCTTTCTTGAGCTTTCAATTCCAGCTCTATAAGTCGACAAGCTTGTTCAATTTCGAGCTTTTTCAGTTCAAGTTCATGTCTCTCATGTTCATTTCTCATGCTCCCATTCCTCTTTCTCCCTCAACACAACTCGTTTGTGCTCTTGAGCTTGCAAAATTTGCATTGCTAGATCTTCAGAGCTAACCTCCGCTATGTCCTAATTTTCTAACATTTTCTCTTATATAAAGCATCGACTAACAGAACCTGAAGTTCGCGCTTGGATAAATTACTATGAAATCCCACTTTATAATAAGCCACAATTTCACAAGATCTACTCTGTTAAAATGAAACAATTCTTCTTGCATCAGATTCGCAGTAAACGCTGCTAAATTGAACTGGTTAGAAAAGGCCAATAAAAAACAAGCAAGAATTAAAGAGCATGACAATAGCAGACCAAATTTTAACTAGAGCAAAAACAAACTCAACTTCAAACGACTGTGACTGAACTGCGTTACATTTAAACAATAACGCATGCACAAACAAATCGTGGACAGATCAAAGGATTAAACAATGCCACTCATATCCTGGACGAGCCCCCAAATATTTTACAGCCAACCCTTTTGCTCGTTCTTTTATAATCACCTAAAGAGGATGGCCTAACACATATGATAAATAACAGAGGCTTGGAATTTGGATTTTGTGACATCCAACGTTTTTGGTTTTATTTACAAACAATAACAACTTAAACCAAATTAGAAAATGACTATGTTTAACTTAGAGAGCAGATAGACTTAACCAAAACAAAACAAAATCCCCTAACTACCCCTGTTCTCCAAAAGATCTTACCTTGCTCCCGAAGAAAGGGGAAAAGGGAAAAACACAGGTGAATCTTCCGGGCCACTGCTTCCCTAGTCTCCACTGATTAAACAAAACATGCTCAAAATAAATACATATAAATCCTTATCTGCTCACATAAATGAAAGTAAAGTAACATGTAAGCTATTATGTTCCAGTCTTAGGAACAAAGCAAATGATGCCACCATGAGGGAATGCGGGAGGATGCCAGAGAGAGACGAGACCCAAACGAGAAGTGGAGAGGGCATCTGCCATGAACCTCGTGGTTTTATATCGAATCCCTCATTGACATCAGAATGCTTAGAAATAGGGGCGGATCCCCTTTTCACCATGCCACTTAGAAACTAAAAGAAATAACAGACAAAAATGAGTAGGAACACGTCACAGACAACAAAACACCCGAATGGCATGAACGCACATGGCCAAGACAATAAGGTAATATACGCCCATGCCAACCGACAAACAAGATGAGAGAATGCATAGCAATGCCAAACAAAGCCATGCCATGCATTCTCACACTAAACAAAACCTGATTAAACATTACAAGGCAAACGCCACACAATGCATGCAGCAGGTGACAAAAACTGGACAGGAGTCAGAGAACTGGGTGAAGCCGCTAAAGTCACAGAAGGCAGAGCTGCAGGGGGCTCAGAGGGCTGAGCCATGGAGGGCTCAGAGGGTTCAGGAGTCAAGAAGGCCTGGAATGCATGCGCTGGCTCTGAAATGGACGAGGCTTCAGGAACTAGCTGGTTGACCGTGGCAGGCATGGGCGCTGGCTGGTTGACCGTGGCAGGCGTGAGTGTCGGCCGCGGCAGGGGAACGGCCTCTGTGGCCGTAAACACTGGCTGTGACTGGGGAATGGCCTTCGTGGGTGTGAGAACTGTCAGCTGCAACTGGAGAATGGCCTCCGAGGCCGTGAGCACTGGCAGGGAAGAGGGAATGGCCTCCATGGCCATGGGCATCGGCAGTGGCAAGGGAGTGACCTCCGTGGTTATGAGCAATGGCAGTGACGGGGAACAACCTCCGTGGTTGTGGGCACTGGCAGTGACAGGGGAACAACCTCTGTGGCCGTGAGCACCGGTAGTGACAGGGGAATGACCTCTGTGGCTGTTGTCAGCAACTGAGGAGTAGGTGCCCTTCTGCTCCTCCTCCGAGCGATGAGGAGTTTTGCTGCTGTGACAGTCAGGTCAGCAGCAGGAATGACCGCCACCTCAGTCAGGAGTCCTAGGAGACCAGAGCAGATCAGGTGGACGACCAGGAGACCCAGAAGACCAGAGCGGATTAGGCGGATGGCCATGAGACCAAGGGACCAGAGCAGATTAGGTGGACTACCAGGAGACCCAGAAGACCAGAGCGAATTAGGCGGACGGCAATGAGACCAAGGGGACCAAAGCAGATCAGGTGGTTGGCCAGGAGACCCAGGAGGCCATCTCAGGGTAGGGACTGGATCAGAAGGCCTGGTTGATGACCACAGAGCTGAAACAGTGTCAGGAGGCCTGGGTGGTGACCCCAGACTAGAGACTAGAGCCATGGAAGACTCTGAGGGCGGAGCCATGATAGGCAGAGCTGTAGGAGGCTCGAGGGGCGAAGCCATGAAAGGCAGAGCCATGGCAGGCTGGAAGGTTGAAGCCATGGAAGACGGAACCATGGGAGGCTCGAGGAGGGGAGCCGTAGAAGGCAGAGCCATGGCAGGCTCGAGGGGCGAAGCCGTAGAAGGCGGAACCGTGGTAGACTTGAGACTAAGAGTCCAGGATGACTGGGAAATAACCTCAGTGGTCGCGAACAAGAGCAGAGTCTCAGGAATGACCTCTGTGGTTGTGGGCATGGACATAGACTCGGGAATGAACTCTGTGGTTGTGGGCATGGACAGAGACTCGGGAACGACCTCTGCGGTCGTGAACATGGGCAGAGACTCGGAAATGACCTCTGTGGTCGTGAACATGGGCAGAGACTCGGAAACGACCTCTGTGGTCATGAACATGGGCAGAGACTCGGAGATGACCTCTGTGGTCGTGAACATGGGCAGAGACTTGGAAACAACCTCTGTGGTCGTGAACATGGGCATTTGCATGCTATTGCATGTGCTTGGAAACAGAAGCCTTTCTCCTCCTCCTCCTCCGTGAGGCAGAATTTGGCGGTGCAGGCTCTGGGACGGACGAGGCTGGCAATGCAGGCTCTGGGAAGGATAAGGCTGGCAACGCATGCTCTGGGACGGATGAGGCTTCCAGCCTGTTGGCTGTGGCAGGCGTGGGCGTTGGCTCATTGGCCGTGGCAGGCGTTGGCCGTGGCAGGCGTGGGCGTGGGGTCATTGGGCGTGGCAGGTGTGGGCGTGGGCTCGGTGGCCGTGGTGGGCGTGGGCTCGGTGGCCGTGGCAGGCGTGGGACTGGGCTTGGTGGCCGTGGCAGGCAATTTGTGGGAAAGGTTTTCATGGCCCTACGCACCGATATCAGTGGCGGATAATTCAACTTGGAGACAAAGGCCGTGAAGGACCTCAAGACCGGGGCCACGGAAGGCAAGGTTATGACATGGTGTGGAACCAACTCAGACTTGACTGGAACATAGTGTGGAGTAGGCTGAGGCATTGCTGTGACATGGCATGGAGCAGGCTGAGGCGTGGCTGTGACATGGCATGGAGCAGGCTGAGGCATGGCTGTGACATGGCATGGAGCAGACTCAGGCTTGGCTGTGACATGGCTTGGAGCAGGCTGAGGCATTGCTGAGACATGGCATGGAGCAGGCTGAGGCGTGGCTGTGACATGGCATGGAGCAGGCTGAGGCGTGGCTGTGACATGGCATGGAGCAGACTCAGGCTTGGCTGTGACATGGCATGGAGCATTACCTTGATGAAGAGAAAGCAGTTGATCTCTGGTGACTTTGCATCCTACTGGATGTTCAAACACAGCACAAAATCGTTGGAGGAAGTAACTGAATTAAGGGAATGTTGTTCTGTCGCCGTTCCACACTGCTGTAATCCAGTCTAACGCCTTACTGGTAAGCAGCGAACAAACAAAGGAAATGTGGCTCTCATCAGTGGAGTATAGTGTGGGTTGATGATTAACAAACCAAGAACATTGGAGCAGAAATCCCTTACATTTAGCTGGTGACCCATTGAATTTCTCAGGAAAGACAAGGCGTGGGTTAGTGGTGAATGAGCTAGGTGAGGCCGGGTAAGCCGCTGGATTAGATGAAGAGGCTGAAGGGTTTGGTGTTGGTAAACGGAGGCTTTGCAAAGTCTTTACAAGCTCCTCTGTTAAGAATGTCAGCCGGTCAAGCTGTTGGTGGTGTACGGCCAATACATCCGCTTGCGCTGAGACCTCGGTGGTGAGTTGCAGAAAAGACGTTGGATCGGTTTGTGGCGAAGTCTTCTGTAATGATGAGTCAAAGGAGTTGAGATCCATGTGCAGCTTTAATAATAATATACATAGTAATACAGACAGGCATGGGTTCAATCACCAGCATCAGTAATATCCAAGGTCATCCAGAAAGGTGGTCAATAAACAGGCAAGAGGTCAGGGCAGGTGGCAGAAAATCACAGGATATATCCAGGAAATCAAGGCAGTAATAGTAGGCAGGCAACAACGGGTCAAAACAGGATAAACAGTCCAGTATCAAACACAGGAAATGCAATAAACTCAGGGAATGCTCAGAAATGTCAGCCAGGGCAAAACAAGACTTTGCAATGACAGAGAGTGAGTGTGAGACTTAAATAACTGAATAGATTGGAAACAGGTAAACAGGGAATCATTGCCAGGAATGGGGATTATGGGAAATGGTGTCCAGAGAGTTAAAGTCAATCCCCAGGTGATGGAGCCCTCTGGTGGTGAGTGGGAGGAACAACAAAGGTGGGATTCATGACACTCCCGCTTCTTTCTTGCTTAGAATCTTCTACAATAGTGTACGGAAAATGCAGACTGCATTAAAAGAAGTTGAAAATTGGTAATTTAAATGGGGAATTAAGTTGTCAGTGGACAATTATAATTATAATTATATAATAAAGTATTACAGCGAGAATCTATTGTTAGATTCTTAGGTATGTGGTTTGATAGCAGGCTAACTTGGAAAGGTCATTTAGATAATGTTGTAGAGAAGTACAAGCGAATTATAAATGTAATGAGAAGTGTGTCAGGAAGAGAAGGATGGCTGATAGGATGGCATTAAAAACCATATATGTAACAATGACACGGTCAGTTTTGGACTGTGGATGTTTTGCGGATGGATCAGCATCTAATAATCAGTTGGCGAAATTAGATAAAGTACAATATCAAGCAATGAAAATTTGTTGTGGAGCTTTTCCTTCTTCTTCAACTGCAGCATTGCAGGTGGAATTAGGAGAAATGCCATTAAAAATCAGGAGGAAACAACTGATGATGGCATACTGGACAAATTTACAAGGTCAAAATAAAACTCATCCTACAGTAAAGGTATTCAATTAATGCTGGGAGCATGGAAAGGGGAAGATTTAGTAAGTGAAATAGGTTTCAGTGAATATCAGTATACTCCAATAGTGGTTTTGTCCCCACTACCTCTTTGGATTATGCCTCAACCAAAAGTAGATTTAAGTTTATTAGAAATTAGACAAAAGCAAGGATGAAGTAAGCAAGAGGCAGATGAGGTCAAAAAGTATCCATGGTCAAGGTATGGTACACTAAATCATATGTTCACAGATGCGTCAAAGGATCCTGAAACAGGATATGTAGCTATTGCATGTGCAATGCCAAAAAAAGAAATTTAAATGTGGAAAAGGGTATCTGACCTCCTATCAGTTTATATGGGGGAGCTTGTCGCTATTATGATGGCAGTTCAATGGATTAAGGATATTTGGTTAAATCATACAATCATTTGCTCTGACTCCAGTTTGGCTCTTTTAAGTCTAGAAGCTCAACAGTCAGACAGTAGGCAAGAAATAATTCTGGAAATTTTGCAGTGTTTGTATAGATTATATCAGGCAATTATATAAGTAAGATTCTTATGGGTCCTGGCTCATGTGGGTATAGAGGGAAACGAGGAAGCAGATTGGTTGGCCAAGCAGGCTGTAGAGAAGGGTGAAGTTGATCTTCAAATATCACACAGTAGATCAGAGATTAAATCTATAATTAAAAAGGGGCTATATAAAGAATGGCAGCATGAATGGAATAGTGATACAAAGGGTAGGCAGCTATATCTAATACAACCAACAGAAGGGAGAGGAAGAGTTTCTTGTTGGAATAGGATTGAGGAAAACATAATATCAAGAATGAGATTAGGGCATACAGGATTAAATAAAACATTGCATTTATTGGGAAAACATCCAACAAGTAAAACAGTAGAACATGTATTAATTCATTGCAGGATGTATATAGGGGAAAAAGAAAAATTAATGAAGGAGGTGAGGAGGCAAGGAGGTTGAAATGTTAACATAAAGGAATATTTTAAAGCCAGAAATGGGAACCAGTTCAGCACTGATACAGTTTCTGAAATCTATAAGTTTTAATAAATCGGATATGGAGATACAGTATGTAGGCCTAGGGTGAGAGATAAAGAGATGTAGATATGTATATGTAGGTTTGTCAGTATGTAGTTCATATCCTAATACGTGTGTATGCTGATAGGAAGGTATATGTTAAATGGTTTTACAATGGTATGGCATAATAATGAGTGTGTCAATTATAGGTGATGTATATAGTTTAAAAAATATATATTTTCTTCTACATCCTGCTGATCCTGGGACTGTGAGGGACTCTTCATGGGAAGTTGTCATTTATTACACAAGACGTCAAATTTACATATGTAAATGAATTGCCGTAAAGAGCTATGGCAATTCTTTAAAGGTGTAGAACCATGTTTTTTTTTTTTTTTTTTTTTTTTTTTTTATTGAACTAATGATTTAACAATTAGTATTTAACCACTAATCATTTAGCTATCACTAATTTAACTTGTCAAACATTCAGACAGTGGGGGATTTCTATGTATTTATTTTGATTTGTAATTAAACTGTATTATTGAACAAGGTCAAAGTCCAAAATTATCCTAGCAATAGTAACCAGGGGTAGGCAGCTGTGTAGTGTTGGGGATGTTTTTTATTATTATTTATTTTTAAACATGGATCTATATGCGTTATAATGCCTCACATGGAGCTGTTTTGGAGATAATATGTAATATATATATATATATATATATATATATATATATATATATATATATATATATATATATATATATTTATTTTTTACATATCTGTTGTGTGATGCTGAACCATCGGCGTGTATTACTTGTGCCAGCGTTACTGTGTCACAATCACTTTTTGACAGTGACACCTCATCTGTTCATATCACTTATCTCTACATTTTATTATAGATCAGGGGTTCATATCCATTCCATTCTCTCTCTTTCTCTCTCTCGCCCTGCTAGATAATTTCTCAATGCTCTTCTATGGCTGTAGGCTTACTTTTCTTTTCTAAACGAAGAGCATGCACGTGAATTGAGGTTGAGATTGTCATACCAACAACACGAAAGCTCATCAGTCATTCGATTTATAGAACATCCCTATGCACATAAATCCAACTCCTGATGGCTGCAGGCCAGTCATATTATGCTGGAGAAGCTGAACATGGCTCTGGGAGGAGGGTCTCTGGTCCTTGCTAACAGAAGGTGGCGGTAATGCACTATATTGGTTTACGAGCCGCCATAAAACAGGAGGAAGAAGAAGTAGAAGAAACTGCTCACGTCATCGGGTGACGTATTACGCAAGTGTCCGCAGCGCAAGGCCTGCCAGTGGACGGAAGCGCAGTGTGATCGCAGAGCAGATTGTGTCTTCAAGTGGAAAACAAGAAGACTTCTACGTACCGTTGTGCTTTGTGAGACGCAATCTCTCCCTTATTAAATCTGCCCTTGAATTGTCTTCATATCTTTTAAGAGGGTGAGTAAACATTCCCAGTTTGAGCGCTGATGTTTTAAGGTGGGTTGTTGTGGGGGAGGGTAACGCTGATTTGATGGTGTAATACAGCACTGTAAATAGCGTTGACTAGCTGGTTTACGCTGGTTAACGCTGGTTAAAGTAAACGTATTAGGGCGAAAATGGTTACATTTGTTAAAGCCATGTGCAAAAGTGCAGCCTAGACGTTACGTTTGGTATTAGTATGGCACATGGGGTGATACTGTGATGGTACCTTGTATAGTGATGTTAATATTATGGAACACTGATATATACCACTGGATGATTAACATTCATATACCGTGGTATTAACATGGCACAAATAATATCATGTTATTACCATGAGTTATATCTAAAAATACGGTATTGTCATGGTACTTTTTTTGATAGTGGTTATTTTCTGTGACATGTGTCAGGTTGAGACACTGACATTGGTTATGTCCCAACCTTGACAGTATTTTACAATGTGCCTGTGATGTCCAAAATGCTCACTGAGTTTTGAGATCCAGCCATTTTGTCAATGCATAACTCTCATTATTCTCTGATCTTATCATGGTTTGGTTTAATAAGCAGGTTTTATTTGTTGTATTTGAAGCTACAGTGGAGGTGTGAGGAATCTGATCAGAGAAACTGAGGTCAGTGGATATGGATGGTGGTGTGAGATGTTAAATTCAGATCATAACTTTCAGTGCTTTCAGAGGCATGACAGTGGCTGCTGGCATTTGTTCGGGTGCGGTTCACTCTCCATATTATTTTAGGATATGATTGACATTTTCCATTCATGTTGAAGTACACAAATGCAGTGTTTAATGCAGTGTGTCTGAATTAATTACAAAGGATTGATCCTTTAAAGTAACATTCCGGGTTCAATTCAAGTTAGGCAAAATCAACAGCATTTGTGGCATAATATTGATTTGATTACCACAAAAATTTATTTTGACTTGCCCCTAATTTTCTTTAAAAAAAAAAAAAAAAAAGCTAAAATCTGGGTTCCAGTGAGGCACTTACAATGGAAGTCAATGGGGCCAGTCCGTAAACGTTAAAATACTCACCGTTTCAAAAGGATAGTCACGAGACGTAAACAATATGCATGTTAATATGATTTTAATATGACAAAATCGCTTGTTAATCTTTTCTGTGTAAAGGTATTGCCAGTTTTACAACTTTGTTGTGAAGACGATATAATGTCAACAAAACCTAAAACCCTAAAAGTAGAAATGATGAACTTTACAGCTCAAATAACACGTGAGTTTTTAACAGAAGAATTAATATAAGTGCTTTTATAAAATTATAAGCATCACATTTCTGCCTTTAAACCCTCCAACAATTGGCCCCATTCACTTCCATTGTAAGTGCCTCACTGTAACCTCAATTTTTGCTTTTTTTAAGAAACGGATGATTTGAAAGAATTTTTTGTTTTATTCAACATTATGCCTCAAATGTTGTGGATTGAGCTTAACTTGTATTGAATCTGGAATATTCCTTTAACTATTAATGTACAATTAAAAGGTTTGCTTAGATGGTGTGTTTATGAATTTACAATTTGGTTCAACTCTTGCAACTGTGAAATGAATCTTTAACTTTAAACTGCGTACAAAAGGTTTTACCAGCATACTTGCAGCATGCAGATTTTGTGATGTTTTTCTGTGCAGTTTACACTGATATCTAAATTACACAGACATTATTCAGGTAATTGTGACCAAATCGTGTTTTTATTTTCATTCATTCAAATAAAATGGCTGTTTTTTTTGTTTGTTTTTTTTTTGTGTTTTTTTTCCTGTTCACATCAATAAGGGGCATTGTACCCTATTTCAGACATATGTATAACATTTAGTCCACCAAAACTGCTATGTAGGCCTGTAATATGCTTAATGTCATTGTCTCTATAATGTTTTAATCAGTGCTTTTATTTAAAAGAAAATCTTAGTTCTTACCATGTTCATGAGAATGAGTGGTGACTGTTCATGGTCCTTTGACTTTGAGCTCCAAGTTTTTGACATGACATTTTAGTGAAAAAAGAAAGAAAGAAAGGAACATCTCAAACCAAAATCAAATATAATTGGAGAGAGGGAAGAGGTGTCTTGATGTAGACGTCCTCAGCATAATGTGCTAAATTTGAGTAATGACTGTCAACTGCATTGGATGAAAACAGCCTGTCATTTTTACAGTTCCTTTTTCCTATTACAGCACCTATTTTAATATGTATGTATTTCTGCTTTAATTCACAATAATGCTGATGATACATTGAGTTGAGACTGTGTCAAATTCAAATGTGTCATCCACTTTTCAAAGAGTTTTAGAATTTCCATGGACTTGGCAGGGCTGCCATTAGCACTTGGTGACATAACTTAAAAAAAAAAAAATATCTCTACATTTGAGCATTTTTACAATATTCAGTAAATATCTTGAGTTATATATTTGTACACATTAGACAAGTAGATTCAAAATATTTAAAGCAAGAGTTACAATACAGTAAAAATCTTTAAAAAATAGTCAAGGCATGCTTTCCATATTGTTTTTCACTAAATGAACACAAGTAGGAATCATTATATCCTTTACACCAATTTAATAATATACATTGTAATAAACAGCAATAATTACCAACATATATTTTAAAACTGTAAACATTTATGTCTGTGAAGATTTTTTGATTGACACGAACAACAATTATATTGAAACAGACAGTTTTAGAAATAGAAGGAAGCTTTGAAGCGTCCCACTTTGGTTGCATTATTGTGTTTTATTCCCAGAAGTCACCAAGAAATGTGATTCAAAATGAGATAACTTCAACAAACTATGCTTTTCTTTTGAGAAAAATAACACAATTAACAGTATGCATTCATAATAATAATAATAATGATAATAATAATAATAATAGTAATAAAAAGATCTAAAAATAACAGTAAAAAACATTTGCACTCACCCGGAACTTACATGGAAACCAGTACTGACGACATTTCGGTAATGCATATAGAGTATATTAAGGCTTGAGTATACATAAAGTCTATCACATTTTCAGCATTTCACATATACTTATTCAGAAAAACAAGCAGTGAAAATTTTTATAAAATGTGCTCTGCCTATGTTCAGAGATTTAATGCACATAAACGCATACTGGTCTGATAAGCTTCCGAGTTTCTTGTACCGCTTTGCAGTTTCTTTCCACCATAAAAGCAGATTCTACTCCGTTGGTTTGCATGACTCCAAAAAGAACAGACTACTAATAGAGTAGAATTCAATAAGAATCAAAATACTACAAGTATTGCTAAACTTGGCTTCGCTTGAAAGCGCAGACACCATTATATCTCCTCCTCTCTCATCCAACACCGTGACGACACACATCCACAGCGCCCCCCAGTGGACTCTGTTTTAACTGCAAGATCTGGTGAGAGATTGAGAGGGAAAGTACATTATAATTCAGTCAGATATGCAAAGGAAAGTCAGTTTGTGATATTCAAGTAGTGTTTATAATACTCTTCTAGCTGGTACAGAATGAGTACTCAAGTAATCGATTACTCATGCTCGATTGTTGGTTGATGAGTGTTGCCTGTACAGCTGGTGGCCTGACTGCCCTCTACTGCCATATCAAGGTGGCAAAATCAAGCTTGAATTGCTCTAATGGTAAAAACATTCCTTAATAAGGAATTTACAGATGGAACAGGGCAATGATTAATTGCAGTAAAAAAAAAAAAAAAAAAAAATTATGTATTATTTTTCATATAAGGTATTTAAAAATGAAGTATGTAACTTTTTCAGTGTTAAAATACTTCTATCCCAGCTAAATATGCAGACAAAAATAAGCCATTCATAGGTTAATTTTCTCAAAAACTGTAAACTTTGTGTCTCCTGTGTTTGTTTTGAGAGACCTGTTTAGACCCGCTATTTGTTATTCTGATCAAAGGCAGATGAGGGGTGTATTCAGAGAGCTGTTTTGAATTTTTTTTTGGAGGTGCTAGTGTTGCAGAAATTACATCATCTTTATTCACAGTAAATTAATGCTTTAAATTGACAGCCCTAGTTAGGACAAATAAAAAATGCATTAAAACCATTGTTATATTCATGATGACTTTTAATTTTTTAGTACTAGAAAGTAATTATAAATATATTTTGAAAGTATATGAATAAATTGCCCAGTCTTAGTTTATTTAAAAAGGTAGAGCATGTTAGAGGAATGTTAGTGTAATGAACTTTGATTTTGCAATACTTTTAACCCAGAAATTACCTGGAAGCTTAAGTGTCTTACCTGATCTTGAAGGTCAAGTTGCATTGAAGTGTGTTTTTATGAACAAACACAATGTTTCTCAACTATTTGCTCTGCCTTTTCAATGCCAAACCCAAAACCACTTTCTGTTGTCACTTGTCAGGAAAGGATGTAGGTAAGTCTACTCCCTCACAAATGTCTACTTTTTGTTTCTTTTCAGATTTTTGAAGGTGAAGTTCTTGAATGCCCAAGACAAAGACAACACCGTTTTCACCATGAACAGGAATAAACGTGAGAAAGAATATTACAGCATAGATGTAGGAGATTCAACTTTCACTGTTTTGAAACGGTATCAGAATTTAAGACCCATTGGATCTGGAGCACAAGGCATCGTTTGGTAAATTCGGTTTAAATCTCTACAATATCAACCTGTAAAATCTAAAAGAAACTATCTAAGAAAACAGAAAAGATGATCAATATCAAGACTTGTATATGTAAGAAAATGACAAGCTTGTATTTTGTTTGTTTTTTTAGCTCCGCTTATGACCACGTCCTTGAACGAAATGTTGCAATTAAAAAACTCAGCCGACCCTTTCAGAACCAAACCCATGCCAAACGGGCTTACAGAGAACTGGTTCTTATGAAATGTGTCAACCACAAAAATGTAAGTGTTGTTCAATGTATTTTTTTGTCTGTGTCAAGCCCCTTTCACACATACAGCCTTTTCCAGAAAATGTACTGCGTTTTTCATGTTAGAGGTCTTGTGCTGTGAACACGATCTTTTTGAAAATACTGTTAAATTTTGCTCTGGCAATTTCCCTTAATGAGAAGTTGTATCATAAATTTCCATATTGATGGTATGTGTAAACCGCACATGTAGTATATTTACCAGTAAAGGCAACACAACAATTTTCCTGTAATTTACTTGGTTGCATGTGTGAAAGGGGCTATTGTGTGTGTGTGTGTGTGTGTGTGTGTGTGTGTGTGTGTGTGTGTGTGTATCCGTCTTTTTTTATTTTTTTTTTAATTAACATTATATATCTGGAATTGAAAGAACTTTGACTTTTGGGGTAGATTCCTTCATATCATTTTAGACAAATACAGGAGAACAATATTGCATTATGTTTTCTGTTTTAATTTTACAGATAATTGGCTTACTAAATGTGTTCACACCACAGAAGACACTTGAAGAATTCCAGGATGTGTAAGTTATTTTAGCTGTGATTTAATTAAAATAGGATGGAAGTGAAATGTTCTTTGGCTCATAAAATATATGATGCACATTGCATAAAATAAATTTGGTCTTGGTTGAAGGCAAATGTCATGTGCTGCATTAAATGAATAGTTCATCCAAAAAGGAAAATTCTCTCATTATTTACTCACCCTCATGCCATCCCAGCTCTGTATGTCCATTTAATGCAAGTGAATGGTGAACAGAACTTTGAAGCTCCAAAAGGACAATATTTTCATTTTTGGGTGAACTATTCATTTAAAGGTATAACAAGGAAATGTATGGGTATTTGCACACTGTAGAAGCAAATATGAATAATATTTACAATCTAGATACTATTGAAGTCTGCCTTTGTATAAATTATGCTTCAATATGTGTGCCTTTTTGCTCCTATTTGGCAGAGCTCACATACATACCTCATATTTTTGTTTGTGTGTGTGTGTGTGTGTCCATATACATAAGCCTTTGGGCATTTACACTTAAACCTGAACCTCCTCTCTGCAGTTATCTTGTGATGGAGTTGATGGATGCTAACCTGTGCCAGGTGATTCAAATGGAGCTGGACCATGAGAGACTCTCCTACCTGCTTTATCAGATGCTCTGCGGCATCAAACACCTACATGCTGCCGGAATCATACACAGGGTACGCTTCTTCAAAAATACAGAAGGGCAACAACTCAATGAGTGGTCACTCACACACTACACAAACAGCGCTTCTCATCAGATGTGCAAAGCCAAAATGCAGTTACTACACATATTTGTCAAAATTGAGTTCTTACTGAAATTGTGTCTCCTAGACTTATGAGCTGTCCTGTGACACAGGTAAGGCTCAACTAGGCCCAGTTTTAGGGAAAACAGAGTGACACACATTTGGCTAAATAATCACAACACTTTGAGACCATTTTTCTCACTTTCATTGCTGGCGTAGTTACTACATTTTTGGCTTTCTTGGGTAGCATAGATGGACTAGTAAAGTCAACTTTTTGAGGAAATACTACACTGTCTGCTTTCTGTCTTGGATTAAGTTCCATTTGACATCTGATCATAGAATAATTTTACCTTTCTGCTGACCTCTGACCTCCTCTCTTCACAGGATCTGAAGCCCAGCAACATAGTAGTAAAATCTGACTGTACGCTGAAGATTCTTGACTTCGGTCTGGCCCGGACGGCTGCTACCGGCCTCCTCATGACCCCTTACGTAGTGACACGCTACTATCGTGCACCTGAGGTCATACTCGGCATGGGTTACCAAGCCAACGGTGAGTGCTAACCTGATGCCATGCCAACGTTTGCAGCATGCCCACTGAAAGGGTCCCACATGACCTGATGAGCACCCCCACACAATTCTGCAGAAATGATACGCATTACTTTTTGGGATCGCTCCAGTGTACTTTGGTCACACCAAACGGCTTTTGTGCTTTAACGTTAAAGGGATAGTTCACCCAAACATTCTGTCATCTTTTACTCACCTTGTCATGTTTTTCCAACCCATATGATTTTTTGTCTTCCATGGAACACAAAAAATAATTGTATTGGTCATTTTTTTGCATGTATTCTCACAATGGGGACTGAGGCTTTCAAGCTTCAAAAAAGGATGCAAAAGCACAAAACAAGCATCATAAAAGTGGTCAATTCACACTTTATTTTAAGTCTTTTAAAGTCATGCTATTGGTTGTATGAGGAAAAGATCAAAATGAAATTCTCATCATTTACTCACCCATATGCCATCCCAGATGTGTATGACTTTCTTCTGCAGAATACAAACAAAGAGTTTTAGAAGAATATCTCAGCTCTGTAGGTACGTACAATGCAAATTCTTGGATCCAAAAAGCCTATAAAGGCAGCCTAAAAGTAATCCATAAGAATCCAATGGTTAAATCCATATCTTCAGAAGCGATATGATAAGTGTGGGAGAGAAACAGATAATTAAGTCCCTTTTTACTTTAAATTCTCCTCCCAGCACACTAGGTGGTGATATGCATGAAGAATGTGAATCACCAAAAAGAGTGGAAGAAGAATGTGAACGTGAAAGTGGAGATTTATAGTTAAAAAAGACTTAAATGTTGATCTCAAAGTTGTGGCCACCATTCGCTCTTCTAAAAACCTTTGTGTTCAGCAGAAGAAAGAAAGTCATACACATCTGGGATGGCATGAGGGTGAGTAAATGAGAGATTTTTCATTTTTGGGTGAACTATCCTTGTAACTGCTGTGACTGGATCATTGAGTCAGTGAGTTGAACTCGAGAATCAGATCAGTCCAATTCATAAACAAATCATTAAGACTGGTTCTATGAACTGGATCAACCGATTAATTTAAAAATCTGAATCAAAATCACAATTTGCTCACAAATCAGACATCACTACTTCTCTCATTAATGTGTCAACGTAATACCAATAAGTATTTTCAGTGAATAATTAGTTAAATTGTGTTCCTCACAAAAAGTTATAGTATGGTATCAGAAGGCTTGAAATGTTGCACCTGAGTGAAATGGACTACTTTTCTGATACGTTTTTGGTGCTTTTGCATCTGTTTTGATGCTTGAAAGCCTCAGTCCCTATGCATTGTACATGCATGGAAAAACAACCAGTAAACTTCTTAAAGAGTCATGGATTTGGAACAACATGAAGGTGAGTAAATTATGACAGAATACTCAGTTTTAGATGAGCTATTCTTTTAAAGTGCTTTGAGGGATTCTTTTGTTCAGATAAACTAGTTTTAGTTGCATTTTTTTCTGCATGACCAAGCACACTGGATATGTTTGCCTGTAGCACAGAGCATTTCCCCACTATAGATACAAGCAGCACTAGTCATTCAGCACCAGTCTTACTTGCGTATACCACGTTGGGAAATGAAGTTGATTCGCTGCAGTGAGAAAATATTTAAAGCAAAATTTGCTGACGTTTAGTTCTGAACTGTAGCACTGAGTGAAATTGGCAATGGGTCAAACTCGGCAAAAACTCAACCAATCGCATTGCCCCGTTTGCTTTGCTTATGTCCTCTCTTCTTCCTCTATGCTACGCTCGTGTAGTGGATATTTGGGCTGTTGGCTGCATTATGGCAGAGATGGTGCGGCATAAAATCCTTTTTCCAGGGAGGGACTGTATCCTTGTTCAGCCTCTAATTCTTTTGCATTGATTTTTTTGAGTAGCTGGACCAGGGTGCCTCTTATTTTTTTATTTCAGTGGGTCTCCTTCAATAATAATTGCATTCAAGTGTTCTTCTATGCATAAACATTGTGTTGATTCACAACAGGTGCATAAGCACATTTGTTCTTACCCTTGTTCTCATGTGGATTATTCTAAATGAGGAAATGTGTGCCCACATGGTAATTAGCAAAATTAGCCCAAACCATGTCCATATAAGGTTTTTCCACACAACCTCACCTGCGCAGGTGCAAACTCTCTAAAGATTTTCTCTGAAATGAGAGCACACACAGTAAGATCTTCAAGTATAGCCAAGTGTGCCATTCTAAAAAGCAGTTAAAACACAATAAATACCTTTTATTTTGGTGACTACACATGATTGTGTTTTGATATCTCTACATCAGCTGTGCAAATGTCTATACAGGCAGAACCAATCCCAGACTGAGCTGTAACGCAAAAAAATTGTTACTCTGAAATAACTTTAATTGTATGGTTCTTAAAGAAATTGTCTTAACACATTGCAGGTCGAATTCAGAGAGTTGCGCCACTTCTATGCATTATATTTCAGTGTAAATACCTGAAATAGCTTGATACTTAAATTAGGCTAAGTCATTGTCATTCCTTTGTCATTATCACACAAACACGCCTCCTTTCTTTGTAAATGAGGCTCATTATAAGGGCTGAGCGATATGGCTAAAAAAAATTATACCTCCATATTTTTCAGCCTATTGACTATATTTGTTATATATCTCGATAATTATATATTTGCTCTGAAATGGCTCAATGATTTTAAAATCAGAGGAACCATAATTTTATCCAAATAGCCATTGTTCCGCTATACAAATAAAAATGACTTGACTTGATTGTTGCCAAGCAGACTGAATATTTAAAAGGCATTGAATAAAAATCTATTTAAAAATAATGAAGACATGTTTCCCACAGTTTTTCACTAAATGAACACAAGGGAGAATGAGATTAAATTATTTTCATTGAGATGCACTTTTATATTTATATTTTATATACATTGATACATACAGGTAGTACCTTAATAAAAAGTATTATTTACCTACATATATTTTTCATATATTCAAATTTTTTTTGTGAATGAACAAGATGTGCAAAAACTACTAAACTTATTTTTTGGAACCCAGTTGAATATTGTGTAATACTAAATTATTACTGTGAACCCTGTCGAGTTTATTTTTACAATATAAAACTAAATTATTGTGATTTTGGAGATTTGTATAATATCTTGTAGGGTTAATTTTGCGAATGCTTGAACTTGCAATACTTTTCTTTCACAATGCATGTGAACTGCTCTAAAAGCACAACAGCATGTCACTCGCTTATACTGAAGCACACACTGACCATGTTTATCTGTATTTAATTGCAGCCTTTGGCAGTCAAATAATCTCATATGACCATATCGCCATTTTGATTAATTGTGCAGCCCTGATGGATCGTGAAATTAGTCTATTGATGCTCTTTATAAAATTAAATGGCCAAAAAAAGCACATTAAAATCATAGCGATATTCATGATGATGCTTAATTTTATATCGTCAAGCAAAATCATCGCAATTATATAGTGCATATTCGATATATCGCCCAGCCCTACTCATTTTAGATTGTGCTTTATTCAAAAAACTCTTTGCTATTTGCCAGGCACAGTAAACATTGCGCTTTTACCGCCCGAGGGAAGCAAGCGGTAAACAGAATTTTATTTAAGAGTTTGTTTAGTGTTTACAACCAGTCGTGGCAGTAGTAAATCAGTAACCGGCCACAGAGATCAGAAGTGATCTGTGCAAATTTTGTTTAGCAAGTTTTTTGTGGTCATGTTTGAGCCTAATCTGCATGATTCATTTAGTAAATCGGGTGCTAAACCAGCACAGACAGCACATGTAAATAAACAATGCTGTCAGCGGGTGCAATTCATTCTTGGTAAATTCTTGCTGATTTTTGTGTACATGTGGTTTGAGTTGGTTTTAAATTTTATCCAAAGTTTTGAAAAAATTGTAATAAATGCATGAAAGCGTGGAAATCAAACAGATACTGGTTTTACGCACAAATACGGTCATGCAAAGTTAGTGAATGAGACCCAGTGTCACTGTTCCTCTAAAAGTGAATTTGCCATGTACGTTTTATTGTATGTTTTGGTCCAGTAATGCCAGTGACCAGCAGTACTTGCTTGCGAACCTGCCTGACACCAATGACTGCACACTGACCTGTTTGCATGTTACTTTTTAGCTGTGTTGCATCCACATCAATGCACCCTGTTGTTTATTTGTCCTAATATATATATATATATATATATATATATATATATATATATATATATATATATATATATATACACACACACACACTCACTCACTGAGCACTTTATTAGAAACACTAAGGTTCTAATAAAGTGCTAAACATGGTCTTCTGCTGTTGTAGCCCATCCACCTCAAGGTTTGATGTGTTGTGCATTCTGAGATGCTATTCTGCTCACTACAATTGTACAGAGCTGTTATCTGAGTTACCGTAGCCTTTCTGTCAGCTCGAACCAGTCTGGCCACTCTCCGTTGACCTCTCTCATCAACAAGGCATTTCTGTCCGCAGAACTGCTGCTCACTGGATGTTTTTTGTTTTTGGCACCATTCTGAATAAAATCTAGAGACTGTTGTGTGTGAAAATCTCAGGAGATCAGCAGTTACAGAAATACTCAAACCAGCCCATCTGGCACCAACAATCATGACACGGTCGAAATCACTGAGATCACACTTTCTCCCCATTCTGATGGTTAATGTGAATATTAACTGAAGCTCTTGACTCATATCTGCATGATTTTATGCATTGCACTGCTGCCACATGGTTGGCTGATTAGATGATCGCATAAATAAGTAGGTTTACAGGTGTTCCTAATAAAGTGCTCGGTGAGTCTATATATATATATATATATATATATATATATGTGTGTGTGTGTGTGTGTGTGTGTGTGTGTTTTGTTTTCCTTTTTTATTGGCATTAGGCATACCATTTCATTTGTAGCATTTTAATTTGGTTCTCATTTCATTTTTCAGTTGATGTCTGGTCTATTGGCTGCATCATGGCTGAAATGGTCAGAGGTAGTGTGTTGTTTCCTGGCACAGACCGTATCCTTACCTGGTTGTCTTTACTGTCCCATTGTAAATGTCTGCGTTTGATTGTTTGGTTGTTTTTGTTATTATTATTTTTTTTCCCTCGATCTGTAGTTTACTATTGATGGGCAAGATTTTGAAATTGAATGAAAAATTGGCTTACAACTCACTCTCTTTTTAGTAATTTAAATCAGAAGTAATTTTTTCTTTGTTAATATACTTTCTCAAATCCCAGATTAATATGCAGATAGTTACAACTCTAAGTAAGGCATTTGTGGGTTTATTCCCCACAAAAATGTAAACACTATGTCTATGGCACTCTCAAAACATTGCTCTGTTTGTTTGTGTGTCCTGACAAGCCTGAAACTGCAACATTGACTAATAATGCATAGAATAATTTATTATATATAAATGACTTGGAAAGAAAAACAAATCTGACATCTAAAAAAGTTAAGAGAGACATTTGAGGCACCAGTCAGCAGTTTTCCTTAGCATGTGATCTGAAGATATTGACCAGTGGAATAAGGTAATCGAGCAGCTGGGCACACCATCTCAGGAGTTTATGATGAAACTGAACCAGTCTGTGAGGACTTACGTGGAAAACAGGCCCCGCTATGCTGGCTACAGCTTTGAGAAGCTCTTCCCAGACGTGCTGTTCCCTGCAGACTCTGAACACAACAAACTAAAAGGTGAGAGAGTTGATTTGTTCATTATCTTGTTCAATATTTAGGTAGTGCTCTGTTGCCCTGCAATTTTTTTTTTTTTTGGTTCGATAAATACCTGGTACTTCAACTTTACTATTAGGAGTGAACTGATATGTTAAAGGAATAGAACAGATAATTCTCTCATCATTTACTCACCCTATCTATGGCATCTCAAACTCGCATGACTTTCTTCTGTCGAACACAGAGATTTTTTTAAAGGATATATGATGTGTTTTTGTCCATACAATGCATGGTCCAAATTTTCAAGGTCCAAAAAGGACATAAAGGCAGCATAAAGGTAATCCATACAACTCGAGTAGTTTAATCCATGTCTTCTGAAGTGATACGATCGGTTTTGGGATCTTGGAATTGTCAGAAGCTCGTTCATACTTCCTTGCTCTTGACTGCGCCATGAATGTGCCATTCACGTTGAGCCTAACAACATCACTGCAACAGAATGTTCACCCAAAAATAAAACTTTTGTCATTTACTCACACACATGTTGTTCCAAACCCTATGACTTTCTTTAGACTGTAGGTGGACGATTAGCGCCATTAGGGATGAAACAGGGCTGAAAAGCTTAAATCAAAATTTTCACTTAAATATTACCAAAATTAGAATTATATTCTAATTTTAAATATATTATTTCAGGTAGGGGAAAAAAATCTACAAGACATCTGATTCAGTGTTGTCTCGTACATCCACAAAAGGGGGCAACAAATTAACGTAAACCAATTGGCATCATGTTATAGTGATTGTCTATTGCAGATAACATATCTGGCTAACAAATATGCGTAAAAGGATAGTGAAGAATGATATGAAGTCAAAAGATTCAACCAGTTCATATTCTTAAATATTAAGTAAAAAAAAAAGAAGAGGTCGACTGATGTATCAGAGTTACTGATTAATCGGGCCGATAGTTGTGTTTTTTAATTATCGGCTATCGGAAAAAAAATCAACTCTGATTGTTTCCGATAGTTATTTTTGGTTTCATTTCTCAGTGAAGAAGGTACCAGTGTGGGAGGAATTTATTAAAGTATCACCATTGAAAGTGATACTAAAGTTCAGCACTATTTTACATTGGGCAAAAAGTTTTCATTCATATTATGAATTTTTTTAAATTATTGGCCGATTAATCGACCATCAGACTGTTTTCCCACCTTAGTTATCAAATCGGCAAAACCTACTATCGGTCGACCTCTATAAAAAAGTAAAATGAGAAAAGGAATACTTCAAAAGATGGTTCTATGTTAACTCGGTGATGCACAGTAGCCTCTACCGGTGCCATAGTACTTAAACGAACTCCGGTGGTACCACTTTTTTAAATTTTTTTAAAATTTTTTTTTTTTTTTTTTTTTTTTTTTTTTTTTATATAAATACAGAGACGCTGTTAAGAGAGCAAGGCATAGTCAATACACAACCGCCAAAGACCTCCACCTAAGGGGCCGTTCATTACGAATGCTTACATCGTTTTCTATGCAAGCATGCACTAGACGGACGTCTTTGAAGCATTTTTTTTAGGTGCTGAGTCAATTTAAAAGGAAATTCAACCTTTAAAATGTGTACACACATTCTGGTTTATTCATTGTACTGTATCTGTTTAAGCCCCAGAGTGTAAGTCATCATCAGTGCTTGACAAACATCCCAAATTCGAATTCTTATTTTAGCATTCGAATGTGCATTTTTAATCTTAAATTTGACAATTATTTGAATTGTAATTTGACAGCCTTAAGCACTACAGAAATTCATTGGTCTTATTCGAAAGCTTGTTTGCAATGAACACTCAGAACTGGTGTGAATAGTCCTTTACATATCCTTTGTGTTCCACAAAAAAAAGAGCAAGTCATATGGTTTTTGAACAACATGAGGGTGAATAATGCATGACTGAATTAAAATTTTTGAGAGAACTTATTCCTTTAATTAAAGATAACCTTTTTCACAAATGCCTTGCAGAATTTTGTTCTTGTTTATTTTCCTTATTTAAACACAGATCAAATTTCAGTCCCCCAAACCAATCCAAGATTAGCATGATTGTCCATGTTGAATTTCCACTCAATTCACTTTCTGATTTAAATGCAATTACCTTGCAGCGAGCCAGGCGCGAGACTTGTTATCCAAAATGCTGGTAATAGATGCATCGAAACGAATCTCAGTGGATGAGGCCCTCCAGCACCCCTACATCAACGTGTGGTACGATCCATCAGAAGTTGAAGCGGTAAGTGGTTTGGTGTTAATTATTTCTGCCCCGGCGGTAGGGTGTCGTTGACTTCAGAGCCCAGATGGGAGCTCACTTTGCATGACACTTTGTGAACTCTCTGGAGAGCAGGACTAATGGAGTGCATGACGTCTTGTTTTCTTTCCTTTTATGATGAATCTGATTGACATTTATGTGCTTGGTTTCAGCCTCCACCGGCTATAACGGATAAACAGCTTGATGAGAGAGAACACACAGTTGAAGAGTGGAAAGGTGCAGTTTTTTTTTATTTTTTATAAAATATTGTTTTTATACTGTTGTTTTTCATAATATTTATTTATAATACTGAATGTCATCACAACTGTCTGTACTATAAATAACAATATAGGCCTAATTATTTTAGCTGGAAACGCACCAAAACATTCATTAATTAAATAGCGTAATACCTAAAATATGTGGTAATACCTATTTTTGAAAAATCCAGTCCAAATGCAAGGAAGTATCTTAATAAAAAATTCTGATTGGATGAGCCACATTTGAAGACATTTTTGCAGTCCTCCTTGTTTCTTTGTTACTCTCATGTGCAAATAATGTCAAGCAGTCCTGTTCACTGATCGTCATTCAAATATATCTACCATGCAGTGTCAGAATTTAAGTTTTACATTGAAGGGCAATATTTGCCCCCTGGATTTGATTTTCAGGGCATTTTACCTTTTATGAGGGCATATTTTTTTCTTCTGACCAATTAAATCATAAACTGTGTCTCAGCTGTTTGTAAAATATATGAATTAAATCAAAGTTAGAATAGTTTTTTCCTCTTACCCTAAAAGTTAAACCTTTATCAACTTTCCCATTTCAGCATTATACAGGTGTATTAGTTAACTATGTAAAGTTGAACTATTTTGGCTGACATTTTATGCTTTCGCCTTTGTAAGTTCATCCAAATGCACCTTAAACTAAATAAGATGTTTGAAGTTCTTGCAAGCTGCCCACATGCTATTGTGAGGGTGAATATTGCCTCGTAAAGAGTGGGCGATCTGTGAAAGTGTTTAGTATTCTGTGCTCAAGTGTCATTTCCTGACGTGATATCTCTGTGCTGTCTCATACTCCACTGTACCTGTTCCCTGATCAGAGCTCATATATAAAGAAGTGCTGGACTTGGAGGAGCGGACGAAAAACGGGGTGATCCGAGGACAGCCGGCCTCACTAGGTTAGTTTCCTCCTTGATTTATGAAACCAACAATCCAGAAGGCTTTTCACACAGGTTATTAATATAGCTTTATCTTTTATTTCCATTTTATTTTCAATTTGCCCTTTTAGTTAAGTTTTAATTCGTTTTCAGTCCGCCTCTTAGTTTTTAGTTTTTTCAGCATTTCTAGTTTCAGCTCCCAGATATGACATCCAACCTACGCAATAGATGCCATAGTTTATTTTTGATTAAAAAATAGCTCTTTAACTTAACTTGATTCAATCGTGGACAGTGGTTCAACGTGTTTGAAATGAGTTTTCTTAACTTAAAATTTCTATTAGTCCATTTCCACCGAAATGGCGATGATTCTCGCGCCGAGCCTGCACTTTGCTGGTTCACGGCCAGGGCAGTCTAGAGCCTATGGTAAACCGGCTGCGCTTTTCCACTGACTTGAGATCTGCATGAGAACCGAACTATGACGTAACGGGTCACGTTTGTTTGTAGGCTACCTATCCTGCCTACAAACAAACATGCTCAATATTTATAACATTGCTCAACAAGTTTGTCAGAGACGACATATACGCTCAAAACGACAGGTAGCGTAGTTACTTTATTGTGTATGAACTTTTTTAATCTGGCTTAATTTAAGTACTATAAACTGTAATAGAGGAATCGTGATCAACCTAGGTGTAGAAGCTGGTAATATTTTGGATTTTTGCCATAGCATATAATATTACGTTTATGTCTTGATAGAGAATCTCCATCAGTTTACTTAACAGATAGCAGCGATCTTCATAACAGAGTAGCTGGCCAAAAATTACTTAACAAAATAATGTCAAAAATCAGATGAGAACAGTGTAATGAAATCTAACAGCGTTGGCAAATTAAATAACTTCCCTAGATCAGCTAGAGAAGACACCAGCGATTCAGTGTTTATCTCAAGCGTAACTGACTGAATTTAATGTCCTCGTTAGAGCTGGCTGGTCGGTATCTGAGCACACCGTTGCTCTGTCCACTGACAAAAAAATGTACCTGGTGACGACACATGATCCCGCCCTCCACACCATAACATAATCGGTTCTTGCATGGAGACCAGCAAGCTTTTGGGAGCCCACCCCAAAACTATGTTGGTGAAAAAGGGCTATATTTAATCTCAACACAAAGTGTAGAAAGAACGTAGTTGAATTGGGTGAACCCAACAAAATCAGATGTGTCAATGTAACTCAAATAAATCTTATTTCTTTATTTACTTACTAGTAAAGGTGAATTTTAGCATGCTAAAAACATGCCTGTTAAAAGCACTACAGATTGTAGTTCAGTAACTATGCTGGCACAGCAATTGCTCAACGCAGGGACTAAAAACTGTTTAGAAAATGAAAACCGAAAACGAACGAAATTTTTTGCAGAATATAACTGAAAACTGGAACAAAGTGATTTTCAATTGTTCTGGAGTTGAATTGAAAAACTTTATTTTTAAATGCTGGAAACTGGTTAACTGGTTAATTTTGTTCCGATCATTTTTGCATGAAACTAAAGGCCAAAGGGTTTATCACAGTATATTTTTGGAGTTACACTACTTCATGTTGCCCAAAAAAATGAAAAGTGCTCTGAACCTGATGGAAACTGCTGCATCACACATTTCTTTGCCTAATATCTGTTGTGGATGTTGTATTCTGTGAATGAAGACCTTTTTAACAGCTATGTATAATTACTACATATGCATGCATGGCTAATTCAGATAAAAGGAAAACATTATTAGATGTAAAAAGTAATTTTTCTCAGTTGTTTCCAAGTCATCACTGAATTATTGTTAGATATGATGCATTAATGCAGATTTGATGCTGCCGGGTTTTGACTCAGAAGCAAATCTTTAATTAAAATTTGACTTAACTGTTAATTAACTGCATGCTTGTTACAATATATATTGTGATAAATCGCAAAATAAGTGGCTTATTTTGAGCTTGTTTTTCCAGACCAGATTGCTTGCTTCTCTTGAGAGATCTGGCAACACTGCAATTGATATTTCACCCACCCCTTAGAGCAGAGTACTGCCATTTTAAATAGAATGTTATTAAACGTTCTTTTATTTTGTTCTAACTGGTAAGGAACCTCCTTGGAAAGGAGGCTGCAGAACTTTTGAACTGGAACTAAAAAAATAAAGTTTGTGGTCAGAACGAACCGAAATTAAAAACATTTCATTTTTAATCCCTGGTGCAACGAAGCGAACAATCAAATTCATGTGACATTTTTCTGTCCTCAAAGTTAGCATAAGCTCCACTCTTCACCATAATGGTAACCCCCCAAACTCTAACATAACCGAAACTCTTGCAAATCTCAACATAACAAAATATTAAACACTAACAAGTATCCCGCTTTATATTCATCTTGCACAAAAACACATTCAATAAAACGCAATTTATTTTTATTTATTTATTTATTGGATAATAAATGGCCATTGATGACAGTCAATCCGCGCATCTTATCACGTGGCTTGTTGAGCGCGTTAACACGGAGACATAGCGTGTGTGGTGACTTCACGCTATTCTCCGTGGCATCCACGCACAACTCGCCACGCGCCCGACCGAGAGTGAGAACCACATTGTAGCAACCATGAGGAGATTAACCCAATGTGACTCTACCTTCCCTAGCAACCGGGCCAATTGGTTGTTTAGGAGTTGGTTGTTTAGGTGTGGTAGTCAGCGTATAAAACGTAATTTTAACATTTACTCTCCCTATCGAGTCCCGTGCAAAGCATGTTGGGTAATGGAAATCCCCTGCCCAGTTTCATCAATGCTACATTAACACCACAAAAATAATTAATGTAGTCCCTACTCTAATGGATTAAGTAAACCTCCATTTTACAAATTGAAATGGATAGAACGCAATGAAATCAAGTCATTTTAATTAAGTACATAGAACAAGCAGCAAAAATCCTTTTCTTTTTTTTTTTTTGTTGATTGACCTTTTTAAGAAACAGACAAGCAATCATAAACAAAAGAATTGATTGCCTCTTTGCATATTAATGTGCTTTGTACAGTCACAGAAACTTAAATCTCAAACAAAGACAACAAATTTGTTAACTAAAGTCATGAAGAGACATAATTATGTGTACAATTATTTCCACAGATGGTCAAGCATTTATTAAAATGGATCACATGCTTGTTGCAAGCTGTACTTGTCCAATCAATTTTATTAACTTTGTAAATATGCAAATAAGAATGAGAACCAAGGGTTAACAACAGTACAGTGTGAAATCTTGAAACCTGAATAGCAAGGATTAATTACAAACCCCAGGTAATATGGAACAATATAACCCAGGATAATGTTAACCAAGAGCAAAAATGGCAATTTCAAGTGTGAAAGCCCAAATATGTCCACCTTCACACTGCTTTCAGCAGTACCTGGCTGACTGAAGTCTGATCTGTTTCTCGTAGCACAGGTTCAGCAGTGAGCATTGACTCTCAGGAGCCCTCGACGTCGACCTCCTCCATAAATGAGGTCTTGTCCATGTCCACCGACCCCACCCTGGCCTCGGATACAGACAGCAGTCAGGAGACCTCCACAGGACCACTGGGCTGCTGCAGATGACTATCCTCGTTCCTCCAGTCCCTGCCTGTCTTCACTGGCACAGCGTTCACGCCAGTTTGGAAACATGTCCTCCTTTCTTTTTCAAACTGACAAATTCTTTTGAATTGACAAAAATACGAGGGGAGGTAAGAGTTTTTGAGGGCACCTTAAAAGCTTTTACACCAAACCAGCATTACCCTGATTACTTTAATTTTATTCTTAATTTGACATCAGATTGAAGCTACGTCATTTTGTCATTTGAATTTGGAATGGTTTGAGTTTATTTGTAAAGATAAAGGGTAATTATGTTTTTCAAGATTCAGGTTTTATTTTTTGGGTTTGCAGAGAGCCTATGTTAATCCTTAATTAGTGGAGGTTCAGTAAATGGAACATCCATTTCCTGGCTAAATGTCAGCAATGAGTATTTCCACATTGTTACTACTTTTTCGGAGTCAGTGGTGTATAAAATTAATCAGATCGCAGTTTGTTCAGCTGCAGTTTTAGCGACACTTTGTTTTGGTCTAAGAAGCAAAGATTGTTTTAATATGAACTTTACATAAAAACAATTAGTTCACTTTTAAAAAACAATAGTTTATTTGGTTGTCTTAAAAGAAAAAAATGTGCTTTTAGGGTCTACTCTTTTCTTTTTTTTATTTCTAATTTAAGTACACAAGATGTACTTCACATAGTATTCTCTATGTAAAAAAACACATTTTTTTCTATTATGTAATGTAGTCTGTACATATTTCAACCTATAACAAAGAAAACAGAAACTCAGAGCTTTCTTTTATGCTTTCATTCAGCGTATAGCCCAGTACAGGAATAAAACACAATTTATCTTCTTATAAAGCTCTTGTTTTGAACCATTCAGTATATGATATGAAACTGAAAATGGGTATTTGACTTGTAGCAACATGTGAAGCAACAGGGTCCATGCGTATAAATTTACAGTACTCGTGTTTGATTTGCAACCAGTAGCCCTGTATCTGTTAGCTCATGTTATGAGAAACAAAAACCGCTCCCAATGGTGATTTGATTAATGTGATTTAGTATACAGTGATCATGGTAAATGGATGGAGACATAGTCTGTGGGTTCACAATGGATCCCCAAGGAACCACTTCTTTTTAATAGACTAGTGTTTTATGAACATGGCTGTCTAGATTTCATAAAGTTGGCCCCTTCAATTTCCACTCTAATGTTTGGGGGGGAAATCACATATTTCAAATGTTATGCATTTGGCAAATGTAATGTTTGGAATGTAATTATGTTTACAATAATTAATGTAGTGCAAACGCTTCTACTACTGTACACTGTATGTAAAGAATACAAAAAAACCCTTCTGACCTAACATTTATGCTAAATTTAGAAATGGTTTAATACCTAGAAATGTTTATTTTGCTTGTAAAATGGATAAAGTGCCTGAGTCCAGCATTCATTCCTGAATTCGAAAGATGAAGAAATTTGGGTGAGGTTTTCCAAAGTAATACAGTTCATATCATGTGGAGTGTCTATTTTTCTATTGTAGTGGTATGTTGTAGATTGAAAGGTTAAGGCATGTTGAGAAGATGATATAACTTAATCATGACACATGTGATCTGTTCATTTGTAAAGGGAAGTTTCTTCAAGCAAGGTCTTTCATCAAAGTAATAGAAAATTGGAAATTGGCTATTTTCGGTATGTGTATATGGTTTGCAGCTTTATTTTGTTGACGGAAATATGCAAGATGTTGCGACAAATGCTGTCGGGGGACTACATTTCCCATGAGGCAATGCTATAGAATGTAAATGCATATGTGTGGTGATAGTTGGGGGATGTAGGAAAAGTGAAGGTTAATGTTTGCATAATGATTGGCCTACATATTCTGTATTTTATTTGAGTTGCATCACAGACATTGATTTTTTAACTTGACAAGTTTTTATTCTTTAAATTTTAAGTGCTCTTATTTTTCTTTGCTTTCTTTAGGGAAGTTAACGAATTTTAAGTTTAGGTTTTTTGTTGCATTTGCTTTTATCTCATCTCTCAAAAATGTTATAATTAAGATCAAAGTAGGCTTTGATGAACTACCTCACTCTAAATTTCTACCAATTTGTTTTCTTTTGCAATGTAGCTGCCCATACGATAGATGTTAATACAGATTTCATTATTTATTTATTTTGAAAGTGAACTATTGTCAATAGTAGGCAACAAATAATTTTGTACATTATGTATACTTCACCAAGAAGTAAAAGAACTGAAATGTAAATTGATCTTTTTGTTCATTTAATTTTCTTTGTATTAATTTTTTACAGTTCATGTGCAATACCCACTGCTGTCAAGCTAATTGTAATCGATAGATCTAGACATGTTAGTTTTATGCACCTAGAGGTAGAGGTATGTTTGGTACTGTCAGTTAAAATCCATGTTTTTTGTCTTTTTAAATCTGGATTTAAAAAAAAAAAAATTATGATAGTCATGATGTTACAAACCTGACTTACCAAAAACTAAAAATCAATGGCTGACAAAGGTCTTAGGAAGGTGTTGATAAATGGCCATTGGATTTTGATCAACCTGGTAAGGCCTATTCAAAAGCATCTGTAAAATATATTGAATTGTCAACTTGTTCATATTTGGTGCAGGTATGTAATATTTGCTAGCAATGCCAGCCCTACAGTTAGTTGTAAATTTCTAGCTCTGTGTGCACTGAACAGCATACAGATAATGAGAAGTGCACTACTACACTGAATGCATTGGGATCTTATGATACCAACGTGTATATGTACTGCAAATAAACACTTCAGTTTGAATCAGAACCTTTTCCCCAGCTGTCTCATTGCAAGAAGTTGTGTTAAGATGTAACAACATTAAAGTGCCATAGAATCAAGTCAGCTTAACAAAAGATACTTTCTTTAAAGTTTTACATTTAATTTAGATCTTTGTGTATAATTACATAGCACCACAATGACACTTAGTAACATTTCAGCACAGCACATAAGACTAGTTATTACGTATGACCGCAGTATAATAGTCTAATCATTATGATAGTGTATAACAACTTCACACATTCTAAATGGGCAGTAAATTCTTTATTAAAGCAGTTCTAGAAAGAAACCTAATATCCAAATGGACTGATAATTGAAACTTGTTGAGCAGCAAAAAAGTATTTGCAAGAGGGCACAATGGTGATTTCCAGTTTCTGGGTCTCTTCCTTTTAAGAATGAACCTGGAACCTTTGTATTTGCAGCCTGGAAAGTTAACCATTAGGCTAACACCAACATGCTATTACACAATATGAACTACTAGTATGCATTCAGAAAATAGTTGATCAGAGAATGAGCTGAGCCTACAAAATCTACAACAGTATTTGAGCACTTGCTTGGAAAAACATCCACAGAGTATTTTTAGACTTTCTGTACACTTGAATAGTGTAAAATAAATAAAATTAGACCAATTGACAGAAGTCACATTTCATTTTTTTTCTTTTTATATATATATATATATATATATCAAAGTGGCACTGTCACTTTGACAATCTCAAAATACCACACAATATGCAAGGAAATGTATTCAATGGTAAGATTTGGAGCTATTTTAGTGACTTAAGCAACATTACATTTTCCAAAATGAGATCTCAAAAAAAGGCACTGCCCCACTGTCCTTTTACAGGGATGCAAACTACTCCCCTTTCAGCTAGTCACATTTTCTGAAGCTAATTTGACCAAATTGTTTGTTAAAATTGTCCTTTCATTTACTCACGCTCATGCCATCCCAAACAAACAAAGATTTTTAGAAGAATATCTCAGCTCTGTAGGTCCATCCAATGCAACTGAATGGTGGCCAAAACTTTGAATTTCCAAAAACTATAAAAGTTAGCATGAAAGTAATCCATATGTCTCCAGTGGTTAAAACGATTTCTTCAGAAGCGATATGATAGGTGTGGGTGAGAAACAGATCAATGTTTATGTCCTTTATATCCATAAATCTCAACTTTCACATTTTTCTTCTTCTTTTTTTTTATTTTTTATTTTTATTTTATTTTATTTTATTTTTTTATTTATTTATTTTTTTGCAATTTGCATTCTTTGTGCATATTGCCACCTACTGGTCGAGCTGGTCAAAGGTGGATATTTATAGGGGAAAAAAAGGATTTAAATATGAATCTGTTGTCACTCACACCTATTATATCACTTCTGAAGATATTCATTTAACCACTGGAGTTTTATGGATTACTTTATGCTGCCTTTATGTGATTTTTGAATGTTCAAAGTTCTGGCCACCATTCACTTGCATTGTATGGACCTACAGAACTGAGATATTCTTCAATATTTGTTTGTCTTCTGAGGAAGAAAGAAAGTCATAAACTGAGAAGGCATGAGGGTGATTAAATGATGAGAGAATTTTCATTTTTGGGTGAACTATCCCTTTAATGTGCCAAAGCCAACAGATCTGCTCTACTTGTTCTTCATGGAGCCAGGCTGTGGTTGTAAATGGGCCTTGATCAGGTAAAAAGTACATAATTCCACTTGGAACAAATGTATTTACTGAAATCATACTGAATCCAGAAAATGCTTTAAAACAACAGATGGACAAGGTTTATAAGAAATGCTACATTGCTGGGATGGTGGGGATAGCTTTGTTCAATGTCCTCAAGAAATAAATTGGTAGTTTTTCAAATATCAGTGTGAAAGTGGCAGGCCTTAAAGGATGGGTTCACTAAAAAATTTAAATGTTGTCATCATTTACTCAGCCTCATGTTGTTCCAAACCTGTATGACTTTCTTCCATTGCACGCAAAAGTAGATGTTAGGCAGAAAGTTAGCCTCCGTAATCATTCACTTTCATTTCATTTTTTCCATACAATGCCAGTGAAAAGTGACTGTCAGTTCCTAACATTCTGCATAACTTCTAATTCTAATTTTGTGTCCAATGGAAGAAAGGAGTCATACTAGATTGGAACACGAGGGTGAGTAAATGATGACAGAATTGTTATTTTTGGAGAACTGTTTTTTAACCTTATAGGTATGTTAGGTCCGGGTTGCTAGGCATGTGGAATAACAGCCAAGTGTAGACCTTTTCCATGTAATTTATGGAGATGTCTGATGACCACTGAGACCTTCATAATAATTAACAGCTTGCATGGCTATGTACCATCGTGTCCTTATGACTCATTTTGGGTGTGTTTATTTTTTTTAGTTAAATGTCACTGGTACGGCTTCCAAGAGCCAGGTCCCCAAGTGTGGAGAAGAAATCTTCCATTTCTTTCTCAAGGAGGCGATTACGATTTTCTGCATCCTCACGAGCCCGTTCAGAGTTCCTAAGTTTGATCTCAAGCATTCGTTTTCTTTTTCTCTCCTGTTCCATCTCTTGCTCGAGTCTCTCCATCTGTGCACAAAGGGCTGCACTTGACTCTTCCAACCTGCAGAGGGCAGAAAAATCGATTTCAAATACCTTGAAAATAAACATTCTCTTCAGAAGAGCTGCACAATTAACGTTACACAGCAAAGTTACTTAAAGCTCAAGTATGTTTTTTCTGTGCCACTAGCATCACCAAACGGAATTGAAAAATACACTTTGTTTTTAAAACAGCTTTCTGAATAAGCCCCACGTCTGCCACTGGTCAAACAAAGTGATAGTCACACCCCCAAATCACGCCATTGGTTGAGTAGCGTTGTTAGGGCGGCTTTAAGCGGTCGCTCAAAACAAACAGAGCAATTTTCATAGCACCACAGAAACGCAGTGCTTGCAATTTTTGAGAAAATTAACCTATAAATGACATTTATAGTTGTCTCTGCATATTAAGCTGGAATAGGAGAAAGTATTTTAACGTAGAAAAAGTTACATACTTCAGCTCTAAGGCCAGTTCACACTGCTCCAACAAATGCCAATAGACAAAAACACTTCAAACATTCTAAAGGTGGCTGTTGTATATGTAATGTTGAGAAACATATCTGTCATGTTCACACTGATCCAACAAACACCAACAAACTTGCGTCTTTGCATGTTGTTGTTCGCCTTTGAAGAGGATGGCTGACAAGAAAGAGGCTGTGGATGAAGCCAAATATGCGTGATTTAATATGTATAAATACAGATGCTTAGTTGAATAAATATGTTTAGCATGTATTCAATGTGACATTAGGCTATAACTTGATTCAGAGAGTTCCATCGGAGAACAGCAATCCAGCAGCAAAAATATTTTAAACATGAGATTGTCCATAAAATGTGTGAAAAGTTTATATTTTTAATCAATGCAGATCTGCATTAAGTGTTTGCATTTTCTGTTTAATTTGACGTCATTTGAGAGATAAAGAATCTGTGTTTTTAATGCGGATGAGAGCGCTTCAGCACACATCTATCTCCGTCCGTGTCTTGATAAAGCCTATTTGTATGTATATTCTCTAAAGGGTGTCATCAACACAAACTGCTGAAACAAGCTAACCAACACTAATATATCATTTTGTTTTTATTTAGAAAGTAACAGAATGCTTTAACAGGTTCGCTACAAAAAATTTGATTAATCGGATTGACCGTGTTTCTCCAGAGACTACTTAGCAGAGACGGGTCACTTCTATTATAATGAATCAGATACATTGGAATGGTCAACAGATATAGAAAGGAAGTCCCGTCTTACAAATAAAAGAGCCAATAACTTTTCACCTGTCAATCAACTCGAGATCGTGCATGTGCATTAGCTATACAATCTGGAAAAAACAATTTTTTTGTAATCTGAGGTAAAGAAGCACAATTTACGATACCAGTGTTGTCAGATTTTACTGCTGATTTTAAAATGTTATTTGATCGTAATCTTGACCAACCATTTTGGAAATTTCGGTCTTTCCCCATTTAAGTAGGTAGCTGCACTTTCATGACTGAAAAAAACGCATAGCTTCCCGGAAGCATTCCAAAGATGGTTGCCAGTGGACTGACTTACTAGAAAGACTTTGGTTTCTCCTGCTTTACCAATGCAGTTGCACCTGTGCGCGTTCATTTTCTATGAGTTGACAGTACCTCATTGTCAGGGCAATGGTTCGCGATGAAGTTAGTTTGCGTCAGAGTTTGTTGGAAAATCATACCAGACTGCTCAAACATTCCAAGACCAGACAAAGGCCAATTAAACAAGATCAATCTGTGAAAACAGACGCCAAGGAACGGCAACAAGGTAAGCACACTGATCCAAATAGGTATAGCTGCAGACCGGAGATCTCCAAATGGGGGCGAAATCGCCAAAAGAGGGTGGGGTTATTCCAGAAGGGGGCAAGGTTACTTCAAAAGGGGGTTGCGCAAACTCCAAAAGAGGGAGTCACTTCCACATAAGGTTAGGTTTAGGTCCCTATCCACCTTATTTTTCAGCAAAACTAGGGCGCTGCTATTATCAACCTTGAATGTGGACCACTTCCGGTATCAGCCACTTCCAGCTATTTTAGCGATACAAAAATTCTACATTATGTAAGGAATAATTGACGACGGACCACTGAATTATTGAAAAATAATGCACACTCAATGTGCCGGAGTAAATTATTCCGCTTATACCACAGTTACCACACCTTAAGACATTGTCAGGGTTTTATCTCAAGACATTTTCTGGTTTTCATCCCTAAAACACTCTTGTGAGTGGAACTACTTTCTTCCACCATGGATTCAGCATCTTGCTTTGATGCAGCTCATGCCTT
This sequence comes from Myxocyprinus asiaticus, assembly GCF_019703515.2. NCBI lineage: Eukaryota > Metazoa > Chordata > Actinopteri > Cypriniformes > Catostomidae > Myxocyprinus > Myxocyprinus asiaticus. Next base: position 14,573,864 of record NC_059375.1, read on the forward strand.
CGCTGCTAGTTCGAAAACGTCACGTTAGAACTAGCAATGGAGGATGCGCTGTTTTTTCGGCATTGTAGTAACAAGGTAGTGTGTGTGTAAGTGAAAGCGAGGGGGAGGGGTAGCGCCGTGATTTCCATTGTAGCTATGTGAGGCTGATTAGGCAAAATACATTGAAACAAAAAGTTTCACATATTAAAAGTTATTTTGGATAATAGAAACTGTTGTATTGACCAAGTCGCGGGGGGTGCGGATCTATTTGTTCGTCATGAAATGAGTCTCAGTGTGTGTGTGTGTGTGTTTGAGTGTGTGTGTGTGAGTGCGGGGGAGACGAGGGAGCTTTTCAACCAAAATTGAAATAAATGTAGGATATTATAGACATTGTTTGATGTTCTTAACTGATTTACTTTAACTAATGTCTTTGTTTATGGTTATTTTGCTGTGGTAGCATATATACGGTGTGTCTGTGTGTGTGAGAGAGAGAGAGAGAGAGAAAGAGATAGCCCAAGGACGCTTTTCAATCGAAATTAAAATAAATTTAGGATATTATAAACATAGTTTGTCATTCTTATCTGATGTACTTAGCCAGTGTCTTTGTTTTAATTGGTTATTTTGTTGTGGTAGCCTGTAGGGCTCTTTAAAATAACTGAAATAATTTGGCAAAGTGATATGGAACCATTATGCAGTCAAGACCTGGAACTACTTCATAGCTGTGCGTTTACTTGAAAAATAATTGCATGCCTTAGAATGTCCATCAACCAATCAGAATCAAGCATTCAACAGCCCTGTGGTATAATTTTCAATAATTCAGGTCCATCGTCAACATATATAGTTTTACTGTATATCGCATTTTGCCATCGCTTTATCACACTGTTGCACAGGCAGAATGAATGAGAGATCAGTCGCTGACAGAACAGTCCTCCGCGCCATCTGACATGCCTCCACAAACTTCACACCGGGTTCACACATCCTCTGTGAGCGAGGCATGAGCAGCGCGTTTTCGTTTCGGTGCCCATATTAACAGATGACACCATTTACACAGCAAGCGTGAGTCCTGAGGTGAAGCGTCCCAGAAGTGTCTCAGACGCAGCAGTGAGTGGATAGTTTCGGCGTTGAGCCTATTTTTGCCGCATGGCTCACGTTGAGCTCAGTGGCTCTGGGTACAGTACAACACTAAAATAATCAGGAGGTTATTGAAAAGATACAAAAGTAAATCAAAATTATTCAGACCGAACCTATAGTACACTACAATTTATATGTCTGCATGCAAGCAAACTCAATAAAATAAATAAAGAATTAATAAACTGCCGGACCTTTTGCCATTCTGTGTATATAAGTGTACAGTTTAGACACAACATTAACCAATCACAACCAATTGTGACTGCCCGCTGTTGTCCTTGAAGCAGCAATAACCTTAGCTTATTATGACCTTATTAAAGAAAACATTTGGCATAGGACCCCATAGATAACTTTATTTCCTGTGCAGAGGCACTGCTGTTTCTCGCGGAAGAGACGCGGCCAATGTGAACGTCCAACGTGTCCACCCCACCCACGCACCGCTCACGCCACGCTCACGCCACGCTCACGGAGGATGTGTGAACCCGGCGTAACACAACAAGCAGAGAGCAGAAAACCGCTGGGCAAATGCTGCTTTAACTTTCTTTGCACCAAAACTGCATCTTGTTTCATCTTAGCAAATTAGCGGTCAATAACAGGGGTACTTTTACACATTCAGCGGAAATGCAGCCGCTGCTTACTTCCGCATTGCAAAATAAGGTGAATATCTTTGCTGGCGGTTTGGTGCTCCCACCGTTTTTTGAAGCTCTGCCTACAGCTACTGTATATCCTTCTCCACTGATCTGACAAAACCCAACAACTGTGGGATGTTGGTGTTTGTTGGCAGTGTGAACTGGCCTTTACATAACCAGCTGAATAGTGCTTAAATATTGCTATTTGTTTTTAAACATAAATAACTTAAAGGAGAAGTGTGTGATATCTGTGGCACAACTGCACCAAACAGAATTACATTCGTGGTTGTGCGTGACATAACAACATTTGCTGAACCAAATGCCACGAGTTTGAGGTGGGGCTCAATGTTTGTCTCAACAATGGCGAATGGAGGGAGTGTTTGAAACTCTTTGTAGTGCCGCTGGTGGTGAAAAAAATGACACATTTCACCTTTAAATTTTAAGTTATTATAATGGTAAAAATGTATATTGTAGAGATTTTAAGAAAACTAAATATAGTTTTAAGGAGTAATCATTATTTACCTAATGTCGCTCCAAACCTGTATGACTTTCTTCAGTGGAACACAAAAAATGAATAAAAAAAAGTCTTAAAAGGGTTTATTTGTCTTATAATGAAAGTAAATTGTGACTCCAGTCTGTCAAGTTAAAAAAAAAAAAAAAACACCATTAAACAACCGTAAAAACAATTGATATGACTCATGCACTATATTCCAAGTCTTCTGAAGCCATACCATCACTTCATGTGATGAACAGAATAACATTTAAGTCATGAATTTTCACTCTCAAATCAAATCATCAATAAATACAAAATACTTTTACTATGGTTTTATGGTGTTTTTTTGTCCATTTTCGAGCTTGACAGACCAGAGTAACTATTCACTTTCGTTATACTGCAAATAAACCCTGTGATGACTTTTTGAAAATTAACCTTTTGTGTTCCACTGAAGAAAGTAAGTAATACAGGGTTGGAACGACATTAGTGTGAGTATTTGACAGAATTTTAATTTATGAATAAACTATTCCTTTAATGAGTTAAACTGTCCTTGTCATTTGAGAAACAGTAGCCTTACTTCTTAATTCTAGATTCATAAGCTTGTTTCTGCTTCCTCAGTTCTTCTTTCAGCTCCACCACTTCACTGGCCAAGGACGAGGGAATTTCATCAGTGTCTTCATCCACAACTGTAATGACTGGTGTCACGTTCCCATAGTCACTGCAGAGCAGACTGCTTGCGCAGTTCTCCACAGAAATGCTACTGTCCTCTTGTTCATTGGGCTTCACTTCCCCCTCAGTCAGTGCTGTTTCCTGAGTATTTGCCTCTGGCTGTGACCTGTCCTCAGTCTTGGAGTCTGTCCCTAATGGGTCACTTCCTGAGTCTGGGACAGAGATATCACAAGATGAGGTGGACCATGGTGTGCTGTCTGCACTCAGCACACTGCCCAGACTTGACGAAGATGTGACATTGTCATATGTAGACAGTCTCTGAGATGACCCCGATTCCCTAGAGCGTTCTCCAGAGGAGGTGCGTCGTTGTCCCCGCAGTGAGGACAGCCCATTCATAAGCCAATTCCCACTGGAGGCAGTGGATATATCTGCTGTGGAGCCACCGACTTTGGCAGACTGTGGGCGAGGAGAGGAGCCTTTGAAAGAGTACTTCCACCCAGGCAGCGTCTTGGCCTGCTTACTAGGGCTGACAGCTGTCTCTCCCTTTCCCTGAGGCACTGACTTAGAGGTGTAAGGTACCTGGGAGGCATCCAGAGATGAGGCATTACTACTGGTAGGGTTGTCATTGGGACAAGCATTCTTCCTTGTGGGTGAGCAAGTATGGAGGTCCTCCTCAGAGATCCAGTCAACCAGGCTGGACTGCTGATGTTGCTGGCCTTGGACCCTTACCTCCATCTCAGTCTGAGATGTTTCTGAGTCTGTTTCAATATACAGGCGATCATGCTTGCTTATAAGCAAAGTCATGAGATGCTGAACAAGGGAAGTCCCTGTAAAATACATACAAATGTTTTATCAGGCTCATCTGGCTCATCTTATTGCTGTCTGTTTAATGCATTTATTTAGTGTGATTAATTAGATAAAAAATGCATTAAACCAATTAACGTAATTAATCATGCTCCTGACCCGTACGTAAAATTCGTAACAAGGAATGGTCCTTCCATCGAAACAATTCAAGCTTGATTTATCACCTTGACGTTTTTGCCAATCTGTGGCAGTATGGGGCAGTCAGCACGACTCCAGCTGTACAGTCAACGTGCCTTGTCAAACCAACGAGAGTAGGCAGCAAAGCCTTCCGATAACACGCTGTTGCACTCAAAGACAGCTGGACCGAGCAGGGTTTTTGAGACAGGTTTTTCAACATTTTTAAATGACGTTTAACTTGAAACAGCATCCTAAAAAACAGCGCTTATGACTACAGAGTTGCTGAAAACTAGTGAGACGTGGCGCAACCAAAGTGATACTCCAAAAGCGTCCATCTGACACATGAGTACATGTGACTGTGGAGGCAAGGGCGAGGTCGAGCGTTCGTCTGGAAAGAGAGTAAATGGTAAGAGTTCTCACCTGAGATAAATTGTTGGTAATTGCTTGTTTCTGTGTTCGCAGTGAGAGACGGGGGACATAAAAGGGGCCAGACCTCAGAGTGTGTGAGAGAGAGAGAGAGAGAGAGAGAGAGAGAGCCAGACACACAGAGCTGTTTGTGTGTTAGCCGCTGTCGGCTTAGTTAAATTGAAGCTTCACCGTTATGCTTGAGGCAAACGTGTTTTATTTTGTGTTTCAATAAAAAGTGACATTCCTGAGCTGGAATCGCCATCTCCCGCTTCCTCATTGCTTTGAACCAGTTACAGTGACCAACAATGATATGTAAATAAAAGAAACAATATTTTGATTTTAAAGCCACTTTTTGTACTGTCTAAATGCTTTACTTGTCCGCTGCCACAACATTATGTATTATGTAATATTACTTTACATAATGTGGAGGCCTTTCTCAAAAAATATTGATAAATGCAATTAATTTGATTTATTAATCGGCACATAATGTAATTAATTTGATTTAAAAAAACAAAATCGATTGATAGCCCTACTTGTTTTACAAAGCAATGGGTTTGAAAGTACATACCTTCCATAATAGCTACTGGGTCCTCCATTTTA